>NC_141138.1:28821666-31277500 GCF_053477565.2 Lygodium microphyllum | reverse complement strand
GAGAAAAAGAAAAAGAGAAGAGAGAGGAAGACAGAGAGAAAAAATAAGAAGAAGAAGAGAGAGAATTTGAACACATAGAATTATAGAGAGAGGAAAGATAAAATTTAAAAAGAAAGAAAAAATAACAAAATTTAAAGGGAGAATAAAAAAAGAAAAAAGAGGAGAGAGAAGGAAAGGAGAGGAGAGGGGAGAGAGAGAGAGAATAATAATAATAATAATAATAATAAGAAAGAGGAAAAGAGGAAGAGAGATGGGGAAAATGAGAAAATAGAAATTTTTAAAAAAATTAATATTTTTTGAGAAAGAGATGAAGGGAGAGAGAGAGAGAGAGAGAGAGAGAGAGAGAGAGAGAGAAGATAAATTTTAAAAAAGAGAGAAGGAGAGATGAAAAAGATCAAATTTAAAAGGAAAAGAGGGAGAGAAGAAAAAAAGGAAAATTAGGAGAAAGAGGAGAAGAAGAAAAGGGGGCGAAGAGTGAGAGAGAGAGAGAGAGAGAGAGAGAGGAGAAGAAGAAGAGAGAGAATTATATATGGGGAAAAGATAAAATTTACAGACTTTAAGAGAGACTGAGGGGGGGAGGGGGGAAAGAAAGTGAAAGAAGAAGAAGAAGAAGAGAGAGAGAACATGTAGAGAGAATTATAGAGAGAGAAAAGATAAATTTTAAAAAGAGAGAGAGAATAAAAAATAGAGGAGAAAGAGAGAAGGAAAAGAGAGGAGAGAGAGAGAGAGAGAGAGAGGGAGAGAAGAAAAGTGCAAAGGGAAGAAAAGGAGAGAGAGAGAGAGAGGAAGAAAAGAAAAAATTTTAAAAGAGAATGAAGAGAGAGAGAGAGAAGAAGAAAAAAAATGAAAAAAGAGGAGAGAGAGAGAGAGAGAAGGAAAAGAGAGGAGAGAGGGGAGAATAAAAGGGGAGAGAGAAAGAAAGAAAGAAAGTTAGAGAGAGAGAGAGAGAGACAAGAGAAAAGAAAAAATAAACTAAAATAGAAGGCAACTAAAGAGAGTGAGAGAGAGAGAGAAAAAATAGACATAGGGAATTTGGGAGAGAGAGAGAGGAAAAAGAGGAGAGAGAAAGATGAGAAATGGGATTGTTGAGCAAAGTTACCATGCGATAGCACGGCAACTTCGCTTGCCACTTTGCGGCCTAGCGTTCTGTAGCGCTTGCAGAACGCTAGTTATCTTTTACTATCTTTAACGAAGGTTTTCGGGGGAGGACATGTGTACATACCACGCATCACCTACAAAGGCATGTGTCCATAGCACGCTTCGCTCACAAATGCATGGCCAATAGCTCTCTCCCACAAACACAACAACTCCCGTGAAGGCTCCCTAGGCCCCAAATATCTCATAAGCACAAGAGTTGCATGACACGAGGGTGAGTGACTTTACCACCCCTTGACCATTTGGCAATATTTTCAGCACAGGCCTACCCACGCTCGTGTGTGATGCATTCGCGCACAGGATATTGGATATTTTCAAAAATTTTAGAAATGCCCCCCCCCCCCAAAATAAAAAATGCCCCTCCTCATGGGACCCTCCCGTTGCACAATGCATTCACACACAACACATTCCGGTTTTATATTATTTTTCAAAAATAAAAAATATTGACATTTAAGTTTTTGTAAAAAAAATACCCCCCATGCGACCTGCTCATTACACGATTTGTTCCTGTGTGGGACATTCGAGTTTTAAAATATATATTTTTTAACAGACAACTTATCCCTCCCCCGCCACCCATTGCGCTATGCATTTGTGCATGGAGTATTGGAGTCTTTAAAAAAAGAAAAACACCCCCTTCCTTGTGAGATTGTTTGTTATTTTTTTAAACCCTTTTTTCTATCAAATTATTTAAAGCTAAAAAATATATAAATCCCCTCTCCCCCAACAAACATGTCGAAAAAAATCATACATACATACATACATACATACATACATACATACATACATACATACATACATACATACATACATACATATATATATATATATATATATATATATATATATATATATATATATACAACCCATCCACTGACCTCCCCCTTAGTACTATAAGCAACACCGAGCAAGCTCCTCCACTGTAAGGTAATTTTTTTGCCAAAATGAAGTTTGCGTTCTTACATTCGAAGGCCAATATAATCTAGCACATGCTCCTTCAAAAAAAATCAATATGATCTAAGTACAATCCATGCATTTAGCTCGACATAGATGGATTGATTGATTTGTCAGTTGAAAAAATGAATCCCTCTCTACTCTGATTAAGATAATCTAATATTATATATTATTGTATAATATTTATTTTATATATATGTATATATGATAGTTATTAACATGAATATAGTATCTATTATATATTCAATATAATATGTTAATATTAATAAAATAAACTAATTTAATAGCTAGCATTATTAGTCCAAGCATTTATACATTATATAATCATAATTTGTGCCACCATTCTATCATCACCATCGAACTTCTTATTGCCTAGGCTTGATCACAATTTGACTCGCCATTGCCCTTATGGCTATCATACTTATTTTTGGTAATTTGTATTCTTCTCTATACCTCCATTAATTATATATTCATGTTGTAAAGCATATACTAACATGTATATGTGTGTTACTTCACTTTTCCTTTTATGTACTATCTCTATACTTGGCCTTTGTTTAAAATGCATATGATCATTCCTTGGATCTAGCTATCAACTTCTCAATATGATGATACCACAACCTTATGATGATACGACAACCTTCTACCTCATATTTCTATCACAAACTTCTTAGCATGAATGATGTGCATGAGTTCTAATAGAAGGCTCAATAACTTTGAAGGTCTCTAATAAGTGTGTATTGAAGAAGTGATTATGATTTATACAAAGTGTTGCAGTAGGGGAGATTTGAGGATTTGAAAATGCCCGATAAGAGATCCTCAAGAGAGAAAATCTTTTTAAAAATAAAAAATATATTGGAGTTGTACATGTTTAGAATCCTTTCTAAAAACTAATTCTACATTTTCATATTAAATGCTCCTTGACAACCTATCCTCATTGTTATGCTAAAATGTGATGTTTAATGTCATATAAAACACAAAATTAGTTGCCCTCCTTTTGATTCCATTGACCTAGATTCATTAACCCAAAATTGTGTTTTATACATTTATTCTCATGTGCCCTATCATGGGTTGCTTCACATTCTAATGTTGTATGAAATGCGAAAGATGTTGCTTGCTTTCTAATTCCTTTGTACCAAACTCATGTTCCATACATTTCTTTTGGGTCATTATCTTTGATGGAAAGAAAATTGCAATCCAAGACATTGGTGTGTAGTTTGAGCTTTGTCATGTGAAATGAAAATTTAGTAGTGGGGTTCATTATTTCACCTGTCTTTTTTCACGTTTCATACATTTCCTTTCGGGTCACTATGTTTGATGGAAAAAAAATCGCAATTTGATTCATTGTTGCATAGTTTGGGCTATGTCGATGTAAAATGCAAATTTAGTGGTGGGGTTCATTGTTTCACTTGTTTTTTTTTGCATTTCATATGTTTTGTATTTAGTTTCTTATTATTTGCATCTAGGATGATACAGAGGACTTCTTGATTAAATTTTTCCAGGATGCGTACATCCGTGCTACCCATGCACATAGAGTGACACTTATGGATAAGGACATGATTATCCTACAAAAACAAAGATTGAGATATAGATTCTTCAAGGTTTTGGAGCCAACTCCTCTTATAGATGAGAAGACATGTAATATTCTTAATGTGCCACCATACAGGAAGAAGGACAAGGACATAGGTCCTAAAGTGGAGGATGTCAAAGAAAAGAAGTCTCCATGTACATTTTTATGAAGAGTAGAGGTGACAAATAGTTTTTGGAACTTTCTTCTATTGCACATTACTCTTGCCTTCCTATATACCAATTCAAGAACATGCAACCAAGCATATTGTTTATTCAAGTATGAAATATCTCTCTATAAACACAAACATGACTTATTGTATTATAGCCAATTGTAATGCACCATAGTATGATTGGCATCCTATAGTGTACAATAGTTTGGTAAACATAAAGCATCAATGAAAGATTTTTGTCTATTGATTCGCTAAACTAAAGTGGATTTGCTCCCTATCTACATGTTTTGCCATACTTATATGTGTAACAATTGCAAAAAGCTTAGTTGTTCCTCATTGATATAGCATATAGGTGGAATCAAATGCTATTTGGCCATCCCAAAAATGAGACATAAACCTTGTCTATAAAAGCTATTTGAGCCACCATCTAGATGATATGGAGAGAGAGAGAGAAGATGGATACACAAAGCAAATCATCCAAATGTATGCATATGATAGGATGAAGAATGGTTATGTGCTCTTATGTAAGGCTTTGCAAGTCAAGGAGCTCTTTTAAACAAACGTCAAATCACCTCAACATGATAAAAGGGTACCCATAAACACTTGCGAGGATTTTAACCTACCAGTGATGGATGCGCGAAAATAATGTCAAAAAGCTCTTAATCTTACTACTATATATATTTTGATTATAGATTCGAAAAACCCCAAACCTCTAGAGGGCTTCTCAAACCTAATCCCTTCCCAAGCCTCCCCTTTTTAATTAAAATCCCCTCTCTCTCATATTTAATCACTCCCTCTTTCTTCTACCTTTCCTTTTTAATTACCCCCCCCCCCCCCCCAAACATGTAGGCTCTTTCTCTCTCTGGCTTCCCTCTCCCATTTTTATTTAAATTAAACTTTTTACAAATCTCTCTCTCTCTCTCTCTCTAAATTAGATTAAACTTTTTAATTTAAAATTCCCTCCCTTTTTTCTATTTTTCCTCCTCTTTTAATTAGAAATGTTTAAAATATTTTTTAATTAAAAAAAATTATATAGTTTTTCACATGCTTTGAGAGAGGGAGGGAAGGGAGAGAGAAGAAGAAGAAGAAGAAGGAGAGAGAGAGAGAGAGAATGATAGAGTGAGGAAAGATAAAATTTGAGAGGGAGAGAGAGAGAGAGAAAACAAAAGAAGGAAAAAAGAGGGGAGAAAGAGAGAGAGAGAGAGAGAGAGAAAACACTCTTTACATACGTTTTACATACATAACGATGTCATGCTAGCCTTTGGAAATCCAAAAATATATATTTTTATTGAGCTCATTTTTGCACAATGGATACAATCTGCTCACGACAAAGTCTTGTATGGTTTTGGCATACTTCTATCCTCCACAAATAGACCAGTATTAAAAGGTCGTCACAGCTTATGGTTACGCATAACTTTTCTTTTGCATTTGCATTATTGAAAAAGAAATATGGTTACGGATCTTTCTTAACTTTACAAAATACTTTAACTACCTTTAAGCATCTGCTAGGTTTAAAGCAACTTAATTTCATTTAGAAATCAATCACGTATATTATAGTAAAAATATCTAGATTATAAGCAGCAATTGCTTGAAAAAAAATAAATTGATAATATTGTCATACAGCTTTACCTCGAAACACCTCGATGGTAGAGAGAGAGACACACACACAGGGACAGAGAGAGAGAGAGAGAAACAGACAGACAGACATAGGAGAAGGAGGAGAAGAAAAGGGTGGAGACACACACACAAAGGAGAAGGGGGAGAAGAAAAGGGTGGAGACACACACACAAAGGAGGAGGAGGAGGAGAAGAAGAAGAAGAAGAAGAAGAGAGAAAGATAGAGAATTATAGAGAGGAAAGTTAAAATTTAAAAGAGAGAGAGAGAGAGAGAGAAGAAGAAGAAGAAGAAGAAAAAAAAAAAGAAAATAGAAGATGGAGAGAGATGGAAAATAGAGGGGAGAGAGGGGAGAAGAAAAGGGGGAGAGAGAGAGAGAGAGAGAGAATTTTATAAATACACACAAAAGAAAAGTGAGGAGAGAGAGGGAGAGAAAAAAAGGGGGGAGAGAGAGAGAGAGAGAGAGAATAAGAAGATTTGAGAAAATAAACTAAAATAAAAGGCAAAGAGAGGGGGAGAGAGAATAAGAAAAAGAAGAAGAGAGAGGGGGAACAAACGGAGAGAGAGTTATAAAGAGAGGAAATGTAAAATTTAAAAGAGAGACAAAGTGAATAAAAAAAGGAAAAAAGAGGGGAGAGAGAAAAAAATTAAGGAAAAGAGAGGAGAGAGGATGGGAGGAGAAAAGAGGAGAGAGAGAGAGAGAGAGAGAGAAGAGAAGCAAGAAGAGAAGAAAAGAAGAGAGAGAGATAGATGGATACAAAAGGGAGAGAATTATAGAGGGGAAATATAAAATTAGAGAGAGAGAGAGAGAGAGAAGAATAACAAAAAAGGAAAAAAGAGAAGGAGAGAGAAGGAAAAGAGAGGAGAGAGGGGGTGAAAAAAAGGGGGGAGAGAGAGAAAGAGAGAAAGAGAGAAGAAAAGCGGAAGAGAAGAGGGAGAGAATAATCTCTCTCCCTCCCTCTCTCTCTCTCATCAATTAGACTAAACTTTCTAATTTAAACTTCTCTCTCTTTGTTTTCTCTTTTTTCTCCTCTTTTAATTGAATATTTTTTTAAAAAAATCTAATTGAATTTTGTTTGACAATTTTTCGCATACCTTGAGAGAGAGGAGAGAGGAGGAAGGAAGAGAGAAGAAGAATAAGAGAGAATATATAAACACAAAGAGAGAATTATAGAGAGAAAATATAAAATTTAAAAGAGAGAGAGAGAGAGAGAGAGAGAGAGAGAAAGGAGAGGGAGAGAGAAAGGAAAAGAGAAGAGGGGAAAGAGACAAAAAGGGGAGAGAGAGAGAGAGAGAGAGAGAGAGAGAGAGAGAGAATTTTACATTGGATGAGAGAAAGAGAGAACAAGGAGATGAGAGAAAATAAACTAAAATATAAGGCAAAGAGAGAGAGAGAGAGAGAGAGAGAGAGAGAGAGAGAGAGAGAGAGAGAGAGAGAGAGAGATTAAACATAAGGAATTGGGGGGAGACAACGAGAGAAAAAGAGGGAGAGAAAAAAAAAGAAACTGAGACGGAAAAGAGGAGAAATGGATTATTAAGCGAAGTTGTCGTGTGCCACTTCCATATGTGCATGAAGCATTAGTGTAAATAAATGACTCACATCTACATCTATATCTACATTGTTTATTAATTTAATAACAATAATATGTGTGAGAATAACAATCATGCTTGTAATAATTATGAAAGTTCCATACAAAGCACAAGTAGCTGACCTCCTTCCACGTGTGGAAATAACAACACGTACACTAGTAGGTACTCTTACCACTCTAGGGTGGGGTGGGGTAGTGAGCAAGGTCAGACTCCACCACCTTCAAGAAGCTACTCTGCTAGGCTAAGGAAGCTGCAACAGGGTCTATGCCCTCCCTCCACCCTTGCCAACCTCCTTGTTTCCCACAGCAACACCCCCCAACCCTTGTAATTACAAGAGTTGGAGTTGATCAATAGACTATATTGTTGAATCGCTATGCATGATAAAGTGTTGGTTCCACAAGATTGTGAGCACCTAGGGCTTCTACATAAGTGCAGGCAAAAGGGGAATCAAAATGAAACATGACAGATCACTTGGCCTTCCATAGTCTATCTTCTTGTGGCTTTGAGTCTAACTTGTGCATCCCGTCAGTCTTCACATAGTTGTTGTGGTATCACTATATGGTGTTGATTTGTATTTGGACCATCCTATGGAGTTTGGAAAGCATATAGTGATTATTTAATGGATGTTGTTGGATGCATTCCCTATCAAACAAAGAGGAGGATGCTTGGGATGATGTACGTGAATGTGTTGGTGTTGGTCCATGCAATTTAGATGATGGTTGTTGCTTGAGATGGTCTACAACAAACATTACATTAGCTTTGGACTTTCCTTTTTGGTGTGATGCATTTGAGAAGGTAAGAATGTTGTGCATTTAATATGTGTTTCATTTGAAGGGGTTTTGCGAATGAAAAAGTGGGATAGGTGTTATGAATTACATTGAGTAAAATTTGGATGATATGATTTGGATTTGTGATTTGTTTAGCTTTATAATTGCCTTTTTAAGGCTATTTCAATAATATATGTCCTTGTCTAGTGTGTTGGGGTTTTGTGATAAAATAGGCATTGTAGAAGAGATCCCAATTTTACACAACGATAGTGAGAATACGATGGCACATAATCTTGTCTTTCACGTGAAGACAAAGTATATTGATGTGAACCATCAATTTATTAGGGAAGTGCTTGAGGATAAGTATGTGCAACTTGTCAAGATTCACATAGATGGTAGCCTTACATATCTCCTTACAAAAAGCTTAACCCTCACCTTTGAGTGGTTTGCATATTGCAAATGTTACTCTACCTTAAATGCCATTAGCCGTTAAGTGGAGGTTATTGAGGTAAAGCCCAATGGCCTACCCTATGTACATATACACATTGTACCATTCATACATAAGTGGAGATAATAGAAAATAAGGGTATTCGATACCCACAATTTTTTTTGCACACACACACACACACACATTAGCTCACTTGTGGATCCTCTACTATCACAACATTCCAAGACAAACACTATATCTAAGTTTGCAGTATACAAGACAAGGGCGCATATGTGCCTTTGGACATTGAAGAATACATTTTGTCAAAGTTACGCTCATTACTCCTTTTTTGGGGTCTTCCTTGAGGTTGGCCTTGTTGCTTCTCCTTCCTTGGTAGAAGTTCTCTTATAAATCTTGTTGGGAGTGTGAATGTCTTATCTCCCTACTATTCCCTTCACTATACAATTACATTTAATGAACCAAAAATTGAATGATCACAAATAGAACAAGAGAGAAATAGAGACAAGTGTATGACAAAAGAATGGGTACAATCTCCCCCCATGCATGAGTGAGCACCTCCCTCATGCACGTATTTATGGATTTATATTTCTAAGTCTTCTTGTGCTAAAAAATCATGAAAATAATCCATTCGCACTTTTTGCTTTTCTTTCATGAATTAATTTCTTTTATATAATTTTTTTGAAATCTATCTACTAAACCTAACCTTACAAAAATAATTGTCTTATCTTTAGGTCACAATACAAAGGTTACAAAAATAATTAATAATCTTGCATACATTTTGATAAATAAAGCTATGCAATAGTAGCACCCAATAATAATAATAATAATAATGTGTTCCATTGATAAACATAAAAGAAGGTTAGCATGCACACCAAAAATACAAAACATAGTAATTCATTGCCATCAATCCACTATGCACAATGTGACCAATGATATACTTGTGCATAATGTGTAATAAGTCACCATTATAGAGGGTGAATAGATCCAAAAACTAAATGAATTATATCTTATTTTTATAGCAATAAAATAAATTATCATAACATTGTGTAGGGGTTAAAACACAATTGTCATTAATTAATGAAAAACAAACTGCATAAGTGATCCATCACATGCTACTACTACATCTAAATAAACTAGGAAAACCAAAAGGTAATGAGTGATGCCTTATGTGGCAAATCTTCACATCCCCTATGAAAATAAGACTACTAATCTTAAGGAACAAAGAAACATGTAAAGTGAAAGTCAAAGGAGAAGGATGTAGGTCAAATATCGAAATAGTGCACTTTTTTTTTCTTCTTAGAAAAGCTCGCGGCTTACCGAGACCGCCCAACCATAAGTCTAGATCCGTCAAGGGTCCATCCTCCCACTTCCCTCGAGATAGTAGTTTTAGTTATCTAATTACCTACCTCTTCAGGTTCAACATATAAAAACAGCTTCTTTGAATTATCTCATGATACAAATTCATTACACACCCTTAATTCATGACACAAAAATAGAGTAAAGTAATTCTTTCTTAATAGTTTCTTTCAAAAAAATGACCTTTTATAAATATTTTCTTGTTCAAGTTATTATTCTCTCCAAGTTCTGTTCCCCAACTAGTATTGGAACTTCTAGACACAGTTTGGAAATTGAAGGGTAGTTGGTAGTTCGTAAGAGCCTAAGGAGTTTATGACCAGAGCCCCCTGGTATCCTCACCTCCTCCTATCAACTAGAGCTCCCTACAACAAGACCTTTCGCATCATGATTGGTCTCACTAACACGAAAAAAAAAACCCTTGGAGTAGATTTTATTCACACTGGCCTTAGAGAGGTCTAGAGCCATCAAGAACACCGCCTCAATCTCAACATTCTATTTTCACCGAAATACTGCCTCAGTCAACGATCTATACAGTCATCCATCTTTTAGCGTGATGATTTTGGGAAAGATCAGTACCTAGCATACAATCACAAACATCTTGTTTCGAATGCATTATACATAAACTTTTTAACAAGATTATTTCCAAGACAAATCTTTTCTTTTTAAAAATAATAACATCAAGGTAAATTAGCATAAGTGGCAAAATAACTTCGAAACAAATCAGCATAAGTGGCAAGATAACTTCGAGGCAATTCAGCATAAGTGGAAAAATAACTTCGAGACAAATCAGCATAAGTAGTAAAATAACTTCACGACAAATAAGCATAAGTGGCAATACCTTCCAATAGTCTTCCTAGACTTCCTCTTCCTTGGGGATTAGTTTAGACTGAATTTAAGCAAAAATTTCATACTTGAGGATAACTCCCTTGGAGTTTCATGGGTCTTTTCCTACAATAAAAGAAAATATTGGCTTGTTTAATTATGAACAGTATCATTTGGCAATTGCATCTAAAGGTCTCTTATATACCGAGGATTAGCGTCCATTATTACCCATCGGAGATTTCATTTGATCAATACAAAAATAAAAAATATAAATCTTTTAGGGACACAATACCTCCCTTGTACTCACTTAGGTTCATCTTGTACAGACCCAAGTTACCCCTTGGAATTTGCGGTTAAGAATTTCTCAAAGAAATTGTATGCATGAATGGAATAAAATCTTATTTTACGCATGCAACTTATGTTGTCTATTCATGGAATAAAGACCTACTCATTGTTTTTATTTAAGAAAAATAGTACCTGAGGATCCATGATGGGTGCTTGGTTGATGGTATTTGCGGCTTCATTTGTAATCCATGTACTCGCCATTCTATTTGTAGTAATTGTGCCCACAACGTTATTGGTAGCTCCTGCCTTCGCGACCTTCATAGAAATATGCAAGATGTCAATACTCTGATGAGCACAAGTTGAGATAGCCAAGATCCCTTATGCATCCACAATGCACAGTTTGATGTATGCCATGATAGTCACTCGTCCTAACATAGCATTTGTAGTGGTAGTTGTGGGGCACGCTATATGGCTACACTTGGTAGGCAGCATTGGGATGCCATGAAGGGTATCATGAGGTACCTTAAGGGCATTGTAGATACATTCATAGGTTATGAAGTTAGGATACAAGAGTTGTGGGATACACTGGCTCTAATTATACTGGACACATAGATATAGTAGAAAATCCATCTCTGGCTATATCTTCATCTTTGATGGAGGTATTGTTACTTGGATGCCTAAGGAGTAAAAATGCACAACCCTATCCATTACAGAGGTAGAGTATGTTGTAGCCACCATTGAGGCTTGCAAGGGGGCTCTCTAGTAAGGCCATTATACCTTGGTATTACTAATGTGGTACCTACACTACATTCAAATTCTATGAGTGCTATTCAATTAGCCAAGAATCTGATCTTCCATAAAAAAATAAAGCACATTGAGGTGTGTTACTACTTTATCAGGGAGGTGAAAGATAACAAGTCTATTGAGCTTGTAACGATCTCAATTGATGAGAATCCTATGGATGATAGGCAAGAAAGTCTCTTAGCAGAACGTTTTGTCTTTCTTAGGAAGATGATGGGCATAGGATTATTTATTATCCTATTATACTTTATGTACATTTGTACTTTGTCACCTTCGGCTTAAAACGCTTGAAACAATAAGTGGTCCGTGGATCTTGGCACTCAAGCATGAGCTCTCACATTTTGGTTCCATTGAATGGATTCAAGCTTTGGGTGCTTGTGCACTCCGAATCAAGCATTGAAGTAGGGTTTTCCCTAAAACAATGCTTGAGGTAGATAGGTAGAAAGTGAGGGAGTTGGAAGAGGTATTTGATCTCCTTGACAAGTAAATTTTGTGATTTTTTGAATCTAGATGAGTAGGTTGGATTAGTGTAGGCATTTGGTTGTGATTTGAATGCATTAAGATCAAGAAAAAACAAAAAACTGAATGTTATGCATAGTAGGGTTTCTATTGTTGTAAACATGTCAAATAGGAAAAAAGGGAGAGAAAAAGAACTTTGATGTGTGATGCATCAAAAGGAAGAAAGGGGTAAAATCAGAATTGAGTAGAGAAGGGATTTAATAGGCCAAGAATAGTTGGGAGAGCTCATTTTCTCATTTGAGAGAGAGAGAGAGAGAGAGAGAGAGAGAGAGAGAGAGAGAGAGAGAGAGAGAGAGAGAGAGAGAGAGAGAGAGAGAGAGAGAGAGAGAGAGAGAGAGAGAGAGCTACAAGCAAAGAGTTACATGCAAGAGCTATAGGCAAAGAGGAGTGATTGTGCGTCGCGATCTTCATCACAGTGTATTTCAGCCCTCCAAGTATGTTATGGATATTTCTTTGTGCTTATTAATCACAGTGTAAACTCCCTGGGTGCAATCATTAGCAAGGCACGAGTAGGAATTTTTAAGATTTTTCATCATTTGATAACCCGCCGCCATAATCGAATGCTCGCCACACATGCCCACTTGACCAAACCAGACCGTTTGAATTTTGTCCTCTCGATCACACATTTCCTCATCCAAGTCACCAGACTTGGACACTCCGATAACTTGGCCACTCAGACACGCTCATCCATCCGAGGCTCCAAACTCAAACCACCTTGATCGGACCATCCAACTCGAATGTAGTACCGACTCGGACCCCAAGCACTTGGATGCCCAAAATCATGGGCACTCGAGACTCATACTGTCCAAGTCAACCACTCAGATAGACCAAAATCGAAGAGTCAATTTTGCGAATCTGATGTCTAATACTCACAATGAAAACAAAACGTGAAAGCTAACAAACCAGCATGCCCTAGACCAAACAAAGCCCAACCCGGAGCTAAGAAACACCCCCTTAGACCTCCAAACACATCAAAAGGCTTATAGAGTCTCCATACTCCAAAACTCGTGACTTAGCGGCCTAGGAAGTGGTTGTGAACACAACCTCTCACACCACCCATCCGAAACTTCTCAAAGGACCCAAATGAACCCGTTAGAACGACCACCACCTATAAAAGTGAACCCGAAAAGTGTGAGTTGTGTCACATTGTTTTCATCATGGTCACACACTACACAAACAATCACTTGAAGTGCACCTAGAAAGTTGAAAGCCTGATTTTGCATTGCACATGAAAGGAAGCACCCCACAAGCACCTGAGTGTACTTAAAATTGAGAACTATCTTGAATAACAAGGAACTCACACGTAAGATAAGCAAGACCGAACAAACCCACTAATAGGAGAAGACCCTCAGATCTTGAACGTGCGACCAAGGACACTAAGCCTCATAGCAAGCCTCTTGGAGAGCACTGGGAGCTGACACGCTTAGGAACTCAATCTTACCCAAGTAGTTGATTAGCTTGATTGACACTCTAGTTGCCCAAGAGACCGACAAAATGTCAAGATCTAGCACTAATCTCAAAAATGGTGAGTTCAATTTAGGGGACTTTCCAGTTGACCTCTAGCAGATAATAAATCGATATGACTTGCAGACCAAAATGGAGCACCATGGAAGACCAACTAATGACATCATAGAAAACCTCAAGGAAGAGCAGAGACTAGCAAAGAAATCACTTCAAGGCTTAGCCATCTATAATCTATTGAGAATAGAAAATGATGCTTGATGTGTGTGCCAAAAAGAGATTGGAAGATAGACATATGATGTATGCTCTAGGAAGAGATGAGAGAATCCCATAAGCACAGTGAGGTACAGTGGTACTATCCAAAAGCTATAAAGGCATGTACTTGTTGACACTCATTTCAATGTAATGGAACTATCAGTTTGAGTCATTGTCAGTGTCATTGTCCATCTTACACAAGAATGTGTTTATGAGTCAAAGCTTCCATCTTGGAACCTAATTCACTTATGTAATAGTTAGTCTATCTAAGTCTATGTCACCATGAGATGTGTATTCATCTTCCATCCTCCATAGCTCCTACCATGTTCTAGATCCCTGTTTTTCACATGGTATCAGAGCTCAGCTAAGCATGGCATAGCTCCATACACTGCTTCTCTAGTCTCTCTTGACCTCTGGTCATCTCTATCACCAACTCATGACTCCATCTTCAACTTCATCTTCATCTACCACCTTGTGGCAGCCTGTAGCAAACTGCACCTACCCACCTTAGAGCTTCTATATCTCTCTCTACATGCCATATCTTCGAGTGATTCCTTTTGGAGATATCTTCCTCTTCTCACAGGATGCTTCCTCTTGGCACTTCAAAAATAGACATTGTGGTCTACAGCTTCAACATTGGTAAATTTCATGGTCGTTGTCCTGGTTGCACCTATGTGTACTATCATACAATTGGATCTGCACATCTGTGCTCCGACATCCACTCTAATTATAGGGCTTTGAAAGTCCACTACTCAAGCTTTCTTCTCATCAAATCTTGTGCCAAATGATCCATCCCACGAGCTGCAGCAGCAGCAGACAAAAATTAGTCGAGTTCAAAAACCCTAATGTGGACTCCATAGTCACTCAAGCTTCAAGCTCATCTTTCACTTCACTCTCTTACTTCCTTCAACTCAAGCTTATAAATGCCACTCTAACCTACTGTAACACTCAATATCCAGCAAGGAATTCACAACAAATCAATATAAGCAAGTGCTCTAACATCAAGATTCAACTTGGAGATTCAAGAACAATATAGTATCTTTTTTATACTCATTCGGTGTTGATAAACACTGATATTCTTGTGTCTATTGGCACATTGAAGTATAATTCTTCTATTGGCCAAAATCAAAATTTGAAGCTCATTCTTAGTTGTGGGAATGACCAAAATCAAGTTTTTTATGAAGATACTTGTTATGAAGAGTGATACAACTCTCCTTGCCAAATTGTACTATAGAAGATGCCTTTATTCTATCTACAAGAAGAAATGTATTTGCCTACTCTAAAGTGCAATCAATGATCTCATTTGAAGTTTTTGAAGACATTCCAACTACCTTGTTCATCATACAAAACTCAAAGTTGGTAGTACCTTTGCTTGAGGGGGACAAGAAAAAGAAAAGTCAAAGTCAAAGAAGCTACAAGCAAAGTAAAGAGTGACAAAGCAAGCAAAATGAAGGATAAGATGTTGTATGATCTCAGGAGAAAATATGATGTAATGTCAAGCCATGAGTCAAAGCTTTTGAAATCCTAAAATCTATGTATCCCAAGATTTATGTCATGGTTCAACAAGTCATGTCAAGTCACGGCAATGTACCTATTTGTATCCATCTCAAACTCACTGAGAAAAAGAACCTTACAAAGAAGACTAGAGCACAAGATAATGAAGAACAAGTCAAATATGAAAATCATGAAGAAAAGACCAAGAAGACCAAAGACAACAATATGAAGATCAAGGACATCACCAAAGGATCCCAAAGAAGCAAAAGAAAAACAAAAACTTCCCATAAGTGGATCGTGTTTTCCCATAGTGGATCTTTATTTCCTGTAGTGGATCTTGTTTCTCATAGTGGATGTAAAAGCCCTTACCTAATATGTAAAGTTTCAAGCTTTAATTTGACTAGGCTGCCTATGAGCTAGTCTCCCATGCCATGTCATCATGTAGGGGGGCAAAAGCCAGTAAGTGTTGGAACTCATCATTTGAGGGGGGGTGTTGAGAATAGCAAATGATGCTTGATATGTGTGCCTAAAAGAGGCTAGAAGATAGACATATGATGTATGCTCTAGGAAGAGATGATAGAATCGTTAAACTCGTAAGCAAGAGACATGAAGAAAAGTGATGACTAGACACATACTTTCACTCAAGTGAATAAGGTTCCAAGATAGATTAGCTTGGACTCATAAACACAATCTTGAGTGGATAGAGTTACAAACTCTAAGTACAAAGTACAATAGCATTACATTAAAAGGTGAACTAAGTACATGCTTTTATAGCTTTTCAGCTTCTCCACTCTCCTCACTGTGCATATGGGATTCAGGACATCTCTTCTTGGAGCATACATCATTTGTCTATCTTCTAGCCTCTTCAAGGTGTATCTAGCCTCTATGGGCAAGCATCATTTGCTATTCTCAATAGTATCCATGTGTGAAAATATCTTTGAATACATGATGTGCAAGTATCCTCTTGTTGTCTCTGTGATAAGCACAATGAGATACAATGGTACCATGCAAAAGCTATAAAGGCATCTACTTGTTGACACTCATTTCAATGTAATGGAACTATCAGTTTGAGTCATTGACAGTGTCATTGCCCATCTTACACAAGAATGTGTTTATGAGTCCAAGCTTCCATCTTGGAACCTAATTCACTTGTGTAACAGTTAGTCTATCCAAGTCTATGTCACCATGAGTTGTGTATTCATCTTCCATCCTCCATAGCTCCTGTCATGTTCTAGATTTGTGTTTTTGACATAATCAAGAGTAGTGAACTCAAAGACTGAGGCACGAGATAGAAATGCAAGAGGTCTAGTTGAGTTTTAGTGCTTTCCAATAGAAACAGGACAGGACCCAATGCTGAGAGGGAAAGAACATGTGAAGCTTACCTTACCGTGAGCGAGCTTCTCACGAAGAGACTCGTAGATAACACAGCTGCACAGCAGAGAGCGCAGCAGCCCTAACAACTTCATTGCTAATAGGACTAGGTATTACTCCGAATTCTGAAAGCCAAACAAAGATACATGTAGTTGCCAAGCAACTCGACAAGTATTATCCCGATAATGACCCATATACTTTCATAGAGCAGTTTGAGCAAGTACGCGAGGCGAACAGCCTCACGGACCCTGCTCAACACACACAGGCTTTTGGTCTTTTCCTTGGGGATAAAGGACGGATGTGGTACACTAGTTTGGACAATGCCGAGTGGAATAATTTCAACAACCTCAAGAGTCTCTTCATCAAGATATTCTCTTAGGAAGAATACTCAGATAACCTTATTGTTCAACTAATAAACACATCAGTCAAAAGGACAAAGTGGACATTCAAGACTATGTCACCCACATGTGGAGTCTCTTCAAGAGAATCTCAGCCACCACAGAGCAACCTAGCAAAGAAGCAGTCGATCAGCATTGTATCCATAAGTGGAATCCAAAGCAAGGAGCTTTACAAGGCCTTGCTGGGCAATTTGAACCTCCAAAGGGATATACTAGCTAAGTTCTTTGAAGAATCCATACAAGTGGACAACTTGCTCAAAGAGAGAAGCTCAAGAACCAAAATCCAAGATAATGCAACCTCTAGAACCTTAGAGAGAGCCACGACCGCTAGTGAGAGATCCAGCTAGAGTGCCCACCAAGAGAAAGGAAAGAATGTTGATTAGAGCAAGGAATTGGTGAACATGAAGCTAGAGTTAGCTAGGCTTCAAGAGATGATGAGAAGGCCTGTAAGACCGCACGAGCAATGCGTGCACTGCAGTTTTTTCTAATAAAGAATAGTTAGAGCATCATTGTGCTATTTTTTTGTAATTTTTCACATTTTATCTCTTTATAATACCATTTGTGATGTATTATTACCATTTTTTACTATTTTTAATGACAAAAGTGGAAAAGACTACTATTTTTAAGCAAGAAGATGAATATTATCACAAAGAACCAATTTTGGCCCATAGAAACATTTCAAATTTAGACTTTTCAAAACTATGTTGAAAGAACAATCACTTACATGTTATTTTCATTACTTTTTGTGTGTTTTGAGAATTGTGAGAACACTACAAGCCATAGGACTACTACCACTGCACCATATGATTGTGCTTATACAAGCCCTTTATCTTCTAAATACTCCAACATTCATCATTTATGCATATACAAAGGTTGTCTCTCACCCTTTTCTTATAGAGAATGATTATTTGGACATTGAATTTGCATGTAGATGCATGGTTTTGACACAAATTTGATGGTTGGTTACTCCACCACTTCCTGCAAGATTGACCTTGCACTCCATCTTACCTTTGCCTTTGAGTTTCACCTTGAACTATGCCTTGAATGCCTTGCAAAATAGGTCAAATTTTTGTATTGTTTCTTCATTTTGAACTCTAGTTGAGCTTCATAAAATGCTTTAAAAACCTTGCAAATTTTCTCTAAAATGGTCTTAAAAATCTACTCTCACTAGCAACCATAGGATAGGGTGGCACACCCATCAAATCCACAAACCACAAACTCATCCTTCCAAAACAAGCACCACATGAAGGCACATTGCACATAAGAGATACAACGACTACGATTATAAAAGATGAAATACTCAACACCATATACATGGAACCAAACCAAATCAAGTCTAAGAATAAGAGTCACCCAAGGGGATAGCGCTCCATAACTACCCTTGTTGTCAAGTGAACCTAAGTCAATCTAGAGGTCATCCCAAACTATCGGGATAGGCACCTAGGAGTCATCCCACCCCTACACAATACACATTAACGTTGGGATGAACCCCACGCTAGCTCCATATCACTTAGGACCACTTAATGTAAAAAGATAATACTAAAGTCCATTTATTGCCCTTTGGATTTTTCTTTTTTTACATTATTATGTATTATATTTTTATTTGATGAGGCTCATTGTCCATTTTATTTTGAACCATACCCCAAGGAAACCAAGGCATTGGGCCCATGCGTGTCTTGCACCCAAGAACCTAGTACTAGGATTTCACAAGGTGATATATAGATTTTTTTTCCATCATTTTTTTCTCTTTATTCAAACCTCATAGCTAGGTTGCATCTCAAGGAGGATAGGGCATTGGCTTCATGCTTATCTTGAACCCAAGAACATATCAAGACCTCACAAGGCAATAACTATCTTCTAGCTTTACTTTTATTCAACATCATAGGACACTTAATTCATTTAACATATTGGAAATTCAATCGAAAACTAACCCCTACCCATTATGAAACTTCATCATGACATGAACTTAGCTAGGAACTCATAACTAGGCTAGCTTTTAACACCTATTGGCCAACATGGCTAGCTAGAATAAATCTTGTGTTCCATTAAAGAGCACCCTCAAGAAAGGGGAAAGCAGTGGGAATATCCCTCCCAAGAAGATCACTCAATCACTAGTCCAAATCTTGGCATCTAATCCATGTTACATATCGCATAATCCATGCCCCTTATCAAAATAATAAGCACAACAAGGAAAGATGATAGAGACACCTAATGTCGAAAAGAAGTAATGTCACTGGTCTTGAATCCCTCCTTGAACCAAA
This sequence comes from Lygodium microphyllum, assembly GCF_053477565.2. NCBI lineage: Eukaryota > Viridiplantae > Streptophyta > Polypodiopsida > Schizaeales > Lygodiaceae > Lygodium > Lygodium microphyllum. Next base: position 31,258,216 of record NC_141138.1, on the reverse strand, counting down.
GAATCAGTGGAACAAATCTTATTAATAGCATACACATCATCATAAGCACCCACACCCAAGAAGGAAATGGAATAGCCCTCTTGGCCTAATGAGACATATCTAAAAAGCATAACATTCAACAATACATTGCAAAAAACACTCCCTCAATCCCTACAAATATCTCATAATGTACAATTCTTAGAATAAAGGGTGATCCTCTTAGACCCATATGCTAAATAACCTCCTTGTATAAATGGCAACGAGTGTCTGACGAATATAACATTGAACAATCCTATGCATCCAAGTGTTAACCCCAAGCCGAGAAGGCGGAAGAATGAATGAAAAAGTGGGAAGAAGATGGAAAAGGAGCAAAGACACGCAGGCAGCCTCTAAAGCTAAGCCAGGGCCAAAAGCGTAATTTTAAATGAAAGGCACCTCAAAAACTCTAAAAACTCTTGTAAAAGAGCGCTAGGCTCGCTCCTGTGCCACTTGTGAAAGAATAGATGGGTATAGGGCTAGGGCATGAAGTAAGAAGAGGGAATTAGAAAAAAAAAGGCCGGTCATGTAAAAAGGGATGGACGCCCATGGGGTTTTAGGGTTTGTATATATAAAGTTCAAAAAGTGAATGGAAGCTCATTCTTTGGTGTGTGGCTAACAAGAGCTCTTCTCTTCTTCTCCTCTTCTTGCTTGTGTGTGCTCTTGAGAGAGGGAGTGTGAGAGTGTGACGGAGTGAGTGTGTGGGAGTGAGGGATCAAGAGGGTGAAGCTCTTCACCATCTTCTCTTCTCTTCTCTTGCGCACACGGCTATGGTGGATGGAGCTTGGAGGTGGAGGAGGCTTGAGGATGCTTGAGCTAGTATCTAGGATCGTGGAACTACCGGAGTGCGCGAAAGAGGAGGCAACTCATTTCGGCATCAAGGTAAGCTCACTACACTCGTAGGATCGACAGCGCGTCGACTAGGTGAGAGATAGCCATTAGAGCTCACTTGGAACGCTTGAAACAATAATCAGTCTGTGGGTCTTGGCAGTTGAGCGAAAGCTTCCACATTTTGGTTCCATTGCCGGGACCAACGGATTCAAGCTTGAGCGCTTGCGCGCCTCATATCAAGCATTGAAGTAAGGGATTTATCCCTGAAACGGAGCTTGAGATAGGTAGGAAGGTTGGGTGTTTCGATCTTCAAAACAAGTAAGTACTTTGGGTTAGTTTATTTGTTTGATGATTGGAAAATAGGGAGAAATCATTTCAGTTTGTTGCTTTTGATTCTTGTTGCATTTAGTGTAGGATAGGATTAGGAAATTGAACCGGGAAAGGGTAGGGTTTATTGTTGCAAAACAGGGCAAAATAGTGATTGGGAGCGTCAAAGCCTTACCTGAGAGGGGGTTTAAGAGCCAAAAGGCCAAGGGAGAGCTCATTTGCAACCATTGCAGTGAGAGAGAGAGAGAGAGAGAGAGAGAGAGAGAGAACCCTCAAAGATTCGATTCGATCTCGTCATCGGAGAGCCTACCGCTCACCCCAGGTATACCAATCACTTCCCTTGGTGCCTTAGTTGGGATCTGGAAGTTTGTGCTTGGAGTGATTGCCTAAATGGTGAGATTTGATCGAAATCGTCATCGCGTGGCATTCGTCGTGCTGCGTTTGGCCCGTCCGGGTGGTCGTTGTTAGGCCAAGTCTCAGACTTGGCCCTCGAACCCTGCCATTCGGCTCACTCGACCCAAAAACCCAACTCGGCCCTCGGCCCATAGTCTATTCGGCCCATCGGAGTGATGGCACTCAGTCCTTTGACCAACTTGACACTCGGCCCGAAGTCCATAGTCCACTCGGCCCCATTTACTAGTTCGGCCCTCAACCCAGGACGCGACTCGGCCCTCGGCCCAACACTTGACCCTGCCCGTTCGAGTCACACCACTCAGACGTCGGCCCGTGAAAAACTTTTGTACTCAGACCAGCGCGATTCAGCCCGTCCGAGTCACCCACTCGGACTCTGCAATTTGGACCATTTGGGCCGAGTGTGTATTTGCCTCAATTTCTTAGAAATTTGACATGACCCAGCTGGAGCTCAGCAGCGCAAACTGTCGCAAGCCCTCCTGACACTCAGAACTTGATTCTGGCACTCAGAATAGACAAAATCGTAAGGCACAGCCGCTTAGCAGTTTGAGTGGGCTGTCGCGATACCTAGAAATCTAGAGACCTAGAGGCAACCCACTGAGCCATAAAACCCCGATTGGACTCAAAAATGGCCAAGGCAACGTGATCGAAAAGCCCTAAATCCCATCAAGATAGCCAGAGAATTGATCAACAAAGCCTATCAGGCCCAAAACAAAGCAAGGGTGCATAAGATGCTTAGAGGCTATTTGTTGCACTCACCTTGAAATTCCGCACTTGAAGTGCACTTAAGGAAAACTAAAAGCCTGATTGAGTACAAGTGCACTAGAAAGAACACATGCACTGAGTGAAGATAAATTGAGGATTGTATTTAATAAGTCAAGGAACTCACTCAAATAAGCTACTCAAGGAACCCACGAATAGGAGAGAACCCACAGACTGAGACAAACCATCAACGCGCGAAGTAGGACCAAGCAAGCGGCGCAACTAAAGTGGATTTGACAAACCTACTCAACCTGATCGAGAGCTTGGTGGAGCACGAGAACTTGACTATGGCAGAAGAAAGCTCAGATCTCAGGTCTAACAAGGAACTCGACTTAGACGTCTTTCCAGAGGCTATTCAGCACAAGCGGTCAGCAACTACGATGCGCATGCCCAGTATGAGCATCGCGGTCAAATAGCAGATGCTATCATCTCGCAGACTTAGAAGAAGAGAGAAAGCTAGCCCACAAGGCATTGCAAAGCATAGCCGCATACAATAAAGACTAGCATGCCAGGAGTCAAAGGCAAAGCACGGAGTTGTGTGAGGTGCAGCAAGTACTGAACTTAGCTGGCAGAAACCGAATGGAGCACAAGAGAGCCCTAGAAGGAGATTTAATGCTGAGCAAGCTTCTTATGAAGCGATTGCTAGAAAACACCGCAACAGAGCAAAGTGCTGCAGCATTGGCGACCTCACTGCTGGCAGGATTAGGAGCAACCCAAGGCTCTAAGAGCCAGTCTAAAATCCCAATAGTCGTAAAGCAGCTCGATAAGTACCAACTCCACAACGATCCATACAGCTTTGTAGAGTAGTTCGAGCAAGTCTGCGAAGCCAATGGCCTCAGCGACCTGACTCAACACTCTCAAGCGTTTGGGCTCTACTTAAGTGATAAGGGTAGGACTTGGTATACAAGCTTAGATGCCGCAGAACGAGCAAATTTCAATGGCCTCAAGAATCTCTTCATTTAGAGATTTTTCGAGCCTGGATACTCCGATAATCTGCTAGTATGATTGATGAATGTCAAGCAGAAAGAGAAGGAGGACATTCGCGATTACGTAACCCATGTGAGGAGCCTCTTCAAGAGAATCCCTACAGGTGAACGACCAACTGAAAGAGCAGTTTCAACTGTGTTTATCAGCGGAATTCGAAACGAGGAACTGTATAAGGCTTTGGTAGCCAACTCAAGCTTGCAGCGAGACATGCTAGCTAGGGTTTTTGAGGAAGCCATTAGAGTTGATGATCAGCTAAAAGAGCGGAGCTCCAAGAGCCCCAACTCAGAAGAAGCCAACTCACGTAGTTCGAAAAGAGCGTCAGCCTCTAGTGAACGACCAGCCCCATCATCCCAAGATAAGGGGAAGCCACAGAGACGAACCAAGACTTGACTGATGTCAAGATGGAGATAGTCAAGCTGCAAGACCTATGGAGACGACCAACGCGCCCACACATCCAATGTGTGTACTGTGGCAGAAACCATTTGCCGGCTAAGTGTCAAGACCCTTGGTCGAGACCTTGTGCTAACTGTAGCAGGTTCAGTCACACAACATCGTGCATTGCACATTGCCCAGGAGACTTTCGTACTCCCAACCATAGGGTCAGCCTTACCTAGCAAACAAGTTGCAGCCACTCTTCTGAAGGGGAGCCCCATTGGCCCTTCCTACCCCTAACGACATTAAGTCGGCTGTCCCTAGGGTGGACATAAACCCTACAGTATACCTAGACCGCCTGGTCCCTATGTGACCCATCCACCGAGTGACGCTCCAGTCCACTACGTGGAAGAGCCAAATGAGGAAGAGACTTACTTATACCCTTATGTCTCTCACGACGAGGGCAACACAGTCCTTGTGGACTATCGACCAGTGCCATTGATGGAGTTGGGGAGAGGATGAGGTAGAGGTCTAGGAGGGCAGATGCAGGATCCAATCATGTGTTGGACTTGTGGTCACCCGGGTCATGTCTCATCACGTTGCCCCGAGAGGGAGCAGGAGAACAGAGACAAAGCTGACCTAAGGTGCGTTGAGTGCAGAATCACCCATCTCTTCATCGATTTCCCAAAGAGGAAACCTTTTGCAAGTTCAGCCAACGTACCATCTGTTCCATTGGGGTTGTTTGGTGTCGCGAACCTTGATGGGGAGACCACACCCATCCCGTTGCAGGTCATGACCCGTGCCCAGATGAAGTAAGCCGACATATCACTACCAGGACCTAGGAACCTCGATGCAGCCTTAATAGGGAAGAAGAGCCACAAGTGAAGGAAGAAGAGATCGGAGGCTAAGAACTCACTAAGAATTGAGAGTGCTACAACTCTGCTTGTTGGAAAGAAGGTCACGGACGCAGAGGCAGAAACTTCAGCCCCCAAGATGGCCAAAAAGGGAAGTGCCAAGGTAGGGGAGTACCTGCATCCAAAGCGCCAACTCGAGGCCATAGAGAAAGTGAAGGACTGGGTGAAAGAGGCCCAAGAGCACTTAAGGGATGCTGAGCCCATCCTGGAGGACGAGATCAATGATCTCACCAGCATGAACACGGCGGTCTCACCCCCTCGAGATGCAACCGCACCGTAGGCTGCACCCCTTAGGCCAAGCCTTGATGCTGCAGGCCCACAAATCAGTCACGGCTGTTGACCAGGACAATCCGGGTTAGGAGAGGGACGAGCAACCGACAACCTCCTTACCACGCTAGTGACCACCCCTGTGATATTAAGCCTGGGAGACCTGCTTAAGCAGCATCCCACCCTATGGCAAGACCTCAAGCAGTGGGTTGACACTGCTTGAGAGGTCACGAGAATAAGTTACAGATCTGCATAATCATGATGCAGAAACACAAATACCGAGTCTAATGTTGCACTCTGTACCAAAATCCTTGCACGTTAATGCTTTCCAGGAAGGCACCGAGATGCATGCAGTGTTACCAGTCCTAGCCTTAGGCGATACAATGAGAAAGGGGATCGTAGACATGGGAGTTGGGGTAAGCGTACTGAGCCACGCAGTATGATAGACTTGGGGAAACCCACCTGTTGAGACCACTCGGTTTAATGCCACATTAGCAAACAGCATGAGAGTGAAGCCATTTGGGGTACTTAAAAACTGGCTAGTGAAAATCGCAGGTGTCCAATTCTCTGTCAACTTTATAGTCATGAAGGTGGTGGACTATGATATCCTGTTAGGCCGACCCTGGATGCGCAATGCCAGAGTTATTGAAGATGGGGGTAATGGATTGATCTTCTTAAGCAACAGGACAGAAGCTATGAGGGTAGAGATGGACACTTGGAAGACCTCACCAGTCAACTTGGATGCCATCTCCGCGATGCTCAAGGATGACACTCAAGTCAAGAAGTCTTATGGTTCCTTGACCAAGTATATCCCATGCCCAGAGGATGAGTGAGATTGGATGCATGTCCTTGCTACAGTCGACCTGCCATTCTCGGATCAAGAGGCGTATGAGCAAGCCATCAAGATGATGGGCACGACTAATGGCACGCCCTCTATACCAGTTTGCATGATGGAAGGAACCCTTGGGAGACCTAAGCTCGTTACCTTCCAAGTTCCAAGCAACAAGAGAGAACTCCAAGAGGCTTTGGAATACTTAACAAACAAGCTGGCTGACAATTCACCAGCAAACTTCAAACTACTCTAGGATCTCTTAGGTGAATCCAAGCGGCAATGGACCAGGGTGCATGACTTGAACCATATGTACAACTGGGCCCTAATCCCTAATCGACAACAAGAGATATACCAAGCCCTAGGAGACGATGAGTAGTCCGACGAAAAGGACTCTGATAACGAGTACAAAGACTACCGATCCTTTAGTGATGGAAGTGAGGGTGAGATGGACACGGTAGAATATGACACTGAGGGACATGAAATAGAACAAATACAGGCGGACTCCAAGCCTCAAAAGAGAAGTGTCTACAGGATAGAGTGAGGAATCATGCGCATGGATTGTGATCGCTCTTGGTTAGAACACGTGGGAGTCATAGACCTTGAGCAAGTAGGTCTAGCTTAACCAGGAGAGACACCAATGCTTAGGGCAGAATCACCATCTGAACTGCGACCACCAGGGGAAACCCCCTCTTCTAGTGAAGATTGCGAGTTCAACTCTGAGTCGGAGGTGAGCTCGGATAGTGACCCAGAAATACTTAGGCCACCCAAGACCCGACGCACCAATGGGGACCTACCCGTCCACCTGAGGCGGAAACGAATGAAGCAAGAAAGGGCGAACCAACCCAAGGACACATGAATAGATGAACAGCGAAAACCGCGGGACCTCCCCAAACGATTTATAAAATTCAAGAAAGGAGATAGGGTAGTGATCCAGTTGGGTGCCAAATGGAGAGCAAATGAGCAAACCAATTGAGGGACTAGCCAGGGTCAAGGAGGTGAACTTAGCCCAGAAAGGGGAGACACCCCGACCAGCCTTCATTGTCGATGACTTGACTGAGGAAAAAGAAACGAGTCTTGTCGCTCTCTTGCGAGAGTACGTATACGTATCCTCTTGGTCCCTGGAAGAGCTTAAGGGGGTGGACCCAAGTGTAGTGACTCATAATATACCCATGACACAAGATGCAACATCGGTGAAGCAGCAACCATACCCAATGAATCCAATATATGCTCATGCTATCAAGAAATAGATTGATAAGCTGATGAGAGCAGGATTCATTTACGAAATTGAGCACACGGACTGGGTATCACCCATAGTCATCGTGATGAAGAAAAATGGAAAAATTAGAGTGTTCGTCAATTATAAGAAGGTGAATGCTGCTACTAAAAGGGACAATTATCCATTGCTATAAATCGAGCATATGCTTGAAAGAGTGGCGGGCAAGGAGGCCTACAGTTCTCTGGATGGCTTCTCAAGATATAATCAAGTGCAAGTGCATCCTGCCGACAGGCATAAGACTGCCTTCACCACCGAGTGGGGCGTCTTTGCTTACATAGTCATGCCTTTCGGGTTGACTAATGCCCCTGCCACCTTCCAACGTCTCATGTGCACCATATTTAAATACATGCTTCACAAGGAGTTGGAAGTCTTTGTTGATGACATCTGCGTTCACTCGACCTAAATGGAACGCTTAAACAAACTCCAAGCAGTCTTTGAGCGGTGTCGCCTATATCGTCTCTCCTTGAACCCCTTAAAATGCTAGTTTTGGGTGAAGCATGGATGCATCCTTGGCCACGTGGTGTCAAAGAACGGCATTGCCAGCACTAACTTCTCGAAAGTCAGGGTTATTATCGACCTTCCACCCCCAACCAACTACAAGGGAGTTCAATGCTTCTTAGGCCATACTAGATACTATATGTGGTTTGTGCTGAATTACGCATTGATAGCCAGACCTTTGTACAAGCTGCTAATTGTCTTTGAATGGACTAAAGCATGCCAACGAGCATATGAAGAGTTGAAGAAGGATCTAACCACAGCACTAATTCTACGAGCCCCAGATTGTGTCAAGAAATACTATCCTCCCACACATCCTTTGCATGAGCCACCAATGTTGGAACCGCCTGTCAAGGTACGAGTAGCCACCATCACCGAAATCGATGATGAGGATGAGGAAACCGTGGAGCCTTCATACCTGCACATCACGGTCACTGCCAAGCGAACATGCGTCTTCAATGCCTTAATTGACAAGGAAGTGGACTTCAATGTCTTGACTCACGATCATTGGACCCAACTTGGCAAACCACCACTATAACCCACTAACGCCAAATTAAGCCCATATGGGGGCCGCTCATATGCACTTCTTGGCAAGTGCAGGGCCGCCATTTCTATTGAGTCTGAGACTGTACCAATGATCTTCTACGTGCTGCCAAATGCCAAGGACACAGGCACGAAGGCGCTGCTAGGGAAAACCTTCAAGAAGCAAACTCGTTGCGATGTTGATTATGAGTTGCAACACATTCACCTTGCCATAGGCAACATTTGCATTGATACAACTTTCAGCAAGGGATGCGTGATCTCCCAGTCCACACAGCCACTGGTAGAACTATTAGCAACCAAATCTAAGGAGAAGGGTAGTGCTCGGCCACCACCCACCACCTCTCAAGAACCACTGCTCGTGGTAGCAAAAGCTAAATCTCAACATCCTAGTTTTCAATGGAGGCCTAAACACCCACAACCACCGCCTAGGAGTCGTCACACACAACCTCATAAGACCCGAAGCTCTAAGCCTAGGACCCCAAGGTGTAGTTACAGAAATCGGCACATAATCAGGCAAAGGTGGGTCCCTAAAGCCCTCCTGCATGCACAAGGCTACTATGAGGGGAATGCCTGGATATGGATCCCTAAAGCTCACACGGCCAAGGGCACCACTTGTACGCTACCCCCAAGCCTGATCACCCCCAATCCCATAGAACCTCAAAACCATAAACCGCAATGCTCCCCAGGCCCACATCCATCAAGCTCATCCACACACATGCCCAAGAGAGTCGAACAAGCCTATCGGCCCAAACGACAGACATCGTCACATGAGCCATCACTTGCTAGAGCCTATCCGACTATAATGATCCACTCTAAAGGTAGCAGTCCACTAGAAGTAGCCGCTACTTCCCCAGCCCTAAGCCAGGAAGCCCAACCGAAACCTCAAGAACACCCACAACCAAATTATCCATTGTCAAAGGCTCTAGTGATATCAAACCCCAACCACCAGCACATCTTAAACCCTCTTATGAGCGGAAATCATTTTTTACACTGGCCTCAAATCTAGCCGAAGATACAGGGGATAGCGTGGTTGATTGCATTAGATGGCTTGATGCCACCTTTAGAGAGCTAGCTCTGAGCTACGATCGCTTGGACTTAGGCTTGTTGCCCGAGCCTTTTGCAATCGAAGTTCATACAATACCTTGTTCTTGGGAGACGTTTGAACTTACCTTTGCAAAGGGAGCATATTCTGCTGCTGTATTGCTCAATAGCGGGATCTCTAAGGAGCAAGCCAACAAACAGCGCCTCATCATGTCATATGATCAGTGAACCACTTCTGCCATCACCGACCAAGAAATTGCAGAATTATCCAAACTTGCTAAGACTAAATCCCCATTCTTGAGGCACTAGTACACTCTTAGGTTGCAATGGGAAGTAAAGGGTACCGAGTCATGACAAACACTGAGCAGCGCCGCGCAATCAAAACAGCGGAGTACAACCCCACTTATGTCGTGCCAACCTCGTATAGAGTGTTAACCACTCTTCGCGACCGCCCCCTGGAAGAGCACATCAAGGGACACCCTTACCTCGATCGCCTATTGACTGAGAAAGAGCTACATATTACTAGCCATGTTGCCTCCAGTGACTTTCTAACATATGTTCTCACTTACATTACACATGTGGGCACTCAACCTTTTGATCTAGACCGCGAAGCTCAGTTAGAGTACCACCCCAATTTCTACACTTGGTTCCTACGCCGGTAACTCCTAGGCCCATTGCAAAATATCCTCAACCTCCAAAACCTACAATCCTAGGAAGGATTCTTCTCGAGCTGGGAGGGGAGGGGAGTGAGGTGAATCAAATTAAAACCAAGGAAAATCAAGCAAAATGCATAAACACGTAAACAACGAGCGAGGTAGGAAAATGGAAAGAGAACTTTGAAATAAAGGGTAAAAAGTTAAAGCTGGAAGGGAAGATTCTACATTGGATGGGATTTTAATGCTTTCATTTAATAAACATATAGAGTCTTTCTTTTTAAACTATGACTTTTCTTGCAAATTGTTAATGTGGAAGCACTAATGGAAACTTGGAATTACGACAGGAAAAAAAGATGTCACAGCAAGACCACGCCCACCAACTTCCGTTCACGGAAGAGGAAAGAGTGCAATACAGCATCACTCTTGAAAGCCACACCTACAACCAACTTAAGTTCCGAACCATTCACAATGTAGAGAGTGTGGTGGCCAAGGAGGAAGCGGCCAAGAGAGTCATTGAACAATGCAACTTCACCAAGTACCTCAAAAAATTTGTGCAAGAACCTGACCACACAAAGTGTGTGGAGTTTCTCAGGTCTTACGACCCTGACAATGAGTGCGGCACTGTCACAGTAGGAAGGGGAGAAAAAGCCAAACAGGTACAAGTTCACTTGACCCCTGCCTTGGTGGAGAAGGCGTTGGGATTGGAGCCAAAGATAGAGAAGAAGCAGAAGAGGGATGTGTACACCATGCTGAAAATGAAAAAGAAGGATGTGCTAACTAATGACGGCATTAGCATCCAGGACATCCCTGATGCAGAAGCCAAACTGTAACCAAAGCTAGTACACGCGCTCTTCTCCAGCCAGCGCTACAATGCCTTAATGCATCGAATCAACATGCCTGTGCTGGAGAACGTAGCAGCTCACACCCTACATGAAGTCAACTGGAACGGTTATGTGTGCAAAACCATCGAACAGGCGGCTAAAGCACTGGCTTTAGGAAGCACACCAGCAGGAGGAGAGTCCCCAGCTTCCAAGGCCACAGAAAGAAAAAAGGCCTCGGTTATTGCCTATGGAAGCATTTTGACTGCGCTTATCCAGGAGGCAGTGAAAGAGACACAAGATGCAGAAGAAGGGGAAGAAGAAACGCATGATAGGTCACCCTCTCACCAGGACCAAGAGAGGTCTAGCGACAGGACTGAGACTGATAAGAAAGGGCAGGAACAAGAAGAACAATCCGGCAAAAAGCAGGTCAAGAAATCCAAGAAGAAGACAGCACAAAAGAAAAAGAAGCCGGATGAAGGCTACAAGAAGGAGAAAGAGGATTTGGAAAAGGCAAAAAGACAATCCCTCAAGGAGGCCGAGGAGAGGGAGAAAAAGCAAAAACGAGAAGAAGAAAAAACAAAGGAAGAAGTCAACAGGGCTAAAAAGGTGTCAAAACAGGAGGCCGAGAAGAGAAAAAGGGAAGAACATGAAGAAAAAGAGAAACTGGAGGAAGAGTATAGGAAAGCTGAAGAAGAAAGGCAAAGAAGAGCTGCTAAGCAAGAAGAGGAACTAAGAGGGAAGGAGGAGGAGGACTTGGCCGAAGCCACACAACAGTCCATTGACCAGCAGTGCTGCAAGGCTGATGATCCGGGAGCCTGGAGCCCGCTAAGGGAAGAAGGACCTAGTTCTAGCACACAGGTACCAGAAGTCACGCCGCCCGCTATCTTTGAGGGCAAAGGCAAGGCCCTTCTCCATCCTATCCCCACCCTCATGGTTCCCTCCACTGAACCAACCACCCTCACCCCTAGCCCACCAGCATGGAGGTCTCCAATTTCATGGCCTAGATGCAATATTTTATCAATAAAGAAATGGCCCATGGAAAGAGCACGGAGACCACGGCCACGGGGCAAAAGAGACCAGCTGCAAATGCTGAGTCGAGACAGGACCAGAAGCGTCCAAGAGTGGAAGCCTCAACCAGCCCAACCCACACAACAATGACACGACCAGCTAGTTATGATGAGTACGTCGCTGAGTTGCTCTCCCAATTAGAGAGGGCTAAGGAGGAAAAGTGGATGGTTGTGGCTGAGTTGGTGGCAGAAAAGGAGTCAGTAGCTGCTTTCCAGCTTGAAAAAACCTGCACAATAGCCATGCAACAACAACAGATCTTTGACCTCAAGCAGGAATTAAAGGCCAAGGAGGACATGGAAGAAAGCTACAAGCAGTGGCTCAAGGATGAGAATCAAGAACTGGTGTAGATGTAGCGAGAATATAAGCTCCTCCTAATACAACATGGGGAATTGGAGGCGAAAACCGCCAACATTGAGCAAATGATGGAGGAATTGAATGCCAAAGAAGTGGAGAGAAAGCAGGAGAGGGAGCTACAGTAAAGGGAGGTCGACCGATCAACTACACTTGGGAAGGAAAGAGCACGAGAACATGAGCAGGAAACCCAAAGCCCAGGAGCAGAAGCTCGTAACCCTAGCACAGAAGCAGGAGAAAAGCATGGAAGAAATGAACAAAAGAGCAGAGGAATGGGCAACGCAGAATGAAAAAAGGGTGAAGACACTAGCACGGCGCCTCGCTTTGGTGGAGAAAGAAAAAATCCTTGCGAAAAGTAAAGAAAACACCGCCCAGACAGCCTTCTCCTAGCAACAGGCCTTCATCAACACACTACTGGACACGACCCGCCTAGAGGGAAAGGAATCATTGGAGGTGATGCAAAAAAAACTGAGCATCATACGCAAAGCCCTGCATGTGGGGCTACAGATGCCACCCCAACCTGTGGAGGTTAGGCTGAGCCTAGAAGAGCAACAGAAGTACCTACTGGCCAACCTAACCCCCCAGGAATTGGATGCATTGGGCTTTGAAGAAGGAGCGCAACTAGAAGACCGGCAGGGGGAGGAGGCTGACGTTGAATTCGTTATGGTGAGAATCAGAGAAGAGGTAATCCCACAACCCCCCTCGCCGCATGTCCAAGAACAGTAGATTGATCCATCCGTGAAAAGACAAGCCGCACTAAGGGAGAGACGGAGAAAATTAGTTGAAGAAACCATGAAGCAGCTAAGAGCCAAACCGGTGCAGTCATTTGCACCCCTCCCACCGTGCCCCAATGAGCTCCCTGTTGGATTGTATGCGAAGCTGGTGATTTGGGAACGGCAAGAAAAAGAAAAAGACCCATCCACCTTCAGCTTCCTCATGCCTAACACCTTGCCGAGGGTCCTACCGATCAAGGTGATGGAGGAGGTGATTGCGACTAGCAACCGACTGGGATAGAAATGGCTGGAAGAAAGGGAGAAGACCCCCACTCTATGGGGAAGGGAAGAGGCAGAGTTTTGGCAAAACAAGGTGTTCGAAATACCACATATTGTACAGGGCTACAACTGCCAACCCCTATGGAGAAGGCGAGTGTGCGACATTAGCATGCTCGCCTGGATGGCTTTTTGTAACACCCTGCCCTATGAGAGGAACGACCCCACATTCATGGCGTATCCTCGTAGGGTAGGTGTGGATTTGGTTGCCACCCCCCATGGGCATCATGATTTCCCCATCATCTACAACTCCAATGCCGCCTCCTTCAAACATGCCCTGCTTTTCAACTCGGGAAGCCTAAATGATTCCATGACGCATTTTCTCGAGGACTTCTCTTCATGCCCCGACCTAGCCTTTATAACTACCTATAATTATCTTAGGTTACTTAAGTTACTACTCAAGCAGGACCCGACCCCACAAGAGCGTGGCCTGCCTCCCCTCTTTTTTGACCCTAACGCCATTGACAGTCGTGCCATGGCACGTTTAATGATGAGAGCTAGCCTTCTTCCCTCCTTTTGCCTAGCTCTCCTAGAGGATATGAACGATAGCCAGTTCACTAGGTGTAACCATCCCTTCCTCTCCACCACCTCCCTCCACGTTCGCATGAACCTCAAAGGATACATGCAAAGCCATCAATTTTTGAGCAAATCCATCCGACCCCCTTCTCCCCCTAAATCAGACGAGGAAGATTAGGTACAGACTGTCGTTCTACTAGTGTAATACTATTCCAAAAAAAAAAGGGAACAAAAAAGAAAACAAAACAAAAGAGAAAAAGATAAAGAAAAAGCATCCAAGGAAGAGCAAGCGGAACATTACGCATGGAATGGACAAAACAACTCACTTACAGAAGCACTTAGCACCACATAAAGCACGATCACTGCACCTAGGGGTCCTCAAGTTAGGTATGCCCGGTGGCTTTGGTCGGCTGGCTCCGCTCCTAACCCCCTAGCCCTTTTTGCTCCCCCACTTCACGCTTAGGGCCCATCAAGGGCAGAACATACCTAAGGAGGTAACACTTGTCTATGGTTAGACCTGTCACCCTAAGCTACTTGCACTGCACCTCCCTTTGCACGAATGGGGTCCCCAAGCATGGGATATCACCCAGGCTAGCCTATGGTTAGACCCCACTCCCCATTCCACCAGCACGAGTACAATGTACTACACAATAAGGTAGATACCCCCCTTAGGTAGAGCACCGCACCCTTTCCTTCCTAGCATCACAAAGGCGACCAACCACCAACTTTGAAGGCCCCCGTCAACCACTTGCTATTCGTTTGGCTTCTCCAACAAACCTTATTACCAAGCTTCCACGAGCACCCCGCTTTACACGTGGCCCTGCCCTTACACGACTACTTCGCCCACTGCCTCTTAAACACCAACAGTCGCCAAGAGTGCCATGGGACTAGCACCCGTCTTGGAGGGGGGTAATGTTAAACCCAAGCCGAGAAGGTGGAAGAATGAATGAAAAAGCGGGAAGAAGATGGAAAAGGAGCAAAGACACACAGGCGGCCTCTAAAGCTAAGCCGGGGCCAAAAGCATAATTTTAAATGAAAGGCGTCTCAAAAACTCTAAAAACTCTTGTAAAAGAGCGCGATGCTCCCTCCTGTGGCACTTGTAAAAGAATAGACGGGTATAGGCTTAGGGCATGTAGCAAGAAGAGGGAATTAGAAAAATGTACCTTTCCACAATGGTCAATCATGTAAAAAGGGATGGGCGCCCATGGGGTTTTAGGGTTTGTATATATAAAGTTCAAAAAGTGAATGGAAGCTCATTCTTTGGTGTGTGGCTAGCAAGAGCTTTTCTCTTCTTCTCTTCTCCTCCTCTTCTTGCTTGTGTGTGCTCTTGAGAGAGGGAGTGTGACAGTGTGAGGGAGTGAGTGTGTGGGAGTGAGGGATCAAGAGGGTGAAGCTCTTCACCATCTCCTCTTCTCTTCTCCTCTTCTCTTCTCTTCTCTTGTGTGCACGGCTATGGTGGATGGAGCTTGGAGATGGAGGAGACTTGAGGATGCTTGAGCTAGCATCTAGGATCATGGAGCTACTGAAGTGTGCGAGAGAGGAGGCAACTCATTTCGGCATCAAGGTAAGCTCACTACACTCGTAGGATCGACGACGCGTCGGCTAGGTGAGAGATAGCCATTAGAGCTCGCTTGGAACGCTTGAAACAATAAGCGGTCCATGGGTCTTGACGATTGAGTGAAAGCTCCCACACCAAGATAGAATCCTTCCAAGAAGACCACTTAATCGTTGCTAGTCCAAATCTTAGCATGAGATCCATGTAACACATCACAAATAATCCCTATCCCTTATTAAAACAATAAGCACAACAAGGGAAGGTGATAGAGACACCTAATGACAAATCAAAAGTACCCGCACCCAAGAAGGAAATGGAATGGCCCTGTTAGGCTAATGAGGTATATCTCTCATAATGTACAATTCCCAGACCAAAGGATAAGCCCCTTAGACCCCTATGCTAAATGCAACAAATTTTTGTGCCCCAACCTCCTTATATAAATGGCAAGGGGTGTCCGACGAATATAACATTAAACAATCCTAAGTATCCAAGATAGAATCAAAAGGTGATCTACATCCACATGACTCATCACCCACACTAATCTATCGATGATCAAAAAATGACATTTCATCAACGTAACCCCCAACGTAGGCCCAAGCTAACATCATCAAATAATTGCAAAAGACCCTCAAGAGCACAGTTAAAGAACACATCTCCAATACATGCAAAATTTTTCGAGGAATTCGAGTATTGTGAGAACACTACAAGCCATAGGATTGTTGCTAGCGCGCCATATGCTTGCTAGCACAAGCATTTGAGCTCCTCAATGCTCCATAATTCATCATTTATGCATACACATGACTTGTGTGCTTCCATCTCACCCACCCCCTCTCTCCTATGAACCGATATTTTTATGGCTATGGAGATAGAAGAGAAAAAGATTGAAAACTCATATTTTGATATACTCCTTTCAATTTGCAAGAGTGGTAGCCACACTGAGAGGACAAAGTGTTGGCTCTATATGTAGAGAAATAATTAAGGAGGGAAGCACAACATGGCATCCTCTCAAAACACATTTTTCCCCTCCCTTGCTCTCTCTAGGTTAGGTTTTTTTTTTGTTCAAACCATATGTCCTTTCCTAAGTTCATACCCTTTCAAGTTTTGGCCCAGTTTTGGGTATAAACATCTCCTCTCACCCATTCCTCATAGAGAATAATTATTTTGACATCAAATTTACATGTAGATACATGGTTGGCACAAATTTGATGGTTGTGCACTCCACCACTTCCCACAAGATCGACCTTACACTCCATCGTGCCTTTGCCTTTGAGTTCACCTTGAACTATGCCTTCAATGCCTTGCAAAATAGGTCAATTTTGTGCTTGAACTCCTATTGAGTTGTGAAACTTCACAAATGTTTTAACAATTTCTTGCAAAATTTCTGTAAAATGGTCTCAAAAATCTACTCTCATTGGCAACCACGTGATAGGATGATGCACCCATCAAATCCACAAACCATGAACTCATTCTACCAAAACAAGCACCACATGAAAGCACACTGCAAGGAAGAGATACAACCACTACAATTATAAAAGATGAAATACTCAAATTCATATACATGGAACCAACCAAACCAAGACTAAGAATAAGAGTCATCAAAGGGAATTGCACTCCATAACTACCCTCGTTGTCAAGTGAACCTAAATCAATCTAGAGGACATCTTGAATATCTAGATAGGCACCTAGAAGTCATCCCACCTGCACATAAGGCACATTTATGTTGGGATGAACCCTAACCTAGCTCCATATCACTTAGGACTCCCGAATGTAAAAAGAGAATACTAAAGTTCATTTATTTCACTTTTGATTTTTCTTGGTGTGTCCACTATCATGTGTTATATTTTTATTTGGTGGGGCTTGTCAACCATTTTATTTTCTATCATGTCTCGAGGAACCAAGGCATTGGCCCCATGTGTGTCTTAGACCCAAGAACCTACTAGGATCTCACAAGGTGATATATAGATTTTTCTTTTTTCTTCATTTTTTTCTCTTTAGTCAAACCTCATAGCTAGGTCGCATCTCAAGGAGAATAGGGCATTGGCTTCATGCTTATCTTGAACCCAAGAAGATACCAAGCCCTCACAAGGCAATAAGTGCCTTCTAGCTTTACTTTTTTTCAACATGATAAGACACTTAATTCATTTAATGTTTAGGAAATTCAATCAAAAACAAGCCCCCACCCACTATGAAACTTCATCGTGATATGAACTTAGCGAGGAACTCATACCTAGGCTAGCCAGAATGACTCTCTTGTTTCATTAAAGAGCACCCTCAAGAAAGGGAAAAGCAATGGGCATATCCCTCCCAGGAAGACCACTCAATCACTATTCCAAATCTTGGCATCCAAACCATGTGTAACGCATCACAAACAATCCCTACCCCTTACCAAAACAATAAACACAACAAGGCAAGGTGATAGAGACAATGTCAAATAGGAAAAATGTACTCAATCAATATTCCAAATCTTGGCATCCAAACCATGTGTAATGCATCACAAACAATCCCTACCCCTTACCAAAACAATAAACACAACAAGGCAAGGTGATAGAGACAATGTCAAATAGGAAAAATGTCACAACTCCTGAATTCATCCTTGAACCAAACAACCAATAGAACAAAGCTCATCAATAGTATACATATTAGAAGCACCTGCACCTAAGAAGGAAATGGAATGGCCCTCTTGGCCTAATGAGATGTATCTAAAAAGCATAACATTCAGCAATACATTGCCAAAAATGCTCCCTCAATCCCTAGAAATCTCTCATAATGTACAACTCCTAGACCAAAGGATAAGCCTCTTAAAACTCTATGCTAAATGCATCAATTTTTTTGCCAACTTCCTTGTATAAATGGCAAGGGGTGCCCGACAAATATAACATTGAACAATCATATGCATCCAAGATAGAATTCTTCCAAGAAGACCACTCAATCGATAGTCCAAATCTTGGCATCAAATCCATGTAAGATATCACAAATAATCCCTACCTCTTATCAATAAACACAATAAAGCTATGTGATAGAGACACCTAATGTTGAAAAGAATCCATGTCACAGCCTTGAATCCCTCCTTGAACCAAACAACTGGCAAAACAAAGTTCATCAATAGCATACATATCACAAGTACTCACACCTAAGAAGGAAATGGAATGGCCTTATTTGGCTAATGAGGTATATCTAAAAAGCATAACATTCAACAATACATTACCAAAAACAATGCCTCAATCCCTACAAATCTCTCATTATATACCATTCATAAACCAAAGGACGAGCCTCTTAGACCCCTATGCTAAATGCATCAAATTTTTATGCCTCAACCTCTGAAAGAGATATGAATTCAAGGGGGATCATAAACAATGTGAGCCATAAATTTGAGAAACAAAGAATAATCCACGCACTCATTGCATAGAGATTGCCTCTTTAAGTAGGCATATGGTTATATCAAGTACATTGTATCCAGCTGAGTTTGACGTTCCAACTCATCATCCTCATCTCTCCACACTCTAAGGTCTAGTTCCCATTACATTTTCATACAAAGAAGGCACCACTAATACATACACTTAAAGAAATATTCCAACACTCCTCCTTGGTGCCTTATTCAGCAGCCAGGTGATTACATGATTGATTTTACAAAGATTGATTGTCCCCCCATCACTAGGTGCATTCTATGGCTATTGCTAGTGGGTGATCAAGCTCTTTAACTCATTATCTTCAATCTTTAGTCTTCAAAAATTGTGTATTGGTTATTTTCTTCCATGAATTTTGTATGTCTTTTTAACCTACATGCTTCTTCATGATATCCAATCTTCTTACATTGATTGCATTTGGGTAGATGCTTCAATCTGCATTCAGTGATGATGTGTCCTCTCCTTCCACAGTGGTAACATTCTTTAGGTTCCTTCTTTGTAAAGAACAAGGTGTCTTTGCTTGTGGATATATCAATCTACCCTTTAAGCTCCTTTTCTTTCAATAGGATTGATGAAATGCATCCCTCAAGTTTAAGTGTTCCATGTGTAAGGAGAGAGTTCTTTAAGGATACATACTCTTTAGGTAGACTAACAAGAAGCATTGCTATTGTATCATTTTCAAGGATCTTGACTTGGATGCCTTCCAGTTGGTTAATTAGGCTCCTTAATTTTGAGACATGCTCGGGAAGTGAGTCTTTATATTCATGATGCAAGCTATAGAAATCCATCTTTAAATACATCTCTTGGATTTTAGCTTTAGCACCAAAAATTTTATTAAGCTCTTCCCATGCTTCCTTTCATATTCCTTTAATGTTGATGTGATGGATCAAGCCTGGAGCAAGATGCAGTCCAATTAAGACAAGTGCTTGTTCATCTTTTTCTACCCATTCTCCAGTCACTTCCATTGGTGCATTGTCGTATATTACTATCCATGATTTTTTATGCATAAGCAAGAATTTCATTTGAGTTGCCCATGTGTGGTATATTTCCCCGCCCTTAAATTTTTCGATGTCATAGGAAATATTAGAGTTTGAGGCCATGGTTTACGAAGAGGTCTTACCAAGTTTATAGCAATACTTAGTAGTGTCTTAACTCCAATTTATACGTTATGCTTACATGCAAACAATTCTACATGCTTTTACAATTCGCAAGTATGAACTGCCTTTTAAATTATTGCATTGATCAATTTGGATAACAAGCAGTGTAAACAAGGCTGAAAATAAACTAGTTTGAGAGGGGTAATGTGAATATAGCTCAAAAATCATTAGTTCAAGGAAAGATAGTGTGAATGGGATTTATGAACCTTAAGCTTTAATAAGCCTTTTTTTTTAATAAATAGCCTTATCCAATTCATTGTCACCGATTATGGCATGGTGGAATCAATGCAAGAGGCGAAGAGGATAACGATGCCAGTGCCATTGATTGTGAATGCACTAGATAAGGTTGCTGATTTGGATTGGCGACATCTTTTGCTCTAGTGCAAAATTAGTGCAAAAGAGGGACCCTGCAATAATCACCTTCAGTCTAAATGCAATATGCCAAGATAGATTATGTTTGCATGGAGACTGATGGTTGCAAAGAAAAGCAGATGATGTCAATAGTGAATTTAGTTTACTGAGATGAATATCGGGTGCAACACTTTGAATGGAATGATATGGTTTTGATTGTTGCTAAGCTCACTGACATGTTGAATACAGCTTTGAAGCTTGGTATGGATTATCATCGTGTTGAGTTGAAGCTTGGAGCAAAAGCTGATGATTATTGACAAGTTGATCGAAAGCTTCTCTCTCTCCCATGATGATAATAATGAAAAACTCTTAAAAAGATAGGTGAGCATAAAGAGAAGATGAGGAAAGGAGTGGGTGGAGAGATGAAAGAGAGAAAAATAATATGAAAGAGAATATATGAGAGTGTGGCTCTGATACCACATGAAGGAGATATGAATTCAAGGTGGATCATAAACAATGTAAGCCATAAAGTTGAGACACAAAGAATAATCCACACACTCATTGCATAGAGGCTGCCTCTTTAAGTAGGCATATAGTTACATCAAGTACATCGTATCCAGCCCAATTTGACTTGCCAACTTGGATCCTTATCTTTCCAACTCATCATCCTCATCTCTCCACACTAAGGTCTAGTTTCCATTACATTTGCATACAAAGAACGCACCACTAATACATATGCTCAAAGAAATATTCCAACCACCTCCTTGTATAAATGGCAAGGGATGTCCGAGGAATATAACCTTGAACAATCCTATATATCCAAGATAGAATCGGAAGATGGTCTACAACCACATGACTCGTCACCCATACTAATCTATTAGTGATTGAAAAATGTCATTTCCACAAAGTAACCCCAAAGTAGCCTAGCCCCAAGCTAATATCATCAAATATTTGCAAAAGATCCTTGAGACCATAGTTAAAGAACATAGCTCCAATACATGCATAATTTACCAAGGAATGTGCAAAACAATTCCTTTGACAGCAAATTAATTGGCAAGTTACCAACTCAAATGTAGCGAGCACATCTAGAGCAGCACAATAGAACATGCAAACAAGGATCACGTGCAATGTACGTCTCATTCAACCGATTGACTACCAAACTGCAAGTCACCTCTCACAAGTTGTTTATCAGTACTTTATGCATGCCCATTTGTCTAGGAATGATTATAAGAGGTCACTTAATTGTGCTTAATATTTAGAGCTTTGGTTTAAGCTTTCAATAAACTAACTTAGAAAATGGGTTCCTCAATCAAAAACAATCTCCTTTGGTGGACCAAATCTGTATACAATTTGTTCTAGGATAAAACTAGCCATTTTCTTGTGCGTCATCCTTTATGATAGCGCAAGCTTCAAACCGCTTCATAAAGTAGCTTGTTGCCATAATAATATAATGTTCACATGTTGCCAATAAAGGATGCACCATTCCAACAAAATCGACACCCAATTTTTCAAAGGGCAACATTGCAAAAATGCAATGGAGGGGCCGTTTATAATTCTCCCTAACATCATGTCTCTCATACACATCAAAATGAGATACCTCCCTTCAAATGGTGATCTTGTTCATTAGCTTACTTAAGGTGGAAAAATCTATCCCCTACACAAAACCATTTTCCTAGTTCTTCGCAATAAACTCAATTACAACCTTGGTTACATTCCCAAACTTGAAGGAATCCTCATTCATGTCCATTGTGATATCCCTATCCTCATTGGAATCCTTTGATGCAATCCCACAATTTTGATCATGCTTATAATCTAATTCTAGATTATCCTTACTTTGATACACTCGCTAAAAAGGAGATAGAGGGATACTTCAACCTTTCCGCAAAATTTTTTGGATTGAGCAAAGAGATGCGCCTCTTGCAAGAGAGCTCATCATTGGTGTTGAATTTATACATCACAAGGACCATATTTAACCTTGCAAATGGTATCACCCTCCATACTCTTCAATCCCTTCTCCAAGTCAATGACTTTCTATTTTGAATACAATAAGTGGAGTTTGGTCCACACAGAGCCATTTCCACCTTCATATCTAACTCTCTTTTCAAATACAATTTCTTTGCTTTCTTGGTTTTCATTTTTTAAAAAGGACGCAATCCTTAAACCTCCTACATCTCCACAATACCTTTCCCTTGGTAGAAATCATGGACTTTGGCAGGGGTTCCAAGTATATACGTTGTGCTGACTGTCAACTTTCGATCTTAGCAAAAAGCAAATCTGTGAGCTTTTCTCCATCTCCCAATCAATCCACAGTGCGTCGCAATCTTCTCCAACGGCCACTAGCCATTAGTATTATTGCCCTCATTAAAGCAAAATTGAACACTTGCAGCAAACAAGTTGGTTCGCATATCTTCAATTTTGCTTACAGTATATCACTTACAGCATGGTTAGCATGTTAAATTGCTGGACCTTTTATCTAACTAAGCCTTCACCACATTTGATAGGTGCAACTATCTAGCCTAAAGTAGAAGGATTTCCACAAACCAGCTTGACTCGAGCAATCAGTTTATCCATCTAGCTAGTAAATAGTGCAGATTGTTGCAAGCGGACAAAACTAATCAGTAATATTCCTACTTTTGTAACTGCACAAAGTTTACAGTGTGGCTGACATATTTATTGGTTGGTTCTTTGCCCTAGAGAAACCACTAAATTTGATAGGATTTGGTCCTATAAGCCTTGTGCTGAGCAAAACTGCCAGGCACATAGGCCTTCTGAAAAGTGACAGGGACATATAAAGGCTCAACTCACAGGGTTCACAATTCTTCACCACCATTACGTACTCTATTCAGGGTACCAGAAGCAACCTCAGCTCAGAGAGGAGCTTCATACTCTAGTTAGGGTACCAGAAGCAACCTCAGCTGAGAGGAGCCAAAGAAAATGAGAGGGAGAGGCATACTATCACCAGTATACCATCTAATCTCCATTGCCAGCACCATCTAGTGAATGGATCACATAGAACAGAAGTAAATACACTTTCACAACACTTACCGCAATTGAAGCCTTAACAGAGGCCAACTTAAAAGAAATCAGGTGCACAAGGACACAATTAGAATTGTAACATCTATAAAAGCCCAATAATGCATGGACTATTGTTCCTAACGCCCTCTAGAGCTCCACTATAGAGTTCATTTTCATACAGGGAATCTTGAGTCCCGCAGCTAAAAGTTATACTTTCACTCATGAAACTTTTGGAACTGTCACCCTGCTACCAGTTCAGAACTGGCATCCAGCCACACCCGAACACAAAATTGCATAAACCTTACAAGCATGGAGGACATCTGAGAAGAATTTAATATTTTATCCAAATTGTGAACTATTGCGCAATCCCTTTTTCATCAGAAGGGAAGCACAGTATCACCCATCTTTCATCTACCTGAGGTGACACATCCACAAACGCGAGTCCTTTGCTTAAGAGATTACACATTATCATTCAAAATTATTATACACAAACAATCACATACATGGAAACAGACATTATTCTACTTTCCTATTTCAGCTAAAGAAAGGACTCCCCAGTGAAAAGTGTTGGTCACAGAAGCATGCACTAAATCAGCAAATGAAACCCAAAGTAGAGCCTGAGCTAAAAAGTAAACTCTTACATACCCCCATGGGCAAACCCTTTGAGCATTCAAGCCATTCAAACAATGAGCCATGTAAACGCAAGAAATTGAAAATCCACGTTTACAGCTGCAAGGAATAATCAGTACAAGTGAAGTGGCAGGGCAACTTAACAAGACATCTCTAAACTGCTTTCAGGGCAGCATAACCCTGTGCATGTAGCAAAATTTAATATCCTCCTTTAAGATCATTGACAACATCGTAAGGAATGGGTGTCACAGTCTCTAATGTTGCACCCTCCACTATAAATCCAGGCTTAGGACCTTCGGGCTGCCTTTTAGTAGAGATCTTCTCCCCCTTAGCTTTGGCTTCTACCTTCAGCAAATCATTTTTCTTGACTCTCTCTAGAAAATCCTCCCTGCATCGTGAAGATTGCACATGCTCAATGCGCACATGAATTCTCTTCCTTATGATCCTATTGTTGACCTGCAAAAGGCATGGAAGTAAAAAGGTTAAAACTGCTGCATTCTACATAATTAAGTTATGGTTCAAGACTTACAAGAAAAAATATATACTTAAATGCCAATATAAACACCTAGTTGAGTGCTCTATTAAACAACTGAGAATCATCCTCTGCTTCTTGTTTGTGTTTTAGGATTGACAGGATAAAATATGTATTTAAACACTAAGATAAAATATGTATTTAAACACTAATATAAATGCCTATCTTGCCATTGATTTGAATGCTTTCATTGTCACTAGATGTTTGATGGTGGGTGCAAATTATTGCAGCCCCATTTACTCCCGCATTTGAATTTTCCATTATAGTTTGAGGCTTATGGTCATATAGATCATCTAATGAATAAGAATTAGGATGATATATTAAAACTTATTCACAATAGTCCAATTTTTAAGATTTAGGCTTAGGGCTGTTTTAAGTAAGATTGATCATCTAGCTGGAGTGAAATTGAATGGTAAACTTGACCTCCTCTTAACATGTGTATGACTTATTAACTCTAAAATTGAACCTTCAGTAATCACGTACCCTTTCACAAAAGCTTTCAATAATCGCATACGTAAACGAGAAGCTTTGCATTCACATAGCTCATCAAAAACCAAAAAGAAAACAGACTTTATCTGACAAGAAAAACAAACACTTCTAACATTCACCAAAGAAGCTTCAACAAGAGAAACAGAACTTTCCGCATTCACATGAACATTTACTACACTGAGTAACAGCTATATCTCACAAGAGAAGAAAATCTTCAGCATTCAGACGAATACCTGACGCTGAATCCCAAAGAAAAGGGGAAGCATTCCACACAGAGTACCTCCCAAGAGCAAGAGAAGCCTCAGTGTTCGACTACAATTCAAGGACTCGCGCACATCCAAAGAGGCTTAACCCGTCTCACGAATCCATAATTCACAAACATACGAAACCTCATTAAACCAGGTAAACATACACCACGCAGAGCTAGGGCTTTGTGCCACAAAACGGACGAAGCCGGGCACTTATGAGGGGCTTCGTGCCACAGTACACGACGCAAAGAGCACGAGGAGCAACAAAATGGCAACTCCACCTCAGGACAGAGAGTTTTGCAGGCAATCGACATACAAGGGAGGGTTAAGACAAGGCGCACCTGTTTGTTAATCTCCACGCCAATGGCTCGTTTAGTAACGTTCCAAACGACGCCGGTGCGGCCGTGGTAGAACTTGTGCGGCATACCTTTGTGGACTGCACCGTTCACCTTGATGTCCACATAGTCCCCAATCCTGTAGGTGCGCAGGTATGTGGAGAGAGGGATGTACCCCTTGCGACGGAAAGGACGCGAGAACAAATCGCGGGTGCGGGATCGGAGACCATGGCCTGCAGGCATGGCGACTGCAGACGCAAACACGCGATCGAAAGGACGGGATGATGGCAAGAGCGGGACACAAAACCACAACGTTTAGGGTTTTCCCCACCCCGTGTGTGTGTCTTTGTCTCTCGCTGAAAAAAAAGGAGGGGGGAGGGAGAAGGGGAGCTAGGGCGCATTAGGAGTTGTCTCAAGCTTCCATTACTAGATTTTGCCATAATTGAACAAGGATTATGGCCATGCATTTGCTCGAATAAATTTCTCAGACCCTTTGAGGTCATCCAAAGGTAGATGTGGAGAAGGCAAGTTGTGATCCCTCGAGCACCATGCCTAACAATGTGTTTAGGGAGAGAGAGAGTAAGATAGGATCAATTCTCTCATTGAAAATGACAAATGGATGGCACCTGAAAATTGGGAACATAAGAGGTGCCCACAAGCTATATAGGTCACATGAGCATGTAGCTTGTGATCACACTATGTATACACACCACACATGCAAATGGCATGTGGCAATTGTCAATCAAAAAGTATCAAGAAGAGAGACAAGCCTACAAATAGAAAATTATGAGCCATTCATTGCAATTGATGTCTAGGTTGGCTAACCCCCTCAATGTGAGCCTATTCCCCATCCTCTAACTAGACCTCCATCACCTTCTTGTTTTAAATTTCCAATCTCTCTTGTCTTACATCCATTTTATTTTATGTCCCTTTCTGTGTGAGTGTTTGATATATTTTGCCATGTATGTATGCCATTCTAACAATGTTCTTTCCATAACAATTGATGACCATGATAAACTACCAAACTTTTGGCAATTTATTCAACTAGAAGATTGTTTCATTTAAGAGAGAGTACTTGGGGGGAATGGTTAGTTAGCACTATCAACATGTGAAAGAAGGATCATCAAAAAAGAAATCAAACCTGTAATTGTGAAGAGAATATCGATGAGGAGCCCTATCATATAGCCCTTTTAGCCTATTCAAAGTTTTGTCTTATTTTAAAACTTCTACCAACAATCACTTCTCACTTGTTTCTATCATTTCCACCATTCCACTCCAACCGTATTGCCATTCATCAACCTAAACGTCACAAAGATTATGTTTTCATCACCATCTCCATCTCCAATACATGGAATGAGGCACATATAGGAAATGTAAGTAGATAACATGATAGGGAGAGTGAGTTGATGAAATGAGATTTTATCATATTTGAATATGTGGAATGGAGGCACATATAGGAAATGTAAGTAGATAACATGATAGGGAGAGTGAATTAATGAAATCAGATTTTATCATATTCAAAAAGAATTGCTGATAAGGTTGTATAAGGTAAGTGAACATGAATACTTGACTAGCTTAGAGGATTTGGTTAGTTTCCATCACATTGTCATTGAGTTGTGCTAAGGTGGGCTATGTAAGCATGAAGAGACCCCCTTCTTCACTTCTTCTTATTTGTGCACAATCTAATTAGAATGGTGGCCTTAAACATCTAAGTGTATTGT
Source organism: Lygodium microphyllum (assembly GCF_053477565.2). Taxonomy (NCBI): domain Eukaryota; kingdom Viridiplantae; phylum Streptophyta; class Polypodiopsida; order Schizaeales; family Lygodiaceae; genus Lygodium; species Lygodium microphyllum. The sequence continues at coordinate 31,231,245 of NC_141138.1, read as the reverse complement.
ATTGGTTTAGTCATTCTAAACATTGTTAGAATCAATGGCAAGAGAGCAAAGCACAAGCACAAGCAACAATGGAGAAACAAGGAAGATGAAGTTCACAATTGTACTATCAAAAGAGCATCTATCTTGGTATACAAATTACACCCATGGATAGTTAAATTTGTGATCCTAATTGGTGGCACATAGTTGCAAAAACAAAACTTGGAATAGTCAAAAGTGATATACTATCACAAAAAGTGTAGGCTAAAACTAGTCAAAGTTTAACAATCAGTATCTCTTACAGCTAGTTGCAATGGTATGTTGAAACCATTTGATTATAGGCAATAACATAAGTTATACATAGGTTATGTTGAAACCATTTGATCTATAGGCAATAACATAAGTTATACATAGTCAAAAGGCCCCCAAATTTTACCAAAAATCCCAATCTGCCTTTAATAAAAATCATGTAGCTCATTCTCTCACTCTCCTAAGCAATTGTGCACGAGAAGGTAGAAGAACAGAAGCTCCAAAGTATGCGTACATAAGAAAGACCTCTCCATTCACTTTGGCACATTTTACACATCATGGTTAGGGTTAGGGTTTCCCACTTGAAGTTGTGCAACCCACCCCTTTTTGTGGCTCTTGATTGGTCCTTCTCTCAAATTGTTCATACCACTTATCTTAATCAAGCCTATTCCAAATGAAAGAGAATAAAGATTGCTTGCAACCATCACATCCATTGTAGGTCTTTTGATGGTGTAACTCCAAGTGATATTACAAATTGCATGCTAGCTCTCACTTGATTATGAAAGAGGTGGCTTGCAAGCCTCACATCCATCTTGGGTCTTCTAATGTAACTTCGAGGGATATTACAATTTGCACACTGACTCTCACTTGATTACAAAAAAATAGGTTCTCATTTGTAAGTGATAAATAAAAGGTATTATGGTTGCACCTTGTGGGCGGATGATGCCTAAACTAATATAGCAAGCTCTTAAAAATTCTACATCCTTGAAAATTAAACTTCTGGCACTCTTTATTAGCGCTTGATTTTCAATTGAGTGCGAACCCCATGGTATGCTTCATCGATGTAGTTGTGTGGTGGTCTTCTTGCATCTAGATTTTGGATTATGCATATACCTTGATGGATGAAAGGTAAAGGTATGGGACGATTACTATTGTTGAAGTTGATGGCTTTTCATTGCATTCTATCTTCAGCTTACCTACTCAAAACATGATGCTTTCTATAGGGAAGTGCCTATCTATTACGTTGAATGGGGGTGCACATGCAATTGCAATTAGGAGATGGGTACAACACCATGTTGTTGAAGCTCCTTGGTGCGTGTCCACACTTGAGGATCCACTTTGCTAGAGTGTTGGTTGTGCAATGAAATTTAGGGTGACAAATCTATCGAGCAAGCTTGGGATGTTTTGCTCTTGAGGAGCCTTGAATTACATAGTGGGTAGATAGAGATAGAGCAAGCCAACCAACTAATGGATGAATCTAACTTGAGGACCCCTAGGTGCAATGGTGGTGAGGGCATCTAATCTACAATGGAACTTGTTCTTCCCTAGTTTTTCCACACTTGTCCCACCTGCTTGTGATAGATAGGGCCTTCTTGGTTTTTCCACACTTGTCTGCATTGCCTAATTTCTAAGGCTTCTTCCACAAGCATAGGTGTGAGTGTGATGTAGTAGAGTGCACATTCATTACCAACTATGAGCATGACAAATCTAGTCTTGGAATTAGGTTGATAAGGTTTGATGAACTTTGTGCATGCAATATTATGTGCTAGTCCACAAATCACTTTTGCATACTTCATGCGACCACACAACTCACTTGAGCTCTTTTTATCAAGTCATTTGTGTCCAATCACCTTGTCTAAGTTGCTCAATAAAAGTTTAACTCCCCGTAGCTCCATAGCTTTGGCCTTAAATGGAACTCTTTTTGCTCCTCTATGGTGAAGATGATCTCATATTCATTATAATGTCTCTAATGGGGTCTGCTTCTTGTTGTCCTACCATTTGCACATCAATGGTAAAGTCTTTATATGAGAATTTTTTGGTAGGAGGAAGTAAGTTTGATACATTGATATCATGTAAGAATCAAATAGTTGGATATTTTTACATTTACCTTGACCTGAGATACCTTTGTCCCCCCCTTGCACCACCAAATAATAATAATAATAATAATAATAGTCGTAATGCTTTCTAGCAATAATAGTTGTAATGCTTTCTAGCATTGTAGGGTCATGTAGTTGTTGATGGTAGTATTTTCCTACTCTGTGGATGGTGTTTTTAAGTTGAAGAGAACTATTTATGTGTAGAGAATTGGGTTTTGTTTACTTATGTGTGAGTAAAAATGTGATCAAGCTGCTAACATCCACCAATCATAGAAGTTGGGGTTTTACTCTAGTTTTGCTAAGGGATCTAAAATAGATGGTCAACATGCTAAAATATAAAGAAGTGTGATGATATTAGAGAGCAAATTTGGTGCACCAAAAGGACTTGTAATATGAAGTTCTTCTTCAAGTAGAACTTTGTCAAGTAGGGGGTCACGTTAAGCTTGACATGGAAGTTTAGGTTTTTGGCCAATATGATAGACTTGAGAGAAATGGTTGTACAATAAGTTGAGTCATATTGAAGGGTCTTGATAGCTCATCTTTGCTTAGAATTGGTAAAGAGATGGTTGTTAGTGTAGGCAATCTCAACTTGATGTTTGCATCTCTCCTTTAGGAAGGGGCTCTTCAAGTTGGATTACTATTTAAGCTCCTTTATTTTAGGCTCATCTTGAAGTTTCATAATGGGTGCATATGGTGTAATGATTCAAAGAGTTCCAGCCTTCAAAATGTCTTGCTAAATGACCACGCTTTTCAAAAAGATGTGCTTGAGGTCCTCCCATGTGATTTTGCGATGAGACATAGCCTCAACAATACCCTTATTGTTAACAATGCCCATGTTGAGCATTTTGTGTGTTCTCATGATAATTTGAAACATTATGTTGAGTTGAGCAAAGCATTTGGTCATAATAATCTTAGTACCCTTTGCGAGTTTCTTTGCCATCCAACAAATTGAGCATTGAGTATAACTTGGTTTGAGGCTAGCTAGAAGCTTGAATTACATGCACTCATTTGATGGTGCTCCTTTTCCTTCCCTTCCAAACATTTTTAAAAGTATTCTTGAGTTGTTGGTGCTACTGCTCAATGTTGAAACAATGGACAGACTCTTATTGTTTCATGAGTTTCAAGTACTCATCAACATGACCATGTTTCACATAGTCACCTCACATTCCGATCTTTAAGCCATTCAATCTCTCTTCACACTCCAACACAAGTGAGAAAACAAATGACTTAAGAGTTCATATTGGACCCACCTTACCACCTTTATGCATTGTTATAGTTTGAATGCCTTCTAAGGTTTGTCATCAATGGCCTTATAATTTAAGCACTATCCTTTGATCCACTCCTCCTACTCCATTGTAATTGATCTAATTTGATCTCTTACCCTCCAAGCTATGGAAGAAGGAGGGAAAAAAGATAAGAAAGGCAAGAAGAGAGAAGAACTTCAACCTTCAAGTCTCTCATTTACACTCTCACTCTCTGTCACTCTAAACAAGTTCTAGAATCAAATAGAAAGGTTGCTCTCAAAGTTGCACAACAAGAATGAGATCCATTATTCACTTTTCGACTTTCATACATAGGCTAAGACTTAGGGTTTCTTGTAATGAATAGGCATTTACCCACTTTTTAGGTTGTTGTCATTGATTTTTTAATTTGTGCATATACATCATGTTAATTCGACCATCTTTGCCTAAAGTTTATAGAAGATTTGTGACCACAACTTGACATTGTTGTGAATATTTTAAACTACTCCGTAATTGGTTAGCTGCTCTAGACAACAATTCCTAATTTAATATACACGGCATCCCATCAAATGATAAGGTCCAAATAAATAAGGGATTATGGTAGATACCTAGGCACCCAAATACAAGGAAAGGTGTGATAAACAACGACATGCTTCCAAGAGTTTCAAAAAAATAATCATTCTCAAAATAATTTCAGTACTCTGTATTTTCATGCTTTTGCTTTAAATTTTCATTCTTCTTTACTCGTGAGGTTAACTATACCCACCTCCTACACAAGTGATGGTCCCATGGCACTCATTGTCATAGGTAGCATGCCTTAGCTTGCACCATGGATGTGGAATTATGGGGATAGCCGCACTCATGATGTGGTACTTGTTGATGAAGAATGCCTCTTGGTACTTAGTGTTGTGGTAATTGAATTTGTTGTTGTGGCATAGATTGCAGTGTGATGTTGGCACAATAGATTGGAGGTTCTCTTGTCAAATAGACTTGAATGGGCATTGGAATTGGATTCTATGTTGTAGAGGATGGAAGAGTCATTGTTTGAAAGATAGTCAGGCTTCTCTGCATCTTTTGTACTTGCAATGAAGATCTCACATGGATTTTCTTCCTAAGGGAGTGCTATAGTCTTTTTTTTACCACACAACACATATTCTGTTGGCTTGGGATCCAAAGTCCAAGAAATGTTAGAGTTGTCCCACACTTGAGGACCCAAACAGTGTATAGGCTATGGTGCAAATATTATATGAGTACACATGCATACTAGTTAGTTACTTAGTTAGAAGATGGTTCCAATAGTTCTCCTTATTGATAAAGTTGATTTAAAAACATTTCTTGGTGGCTAAGGATGGAAGAGATTATCATTGTAAGGAACATGTGCTTGAAGAAGGTTACAAAAAGACACTATTGGTTAGCTAGTCAGTATTGTATGATAGGGTCTTGAATGGTTGCAATTGTGTGTGGCAGATATAACTATTGATCTCTTCCTTGAGTGCCTTTTTTGCCTTGCTTTTATGATTGCTTTGATGACATTTAGGTAAATGATAAGTAGAGAGAGGAGTGCAAGTGACTAGGGGAGATAAGTCTAGATTCAAGCTCCCTAAATGTGGCAGATATAACTATTGATCTCTTCCTTGAGTGCCTTTTTTGCCTTGCTTTTATGATTGCTTTGATGACATTTAGGTAAATGATAATTAGAGAGAGGAGTGCAAGTGACTAGGGGAGATAAGTCTAGATTCAAGCTCCCTAAATGTGTCCTACCCTTGATGGGTCCTAAGTGAATAGGGGGGATTAGAAGAAGGGTTAAGGGGTTAGAGAGCCAATCAAGGGAGGCCACTAGGCATACCTAACTTGAGGAATCCCATGTGCGATGTAGTACTAGTGGGTGTATAGTTATTCGTTTATTTTTTGGATATATCTATACACTGCCATACAAATGAGGCCATTAGCCTTACAAGAGTGAATGGAAATGTTATAGAATCAAAGGTGGTCATGATAATTATTTTGACTCTTCATATTGTTCATCCATTGAAGCTTATAGAATGATGTTGAGCCAAGGTCATTGAAGCACAAGCCTCAATGCTAAAGCAAATGTTCCTAATGAATAACCATACTTATTGATGAGGATTGGAATTTCTGGAGGAACAATTCACATGTTCTTCTAAGGATGTAGAGAGCTCAAAGGTCAAGGTACATCTTACATGAATAAACTAGGGCCTTAATGTCGATGGATTCTTACATGCCTTGAGGATAGTCAAGGATTTCAAGTGTCTTTGTGTCTTCAATATTGTCACACCTTTGATCTCTTCTTAGGAATTCATTGCTTATTGAATTTTTCTTGAGTTTAAACTTCTAGTACTTGTCACTTGTGATATCCTATATTTATTTGATGAAACTTGAGAGAAAAATGTAGTTGGTTCTAGTTTGAAAAGTAAAAGAATTTGGCTATGAATTGAGATTTTCACTGCTTCACCTATATTGTAATGCATCGCAACTCATTTCTCCTTTGCACACAAAATGTTACATTTCTTTTGAGAATTGGAGCAATTGAATTCTTGTTATGTGCATGGGGTTTTTTTAATTTAGATGATTATTTGTACATAATGACTACAATAGATGTTTGTTTATATACAAGTCAGTGGATTATGGTACAACATCACTCAACCTAGAAATAAAACATTAGTAAAAATTAGAAATGCAGTGGAACAATGCATAGGTATCAAGAAGTTGTGGTGCATGGGCAAAAACAGATACATGACCATTGCATCTAGTCACATCTCCTTAGCCTATTTCGCTAGCAATATGCAGTTCTTCTTCGCGAGTTTGCCTAGTAGAGGGTGATGGGTTGGACTGATTCAAGTAGTGTGACATCTCATGTAATCACGAGCACTCATAAGGAGGCGTGGACTATATTCATCTAGTCATTCTTGGAATTCCATATAACTCATCTTTGCTTGGTGGCAGTCATTAATTGGCCTCCAAGTCTTGCAACTGAGGCTCACATAATAAACCGTTTCTTATTGAGCTTACTTTGTCCCTTGTGCTTTTTATTCAAGTTCTCATACTTCTTCGATGTATTCTTGCATTGCTCAATGTGGAAAGAGGAGGTCACGTAGAGATTTGGGGAATTTTCCTTGGATAGGTGGCTCATGTAGTCTCATACAATCATCAATTAGTGTGAGCAAATGTATTCTTGCTCTCCCCTTGTCAATGGCCGTACTAGGAGATGCTTGTGATTGCTAGCTAAGATTTCAATGTCAACCTGAACATATGTGTGAGCAAGTGCCATCAATGTACCATCTAGTTCCTTGAGGCATTTACTCACCATTATATTTCTATTTCAAGATTTTTTAAGCCATTTCTAGAAAGTTAACACACAGGTGACAAAGAGTGCTAGAGGATTTGTCAAATATGTGAAGTTCTTTGACCTATAGTGTTGATTGTACTATCATGTTTATCCTTCCACTTTTAAGCACATCATGATATTTTGCTCCTTAGTTGAGTTGATTTGTTTGCAGGTGCAAGTACTAGAGTTCCACTTTGGACTTGGAATTAGTAATTACAATGTTAGTGGATTTGGCAATAAATGATGGGAAGTTTTCACTTTTCACCTTACATTTTAAGCATCTTCTTAAGCACTTTCTTGCTTTCTTCAGTGGGGTTTGGGGTTGACTTAAAGACTTATTTCTTACATTTTCCTTGGAAGTAGGTGAGATCAGCTTTATTGAAAGCTATGATTATTTTGACACTTGGTAACGCCAAGTGTATCCGTTGTGCCTATAACCAATTTTGCATTTAGTTGCATACTTTAAAGGTCTTCCAAGTAGGACTTTTCCTACATTATTGTGATTTGCTAGCACATAGAACATGGTATGCTTTCAATTTCAATGGTCATGAAGATCTTACATTTACCTAGTGGAGAATATTGGGGATTCCTCCATAAGGATTGATAATTGCACTTGTTGACACAAGTTTGGATTCATGCATTGCAAGTCAATATTTTTAATCAACTCGTTCTTCAATGAGAGTATTGGTGACGTGCTCTATTGTTGCAAAAAGTTTGACCCTAAGGTATACTAGTGGTATTAGCTTGTCTTCAAGATTGATGTTTTGGCTTTGACCTTTTGATTCAAATTTTATGTCCTATGGATTCATTTTGGTGACTACTAGATGAAAGGTGGAAGAGCTAAGCAAGAATGGGAGCATAAGTGGAAGAAGAAAGTGTTATGGAGGTTGGACCAAGAAGAGATAGAAAGATCGTATGTGGGAACTCAAATAGTCACAATTTGTGACTTGCCTTCCCTTATTCTATTGTCATAGTAAGAATAAAGAATAAAGTGACAATGATGGGTAGCCGCCACTTGTAGTGTACAGGTGTGTGAGTAGTAAGTACAAGATAAATATAGGTAGCTAGGTAGAACAAAATCTGGAAGAGCAAAGAGAAATGCAAGTTCAAGACTTAAGTGTCATAGCATTTGGGAACCCAAGAAGCATCAAATGTACATCCAGGAGCATATGCAAAAGTGACCAAGCTTGTAAGTGATAAAGCTCCAAAGTAAGTAGCCACTTCAAGTATGTAAATATCCAAGCTCAATATCAAATCTTAAGGCTCAACATAAGCATATCTATGCATATGTATCAGTGGCGGGCATGAGGACAACAATGTGGCATACCTTGAAAGCATGTAGTAATCAAATACATAAGCATTCACTATGTATGCTTGCTACACAATGTAGGCATCAAATACATAAGTATTAGCAAAAAACCTTCCAAATGTTAAGCTAAATAAGGTTGAATCGATCCAAGAATCTTTCTTGAGCATTAATACATCGTTCAGGCATCAGAAACTTATTCCATAAGCATCAATGAAACATTAAACAATCAAATATATGTTATCCCAAACAGTGAATCAACGACTAACTTCAAACTCCTCAAGTGATGCTTGTGATCAATCCAATCTACCAATGAGTAAGTGTCAAGGTGGCCAATGTTTGAGCAAGGGCTAGAGATGAAGGTTGAGTTGGGTAGACTAGAGAAGATCAAGTTGGACAACAAGCGTACTCACAATGTGAACTATCTTAGGAGGAACTGCTAGTTGCTTTGAGGCTCAAGAATGACTTATGGCAGCTCAAATGATCTTTGCCAAGATCTAGATCAAGCCTGGAAGGTGTGGAAGCTAGGGAGGGATAGGATTGATGCATACCTCAATGGCTAGTTGCCATGAAAGCTATGAATGAAGCTCTCTTCCCAAGCTGAAGTTAAGGTTGCTGAAGCTCATCAAATGCCCACTCTAATACTAGTTGAAAGATGGAAGGGACGAGTAAGAATGAGAGTACAAGTGGCTGAAGAAAGCAAGTGCTATAGAGGTTGGAGCAAGAAGAGAGAGCAAGAATGTATGGGGAAAATCCAATAGTCACATCACAATGTGCAACCGGCCTTCCCTTATTCTATCGTCATAATAAAAATAAAGAATAAAGTGATAATGATGGGTAGCCACCACCTAGAGTGTATAGGTGCGTGGGTAGTAAGTACAAGATAACTATAGGTGGGTATGTCCATGCGGCCTTTAACCCCCAACATTGGACACCTATCCTTTAAGACAATCACAATATATATGAGTAAAGCCATACTCATTGCATCTCACACTACAATATATATGGCATATAGCAATGTTTTTACAAAACAATTAGTTGTAAAAAATATTTCCCCCATCCTTGGTATAACCATTGCTGAATCCACCACCATCAATTCGTTGATATTGACATTGCTATATAGTGACTTTAATAGCGACACTATTAGCGAGAAGCTAATAGGGACATTATTACCATTGCTATTAGCATCAATATATAGCATTGCTAATAGTGATAGTTGTATTAAAAATCATGATCCCAATAGCGACGGTTGCTTCTTTTCTTTCTTTTTAGGTGGGCGGTGACAAGGCACCCCTATAATCACACTGGGCTAAATGTTAACGTTAAATTTTATGAATCTACAGTACTTAATGGATTACGAACACTTGAACAAATAAATATTTATTGATTGAGTTTCACAAAATATACATATATTTACTAATCACTAGCATGTACAGTTATGGTGTGGATAGGCTAAAACTATAATAAGCTATATAGACTACAAAAATCATTGAATGTCAATTGTATACAAAAGTTGTATTGTATAATATGAATATAATAATAATAATAATCATCATCATCATAAGTGACGATGTCACAAAAACAAACAAAGGTGCATGCCATAAGGCCTTACATGGTGGAGGGAACAAGATAAAGCACAAGGCAGTAAAGATAAGGGTGCTTCAAGTAGCAAAACTCCAATAATCAATTTAATGGGAAACTCTAAGGGGCTACAAGATTTACTATAGTTGCTTTCCATCCAAGAGCTCATCATGATATAACAACTCCTCAAAAATCTTCTACAACACAACCCATCATTAATTCAAATTTAGATGTGACATAATCAGAACTATAAATTTGCCAAACCATCAGGAGAGACATGTTATATCGGACTATCGTGTGTATAGAGCTTATCAATGAGGGTGTTTAGGCCATGCTTTTATCCATATGCTTTTTTAGCCTAGTGGGATCTTGACCTATGTAGAATGTTGCACTAATCACATTAGTACTATATACAACAAAGAAATGATTAAATCTAGAGAACTTACAAAATTCCCTTGGTAGGATTTGTAGCCAACATTGCTAAGGTGATAGCTCCAATTGTGCCTTTGCCACCTCTTTCTACTACTACCCACTACCTTTGCATGCTGCCCACTACCTTTGCATGGAGGAAGTGGCATCCTCCTTGATCCTCCTCCAGTCCTCCATGTCCAACCACTAGGGCTTCCCCATGACATTCCTTATTGACTTGTATGAATTAAACCACCTATGGCACATATAGGAGCGCATCTGCTTGATCATCCACCTAATAGAGCATCAATTAGTAGAAGATGATATAGGGAACTCATGATGCAAGCCCTCTATCACATAATCCTTGCTTCTCTCTAGTACATGCTTTCATTTATCTAAGGCATTGTGTTAAAACACCTATTTGCATCGCTTGTGCATACTTGATATGAGCTCTTCCCCTCATTATTCATCAGGATAGTACCATTGGTCTTATCCACCAAAAGTATAAATAGCCTCATGGGCAAAATTTAGTATAGTTCCTCTCCCATCTAGGAGCATATTTAAAGTATATCTAAGAGAACCTTCTGCAAGAGGTGTATCCATAAGAGTGGCACTTATAGATGATCGAGAAAATCTAAGCATCTTGGGGGAGGTACTATCCATGGGTGTGGCCAATGTGGGTGACCTTGGTCTACTTGATTGATGAGAAGGGGTCATGACATCTGTATCCTTGTAATATTTGTTAGAACCACCCTACTTGACACCCTAATGAGAGTAAGGACCACCTAGAGGCCATAATATTGTAGCCATCCACATGCACCCCTTGAAGCCAGCTATAGGAGAATGAGAAGTATCCATATGACAAGGAGTGCTAGCAAGATGAGGAGCCATGTCATCATGTCTCCACAACATCCACTAGAGCCACCAGCTCCACCAGTAGAGTAACGCATGCTCGAGGCATACCTAGCATAGAGAATCCTTGTGCTTATTGGAGACCAAAAGTATCTTAGCATACTAAGGTAGAACATGATGACATCAAATAAGACAACTTAACATCTGCTCTATCTTTGAAGCATGCAATCTAATCAAGAGACATATGTGTAAAAATCTCCTTGAGCTCCTCATTTACATATTGTTGGTTCATGACATTCTCATAGCTAAGTGTGATAACCTAAAAAAACAAAAAGAGATATCATTTAATCCAATGTGTGAGTGAAAGAGAAGTACAATAAAGAGCATATATATAGATTTGCACAAAAGATAAGAACATGTAATGAAGTATCTATATAACTGAGGTACCAATGACTACAACAACAAGCTCTTGTAAGGACAATCTCATCTATGGCTCCATAACTTCGCCTTGGCATATCTTGGTATACATGGAAAGATCTATGTAGTCTCCATAAAAAGAGAAGTTTAGTTCATTCTCAAAGAATTCGTGCATGCTTGTCTCCCCTTGCTGTACCAAACTTTGTGACCTTCTCTCCTTGTTGCAAGCCCTCCTCATTCTCGACTTCTTGCAAGCCCTCCTCCTCTACTTGTTGTATGCCCTCCTTCTCCACATTGGGGACATTGCTTTCATCATACAATTGAGATATCTTAGGTGCTATAGGGACAATACATGAATAGTGAGGTTGTTGTGAGAGAGTAAAAGATCATCTATGTGAAACAATGAAGAATCAATAATCAATAAAAGGACTTTCTGACCCTTGAAGTCGTTTTTATAGAAGAGGACTCACATTTGCTCATAGTGTCTTGGGAAGACAAATGTGTCTCCCAAATCATTCCACTTCTTCTCATAATCTACCTCCAAGAATCCAGATGACCCTCACTAAACGGTGCCCCCCACTCCTTTCAAGTCAAATTAAACCATTGCCATCAAATATGATCATGGAAAAGCTATGATAGTACACTAGAATCATACTTTGCAATGTTCCAAAGTACTCTAGATTTGCGACTACAATGTTCAAATCCGTGGCTTGCCATCAACTTTTCTACTCAAACTTTGCCACCATGGTCATAATCCATCACATCAAGTGCTATTTATCACCTAAATAGGTCAGCTACACTTACATTGATCCATCTGTACTTTGCTTGTGTAATCAAGAGTGCAAGAGCTGTCTTTAAACAAGATACTCAATACGTATCATATGGTGGTATGGAGGCTTCCTCTTGAATGGGCTCGAAGATAGTGCAACCATGGGTAGCAATGCCTTGATCATCCCCATCATCTTAGGCTATACTATTTGAGAGTAGTTTTGTTGGTCCTCAATTTCATCTCCCATGGAAAGCACACTAGAGAAAGTGCCTTTCATGAGGTTGGATTGGGTACTCCATGCATGGTATGCATGTGAACTCTTCTCACTAGACATAGTAGATCTACTAGTTGTGATGTATCATTATCACCCTGCATAGTTTTGTAAAGTCGAACAATACATTGGCAAAACATTATATTTAGTGCATGTCTTTGCATCGTCGCAATGTCCACATACAAAACACATACACTTTACTCATTTTTAACTTGTAGTTTATGATTGCTTGATCAATAATTTCAAGCCTGAACTTGTTGTAGTGTCACACATGCTCTATGGACAAACTATGTTTCTGAGAAATTACCCATTTTTACACCAAGTGCATGGACATGGGACATGCTAATTGAGACATGTCTCTCGATTTCCAATACACCAGTCTTCATCGCTAATAATATTTGCTACAATACAAGTAAGATCGATATTTTTATTACTCTTTTACTCCCTTGACTTACTTTATCTCCTACTCTCTACCTTGCTCACTCACTATTTCTCATCTCTCTCGCACTCTCTCCCCCACTTCCTCTCACACGCACACTCTCCCCCACTTACTCCTGTTCCACTTTCTCACCCACTTATCACTCACACGCACTCCCTCTCCCCCCTCTTTCTCTATGCTTCTCTTCTAGTCTCTCTCTCTCTCTCTCTCTCTCTCTCTCTCTCTCTCTCTCTCTCTCTCTCTCTCTCTCTCTCTCTCTCTCTCTCATTTTATTTATTTCTTTCTCTCTTACTCTCTCTTTCATACCTACTCCCCCTCCCTTGCTCTCTCTATCTTTTATGCTCTCCCTCCCCCCTCTCTCTCCTACTTACTCTCTTCCCTCTTCTTTCACGTACTCGCTTTCTTCCTCTCTCCAAAATTTTCTACCTCAGTGTCTCTTTCTCCTTTTACTCTTTCTCCTTACTTTCCCTTTCTTTCTCTCTTATCCCCTCACTCTCTTTCTCTCTCACCCTCTCTCACTTTCGTTCTTCCTCCCTTCTCCCTCCCTCCCCCCCTCTCTCTCTCTATACATACATACGTACATACATACATACATACATACATACATACATACATACATACATACATACATACATATATATATATATATATATATATATATATATATATCTCTCTCTCTCTCTCTCTACCTCTCTCTTTCTCTCTTTGCTAAAAGAAATAACATTGATTAATTCTCTCACTCTCGCTTGCTCGTTCTCCCTCACTCTCTCACCTATTCTCTTTTATATTCAAAATAATATTCTTAATGAAAATTATATTTTACATCACTTTTTAAATAAAATTTAAAAAATGCTCTCTCATTCTTCTCTCTCTCTCTCTCTTTCACACACACATTTTTTTTGGGTAATATCCAGTGCAATATATTTATGTGCTCACAAATTTACAAGCTGGGGACCCCCGAAAAAGGGGGCTATCCCAAACTATCAGAAACATAAAAGGAAAAGCTCTATGCAGGAAGCGTCCATGTCACCCTCATAGCTGGCATCATATAGAGATTGCCGCAGTGAGGCTCGGAAGGATTCATATTGCTGGTGGTTTTGGCGACTCAAGCATGCCAAATTATGATCACTCCAGATTGTCCAAAGAGCCCAATATCTCATCCAAAAAAGAAAGAGTGAGTATTGAGACAAAGAACGCATAAATTTGCCAAAGAGCCAGAAATGTTTCCCAAAGCTATGACTCAGGAAACGAAGTCGAAGCGAATCTGAAATTCTCATGAGGAGGATCCTAGAACAAGGACAATGCCAAAATAAATGAGGGACAGTCTCTGAGGGAGCCAAACATCTCAGACATGTGGATGATGCAATGTGACGTTTAGCAAGTGTGACCCCCACTGACAGTGTGCCTGTCAAACGTCTCCAAAGAAAAAGCCTTTGTTTCATGGCATTTTACACTTCCAAAGCATCCTAAGATTCTTCCGCCACCATGCAAGAGACTTCGTTAAGTGCCACAGAGAATTAGCATGCTACTGAATCCATGGGGCAGGCTGAAGAAGCTTGTATACTTTGATGGAAGTTAAGACAGAAAGAGAGACAGGACGAATGCATGTAGTAGATGGCTGTAATTGCCAATCCATAAGCTTGTCTGTATCAAGCATTGGTGGAATTGGTAGAAAGGGATGCAGTAAATTAGCAATTTTCTTCCATATAAACCTATGCTGCATTCCCAATGCATAAGAGGTCATGGCCCGAGGAAAGGATAAAGTATATCCTCGATCATCCACCACATCCTGTATGTACCTAATTCCCAGTTTCATAAGATTGTATGCCCGAACAGGTTCCTGTAAAGCAAGAGGAATGTCAAAAATGGCACTCCAATGAATGCTTTCTTTTCGCATGGAGTTTGTCCCCAAACAACTATTAGGAGCCCATTTGACCTTAGAGAGAACCTGTTTCCAATCAAGTATCAAAGTAGTAGAGAAAGGACAGCTAGGTATTTTGCCCACAAATCTGCCAATGACAACCTCCCAGAAATCCGTAATCCAATGACCATATGCAGAAGTGCTCATGCTGGCACACATGGATGCTAGCATACAAGTCCACGGCTGTTGTTGACAGAAGAAAGTATGCAACATGGTAGCCTTCCTTGCAAGGACATGATATCTTATATTGAGGATATTTAGTCCACCATGCATCCTTGGAGAGCACATCAGTTCCATCCTCATGAGTCTCAATTCTTTCACAACAGCTTTTGTCTTCCATAGCATCTCCATAGCTTGAGACATAAAAGCGGAGATATCCTTGGATGACCAATGCAACAAAGGCAAATAGAACTGGACATAAGATATCACAATGGATTGTACTATTCTGAGCCTGACATGAAGGGGCCAAGTAGAAATCTTCCAGTATTCCAGTTTATGTTGCAGCCTTTGGAAAATCCATTTCAGTTGCATTTTCCTAGTGATATGCCATCCTATGGGGTATCCCAGATGCCTGACAATATCTGTGGAAAGCAGCACCTGACCAGGCCATAGAATAGAGTGCCAGTCACATTGTTTGAGGGGAAGCAATTTAGATTTGTCAAAATTAACATGTAATCCCGCTGCCAGACCATATAGTGAAAGAGTGGCCATAAGCATGCGAAGTTCCCTTGGAGAATTCTGTGGCATGAAAAAAGAATCATCAGCATACACTTGTGCCAAAAATGATGTAGTCTCTGGGATTTGAAGACCAGTCATCTGCCCTGTGTTTGTTAAGTGATCAAGATATACCAGAAGAGGATGGGTCACAATTGCATAGAAAAGAGCACTAAGAGGACAGCCCTGTCTGACTGATCGACCCAATATCCATGAGCGAGACAAATGCCCCCTCAAAATGCACTGAGCAGTAGAGTCAAAGTAAAGCCAGTAAACAACATTTGCCATCTTGGGACCAAAGCCCAACTTAGTCATGATCTGAAAAATAAAATCCCATTGGACATTATCAAAGGCCTTAGCAATATCCACCTGCAATATAAGTACGTCTTGATGCGAGTATTTAGCATATTCAATTGCAGTCAAGGCATTGGATATATTGTCATGGATTTGTCTTCTCGACACAAACCCATACTGATGAGGATGAAGTCTTCTACATGCAGTATCCCATGTAGCCTATGCACAATCATTTTGGCAATAAGTTTGTAAAGCACAAGCATCAAGGTAATGGGCCTCCAATCTGATATATGATCATTGAGATGTTTTTTGGGCACAAGCTTGACTAAGCCATGCTTCCAAGAGTGCAGTAGTTGATTTTCTTGCCAGGCAACATTAATCATCTGCAAGAGGACCTCTTTTAAGTCATCCCAAAAGGAAATATAAAATTCCATCGTTAGGCCATCCCATCCAAGAGACTTATGTTTATTGAGGTGTAGCAATGCATCATCCAGTTCTGTATCAGTAAAAGGCCTCTCTAAGGTAAGAGCATCATCCTGCTGAACTATTCCAGAGACATATTGGAGAAATTCATTCCTGGCATCAATCACTTGATTTGACAGGAAACCAGGTGCAGAAAACAATTTCTGGAAATAATTGTGGCATTCATCTTGGAGATCAGAGAAAGAGTGAGTCCAAGTGCCATCCAGCTTCCTAAGCCTCAGACATGAGTTTTTCTTTCGAGTAGCATGCAAACTCTGGAAAAAGGCTTTTGATGATGAGCAGCCCTTGTCCATGAGGGGCTTCATTCTTGCCCTTATCTGCCATTTATGCAATTTCCTCTGATCATTGACAGCAAGCTTAGATTGGGCATGTGAGAGGGAATCTTTTTCCAAATCAGAAAGTGACCTTTACTGAGAGATTTCAGTCAATAGTTGTGCTGTCCTTTTTGCATTTTTAACCTCATTCCTCCATTCTGCCATATGCCATTTCCCGTATTGCGTAATGCCATTCTGCACACGGGAGACGAAACTATCCCAGGCATAATTCATATCCTCCTGTGCATGTAATGACAAGGGATGAATGGCCAATATGATCATTTGTTGAAAATGATGATGCTGAAAATACACCCAATTAACATGCAATAAGCTTCTTGAGAAAAGTGGCAGATCATCCAGAGGCATGCCAAGTTGCAAATTCATCCACAATGGAGCATGATCTGACAAACCCAATGAAAAATCTATAAGGAGATGGGGGCTGAAATCTGCAAATTGTTGTGGATGAAAGAGATACCATCTGTCAAGCCTTGCCCAATATGTGGTAAATGCATTATGGTGAAAGGTATATCCTAGGACTGACCCTTGGAGAAGTATCCATAAGTCTTCAGCTTGCACAGAAAGTAGCATATAATTCCATTTCTGCCTTTCCAATGATAACATATGAGATCGGGAAGTAGTATTATCTCTAGGCAGGGGGGAGTTATTAAAATCTCCATAGATAAATGCATTGGATCTCCATGGATATTTGCCTATAGAATCCCACAAAGAAGCCCTCATGGTAGAAGTCTGAGAGGCATATACCGATGCAAACTCAAAAATATCACGATTGACATTGCATTGTATAACTATCCATCTGCCACTGCTGTCATTAAAGGCCAGCTCATGTCTTACCAGTATGCATACACCTGAATAGGTAGCAGTACTAGCATAATATACATCATAGCCGTAGAAAAAAACATGCTGTCTAGCCATAGAGTGTTGATTGTGCTATTGCAAGCAAACTATATCAGGCTGCATTTTATGTACATATTTCCATAAAAGCCTCCACTTTGGAGCATTGCAGAGGCTCTGTACATTGTATGTAAAGCACTTGAGTGTTTGAAACATAAAAGAGATATGTACAATAGAGCATATAAGATGAAAAACAAAACATGAGAGGCTAGGCCTCTGCCTGCATAGGCTGCATGCCTTCAGAGATAGCATTTTCCCCCTCCCTTGAGTCACATATGGGGATGCCCTTCTTCAGAACCCCTACCCAATTTTGAAGAACATGGGCAAGGGCTGAAGCAGAAGTTTGTCCTAGCGAAGGGGTAGAAGCATCTCAATGATGAGATTGGAGGGGGTGTTGCTTCAGTACAACCACCTTCTTGGGTTGTTGAAAGCCATCTTGATCAATCCCCACTGATTCTTTCATCTTCTCTTTCCCTTTATCTTTCCCTTTTGCCACAAGTGAGTGCACTTGATTGGTTGATTTTGCATTCTTTGCCCCATTTGCATTTGCTGTCTTAGCTTGCAAGCTCTCATTCTTTTCCCTTGTCTGGGGTGGCAAAGCATTTGGGGGGGGTTGATGTAGAACCACAGGGCATTCAGAGGCCAGATGCCCAAATTTGTAACAAGCAAAACAAGCGCCTGCAAACACACCCCACTTCAAGTCAAAATACTTTTTACCCAATTGTAATCCCTCCACTTCCACTGCAATCGAAGGAGGGGTAGGTAAATCAGTGTCCCAAAGAATACAGAACCTGTCACGATTCCCCATGGGGCGAGGTGGACAAATGACTTGTCCCAAAGAAGCAGCTAGACCAGGCAACTCCTCGCGCATGTAGTCTGGGAAGTTTGCAACCTCAACCCATACTGGGCAATGATGGCGTATAAGACTTTGATAGTCCTTATTTGGGGACCAGGGCATAGCATGCACCATCTGCCTCCCGTAAAATAGGGGAGAGAACTCAAGAAGCCTCTGCTTGCATGTAGCACCTGTCAAATGCACTTCATAAAAGCCTCTGGAGGCAAAGTACACTCCCTCCACAAAACATCCTCCAAGAATAGACCTAATCCACTGCGCAACATCGCTGGCCGCAGGGATTCTGCTGGGAAAAAAGATTATTACCGCAGTTTGAGACAGCTTCTTGAGGGGATTCACAAGGGAAGGTAACTTCAATTTATAGGTAACCTCTGGAATTGGTTTGCCCCATTCCTATCGTGATTGCTGAAAGTCATCCCTGAGGGTATCAAAGACATACTGAGCATCCATTGAGAATTCATCATCTTGTGTAGCAGGCTCTAATTGATGACGCTTAGTTTCCATAGGCCTTTCTTTGCGGGCATATGTATAGAAATCTGGGGTGAGCACAACGTCGGCTGACATGCGATGGTGGACAGGTCGAACAGCGGGCGGGTCTGATGGCGAGCAAGTTCGACGAGTAGGTCCGAGGGCGGGCAGGACTGACGGGACACACACACGCACACACACACACAAACAAACAAAAGAGGTTTAGAGATGGAGTCGACTGACTAGGGTCATTGTACATATCCAACTTGAGGATCCCTAGGTGAAAGGTGGAGCCCAAGTAGAAGCACAAGCAAGCGGAAACAAGAGAGAGATGAGCTATGGAAGAAGAAGCAAGAGAGAGAGAGAGAGAGAGAGAGAGAGAGAGAGAGAGAGAGAGAGAGAGAGAGAGAGAGAGAGAGAGAGAGAGAGAGAGAGAGAGAGAGAGAGAGAGAGAGAGAGAGAGAGATAGATAGAGAGAGAGAGAGAGAGAGAGAGAGAGAGAGAGAGAGAGAGAGAGAGAGAGAGAGAGAGAGAGGATGTGGAAACTCCAACAATCACAATCTATAATTAACCTTCCCTTATTCATTAGTCATTGAAAGAATAAAGAATGAAGTGATAGTAATGGGCATCCACCACTTGCAGTATATCGTTGTATGGATACTATAAGTATAGAGAATGCATGGGTGGTGTTGGCACATGTGCCTTTACCCCCAACAACCTCCCACTTAAAGGTGAATGTGCCTCAAGTGAGGTTGAAAAGGAAAAAAGAAAAATAAAAATGTACATAAACTACAATAGGATGAGGAATAGACATCATCTCATCCAATGCTTATCATCTTTCTAAAGAAGGCAAAACTCTTTGCTGAGAGACTTTTAGTGAGTAGATTTGTAGGATTTTGGTCAATTGAGATCTTGATAAGCTCAATGGACTTTTCCTCAATGATCTTTCTCATAAAGTTGTAACGTATTTCAATGTCCTTTGTCTTTGCAATGGAAGACCAGATTCTTGGCCAAGTGAATAGCACTCATAGAATTTGAATGCATTATAGGGACCATATCAATAATACTAAGATCTACCACCAAGTGGCCTAACCAAAGAGGCTCCTTGGTTGCAAGTCTTAGTAGTTGCAACATACTCTGCCTCGGACGTAGATAGGGCCTTGCATTTCTACACCCTAGACATCCAAGAAGCATACCTCTATCAAATATAAATACATAGCCAGAGGTGGACTTCCTACTACTCTTTAAATGTCTTAACATAATCAAAGTTAGTAGTTGCAACATACTCTGCCTCGGACGTAGATAGGGCCCTGCATTTCTACACCCTAGACATCCAAGAAGCATACCTCTAGCAAAGATAAATACATAGCCAGAGGTGGACTTCCTACTACTCTTTGAATGTCTTACATAATCAAAGTTAGTATATCCTATGACTTCTGTATCCTTACCTTAAGGTGTCTACCAGAGTCAATATACCCCACAACTCATGATACCCTTCACGGCATCCCAATACCACCTTCCAGGTGTAGCCATATAGTGTGCCACAACTCCCACTATAAATCCTATGTTAGGATGAGTTGCTATCATGGCATACATTAAATTGCCCATTATAGATGCATAAGGGATCTTGGCCCTCTTAGCCTTCTACTCATTAGATTGTGGACAATTGGTCTGACTAACCTTCTATTTAGGCCTCCCCAAAATCCGAGCCAAAGATAACCTTGAACACCATCAAGGTGATGGAATAGCAAAAACAATCATCATTCAAACCACAAGATGAAGCATATATATCCTCAAAAATCTCATGTTCCATAAGTTGATTGACGAGAATGACTTGAGAAAAAATTGATCCTCTAGGTTACTACTTTTGTAAAACATAAGCCAATTGTTGAGAATGACCTAAGAAAAATTTTATCCTCTAGGTTACCACTTCACAAAACATATTCCTTTAAATTTTAATTCAAATAGGGATATCAAACAATTTCTATGTCTTGTTTCTAATTCTATTTTTAGAGTCTACTTGTCTTAAGAGATTGAGCTTTGATACCACATGAGACATATCCACCTAAGAAACCTAAGTGGGTAGTCACCCAGTTGCTTGTCCCAAGTCTCACAACTTGAATCCTATGAAACATATGAGTTTAGATGGTTAGGTTGCTTTTGGGTCTACCTCACAAGACAGCATCTGACTTGATCTAGGAGGATCAATGTGAGGTTCCAAATGACTCACATATAGCCCCTTATAGTATTTTAGCATCAAGTTAAGAAAGCGACTTTTGTGATCAATCAAAAAATCCAAGCAAAAAAGCACCATACTTGAAAACAAAGGGGAGTAGAATATCACCATAAGGCATAGTCTCACATTGGCCCCATTATTCTAATTGTGTTTCTTGATTTGTGTGTCGTTGTTCATGTCATTGTGAATATTCAATCAAAGATATACAAGCTTGATGCTATGTTGAGTCTTAAGACTTGGACAGTAGGAATTCATCATTTAGCTTTAAACCTTAATTGCTGAAAAAGCCACTCAACTTGAACCTTAGATATTCATAATTTATCTCTAGACCTTAATTGTTGAGAGAAGCCACTCAACTAATCAAGTCTACCTAGCCATAGGACAACTTCCCTCATGATATTTGCCCTCCCAATTTCCACACACATACTCAAAACATCTTTACTTTTCTAATTAGGGTCCTAGCATATTTAGTTTGGACATTCAAAATCAAATTCATTAATTAATTCTTTCACACATGTTCATTTCATACCTTTAAAGCATATACATAAAAATAAGTGAAAATAATTTTGCCAAATAATCCATATTTCTAATATAAATTTAATGGCCATTTTTCAATCACAAAATTGGCTCTGAGAAAAATAGCCCTATACCAAGATCTAGATCTAGCCTAATATTACACTATATCGAGCCAGAAACCACCAACTGGAACTATTAGTAGCAAGTAAACAACCACCATGATTAGATTATCGAGTAAATCACTCTAGATTGGAATTATTGATGCAAAGCCAAAAACTACCCTTATCTAGAATTGGGTCTTCCAATGCTCATAAATGTCAGGCCATAAAGGCTTCTATCTCCATCCTAGGTCTAGCATGAGACTGTCTAAAATCTCCATGACTCTCAAGCTTTCATATGAGCAAGCCTTGCCCCTGTGATGGCCTTTCCACCACTCAATCTTCAGTCATTGTATCAAGCAATGCCTTTTATATCTCCTTGCCTTTATCATTGACAATCTCACAGTGAAACCATGGAGATGATCCAAACCCTTTGCAAGATTCCCATGTCTAAACCAATTACAACACCCCTTAGAGCAAGTAGATTTTGTGGTGGAGTTAGTCCTCACATGTACAACATTCCTTGGATTGAACCAATCATAGGCCTCTAAATGAGCACAAATCCTACCCTCAAGAAGTTGGTCTTCTACTCAAGGCATTGGCAATAACATTCTCTTTTCCAGGTTGGTATTGGATAAGTGGATGAAAACTTTGAATAAAAGCAGCCCATTTAATGTGTCTGTCAGATATTTGTGGCTAACTAAGGAGATGTTTAATACTTTGTTGATCAGTTTTGATCATGAATTCAAATCCCATTAAATAGTGTTTCCATTGATGTTAAGCTTGTACTACAGCTAGCAATTCCTTATCATAAGTAGAATACTTAAGTTTAGAGGGTTTAAGTTTGTAGCTAGAGTAGGCTATGGGATGGGAATCTTGCATAAGGATTGCTCCTATTCCAGATCCACTAGCATCAGTGACTACTAGGAAAAATGATCTATTGAAGTCAAAGGTAATTGCAATACAGGAGCATGAGTTAAAGCATGTTTCAGTAAATCAAAGGACTTTTGCTTATTTTCGGACCAATGATACACAATACCTTTCTTTGATAATTTTTTCAAAGGTAATGCAAGCAATGAAAAATTTCTCACAAATTTTCTGTAAAAGCTAGCAAGACCTAAGAAAGAACGTAATTCATGCACATTTTTAGGTATTGGCCAATTCAAAATTGCTTCTATCTTTTTAGGGTCAACTTTAATACCTTCAAATTAAACAATACGTCCTAAGTATTCAATTTGTGTTTTGAAAAATTCACTCTTTTCAGGATTAGCATATAATTGATTCTCTTTCAATAATTTGAAAACCAAAGATAAATATTCATAATGCTTATTTTCATTCTTACTGAAAACCAATATGTCATAAAAAAAAACAATGACACAATGTTGATGCTTCAAAAATATGTGATTCATCATACGACTGAATGTGACTGGTACATTAGTTAAACCAAAAGGCATAACAAGGAATTCATAGTGTCCAAATTGTGTTCTAAATGCAGTTTTGAAAATATCAGATGTGTCCAATCGTACTTGATGGTATCCAGAATTAATATCTATCATGCTAAATATTGCAGACCCTTGTAGTTTGTCCATAAGATCGTCTACCCTAGGAATCGGATATCTATTCTTGACAGTGATCCTATTTAGGGCACAATAATCAATGCACATCCTATAGGTATTGTTTTTCTTCTTCACTAATAGGACAGGTGCACCAAATGGAGAACTACTGGGTCTAATGAGCCCTCGGGTTAACAATTCTTCAACTTGGACTTGAATTTCTTTCTATTCAATTTGGTTATGTCTATAAGGTGCTTTACATGGTGGTTGTGATCCAGGAATTAGGTCTATTTTTTGATCTTCAGGACGTATAGGTAGTAAGCCAGGTGGTAAGTCAGCAACAAAACAATCTTGAAATTGTGAAAGAAATTGTGCGTACCTAAGATGCATCTAATTTTCTTTAACTTCAATTTCATTCACCCATATTAAGTAGGATTTGCTACCTTTTCATAATGCACGTTTAGTTTGTGTATGACTAAGCAATGGAAAATTATCAAAAGTGTGCATACCCAATGTGATTTGTTTCCCATTAGAATGAATCTTCATTGAATGTGTGGAATAGTCTATATTGGGATTCTACTAATGACGCCAAGGCATTCCTAAGATAATGTCACTAGATTGCAAAGGCGCAACTAAGAAATTCCTATGTTCAACATAATCACCAATTTTAATTTCTAAGTTATTCACTTCTTGTGTTCCATTGTATCTAGTGCCTAAGAATGCGGCCTTGATGTGATAATGAGTAGAAACAGTACGTAATTTCAATTCTTTGACCAATTTTGCAGAAATAAAGTCAAGTGTGTTCCCATCATCATGTAAAATAGTATTTTCTCTACCATGCACAAGACATTTCATCGTTAATAAAGAATGGGGATTTGGCATACTTGGTAAAGTATCTGAAGTAGTACTGATATCGTCATCGTCTTCCGTGAAATCTGGCATTTCTTCATGATCTTCAGCTTCTTTCGCTCCCAAATAGTTTATGTGAACAGTTGGCTTTTTGGATTGACAATTCGCCGCTAGATGTCCAGATTGATGGCATTTGTAACAGACTACGGATTTGGCCTTAGACACATTATTGGTAATAGCGAAAAGTTTAGGAATGTTGGGATTTGGCTGGAAAGATAGCTTAGGATTTGTTTTTGTGTTTGATGGTAAAGCAGGGGGTCGTGTCCAAGATTTACGGAATGAAGATGGAAGGAAGCAATTTTGATTGAATCTTTGAAAATTTGAATTGAATTGTTTTGAACCGAAGTTACCATTAGTTGGGAATTGTTGTGGTCGCTTCTCTCATCCTCGAATTTTGTCTTCAACATCATGGGCCAAGGAAATTGCATCTTAGAGAGTCGTTGGCTTGAATGTGTTTACCTCCGCATAAAAATGACCAAGTAAGCCAGACATAAACTTGTGTTTATGGGTTGCCTCAGGTACATCTTCGAGCATTCGAAGTTGCAATAAAGCATTCCAAAAACACTCGGTATATTGTGAAATAGACTCATGATCCCTCTGTTGTAGAAGATTCCACTGTTTGATTGCTTTTTCGTAGAATTGGGGTGGAAGAAAATTCTGCAAAAATTTCTTTTGGAAAGTCTCCCAAGTAGTAGAACAATCAATGCTTTTGCGGACAATAGTCCACTATAGGGATGCTCTGTCCACTAAATGATTAGAGACACACTTAATTTTGTCTTTCTCAGCATAATGTTCTTCATGGAAATAATAATCAAATTGACTGATAAAAGCAAGTATAGTCTTTCCATTGCGTGACCCATTGAAAGTACGAAATTTGAAATTTCTTTTACTTATCTTTGTTTCTTTCCGAATAGATTGCGCTTCAAGTGTCGCATCGATCGTACGTCGTAAAATATCTTCAGATTGCGGTCCATCTTGATCGGTGGTAGATCGTTGCAGACTGGCCAATTGAGCTTGCAAAGTTTGACGTGCTCTTCATTCCTCTTGAAGCTGCATCATAATTAGGTCCAGTTTTTGCTCCATCATTGGTTTCGATAAATCACCTTCGGCCATAAAATCTTCCATGGTTTGATCGGACATCCTGCAAAATTTCAAACAATCTCACAGACTCGAAATATTGTTAGCAAGATGAGCGTACCTCAAAGTCGGGTTTACAAGGCTTATTTCTCTTCTTTTTTTTAATGGCTTTTTGTAATATTTCTTCTTTGCAGATGCTGAAGTTGATGTCACGATCTTCTTCCAAGCGTATACTTCATCCATGTAGACTGTGTATAGCAATCTGTGTGCTGGAAATCAACGCTGTCACAGCGCAGGTGTGAACAGGGGCTTGCCGAGAGGTTGAAAACGAGTTCGTGATTGATTCTGTGGGAACTGCTACTATGGAGAAGATTTAAAGAAGAAAATTATTTTAAGCTTTAGAGAAGCTTAAAATCTTTAAGCTTTGAAAAAGCTTAATAACTTAAATCGTTTGTTTAAGGACGGCGGCATGTCCTGATCACAGTCAATGACATTGAGTTCATCCTGCTGTCGCTGTCGTTAATTTTAGGAGATTAAGCTTTTTATAAATATTATTAAGATTTATAATCACACTAATTGAAAATTCTTATCTCTTTCTTCTGAGAATAAACGACTTAATGAAGGAGCTTCCCGTGTGGTCCTCCGCTTGTAGAGGCTGGTCCTTCGCGATCCAAGTGTGTAGCAAGGGGTTCTTCACCGCCAGGTACACGCTGGTATTGAGGGATTGCTGTAAGACTAACTGTAGAGCTCAATTGTTCCAGGAGCTTTGCCTTCACGTGAGATGGTAAGCGATTGGAAGTCCTCGATCTCAGCTTCACTTTGATATCACTGGTGCACAGATCGGATGTTGTATGCGTATGTAGCAAGCGCCGGAAGGTCCCCAAGAACAAAAGAACTCTACTTTTGCACAAAAAACAAGAGAGAAGACTTGCACGACATGAAGCAAAAGACTAATTGGGTACAATCTTCCCCCATGCCTTATGTGAGCGCTCCACAAAGCATGTATTTAATATATTATTCATCTCTAAGCTCAAAAAATAGCCCAAATTTACAATTAGCACACTTTAGCTTTTGTGTTTGCTTTTGTCCAACTAAAGAATAAAGCGGTTGGGTGCTCAAAGAGTCGGGTTGTGCCCAAATACAATGTCAAATAACAAATATTTAAATCGTGCGCCCATGCGCATACAAAATAATAAATATATGTCAAGTGCTTTAATAAATAAGCATGTCAAAATAAATATTGGCGCCACTCTTGAAGGGAGGAGAGAGAGAGAGAGGAGGGTAAGCCTGTGTAATTGTCATAATTAAATGGCGTGTTTATATGACCATCCACAATTGAGAAACTTGCTTTCTATTGGAGAAAAGATGATGAAGGGGTATTAGTGTTGCATGATCAATGCAATTAATTAGGTTGGGCATCTACTCAAAATAAGGTCAAGAGGAGGAATGGCTAACATCAAGGCTAAGAGGCATTAACATCTGAGACCAAAAGAGTGCATCACATTGCCCTTGTATAACTACAATCTACAATTATGCCCCTTATTTATTGCTCTTGTAGTGGAACTATCAACGCTTTTCAAACTTCGCCTCATAAATTGATGAAACTTGTAGCACACTCTTTCATACATGGAATTGATGAGCAATTATAGTTTGCACTTTACCTCAAGAGTTTGTTTTGGCACTTGTTGTGTCATACGTCTTTGTTTGCAACAACAAAAGAAGGCCATTGCACAACCATCGAAATATGCTAGTTGCTTGATACTTAAAGAGGTTATGTTGGGTTGCATGCAAGAGATGTTCTGGTACGTGGAAGCTAACAGCCCTAACACAGACACATCATTTAGATTTCCAAGATCTCTTTCCATATTCCGTGAGTATTTCTTTTGTATTAAGAAATTTCATTGTTAAGGGATGGACCTACATATGGATAACGTGAACTATGCTGATACGTATGTAAATAAGGGGTGGGGACCGAGGGTATATATAGAAGGATATATCATGTCATATTACCCCGGTAGCCTATCGACCGATCTTCAATGTTTAAAAAGACCTGATGGGTTATCCCTTCTGCCGAACTTCTATTGTGTTTTGGTTTCTGCAAAGAAGATGGCCAGCAGCCGTAAGCTTGTTGCTTTGTAATGCCCGTCATCTAGGAAGCTGTCTGACACACACGCATGCACACAGCCTGGCTGTACAGCTGATCACACACAGACACAGAGAGAGAGAGAGAGAGATCAACATAATCTCCAACTATTCTCTTAATCCATCTCTCCTAAATTGCAGTTTAATTTACTCTTGAAGATAACGACCTTCGAATACCTCCCTTTGGCCCCCCCCCTCAGGCAGTCTGCAAAGCAATGACATGTGAAAATATCAAGATTAGCATCACCACAAACATTCCCTCTCGCTGAACATAACCTTTGGTTACATGAGATTTTAGCAGAACATCAAGAGCTTACAGATGCATGTCTCATGGTTCTGGGATGGCATTGCCTCTCATATGAGTTAACAAAATTAACAGCCACTCTTTGCAGAGTTTAAGCAGGTGGGTAACAATGCAAGACTCCCTTTGTGGGAGTATAGGCTCTTTGTTAAGTGCCAGGCCAAGATTTAAGCGGTCCGAGGATCTCCATCCTAGCTTATCTGATGGCCTACCATCTAACCATCATGATACATCCTCAAACAGGATGGACTACCCATCTGTTGGTGAGGGTTCAAGCACTACCACCATGATCCATACACCACAATCCTTAGGAAGCCATAATCTCTCTTGTTGGATGGAGATGATCCACGAGCTTATCGAGCCGGCACCAGAGGCCATGCTTTTCTCACCATCCAGAGAAGATGTTGAGCCCTCTTCATCATCCTTCGGTGAGAGCTCACAGAATGGTTTTTCCCCCACAACAGGCTCCTTGGACCTGGATCTTCAGCAACTAGACTCCTCCAAGACAGCTTATGAATGGCAGTCATCAAAGCCTTATGTTTCTGAATTCTTCGCTGGGGAGCCGCTACCTAGAATTCAGAGGACAATAGGAAATGCATCCAGCTCAGAACCATTTTTGCAACAGTTTGGGCCCTCAAATGCTCTCCACAAGGTCCTTAGTGCACCCCAACTGAGCCACTCAAAGCCTACAAGATCTCCAAGAAATAACTATCCGGGCACCCTTTCTTTTCCCCCTACCTGTTACATAAGCAACCCACTACCAGTACCAAACAACCAAACATTGTCCAATACACAGTCCTCCTCACATGTCTCTGAAAACAGCCCATACTCGAGTTCTCCCCCTAAGCTTCCCAATTCTCTGCCTTCCATGGGCTATTTATCTCAAAAAATCAATCAACAGCAGATCAGAACTACCCGGTCCATCGATTTGCACCCACAAGAAGCTTCTTTCCTCACAAGCATTTCTATGCCAGCATCTGCGATTAGTGACCCATATGAGATGTTTTCCCCTTCACAACAAAGGCCAACCCTGCCCATGATGCAGTCACCTAAATCAATGGTAATACACTAATAGTAACAAAGTTAGCACAGATGTACTGCTTAATGATTCACATTTTCCACCGTCTAAAAAACCAGCACATACACATGGTTCAGTCATCTAAATCAATTGCAACACACTAATGCCAATAATAATAGTAATTATAGATGTAAAATTAGTATAGATGTAATGATTTTCCACTGTCTAAAAACCAGCAGGCACAACTCACATGTGCAAGCATCAATGCTTAGCTCTATGGATGTTTACTGGCCCTGAACATGCCATAGCTTCACAAATACTCAAGATCATGTATGTTATGGATCCCACATGATAGAGACCTCGATTGGTGCAGCACATCGATTGCATGACTGGGTCTTAGAGTCAAAACTTGTTTGTCTTAATGCAGCCACATCAAGACAATGGATTGCGGTTGGTTCACCTTCTCTTAGCAGCTGCAGAATCGGTTGCCAAACAGGATTGCTTGGGAGCAAAATCGGCCTTGTATGAGTTGCAAGGCATTGTATCTATAACGGGTGACTCGATCCAGAGAGTGGCTGCATACTTCACAGAGGCCCTCCAGTCAAGGTTAACAGGGACTGGAAGCCGGTCATATCTGGCCCTCCGCTCGTATGATCCTGCCATATCTGATGAAGTCCTAGCAGCATACCAAATCCTCTACCAGGCATGTCCATATGTCAAATTTGCTCACTTTATATCAAACCAGGCCATCTTTGAAGCCTTTGATGCAGAAGAGAAGGTGCACATTGTAGATTTGGACATCAATCAAGGCTACCAATGGCCTGCTTTCATACAAGCATTGGCAGCGAGGCCGAGGGGGGCACCGCGGCTGCGGATAACTGGTGTGGGCATGCCATTGCAATCTGTGAAGGAGACTGGCAAGAGGCTGGCGGAGCTGGCAGGGTCCTTACATGTGCCATTTGAGTTCCATGCTGTGGGAGAGAGGCTGGAGGATTTGAGGGCACATATGCTGCAGAGGAGGGTGGGGGAGGCCTTGGCAGTTAATTCAGTTAACAGGCTGCACAGGCTTCTGTCAGAGCCCAAGTTCCCTTTGTTTGGGGTACTGCAGCTGATAAGGGACCAGGCCCCACACATAGTCACTCTGGTGGAGCAAGAGGCAAGCCACAATGGGCCTTTCTTCCTGGGCAGGTTCCTGGAGGCACTGCACTACTACTCTGCCATCTTTGATTCCTTGGATGCCACTCTGCCACAGACAAGCCCAGAGAGGACCAAAGTTGAGCAGCTGCTGTTTGCCAATGAGATAACCAACATTGTGGCCTGTGAGGGGCCAGAAAGAGTGGAGAGGCATGAGAAGCTTGACAAGTGGAGGAAAATCATGGAAGACATTGGATTCTATCATGTCCCCCTGAGTGCTAATGCTGTCACTCAGTCCAAAGTATTGCTGGGTCTTTATCCTTGTGATGGATATACTATAGTGGAAGATGGAGGGAGCTTGCTTTTAGGATGGCAAGACAGAGGCATTCTTAGTGCCTCTGCATGGAGATGCTGATCCATGGGTCTTTATGTTTTTGTGACATATGCACTTGGAGATTGTAATTTATGCATGGAGATGCTCAAAATCCAAAGTTTCATACCCTTGCCAAATATATACATTTGCAAATTCTGTACATATAGAAAGTTATAGCTCAAATACATAAGGTTGTACATGCTTCCATAAATCGAATTGTACATTTTAACAACATGCTATATTCAAAACAATATCATACAAGTTTGTAGACGCTCATGAATAAATTGAACTTTCCAACAACAAGGGCGCACTAGCGCATGCAAGAGCATCGCCATTAGGTTTTTCTTTTGTTGTTTGAAACATTATTGAGGCAACTAGAATTTGCTTGGTTTCTTACTCACTTCTCTTTGTCAATATCTTGGAGTTTTGAAAACATTTACATCATCTAGAGCATAATATCCCAAAATGCACCCAAAAAAAGCACACATTGACATTTTGCAATATCCCAAGTTGCAAGTTCATTAACTTACTAAGTCATCATACTTGATAAAGTAGTCTTATGCTACCCAACTAAATGAAAACCCGAATCAAGTTAGCACCGGTTAGTGATCAACTATATTGACACCCCAAAGGATGGATACTTCAAATGGCATATAGAAATTTTATTGGCTACCGTTAAGTCTTGGAGGGCCAAAAAATTAAGGGATTAGTTAGCACTGCGAGATTGCTTAGTTTATAGGTATAATGAACGGTACCTTTTGCACATCTATTGTTTTGAACTAAATGAAAATTTAGGATACCACATATAATACTTTGTCTATGCATAAAGTGAGCGATATGTGTTGTCCATGAATTATCATGAGGTGATCTCTTCTTCTTTGTCTATGCATAAAGTGACCAACTAGCCTTCTTCTTTGCTTTCTCAACTTCAAGTTGCCCATTGCTATTTTTAGTAGTCCATTACTTTAAGCAATTGCTATTTTTGAAATCGTTATTTTTGGTAGTTTGTTTGCTTTTTGACTCTAAGACACTTCCTTCTTTGAAGCTCAACCTTGATTGACTTTGTTTAACCTATCTTTAACCATCTTTGATCAACTTTGACATTGCAATCAACTTTGACTCTAAGACACTTCCTTCTTTGAAGCTCAACCTTGATTGACTTTGTTTAACCTATCTTTAACCATCTTTGATCAAACTTTGACATTGCAATCACTACTATTTGGATAAATAACTCTAATTTTGACCCTAAAAAGTAAGGGCTCAACTAGTTAAGTTCTTCATTTAAGCTAAGAAAACTACATTGTAAATTATATATAGATGAAGTTGAGTAAGCATTGCTCCCTATACATAAGCAAAAGATTGGTGAAAATCATGAGTTAACAAATTCCACACATTGTGTATGTAGTTCTTGCCCCCTTTTTCTTCATGCAAATCTTAACTTAAAGGTCAGTGCTCAAATATTGGGGTAACATTGAAAATCAAACTCTCCCCTTTGGGTCTAGGCTTCTAATGGATATTGAGGTGTTGTTGTTAGGATCTCATTTCCCTATTCACCACAATATCTTCTACATTCAATTATGTTTTTCTTGAGTATACAAAGGAGCCATAATGGATATCTAATGACACCAAAATTGAATCTCTCTCTCTCTCTCTCTCTCTCTCTCTCTCTCTCTCTCTCTCTCTCATATGGCAAGGAATAGATAATGTTAAGACTTGCCAACCATCCTTTGTGTGTGTGTGTGTGTGTGTGTGTGTGTGTTGGGAGAGGCTAAGGTAGAATCATGGATTTGTGTGTGTGTGAGTTGGACAAAATGGGCAGGACACCCAACAGAGGGTACAAACCCTAAAGCACAAAGTGGAGTGTAAACTCTAAAATCCAAATTGGGGGGCAAACCCATAAATACAAATGGGACACCACCCAAGAGAAATGACCTAACCCCCTTGAGGAAGTTAGTCATAAATATATGTATGTATCACATGGGTTCAACATAAGGGATTTTTCAATACCTTTTGTACATATTTTCTACATATAGAAAGGTCCCATATAAAGGGGTTACTTATAGATTGAATAGAAAAGGGTTATGTTTTATTTAGGGAAAATTCATAGATAAGGATATTTATAAATAGACCTTGAATGCAAGTGATATAGAGGATATACATACAGTGAATTTACTCAGGCCTAGCCCTAACCCTAATTTTGGTCTATATGAAGGTGAAAGGTCTCGGATGTATTTATGCTTTGGTGCATCCATGCTGCAGAAGCTCTGTTAGTGAAACTATTAAAGCCTTCCATTTACATATTTTATTCTATCATCTTGTCTCAATTGTTAAGAGTAAATGAGAGAGTGTGTGAAAGGTGTGTTGAGCGAGGGATTAAGGGAAAGTGAAACTCTACATTTGCTTCTTGCTTTTCTTCTTCTTCTTCCCATCCATGGTAAGAGGGTTGAGTTTGAAGTTATATGTGAGATGGCAAGAGACATTGTGGGTAAAGGTGCCTATGCCTAGCCACCCACATTTACTCACTATACATTATACCCACACACTTGTATACCAAAGGTGGTAGACACCCATCAGTGTCAATTCATTCTTTATTCTTTCAATGACTATTGAATAAGGAAGGCTAGTCATATATTGTGACTGTTCGAGTTCCCACGTACGATGTCTCTATCTCTTCTCTCTTGCTCCATCCACCATAGCTCTTGGTTTGATCTTGCTTCTACTCATGTGCTTCTATTCAAGCTCTCCCTTTCAAGAACTAGTATTAGAGCTTGGAGTCAAGGAGCTTCATCGACGATTTGCTTCAACTCATGAAGAAGCTTCAACTCAAGGTTTCATGATAGCCATTGTTTCTTCCTCTCAAGATATGCATTGAGTGTTTCCTTCTCCATGCTTGTTCCAACTTACTCTTGGCTTATTGACAAGCTTCCTAGGGCTTAGGTAAGCCTTGTTGAGTGCTTATTGAACTAAGAAGTAGACATTCTATCCATTTTGAGTGGATATAGAGCATGCTACAAAAGTCATGGACAACTATGGTAGCTTAAAAGCACTGTCGTATTTTGGTCATAACTTTTGCATACGATATTGTATTCAAGTTGTTTATAGCTAAAACAAATAGCATGACGAGAGCTACAAATCTAGCACTTAGAGAGTTGATTTTGTAGTTTCAGTTGTCTATTTTACACAAAACATAATGCTTTTGGTTTAGACAGCAAGCATTTTATTAGTTTATGCTCTATTAATGCTTATGGAGAATATTTGAAATGCATGGATAATGCATTGATGCTCTGAAAAGGCTTTTAGGTTGATTAGAGCTTGATTAGCTCATCATTGAAGTGTTTATCATAGTAATAACAATTTAGACAGTAAGCATGCAATAATGAGTTTTGTGCTTTGAACGCCTATTGTGCCTACATGGTATTTTGAGTATGCTACATGTCTATGGTGATGTCTTGCATTGATGTATAAGCCTAAATATGGTTATGACATGCTTTGGAAGTTAGATTTGAGCTACATTTGATATACCTCAGCTTTGGCTAGTTACTTTGGCTTCCATGATTATCACTTATTATAGGTAAAGCATTCTTGGGTATTGAAGCTTCATTGGATACTTATGCTCCCGAATGTATTTGTGATATGCTTGGGCTTCCTAGTTGCTTTGATGTATATGTTTTGAGCTTTGATTACTTACTTTGCATTCTAAATTTTCTTCCAATGGGAAACACTTGTACTTACTAATTCTTTGAGACAATGGGATTCTTGGTTCATGTATATACTCTTTTTTATGCTATTGGACATAGTTTTCTCCGCTTATCGGCTGATTTAGTATCATATGCTTAGGACCCGGGCACTTACCTCATTTGTAAGTGATATATACATGCATATTGGCTATGCACTGAGTACCATTGCTCTTTATTCAGTTAGTTGTGCATTTGACCAATCTCTACAGTTGCTCTTGAGATCTTCTATATGCATTATGTATATACTTATGGGATGCATGATTTACTGAGACTTTGAGTTTGTGAGTTTGTGAGTTTGTGAGTCTTTGGTACTAGTGGTCTATGCTCAATCACTGCTAGTTGCATTCTTTATATCCCAATTGCTACTTGATATCCCTGGTAGTGGGAGCTTGCTTTTTTGGTTATTTTCCTTGGAAAGTAAATAGTTTATTTTGGCACTCTTTTAATTGCAAATTGTGAATAGATATAGCCTCATTTGTTCCCATCCTTTTAGATCAATTTTGGTACTATTTTGTTGATCTTACAATAGCCCATATTCTTGTCATTTACAAACATTTACTTTCACTATGGCTGACTCATCTGCGACTCATCAACCAATAGTGCTATTTTCAATACTGAAAAGCTTGATGCCAATAATGTCCAATACTAGAAGATGCAAATGTGGCAAGTCTTGGTGCAAAAGGGATAGGTTAAAACATTGAAGTTAGAGAATATAAAGCCTAAGGTTTATAATGTAGATGACTGGGTAGAATTTGATGAGCTATGCAAGTCCACTATCAGTTTGTCATTATCACAGTAGGCGTATGTGGACCTTCACACGAAGGAGGGTATAGCTATGTCTACTCATTTGAATGAGCTTCATTTGATTTTCAACCACCTTGTATCATAGAGAATTCAATTTGAAGATAATATCAAGTTTTTATTCTTACTGGTTACACTGCATGAATCATGGGATACCTTTCGCACTGCTATGAGTGCAAATCCCCCTAAGGATGATTTTTAATGTAATGATGTAGTGAGTGCTCTACACATAGGGGGTAAAGGTGCCAGTATCTAGCCACCCGTGTATTACTACATTGATAGTACCTGCACACATGTACACTGTAGGTGGCAGATACCCATCACTATGGAAGGCCGGTCACACATTGTGGCTGGTAGAGTTTCAACATCTTGTGTGTTTCTCTCTCTTGCTCTTACTCCTTCCACCATAGCTATTGCTTCTACTCGTGTACTTCCACTCTAGGCTCACTCCCTTCAACTAGTATCAAAGACAACCATTCGAGAAGCTTCTTCATCCTCTCTTCATCCTTTGCTTTAGCGTAAATTCATAACTTCAACTCAAGGTTTCATGACAGCCATTGTTTCTTTCTCTCGAGGTATGCATTGTGTTCTTCTTTCTTCCAGCTTGCTCCATGCTTGTTGAGGAGCTTCCCAAGGCTTACTGAGCCTTGTTACGTGCTTATTGAGCTGAGGAGTAGTCTTTTTATTCATTTTGAGTGGATGTATAGCATATTATAGAAGTCATGGATAGTTATGGGCAGCTTGACAACACTATTATATTTTGGCCATAACTTTTGCATACAGTATTGTATTTAAGCATTCTATAGCTAAAAACGAAGAGCCCGACAAGACTACAAATATGAGCACTCACAGAGTTGATTCTGTGTGGTTTTCTATTCTTTGTTTCACATAGAATAGAAATGTTTTGATTTAGACAGCAAACAATAAATTATGTAATGCATGTTTATGCTTCAGGGATGCTATTTTGGTACCCCAATGATAGGATTATGCTTTTAGGACAGATTTGAGCTTGAAATATCTCAAATTTCATTGTTATTTTAATGCTATAATAACAAGGCAACAAGCATTTATCAGTGAAAATCTTACACCTAATTGGTGCTTGACAGGATACTCAATGGGTGTACCACTACTTTGATTGTTATGTATACTTCCCGATATGCTATGGCATGCTTTTGAGTTGAGATTTAAGCCATGTTACATTGATATCGGTTGTGGTTACATACCTTGCTTACTTTAATGGCTTATGCAGTTGCGAGCTTGAAGAGTATATCGGG
Source organism: Lygodium microphyllum (assembly GCF_053477565.2). Taxonomy (NCBI): domain Eukaryota; kingdom Viridiplantae; phylum Streptophyta; class Polypodiopsida; order Schizaeales; family Lygodiaceae; genus Lygodium; species Lygodium microphyllum. Next base: position 31,195,385 of record NC_141138.1, on the reverse strand, counting down.
TTTTATGATTCTGGATGTATGCTCTATGGATCTTGGATGTCTGGATGCCATTCACATGATGTTTTGAGCTTTGCTTACTCCTTTTTCATTCAACCGTTGCTTCAATAGGAGCGACTCAGCTTTATGTGTACTGAGCCACATTGGCACTTGGATGTACTATACAACATTTGGTTTATGTAATTGAGCTTGAGCTTATCATAGCGAGATAGTATGACTCATTGTGACATGTACATGCTCTCTTCATATTTATTGGATGTAGTTACCCTATCGTGGGCTGATTTGATCTCTTGGCTTGGACTTGGTACTTACGTCTGTTAGGATGTGGTCAATCATATTATATGCTTCTAGGTTATATGTTGAGCTTTTACTCAGTGGATTATGCATTTGGCAATTCTCTTCATTTATCCTTGTGACCTACCCTATACATGACATTTATGTCTATTGCATGTATGGTTTCTAACACATTGCAATTGTGATAGCTTTTAGTGCCGATTGTTCCTAGCTTCTTCCTTCTTGGTTATTAATAGTTGGTTGTTGGCATATTCCTGCAGTTTATTATAATACATGTCATTTCAGTTTTATACATTCTATTTGAGGGCAATCACCCAAACTTGACAGTCTTTTTCTTGTAGGTTGTGGATAGCTCATTACTTTGGTAGAATATCCAGTCTTCCACTTGGTTTAGTAGTGGTTTTGGGCTAATTTGCAATAGTAGACTTTCTTGCCCTTCTTTGTACTTTCTTGGTCCCATTATGGCTAGTGGTTCTTGCGACAGTGATATCTTCAATATTGAGAAATCTTATAGCTATTAGAAGGCCCAGATATGGTAAGTTTTAATGCAAAAATTGCACATTAGACCACTCAAAAATGGAGTGCCAAACCCAAAAAAATTGCGGCTAAGGATTGGAATGAACTAGATGAATTGTGCAATTCCACAATCATTTTATCACTCTCTAAGCAAGTTTGCTATAATATTATAATTAAAATCGGACTGCATATGAGCTTTGGACATAGATTCAGAATCTTTAAGACAAGTAGAGTCTTGCATCTCAAATGCATTGGCTAAAACAGTTAATAGATTTCTCATGAAGGAAGAGACTTCTATGTATGCACACTTGAATGAATTTCACTCCATCATCAACCATTTAGCCTTGCATATGAGATTTAGTTCAAGGATACTTCTCATCCTTTGTTTCTGCTTGATACTCTATTTGAGTCATGAGACACTTTCCATAAGGCTCTCTATACTAAGGATGGGCTAGAATTGTAGGATGTTGAGAGGGCCCTCTTGACAAAAGATGTGAACAGAAAGAATGTGGATGATTCATGCATGTCACATGCATTGACTATGAGAGGCCGGCAAGATGGACATGGCCATGGTAGAGTCTCTAACAAGTCTCAGTTTAGGACGTATGGATAATCTTGCAGTAAGTTCCATAGTCATAAGTCCAGTCTTACTTGTCATTATTGTGGGAGGCTAGGTCATATTCGGCCATAGTTCCATAAAATGCACGAAGACAAGCACAAGGAAAAGAAAAATGGTAAAGTATAGGACGAGAAAGATGATTGCAACATTGTGCCTAGCAAGTTGTTAACCCCAATGTGACACAGAAAAAAAATTCAAAATATGGAATAATGTGAAAAAAGGCAGCCCAATAAATGAATAAGAGAGGAAAGGCCAAAAGTGCAAAAGGTCAAGTCAAAGGTGAAGGCGCATTTTAAAATGCAAAGGCATCGCCAAAATTTTGTAAAAGAGCATTAGGCTCCCTCTTATGAAAATTAGAAGGGAATAGGGAAAGAGGACCTTGGCAATATGCCCAATCATGTAAAAAAGCATATGCGTGCCCAAGGGATTTAGGGCTTGTATATAAACTCAAAAAGTGAATGAGAAGCTCATTCTTTGGTGTGTGGAAAAAGTGGCTTCTACTTCCTCTCTTCTTCTCTTCTTCTTGCTTGTGTGTGCTTGTGCTTGAGAGAGGGAGTGTGAGAGCATGAAGGAGTGAGTGTGTGAGGGTGAGGGACCGTGGTGGAGAAGCTCTCCATCTTCTCCTCGCTTCTTCTCCTTCTCTCCTCTTCCCTTGACCCATGTATGGCTATGGAGGATGGAGCTCAAAGGAGGAGGCATGAGGTTCCTTGACCTAGAAACTAGGATCGTGGAGCTACCAGAGTGCTTACTAGAGGAGGCTACTCATTTGAGCATCAAGGTAAGCTCACTACACCCGTGGGATTGGAGGTGTGTTGGCTACATGAGAGATAACCATTAGAGATCGCTTGAAACGCTTGAGCAATAAGCGGGTGGGTCTTGGCTGCTGAGCATGAGCTCCCACTACATTTTGGTTATGTTGCTGAGACCAACATATTCAAGCTTGAGCACTTGTGCACTTCAAATCGAGTGTTGAAGTAGGGTTTCATCCCCAAACCGGTGCTTAATGTAGGTAAGAGATTTCAGAGTTAAATCTTCAATGCAAGTTAGTATTTTAGGGTTTTGATGATCTGGTAGGTAGGATAAATCATTTCAGTACTAGAGTTGTGATTTTTGTTGCATTTTGAATAGGATAGGATCCAAAGATCGAAGAGATATCACTTTAGGGTTGTTGCTGTAAATAAGCTAAAAACAAGGAAAAAATAGGGGGGAAATGAGGTTGAAATCCATTGACAAGGCATAAGCACTAATGGGGCAATGATCGGTCATTAGAACAAAGGTTTAAGACATGAGGAAGGGGGGTTTGAAGGCTCATTTTAGGCTTTTGCAGTGAGAGAGAGAGAGACAAGAGAGAGAAGAGAGAGTCCATGGCCAAAGCACAAATCAATCGTCACGTATGGGTGTTTTCCGGTCGCACCAGGTATATACAAACCTTGCCCCCATTGTCTATTCTTGCATTTTGGAAGGTTGTGTAGCCTAGCATGCCCGAAATTGTTGCCATCAATTTGATTTTTGCCTTGATTAGAACCACAGTGGCCAGAATTGGATGCGACTCTGACAGAGTCCCATTCCAAGAATCGGACTTGAACCATCCGATTTCGAATAATCGGACAGTCTAATTTCAAAAATCAGACCACTTAGACACCACCCAACCTATTTGTTCAAACACGTGGCTTATCCGATTCGGACAATCGGACTCGCAATAATCAAACACTCAAAATGGAAGAGCCTAGAAATCGACACATCAAAATTGGACAAGAACCACCCACGCTCGAACGTCTGATTTTGGGAATCATACCCTATCCAATCGGACCAAAGGTGGATGGTGAGCAAGAAAACCTTCTATTAGCCTTCCAGACGCATTGAACAACTCGTGGAGCCTCCTGACTACGTGCAATGAGACCTACAGACCTAGAAGCAATGCTATCTGACTCGCTAGCTATCTAGCCTGCTTAGAGCCACAAATCAACCCATAGACCTCGATTAAGATTTGACCGGGATGAAAGACATAGTACATACCCTAGAGACCCATGAGAGTGGCCAGCAAACAACTGAGCTTGTAAACATACCTAGACAAGAATATACAAGGGAGTGAGAGACCTGCATCTGGCATCTAGCATTCGCACCCCACAATTATTTTCAATATGTAAAGTGCACTTAACAAAACTGAAAGCTTGATTTTGCACAGTGCACGAAAAGAACACCACATACACTCGGAGTGTACATAAGTTTAGGGTTGTTTGTAATTAAGAAAGGGACACATCCAAAAATAATAGGTAGAACAAACTCACCAATAGGAGACAACCCTCAAACCTAGATGGGCCATCAAGAATCCCGATCTATAGGACCAAGAGAGACCTGGCAGAGAGCCAAAGGCATATAAGGATTAACTCCATTGGAGGTGCAACATTGCCCAACTTGACCAACCATAGCAACAACTTGGTGGAATAAGAGGCCACAGACATGGCAGGAACCAGTGCAACTCATGAAAGCGACAAGCTCAACTTGGGAGATTTTTGGGTTGAAATCGAGCAAACTATGAGTAAATACAATCTCCAAACCCGGATGGACCACCATGGTAGACCATCACAGGACATCATCGCAAACCTCAAGGAGGAGAGGAGATTAGCATGTGAGGCACTGCAGAGCATCTCAGCCTACAACAAGGAGCAACAAGTTAGGAGATTGCGGCAGAACATAGAGATGTGAGAAGTCTAGCACATGTTAGCTCTAGCAAACAGGAATCAAATAAGACCGAATGCGGAGAGAGAGAGAGAGAGAGAGAGAGAGAGAGAGAGAGAGAGAGAGAGAGAGAGAGAGAGAGAGAGAGAGAGAGAGAGAGAGAGAGAGAGAGAGAGAGAGAGCGCTAGAGATGGACTTAATGTTGAGTGAGCTTCTTATGAAGCAACTCATTAACAATACGTCAAGCAGAGTAGAGCATGACAGCCTTAGCAACCTCATTACTTGCAAGATTAGGAGTCACCTAGGGCTCCAAGAGCCAATCAAAGATCCCTGCAGTCACAAAGCAGCTAGACAAATATTAGCCAAGCAACTACCCGTATAGTTTCATAGAGCAATTCGAGCAAGTCTGCAATGCTAACGACCTCACCGATCTTGCTTAGCGCTCGCAACCTTTCAGCCTATGCCTAGGAGATAAGGGTAGGACATGGTACATGAACTTGGATGTGCATAATGCAACAACTTCAGCAACCTCAAGAATATCTTCATTAAGAGATGCTCTAAGACTAGGTACTCTGACAATCTCATAGTTCACAACTAATGAATGTCAAGAAAAAGGACAAAGAGGACATTAGGGACTACATTACCCTCGTGCAAAGTCTCTATAAGAGAATCCCAACTAATGAACGACCCACCGAGAGAGCGGTCTCCACAATATTTATCAATGGAATATGCAGTGAGGAACTCTACAAGGCCTTGGCAAGAAACTCGAGCCTACAGAGAGATGCACTAGCTAGGGTCTTTGAAGAGGCCAAATGAGTGAACGACCAGCTCAAGGAGAGAAGCTCCTGGAGCTCTAATCAAGACAAAGCTAATTCTAGATCCTCAAAAAGGGTCACAATATCTAGCAAACGGTTAGCCCCAAGCGCCCAAGATAAAGGGAAAAGTGTTGACCAGAGTCAAGAGCTAGTAGAAATGAAGATGGAGCTAGCTAGACTGCAAGAGATGGTAAGAAGACCCATGCACCCACATGTCCAATGTGTCCATTGTGGCAAAAACCACCTCCCAACAAAGTGTCAAGACCCTCAATCTCGGTCTCGCACCAATTGTAGTAGGTTCGGTCATGATGCCATGCGTTGTAGACTTCCAAGAAGACTTCCATACTCACAGCCTTACAATTAGCCATCCTAGGGAGTAGGCAATCATCCGTACCTAGGGAGGAGGCCACCAAAATTCTTTGGGAGGAGAGTCCCATTGTCTCTTCCAGCGCCTAATGACGCAAAACCAACCGCCCCCAGGATGGAAATTAACCCCATGGGCATACCTAGGTTCGCCCAAACCTTTTGTAACCCACCCATCAAGTGATGCTCCAGTCCACTATGTGAAGGAGTTGAATGATGAAGAGGCATATGTGAACCCTTACATCTCATACAATGAAGAGGAAAATCTGATCCTTATGGAGTATCAACCAATGCCGATGATGGCGTTAGGCATAGGTAGAGGTAGAGGCCTAGGAGGGCAGACCCAAGAGCCGATCGCTTGTTGGACTTGCGGTCACCCAAGGCACATTTTCTCACGTTGCCTCGAGAGGGAGCAAGCTAACCAAGAAAAGGCTGACCTCAAATGTGCAAAGTGTGGAATTATACACCTATTTGCCAATCTCCCTAGTCAAAAACCATCCCCTAGTTTGGTGATTATGCCATCAATACCATTGGGGTTATTTGGAGTTGAAACACTCAATGGAGAGGCTACGCCCATCCCATTGCATGTTATGACCCAAGCACAGACAAGCCAGGACGATGTGTCACTGCTAGGGCCTAGCAATCTAGATGCAACCTCAATAGGAAAGAAGAGTCGTAGGCGAAGGAAGAAGAAAAGCGAAGCAAAGGTCACACTTAAAACTGAGAGTGCCACGACACTACTCGTAGGGAAGAAAGTCACTGATGCAAAGGTAGAAACATCCGCTCCAAAGAGACTGCAGAAAAAATAAGTGCTAAGGTCACCCCAATCTAAAGTGCCAACTTGAAGCCGTAAATAAATTCAAGGAGTGGGTGACAGAAGCCCAAGAACACTTAAAGGACGTTAAGCCCATCTTGGAGGATGAAATCAGTGATCTCTCTACTGTGAGTACACCGGCTTCACCTACGCAACAACTAAAGCCAAGAGATGTCACTACACCTTAAGCAGCACCAAATAGATGGAGCTTGAATGCTAGGGGCGAGCAAGCTAGCCAAGGCCATAAGCCAAGGAGCACAAAATTAGGAGATAAGCAAGCAACTAGTGATCTTCTTACGATGCTAGTAACCACCCCCAACGACTTTGAGCTTAGGAGACCTACTTAGGCAGTATCTGATGCTGTGGCAAGAGTTAAAATAGTGGGTGGAAGGGTGGCTTCATAGTAAGAGGCAGTTGACTTGCATGACCACAACATAGTGACGTAGATACCAAGCTTGATGCTACACCAATGCCCAAGTCCTTACATGTCAACACTTTCTGGGAAGGCATGGAGATGCATGTAGTCTTGCTGGTCCCACAACAAGGAAAGGAATCGTAGACACGGGGGTAGGAGTCAGTGTGCTTAGTCATGCAGTGCTCCATGCTTGGGGGTGACCCGCCTATTGAGAACACTAGGTTTAATGTCACACTAGCCTCCGACAGTTGAAGGACGAAAGGAAGAGACAGACTAGGGAGTCAAAAGCTAGAGAACAGAAAAAACCGCAAGACCTACCAAAACGATTTACAAAATTCAAGAAAGGTGATAGGATAGTGATTGCCAAATGACCAGGGCAAGGGAGCAAGCCTATAGAAGGACCTACCAAAGTAAAAGAGTTTAATTTGGCTGAGGAGGGGGAGATGACCCCCAACCAATCTTAATAGCTGACGACTTGAGTGAGCAGGAAGAAGCAAGACTCATTGCTCTCCTACAAGAGTACATAGACATCTTTGCTTGGTCGCTCGATGAGATGAAAGGAGTGGATCCAAGTATAGTGACTCATAACATCCCCATGACACCTGATGCAACGATGGTCAACAAACAACGGCCATATCAGATGAATCCCAAGCATGCTCATGCAGTCAAGGAGGAGATAGACAAACTCTTAAGAGCAGGATTCATCTACAAAATTGAGCACATGAATTGGGTTCGCCCATTGTAGTCATCCTCAAAAAGAACGGAAAAATTAGAGTGTGGGTTAACTATAAGAAAGTCAACACTGCTAGGAAGAGAGACAACTATCCACTGCCATACACTGAGCATATGCTCGAAAGAGTAGCTCGCAAGAAAGCTTACAATTTCCTAGATGGCTTCTCAGGTTACAATGGGGTGCAAGTGCATCTTGATGTCAGGCATAAGACCGTATTCACTACCGAGTGGGGTGTCTTTGCCTACATACTCATGCCCTTTGGGGTGAATAACACACCAGCCACATTTCAACGATTCATATGTACCATCTTTAAGGACATGGTTCAACAGGAGTTAGAAGTGTTTGTTGATGACCTACGTGTTCACTCGAGTTGGAAGGAACACCTAAACAAACTCTATACAGTCTTTGAATTATGTAGACTATCTCATCTCTCATTGAACCCCCTTAAGTGCAAGTTCTAGGTGAAGCATGGATGCATCCTAGGGCACGTGGTGTCCAAGAACAGCATTGCCACTGGCTTCTCGAAAGTTAGGGTGATTGTTGACCTTCCACCACCAACTAACTACAAGGGAGTTCAGTGCTTCCTAGAACATACAAGATACTATTGGCAATTTGTATTGAACTATGCGTCAATCGCTAGACCACTCTATAAATTGTTGATAATATTTGAATGGACTGAGGAATACCAATGTGCATACAAAGAATTGAAGAGGGCTCTAACAACTGTGCCAATACTACGAGCCCCAGACTGGACCATAACCTTCCATGTCCACATTGACACCTCAAAGTTTGTCGTGGGAGCAGTGTTGTGCCAGCCTGGCAAACACAATCTAGACTATCTCATGAGTTTCACTAGCAGTCAACTCACGGACACTGAAATGAACTATTCCACTATGGAGAGAGAAGGTTTAGCCATGGTGTTTGCTATGAAGAAATTCGGCATTATCTCTTAGCTATGCCTTTTATGTTCTTTGTTGACCATCAAGCTTTGCTCTACCTTGTTAATAAACCTTGTGCTACAAGATGCATTGCTAAATGCTTACTTCTGTTATTAGAATTTGACTTTTTTGTGGTTGTGCACAAGGGAAAACAGCATTACATGGTTGACCACATGTCCCGCATACCCACAAGAGAAGTTTTTGGACAAGGTATCACCAATGATTTGCCAGACGCGCATCTCTTTAACCTGTCTGGTGAGAAAGATTTGTTTAGAGCTAACTTGATGCCATACTGGGTAGATGACATAGTCCAAGTGCTTGAACATGGACTACCCAAAAGACCCTTCAAAAAGGCCTGACTTAGGCAACTCATCCTTAAGATGCAACCCTATCACTTGATAGCAGGATAGCTCTATAGGTTAGGGTAGGGTGGCTTGCTACATAGATGCATGTGCGAGCATGAATTGCATGACGTACTTGGAGAAGTGCACAGTGGAATTGCAGGAGGACACTTCAATGGAGACATGACAGCCCGCAAGGTGCTACAGTCTCAACTATGGTGGCCTACACTTTTCCAAGATGCAGCACGCTTTGTAAATATGAGTGCCAACAGACCAAGGTACCTCTTCGCAAAGACAAGATGGAGCTAACCCCAATCATTGCAAGGCAGTCTTTCAAAAAATAGGGAATTGACTTCATCGGTCCTATTAGTCCTACAACACAATATTTGCAGGCCAAGTACATCATAGTTGCTGCCAACTACCTTACAAAGTGGGCAAAAGCACGAGCCACTACAAAGAATGATGCTAGAACCACAACTAAGTTCCTGTGGGAGTAGATGATCTCATGATTCGACTGTCCCATTGATCTAGTTAGTGATCAAGGCACGCATTTCATCAATGAAGTGATTGCTCACCTCTTGTCTACCTTTCTGATCGTACATCAAAAATCCTCGCCTTACTATCCTCAATCGAACGGCCAAGCAGAATCTACGAATAAGATATTAGTGAATGTCTTGACCAAAGTTGTCCCTACTTCATGCAACGACTAGGATAACAAGCTGATGGTGGCCTTATGGGCCTATCAAACAACCTATAAAATGGTTGTTTGAACTAACTACCTTTAGGTTGACCTACGAAATTGATGCCATTTTACTAGTAGAATTCTTTGTCCCTAGCTTGAGAGTGGCCACTCATGAGAGATGGGATGGTAAGGAGGCATGGACAGAACGCCTAGTGGAGCTAGAATGCTTATTGGAGGATACCCATGTACTAATTTGCGAGCAAGCATGATGCAAGAGCTGGTTTGACAAGCATGTCAAGTAGCAAGACTTTGATCAGGGTGACCTCATCCTGTTATACTCAGTGAAAGGCCACAAGCGGAAGATGAAATTTAGGGGATTGTGGCCTTTCTAAGTTCTCACCATCAACCGAATTAGCAAGTAGAGCCCAAGGCCCTAGATGGAGAGGGCATAGGCTTCTTCAATGGTAATCGCATAAAGAAGTACTACCCTCCCATACATCCATTACACAAGCCTCACATGCTCTAGAGTCCCCTGTGAAATTCTGCGTTGCCTTAATTATAGAATTTGAAGATGAGGATGAAGAAGCAGTAGAACCCGCTTACCTTTGCATAATAGTCAGTGCCAAGCGAGCACATACTTTCGATGCATTGATCGATGAGGAAGCTAAGTTCAACATCTTAACTCACAATCATTGGGATCAAATCAGCCAACCACAACTACAACCCACATGAATGCTAAAATCGGCCCTTTTGGGGAGGCAATCATATGCACTTCTAGAAAAGTGTAGATTCACAACCTCTATCAAGTCTAAAAGCATACCCATAATCTTTTATCTATTGCTAAACACAAAAGATGTTGGTAAGGAATCGCTGCTAGGGCATGCCTTTTTAAAAAAAGTGCATTGTAATGTTGACTACGAGTCACAACACATTCTCCTTGCCATCAACAATCTACGCATTGTGACAGCTTTCAGTAAGGGCAATGTGACTCCATCAAAGCCTGCAAAGCCACCCATAGAGGACCCACCACCAAGTTTAAGGAGGGGGCCATGACTTGTCACAACCCACCAAGCCTCAACGTCAGCAAACTGCAGAGACAAAGGCCAAAGCCCATGAACCCAAGTTCAAATGGGTACCTAAACATCAAGGACCGCCACCAAGAAGCAACCAACCACAACCTCGCAAGGCTAGAAACTCAGACTCAAAACCTAGGAAACGTAGAAGAAGCTATAGGTATCGACGAACGGTCAAAGCCGTGCTGGGTCCCCAAGACCTTATTGCAAGCGCAAGGCTATTATGAGAATAACACTTGGATATGGGTACCCAAACCCATGACTGCCAAGCATATAACTCAAGCCCCAACCCTCGAGCTTGCCCACACAAGCCCACACGATAGATCAAAAATCAAAATCCCAAACAACTCAAGCTGCCAAGCCCATAGAGCCCAAATGCACTATGCCTCTACAGAACCTCACCCAGTCTCCCGATTGAAATTGTAGCTTGATGCCTCCACACCACCTCAACCTAGTATTACTAGTGCCTCAAGGCCTCCTAAGTATCTAGCAGCACAACATCTACATCACAACCCTTGCCTAATGTGCAAGTGACTACACCACTTCCTCAAAAAGTAGTCAACATTGATACTAACCTGTCTAGCCCACAACCTCCTCTTGGCCTAAAACTCTCTTATGATCAATGATCAATTCTTACCTTGGCCTTGGACTTGGTTGAAAATACGGGTGATGATGTGGTCACTTGCCTTTGCCATTTGGACGCTACATTTACTACACTTGCTAAAAGCTATGACCAACTAGACCTGGGCCTTTTGGAAGAGCCTTTGGCCACCCACGAAGGTACATACACTGCCTTGCTCTTGGGAAGAATCAAAATTTGTATTCGTTAAGGCTCCTCAAGCAGTTGGGGAGCTAATTGCCACTAAGATTTTCCACGAGCAAAAAAGATCTGTGAAGTTCCTTCATACCTTCAACAGGAACCGCAGCACTATGACTATGCAACAAGGAGAGACTGCCCGCTAAGTAGAAGTTGAGCTGACCCCAGAGCTGGTGGAGAGAGCGTTGTGCTTGGCCAACAAAGTTGAAAGACAATTTAAAAGGGTTGTATACATCATGCTAGGAATGGACAAAGTGATGGTCCACACCAACGATGGCATCAACTTAACTGATATCCCCGACCCCGAAGTCCTACTACAAGCCAAAATGGTGCATGCCTTATTTTCCAGCTGCAAGTACAATGCATTGATGAGCAGAATCAATGTGCTGATGCTGGAAAGCATCGCAACAAAAGCTTTCAATGAAGTGAACTTGAACAGCTTCATGCGGAAGACCATCGAGACTTCAAATTTCTAAGGCACTGGCTATGGGCAAAAGACCCATGGGGGTGGAGAGTCCCCAACCTCCAAGGCAAGGAAGAAGTTATCATCTAAGGCCTCGACCATTGGATTTGGTGGGGTCTTGACTGCCATCGTCAGGGAGGCATTGGGGGAAGCACAAGATAATGAAGGAGTTGGGGAAACACCAGACAAGTCCCCTCTCCACCAAGAGTAGGAATTGTCCAGTGAGAGACCGTGAGTGATGAAGAAGGACAACAGGAGATGCAGTCTAGTCAAGGAAGGGCCAGGAAGTCAAAGGAGGACCCCCAAAGGAAAGCAGAAGAAGAGATTAGAAGAAAGAAAGATAGGACTACCTCAAGGCCCATAAGGAATCCAAGGAGGCGGAGGAGTTTAAAAGGAGAGAAAAAGAAGACATAGCCAAGGCCATCTGCCTATCAGTGGAGCAGCCCTCCAAAGAGGAGGAGCTAGCTACCATGAGCCCGCATGGAGAAGAACACCTAGGGACAAGTACCCAAGTACAAGAAATCATGCCACCCCTAGTAGTAGAAGGCAAGGGCAAGGGTTTGATTGACCCCATTCCACCTGTCCTAGTGCCTACCATCCCAGCACCCACCCAGGGCACTTCAACCACAATAGATGCCAATAACCTTATGGCCTAGGTGTAGTTTCTGATCAATAAAGAGATAACTCAAGGTGCAAGTGGAGGAACCCTAGTGATGGGAGCAAAGAGACCAGCAGCTATGGATGCAGAATCACGACAAGATCCTAAGAGACAGAGGGTAGAAGCATCCACAATGACTATCCCTACAGCACTACCTTCATCTACAAATTATGACAACTATGTTAAGGAACTCCTTTCCCCAACTAGAGAGAGCAAAGGAGGAAAAGAAGATGGTTGTGACCAAGCTAGAAGTGGAGAAAGACGCATTAGCTCAAGAAAACCCGCCAAGTAGTCAGGTATCAACATGAAATAAGTGAGCTAAAGACGGAGCTTAGGGCTAAGGAAGGAGCAAGAGGATAGCTAGCGAATGAAACTTGAAGGCAAGAATCAGGAGTTGATGGGACTTCAAAGGGAGTAAAAGCTCCTGATCCTACAACAAGAAGAGCTAAAAGGGATAGATGATGAGGGTCCAGGATGCCATGGAGGAGCTCGTAGAGGCAAAGAAGAAGAGAGGGCCCAAAGGTACTAGGAAAACATGGGCCAGTTGGAGAAGAGGGTGGATATGGAACTAGAGGAGTTGAAGAGACCAGAAAGAGAACTTGAGGAAAACAAGAACATAGAATAAGAGCCTTAGCTCAAAGGCATAATGAAAGCCTGGAAGAGATGAAAAGAAGAGTAGATGAATGGGTGGACAGGAGTGAAGGGTAAGAGCCTTAGCGAGCCGAATAGCCCTTGCAAAAGGTGACAAGGTGTTGGTAGAAAGCAAGGCAGAGGCTACACAAATGAGCTTGGAAGCCCAACAACACGCCTTCCTCAATACTCTCTTAGACATCACACAATCAAAAGAGGAGCAGGCCGTTGAATCATTAAGGCAAAATCTAGAGATCACCCACAAGGCTCTGAGATATAAGCTGCACATCCAAGCACAAGAAATAGGGCCCAAGGAAGTGCAAAACCCTATCCTTTGAGAGGAATAACCCCACCTATATGCCATATCCTAGAAGGGTAGGAGTGGACTTCAATCCAAACGTCCATAGCCGACATGACTTCCCAAAAATTTACAATGTCAATACCACTAAGCCTGAGGAAGCACTCACCTTCTCCAAGCAAGACTTGTATGTGCCTCCATTGGTCACTTCCTCAATGAGTTCACCAAACCCCGCCTTCTTGACAAGTTGTAATTACCTTAGGCTCCTTAGAATATTAGTAAGGCAAGACCCTACTCCAAAAAAATACCGCCTCCCACCACTCTTTTTTTATCTCAATGCCTGCATAGATAGATGTGCAATGGCTAGGCAAATGATGTACATTGTCCTCTTGCCATCATTTTGCATAGCCCTCTTAGAGGACATGAGTGACAGCCGTTTCACTAGCTACAACCATCCCTTTTTGTCCACCACCCCTCTCAATGTTTAAATGAGCCTGGAAGGATACATGCAAGGGAAAAGCTTTCTTAAAGGGATAGGGCAACTAGAAGGGAATAGGGAAAGAGGACCTTGGCAATATGCCCAATCATGTAAAAAAGCATATGGGTGCCCAAGGGATTTAGGGCTTGTATATAAACTCAAAAAGTGAATGAGAAGCTCATTCTTTGGTGTGTGGAAAAAGTGGCTTATACTTCCTCTCTTCTTCTCTTCTTCTTGCTTGTGTGCGCTTGTGCTTGAGAGAGGGAGTGTGAGAGCATGAAGGAGTGAGTGTGTGAGGGTGAGGGACCGTGGTGGAGAAGCTCTCCATCTTCTCCTCGCTTCTTCTCTTCTCTCCTCTTCTCTTGACCCATGCATGGCTATGGAGGATGGAGCTCAAAGGAGGAGGCATGAGGTTGCTTGAGCTGGCAACTAGGATCGTGGAGCTACCAGAGTGGTTGCTAGAGGAGGCCACTCATTCGAGCATCAAGGTAGCTCATTACACCCATGGGATTGGAGGTGTGTTGGCTGCATGAGAGATAACCATTAGAGATCGCTTGAAACGCTTGAGCAATAAGTGGTCCATGGGTCTTGGTGGTTGAGCGTGAGCTCCCACTACACAAGTCTAGTGTCAAGATTGAGGAGATTAATATGGTGCAACATGATGTATCTGATGATCTTATTTTGACAACTTCTTATTTGGATGCTTCATAAATTGACTGATGCTTTGTTAGGATATACTCAGTATTGATAGATTCAGAGGCTTTCTTTCATACGACCCTCATAGAGAGTGGTTTAACTCCTATCGTAGTATGACTGGATCTATCTATTTGGGTAATGACCTAGCATTGGAGATCATTGGTATTGGTGATGTCCAGCTGTGTTTTGGTTTAGGGAACATATTTACTCTTCATGATGTACATCATATGCTATGGACCTCACAAAGAGCCTTATCTTTGCTAGCACCTTGAATTATATAGGTTATATTATCTCTTTTGGTAATTATTCATGAAAGATTATCCATGGGAATCTTTCTAATATCCTCTATCCTTTGCTTGTATCTTGATTAGTTAACTATGTTTTGATTGCGGCTGGAGTTCCACATGTATCTCTTTGGCATTGTCACCTTGGGCACATGTCTTCGAAAGGAATGAAAATGCTTACTAGTTTGCAATACCTTCCATCCCTGGACTACTGTCCCTAGACTATAAGTGTTTTGAGTCTTGTGATCATTGTTTGTATGGCTGGCAGACACGTAGTATGCATAAGAAGTTTGGCATGAAGCGCATAGGTGAGCCTTTAGATCTTAATCATATGGATATGCATGGTCTCATGCCCTATCAGTCTTGCTAGGTGGTGCAAAGTACTTTGTTACATCCATTGAACTGGGCTTACCCTATTAAGCAAAAATCGAATGTCTTGTCTACCTTTCAGCATTGGCTTACTCTTGTTGAGAATCAATCTAGGTATAGGGTGAAATGCCTAAGATTTGTTAGTGGGGGTGAGTATATCTCGAAAGCTTTTGAACAATTTTACGATAAGTGGGGTAAAAAGCATCAATTGACTACCCCTTACATCCCTCCCTAGAATGATATTACCGAATGCATGAACATGATGGTTCAAGAGAGAGTCCGCAATATGCTTAGCCAAGTAAGCTTACCATAGCACTTTTTGGCCAAGGTAGTTGCCATTGCCATATACTTGATTAATTGGTCCCCGTGCACTATTATTGATTGCCATGTTGCAAAGGAGATATGGACTAGAAAACCTCCATCATATACTCATTTATGCATCTTTGGTTGTGAGGCATTCTGCCATGTTCCCAAGGACAAGTGCAATAAGCTAGATCCTAAGTCCATGAAATACATCTTTTTTTGTTATGGGGATGCAAGTAAGATGGACTATATCTTATGGGATCCACAAGCTTGCAAAGTTGTTTGGAGCCATGATATCATTTTCCATGAGGAAAAGATGCATAAGCAGCCCAAGTAGGTACTTGAGATAAATAGGATGATCTTTCAAGGCAAGGAGCCTCCTACTCCCATACAACCAGCTAGACAACCTATAGAGCAGTTGATGTTCTAATGGCCCAAGCTCCGCCTATTGTGCACAAAGATGATAGTCACTCATGGTATAGGGCTATGTAGTCAAAGTTTTATAGACTAACCATACATGGAATTTGGTTCCTTTACCTAGTGGCAAGAAGCCATTGCCATGCAAGTAGATATACTGAAAAATATCCCTATAGACGCCCCCACTTATAAGGCTAGATTGGTAGCTAAGTGTTTCAAGTAAGAATATGGTGTTAACTTTGATGAAGTATTTTCTTCTATGGCCAAAATGACAACCCTACACTTAGTACTAGCATTGGTTGCTCAAGGACCTTTATAAAATGGATATAAAGATAGCTTTTTTATATGTAGACTTGCACGATGAGATCTATATGCACCAACCTAAGTCCTTTGAAGAAAAAGGCAAGGAACACCTAGTGTGCAAGTTGAGAAAGAGCCTTTATGACATTAGGCAGGCACCTAGGAATGGTACCATAAGTTTGATGTTTTTATGCATTCATAGGGATATAGCTGTAATGCTATGGATCTGTGTTTATACACAAAGAAGGCTCGTGATGGAAACATTATGATTTTGGTATTCTATGTGGATGATATGCTTATTGCTGGGAGATCTCACGATGAGTTAGATGGCTTGAAAACTTAGCTCAAGAAGAGCTTTGAGATGAAGACCTTGCATATTCTTGGAATGCATATCATGCACAATCACTCTAAGGGGCTCCTTTATCTATCACAAAAGGAATATATCCAAAAAGTCCTTAAATGCTTTCATATGTAGGATGGTAAGCCCATTGGTTATCCTCTACCTTCTCATGTGAAGGTTAGTTAGAAGAATTGTCTATAATCTGATGAGCAAAAGGCTGAGATAGCCAAGATCCCTTATGCATCCACCATGGGTAGTTTGATGTATGCCATGATAGCCACTCATCCTAACATAGCATTGTAGTGGGAGTTGTGGCATGCTATATGGCTACACTTGGTAGATGCCATTGGGATTCTGTCAAGGGTATCATGAGGTCCCTAAAGGGCATAGCAGCTATGTGCATATGTTATGGTGGCTAGGAAAGAGCAGTCATGAGATACACTGACTCTAATTATGCATGACATGCAGATAGTAGGAAGTCCACCTCTGGCTATGTATTCACCTTTGCTAGAGGTGCTATTTCTTGGATGTTCAAGGTGCAAAAATGCGCAACCCTCTCTACTACCGAGGTCAAGTATATCGTAGCCACTAAGGTTTACAAGGAGGCTAGGCCATTTAACCTTGGTATTATTAACGCGGTCCCTATAGTATATTCGTGTTTTATGAGTTCTATCCAGTTAGGTTTTCCATGCAAAGATGAAACACATTGATGTGCATTACCACTTCATTAGAGAGGTCATTGAGAACAAGTCTGTTGACCTTGTCAAGATCTCAACTGACCAAAACCCTACAGATTTGCTCATGAAAAGTCTTTCAGTGCGGAGTGTTTTTTCTTCCTTAGGAAGTTGATGGACTTTGAATGAGATGACATCTTTCCTCGTTCTTTTGTACTTGTGTACATTTGTACTTTGTCACTTTTTTCTTATCCTCTCCTCTCTAGGGACACATTCACTTTTAAGTGGGAGATTACTGGGGGTAAAGGTGCCTATGCCTAGCCACATGTGTACTACTACACTGACAGTACCCACACACATGTACACTATAGGTGCCAGGAATCCATCAACATCACTTTATTCTTTATTCTATCAGTGACATTTGAATAAAGGGAATGCCGATCACACATTATGACTATTGGAGTTCCCACATGTTGTGTGTGTGTGTGTGTGTGTGTGTGTGTTACACCATAGCTCTTGCTTCTGCTCTAGGTTCATTCCCTTCACTACTCATAGAAGAGGTAAACATGAAGAACATTTATGTAACCCACACTTCTCATGTGTTGAGTGTTAGGGGTAGAAATGGTAGTAATGGCAGTAATAACCGTGGTTGAGACTCACAACCAAATAAGGACAAGTCTCAATCTTGCTGGCACTCTCATAGTAAGTCCTATAGATGTATGTCCTATTTGACATGTCATTATTATGGTCAAGAGGGTCATATTTGGCTATAGTGCCATAAAATGTGCAATGATGGGAGCAATGAGAAAGGCAAGGGGAAAGCACAAGATAATTCAAAGCATGATTATATGTAAAAAAAAAGGACTAATCTAACAATTGAAATGAACAAGAAAATCAAAAATACTCTAAGCTACAAATGACAAGAAATGAACTAAACTAAGATTCCAGCATGGCCATGCCATGGAACAACTTCCATTACCATAGCACAATGTAGCCATGGATTGTCATCCAAGTACAAGAAAATGTGAAAGACAAGAGAGATGAAATTTTTGATAATGCCAAAGAATGATGCTACATTAGCACTTCTTGCTTTTTATACTAAAACCTAAGTCCTCTTTCTCTAGGCTCAAGTATTTACAAAGTTTTATACTTGGAATAGGCTTTAACTCTCATGTTGATAATTTGCTTCATTACAAATCATCCCCTCCTAGAGATGTTTTGTCCTCAAAACTGAAGATATTGAGTAATAGGAAAGTCGATAATGAAGCAAATTATGTCAATGAAGATCCATAAGCATGTGGAAGTACTTTGTGTGAAGAAACAGTATAATGAACGTGAAACAGTGAATTGATTGCTTGCTGTCCAAACAGGGCTGCGTTAGTAGATTTGCCATAACTATTGACTGGAGTGTCCAAATTCAGTGTTTGAAGAACCATTTCTAGATTTTGATGAGTTGGTCTCTCTCACAATCATTGAAAAGATCAAGATGCAAGGTGAATCATTTGAAAGAAGTGGTGAATAGGTCAAAGTATTTTACTCAAGTTTAGGAAGAAGATGTGGTAGACCTTTTTCAAGAGGCCATTGTATGGGAGATGCCGGTGAAAATCAACAAAACATGTTAAATCAACAGTTCAATGAAATGCGAGTTTTAGAAGACTGGAAACTTTAGAGATAGGGAGAGCTCTAGAGGAAGAGGTGGATGGTAGAATAGAGATTCTGGCAATTTAGGCATTTTTTACCATTATTGTGGAAAAATAGATAATATTGCAATCCATTGTTATGCTAAAAAGGATGATATCTGCAGTGGTAAATTATAGCAATGAAACTATGCATCGTCTTCACAACAGAATAAAGACAAAAAGGAGTGTATATTTATTATGCAGCATATGATGAATGTTGTTACAAGAAAGAGAACACATGATGTATGGTATGTTGATTCAGTTGCATCTAATTATATGACTAGTTATGCTAAATGGTTTGGAGAGATGCAAGTTTTACAACATCCAGGTTATGTGCATATGGATAATGATTCATGCCACCCAATCTCACACATTGGAAAAGTTCCTTTGCCCTTGCATGATGGTCGAACAAAGAGATCGTTAGATGTAGTATATATGCAATCCATCACAAAGAATTTAGTATCTGTTGGTCAAATGGCAGAGCAAGGATTGTAGATTTGATTTAATACTAAAGGTTGCTTTGTGGAAGATTTTAATGATTAGTGTAGGTTGGTCACAAAAGAAAGTAGAGTTGGTGGTATGCTCACTTTAGATACTAGAATTCCTCCTATGAATGTTGCTATGTATGCTAAAGGAAAAGGAGTGGTTGCAGACAATGAAATATGACACAAACATATTGAACATGTAAGTGTGCAAATGCTAAAATTAATGTAGTCTAAAGGGTTGGTTACATGATTGACTGCTTTTAGAGTTGTAGAATTTCATAAAGTATGTGAAGCATGTCAGTTTGTTAAGCACGCAAGACAACCTTTTTTGCATGATAGAGATGTGAGCAAGAATATGCTTGATGTTTGCATATAGATATTTGGGGACCTACACAAAATATATCTCTTAGTAGCAACAATATTTTATTATATTTATTGATGATTATTCAAGAAAGCTATGGGTATATTTTATGAAGGAAAAGAGTGATGCAATTGAGTACTTCAAAAATTTTAAGGTTTCTATTGAAACAGAAATATGCTTGAAAGTTAAGTGCTTGAGATTAGATAGAGGGGGAAAGTATCTCTCTAATGAGTTCAATTACTTCTTGAGGTCTTATGGGATAAAGAGATAGTTTACTTATAGGTGTATACCTCAAAGCAAAATGGGATCGCAAAAAAAAGGCATATTGCAAAAGTTGCATGGACATTGATGGCTAAAAAGGATATACCAGAATATTTTTGGCTTGAAGCTCTTCATACTGCTGTCTATATTATGAACATAACTCCCACAGTTACAGTTTATGGAATGAACCTTGAAGA
The DNA here is from genome assembly GCF_053477565.2 of Lygodium microphyllum. NCBI lineage: Eukaryota > Viridiplantae > Streptophyta > Polypodiopsida > Schizaeales > Lygodiaceae > Lygodium > Lygodium microphyllum. Next base: position 31,175,396 of record NC_141138.1, on the reverse strand, counting down.
ATGCTTTACAAGCAAGAAGCTCGATATGTCACACTTGAAAGTGTTTGGTTGTATTGCATATATTTATGTGCTAGATGAGCTATAAAAGAAGCTTGATCCAAAGGCTGAAAAATACATTTCTATTAGATACTCTTTAGAGCAGAAAGGGTATCATTGTTATAACCCTATCAAGGTGAGTTCAGAGTGAGCAAGGGTGTTATTTTTGATGAGATGAGTAGTTGGTATGTATCTAGTGGTGATGCATTGGATGATGATAATGATCATGATAGCTATATATAGAAAGAAAAGCAAGAATCAAAGAGCCTTAGTGGACCAAAACATTGGTTGGTACTACATCTACAATTAACCCTTGATTTGGGAGACCAAGGAGTAGTCCCACATCTTCAAGTGCATCTACTAGTGTTGCAAGTAAAGACAAAGGGAAGAAGAAAGTGTCAAATGGTAATGATGTATCTGCTAGTCATTTGGAGTTTGATGGAGATTCTAGTGCTTCGGAGAGTTAGGATGATGAGCTTGATATTCCTTTAGTTAGGACACTAGGTGTATAGAAAGCATATGGAAATATAGAGGCTCCATAAAGTGATCCAATGGTATGCAAGTATAGCAGGGTGAGATATCTTATTAAAATATTTGGTTTTTAAGGCTATGTAACTCACCATTATGCTTATATGGTAAAGCTAATTGAGGCTGTTGAGCCCACTTACTTTGAGGATGCTGTTGGTTATGCTCTTGGGATGCAACAATGGATGAGGAGATAGCTGCATTAGAAGTCAATAAGACTTGGGATCTAGTACCATTGCTTAAGGGAAAGAAATATATTAATTGTAAGCAGGTCTACAAAATTAAGCATAATGCAGATGGTTCTATAAGGATATATAAGACTAGGCTAGTTGCAAAAGGCTATGCTCAAATATATGGCATAGATTATGAAGAGACATTTAGTCCAATTGCTAGGATGACAACTGTTGGATGTGTGATTACTTTGGCAGTAGTCAAAGGTTGGAGTTTATAGAAAATGGATATCAAGAATGCCTTCTTGCATGGTGAATTACAAGAAGAGATGTATATGGAGCAATGAGTAGGTTATGAGGATTTAAAGCATCCCACATATGTGTACAGGTTAAATAAGTCACTCTCTGGGCTAAAGCAAACACCTAGAGCATGGTCTGACAAGATCGGAGAGTATCTTATTAACATTGGATTTTATGTTTTTGATATTGATCACTCACTCCATGTGAGAAAGGGAGATGCAAATTTGGCTATCATAGTCATCTATGTGGATGATTTAATCATTACAGTGAAAGTGATAGTGGGATCACAAAAGTTAAGAACCATTTAAAGAAGAAGTTTGAGATGAAAGATTTCGGTGACTTGAGGTACTTTTTTGGTATTGAGGTGATCAGATGTGATGATGGTATATGGCTATCTTGTCAAAATATTGAGAATGCATGCTATGGAGGATCATTGATGAGCAAATAGACAATCATAATGAGATAGAAACATTGATAAAGAAGAACACCTAATATTATCCAAGTGTAGTGCAAGTACAACTGAATGATAATGACTGATGGAATGAGTGTGGGACGAGTGCCTTTTATAGGCTTATAGTAGGTGGTATTGGTAGGTGGAAAAAAGTGGAAGGGCACCATGGTAATCACCAACCGTGGTTTTAATAAACCATGTATACATGACCTAGTCTAAGGCTTTATTTGCAGTCTGTTTCTTTGCCTTGTTTGTTCCAAACAAAGAGGCTATGGTGGATGTGAGTGCACATTTCTCAACACCCCTCCTCAATCACAACTAGAAAAGACACTAAGTATACAGAGGCTATCGTGAGTAGAACCTTGCTAAGTGTAGATATGGAAAAACCAATCATACAAAGCTAGAGGTTGTTACAAGGCCTCACTAATTGTGTAGAGGCTGTAGTGTTGTGCAGAGGTTACATGAGGAGTATAGGAGCTTATGGTGGGAACATTAGGCAAGTCCACATTTTAAACTTAAAAAAGTCTATCAGAAAATGAGCTACAAAAGAGAGACTAGTGAGTCCTATCCTTTTTTCCTTGGGGTTCTTCTTCTCCTTTTTCTTCAATGTTGTCCTCATCTTCTTTGGCTGTAGTAAGACATGCTCTTTGAGACATTTTCTTAGCATAGCAAAATTTTTCAATATGCCCAGTTTTCTTACAAAAATCACAAACTACGCTCTTCTTCCCTTTCACATAGAGGAGTTATTGATCTCCTTTTGGGATGCTTGTTTCTCCCTTGTTCTTGATCTTCCTTTCCTCTTCCAAGAGAGAGGATTTGATGTCCACAAGTTTCGGCTTTGGCATGTTGATTAATGTGGTAGACACATTATCAAACTCAGGTGGAAGACTTTTGAGAAGCACTCCAATGCTAATATCTTCATCCATCTTCAAGTTGATTCCTGCAAGTTGTGTCAACAAGCTTTCCATATAATTCAAATGAGTTGCAAGTGAGGTATTACTTTGCATATCAAGCCTAAAAAGTTCAATCAGTAAACCATATTTTGAGGATTTTGAATGAGCTCCAAATAGGGTTTCTAATCGATCCCATGTCGCGTAAGGGGTTTCACAATCATCAACATGATGAATGTAGTTATCATCAAGTTCGAGCTTGATAATAGCTTGAGCCTTATCATCATTTTTATCCCATATGACTGAAAGTGCAGCTTCCCTTGGTTTCTTCTCTTGACCACAAGCCTTTCTTCATTAGGATCAGTTTGGTCCTAGTTTGCTATGTATGGAATCCAATACCATTGAATCGGGATGTCAGTGAGTCCTTACCCATTTTGAGATTGCAAGAATAGTAGCAAATCAGCTCTAAAAAATTCAAATTTCAGTTGAGCACAAGTGCCAAGAAGCACTAGGTTGTAATATACCAAACACTGCAAATCACGCATGAACCCCCTTTTAAGGTAATGGGGATAATGGTGTAGCATTTTTGAAAATTTAATAAGGATAAGGAGAATATTTTAAATTTTTTTTTTCCCCCCCTCCTTCTCCCCTAGCCGACGTCGCGCTGGAGGGAAAGAAGGGAAGCCATGGAAGGCAGCATGCTGGAGCTCATGCGTGCTGCCGTGTAAGAGATCCCCCTCCCCTCCCCCTATTAAAAAACAGTCGGGATGCTATGCAAGGGGGATAGAAGGAGGCGCTGCCATAAGACACTAGCTGAATACGTGAGGGAGAGAAGAGAGGGGAGATACTCTGAGTGCGTGAGGGAGAGAAGGGAGGAGGGATTCTGCACTTGCCGCCATGTGGTAGAGTGATGCGACACTGCGAAGACGAGACCCTGTCATCGAGCCAGAGACGTTGTCGCCAACAGACAGTCTCCAAAACTTCTCCCCCCCCCCCACACACACACACACACGTAAGCTTTTGGAAGGTTAGAAGCTTCCAAGGGGGGGGCCTTCTTATCCCCCTTTCCTTTGGGTTTATTACCCCCTCTCCCCCTCGCGTTTTAACCCCCCTAAGCCCCCCTTTCCCTTGGGCTTTGGAACCCCCCCCCCTCCCCCCCCTCTTCCCTCTCGTGTTTAAAGCTCTATAAGCCCGCTTTCCCCCCATAAGAGTTGGCCTTAGAGGTCTTATTACCCCCCTCGTGTTTAATTTCCCTTAGCCCCCTTCCTATGGGTTTTAGGATTACCCCCTCCTCCCTCTGAGTTTGTCTTTAAAGGCCCTTAGGCCTTTTCCCTCATTCCGAAAGGTATAGCCTTTAAAGGCTACTTTTTCCCCTTGGAAGTTCTCTCTTAAGATTCTATAGGGCCCATTTTTTCCCCAAGAAAATTTTACCTTAGCCTTTCCTTGCCCATGCAAAAATACCCCTTGGAACTCTCCCGCACCTTGTTTCTTTTCCCACACGTAAAAGAAAGAAGAATGTTGAGGGTCCTTTGACACCTTCCTTTCCCACTCAAAAGCCTCGTAAGGGATTCCACACTTTTTCCCCCCATTCATGCGAATCTTTACAAAGGCCATTAAGCCTTCCCCATGGCTTAATGGGTCTTAGTCATGAAATATTTTGAAACACCCCCTTTCGAATTCCCTACTCCAAGGAGGAAGCCTTCTAAAAATACTTCGACGGACGGTGCAAGTTATTGCAAAAGGGAGGCATGGTGGAATTTCAAAAAGGAGTTGTAAAGCTGCTTCCACTTTCGAAAGACTACAATTGCGATGCCTCCTAAGAAAGTCCAAGGCGCAGCCGAGGGAGGGTCGTCTCCCAGCATCCACGTGGATATCTCACCCCAAGCCCAGGTTTTCCTTCCTAAATTTTATTTGGTATTGTTGTAATTTAATCATGCAAGGTTAATCGTTAGAAATAGGATATATTTTTGTCCTAAATGCTCACGACGAAGGAACTTAGTCATTAATACTTTCAATAAAACATGCAAAATAAAGGAAGCATAAATGCATTTCTAGCAAATAGCTTTATGCATTGAAATGCATTATAAACTAGATTATTGTCCATTAAAATAGTATACTCCGTTTAAGCCTAGAAGTATAAACTGCATATTGCACTATTAAACCATATCCTCTTTGCAATGAATCATCATGGAAAGTGCAAGTCATGAAATGATTCTTACGATGCATAACTCTAGGCAAATTATCGTTGTCAACTGCATAAACTATCAAGAAAAAGGTTGCTTGCTTAGCATGAATTTTAGTCGCAAGTTATAGGAAGATTAGTTGGAATTAACCTAATCTATGCCTGACCTTAAATCGACAAGTTAGGGTTGAAAGAGCAATTTACGCAGACAACAAGTCATGTGTTTATGAAATGATAACGTAGCTATCTTCTAGAGTTAAACAAATTGGCATAAACCTAAAAACCGCGGAGTACTCATTTAGAATGGGTTAAATTCCAATAAATTCACCAGGAATTAATACGTAACCTAATCGCTACGTATTGCTAAAATTGAAACTCCTATACCCTAAATACTTGCCCAGTTTCACCGAAACGTAGGGATAGTGAAACATATTTTGAAAGTGAGCTGGGGTTTGTCCCTAAGAATCTACAAGATGGAGCTTGGAAACCCTAGATCTAACGACGTTAGCCTAATGTAATTAGGAACAGATTGGTTCCTGACTCCATTCAATGCGACACTTGTGCAACAAGTGTGGAGTCATATGATCTTGTGATTGGATTACAAGGGAATGGCCAAATTCTCGCAACGAGGATGGCAGGTCCTTACGCAAGTTATCTTGCAAAATGATGAATAATCATCCTAATTTAGTATCTTTCTTGAGTAAAGAAGATTGATTGGAAACTAATGACCAGCCAATAAACTGAAATAACCAATGAACTTAAGGTTTGATCAAGTCGGCTTAATAGGGTACACCTTAACCCAGGATATAGGGAACCTTGCTAAGTTGCAAGTCATCTCGGATCAAGTGCGAAATGAAGGATTCATTCCTTAGCAGTTTGCCAACAAAAACGATCAATGGAAATGTTTGTGCTTGCTACAGATTTTAGAGTACTGTTTGGCTTTGTTTGATCAATGAATTAAAATATAAATGGATATCTATACTTTAGGTTGAAGGCCTGAAGGGAGAGGCAGCTTCAGTTACCCCCGACTGCCTGCCTGACCTTAACCAAGGGGGTTGTGGACCGCGCCGAGAAAGTGGACCAAACCCGCCGCGAGAGGTCTCTTCGTTGAGCGCTACTTGGAGCAGGAGGACGCTTGGGTGCCAGAGGGGGCTTTGGCTATAAATCCCTCACCTTCCGGGCCCTGCACAAGAGGCTAACGTGACTCGGGATTGGATCTCGAGGCCCGCATACTAGTCTACGGGCGGAAACTTGGATTAGTGATCCCTGTGGATTGCTGGATAGCCTTCGGGCGGATTGTGGATAAGCCTACGGGCTGGACTCTTTGTATTTCAAAGATAAATATGATAACCTGTTAATAAGGAACTTGTCTGTTATTGTTTTTCTATGTCAAGTGATAAGATTACGTGAAGGAACCAGTGCCTAATGGGTTAATTAAAGAAGCTGGTTGTTACATGTCCAACTAACATGTTAGGTAATTAAATAACTAAAACAACCTGAGGAAAGTGCGGAGGATGGGCCATAGGTCCGTCCTACGGATGGGTGGTCCCGGTTGGCCGGGAACCTTTCTCAAATCACGCTAGACAGCAGGAAGATCGTCAAAGAACACGAACAACAAAAGCGTTGACCTAGAGTTATGATTGAACCCGATTTACACTGTTTTAGGGGAACGGAATGGGACTATGCCTTATGGCAGAGAGGTTGAGCTTTGCATCCCTCTCGTTTCCCATTCTCCTTGAACCAAGTGCAACATGAATCTGCTTCGGATCTGGCATTTCTGCGTAAAGTAGTTCGCTTGGGTCCGACGTTAGTTGCTGTTAGGAAAAGACTAATAAGGAAAAACCCTAATTCAGGTCGATTCTAAGTGGGAACGGCTGGAATACTTCCGCTATGTGGCAGACATGGAAAGCCCTAGATCGCAAACCCTGTAACATTCCATGGGAGTGCCGGGCAGAGCTTTCTAGACATCCTTTTTGATGGACTGCTAAGATGTGTCCTGAAGACACAAGTGGACACGTTACATAGGTAATTAGTATCAAGAGATACTAGGTGATTTGGTGACTATTATGCCGTTGAACTTGGAATCTTCAAGATCTTGCAAGTTTAAGTCTTCCCCTCCTTGATTTGATGCTGGAGTTGCAAAAAAAACTAAGAGTAGTCTAGTAGAAGTGTTGAAATTGAGTGTGTCAAAGGACACAAGAGATTAGTGTTAATCAACACTAGTATTAAGAGACACAATGTAGTTGGCACTTGATGTTGAATCTTCTTCTTGCTGATTTGAAGTGGTAACTTCACTGGGAAATCAATGTTATAGTAGATCAGAAAGTTAGTGAAATTACTGAGCCAAAGGAAATAGGAAAATGAAGAAAAGTGATCTTTGAGATTAATGGTTATGGAGTTTGCATTAGGGTTTTTGGGGGCAGCTTAGTTTTTCAGCTCCTGTGAATTGAATAGTTGATCATTTTCAAAACTTTCTTTATAGAAATCAAGCTTAAGAGATGAGCTATCAAAGCCCTATGATTCTCGTCAACATCGCGACATATATAGGCAGACTGAGTACTATGAATTGAGAGGGCGTAGACAATGGCAGCGGACTGAGTAAAGGCGTACTGTTGGACAGTAGAACCACCAATGTCAGGTTTTGACGTGATGGGCAGAAGCACCTTGAGCAAGGGAAGAGTTCTTCAAGAGAGTGCAAGAGCTGATAATGCCACGAAAGAGAGATAATCAAGTCCTCCAATGAAGGTGGGTGGCTATGGAGGTAGGTGAGAGATCCATGGAAAAGTGGAGGGAGCTAGAAATTCAAACTAGAATGACCCAATCAGTGGCCTAATGGATCATTAACTTGAAACTCGCTTTGATACCATGTTAAAATATTGAGAATGCATACTATGGAGGATCACTAATGAGCAAATAGACAATCATAATGAGACAAAAGCATTGACAAAGAAGAACAACTACTATTATCCAATCATAGTGCAAGTACAACCTGAATGATAATGACTGATGGAATGAGTGTGGGATGAGTTCCTTTTATAGGCTTACAATAGGTGGTATTGGTAGGTGGAAAAAAGTGGAAAGGGACCATGGTAATCGCCAACCGTGGTTTTAATAAACCATGCATACATGACCTAGTCTAAGGCTTTATTTGCAGTCTGTTTCTTTGCCTTGTTTATTCCAAACAAAGAGGCTATGGTGGATGTGATTGCACATTTCTCAACATATCCCAAAGGTAGTATGACTTGGAAATGTTGTTCAAGTATGGTAAGTCAGCATGTAAGCCTCTTTCACTGCCATTGGAGCAAAATGTGAAGTTGAAAGTTGATATTAGGGATGAGATGGAAGACCCTACTATGTTGAGGAGGATAGTAGGGAGTCAGATTTATATGATTATTACAAGGCTAGACTTGACTTATACTATTGGCCTTGTCAACTAGTTTATACAAATGCTTAGAAAGCCTAATTTGGATGCAGTTAGATGCATATTGAGGTATGTGAAATCCACTTTGTATTGTGGACTTCTTTATGAGGCAAGTAAGGATATACAGATGTTTGGATACACATATGTAAATTGGGCATGTAGCATATCTAACAGAAGATTTACTAGTGGATTTATATTTTCTCTTGGTAGTATGGTAGTTATGTGGAGCATAAAAAAGCAACCTATATTTTCTTTATTGAGTGCAGAGATTGAGTACAGAGATGCTGCTATGGCAATATGTGAGGTGGTATGACTGTAAAAGTTATTGGGTGATTTAAATGTGCAGGGAGATGGTCCACTTGTCATTCACTGTGACAATATGTGCAGCATATAGTTAGCTAGGAACCCAATGTTCCATGCTAGGATAAAATACATTGAGATGTATTACCACTTTATGAGAGAGAAGATACTTGCAGGGTGAGATTGACTTGGTATGTATCAACACATAGGATCAGATAGTTAACATTTTCACAAAAGCATTGGGTGCAGAGAAGCTTCAAAAATTTCAAAGCTTACTTGGAGTTGCAAAGATACAATTGAGATTTAGGGGGAGTATTGAGATGGCAAGCTCAACACATGCATACATTGATGATGGACCTCTTAAGTAGATGGGTTTGCACATCTACACTTAGTATGTTGGTGGTCATTATGATACTCACATAGCCATTGACTTATCACTTATTATATTTAGTTTGTTGCACCTACCTACAGCTGGCGTAGTTATGACGCCAGTTGATTAATATAGTTAGTTATACACTGTTTGACTTGTAGGTGACTTTTCTTTATGTTATATCTTATCTATACTTTGTGTAAATTATATTATATGTGAAAGAAGAAGAAGAAACCAACAAAACAATATATTGGCCTCCATCTCTCTCCTTGTATTCTTGAGTGAGCTTCCCCAATATAAAACACCAATGTACAATGCCACATATACCATAGCAAAATGGTGTAGCTGAGAGAGAAAATAGATCATTCATGTATATGACACGATGCATGATTAAGAGTCAAGCTTTGGCACCAACGATTGTATATTTATGTAATCACTCAACATTTTTTATAAACTATTAGAGTAATCACTCTATTTGTATGATTACTCTATTTTTGCTCACTCACAAGTTGATCAAGGGTGACCTAGTAACCTAGAAAAGTCCCATTAAGCTTTTCCATTTTCTCGACATGCTTGCTAGCTTCCAACTTTTCCCATTTATGCATAATTTAAAGCAATATAAGAAGTGGTATAATGTCACAATTACACATGTACACATAAAATATATTCACATGAATAAAATGTGTATATAAATGCAATATATATGTATACATGTATGCATGTACAATTACATGTATAAAAGCAAGTAACATAATGTATGATCACAAAATGAATTTGTACTACCTACACATACCCATAATGTTTATAGATATATGTATAAGCATGCTCACACATGAATATATATAAATATATATACATGCTCACACATATGTGTGGGTGCATATATGTATGTAAATAAGAAAATTTACTTCGATACAAAACTATATACATATTTCCAACAATCTATCTACTTGGTTGAGAAAATGTACACATAATTATATTGTAATATTATATATTTGTAATACGCTCACTGTTTAACAAATTTTTTATCCCCTCCCCCCTGTCATCGTCGATAGGTGGCGAGGGGGGGGGGAAAGGGGAAAGGACAAAGTGACGATAACACTGAGGGATGACGACAATGCCCCCTCCCCCTGTCATCGCCGATAGGTGGCGAGGAAGAGGAAGAAGAAGAAGAAGAAGAAGAAGAAGAAGAAGAAGAAGAAGAAGAAGAAGAAGAAGAAGAAAAAAGAGAGGTGAGAAGAGAGAGAAGAAGAAGAATAAGAAAAAGAAGAGGAAGGGCCTCGATGCCGGGGGGAGAGAGAGAGAGAGAGAGAGAGAGAGAGAGAGAGAGAGAGAGAACCCTTGAGAAGGTTCTCCTTCTCTTCCCCTCCTTAGAGGGTGACCACACACATTATTTTCCCCCTTTCCTAGCGAGTTAAACCCCCTTCGCGATAGAGGAAAGTCACCCCGACACGTTACCTTTCTGATGAGAAAGAGAGAGGAAGAGATTCATAAGCCCAAAGTATGGCCCCCAAACGGAGGGAGACATGCACCAATGGTAATCCCACATCCAACAATGGAGCCACTAGCCAAGGTGTTTCTGCTAATACGAATACAACATCAGGTATGGATAATTCATATCCAAATATCTAGGTACAAGCTGCCATCTCCGCTATTCATTGAGACATAGGTTATATCACCTTGGCATGCGCATAAGTTCATTTCAATAAGTAACCCAAAATTATTTTTCAATAGTTAATAAACTCCTAGGGGATTTTAGGATAATTCTTTCCGTAACCATAGATGACCGTGTGTAGATTTATGCATATGACACATTGAGGTTCGCACAAACCCTTGTATCATTGCATCCTAGTGCTATGCAGCGATGAAATCATACGTAGCATAAAGAGCATATAAGGTTACTTAAGGGTTATGCACACGGTGCGTGCATGGGAAAGATTATATGAAACATACATCGATGGTACACAAATTGATCTTGCATTAAAGTCTTGCTAATATCACGGACTATCAGTTCATTGGGATCTTGAAGTTGTGCGTAGCTAGTACAAACAACATCTCCAGGCCTCAAAGGCAAGGGAAGAATTCAAGGGATTAGGAAACCATGGGATCAAGTGTAGACCAATACTTCTGGGTTGTCAATCAATGTAAGTGCTCAATAGAATTTACATTCTTGCATAGTTGTATGAGGCCTTGGCATGTGACATGATCGAAGTGTTAAGTAAATTTTGCATAGAATCGCTTAGATCCCAAGGGGGAGAAAAAAGGTGCGATGGGAACATTATCGTGACTATTCTTGCAATGTTTGGGAAAGAATACCATTGTTTTCGTTGGTTGATCAAACAACACTCTAAATGCTTTTACAATCAACTGATTGTTGGATTGGTTTGGATGATTATTCCAAGTGTTTGTGATTATTGGAAAATTCATGGTAGGGGTCTGTGATGACAAGTTGCCATGGGGATAAAGGGATGTTTTCGTGGAAAATGATATTAGGACTGATTGTCTTGTTTGTGCTTGACTCTTAATTGGATTAATTAAGGAATGATATCTTGCACGGGTGGATCTTCTCGATCAGCATCTCGTCCTCATCAATGATTGCCCTTGTTGTTCTACCTGGTTATCCCCATGCCCTCAATTTATAGTTTTATAGGGGGAGTTGTTGATCAAAGCACATTAATTTTACTTTTCGTGTAATTTTTTTTTTTTTGGGGGGGGGTTTATTATCCTTCCCAGTCTACAATACGATGATGTTGACGTCTGTGATGATGAGGATGCTATCATCTGCGATGATGGGGATGCTGATGTCTGTGATGATGATTTTGTCGACGTTCATTAAGCTATTATATAGCTTATAATCAGCCATTTTTTTTGACGAAAAAAATTATATAATTTTTACGCTTTGTTTTGTTTTAAGTAATTCTATAGTATCAGGATATAACTCTAAGGTATATAACTAACACATTCATTCTTTATTTTTTGTAGGGGAGAGAGGCGAATTGCGAATTGAGAAGATGATTTTTTTAAATTTCTTGCGGGTCGAAAACATTACATCCTCTTCCTCTTACAGGAATTGAGATGTCCTCAACTCGAAAGAAGTTGGGGGTGTTGTTTACGTAGGGTTTCTTCATCAATACAAGTGCCATCCTCCTCAGAATAATCCTTCCATTGGATGAGATATTCTTTAAGGGTCCTATTCCTAAGGATTCTTTCTTTTACATCCAAAATTCTATCAGGTTGAAGTTCAAGTATACCTTGTCTTGACATTACAACTTGTTAATAATCAAGAATATGATCAAGATTAGGCACATAGGGCTTCAAGAGACTTACATGGAATACATCATGAACTTTTAGGGTTTCAGGAAGTTGCGGCTTATAAGCATTAGGTCCATGAGCCTTTATGACTTTGTAAGGTCCACAATATCTTGGGCTTAGCTTCTTGAATTTTCCCAAGGATAAAGAACTCTTCTTTGGACGTACACAGACAAAAACCTTATCCCCTTCTTGGAAGATTCACTCTTTTCTCCCTAGGTCAGCATCATGGGGGGTTCACTCATAGTAAAGAAGACATCTCACCTACGTGCAAGGACTTCTAAAAAAACCCCTATTTATGAATCTTATAAGACTAATATATCTCCCTATTTAAGCTTATAAGATATATACATGTATGACTTTTTATGTATTCCCTTTCTTAAATGTAAGTCTTCATAGAACATATACTAATTTTCTTTTTAAAAGTTGGAATTATCCTAAGCAATTAAAAGTATCAAAATGGTTATATCACAAAGTGATTTATGTAGTGGCACTTGGATACCATCGAAGTATGTGTCGCAATGTTTTTGAGTGCCCATGCCCCCTTACCACATGAGGAGAGAGAGTAGGGGAATCGAACCCCTTTATACTTAAAGTGACTACATCAAGCAGATACCAAGCTCTCTTTGGAAGAAGGGGAGTTGAATCTCTCTAACAAAACCATGGGAGAGTGCCAGCTCCCCCCCTCCCACACTATGATTAATTCAATAACCCTACTATGTGAGGGTTTAGGGTTTTAACCTTACTTGTCAAGGTCTCTTGTATACCATGGAGAAACCAATTTATGGAGAGAGATGATCAAATGCATCCCCCCTTCCCCCCTCCTTCTTTTTTCCCTCTATCCCCTCCTTAAATTTAAGTTCAATATAGGAAATTAAGAGGGGTCTACCTCTAATGTATATGCTTCAGTGTCCCCTTCCAAACCCCCCCCCCCCCCCTTACACTCACGTGATACCATACAACATCTATAGTGAACCCCCCGGGGTCAGCATAGGCTTTTTGCCGATCCTTGGTAGCTTGTATATCTTGCTTGGTGGTTTTGACCTGACTTGTTCGTCCATCTCTTCAAGCATCTTCTTAGAAGATTCAACCTTCAAGGTAGGGTCAGAGAAGTTTAGTGGAGCTAGGCATTCTTTCCCATATAGATTTTGAAATGGGGTCATCTGAATGCTTTGATGATAGGACACATTGTAAGCGAATTCCACCAAAGGTAGATATTGTATCCACCATCTAGGTTCTTTGCAAAAATATGCCCTAAGTATATCTTCAATGACCTAATTTACATGCTCTGTCTTCCCATCAATTTGAGGGTGATAAGCTTTACTAGAACAAAGCAGTGTACCAAGAGCTTCAAATAATCCCTTCCAAAAATGCGAAGTGAATAGAGAATCACAATTGCTGATAATTCTCATTTGGCAGTCCATGAAGTCTAAAGATTTCCTTAACAGATAACCTGGCAATATTTGAGGCTTTGTAGCTCGTTTTGACAAGAATAAGGTGGGTAACCTTAGTCAACATGTCCATAATTATCATGATTGAGTTGTATCCAACTACAAAATCCATATTGATGAATTCCCATTTCATTTGAGGAATATTAAGTGGTTGTAGCTTTTCTGGTAGCTTAACTCATTTGTCTCGTCCTTTACTTGTTGGCAACTCAAGCATTTAATTACATATTTAAGTATATCACCTTCAAGCTTCTCCTAATGATAGCTTTTCCTAACTGCATTGAGAGTTTTGGCATAGCCAAGATGTTCTGAAAATGGGGAATCATGAGCTTCCCATAGTATCTTCTTCTTAAGTTCTTGACTTGAAGGAATACATAATCTTGTCCTGAAGTAGACAAGTCCTTTGCCAATAGAGAAGTTAAGATACTTTGTCTTAAGCTTAGGATTTTGTTCTTTATTTTGAATTTCCTTCAGCATTTGTTGATATTTGGGATCATTGTTCACCTTCTCCTTGGCTAGCTTGATGATGGGATTGCTAGGCATTGATATCATTGTAGCTAGTGTTTGAGCTCTAGGAGGTTTTTCTGAGATAAGTGCATTGAGAATTGATTTGTGGCTTAAAGCATCTACAATTACATTTTGTTTGCCTAGTCTATATTTGATCTCAAAATCATACTCTGGCAAGACTTCGATCCACTGACGTTGCCTCATATTTAGTTCTGGTTGAGTAAAGATCCACTTAAGACTTTTATGGTCGGTTACCAGTGAGAACTTCTTCCCGAGCAGATAATGTCTCCTTAACTTAAGAGCGTGGATAATTGCAAGTAATTCTAGGTCATGAGTAGCATAATTTCTCTCACGAGTCTTCAATTTTCTAGAGGAATATGCTATTGGATGTCCTTCCTGCATGAGTATACATCCCAAAGCAAGAGAGCTCGCATTGGTCACTACTTTGAATTCTTTGCTAAGATTGGGTAGTTTGAGGATTAGAGCTGTGACTAAGCTTAGCTTGAGCTTGTCAAAGCTAGACTGTTCAACTTGGGTCCATTTAATAGCAACCCGCTTCTTGAGTAGGTTGGTGAGGGGTGCAACAATCAAGGCATAATTTTTGATAAAGACCCGATACCATCCTGTTAAACCCAAAAAGCTACGAACTTCACTTACAGTAGTTGGAGGTGGCCAGTCTTGTACATCCTTGACCTCAGATCTATTGAAATTCCTTCTACTGAAACTATAAACCCTAAATACTCAATTTGCTTCTTGAAGAACACACACTTCTTCTTAGCACACAGCTTGTGAGGTCGCATTGTCTCAAGAACTATCCGCAGTTGTGACTCGTGACTTCCTTCATCCATGGAATATGTTAAGATGTCATCAAAGAATATAAGGATGAAATCATCAAGATAAGGTTTGAATATATCTTGCATTAATATATTGAAGGTATAGCAGGGGAATTTGTTAATCCAAATGACGTTACGATAAACTTGTAATGACCGTACCTTGTGCTAAAAGTGATTTTTGGAATATCTTCTTGCTTGATCTTGATCTGGTAATACCTTGATCTAAGATCAATCTTGGAGAAAATCTTCACTCCTTATAGTCGATCAAGTAGTTCGTCGATCCTTGGAATCGGATACTTATTCTTGATCATTACCTGATTTAGCCCTCAATAATCAATGCAAAGATGGAGAGTCCCATCCTTCTTCTTTTGAAATAACACTGAAGCTCCCCAGGGTGAGTTACTGGGTCTAATGTACCCCTGATCTAAGAGCTATTTAAGTCATTCCTTTAGTTCTATGGCTTCTGGAATGGACATTCGATATGGTCACTTTGCAATTGTGCAGCTCTTGGTACTAGCTTGATTTCGTGGTCGACTTCTCTTTGTGGTGGAAGTTTAGTTAATTCTTTAAGAAATAAGTTAGCATATTCCCTAAGCCACGACGGTTCATCTTCGACTTCTTTATCCTATTCAGTCTTATTTAATTTGATTAGGTATACAGGCGAGTCTTTTCTTAAACCTTTAACGATTCGAGAAGCTTTTGCTAATTGAATCTTTGGTTTCCCTCCTTCTCCTTGTGTGGTCACTTGTTGTTCTACAAGATTCAAGAATGTGACTTGGCCCTTTTCACAATGAATATGAGCATCTTTGGGAATTAACTAGCCCATTCCTAACATGCACTCATAGGTTCCCAAGTTCATCACTGTGAAATGCATGTTGGTCTGATTGCCACCTATATTAAACTCCACCTTACTTGTCTGTTGTATTGAGAAAACTTCTTTTCCATTAGCTAACTCAACTATCAGCCCAGGTGCATGCATTGTGTCTATACCTAGTTTTCTAGCACACCTTGGTGATATGAATGAATGTGTGCTTCCATAATCAATCAAAATTTTAAAGGGTTTACTGTTATAGGTTGATGGCGTTTTAATCATTGAGAACTGTCGATTTGGTCCCTTCTTGCTAAGAGAGGTGTGAGCTCTTGCTCTCTCCATGTTAGTTTCCAAAGTGGGACCTTCATCATTTTCTACTTCCTTGAGGGGTATGTAAACAACTCTTCCTCTTACTATGGTTATCGACTTTGGTTATTTACGGAACTGGATTTGGCGTATGTTTTGTCTGAGTTTTGGGCATCGCTTTTGGATGTGGCTAGGTTCGTTACAAGAATAATACCTGAAAGTATCCTTATTACTACCAGTAGATGGAATAAAGTTCCCCACCGCCGATGTCTTAGCCTTCTTACTATTAATAGATTGCAATTGACCTTGGGCTCTTTTTGCATAGCCCCTAGTCATATCTCTATTTTGGAACTTATTATTCCACGGCTTATTGCTTCTTGGCTTGGACTGGAGTTTCTTGCATAGGTCTTGCTCTTATCAATGCGTCTTGGAGGTCAGATGGACGCATTGCTTCAAGCCTATGTTCAGGGGATCATCCAATGTGTGGCAAAACTTGGATACTTGCTGCGCAATATCCATAGATGGTGCATACTTGAGAAGTGTTACAACTTCGAGTAATAGGTTTCCAGTGTCATTCCAAGTTGCTTTAGACCAAATAATTCATTTATCTTTTGCGTGCGGTATGCTGGCGAGAGATATCGGCCTCGCATTACATCCTTTGATATACGTCCCAACTAATAGATGCTTAAGAAATTCCTTGGTCTTTACACCATTGTTTCCACCAAATTCAGGCTTCTCCTGTTAGCTTTAACTTGCAAATCATTGCTTGATTAGCTAGGGTAATTCCAGCAGTAATGAAATAATTTTCCATGGACTTGACCCATACTTTTACTTCAGCCTCGACGTTTTTGACTTTGCCATCAAACTTAGGTGGTTTAATTTGCTTAAGCATGAACTTGTTTTCTTGGATCTCAGCAACATTAAGGGTAGGAACAACTTCCTGGGGTATCATAAGATTTTATTTAGTCAGCTCTACGAATGTTATCATACAATTTGCTTGTATCTTTTCAAAAGAGAAATCATTTTAGAAGGAAAGAAATACTTTATATTAAATTTTCAAAGAAGGTTACATCATGATAGAGTTTTCTGAATTAACTTAAGGAATCTAACCATGTATTTCACATATATCTACTGTCTCATAGTATGGTTTTTCAGCATATATATTCAATATTCGGTATTTATAAGGAGGGTTCAGATATCCCTCTCTTTGGTAGTTATGACGGGGGTCTCGACCCAAGATTATTCTTAGTTGCTAGAATGGCAACTTCATATACAATGGATATTCAAAATAATTTCTTCTACTATAGGGAAAAAATACATGGTTTATTTGGGATGGCTGGTTATTTGGGAGAGATGATTTCGCTAATACAATATAAGCATGGCATTCGGATACATCCATTGGGTAATAATCGGGCTTTGAAGAATGGATATCTAAAAATCGGTACATTACAGGAAGATTAGGAAGTTCATCTTTGACATAGTTGTGGCAAATAGAGTGACCAACAACCATAACTCGGTCCGCTGGGATGACCTTTGTTGCTTCCTCATAAACATATTGATTTAGTTTAACCTCCCAGCCTCTAGTGAATAAATTTGAAATCACTTTGGCTTCATAGAATAAATAAACCTTCACGACTTTAAGGTTTTCCGTCCATCTTATTCTCTTCAAATTGGTCTGAAGGAAGGCAAGACAATTTGCGTTAATATAAAAATATCCACCGCTTTTCATTCAACGTCTTTCCCCGGTATAGTGGAGAAGGATCGTAGATGCGATCCAGAATCAACATTACTTGCATTCTCCATCCATAATCCACACAGAATGCATTGCTAATGTAAACATTGCTCGAAAGACTAGGAATCGCTCCCAATTTTTGTCTCTCTGGGTAAGATTTAAAAAAACACATATCAGCCAAGGAAGGACTAGGAATCACTCCCAATTTTTGTCTCTCTCTGGGTAAGATTTAAAAAAACACATATCAGCCAAGGAAAGGGAAAAACAACTCATATCTCAAGCTACAATTACCAAGTTTTTGATTTCTTTTGGCTCTGATGATAGTTGTAATGTACCATCCTTGATTACATGACGGATAATGTTTTAGTAGTCACCCAGAGTTTACCTTCCAACCGTCGCCATCCGTACTCTAACCAGAATGATCAGATTTTGTCCGAAACTTAACCCCGCAGGGGAAGCACCCTGTCGTTACCCCATGGAGGACTAACTTGAAGGTTCCTGATTGACCTAATAGTCACCTATCAACAACTCGCTCACATTTGGAGGTGTCCTTCGAGAGGCTTATCGTCCGAAAGGAGCGACTGCCATTACCCTTGACTCATGGATTGCAACACTTTTTTCTAGTAGCAGATTAAGGATTTATGAAATCCCTTGCAGTGCTTTGGCATAGCCACTGTACCTTTCTCCTAAGATAATTTACTGTTTGGTTCTAAGACCAAACCCTAGGTAAGTCGGTGAATTGGCCCTTCTTAGAGTTTCTTCCTAGCGTTTATTTTTAGGGAAACCTCTTGGCTAACCGAGGCCACCCTACCATAGGACTGGATTTATCAGGAATCCATCCACCCGCTTTCCTCTATGAAGTTTCTTAGTTATCTAATTACCTACCACATTACGTGAAACATATAAAAACTACTTCATTAATTAAAAATCCCTTTATGCACAGTTTTTCATTTTTGTAATTTACTCACGGACATATAATCAGAATAAAATAAATTCATTGATTATATTCCATAATGTGTGTGTTTTCATGCCCATATAGGAGAAAACTTACAATTTCATGTGCTACCTCATCCGATGCATCTGCACGTCACCAAGATCAAATCCACCTATAGCTAGCATTTTTAAGTGTCCCAAGTAGAACTTAGGCCATACAGGGGACCAAGTAGTTTCTAGGTGCGTAAAGGATTTACTAGCCAGAGCCCCTCCCCTAGCACCCTATCCACCTCCTACTTAATATGATCCATGCTGGGAGACCCCTCGCCATTGGAGTCGGTCCATGCTTCCGCGGCGGTAAAAAAGACATCCCCTCTTGTTATGGGGATTCAACACCTATCCTTGGGGGAGATACATGGCTCCTCAATTTTTATCTATTCCAATACTTAATTCAATCAGGATCTAATCTAGAAAATCACAAACAAGATCGATGTCTTCAAGCAGTTATAACTTCAAACAATCATGCAACTTTTAAGTGATGATTAATCTCGTAGCAATCTACCTTTGAATTTCACGCAGTGAGATCTTCCCTTGGAATTTAACTAGGGTATCTAGATTTTGGGGTCTCTAACTTCTTAGTTTAAGGTTTATGATGACATTCTTGTAACCCAAGTTTCTCGGCCTTAAGTCAGTTTCTTTAACTTAGAGATATTTCCAGTCTTTAAAAACTTCTATCAAAGCTTCTAGATTAAAACTATATCCTTGACTAGTTTCTTCATGGTTTCGTTCTTAGTAAATTCGTCTTCTCGGCCTTAAGTCAGTTTCTTTAACTTAGAGATATTTCCAGTCTTTAAAAACTTCTATCAAAGCTTCTAGATTAAAACTATATCCTTGACTAGTTTCTTCATGGTTTCGTTCTTAGTAAATTCGTCTTGAATTCAAAATTCCTCATGATTTCTCTAGAGTTCTAGGTTTTCATAGTTTCCCCAACAGTTTCTAGCCTATAAGATGCTTTGATAATTTACCAAGTGAATGCTCTAAGATCACAATATTTCTTAAGAGACTTATCTTATTCCTATTAAATTTGGATAGAAAGTTTTAGAAAAATCTATGGTATCACGATTGGTAAAGGGTTGTTATCTGTGCTCATGACTCTGTTAATGATTCTCGTGCTTGCAACTCCAACAGTTGCTTCCATGTTAGCAGGGCCACTGACGATTCCCGCTTTTGAATTTCTTCTCTTCGGGGCCATGACAGAAATATGATTTGTAGAAGGAGAAGAACATGATAGTAATATTGGCCCCAGCAAAGGTGTAAAACTCTTGATAATGATGATGGTTATTGCGGGATTCGATGATGTAGGCCTCACGGATGGTTCTTATTGCTTCATGGAGAGAAATACTTATCTCTCTCTCACCTTGGCAAGTAAGGTTAAGAACAAGTGTAGCTCTTTCTCTGGTATAGAGCAAGAGCGAGAGAATAGGTATGATCTCTCTCTCTCTCTCTCTCTCTCTCTCTCTCTCTCTCTCTCTCTCTCTCTCTCTCTCTCTCTCTCTCTCTCTCTCTCTCTCTCTCTCTCTCTCTCTCTCTCTCTCTCTCTCTAGTAGGCGGAGTAGGGACGAGAGTAGAGGTATGACTTCTATCGGATTAATAGAATAGAATAGGGTTCTTCAATGTCTTCTCTTCTCGGATTAGAGTAGAAGAGGATGAGAGACCTTCATCATATCCCCTCCTTGGGTTAAATGGAATAGTTTCTCTTCATCTCGTGAGTAGAGTCTTCTCGTCTTGAGTTAACGGAGTAGAGTCTCCTCGTCTTGAGTTAACGGAGTAGAGTCTCCTCGTCTTGGAATTGCGGAATAGAGTCTCCTCCTTCTTGATCAACATCTTGTTCTCATCAATGATTGCTCTTGTTGTTCTACCTAGTTATCCCCATGCCCTCAATTTATAGGTTTGCAAGGGGTCACTGATCAAAGCTCATTAATTTTACTTTTTGTGTAATTTATTTGGGGGGGGGGGGTTATTATCCTTCCTAGTCTACAACATGATGATGTTGATGTCTGTGATGATGTAGATGCTGTCATACGCAATGATGGGGATGCTGACGTCCGGGATGATGATTTTGTTGACGCTTGTTAAGCTATTATATAGCTTATAATCACCTGTTTTTTCTGATGAAAAAAAAGCTTATATAATTTGTATGCTTTGTTTTGTTTTAAGTCATTCTATAGTATACGGATATAACTCTAAGGTATATAACTAACACGTTCATTGTCTTTTTTTTGTAGGGAGAGAGAGGCGAATTGCAAATTGAGAAGATAAATTTTTTAAATTTCTTGCGGGTCAAAGACATTACACTGAAAATGGTATTATGGGCAGCAATAAGCATAGAGAGAAGGCTATGTATAATGGGGATGTGCATCATCAAGTACATGAAGAGAATGCATTGGGCTCGAGCTACAACAAAGACAATTGTTAAAGTGGGAGAAAGAGAGACCCCTTGTACAACTCTCTTGGATTATGGTTCCAAAATCAATGTTACGGTAAGCAGTTTGTATGAGAATGGAGGTTGGCCGATTGATGTAGATCCGAGATAGCGTATGTGGGTAGCAAACAATTCATTAGGGGATCTTTATGTGGCTTGTCCGAATATACCCATGACTATTGGAGATGTTAGGGATGAATATCATTTTTTTGTGCAAGATTCATGTAGCTATCCGGTGATTTTGGGGCTGTGGGATAATCCCATGCCACCTAATGCATGAGAGTTTAAGGGTTTTTAGATAGCACTGCTGTAAGTGGAGGCTATGGAAGTTCCTCTAGGAAGATAACTGTGTCTCCAAGAAAGGGGGAAACTATGATTGTGTTTGGATTATAGGAATGGATAGCATGTAGTCTTGGCAGCTTTAAGAATATTTTAGCCATGTGTAGGGTTGAAAGGAAATGTGTTGGTTGGGTTGAAAAAGAGATGAAGACACATGGTTTGATGGCTGAAAATGAAGGCATTTCAGGGATGTTTTTAGGACTGATTGATGTTAATACTGTGGTTGAAATTTTTGCAGCAATTAATGTTGAAAACATGACTGAAAAAGAGGTTATTTATGTTGATACTTTAGAGATGTATAAAGTCATTCAAGAGTTTGCTAAGCATGAATTTTATGGGTTGCAAAATAGGACTGAAGAAAGGTGGATACAAAGTACAAAACAATTGCAAGAAAGGTTAGGCCTGTGGCTTTGCCTTTACTACCTGAAAGTGATGGGCTGGCTGAAAAAGTGTCTCAACAACCTTGTTTGCAGGATCCACATGGAGTAGGATATAAATTTACAGCTAAAACTTTACAAAAGCCAAAAATTGGTGATACAAGATTTCTTTTGCTTGCAAAAAGAGCTTGTTTCTTGCAGATGTTGGCAAGGCATGGGAAAGCCTTTGCGTTTCAGCCACATGAAATTGGATGTGTTGATTGCACCTATGGTGATCTTTATAGTACCTCATGTGCCATGGAATTTAAAGCCTATTCCAGTACCTCGGGCATATTTGTCTAAGTTGTTAGAGCTTTTGAATGAGAAGATTAGGATGCGGATTTTGGAGCCCTCTTCAACTCCATATTTGAATAAGTGGTTGACTGTTCCAAAGAAGAATGGTTCTTTGAGGTTTATAGAGGATTTACAACCAATTAATAAGGTCACCATAAGGAATGTTGGATCATGCCTACCTGATAGTGGATGAATTTGCAGAAGCATTTGCAAGCAAGGCAATTTACTCTATGGGAGATTTATATTCAGGATATGATCAGTTCTAGCTTGCATTGGAAAGTCGGGATATCAGTACCATGAAGATACCACTTGGGTTGGTTAGGATGTGTACGCTTCCACAGGGAGCAACCAATTCAGTGGCACATATGATGAATGCTATGCATAAAGTTTTGAGAGAGTATATTCCTCAATTGACCTTACCCTTTCTTAATGATGTGCCGATAAAAGAGTGTGATCTCCATGAGAAGAATGAAGAGCTAAATGAGAAGGGATGTAGAAGATTTGTGGTTGATCATATTGTTGATTGTGACAGGATTTTGAGCCATCTTGAAGAAGTGCATTTGACTTTGTCAAGAGAGAAGTCATTTTTTGAAGTAGAGGAAGTATTGGTTGTTAGGCACATGTGTGGACCATACGGAAGAGAACCCTCACTAGTGAAGATTGATGCCATAAGAAGGATGCAGAAGACATGTTCGAATGTATCAAAGGTGAGAAGATTTTTGGGTGCATGTGTCTTTTACTTGATATGGATTCCACATTTTGCTTATGTGGCTGAGAGTTTATATCGATTCTTAAGAAAAGGGCAAAAGTTATGGTGGGGTAAATAGCATACGAAGGTAGTTTAAATGTTAAAGAGCTTATTGATTTTAGCTCCAATACTAAAGAGAGCAAATTATGAGAATGGGTAGCCTATCATTATCATTGTGGATACAAGTCTAATTGGCATTGGTTGGGCACTGGGTCAAGATGATGTTGATGGGAATAGGTATGACATTTAGTTTGGAGCAAAGGTTCTCAATGAATGGCAATGGCGGTATTCTCAAGTCAAAAGAGAGCTTTGGGGTGTATTGACATCCCTTTAGTGTGATAGGGAATATTTTATGGGAGCTCATGTAGTGGTAGAGATTGATTGTCTACCTTTGTTGGGCATGATAGTGAATTGCTCAACTCTCGATATTGCCACGTAAAGAGGGATTGCATATATAAAGTCCCTTAACCTTGATTTTTAGCATATTGCAGGGTAGAGAAAACCCCATGGTTAACATGCTTTCACGAGCAAGGTTTGAAGATGAAGAGGGGCTAATGGAAGATGAAGATGATGACATGATAGGTGCTGAAAATGACTTTATGATAGCAGTGAATGAGTATGTAGCTGATGTTATTGTAGGTACAGATATGAAAACAACAAGTACATTTGTCATTAATGCAAGTACAATTGTCATAACAACAAATACAACAAGTACAACTGTTGTAACAACAGGGAGAAAGCATCATCAGTATTATCCTTCAGTGAGAACACAATTTTTGGAAGAATTGTATGAGGATGATTGGCTGAAAATAGGCCAATATCTTAGCCTCATGACAAAGAAGGTTGAGTGGTCTGAAACTGAATTCAAAAGGATTAAAAGAAAAGCTTATGGGTTTTTCTGAAAAGAGGGATATTTATGGAAGCATGCAAAGAAAAAGAGAGTAGCTCCAGTACGAGTATTGGGAGATAGGGCTTCTCAACAAGAAGTGATGCAGTAGTTTCATGAAAGCTTATGGGCTGGACATAGAGGAGTTTGGGGCACATTTGCCAATATCAAAGAGAAGTATTGGTGTCAGAACATGTATAAAGATGTGGAGCATTATATGGAATCATGTAGTGTTTGTGAGATGTATTCCATTGTAAAGCATAGAGATGGATTACAATCGACTTTTCCATTGTCTATGCATTACAAATGGGTAGTTGATTTGGTTACCATGCCTACAAGATTATGGAATATGAAATATCTTGTGCTTGCACGAGAAGACTTGACAAATCAAGTGGAAGGTCGAGCTCTTAGTACAAAGACTACTCAAGCAGTTTGCTGGTTCTTATTGGAAGAAGTATTTTGTAGGTATGGTTGTGTTGGTAAAGTAGTTGTTGATAGAGGAGAATATGATGCGGATGAGGCTTGTGACTTCTTTTCACGATTGGGCATCAAGCTGGCTTTAACACTAGCCTATAATCCTAAAGCAAATGGTAAAAGTGAAAGGGGTCATCGGCCTATCATTAAGGCATTAGCAAAGTCATGCAAGGATAGGATGAAAGAGTGGTGGCCAAGAATGTTACCCTTTGCTTTGTGAGCTGATAGGACCACTCATAGTGCAGTTACAAGGTATATGCTTGCAGAATTAATGTATGGACAACAACCAATCATGCCTATTGAGGGGATGATTGCTACTTGGAGTGTGTTACCATATGGGTAGAGGGGTTGAATAGAGAAGAGTTGTTGGTCCTATGCATTAGACAATTAGAAAGAAGGCACGAAGACATTGAGACATCCATGAAAGAGCTGAAGACTGCAAGAATCAAGAACAATAAGAGGTTTGACAAGCGGCATAGACTTTGACCACGAGGTATATAGGAAGGGGATTGGGTATTGGTTTATGATATCAGTTTGGAAAATCAGCATAGTGCTAAGATGGCCAAGTTTGGTCCATATGTGGTAAGGTTTGTTTTTGACAATGCTAGCGATGCATTAAATGAGATAGATAGGATAGCTCTAAGGATTCCAGTGGCAGGCAAATGTATCAAGCTCTTTAAATGTAGAGAGTCTTCAGCATATGAGTTGCAAGAGTTGGATACTAAGCATGAACATGAGAATATGGAAGAAGAAGAGGTAGAGGATAAAGACATTGACATGGCAGAGGTTACTTCTTCTGACACTACAGATCCATAAGACTTTGGCATATGCCGAAGGATGTGCAGTTAGGAGGGGGTGGATGTCATGGGATTTTATGTTTACAATGTGAAAAAATGGAGATGCTATGGATCATGTTGGTCTACATACTTGGTCTACAAGAGCTTCAGGATAGGTCATATGATAGAATGTAGTGACTCTTGAACTTCATTTTTACTTCTAAAGAGTGTTTGTGTGAAACTTGAGAGTTGTGTGGGAGTGAATAGGGAGATCAATGTGATTTGCACTACAAATCACGTGCAAGAGCTGCAGGGACAGAGCTGGACCATAGGTGCTACCAAGGGCATGCAACTAGAGTTCCACTCAAAAACGAGCAAGAGGAAGGTAAGGCGTGTCTATTGTATGCATTTGGGAAAAGAGAGAAGAGCTATGGTGTTTTCCTGGACAGGAAAGAATAGGGAATCCATGACCAGCAAGGTTTCTTCTTGTTTCATCTTCATTCACATAGCTTTTCTTGATGCCCAAAGCTTGAATCTTGCCCTTGGGATCTAGTGTACCATTTGGGGTAGCCAAAGGAGTGATTTTTCTTGGTCTACGGGCTATTTTGGACTGTTCCAAATTGTCACAAATAGGGCAGCCCACAGTCCATCAATTTGGAAGAGCTTGTAAGTGATCTAAATACATGCATGTATTGGATATGGTCCCTAAACAGTAGGGAAACCTTGGGCATACCATTAGAGGAGCTTATGATTGGATTTGAAGGCATTTTAAAGCCTTGATTGAGGGCTGGAATACTTTCTTATTGATAGGGCTGAAGTACTTCATTAGCTTTGATAGGGATTCAGAAGTATTTTGATATATGTCCTAATTGTAAAGGCTTCTACCACTATTAGATTGAAGCTACATGTACTTTTGAGGTGAATACCTATAACCGTCAATGGATGATAGTAGCATGGATAATGGATTATGTTCATGGGTTATGTTATGTATTTGTGTATGAGTTGGGCTATTGTCTCAGTGTGTCTTAGGTTTCAATCCTCCCTTATTTGGATGTATTTGGTTATGAGCTATGATTATGAGCTAATGTATTTCATGTATGACATGATGCTGAAATAATTTGATTGGATTCACCTCTATCAATTCTCTTCTACATCTCCTATTTCTTTAAGCCCCTTCTCTTTTTTCTACTCCTCTCCCTGAATCTTCCTTCACCCTACTGTCTCTTACCCATGTGGTAGACTTTCGACCCCAAATGCTTCGACAAGGATACATATTACTGAATTTAATGTTGAGTTGAATTTAACTTTTGACATGTCGGATTTGGGCCTATTGGATCGTTATTTGCACATTCAATTTAGGTAATGTGATGGAGGTATTGCTTTGTGTCTAACAAAGTATGTTGAGATATTATTGCAAATATTTGGTCTTGATGATTGCAAGCGTATTGCTACTCCTATGAAGAGTGGTTTCATGATGCTAGAGATAGTTTTAATATCTTCCTCTATTAACAAGCTATTGGATGCTTGATTTATATATGCATTATGAGGCCTCACATTCAATTTGGAGTCTCACATATGAGCATGTTTATGCATAGCTCAGGCACTTGGCATTGGCAAGTAGTGAAGTGGATCTTTTGCAACTTGAGTGGTACTCAGCACTTTGGGTTGTTTTATCCTTATAAGGGGAGATTATTATTGCCATATTTACATGGTTTTTCAAATTTCGAATGGGTAGGTTGTTATTATACTTGTGTGTCCACAAGTGGTATTTACTTCATGCTTGGTAGCTCATGCAAATCATGGTTGAGCAAGAAGTAGCACGTTATGAGCAGTTCTAGTTATGAAGACAAGTATAAGGAAACATTCACAGCTATAGTTGAGTGTGTTTGGCTTAGACACCTCTTGGTTGATTTAGATATTGGACAATCATTTGCCACCACCATCTTTGCTAATAGCCAAAGTGCATTGATCATTGCATAGAAATCTAGTGTTCCATAGATATACTAAGCACATTAAGGTGTACTATCATTATGTCGTGAAGAGACTCATTGCAAGAGAGACCAACTCTTGGCCTATGTGCCAAGATAGGAAAACCTTGTAGATATTTTTACAAAGGCTTTCCCTTGTGAGAAGTTCAAAGCTTTCTACAAAGCTTTGGGCTTATCCCCTTTGTGGATTGATCTATCCCACTACGAAAGGCACTTCCTATATATGAGTGTCAGCTCTCATTCACCACACCACTCCTAGGGGGGGATTTGTTGCATTTGTGCAGCCCTAAATCCAATAGTGAGCGCAATAAAAGAGTAATTGAAAAATATTAGAGGAAATGCATTTTCAAAGTGACATCTTCCTTCTTGAAAACAAGTCACACAAAGATACCATTAAGTATTATTTTGTTAGAAAGTTATTGTTCGTATAGTACTTACAAGAAGGGATCCACTATAATAAACTTTTGCAAGTCCAACTAGTGCAAAATAGATAATATGTAGAAATTAACAGCTACATCCACATAGTCGGGACCAAAATGTAGCACTGAATTGTTGGCCATGCTAAGTTATATATGGCATTAATCTAAGCCAAAAAATGGTTAGCATATACCTAGCTCATTACATATAGAACCCTATCTATTCGATATGAGTGGTGTTCCTTTGTCCATGTAAGGATTGAAACAATCCACCTTAGTGAGTGTGGCTTGATGCATATTGAACATGTGCACAATGTTAGTCACAATCTAACACGATGATATAAATATAATATATATGTTGACAATATATGTGTGCATTCTTATTTGCCCTCCATCGTGGGAACTCCATGCATGGACAAGTTAGGGTAGTTACATGTTGTCATTAAGTCTTGCCTCATGCATTTGAATGTTATGAGTATGGAGCGCATCCATATTCTCATTTGCAATAATTGTGTTTTCTAAAGAACATGCATTGGCTCTAGCCTTGCGTGTTCGATCCATTCGTTGAATTCCTTTGTTAACTTGGGATTTCATTTAACTACCTTACCAGGGTAGTGACGTGGCCTTGAATTGCCAAGAACCCAGCGTTCTCTCTTTTCTTTCGTGAAGATAATTGAATTAAGTAGTAAATATTTACATCAAACCATCAGGTTAGCATTCTCTTTGTATCTCTTACTTTCTGTTACATCACACCATCAAGTCATCCGAGAAACTCTCTCTCACTCACACACACACACACACACACACACACACACACACACACACACACACACACTCTCTCTCTCTCCCCTTACATTCTGTTACATCAGACCATTAAGTCCTCAAAGAAAGTGACGAAAGACGATTAGGACTATGACACAAAGAGAAAATCACATTGCTGGTGTAGAGCGAACAATGGCCAGCCACTGGGCAGCAATGTCAGGAAGAACGAGGTCAGCTGATATCATAGAAGAAATCTGCCATAGCACTAAAAGCGTTCTCTCTCTCTCTCTCTCTCTCTCTCTCTCTCTCTCTCTCTCTCTCTCTCGTAATTAACACGCACACACTACATGAAACGATCATCGAATGGCTAATCTGAAAACAAGTTATATAGTCAGCCGTGCCAAACAAGCCCCGGGGGTTTGTTAAGTTGCGTAAATATTCTCAAGAGAAATTAGTTTTCTGAAATATTAATTGCTCTCCTTCAAAATCAACTCCAAGCAATTACCATAGGCTTGACAGCTGAAAGAGAAGCCACTACGACGTGCAGGCAGGGGCAAAAACTCAGCCAATACGCGATCGGCCACTACACAAGCGCTGATGGCTTGTTGCAGACCAGCGAGCTCAAGGTGGCCGGATCCGCCACCGCGGCTGGCTTCTTGCCACAGGTCCTGGTAGACGGAGAGGGGCACAAAGCAGGCGAGCTTGCCTTTGGCGATGGCTTGGAGGTCGAGGACGAGGCAGGGGCGGAGGCCGTAGGCCTGGGCGCGGCGGAGCTGCAGCAGGGGCGGCGTGGTGAGGCTCGTGGGGTGATCCTCGGCCTTCTTCAGGAAGTAGCTCTCCTTGATGCGGAGGGGCGGGGGCACGAAGGGCGGCATATTCATATATAGTCCTCGGCCATCTGTAGTTCTATCATACCCTGGATGCGTAATTATGTGACCTTCATGATTATCAGTAGTAGGGTGAGTATGATCTGAGCTGTTAGTACGATTATGGGTATCACGAATATCGTCTGAGGCGGCGGTGCGAGGGACGATGTGCCAGTCGAGCGCGTTGTAATCTGCGGTGTGGGAGTGGACCGAGAAGAGGAGCAGGTTCGTGGGTACTCGAAGCTGGCGAGTGGGCAAGGCTCCTCCGACGATGGTCATGCCGGGATGATGGAGTGCCTTATCGGTCTGCTGGAGGCTGACCGTGGGCCTCCTGGCCTCCTCGTCCCAGTGCAGACCCGGATGCACCGTGCTGCAACCCCCGGCCTCCTCGATCGCCTTGAGCTGGCACCTTCTCACGTACCACCCCGCCACCTCTGACCCTCGCCGATATACCCCTCCTCCTCCTCCTCCTCCTCCTCCCACCGGTCTCGTATACTCCCCTCCCCACTCCTCCGGACTCGGGCACCCGCACTCCTCCTCCCCTGTGCACCCCCACCACGCATGTAGCATATACAGCGTCTTGAAGTACTCCTTCGCACACACATCTTCGAACACAGCGCTGCACCTGCTGCTTGTACACACTGGAGCAGCAGCCCCACCAGCAGCTCCTCCCGCAGCTGCTGCATCCGAATCGCTTTCTCTCTTATCTACGTCGTTGGTTTCGCTCTTGTTATTATATCTAGCCAAGAGAATGGCTTCCTCCCTAGGATCATATAGCACCTTCAAGGCAGGTATCACAAAATTCGATGTCGATGCACTTGACTTATAAAAGTAAGTTCTCTTCTGCTTGCCTGTGGTTGGCAAATTCGCAATCGTATAGGTATCATGAATATGGTTGATGGACATGCGGGCCTTTGATCTCACTCGAGCACCTGCGCTTACTGCACTAACGCCAATTGTCGCAGCAGCTCGAGCCAAAAGAAGCATCTTTAGGGCTGCTAATTATAACAAGAGGAGAGTCAACCAGAATCAATGAATGTAATGGGTTGCAACGAATTGATGAATCTGATGAGTTGTGTTGTAATTGGCTTGGCTACAGCCGACACTGCAGAATTACATAGTGACCCGTCAAAAGCAAATGCATTAAGGAAATTTTAAAAAGCATGGTTTTGCGTTTTGTGCTGTTCTGCAATGCAACTCGGGCGCCAAATATACCTTTTCTATTGCTCTCGAGAATAAGGGTTTTCTTGTCGAGGGAGAGCAAGCGTTGAAGCATCGTGGATACAGACTCCCGCATCAGGGCAAAAAGCATAATTGAAAAGCTTTAAAGAAGAATCATCGTGGAGATGATTTTCATGGAAAGCATCCGAGGGAAAGAAGGAAAGAAACGTCAAATTGACAGTACTCTCAGGATATTAGGTTTTGTTGATCGAGTTATTGTAAGGTTATGACTCGAATTACGTCAAATGATCTGTGCTATCAATGTCTGGATTATCGAAACGACTAATTTTAGAGTTCGGACAGCCAATTAAACAAGGTATTGATCTAATTTTAGTGTTTGGGAGCCAGTTTTTTTGCCCATACAGCTCCTTTATAACAATTGCGTCTTCCCTACGCAGTTCCTTGATAATTGCATATTCCCTGCATGCTGTAGTGTTGTACATGCAGTACCAGCCCCTCCACAATATCGCAGAATCGACTATGATTAATAGTGTACAAATAGTGGTGCGCCTTGAAATAGTAGATTGCTTTTCCCTTAATGGATTGGGTATTCTATGTGTAGTTTCAACCATTGATCATGGAAACATCTCACATAGGACAAAACACACCAAACTTTAGGTTGAAGAGAACATATACGATGTTATAGGGTTGGCAAAAGTACTTTCTTAGATTTCATGAATATACCAAAGGACAAAATACACCAGAGTTAAGGTTGAAGAGAACAATATACCATGTTAGAGGTTGGCACAAGTACTTTCTTAAATTTCTTGGATATAGGGGATAATCTTCTAAGCTTTGGAAAAGATATTTAAGCACTATAGTGTATTCCATTTTATGTGAGGTTAAATGGAAGAAGTCGACAAGAACAAACTTACATATTGCACAAGCCATGTGCATCTTGCTCCTTTATTGAAAGATGTTTATCTATAATAGAAAAATCACATATCTACAAAAGAAAAATCACAAAATCATGACATCTATAAGTGGTTCCCCTATCAATTGGGCTCCATGTTTAGAGTGCTTCCTCTCATGTGGCTCGGAAATAAGGAGAAGTCATGATGAGAATGTTTCATATGCTTACTTCATGACATTATGAATGAGGGGTGTGTGTGCTGATGCAACAAAGGAATCTTATGGTGTTGGTGTGTTGGCGAGAGAGAGAGAGAGAGAGAGAGAGAGATTTCATGTTTAAGTTTGTGAGCTTATTTGTGTCACTTGATGAACTACAAACCATAGAGATTTAATTGTGCAACTAAGGTGGTATTATATTATACATTGAGACTAAATGATCAATCAAATATTAGTTGAGTGGCTAGAGACATAGACATATATATAATCTTATATTATATCCAACTAAGGTGGAGTTGCATATTATATGTATAATATATCGTGAGGACACAGAGACGAGGGAAGGGCTGGTCCATAGTATGAATCAAAGTTTCAAATAAAAAAATTCAAGTTAGTGCCAATAATTTTAGATTGTAAATATACATATGTCACTCGGTGAATGCATATATAGATGGCTTGCTTTTGATGCTTTAAAGTACTTAGTTTTGGGGTTTAAAAGGTGGGTACTTTACGCTTTTGATAAATTATAAATGATGGTCACTCATAATATAAGTTTTTTTAAAATATTAGATTGTAAATTGTGTGAAAAGAAAGCCCAAATTTTTTAATACACCTTAGGTATCAGTGTTCTAGTAAATGCATATATTCATTGACAGCTCTCTCTTTCTCTCTACTCTCTAACCTCCAGCTCTCTTGCCCTCTCTCTTCTCTCTATTTGATCTCTCATGTAGCATTTCAACATTTTTATCAGTGTCTGTGTGTGCATGTTTGATTTTGATTAAAAGGATCAATATTGCATCTAAGAGAGTGTCCATAGGCTATGTAGAATGAAGGCATTTTTTCTTGAACTTAATTTATACCTGGCTTGAGACGTTCCAGACTATTGTTCTCATCCATAAAATGTAGAGGCACATTTTAGAGAAACTATAAACAACACATCCTTTCCAACACGATAATAAACCTAGTAGGAAAAGCTTGTACAAAATAATACATGACATCCATTTGAGAAATATACACATTCTCATTAGGATTAATAATCAGTTTTAGAATACTCTTCCAAGTATTCAAGTGAGATTGCTAATACGTAAAAGAAAGATACCAACAAAAATGAGACTCTAAGCATACGAAAGTATCCTTAGAACAAGCATGTGCTCTAGCAAATTGAAGATAAGAAGTAGAACATTGCACAGAAGTGTCCCAGGAACCAGGAATGATAGGCTAATGGTCCTATCAAAGAATAATTCAATGTCCACTTTTGTTGATGGAGGATATCACTTTTATACCTAGGAGTATCCATCACTAATTATGGAGGAAGGTTAATATAGTCAGATGGAGATGGTAAGGAAATAAGAGGGGAACAGTGAAGAAGTGAGAAATATAAATCATAAAATGAAGATATTTGAAGGGATAATGATTATGGAAAAGAAAGTAGAAATTTCTAAAGGGATTTTGCTGGAAAAATAGAAGGAACAGATAGCACAATAGGACTAGGGGAGAATATAGGATCACCACTAAATGGGCAAGTAGTAAAAACTAGAATTTGAGGGAAAATTGCAGGGGTAAAAGATAAGAGAGTGACACTATTTGGATTAGATGTGAGAATGACAATATACAAGGATAATTGATAAGAAATTAGGGAATAAGATAGGATATCATGAGGATCATATGGATAGATGGAACACTGAAAATTAAAAGCGGAAAAGAAATCCTCAATGAATAAGGGATTGTTAGCAATATGGTTCAACACTTAGGATCTCAATGGCTGAATATTTGACTTATGAAAGACACTCCATCGATGGCGAGGATCTAGAATATCATCCTCCAAAGGAGGATACCAAGCATAGCCTCTACACCACATCGTTTACTAATGACAATTCTTCAGGCTAGCAACCAAAGTCATTTAAGCAAAATGTACATACATGACTGCCTACAAAATCACATCTCCTATATAAAGATTCATGTCCTCCTCATTAGGGATGTGCAGATCTCCTCGAAGATACATAAAAGATAATAACTGAGCCTCATGAGAGATCAACTCATCAACAAATCTATCAAACACTGCTTTGAGTAAATCTGCAGACCACATGTTTTGCCACCCATCCTCTGGAGGTTCTAAGTCCCTGTTACTCAAGGAAATGTACAATGCAAAGCAGTGTTGTTGATATTGAATCTAGAAGGATGATGGAGGTGACACCAATTCAGTATAGTGGACAAAATCTTCGTGAACATAATTCATATGCTACTGAATGTGCTCTACCTTGGCAAAAAAACCATCGCACAATTTAGCCTTCTGTTGCAAATGATCTAGCTCTTCCTTAGAAGAAAACAAAGAAGACATCATCAAGGCTGGAGGAGGAACAGAAAGGGTAGCAACTTTCTGGTTAAGTTCTTCAATAAACTTCTTTTGTGACTATATAGTTTCTTGACCAAGCTTACGAGCTGATTCGATCATTTCCTCAAGAGTGACATTTTTCCTCAAGAAAGGAAGTCCTGGGTGGAAGTCTCCAAAGTAGACTAAACACCAAAAACTAGCTGTGATAGTGCATAGATCTAGAAAGTACTATTTGCATCAAGGAAGGAGGAATCTACGAATCCAGTTGTCCTTCCTGTTGCACTGCAAAGAGATTGGTACAAGACAAGAATAGGGGAAGGGAGCTACTAGACACCTCAAGTATCAGATTCTGTACCACAGGGGTTGGAATGGGAAGAGGATCAAAAGGACCCTTTGTGCGACACTTCTTTCGAATGTTTTTGATAGGGGGTACATCAGCTAGATCTGAATTAACTTCCATAAGAGGAGAATGAACATGAGGAGATTTTTGCGGAAGTGGAACAGGATTAGGCACAGGAATGCCACTTGGGGGAGGTGCCAATTGAATGATCTTTTGAAGAAAAACCCCATAGGAAACAATATTGAGTTGACCATTCGTGACACGCTAAAAATGTTGATCCATTTTAGCCAACAAAAAGGTTGTCCAATTAAGCTTAACCCTATCTAGGATTCTGATAGAGGCCATGAAGAGTTCTCAAGACAAACACTTTGATGCAGGCTTGCCGCGGTCCTGGAGGAATTGACATAATTGCTTCTATACGGGAGAGGAAATATGTGCCACTGATACTCTTGAACTAGTGATAACCTTATTTGCTACCAAAGGTATAGAGGTCTTCTTCTACAACAAGGCAAGCATCTTTGCAGATAATAAATGATTACCACTAGGCACATGAGAAGCTGCAAAAGGCAAGAACAAGACCTTGTTAATGGTAGCAGGGGAAAAACAAAATTGATAGCCATAAACCAAGCCCAAAAGCTTATTGTAAGTCTCCAAAAAAGAGTAAGGCCACAAAGAGATAAAGACCAGCCTTTCGAATACAACTGACATCCAAAAGAAGAGAATAATCATGGATTGGTAATGGTACATGCTAAATCACAAGCGAAGGTGTGGAAGAAGATGCCATTTAGACCACGTTAGATTACACACACACACACACACATACAAAACTAGGAAAATGAAAACGTATTCTTGCAAAACCCACACATACCACCATTGCGATAGATAACAAGGAAACAAAAACAACGATAAAAACAACTAACTGGACTAGACTAGACCTCCCCAAGCATTCCACATCCTACAAAAATTTGACATGACCTGCACATATATGCGACCGAAGCTTCATGCTATGCATACATACAAGCACCCGAAAATCCTGTAATCAAACACTCAAAAGAAATGAAAATGCTATGTGTAATGTATCCTAGACGATTCAGAGGTAAGAACTCACCATAGACTTGGACCATCAAACTAAATATAGATAGACAATACCTTTGTCGTTGACTAAGAAACCCCAATCCCCATAAGTGTAAGGCATATACCTATGGTGCGGTGAAGTGAGTGAGTGAAAACTACACTACTCATTTTTATTAGATGACCAATTTATCATAATTTATTATTAAATTTTCCATTAATGCATGGAGAGTCGTATTTGTATCCCAGCCCTACTAATTAGACTGACTTAATTGGACTAGACTAGGGGTCTCTACAAATGCAATTCATTTTTAAAAAATTAGATGATATGTGGTGCAAAGTGTATGCATGCATGACTTTGAATAGTTCATTATTATTTACAAATTGAATGTGTGTATATCACGTGTGCGTGTGCATTGTGAATGGATTTAAAATTACAAAATTAAGCGGGTTATGGTGCTATGTGCTTGTGCAATGCCGGGGTTCCTTTTATAAATTAATGATTGGTTCTTTTTAATTAGAAATTTATGAAGTGTATCTTGTTTGTTTTGTGGGTACAATAGTCGATTGATTTTCAAGTACAATTATATGTGTGTTACGGTACATGTGAACGAGGAAAAGAGAAAAGAACCTAGTGGTGTGTGGATACATGTAAGGTATGATACGGAAAATACCACTTTCAAACAAGTCGTAGAACAAAAAAATCTATATATGTAAACAATAGGTCGACTAAGTGGCAGTCACTCTCCTATAAGGTACGAAAAACCAAATACTAATACCAAAATAAAAAGAATGAGGACAAGGAAGGGTTTCTCACTCGGGTGATTATGTGTTGGGTTTTTTTTCCTTCATATATTTGTGTTTATGTGTTTTAAGTTGGGTTTTCTTTCTTAACTTTTTTGTTTTAGTTTTTTTCTTTTAAATAAATAAATAGATAAATGTGAGTAATCCAATGGTAACACAAATATTGGAAATATGAAAAAGAAATTTGTAAGAATTTTTATGCTTTCAAACAACCATTTGTGTAAATTTTCTCAAAGTTTTTAAGTGTTTTCTCATTGTTTAACTTGTTTTTTAAAAAATAAATATTTTTAATATATTTTGTAAATTTTATGTATTTTTGGTTGATCATAATCATGATGGAATTTTTTGGGGCTTTTTTCTTCTTCTTTTTTTCGAGATTTTATTGAATTTTTTGACATGTTGAGAATTTTTTGAAATTGTCTTGAAATTTTCTATTTTTATTGGTAATTTTTAGATTGATAGAAAGATGTAAAAAATATTAGTAAATTTTAAATTTTGGGTAATTTTTAATTTTATTTAAATTTTTAATTGGTGTTTGGACATTTTTAATGTATTTATGGTTTTTTCGGAATTTAAAAAAACGTTGGAAATAGGGTACTCGACTGGGGATTGCATTTTGTTGCGTGTGAATACTTGACAGCTCACCACCGTGCAAAAAAACCCGTACATGCATCCTTGTGCTTGAATAATCGCTAGCACAACAACCACGCGCACGAGAACCAAAACCCTACATGCGAATGTCCACGTTCGAAGACAACATGTGAACAATCACCCAATGGATAAGGAGGATCACGTGATAGAAAGGAAACAGAAACGAGGGAGGGGAAGAAGTAAAATACGATGGGTTAGGGGGGTAAGGTTAATAATTTGTTGGTTTTTTATTTGGGGGTAGGGGTATATATATATTTTAAATTTTGGGGGGGGGGGGGGGGGGGGGGGTTTAAGGGTAATTTGTGTGTTTGGGGGGGTAAGGGTGGGGGGAAATTAATGGGGGAGGGGGGTTAATGGTGGGGGGGTAGGGTAATGTTTTTTGGGGTTGGGATAAGGGTAAGGGTGGGGAGGGCAGGTTTATTTAGTGGGCTAAGGTTGGATAGCTAGGAGGGATGGGAGTGGGAACTTTGGGGAGGGCAGGCGGGTAGGGATGGGGGGGTGGACACCTTTGGGGAGGGCGGGTGAAAGGTAAGGCAGTGCCGCCCGCGGCGGCAGCTTGCGGCAACGTGGAGTGCCCGTGGGCGGCGTCAGGGTCACAGTGCAGCGGCGTTGAGCCGGAATGACGACGGAGACGGCTCTTTGGCGGTAGGCAGCAGCAACTTGCTACGGCGGCGGCATGGGATTGACGATAGGCAGCATTGAGGGGTCACGGCCGTCAGTGGTGGTGAAGGCGTCGTGAACCATAGCGCGACCACAGTGGGAAGGCGTCTTCACGGCAGGTGGCGGCAGTGAGCACTGCTCATCAAAGGCAACGGTCTAGCACTGCCAGGCAGCGGCCCACAGCGACGGCGAGGGAGGTTTGTCAATGACGAAGGCGGCGAGAGGAGAGGTGGGGAGTAGAGAGGAGGAGGTTGGGAGGAGGGAGAGAGGAGGAGGTTGGGAGGAGGGAGAGAGGAGGAGGAGGAGAAGAGGAGGAGGAAGGAAGAAGAAAGTGGGGGTGGGGAAAGAAGAAGGGGAGGAGATGGGGGAGAAGGAGGGAGGAGCAAATAGTGGAGGAGATGGAGAAGGGACGAAATAGGAGACACACAAGAGAGAGAGAGAGAGAGGGGGGGAGGGAGAGGCCGAGGGTCGGGATGACAGTTGGGGGGGGGGGGGGGGGGGGGGCGCCCTGAGCACTATCTCTCACGGGGTCTTTAAGACTTCGGGGAGTTGGGATCAACGGCGGCTGTCGTTGACCCCGAAAAAAGGCACGCATCCGAACCGCTACTTTATGCAAAAGTAAACCCAACCACATTTAAAAACTCACCCAGTAAATGGAAACCCAACCAACTGGAAAATGGGAGTTGACGGAGGAACGACGTTTTAAAATTCGGGGTTGTTTGTTGCCACATACAAAAGTAAACCCATCCCAGGTTTATAAATGTAACCAGCCGGTGAAATTGATTGCATGGGCTGGCAGTAAGAAGATAATAGATTCTGCGGGGCCCACTATCTCTAATACAAGTTTTTGAATCGTAGAACAAAAGTAAACCCAGCCATAATAGTAAACCCAGCCATTAAAGTAAACTCGGTCTTGGAAGTAAACTGTCCTGACTTGGAACTGAAAGCCAAAAAGCTCTCGGTATTACCCACAGGAAAATTCTGCACGCAGGGCGCATTCGTGTGATGTTGTGAATGGAGGTTTGAGGCCCATATTGCTACCGCATACAAGCTCATGAGATCATTGGAACAAAGGTTTGAGGTTCATATTGCGATTTCTTGCTCATGGCTTCCACTATAAGGTGCATATCTCTCTCTCTTTCTTCCTCTCATATTTGCATTGGATGCATTGTGACATTGGAATGATGTTTTGGTGATATATACATATGTAGTCAACACGCATGGATTATGGAAAGTGACATTGAGATCGATGATCTCGACACCAATGAAGAGACATCAGATGGATCATCAAGTGATGAGGTTGAGATGCTTGATTTCTTAAGTGGAGACAATGATTCGGCACCACAAGAAATCACTATCAATGCACCAAGCCCAGCTACCTATACCTCATCGAAGTACTTCTCTTTCAATAGAGAGACTTACGGCTTGATGGTTAGTGATTTGAGCGGGCAGAAGGCCACCACATTGGAGGTGCTCAGGCAACTCCATAGGAGGGAGTTGCTTGACTTGAAGAAGTGGAGAAGAATCAGAGAAGGTTTTTGCATTGGTAGAAATGGCGATGGACACATTACATTGGCCTTGAAATCAGAGCCATCATTGCGCATTGCATGTAGAGAGGAGTGGGAGAACATATTCCTTGAAAATCACATAAATAAGATTACAGGTGCTCACGAGGGTATCAATGTCACAATTGATTCCATCAAATCCACGTGGTGTACTGACTTGAGAAGGCATGGCATTCCTCTTGCATATGTGAGAGATCTCATCGATGGGTGTACTTGCAAGGTGTTCACAAGGCCCCATGGTTATAAAGGCCCATTTCTATTTCATGGGAAGGTTCTGGAAAGAAGAGCACCCATCTTGGAGCTTAATGTAGATAGATCTCTTGTCGAGCGAAGGCTTCAAGAAATCATGCTTGAACACAATGTTAGGTTGGGCAAGTCCCGCTCGACCAAAAAGCATAGTTTAGGAAAGACAATAGTGGAATATGCATGTCATTGCAGTGGTAGAGCAACTCGAAAGGGCTCCCAAATCCGTAGGTTGCGAACCTCAAAGAAATGTGGTTGCCCTTAAAACAATCTCCATGATGTGACTATACGGGTCCATGGACCACACGAGGGTCATGTACCTGGATCTCGTGCTGACTTGTATCACTTGCCGATGCATCCAGCTGTGATTGATTGCTGCAAGGATGACCTGTTTGACGTTGGGACATGTCGCCACGTCGCCAAGGTGAGCCTAACCAAGGAGCGGTTTCATTTGAAAAATGCATCTCCATTGGATCGTGTCATTTATAGGTTCTTCATGATACCAAGGGAGGTGCAGACACTATCATACCAAATGCGAACTGAAGGTATGTTACCTTCTAAGCCATTGCTCTATGATATTAGGTTGCTTTTGAGCGTCAATGTTCTGTGTGTCGTCTTGTTGCAGGCAAACTTTCGAAGGATGATTGGACGGCAATGTATTTGGAGGCTCTCCGTCTACAAGATCAAAACAAGGTATTTGTAATATTCTCATTAATGTTTATAAGCTGCGAAAATTAGTACATCTATTTGATAGTATCATCTACATGGTCTTTTAGGTACTCTATTGCCAACCATACAATCCTCATGCAAAAGAGGACAAGGACAAACCATTCGTAATGATAGTCCAGGATGAATGGATGTTGCAAATGAGTAAGAGGTTCTCAAAGAACAATGCTTGGGCAATCGATAGCACATTCAAGACCAATGTGTTTGGTCTTCCACTTTATGCGGCGGTTTTACCAAACCAACATGGGGTGGATATCCCTATTTGGTTTATGCTATGCACTAGTGACAATGGGTCAAACCAAGAGATTATGGCTTTGCAAATCACCATAAGACTAGTCCTCTCTAGGATGGGAGATATTCGCTTTGCTGCCCTGGTGATTGATAAGTCCCAGCCAGAGCTGGAGACGCTCTCGAAGGTTGTTCTGGAAGACCCTCATTGTTGGACCACTAACTACCTTGGTGGCAACAAACGTCAACATGCATGCCATATTATTCTATGCTCATTCCACACAAAGAAAGCATGGGTTGAAAATCTCTTGCCACAGGTACACCTTTTCAATATCATTTTACTTTTAAGCATTACCTTTTTGTGAATTCCATGAGCTTGACAGTGAGTACTTCACATGTTCTTGCGTGAATCAAGGTCCCTACAGGTGAGCGCGATCATGTGTATGCTTAATCATTATTCCGCTCATCCAAATGTGGTCCGATACATTACCAATGGATGGTGTGGGAAAGATTGTATTTGGCGTGCAAAATGGCCCAAGTTTGGTCGCATGTTTCCACATGGCAATGTCGACACAACCAACCTCATTGAGAGACTTTGGCAATATATCAAGTATACTCTACTTGATGCTAGGATCAACAGGTCCATTTTGGATATGCTACATGCCCTTGTCGGTGACTCGCCATCGGGGTCTAGAATGGGTGGATCGGCTCTGGAGTTTTTCAAGCAAAAGCAAGAGATAGGTAATGTGGTCAATTTCCTTTCTATTTCCACATTTGACCTTTCCTTGAAACGCATTGTTGTCTTATACATGTTTTTTATGCCAGCTGATTCTGAGCGCCTCAAAGTCTATGGGTCAAGCAAGAGTCATACGGCTAGATTAGTAACAGGGGAGAAGATTCTTCAGCGGTATGAGCAAGATCCCTCCTCTCTTCAAGTCATTAACGAGGGAACCATGTTGTTTAAAATAGTGGGCACAACACAACATGCAAAATGGTATCATGTAAGTGTACAGTCAAACTACTGTGATTGCCCTGATTGGTCGACTGACTGTAAATATCTTCATGGTTTGTGGCTCATCTTGAAGAGCTATTTTCCTCACCTTCATGAGGTTCTCCCCATCATCGATAGTGCGCATGCCTTTGATGACATAAAGGAAAGACCAGGTGGCGACGAAATCCCAGGATTGGAGAGACTAGGTTCCGATGGTGGTGTGCAGGAAGGGGATCTCGTGTCCTCCATCACAGACTTTAGAGGGCTCCTTCAGAGGATCGAGGATGGGATTCCATCCTACACAGTGGCACAGATGGATGCTTGTATGCGCCAATTGGAAAGTGCTAAAGAGTCTCTTGTTCACACGTTCACTCCACAGGAGATTGACATGCCTAAAAAGGGCGGGATCTATCAGATCCAGGAAAATGTCACACAGACATGCCTAGGGCATAGCAAGGATCATCGTCATCGTCCAAATGAGAGGGGGAAGTCTTCATCACAACTCAAGCATCCATCTATCACAGGCGTGTTGAGGCGCAAGCATCAATGAGGGAGGGGTCATGTGAGGTTTAGCCCAAAACCTCGCATATATTGTCCTCATTGCTACACCAAAACATTTTTGGTGGACCCTCTGGCAGTGTATTCATGCCATACTTGCCATGCACTGCTCCCTCTATCCTTGCGGTATGCTCCTCGTCCAGCGGATTCTATCTTGATCGGCAGGGCGATGTGATTGTATGGTAAGTCTTACATTGGCACTTGTCGTATTTTGTATTGCACCTACACCAGTGAGAATGAGGAGCGACAATTTTCTCTCTCATTCCCTGATGGGTCCACGATCTTAGAAGTTTTGGCATCTAGGTTCATAATGTTTGTATTGTACACATGATTGTCCATTTAAGTGAAATCCCATTGGCATCTCATTGTTGATTTTGGTGTCTCATTCTTGCATCCGTTCTATTCATCGTCCAAACACTAAAGCCTAAACCATTACCCTAAACCATATCATAAGATCCTAAACCATATCATAAGATCCTAAAGCATTAACCATGTGCTCGTTGCGCGAGGATGTGACCATGTACTCGTT
Source organism: Lygodium microphyllum (assembly GCF_053477565.2). NCBI lineage: Eukaryota > Viridiplantae > Streptophyta > Polypodiopsida > Schizaeales > Lygodiaceae > Lygodium > Lygodium microphyllum. Next base: position 31,133,438 of record NC_141138.1, on the reverse strand, counting down.
GCTTTCATTGCATTCGTTCTATTCATTGACATAATAAACAATGACATAATAAACCTTAACATAATAAACTTTGCATTCGTCTCTAACAATGTGTTCACACAAACTTTGATGGTAGAAAATTTGCATATCATTGCATAATGTATGGAAAATGACAACAATTCATCATGGGCACATAGATGCATACAAGGAAACTTTACATATGCAAATGCCACTCTTGGTCCTCTTTTTTGGCTAAAAGTATACAACAATATTCACCTCCAAAGATAGGTCATAATTTCAATATAAGCCTAGTACTTAGATAGTTCTAGAACTTTAAGACTTGTATGTAGTTTTCAAGTTCTCATTTGAGCTAAAAGAGGATTTAGGATTTCTTCTTAATCTTGAGTTTTGGAAGAGTTAAACTTCCACACCTTATTTGTGTCCATGTACATCTCCTCCTTCTTTCTCATGCAACTCTTCATTAAACCTTGGAAAAGCATCATCTTTCATTTTGCATTTGAGTATTTTGGTTCATAGCTCTTTTTAGTTTACTTTATTTCATGTTTCATGGTTGGAATTAGCTTAAAGATCAAGTGTTCAGCAATGTGTGTTAGCTTATGGGTGTCCCAAAAGTAATGCTGTGCCTCAAAAGAGAGTTGAGTGAGTTGGGTTCAACCCCCCTCACTTAGCAATTCTAAATCTATCATCCAATTTTAGCCATGTACATGAAACAAGGAACTATGTTGAAGTGAGTTGAGCAAGACTATGTCAAACAAAAAGGCACGAACAAGAATGCAGCATAAGATAATGTCTCTTAATATTCAATAAGTGTTGCATGAAAATAAAAGCATGTAGATGGAGGAGAATAGCTCCACGACATTCTAGTCACTCTCTCTCCCTCCCTCTCTCTCCCTCTCTCTCTCTCTCTCTCTCTCTCTCTCTCTCTCTCTCTCTCTCTCTCTCAAAAGTGAGTTGAGTTCAACCCCCCTCACTTAGCAATTCTAAATCTATCATCCAATTTTAGCCATGTACATGAAACAAAGAACTATGTTGAAGTGAGTTGAGTAAGACTATGTCAAACAAAAAGGCACGAACAAGAATGCAGCATAAGATAATGTCTCTTAATATTCAATAAGTGTTGCATGAAAATAAAAGCATGTATAGATGGAGGAGAATAGCTCCATGACATTCTAGTCTCTCTCTCTCTCTCTCTCTCTCTCTCTCTCTCTCTCTCTCTCTCTCTCTCTCTCTCTCTCTCTCTCTCTCTCTCTCTCTCTTAAAAGTGAGTTGAGTTCAACCCCCCCTCACTTAGCAATTCTAAATCTATCATCCAATTTTAGCCATGTACATGAAACAAAGAACTATGTTGAAGTGGGTTGAGTAAGACTATGTCAAACAAAAAGGCACGAACAAGAATGCAGCATAAGATAATGTCTCTTAATATTCAATAAGTGTTGCATGAAAATAAAAACATGTAGATGGAGGAGAATAGCTCCACTACATAATAAACCATGACATAATAAACCTTGACACAATAAACCATGACGTAATAAACCCCAAACCATAGCATAAAAGCATTACCTTGACATAAGAAAACTTAACAAATGAAACCTTGCATAAGTATCATTACATAAGAGACCATAAGACCTTGACAAGTGAGTACATGTTTGCCGCAAACCAAGTACATGATCATAAGTGAGACCATAAGTCCATGATTGCCACAAACCAAGTAGTCCATAACCATATAATCCACACAAGATCACCTCTCCAACACTCCAAGTGCCCATTGGTAAAGGTCCTCCTTCAAAGTTGTAACATATGTGGCATTGAACCATTTTCTTGTTAACTGCAATACGATAAGTTGATTATGGATTGACGTATGCACACTAGACCATTCAAAGTCGCATAGCAAAAGTAATTATACCAGTATAGGCTTACCTAGTTATTGGTTGGTTTCCCAACCACGCCACCCTCGATGAGTAGTCTTATGTAAGCCATCACATAGAATCCATAGTCTACTGCATTTTTTTGTTGAGGGGCCTGTGAAAATAGATTCTAGTCATCTTTATGTGAACAATCCTTTTATCCACGTCCGATAGAAACTTGGTGCATGTTGGGTCTGTACAAAGCCTCGATAATGCAAACACAGCCCTGAAACACAGACACAAAAGCAATGAACATAATACATATGTGACACAACATATTACATGGATGCATATCGATTGTTAAGATACCTATGTACATAGGGTAGACATGCAGTGAAATCAGTGCATTCCAACGAGTCAAGGCATAGGATGGTGCCCTGATCACCAGGTAAATTTTCAACCCTTTTTAGCATAGGGTTGAAGACCACAAAAAGGCACCAATGTGACCTATACATCAAAGATTGCTATTAAAACTAGTGCATCAAAGGGCTATGATTTGTCATTTCCATTAAGTATGCATGCAGGAACTACAAACCTCACAAGCACTGGAAGAAATATAAATGTGGCCCTCGTGGGATCGCAGCCATCAAAGTAATTTCTCAATGACACACCATCGTCTTGTGGCTCAACTATATTGATGTATGGAAACCACAGACTATCACGAAACATACATCATGCACGTTGTGGGAACTTTTGCTCAACTGCCAAGACCCACGGACCTCTTATTATTTCAAGCATTCCAAGCGAGCTCTAATGGCTATCTCTAACCTAGCCGACGCGCCATCGATCCTACGAGTGTAGTGAGCTTACCTTGATGCTTGATCTAGTACCCTCCTCTCTCTTGCACTCCGGTAGCCCCACGATTCTTGATGCTAGCTCAAGCATCCTCAAGCCTCCTCCATCTCCAAGCTCCATCCTCCATAGCCGCGTGCATAAGAGAAGAGAAGAGAAGAGAAGAGAAGAGAAGAGAAGAGAAGAGAAGAGGAGATGGTGAAGAGCTTCACCCTCTTGATCCCTCACTCCCACACACACACACTCCCTCACACTCTCACACTCCCTCTCTCAAGAGCACACACAAGCAAGAAGGAGAGAAGAAGAGAGGAAGAAGAAGACTCTTTTTTGCCACACACCCAAGAATCACCTTCTCATTCACTTTTTCAACTTTATATACAAAACCCTAAATCCCTTTTGGGCGGTCATCCCCTTTTTCCCTTTTTCACATGGCTGGCCATAGCCTACACCTTTTTCCCATTTCCCACCACTCTAATTTCATCCTATTCCCAATTGACGCATACAATTTGCACAGGAGCGAGCTTGGCGCTCTTTTACAAGGATTCGGGAGTGCTTCCATATTTAATGGTGCGCCTTTTACTCTTTTGTTGCCTTGGGACGACATTGAGACTTTCTAAGGGTTGTGCTCGAACATTTAAATTTTTCAGGGTCTGATTACCAATCAAGGCGCCTTTTTCTGCTTTTATCCTACGTCTTTTTTGCTATTTCCTTTTTTTCTGTTTTTCGCTCCTCCGTGTTGTGGGAAATACGGTAACATTACCCCTCTCCTAGCCAAGTGTGACTACCGATGGGAAGTAGTGGCTAGTTAGGTCTGCTGCTAGACGGAACTGGTGGGTGGGTGACACCGCTTCCAAGGTGGTTGTGTGAATGAGAGTTGATGGATTTTAGTGACGATGACCAGGAGAGATTCCTGCATGCTTTAGGCTCCATGAAGATGCTTGGCATCTTCCACATAGTTGTGGCGTCCGTTATGTAGCCGGTCGTCCCTTGAGCATCGGAACGCTTGAAGCAATAAGCAATCCCTTAGGAGGATGGTATTGGAGGGATTTATCCTAGAGAAGCCCCCCCGAACTCTATCTTGACAAAGATATGGTTTGTCTCCGCATTGAAAATCTGTGTTGTTGATTTGAAGATCTTTGTCTTTGAGTTGAAGGTCTTCAATACTGCATTGAAGATCTTCAAATCTGCATTGAAATTCTTCAGGCTTGTGGAATCAATAAGTGATCCGTAGATCTTGAGGCGTTGGGTATGCATCTTTGGAAGATGAGGTTCCAAGATCTATGCCAATGACAAATCTTTCTTGACTTGGTTCAATCATGGTAGCCATCAGCAGCCAGATGGTTGGACACCGGCACATGGAAAAAGTATTGGTCCTTAAAGGATGCCATGGGTGATCCTCTTCAGAGGAATAGCCAGTTCTTGAAACTCAAACATAACCTGCAAGAAAAGTTGTGCACTCCCTAAGGGGTGTGTCTACCTCTTCGTGTAGTATGTGGTGGCCATGGCAGTGGAACTGGGAGATGGGTCTATCCTTGGGCAAGCCCTTGGTAATGTCCCACACTTGAGGACCCAATTCGTGTGTCATTGGAGGTGCGGTGCAAGTCTTAGGGTGACAAGTCTGGAAGTCTTGCCCTTGATGTTTCCTAAGTGTGAAGTGGGGAGGGGGCTAGGGAAGGCCCTAGGTGCAGTGACTGTTGTGCATTTTCCTTTTTTTTTTTTTTGGGAAATGATAACCAGGCCTAATTGTCCTCATTAGAATGAGGAGGGGAAGGGGGTCGGATAGATTTGCTCAAAAACTGGCAACTTTGCATGTAATCTTTCAGATTCATGCGGACATGAAGAGAAGTGGTGGAGAGGAAAGGGTGACTGCACCTAGTAAATTGGCTGTCATTCATATCTTCTAGGAGGGCTAGGCAAAAAGAGGGAAGGAGACTAGCCCTCATCATAAGACGAGCCATGGCACAGTTGTCTATAGCGTTAGGGTCAAAGAATAGGGGAGGTAGGCCGCGCTCTTGTGGAGTCGGGTCCTGCTTAAGGAGTAGCCTAAGTAACCTAAGATAATTACAGGTTGTTACAAAAGTGGGGTCAGGGCATGAGGAGAAATCCGCAAGAAAGTGCGTCATAGACTCATCTAGGCTTTCGGTAGTAAAGAGAAGGGCATGCTCGAAGGATACTACAGTGGAGTTATAAATAATAGGGAAGTTGTACCGCCCGTGGAGGGTGGCATCAAAATCCACCCCTACCCTTCGAGGGTATGCCATGTATGTAGGGTTGTTTCGCTCGAAGGGTAGGGTGTTACAAAACGCCATCCAGGCGAGCATGCTGATGTCGCATACTCACCTTCTCCATAGGGGTTGGATTTTGTAGCCTTGTACAGTGTGTGGGACTTCAAAAACTTTATTCTGCCAGTAGTCAGCCGCTTCTGTGCCCCAAGAGGTAGGGGTCTTTTCTCGCTCTTCTAGCCATCTTTGCCCCAACTGGCCATTGACTGCAATTACCTCGTCCATCACCTTGAGCGGCAGGACCCTTCGCAGACTGTTGGGTAGGAGGAAACTAAAGGTGAATGGATCCTTTCCTTGTTCCCGTATCTCCCACAACACCAGTTCTGCGTGGAATCCCACAGGGAGATCATCAGGGCACGGTGGGAGAGGTGTGGATGGTAGTACGGCTGGTTTGGCTCTCAGCTATTTCCCGGCTTCCTCCACTAGCTTCCTGCGTCTTTCCCTAGAGGCGGCTTTTCTTTCCGTAGATGGGTCCTCTTGTGGTGGCTCTTGAGACTGCGGAGAGAGGGGTTGTGAGACTACATCCTCCCTGCATCGGTTCATGTCAATTTCCAGTTCTGCTTCCTCCCCCTGCCGTTCTCCTTGTGCTGCTTCCTCCTCGAATCCGAGGGTGTCAATTTCCTGGGGGGTTAGGCCGGCTAGCAATATATATTTTTGTTGCTCATCCAAGCTCAGCCTAACCTCCGTAGGTAAGGGTGGCATCTGCAATCCAGTGTGTAAAGCTCTTCGTGCCATGCTGAGCTTTCTCTGCATCACCTCCAATGACTCTCCTTGAGCTGTGTGGGTGGCATCCAAGATGGTGCGAGGAAGGCATTCTGTTGAGTGCTGAAGGCCACTTGGGCTACTTTTGCCTTGCTCTCTGCGATGATTTTCTCCTTCTCTGCCATAGCAAGGTGCTGCGCCAGTTTCTTCACTCTCTTTTCATTGTGCACAGCCCACTCCTTTGCTCTTTTGTTCATCACTTCCAAGCTCTCTCCTTGCTTTAGGGTTAGCATCATGAGTTTTTGCTCATAGTCTTCCAACTCCCTAACCAACCTTTCTTGCTCTTCTTTTTCAGAGGTTAGTTGATCTGTCAGGCGCTCGACCTCTTGTTGCTCCTTTATGCATTGTTTTCTCTCCTCATCCCTGGCATTCAGCTTAGCCACAAGCGCATCCACCTGAGCAGATTTCGTAGCGAGCTCCTAATATTGTACTATCAAGAGCTTGTGCTCTCTTTGCATTTTGACTAGTTCCTGTGTCTTGTTTTCGAGCTTTTGTCTCCAGTGCTCCTCCCTCTCATCCTTAGCCTTCATTTCTTATTTGAGATCTACGATCTCCCTCTACTGCATGGCTATCATTCTTGTTTTATCTAGCTGGAAGGCATCCACTGATTCCTTCTCGGCTGCCAACTCAGCCACCGCTATCTTGTGTTCCTCCTTAGCTTTCTCCAATTGGGAGAGCAGCTCGGTGACGTATTTGTCGTAATTAGCCGATGGCATCATTGTTGTGTGGATGGGTGAGGTTGAGGCTTCTACCTTCTAACTTTTGGTCTCTTACCTGGATTCCATATCCGTAGCTGGCCTTTTTTGTCCTGTGGCCGTGGTTTCTATGCTTTGTCCCTGGCCCATCTCCTTATTGATGAAGTACTGTATCCACGCCATGAAGTTTGACACGTCGGCATTGGTCGAGATGCCAGGGGTGATGGTGGTGGGTTCAATGGAAGGCACCAGGAGGGTAGGAATTGGATGAATCGGGGCCTTGCCCTTGCCCTCAGGGACTGGAGGTGGCACAAACTCTGGCACCTATGTGCTAGACCTTGGCCCCTCTTCTCTATGCGGGCTCAGGTTTCCCAGTTCATCTACTTGGCTTTGTTGCTCGATGGGCCGGCATGTGGCTTCTGCCAGGTCCTCTTCCTCCTTCCTTCGCAGCTCTTCCTTTTCCTCATCTGCCTTCTCTTCCTTTCCTCCTCCACTTTTCTCTGCTCTTCATTATTTTTTCCTTTTTCTTCTTTTTCCTTCCTTTTCTTCTCCTCTGCTTCTTGTTTCGACGCCTTCTTTGCTTTCTGCAATTCTTCTTTTTCCTTCTCCTCCTCCTGCCTTTTCATCCTCTCTCTCTCCTTAGCTTCTTTCAGGGACTCTTTCTTTGCCCTTTCCAAGTCTTCTCTTTCCTTCTTTCTACCTTCGTCATCCTTCTTCTTTCTCTGCGTCATCTTCTTCTTGGGTTTCCTGGTTGTCTCTTTGCTAGTCTGTCCCTCCCCTTCTCCTTCTATCTCAGTTCTATTGGTGGACCTATCCTTGTCTTGGTGAGGAGGCTTGTCCTGGTGAGGAGGCGACCTCTCTGGTGTTTCTCTTTCTCCTTCTTCTACCTCCTGTGCTTCCTTCACTGCCTCCTCGATGAGTGCAGTCAAGACACCTCCATACCTAATGAGGGAGGCTTTGGAGGAGGCTTTCTTTCTTTCCATAACTTTAGAAGCCAGAGATTCTCCTCTAGCTCGTACACTTCCTAGGGCCAATGCTTTGGCCGCCTGATCAATCGTTTTTTGCACGTACCCATTCCAATCTACTTCGTCTAGGGTATGGGCTGCTACATTCTCCAGCACCGACACGCTAATTCAATGCATCAAGGAATTGTAACACTAGCTAGAGAAGAGCACATGTATCAGCTTGGCCTGCATCCTGGCTTCTGCGTCAGGGATATCCTGGATGCTTATGCCGTCGTTTGTAAGCACATCTTCCTTCTTCATTCTCAGCATGGCATAAACATCCCTTTTTTATTTCCTCTCCGTCTTTGGTACCAATCCCAAAGCCTTCTCCACCAAGGTTGGATATAACCAGACCTGTACCTACTTTGCGCCTTCTCCTCTGCCCACTGTTACAATACCACATTCTTGGTCTGGGTTGTATGTTCTGAGGAACTCCACACACTTTAGGTGGTCCGGCTCCTGCGAGAACTTTTCAAGATACTTTGTGAGGTTGCATTGTTCCACCACCCTCCTAGCTGCTTCCTCCTTGGCCACCACAACTTCTATATTGTGGATGGTTTGGAATTTGAGCTGGTTGAAGGCACGGTTCTCTAGATGGATGCGGTATTGCTCCCTTTCCTCGTCTGTGAACGGGAGTCGATGGGCGCGGTCTTGCTGCGACATTTTATGATCCTGCCATAAATCATAACTTTCATTAGTATTTTCCACATGTCAATTCGCTGATTACGGGAAAAGAAAAACTCTATGCTTTTTGAATGAATTCCTTAGGAAGCCATGTAGATTTTCCTTTTTAGACTTGGACTTTTTGCCTTTTATTTCAAAGTTTTCCTGCCCATTTTCCTACCCCGTCCATTTTTTCATACTACATGTTTATGCTTGTTGCTAATTTTACTTTGATTTATCCCCCTTGATTCCTTTCTCATCTGATTCATTCCACCTCATTCCACCTTACCCCCTCCCCTTCCATCTTGAAATAGGATTGAAGGTCAAAAGTTTAAGGGCTTTCGGCATGTTGGAATGGGAGTTACTTGTGAAGGAGCCAAGAATAGAAATTTGGATTGTATTCCAGTCGAGCGGCGCTGTCCAAATCAAAGGGTTGAATTCCCACGTGCGTGATATATGTGAGAACATCTATGAGGAAGTCACCAGAGTCGACCCCACTCGCAATGTGAAGTTCTTCCTCTGTTAAGAGGCGGTTAAGGTAGGGATGCCCCTTTATGTGCTTGTCCATGGGTCGGCCCCAAAGAGTAGTTAACACTCTGTACGAGGTGGGCGCAACGTAAGTGGGGTCATACTTTGCTGTTTTGATGGCTCGGCGTTGGTCATTATGCGACATCCTTCAACTGCCCATTGCAGCCTAAGAGCGTACCACTGCCTCAAGAAAGGTAATCCAGTGTCAGCAAGGTGTGATAACTCCGCGATTTCTTGGTCGGTGATAGCAGAAGTGGTTCGTGGATCATATGACGTGATAAGGCACTGTTTGATGGCTTGCTCCATGGAGATCTCGCTACGAATCAACTCAGCAGCGGAGCGAGAAGCTTTTGCAAATTCGAATTCAAAGGTCGCCCAGGAGCAAGGCATATTGTGCACTTCCGTTGCAAAGGGTCCTTCTAATAGACCTAAGTCCAAGTGGTCGTAGCTGAAGGCTAGTGACACGAAGGTGGCATTGAGTTGTTTAATGCATTCCACCACGTCATCCTCGATGTCCTCCGCAAGGTCAGCGACTAGCGCTAGGAAGGATTTTTGTTCATAGGAGGGCATAAGGCCGACAGGTGGTTGATGTTTGACAAAACAAGCACTTTTGACAACGAAAATGGGCGGTTGGGAGTTTCCTTGAGCCTGCAATTTGGCTGTGTGGAATATGGGTGGGGTAGGGTCCGTCACAACAGATGGATTGCTGCATTTAGGTTTGCTTTGGGGAGTCGGATTGACTAATTTGGACACTGCCTCCTGTGACGGTGGCTGTTGCTTGGGCCGATAGGCCTGTGCGACTTTTTTGGCCCGAAGCGTAGATGAGTCGGATGGCTGGGGCTGTGGAGAACATTGTGACTTATGGTTTTGAGGCGTTAGGGGACGTGGGCTGATCAAGCTTGAGGGTGACGTATGAATAGTGCCCTTAGCCGTGGGGACCTTTGGGATCCACAGCCAGGTATTTCCCTCGTAGTAGCTTTGGGCATTCAAGAGGGCTTTAGGGACCCATCTTTGTTTGATCATGTGGTGCTTCTTGTGATTGCATTTTGGCCTCCTAGGTTTAGAGTTCTGGGTCTTCTAAGGATAGGAGCGTTGACTCCTAGGCGGTGGTTGCGGCTGTTTAGGCACCCATTGAAGGTGAGGCTGTGGGGTGTTAGCTTCGGCTGTGAGTTGCGATTTATGGGAGTCGTGGAGTGGCGGCCGCGCACTACCCCCTCCTTAGTCTTGCCTATGGTTGGTTCTACCGGTGGCTTTGAGGACGGTGATGGTGTCATGCAGCCTTGGCTGAAAGCTGTGACAATGCGCACGTTGCCTATTGCTAGGTGGATGAGCTGCGACTCATAATCAATATTGCAATGAGTCTGCTTTTTGAAGTTTCGCCCTAGCAGTGACTCTGTGCCTGCATCCGTGGCACTTGGTAATACGTAAAAAAGCATTGGAACAGTCTCAGACTCGATAGAAATGGCAACTCTGCACTTGTCGAGAAGTGCGTATGAGTGGGCTCCGTATGGGTTTAATTTGGCAATTGTGGGTTGAAGTAGCGTTTTACCAAGTTGGATCCAATGACTGTGGGTTAAGACGTTGAAGTCTGCTCCCTCGTTGATTAAGGCGTTGAAAACGCATGTTTGCTTGACAGTGACCATGATACGAAGGTAAGCAGGTTCTACGGCTTCCTCATCCTCTTCGTGGATTTCAGTGATTGTGGCTACTCGTACTTTGACCGGCGGTTCTAACAATGGCGGCTCATGCAAAGGATGCATGGGAGGGTAGTACTTCTTGACACGATTGCCATTGAAGAAGCCTATTCCCTCATCACCATCTAGTGTCTCAAGCTCGACAATGCCAGTTCGGCTGATCGCACGAACCTTGAAGGGTCCGAGACCTCTGAACTTCATTTTTTGCTTATGCCCCTTAACTGAGTAAAGGAGCACTAAGTCACCCTATTCAAACTTGCGCTGTTTGACATGCTTGTCAAATCAGCTCTTGTGTCGGGCTTTCTCACAGATAAGCACGTGGGTGGCTAGAAGACAAGTCTGTGATAGGCGTTCAAGCTCGACCAGGCGTTGCATCCATGCCTCCTTCCCTTCCCATCATTCTTGAAGTGCTATTCTCAGGCTAGGAACGAAGAATTCTAATGGTAGAATTGCCTCAGTTCCATAGGTCAGCCTAAAGGGGGTTTGGCCGATAGCCATTTTATATACTGTACGGTAGGCCCACAAGGTTGCCATCAGCTTGTTGTCCCAGTCGCTGCATGAGGCTGAGACTACTTTAGTCAGGACATTGATAAGAATCTTGTTAGTTGATTCTGCCTGGCCATTCACCTGAGGGTAATATGGTGAGGATTTGCAATGGATAATGAGAAAGGTGGATACGAGATGTGCTATCACTTCATTGATGAAGTGTGTGCCTTGGTCGCTAACCAGTTCGATGGGGCAGCCGAAGCGCGAGATCACTTGCTCCCATAAGAACTTGGCAATCGTCCTAGCGTCGTTTTTTTGTGTGGCTCTTGCCTCTGCCCATTTTGTGAGGTAATCCGTGGCCACAACGATGTACTTGGCTCGTGAGTATTGTGCCGCAGGACTGATGGACCCTATGAAGTCGATTCTCCATTTTTCAAAGGGTTGGCGAGCAAGAATTGGGGTCAGCTCCATTTGATCCTTACGAATCAGGACTTTTGTCCATTGGCACTCATCACAATGCTTGACAAATCGCTTGGCATCGCGAAAAAGTGTGGGCCACCATAGTTGAGACTGCAGCACCTTCGGTGCCATTGTGTCTCTACTAAAGTGTCCTCCTGCGATGCCGTTGTGCGCCTCTGAGAGCACATCGTGCATCTCATGCTCACACACGCATCTATGAAGCAATCCATCCTGCCCCAGCCTATAGAGTTGGCCTGCAATTAGCTGGTAGGGCTGAATCTTCAGGATCAAGCGCCTAAGTCGGGCTTTTTCTATTGGTCGCTCGGGTAGTCCGTGCTCGAGCACTTGGACTATGTCGTTCGCCCAATATGGCGTTAGATCAGCCTTAAATAAATCTCTCTCGTTGGACAGGTGGAATAGGTGGGCGTCGGGTAACTCATCAACGATGCCTTGTCTAACAGCTTCTCCTGTGGGGATGCGTGACATGTGATCGGCCATGTAATGTTGTTTTCCCTTTCGTACTACCACGGAGAAGTTGAACTCTAGAAGTAGGAGGAGCCATTGAGCTATGCGCCCTGTAGCACAATGTTTGTTTACTAAATAGAGTAGGGCTTGATGGTCCACGAAAAAGGTGAAGGGTATGGCCAATACATAATGCCGGAATTTCTTCACAGTAAACACCATGGCTAATCCCTCCCTTTCCGTTGTTGAGTAGTTCATCTCCATGTCAGTGAGTTGTCTGCTAGCAAAGCTCACTGGATAATCTAAATTGTGCTCACCAGGTTGGCACAACACTGCCCCCACGGCAAACTTAGAAGCATCGATGTGCACGTGGAAGGTAATGATCCAATCTAGGGCTCGTAGAATTGGTGCTGTTGTTAGAGCCTTTTTCAATTCTTCATACGCCTGTTGGCATGCCTCGGTCCACTCGAAGACAATCAACATATTGTACAATGGTTTGGCGATTAGCACGTAGTTCAGTACAAACCGCCAATAGTATCCTGTATGGCCTAAGAAGCATTGAACTCCCTTGTAATTAATTGGGGGTGGAAGGTCAACAATAACCCTGACCTTCAAGAAGTCAGTGGCAATTCCGTTCTTCGATACCACGTGTCCTAAGATGCATCCGTGCTTTACCTAAAACTGACACTTCAAGGGGTTCAAGGAGAGACGATACAGGTGATACCGTTCAAAGACTGCGCGGAGCCCGTCTAAGTGTTCAACCCCGGTCAAATGGACACACAGGTCATCGACAAAGACTTCTAACTCCTTGCAAAGCATGTCCTTAAAGATAGTGCACATGAGACGTTGAAAAGTGGTGGGGGCATTGGTCAACCCGAAGGGCATGACTATGTATGCAAAGACGCCCCACTCAGTGGCGAAAGCGGTCTTGTGCCTATCTGCAAGAGTTGCACTTGCACCTGGTTGTATCGTGAGAAGCCATCCGGAAAACTGTAGGCTTCCTTGCGTGCCACCCTCTCAAGCATGTGCTCGGTGTACGACAATGGATAGTTGTCTCTCTTTGTAGCAGTGTTCACTTTCTTGTAATTGACGCACACTCGGATTTTTTCATTCTTCTTCATCACAATGACTATGGGTCATACCCAGTCTGTGTGCTCAATTTTGTAAATGAATCCAGCTCTCATCAGCTTGTCAATTTTCTCTTTGACAGCATGTGAGCGTGTTTTGGATTCATAGGGTACGGTTGCTGCTTGACCAGCGTCGCGTCCGACGTCATGGGTATGTTGTGAGTCACAACACTAGGATCTACCCCCTGTAGCTCCTCTAAGGACTAGGCAAACATGTCTATATACTCTCGAAAGAGAGTGACAAGACTTGTTTCTTCTTCACCAATCAGGTTGTCGACAATGAATACTGGTCAGGGTGTTTCCCCTTCCTAGGCTAGGTCTACATCCTTGACCTTGGCTGGTCCTTCAATTGGTTTGCTCATCTACCCTTGACGTTTGGCACCTAACAGAACTACTACCCTATCCCCTTTTTTGAATTTCATAAAGTGTTTAGGGAGGTCCTGTGGCTTTCGCTGTTCTTCTGATCGTGTATCCCTGGGTTGCTTTGCCTTTTCCTGCCTTAACTGTCTACACCTCAGGTGGATGGGTAGGTCCCCCTTGGTGCGTTTGGTCATGGGTGGCCTAGGGATCTCTGGATCACTATTCGAAGTAACTTCCGATTCAGAGTCAAACCCTCCATCTTCGCTAGAAGAGGTGGTCTCCCCTAGTGGCCGCAGTTTGGATGGTGATTTAGTCCTAAGTATTGATGTTGTTCCTGGCTGGGCTAGGCCTGCTTGCTCAAGGTCTATGGCTCCTATGCATTCCAACCAAGCGCGATCACATTCCATGCGCATGATTCCTTGCTCTACTCTAAGGGCTTGCCTTTTTTGTGGCTTGGCGTATGCTCATATCATGCAGACTAGTGTAGAGAGTGCTTCGTTAGACTTGCCGATCATTTTGATGGCCTGCTCATATGCCTCCTGATCTGAGAATGGCAGGTCGATTGTAGCAAGAACGTGCATCCAATCCCGCTCATCCTCTAGGCATGGGATATACTTGGTCAAGGGCCCATAGGGCTTCTTGACGTGAGTGTTCCCCTTGAGCATAGCAGAGATGGCGTCTAGGTCGACTGGTGAGGTCTTCCAAGTGTCCATTTCTATTCTTACAGTGTCCGTTCTATTGCCAAGGAAGATCAAAGCCGTTACCCCAATCTTTGATGACTCTAGCGTTGTGCATCCAGGGCCGGCCTAATAGGACATCATAGTCCACTCCCTTCATGACTATAAAGTCAAGAGAGAACTGGACACTTGCGATCTTCACTGGCCAATTCTTCAGTACCCCCGAATGGCTTCACTCTCATACCGTTTGCTAGCGTAACATTAAACCTAGTAGCTTCGACAGGCGGGTTTCCCCAAGTTTGAAGCATTGCATGGCTAAGCACACTAACCCCAGCTCCCGTGTCTACAATCCCCTTTCTTGTCGTGTCGCCTAGGGCTAGGACCGGTAAGACCGTGTGCATCTCATAGCCTTCCCAAAAGGCATTGACGTGCAAGGATTTAGGCATGGAGTGCAGTGTCAAACTTGGTAATTGTGTTTCTACATCATGGTTTTGAGGGTCTGTCATGATCCGCTCTTGTGACCCTTCGACCCATTGCTTAAGATCTTGCCATAGGGTAGGATGCTGCTTAAGCAGATCTCCTAGGCTAAGTGTTACAGGGGTAGTCACTAGCATGGTCAAGAGATCATTGTATACTCGTCCTTCCCCTAACCTAGGTTGTTCGGGCCAATGGTTGTGTCTGATATGCGGCTCTGTCGTGTCAAGGCTTGGTCCTAGCAGCATTGCTTGTGGCGCAGTTGCTTCTGCCAACTTAGGTTGAGGTGGTGATATTGGCGTGCTTACGCTCGAGAGATCATCGATCTCGTCCTCTATGATGGGCTCAGCGTCTTTGAGATGCTCTTGAGCCTCGTTCACCCATTCCTTCACCTTCTCTATGGCCTCTAACTGTCGCTTTGGATGCGGGTATTCCCCTACCTTAGCGCTTCCCTTTTCAGCCATCTTAGGGGCTGAAGTCTCTGCCTCTGCGTCGTCTGAAACCTTCTTTCCCGCAGGCAGAGTCGTAGCACTCTCAGTTTTTAGTGCAACTTTAGCTTCCGATCTCCTCTTTTTCCATTTGCGGCTTTTCTTCCCTGTGGAGGTTGCGTCAAGATTGCTAGGTCCTGGCAGAGAGATGCCGGCCTGCTTCGTTTGGGCTCGGGTCATGACCCGCAATGGAATAGGTGTGGCCTCCCCATCGGGGTTTTCGACACCAAATAGCCCCAATGGGATAGATGGCAAGTTGGCTGAGCTAGAGGATGGCTTCCGCTTTGGGGAATCTATGAAAATCTAGGTGATTCCGCACTCTGTGCACCTTTTCTCAGCCTTGTCTCTGTTTTGCTGCTCTCTTTCAGGGCAGCGCGATGAGACATGACCGGGGTGAACACAAGTCCAACAAGTGACTGGATCCTATGGCTACCCTCCTAGGCCTCTACCTCGTCCTCGTCCTAACGCCATCACCGGCACGGGTCGATAATCCATGAGGACAGCGTTGCCCTCATCGTCATGCGAGACGTAAGGGTATATGCAGGTCTCTTCATCGTTTGGCTACTCCACGTAGTGTACTAGAGCATCGCTCGGTGGGTGGGTCACGTAAGGACCAGGCGGTCTAGGAATGCCTGTAGGATTTATATCCATTCTAGGGACGGTTGGTTTCATATTGTTAGGTGCAGGAAGAGCCAATGGGGCTCCCCTTTCGAAGAATGGCTGCGGCCTATTAGGTAGATAAGGCTTGCCATAGGGTTGCGAGTATGGAAGTCTTCTTGGTAATCTACAATGCGCGACATCATGGCCAAACCTACCGCAGTTAGCACAAGGCCATGACCTAGGGTCTTGACACTTGGCTAGCAAGTGGCTTCCTCTACAGTACATGCATTGGACATGCAGGTGCGTTGGTCGTCTCAACATGTCTTGTAACTTGGCTAATTCCATTTTGACCTTAGCCAAGCCTTGGTCTGTCTCGGTGGCCTTCTCCTTATCTTGGGATGATGGGATTGACCGCTCGTTAGAGGCTAACGTTCTCTCTGAGCTTCACGAGTTGGTCTCCTCTAGATTTAAGCTCCTCTGGAGCTTCGCTCTTTCAGAGCTGATCATCGAATCGGATGGCTTCCTCAAATACTCTAGCCACCGCGTCTCGCTGCAAGCTTGAATTGCTTGCCAGAGCCTTATACAACTCCTCGTCTTGAATTCCGCTGATGAATACAGTCAAAACTACTCTGTCAGTCGGTCGCTTGCCTAGAGGGATTCTCTTAAAGAGACTCCTCACATGGGTCATGTAGTCGCAGATGTCCTCCTTCTCTTTCTGCTTGACGTTCATCAAGCATACTAGCAGGTTATCGGAGTATCCGGGCTCGGCGAATCTCTTAACGAAGAGATCCTTAAGGTCATTGAAGTTGGCTCGCTCTGCAGCATCTAGGCTCATATACCACGTCCTACCCTTGTCACCTAGGCAAAGCCCGAATGCTTGCGAGCATTGAGTTTGGTCGTTGAGGCCGTTGGCTTCGCAAACTTGCTCAAACTGCTCAATAAAGCTATAGGGGTCGTCATGAGGTTGGTATTTATTGAGTTACTTGGCAACAATCGGTATTTTGGCTTGGCTCTTTGAGCCTTGGTTTGCCCCTAATCCTGCAAGCAGTGATGTCGCTAGTGCGGTGGCACTCTGCTCTACTGCAGTGTTATCAAGCAGTTGTTTCATGAGGAGTTTGCTCAACGTCAAGTCTCCCTCTACCACTCTCTCATGGTCTGTTCGGTTTCGGCCATCCAAGTTCAACACTCGCTGTACCTCATGCAGCTCCATGCTTTGCCTTTGTCTCCTAGCGTGATGATCCCTATTATACTCAGCTATTCCCTGCAATGCCTTGCAGGCTAGCCTTCTCTCCTCCTCTAGATCTGCAATGATTGCATCTGTTGTCCTACCATGGTGCTCGTATCGGGCGTGCGCGTCGTAACTGCTCACCAGCTGCTGGATAGCATCTAGGAATACACTCAAATCGAGCTTCTCGTTAGACCGATGGTCTGAGCTTTCTTCCGTCATGGTCGAATTCTTGCACTCCATTACGCTTTCGATCAAGTTGGATAGACTTGACAGATCCTCGTCGTTGGCGTTTCTTGCTTGGTTCTACTCTGTGCTTTGATGGTTTGTCTATATCTTGGGTCCTTTCCTATTGGTGAGTTCCTTAAGTGTTTTATCTGAGTGAGTTCCTTTGGTTATTGAATATAGACCTCAATTCATGGTCACTCGGTGAGTGTGTCGTTTCTCGTACACTTGTGCCCAATCAAGCTTTCAGCTTTCTTAAGTGTACTTCAAGTGCGGAAATTCAATGTGAGTGCAGCAAGCAATTCCTCAGCGTCTTACACACTCACGCTTGTTTAGGCCTGATAGGCTTGTAGGTCCATTTTCTGGCTGTTTTGTCAGGGTTTAGGGTTTCCTCGTATGTTGCCTTGTTCATTTTCAGTCGATCAGGTTTTACGGCTCAACGGCTCGCGTCTAAGTCCTTGGGTCTCGCAACTGTCCACTTCTAGCCGCTAAGCGGCTGCGCACTACAATTTCTCTTATCACGTGTGCCAGAATCAGGTTCTGAGCGCCCAAAGGGTTTCAACAATTTGCACTGTTGCGTATTTGCCGGGTCAGGTCAAAATTTTGACAAATTTAATAAAAAGTTGCACTCAGACCAACTAGTCCGAATTGCAGGGTTCGAGCAGATCACTCGGACGGGTCGAGGCACAGGGCCAAGGGTCGAATTTTTGGGTTTGACTCGGACGATTTTGACTTGGACGGGCCGAATGGTGAATTCGGACAGGGTGATTCGGACGGGCCGAACGGCGCTTGGCCGAGGGCCGAATTTGAGATGTGACCGAGGGCCGAATTTGAGACTCGGATGGGCCAAGGCCGGATGTGCCACGTGGTAAAAAGCTTTGACTCGGATGGCCGAGTGGGCTGACTTAGATAGTTGCCTCGGACGCAGTCCGAGGGACGACTAGGATTTGGCCGAGTGGGCCGAGGGCCGATTCTGGGACTCGACCCAGGAGAGGCCACATGGACAGGCCGAATGCGGCGCGCGTAACCCGCATGAATGCGATTTCGATCGTTTCACTAAATGTAGGCCGACACCATAGTCATGCACTTCCAGATCCTATCTAGGAAAGTAGAGGGAGAGGTTCGTATACTTGAACTGGCCGGTAAGTGCGTTGGTGATGCGATCGAATCAATACGGGCTGGAGCTCTCTATCTCTCTCTCTCTCTCTCTCTGTGAAATGGCACAAATGAGCTCTCCCTTGGCCTCCTAGCTCTTATATGTCCTCCCAAATGTGGCGTTGATGCCCCCAATCACTCACTTGCCGATCTTAGGCATCACTAGCAAGCATTTTACACATTTTGCACGATTTTTGCTCTGTTTTGCCCTGTTTTGAAACAGTAAACCCTACCCTTTTTCGGTTCGATTTCCTAACTCTAACCTACGCTAAATGCAACAAAGATTGAAGGAAAAAAACTGAAATAGGTTCTCCATGCTTTCCAATCATCAAACAACCAAAATATCCCAAAATACTTACTTGTTTTGAAGATAAAAAACACCCAAACTTCCTACCTATCTCAAGCTCCGTTTTTGGGGATGAATCTCCTACTTCGATGCTCGATATAAGGCGTGCAAGTGCTCAAGCTTGAATCCGTTTATCTCGGCAACGGAACCAAAATGTAGGAACTTTTGCTCAACCGCCAAGACCCACGGACCACTTATTGTTTCAAGCGTTCCAAGCGTTCCAAGCGAGCTCTAATGGCTATCTCTCACCTAGCCGACGCGCCGTCGATCCTACGAGTGTAGTGAGCTTACCTTGATGCTTGATCGAGTATCTTCCTCTCTCTTGCACTGCGGTAGCTCCACGATTCTCGATGCTAGCTCAAGCATCCTCAAGCCTCCTCCATCTCCAAGTTCCATCCTCCATAGCCGTGCGCGCAAGAGAAGAGAAGAGAAGAGAAGAGAAGAAGAGGAGAGGAGATGGTGAAGAGCTTCACCCTCTTGATCCCTCACTCCCACATACACTCACTCCCTCACACTCTCACACTCCCTCTCTCAAGAGCACAAACAAGCAAGAAGGAGAGAAGAAGAGAGGAAGAAAAAGACTCTTTTTTGCCACACACCCAAGAATCACATTCTCATTCACTTTTTCAACTTTATATACAAAACCCTAAATCCCTTTTGGGCGGTCATCCCCTTTTTCCCTTTTTTACATGGCCAGCCATAGCCTAGTCCCTTTTTCCCATTTCCCACCACTCTAATTTCATCCTATTCCCAACCAATGCGTACAATTTGCATAGGAGCAAGCCTGGTGCTCTTTTACAAGGATTCGGGAGCGCTTCCATATTTAATGGTGCGCCTTTTACTCTTTTTTTGCCTCGGGGCGACATTGAGACTTTCTGAGGGTCGTGCCCGAACATTTAAATTTTTCAGGGTCAAGGTGCCTTTTTTAGCTTTTATCCTGCTCCTTTTTTGCTATTTCCTTTTTTTCATTTTTCCGCTCCTCCATGCTGTGGGAAATACAATAACACACTTGCTCTCTTGGAATCACATACTCCATCCAACTATGAATGAAAGCCAAAATTAGTTTAGTAAAATAACAAAACCCCTAGCCCTAATCATCATGCAACCACTAAGAAAGCTATAACTAGTTTAGTAAACTTACATGGCGAACAAATTCATAGTACGGGTGGATGCTTCCTCTACGCACCGCAATGCATCCAACAAAGCATGGTCGACATCCACACAGAGTTTTGAACATAGAGCCACGAAATCGGTATGTACGGAACTCTCTAACCGAAAATAATACCAGAAAGCAACCACACACAATGCAACCAAGCACAAGTACAAGAAATACAACACAATGAAAGCATTACAATTAATGAGAATGCCTCCACATACTCCTGCCTCTCCATGGTACGCTCAGCATCTTCGAGTAAGTCCCATAATGAGCTCGCTCTTACATACTGAGCCTTCTCGTACTTAATCCGGGCCAAACTCAACTTTCTTTCAAGGTTAGAGAACCGAGCCTCTACCTGGCGGTGCCAAGCACCAACAGTATGGCGAGCATGCTATGTGCCTATGGGACGGCCGGTCTTTCGACATGGAATATCAAAGTGGATACCATGCTCATCCTTCAAATGCTTTATCATCCTTGTCCGTCTCTTTATGTTGATATGCCTCTTTGGACAAAGAATATCAACATGACATTGACAAGCAAGAGACCCATCAGGTAGTGTCATCTCCATGTGTGGTGGATTTTCCTATGTAAAATGACATTCTATTAAGTATCACATCTTACAAGTATGCTTACTAACAATATCGAAAGTAGAATAAACACTTACTTGAGTGTAGCTCGGCACATCTTTTTCGATGGATATCTGAGATGCACCTTTCGCAAGAACCCCTCTACAAGCACGTCGAGGAGATGATGCAATCTAAAAAAAAGAAACAGAACTACACAATATGTGAGAAATCAATAATGAACATCAAGAAAACCCTAAACTAATATTAAATAAGGCATCTTACTCTCGTATTTTTTCTCGAATGGGCATCCAACGAAGGATGGCTGCGAGTGTGTGGAGCCATTTGCCGGATGTAAAAGCATGCCTACCTACTCATAACCATAACATAATCCATGTCACAAAACAACAAAAAGTGAGTAGTTTATAACTACTCATAACCAAGTACATGTCAACTAAGTGCAAAGGAAGTGAGTACTCCATGACATAATCCATGACACACTATCGTCCATAAATACTCATAATCCATAACAAAATCCATGTCACATAATCCATGACAAGTACGTTACAACAAAAAGTGAGTAGCTCATAACTACTCATAACCATGACATAAACCATGTAACATAACAGAATCCATAAAGTAATCCATCATGACAAGTACATGACAACAAGAAATGAGTAATTCATAATGCTTCCCAAATATTGTGAGCCCCATCCTAGATTAGCAAAATAATCAACATGCTCTTCAAAAAATGAGTAGCATGGCTTACTTTTGTGGACATGCTCGAGGAAAGACCAAAGATTGAATATGTCATGATTCATGACCAATGGTGGATGCCACATCCAATCTAATGACTAGATGTGTTCTATTTAGTAACAATAAAAAAGTCCATCCATCAAATAATTGATGCATCCTATTCAAAAAATTGGTAGGCTATCAATAGTAGGTCAGATACCTCTAATGTAACAATTCTTCACCAAGCTATCACCTCACTACAACCACTTCCAAGTACTAGTGCCTTACCTTATTGTTCCTAGTGCAATAATATATATTTTGACATTGTAACATGGTTGTTGGGCTTCCTATATGATTCCAATTAATGAATTTTGAGAAGGATTGAAACTCAACACATTCATACAATTCCCAACACTCGCCAAAATTGACCTATATAGATGATCTATAGGTAGATCTATGCTTTGCATATGTATTAATTGCCATATCCCTAATGGTATGCGGCCATTAAGTAGATTTTGGGGCATGGAAAAAGCTAAAAGTGATGATTGGTGGGCTTGCAACTACATCAAGGATAGTCCCATTAATGTGGCTGCAACCAAGATCGAGGTTCTACATTGTAATCATATTTGAAAATGACATTAGGCTTGTGACTACATTAGGGGTAGTCCCATTACTACGATTGTAACCAAGATTGAGGTTTTTCATTGTAATCATATTCCAAAATGATAGTGACGTTAGCAACATAGAGACCTAATCAACAAACCTTGAAAATGCCAAGTGATGGCACTTGGACTATGCTATGGTTGTTAGGCTTCTTATATGATTCCAATTAATGAATTTTGAGAAGGATTGAGACTCAACACATTCATACAATTCCCAACACTCGCCAAAATTGACCTATATAGATGATCTATAGGTAGATCTATGCTTTGCACATGCAATAATTGCCAGATTCCTAATGGTATGCAGCCATTAAGTACATTTTGGGGCATGGAAAAAGCTAAAAGTGATGTTTGGTGGGCTTGCAACTACATCAAGGATAGTCCCATTAATGTGGCTGCAACCAAGATCGAGGTTCTACATTGTAATCATATTTGAAAATGACATTAGGCTTGTGACTACATTAGGGGTAGTCCCATTACTACAATTGTAACCAAGATTGAGGTTTTTCATTGTAATCATATTCCAAAATGATAGTGACGTTAGCAGCATAGAGACCTAATCAACATACCTTGAAGATGCCAAGTGATAGCACTTGGACTATGCTTAGCATGTATGCAATATGGTACTACTAACTCCAAGCATTGGCACTTCCAACATAAGTAACTCTTCCAACATCAATATGTTTGCATCCAAAGAGAGCATTGTTATGAGATTATTGTGAAATTATACAAAAGGATTGAAAGATGCAAGGTTTCCCAAATATTGTGAGCCCCAAATGCTAGTCTAATCCATATTCAATCACATTGATGCTAGTCTAATCCATTTTATTGATGGAGGCAATCAACCAAGAGCGAGAGACCAAGACAAAATGAGACAAGGTGTGGCAATTTATGAATAGATAAAAAATCATTACTTGGTGACATGAAAAGGTTACAACATTCTAATCCATCGTACTGCCTTGAATCCTTCAAAGGCACCAAGAATACATAATATGGCTTCAACACGCACAGAATTTAGGATCCTCATTTGTTGCGTATTGAGACATAGACAGTGAAGCGTAAGACGTCTACGAAGAAGACAACATGATGAGGATCATTACCTTCTGTCCTAGCCTGAAACCAATAAACAAAGGCTCCCCCAAGCCCAGCAAAGCGCGCTCAAATAGCAACTAGCCGCAAGTCGTAGGCCTCAACACTATCTCCCACGCTGCAGGTAACGGGACGTGGTTGACCACAAATGTGCGCTCTAGGTGTGCAAAGAAACGTCCGTTTGAGTGGGTAAGGGTTTTGCAAAATCAAATTCATAAACGGGGCAAAAGATGTCGCTTGAGTGGGTTGCGATTTACAAAGATATATATGGAAACTGCCCATGACCAGCCCGCAGAGAGGAACCACTTGTCATAACTAACCAATCCGTAGAGAGGGTGTTACCACGCATGCAAGGTCAGTTAGGTAGACGAAGAAGAACAGGCATCTCCTGTGTAGGCCTATGTAGGCGAAGAAGAACAAGCACCTCCTATTTTACCTGTGTAGGCAAAGAAGAACGGGGTCCAGTGTAGAACAGCTTGTGTAGACCCCGAGAAGCAAAGGCTGTGTAGACCCCGGGAAGCAAGGGCTGTGTGTAGGCAAAGAAGAACAGGGTCCAATGTAGAATGGCCTGTGTAGACCCCGGGAAGCAAAGGATAATCTCCGCTGCCTTAGCAAACGGGCGCCTTCTACCAAAACATAGCTGCGAAGTGCTGAGGGAAATCACGGCGCCTCAGCTAGATTGGCGCCTCCTGTGGTAGAGTGCTGATGGCGCCTCCTGCGGTATAGTCGTTGATGGAAGTCGTAGAGCCTTCTCACGAATGCGTCTTCAATCGAAAACACAGCTGCGTGTCTGCAATGGATGAAGCAATGGAAGGAACGCCATTCGTGAGAAACAAGGTGCATCTGCAGCTTCACATGCGCACACGTGTCGAGGCCACCTTGTTCGTTGGTGGCGCACTACATTCTCTAGGCCCCTCCCAATTATAAGGAGTTAAGGCATCTCCAGTTTCACATGTGCACACACGTCTCCCCAGTACCATCGACGGGCACTTTTTCGACTAGATGGGTTTAAAATTGTGGGCGGGCTCATGAATTTAGGATGGGTTTACTTAAATGTGGATCGACGTCTGCAATGTGGTCGTGAGGATGGGGGTCAATGACAGCCATTGATCCCAACTCCTGGAGCTCTTAAAGACCCCATGGGAGATAGTGCTGAGGGGAGGGATGCTTTTTTAAATGAAATGATTATGTTTTTTTAAAAAAAATTATGAGTGTTTTTTTCTATTAAAGATAAAGAAAAGCGTATCTCTCTCTATCCCACGTACTAACGGGGGGGAGGGGGTTTAAATTTGTGTTGATGGAAACGACTAGGGATGAATGAGAATCTGAGCAACAAAGCGCCACGCCAAGAAGGTAAAAAACACGTATCAAGGTGAAAACTGACAAATGACGCAACACGCAGGGGGTGAAAATGTCAAAATTAAATAGAAAACTTAATTTGGAGAGATATGTGCATCAGATGAAAATGCCGTAAAAAACAAAACAAGGTAGGGTGATGCAAGGAATGACATGGACAATGCATCCGGTGCGTTTGGCAATAGAAAGAGGGGTTCACATGGAAAAGTATAACAAACTAGCACAAAAAGTCACACAAAAATTATTTGCACAAAATTTGTTAGTCGAAATGAAATGCAAAAAGAAGGAAAATAGTTCGCAAGGAGGAGTGGATAGGCTATCACATCAGAACGCCGTTTAGACAAGAATATGATCCATTCATATGGAAAAAATGGTAAGAACACCCGAAAATGTGAACAAAAATTAATTCCAAACAAATTGTAAGTTAGAATATGGGGTAAAAAAAAGGAAAAATGTCAAGAGTGGATGACTAGCTCAAGGAGAGAAATTCCAGGAGCTCGAATCGAGAAGAGACTACCTCTAGGAATCTTGAGAGAGCTTCAATAATGCAACAAGTGAAAGATTAGGCCCAAGTACTCAGGATAAAGGCAAGGGCACTGACTCAAGCCAAGAGCTAGCGGAGATGAGGATGGAGCTAGCTAGATTATAAGAAATAATGAGACTACTGACATGCCCTCACGTCCAATGCATGTATTGTGGCAAAAACCACATGCTAGTTGAGTGTCAAGACCCTCAGTCCTGACCTTGTGCCCATTGTGGGCCATAGATAGCAGGCTGCTGAGGAGACTCCCATTTTTGCAACCATATAATCCACCATAACTAGTGAATAGGCCACCAAACTTCTTCAAAAGGGAAGTCCCATTGGCTCTCCTGGCACCTAATAACGCCAAGTCAGCCATTCCTTGGATGGAGATAAAACCCACATGCATACCTAGACCACTTGGACCCTACATGACCCATCCACCCAGTAACACTCCAATCCACTGCATGGAAGAGCTGAATGATGAAGAGCCTTATGTACACCCTTACATCTTGTACAACGAAGAGGGAAATGCAGTCCTTATGGACTACTAACTAGTATACTAGTGATGGAGTTAGATAGAGGGACAAGTAGAGGCTTAGGAGGGTAGACCCAAGAACCAATCACATGCTAGACTTGCGGCCACCCAGGACATATTTTTTCATGTTGCCCTAAGCGGGAGCAAGAAATTTGAGACAAGGCTGATAAGAGATGCATTGAATGTGAAATCATGCACCCGTTTGTTGATTGCCCCAAATGAAAGCCCTCCTCTAACTCATCTAACGAGCCCTCAACCCCATTGGGGTTGTTCAATGTTGAGACACTCGATGGGGAGGCCATGCCTATCCCGTTGCATATCATGACACGCACACACACAAAGCAGGCTAGCATATCGTTGCCAAAGACTAACAACTTAAATGCAGCCTCAATCAGAAAGAGGAGCCGTAGGAGAAGGAAGAAAAAACTGGACGCAAAGGGCACATTGAAAAAAGAGAGTACCACAATGCTGTTTGCAAGAAAGAAAGTGACGGACGCAGAAGTAGAAACATCAGCCCCAAGGATGGCTGAGAAGGGAAATGAGAAGGTCGAGGAGTACCCCAACCCACAGCGCCAGCTTGAAGCCATCGAAAAGATGAAGGAGTGGGTGAAAGAAACCTAAGAATGCCTAAAAGACACCGAGTCCATATTGGAGGACAAGATCAATGATCTCTCAAGCATAAGCATGCTAGTGTCACCTCCACGACCAAAATCAAGAGATACGATTGCATCGCAAACAGTGCTACATAAACAATGCCTAAACGCTACTTATGGGCCAACGAATCAGCTAAGGCCATTGGCTAGGAAGTGCAAAGACAAGAGCGCAGCAAGCAGCTAGCAATCTCCTCACCTCACTGGTAACCACCCGTGTGATGCTAAGCCTAGGAGATTTGCTTAAGCAGCATCAATCGATGTGACAAGAGCTAAAAGAGTCGGTTGAAGGACCAATGGGGTAAGGTGCCACTGACTGGAATGAACATGATGTAGAAACTTAGATACCAAGTCTGATGCTGCACTCAATGCTAAAATCCTTACACGTCAATGCCTTTTAGGAGGGCATTGAGAAACACATGCTATCTTGCCAGTCTTAGCTCTAGGCGACACCACAAACAATGAAAGGAATCGTGGGCACAGGAGTGGGAGTTAGTGTGTTGAGCCATGCAATGCTCCAGACCTGGAGTAACCCACCAGTCAAGACGACCAGGTTTAATGTCACTCTGGCTAATGAAACGAAAGTGAAGGCATTTGGAATGTTGAATAATTGGTGAGTAAAAATCGCAGGAGTCCAATTCTCGATTGATTTTATAGTCATGAAGAGAGTGGACTATGATATCCTACTAGGTCAACCTTGGATGCGCAATGCGAGAGTCATAGAAGACTGGGGCAATGGCTTGATCTTCCTAGGCAATCGAATGGAAGTTGTAAGAGTAGAGATGGATACCTAAAAGACTACGACGATCGACCTAGATGCCATCTCCTCTATGTTGAAGGAAGACGGTCAAAATATGAGATCTTATGGGCCATTGACTAAGTATATCCCTTGCCCTAAGGATGAGTGAGCTTGGATGCATGGCCTTGCCACAATTGACTTGCTGTTCTCAGACAAAGAGGAATATGAGCAAGCTATTAAAGTAGTTGTTAAGACTCGAGAAGAGCCTTTAGTGGCAATCTGCATGATGGCTAGGAGCATGTAGAGAGGACCCAACTTGGTCTCATTCCAAGTACTAAACAATATATGAGAGCTCCATGAGATCTTGGAGCACATGACCAACAAGTTAGCTGGCAATCCGCCAGCAAACCTTAAACCACTCGAAGATCTCTTAAACAAATCTAAGTGGTGATGGACCAAAGTGCATGACTTAAACTTGATGTATGATTGGGCCTTAGTCATTGACGAGAAGAACGGAACATATCAAGACTTGGGAAATGACAAACAATCGGATGAAGATAGCTCTAACGATAAATATGAGGACTGTTGTTCCTTTAGTTGATGGAAGTTAAGGAGAGATTGACATGATAGAGTACGACACTGAGGGACGGGTGATATAGCAAATATGAGTAGACTCCACAAGTAGACTCCAAACTAGGCAAGGGAAATGCCTTTAGAATCGAAAGAGGAGTCATGCACATGGGTTGCAATCGCACCTAGTTGGAACACGTAGGTGCAATAGTCTTTGACCAAGTAGGCCTAGCCCAACCAAGTGCCACGCCATCGCTTTAGACAGATTCACCATCAGAGCCATGACCACCAGGAGATACTCCCTCTTCTAGCGAAGTCGGAGAGTTCGATTCCGAATCAGAAGTAAGCTTAAATAGTGATCCCAAATTACCTCAACCTTCTAAGACTAGACACACCAAAGGGGACTTACCCACCTCTCAGGCACCGAAGGTTAAAGGAGGAATTAGCCTAAGGACGCATAGGCAGAGGAGAAAAGAACATTGCAAGACCTACCATGGAGATTCACCGAGTTCAAGAAAGGTAATAGGGTAGTGATCTTGTTGGGGGCAAAATGCCAGGGGCAAGAAGCGAACCCATAGAAGGATCCACCAAGGTCAAGGAGGTCAAATTAGCCACAGGGAGGGGGAGACACCCCCACCTGTTTTTATAGCCGATGACCTAACCAAGGTAGAGGAAGAAAGTCTCATTGCTCTCTTGCAAGAGCATATAGACTTCTTTGCTTGGTCCTTGGAGGAACTCATGGATGGCTTCTCGAGGTACAACCAGGTGCAAGTGCACCCTAACAATAGGCACAAGACCGCCTTTGCCACTAAGTGGGGAATCTTTGCCTACATAGTCATGCCCTTCGGGTTGACTAACGTGCCAGCTACCTTTCAAAGGCTCACGTGTGCTATATTCAAGGATATGCTTAGGAAGGATTTAGAGGTTTTTGCGGACAATCTGTGTCGTCACTCCACTTGGAAGGAGCACATAGACAAACTTTGAGCTGTCTTTGAATGGTGTCGATTATATCGTCTCTTGTTGAACCCCTTAAAGTACCAATTTTGGGTGAAGTATGGATGTATCCTAGGGTACGTGGTGTCAAAGAATGGCATTGCCATCGACTTCTTGAAAGTCAGCAGGGATATCATCGATCTCCCACCACCATTGATTACAAGGGAGTTCACTGCTTCCCAGGCCATATAGGATATTATCGGCAGCTTGTGTTAAACGATGCATTGATTGCTAGACCTCTATACGAGCTGTTGATTATATTCGAGTGGACCAATGAATGCCAACATGCATTTGAGTAGTTGAAAAAGGCTGTAACCACTATGCCAATCCTATGAGCCCCAGATTGGGCAATCACCTTTCATATTCACATTGACACTTTGAAGTTCGTTGTAGGAGAGGTGTGGTGCCAGCCTCGTGAATACAACTTAGACTATCGTGTGAGCTTTGCTAGTAGAAAACTCACAGATACAGAAATGAACTATTCAATAATAGAGAGAGAAGGTTTAGCCATGGTGCTTGCTGTAAAGAAGTTTTGGCATTATCTTTTGGCTACACCTTTTAACTTTTTTGTTGACTATCAAGCCTTGCTCTACCTTGTTAATAAACCGTGTGCTATAGGGTGCATAGCTCGATGGTTACTTCTGCTTTTAGAATTCGACTTCTCTCTGGTCGTGTGCAAAGGAAAGCAGCATTATATGGCTGACCATATGTCTGGCATCCCCATGGGAGAAGCCGTTGTGGACAGGGCATTGTAACAAACTACCTGATGCCCATCTATTCAGCCTATCCAGTGCAAATGGTTTGTTTAAAGTTGATTGTTTAAAGTTGATTTGAGGCCTTATTAGGTAGATGACATAGTCCAAGTGCTTGAGCACGAACTCCTTGAATGACCAATCAAAAAATCCTCACTTAGGCATCTCATTCTCAAAATCCAACCATATTAGTTGATAGCGGGCCAACTTTATCAGCTAGGGCAACACGGATTGCTGTGCAGATCTATGTGTGAGCATGAAATGCACGATGCACTAGCAGAGGCACACAATAGAATAGTGGGAGGGCATTTCAATAGAGATACAAAAGCCCACAAGATTCACTGACTGTATGCCAAAAATTGCTTGTAATAATTTTCCCTCTGCAGTCTCAGTTATGGTGACCTATCCTTTTTCGAGATGCAGGGTGATTTGTAAAGCACTGTGATGAGTGCCAAAGGACCAAGGTACCAGTTCGCAAGGACAAAATGGAGTTGAGTCCAATCGTTACAAGGCAACCATTCGAGAAATGGGGAATCAACTTCATTGGGCCAATCAATCCTGCAGCACAATACTCATCACAAGCGAAATGCGTCATTGTTGCCATAGACTACCTCATGAAGTGGGAGGAAGCATGAGCTACAAGAAAGAATGATGTTAGGACCACTAGCAATTCCTTTGGGAACATGTAATCTCAAGATTTGGTTGTCCCATTGAACTCGTTAGCGACCAAGGTATGCACTTCATCAATGAAGTGATCGCTCATCTCCTATCCACCTTTCTAATCATTCGTCAAAAATCCTCACCATACTATCCCTAGGCTAATGGCTAGGCAACTGAGTCTACAAATAAGATACTAGTAAATGTCCTGACCAAATTAGTCTCTCCTTCATGCAGTGACGACTGGGATAACAAACTCATGGCAGCCTTATGGGTCTACTACACAACCTATAAGATGGTTGTGGGACTCCCTTCAAGCTAATCTACAGGACAGAAGCAATCTTACATGTAGATTTCTTCATTCCTAGCCTGAGAATGGCTCTTCAACAGAGATGGGATGGAAAGGAGGCATGGATAGAGTGCCTAATTGAGCTAGAATGCCTATCAGAAAACTAGACTTCTAGCCACCCATGCACTAATATGCAAGAAGGCAAGACACAAAAGCTGGTTTGACAAGCATGTCAAGCAGCAAGATTTCGAATAGGGAGACTTAGTACTCTTGTACTTTGTCAAACGTCATGAACAAAAGATGAAGTTTAGAGGGCTAGGGCCTTTCAAGATCAGTCCACTAGAGTTTACTCGACTGGCAATGTGTAACTTCTCCTCAGTCAGAATTCGATCTACATATGGGTGGGTTAGGAGGTGCTCTTCTAAGGGTCAGCCACCACAGATGGTGATCAACACCCTATAGGAGGTTGGAGCTACATAAGAAACTAAGATGCCCATGCATGGAGGAATGAAGATCTATCCAAGAGACTGTCAAAAACTTCCATGCAGCTCTTTGTGGTGCAACAAGTCCCGAGGAGCAATTGAACCACCGGAATAAGGAGAAAATACACATGCTAGATGTGTGGAATGAACTGTAGCAGGTGGTGATGATGTTGTCTCAAATCATGGAGAAGGGTAAGGAGGAGTTGGAAGAGAGGGCCAAAAAGTGGGAAGAGCACAACTTTGAACGAGTACGAGAACTTGTTGAGTGCTTGGCCATAGCTAAATGTGAGCGGGTGTTGGCAAAGGCTAGGGCTAAAGCCACAAAAGTAAGTTTAGAAGCACAACGAAAAGCCTTCTTGGGCACAGTGCCCCACGTAACACAAGAGAAGGGCGAGGATTCCTTGGAGAGGACAAAAAGGAAGCTAGAATTGACCACCAGAGCTTAAAGTATGGCATGCAGGAGTGAGCTCTCCCCACTCTAACAAGAAAACAACAATGCTAATATTTGAGGCAAGCTGGTCTCTCCACTAATGAGTTAAAGGAGCTACGATTGGAAGAGCACGAGCCGCTGCATCCACCCCCAGCTCAGACCCCACACAGGAGCAACCTCTAGAGGAAGGGCCGGATTTTGAGCAAGAGCTAGGAGAAGAGCAATAGACCCAGGAGCTTAGCCCGCCAGTGCTAGATGAACCCCAAGAAGATATAGAAGGTAGCCAAGTACGAGAGAGCATCATGGACACTAGGAGAAGAAGACATGAATTTGTGGAGCAAGCCCAACAGAGAACTAGAGCACAACCTCAATAGCTTCCTGGAGAACCCATGCCTCAATGTGAGGATTGCTATCTTGTCAAAAATGGCCCCAGGAGGTGAGCATTTAGGAGCAAGGAGAACTCCAAACCCAGCCCTTCTTTCGAACTATCATTCCTCTACCCACGGGCCCTAGATCGAGTCCTACCTATGGAAGTAGTGGACATAATAATTAAAATGGCCAACAACTTGGAAATTCAATGGGTCGTAGAGTGGAGCATAGTGAAGCTCCAAACTACTAGTAAGACAAGGTGTACCAGATTCCCAAGATGGTCCAAGGCTTTGAAGCACAACCCAAGTGGTGAAGGAGGATCTGGGACACAAACCTTGATGCATGGATGACATTCTATGGCACACTCCCGAAAGAGAGGAACGATCCTATCTACATGGCCTACCCTTGCAGGAACGGAGTGGACTACAATAGGGAGGAGCATGGTAGGTACGACTTCCCCAAAATGTACAATGCCAATACAGAGAATCCCGAGGAGTGCCTAACCTTCAAGGCAGGAGATCTTCGTCCTTCAATCATGCACTTCTTCAATGATTTATCATCCTGTCCAAACCTCACTTTCATCACAACTTGTAATTATCTTAGGACCATTAGGTTTCTACTAAAGCAATCGCTAGCCGCTGAGGAGGCCCACCTACCTCCACTCTTTTTTTATCTCAACCTAGGAATAGATAGTTGTGCCATGGCCCCGGCTAATGATGAGGGCTATGTTGTTACCCTCTTTTTGTATGAAAGTTCTCAAAGACATGAACGATAGCCGGTTTACTAGGTGTGGATACCCCTTTTTGTCAACCACACCTCTAAACATCAAGGCTAACCTCAAGAGCTACATGCAAAGCCATGCCTTTTTGAGCAAGTCCCTTAGGCCACCTCGTGATGCATCATCAAAAGAGGATTGGGGTACAGCCTAGGAGTGCCATTGTAGCTATTTTTAAAAAAAAGAAAAAAAAGAAAGAAAAAGAAAAAGAAGAAGAAGAAGAAAGAAAGCAAAAAATGAAAACCAAAGAAATCACAACAAACAGTAGTTTACACCACATAGGCCATAGTCATTGCACCTAGGGGTTCTCAAGTTAGGTGCATTTGGTGGCTTCGATCAGCCGGCTTTGTCCCTAACCCCCTAGCCTGTAATCATTGAATCTACTTAGCTACGTGTGTGAGAATTAATATGTATAATGAGAAATAATATAATTAATTAGACATTAATTATTAAAAATTTTATATATAAATTAATTATTATTAAAATATATATACTCATATTTTAATTAATATATTATATAATTATGTACATATATGATTAATTATTAATTTTGAGAGAGAGAGAGAGAGAGAGAGAGAGAGAGAGAGAGAGAGAGAGAGAGAGAGAGAGAGAGAGAGAAGAAGAAGAAGAAGAAGAAGAATTTCTTGATATAGTTTATGGGTTGTTAAGTTTATGTAATATTGTAGCCTCAATGTATGAAGATAATGTATATGCCATGGGTCAATGTGAATAAAAACTAGTATTAAATGTATTTGTCTTTGAGAAACTTTGAGAAATGGCCATAAGGGTTCTTTGGAGATATAGTTTATACTTGATCTTGTTAACATTGGTCTTCCACTCTCTAAATTTGTTCATCCTAAGAAAGTTTGAGAAATTGTCATAAGGATTATTTGGATGTATATTTATGGTTGGATCCTATTAATGTTGGTCTTCCACTCTTTATATATAAAACAATGAGTGCCACATCTTCATATATTGCATTTTTGTGCATTCAACATTGTATGAGTCTAAGTTTACAAAGTTTTTGAAGTTTAGATTATGTTTCTTACATCAATCTCCCATGAACTCTCTTGCCACATGAAATATGCTTTCAAACTACACAAGGAGAACATTGCCATGAAGCATTGGGAGAATCTAGGTAGAAAGCACCTAGCATCAATCATGGAAGCCCCACAACTTAAGTCTCAATAAGCTCAATTTAGGAGTCTAATGGGTGTGAAAGACCCTTTACACCATGGGGCTAGCTTGAGATGACAACATATGTGTTTTAAGGTCCTTGTAGCCTTTCTCAAATCAAGAGACTCAATCATAGAGGTTGACAAATATTCTATGTTTCATGTGTGCTAATGGTGCTTAGTATATCAAGGGTGCTGGAGGAGACTATCCATGCTTAGTGCATTAGGGGTGCTAGAGGAAACTATCCATGAGAAAAAGTGTGTTGGTTTGAGCTTCATTTTGGTTCCATTTTCATAGATTAGGAATGGAGAGAAGCATTGAAGGCTTATCCATCCCATGACATAATAGTGGGTTAGTTTAGTACTTGCTTGTTGCAAGAACTTCAGATTAGAGAATATTTCACTTGGTGTAGGGCAAGCTAAAGTAGGATTGATTTTAGTAATTCAAGTTATTTTTTTTCCTTACCTTGATTTATTCTAATGAGTTTAATTTTTTGAAAGCATAAGATGTTGAGATGGTAAGCTCAACATGTGCGAATATTGATGATGGACTAGCTAGTTAGATAGGTTTGCATACCTACACTTAGCATGTCAGTGGTCAATGTGACCCTCACATGGCTACAGACTTATCACTTATTGTATTTGGTTAGTTATATCCACCTACAACTAGCATTGTTATAGTGCCAATCAATTAGTATGGTCCGTTATGCAATGTTTGAATTAGTAGGCAATTTTCCTTATGTATCTTATCTTTGCTTTATGGACATTCTATTATGAGAGGAACAAGAAAGAAAATACCAAAAGGAAAACATTTTGGCATCCATCTCTCTTTGTATGTACTTGAGTGAGATTTCTTTTGTGTGTGTGTGTGTGTGTGTGTGTGTGTGTGTGTGTGTGTGTAGTAGCTTAAGCAAGTCTCCCCACCATGCAATTCATGACATGGTATCAGAGTGGTGCCATTAACAAAGAGAGGCTAGTTTTGAAGGCTAAAGTGAAAGAGAAGGAGCAATGATTCAAGGAAGTAAGAAATTGGTAAGAAGCTCTCTCATCCTCTCTCTCTTTCCCTTGGATAGTACTTATGGAGGCATGGAGGCACTGAAAGTAGAGTAGAGCAAAAATCTTAGATTGCTATGAGATTTGGTGTACAAGAAAAACGGTGTATATTTTGTAGAAAAACCCTTTAGGGCTTACCCATTGTGTTTTTGGCCATGTGAGACCATTTCGAGTCCCCTTTTAGCTCCCCAAGTTACAGATATCAATTTTAGGGTATACATAGCTTATAGATTTTAAATCTACAAATTTGAATATGTTTATCAAGAAGAAAACACATGATCTATTTGTAAAACAAGTTACAGATTGTATGTATTATTGAGCAATCAATGAAAAAGATTTTCTAGTGTAAGGCTATGCACATTTTTTGAAAGGTTACAGAATACTTGTTTATTGTCTAGTACTAACGATGAAAATTATATCATTTGATAAGCTAGACAAGAATAATTATCCATTGTAGAAGTTCCATGTGACGAACTTTCTTATTTGAAAATGCCTTAGCAAGTTTATTTTAGGTGAAGAAAAGAAAGTAAAGTCAAGTAATCCTACAATTGCAAAAGGATTAAAGATGTGGAATGAATGGAATGCAAAATACAAAAAGGTAATATATTAAATATTTGTATTCATTGATAACACTATGATGGGGTATATAAAAAATGCAAAAATTTCATATGCATCTTGGACAACCTTTGAGAATATGTTTTCAATAAATATAATGGCACAAAAGATTTAACTCAAGCAAGAGCTGAATATCTTGAAGAAAGGGAAGATATCTATAAATGAATATGTTTTGAAAGTGGGAAGCGTTGCAGATGCCTTAGGAGTTATTGATGCAAAGCTTGATGATGTTGATTTGGTTTCATATACTTTGGGTAGTCTTAATAATGAGAAGGTCTAGAAATATTTTGTTACTTCCGTGTATTACAAAAGCCATTTCTAGATTTTGATGAGTTGGTCTATCTCATGATTAGAGAAAATATCAACATGTAAGGTAAATCATCTGAAAGAAGTTGTGAAGAGATCCAAGCATTTTAATCAAGTTTAGGAAATCCTCTTCAAGAGGTTGTTGCATGGGTAGTTCTAGTCATAACTAATAAAACACAGTTTGGTGACATATAGATTTTGAGAGGCTGTGGTAATTCTAGGGACAAGGGGGAGCTATAGAGCACGAAGTTGATGGCAAAATAGAGGTTCTAGAAATTATGGTAGTCTTTGGCATTACTATAAAATAACATGTCATGTTGTAGCCCAGTGTTTTAATAAGAAGGAAGACATTCATTGTGACAAGTTATAGCAATGAAATTATTATCAATGGTAACAAAAATGAACATTTGTTTGTTATGCAACATATGATGAATGTTGTTACAAGAAAAGGGACATGCGATGATGTATGGTATGTTGATTCAAGTACATCTAATCATATAACTAGCCATGCTGAATGGTTTGGAGAGATCCATGATTCATAAAGTCTAAGTTATATTGAGATAGGTGATGATTTATGTTATCCAAATTCATGTATTGAATAAGTTCAATTATTCCTTCATGATGGTCAAACAAATATTTGTCATATGTTTTATATGTGCCATCCATCACAAATAATTTGGTATCTATTAGTCAAATGGTGGAGTAGAAGGTGTAGATTAGATTTAATGTGAAGGATTATTTTATTAAAGACTTCAATAATAAGTGCCAGCTGGTTGCAAAAGAAAGCAGAGTTGATCGCATGTTTATTTTGGATGCTGAAATTCTTGCTATAAATACTACTATGTATGCTAAAGGCAAAGGTATGGTTGCACACATTGAAATATGGCACAAACGCATTAGACATGCAAATCTATAAATGCTAAAATTAATGTAATCGAAAAGGGTTTAGATTTTCTTACTTTTAAAGTTGTAGAATTACATAAAGTCTGTAAAGCATGTTAGTTTGGGAAGTAGGCAAGGCAACCATTTTTGCATGACAGAGGATGTAAGCAAGAATGTACTTGATGTGGTACATATAGACATTTGGGGGCCTACATAGAATCTATCCCTTTGTGGCATTAAGTATTTCGTTACTTTCATTGATGATTGCTCTAGGAAACTCTAGGTATATTTTATGAAGGAAAAGAGTGAAGTTTTTGAGCATTTCAAAACTTCTAAGGATGTTGTTGAAACAAAAATATGCTAAATGCTTGATATCAAATGAAGGGAAAGAATACCTCTAATGATTTTAATGATTTTTTAAGGTCTCATAGGATAAAGTGATACTTAACATGCAGATATATCCCAGAATAAAATAGGATTGCAAAAAGGAAAAATATACATATTGTAGAAGTTGCATGGGTATTGATGGTTGAAAAGAATATGCCCAAGCATTTTTTATTTGAGGCTATTCATACTACTATCTACATAATAAATAAGTCTACCACAATTGTAGTTCATGATATGACTCTTCAAGAATGTTTTATAGATAAGAAACTTGATGCATTATCACAAGTGCTTGGTTGTACTATAGAGGGTAAGCTCCCCATTGTGCCATTAGAGACTCCATGGGATATTAGAAGAAAGGTAAAAATGCATCTAGTGATACTTAGGGCAATCAAGGGATAAGTCTAATACCCTAGGAATTGAAAGTAGCAATAATCTAGGGTGGCTAAACTATGCTAGTAGCCATAGCATAGCAAATATTTCCATCTCGATAGGCATGTCATTTAAACACAATGGTAGTAGTTATGAAAAGCTTCTGAGAGGTTGTTAGGTGGGCCCACAAAGCAATTAGATACCATAGATGCCTCTTTTTCCAGGATATTATTGAAAGGAAAACCACGCAACCTACAAAAGATCTAACCTATAAGTCATCCACGGCAAGACATGATTGTACCACCTGTAGAAACATGTAGCATGACCCTTGGAATGCATTGGAATGAAATACGCAAGTGCAAATGTATGAAGTGGTAGGATGCTAAAAGTATGGGGAAAACTATGTTTAGCAAAAACCATACTTCAAAAGGTAAAGATTCTCAATTTGTATACATTTGAGCTTATCTAAAGCTAGAGGACAAAGTTGAACTGATAAGACTCTTAAAAAATATTCCAACTATGGCAAAATTTTATACATTCGATCTTATCTAAAGCTAGAGGACAAAGTTGAACTGATAAGACTCTTAAAAAATATTCCAACTATGGCAATATTATAATGTTATGGATTTGAAGATATTATAATATGAGTTTCTTATTTTAGATATAACATAATTTAAAGTGACATGGATAAGTTTCATGAACTAAGACCTTAAAGGAGTCACCACTAAAACTAGGTGTGGTTTAATAACTTGATCTAATACCATATAGTAATAAGTTTGGATAACCTATGATGTGATGGTTCTTTTTTTTGTATAAACCAACATACACAAGTATGTAAAATATTTGCACATCCCATTTGCATTTTTGGTAAGTATATGCATATATAAATATATTTTGTTCAAAAGTTCCATCTATATTAATAATATATGGACAAATGGATATTGGCTTTGGCTAAAATCAACTAGCTTAACACTTTGAATAGCTAAATGAACTTTCATATCATAAAATGAAGATTTATATACCAAGCTAGAAGTTTATGATTTTTCTAAGAGACCAAAGATTTAACCTTTGACCAATGGTTTGTGTCTCCAAAAATATATATATATAAATTTTATTATTAACTAAGATTTAGTTGTTAGCTAAGATATAAAGTACAAATTTGAACTTAAACCATTTTGTAAGAAATTTTAACACAATTAACCAATGTTATTGAAAGAATAAAAAACATTCAATAGATTCTCTCATTGATATTGGTGGTATTTAAAAATGCCAAGGTAACTGCATTAAACACTTTAAATTTTTAACAAGCATATATTTCATAGCCATTCCAAAGCCCTTAATATAAAGGATATATTTATTATGGGAATCAAAATTATTCCATATAGAGTCACTACCTTGTTACATCATGTATAATGGAAAAATACAACTTTTTTAGGTTTTATATAAAATGTTTAGCTACACTACCATTTATGAAATGTTTGTGATATCCGAACTAATGAGAAAGGTGCATTGCTTCCATATCTTTCAAAGTAGAGGGACTAAATGAATCTTCATCAACTTGGATAATTGTGAGGTATTTAATGTAAGAGACCAATGATGTGAGGCATTTGTTGAGGATGTTTGTATGATAGATGGTCTCTTGAAGCAAGAAGTGATTGAAGGTTAAAGATATCTTCCATCTTTATCAATTATGGTCTCATGCAGTGGTGATGATGAAGATGAAATATCATCATTCTTTGCTCTAGTCCATTCATCAATGACAACCTTGAATTGTATATACAATTCATGTCCATATTGAACTGGCTCCTATCCATATCAATAAAACTTGATGACTTCACATGCATCATGGTATTTGCTTAAGCAAGTCAAGTATGGTAGAAGTTCTTTGATCAAGATAGAGTCTCCATGATCCATATCAAATGTTTTTGGATAAATACAATTCTCAATAGGATTTGGACATCCTTTGTAAGGGCTCCCATCTATGAGAATAGTCTTGGTATACTGACAAACATCTCCATATTGATCCTGTACATACTTCAAAGGCTTGAACATTACTTCTACTTGCATCTTATCTAGCCTATGCATGATTTTGAGTGGATGTCTATGACATTGTTCTTGGCCCCAAACCATGAAGAAAAGATACTTCCTTTTTGCATGGATCTCCAAGCATTTAATAATGGTCATAACATTCTTATGTAAAGCTGTTGATCAAACTCCCACTTGGAATATTGCAAATAAGGCTTTAAGAAACTCCACACATCCTGGTCAAAGAACAAGCCATTGCTTTCCCATTTGAAACTTTGGAGCTTTTTAGACTTAGCAAAGCATTGTTGTAAAAGAATACCATCGAGATCAAGTATTATACATGATTGTGTTGCATTTCTTATCAAGGACACATCAATCACACCATCATGCTCTACTGTTGTCGAATTTGTTAGATATCCAATCATAGATGTCTTAGTTGAAGTTCCAAAGAAGAAAAAGAAGCATGTTAGATTCTACTTCCTTGTCATTCTACTTAATGTTTGAGTTATAAGCTAGTATAGAATGCTAAAGCAATTTAACTTCATATTGAGAAATACATGTATAGATACCAATTAATAAATAATGTCTTAAGAAAGGAGACATTTGACCATGTGGAAAAATCTAACCAAGAGCAATATCATGAGTTGAAAAAAATATATATGATGATTTCTTTGAGGTGAAACCTATTCTAATAAATTCATTTTTCCATACCTGCTTTTTATCGCTAATTATAAATATACTTGGGCTACTAGCAATAGAGGATTGTAATTAGTTACAAAATTTATCTTATCATTATATTATTAAATATACTCAAATTTTAAAAAGGCTTGCAAAATGGCATGTACAAAGAAGGTTTTATTAGTCCTAATTATTAAAAGAAATTTTAAACATGGTACATTTGACCATGTGATCAAAATTATTGTCACATATAAGTGACACATGATAATTTAATTGAGATAAGGTATACTCTATTTGGATAAAGTTTTCATAGTTTCTTCTTAAGAACTAACAATTATATTTTTGAACTAGTTATATCCCATAGATTATTTAAACTTATGAATTGTGACAAGCATTTTATCTTAGTATTCCATATACACATCTCAAAAGACACATTAGAAGTGAAATATTTTTTGTAATATTTACTAGTGAAGTAAAACTCCTCTGGGGGGTGCAGTGAAACTTTTTTGACGTGTGCAATATATTGTTAGCTCTCTTATCCTAAGGTACATGCATAGACGTACATTAGCGATGTAGTAAAAGAGATTATAAGAGAAAAGAGATTTGACCATGTGGACAAAGCTAACCAAAACTAACATGACAAGATCATTACACAACATATATGAGACTTTAATTGAAATAATATCTAAAATAAACTTAAGTAAATTTTACATAGCTAGCTCAAACTTTTCATTATGATAAGTGTTCTTACACACTAGATTACAATATCTCCTTTAAACAATTATCCTTACAAAGGATGTTAAATTTTAGTGAGCTCTTTAATACTATTTTGGCAAAAGATTTACTTAAATAGATTTTTAAAACCAAACATGATTAGTACCTTTTGTAAAAAATTAAAAAACTAAAGACATAGTATTACAAATGCTAATGGAGGTAACTTTTAAATTAAAAAATCAAAATTTCATCTATGTGTCTTCCTTGATGAAAGGAGAAGGAACAAAGTTTAAACACCTAAAGTAGCCTTTAATTTCTCTTTCATAATTAGACTTGCTATATCTTGGCTTGATTCTTTTATGCCCTCAGGTAGTACTTCAAGAACTTGAACTCCAGTAGGAGGAAACTCTTGGGCATTTGAATTTTGTTTGGCACTCTCATAGACTCTCCACAATTGTGCTTCAACCTCTCTTTGCTCTTGAGTGTTGCAAACCACTACAATAGTCTTCATGTGATTTACCCATACCACCTTAGATGCAAGTCCACTTGCATATACATCAAATACAACCTCATGAGCATCATTGAATCTTTGATTGTAGTCCCCATAACTTTCCTTTTCTTTCTCAAAATGGCCTTTGAAATCCTCTGGTCTTCTTCAAGGTCTTCGTCATTGCACTCCTTGTCCAAGCCTTCAAAGTCCAAAATGGAAGGCTTGTTAACATTGTTTATACATCGCTCAAAATTGATGAAGGTTTTTTCCATAGTCACTAATGTCAAAACCACAAAGGAATCTATAAGTCCAAAAGCAAAGGTTCTATCCACTAGCATGTGATACTTGTAAGAAATGCTTTCAAGAGCATTTTCCAAAGCAGTCATTTTATTTCGATCGAGAAATGATAACAACATGAATTATTTAGGTTCACATGTCATTTGTAGTAGAGTGGATACAACCTTTCCAAACTTTATAGAGCCCCATTTCATTCCCTCAACTCCATGTTCTGCATCTAGAACAACAATCCCAACGGTAATTGAATCTCTATTAACATTATGTATATGATCAAAGGTTTCTAGATTGTATCCGACAATATATATACATACCAAGAAGAACTAGTGGAGAATTGAAGAGGATTTTTATTTTTTCTATTAAGAAGTTCACAATATCTTTTGCTCCATTTGGTAGGGACTCTACATCAGCTCCACATGTGAGCTTCTTTAATACCCAATCATTGCAAATGCCTCAAATAATTGTGTAGACTTCATCATTGATATCATAGCCATCAACAAGCTCTTCCCAGGTCTTCATCACAGCACTAATTTTTGGAACTGAGGCATTGAAAAGAGCGACTAATTCCTCTTTTAGGAACCTATCTTGCTTGATTTGCTTAGCCCTTGTTTTTATGTTAATCATATCTTCCTTATCCGATTTATTTCTGAGAAAGGGGATATGACCTTCATTGATCTCCTCTTGTAATGTAAGGATGTCTCCATCCTTTAGACCCATAAGGCAATGAAATGCAGTAGGAGAATGTTGCCTACCCTTCTTTCTCAAACTCTCCTCTAGGATATAAGCTCACTTCTAGAGTATCTCTTCATGATTTTTATCCAACTATCAAATGTTTATCGGGAGTAACAATCATATGGCAATCTCTAGATGCACAATTTTCTCCAATATATGCCACAAATCTCTACAAAAAAAAAAGATCAAAATAGTGAGCATAGAACAAAAGAAAGAGCATCACACTAATCTTCACAAAAAGAGAAGGTAAGCTCATATGTGATTACCTATCTTTGAGAGCTTGTCTTAGAAAGCCCTTGTTGGGTTTTGGTGGAGAACCAAATGCTAGCCACCACTGATCTCTTAATTGTTGAAGTTGCTCAACATAAGAAGCATATTTCATAACATTATGTGATTTCATATTTGTCATTTGTGAAAGCTCAATGCACATGTCTATAGGACAATGAACTAATATTCTAGCATTTATCGTGGTGTATAAATGCTTGGTTGCTAGACAACATATAGTATTACTTTGAATATATATCTTTCTTCCATGAATTGAGTAAATCCTTGATATAATCCAATAACTATAAGTGTCCAACTTATTAGCATCCACCTCATCATGATGCATGGGTCTCTTCTCGTTGTTGTCTTGTACAAAAGGCATAAGATATGTTGATATTGCTGGATTCATGGAATTCTTTATGAAAGATGTGGTTAGCTTCTACACATAATCCCAACATAGTGACTTATAAGAATAAAAAGAAGGTGCCTCATAGCACCTATCAATAAGATTAGGAAATTATGTTGTTGGACCAAATGGGAAGAAATTTTCAAACATGTGAAATCCATATTCTTCCTTACTTCCCTTCTTCTTAACT
Organism: Lygodium microphyllum; assembly: GCF_053477565.2. Classification (NCBI taxonomy): domain Eukaryota; kingdom Viridiplantae; phylum Streptophyta; class Polypodiopsida; order Schizaeales; family Lygodiaceae; genus Lygodium; species Lygodium microphyllum. The sequence goes on along the minus strand of NC_141138.1, from coordinate 31,091,125 downwards.
ATCTCAAGAAAATCAAATGTTCTTTCTACTCCCTTGACCTCAAGAGAAATTATTGGCTTTACAGGTGTAACTTCCAACATGGAAGGTAAAGTGACATCATTCTCACTAGTGTTAGTAGTCATACTAACAACTAGAGCTTGTGACAAGAAACTTTATTGAGGTGATTTTCACTTTGAGCTTGTGGTATTTGGTGTATTATTTTCTTCTTGAGAAGTAGATGAAGATCTCAGCTCAGTTTGTTTATCTTGGAGCTTCATTCTTTTGTTGGGGCAATCACCCTTTCTTGATAGGTAAAGTAGCTCACTATTTTGGACAGCTTGGAATATTAATATAATGTCTTCTATGCCCTTTACCTCCTCAAATAAGGTCCAACCCATTTTTTTCAAAGATTATTTTTTGTCCTCATTAATGCGTGCAAAGTGAAATGACAAAGAATCATGTTTATATACTACATTTTTTCCCTTGATCTTAACAAGATTACATGTATTCTCTCTTTCCTAGCACATCCATCTATCAGCTTCTTTATGATACCATCTTCTTGAAAAAAATACAATATCACTCTTTAAAGTAAATAAGAGAACATCATTGGCCCTTTTTCCTTGACTATCATAAACATCCACATACCATGGATACGCAAACACACTACTAACTCCATCAATGGTTTGGGTCTCCTTTTTGGATGTGATATCTCTCTTTGCCATTGGATAGTTCTACAAAGAGGATAAGTTATTTAAAAAAAAGTGGATCTACAAATAGTCAATATTCACAAAGCCTAAATAAATGTATAAGATTTCTAGGTTGAAATTTGAAAACACAACACCACAAGATTTTACAAAATACAAGATAAATATACTCCAAAGGGACTCTTACATAAAATGAAATATTAAAATTTGAGATTAAGTGTGGTTTGAGATCTAACCATAAATAGAAGTGCTTATATATCAAATCTCATGGATTATTTTGGCCCTAAGTTAGCATTAATTATGAATTTCTTGCCAGAATCATATAGTAGAAACTTTGTCGAGGGCTCTGGTTAGAAGATCAAAATCTCTTAATAGTGAGAGCCATGGGCTTAACCAAATGGTCAAGTGATAATGAAATGTTCACTACCAGTGTGGTATGAGATATAGTAAAAAATCATTGTGGTTATGTAGAAAATCTCATGGATGGTTTTGTCCCTAAGTTAACATTGATTTCTTCTCCATGTGAGTTTCCTATACAAGGATCATACTCTAGAAAAATTTGCTAAGGTTTTTGACCATGTGGTCAAATCGTATTTAATCAAAGAATGAGATTTAGTCCAACATGAGATCCACCCATTCATCAATGTGGTTATGTAGCAATCTCACGACTCCATTTAGCCCAAAGTTTTCCTTGAAAGGAGTCAAATTGTAGAAACTTTGCCGTTGGTTTGAGCCATATGGTCAAATCATGTTTAGTCATAAGACTTATCTATGAGATTAGAAACTTTGCCATGGTTTTTTACCATGTGGTTTTTAAAGGCTAGTTAAACAGAGGATGTGGTTTATTACAATATAAGATTCACATATAAACAAATGTGGCTATGTAGCAAATCCCATAGTTATCAACATAAGGTAATGTGAAAAACACTTGAAAGGTGGAGATTTGATCTCACTGTGAAATTAACAAGATATCTATATTTTTATAAATTGGTTCTAACCATATGGCCAAATCTAGTTTCATAACTATATGAAGAAAGTGGTTCATTTGTTGCAACATGTTGTGAAATTGGATTTGACTATATAGCCAAATATCATTTTATAGTGGAATTAAAAAATGGTCTCATGGTTTCCAAGATGTATGAGATCAAATATGATCATATGGCTAAATGAAATAAGAATGGGGGGTCCTTGCATGCTAGCATTGATAATAAAAAGAAAGATTTGACATATGGCCAATTTTTATTTTGTAGTGAAATGAACAAAGTGGCTAATTTGTGGCAAAATGATATGCTATTTGTATATGACCATATAGATAGGAAGTTATGAAAAATTGAAATGAAACAAATGGTTTATGGAAACAAAGTGGTTCACTTATTGCAAGACAAGTTTTGACCACATGGCCAAACTTGCTATAAATATAGTAAGTAATAAGGAGTTTTAAGTAGAATATTCTCTTCCTTTTTGGAGATGATATAGAATATGTTTCTCTTGGAAGATTTTGCCATATGGCCAAATCTAGCATACCCAAAATTTCTATGATCAAACGCACCATAAATTTAGTCTTGATTTTTTAGGATTAATTCCCAAAAAAGTGATTTGTTTGTTGTAAGACAAGATTTGACCACATGGCCAAATTATAGAAAGTAAGGAATTCTAAGTAGAAAATAATATTCCCTATTGGAAGAAAGTAAGGATTGATAATACAAAAAAGAATTTGATCAAATGATGAAATGTCATTCTTGTAGTAGAATGAACAAAGTGGTTGATTTATTGCAACATATTGTGATACTACAAGAGTCCTTATTTTGGCCAAGAGATAGCTTGAGGAGAAGATTTGGCCACATGGCCAAATCTCACAATATATTGGGAAACATAAAAGAAAATACATTATATTATAAGAAAAGATTTGACCACATGGCCAAATTTCAAATGATATTAGATAAAATATCAAAAAGTACTTCTTATATTGTAAGAATTTTTTTGACCATATGGTCTAATCTATAGATTGATGAAAATTCATGATATGTGTTGTTAGAGTATCAAAATTCATTCTATAGCAAAATCATATATTACATTACATGTAATATGCTTTATTGAGTATTGATAAGTATTATATGGCCATATGCTTATTACAAAATCATAAAGAATTATGAAAATTAGTGAACAATATAAGAAACATAAGGCTAGATTTAACATTGAGGTAAAACCTTAAGGTATATAGCATCATACAATAGAAAGAAAGATAGTATTTTGAAAGCACTCATCGATGAGAGCATTACACAAATCATTTATTTCATATTCACATTCAAGAGAGTTTTTTTAGTATTATACAAAACATATATTTCATATTCATATCAAAGAGAAAATTTTCATCATTGTATAAAATCATATTTTTCATATTCATAGCAAAGAAGCTATCATTTGCATAGTAGTGAGCATTAAAAAACACAAGCATTCCAAGAGATCAATCAAGCAATCAAGAAGAAGAAGACATTGAATTTTCAGGGAGTAAGTGCCTAATCTCATTGCTACAAAAGTAAAGATTACATTTAATTTTCATACGTGATTCTTATTTAAATAATGCTTGTGATGCTTGATCTTAATATCATTCTATACTAATCGTATTAAAGGTTAGTAGTGTGATTTGTGGTAACTACATGGATTGAATTGATCAAGAGAGAATATGCATTAGTAGAGATTAGAAAAGAAGTGAAGAATCACTAGTACCAAATCAGTGTAGTTTAACTCAAAATCAAAAATAAAGTAGAGAAGAGTTTAAAACATGTTGTAGTTATTAGTAGAAGTAATCAATCTATTTAGAACTAATAAAAATCACTTTGAGCCAGAGCAAACACATTGGGGAGTGGCGATCATTCACTACCCTGTAGAATTACTAAATCTTTGAAGCAAGATTTTTTATTTGAAGACATGGGCAGTTTTGGTCACAATATGCAGATTAAAATCAAAATTTGCACTGCACAATATGATTCAATTGAGAAAATGAAATGCTAGAGAGTACTCAAAGAAGAGTAGGGGGATAGAACCACTAAAGATTGGAGCCACAAAACTTACATTAAGAGAGAGGCATCATGAGCAGAGGTAGAAATGCGAAGGATTAGGGATGCAAAATCTGTAACTGTAAAAACACAACAGAGAAAACACTCATGTCAGAGAGTTGTGTGGAAGAGAGATGGAGGGAAAGAGAAACTTGTTTTGAAAAACATCATGATTAGTTATTAAGATTGACCTCATGAAAAGGATCATTTAATATATCGCACTATTCAAATCACCATAACTCGTTATGAAATACGAGTTGATTTAAATCCTATTTTTGTAAATATTTTTTATTTTTTCTAAGATTTTAAGTTGCAAATTTTTTGAAAATCGCCTAATGGCTATACCGTCATCCGCTAGGGTCTACCAGCAACCCTCGAACCTTGCCCCTCGTCACTGGGGGGCATTGCCCTTAGATCCCCACTAGGCGTGTTTCCCTTGAACCCCCACATTAAGGATGTTACCCCTAGACTTAGGGGGACGCTATCCCCCGGACCCCAGCTGAGGGCGTTGCCCCCAGACCCCCCACTAGGAGCATCACCCCTAGGCCTCCATAGGGAGGTATTGCATCCCCAAAATCACCAACTTGGGCCGTTTCCCCCAAATTTCCATGTGGATGCATTGCCTCTCAATCCCTTGCTATTAATCTTGCCCCTAGATTTCCACCTCGAGGGAATACGCCTAAGAACCCATGATTGGGATACTGCCCCTATTTCCACAACTAGAGATATTGCCTACACACTCCCTATCCTACCCTATTAGAGATTCTACTCTCGAACTATCACTAAGGTGGCTTCAAAGTCCTTATTAATAAAATTAAATTAAAATATAAATTAAAATATATTTTGATACTATATTTCATTATATGGGTATAGTATGATATATTAATATAGCATGATTTAAACTAAAATATATAACATAAAAACAAAATGCAATATGATACATTTTACTATTATGAACAAGTAGATACTATAAGATTTATAAATAGTCACCCATGATACAAATTATATTTCCTTCTCAAATAGCTTCTAATTGATGGTAAAATTCCGTCAATCTTTATAGCTTCATATCATAGGGAATGAAATCTCGTATTCTTTGGAGGTCCTTGTAATTTCAACATTTAAGCATGAGATCAATGTTTCTCATAAAATATATTTATCCTTATTTTCATGTGGAATACATGAAATAAAGGTTATGATTATTTGGTCAAATATTTTCTTATGGAAATCAAAAAGACTATCCTTGTTGTCATGTGGAATAGATACAATAGAAGCATTGACCATTTGTCTAACCATTTGTCTAAATCATGTTCCATGGACATCATAAACAATTATTATCATTGCTATAATCTAGGTTACATACAATACATGTTTTGACCATATGTCTAAATCTTTTCTTGTTAAACATCATAGCAAATTTTAATCTTAAGTCTTGTGTAAAATACTTGCAATAGAGGTTTTGACCATCCAGCTAAATCTTTCCCCATAAAGATCACAATTAATTTTAATCATTGTATGTATTTCGCTTGAGGTTTTGACCATCTAGCTAAATATTTATCTATGGAGACTATAATGAATTTTTATCATTTTTCCCATACAAAAAAGGTTTTAATCATTTGACCATACATTATAAAGGATGTTAATCATTGTTCTCATGTCGAATAGATATAATAAAAGTAATGACCATCTACTATAACTTTCCTAATGAGAACACACAAATAAGTTTTTGCTTACACAAAGAGTAGCTAATAAAATAAAGTAAAATCAAGGGAAACTAAAAATAATAGAAGAATATTTTCTTATTTAGTTTAGGGCATAGTTCATGGAAAATTGTATTTTTGGCCATATGGTCAAATCTATCCCCTTTCTGTAAGATGTTTCCATTAATAGTTTGCATTATGGATGTTGGACTCATTCTATCTAATGTTTCAGTGCTTTTTTCTTTTCAATGAAACTTGATACTTCATTCTATTTAGTGATTTCATTATTATTTTCTTCTTTCTAAGAGGTAACAATATATAAATTATAAAATCTCCAATTTATCACTTGTACAAGTATCATGAATAACAAAATTTATTTTGGAGAAACTGTGAAATTGTTAGTTGATCATGAGATTGTCGCACTTGGGAGAGTGCATGCAATACATCCAAATGAGACATGCCATTGAGAAACACTTCAAGATGGATATATTTCAATGGTTATTGATAAATGTCTAAATGTAGTAGCATATTTGCCATTCCCAACATTGATGCAATGAAGGTTCATGAAGCTGTAGGTGGTTTTGCAAAATGGGAAAAGAAAGATGTAGTGGTTATGTCAAACTCAATAACAATTCATGATGAAGGAGATTATTACAAATCAAACCATGTCCTACCTTCTAAGGATATTGATGTGCTTAGCATTCATGAAAGTTGGAGAGAACGTAGAGTGATACTATATGGACAAAAGGCAACACGATGTGTGTTGGGACATGGGTTACATTATTGGCTTTTCCATATGATGTGATAAACTTTGAATTGCTGGGAGAAGAGGATGTTGGTGTGGTGGTAGATAAATCCCTTCATCAAATCACAAGAACATATATAGGTGACAACCTCCACTATGTCACTTTGGAAAGATGGCCTATCAAACAAGTCAGCTTTGATGATAGAACACCACTGCTACAACAACAATCATACATGCAATTTATCTCTACAAATGCCTATGTCAAAAAGATGAAAGATACCAATGAAGATTTTGTTTTTGTAAAAAAATCAATTTTTATTCAAAAAAGATCATATTGTACGGTCAATAGAAAACCTTGGATTTTTGCTCCTAAAGGTGCAAACTTGAGAACTTCCATGGACTCCATTTCACAGGTTTCCATGATTGATTACTGTAAAGAAAAGTGTTGTCAATTTGTTGATAGAGAAGCAATGCAACAATTACGTAAATACTTTTGGGGATTGCAATTTGAAGATTGCACAAACTATATCTATGACAAGTTTTCATGCAGGATTGATCATGTGGAAACAATGAAATATAGCTTCATCTTCAATGGACAAGTGATATGTGGAAGGGCATGGTATGGGATTCATGGAATCCCAAAGACATCTTTTTAAAAGTACAAAACACAATTTGAGCATGGCATGAGGAGGGCAATGTATGGAAACAAGGGGTAATAAGAGTAGCTTGGGATCACAGAGAGATGGGAAGAGCCATCCTTAGAGACTTTGTCAAGAAGAATGCAGAGGAAATGCCACATAAGAGTAGAAAATTGCAAGATGGATCAAGGAGACACAATTGGTTATCCCATATGTTTACAAGCAGGTAGATATATGGGTAAAAATAAATGCAGCATTGAATGGTATTGGATGTAAGCAAATGTCCTTGTCCACCTTCAATCTTATTTGGAAGATAGAGTTCAAGTATGTAACCTTCACAAAGACAAGTGAATTCTCCAAATGTAGTATTTGCTCAAAGATCAAAGAGCAACTTACAACAACAAAGTGTCTTTCAAGAGTGAAATGTGCTTCTAAAAAAGTGTCAATGTCACATGTTGTAACAACAAAATTGTTGAAACATATGCTATAGTTGGCATTTGGTCTCAGCATTAGATCCAAAGAAAAACTTGTGCATCATACATGATAATATGGACTAGTAAAAGATAGCTATCCCTAGGTTAAGGCTTCGATCAAAAGAGACTGAAAGATCTACTCAACTACCAGTTTGTTTAATAGACATGATTATATATGGGCATGAAGAAGGTAGATATGGACAGCCTCATGATTAGAACTTCACAATTTCCTCATTGTCCTTGTGCTTTAGGAACTTGGAGCGACTACACAGGCATGCAAATGGTGATCTACATGAAGATGGAATGCCAGATCAACCTCCATACTAAAAGCCCTCAACTTGAAAAAAGCACTGGACCATCATCAAGGTGTTACACAAAATAAAGTATACATGGAAGATAATATACCACAATATGGCCATCATTGTTTCAAATGATTGCCAGATGAAGGGAGGCTAGCCTTGAAGTGGAAGCATGAGTGGGAGCAAGAGCTATAGTGGAAGGAGCAAGAGTAAGAGAGAGAGACACACACAATTTGGAAACTCCAACAATCACAATGTGTGACCAGCCTTTCCTTTTTTCAAATGTCACTAAAAGAATAAAGAATGAAGTGAAAATGTTGGGCACATGCCCACAATGTGTAGGTGTGGGTATTGTCATTGTAGTAATACACGAGTGGATATGTAGAGGCACCTTTAATCCCAACAACCTCCCACTTGAAGGTGAATTTGCCTCAATGAGGAGTGAAAAGAAAAAAGAAAAGATAGTACAACATATACATAGATACAATAGGATGAGGAAAGATGTCATATCATCCAATGCCCATCAACCTCCTAAGGAAGGCCAAGTGCTTTGTAGAGAGGCTTTTCGTGAGCAAGTTTGTAGGATTTTGGTCAGTTGATATCTTGGCATGGTCAACAGACCTGTCCTTAATGACATCATGAATGAAGTGATACATCACCTCAATGTGTTTTGTTTGCGCATGGAAGACCGGATTCTTGGCTAACTTGATAGCACTCATAGAATCCAAATAAAGTGTAGGGATAGCATATGCAATACCAAGGTCAACAACCAAAGAACCCAACCAAATGGCCTCCTTTGTAGTGGAAAGGGCCATGCATTTTTGCACCTCTAGCAAAAGTGAACATATAGCCACCAAAAGAAGACTTCCTATACTATCTGCATGTCTTGCATAGTTAGAGTCAATGTATCCCACAACTCCTGTATCCTAGCTATCATAACATATGCACATATCAGTAGTGTCCTTCATGTATCTCATGATACTCTTCACAGCATCCCAATGCCTCTTCAGGTATCTCATGATACTCTTCACAGCATCCCAATGCCTCTTGCTAGGTATCTCATGATACTCTTCACAGCATCCCAATGCCTCTTGCTAGGTATCTCATATGCACATATCAGTAGTGCCCTTCAGGTATCTCATGATACTTTTCACAGCATCCCAATGCCTCTTGCTAGGTGTAGCCATATAATGTGCCACAACACCAACTCCAAATACAATATCTGGATGGGTGGCTATCATGGCATATATAAAACTGCCCATTATGGATGCATAGGGAATGTTGGCCATCTCGGCCCTCTTCTCATCTGTTTGTGGACCAATCGGCCTATGATACCTTCACATAAGAAGGCAATGGACAACCAATAGGCTTCACATCCTGCATATGGAAGCACTCAAGGACTTTATGGACATACTCCTTATGTGAGACAGATAGAGTAGTCCCTGATACCTATCACGCATAATGTGCATACCAAGTATATGAGAGGCATGTCCTAGATCTTTCATCTCAAATCTCTTCTTGAGCTAAGCCTTAAGAGAAGATCACGAGCTTTCCTTGGTAAAAGCATGTCATCCACGTAGAGTACCAAAATCAGTAATAAACCATTACGAGCTTTCTTCATGTACAAGCACGGATCCATAGCACTACGGCTATAGCCTTGTGACTACATAAATGTATCAAATTTGTGGTATCATTCCCTAGATGCCTTCTTCAAACCATAAAGACTCTTTCTCAATCTGCACACTAGGTGTTCCCTCCCAGGCTCTATAAAGCCCTTAGGCTGCTTCATGTATATTTCATCATGTAAGTCACCATGTAAAAAATCCATCTTGACATTTAACTGATACAAGTCCAAGTCAAGCTGGGTAGCCAAAGCCAAGACTAAGCATAGGGTGGGGTCATCTTAACCACATGAGAGAAGACTTCATCAAAGTCAACACCATGGTCCTGCTTAAAACCCTTTGCTATCAATCTAGCCTTGTATGTCAACTTGGGATGTCCAGGGGTACATTTCAACTTGTACACCCACTTGCAAGGCAAATCCCTCTTGCCACTAAGCTAGTAAACCAAATCCCACATACGATTCTTATGCAACAAGTCAATCTCAAAATTCATAGCCCTCTCCCAAGAGTGATTGTCACCCCTGCACATAGCCTCATCATAGGTGAGAGCCTCTTCTGCATCTGTAGCCAAGAGATAATTTATGGAGGGCTCATAATAGCCAAGAGGTCATCTATCTCTAGTAAAATGCCTCAATACAAGCTGTGTTGCCTGCCCAACATCCTGTCTAACATCCTAGCCATGAGGATTGACTATTGATGTAGACTGTCTATCTAGCTGTGTGGGAACATGGGGCTCCTCTTGAAAGATAACCTTGCATATCTCAACAACTTTCTCAGGCTATATATGCATTTTGTCCTCATGGAATACAACATCATGGCTGCGGATCACTTTCTGCACGCTTGCGGATCCCAAAGATGATATCTCATCTCACCTACATCTCCATAGCCAAGGAAAATGCATTTTACACTTTTAGAATCCAGCTTATCCCATTTGTCCTTGGGTACATGGCAGAAGGCCTCACATTCAAAGACACACAAATGAGCATATGAGGGAGACTTTCCTATCCATACCTCCTCTGCAACCTGGAATTCAATACCATTGCAAGGTGACCTATTAATGAGATGCACAGTAGAAGAGACTACCTCAGCCCAAAAATGTTGTGGTAAGCCTACTTGGCTAAGCATACTACAGACCCTCTCTTGGATAGTCATATTCATATGCTCAGCCATACCACTTTGGGGAGGGGTGTAAGGGGTGGTCAACTAATGCTTAATACCCTGCTTGTCACAAAACTTCTCAAAGGCATGTGAGACGTACTCACCCCCATTATCTGTCCTTAGGCATTTTAGCCTATGCCCAAATTGGCTCTCTGCTAAAGCAAGCCAACGCTAAAAGACTGCCAAGACATCAAATTTCTGTATTATGGGATAAGCCCAAACCTTACATGAATAATCATCAATAAATGTGACAAAGTACTTTGCACCCCCTAATGACTGATAGGGCATGGGTCCACATACACAGCCAAAGGCTCACCCATGCATGGAATACTAGAATTTTTATGTGAATTCCTAGTCTGCCTACCATATAAACAATGATCACATGACTCAAAATGCAAGAAGTCAAAATGCAAAAGATAGTGCAAAGCACTAAGCATTTTCATTCCCTTAAGTGATATATGTCCAAGGCAAGCATGCCAAAAAGATACATGTGGGATAGAACCCACTGGCAAAACATTGTCAATAGTACAAGAGATACAACCAAGGCAAGCATACCAAAGAGATACATGTGGGATAGAACCCACTGACAAAACATAGTCAATAGTATGAGATACAATCAAGGGGTGGAGGCTGCCAAACTTGGCACCTCTTGCAAGAACAAGCTTGCTTCGATTGATCTTCCATGCAGAATCACCAAAGCATATATGATAACCTACATCATCAAGCTGCCTAGGAGCAGAGCAGACATAAGGCTTTTAGTTAGGGCGGGTACATGAAAAATTTATGTATAACAAAAGTGCTATCAGAGGGAAACTATAGAGTGACATCACCAATGCCAACAATAGCAAGAGACCGATCATCACCTAAGCACATAGTACTAGATACATTGTGATAGGTATGAAACCACTCACGGTAGGGGGGTCACATGAAAAGATGCACCCAAATCCAAGAGCCAACACTGTGCATGCATGGACTGAGCCTGGGTCAGCTAAGAGGCATCACATGAAGAGATTGCTAAGATGTAGTCACCATTAGACTCCTCAAGCTACTACATGATATTTATCTCCTCAATATTTACACTAGACTTTGCTAATATGATGCTGCAATCATTGGATTTCTCCTTCATTTTTCCTTTTCCCTTTTCTTTGTGCTTGTCATCGTGCATCTTATGGCATTGCAGCCATATGTGTCCTACTTTCCCACAATAATGGCATGTAAGATCAGACTTACATCCATGGAACTTGCTATGTCCACGTGAATTAGACCAGGACTTCTAAGAGTCCTTCCCATGACAATCATTATCTTTCTTGCCACTTCTGCCACCTCTAACGAATAAAACATGTGAACTGTGGAAAGCATCATTGTTTTTCCTATTAATTTCTTCAGTCAAAAGAGTAGTCTCTACATCTTTCAATTTCAACCCATCAGGTTTGTTGGTATAGATTGCAGTGCGAAATACATCCCAAGACTCAGGTAAAGTGCCAAGCAAAAACAAAAGATGCAAATTATCCTAAAACTCAATACCATGTGGAAGCATATTCTTCATGATAGAATGAAACTCGCTAAAGTGAGCAGACAATGGGGTCCCCTCCTTCATGCAAAGATTCATCAAATGTTTAAGCCAATACATTTGCAAAGCAAGCCTCTGCTTTGCATAAAGTTCTTGAATCTTTCCACATAGATTCCATGTACTCTAATCTTCATCTTCAACAACATTATTATGGACCTCCTTAGAGAGTGATAAAATGATAGTAGACTTGCATAGTGCATCTAAATTAACCCAATCATCATCATCATCCATACTCCTTGGTTTAATACCTTTGTTTTTTAGGGACTTAATTTGCAATTTTTGCACCAAAACTTGCCATAGTTGAGACTTCCAATAGCCATAGTTGGTGCCATCCATAATGACCAGCCAATAATGAGTCAAATAGCCGTGTCTTTGAGATGCCCAGTCATAATGAGTCAAATAGAGGCAGACTATGTAGAAAATAGCTTGTTGTAATTAGCAATAAACTAGTCAAAACCACTGCCAAAACAAGTTGAAAATAAGAGAAACTGCTAAAATGACCAATTACCCATCAAATAGTACCAAAAGTACATCAAAATGACATGGTTAAGCTCAATAGATACATCAGAGTTTGCATAAAATAGCTTGCTATAATAAATCATAGTAGTGAGAAAAAGAGATCAAAACAATGAGCTAACAGTAATCCAAAGTCAAGTATAACTGTCAGGTCAGGAAGCGGACATGTAACAAAGACTGTAGCAGTCAAGAACCATGAACCAAAAACCCAAATGTTTCTGAACAATATATGTCAATAGAAGGATACAAGTGCTGGCATAAAGAACTCAGAGAGTAAGCCAAGCTAGGTGTATGCCTAACTGATAGGACGTGACAAAGGTCAGTGTAAGCTCAAAGAGAAGACAGATCAAATTAGCCCAAAAGCATCCAATGCAGACAAGTATCTACTATCAAGAGCATATACATGTAAGAGATCCTAGTCTCATCTACTCAAGAAGCTCAACTACATAAACCACAAGCCTCTATAATATCCAAAGATAGCATGAAGCTCCCATTGGTAGAAAGATCGATCAAGAGCATAGATATGTAAGAGATCCCAGTCTCATTTACTCAAGAAGCTCAACTGCATAAACCACAAGCCTCTACAATATCCAAAGATAGCATGAAGCTCCCATTGGTAGAAAGATTGATGTCAATTGAGCAACCAAGATCAAAGATAGCATGTGAATACATAAGGCATCATAGAGCCAAGACCATATATCAACAAAGCATCTAGAACAAGGGATCAGTCAGGCATCACCTTATAACATCTAATACATAATGTAATAGTCAATGTCAAATCTCTAACAACCCAAATAAGCATCCAAGAGCTCCAAAGTATGCAAATGAAATCCCAACTAAAGCTCCAAGTGGCAATCAAACACAAACAATGTAAAGAGCATGCATTTTTTACATATGCATCAAAGCATGTACTGAAGGGTCCAGCATAGACCATACAAATAATGACTGTCACAAAGCATGCCACTGTAGACCAATCTCAATCAAATGCCAACTAATATGGAGCTTGATCGAAGCTCAAAATGCATTCCAAAGCAAGATAAGACATGTGCCAACCTCCGTATACATTCATGTAGTCATATGAGTCACCCGGGAAGCACCCGTGACCAATAGGTAGAGTATACACTCACTAAATAGGCTTCAATCATGGTTATTATACCAGTAAATTCACTATCAAAACATAGTAAAAAGTTCTCAAATCAAGCTCAAAGCCACCTCAAATCATGGCCAAATGATATACCAATGTACTAGCATCAATGGTACACATCAGTAGTGCATATAGAACACCTGAATCATAGCCAGGAGCAATAGGCATATAAAATCCCTATTAAAAGAGGTTCAGTCCTGCTATATACAGTAGTGAATAAGTATCGAACCAAGCTATTTCAGTGCCAAAATCAGCTCCAAATCCAACCCATAACACAGATATAGCATTCACATACATATAGACATCACCCCAACATAACCAGGCATCACAAGACCAACAAAGCTGACCATAGAAGCATAAAATAGAATACTACCCTATATTTCCAACCAGCAAACCTCACCCAAAGTAGAGTAAATGAAGTGGTTAAATCAGTCCAAAATCAACTCCAAGCAATGACATAGCATCCCCGAATATATAAGCATCAATTGAGCATCATCCAACCAATGGCAATGAGTGTAGACATCAAAGATAAGTGCTACCATGTTTTATGGCAATCTATGGACTGTTATAATAATCCAAATATGAAACTTAGCACTCAAATCAAATGCCAAGAGTGGAAGGATCAATGCCAAGCATCAAAACCAAGTTTATAAGTGCTTGTATAGCTGCCCAATGAAGAAGATATGTTGTAGGAGATGAAAAACGTGAGCTGCTGCTAAAAAAAGGGCCTATTCCATGCAAAAACGTGATGTTACACTAGCAGGATGAGGGCTATAGGGGGTTGCTCCAACTTTCTTGAGAAGACTCAAAAGAGTGCCCAAGAAGAATGCAACCAATGGAAAGCTCGATGGAGTGGCTATGGCTGCCAACAACAAAGAGATGACTGCTTTAGGTATTCAAATGGAAGATGGGAGTGTGTCAAACCAAGCTTTGAGCTCAAGAAGAAGAAGTATCTTATACTAGTTGAAAGGAGGTGAGCTACCCTGAAGTGGAAGCATGAGAGCGGGAGCAAGAGCTATGGTGGAAGAAGCAAGAGCAAGAGAGAAATACACACAATATGGGAACTCCAACAGTCACAATGTGTGACTAGTCTTCCCTTTATTTAAATCTCACTAAAAGAATAAAGAATGAAGTGACACAGATGGGTGCCCACCACCTACAATGTGTGTAGGAGGTGACACGAGCACTATCAGTGTAGTAATACACGAGTGGCAAGGTAGAGGTGCCTTTACTCCCAATACCAGGGAACTTGCGACTTCAACTTGATAATCGTGGATCAGCAAATAAAAATTGCTATCTCTTTGCATATCTATCATTGCTTGGTTGCACAAGGAACATTCAAGATGATCCAACAGCTTGGGTTTCTAATGGTGGGTCATACACATGAAGACATTGATGCAATGTTCAGCAAATTTTTAGAGGGACGAGCATGACCTTCACTTTTCCTCATCTTATGCAACATTTTCAATCATGGTAGATGACAAGTCCTACACCTTTCTTATCGACACATGTGCCTAACTTAAGAGATACATTGAGGGATACTTGTATGATTCCAAAGATACACTTGTTGGTCACTCAAAACCTCTTCAATTTCGGTTTTATATGCAAGGAGAAACACTTGTCATGCAATACAAGATGCATACAAAGTCCCCATATTGGTTTCCAAGAGAAGATGGCGTTGAATTATGGAAGAGAGACTTTGAGGAAAGGCTACTCTTCTAAAGGGTGTTCCAATGTTGCTGCCCATGTTCAACTAAATTAAGGATCATTAAGAAGTAGTAAGTAGAGGTAAAGAATATTTAAAGTTTTGGGAAAGATGGTCAAATGTACAAGGACCTTAAGCAAAGTTCACAAAGTTTATAACACCATGGTTGATTATTGGAAACATATGATCTAGGCTCTTCAAACTCCAAATTACCAAGAATATTTATTTTTCATAGAATTTTGGCCAAGTACACAAAACAATGTGACTAATATAGATGTAGATCATGTAGATGAATTTATTGGATTGGAAGAGTTGAAGGAGCACTATTGTCGTCCTCTCAGCAAATGACCAAAACATGCATTTGAACCAATGCTTGATGTTAAGAAAGATGACTTTGTGCTTATGAGACCTTTCAATCCAGTATATCCACTATGGCTTGGTGTTGCACAAGGTGAGGTGGATACAAATACAAACTCCAAAAACTTCAACAAGGTATGTATACAACATTGGGCACCAATTGGATGTGCAATAAAAAAGATCGTGAATGATGGGAAACAATAGATAGCATTGTCTTCTCTTGGATGTAGAAAGGTGCAAAATCTCCCAAAAAAGTTAAAATTTCCCCAAAGGTTGTATTGAAGGCCAAACAAAGTCTATAAGAATCCACCGAATTGAAGATTTTCAAGGATATTAAAGCTAAGGTGTTTATTAACACCACCTTTTTGAGTTTTTTTCAATCTCTTGGAAACAATTGTAAGAAATAATATGTTCCATTATACTAAGTTCCAAATTAATGAAATTTTCAAAATTCACAAAATCCTTTTTATTTGGAATTTCCATATTGATGGGAAATTCTCGAATATGGAGTTAGGGCAAAAGAAAATTTTTTAAAAATATAGAAGGAAAAGAGAAGAAAAAATGGAGCACTGGCTTAATGCATATAATCTTTTGAATTAAAGAATTACTTAAAATTATTTTTGTAAAAGAGTATTAGCACGCTTGCTTCCGTACAAATTGTAACAATAGAAGCCGAATGGAAAAATGCACCACAATTTCTCCCATGCAAATCATAAGAACAAATTTTGGCCAAGCTAGTCAGAAAAGGATGGTAAAAATATAAATGGTATATGCAAGGTGAGAGAAGGCCGGTCCGGGCAAATGCAATAGGAGGGTGTCCAAAAATTTGAGGCTATGTATAAAAATTGAAAAGTGAATGGATAATCTCATTCTTATTATATGTGAGAGAGAGAGAGAGAGAGAGAGAGAGAGAGAGAGAGAGAGAGAGAGAGAGAGAGAGAGAGAGAGAGAGAGAGAGAGAGAGAGAGAGAGAGAGAGAGAGAGAGAGTGTGTGTGTGTGTGTGTGTGTGTGTGTGTGTGTGGTAGAGTGAGGGACTGGTTGGAGACTCTTACTTCCTTCTCTTCTTCATTGTCTTCTTCTTCTCCATCTTCTTCTTCTTCACGGAGCTTGCATGGTGATCAAAGCAAAGGAGATGGAGCCCACTTGAGTCACATTGCAAGGATTTTGTCCAACCATCAACTAGCCTTTCACAGATAGACTATAATAAGAAGGTAAATTAGTGAGTTTAGCGTATTCATTTGGAAAATATACAATGGTTATGTGACAGGTAGCCATAGCTATGTTACTCAAAATTCTTGAAACAATAGGTGTTTTGTTAAATATGGCATGTGTGTCTTATGAAAGCAATGACAACTCTTATAGTTGGCTAATATTATTTATTTTTCCATGTAGTTTAAATTAGAGTATTACCATTCTAAACATAAAATTTAGGAGGATTTACCTTTTATATTCACTAAATGGTTTCATGAAAATATCATATTGTAAGTACAAATCCTAGTTTGGTATAGAAAGTCTCTGCTCTATTGTCTCGATTGTGATAATATGTTATACAAGAGGAAAAATAGTCCCCTCTCAATAATGATTGAGATATCTTGTACACCCTTCATCACATCAAATTGATACAATGAAGAATATAGCATGTCTCATAAGAGCCAAAGCCATTAAAATCCTTATTAACATGCATGTGGACATTCCTAAATATCTATATTCTCCACCACTTAGTCTTGATGCATTTGGGCCAAAAATGCTTCAGGGCCAAAAATGCTTCAAAAAAGGCACTTGTAAAAAAATGATTAAGCTTCTAATTAGGTGAGGATTTGGAGGAATGAAACCTCCAAATTTGGTTGCTCATATGTGATTAATGAGAGAATATTTGGTTCGTTGAAGGGGTTGGACATTAAAAATTTCCTTCATCTTTTAATCCATGTTAGGGGTCACCTTTTTGACAGATTTTGTATTTTTGAGATATTTATGCCAAAAATCATTTTCACGTACCATTCTTTTTCATCATTCGTTTCTTTGCACTTAATTTTTATCACTATGAGATTCTTGTATGGTTGATTTACTAAAATATTTAGCAATATCTCTTCAAGTAACACAAGTGTAGGCACACGCAAGTACAAAATTATCATTCAACTAGATCCAATTTATACAACTTGGAGCAGTACACATCACCAAGTATTGATAAATGAGATAGAAGCCAACAAGCTGTGATTACAAGGAAAGAAGCATATAGATTTGTGGGTGGATTGAAATATTTATCCCACTGACCATTCTATAGGTAAACCTCCTCCTTTTTTAATATTCATAACTACATAAGATATATTAGAGAAGGTTACAATAAAATGCTTGGCTATTGTATGAGATTATGCTCTACATCTTACACATACATAACTCAAATGCATAATATCAAAGAAGCATTCATAATCACACAAAAAAATATTTTCGATCTGACAAATAAGATTGATCTTTTGGAGGATGCTAACATTACAAGACAAGCTAACATGCTTGAAAGAAACTCTTGTAAGATTCAAAGAGAGAAAAAAAATATATAACTAACTTGTGTGAGAGAGAAAAAAAAGGAAACTAAGTCTTGTAAAGAAATATGTCTGTAATATATCAGGGATTAATATTCAAGAGAGTGAGGAGAGAATCAAACTTTTGAAGGAAACTATGAATAAAAAGATATTTTGAGGATCTTTAAGTACCTTAAAATATGGATTTCAAAGGCCCGCCACTCAAAAGAGTTAGTAAAGGACTTAAAGGCATGGTAAAACCAAATGAAATCCTAGAGATATGTGATACTATGGATATTAGCCAAAAAGGTTATCGTGCTATCTCTAAATTATGGTTTAAGGACCTTAGATGTAATAGGGTAAGTGCATTTGAGTTGCCTCGAGCCCTTGCACTTTTCGTTGCAAGGATTTTCATGAATCGTAAGATTCTACATGTTCTTGGAGAGTACATTCATATTGAAGGGTCTATGCCCTATGAAAAGCATTTTAAAAAATCTCCTTTTTAATACAATGTGTTTAACAATATATGAGTTAACCTAGCAATAGTGCAATTTGCAATGGTCCGCATGTATAAACTCACATTAGAAGAATGTCACTATGTTTTAAAGTTTTCCTTCAAGTTGGATGAAGCACAGATTCAAAAAGGACAGAAGATGGAAAGATTCAACGTTTGCATCATGAGGATTAAGAACCAATGCATAAGTTCCAGTTTGAGATGTAGATTTGGTGGATTGATGTGGCTTAGGTACCAAAACTGAAAATCATCAAACATTGAAATGGTTGTTCACTCGTGTAGGTATTCCAAACATTATTAAGTCTCAAAGTAAAGGAGAAATGTTAGTAGTTGATGGGACTGATAATTTTAATGTGGAATGGCATATGAGTGCTAGCTTAAAAACTATCAAATGTATGCTTGAAATATGCAATGGAATAAATGCAAAATATTCTTATGTTTATTGCATGGAAAGTGTTGGGTCTAAATTTTGGAGTAGTTTGCGACTAGTAATAAGAGCCCCAACTAGAGACTCTATAAATTTGAGTAAATTTAAAAACATAGAAGACATATGGGATTCCATTCTTTCAATTTCTCTTAGAAATGTTCATATATTGTACTTTGCATGTAGAGATTAGAATAATTGGCAACCTTCTCAAGTTTCATCTCAACTATGTATATTTAATTAAGTCATTGTTCTTATTAGATGAGTGTATTGAAAAATGCGAGGTATTACTCTCGAAAATGGTTTTTCATGGGACTCAAGTTCATTTAAAAAAATATCCAACACTTTCAAGGAAAACAAGAGATGTCTTGGCCAATGTCTCAATGGGAGGCTCAAAAGAAACCAAACAATTTCTAGGAAAATAGGTAAACATGACTTGGAACTATTGGAGAGAGTTATGTGGGATCACGACAAATGTTGTAAACACACCATAACTTGCATTTCTAAGAATGGAGTTTTGAAGATACCTTTATGCATTTCTAAAACTCCTCAAGCAACAAAAGACATCATACACATATCTAGAAGAGTTCAAACATTCAATTACAAATCTTGTTCAACCGCATGAAGGGAAAAGGATATCATGTTTTATTTAGTAAAGTAGAGAACATTTAATGCAAGTTTTATTGGATAGATTTTTCAATGGTATAAATAATTGTTATTCTCTTGTATTGTACCACATCCTTCATATTCATAGGCCTTACTTTGTGGAGAAACAGTGCCCCCTAACAACTTATAGTGGCCAAGGCATAGAAAAATATTATATCAAGCACGCACAAGTTTTTTTCTAAAGCACAAAATATTGAGAAGGAGTTACAAAACGCAATGCTCTTGAGGAGCTATTCAATTGGTTTTTTTAATGAAAGGATGAATATAAAATATGATAATGAAACCTGAGAATTCATATTATTTTATAAGATTAAAAAGTACAAAGCTAGCTTTCAAGAACTTTCACATCCTCTTCCTTCTTAGGGATCTTTCCTCTATGATGTATAAATTTTCTTCTCTTGTAGTTAGCTATGGATTTTATATTAATTTGCTGCCAAAGCATAAGATGAGAGGGCCAAGAAGTATCCTGCTCCAGAAGCAGAGTAGCCTAGTTGCCACTATCTTCTTCAAAATCATTACCTACTATAACCCAGAGAAACCAAGTAGCCTTCTAAGAGGTTTTATATAGATTATAGATCATGCTGCTTCCTCTAAGGAAGTGCTATGAACTACTAAGAAAACACGAGGATCAATCCTAGCCAAGTAATGTCCAAGTGCAATGTCTTTCAATGAACTACCACCAACTTAAAAAAAGACAAATACCAAATGAAAATCAAACTTAAATTTCTCATTTTATTTTACAAAATCAGAGATAATATTACCACTTAGTTTTCATCATGCTCAAGTTTAATTGGATTCCATAGATTAATTATCAATGATATCTCATTTGTGTCTTTTAATTCTTTAACATACTTCCACTATTCTCTTCCAACATTGAAAATTCCAAGTTGGTCATCAAGATGATCAAACTCCTCATCAATAATCCCTAGCTCTTTTTCAGCATCTCTTGCTTTGTTGAAATAAGGAGAAAAGGCATCCCTGCACCAATAAACTTGTCATCTATAATTGCATGCATAGATAACATATATGTTGAAAATTGACTATTAAAAACCCTAGTGAATTAAACCGTGCCATGTGTTTTGGGAGACCCATGTATATAAGACATGGCCCAGCTTACGTGGACCATTTTTTGCTTCCCACACAACAATGCAAATGATGCTCTCGAGTCTCCCTCCCTCTTTGAGCTCACATCATATCTTGCCCCCTCTTTTTTTGTGCATTTCTTCTTCATTGATATGGCCTGCATTCTCTCCAATTCGCTCACCTCTCATCTCATTCTTTGCACCATATCTTCAACTTCAAGAATTTATTCTCCTCTCGTCACTATACCATGATATTGTATGATAACAAGGCATTACAAAGCTAGTTTGAACACCATTATGCCTTATCTTTCTAGCACAAGATACGGCGTGAGTGTCTCCTTCCAAGGGTGTCAGTTTTCTTATATCACCTTGTATCTTCCTTGCCCACAATACATCATCAGACTAGCATCTTGTCACTTTCTCACCTGTCATTTTTTGTCGCACCAATGGCAAAGATTATACAGGCAAGAAGAACAGTGGAGAGGTTTTAGAGGCTAGGCCATCAAAGGTTCTAGAGGTTGTTGTGCCAGTGAGATCCCTCTTACACTTGGTTTTGTTTAGTCTCCAACTATGGAATCAAAGTAATCTAGTGCAAAGGATGTGTCTCAAGGCAAGGTCACAACACGGGCACCTAATCAGCCAATTGATCAATTTGGACCCTCTCTTGTTCTAGCCGCTTGTTGAGATATTAGCAATCACACCTACCTTAGCCTCTGGATCAGTGTGGGCTCAGGATGCAAAATCCCATATGCATAGCAGTGGAAAGTGCATCCTAGCCTATTCCTATAAAACATTGTACTTGCTCTCTTTTTGAATATAATATGATAGTACTTTTGTACTTCCAGCAAAGTTTCTGTGTCATTGTCACACACAAGTCTGTGTTTATGAGTCGAAGCTTCCATCTCGCAACCTAATTCACTTGTGTGATATTTGGTCTTAATGTCTGTTACCTCATGAGCTCACTCTTCCTCCTTCAACCTCCATAGCCATGCTCTATATACAACATTTTTGCCTCATATCAGAGCCAATTCAGGCATGGCTCAACTCTACAAATCACTCCTTCAACTCCTCTCAACCTTTGGTTAGCTCAACTTGACATAAACCCTTTATCTTCCCCCTCCATCTTCACTCTATCTCTCTTGGTTGCCATAGACAACACCTATCTACCTCTGTTGGAGAAGCCATATCCCTTCAACCATGTCATATCTCTTCAAGATTTCTTCTCAAGAGTTGTTCCTTTAGGTCAAGTTGCAACTTTGCAGCTCAAATTTGTCTGGCATTATGCAACATACAGCCTAACATTGTTGAAAAACATAAATCTGGGGGGAAATTTTCATTATTGTAAATTGGACATATTCTCTCTCCCTAGTGTGAGCATTATTCCATGAGTTATCATAAGGCATTTTTTGGTCATATAGGTGAATTATTTCAACTAAGAGGGCTTGAGAAAATTCCACTCCAGCAGAGATATATTAGAAGATTACTTAGAGGTGGTACTGCAGAAAGCCATAGCCATCCTATTGATGTTCAACTAATGGTGCCATCATCATGGCTCACAATGTCAAGGGCTACCATAGGGCTTTTGAATTTTATCATACGGGCTACCTCTTGAAAAATTTTCAACTCAAATAGTCCACTGGGTGAGGTGCTACAGCCAAAATATCAAGCTACTGTCTTGAAACCGTAAACTGGCAGCCATAACCACTTACCTTCAAGCTCATTTTTTCCTTCATTTTCTCTCTCTTGCCACTTAAACTAAGCTAAGGACACTCTGATCTGAATTCTCTTAACTCATCTTGTAGGAATTTATCTCAAGATGGATGAGGATATTTGTATTGGTGTGCTGTTAAAAATCTACCTCCTGACTATAATAATGTGTCAGCTACATTGATCAACATGCCTAGTCCTAAACTGGTTGACATTAAGGCCTCCCTACTAGAAGAAGAAAAGAAAGTAAAATCCAAAGAACAACCAAGTACCTTTGAAGATGAACAAATGTTATATGTAGGTACCAGGTACAAGGGCAAGAAAGATCAATTGGTATATGACTTTTGCAAAAGGATCGACGGGCACACTAAGAAATTCTATCATGCCCGGAAGAGGTCCCAAAAGGCCTATCTAGTTGCTGTTAAAGAAGAACAAGACCATGGAGCAAAAGCTGAAGAAGAAGAAGAAGACCCCAAGAGAAGGACAAGGCTCATCAGTCTTTCTATTCTGATAGACTTTTTTAGCCTTATATTGCCTAGCCCTAATCATTCTGACATAAGCTTGTAAACTCCTCATGTAAACCTTGTATTGCAGCCTCTGTACACTTTGTGAGGCCCTCTTATATCCTTTGGATGTCCACCATGTCTTTGGTACTCACACTTAGCCTTTTCTGTGACAACCTCTAGTGTTTTCCATGTTTGTGGTGTGCCCACACTTTGCAAGTGGTTGCTCACTAAAGCCTCTACACACTTTGTACTTCTCTGTTTGTGATTGAGGAGGGGTGTTGAGATATTGGCAATCACACCTAGCTTAGCCTCTTTGTATGGAGAAATGTGGGCTCAAGATACAGAATCCCATATTCATAGAGGTGGAAAGTGCAGCGTAGTCTATTCCTATAAAGCTTTTTACTTACTCTCTTTTTGAATACAATGTCATAGTACTTTTATACTTCCAACAAAGTGTCTGTGTCATTGTCAACACATAAGACTGTGTTTATGAGTGCAAGATTCCATCTTAGAACCTAATTCACGTGTGTGACATTTGGTATTGATGTCAGTTACCTCATGAGCTCACTCTTCCTCCTTCAACCTCCATAGCTATGCTCTAGATCTGACATTTTTACACATGTGAGCCTTCCAAGCTAGCAAAAAGAAAGATGAGGTCTAGGTTCTATAATATAAGGAAGTGTTTCAACATGATATGGAATGCCCACAAAGCTACATAGCATGTAATTCCAAAGACAACTTTCATTAGAGTTGTCAAGGATATTTTTGACAAATTGTTAAAGTGTCCACTAAATCTGGTCTTTATACGAAATGGCAGCTTGCAACTATTATTTGTCTATAGGATCACCTTGATGAACAAGGATTTCAGCATGGTCAATAGAATCAAGTACATGTTCGAGGTGCATGTTCGACAAGGTATTGAGACTCTTGCCCACTACTAATCAAAAGTCCTTTGAGATCCTTAATATTCCAACAAAAGTGTGATAGAAACTGAATACTAGATTTATAATAAGAAATTCGCTTCACTTGGCCCCATCAATTATGAGAGGATGGGTAAAGTGTGTAGCCAAATGGTTGTCAATGTGGACTATCTTAACATATCTCTTGAGGACAAGTCCATGTTTGAGAAACAAGGTATTTGATTTTTTGACTATGTAGTTTATTGCTACATAAGGTAAGACATTTTGATTCTCAAAAATTTTAAATACTGAATTTATAATAATTGTGATGTTGATTTCAAATATATTTCCTTTTTTAAAAAAAATTGGCTCTATAGAGCATTAGTTGCTTCTCTTAGCCAACATATCTATGAAAGTATATTTGTTGTTGATCCACTACTATTGATGAAATTATTTTTGAGATCTGATTCAAATATAGCAATGTTTGTCAAGTCTATTGATTGCACTCTCTCTCCAAGCAAATCTACTATAATGTTGTCTTTGATGTGCAAACCATCTGACAATTATGGGATAAGATTCATAATGTCTATGATAAGTAGAGCCATGTCTCTCAAACGTATTAGCTGACGCAACTCATGAACCTTTGCATGAAGGAGGAGACTTCCATGTCTACCCATTTAAATGAGTTTCATTCTATTTTCAACCACTTATCTTTGCACAAATTGAATTTAAGGACAATCTTCATATCTTGTTCTTGCTGGCCACATTATATGAGTCGTGGGATAGATTTTGTACTACTATGTGTGCAACTATGTCTACTAATGGGTTGAAATTGCAGGATATAGAGAGTGCACTCTTGAATGAAGAGGTTAACCACAAGAATATAGATGCTTCCCACACCTCTCATGCTTTGATAGTCAGAGACAATAATGGTAGAGGCAATAATGACCGCCATGGGAGAGACTCTCAAAAGTCACTCTGAATCACATGGAAAATCTCACAATAAGTCCTATGATTGTAAGTCCTCATTGACTTGTCACTATTGTGGGAAGAAAGTCATATTCGGCCACAATACCATAAAATGCGTGATAACAAGCACAAGGAAAAGGGTAAGGGTAAAGTGTAGAAAAAGAATTATGATTGCAACATTGTATCTAGCAAATCCAGCATCAAGATTGAAGAGATTAATATCATGCATATTGATTCTAATAATAACATCTATTAGATTAGGTAATGACTTGGTACTGGATATTGTTGGTATTGGACATGTCCACCAATAGTGTCCTTCAGGCAGTATGTTTACTTTGCATGATGTATGTCATGTTCCAACTCTGATTAAAAGCCTACTTTTGGCTAGAGAGTTGGATGATGCAAGTTGTTATGTTGTATCTTTTGATGATTCCTCATGGGTGGAAGCTTACATGTGGGAATCTTGTTCTAGCATGAGATGCCAAGTCTAACACTCTCTATCTCTTACTTGTATCTAAGTCCATGGATGTATTGTTATGGCATCATTGATATACTACCACACTTATTTTTATGGCATCATTGCCTTTGCCACATGTCATTAAAGGGAATGAACACACTTACTCGTTTGTCGTATCTTCCACCCCTTGACTATAAGTATTTTTATTCTTGTGATCATTATCTTTATGGTAGATAGACCCATAGTTTGCATAAGAAGTATGGCATTATGCATACATTTGAGCCCCTAGCTCTTGTTCATTCTAATATTTATGGACCTATGCCACCCTGCAAGTCATTACACGGTGCAAAGTATTTCTATCTTTGGTTTGTGAGGCTTTCTACCATGTACTAGGGTGATATTTCAGTAGGAGACTTTTGTTAATGTATAGCCAACTGGACAACCTGCAGTAGTAGTTAATGCTCTACTAGTCCATGACCATGATGCTAGATAGGCGGTATAGGCCCCATGGCCTATTTTGGTGCAGGCTAGTAGAGATAGATATGAAATTGATCAATTTGTGACCTCTATAGATTATGTTATGGTGAAAAATGCTAGTGATCCTCTTATCTATGATGAGGCCATGCGCAAAGGTGATAGTCACTCTTGAGAGAGGGCCATTAGGTCAAAGTATGACTCACTACAAAAAAATCATATGTTGGATTTGGTTCCTTTGCCTAGTGAAAAATGTGCTTTGCCATGCAAGTGGGTGTACAAGTTGAAAACTGCCCTTGAATACCCTAAGCCAGCCTATAAGGCCAGATTGGTTGCTAAGGATTTTAAGTAAGAGCTTGGTTTCGACTTCTATGAAGTCTTTTCTCCTATAGCCAAGATGACTACTCCATGCTTGGTATTGGCTTTGGTTGCGCAGCTAGATCTAGACCTCTCTTAGATGATTGTCAAGGAAACTTTCTTACATGGGGACTTACATGATGAGATTCATATGCAACAACCTAAAGGCTTTGAGAAAAAAAGGCAAAAAACACCTAGCATGCAAGCTCAAAAAGAGACTTTATGACCTTAAGTAGGCCCCTACGGAATGGTACCAAAAGTTTAATGATTTCATGCATTCATAGAGATAGACCCACATCAATATGGATGTTTGTTTATACACGAAGAAGGCCCGTGATGGCAGCCATTTGATTTGGGTACTCTATGTCGATGATATGTTGATTTTGTTGAGAGTACTCATGATGAGCTGGATGCCTTGAAAGGTCAGCTCAAGAAGAGCTTTGCGATAAAGGGAAATTTTAATCCATAAAGTAGATTTCATGGAAGTAGAAAGAAAAGTGCAAAGATCATGGTTCCCAAACAAAGACGTGATCTTGGAAAGGAGCTTGTGATAAATGAAGATGCTCAAAATCCAAAGCTGGAGTCAAAGTGTTCTGTTGAATAATCAAGTGAAAGAATCAAGTTTTTTTATTTAGGATTAAAGTTACGTAGAATTGAGTCTTGAAGAATTGGTAAAAGAGTTAGTCCAAAAAATACTAAAAGAAGGGTATTAAAATTAGATAAATAAGGTGGTATAAATAACTAGGTTGGCATGTGCAACTCAGTTTAGGTAGTTATACATATATACATGCATGCATGCATGCATACATACATATGTATGTATGTATGTATGTATAGTGTGGTATTAAGGTGAACATATGCTTGTTTCGATCTTTGTTTGCATGATATGGTCCACATTATATTACAATAATGTTGACCTTGTATTGTTAGGATGCACAGATGAGGATTGTGCTTGACAAAGTCGTCTAAACTTATATTTGTTCTGAACATCTGTCACTTCTTTGTGAGACAATATTTTGATGTTGCAGCATGATTGCTTCACAAGTTCCACATGTTGTTAGTATGTCAATTATGCTTGCACATTTAGTTGCTTAAGCTGATTCCAATTTGTATATATCATACCAACTTGGGACACATGATTTTAGTGATGTTTTTCTTGAAGCTATAGTTTTTCTTATCATAAAATACTTTAACGAGACCCGGCGATTTGGTATTTGCATGAAGCTCATTATTGTTCTATATTCTTTTAGCATAATAATGTATATTTATTCACAAAAATAGTATGATTATATGATTAATTATGGTTTTATATCTCAATCTTGATGTTTGAATAAACTACATGATTTTTTAATAATGTTATGAATTATTTTAGTTACTCATAACTTCTTGAAGCTAATTAGATTTGGCTAGAAATTTGTTATATGCCTAAGATGTGTTGCTGAAGAGTACCTTGCAAAATATGAAACAAGAAAAGAAAAGGAAAGTTACTTATTCAAAGGCAAAGATGCAGTGGCTTTCATGTTTTACTAAATTTTTAAGTTTATAATTTCATAAAAGCATAGCAGTAACATAAGAAAACATATAAACATGTTATACAATCAACATGTCAAAGAGATGGCACAAGTCTCTTTGTTATTTTATAATTGTACGAGAAGGTGTTGTTCCTTGTCTTTCAAGAAGATTTGCACTTTCCTTTCCTTTGCTTTACTTTCTTTTACTATTCATTATGAAAAAATGAGAAAAGGTAGATTCTACCCTTGTGAAAGATTTTATGTATGAGGATTTTAGTTACCTTTGCTAAAGTGAAGCATGCAATAATGAAACAAAACTGAATGAAGAAACTAGATGAATTACAAGTACCATAATTTTTAGTTTCACATTCAACCACTTTGGATCTTTAGACACTTCTTCCTTTACAGTTTGGAGGATAATATTACTTGGCATTTACATAATGATTGCTAGGGATTTTGTTCTTGTAGGTTCTTTGGAGACGAGTGAATTAAGGAATGCTTTGCAGCTTAAGGTATCCATAAGTACATTCTCTTTTCCTAATGTGTATTTGATTTTAAAATTTGGACACACACACACACACTCTCTCTCTCTCTCTCTCTCTCTCTATCTCTGTGTGTGTGTGTGTGTGTGTATGTGTGTGTGTGTGTGTGTGTGTGTGTGTGTGTGTGTGTGTGTGTGTGTGTGTGTGTGTGTGTGTGTGTTGCTTGCAATACTATAATTAATAAACTTATTATTTAGTAACTACAATATACACTAGTGTACTATATTAGTTATTAACTACAATATATACTACACACACACGCACGCACGCACACACACACACACACTCTCTCTCTCTCTCTCTCTCTCTCTCTCTCTCTCTCTCAAAGTAATTTTTTAATTAACAATAAAAATAGCCATATCTAATTATTAAACTATATTAGTATGCTATGTTAGCTATGTTAAATTAGATTTATTTTAGTTAATATCTAATTTACGTATATAATTACCAAAAGTCAATTAATTAATAGTAATTAATTAATCAAACTTATACTAACTACTTACCTTATACTAATTCAACCATTTAATTAACTTAGTTGACTAACTTATATTAACTAAAGTACCTAATTAACACACACACACAAGGGAGAAGCCGTGAGTGGAAGCAAGTCCTATGGTGGAAGGAGGCAAGAGCAAGAGACACAAGATGTGGAAACTCTAATAGTCACAATGTTTGACTGACCTTTCCTTATTCAAATGTCACTGAAAGAATAAAGAATGAAGTGACAATTATGGGCGTCTATCATTTGCAGTGACAAGCGTGCAAGTACTGTCAGTGCAATGAATACATAGGCGGTTATATATAGGTGCCTCTACCCCCAAGAACCTCCCACTTAAAGAAGCATGAGCTCCCAATGAGGAGAGATCAAGAAAAAATGTGACAAAGTACAAAAATATATAAAGTACAACATGATGAGGAAATATACCATCTCATCCAATGCCCATCAGCTACCTTAGGAAGGAAAAATGCTCTACTAAGAGAATTTTAGTGAGAAAATCTATAGGATTTTGGTGAGTTGAGATCTTGACAAGCTCGATGGACTTGTCCTCAATGACCTCTTTGATAAAGTAGTAGCACACCTCAATGTGCTTTGTCTTGGCATGGAAGACTGAATTGTTAGCCAATTGAACAACACTCATAGAATCCAAATGTAGTGTTGGGACAAAATCAATAATATCAAGGACGGCCTAACCATTGAAATCGCTCAAGGACCATCTGGATGTATCCCCTTTACAACAAGTAAAGGAGCCCCTTAGAGCAATCACGTGTGATGTGAATCCCAAGAATATGTGAGGCCTATTCCATATTTGACAGACAATAAAAATATATTCATCTCCATGGCCTTTGAAAATACTTCATCCTCGCCTTCTATACATCACTAGGCTAAATATCTAAGTATTGCATGTACTCATTACCTTCAAAACCCTCTTCACAGAGCCACTTACAAGAGAAAGGGGGGCTTATTTGATGAGAAGGGAAGATGATACATGACAATTGGAGTGTGATAAGATTTTATTATAAGGTATAAGTTCATAAAAGCTTAAAAAGGCTTATCTCAATGCGTTCAGATGAGTAGATGACCAAATTGCAAAAGGGAGATGACAAGGAAGGAATCGATGTTGAAGATCAAAGGAGGAGAGAGCACTTTTGCAATTTTGGGGAGGTCTCAATTTAGCACATAATTATTTATTACTTTGCAAAATGCAAGTTTCTAAAAGCATGAGATTGGTGATTATCCCATTATTTCATTTCTTTCTTTCAGTTGCCTCTTCATAAGGTCTAGTTCTTCTAGAAGCCTATTTTTCCATTTGGGAATATCTAGAACTTGAAATTTAATTATAATGCTATAAAATTCTGATGTACTTTATCTTTTCTATCGTTCTTCGAAGAGACATCTGATAAAAATTTGGACCATTTCTCAATTTGTATGTGTCATCATTGCATAGGAGCCATGTTGATATTCTCTGTGTCGTTCCAACTTATCAAAGGTTTTTCTATGGATTCTATACTACAACTTTTGACATTTCAGAATTAATTTAATGGTTTTTGGAACTTCATTGATTCACGCTACTTTAGTACTTGTAATGGAGACATTCCATTAATATCTACACTTTCCTACATACCATTACTAGTATATACTATTCACATGTGCATATATCAAAACTTAATGAAATTGATATAGTGCTACACTTTGGTAAGTAAATTCACCTCAACATTTCTTCCAACATTTTAAAATGAGCAAAGTAAAGAAAATTCTACTTTATACCTATTTTTGTAAATTTGATTCACTCTTATAAAAATATTTGTCACCTAACAGTAAATCTAACATTTCAAGATAAGAAGATATAATTAATGAGTAAAAGCTATAATTCCCACTATGATGAATGTGAAGGAACTAGGTGACTTGAAACAAAAGGAAACAAGTAGAGGTAGCACTATCATAGTAATGTATCAAAGCTCTAATCTATGTTAGGATAAAACATTCCACAAATGAAATGTTGGCACATGCATGGAGTAATTATGTGATTAATTTCATGGAAAATAAATGAGAATGAAAGAATTAATTGATGCACACAATACTTAATTCACAAATGAGAAGTAATAAATTAATGAGAGAGAGAGAGAGTACAACGATCTAGGTGATCACACTAAATAATGCCACAGAGTTGTGCAAAATGAGGCACAAAGTGTCTTTAAATAATAAAATATGAAGCCCTAATGGCTTAATCGTCATAGGAAACCCTAAAATAAACCCTAACCCTAGTGTCACTTAGTGCTAGGACACTAGGGGCAACAACTACATTAAATGACAGTTTAAATGCCTAGGGAGCCTGGATCATAGATCAAAGGGCATCAACACAACCACAAGATGGCCTACGAATCCCTGAAAATAAAAAGAAACATAAGGTCATGGTTGCACAAGTTCATCCAAGTGGATATAGCAACCTATGACAATACAACAGAAAGCCTAGAACTTTAGCCGAGGAAGAGCCTATGTGAAAAGATTAGCCAAGTTGTCTTTAGTGGGTACATAAGACAACTCTATTTCTCTAGCTAACATCCGCTCACGAACGTAATGATAATGAACTTCTATATGCTTTGTGTGGGCATGGAACATTGGGCTGTGTGCCATGGCCAAAACACTCTAGTTGTCAGTGTAGATGCGTGTAAGAGCTATCTCGTACACATGAATATCTATAAGTAACTTACATAGCAAAACACACTCCACTGTGGCTATGAACAAACCGTGATGTGTACTCAACTTTACAACTGGAAGTAGCAACTATAGTTTGTTTCTTGCTGAACTAGGAAATAAGATATGTAACCCAGAAGAAGCAATTGCCACTATGAGAAATACGAAAATCTGAATATCCAGCCCAATCACTAGCAGAATATCCATGCAAAGAGAGTGAAGAGTTAGCCTTATAGAAAAGGCCAAGATCTTGGGTGCCTTTAAGATGCCAAAAGGTATGCTTCACTACATCTACAGATAAAGTATTGAAGTGTTATGGATATATTTGCTCAACTAGGAGACGACAAACTGAAGATCAAGCCTCGTGTGATATACATAAATGAAGCATCCAACACCTTGCTAATATAAGGTAGCACCAAAGGATTTGCTACCATCGTCAAAAGTGAATCTAAAACTAGGCTCCAAGGGAGTAGACACGGACTTACAATCCTCAAACTCAAAATGTAAAAGAAGTTGTCAAATATACTTGGATTGTGTTATATATTAGATACCCAAATAATGGTGAAGTAGACCAAGATCTATCATGGCAAATGTTTGCTATGAGTCATCCTTAAATGCTACAATTTGACCAGCATTGGTCCCAATGACAAGCATGTCATCAACATAAAGCACAAGAATAATAAAAGAAAATCACTAATGTCGAATGTAAAGAGTAGCCTTGGTAGGGCTATTCTAAAATCCAAGATGCAATAGATGAGAATGTATGCAGGCATACCATGCCCATGAAGCTTGTTTTAAACCATACAAGGGCTTCATGAGACAACAAACCTTGTGCTCAAAGCCTTTAATTGCAAATCCTTGAGGCTGAAAAACATATACCTCTTTTGTGAGATATCCATGGAGAAATGTCATCTTGTTGTCCAACTTATGCACCTCCCAATGAAAGTGGATAGCAAGGGCAATAATACTCCTAACGATAGGGGCAAAAGTCTCCTCAAAGTCGATTCCTTGTCGTTGGGCATAACCCTTAGCAACAAGACGGACTTTGTACCTATCACTCAATAGAACCATCTAAGTTTCTTATAATTTTATAAATCGATTTGGTACCTATGGTACACTTGCAGTGACGCAAGTCACATAGCTCCCAAGTGTCATTCTAATGGATGAAATAAATTTCTACCTTCATTGCTACCACCTAATGATCATTTGAAAAAGCATCTTTATAATATAGAGATTATTCATTGCATGATGTAGCCACCAATGCACATGCAAGAAGATTACCTTGACCTTGGCAAGCAAAGGCTTATGTGCAAGCAACCAAAGGAAAAGGTTGTTTGTGTTAGAGAATCATTCCTTGGACAACAGAGTTGCAATAGGTAATATGGACAATGCAGTTGATGCCACGTCAGCAATCACAGCCACATCAGTAGTCGAACAGTTGCCATGTTATCAGTTCGTTAGGTACAACAGCATAGTCAATCAAGTCCAGCAGCAGTCTCCGGACAGTTTCAGGCAGCCAATCATTTTATAGTACTCCAGTCCAACACTTGGACACACACATCTGAGATCTGACAGCAGAGAGAGCCTACTGAGACTAACAGCATGCGGGCTGACAGAGATCGAGGTCCTCAAGGTAGAGATATACGCAAATATTTTCTCTACATTCCTATATTCATGTATTTCTATACAGTATTCCACACGCTGCAGATTTTGTGTGTTTCACTATCTCCTTTACTCTCACTCTCTTCTTTATATGTTCACTCTCTCTCAATCTTGGTCCCACGCTTCCACATCGTTGCATTCTGACATGGTATCAAAGCGGTAAAGACGGACTGAGACTGACTGAACAACCTACCTAAAGAGGAGATTTCAGTGCGACACAAGGTTGTGTTTTCAACATTCGAGGGCAAGCAAGAGGGCTATGCATCGGAACAAGGCTGAAGCGAGTGTGGGCATGCGGGAAAGGAGTCCAGTTGGTTAATTTGCTGCAAGTTGTTGCTATTTGAAGGGAAGGAAGGTTGTGTTAGGCCTTCCATTGCAGATTTTACATTTTCATCACCTTCGACGCGACTGGAGAAGGTTTGGGAAGCAGTGAAAAGAGCCCTAACAGGCTACGTTTTCACAGTCAAAGGGGACTGATTTTGCATTTGTGTAGGCATTACATGTGAACACGTCTACAGATACTGACTTGGAGTTCCACACGATCATGGACAGAAAGTTGCTTATCCTATCGGCTCTTCCATCACATCAGAAGCTTGACGGTGACAATTACCACATTTGGTGCGTAATGAAGTTGGCCATTTGGCAAAGCTTGTAATGGAGGAAATTAACCGACCCTCGATTAGAGATGAGTCCAAACTCTCTTCCAATGCTCATGCAAAGTTGACCAAGGCCTAATCTCATTGGGACAAACTGACTGCCAAGATTCATTCTTTTCTTTTTTTGTCTTGTACTAAAACCGTGATAGCTCACATCAAGCACCTAACGATGGCTCGAGAGATATGGCTGCAGCTCGACCAAATGTATAGCTGGATGACCCTAATAAAGAGGATTTCT
Source organism: Lygodium microphyllum (assembly GCF_053477565.2). NCBI lineage: Eukaryota > Viridiplantae > Streptophyta > Polypodiopsida > Schizaeales > Lygodiaceae > Lygodium > Lygodium microphyllum. Next base: position 31,057,088 of record NC_141138.1, on the reverse strand, counting down.
TTGGAGGTGTAGATGCTGACCTTGTCTGTGAATAAGTCTTCTTCGCTTCGAGAACACATCAATAAGCTTCGGCAACTTCAAATGCAGGTTCAAAATTCGGAAAAGCCTATTTCCTCCAAAGACATGGCGATCACTTTATTGTCCCAGTTGCCGCCACGATTCGGTGTCTTTTATTCCGCTCTTATTGCCTCTGGGAAGAAGTTGACTCTTCAATGGGAAGAGCTGGTTCCTATGGTCTTGGACCAAGAAGAATAATTGAAGGAACAGAATGCTTCCAAATCGGAGGCTTTGGTTGGTCAAGCCTCTAAGAAGAAGGGAAAGGACCAAAAGAAAAAAAATGAGGACAACAAATCAAAGAAGGACGAGAAGGAATTGACTTGCCATATTTTTTGTAAGACCGGTCATTGGAAGAAGGATTGCCTTGACAAGAAAAAGAATACCAAGAAGGACCCCAAGGATTTTGGAGCAATGGCTGCACCCTTATCAGCTGCTTTTCTACACTTAGCGATCATTGAGGACTCTACACCGAAGACTTTTGATGCTACGATGACAACTCCGCAAGCTTAAGAGTGGATCATGGATAGTGGTGCATCACAGCACATGACTGCTTCTCTCGTTGGTGTTGCCCATTTGCAACCTTTGTGTAGGCAGATTCTCATTGGAGATAGCTCTTTTGTGTCTATTGCTGCGCGGGGTGAAATGCAGTTGATTCCAGATGGACATGGTGATACCCACACTTCCGAGGTATTGCATGTGCTAAGCTTGGGGTATCATTTTCTTTCAGTCCATAAGATTTGTTCTCTTGGTCTCTTAGTGAAGTTTGATAGTGATGTTGTTCTAAGTTCTTGATCATGGATCGAGGAAGGTTCTTTCTTCAAGATTGAGAATGACATCTACAAATTGAAGTCTTCTATAGCTCTTACCTCTCAAACACATTCCAAGCTATGGCATGCTCGGTTTGGCCACCTGAACTATGAGTACCTTCGGAAGAGGCGCGCGAGGATCGTTTGTCCGAGGTTGCCAGACATAGTGGTGAACCACCAGCCTGTGTCTCCTGAAGTCGTGGGAAATTGCATCGTGATGCAATTCCCAACAAAGCTTCGCGGCAGTCTACTTCACCCGTGCAGCTTGTATCTACGGATCTTTGTGGCTCGATGAGGACCGAGTCCCTGAAGGGAAACTTGTACTTCATATTGATCGTAGATGACTACATTAGGATGACATGGGCCTATTTCTTGACATTGAAGTTGGAGGCCTTTTCCCACTTCAAGGATTGGCTTCTCTTTTAGGAGAACTGATATGGTCCACGATGACTGAAGACCTTACGCTCAAACAAGGGTGGTGAATTTGTGTCTAATGAGTTTGCTCATTTTTGTGCAGATAGGGGCATTCACCAAGAGTTTGCTAAAACCAACACTCCTCAAGAAAATGGCATTTTGAAGCGGAAGAATAGAAGTGTGATTGAGATTGTGCGCACCATGATGGAGCACCAACAGACACCTCAGTTTCTGTGGGCCGAGGCAATGGCTACCACAGTTCACATCCTCAATCGATCTCCCACTTGAGCCATTGACAGGATGACACCTTATGAGACTTACTTTGGGACTAAGCTTGATGTCTCTTATTTCAGGATCTTTGGGTGTGACGCCTATGTGCACATCCTGAAGACACAGTGTGACAAGTTCCGAGGCGGCTTCCACGATAGGTTTTTGTTGGCTACAACTCCCAGTCCCAAGGTTATCGTCTAATTGATCCCATCAAGCGGGATGTCTACACAAGCCACCAAAGTGAGGAGTGAGGAGCAACCCATCCTTGGTGATCCAGGGGAGAGTTGGGCTCCTTAGACAATTCCTTTAGAGCCAGAGCCTCTTGATGGAGATTCTTCTTATGATTCAAAGTCTTTCCTTTCACCGACCACCCAAGTGGAGCTTCCGCCAATGGATATACTTGAGTCTTCAGTAGATGAACAGCAACGAGGTGAGATCCGGCCTCCTCCTCGTTAGGCCTATGACACACTTCAAGAATCAAGAATTGAGTGGATCCCTGAGGAGTGGGAACCGTAGGAACCGCGGAGGTTAGGGAGGAACCAAGCACATTTTATGGAGCTTGTTTGCTCTAACTACTGTTTGATAACCTGTGTTATGCAAGATTGAGAGCCCACTTCAGTGCAAGAGACTATGGCAGTCGAGTTTGAGGCTATTGAGAGGAATGGCACTTGGTGCCTTATGCCTCGTCCCTCTGACAAGAAGGTGATTAGCGTCAAGTGGATCTTGAAGACCAAGTACCTTAGCAATGGTTCTTTGGACAAGCACAAGGCTCGCCTTGCTGCTAAAGGTTTTTCTCAGTGCCCATGCATGGACTTCTATCATACTTTTGCCTCCACTACTTGTATGGCGACTATTTGAGTTGTTCTTGCCTTGGCTGGCCATAAGAGATGGCCTATCTATCAGTTGGATGTGAAGTCGGCATTTCTCAATGGTGACTTGCCGGAGGAGATCTATGTAGAGCAACCTCCTGGCTTTGGATCCTTGAATGGGAAAGTTTATAGGTTGAAGAAGACCTTGTATGGCCTTAGGGAAGCTCCGCATGCATGGAACAAAAAGATTAACTCGTTTCTTTAGTCAAAGTTGGGATATCGGTGCTCCAAGGCCAATCTACAACTTTATGTGCACACTTTTGAGACTAATCGTGTGTTGTTTGTATTGTATGTTGATTTGATTCTTACAAGTGACCACGCCTAGAAGGTCCAAGAGACCAAGACAACTTTACATCAGACGTTCAAGATGACAGATTTGGGGCTTCTTCATTTCTTCTTGGGTTACGCGATTTATCTCTCAAAGGGGGATTTTTATCTCTTAGTAGAGATACATATAAGAGCTCTTAGTGACTTTTAAGATGGAGACTTATTAGACCATTTCTACTCCTATGGTTTCAAACTTGAAGGCCACTTCACACTCAGATTCTCCCTTGATAGATGCTTCATGCTACGATCAAATAATTGGATCTTTGATTTAGCTACTCAACACTCGTGTTGATCTTTGTTTTGTTATGGGTCTTTTGGCGAGATTCATGAGTGAACACAAACATGTACATTAGCAAGCTGCCCTGAGGATTCTTCGGTATTTGGGGGAAACCTCTGACTTAGGGATTTCTTATCCAGTAGGTACAGATGCTTCCCATCTTGTTCTTGTAGGTTGGAGCGACTCGTATTGGGCTAGCGATGTGGACCATCGATAGTCTACTACACGCTACTATTTTACCTTGGGTACAGGTGTTATCTCTTGGCGTAGCAAGAAGCAACCCACGGTAGCCCTTTCTTCTACTGAGTTAGAGTATCGTACTGGGTCTTCCACATGTGAGATTGTGTGGCTTCGAAGATTGTTGGAGGAGCTTGGCTGCCCCCAGACTCATCCTACTCTTCTGCGATGTGACAATGAGAGTCGCATTGCCTTGGTACGGAATCTTGTATTCCGTGCCCTGACGAAGCACATTGAGATCCAATATCACTTCATTCGGGAGAAGCTTCTGGATGGGACCATTGATGTGGAGGGACCATTGATGTGGAGTACTGCAAGTGTCATACCTTTTCACATTACCTAATCAAGGACTAAGGTCACTTCTTAACAACCCTTGACCACAAGGATGCACACTAGTTGCACTAATATTATGCACTTCAACAAGGAGAGATAGGAAAGATAAGGAAAATCAATCAACAACAAACATAAACCGTACTTCAGTATTGAGGAAAAGAATGAGATTGAAGATGAACCATCACTCTACATTAGAGGTTAACTGTTAAAAGAACTATATGTCTACCAAGAGCTTCAGCATATGCCTAAAGATCTGCCACTTCACCTTAAGCTCCACTATTGGCAATTACCTTAGTTGGAGATCGCTTGCTACTTCAACAAATGGTGCGTAACCTGCTGGATACAATACAGCATTCCATTCTCTCGCATTCAAAAATGATCAGGTGTGGGGAATGTTCAAAATTCTGCTCAGTTGTATGTTGGAGGCATGGGCATTTGTGTCAGCCTTTAAAAAATGGGAAGATATTACATTGGCAGACTCAACTGCATTTCTTACATTACAAAGGGAACTTTGGCGGGATCGTTGACTTCAGACAGAATCCAGATCATGATAAACAAAATTTGTTTGGAGAATCTAGAATCTGCAGAAGCTTGAATGGCAACTCTAGCAAAGAGAATATTTTCAAGCAGTTTTTAGCCAATACATTGCAGCTAATGTAATAGACAGGCAGCTACCACCTTGAAAAGGCAGCTTGATGGGACTAGAAGCGAGCTTCCCCATTGGAATCATCATAACCACCATCATCGTCATCCTCATCATAAAAGTTAATATTACGGTACAGAAGAGGTGTCCCTCGATCTGTAGAAGTCAAGCTGAGCTTCTTGCGCAGTGATGCCAGCAGCAGATCATGCGACTCCTGCAACAAAACCCACATAATCAAACCAAAAGAAGGAAAGCCAATTCACGTTGCCCCACTCAATTGGGTTGAGTCAGTCTCATCCAAATTTATCTGTACAGAAACACGCCATGTAACACTTGCTTCTTCTTGCTGCCTTTGCACTTCCTTTTATTCACTCATGTCTCGTGCTCGTCATTTTTGTTACGTGCACGCTCATGATATTACTGCTTTTAACATACACAACAAGAAAAGTAGCACCTTTTTTATTAAAATTACAAAGTATGGTGAAACACCTTGAGAATCCGCACTTCCTCTTCCAAAGTTGCTGCTGCCTCCCTCTGCAAAACCAGCCGTTTAGAGATCAGAAAGGTGTCATCAATCTATGAAATCAACTTGCTAAAATGCCATTACTAGTGCGCACATTTAACAGATGCACCAAAGCGTACAAACAGAAGTACACAGACATTACAGCCTTAGTTAGCTGTGATCAACTCTATCCATGTCGCTCTTAAGTAACCAATCATCTACAATGATGAATCAAAAGTACTCCCACGAAGAGAGATTAACATCTTGGCTGGAGAACAACCCCAAAAAATCTCTGCAGCAGTGCTGGAGCAAAATAAAATTAACATAGAAGGCCTCTCAATGGGGTTCTAATGGATGTGAACAATATAGATCCAGCAAAAACTGCCATCCCCTAGCATCTAATCTTGTTAAGCACAACCCTGTAGGCCTTCTAGACTACCATAACTCAACACTATAGTTGCATAAAATGCTGTTTCAGGGATCTAAAATGTTAACATGAAATAGACCAAAACGTTTTGGTCTCAAAACAGCCGTTTCAGGATAGGCAGGGTAAAATAGTGTCAGGCCACTTATTCACTTCCCAAGCCGGGCGCGCTATTTCTGCCTGTTCTTCTCAGCTCTTCAGCCTCTTTCACCTGCTGCTCACTCTCTTTAGCTGCTATTCAATTCTGCTACTGCAGATCTTTGTCTACAGCCCCTAAAACCTAAATCCCCCATTCTTCAGCTCCCTATTCATTTTCCTTGCTTGTCCACACTATTTGAAATTGTTTCCACTCACATATATTTTAGGCTAGGGCTTTTTTGAAAATTTAAAATAGGTGTTTCATAGGTTTCTGCATCAGCTAGTATGAAACGAGTTTCCTAACCTTATGAAACAAGTTTCTTGGCAACTATGCACACAAATCAAATATTCAAGTTGGTTCAAACAAAGCTCTCAATCATCCCAGACCCCTAATGACTTGTAGGCCGAATGTACCAATGCTGTAAAACCATGGATGGGCTTATGCATCCATACCCATCTCTTCTCTACTCTCTCTAGAATGTGTGCACTTGTGTCTCTGTGATCACCGTGCAAACCCGTGCCTCCACCAATGCTGCTCTAAAGAAGTGAACAAGAAGGCCCATGGTGGACCCCTCACAATCACTCATACACAACACCCTATAAAAGGAAGTCGCAACAATCACAATGACATGCACTTTCTACCAAAACTGCTTGTTGAGGCACAAGCAATGCATAGCTTTGGCCTTCTCTATCTCATGCTCATCCCATTCATTCCATAGAGTGGACACCGCTGTCTAGCATAAGGTGGACTGCACCTCATAAAGATGCTCCAACAAAGGCACTCCAACAACCACCACATGTAAGCAAATCGAGTTGAAGTAGGCTTCTTCAACTCAAGTGTGCTATACTCGTGATACATCACAAGCACCTTTACCTTTACCATAAAGAAGGTGACAACTATTGTAGCTTTATGCACCATCCCCTTCACCCACTTAAGCTTTCCGATGTCCTCCATGAGCAAGTCCAAACAATGACCTACGCGTGGGAGTCCACACAATTGCAAAAAACTAGGCCCCAAGCAAATGGCCCATACCCTGACAATTGGATGCATTGTCGATAACAACTTGCACCACATTTCAAGGACCCACCTACAACCACAAATTACAATGCTTAGAGAGAGAGAGAGAGAGAGAGAGAGAGAGAGAGATTGTGCGCGTGTGTGTGTGTTGAGCCTCAAAAGATTCAAGAATAGAGAGAGACAAAGAGAGGGAGAGACTCCATGAATCATGATTATGAAATTATAAACGAAACTCAAACTTAACAAAAGGAAAAACTTTAGAAAGACAACATATACCTCAGTGATAGCTTGCCAAATGTGGTGGTCAATAAATGTGCCCATCATTTTCCTCCCCCTCTTACCAATGTCTAGGGCCTGTAAAAAGTATGTGCCAAGTAGACATGAAACCCGTATGATCATGATACCGCATTTCTCACAATCACTCCATCCATTAATAAAAATGGAGTAATCATATTTTGTCCATACAGCCCGAATACAATCAAGGGCTCTATCAATCTCTCCTCTTTATCAAAATCTTCTTCTTCCACGTGCCATTATAGGTGATACCAATCCATCCTTCACATGATCTATATTGGTAAAATGGCTTTTACCATCTTATTCCATTGCTCCTCCTTCAGGACATTGAATGCAAGATTGCACCAATCACCGTGTGTGCAATCTCAATGCACATGACCACGAGCTTAAGAGAGAGAGGATTGCCTCACCGCTCTTGCACGAGCCTCCACTGTTTGTCTTTTTCTAGAGCCACATGCGGATGTAGAGCCAACACCACCAATGGTGGAGGCCTCATCCACATCAGTTGAAGATACATCTACATTTGAGGCTTCCTCATGTGTAGGCATAGGTCTTGGTGTTGATACACCACTTTCTCCTCCTCTAGTGGATCCCCCTCTCATCTTGGTGCGAAACTCATCCTCAATGTTTTGAGGGATTCCCTTGCATGGGGCAATCGCTTGCATGGAGCAACTTGTCCCCCCATCTTGAAAAGATGTTGAAGAAATTAGGTCACACCACTCACGTAGCACTTCTCGCAATACTTCCACGTCCAAGATGGGAGTTTGACTTCTTTGTGTCCTTTTCCACATGGATGACATGCAAATTGAAGGCCTCATGCTTCTCACGTGTCATGATCGCAAAGGAGAAAAGAGGGAGAGGAACTGCAACACTGAGAAAGAGAAAGAGTGAGATGCTTCACTGTTGAGAGAGAGAGAGAGGGCTAGGAAAAACTTGAAAGAGGAATAGTGAGAGAGAGAGAGAGAACGCGGGAAAGGCTTGATAGATTGAGATGCTTGAAATCCATTTTGGAGAAAGAGGAGAGCATAAGAGCTTCACCACCAAGATCCAAGTGATACTTAGAAGAGGGAGATGAGAATGCTTCTTGACTTGGTATGGAAGCATAGAGGAGAGGAGCACCTTTTATAGATGAGAGAAGAGTGTGAAAGAAGGGAGGGATCCAAGAAAGGTCCACCAACAGTCAAAGAGATCTGGTTGGAATCCAAGGGGGCTCAGGGAGGAGTACATAGTTGGAAAAGGGAGTGGATATGACACTTCTTAAAGTGCCACTAGAACAAAGCCATTGCATAAATGCACTACCAAAATATGTTTTCATCATCCAAGAATACGCCAAACGGGGTGGCCAAAAGTAGCTAGTTTTATGGTACAAATTTGCACAATACGGATCCTATGGAACAGATAGGGCCATACTATATATTAGGGCAAGTATGGAAGCCACACATGCATCATGAATAACTATAGAGGTAGCGGTGGCTCTAAGCAATGGAAAATTAAAATGCAACCACTACCATGTTATATACACATGGAGTGTTAGACAATGAAGGATCATCTTTCTCATGTTAGTTGTAATTTCCTTAATGTACCCAATGATATGTTTGCTAGTTTAGAGCAATGAAGCCAACAATGCCTTCTGGTCAATGTGGCAATTGAGGAGGAAACTCCACAACAAAGTACATGTCCTATGGTTTCACCTCCTACAATAGGTGGTAGTGCCCCAAAGATAATTATGGATAGATGTTGGTGCTTCTAGTAGCGCCAACACCTCTGTGGATACAAAAAGCATCACTGACATGAAGGGCAATATTCTAGGTCTCTTGTACAAATACATGGATTAGATTGGAAAGATGCTAGAGAGAAAGATCTTCTTCTCTTGACATAAGTAAGGGTAGATGGGAGTGGTTTCAAAAACCAATCCATGTTACACATTGCTTGCATCCCCTTTAGCATCCTGAGAAGCAATATATAAATGAGCTAGAAGAGAGATTGCAAGATTACTTCAAAAAGTGGCCTGATGGAAATGTTTCCATCATGACACACATCTTAAGGATGATATCCTCAAGTTTCGTAATCGTACTCTCTCATTTGCATGCCTCACTGCAGAGTTGCGTACGATATAACTTCAACCTCTAGGTGGAAGAAAAATAGAAATTGTGCTCCAACTTTGGTAAGTAAATAATGAGCATATGCAAGTATACTAAATTGTTTCGTGTTCCTTGTTTTAGGGCTTGAATTTAGCTAATACTTTCTAATTTTATTAGCAGAAAAGGATGGCCATCCATGTTCTCTCACAGAATTGTGATACCAGTACCACTAAGAGAAATTGAAGCACATGGGCTTTATTTCATACAAAAAAGAGGAATAAGTTTAAGATTGTCCAACTAGAAAGATAGGTATTTTTTCATTATAACATGTGTTTGTTCAACTTACGTACTTGAACCGAAGCAAGTAAATGTAGACAAGATTGATATAGAGAATGTGAAGAACATTCCCACTATTCCAAAGTAGGAGATCAACATCTACAACATGCTTTATGAGGAGATGTCCTCATCTCCATAGTGAACACTATCTCACTGTGCATCATTTGGAATGAGTGGAGCTCGACTTCGATGTGGAGCCACTTCTTCGTCTCTATTGGACTCACCTAGTATCTCTACAACTCTAGTGGCTTCTCGAATTAAAGATAGTGAAGATGATGTTACTGTTGCCTCCTTTTCCTCTACTAGTAGTAGTACTAGTGTTGCTGATAGTAGCCATGTGGAGAATGAGATAGAGAAAATGCCTTTGCATAATACAAAGTGATTCTCTTGAGTCTTTAGATAATAGTAGATACATTATACTAGATAGATCATAATCATTTAGTAGTATATTCTACAGAGTTGTCAATACTTTACAGTCGATCATGAATCATTTTACGGATCATTGGCATTTCAATGTACTTATTTTTCATGTCATTGTTTACTTAACTCTCTTTTTTTCGTCTATACAACATACACACGTCTTGACTGTTGAAATCATCATTCATGGCAAATTGCAATCTTGTATATTGAGTTTTCAATCGTGATATTAAAAGTTTTTGAAACTCACGTATTGTGATTTTACAATCTTTAGTAGCATCATGTATGCTCCCCAAATCTCTTCTAATGTTACATGTATACTCTACAATATTGAAGATTTTAAATGTTTTTGGTACTGAGATTAAAGTTACAAATGGCATTACCCCCTCGTACATGTCCAATATCAAAATCTTCCTAGAAAATCAACCTATTGTCTATTTTTCCATTTCCGCCTCAAGCTGAAACTCTGTTTCACAACTCCAAACTGCATTTTTGTTTCCCCGCTTCTAAATTCCAAATAATTATGCTCCAAAAAAATAACTTGTGTCCTTTTGGTAAAACTTGCATATTTATTTTGGTTGACTTGATTGTCCCTTTGCAAAATGGCAAAAAAAATCTAGACAAAATAGTACATAAACATAAATAGCATACAAGGCTTCTCAATGGGGTCTTAATGGATGGTAGCAATGTAGATCCAGCAAAAACTGCCATCCATAATGCCTACCCTTTCTTGAGTGCAACCTCATAGGCCTTCTAGACTGATATAAATCACTCAAATATTTGCATGTTTATTTCATAGATTTGATTTCTTTCCCTTTTAAAATTGAAAGGTATCTAGACATAATATTAGAGTTGGCCATTAATGAGTGGCCACACATTAAGTTGGACCCACATGATACGGAAGTCAAGAATATTAGGATTACAGTTGCTCACAAAAAGGATGATGCTAGTATTATACACAATCCCGTGTGTGGACACACCTTAGCTATGTAAGTGTGTGTGCCAAAGCTATGAACACCTTTTACACCTCCCAACATTTAATAAGGGTGAAAATTTTAGGGGAAACCCTAGGCCTATATAATGAGGCCCTAACCAATGTACTTTTAGCAACATCTATCACATCAATCTATTCGACTCGTTGCATACTTGCAAGAGCTCTCTTTCTTTTTTTCGTGAAAATATAAGGGTCAAAATTTAGGGGGAACCGTAGGCCTATATAATGAGGCCCTAACCAACATACTTTTAGAAACTTCTATCATACTTGCAAGAGCTCTCTGTGAAGAAAACTGCTAGGGTTTGCACTGAGGAAACACAATGTACGACCACGACAAAAACACAAAGAGACAGACATGGACACAGAAAGCAAAACTCAAACCCTAAACGCAATACCCAAAACTCACACAAAGAAACTCAAACACAAACACAAGGGAAAGAACAGAACTCTGAAGTGAATGAATACTGCAAATGAATATAAGAGTGTACAGATACTCAAGGGCAAAGCAGTGTGTCGAAGAGTGACATCCACCAAAGACAAATCCCAAGTCTTGTGACCACCAATCGGAGTGTAGGATGGAAAGGATGCAGCAAACGCAGGTCTCAAGAGGACCTGGAGCACAGAACGCAAGCTAGATAGATGACGAAGAGGGTGGGGAGCTGTCGCCTGGTGTGGAGAAGCTATCGCCTGATAGAGGAAGCTAACATCAAATGCAAGCTATGGATGCAGTCGCCAGTTGCTGCCAGGTGTAGAATAGGTCCGAACGCAGTAGCAAAAGATCACCTGATGATGGAGATGGGCTGTCAGATGTCACCTACACACTGGAGGAGTAAACGCAGCAGCAGAAGGCGTGGCAGTAGTGTCTAGGGCTGGACAACCATGTGTGTGTGGACTGATGGCTGAAATCCGCACTCAAGGGTGTGAGACCTGCACAGACGAAAATGAGGCTAATGGGGGCAGCCTCTCTATTTATAGATGTTGAAGGGTGCCCCAAAGAATCAGGGTTTTTGGGGGACCACTTAAACTCTCTTGGACCGCCCTTTTTAGGGTTTTTCATTAATTAAGTGTGTTTTGGAACTATTTTAAGAATGCTAATCAGCTGAAAAGCGTGTTTTAGCTCCATATCCACTCTCAAGCCCAAAACAAAGCCAAAAGGTTAGGCCAACCACTTTGATTTTTACTTACCCCAAGGCGTCCCACCCCAAAGCAGCCAAGGCATCAGACAAAGGGTACACGTTAGCTGCCCAATAGCCTACCAAGACTACAAAGGCGATGGTTATCTTACCAAGGGAGTCCAAGTAGTCACCCCATAGAGAACAGGGCATCAGACAAAGGTTACACATCGGCTGCCCAATGGCCTACCAAGCCCTACAAAGGCGGATGGAACCACATTGAACTTGGTTTTTTTTTTTAAGTAAGTTAAATTTTGTGAGATACGGTCGATTGAGGAATAGTGAACCAGAAGACGAGATTAGGGACAATACACCCAATACATCACAAAACAATACAAGCTTACCCATCCACTCAAGGGTGTCGATAATGAGGAAACATATGATGAGGGAGTATGGTGGTGTGGTATCAACAGCCGCTGGTGAAAACAGCTTAGAATCCGCACAAGTGGTGCTCTGCACAATGAGATGTAAAGTATGCTACATGTTGAAAAATGCTCATCCAGCAGGTGCCAATTAGACTGTGTCCCTTCTGGAAAATTTGTTCGCTTGCCCAAGTGCCCTAGTACAAAGATGATGAAATCATGCAATGCAAAGGGGAAGGTACAACAAGGGGGGAGAAGCCAATGTCAAAGACAAAGTGCTGAAGCCTGTAGAATACCAATAAGGGTAGAAACCCCCTCTCAACCTGGATGTAGATGCCGAAGAAGAAAGAGGAATCTTATGTCGGTCTTTGTGTGGTGCCAAGAACCGTAAGGAATGGAAGAAGATGATGAAGATGAAGTGGATGAAGCACCCGGCTGCAAGAGCAAGGTAGAAGTCACTCCCATGATAGCATCAAGAGAGATACTACACGATCCGTCTCGGGAGGGGAAACCTTCATGCTGGAAGAAGAATAAGCACTCCTAGGATGATGAAACCATGAAACGAACAGTGCGCATCTCCACATCTCGAGCCTAGGTAGGACCAAAGCAATTTGCAAGTTAGCCCTATACTAAAAGACAAAACCCTACAACAAAGATGAGAATCTGCAAACACAAAGGTCAGTGATGAGATGCTCCAAAACAAAACATAGCATAGAGAAAATCTAACTGAAAAGGCAATGCAATGAATGTGTATGTATGTGAGTAAATGCAACGGAAGACTTAAGAATGGAAAAGCTAAGGACAATGAATCCTATGGGCCCGACTCTAAGAGTGCGAAAAATGGATGCTAGATTGACCTAGAGTATCCTAAAGGACCTAGAGACATGCTAGTCTAAGAAGGTATTTATCATTGCATACATCCGGTAGCAAGGCTCTACCGAGGGAATGCCTGACAAGATGGAGAGGAAGGTGAGATGGATGCATCAAATGCAATAGGATCGGGACCTACAGACCAATCAGCTAGTCCCTTAGGGGTACTGAAAGAGACTGCCTATGCTGAGGCTATGCTTGGGCCACATGTCCAGCAGCAACAATGGATGCTGAAGGAGCAGGTGAAGTAGAAGCAGAAGATATAGCCCCACTAGACTGTGCAATTGCAGCAGTCTACTAAGACTTTTTAGGTGGAAGACCTTGGGCATTGCAGCGACACTCCTCGTCCATATGGCCTGCTCTCTGACAGTGTGTGCAAAACCGGTTTTTCTTAGGGAGTTGCAGCTAGATAGGTTGAGATTCTTTGGTTTCATCCAAGAAAGAGTAGTCGCACTTTGATTGGCTTGCCTTCGCATCTTGCGAGTTCTTGCCACTATTGATTTTCCCTCCTAAAGAAGAGGCAACCAACCCCCTCTACTCTCAATAAGGCTGTGATAAGGATGCCTTGTGGACTTGATCGTGCAGCCTCGAATAACACAAGAACTGGCATTCAAACTCGTAGAAGGTTGGCAATCCAGGTTGTGAGATGATGTGCTGAATGAAATTGAAGTATTTTTTGGGCAACTTATTCAAGAAGAACGTAACCTGATCGTCATCTAACTTTGAAGAGCCAGTAGTGGCGAAATTGGCAAGTAACCGCCTATATTCAGCCAGCTTGACTTTCAGATCACCCCCTTCCTTAATAGAGAACACTTAAAGCTCAAAGTTAAGATTGATGTGTCAAGTACGATCTCGAGCCGCATAGCGGTCAAGAAGGTGACTCCAACGCTCTGACGCGAGCGGGAAGTGCTACAACAGAGAGTGAAACTCAAGAAGCAAACCCTGCATCAACTCAACATTGGTTGTGGCATTGTGGGCTCTCCATTGACGGATGTAGTCCGGGTGAGGTAATCAAGGGTCCGCGGTTGAGGCTCTAGACCAATGACGAGGTCCCAAAGACCCTGAGACTCAAGCACTTGTTGCATGTAATTCGACCAAGTGGTGAAATTCAACCCGTTAAAACGGATCTTATCCGTGAAGGCATTCTTGGCCCTTGCAACAAGAGTGGTAGTGCTCGGAGATGGGTAGTGTGAAAAAGTGTAATGGGGATAAGATGGAAGAGTAGACTACACTTGGGAATGGGCCCCAAACTGTCCACCAAGCATGTGGGTAGTGTGCAAAGTGGATCCATAGGTAGGGATGGGCTAACTAGGCATGGGCATGGTAGCCACATGCATAGTTGTCAGGTAACAAAAGTACGATATGGTACGATATGATAAAATATGGTACTAAATGGTACCTTAAGATTTTATAAGGTACGGTACGATATTAGTACAGAAAAAAAAATTAACTTCATTATCTTGAACTATAGATGATAGAACATATGTTTAAAGTCTAAATAGCTATTGGAGTATATAAGGTGAATACTTGAGGGTAACACGCCAAAACCTCTATGGAATATGCCACATGCGCAACGTGCGCTACAACTTACAAGTACATACATAGGAGTGGATACATTATACATGAATGATCATACAAATAAAAGGCATGTATGCTTGAGAGAGAGAGAGAGAGAGAGAGAGTTTCACATGATGGCCTGGAATTGGCGTCATGTTTCTTGTAATCAAGTTATCTTGTACTTTTTTTCGTAATTAATACAATTACCTTTTACGAAAAAAAAAAAAAAAAAGATGAAATGACATGAGATGCTTTATTAACATCTACAAGAGGCCAAAATGACCTGTGAGACCAACAGTTACCAAACAAACCACCAAAGGTTTTGGTAAAAGATTTATGAATTTTGTTATGATTTTTTTTGGCATTGCTAAGGCTAAAGCAGCTACCAATGATACATTCACTAATTCCTGTACTCTCAAAAGGTACATTAGGCCAAGCTATCCTCTAGCCTAGTTTTATTAGCAATGTGTACTAATGCTTTGGGTTGGGTGGTGCAAAATGAGCTGTGAACAAGGTAAAATCGATAGGATTAAGCTACTTGATGATTCTCAAATGGTGCTGAATTTATTTATTGATGACACTAACATATTGTGAAAAATGATGGGACAGCAATTAGAAACGTTTGTAACTGCTTGAATACCTTATGTATGGCCTTTGGCTCTAGGATAAATCATAATAAAACATGTATAAGAAGTCTAATCAAGCTTCCAACCCCTTTCTTAGTTGATTGATCAACGCTACAAAATCACCACCACCACCACAACAACAACAGTCAACAACCCAAACCGCCACCACCAACAACAACCATGCTCCAAAAAAAAAAAGTGCTTTTCTTGTACGAATTCGTACGGTACGGTACGGTACAAACCGTATAGTACGAACCAATTCGTACTACGTACGAGTGCAACTATGGCCACATGAGTAACCCATGGTGGAGGTGAGATGGGAACATGTGGAGCAGAAGATGGAAATCCCTACGTAGGTGTAACCCAAGGTAAGTGGGATGATGCGCCATAAGCTGAGGATGAAATCCCCTATGTCTGAGTGGTCATGGTAGAGGTGAATCTAGGGGTAGTAAGAGGGATGCCCATCACAGCTGTCCTAGGTGCTATGAATGTGTTCATTTGCAAAAAGGTGAGAGGCATTGTGTTAAAGGGTGGCACTCCCGCTAACGAAGTACCGTGGTGCATAGAGGTAGAGAATGGGATAGAGAAAGACAAGGTACTAGGAGCAGAGATGGAAGATCCAACCCCTAGTGTGTGTGAAGCGGATGTAGAGTGTAACCCGAGATTTTGAAAGGATGAAGAGAGATGATCAAGAGTGGAGGTAGAGGAGGGTGGAATGGGAGGGAAGTGAGAAGTGTGTGTTACATGCTCAAATGAAACAAAAGCTGTAGATGTACCTAAATTTCATCTGCTTCATGAGCCCTCTCTATTAAAGTTCACATACGCAAAGCCATCCAGATCTTGCACCTCAAAAGAAGAAACAAGCAAGGGTTTTGATTCATTCAACTCAAAAGGGTTGTACGAACCTGACATTGGACCTCACTGGAAAGATGAAGATGGATTGCCAAACGCTCCAAATGTTATATGTCCTCCATGATCAGGACACGTGGCCAACCTCACCAACCGGTCCGAACGTGGTAGCAAAGCTTGTAGGAGGGGTGTAAACATTACCGTACTTGTTGCGATAGTACTCCTCAAAGTCCCTTATCATGTTAGTGAAATCTGGAATAGGAGTAGAAAAAGAAGGTGAAAGTGAAAGTGGAGTGTCATCCTCCTCACCAAGTCCATAATGTCATCTTAGGGCCTCTAGTGATGGAGAAGCATGATAGGACATCACAAGAACTGGAGAAGGTATTTGGGACATTATGATTCGGTTACAAGTTGTATTGTGTGCCTCGCACAAAGACTAGGCTAGTCTTTGTGCGAGGCACACAATACAACTCGTAACCGAGCCTAGTCTTTGTGCGAGGCACACAATACAACTCGTAACCGAATCACAATGTCCCAAACACTTTCTTCCCCACTTCCTATGATGTCCTATCAGGCTTCTCCATCACTGGAGGCCCTAAGACGACATTATGGACTCGGTGAGAAGAACGATGCTCCACTTTCACCTTCACCTTCTTTTTCTACTCCTATTCCAAATTTCACTAACATGAAAGAGGAGGACTTTGAGGAGTACTATTGCAACAAGTACGGTAATGTCTAGACCCCTCCTACAAGCTTTGCTACCACATTCTCTACCTCTTTGCCCCA
The DNA here is from genome assembly GCF_053477565.2 of Lygodium microphyllum. Lineage (NCBI taxonomy): Eukaryota > Viridiplantae > Streptophyta > Polypodiopsida > Schizaeales > Lygodiaceae > Lygodium > Lygodium microphyllum. The sequence continues at coordinate 31,040,429 of NC_141138.1, read as the reverse complement.
TGGTACTTCATTAAGGGGAATGCCACCCTTTACACAATGCCTCTCACCTTTCTGCAAATGAGCACACTCACAGCACTTGAAACAACTGTGATGGGCATCCCCCCCACTACCCGTAGATTCACCTCTTCCTTGACCACTCAAACGCAAGGGATTCCATCCTCACCTTATGGTGTGTCATCCCACTTACCTTGGGTTACACCTATGTAGGGATTTCCATCTTCTGCTCCACATGTTTCCATCCCACTTCGAACATGGGCTACTCATATCTCGGGCCCATTCCCAAGTGCACTCCACGTTCCCATCTTACCCCTATTACACTTTTTCACACTACCCATCTCCGAGCACTACCACTCTTGTTGCAATGGCCAAGAATGCCTTCATGGATAAGACTCGTTTTAACAGGTCAAATTTCACCACTTGGTCACGAACTTCATGAAACAACTGCTTGAGTCTCAAGGTCTTTGGGACCTCATCATTGGTCTAGCTCACCCTAGCTACATCCGTCAATGGAGAGACCACAATGCTAGAGCCAATGTTGAGCTGATGCACGGATTGCTTCCTAAGTTTCACTCTCAGTTACAGCACTTCCCACTCGCATTAGAGCGTTGGAGTCACCTTCTTGACTACTACGCAGCCCGAGATCGTACTCGGCACATCAATCTCGACTTTGAGCTTCAAGAGTTCTCTATTAAGCAAGGGAATGATCTGAAAGTCAAGTTGACTGAATATAGACGGTTACTCATCGAGTTCGCCACTATTGGCTCTCCAAATTTAGACGACGATGAGGTTACGTTCTTCTTGAATAGGTTGTCCGATAAATACTTCAATTTCATTTAGCACATCATCTCACAGCCTCGATTGCCAACTTTCTACGAGTTTGAATGCCAGTTCTTCTGTTGTGCGAGGCTGCATGATCAAGTCCACAAGAAATCCTCATCACAGCCTTATTCAGAGCAAAGGGGGTTGGTTGCCTATTCTTCGAGAGGGAAAACCATCAGTCGCAAGAACTTGAAAGATGCGAAGGCAAGCCAATCAAAGGGTGACTCTTCCTTAGATGGAACCAAAGAATCTCAGCCTATCTAGCAACAACTCCCTAAGAAAAACCGGTTGTGCACACACTACCCGAGAGTAGGCCATGTGGACGAGGAGTGGAGTATCCTCCTCCTCACCAAGTCCATAATGTCGTCTCATGGCCTCCAGTGATGGAGCAGCCTGATGGGACATCATAGGAATTGGAGAAGAAGGTGTCTAGGACATTGTGATTCGGTTACGAGTCATATTATGTGCCTCGCACAAAGACTAGCTCTCCACGATATCCGCATAATACTCTTCACATGATATCAAAGCCGATGCTCTTGTAAAGAGTATCTTGCGGATATTGTGGAGAGCTAGTCTTTGTGCAAGGCACACAATACGACTCTTCACAATATCCGCAAGATACTCTTTACAAGAGCATCAACTCTGATACCATGTGGAGAAAATTGCTAGGGTTTGCACTGAGAAAATACAAGTCTACAACCATGACAAAAACACAAAGAGACACACACAGACACAGAAAGCAAAACTCGAACCCTAAACGCAAAACTCAAAACTCAAACACAAACAGAAGAAGGGAAAGAAGAACACAACTCTGAAGTGAATAAATTCTGCAAATGAAAGTAAGAGTGTACAGATACTCAAGGATACAGCAGTGTATCAGAGAGTGACATTTAGTAGAGACGGATCCCAAGTCTGTGACCACTAGTCGAAGTGTAGGATCGAGAGGATGTAGAAAACGTAGGTCTCAAGAGGACTTGGAGCACCAAACGCAAGCTGAACAGATGACAAAGAGGATGGGCAGCTGTCGCTTGGTGTGGAGAAGCTCTCACTTGCGAAGATGACATCAAACGCAAGTTGTGGATGCAGTCGCCAGCTACCCCCAGGTATAAAATAGGTCCAGATGCAGCTGCAGAAGGTCACCTGATGATGGAGATGGGCTGTCAGTTGTCACCTATACACTGGAGCAGTAAACCCGACAGCAGAAGGTGTGGCAGCAGTATTTGGGGCTGGACAGCCACATGTGTGTGGACCGATGGCTGAAATGTGCACTCAAGGATGTGAAACCTGCACAGACAAGAATGAGGCTGAATAGGGGCAGCCTGTCTATTTATAGATGTTGAAGGGTGCCCCAAAGAATTAGGGTTTTTGGGGGACCACTGAAACTCTCCCCAACTCCTCTCTCTCTCTCTCTCTCTCTCTCTCTCTCTCTCTCTCTCTCATGCTGTCTAACCTAACAATAGTGTCAGATTGGGATCACCATTTCAGCCAACCTCACCACTCTAGCATTGCCACTCTATCAATTAGTCTATTGCTAGGCACTGCCTTTCCTTGTGTAGGACTACATGTACAAGAAGAAGAAGAAGAAGAAGAGGAAGAGGAAGAAGACGAAGATCATCTTTGACCCCTTCTTGTCACCCAAACCCACTCGTGACAGGGAGAGCAAAAGTCATGGCTTGTCCTATCAACGCCTACTATATACGTGATTTGTATGTTTCTCCCATCACTTGGAAATCTATGACGCTACCCCTCATAACCTACCAATTGTGCACCAACTATCCTATAATCTGACCGATGACTCCATCTGTGTTGCTGCTTGATATGTGGTTATCCTCACCAATTACCTTTGCCATGTCATCAAATGCCATGCCATCATGCTTCTAGCCTGTTCTCATCTCAACTAGTCCAAGACCTAGTAAGATAAAATTATATTATTAAAACCTTGATCTAGTAAGGTTTTAAACTTTAGTCAAGGGGCTCAATATTTTAGTCAAAATTTCACAAATTTTGTCAATAAAATTTGTGGCTTTTGCACTAGCCATTAAATCTCACTTCATTTTACCCAACTCTTATCCTTATTTTCTTTTCCCCTTAAATTTTTCAAAAATTTATCATAAAATTTGGGCTTTTTCAATCTGAACCCTCTCCATGGTATCTACTAAAACCAATCTTCCTTCGGTGGATGGGTGGTAATTCCTTGATTACAACTACAGCACCAAGCATTTATTGCAAAACTGAAAATACAATTTTACCTACTGATCATTAGACAATGGACACCCGGTTGGCCCCACAACTGGTGCCCCTTTCAATATTTATTTAGCTTTATTGAAGTAAAAGTTGACTTACAATAGGATTCTCCTAATCCCCCTCGCAATCCAAAATCCCCTTGCTGTCCAAAGTGACCAGCAAGTCTTCGATTTGATTGGCCCCTTGATTTGGGCAATCCATTGGCCTTCTCCTACTTCCAAAAGAGTGGAAATGCCCCAAATTTGATGGCTGGCAGGTCCTCCACCTGATTTCAGTTGAAAATCACCTTCAACCTTGAACAATTCAGGTCTTGGAGTCTTCAATGTCTGCCACGCTTCCCAAGGAAACTGTTAAACCCTAATTTCTGCCATAAACTAGGGTTAACAGCAGAGATTCACCCAAAATCTCCACCTCCAATGGTTGGATTGCTGTAAAACTTGGAGCGAAGCTAGGAAATGGCTGGAGAAAAGAGAGAGAAATTTCAAACATTAGTCGCGAGAAGTTAGTGAAATCGAGCTATTGTCCCAATTTTCCAGCCCCAAATGGATTCACCAATAGCAAAGGAACCAGTAGAGGCTATAATCTTCAGGAGAATGTGTATCAGTTGCGATCACCAACTTCCTTTAGTCAAGAATATGCAACACCTTTACCAAAATGGTCTTCAATGGCTGAGAAATGGCCCCAAAAGCAGGCAATAACAGCCCAGCCTCTCTTTCCAACAGCTCCAAAATGCAAAAATGAGACTTTTTTCTCCCTCCAAACCTACATGGGCAAGTTTTGCCAAATGCCAACCTGTCAAACTGAATTTCCAGCATTATCTAGCCCATTAAATTAATTTTTAGATATAAATTCTGAAAAGTAATTCAATAATTACTTATGTGCCTGGAAATATAATCTAACTAGCCAGTAAGTAAATTGGCTAGGCCACTTCATCTCCCGAGTGTCCCTATGCCATTTTTGACCATCAACGTTAAGTACCATTATATGCCACATCTCTCATGTCACCAACTTACACTTATGGCCAAATAAATGACTTAGACCAATTACTGGCACCATATACTACCTAGTATCTATGCGACATAACTAACTACAACTTTTGCCTTTGACATCCGCTAATTCCCTCGTGTTCCAAGCTCATTTATTTGCACTAACCTGAGTTGCGTGTCACATGTGCAACATTTACTGAAACGTGATTAAAAAGTAATCAACATGTTAAGTGAGACTTGCAAAAATACTTTGCATCGTCCCCGATTGCACTGTCAAATGCATTTAGAACAAAGTAATGCACTTGAATTTTCCATAAGGCATCATAGCCAACACAACATTACACACTATTGTTCAACCATTCTATATGCCTAACACATGCTGAAAATTACCAATCAACATAACATAACATAACATAAGACTCACAAAGAATCTCAAAAACATTGTCAAATTATCATGCAATGGATCCATTATACATGAGCTCAATTAATCTAACAAAACTAAACCATAATATAGCATAAACCATGGCCGAAACATCAATGGCATCATAACATATACTGCTATCCATAAAATCAGCTGAATACCACTGAAAATTAATGACCATATACTAAAAACCAGCATTCGATAATCAGCCCCTGATGATCATGAAACCATGCAAATGTACAGTTTCAGAGTTGTAGATAATAAACCATACCATATGCATATGCATATTAAACATAGTGTCTAGGACATTGAATAGTGATCTCCTAGCAAACATACTGTAACATCCCAAATTCCACGCATCAACCACCTCTACAAAGAATATTTGATTTGGATAAGGGAAAAAATTAAATTAAAATTTTTTATCCCCTCCTCCTCCCCCAGCCGACGTCGCGCTGGAGGGGAGGGAGGGAAGCCATGAGGAATGCAGCACGCTGGAGCTCATGTAGGAGCCAAGGCCATGCGTGCTCCCGCGTAGGAGAGGGAGAATCCCCCTCCCCTCCCCTATTTAAACCATGGGGCTGCTGCCGCTTGAGGGGAAGACAAGGAGGGAGGGCCGCCACGACGCCGCTCCGAGCAGTCTGGGTGAGAGAGAGAAGGCTTGAGGGAGGGTGAAGCCGAGGAGATTGCCCCTCTGCATGGACAAGGAGTTGCCGAGCCGCCCAACCGCCTGGACGTCGCCGCCAACAGATGGCCTCAAAATCCCCCCCCCCCCACGTGGATAAGCTTCTCGAAGCTTAGAAGCTTCCAAGGGGGGGGCCTTCTTAAGCCCCTTTCCTGTGCCTAGCTTTATGCATTGAAATGAATTAAAAATTAGATTAATGTCCATTAAAAGAGTATACTTCGTTTAAGCCTAGAAGTATAAAACTGCATATCACACTATTAACCCATATCCTCTTCGCAATGAATCATCATGGAAAGTGCAAGACATGAAATGATTCTTATGATGCATAACTCCAGGAAATTATCGTTTGTCAACTACATAAATTATCAAGTAAAAGATTGCTTGTTTAGAATGAATTTTTGTTCGCAAAGTTATAGAAAGATTAGTTGGAATTAACCTAACCTATGCCTGACCTCAAATCGATAAGTTAGGGTTGAAAAATCAATTTACGCATAGACAACGAGTCATGTGAAAATGATCATGTAATTAACTTCTAGAGTTAAAGAAATTGGCATAAACCTAAAACACCTAGACCGCGGAGTACTCATTTAGAATGAGTTAAATTCCAAGAAATTCACTAGGAAATTAATACGTGACTAATCGAATGTATTGCTAAAACCGAAACTCCTATACCTTAAATACTTGCCCACATTCACTCAATGTAGGGACAGTGAAATGTAATTGGAAAGTGAACTAGGGATTTGTCCTCAAGAATCTTACGAGATGGAACTTGGAACTCTAGGACTGACGACATCAGCCTAACGTAATCAGGAACAGATTGTTTCGTGACTTCGTTCAATGAGTAGAATAAATCTCATAGTTCGATGCGACACTTGCGCAGCAACTGCGGAGTCATATGATCTTGTGATTGAATCACAAGGGAATGGCCAAATTCTCGCAATGAGGTTGGCAGATCCCTACGCAAGTTATCTTGCAAGAGAATGAGTAATCATCCTAATTTAGTATCTTTCTTGAGTAAAGAAGATTGATTGGAAGCTAAAGATCAGCCGATAAACTGAAATAACCTATGAACTTAAGGTTTGGCCAAGTCAGGTTAATAGGGTACGCCCTAACCCAGGATAAAGGGGATCTTGCCAAGTTGCAAGTCATCTTGGATCGAGTGCTGGACGCATTTGAAAGGAAGGATTCATTCCTTAGCAGTTTGCCAACAAAAACGATCAATGGAAATGTTTTTGCTTACTACAAATTTTAGAGCACTGTTTGGCTTTGTTTGATCAATGAATTAAAATATAAATGGATATCTATACTTCAGGTTGAAGGCCTGAAGGGAGAGGCAGCTTCAGTTACCCCCGACTGCCTGCCTGACCCTAACCAAGGGGGTTGTTAACCGCGCCGGGCAAGTGGACTGAACCCACCGTGAAAGGTCTCTCCATTGAGCGCTACTTGGAGTAGGAGGACGCTTGGGTACCAGAGGGGGCTCTGGCCGTAAATCCCTCGCCTTCTGGGCCCTGCACAAGAGGCTAACGTGACTCCGGATTGGATCTCGAGACCCGCATACTAGTCTTAGGTGAAAACTTGGATTAGTGATCCTTGTGGATTGCTGGATAGCCTTCGGGCGGATTTTGGATAAGCCTACGGGCTGGCCTCTTTGTATTTCAGAGATAAATATGATAACCTCTTAATAAGGATCTTGTCTGATATTGTTTTTCTATGTCAAGTGATAAGATTACATGAAAGAACCAATGCCTAACGGGTTAATTAAAGAAGCTGATTGTTACATGTCCAACTAATGTGTTAGGTAATTAAATAACTAAAACAACCCGAGGGAAATGCGAGGGATGGGCCATAGGTCTATCCTACGAATGGGTGGTTCCGGTTGGCCGGGAACTTTTCTCAAATCATGATAGACAGCAGGAAGATAGTCAAAGAACACGAACAACAAAAGCGTTGACCTAGAGTTATGATTGAACCCGATTTACGTTATTTTAGGGAAACGGAATGGGACTATGCCTTATGGCAGAGAGGTTGAGCTTTGCATCCCTCTCGTTTCCCATTCTCCGTGAACCAAGTGCAGTGTGAATCCGCTTCGGACCTGGCGTTTCTACGTAAAGTAGTTTGCTTGGGTCCAATGCTAGTTGTCGTTAGGAAATGACCAATAAGAAAAATCGTAATTCAAGTCGATCCTGAGTGGGAACGGCCGGAATACTTCCGCTACGTTGCAGGCGCGGAAAGCCCTAGATCGCAAACCCCGTAACATTCCATGGGAGTGCCGAGCGAAGCTTTCTAGACATCCTTTCCTATGGACTGCTAAGACGTGTCCTGAAGATACAACTCGACACGTTACACATACTATCACCTACAATACCCTGAATGTATGCTAAGTACATCCAAGATCCACTAAATCTAGAGCTTTCCATCACTGAGAAGCACTGCACTCGATCTAAAGTTGGCTCTACCTGGAAAGCATCAACGTAAAGCTACAACAACTAAGGATGGTCTGCAAAGTCATCCTTCTCCATCCATTTGGCATCCATTGATGAATAGTTCAGAAACTTCACCAAGTACCGTCTAAAAACCTTACTCCGCTCTTTATTTACCAAAATTTGTTTTGGTACCAATATCTCATCGAGCTCTTCAACCTTAGGCTGAATTTCAACAATTACATGCTCTTGCACATCACCATGAAAAGGCCTAAGCAAGCTCACATGAAAGGCATTGTGTATCTTTCAATGTGGAGGCAATTTCAGCCTATAACATGCATCACTGATCCTCACCAACACTTGAAATAGCCCATAGTATCCCATCCTCATTTTTGGATATAATCTCTCTTTGCCCTTCATCTGTTTTAATCGTGCCTTTTCAAAACGGAGCAACACATAATCCCCCTTTGCAAAGGGCAAAACATGCCTTTGACAATCAACTGCTCTCTCTTGCTTATTCTATGATCTTTAAAGCACATACTTAACCTTTTGATAAACTGTATCCATACTCTCCACATAGCGACGAACCTTAAAGATCTTATCTTTTGTGTATAAAATAAGAGGTACTTTCTTACCACTCTCTACCACCTCAAAAGGAGCCTTATCAATGGAATGCACCATGTTGTTATATACAAACTCAACCAACAGCAAATACTATTCCCACTGCGCTTTGTGGGATGATACATAGCACTTCAAAAGATCTAAAACTCCTCTGATTGACCATCAATTTGTGAATAAAAGGATGAAGGGAATTTCAGTGTTGCATCCATATTCTCAAACAACCCTTTCCAAAACAAACTTATCATCTGTGGGTCACGAGCGATCACTAATGATCAACTCTCACATACCATGGTACTCAAACACATGTTGCATAAAAATACCTACCATATGATCAGTCTTTATCTCTTTCCTCACTGGAATGAAGTGAGCTTACTTACTAAACCTACATATGATAGTCCATATCCCATCATTTCCTATAGATGTATGTGAAAGCTCAAAAATAAAATCCATAGCAATGCTCTATCAAAGCCTATCAAGAATAGACAAGGGCTACAATAAACCCGGCACCTTTGCCTATCATACTTGACTTTCATGTCCTAACAAACTATTCAACATCATGTCTCCAAGCTTGCCAATAAAAGAAGTGCTCAACTGCCTTAAATATGGCATTAATACCTCTATCACCCGCATAAGGAGGAGCATGACTCTCAATCATCACCTTTGCCCTCAACTGCTTTGTGACACACACTCATCCATGCATCATCAAAAAACCCTCTCGAAGTACAAAGTAATCATGCCTCTGGCCATTGCAAAGCTGATCATATACATTTCCAAAGTCCAAATCAGCAGTATAATCATCCTTCATGGCATCTAACTCAGTATGATAAACCATGCTGACAGCTAATAACTAAGACTTACGAGACAATGCTTCAACCACTACATTCTTTTTGCCATCTATGTGCACGATCTAGAAGTGAAACATAGACAAGAAGTTTGTCCATTGAATATGCTTCTCAGATAACTTCATCTAAGACAAGAAGTAACGCAAAGTCTAATAGTCTGTCTGCACAGTGAAATCAGTCCCTAAAAGATAGTGTTTCCATGTAGAAAGTGCATGAATTATAGCCAAGAGCTCTTTCTCATAGACCTACAAATTCATCTTTGCACCATGGAAAACACTACTCATAAGCAATTACACAACTATCTTGCATTTTAACAGCCCCAATGTTGTTCCTATATGCGTCACACTACACAACAAATGCTTTTTTGAGATCATGTAATATAAGCACATGATCCGAAGTCATTTTATCATTTAATGCATTAAATGCTAAAATTTCCACTTCTATCCATCTGAATGGCACATTCTTCTTCTGCAAAGCTTGCAATGGAAAAGCAATTTCAGCAAAGTTCAGTACGTACTTCCTATAGTACGAACAAAGGCCCATAAAACTACGGATCTCATGAACATTATGAAGATGTGGCCATGAACGAATTGCCTCAACCTTAGCAAGATCCATACGAATGCCATCAGCCAATACAATGTAGCCCCAAAAAGTGAATCTCATGCAAAAAGAGTTCACTTCTCTTGTCACTAATCAACAATTGATGCCTGCGTATTTCATTGAATACTATTTTCAAATGCTTGCGATGCTCGGCCTCATTCTTCGAAAAGATAATCATGTCATCAAAGACAGTGCCCACAAATCCCCTATGCTACCGAAAGATATGATCCATCATTCTATTGAACATGGCAAGAGCATTTGTAAGCCCAAATGGCATAATGAGAAACTCATACAAACCAAAAGATATTCGGAAGGCTATCTTGGATACATCCTTTAAGCCTAATCCAAATCTGATGGTAACCACTTTTCAAATTTGTGGCTGAAAATGGCTGCCCCTTGCAATCTATCCAAGATATCATTGATCCTTGGGATCGGATATCTGTTCTTTATCGTGATTTTGTTCAAAGCACGATAGTCAATGCACATGCACCATGGCCCATTCTTTTTCTACACTAAAAGCACTGGAGAACAAAATGGAGATGAACTGGGCATAATCAGCCCTTTCTGTAACAGTTCATTAACGTGACTTATTATGTCCTCTTGTTGGGCTGCACTGACTTTCCAAGGTGGCTTATTAGGAGGGCTACTACTAGGGATCAAATCTATGCTATGATCCTCACACCTTTCAAGTGGCAAGTATCTCGAAAGTGACTAAGAATAGCAATTACCATACGTTTGCAAAAATGACATGCAATCTTTATCCAAACGAGTCATATTTCCAACATTTTCATTATCACTATTATCCTAGTAAGCTGAAAGATTATTTTCCATTACTTTGAAAATAGCAAAAGAAGATACAACAAGGACAAATTTCCCTTCAACTTTACATCCTAAGTATGAACTTTGCCTCTATGAAAGAGGGTCACAATCTTATCATGAGCATCAATTACTACATGCACACGATGGCACCAAGGCATGCCAAGCAAGACATCATATCCTTCCAAAGGAGCAATAAAGAACTCTTTGTTATCCACATAACTCTGAATATGCAAACGAAGATTTCCAATGACACAAGTGACCGGCCGTGCGTGTCCTTTGCATGCCATATCAATCTCACCCATGGGCCCCATCTCATCCTTTCTAATGCCTAAACGGGCTGCCATATCAAGAGAGATGAAATTTGATCATGCCCTTGGATCAAGAAAAATCAATGCATGTTGATCTCTAATTTTTCCCCATGTCCTACAAAGTTCAATACTATCATCATTGGGCTGATCTGCCACTATATCAAACACTAAACCAGCAGTGGTTTTGCCTTTCTTTCCCCTGTTATCATCTTTTTCAGCTTGCTGCCTATTAGGACAGCTCCTTGCCATGCGCCCTTCCTACTCACAAATAAGGCATTTATTTGCAACCACCAATTCCTTATATCATGCATCATTTTTTCCCACTCTTTCTCTACTTCTTTCACAAGTGTGACTTGGCATCTATGTCCTCTGAGATCCTGTTGCTGCAAGCTTGACGAGTCAACTACTTGTGCTTCAATGGCTGATTGTGAGGGTGAAAGGCCCTCGTGCAGCGAGTATACACGCAGAGCAATGGCAGATTTAGAGGGTGACAGGCCCCACATGGTGACAAGATTGGGAGTGATGGGGCACTCCAAGTGTGATCCCCGACCATGGCAAATGGATATTTGTGAATGGAACCCAAGTGGCTGAGTTATGGGATGAGGTGGAGCCCGTGCTCAACACGACAATAAATTTCAAGATGCATGAATCTAGAAAGCCCGAGTGTGCAATCAAGTCCATTCCGGTCTCAGGGCCAAAGGGATGCAACCTACTTGGGGACGTCAAAGTAGTCAGATGGCTACAAGATCGAACCCAGGTGGAGGCAAGGAGGCTTCACCCTCCAAAGTATTCCAAGCGGATCTAGCTTGTCACGAAGCAAGTGGTAAGGGAGAGGGCAAGGTGTAAAGGCTTAGCCCTCATCGGCGCGGTCAAGACAGATCCGGGCATGTGGCGGCCCGTTGATGAAGCAAAGCGAGGCACGGTGAACCCTCATCCCAAGTTGCTCAATAGTATGGGTGCCTTCTTGTTCAATCAAGCCATTGAGGGCCAATTCAAAGTGACTATGACGAAGGGTATGGCCTCATGATGCAAGCTAGAAGATTTGATGCCTTGAATCGGAGTCATCTAGCTTGCGCATGGACCGTAGAGTTTGATCTAGCAACCACGAGCCTAAAAGTTCAAGTGGGCATGGCACATGTACAGATGGAATTGAAGCCCACTTTTTCTTCTTGTGTGTAACAAGGATTGATCTAGGCAATAGAGGCCCGAAGGTGTTTGCTGCGAGGGAAATGACCCTCACATGAGCTAAACAGAATGTTACTTCAAAGAATGTCGTGTGGTCCGTTCTTGTCCTACGTGCTCCTCATGCAACTCAATCCAACAAAAGACTCCCCCACGTTTCTTTGAATCTAAGTGGTGTAAAGCAATGGAGGATTCTTAACACGAGTAAGATAGACCTCGCGAGAAGGCTAAGCAACATGCTGCAACCCAACAAATCAAGTGGTCAAAACCTGATAGAGGTTCAAGCCGGATCCGTATCTTTGAGGAAATCAAGAGGAAAGCTAAGAAGGGTGCATCAATGAAGACTCAAGCCACTAAGGACAAGAAAAGGAAAAAGTTGGAAGGTGCTTTCACCTAGGACCACACCACGCATCACGTGGCTTCTGCTAGGAGACATCGTGCCCCTTATCGCCAACTTTTGCCAGGCGTGCTTCAATATATATTCAAGCAGCCAAGGCCCAATTCTTTTCAAGGGGAGATGTGTCTACGGCAAAGCCCACCTAAACCAACCTTCCTCTTGAGAGGGTGGTAATTCCTTGATTAAGCACTTAATTACAGCAATCAACAAATAAACATAAATTGAAATGCACAATTTACCTTAATAATCTTGGACAATAGACACTTGATTGGCGCCAAAACTTGCGCCCCTTTCAGTATTTCTTTAACTTTAATTGCTAATGGATTGAGTACAAGTTGAGATTCCACAATCTCCTTTGCTAATCCAAAAATTCCTTCTTGTACATCTAATCAACAACCAATTTGGGCCAATTGCCCCTTGATTTTCACCCGGAAATTGCACAAATGAAACCATCAAAACTGGTCAAATGTTGTCCCAATTCACAATGGATAGCCTAGCATCTGAGATCTCTATCGATTCCACAAATTTCAAGTGTCGGTTTCAATGTACGATACCTTCTCCTCTTGGCACAAGTCCCAAGGTGACTGCTAAATCCTAATTTCTGCAAAAATTTAGGATTTACAAGATCTCTACTATCAACCAAATTTGACTCTGATTTGCTCAAAATGGCTAAGAAATATTGAGATCTCCTAAGCATAGCAGCCAGAAACATTAGACACGTTTAGAAACGAAACGTCTCAAACGTGTTTCATAAGTTTCTTTCAAGAGGGGGGTAAATTAAGAAACGCGGGTTTTTTTATATAGGAATTTTTAATAGTTTTGACTAGGGAAAGAGGTTTTAAACCTCTATGGAACTCTCGCTTAAACAAAGAATGGCTAATTGAGCTTGAGTGATAATAGAGTTAATTAAGAATAATATATTATACATTACATATCCATGATCCATTATTAACTTGTCACTTATGTCAAAGTTAGTATTTGGACAAGCTATACTATGGTTTAGAACTCAAAACATTATGATTCATACATATCATACAAAGAAAATTGAATTTAACATGTAAATACCCTATCTATAATATGGACTCAGTCAAGTTGCAACATCATGATTCTCATTTCAAAACAAACTGACAAAATGTCAAAATCGACAATGAATCGTAATATATAATAAATAACTCATAAATGAGACTAAAGTCATATAATATTCAAATCTCAAGACAAGAATAGATACTAGATTGACAAAGTCCAATAACTAAACAAAATCACAAAAAAATCAATCTCTCGTCCAAAATCTTGAGTTGTCACGAGTCATTACACATCATTATCATCATGTTTAACATTGCCCAATAGTTTTTGTCAAAAAAAACCATGTTTTAGATTCCAACTCGCCAATAAAATAAAATAAAATAAAAACCCCCACGTTTTTTACTCTCAAAAACGTTTCGTACTTTAAGATACGTTTCATAAGTTTTAAATTCAAAGAAATGTATGTCTTAGTTGCTATGCTCCTAAGAATGGGTTGAAGGTGAGAGAAAGCCAAGATGAGAGAGAGAACTAATTTTCTTCGTGAGAAAACCCTAAATTCTGTCTGCCGCCAACTCCAAATTGCATTTAATGTAGTCACCTATTGTCAGACACCTTCAAAATGTTGTTGCTTGATCAGCAATGCTATTGCAAACCTCTAAAAGGTGACTACTTGCTGTCCCCTCTGTGAAGAAAACTGCTAGGGATTGCACAGAGGACACACAAAGTGTACGACCACAATAAAAAACACAAAGAGAGAGACACAAACATAGAGAGCAAAACTCAAGCCCTAAACACAATACTCAAAACTCAAACACAAACAAAAGAAGAGAGAGACAAAACACAACTCTGAAGTGAATGAATGTTGTAAATGAATGTAAGAGTGTACAATGTGCTCAAGGGTAGAGCAATGTCGGAGTGTGACGTCCACCGGAGATGAATCCCAAGTCTGTGATGATCACTAGTTGGAGTGCAAAGAGAGAGGAAATCGGAAACGCTGCCAACAGGGGCTACCAGAGACAAAGGCAAAAGCTGCAAAAGGGAGAGAAGATGCCAGGTGGCTCCAGGAAGATACAAACGCAAGCTGTAGGATGTTGCCTAATGGTAGAGATGCTGGCGATGGCAGCTAGAGGCCAAACGCAACCTAAGAGATAGCGCCAAAAAAGCGAGCAACATCTGGAAGAAGGCGCCAGGGCACTACAAGGCTGGAGGGATAGGTGGCACCAGTCGCGAAGGCTGGACAGCCACGTGGAGGTAGACTGATGGCTGCAATCTGCACTGGAGAGTGTGAAACCTGCATAGACGGAATGAGGCTGAATGGGGACAGCCTGTCTATTTATAGATGTAGAAGGGTGTCCCAATATTTAGGATTTTTGGGACACTCCCCTTTTTAGGGATTTTTAATAATTAAGTGTGTTTTGGGGTTGTTTAAGGATGCTAATCAACTGAAAAGCATGTTTTAGCTCAACACTCCCTCTCAAGCCCAAAACTGAGCCGAAAAGTGAGGCTAGCTACTGTGTTGTATACTTACCCCAAGACGTCCCACCCCAAAGCAACCAAGGCATCGGACAAAGGGTGCATGTCGGCTACCTAGTGGCCTACCAAGACTACAAAGGCAATGGTTATCTTACCAAGGAAATCCAAGTAGTCACCCCAGAGAGGACTAGGCATCGGACAAAGGGTGCACGTCAGCTGCCCGGTGGCCAACCAAAACCCAAAAGGCGGATGAAATCAAATTGAACTCTTTTTTTTTTTAATAAGTGAGTTAAATTTTATGGGATACGGCCGATTGAGTAAGAGTGACCAAGAAGATGGGAGTAGCAAGGGAACACCCAACACATGACAAAACAGTACAAGCATACCCATCCACTCAAGGGTATTGATGATAAGGAAAAACAAGTGATGAGGTATCCATGTGATGGAGGAGGAGAGTGGTGTGGTGACAACAGCCGCCGGTGGAAACAGCTTAGGATCCACTCAAGTGGTGCTCTGCACAATGAGATGCAAAGTATGCTACATGCTGAAGAATGCTCATGCAGCACGTGCCACTTGGACAGTGTCCCTTATGGGAAATATGTTCACCTGCCCAAGCGCCCTAGTACAAGGATGATGAAATCATGCAATGCAAAGGGTAAGGTACAACAAGGGAAAAAAGCCAATGTTGAAGACAAAGTGCTGAAGCCTATTGAATACCAAGAAGGATAAAAATCCCCTCTCAATCTCGATGTAAATGCCGAAGAAAGAAGAGTCTGATGTCGGTCTTCATATGGTGCCGAGAACCATAAGAAATGAAAGAAGATGAAGTAGATAAAGCACCCCACTGGAAGAGCAAGGTAGAAGTCACCGCCATGATAGCATCAAGAGAGATGTTGCACGATCAGCCTCAAGAGGGGAAACTACCATGTTGGAAGAAAAGCAAGAGCTCCTAGGATGATGAAACCATGAAAGGAACAGTGCACATCCCCATGTCTCTAGCCCAGGTATAGGACCAAAGCAATATGCAAGTTATGTCAGAGTGCAGCGGTGCGGAAGCGTAGGACTGAGAGAGAGAGAACGCAGAGAGAGAAGGGAGAAAAAGAGACAGTGTACACTGAAGATCTGCTGTATAAAGAATGCTGAATACAAAGATATACACGGGCGCAGTGCGCTGGACTACGTGTCTCCACCTCGACGATGCGACCTGCTGTCCACCTCGAAGTCTGCTGCAGTCTGCACTGTCTGCTGTCTGAAATCTGTGAACAGAGACAGAAATCTGCACGGCACCGGTCTGTAATCTGCGACAGAGAATAGTGGCCAGACTGCTGAAAACGTCAGCAATAAATAGGCGAAAAATCACCTAGAACGGGGCGCCAAAATAGGGCGCAGCCAAGAATAAAATGGCTGCAGGCAGTCGGACTGCCACGTGGCAGTCTCGGACTGCACAGTCCGACTGTGCAGCAGGTCCGACTGCTGCTGGTCCGACTGCTGCAGCTGGTACTGCCCTACCAGACAGGCTATGATCTCTGACAAGTTAGCCCTACATTAAAAGACAAAACCCTGTAAAAGAGATGAGAATCTGCAAACACAAAGATAAGTAGTGACATACTCCAAAGCAAAATGTAACAGAAAGAAAATCTAGCTGAAAATAAATGTAATAAATGTGTATATGTGGGAGTAAATGCAGCGAAAAACAAAAGAATGGAAAAGCTAAGGACCATGAACACACATCGCGGGGATTATAAGAAAAAGCCAAGTAACTCTTCTTCTGTCCTTCCTTCTTTTCCATCTACTTCACATAATTAGATTGAATTTGGAGTTCCTTTCACTTCATTACATGGTGTATTATCATCTTCACAGTTTCATTTTCAGTCTTTAAATAATAAAAATGAACAAAAAGAATCTCCACCTCATACACCTCACTTTCAAAACCCACCCATCCCACCACATTCTTTCGCTGCTTCACCACTTCCATTTACACCATTTACATTTCCATTTCAGACACCTCATGTCGCACCGCACATCACACCGGTGGTTTATGGATACATAGGCACATCCTTCGCTCAGCCGGGTTGTGTTCCACCTACCTCATACACACTTTTGGGATCATTGCAGTCTGGGTATCCCACTCAGTCTCTCCCAAGTGTGGATCAGTTGCCTCCACAGTTTGCCTCCATGGCATTGCCTAGTAAACCTTCTGGTCATAATGCTGTGTCCCAGTCTTACTTTGGACAAGGCTATTGTATCCCAATACCTCCACCTACACCGACACCTTATGGAAACATTCATGTTCCAGTACCTCCGCATCAATAGGCACTCATTGGACACTCACGGCCTACTTCTGCCTACCCACCTCTTCCCCCTCCTTACTCTTATCAAACACTCTCACCTCCACCATCTTTCCCACCATCATCTTACTCCACCCACCCGACACCTCATGGTTCTAGCTCATCTTCTGCCAAGAATGCATTTAATGACAAGACTCATTTTAACGGGTCAAACTTTACTACTTGGTTGAATTTGATGATGCATGTCCTTGATTCACAGAACCTATGGGATCTAGTGCAGGGATTGGAACCCCAACCCAATTCCGCATTTGTTCCATACAAGGTCGACTGCTTATGGAAGGCTAGAAATGCATGCCCTATTGTCGAGCCAATGCAGGGCTTATTGCCAGAGTTTCATTCTCAGCTTCAGCATTTTGACTTGCGTCACAGTGATGGGCACACTTGACTGACTGCTATGCGGCTCAAGATAGGACCCATCGTATTAATCTTGACCATGAGCTTAAGCTTTCTAAAATCACTGACCGGGATGGCTTGAAAGTCAAGTTGGCTGAGTATCGGCATCTCCTCGCGCTGAATTCTCCACTAAGGGGACTCCCAAGTCCTCTAACGATCAGATCACATTGTTCCTAAATAAACTCCCCAAGAAATACTTCAATTTTGTGAAAGTAATAGTTTCAAAGCCTACCATGCCTACATTCTATGAATTTCAGTGTCAGTTGTTGCGTTACGCATGGTTGTTCGATCAATTTCATATGAATTCCTCTTCAGAGGGGGCTCTTCTTGCTCATTCTCAAAAAGGGCAACAAGAGAAGGGCAAACTAAACCAAACCTCCACTCAAAATCAAAATCAAACTCAAAAGCTAAATCAATCTAGAGATTCTCAAGGAAACTCCCAGTCACAACTCAAACTTGGATGGCAGAATGTACCTAAAAAGAATAGGTATTATCAACATTGTCGAAAGGCTGGCCATTTTGACGACAAGTGTCGATCAAAGGCACGAGGCACAGCACCAAAACCTAGTCTCAGACCCTCGCACCTCAGTCGGACGACCCCCGGCAAGGGAGGCAGGAGGGTGATGGCAAGGGGCAGTTTAAAGGTTACCCTCACACTGCCACCGCACAGTCATCTCAGTCAACAATGTTCTCAACTATAGAGGGCTTGTCTGACTGGTCTGCACAGGCCCATATCATCTCCATGGAGACATCAGATGCGAATCTCGTCCACATCTGTGAGTTGCCTCCCGACGATGTTACTGCAGAGGCCCACTCGTCACAGCCGAGCACTTGAGCTCCAGTTTGGATTGTGGACAATGGAGCTACAAATCACATGACTCCTATAGAGGACATTTTCCGTACTCGAAACCCTGCAGCCAGGCGGGTCCGTGTAGGAAACAACTCCTCGATCAAGATTCAGGCTCAAGGTTGCGTCAGTTTTGCCACTGATAAGGATCTGGATCTGGATCTGGCTTCACTGGACAATGTATATCATGTCCCTCAGCTTGGGGTAAATTTGTTATCTATTCAGCAGCTTTGCCTATTGGGACGAGCAGTTTTCTTTACAGCGACCACAGTCAAGGTCCTTGACTCTCTGACAGGTTTAGTGATTGCTCGCAGTGAGGCACAGACTAATGGCCTATACCACATGACACACTTTCTCACCGAGCCGACCGCCGAAGGCTCCATGTTCCATAGCTTCCAGGCCTTAGCCACATCTCCGGAGCCTACGCACAATGAAAGTCTTTGGTATTTTCGCTTAGGGCATTTTGGTTATGACTCACTTTATGAGTTGTCACGCCGTGAGCTAGTTGAGGGTCTTCCACGCCTGAAGCTAGCTCAAGATGTTTGTAAAGCTTGTCAGCTCGGGAAGCAGCACCGTATCCCATTTCCTCAACAGTCTACACATAGAGCTGAGGAGCCTCTTAGATTGATTCACATTGATCTTTGTGGACCGACACCCACTGCTGCTTTGAACAGCATGCTGTACTTCTTTTTGATAGTAGATAATCATTCTCGATACATATAGGTGTGCTTCCTCAAGCATAAGTCAGATGCTTTCACATATTTTTCTGCTTGGGTGCTACTCGTTCATAACTAGACTGATCGTCGTGTTGGGTGCATGAGGAGTGATAGCGATGGTGAGTTTATCTTCCACGAGTTTTCCGAGTTTCTACAGAAGCATGGCATTTCTTGTCAACTCACCTCTACCAACTGCCCCTCTTAGAATGAAGTCGTAGAGCGTATGAACCGCACAGTCATGGAAATGGCACGCTCTATGATGTTCGCGGCAGAGCTTCCTGAGCGCCTTTGGATCGAGGCTGTTAACACTTCGGTGTACATCCTCAACCGGTGCCCCGACTGCGGCTCTTCCTCAGAAGACCCCGTATGAGGCATTTTCTGGCTCTCGGCCTATTATTTTCCATTTCACAGTCTTCGGGTGTTGTGCGTACACACACACACTTGATGACAAGATAGGTAAGCGTGCTCCCTGAGCTGATCTCCTTATTTTTGTGGGATATTCCTCTGAAGCGAAAGCCTATTGTTTGTTCAATCCTTAGACAAACAAGGTGATTGTTAGACGGGATGTTGTTTTTTACGAGAAGGATACCCTAGGACAGTCCTTCGATGCACACACCTATCGTTCTATTATAGGAAAACTTCTTTGGTTAATTCACACTAGACCAGATTTAGCTTACTCAGTCAGTATTTCACAGCACCTAGGATGTCACATTGAATTGCATGTCTTCGTGTGTTGTATTATTTGCGGTGTATTTTTTCTTATGGCTTGACATATGGTTCTGGTTTATGTTTGCAAGGGTACACCTAATTCTGATTGGGCAAGAGATCCTGACAACCGGCGTTCCCATGGCGGCTACCTCTTTACCTTGGGCACGGCTCCCATTTCTTAGTCCAGTCGTAAGCCCTGTGACTCTCCCACAATTGTCTACTGCGACGACCAAAGAGTCATTGCCTTTGCGTGCAATCCGATCATCACACCCATTTTCATTTTTCCAGAGAGCAGGTTGAGCTAGGCATTATTCGCCTAGAGTTTGTGCCTTCACAAGATAATTTTGCATATATCTTGACCAAAGCGGTCAACCGACCAGTTCTTCAATACCTACTACCCAGAATTGGCTTGGGTTCACCCCCCCCTTACTTCTTCAACTTGACGGGACGAGGGTGCTTCCCTCTTGCTTTCCCTTCCAGTTTGAGAGGGGGCGGCTCCTACTCTTGATCGTGACAGTGATGATGCTTACAGTTTTTTAGACATTACATTCACTTATTCTTTTGTATTGTATTATGGGCATTTGTAACTTTATCCGCACTATCAAGATGGCCTGATTGTAAAAGGGTACTTGCACAAGTGAACACTTCCCCTGTAAGGGCACTGTCCCAATGGCACTGTTGCATAGCATATTGCATGAGCATGACATCTTGCATCTCCCTTTGCATTACCCTATGCATTGGCATTCAGTTCATGTCAACATGAAACTATGCGCATTTATCCCTTTTCGGTCTTTTGGAGTGGTCAACTCTAGGATCCACCATATTCGTAGCATAACACATGGCAGTTCTCCTAAAGGCAGTTTCCCTAACCTTGCTTGCTTTGCTTGTCTTGCTAAGCCCACTGTTTTTTTTGCCTCACATATTCAACACATGATTGGCACATACACTCACTTTTATCATCCTTAGGCACTTATCCTCGTCAGTGCGAGGGATTGGCTTGCTAGTTTTATGAATATCTTGGGCTTAAAACTCTCTTTATCTTTTCCTAGCTGTCACTTTATCGGCCGCTACCCCTATATTACTTATGTATTTTCAAAATTCTTTTCAAAAAAAAAAACAAAAAAAAAAACAAAAAACAAAACAAAACAAACAAGTCCATTGTTGATTCCATCCACCTTCGTAGGCCTTGGCAGGCCCTTGGGCAACAGACGAGCACCCTTGGTTCGATGCCCTGACCTCTCTGGGGTAATCACTTGGGCTCCCTTGGTAAGATATCCATCGCCTCT
Source organism: Lygodium microphyllum (assembly GCF_053477565.2). Classification (NCBI taxonomy): domain Eukaryota; kingdom Viridiplantae; phylum Streptophyta; class Polypodiopsida; order Schizaeales; family Lygodiaceae; genus Lygodium; species Lygodium microphyllum. Next base: position 31,019,294 of record NC_141138.1, on the reverse strand, counting down.
ATAGTCTTGGTAGGCCACTAGGCAGCCGCCGTGCACCTTTTGTCCGATGCTCTGGCTGCTTTAGGGTGGGATGCCTTCGGGTAAATCAAAATTTAGGCCAGCCTACTTTTCTCGCCCTATTTTGTGCCTGGGAGGGGGTGTTGTGCTAAGAAATGCACTTAGCCACTTAAAAAGCCCCAAAACATGCTTATTTTAGGCTTATTTTAGCCAAAACCCTAAAACGGGGAGCGGACCGAGAAAGTAAAGTGGGAGAGGATCTAGAACCCTAATTTTCTATAAATTGGCAGCCAGCCCTCCACTCTTTCACAATCTTGTTTGTGCAAGTTTCAGGTGTTACCAGCTTGCTGCCCACACCCCAGTCAAGGAGGACATCTCAGCCCTTGCTGTCCATCACTGTTCCCTACAGTCTGGCGCTTGTTTCCAGCCCTCCACACGCTGATTGTTGTTGTTTCTGCCTGATAGACTGTTGTTCATCTGCAATGCTGTCATACAGCCTGCCACACCAGCAAACTGCTATGTTTGTAGGCTCCAACTGCCGCCCTGAAAGTTTTCTCTCTCCTGTCTGCAGTCGTTGAAATCTTTCTCTCTCTTGCAGGGTGTCCTGCTGCGTTTTTAGTCTTTCTCTCTCTTGCATGCTTCGTTTTTAGTCTTTCTCTCTCTTGCAAGCTTCGTTTTTTAGTCTTTCTCTCCTGCAAGCTCCGTTTTTAGTCCTTCTCTCTCCTCTCACTACTGTTTGCATCAAATCTAGCTTCTCACTACTACATTTGCTGGTGTTCGATATCCGGAGGTTGCCTTGCAATGATTCGTGATCTATTCGGAGTACGACACACTCTCCAGTTCATTTCCCCTACCGTAAACTTAAGAGATACAAGAGTTTGAGGTTCAGTATTCATTCACTGCATAGTGTGTTTGCTGCATGAGCATCGTATTATTAGTAGTCATATCATTTCATTTATTCACTGTGTTCATTGTCTTTGAGTTACTCTAACCCTAACCTTAACTATGTTTTTTTTATCAGTCTGTGCTTTGTCGTACGGTTTCTCTTTATGTTTCTGTGTTAGGGTATTTTTCTTTACACCGGGCTCTCCATTGACGGATGTAGTCAAGGTCAGCTAATCGAGTGTCGGCATAGGCTTGAGACCAATGACGAGGTCCCAAAGACCCTGAGACTCAAGCACTTGTTGCATGAAATTCGACCAGGTGGTGAAATTTGACCCGTTAAAACATTTCTTATCTATTAAAGCATTCTTGGCCGTTGCAACAAGAGTGGTAGTACTCGGAGATGGAGTGTGAAAAAGTGTAGTGTGGGCAGGATGGAGGAGTGGAGTACACTTGAGAATGGGCTCCAGAGTGCCCACCATGCATGCGGATAGTGTGCAAGGTAGATCCATAGGTAGGGATGGGCTGACTAGGCATGGGCATGGTAGCCACATAAGTAGCCCAAGGAGATGGGATGGGAATACGGGGAGGAGAAGATGGGAATCCCTACGTAGGCGTAACCCAAGGAGAGTGTGAAGACACACCATAAGCTAAGGATGGAAACCCCTGCGTTTGAGTGGTCATGTGAGATGTGAAGCTCGGGATAGTGAGGGGAATGCCCATCATAGTCAACCTAGGAGCTATGGGTATGCTCATTTGCTAAAAGGTGAGAGGCATTGTGTTACAGGGTGGCATTCTACCTAAAGAAGTACCATGGTGCAAAGAGATAGAGAATGGGATAGAGAAGGAGAAGGTGCTAGGAGTGGAGATGGAAGATCCAACCCCTAGGGTGTGTGATGCAGATATGGAGTGTAATCCAAGGTCTTGAATGCCATATGTCCTCCATGATCGGAGAGGTGGCTCAAGGGCAAGAGTGTACAGTGTGCTCAAGGGTAGAGCAATGTCGGAGTGTGATGTCCACCGAAGACGGATCTTAAGTCTGTGATCACCAATCGGAGTGTGAAGAGGGAGGAAACTGCAAACGTTGACAACAGGGGCTGCCAGAGACAGAGGCGATAACTACAAAAGGAAGAGATGATGCCAGGCGGCTCTAAGAAGGTGCAAACGCAAGCTATAGGATGTCGCCTAATGATCGAGATGCTAGCAATGGCAGCTGGAGGCCAAACGCAGCCTCGCAAATGGTGCCAAACAGTGGGCGGCAGTTGAAAGAAGGCGCTAGGGCATTGCGAGGTTAGAGGGAGAGGTGGCAGTAATCGCGAAGGCTGGACAGCCATGTGGAGGTAGACTGATGGCTGCAATCTACACTAGAGAGTGTGAAACCTGCACAAACGGAATGAGGTTGAATGGGGGCAGCCTGTCTATTTATAGATGTAGGGTTTTTTGGGAGACCACTGAAACTCTCTCGGACCACTCCCCTTTTTAGGGCTTTACATTAATTAAGTGTGTTTTGGGGTTGTTTAAGAATGCTAATCAGCTGAAAAGCGTGTTTTAGCTCAACACCCTCCTTGCTAAGGCTCCCCGATGGCTGTCTTCTGTAGCAAATTGTTGTTCTTTGATCAAAAAATGGACCAATAGCTCGCTCGCTCTCCCTCCCTCCCTCCCTGCCTCTCTCTCTCTCTCTCTCTCTCTCTCTCTCTCTCTCTCTCTCTCTCTCTCTCTCTCTCTAGGAAGTGCTCACGGATTGGATATATTCAACGGCCTATTAAGGTGGCCGGCAATGGATGCTTTCACTTGTTGGAACACCGAAAAAGGGGGCCAACGTGGTGGACTATTTTTTGGCTTGCTAGCATTAATTCCAAAAATTAAGCATTTTGAGATATCTAATGAGCCGATCAACATAGCAACCGACCATGAGATCCTACTCTAGCATGTGGTCAGAGACAAGAAACATACACACAGTTACACATATTCCCACATTATGAATTTCTAGAGCAAACGTCACATATCTATAATGATGGACTACGAGATGGCTTAAGCTAGCTAGACCAACATGAACCACTAGAAGATGTCACTAGATCTCTAGCGAAGATTTTACATGCTACAACTTCAGAGGCATTCCCATGTAAGATGGGCTTAGCTACAATACACTGTTGTACTGTCCCTCAAAATGCTTGGTATGATGATAAGTGCAAACAAACTAGGACCGACCAGCAAAGGGATATTACACTAGAGACTTGTACACACAAGTAGGCACAAAATGTCTTTCGTTGTCTTGTGCGAAAAAAGAAGAGAGATTATTTAGCCAAACTAGAGTCAAAGATGTATCAGCTCTTTTTTAGCAAAGACAGCAAGAAGGCATGGAGGAAATTTCATGGGAGACAACCCCCAATTCAGTTGACATCACCTATGGTATGGCATGAACATGCTAGGGCACTATATGATGTTCTATCACAAGAGTAGATACCCTGTCCATCAAACTCTAGACCAACACAATGTGGTTTCTTTACCGAAAAGATGGTAAGATATGCCATTTGGAAGTTGAAGAATGGGAGAGCACATGACCAAGATGGCCTTGTGAAAAAGCATTTTTCACATGCATGTTATGCATTGGCCCCTATCTTGGCAAATCTCTTCAATAGAGCCATATGTGAGGGGTTTTTAATAAGTTGGTGTGACCACACAATAGTGCCAATTTTTAAGAGTGGAGATCCATTGGTCGCCAACAACTACCGCACTATTATGATTGGCCATATGCTAGCAAAGATATAAGCCTCTATTGTGGATTATGAGTTGAGTTGGTGGGCTGAAACAAAGAAAATACGGTCTACAAGATAAGCTGGCTTCCACCGCGGATACAATACGCTAGACTATATATTCACGCTAAGGGCCTTGATTGAGGGCAATCACGAAGGCAAAAAATCTATTGTTGTTTTGTGGACCTCCACAATGCTTTTGATACTGTGCCACATGCAAGACTCATGCAAAGGTTGCCAGCCATTGGGGTCCCAGAGGATATGCAACAATGTTTTTATGCATTGTATGAAACTTTGACAGGGAGAGTACGAGTGCTTGGAGACACAACAGACTCAATGTCCAGCACGGTTGTTGTAAAGCAAGGCTATCCCCTCTCTCCTTTGCTGTTTGGACTGTACATTGATGAGATTTCTAATTACATGCAGAGATGGGGTGGTATGGGAGCCAGCTTGGCTGGGGTACTGATGCCAATTTTGTTATATCCCGATGATATGGTGCTTATCTCAAATTCACCGGAGGGACTACAATGACATTTGGATGCATTGCATGTGTTCTATGAAGATAAAGGTTTCAAAGTTAATCTTGGAAAGACTAAAATTATGGTCTTTAACACCTTGGCAGCTTAGGTGACACGCTTAGAGCACCACTTTATGTTTGACGATCAGCCTGTGGAAATGGTTAGACAATATGTATACCTTGGGGTCACTTTCAAAGGTCCCATTTTTCATGGAAGGAGACTTCACAAGCTAGGCTTGCACAAGCATATGCAACTTTGGGTACTCTAGAGCGGCAGTGTACACACATATAGTTTCAAGCGCCTCATGCCAAATTGTGGCTTTTTGACACTTTAGTCATGCCCACACTACTCTATGGGGCAGCTATTTGGGGCCCAAGCCTTTATCATACTAGACAAATGTCACTTATGGACTGTGATGGACCAGAAGCACAACATTATGATGGTTGGGAACATACGGAAAGACCGCCAGTCACGATGATAGCACGTACGATAAGGGCAAAAGCCTCAGTACTATAAGAGATCATCCGAGCAGAATTGGGCATTGCATCCATGGTAGTTGAGGCATTATTCTAAACAATTACTTTCCTCCAAAAAATATGGTAGCTCCCTAAAGACCGATATCCTAGACTAGCTATAGAGTCAAGACAGCTTGCAGCAAAGGGAGATAGACAGTGTTGGTATGCACATATAAGCACGTGGTTGAACTTACATGGAATGAGTACAGATAGACTACTACCGTTCAATTACAGCCTTGACTGCCCTACTTTGAGTCTCAGTCGTGCAAAGATGAATAATGATTAGAGCAAACATCACTAAAGTGGAGACAAAAAGGACTTGGTCCAAGCCCCCTTTTCCATTAGGCACGAAAATGGCACAATACCAATGTCACTTCTTGTAGCTTTCTCATGATGGTTTCATGGTGAGGTCAAGATATATGGATGCTCAACTTTCATGCGGACTCCAAGTTAATGTTGGTCAGATTTGCACCTCATTGCATCAACTGATGATTGAGACAGGTCGATGGAGCCATGTTGCAGTCAATGAGAGAATGTGACAGCTTTGTGGATGGGAGCTAGAAACGAAGGAGTACTACATTTGCACATGTACTGTATACTATGATATCCGAGGCCCCTATCACTACCTCTTTAAGGAGGGCTTTGGACCACTAAGATGGGTGATAGACTATGAGGACCAAAGATATTTATAATTTGGGCCTTTTCTTATTGGAGCTCCAGCGACGTAGAGGAGTATTATAATGGGATAGGAGACGACCCCAGCCTCATGCACCCCTCCAAAGAGCAGTTCCAAACTTTTTTAGCATAGCTAAACCCCCAGCCGCTGCCACCCCAAACACCACCTCCTTCTGATAGACGTTGTCGAGATACATCATCAGGCGGCATCACAATTAATAGAGCTACAACGTTACGCGAAGCACAACGCCCTAGACTACCTACCAGGCAACATAGGCGTACCCATATCTGCCACATTCGCATCACAATTGCTCGTTCCAGATACAAAATGGCGCGCTAACTCAGTTGAAGGCAGTTTGCAAAGTCTTGGTGGATTCCATAGACTAAGGGGGAGATACTCTACACTCTTTTTAATATTTTTAAGCTTAGATTTTCCAGCTTTTTCAATTTCCATACATCTCATTCCAATCTACCATGTAGACCTACACATAAATTTGATCTCTTCTTCTCTAATGAGACATGATGACACCAATTATATTGGTTATGGTCTCATAGGCCATTCTGGCCTTTTAGAGACGTTAATAGATCTCTCTCTCTCTCTCCAAGCTATAAAACTAACTGAATGGTTGAGACCCAACCCCCAAAAAACGTTTTTTGAATTTGCATGAGCATTTTTGTCTAGTGGTAATCTTCCAAACTAATTTTTCAAGATATCCAACCATTTAATTAATTTTCAGCATTAAATAATTCCACAAATTAATTTCAGCCCTTCTGACCTTGCCCAAAATTAAATATGCCCATCCATAATTAAATTGGCTAGGGGCCTTCCATTTTGGATCCATAGAAGTGGTAATGGGCCAACAAGTCTCCATCTCAAAAGTCACCAAGAGCTCCTGAATGTACCTCTGCTGAGAGATGAAAATCCCCCTTTGAGACTAATAAATCTCGTGACCCAAGAAGAAATGAAGAAGCCCCAAATCCGTCATTTCGAATGCCTGATGTAAAGCTTTCTTGGTCTCTCAGACCGTCTGTGTATGACCCCCTGTCAAATCATCAACATATAACACAAACAGTACACGACCAACCTCGGAAGTGTGTACATAAAGCTGTTAATCGGCCTTAGAGTGCCGATATCCCAACTTCAACTGAAGAAACGAGTCAATCTTCTCCTTCCATGCACGCGGAGCCTGCTTGAGGCCATACAAGGCCTTCTTCAACCTGTAAACTTTCCCATCCGAGGATCCAAAGCCACGAGGCTACTCAACATAGATCTCCTCCTGCAAGTCACTATTCAAAAAGGCCGACTTCACATCCAACTGATAAACAGGCTATCTCCTATGGCTAGCCAAGGCAAGAACAGCGTGAATAGTCGTCATACGAGCAGTGGGGGCAAAAGTATCATGGAAATCAATGCCTAGGGACAAAGCAAAACCTTTAGCAACAAGGCGAGCCTTGTGCTTGTCCAAAGAACCATCACTAACGTACTTGGTCTTAAAGACCCACTTGATACCAATCACCTTCTTATGAGAGGGATGAGGCACAAGAGACCAAGTATCATTCCTCTCAATAGCCCCCAACTTGGCTTTCATGGCCTTCCCCCAATGATCAGATTGCAAAGCCTCCTTCACTGAAGTGCGCTCTCGATCCTGCATAACACGGGTCAGTAAACAATAGTTGGAGCAGACAAGCTCTGAAGAATGTGTCTGGTTCCTCCGTGACCTCCAAGGTCCATCCTGCGATTCCCACTCCTCAGGGACCCCGTCGATCCCTGAATCTCGGAGGGTGTCACGAGCCCAACTAGGAGGAGGACGAACCTCTCCCCATCGCTCTCCATCTGCTGAAGACTCAACAACATCCACCGGCGGAAGCTTCTCGAGGGTTACCAATGGAAGAGAAGACTCTGAATCAGAAGAAGAATCTCCATCAAGAGGCTCTGGCTCCAAACGAACTATCTCGGGAGCCCAACTCTCCCTTGGATCTCCAAGGACGGGGTGCTCCTCACCCCCCGCTATGGCCGGAACTTCTACGAACCGCACATCTCAGCTTGTCTAGACATCCCGCTTAACAGGATCAAACAAACAATAACCTTGGGACTAGGAGCTATAGCCAACAAAAACCTGTCGAGAAGCCGCCTCAAACTTATCACACTACGTCTTCGGAATGTGCACATAAGCGTCACACCCAAAGATCCTGAAGTAAGAGACATCAAGCTTAGTCCCGAAGTAAGCCTCAAAAGGTGTCATCCTGTCAATGGCCGAAGAGGGAGATCAATTAAGGATGTGAACTACGGTAGCCACTGCCTCGGCCCACAGAAACTGAGGTGTCTGTCGGTGCTCCATCATGGCGCGTGCCATCTCGATCACACTTCGGTTCTTCCACTCCAAAATGCCATTCTCTTGGGGAGTGTTGGTGTTAGCAAACTCCTGGTGAATGCCCCTATCTGCACAAAAACAAGCAAACTCATTAGACATAAATTCACCTCCCTTGTCTAAACACAAGGTCTTCAGTCACCGGCCAGAACGGTTCTCCTCAAAGAGAAGCCAATCCTTGAAGTGAAAGAAAGCCTCCGACTTCAAAGTCAAGAAATAGGCCCCAAGTCATCCTGCTGTAGTCATCTACGATCAATATGAAGTACAAGCTCCCCTTCAGGGACTCGGTCCTCATCGCGCCACAAAGATCCATAGATACAAGCTCCATGGGTGAAGTAGACCGCCTAGAAGCTTTGTTGGCAATCGCATCCCAATATAGTTTCCCACGAATACAAGAGTACCACTATGTCCGGCAAGCCTCAGACAAATGACCCTCGCGACGCCTTCCAAAGATACTCATAGTTCAGGTGGCCAAACTGAGCATGCCATAGCTCGGACTATGTCTGAGAAATAAGAAGAAAAAAAGTAAGAGCTAAAGAAGACTTCAATTTGTAGACGCCATTCTTCTCATACCCTGTAGAGAGAACCTTCCTCGATCCACAATCAAGTACTCGAACAGTATCACTGTCAAACTCCACCAAAAGACCAAGAGCACAAATCTTATGAACCAAAAGTAAATGATACCCCAATCCTGGCACATGCAACACCTCAGAGGTGTGGGTACCACCACGTCCATCTGGAATAAGCTGCATCTCACCCCGCACAACAATAGACACAAAAGAGCTATCTCCAATGAGAATCTGCCTACGCGAAGGTTGCAAATGGGCAACACCAACAAAAAGGAGTAGTCATGTGCCGTGAGGCACCACTGTCCACAATCCACTCTCGAGCCTAGGAAGCTGTCATCGCAGCATCAGAAGTTGTCAGTGTAGAGTCCTCAATGACTGCCAAGTGTAGAAAAGCAACTGATGAGGATGCAGCCACCGCTCTAGAGTCCTTCGTGTCCTTCTTGGTTTCCTTCTTGTCTTTGTCGGGGCAATCCTTCTTCCAGTGACCGGTCTTTCCACAAATATGGCAAGTCGATTCCTTCTCCTTGTCCTTCTTGGATTTGTTGTCCTCCTTCTCTTCTTTTGGTCCTTTCCCTTTTTCTGAGAGGCTTGACCAACTAATGCCTCCAATTTGACAGCATTCTGTCCTTGCAATTGTTCCTCCTAGTCTAAGACCATAGGAACCAACTCTTCCCACCGAAGAGTCGACTCCTGCGCTAATGCAATAAGAGCAGAATAAAAAGTACCGAATCATAGCAGCAACTGGGATAGTAAAGTGATCGCCATGTCTTCAGAGGAAATAGGCTTTCCCACATTTTGAACCTGCATCTGAAGCTGCCGAAGCTTGTTGATGTATTCCCGAAGCGAAGAAGACTTATTCACGAACAAAGTTTGCATTTGCACCTCCAAAGAAACCCTCTTCATCAGGGTCATCCAGTTGTACATCTGGTCGAGCTCCAGTCATATCTCACGAGCCACCGTCAAGTGCTCAATGTGAGCTATCACAGCTATGGTACAAGACAGAAACAGAAAGATCGAATCCTGGCATTCAGTTTGTCCCAATGAGACTGGGCCTTGGTCAACTCCGCACGAGCACTAGAAGAGAGTTTGGACTCATCCCTCACCGAGGGCTTGTTAATCTCCTCCATCCCCGGTTCCGCCAAATCATAAGACTCTAAAATGGCCAACATCATCACCCGCCACACGCGGTAATTGTCACCATCAAGCTTTTGATCTGTTGGAAGAGCTGGTAGGACAGGCACCTTCCTGTCCATGATCGCTTGGAACTCCAAATCAGTCTCTGTAGACATGTTAACCTGCAATACCTACACAAACGCAAAAGCAGCCCCCTCTGACTGTGAAAACGCAGCCTTTTAGGATTGATTCCTCCGCTATCCAGACCTTCTTCAGCCGCCGGAGGCGATGAAAAGGTAAAATCTGCAATGGAAGGCCTCAAACACAGCCTTTCTCCCTTTCAAATAGCAATAACCTGCAGCAAATTCACCGATTAGACTCCTTTCCCGCACGCCCACACTCGCTTCAGCCTTGAACCAATGCGCAACCCTCCCGCTCGCCCTCGAATCCTGGAAACGCAACCTTGTGTAGCGCTGAAATCTCCTCTTCAGATAGGTTCAACCCTCAGTCAGTCCATCTTCACCGCTCTAATACCATGTCAAAGTGCAACGATGCGGAAGCATAGGACAAAGACTGAGAGAGTGGACACAAAGAGAGAAGAGAGAGAGAGAAAAGGAGACAACGTAAACGCAGAAACTCTGCGGTGTAGTATGTTGTATAAGAGTGCAGAAATACACAAGGGGGCAGAGGAAATATCTGCATATGTCTCCGACTTGATGACCTCAATCTCCGTCAGCCTGAGCACAGTCTATCTCAACCAACAGATCTCAAGATGAAGTCGACCTCAATCTCCGTCAGCCCGAGCACAATCTGTCTCAGCCAACAGATCTCAAGATCAGAATCTGAATAATGAATGCTGAAGTGTGCCACAAAACCGGCTATAAATAGCCGAAAAATAGGAAATAACTGCAGCAGGTCGGCTGCATTAAATACAGCCGACTGCAGTAAAAACTGTCCGACTGCAGCAACCTGTCCGACTGTAGGTGCTGATGTGGCACTGACGTCCGCACTGTCCAGGAAATGACTAGCTAACACAACAAAGATTGTGCATGCAGCAATTCAGCACGTAAAAGGGAAGCATGTTGAATCCCATACTACCGGGATAACATACGCGTATTATCTCTAAAAAAAGCTTCATGCCTCCATCCCCTCTGATACGACCCTTGACCGAAAGGAATCAATTATCTGCTGAATACATTCTAGAAACTGATTTTGCACGAGAAAGGATTGATTGAAATGAAGAGGCAAACAAGCCAAGAGAGCCTTATAGGCATGAATAGGACGGTGTGTCATTTCCAAGATCAAAGGATAGTGATCAGACAAAACATGCTATCACTCTATCCACATATCAATGACTGCAAGGAGAAAAGAATCACTTTGACAAATGTAGATCCTATCCAATCTGGCCCATGTGTTTGGACGCTGAAGAGAACGATAAGTATATCCTGACTGAGAGGGATGCATCCAAGACCACGTCTTTTTTCAAAGACAAAACTACTAGAGCATCCCAAGCTTGTCGCTCAAGACAATCCATGACAGAGTGCTGCGAAGTCGTCTGATCCAGAGATGTACAGACATTAAAATCCCCCATTACAAAGCTTGGACGAGCCATGGCAAGGCAATGCAAGTCATCCCAAAGCTTACGACGTTCACGAGGAGTAGAGGGAGCATACACACCTACTATCCATATAACCTCTCCATATAGAATTTCCAAAATCAAAAATCTGCCTCGATGGTCCTGAGAAATCAAAGATGGTTACAATGAAGATCTGACAACCAACATTACTCCAGATTTATATTAAACACAACCACTAAATTTTTTTAAAAAAATCTTTATATACATAAGATGATCCTGCCAAAGCAAGTTATTTATGCTCCACAGCACACAAAACATCCCAATTGCTGGCTAACACAACTTTCCACAACCAATACTACTTACTGCCCGAAGAAATACCTTTCACATTCCATAAAGCAATTCTCATGATGAATCACAAAAAAGGAAACTACTGAACCCCCACTCTCCCTTTCCCTTTAACATCAACTGCTTTGGCTATCTGAAATCTTTCCATCTCGCTTCGAATCACATCTACCAAATCTACCCTTTGTAAACTAGCAATCAAAGTACAAGAAGGAAGTTGTTGTTGTTGGGCACGGAAAACTTCCTAAGGAGGCACCAGCCTCCCTCGCAAATCAAAGTGCAGAGCAGTATCAAAAACCCTTTTTTCATTCACACCAACTACAGGTTGAGGTTTCATGTAGAACCCCCTACCTCACCGTTGAAAAGTCTGAGTGATAGTCTGCAAAGCTGGGTGAACAGGCGTTGATCACGGCTCCTGTCTAGCATTACGACAAACCACCGTAACCCAAGAATTGGCTGCTGAACCATCTGCTAGGGAAGATGGTCAGGCATTTCCAAATCAAGATCCATAGACTGCTGCATTACCTCCTGGTTTCTATCACATTCTGAAAGGAAATGTCCCAATTGTCCACATTTGAAACAGTGTCCGGCAAATGTGCCCCATTTCAGCTCATAAACCAAAGTTTGCAATCCCGGAACCTCAAAACAAACTTTGGTTGGCCGGCAAGGTTTCCCTATATCCCAAAGCATACAGGCCCTATTCCTATTAGGGAAGGCCAACCGAGGATCCACCAACACCTCACCAAGAGATCTCAAAACCAAGGGAAGAAATCACAAAAGATGTGCAGGAAAATCAACCACCTCAACCCAAATTGGACATGCCTGCCTAAGTACCTCTTGAAACTCCGCCATAGGCCTCCATGGGAACCATATGAACCATCCATGAACAACGGGATACATTGCATAATATGAGCACGCACTTCCGGGGAGAGGAAGAGGACCTCAAAAAAACCCCTCGGCCCATCATATATCTCTTCCACCACGGGAGCCTGCCCATGCCCTGAACCATCATCCCAACTCATCTCCACATTGGCAAGCATAGATTGCAACCAAGCGCGGATTTAGTGATGAATGGAGTCCTTCCAGTGAAGTGACAGATGGCTGCCCTCTCATGGAAGGCAGCAATCTGCTGGGGAACCAGATCCGCACCCATAACTGCGACCAGATGTTCACTTTCTGGTAAAGAATTCACTTTACCCTCATTAGCTTGAGCATATTCTGACATCCGATGATTGGCAATGGCCAGTATAAACTGAAAAGAAAAGACTCATTAGTTTGTGAACACCAAGCATGAACATTTTGCGAAGGCAAATTCAGGGCACACAAGTCCAGTTCTTCGACCGACATCTTGCAACGTTTACCCATCTCATCCCCTTCCATTAACTACCCAGAATCTCCAGCTGACCAATCGCCATCTGATTCCGCCAAGTCTTTATCGTCCCCATTTCCAATATGGTGGTCTAGAAAGGCCATATCAATACCAATAGATTCCTGCAAATTCGCCATTTCTGAAGTTTATGCCTATTACATAGATAATACCAACCCTAGCTGTCTGTCTCAGAACAGAACTGAATCTGTCTCCTTCTGTCATTCACTCTCAGTCTGTCTTACCTGGGATTAGAGCAGGTCGTCCCAGACCCATGCAGTCAGACGTGGAGCAGGGAGCCAGGGAATGTCAAAACAAGTTGAGGACGATGGTCGCGAGCCCAGCAAAAGACGGAAAGGCAGGGCAGAAGACGGGAAACAAGTCGCTGATGAGAGTCGCAAGTAGGGCAGAAGACAGGAAGGCAAGAGGCGAACAAGGTAAAAAATGCTCTCTCTCTCTCTCTCTCTCTCTCTCTCTCTCTCTCTCTCTCTCTCTCTCTCTCTCTCTCTCTCTCTCTCTCTCTCTTGCCACGCCCCGTCCGTCACGCCACGCTCGGAGTCCCCAAACCCCCCCCCCCCCGGCCACCAACTTGCTCCCGCCACCGGCTCGCCCCCCCCCCCCCCCGCCACTGCTCATCTCGCTCCCGCCATCGCTCTACTCACCTGCTCCCGACATCACGCCACGCTTCGTCCGAGTCCCCAAACCTCTCCTCCGGATCCCCAAAATCCCCAACACTCCCCGTCCGAGTCCACTCAAAATCGAACGCCCTCTCGTCCAACTCGGACACTGCCACGTGGACTAAACTGTCCGAGTCTCCACAATCGGACGACGCTCGTCCGAGTCTCCCTCATCCGACTTGGACACCAGTCCCTCGTCCGAGTCGCACAATTGGATGGCCCCTCTCCACGTGACCACGTGCCTCGTCCAAGTCGACGACCGGACCATACAGTCCAAGTCGCCGGACCACGCACGCCAGCCCGCCCCGGCCATCGCCCTCCCTGCTCCCTCGACAGGAGCAGTCGCCATCTCTCCTCTCCTCGTAGACCCCCGGCCTCGGCACCCATATCACCCCACCGCCACTAGCCCTACCCATACCCGACTTTTCTGCCACCTCCCACCACCGCCCATCACGCATCCGCAACCACAATGAGGCCGGATGCCCACATCCCCTGAGCAAGCCCCGGAACCGTGAGGAAGGGATGGGCTCGAACAAGACATCCCCGTCACCAAGCAGCCGCACAAGGGGGGAGAAGAATGAGAAATACTCAGTGATTTGGAGCAGCATTGACAAGGTGACAGACTACCACACAAGGAAAGGTATGGAGGCCCTCCGAGATGTATGCAAGGCGCATGACCAAGACATCAGCAACATCAAGGAAATCATGGCAGCAATGTGCGTGGAAACTGCACACCAAATCAAGGAGGCAATAAGCACGAAAGTGCAAGAATGGAAGAACGAAATCTACGCCGAGATCACATCACACTTCACCTCCTGGAAGTTGGACATTGAAACGTCCCTCCAGGAGAGAAACAGGGTGATCGAAGAACTGAGGCCCGAGCTCGATGAATATAGAAACCAGCTGGACCTACTCAAGAAGGAGGAAGGAGAAATCACCGAAACAACGCCCATCAAGGTGCAATCCGAGATCAACGAGCTGAAGACACAAGTAACAAAGGAGCTCAACGCGTGGGCGAATATAGTGAAACAAGCACAAGCCGAAGTGGCCGAGAACTCCAAATGGATTGAGGTAGCCAAGAAGTCACCAACAAAGAAGGAGTTTGTGAATGCAGCACTAGAGGAGGAGAAAAGGAGAAAGCTTAGAGCGCTCCACATCCGGGTGGTCGGATGGAAGGAAGGGGATAGCCCCCTGGCAAATGCCCAACAGATATGTGGAAAGGTGGGAGTAGAGGACCCTCAAATAGTGGAGAATGCATGGCGTTTAGGGAAAGACCTCACCAAGGGAAGGCATCTTATCCTCAAATTTGCCAACTTAGAATCCAGACGAGCCTTCCTCTCTAAAAGGACAACTCTAAAAGGGGAAAAAGTCTACCTGGAGGATGACCTCACACCCGCACAGGTGGCACACCGTAAAGAATGCATGCCACAAATCCTGGAGGCTCGCAAAGCGGGAAAATGGGCAATATACAGAGATGATCGGTTCATCATCACAAATAAGCGCCAATGACGGGGCGCGGCCTATGAGACCCACCTGAGTTTTGCAGTGTGGAACTGCAACGGAGCTATGAAGACAGATGCAGGATTATTCCAGGAGACCTTCACCGGCAAGGACATCATCCTCTACACAGAAACCCACCAAAGCCCGAGCACCTACTTACCAGAAGTGAGGGGATATAGAACGGAGAGGCATGCCGCCCTAGAGCCCGAACAAAAGGAAGGTCCGAGGGTCCGAAGGGGTGGCTGTGTTGTACAGGGAGGAGCTACAGCCCATGGTGCAAGTCATGCGGAAAGATGAGGAAGCCCGGTTCATGTGGATCCGGATACACACAGATCGCACCCGAGACATATACATGGCGGTGTGCTATTTCCCACCAGCACACTCCCCATACGCACCATAGAAGGGCGAGTCACCATACCTACCACTGTACGAAGATATCATGCACTACTCCAGCTTGGGGGATGTCATGTTGGCTGGAGACTTCGCACAGCACAAAGGCAGACCCCTTCTTCGAGAGCGAAGACCACATGTACAAAGAGATTGCAGCGGAGGAGATAGGACTCAACCGGGCATCACAGGACACAGCTGAGTGCACCGAATATGGCGAACACCTACCGGCCTTAGGGGGGGCACACGGACTGGCCATCCTAAACGGCCTCGACAGATGGCCCGGGTCGGATACCCTCACATGCTTCCCACACAAGCACGCGGCCAACTGCATCGGACGGGGGGCACATGGAGCACCCACACAGAAACTGGGAGCAAGCACAGTGGACTATATCCTCGGCCCTCTATCACTTATCCCCAACGTCCAGTCCTTTAAAATATCACCTCGCCCACTCGCAGTGGCTACCGACCATGCATACCTACAATTTGACATAACCTGCAGGTATGACCTAACCTCCCCAGCAAGCAACCCCCCAAGATTCCCCAGGTACCACTTTACCAGCCTAACTGCGAGCGCATACTCCAACCATCTCTATTGGAGCCTGCAAGAAATGAACCCCCACGCAACCCCTAGAGGAGGTCACAGCACAGTTGACGGGCACACTACACACCTCAGTTGCCGAAATACAATGGGGAATACTAGCACTATACAAATCGGTAACGGCCCGAGTTCGGGCACCGGGAGGGCTGTCAAAGGAGATCACCAGCACCATCAGAGTCAAGCAGGGATGCCCACTCTCGCCCACCCTATTTGGCCTCTACATTGATGAGATCTCAGAGTACATAGATAGATTGGGCGAGGAGGGATCGAGCCTGGGAGGGACACTGATACCTATCTTACTATATGCGGATGACATAGTCCTCATCTCCAGCACACCCGAAGGGCTACAGCGCCAACTGGACGCACTACAGGCCTTTTGCCAAGACAAAGACCTAACTGTGAACTTGGGGAAAACCAAGGTCATGGTGTTCAACACGTCAACCCAATGGCTCCGACGGTCGGTACCCCCCTTCACATACAGCGGAGAAACCGTGGACATGGTCCAAAGATACGTCTATTTGGGGATTACATTCTCTGGACTGAGATTCACCCTCAGAAAAGCCGCGGAAGATAGACTAACCCGAGGCTATGCAGCCCTCGTGACAATGGAGAACCAATGTGCACGCATACAGTTCCAGGAACCCAGGACAAAGCTCTGGCTTTTTGACACCTTGGTCACACCAGCCCTCCTATACGGGGCTCCCATATGGGGGTCCGATCTCTACCACACACGGAGGGCCCCACACGATCAGCCACTGCCTAAGGAGGAGGACACCTATGAGGGATGGGACCAGATGGAGAGACCCCTAATACTTATGATCTCACGGATGATCCGAAGGAAGGCCTCTGTACCACACAAGATCATTCGCGCAGAGCCGGGGGCACCGCCCCTCATGGCTGAGGCCCTCTTCCAAACCGTGACCTTCTTGTGCCGAATATGGAACATGCCCCAGCACCGGTACCCCAGACTCGCCCTGAAGTCATCGAAATAGTTAGCAACAAAAGGGGACACTAAGTGCTGGTATGCCCGAACACAGACCTGGCTACGGCTCCATGGCCTGCACATGGACCACCTCCCCCCACTACAATACAGCCTAGACTGCCCACACCTGGAGCTCAGCCCCGAGAGGAGGTAAATCGCATCACCAGAATGGATATCATTCAAACAGACACCGCCAGGACATGGGTGATCCCTACATCAGAACTAGGAACCAAGAAGGCTTTCTACCGAGAACACTTCCTGCATATCTCCCCGGACGGCTTCATCACCCGCCCAAGCTACATGGACACACACCTGTCTCACGGGGTCAAAAGTGCCATCGGATAGATCCGCACGTCCTCATACCAAGTAAGGGTCGAAACGGGCAGATACGGGGCCAACCCCCTCCCCCCAGAAGACCGAATCTGTCAGCTCCGCCATCTCGAGCCAGAGACAGAGAAACACTATATCTGTAGATGCCCAGTGTACTACGAAATCCGAGGACGCTTCCACTGCCTATTCTGCGAAGGATTCGGACCACTCTCCAAGGTGATGGATTTCAAAGACCAGACATATCTGGGACTCTTTCTACTGGAAATACGATGCCACAGAGACCACCTCCTACGAACAACAATGCAGAGACAAGGAGCCACCAACCAACGCACACTCAACGGCTTCTACCAAATACCAGCTACCCTCCCCACCACCGAGGCCCCACTAGCCCAACCGCCCTCCCTGCCCCGTGGGACCACCTTAGAAATAGCCACAGCGAGAGGTAAAGCCCGGCGACCACGCCCCGCCGGCCCCCATCCCCGCAGAAGACACTGGTCGAAGATACAAGGGATACTACGCCGCCATCAGAGGGCCCTACCCCGCCGCTTTAGCCTCTCCATGCTAGACCGACCCATGCGGGACATCTTAGGATGAACACCCCAGGAGCAGTTCCACACCGCACTGGGAGTACCTCTAGATTGTATCTAGTCCAGATATCATTTTGTACCTACTCAATTTAGTTCAACATAGCATTAATATATTTGCTTCACTGGGACTTTTGAAATCTCCCTGACATTTGTATGCAACATTTTGGTCTCATAGGCCAACCTGGCCTGTTGTAGACGTTAATATAACTCTCTCTCTCTCTCTCTCTCTCTCTCTCTCTCTCTCTCTCTCTGTCTCTCTCTCTCTCTCGTAAAAGGTAATTGTATTAATTACAAAAAAAAGGTACAAGTTTACTTGATTACAAGATACACGATGACACTAAGCCATCATGTGTAAAGGCCTAGTACTAAACTACAAAAGAGTTACAAAAGTCATGGCAAAGACGCAGAGGAAATTGCCATATGCCAGGGATGTAAGTCCTCCCAAGGGAGTAAGTCAGAGTGCCCAATCAGATCTATTTGCCAATGCAAGAGACCTTTAAGCCTCACAATATGTGCCCGGACATTAGAGGCCGAATCAAAAAGAAAGGCATTCCGAGTGGTCGAATTGTGTCAGCATCCCCAGCATCTAAGAAAGTGAAACAAGATCTTCATATGCGACTGTGCCGGTGTGGGGTATTTTGGTTGTACAAAAACCCAATCAAAAGGGCTTAGAGAGAAGCCAACCACTGCTCGCCAAACCATTGACAAGAGCGACCAGATATTCTTAGCAAGAGAGCACGAAATAAATCGATGACGGGCCGATTCCACAATAGTGGTGCAAAAGAAACAATGGCCATTAGAGATTCGACACTTGGAAAGGGCTGAAGCAAGAGAAAGACCACCAATCATCACCCTCCAAAGAAAGACCTTGCATTTGAAAGGTGTCTTGTTCAACCAGCCCTCCATCATAGTTGTCTTCCACCATGACTGAGATTTCCGCAATCCCCATACAGTATTAGCTTTAGTAACCAGCCATTGATGGTCTTTAATCAGAAGACGATACACCTAATTAGCTGAGGCCTTTTCCAAATTCAACCAGCATCTCAGGAAGAAAATCATCATTCTGCATGATGTACATGCGGTCCAACAGCGTCCATGTAGTTGCATACTGCACAAAATGGAAAGTAAACCCTGTAGAAGAAGGGTGTAGCAAAGACCAAAGATCTTGCTTAAGTACAACAAGAGTAAAAGCATTCCACACACGACTTTCCGGAGCGTCCATCACCGAATGTTCTGATGTGGACTATGAAGAATCAACACACATATTAAAATCGCCCATCAAAAAACCCCGTCTGCCAAGTGACAAGGAGGTCTGCAAAGTACTTCAAAGATCCCGGCGGGATAACGGGTCATTCGGAGCATAGAGGCCCAGCAAACATAAGATCTCTCCTTCAAATAAAACTTCAATCACCACAAAACGGCCATGTACATCATTTTTAATAAGAACAGGCTGATATTTCTCATGTCCAATCATAAGCACACCAAAATAATGCATGGCATGTGTCCCTGCGTAAAACAAGCGAAACCCATGACAATCCACAACTTTTCCTGCTTCACCGTGACTCTTGTGCTCAACAGCACACAAGACATCCCACTGATTCTCATGCAATACAGTCCACATGGCATGTTGCTTATGGCGAGAACAAATGGTTCGCACATTCCACGAGGCTATCTTCATGTATATTCCAAAGAAAATCAAGAACCGAGGCACAGCTTGCCTTGATTTAACCTTTTCTGCTAGAATGTCAAGGACTCCCTCATCCAAAAAATCAGCTAACATGGCAAAAGAGTTCTGACGGCCAGCTTTAGAGGTAGACGGAATTTCCACTATCAAGCAGGGATGCCCACTCTCGCCCACCCTATTTGGCCTCTACATTGATGAGATCTCAGAGTACATAGATAGATTGGGCGAGGAGGGATCGAGCCTGGGAGGGACACTGATACCTATCTTACTATATGCGGATGACATAGTCCTCATCTCCAGCACACCCGAAGGGCTACATCGCCAGCTGGATGCACTACAGGCCTTTTGCCAAGACAAAGACCTAACTGTGAACCTGGGGAAAACCAAGGTCATGGTGTTCAACACGTCAACCCAATGGCTCCGACGGTCGGTACCCCCCTTCACATACAGCGGAGAAACCGTGGACATGGTCCAAAGATACGTCTATTTGGGGATTACATTCTCTGGACTGAGATTCACCCTGAGATAAGCCGCGGAAGATAGACTAACACCCGAGGCTATGCAGCCCTCGGGACAATGGAAAACCAATGTGCCCACATACAGTTCCAGAAACCCGGAACAAAGCTCTGGCTTTTTGACACCTTGGTCACACCAACCCTCCTGTACGGGGCTCCCATATGGGGGTCCAATCTCTACCACACGCGGAGAGTCCCACAGGATCCGCCACTGTCTAAGGAGGAGGCCACCTATGAGGGATGAGAGCGGATGGAGGGACCCTTAATACTTATGATCTTACGGATGATCCGAAGCAAGCCCTCCATACCACACGAGATCATCCGCACATAGTTGGGGGCACCGCCCCTCGTGGCTGAGGCCCTCTTCCAGACCGTGACCTTCTTGCGCCGAATATGGGACCTGCCCCGGCACCGGTACCCCAGACTCGCCCTGAAGTCATCCAAACAGCTAGCAACACAAGGGGACACTGAGAGCTGATATGCCCGAACAGAGACCTGGTGTGACATTAATGTGACATTAAGGTGATATTTAATGTAACATTAAGGTCACAAATATTGAATGTGACATTAAAGTGACATTAAGGTAAATCTAGGGGAACACGCACGAGGATGACTGTCCGTGCTCTTGGGCGCCCGAACGGGGTTAAGGGGAGCCTAGAAATAAAGAGAGTCCAACAATAGTAGGACTCACCAAGGTTTGACGGCCGGCAATCGGATCACGATGGTCTGGCCAACAACATACTAGGCAAGGCTGGGAGGTGAAAGAAAGGACTCGTGCTCATAGATTAGGACTGCATTTCTTCTGGCTTCATCGTTTTGTTTTGGGTCATCGGACATTGGTATCAGAGCTAACAGGTTTAGTCGTGTGGATTTGTGGAGTCCTTCAACGAAAAGGCAGTCGACGGATTTTCAGTAGTCCCGCTATCCATTCAGTCGACGGGTTTTCCTTCGCCGACCCGTCACGGATCCGTGAAGTCGCTAGTCAAAGGTGCTGGGTGACACGTCACGTAAAGTTTGACGTGACGTGTATCTACGTCACGTAACTTATCGAGGGGAAAGCTACCTTTTCACGGAACGCCGTAGGCTGAATCATGGGCCACCGAATCCTGGTTCACGCCCGTCCATGAACACACCAACGAAACACACATTCTTTTCCTTTTTCGCAGGCTGAAGCTGAAGTTATTTTCTGATGCGTGTCTGATCAGTCGACTGCGCGTTTGGAATTTTTCTTTTCAGCCTCGACTGCATTTACATCACAAGTACAAGCTCAGCAGAGAGCAAGTTCAAGAAAGGGGCATTGATGGCTTGCGTGATTATTAAAGAAGGGGCTGAATACTAGTCGTTTCTGCAAAGAAGCTCCATTTCCTGCGTAACCGACTTTGTTCGGGCGATAAAATTTGTTCTTTACTCTTCGGGTTTATTCACAAACCAGCAACAACTGCCTGCCATTAAAATCAGGGAAGTACTTTACTTTGTATGCAAATTTTTTATCTTGGCTTTCCAATTCCAGTGTATTAATGGCAGAAAAAGGGAAAGAGAGAGTAATGGAAGGTTCTAGTTCTGGGGACCACCCTATGGTAGATCCCCATGAACTAGAAATTCAAGAAGAACAGTGGGAAGAATTTTTTGCTACACGAGAGCAATTTGATGATCTTACTGCTCATGTGCAAGCTCAGGGGGTTCAAATGGAATTTTTAACCCAAATACTCACTGAAATAAAATCTCAATTAACTTTATTGTTAGAAAGAGATAAAAATAAAATAGAAACCTCGAATGTCCCATCTTCATCGAAAGATTTAGATGTAACTATGTGAGATCCTAAGGAACCCCACCATAAATTGAGGGATAATCCAGTTCTAAAGGATATGAAACCACCTCAATTTCAGGGGGAGGAAAAAGATAGAAATAAAGATACAATCTTTAATTTCCTCCAAAAATGGGAAGATTTACATAAACTTAAGAATACCCCACCACATCTCCAAGCATTGGAGGCTAGTTTAACATTGGGGCCCAAAGCATATAAGTGGTGGCGAACTTTAAAGAAGGCAAATAAAATACCTGAAACTTGGGCTCAATTTGAATCCGTCTTTTTGAAAGAATTTCTTCCTGAAAATGAAACGGAAAGAAATTGGGAAGATCGGGATTATGTCTGACAAAAGGGAAGACCCTTGCTGACATATCTGGAGGAATATCGTGAGATAACCCTCAAATTGGAAGGAATAGATGAATTCCAAAAAACAAGAGGATTCATTAGGAGACTAGATAAAGCCTGTAAAAATGAAGTAAAAAGGAGTTCACCTAAGACGCTGGAAGAGGCAATTAAATTTGCATTAATTTATGAAGATAGTATGCGTCCAGGTACACTCACTAGTCTCACTGATACGGAGCCCAAGTCTAAGGAATTGGAAACCTCAAAATTTGTGGCCAAATTTAAAAGGAAAATGTCATTCTTTAAGGGTAAAAAACAACCTTTTGAAAAGAAACCATATGTGAGGCCAAAGTTAAGTCCTGATGACTTTGATAAGGCCAAAAAAGAAAAGTTGTGCTTCAATTGCCTATCCCCTAACCATGCTGCTTGGAATTGCCCTCAAAAGAAAAAGGGGGAAGACAAAGGAAAAGATAAGGACAAGGGCAAGGGAAAAGAAAAACAAATCCATGTAGTGCAGACCTTAGAATTAAAGAGGCATGAAAAGTACAAATCTTTAGAGGTCTTGCACATGGATGTACAACATAAGTGTTGTATGTCAACTTCTATGTGGCAGCCTACTTTCGGGCCACATGATTTACTTAGAGTACATGGATTGATAGCTGGAAAGAGGGTTAGAGTCATGATTGATGACTCTCCCACACATAATTTTATAAACTATGCACTTGTCAAAAAATTGAAACTTCCCCAACAAAGGAGTGGCCATCAATATGTTGTTCGTATGATGCAAGGCCAAGACAATAAAATATGGGATACAATGGTATCCAATTTGGAAATTGAGATTCAAGGATATAAAGATAAACTTGATTTCCAAATTATGAACATGGAAAGAGTTGATATTGCTCTAGGGAGGGAGTGGCTATGGGGATTGGAACCATCCTTAAAACGTAGTTATCACCACAATACACTGGAATTTGAAAGGGATGGTAAGACTTTTGTCATTCAAGGTGAACATCAAGTATTTGATAATCCTTTCTTGTGTTCTACTGAAGTTCAGAAGCTGATAAAGAAGAAAGTTTGTGAGGTATATATGTTATGGTCTCTTCCTATACAGAATACTTTTCCTTTCTGTAATATAAAGCAATAATTTCCTTATGTTTGTGAGTTGAATGTTAATAATGAATTAAGTAGTTTGTTAGATGATTTTAAAGATGTGTTTCCTTCTGATTTACCAAGTGGCCTTCCACCAGATAGGGGTGATATAAATCACCCAATTGACATAAATAAGGATACACACCCTATTTCTAAACCACCATATAGGTTAAGTGAAACACAGCATCAAGAAGTTGAAAGACAAATTAAGGATTACCTTGATAAAGGGTTTATTCAACCCAGTAATTCACCTTGGGCTTCACCAATTTTATTGGTAAACAAAAAAGATGGTTCTATGGAAGACCTTTTTGATCAATTGCAAGTGGCAAAATTCTTCACAAAGATAGATTTAAGATCAGGTTATCACCAAGTAAGAATTAAGACACAAGATGTTCCCAAGACCGTATTTCGTACTAGATACGGGCATTATGATTTTTTGGTGATGCCTTTTGGCCTCACTAATGCACCAGCTACCTTTATGAAGCTGATGAATAGTGTTTTACGGTCCTATCTAGAACATTTTGTAGTAGTCTTCTTGGATGATATCTTGATCTTTAGTAAATCAAGAGAAGAACATTTGGAGCACTTATAATTAGTATTCCAACTGTTAAGAACACATTCCCTTTCTGCGAAAAAAACTAAATGTGAATTCTTTGCACAAGAGGTCAAATATTTGGGGCATATTATCTCGAAAGAGGGAATCAACATGGATCCAGAAAAAGTAAGGGCAATTATTGAATGGCCACCTCCAACGAATCTGGAAGAGCTGCAGATCTTCCTAGGTTTATCTGGATTTTATCGTAGATTTATTTGAGATTATGCCAAAATAGCTATTCCAATGACTGACCAACTTAAAGGGAAAGGAAAAAGTTTTAATTGGGGAACAGACCAAAATGAAAGTTTTCAAAAACTTAAGGTAGCTATTGCTACAGCTCCAGTACTATTAATTGTGGATCCCAATAAACCGTTTGTGGTTGAAGCTGATACCAGTGATAAGGCGATAGGCACGGTCTTATTACAAGAAGGTTGACCAGTTGCTTTTGAAAGCAAGAAATTAGACCGTGCAAAACAATATTATTCTGTTTATGAGAGGGAGTTGTATGCAATAGTACATGCAATGAAGAAATGGAGGCACTATCTGTACGGTGCCAAAATTTTGATTTTATCGGATCAAAAAAGCATTAAGTGGCTTAATGATCAACTGGATTTACACGGGCGTAAAGCCAGATGGGCCGAACTCCTTCAAGAGTTCGACTATGAGACAGATATAGAAAAGGAAAGTATAATATAGTAGCTGATGCACTCAGCAGAATGCCAATCATTAATGAATTGAGTTTTACTCAGTTCATTTCCAACTTGCTTGAATCTTTAAAAGGGAAATGCCAGGTTGATCCGGCATATTCCAACATATGGGAAGGAATAAAAAATGGGGATCCAAATGAAAGTGCTTCTACTGAGGAAGCAATATCCGACGATGTTCAACAAGGAAATGGAGCATCAGGGGTTGCTCAAACTGGATTCAAGTGGAAGAATTTTACCATTGATAATGGTTATTTACTCTACAAGGGTAGGGTATGTGTCCCGAAAGATACAGAAATAAGGCGCCAAATACTCTTTGAGTGTCATGATACCCCTAGTGCGGGACATCCAGGAGTTAATAAGACTTATAGTCTTATTAAAAGGCAGTTCTATTGGCCTGGAATGAATAAGGACGTCCTTGACTATGTGGTCAAATGTAACAAATGCCAGGTTAATAAAGCTGAAAGATTGAAAATGGGAGGACTTCTCCATCCACTAGAAATTCCTTCGGGAAAATGGGAGAGTATCTCCATGGACTTTATTGTTGTTTTACCTAGAACACAGAGGGGGCACGACTCTGTGTGGGTGATTGTGGATAGGTTAACCAAAATGGCTAGGTTCATTCCAACTTCAACTGATGTTAAAACACCAGAATTGGCAAGATTGTTCGTAGAGAACATATACCGATTGTATGGCCTTCCGGCAAATATAGTTTCTGATCGGGATAGAAAATTTCATAGCCAATTTTGGCGTGCGGTATTTACGAAATTGGATACTAAACTTAGCATCAGTACGGCGGATCATCCGCAAACAGATGGCAAACAGATGGGCAAATTGAAAGGGTTACCCAAATTCTTGAAGATATGCTTAGGGCATATGTAAGTAAAAGGCAAACTAATTGGGAAGAGTATCTATCGGTAGCAGAGTTTACATATAATAGTGCCAAGCACTCTTCCACTGGATATAGTCCATTTATGTTAATGTATGGGTTTCAGCCCAGAGCTCCTTTTGCAGTAGGATTGCATAAGGAAAAGGTTCAGGCAGCTAAAGACTTTTTGGAGGATATGAATAGTATGTTAAAATTTGCTCAAGAAAATATTAAAAAAGCTCAAAATCGAGCTAGAACATATGCAGATCCTCACCGAAGAGACATCTCCTTTGAAGAAGGAGAATTGGTCTATCTTAAGGTGCCTGAACAAACTAAAACTATGACAAAGGGACAATGTCCAAAGCTTTCACCAAGGTATTGTGGTCCTTTCATAATACTTAAAATGGTGGGAGAATTGGCTTACAAGCTCCAACTACCTGCTGGTAGTAAAATACATCCAGTTTTTCATGTAAGTAAATTAAGGAAGAAGCTGGGTGATTTGGATAATCTAATCTTAAATGATGACATTGAGGAGCTATTCAATGACCAATCTAATCCACATGAACCAGAAAGGATATTAAATGTTCGTAATAGACGAACGAGGAATACTATTTATCAAGAATGTTTGGTTAAGTGGAAAGATTGTTCAGAAGAAAGCTCAACATGGGAGCGAGTAAGTACTTTAAAGAAAAGGTTTCCCGATTTACAGTTAGACCTTCCAAGTATCGTTTTCGAGGACGAAACCGATTCTTAAGGGGAAGGAAATGTAACATTAATGTGACATTAAAGTGATATTTAATGTAACATTAAGGTCACAAATATTGAATGTGACATTAAAGTGACATTTAATGTGACATTAAGATAAATCTAGGGGAACACGCACGAGGATGACCGTCCGGGCTCTTGGGCGCCCGAACGGGGTTAAGGGGAGCCTAGAAATAAAGAGAGTCCAAGAATAGTAGGACTCACCAAGGTTTGACGGCTAGCAATCAGATCACGATGGTCTAGCCAGCAACATACTAGGCAAGGCTGGGAGATGAAAGAAAGGACTCGTGCTCACAGATTAGGACTGTTTCTCTTCTGGCTTCATCGTTTTGTTTTGGGTCATCAGACACCTGGCTACGGCTCCATGGCCTGCACATGGACCACCTCCCCCCACTACAATACAGCCTAGACTGCCCACACCTGGAGCTCAGCCGAGAGGAGGTAAATCGCATCACCAGAATGGATATCATCCAGACAGACACCGCCAGGACATGGTTCACCCCCACGTCGGAACTAGGAACCAAGAAGGCTTTCTACCGAGAACACTTCCTGCATATCTCCCCGGACGGCTTCATCACCCGCCCAAGCTACATGGACACACACCTGTCTCACGGGGTCAAAAGTGCCATCGGACAGATCCGCACATCCTCACACCAACTACGGGTCGAAACGGGCAGATACGAGGCCAACCCCCTCCCCCCAGAAGACCGAATCTGTCAGCTCTGCCATCTCAAGCCAGAGACAGAGGAACACTATATCTGTAGATGCCCAGTATACTACGAAATCCGGGGACGCTTCCACTGCCTATTCAGCGAAGGATTCGGACCACTCTCCAAGGTGATGGATTTCATAGACCAGACATATCTGGGGCTCTTTCTACTAGAAATACGACGCCACAGAGACCACCTCCTACGAACCACGGAGCAAAGACAAGGAGCCACCAACCAACACACACTCAACGACTTCTACCAAATACCAGCTACCCTCCCCACCACCGAGCGCCCACCAGCCCAACCGGCCTCCCGGCCCCCGGGGGCCACCTTAGAAATAGCCACAACGAGAGGTAAAGCCCAGCGCCCACGCCCCGCCGGCCCCCGTCCCCGCAGAAGACACTGGTCGAAGATACAAGGGATACTACGCCGCCATCGGAGGGCCCTGCCCCGCCGCTTTAGCCTCTCCATGCTAGACCGACCCATGCGGGACATCTTAGGATGAACACCCCAGGAGCAGTTCCACACCGCACTGGGAGTACCTCTAGATTGTATCTAGTCCAGGTATCATTTTGTACCTACTCAATTTAGTTCAACATAGCATAAATGTTAGCTTCACTGGGACTTTTGAAATCTCCCTGACATTTCCACACCGCACTGGGAGTACCTCTAGATTGTATCTAGTCCAGATATCATTTTGTACCTACTCAATTTAGTTCAACATAGCATAAATGTTAGCTTCACTAGGACTTTTGAAATCTCCCACACATTTGTATGCAACATTTTGGTCTCATAGGCCAACTTGGCCTGTTGAAGACGTTAATATTTCTTTCTCTCTCTCTCTCTTTTTTTTTTCGTAAAAGGTAATTGTATTAATTACGAAAAATACAAGATTACTGGATTACAAGATACATGATGACACAAAGCCATCATGTGAAGAGGTTTTCTCTTTCTCTCTCTCTCTCTTTTTTCTGATTACAAGATACACGAGGGCCCTAGGCCAACGTGTGGGGAAGCCCCGTAGTAATGCACTGAAAAAGTTACACCAATCATGGCAACGACCCAGAGGCAATTGCCATATGCCACGGATGCAAATCCTCTCGAGGGAGCAAGTCGGAGTGTCGGATGATATCCAGCTGCCAATGCAAGAGCCCTTTAAGCCTGGCAATATGTCGGGGTACATTAGAGGCCGAATCAAAGAGAAAAGCATTGTGCGTGGTCCAAATGTGCCAGCATCCCCAATATCTGAAAAAGTGAAATAAGATCTTCTCACGCAACTGTGGCGGTGCGGAATACTTCGGGCGCACAAAAACCCAGTCGAAAGGAGTTAGCGAGGATCCCACCACCGCGCGCCAAATGTGCGACAAGAGTGACCAGATATTCTTGGCGAGCGGGCAAGAGAGAAAACGATGTCGGGCCGATTCCGCCGGTGTGGTACAGAAGAAACAATTGCCATTCGAGATGCGACGCTTGGCAAGGGCCGAGGCCAGAGGAAGACCACCAATCATTACCCGCCAAAGAAAAACCTTGCATTTGAAAGGTGTCTTATTTTGCCAGCCCTCCATCAGCGTTTTGTGCCACCATGACAGCGATTTCCGCAGTCCCCAAACAGTGTTAGCTTTCTCTCCCAGCCATTGGTGATCTTGAACAAGAAGATGATACACCTGATTAGTAGAGGCCTTTTCCAGACTCAGGCGGCCTGCAAGGTCCCAGTCCTACCAAGGGCGATCCACAGTCAAGGCAGGAAAGGGTTGCCGACCCTGAAGCGTCGACGAAAGCTGCTCCCACAAATCACGGTATCCACGCGGGATCTTAAAGAGTCGCCGAGCAGTCCGAAATGAGACGAGGACATTGCGAGTGGCAAGGGTAGCATCCGCAACCGACATCACACCTAAACGGGCCATGCGATTAAATCGTGGTCTGAGTTGATGTTTATCTTCCCATGAAAGGAGTCTCGATACTGCCAACAATTCCAACTGAAAGGAGTTAGTCTGCAAGCGGTCCCCAACTGGGTGCCAGCGGGCCTTTTGGAGCACCACTTTCCAAGAGCCGACCAAGTGTAGTAAAAAAGAGGAAGAGGGACTGGAAACACGAGAGTCAGCATTAAGGACATGCCACCAGGAGGCCCGAAGCCGTGTGTTGCCATGGCGGAGCCCGCTGTCCTCAAGAAAATAACGGGCTATGATGGTCCAAGGGTGATGATCCACACACATGGCACGAAAAAGGAACCAACGGAGAGCTAACATATGAGTGTGTGCATCCAAAATCGCTCCGCCACCCATGCGCTTAGGGGTACATGCGTGTGACCATGAAATCCAGGAAATGCCGGCCTGCAGTGAATCCTTCTTCCATAGCATGAAACGGATGGGATGAGTGAGGGCCTTCAAAGTAGTAGGAGTCCATGGCAACAAAGGCAGGAAATACGTTAGCATTGGAAGCATGATTGTCTGGGCCACTTTGAGGCGGACATGGAATGGCCACGCTTGCGACTTCCAATACATAAACTTCGCCGCCAATTTTTGTGAAATCCACTCCAGCAGGGCTTTTGGCCGCACATCCACCCCCAATGGGTATCCAAGATGCCTGACAATGGAGCCACGGGAAACCACCTGGCCTTGCCAGCCTAAGGACTGCAAATCAGGCTCCGTACAACTGAGAATGGCTGACTTAAGGGCATTGATGCGAAGCCCAGAGGCCTGACCAAAGAGTGTCCAAACATCTAATGCCCTTCGAATGTTGTCCCTGTCCGCCTGCAAAATCATAAAGGTGTCATCCGCCAAAGATTGGCTAACGAAGTGCTGACCCAACGGAAGAGACAGCCCGGCCAGCTGGGCAGAGGCTGCCATGGAGGATAACATTGAAAGGACCGGGTGAGTCGCCAGGGCAAAGAAGAGAGGGCTCAAAGGACAACCCTGTCGGACCGAGCGTGCAAGGACAAATGGCTCTGTAACTCCACCATTAAGCATAACTCTGGAGGAAGCCTCAGCACTAATGGTGTAGATCAATCGGGACATTCGGGTACCAAAGCCCATAGCCGACATGAGGTCTGCAATGAAAGACCAGTCCACATAATCAAACGCCTTTTCCAAGTCCAATTGGATCAATACCACTTCCTGACCGGAGTGCCGCGCATAGTCAATGGCCATTTGCACATTTAAGATATTATGCAGAATGTTGCGACCCTTAATGAAACCATATTGGAGAGGATGCACAATAGCTAGAAGGTGCTTGTGGAGCCGATTCGCCAGCACTTTGGAGTAGATTTTATACATGGAGCCCATCAAAGAGATTGGTCGCCAGTGTTGCAACTTTGACGGCAAAGGGACCTTTGGAATTAGTTTGATAAGGCCTTCTTTCCATGAGGAGGGCATGACCCCCGTTTCCCACACCTGCTGAAACATGGCCACCAATGGCTTCGCCAACTGCGTGGCCGAGGTCTGAAAGAATTCATTAGTGAGACCATCCCAGCCAGGGCTTTTATCATTCGGCAGGTGCAACAAAACGTCCATAACCTCGTCCTCGCAAATATCCGTCTCCAAAGCGGCTTGCATATCAACTGGAACCTGCTGGCGGACCAGATGATAGAAGACCGCACGGGCATGCATAACCTGGCTAGAAGGCGAGGAAGAGGAACCAAGAAGATCCATAAAATAGTTTCTGCACATAGTGACAATGGTCTGCGGATCCGTGACCATGCGACCTTCCGAATCCTGGAGTCTGGTCATATTTTCGCGGGGCGGAGACGCATGCAAGGCGCGAAAGAACTTATGAGACTGGCAGGCGCTATCTTGCATTGTGTCCATCAAGTTGTGCAGCTTGGCCTGTTGATAAGATTTCAACTGAAACACTTGAATAAGATGGGCCAACCGCCTCTCCAGAGACAGCAGAAAATCATCATCAAGGGAATCCAGGAGCAAGGAACGGACCAAAGCCAGTAAGTCTTCTGCTGCATGTCGACGTCGGCGGCAAAGCGAGGCATGATGGATCCCATACTGGCGAGCAACCCGCTGCACATTAGAGAGCAGCCGTGCAAATGAAGGCCAGCCCTCAGAGGCGAAGTCCAATAAGAACCTCTCAATCAGCTGCTGCATATAGCCCTGGAAAATTGAATGCTTCAAATAAGAGGAGTTGAAACGTAAAGGGAGCCTATCCAGGAATTGCACAAAAGGTGCAATAGAGTGTGCCCGCATCTCAAGCTGGAGGGGGAAATGGTCCGACAACGCATATTGCCGCAAGACCTTCATTTCCAGCATGTCGGGAAGAAAGTCATCGCCCTGCATGATATACATTCTGTCCAGCCGCGACCAGGTAGTTGCATATTGTGCGGAATGAAAAGTAAACCCTGAAAAAGAAGGGTGAAGCCACGACCAAAGATCTTGCTTGAGCACGTGCAAAGCAAAAGAACTCCACACCCGGCTTTCCGGCGTATCCATTTCTCTCTCTCTCTCTCTCTCTCTCTCTCTCTCTCTCTCTCTCTCTCTCTCTTCCACAACCTTCTCTCTCTCAAGCATACATGCCTCTTATTTGTATGATCATTCATGTATAATGTATCCACTCCTATGTATGTACTTGTAAGTTGTAGCGCATGTTGCGCATGCAACATATGCCATAGAGGTTTTGGCATGTTACCCTCAAGTATTCATCTTATATACTCCTATAGCATTGCTATTTAGACTTTAAACATCTATTCTATCATCTATAGTTCAAAATAATAAAGTTATTTTTTTTTTGGTACTAATATCGTACCGTACTTTATAAAATATTAAGGTACCATTTAGTACGGTATTTTATCGTACCATACTTTTCGTACCTGACAACTATGGTTAGATCCACTTAAACAAATAGTTACAACTAATAAGGATAGGTTCAGACCCGACAAACAAACAGGCATCCCAAATACATATGGCCAATCAAATTTCGGCATGGAAAACTGTATGTTCACACACATGGTGGAAGGCCAAAAAAATTAGAGGCCTTTTTTGACACGTCATGGCCAAGTTTTTGCTCCTCTTTTCCGGCCTTCCCAGCACGGATACTTCTCCTTCGTGCCATGTCTTCTCTCTGGCTCCTTTCCTTGTCCACCACTAATGTGAATGAGATGGTGGACAACTCTTGGGAAATCCTTGTGGATGGGTGGAAAAGGGGATTTTTCACCCTTTTGTCCACCGTGCAAGTGTGAACCCACCCTAAGATTGGCATGATCATAGTCCATGAAAGTTTATTGCACACTTTCGAATGAACATGCTTCCGTAAAAGTCTCACCTTGGTATTTTCTCATACTTAGTGAACGGATTTGAAATATAAATATTCTGCTCCAAATTCCTGGAGATCTTTTTGACGCATGATAAAAGACCCAACTTTTTGGTCCATCATAAAAGGGATGTGAAGATGGAACGGAATCACTTTTGGCAATGAGTTTGGCAGCTACTCTTGAAGATTAAGCACTTCAAGAAAATTAGTAGCTTTGAGAAGCTATGAAAGTTCCAAGGTATATTTTGTGTTTAAAATTTGTATTCGTCTCAATCATTACCATTGCTCCAGCATGAGGAAACTTGTAGACCATATAGAGACATGGAAAATAGAGCAAATAGCAGTAAATCCTTCTTAGAGAATGATAAGAAGAGACAAGTGGATCAAGAAGGGCATCCAGCTCCTAAGCACAAAAATAGCAACCAATGCAGCTATCAAATCAAAAGAATATTGTTAATCTCTATTTATCTCACAGTGCTCTCCAATTTTGCTCCAATTTGTATCCTCAACCAATGTAACTTTTTTGAGATAAAAGGTAGCACCGCGAATGAAGGGAAGTGTCGAAATAAAATACAAAACAAGGACCCTTCCAACAACCCAAAAGCAAGCATATGATCACCTATCCTTTGAACCCCCATCTGCAGATTTTGCATGCCAGCTCAGAGCATGGTTCAATTGTGCATACTTCCAGCCCTGTGCTGGCATGCATCAAAGAAAAAAGGTGATAGCACTTCATAGCACAATGATTTAGACAAGTTAATTACAATATAAGGCTAGCCTATCCCAGTGAATATACATAACATTAAGTATACTTGGAGATGCTTTTTCACGATGTCCTATGCATATCAAGATTTCTTGGGCCGTTTAATATCCTTGGCATAGCACATTGTATTCAATGTTGTTTGCTTTATGTGACATTTGCAAGAAAATAAAATGTAAGATCTTCCTTACCAACTTTTCTCAAAAAGAAGAGAATGCCATCAAACAAATATCATTCCTGGCAGCTCTCTTCCAAATTTTAAATCATGTTGTATGACCCACCCTCAACAAGAAAAAATAATAAAGAAAACAAAAGACCCCTTAGCTGTGGGCTAATTAGGATAAGCAGTTTTCCCTTCTATTCTCCCACACTTTCTAAAAAAGGATTCGTTATTGACTTCCCTCAGAAGATCATTAAATATATATCATTCCTGGCAGCTCTCCTCAAACTATAGTGCCATACCATGTGGGACGCCCAAAATATAAAGGTGAAATAATTACTTATCACTGGGATAATTAGACCAAGTAGCGCTCCCTTATGTTATCTAATTTTAGAAAAAGAATGGACTGTTCAGTATGTGCACTGATGTCCAGCCCTCCACAAAGTTAATGCAAAGAATCACGTTACACTAAAAGCTTATGGCAATACATACAAGTCAAAATGGGAAAAAGAATCTACATTTACCAAAGTTTATCTGCAATACTATCTATAGTCATCGTAAGTAAGCTCCAAATGAAAGTTATATAGAATAAAGTGATTCCTTCTTTAACCATCCACAGTAAAGATAATTTTTTTTACTGATGAGTTTGTTTTAAATTTGAAAACAGCAACGAGGTATAAACTGCCATTAAAGTAGCTCAAAAGTGTTAATAGAAGCAAGTGACAAACAATGAAGGCATCTAGCCTTTCAAAAGAATCAATATGCTATTTGACAAAAGCAAGAAGATACGAGCTCTGACCAAACTTCACACTTTCAAAGTTGTCTACTAGATACTTTCAACCACTCAAACTGATTGACCAAAAGCTTGAGCTTCCTCCCTTTGTTTGGGCATAAAAACATGTCTAATTGTAGTACTCATTGTATTGCTCAAAATCAAAGAAGTACAAGGGCTCAACAGCAAAGCTAGAGTTAAAGAGTTACATCAAATGATATCTACACCTGTCAAAGTGGTCTCAAAGGACATGGAAGAGAAGCCAAGGGAGGTATAGCACCATTGACCGTGGCCATCCTATACTGCAAAGAACAGGCCATTGTGGTCCTAGATGTGAACAAACTATGACCATAACTCCTATTGCTGTTCCAAAGCTAGCCAAAGAAAGTCTTCATTGCTTTCATTGTAGTATCAGCATGTTGATGTCCTACAGCTATAGGCCTCACTCGGTTCGTAATACAAAGACAACCATGTGTTATAAGAAATCCATCCCCAAGAACACTATACACTTCTCACTAACCATCAAACAACTAACCACAAAAACTCCTCTCTCATATCCCATTCAACATTCATCATGCATCAAAATTGCACCAATGTTATTCCCTTACTTGAAATGACACTTGTTGGCCCCAAGCCTTGGTGCACCTTTTGGTATTTGGTTAATTGTCTACAAAGTTCCCAATTCAAGGCACAAAAACTTATGTCCAATTGAAATGTTCTAAAAACATAATGGCATGCAGATACTAAGCCCTAATTATAAGTAGCAAAACAATGCTGAAATTTTTATTTTACCAAGGTCAATCAGTGAACATTTTTGCCCCAAATTCACTGTACACCCTCTTCCCAATCAGTCCCTCCTTGTCCTCATGCATTTGTCCATTGTTGCACACATAAACAATGACCTTCCCCGTGACAAAACCAGTCAGTATTGTCACTAATCAGTCCCATGTTGTTCCTCCTACATTTGACAACTGTTTCACACAAACAATGACCTTTCACAAAGCAAAAGTAATCAGATTACTCTATGATCAGTTCCTTTTTGTTCTTGATATATTTTCCATCAGTTGCTCTCACCAACCATGGCTTTCACACAACAAAAACTAAATTCAAAACTCATGCATTCTCTCTAAAATGTGAAAATGGTGCCCCACATGGTACCAAATCAGTATTTATGAAACCCATAACAATGTTTCCCAGGCCTTCTCCAATACCTTGCATACCAAACAACCCTACAAAGTCTCCAATCTAACGGAACATCCCACTTGGCATCTTTGGTTGTATACCCATGTTATCATATTTGCCACTATGCATTCCGGGTTACAAACCACCTCTCCCCGCCCCCGCCCCCGCCCCCAATAAAAAAACATGTTTCCCTACAAACCTTACACAAAAGGCTGAAAAACTGCAGCTTAGTTCCCTTGCATTCCAAGACTCACCCAAGGCATTACCAGCCATAGATTGAAACATTGAAACCCTACCAAAGTACCTTGAAAGTACTTAAGGTTGCAAAATAGTTGGTTGTCCAAACAGTCCATGTTGAACACTATTTCCCTAACCATGCAAATCAAAACCTGGCACAAAAGTGTATTGTTGGAATGGAGCTCCCTTTGCATTTCCATAAGAAAAGATGGGCCCTGGTTAACCATGACCAATTGCCTAACATTAGTCCATATCATATTGCCTTTGCTCTCATTTGTAATCCTCCCAAAGCCAAATCCTATGCGATCATACATTGGCCAAGAACACAAAAGTATGGCAAAGTATCCATGAGCAAAGTCATCTCATATGACAACAACATTAAGCCTTCAATATGCCAAATTGTCACATCATAGTGACATTCAACTCTTGCTTCTTCCTTTAGAACCTATAGTGTAGGTCTCAAAAACCAACTCATAACACATAAGCAGTGTCAGGCAAAAATGACATGAAACACAGATCCACGTACTTCACACAAATGCTTTCACATGCACTGTAATCCTCAAGATGCTTTTCCCAACCTACAACCTAATGATTGCTTCACAAGTCTTAATGCCCATGGCCGTCCCATAGATGCCAAGACCTGAGCTACATCATGCGCATAAGAAATGATTTGATTAAACCAGCATGCAATCAATGCATCTAAATATATACTCAATGCATTCCAAGATACATCAGTCTTGTACTTTCCACATACGTTCATCTCATGGTAAACCCACTTTGCATATGGCCATTCCAAAGGACCCACGACCAATGATTAACCATGAATTTAATAAAGTACCAAATGTAATAAAATCACATAGTACTAAATTTACAGCAATTTGCACTCCAGGCAACCACAGGTTCACCCCCTTCAAAAAGGTGGCGATGTCTCTTGGAACAATTGTGGGCTCGCCCCCTTGAGAAAGTTGGTGATGTCCCACCAAATGGAACCAGGAAACCCGACCTTTAGTAACCACTAAAGGACCCACAACTAATGGTTAACCATACGTATGATATAAGTACTCCAGGTGGCAAAACCCCATATTACTGAATTTACAGCAATTTGCACTTGCGCTCGAGACAATCATAGGGTAAAACGAAAACTTAGCAAGCACAAAAAACTTAAAACAGTAAATCAGCAAACAAGGCACTCGTGAACACCAGAGCTAGAATGCTCTTACTGAGAGAGACAAGCCCCAACTTTGGCACCCCTTGTGGTATTTCTTTAGAGTATGGAGAAGGATGACAATTTGGCACCAAAATCACTGATCCACTATTGATTTTTACTATAGACTAACTTCTATGGATACCCAATGGCCTTTACACCATGATGATTGGACTCAAGACCAACTTTGGATAGCCGGTATGGCTCATGTACAACAGTAAAGCAGCCACTTTTGACTCCAAATCTTCAACATATCCGTGTAGAATTTAGTCCAATCTTGCCCTTACACAATTGCCAACAATTTCTCTCACCAATCTTGGCTTTTCTTGCCAAAAAACTGTCCCAATTGCAGTCTAACAGGTGCCAACACGCATTTCAATACTAAATACATTCATAAATGTGATTGTATGTCCATGAAAATTTGTAAACATGTCCATACACTGTTGTACATCCAGATGCTTTCCCCTTCGGGAAATGTTTCGATTCATCATGTTTCCCAACAAGCCTAAAACATGTTCAGTAAAATGCAGTATATTCTTTATGCTTTAAACATAGCATTATTAATTGTCATGTTCGTTACACTTGTTAAGCATAGCGTTAGTAATCGCCATGTTCTTTACACTTTAAAACTAGCATTTAAACCATTATTAACCTCATGTTCTTTGTGTTTTTTAATTGACAAATTCTTTAAGCTTTATTAACGTTTTATTGTTAAATATTTAATGTTTTAATGTAGCCATTTCTTTAAAACTTATAACATCAAATATTTAATATTTAAATATTAAATGTTTCATTAATTAAGCTTAAACCGTTAAATATTTAATGTTTAATTATTTAAAATGATTACGCTTAGAGTCGTTTCTATCTGTCTCAACTTTCTTCCTTAATGAAGAGGATTTGGGAGACAAAGAGGAATAGAAACTAAGAGATGATAATTAATTATCACTTACTCTCTTTGTATGGTTTTGCACTTATTTACAATTTTTCTTTCTTTGCAATCAGCATATTAATTATGTGCCAAAATCCTTGTATGCATCACAAAGCTCCTTTGAGCTTGCGCCTTTTGTAGAACTCTTTTAAAGCTTGGAAATTAGAAAGTTTTGGTTTTGAGTACGAAACTTGTATTCTAGGTTTAAGCTTCTAAGCACCTAGATTCTAAGCCAGTCCCCCCAGGCCCCCAAGGGCCAACCAGATGATGTAGCGTTTCCATTTCCCCTTCTCGAAATTTGACACTGACGTTTCCATTTCCGTTTCCATTCCCGTTTCCTCTTGCATATTTCCCTCAACTATGATCCTAGATCACCTCAGTGTTGATCCAACTTGTTCCATCACCATAAAACTGATCCTGCTGCACCAAACAACCAATCAATGGAGGAGATGATGACTTGAGGCTCTTACAAGTGGAGAAATGGCTGCACACAGCAAGCACAATGCTGCCGCCTTCTCTTTGTTGCCCAAACATGATGAGCACTCTTCAAAGCCATGGCTTCTCCCAAGCTTGCATGCCTCAAATGAGATAGATGAAGAGAGAAGTTTCGCTTTTCCAAAAGCCATGCCAAAAATATGCCAATGTTTTCATCTTATTTATCAATATTCGGGACTGCCAAACTTTCATATGCCTGCCCAAATGTATTTTAATAAGCGACTGTCCAAACTTTGGCCAAACAGAGCTTCACATTTAACCTTAGAAACCCACTATTTCTTAGGTTCTAGACATGATTCCTTTGGCACAAGGCCTAGACTCTGCCCACTACATCTCCCGTGCCCATGTCCTTAACTATCAGCACAATGGTCACCCTGCCCAAATCTAGGGATACCAGAAATTGATTTTTTTAAGTTGAAAATCGTAGGTGAAACTTAAATTAAAATGTTGAAATTTCATTCGCATCTCACATTCTAGTGACAGCAACATCATTTTTCCTACCTTATGTTTTCTATGCACACTCGCTCAGCTTGGTGTTCTGCTCAATTGTATTTTTTTGCTTCAGCATGTTTTTATTCAGATACATTGCATTTACAGGTGATGTAAAAAGCCTTCCCCAAAACATTTGCCCAAGAGTCCCAAGGTACATGACATCAGGACAGCAATATGGTGTCTGGCCAACAGGTCACCCACTGAGAAAGCACTCCTTAAACATCTCAATAGAAAACAATTTATTTCATTGCAGCAGGTACCATCCACATTCAAGCAACAGGGCAAAGGAGAAAAGAAGGTATGAGATCAAGTCAGCACAACAAGCGCTCTTAACATAATCCAGTAAGTTAAGTTGCCCTTAAGCTGCAAGCATCACCCTAAGCAGCAGAAACAAAAACTACAGGAGTCGGGAATGCTCTCTTTCTGGCTTGTGGTACTCATTACGTATAAGGGCTTTCAAAATTGCAAGACACAAAGATCACAATAAGCTGCATGTTACCTGTTTACTGATTTTTGCTTCAAGTTCAAGGCTTTGTTGTCTCTCCTCTGCAAGAGCATGTACAGCTGCTTGGCCATTTTGTTCAGCAGCTTCAACAGCTTTGCGGAGCTCCTCAATTCGCTTCCTTATACTTAGCTAAGCACATGGACAACCATGGCAGCGAACCAAAAGCTTTAGTATCATGATAAAACAAAGGTGCACAACAAAAAAGAATTCCAAAAGAGCTTGCCCAACCTCATCCCCTTCATGCTGCTCAATCTCAGCACCTGTTTCAGGGCTGCTGTACTTTGTCTGAGACACAGGTTCTTTCTCAAGCTTCTTAAATGGTCTTGCAACCACGTTTCTTTGGCTTGTATCAGTACTATTTGCTGAAACTGTGGGGGAATTTTCAATTTGTTCCCTGCTTTCTGGGTGCAATCTACCAAGAAGTGATTTTTTCGGAGATGAAGTTTCATTTCTATCATCCTGGACCATAGCAGAAGATGCTCCGCCTTCAGGTCTTTTAGACTGCACAAGAGCATGCCTATTCTTTCTTGAGGATTCAAACTGTGTCTTGGAACCTTTGTTCTTATATGGAGATGCAATCGAAGAATAAGCATATTTCTTTCCTGGTCTATAAGATGGTGCAGAAGTATCAGAAGCATGTTGTGTCCCTTCAGCAGAGTAAAAACCTCGAGAGAGATGTGGGTTAAGGCCTTTATTATAGGCAGTTGAGAATTCCGAATGTCTAGCATTTTCAACCTGTCTTATAGTTGGTGTTTTGTGAGCAAGTTCAGAAGCCTTCTCTTGATTAAGTGCTTCTTCTTTGGGATAATCCTGAAGGCCAGATTGTTTATCTGTTCTAAGGGGTGGCGGACTGGAGTTCTCTTGTTCCGAAGCCCTGATTATTTTGCGCTTCAAAGAATTTCCTTTGGATGACTCACTGGTAGAAGATTTTGATAGTAGCAAACCAAACATTATTCCAACAACCAAAAGAACAATCCCAGATAATAACTTCCAATGGCCTTCTGTGTTTAACCCTGACCAAGCATCTGCAATAGAATCAACAGTCATTTTCTAGATTTACCCCCATTGAAGCAACATTCCATTAAGATTTTTATGCTGAGTTACATGGTATATTGGTTAAAGTTTCATTCTTATGTCAAACGATTACTGCAAAACAACCAAGAAACTTCGCCTTTCATTCACAACCCTAAGATGAAATGAGTGCTCCCTTTGTAGTCCCTGTGAAACAAAAGCCAAAAAGAATTCAAGGACCTGTAATTCTGTTGGGGCTCCATAACTGCCACGCATGGAATGCAGGTACTGATTTTCCAACACCACAATCTTCAGAAGTTTCTGGTGTTTTGCCAGCTTTCTCATCAGCCTAGTGGTCAAAAAAAACAGAAATGCCTTGGTAAACTTGTAGAATATGATGTTTCACATCCAATCCTATGAGGCTCAAAATAGAAGCTAAAAATCCACATATAGAGCATGTTTCTGTGTTTACGGACCGCTCTATGCAAGATTTCTCCAGATACATTGTGCCACAATGCCTGTTTTGAAAGAGCACCCCATGTTCCTGTTCTGTGAACTCCATGTGCTTCCTGGAATTCAGATAAGGCCTGCTTTGTCTCTATTCCAAAATACCTAAGCCACATTCCTTTATCAGACCAAGAGTTCAGTAAGAATTGAACAAAACAGTGCAGAATTTATTGAAGACTATGTGACCATGAATGTGACAAGATGGGAGAGGGACAGTCTGGATTTTGCACAGCAGTCACATACAATAAAAATATTCAACATAAGAATACCCTCTCTCTTTTTTTGTAAAAGGTAATTGTATTAATTATGAAAAAAAGTACAAGATTACAAGATACAGGATGGCTCTAGGCCATTGTGCGTAAAACCAGAGACATCACAGTGAAGGTACAAAGGAATTAGAGTGACTAAAGGGGGCAGAAGAAACTATAGTGTGCCAAGCAAGCAGATCCTGTTTATGGAGAATATCTGTTAACTCAATCAAGTCTATCTGCCAATGAAAAAGGCATTTCAAGGGGGCTATATGACTCTACACGCCCAATGAAGCATCAAAGATGAATGCATTCCTCATTGTCCACATATGCCAACAACCCCAAAAGCACAAGAAGCAAAGAGCACTTTCATATCCACCTGCATAGGATCCACAAACTTGGGATGTCCAAACACCCAGTCCTTTGGAAGCATCAATAGCCCAACCACTCATAACCAAATGGCCGATAGTAACAACCAAACCTTCCTCACAATCAGGCAAGTAACTGATGGTGGGGGGTTTCAACCAATCTCTGACAAAAAAAGTAGCAACAATTGGAAATCCTTTGCTTAAGGGAGTGCCAAAGCAAGGGGAAGTGCACCAATCAACATTCGTCAAATGAAAACCTTGGATCAAAAGGAGTTTTGTTAAGCTAGCCTGTCATTACCACAAATTTCCACCATGCTTGGCCTTTCTAGAGACCCCAAGTGGTATTGTCTTTCTAGACAAGGACAGACTCAAGAATACCATCTCTCTCTCTCTCTCTTTTTCGTGAAGATAATTGACTTAGATAGTGAATATTTACATCAGACCATTAGGTCAACATTCTTGTCTATATCTCTTACTTTCTATTACATCAAACCAGCAGGTTAGTATACTCTGTCTCTCTCACTCTCTATGTAACTAAATATTTACATGCGGCCTGCAAGCTCTCAAAATAACCAGAACAACCTATTACATGAACAATACTAATAGATCACATAGAGGGAACAGTTGGAGTAGAGCAAACAATCACCAGCCAGGGAGCAGCAATATCCGAAAGAACCAGGTCCGCTGACATCATAGAGGAGATTTGCCATAACACTATTCCGCACATATGGGCCACATGCCCATGGATGCCCGATGCTGAATCAAAAATAAAGGCATTGCAAGTACGCCTTATATGCCACATGGTTGTCCATCTAAGGAAATGAAATAGGCAAGAACAATCTGAACTCAACGAGGGCATAGAGGACATATTTCCCATAATCCACAAACAAACCGATAGGCGGTGCTGAGTCACCGAGGACCACACACGGGAAATGAAATTCCAGATCTGTCACACAACAGGGCACGAGACAAAGAGGTGAAGCAATGTCTCATCACACAGTGCAAAAAACGCAGCGCCCAGCAGAGATCTTTCAAGCACGGAGCACTTCTCCCATTGGAAGACCCCCAATGAGCAACCACCACATGAACACTTTTCCCTTATACGGGACCTTGGACTTCCAAATCTGAATAAATCTTTCCCGCCAGTTCTTTTTACTGTCCCTACGATGCCATAACCTATTCACTTTCCCCATGACCTATCTCTTAGCTTCCACCATCTAATGATATATCTAATTAGCTAACCTTTTCCCAAAATCATCAAGAAACACAAACTTCCAGCCATGCCAAGGATCAAATGGTTGTAACGCCAGCAAAGGAAAGAACCTCTAAAGACTGTCCTATATTGACGACCAAATGTCCCTGTATCCACAAGGCAACATAAAGTACTGACGAATACACCTAAAGCAATAAAGACGGGGTTGCCCAGGAATAACACCATCACGGACTATCTTCAACCCCAACCTAGCCATCCAATTGAACTTGTCTCGCTGCAAATCTTTTTGTGGCCAATCCAACAACCTTGAGGAAGTATTTCTCCTTGCAGTGAATTTTCCTCTTCACGAATATCCCGGGGATGCCAAACTGCAAAACGAAGCATCTCCTACCAAGAAGCTATCAAATGAGAAAGGAGAAAAGACTGGGAGACCTTTAAAGGCCTTGTAGAATTGAGAGCATGCCACCAGGAAGCATGAATAATCGTGATACCATGAGAGATGCCTGTCTTTTCTATGAAGAATTTGGCAATGTCTAACCAAGCATGACACTCAATACATAGACTTTGCAACAAGGATAGCCTCAAAGTGGCCATATGCAAATTGACATCAAGCAAAGTTGCACCCTCCATCCTTCTCGAAGTGGTCACACGCTACTAGGAGATCCATACCTGCCCCAAAACGATTGCCTTTCCTTTTCCAGAGCATAAATCTGATAGGCTGAACCAAATCCAAAATGGACTTCTTAGTCCAAGGAAGCAATGGCAGAAAGAATGAGATCATACTAATCATAATTCATTGAGCCACTTTTAGTCTAGCATATAGTGGCCAACGTTGGGATTTCCAGTACATGAGCCTGTCATGAATTCGAGAGGCCATCCAATCTAACAAGGCTCGGGGAGCAACCTCCACACCAGTAGGATATCCCAAGTGTCTGGTTATGTTACCCCTTGTGATCACAATTCCATTCCAGCCCAAGGCCTACAAAGCATTCTCCGTACAGGAGAGAAGGGTGGATCTCTAAGTATTAACTTGAAGACCCGATGCCAAAGCAAAAAGATTCCGGGCCACCATTGCCCTATCAACATTAATATGATCCGCCTTAAGGAACATAAAAGAATCATCTACCAAAGATTGCCCCACAAGCTGGTCACCGCCGGGAAGAGTTAAGCCAACTATCTCGCCTTGAGCTGCCAACTTATCCAATAATGAGAGCATGGAGTGAGTTACCAAAGCAAACAACAAAGGGCTGAGAGGACAGCCTTGCCGAAGGGACCGAGATAAGGCAATTTCCTCCGTAATCCCTCCATTAAGAGCAATCTGGGCCACAACACCCTGACTGATGGTATCAACTAGAGAAATCATATGGGGCCCAAAACCCATTGTAGACATTAATTGCCGCAAGAAAGACCAGTTGAATGATCAAATGCCTTCTCAATATCCAACTGCAGCATAACAACGTGCTGGCTAGAGGCTTTGGCATAGTCAATTCCGAGCTGAACATTCAAAATGTTGTGCATTATATTCTAACCTTTAATAAAACCGTATTGACATGGATGAATGAGGTGCAGGAAACCTTCTGCAATCTGTTGGCAATAATTTTGGAGAAGATTTTATATAACGATCCCATAA
The DNA here is from genome assembly GCF_053477565.2 of Lygodium microphyllum. NCBI lineage: Eukaryota > Viridiplantae > Streptophyta > Polypodiopsida > Schizaeales > Lygodiaceae > Lygodium > Lygodium microphyllum. The sequence goes on along the minus strand of NC_141138.1, from coordinate 30,975,454 downwards.
CAGAAACGGGTCTCCATTGTTTCAAAGAGGTCGAAGAGGGAACCTTGGGCAACAACCTGATGACAGCAATCTTCCAATCCAAAGGCATCATACCAGAGTTCCACACCTGCTCACACAAGCGAGTTAATGGGTCCTTAAGCTGTTGCACATGGGCTGAAAACAGCTCATTAGGAAGCGGACTTTTCCTTCAAGGCAAGCGAGACAACACTTCCTCCACTTCATCTTCAAAAATATCAGCCTCCATTAGATTCACCCATTCTGGTTTGACCTGATTACTAACCACGTCACAAATATATGTTCTAGCAAAGAGAACAGCATCCGAAAAAATCTCTTGCGGACCCAACAAGGCCCTATAAAAGTCAACAGTCATCCGAATAATAGAGGCAAGATCGGTCACCATATCACCTTGCCCATCCATTAAGCGCACAATATTTTCCCGAGCACATTTTTGGCGCTGCAGACGAGCAAAAAATTGATGAGTTTGATAGTTGTTATCATGTAAAGCTTCAGCTCTGGCCAACAGTTTGTATTTAGCATATTCCTCTTCCTGAAGAGATTGAACCCTGCCTTTCAGCCATTCAATGCATGTGAGCAAGTCATCATTGGAATCCCCAGACTGACACAGAGACGAGGAATGTGCTAATGAGGATTGAGCATGCTACAATTCAGCTCGAAATAAGGAAGCATGCTGAATACCATATTATCGGGATAACGCTCGCGCATTATCCCTAAAAACCACCCATGCTTCCATCCCTATAGATAGGAGCCTCGAGCTAAAAGAGGCTATTAGTTACTGAATACCTTCCAAAACCTGATTTTGCTGCAAAAAAGATTGATTAAACCAAAGAGGCAAACGGGCAAGGAGAGCTTGAAATGCATGAACGGGTCTGTGGCTCATTTCCAAGACCTAAGGGTAATGGTGTGACAAAACATGTTGTTTTTCCAAGCGCATATCAATAACTGCAAGGAGAAAAGAGTCACTTTGGCAGATGTATATCCTATCGAGTCTAACCCAAGTGTTTGGATGCTGAAAAGAATGATAAGTGTATCCAGCTTGTGATGGATACATCCAGGACCACATGTCCTGTTTCAAAGATGCTGCTGCAAGAGTGTCCCAAGCATGTCTCTCAAGACCATCCATAAACAAATGCGGAGAGGTCGCTTGATTTGCAAAAACACAGGCATTAAAATCACCCATAACAAAGCCTTGATGAGCCATGGCAAGGCAGTGCAGGTCTTCCCAAAGCTAACGACGTTCCCTTGCATTAGAAGGAGCATACATGCCTATAATCCACAAAACCTCACCCTCATAAATTATTTCGAGAATCAAAAATTGGCCACGAGTGTCTTGAGAGACCAATGATGGTTGTAGGGAGGATTTGACAGCCAACATAACTCCCGATCTGTGCAGAGGACAACCACTAAAGAAAACTGCATAATCCTTATATACATATGAAGATCCATCCAAAGTGTGCTATTTATGCTCCACAAAACAGAAAATATCCCATTTTCTAGCTATCACCACTTTCGACAACCGATACTGCTTTATGCTTGAAGAAATGCCTTTCACATTCCACAGAGCAATTTTCATAATGAATCACAAATGAGAAGAGCTAGTGAACCGCTGATTTCCCTTTCCCTTTTACATCAATAGCCTTGGCAGCCTGGAATCTCTCCATTTCACCTCGAATAACATCAACAAGATCTACCCTCTGCAAGCCGGCAATGGAAGCACGGGAAGGGAAGTTTTGTTGCTGGGAGCGGAAAACATCCCGAGGAGGCACAAGCCTCCCACGCGCATCAAAGTGCAAAGCAGAATCAGAAGGCCTTTTATCTTCTACTGCCGAAGGACGCGAAGATTGGGGTTTCATATAAAACCCCCTTCCTCTACGTTGAAAGGTTTGAGTGATAGGGAGTGGCGGAGGATGGGCAGGAGTGGAGCGAGAATCTTGTCTTGCATTACAACAAACCATTGTAACCCATGAATCCTCCTGAAGAGGCAAATTCCGCCCACCCATAAGTGAAGCACGCTCCCCATCACCATGGGAAACGTCATTCTTGCCTTCATTACAACCATGTTGGGAAAGCTGCTTAGGATCAGCCACAGACTTTTGAATCATCTATTGAGGGGAGTAGTCTTGCATTTCCATATCTGGGTCCATATGGCATTGCCCTGCCTCCATATTTTTGTCACATTCCAAAATGAAATGGCCCAACTGGCCACATCTGAAACAGTGCCCTGCAAAAGTACTCCATTTCAACTCATAAACCAATGTTTGTAACCTTGGAACCTCAAAACGAATCTTCATTCCCTATATTCCAAAGCATACATGCCCTATTCCGATCGCAGGAAGAAAACCGAGGTTCTACCAAAACCTCCCCAATGGTTTTCAAAACCAAAGGGAGGTGTGACATTAATGTGATATTTAATGTCACATTAAGGTCATAAATATGGAATGTGACATTAAAAGTGACATTTAATGTCATATTAAGGTAAATCTAGGGGAACATGCACGAGAATGACTGTCCGGGCTCTTGGGCGCCCGAACGGGATTAAGGGGAGCCTAGAGAGTAAGAGAGTCCAGGAATAGTAGGACTCCAGGTAGTTGACGGCTGGCAAAGGAATCCGTGTGGAGGGCCAGCACTTATCTAGGAGTGGTTGGGAGGAGAAGAATCACTCGTGCTTTTTCATCGTTTTCTTTCCTATCTGACTTTGGGTCATCGATCATTGGTATCAGAGCCGTGAGGATTCCTAGAGGTCTTCAACGGAAGAGCAGTGACGGATTCGCCCGCAATCTGTTCAGTCGAAAATTCGATGGACCGTGAATTCATTGGTCAGAAGTGACGTGACACTTCACGAAAAGAAGTCGTTGGGGTCGCTGGTCATACGAGACGTCGACAACAATCGACGGACCTGTAACGACCCGTAAGTCACTGGTTAGAAGTGACGTGACACATCACGAAAGTTAACGTGACGTGTAATTCTGGCCACGAAACATATCGAAAGGGGCAGCCATTCTGTTTTACGCGTTTTTTTTTTTTTAAACTGATCGTGGGCCATCGAATCTTGCCCACGCCTGACTGTGAATGCTTCTCCATGAACACACCAACCAGACACGCAATTTCAGCCTCGACTGTATTTATATCATAAGTACAGGTTCAGCAGGAAGCAAATTCAGGAAAGCGACATTAATGACCAGCCTGATTATTAAAGAAGGGGGCTGAATACTAGTCGTTCTGCAAAGAAGCTCCATTTCCTGCGTGACTGACTTTCATCGGGCGATAAAATTTGTTCCTTACTCTTCGGATTTCTTTCCAAACCAGCAACCACTGCCTGCCATTAAAATCAGGGAAGTACTTTATCTTGTATGCAAATTTCTTATTTTTGCTTTCCAATTCCAATGTATTAATGGCAGAAAAAGGGAAAGAAAGGGTAATGGAAAGTTCTAGTTCTGGGGATCAACCTATGGTAGATCCCCATGAACCAGACATACAAGAAGAAGAATGGAAAGAATTTTTTGCTACGCGAGAGCAATTCGATGATCTTACTGCTCGTGTGCAAACTCAAGGGGTTCAAATGGAATTTTTAACCCAAACACTTACTGAAATAAAATCTCAATTAACTTTATTGTTGGAAAAAGATAAAAATAAGATAGAAACCTCGGATGTCCCATCTTCATCGAAAGATTTAGATGTGACTATGCGAGATCCTAAGGAACCCCAACCTTACCATAAATTGAGGGATAATCCAGTTCTAAAGGATATGACACCACCTCAATTTTACGGGGAGGAAAAAGATAGGAATAAAGACACAATCTTTAATTTCCTCCAAAAATGGGAAGATTTACATAAATTAAAAAATACCCCACCACATCTCCAAGTACTGGAGGCTAGTTTACCTTTGGGACCAAAAGCATATAAGTGGTGGCGAACTTTAAAGGAGGCGAATAAAATACCTGAAACTTGGGCTCAATTTGAATCCGTCTTTTTGAAAGAATTTCTTCCTGAGAATGAAATGGAAAGAAATTGGGAAGATTGGGATTATGTCAGACAAAAGGGAAGACCCCTGCTGACATATCTGGAGGAATATCGTGAGATAATCCTCAAATTGGAAGGAATAGATGAATTCCAAAAAACAAGAGGGTTCATTAGGGGACTCGATAAAGCCTGTAAAAAGGAAGTAAAACGGAGTTTACCCAAGACGCTGGAAGAGGCAATTAAATTTGCATTAATTTATGAAGATAGTATGCGTCCAGGTACACTCACTAGTCTCACTGATACGGAGCCCAAGTCTAAGGAATTGGAAACCTCAAAATTTGTGGCCAAATTTAAAAAGCAAATGCCATTTTTTAAAGGTAAAAACAACCTTTTGAAAAGAAACCATATATGCGGCCAAAGTTAAGTCCTGATGACTTTGATAAGGCCAAAAAAGAAAAGTTGTGTTTTAATTGCCTATCCCCTAACCATGCTGCTTGGAATTGCCCTCAAAAGAAAAAGGGGGAAGACAAAGGAAAGGATAAGGATAAGGGCAAGGGAAAAGAAAAACAAATCCATGTAGTGCAGACCTTAGAATTAAAGGGCCATGAAAAGTACAAATCTTTAGAGGTCTTGCACAGGGATGTACAACATAAGTGTTGTATGTCAACTTCTATGTGGTAGCCTACTTTTGGGCCACATGATTTACTTAGAGTACATGGATTGATAGCTGGAAAAAGGGTTAGAGTCATGATTGATGACTCTGCCACACATAATTTTATAAATTATGCACATGTCAAAAAATTGAAACTTCCCCAACAAAACAGTGAGCATCAATATGTTGTTCGTATGATGCAAGGCCAAGACAATAAAATATGGGATACAATGGTATCCAATTTGAAAATTGAGATTCAAGGATATAAAGATAAGCTTGATTTCCAAATAATGAACATGGAAAGAGCTGATATTGCTCTAGGGAGGGAGTGGCTATGGGGATTGGAACCATCCTTAAAACGTAGCTATCACCATAATACACTGGAATTTGAAAGGGATGGTAAGACTTTTGTCATTCAAGGTGAACATGAAGTATCTGATAATCCTTTGCTGTGTTCTACTGAAGTTCAGAAGCTGATAAAGAAGGAGGTTTGTGAGGTATATATGCTATGGTCTCTTCCTGTACAGAATACTTTAACTTTCTGTAATATAAAGCAACAATTTTCTTATGTTTGTGAGTTGAATGTTAATAATGAATTGAATAGTTTGTTAGATGATTTTGAAGATGTGTTTCCTTCTGATTTACCAAGTGGTCTTCCACCAAATAGGGGTGATATAAATCACCCAATTGATATAAATAAGGATACACACCCAATTTCAAAACCACCGTATAGGTTAGGTGAAACACAGCATCAAGAAGTTGAAAGACAAATTAAGCATTACTTGAATAAAGGGTTTATTCAACCTAGTAATTCACCTTGGGCTTCACCAATTTTATTGGTAAAGAAAAAAGATGGTTCTATGCGACTTTGTGTTGACTATAGAGCACTTAATAAAATAACGGTGAAGAATAAATTTCCTATGCCCAGAATGGAAGATCTTTTTGATCAATTGCAAGGGGCAAAATTCTTCACAAAGATAGATTTAAGATCAGGCTATCACCAAATAAGAATTAAGGCACAAGATGTTTCCAAGACGGCATTTCGTACTAGATATGGGCATTATGATTTTTTGGTGATGCCTTTTAGTCTCACTAATGCACCAGCTACCTTTATGAAGCTGATGAATAGTGTTTTACGGTCCTATCTAGGACAGTCTGTAGTAGTCTTCTTGGATGATATCTTGATCTTTAGTAAATCAAGAGAAGAACATTTGGAACACTTACAATTAGTATTCCAACTGTTACGAACACATTCCCTTTATGCGAAGAAAACTAAATGTGAATTCTTTGCACAAGAGGTCAAATATCTGGGGCATATTATCTCGAAAGAGGGAATCAACATGAATCCAAAAAAAGTAAGGGCAATTATTGAATGGCCACCTCCAAGGAACCTGGAAGAGCTGCAGATCTTCCTAGGTTTATCTAGATTTTATCGTAGATTCATTCGAGATTATGCCAAAATAGTTGTTCCAATGACAGACCAACTTAAAGGGAAAGGGAAAAGTTTTAATTGGGGAACAGACCAAAATGAAAGTTTTCAAAAACTTAAGGTAGCTATTGCTACAGCTCCAGTACTATTAATAGTGGATCCCAATAAACCATTTGTGGTTGAAGCTGACGCCAGTGATAAGGCAATAGGCGCGGTCTTATTACAAGGAGATCGACCAGTTGCTTTTGAAAGCAAGAAATTAGATCGTGCAAAACAGAATTATTCTGTTTATGAGAGGAAGCTGTATGCAATAGTACATGCAATGAAGAAATGGAGGCACTATTTGTATGGTGCCAAACTTTTGATTTTATCGGATCATGAAAGCATTAAGTGGCTTAATGATCAACCAGATTTACACGAGCGTAAAGCCAGATGGGCCGAACTCCTCCAAGAGTTCGACTATGAGATCAGATATAGAAAAGGAAAGTATAATATAGTAGCTGATGCACTCAGCAGAATGCTCATCATTAATGAATTGAGTTTTACTCAGTTCACTTCCAACTTACTTGAATCTTTAAAAGGGAAATGCCAGGTTGATCCGGCATATTCCAACATATGGGAAGCAATAAAAAATGGGGATCGAACTAAAAGTGCTTCTACTGAGGAAGCAATATCTGACGATGTTCAACAAGGAAATGGAGCATCAGGGGTTGCTCAAACTGGATTCAAGTGGAAGAATTTTACCATTGATAATGGTTATTTACTCTACAAGGGTAGGGTATGTGTCCCGAAAGATACAGAAATAAGGCGCCAGATACTCTTTGAGTGTCATGATACTCTTAGTGCGGGATATCCAGGAGTTAATAAGACTTATAGTCTTATTAAAAGGCAGTTCTATTGGCCTGGAATGAATAAGGACGTCCTTGACTATGTGGTCAAATGTAACAAATGCCAGGTTAATAAAGCTGAAAAATTAAAAATGGGAGGACTTCTCCATCCATTAGAAATTCCTTCGGGAAAATGGGAGAGTATCTCCATGGACTTTATTGTTGCTCTACCTAGAACACAGAGGGGGCACGACTCTGTGTGGGTGATTGTGGATAGGTTAACCAAAATGGCTAGGTTCATTCCAACTTCAACTGATGTTAAAACACCAGAATTGGCTAGATTGTTCGTAGAGAACATATACCGATTGTATGGCCTTCCGGCAAATATAGTTTCTGATCGGGATAGAAAATTTGATAGCCATTTTTGGCGTGCGGTATTCAGGAAATTGGATACTAAACTTAGCATGAGTACGGCGGATCACCCGCAAACAGATGGGCAAACTGAAAGGGTTAACCAAATTCTTGAAGATATGCTTAGGGCATATGTAAATAAAAGGCAAACTAATTGGGAAGAGTATTTACCGATAGCAGAGTTTGCATATAACAGTGCCAAGCACTCTTCCACTGGATATAGTCCATTTATGTTAATGTATGGGTTTCAGCCCAGAGCTCCTCTTGCAGTAGGACTGCATAAGCAAAAGGTTCAGGCAACTAAAGATTTTTTGGAGAATATGAATAGTATGTTAAAATTTGTTCAAGAAAATATTAAAAAAGCTGAAAATCGAGCTACAGCATATGCAGATCCTCACCGAAGAGACATCTCCTTTGAAGAAGGAGAATTGGTCTATCTTAAGGTGCCTGAACAAACTAAAACTATGAAAAAGGGACACTATCCAAAGCTTTCACCAAGGTATTGTGGTCCTTTTATAATACTTAAAATGGTGGGAGAATTGGCTTACAAGCTCCAACTACCTGCTGGTAGTAAAATACATCCAGTTTTTCATGTAAGTAAATTAAGGAAAAAGCTGGGTGATTTGGATAATCTAATCTTAAATGATGATATTGAGGAGTTATTCTATGACCAATCTAATCCACATGAACCAAAAAAAATATTAAATGTTCGTAATAGGCGAACGAGGAATACTATATATCAAGAATGTTTGGTTAAGTGGAAAGATTGTTCAGAGCAAAACTCAACATGGGAGCGAGTAAGTACTTTAAAGAAAAGGTTTTCCGATTTACAGTTAGACCTTCCAAGTATCGTTTTCGAGGACGAAACCGATTCTTAAGGGGAAGGAAATGTGACATTAATGTGACATTAAATGTGATATTTAATGTCACATTAAGGTCATAAATATGGAATGTGACATTAAAAGTGACATTTAATGTCATATTAAGGTAAATCTAGGGGAACATGCACGAGAATGACTGTCCGGGCTCTTGGGCGCCCGAACGGGGTTAAGGGGAGCCTAGAGAGTAAGAGAGTCCAGGAATAGTAGGACTCCAGGTAGTTGACGGCTGGCAAAGGAATCCGTGTGGAGGGCCAGCACTTATCTAGGCATGCGCAGGGAAATCCACCACCTCTACCCAAATTGGACATGCCTGTCTCAACACCTCCTAAAACTCAGCCATGGGCCACCAAGGAACCACATGAACTAGTTGCCCATCCATAAACAGAGGAATGCATTGCATAATAAGAGCCCGTACATCTACAGAACGAAAAAGAACCTCAAAGAACCCCTTCGGGCCATCATAAATCTCTTCCACCAAGGGGACCTACATATGCCTCGAAACATCTTCGGAGCACTATTCAAAACTGGCAAGCATAGACTGCAACCAAGCACGAATTCTGGTGATCAAAGGAGTCCTTCCAATAAAATCAAATATGGCTGCCCTCTCATGGAAAGCAGCTATCCATTGTAAAACCAGGTCGGTTCTTCCCATGATTGCAACTACTTGATCCCCATCCGGTAGTGTGTTAGGTTTATCCTCATTACGATGGACGTAATCTGACATAAGATGATTGGCAGTGGCCAGCATGAACTGTAAAGATCCATCGGGTTGTGAACACGAAACACGAACCTCTAACTGAGACGAATTTGGGCCCAAGGGTGGGTGGTTCTTCAACCGACATCCTGCGATGTTTGCCCATCTCTTCACTATCTTGCAACGGCCCGAGTTCATCAACCAAGGAATCACCATCCGGATCAGCAAAGTTTTTGTCATTCCCTTGCCCAATCTGCTGATCGAGAAAGGCCATATCGATGCCATTAGATTGCAGAGCCAGAGAGTGGCTTTCCATTTCGTTGCTGGTAGGAGAAGTCATCCTATCTCTCTTGCAGCTGAGATCGCATATCAGCTCCAGGACGCAAAATTGCACCGCAACACCCTGTGCAAACGACTCCAAATCCCACACCAGCTTGACAGACAAACACCCAGCTCAGTCTGACATGGGAACGTTGTCACAAACGACCCTTGCACTGCACAGGCGCAATGCAGCCAAGGATACCACAAAGCAGACTGGCGAACAGGCAGGTGGGGCAAAGGGCGCAGGCAGGCGAGGCAAAGGGCAACAAGTAGGGTAAAAGCGGGAGCAAGCAGGTGAGGCGGAGGGTGCAAGCCCACATGAGGACAGGGCAGACCAGTGAACGAGGGTGTGGCAGGGACCATTCAAGAGGGTCAGTGGCCCCCAGGGCTCACAAACAGGGCGCACTGATCAATCTGACGTTTTTGTAGTCGAGATGGCCGCTGCTGATCCACCACGCACACAGGACTTCAGTCCGAATCCTCTCTCTCTCTCTCTCTCTCTCTCTCTCTCTTTTCTTTTCTTTTTCTTTTTTTCCGTAAAAGGTAATTGTATTAATTACGAAAAAGTACAAGTTTACATGATTACAAGATAAACGGTGGCTCTACGCCATCGTGTGCAAAACTCTCTCTCTCGCTACAAGAAGTAAACAACCAAAGAGTTACAAAAAGTCGTGGCAAAGACGCAGCGGAAATTGCCCTATGCCAGGGAAGTAAGTCCTCCCGAGGGAGCAAGTCGGAGAGCCGAATAAGATCTATCTGCTAGAGTAAGAGACCTTTAAGCTTGGCAATATGCCCCTGAACATTAGAGGTGGAATAAAAAATAAAAGCATTCCGAATGGTCCAGTTATGCCAGCAGCCCCAATATCTAAGAAAGTGAAACAAGATCTTCATATGTGGCTATGTCGGTGTGAGGTATTTGGGCTGCCCAAAAACCCAATCAAACGGGCGTAGCGAGAGACCGACCCACCGTGCGCCAAACTGCTGACAAGAAGGACCAAATTTTCTGAGCGAGAGGGCAAGAAATAAATCGATGACGAGCCGATTCCACACTAGTGGTGCAAAAGAAACAATTGCCATTGGAGATGTAACGCTTGGAAAGGGCTAAAGCCAGTGGAAGACCACCAATCATTAACCTCCAAAGAAAGACCTTATATTTGAAAGGTGTCTTGTTCAACCAGACCTCCATCACCGTTACCCTCCACCATGCCCGGGATTTACGCAATCCCCATAGAGTATTAGCTTTAGTAACCAACCATTGATGATCTTTAATCAGAAGATGATAGACCTGGTTAGCTGAAGCCTTTTCCGAATTCAGCCGGCCTGCAAGGTCCCAGTCCTGCCAGGGACGATCCGAAACAAGGGAAGGAAAGGGTTGTCTATTCTGGAGCATCATCAAAAGCTCTCCCCATAAATCCCTATATCCACGAGGGATCCTGAAAAGTCTCCTGGCTGAACGAAACACTATCAACACATTGCAACTGGCAAGGGTGGCATCTGCGAGACCGATGAACGAAACACTATCAACACATTGCAACTGGCAAGGGTGGCATCTGCGAGACCGAAGTCAAGCCCAAACGTGCCATGCAGTTAAATTTTGGTCTAAGCTCATGTTTGCCTTCCCAAGAAAGTAACCACGAGACTGCCAACAATTCCATTTGGAAGGAGTTAGTAGCTAAGCGGTCCTTCGCTGGATGCCATTGAGCCTTCTCAAGGACCAGTCTCTAGAAACATACCAACTGGGCAAGCAGAGATGATGAAGGACTAGAAAACGGAGCGTCTACATTAAGAACATGCCACCAAGAGCCCCGAATTCGGGTATTACCATGCAGAAGCCCGTGATCCTCAAGAAAATAACGAGCTATAGCAACCCACGGGTGCTGATCCAAGCACATGGTGCGAAAAAGAGACCAACGGAGTGCCAGCATATGAGTTTTGGCATCTAAGATAGCCCCGCCACCCATGCGTTTCGGGGTACATGCATGCGACCAAGGAATCCATGAAATGCCGGCATGCAAGGAATCCTTCTTCCATAACATGAAACGAATATACTGCGTAAGAGCATTCAATGTAGTAGTAGTCCAAGGCAGCAATGGCAAGAAATATGTGAGCATTGGCAACATAATGGTCTGAGCCACTTTGAGGCGAACATGGAAGGGCCACGCCTGTGACTTCCAATACAGAAATTTCGCCGCCAGTTTCTGTGAAATCCACTCTAGTAGGTGCTTTGGCGGAACATCAACACCCAAAGGGTAGCCAAGATGCCTGACAATGGAACCACGAGGAACAACCATTCCCTGCCAGTCCAATGACTGCAAATCCGACTCCGTGCAACTGAGAATAGCTGATTTCAAAGCATTGATGCGAAGACCAGAGGCCTAACCAAAGAAAGCCCAAACATCTAATGCTTTACGAAGATTATCCTTGTCCGCATGCAAAATCATAAAGCTATCATCAGCCAAGGATTGACCAATGAAGTGCTGTCCAGAAGGAAGAGACAATCCAGCCAACTGCGAAGAAGCTGCCAGATGAGATAACATCGAAAGAACTGGATGAGTCGCAAGGGCAAAAAAGAGAGGGCTCAAAGGGCAACCCTGTCTCACAGAGCGGGCAAGGACAAAAGGCTGGGTAACACCTCCATTCAGCATGACTCACGAAGAAGCCGCAGCACTAATGGTGTAGATCAGGCGAGACATTCGAGCACCAAAGCCCATAGTAGACATAAATTCTGCAATGAAAGACTAGTCCAGATAATCAAAAGCCTTTTCCAGGTCCAATTGAATCAGTACCACCTCCTGATTAGAATGCCTTGCATAGTCAATAGCTAGTTGCGCATTTAAGACATTGTGCAAAATGTTGGGGCCCTTAATGAAACCATATTGGAGAGGATGCACTAGGGTAGAAAGATGCGTATGGAGCCGATTCGCCATTAGCTTGGAATAGATTTTATACATAGAACCCATCAAAGAAATTTGTCGCCAATGTTTCAACATAGACGGCGAAGGAACTTTTGGAAGCAGTTTAATAAGTCCTTCTTTCCATGAGGAAGGCATGAATCCCGTTTCCCACACCTGCTGAAACATAGCCGTCAATGGTTTCGCTAGTTGGGTAGCAAAGACCTCAAAGAACTCATTGGTGAGACCATCCCAGCCAGGACTTTTATCCTTGGGCAAGTGTAACAAAACATCCATAACCTCCGCCTCACAAATGTCGGTCTCCAAAGTAGCTTGCATGTCCTCTGGAACCTGATTGCGGACCAAATCATAGAAAACTGAGCATGCATGAGTAATATGGTCTGAAGGTGGAGAAATGGAACCAAGAAGGTCAAGGAAATAATTCCTACACATATTCACAATAGTCTGCGGATCAATGACCATTTGACCTTCAACATCCTGGAGTCTAGTCATATTCTCTCGAGCAGGAGAGGCATGCAGAGCTCGAAAGAACTTATGAGTCTGACAAGCACTGTCTTGCAAATTCTCCGTCAGATTTTGCAATTTGGCCTGCTGATAAGATCTCAACTGAAACTCTTTAATAAGAGCAGCCAAACGCATCACTAGTGACAGCAGAAAAACATCATCTGAAGTGTCCACCAGCAGAGAATGAACCAAAGCCAGTAAATCGTCCGCTGTCTGTCGACGCCGCCGACAAAGGGAGGCATGATGGATCCCATACTGCCGAGCAACCCGCTGCACATTAGAGAGCAATCGTTCAAACGAAGCATTGCCCTCCGAAGACAAGTCCAATAAGAATCTATCAATCAATTGCTACATATAGCCCTGAAAGATTGAATGCTGCAAATAAGACGAGTTGAAACGCAAAGGGAGTCTATCCAGAAATTGCTTAAAAGGTGCAATGGGTTGTGCAAGCATCTCAAGCTGTAGAGGGAAATGGTCCGACAAGGCATATTGCTGCAGCACTTGCATTTCGAGCATCTCAGGAAGAAAATCATCCATCTGCATGATGTACATGCGGTCCAACCGCGACCATGTAGTCGCATACTCCGCAGAGTGGAAAGTAAACCCTGTAGAAGAAGGGTGTAGCCAAGACCAAAGGTCTTGCTTAAGAACGTCACGAGCCAACACATTCCACACATGACTTTCTGGAGTGTCCATTACCGAATGCTCTGATGTGGACTATGAAGAATCAACACACATTAAAATCCCCCATCAAAAAACCCCTTCTGCCAAGTGACAAGGAGGTCCGCAGAGTATTCCAAAGATCCCGGCAGGATAAAGGATCATTCGGAGCATAGAGGCCAAGTAACCATAAGATCTCTCCTTCAAATACAATTTCAATCACCACAAAACGGCCATGCACATCATTTTTAATAAGAACAGGCTGGTATTTTTCATGGACAATCATAAGCACCCCAGAATAATGCATGGCATGTATCCCTGCATAAAACAAACGAAACCCATGGCAATCCACAACTTTTCCTGCTTCACCGTGACTCTTGTGCTCAACAACACACAGGATATCCCACTAATTCTCATGCAATACAGTCCACATGGCATGTTGCTTATGGCGAGAACAAATGCCCCGCACTTTCCACGTGGCTATCTTCATGTGTATTCAAAAGGAAAATCAGGTATGAGGCACAGCTTGCCGCGATTTAACCTTTTCTGCTAGAATGTCAAGGACTCCCTCATCCAAAAAATCAGCTAACACAGCAAAAGAGTTCTGACGGCCAGATTTGGAGGTGGACGGTATATCTGTTGTCTTGGGAATGGAACAGGGATAACGACGATCCCATGGGGTAATCACATTACCGCTAGTATCAAAAGCCAACTTAGCAGGTGGACCCTTTGAACCGTCCATATATGCTTTCCTAGTAGGCTGATGACGGGGAGCAGAGGAAGCCATAGCAGGAGCAGTGTGCTCTGAAGACAATATTTCTTTCCTACGCATATAAGTGCACATGGAATCTTGTGAGGCAGTAGGCACATTAACCGCCATGCCAGCATCAAACCTTTTACCTTTTTTTACACGTACATCAACCCATTCATTGCCACAGGAATCCAAACCCGAAACCTGTTGTTTACCTTTATCCAAAACTTTAGGTGGCTCGGTTGCATCCTGCAACGGAACATCAAGCATCATATCATCCATAGGTAGCACAACATGCTCACTATCTGAAGTCAGTGGCTTCTCTGGGCATTCAGACATAAAATGCCCCAATTTTCCACACGAAAAGGAGTGCCCTACAAAGTTACCCCATTTCAAACGAAAGTGCAAAGGATGCATGCCTGAGCAATTAAGACATAACCAAGCAGGCCTTTTCCTAGCAGTGTCCCATAACATACATAAACGGTTACAATTCATGGCCCTGACACTCGGGGGGACCAGAAGAGTGCCCACCATGGCCATGACATCCTTTAATAGGGGCCAATCGACAGCCGGACAATTTTCCACTTCAACCCACACCGGGCATTCACATTGAAGCAGGCGCTGAAAATCTGCCATTGGGTGCCATGGCACAACATGGACCAAACGGCGATCAAAGAACAATGGCAGTTTAAACAGGAGATCAACACGATGCTTCTCAGATTTCAACAACGCCTCATAAAAGCCTCCGGGCCCAACAAAAATCTCTTCAACACACTCCCCTTGTAGCAAACTGTGCAGCCACTGGCAAATACAGGATAGCACTGGGATCCGGCCAGTGAAGAAAAGTATAACAGCACATTCATAAAACATTGAAAATGAGCGCAAGACATTTTTCGGGTCCACAGCGGCTTCTAGAACATCTTCAGTTCCAGCGTCAGAAAACGCTTCCTGATTATGTTGCACATAATCGCCGAGCAGAGTCTTGGCAAACTCCAACAGATGCTCCTAGTCAATATCCAGAGAATCCACAGAATCCGAGGCAACCTGCGCATAGGAACGATCCTGATGATACATTGACTCATCCGATGTATGCTTGGTGTGTTTGCCCACAGGCTCGAAGTCAGGACTAGGGGGCATCTCCTCTGTGCAAGGAACCATATCTTCAAGTTCCTCTATATCAGAATCCGGACCAAGAGCTGCCACCGTTTGGTCTATAAAAGCCATATCCAGACCAGGCATGTTGTATCACTACGTGTGCCAGTCAGCGGGCGAACCAGGAGCTCATAGGAAGCAGAAACGGCGCAGGCCTTTCTCTCTCTCTCTTGGGCAGAACGGACCTTGCACTTGATCGATTGACCCTCTCTCTCTCTCTCTCTCTCTCTCTCTCTCTCTCTCTCTCTCTCTCTCTCTCTCTCTCTCTCTCTCTCTCTCTCTCTCTCTCTCTCTCTCTCTCTCTCTCTCTCTCTCTCTCTCTCTCTCTCTCTCTCTCTCTCTCTCTCTCTCTCTCTCTCTCTCTCCGTGTACAAAGCAACGAGCACTCTGGTCGAGACGCTCACTCTCTGACGCCTGTGGGGCTTAGGGTTGACCGCTGCTACGCGCCTCTGCAGAAGGGAACAAAACAACCAGGCGGACACACGGACAGAAGAGTGGTCGAAGGCAGATGGGCGTCTATAGTCGTGGCAACGCAAGCAGGCAGGAAGTCAACGCAAGGCAACTCGTGACGTACCAGAAGGACGCCGAGGAGCAGGACGCACGAAACGAAGGCTGACGAGACGGAAGGATAACAGCTGAGACACCAACCGACGGGCGACGGCCTGTGCTGTCTGCACGAGGGGGGAATCGGGCAACAGATGACGCGAAATCTGCACAGGCGGCAAGTTACGAGCAGGCGCCATCGACAAGCATTCTCTCTCTCTTTTTTTTTTGTAAAAGGTAATTGTATTAATTAGGAAAAAAAGTAAAAGTTTACTTGATTACAAGATATATGATGACACTAAGCTATCATGTGAAAAGGCTCCAGTACTAAACTACCAAAGAGTTACAAAAGTCATGACAAAGCCGCCGAGGAAATTGCCATATGCCAGGGAAGTAAGTCCTCCCGAGGGAGTAGGCCAGAGCCCCAAATGAGATCTATCTGCCAATGCAAGAGACCTTTAAGCCTCACAATATGTGCCGGGACATTAGAGGCTAAATCAAAAAGAAAGGCATTCCGAGTGGTCTAATTGTGCCAGCACCCCCAATATCTAAGAAAATGAAACATGATCTTCATATGCAGCTGTGCCAGTGCGGGGTATTTTGGTGGTACAAAAACCAAATCCAAAGGGCTTAGCGAGAAGCCAACCACCGCACGCCAAACTGCTAACAAGAGCGACCAGATATTGTTAGCGAGAGGGCACGAAATAAATCGATGACGGGCCGATTCAACAATAGCGATGCAAAAGAAGTAGTGGCCGTTAGAGATTCGACGCTTGGAAAGGGCTGAAGCAAGCCGAAGGCCACCAATCATCACCCTCCAAAGAAAGACCTTGCATTTGAAAGATGTCTTGTTCAACCAGCCCTCCATCACAGTTGTCTGCCACCATAACTGAGATTTCCGCAATCCCCATACAGTATTAGCTTTAGTAACCAGCCATTGATGATCTTTAATCAAAAGATGATAGACCTGGTTGGCTGAGGCCTTTCCCAAATTCAACTGACCCGCAAGGTCCAGTCCTGCAAGGTCCAGTCCTGCCAAGGACAATCCAAAGCAAGGGCAGGAAAGGGTTGCCTCCTCCGGGGGATTCTGAAAAGCCTCTTGGCTATTCGAAAGGATATGAAAACGTTGCGACTGGCAAGGGTGGCATCTGCAACTGAAGTGAAGCCCAAACGTGCCATCCGGTTAAATTTTGGTCTGAGCTCATGTTTGCCTTTCCAAGAAAGTAGTTGCGAAACTGCTAACAATTTCAGTTGAAAAGAGTTAGCATGTAAGCGGTCCTCCGCTAGATGCCAACACGCCTTCTGGAGAACCAATTTCCAGGAGCAGACCAAATGAACAAGCACGGATGAGGAAGGAGTAGAAAACCGCGAGTCAGCATTGAGAACATGCCACCAGGAGCTCCAAATTTGTGTATTACCATGCAGAAGCCCGTGATCCTCAAGAAAATAACGAGCTATAAGGACCCACGGGTGCTGATCCACGCACATGGTACGAAAAAGAGACCAAAGAAGTGCCAGCATATGAGTTTCAGTATCCAAAATAGCCCCATCACCCATGTATTTGGGGGTACATGTATGCGACTAAGTGATCCATGAAATGCCTGGCTGCAAGGAATCCTTCTTCCACAACATGAAACCGATGTGCCGAGTGAGCACATTCAAAGTAGTAGTAGTCCAAGGCAGCAATGGCAAGAAATATGTGAGCATCGGCAACATAATGGTCTGAGTCACCTTGAGACGAACATGGAAGGGCCAAGCCTGCGACCGCCAATATGGAAACTTAGCTGCCAGTTTCTTTGAAATCCAGTCGAGAAGTTGTTTTGGCTGAACATCAACACCCAAAGGGTACCCAAGATGCCTAACAATGGAACCAGGAGCAACAACCTGACCCTGCCAGCCAAACGACTGTAAATCGGACTCCGTGCAACTGGGAATGGCCGATTTGAAAGCATTGATATGAAGACCACAAGCATGACCAAAGAGCGTCCGAACATCTAATGCTTTGCGAAGATTGTCCTTGTTGGCACGCAGAATCATAAAGCTGTCATCAGCCAAAGATTGAGTAATGAAGTGCTGGCCAAAGGAAGGGACAATCCAACCAACTAAGTAGAAGCCGCCATGGAAGATAACATGGAAAGAACCGGATGAGACGCAAGGGCAAAAAAAAGAGGACTCAAAGGGCAACCTTGTCTCACAGAGCATGCAAGGACAAATGGCTCGGTGACACCGCCATTTAGCATAACTCGCGAAGAAGCCGCAGTACTAATGGTGTAGATCAAGCGGGACATCCGAGTACCAAAGCCCATCGTAGACATAAGTTGTGCAATAAAAGACCAGTCTAAATAATCAAAAGCCTTCTCCAGATCCAATTGAATCAAAACCACTTGTTGATTCGAGTGCCTTGCATAGTCGATAGCCATTTGCACACTTAAGATATTGTGCAGAATGTTTCGGCCCTTAATGAAACCATATTGAAGCGGATGCACAATGGCCGGAAGATGCTTGTGGAGCCGATTCGCCATCACTTTGGAAAATATTTTATACATCGAACCCATCAAAAAAATTGCCCTCCAATGTTTCAACATTGACGGCGAAGGGACTTTAGGAAGCAGCTTAATAAGACCTTCTTTCCATGAGGAAGGCATGAACCCCGTTTCCCAAACCTGCTGAAACATAGCGGTCAATGGTTTCACCAGTTGGGTAGCAGAAGTCTCAAAGAATTCATTGGTGAGACCATCCCAACCGGGACTTTTATCCTTGGGCAAGTGTAACAGAACATCCATAACCTCTGCCTCACAAATATCTGTCTCCAACGTAGTTTGCATATCAAGTGGAACCTGATGGCGGACCAAATCATAGAAAACTGAACGTGCATGAGTAAGTGGTCAGAAGGTGAAGGAGAAGAACCAAGAAGGTCAACAAAATAATTCCTGCACATATTCACAATTGTTTGGGGATCAATGATCATTCGACCTTCTGAATCCTGTAGTCTAGTCATATTTTCTCGCGCAGAAGATGCATGTAGAGCTCGAAAGAACTTATGAGTCTGACAAGCACTGTCTTGCAAGTTGTCATACAAATTTTGCAATTTGGCCTGTTGATAAGATTTCAACTGAAACTCTTTAATAAGATCAGCCAAACGCATCACCAATGACAGGAGGAATACATCATCTGGAGTGTCCCCCAACAGAGAACGAACCAAAACCAATAAGGCCTCTGCTGCATGGCGCCGCCACCAACAAAGAGAGGCATGATGGATCCCATACTGCCGAGCAACCCGCTGCACATTAGAGATCATGTGTACAAAAGAAGCATTGCCCTCACCAGCAAAGTCCAATAAAAATCTATCAATCAATTGCTGCATATAGCCCTGAAAGATTGCATGCTTCAAATAAGAGGAGTTGAAGCACAAAAGGAGTCTATCCAGAAACTGCTTAAAAGGTGCAATGGGTTGTGCAAGTATCTCAAGCTGTTAAGGGAAATGGTCCGACAAGGCATATTGCTACAACACTTTCATTTCCAGCATCTTAGGAAGAAAATCATCATCCTACATGATGTACATGCGGTCCAACCGCAACCATGTAGTTGCATACTGCGCAAAATGAAAAGTAAACCCTGTAGAAAAGGGGTGTAGCCAAGACC
This sequence comes from Lygodium microphyllum, assembly GCF_053477565.2. Lineage (NCBI taxonomy): Eukaryota > Viridiplantae > Streptophyta > Polypodiopsida > Schizaeales > Lygodiaceae > Lygodium > Lygodium microphyllum. The sequence goes on along the minus strand of NC_141138.1, from coordinate 30,956,097 downwards.
AGAGATCTTGCTTAAGTACAGCAAGAGCAAAAGCATTCCACACATGACTTTCCGGAGCGTCCATCACCGATTGTTTTAATGTGGACTGCGAAGAATCAACACACATATTAAAATCCCCCATCAAAAAACCCTGTCTGCCAAGCGACAAGGAGGTCTGCAAAGTATTCCAAAGATCCCGGCGGGATAAGGGGTCATTCGGAGCATAGAGGCCCAGCAACCATAAGATCTCTCCTTTAAATAAAACTTTGATCACCACAAAACGGCCATGTACATCATTTTTAATGAGAACAGGCTGATATTTCTCATGGACAATCATAAGCACACCAGAATAATGCATGGCATGTGTCCCTGTGTAAAACAAGCGAAATCCATGGCAATCTACAACTTTTCCTGCTTCACTGTGACTCTTGTGCTCAACAGCACACAAGGCATCCCACTGATTCTCATGCAATACAGTCCACATGGCATGTTGCTTATGGCGAGAACAAATGCCTCGCACATTCCACGTGGCTATCTTCATGTGTGTTCAAAAGGAAATCGGGAATGAGACACAACTTGCCTCCTTTTCCGCCAGAATGTCACGGACTCCCGCATCCAAAAAGTCAGCTAAGACGGCAAAAGATTTGTGACGGCCGGCTTTAGAGGTAGAGGAAACATCCACTGTCTTGGGGGCGGAGCGGGGATAACGACGATCCCATGGGCTAATCACATTGCCTTTATTATCAAAAGCCAACTTAGCAGGTGGGCCCTTTGAACCGTCCAAATAGACTTTCCTAGTAGACGGATGACGAGGTGCAGAAGAAACCATAGAATGAGCAGGATGCTCTAAAGACAACATCTCTTTGCGGCGCATAGAATCCTGTGAAGCATTAGACCAGCATCAAGCCTTTTACCTTTTTTTGCACGTACATCCACCCAGTCATTGCCGCGCGGATCCAAACCCAAAATAGGCTGTTTACCTTTATCCAAAACTTTAGGTGGCTGGGTGGCATCGTGCGACGGAACATCGCACACCATATCTTCCATGGGCAACGCAACATGCTCAGCATCTAAAGTGTGTTGCTTCTCTGGGCATTCGGCCAATAAAATGCCCCAATTTCCCACACGAAAAGCAATGTCCTGCAAAGTTGCCCCATTTCAAACGAAAGTGCAAAGGGTGCATGCCAAAGCAATTAATACGTAACCAAGCAAGCCTTTTCCTAGCCGTGTCCCATAGCATATACAAACGGTTACGGTTCATGGCCCTGAGGCTCGGGGGGACCAGCATAGTGCCCACAACGTCCATGGCATCCTTTAACAGTGGCCAATAGACAGCCGGACAATTTTCCACTTCAATCCACACAGGGCATTCACGTTGAACCAGGCGCTAAAAATCTGCCATTGGGCGACATGGACCAGATGGCAATCAAAGAACAATGGCAATTTAGACAGGAGGTCACCACAATGCTGCTGAGATTTCAACAGCACCTCATAGAAGCCTCGGGGCCCAACAAAAATCTCCTCAACACACTCCCCTTGTAGTAGATTGTGCAGCCACTGGCGAATATGGGAAAGCACTGGGATCTTGCTACTGAAGAAGAGTATAACAGCACGGTCATAAAACACCAAAAATGAGCGCAAGACATTTTTCGGGTCCACCATGGCTTCCAGCACATCTTCAGTTCCAGAGTCAGAAAAAGCTTCATGATTATGTTGGACATAATCACCAAGCAGAGTGTTGGCAAATTCCAGCAAATGCTCCCAATCAACATCCTGAGAATCCACCAGATCAGAAGCAACCAAAGCATAAGAACGTTCCTACTAATCCATTATCACTTCCGAAGCATGCTTGGTGCGTTTGCCCGCAGGCTAGAAATCAGGACCAGAGGGTATCTCCTCCGTGCAAGGAACCATATCCTCTGGGTCCTCAGTATCAAAATCCAGACCAAGGGCTGCCCCGTTTGGTCGATAAAGGCCATGTCCAAACCAGCCATGTTGAGTCACCACTGATACAGGTCAAATGCAGAGCCAAGAGCTCACGGGTGGTAGAAACGAGCAGTGGCCGCTCTCCCTCTCTCTCTCTAACACGCACTCGCTTTTTCTCGCTTTCTCGCGCTCTCTCCCTCTCTCTTTTTTCTCTACAAAGGTGCTCTCCAAGGCTTATTCGGCATGCACAGCCAATGGAACCTGTTTGATAGCTGTCAGCCTCAACCATAGCCTATCCCGAGGGAGTATAGAGAACGCATAGGGCTGAGCGCAACCTGAACCGTGCAAATGCAAGAGGGCGAAACGTGTGGGGCTAGGCGCAACCCTAATCGCGCAGGTGCAGCTGCTGGCAGATGGCGGCAGGGAGCATGCAACGGCCACAGGCACAAATCTGTCAGCGACGTCAAGAGCCCTGACACACAGGGCGGATGCGCAAGGAGCAGGAGCCGGAGTCGAAGTCCTAGCCGAAGTCGACGTCACAAGTCTGCCACACAACAGCAGGGCGCGGCAGCAGGACAGGTCGGGCGCTGGCGCTTGACAAAAGGGCAGGTCACGCAGCAGGCCTGTAGACGACGCGAACGTGGCGCAGGCGACGAAGCAGAAGGCGGGGCGCAGGCGACGCCACTCACTCAACGAATTCTACCAAATACCAGCTACCCTCCCCACCACCGAGCCCCCACCAGCCCAATCGGCCTCCCGACCCCGGGGGACCACCTTAGAAATAGCCACAGCGAGAGGCAAAGCCCGACGCCCACGCCCCACCGGCTCCCATCCCCGCAGAAGACACATGTCGAAGATACAAGGGATACTACGCCACCATCGGAGGGCCCTGCCCCGCCGCTTTAGTCTCTCCATGTTAGACCAACCCATGCGGGACATCCTAGGATAAACACTCCAGGAGCAGTTCCACACCACACTCGGAGTACCTTAAGATTGTATCTAGTCTAGATATCATTTTTTACATACTCAATTTAGTTCAACATAGCATAAGCGTTAGCTTCACTGGGACTTTTGAAATCTCCCAGACATTTTGTATGCAACATTTTGGTCTCATAGGCCAACTTGGCCTGTTGTAGACATTAATATAACTAACTAACTAACTCTCTCCACCACGGTACGACGATATCATGCACTACTCCAGCTTGGGGGATGTCATGTTGGCTGGAGACTTCAACGCACGCACAGCACAAAGGCAAACCCCCTTCTTCGAGAGCGAAGACCACATGTACAAAGAGATTGCACCGGAGGAGATAGGACTCAACCGGGCGTCACAAGACGCAGCTGAGTGCACCGAATATGGCGAACACCTTCTGGCGTTAGGGGGGGCACACGGACTAGCCGTCCTCAACGGTCTCGACAGATCTCTCTCTCTCTCTCTCTCTCTCTCTCTCTCTCTCTCCACCACTGTACGAAGATATCATGCACTACTCCAACTTGGGGGATGTCATGTTGGTTGGAGACTTCAACGCACGCACAACACAAAGGCAAACCCCCTTCTTCGAGAGTGAAGACCACATGTACAAAGAGATTGCACCGGAGGAGATAGGACTCAACCGGGCGTCACAGGACACAGCTGAGTGCACCAAATATGGCGAACACCTACTGGCGTTAGGGGGGGCACACGGGGCCATCCTCAACGGTCTCGACAGATGGCCCGAGTCGGATGCCCTCACATGCTTCCCACACAAGCACGCGGCCAATTGCATCAAACGGGGGGCACATGGAGCACCCACACAAAAACTGGGAGCAAGCACAGTGGACTATATCCTCGGCCCTCTATCACTTATCCCCGACGTCCACTCCTTTAAAATATCACCTCGCCCACTCGCAGTGGCTGCCGACCATGCATAGCTGCAATTTCACATAACCTACAGGTATGACCTAACCCCCCCAGCAAGCAACCCCCCAAGATTCCCCAAGTACCACTTTACCAGGCTAACTGCGAGCGCATACTCCAACCATCTCTATTGGAGCCTGCAAGAAATGAACCCCCATGCACCCCTCGAGGAGGTCACAGCACAGTTGGCGGGCACACAACACACCTCAGCTCCCGAATACTTCCCCCACACATCCCCTTCCCCCCACCCCACCCCTCCGAACAAGAATGTCCCACAGAATAGCTGGTATGACGCAGAGTGCAAGGAAACCTGGCTCCGTCTTCAACAGGACGAAACACGAGGAGTACACACGCATAAACAGGCACGAGCCTACCTCTCCAAAGTGGAACACGAATTCTACCAGCTATTCTTAGGACAGGACAGCAAAGAGGCATGGAAGGCGTTTCAGAAACCCCGAGCCCAGACGCCCATCACCAACCCGGACACTTGGCACGCATATGCAACCTCACTATACCAAGTACCCAAGCAGCCCCAGCTACCCCGGGCCCCAGGGAGCAGACCCGGATCATCCACATTCTTCAGCACAGGGCGGGTTCGGGACGCCACTGATAGACTCCAAAATGGCCGTGCCTAAGACCACGAAGGCTTCGTAGCAAAGCATTTGACCCATGCTAGAGACATACTGGCACCTCTCCTAGCACACATGTTCAACAAAGCCCTATGCGAAGGCTTCCGAGCCAGTTGGTCAACCAACACCATAATACCTATCCTGAAGGCCGGAGACCCCATGGTTCCCACGAACTACCGAACAGTCATGGTTGGCCATGTACTAGCCAAGCTCTATGGATCCATACTAGACCACGAGTTGAGCAAGTGGGCAGAGCAACACCAACACCGAGCAACAGGACAAGCAGGGTTTAGGAGGGGGTTCTGCACCCTTGGCCATATCCTCACACTGAGAGCCATCATAGAGGAGGGCAGAGCACATGGAAGACGGATGTACTACAGAGCACATAGTCCCATGAGCGAGGCTCACGCAGAGACTACAGGAACTGGAGGTACCAACCGAAATACGATGGGGGATACTGACACTATACAAATCGGTAACGGGCCAAGTTCGGGCACCGGGAGGGCTGTCAAAGGAGATCACCAGCACCATCGGAGTCAAGCAGGGATACCCACTCTCGCTCCCCCTATTTGGCCTCTACATTGATGAGATCTTAGAGTACATAGATAGATTGGGCGAGGAGGGATCGAGCCTGGGAGGGACACTGATACCTATCTTACTATATGCGGACGACATAGTTCTCATCTCCAGTACACCCGAAGGGCTACAACGCCAACTGGACACACTACAGGCCTTCTGCCAAGACAAAGACCTAACTGTGAACCTGGGGATAACCAAGGTCATGGTGTTCAACACATCAACCCAATGGCTTTGACGGTCGGTACCCCCCTTCACATACGGTGGAGAAACTGTGGACGTGGTCCAAAGATACGTCTATCTGGGGATTACATTCTCTGGACCAAGATTCACCCTAAGAAAAGCCGCGGAAGATAGACTAACCCGAGGCTATGCAGCCCTCGGGACAATGGAGAACCAATGTGCCCGCATACAGTTCCAGGAACCCCGGACAAAGCTCTGGCTTTTTGACACCTTGGTCACACCAGCCCTCCTATACGGGGCTCCCATATGGGGATCCAATCTCTACAACACAAGGAGGGTCCCACAGGATCCGCCACTGCCTAAGGAGGAGGCCACCTATGAGGGATGGGAGCAAATGGAGAGACCCTTAATACTTATGATCTCACGGATGATCCGAAGCAAGCCCTCCGTACCACACGAGATCATCCGCGCAGAGTAGGGGGCACTGCCCCTCGTGGCTAAGGCCCTCTTCCAGACCGTGACCTTCTTGCGCCAAATATGGGACCTGCCCTGGCACCGGTACCCCAAACTCGCCCTAAAGTCATCCAAACAGCTAGCAACACAAGGGGACACTGAGTGCTGGTATGCCCGAATAGAGACCTGGCTACGGCTCCATGGCCTGCACATGGACCACCTCCCCCCACTACAATACAGCCTAGACTGCCCACACCAGGAGCTCAGCCGAGAGGAGGTAAATCGCATTACCAGAATGGATATCATCTAGACAGACACTGCCAGGACATGGGTGACCCCCACGTCGGAACTAGGAACCAAGAAGGCTTTCTACCGAGAACACTTCCTCCATATCTCCCCGGACGGCTTCATCACCCGCTCAAGCTACATGGACACACACCTGTCTCACGGGGTCAAAAGTGCCATCGGACAGATCCGCACATCCTCACACCAACTACGGGTCGAAAAAGGCAGATACGGGGCCAACCCCCTCCCCCCGAAGACCGAATCTATCAGCTCTGCCATCTCAAGCCAGAGACAGAGGAACACTATATCTGTAGATGCCCAGTATACTACGAAATCCGGGGACGCTTCCACTACCTATTCAGTGAAGGATTCGGACCACTCTCCAAGGTGATGGATTTCATAGACCAGACATATCTGGGGCTCTTTCTACTAGAAATACGACGCCACAGAGACCGCCTCCTACGAACCACGGAGCAAAGACAAGGAGCCACCAACCAAGGCACACTCAACGACTTCTACCAAATACCAGCTACCCTCCCCACCATCGAGCCCCCACCATCCCAACCGGCCTCTCGGCCCCTGGGGGCCACCTTAGAAATAGCCACAGCGAGAGGTAAAGCCCAGCGCCCACACCCCGCCGGCCCCCATCCCCACAGAAGACACTAGTCGAAGATACAAGGGATACTACGCCGCCATTGGAGGGCCCTGCCCCGCTGCTTTAGCCTCTCCATGCTAGACCGACCCATGCGGGACATCTTAGGATGAACACCCCAGGAGCAGTTCCACACCGCACTGGGAGTACCTCTAGATTGTATCTAGTCCAGATATCATTTTGTACCTACTCAATTTAGTTCAACATAGCATAAATGTTAGCTTCACTGGGACTTTTGAAATCTCCCAGACGTTTGGAGGCAACATTTTGGTCTCATCGGCCAACTTGGCCTGTTGAAGACATTAATATAACTCTCTCTCTCTCTCTCTCTCTCTCTCTCTCTCTCTCTCTCTCTCTCTCTCTCTCTCTCTCTCTCTCTCTCTCTCTCTCTCTCTCTCTCTCTCTCTCTTTTTTTTCGTAAAAGGTAATTGTATTAATTACGAAGAAAGTACAAGATTACATGATTGCACGAGTACAAGAGGCACGAGGGCCATAGGCCAACGTGTGGGAAATCCCCGGACTAGGGTACTAAAAAGTTACACCAATCATGGCAAGGACCCAGAGGCAATTGCCAAATGCCAGGAATACAAATCCTCCCGAGGGAGCAAGTCAGAGTGCCTGATGAGATCTAGCTGCCAATGCAAGAGCCCTTTAAGCCTTGCAATATGTCGCAGTACATTAGAAGCCGAATCAAAGAGAAAAGCATTTCGGGTGGTCCAAATGTGCCAGCATCCCCAGTATCTGAAAAAATGGAATAAGATCTTCATATGTAACGGTGGTGGTGTGGGATACTTCGGGCGCACAAAAACCCAATCGAAGGGAGTCAGTGAAGACCCCACCACCGCGTGCCAGATTCGTGACAAGAGTGACCAGATATTCTTGGCGAGCGGGCAAGAAAGAAAACGATGTCGGGCCGATTCCGCCGAAGTGGTGCAGAAGAAGCAAGTGCCATTCGAGATTCGACGCTTGGAAAGGGCCGAGGCAAGAGGAAGACCAGCAATCATTACCCGCCACAGAAAGACCTTGCATTTGAAAGGTGTCTTGTTCTGCCATCCCTCCATCAGCGTTGCCTGCCACCATGACATTGATTTCCGCAGGCCCCAAACAGCATTAACTTTCACGCCCAACCATTGGTGATCTTTAATGAGAAGATGATACACCTGATTAGTAGAGGCCTTTTCCAGACTCAACCGGCCTGCAAGGTCCCAGTCCTGCCAAGGGCAATCCATAGCCAGGGCAGGAAAGGGTTGCCTACCCTGAAGTTCCGAGGAAAGCTTCCCCCATAAATCACGGTATCCGCGCGGGATCCTGAAAAGTCTCCTAGCAGTCCGAAATGATGCAAGGACATTGCGAGTGGCAAGGGTAGCATCCGCAATCGAAGTCACACCCAAACGGGCCATGCGGTTAAATCTTGGTCTGAGCTGATGTTTATCTTCCCATGAAAGTAATGTGGATACCGCCAACAATTCCAGCTGAAAAGAATTTGTCTGCACGCGGTCCCCTACAGGATGCCAACGGGCCTTTTGGAGCACCACTTTCCAAGAGCCGACCAAATGCACTAACAAAGAGGAAGAGGGACTGGAGAAACGAGCGTCAGCATTAAGGACATGCCACCATGAGGCTCGAAGCCGTGTGTTACCCTGGCGGAGGCCGCTGTCCTCAAGAAAATAACGGGCTATGATGGTCCACGGGTGATGATCCACACACATGGCACGAAACAGAGACCAACGAAGAGCCAGCATATGAGTTTCTGCATCCAAAATAGCTCCACCACCCATGCGCTTAGGGGTACATGCATGTGACCATGAAATCCAGGAAATGCCTGCCTGCAGTGAATCTTTCTTCCATAGCATGAAACGAATGGGATGAGTAAGAGCCTTCAAAGTACTGGGCGTCCATGGCAGTAATGGCAGGAAATACGTCAGCATTGGTAGCATAATTGCCTGAGCCACTTTGAGGCGGACATGGAACAGCCAGGCTTGCGACTTCCAATACATAAACTTCACGGCCAGTTTGTGTGAAATCCACTCCAGCAGGGCCTTTGGCCGTACATCCACCCCCAATGGGTATCCAAGATGCCTGACAATCGCGGCACGAGAAACCACCTGGCCCTGCCACCCTAATGACTCTAAATCAGGCTCCGTGCAACTGAGAATGGCTGACTTGAAGGCATTGATGCGAAGACCAGAAGCTTGACCAAAGAGCGTCCAAACATCTAATGCCTTGCGAATGTTATCCCTGTCCGCCTGCAAAATCATAAAGGAGTCATCAGCCAAGGATTGGCTAATGAAGTGCTGCCCCAAAGGAAGAGATAACCCTGCCAGCTGGGCAGAAGCCGCCATGGAGGATAACATTGAAAGGACCGGGTGAGTCGCCAAGGCAAAGAAGAGAGGACTCAAAGGGCAGCCTTGTCTGAGCGAGCGTGCAAGGAGAAATGGCTCTGTGACCCCACCATTAAGCATAACTCTTGAAGAAGCCTCAGTACTAATGGTGTAGATCAATCGGGACATGCGGATCCCAAAGCCCATAGCAGACATAAGCTCTGCAAGGAAAGACCAGTCCACACAGTCAAACGCCTTTTCCAGGTCCAGTTGAATCAAGACCACTTGCTGATTGGAGTGCCTCGCATAATCAATAGCCATTTGCACATTCAAGATATTGTGCAAAATGTTGCGTCCCTTAATGAAACCATATTGGAGGGGGTGCACAAGAGCTAGAAGGTGCTTGTGAAGCCGATTTGCCAGCACTTTGGAAAAGATTTTATACATCACGCCCATCAACGAAATTGGTCTCCAGTGTTGCAGCTTTGACGGCGAAGGGACCTTGGGGATCAGTTTGATGAGGCCTTCTTTCCATGAAGAAGGCATGACCCCTGTTTCCCAAACCTGCTGGAACATGACCACCAAAGGCTTTACCAACTGTGTGGCTGAGTGCTCAAAAAATTCATTAGTGAGACCATCCCAACCAGGACTTTTATCCTTAGGCAGGTGCAACAACACATCCATAACCTCCTCTTCGCAAATATCCGCCTCCAAAGAGGCTTGCATATCAAGCGGAACCTGCTGGTGGACCAGCTGATAGAAGACCGAGCGGGCATGCGTAACCTGGCTAGACGGCAAGGATGAAGAACCAAAAAGATCCATAAAATAATTTCTGCACATATTGATAATGGTCTGCGGATCAGTGACCATGCGACCTTCCGAGTCCTGAAGTCGAGTCATATTTTCGCGAGCCGGAGAAGCATGCAAGGCGCGAAAGAACTTATGAGACTGGCAGGCATTATCTTGCAATGTGTCAGTCAAGTTATGCAGCTTGGCCTGCTGATAAGATTTCAAGCTAAAGACTTGAATAAGATGGGCCAAACGCCGCTCCAGTGACAGCAGAAAATCATCATCTGGGGAATCCAGGAGCAAGGAACGGACCAAGGCCAATAAGTCCTCTGCTGCAAGTCGACGGCGGTGACAAAGAGAGGCAGTGTGAATCCCATACTGCCGAGCAACCCGCTGCACATTAGAGAGCAGGCGTGCAAACGAAGCCAAGCCCTCAGAGGCGAAGTCCAATAAGAACCTCTCAATCAGTTGCTGCATATAATCCTGAAAAATTGGATGCTTCAAATAAGAGGAGTTGAAGCGTAAAGGGAGCTTATTCAGGAACTGCATAAAAGGTGCAACAGATTGTGCCCGCATCTCAAGCTGGAGGGGAAAATGATCCGACAACGCATATTGCTGCAAGACCTTCATCTCCAGCATCTCGGGAAGAAAATCATCCCCCTGCATGATATACATTCTGTCCAATCGCGACCAAGTGGTTGCATATTGCGCAGAATGAAAAGTAAAACCTGAAACAGAAGGGTGAAGCCACGACCAAAGATCTTGCTTAAGTATGTGCAAAGCAAAGGAGTTCCACACCCGGCTTTCTGGCGTATCCATTACCGAATGCCCTGAGGTGGACTGCGAAGAGTCAACACACATATTGAAATCTCCCATCAAAAACCCTCTGCGGCCAAGTGCCATGGAGCCCTGCAAAGTCAACCATAGATCCCGTCGGGATGTGGGATCATTGGGAGCATAAAGTCCCAGCAGCCATAAAATCTCACCTTCAAATAGGACTTCGATTACCAGAAAGCGGCCGTGCACATCATTTTTAACAAGAACAGGCTGGTATTTCTCATGAACAATCATCAGCACGCCCGAATAATGCTTAGCATGTGTCCCTGCATAAAACAGACGAAATCCACGACAATCCACAACCTTTCCTGCCTCACCATGACTTTTGTGCTCCACTGCACATAATACATCCCACTGATTTTCATGCAAGACAGACCACATGGTATGCTGCTTATGGCGAGAGCAAATGCCTCGCACGTTCCACGTGGCAATCTTCATATATTTTCAAACAAAGGAAGTCAGGAACGAGGCGCCTGTTGCCTCGATTGCATCTTTTCCGCGAGGGCATCCAGGACACCCTCATCCAGAAAATCAGCCAATACTGCAAATGAATTCGGGCGACCTGCTTTAGAGGTAGAAGGGAAATCCACTACCTTGGGAGCAGGGCGGGGATAACGCCTATCCCAAGGAGTAATCACATTGCCTTTCGCATCAAACGCCAGCTTAGCAGGTGGGCCCTTGGGGCCCTCGGAATAGACTTTCCTTGAAGACGGATTGCGGGGGGCTGACGGGGCCATGGTACGCACAACCTGCTGTGGGGTGACCATGTCTTTCCTGCGCGTGTACATGCGCACGGAATCCGGGGAAACATGAGGCCCAGGATCTGCCAGGCCTGCGTCCAACTTTTTACCTTTTTTTGTCGTGCCTCAATCCAATCAGAGCTAGGAGAATCCAAAGCTCGGACCTGTTGTTTACCTTTTTCCATGACAGTAGGGGGCTGAAGGGTCTCCTGTGTCTGGGCATCAAGCACCATGTCATCCTTGGGCTACACAACCTGCGCCTCCTCAGAAGACAGTTGCCGTTCCGGGCATTCAGCTACAAAATGCCCTAATTTACCACATGAAAAGCAGTGTCCGGCAAAATTGCCCCATTTCAGGCGAAAATGCAAAGGATGCATGCCAGCGCAATTGAGGCGAAGCCACGCAGGCCTTTTCCTGGCCGTATCCCATAACATGCATAGACGGTTTCGGTTCATAGCCCTGAGGCTGGGGGGAACCAGCACTGTGCCCACAACCGCCATCGCGTCTTTCAACAATGGCCAATATACCGCTGGACAATTTTCCACTTCCACCCACACCGGGCATTCGCGTTGAAGCAGACGCTGGAAGTCAGCCATAGGGCGCCATGGTACCACATGGACCAAGCGGCAGTCAAAGAATAGTGGCAACTTGGACAGTAGCTCAGCTCGATGCGATTCGGATTTCAACAGCACCTCATAAAAGCCGCGAGGGCCAAGGAAGATCTCCTCAACATACTCCCCTTGCAATAAGTGGTGCATCCACTGGCGAATATGTGAGAGCACTGGGATCCTGCCGGTGAAAAAAAGTATAACTGCACGGTCATAGAACACCGAGAAGGACCGCAAGACTGATTTTGGGTCCACTGTCGCTTCCAGCACATCATCCGCAGCCGCAGCAGAGAAAGTTTCATTATTATGCTGGACATAATCGCCAAGCAGAGTATTGGCAAAGTCCATCAAATGCTCCCAGTCTATTTCCTGCGAATCCACAGGTTCGGAGGCAACCTGCGCATAGGAACGGTCCTGAGGACCCATTGGCTCGTCTGAAGTGTGCTTAGAGCGTTTGCCTGCCGGCGGCAGTTCAGAACCCGGAGGCGGCTCCTCCGTGCATGGCACCATATCCTCCGACTCCTCGGTATCGGAATCAGGGCCAAGGGCTGCCACCGTCCGGTCGAGAAAATCCATATCCAGGCCAGCCATACCACTGTCTTCTCTCTTTCGCTCGCTCCCTCACTGCAGCAGCAGGATGCACTGTCTATAGTCTCTGCTCTTCAATAATCTACTGCCTCCTCGGCACAGATCTGTCCTTGTAAAATGTCTATCTGCCTGTCCCTTCCTCTCTCTCTCTCTCTCTCTCTCGCTCTCTGTCTCTCTCTCTTGCTCGCTCCGCAAGTCCCGCAGACCGGCACAATCAGGGAACCACCTGGCTGCAGCAACAGGACTGCAACGGGGCACCTGTGCAGAACAGGACAGACGCGCGCCGGTGAACCCCTGACGAATAGGGCGTGTGAAGGCAGGCGAGCAGCTGAGGGCACAGATCCAGGTGAGTGTGCAACGTCCCAGGGGAGACGTCAAGCAGAACTCCTTGCAGTGGGCCACAGTCGCACAGCAGAGGGCGAGCGGGTTTGGACCTGATGGCCACGGCAGAGGACGGATGCGACAGCAGGAAAAGAGGCAGGGACGATGCAGACCTGTGAAGTGCGGGTCACAGATCCAGGTGAGTGTGCAACGTCCCAGGGGAGACGTCAAGCAGAACTCCTTGCAGTGGGCCACAGTCGCACAGCAGAGGGCGAGCGGGTTTGGACCTGATGGCCACGGCAGAGGACGGATGCGACAGCAGGAAAAGAGGCAGGGACGATGCAGACCTGTGAAGTGCGGGTGTCGTCGGCGGGTGGGTCTTCAGGCGCGCGGGCAGGTCGTCAAGCCGTCAGGCGGCAGGCATCAGGCAAGTCGTCAGGCGGCGCGCAGGCAGGTCGTCAGGCAAGTCGTCGCGCGGGCAGTCAGGCGTCAGGCGGCAGTCATCAGGCAGGTCGTCAGGCGGCGCGCAGGTCTAGGCGACGACAGGACGGGACGCTCTCTCTCTCTCTCTCTCTCTCTCTCTCTCTCTCTCTCTCTCTCTCTCTCTCTCTCTCTTCGTGAAGATAATTGAATTAAGTAGTAAATATTTACATGAGACCATCAGGTCAACATTCTCACTGTATCTCTTACATGCTTTTACATCAGACCATCAGGTTAGCATACTCAATCTCTCTCACACTGTCACTATAGAAATTTACAAGATGTGAGCAAGCTTCTCACAACAACCTATTACATAACCAATTCTAATAAATCAAACAGAAAGAGCAGCTAGAGTAGAGCAAACAATCGCCAGCCAAGGAGCAACAATGTCCGGAAGGACCACGTCTACTGACATCATAGAAGTGATTTGCCATAAGACCAAGATCTCTCTCTCTCGCTCTCTCTCTTCGTGAAGATAATTGAATTAAGTAGTAAATATTTACATGAGACCATCAGGTCAACATTCTCACTGTATCTCTTACATGCTTTTACATCAGACCATCAGGTTAGCATACTCAATCTCTCTCACAGTGTCACTATAGAAATTTACAAGATGTGAGCAAGCTTCTCAGAACAACCTATTACATAACCAATTCTAATAAATCAAACAGAAAGAGCAGCTAGAGTAGAGCAAACAATCACCAGCCAAGGAGCAACAATGTCCGGAAGGACCACGTCTGCTGACATCATAGAAGTGATTTGCCATAAGACCAATCCACGCACACGGGCCACAAGCCCATGGATGCCCAATGCCAAATTAAAAATAAAGGCATTGCGAGTACGCCATATGTGCCACAGGGCTGTCCATCTAAGAAAATGGAATAGACAAGAACAATCTGAAGACAAAGAGGGCATAGAGGACATATTTCCCATAATCCACGAACAAACTGGTATGCAGTGCTGGGACCCCGAGAACCACACACGGGAAATGAAATTCCACATCTATCTCGCAACGGGGCAAGAGACAAAGAGGTGAAGCAATGTCTCATTGCATGTAGTACAGAAAACGCATTGGCCTGCAGAGATCTTTCAGGCATGGAGCACTTCTCCCGTTGGAAGACCCCCAATGAGCAGCCTCCACATGAACACTTTACCCTGATATGGAACCTTAGACTCCCAAAGCTGGATAAATCTGTCTTGCCACTTCTTTTTGCTATCCCTAAGATGCCAGAACTTATTAACCTTCCCCGTGACCCATCTTTTAGCTTTCACCATCTGATGATATATCTAATTCGCTGACCTTTTCTAAAAGTCATCACGAAGCACAAACTTCCAGTCACGCCATGGATGAAATGGCTCTAACGCAGGCAAAGGAGAGAACCTCAGAAGACATTCTTGTATTGATGACCAAATGTCCCTGTACCCACGAGGCACCCTAAAGTACTGACGAATACACGTAAAAGAGTAAAGGTGGGGCTACCCAGGAATAACCCCATCACAGACTGTCTTCAACCCTAACCTAGCCATCCAATTAAACTTATCTCACTACAAATCTTTGTGTGGCCAATCCAACAACCTTGAGGAAGCTAGAATTTCTCCTTGCAGTGAATTTTCCTCCTTACGAATATCCGGAGGACGTCAGACAGCAAAATGAAGCATCTCCTGCCATGAAGCAATTAAATGAGAATGTAGAAAAGACTGGGAGACCTTTATGGGCCTCGTAGAATTAAGCGCATGCCACCAGGAAGCATGAATAGCCATGCTTCCATGAGAGATGCCAATCTTCTCTATGAAGAATTTGGCAATATCTGACCAAGGATGACACTGAATACATAGACTCTGCAAAAGGGGACAACCTCAAAGCGGCCACATGCAATTAACATCCAACAAAGCTGCACCCCCCATCCTTTTCGAAGTGGTCACATGCTGCCAAGAGATCCATACCTGCCCCAAACAATTGCCTTTCTTTTTCCACAGCATAAATCTGATAGGCTGGACCAATTCCAAAAGGGACTTCTTAGTCCAAGGCAACAATGGTAGAAAGAACGAAATCATACTGATCATGATGCATTGAGCCACTTTTAGCCTAATATGAAGAGGCCAACTCTGAGATTTCCAGTACATGAACCTGTCATAGATTCAGAATGCCATCCAATCCAACAAAGCACGGGGAGCAACCTCCACAACAATAGGATATCCTAGGTATCTAGTTATATTGCCCCTCGGGATCACAATTCCATTCCATCCCAAGGTCTATAGATCATTCTCCGTACAGGAGAGAAGGGTGGATTTCTAAGTATTAATGTGAAGGCCCGATGCCAAAGCAAAAAGGTTCCACGCCACCATTGCCCAATGGACATTAATAGGATCCACCTTGAGGAACATAAAAGAATCATCTGCCAAAGATTGGCCCACCAGCTGATCACCACCAAGAAGAGATAAGCCAACTATCTCACCTTGAGCTGCCAACTTATCCAATAATGAGAGCATCGGGTGAGTTACCAAAGCAAACAACAAGGGGCTGAGTGGACAGCCTTGCTGAAGAGACCGAGATAAGGCAATTTCCTCCGTAATCCCTCCATTAAGAGCAATATGGGCCACAGCACCTTGACTCATGGTATCAACTAGAGAAATCATACGGGGGCCAAAACCCATTGTAGACATTATTTGCCGCAAAAATGACCAACAAGTGCCTTCTCAATATCCAGCTGAAGCATAACAGCCTGTTGGCTAGAAGCTTTGGCATAATTTATTCCTAGCTAGACATTCAAAATGTTGTGCATTATATTCCAACCTTTAATGAAACCATATTGATGTGGATTAATGAGGTACGGAAATCCTTTTTGGAATCTGTTAGCAATGATCTTGGAGATGATTTTATATAACGATCCCATAATTGAAATGAATCTCCATTGTTTCAAAGAGGACAGAGAGGGAACTTTGGGCAACAACTTGATGACTGCAATCTTCCAATCTGAAGGCATCATACCCGAGTTTCACACCTGCTAACACAATCAAGTTAATGGGTCCTTAAGCAGTTGCACATTGGCTGAAAACAGCTCATTAAGAAGCCCATCCCAGCCTGGACTTTTCCTTCAAGGCAAGTGAGATAGCACTTCTTCCTCTTCCTCTTCAGAAATATCGGCCTCCATTAGATTCACCCATTCTGGTGCGACCTGATTACTAACATGCCACAAATGTGTGTTCGAGCAGAGAGAACAGCATTTGTAAGGATCTCTTGCAGACCCAACAAGGCCCTATAAAAGTCAACACTCATCCGAATAATGGAGGCAGGATCAGTCACCATATCACCTTGCCCATCCTTTAAGCGCACAATATTTTCCTGAGCATATTTCTGAAGCAGACGAGCAAAAAATTGATGAATTTGACTGCTGTTATCATGTAAAGCTTTGGCTCTGGCCAACTATTTGTATTTTGCATACTCCTCTTCCTGAAGAGATTGGACCCTGCCTTTCAGCCATTCAATGCAAGTGAGCAAGTCATCATCGAAATCCCTAGTCTGCACAAAGCCAAGGAATGGGCTAAAAAAACTTGAGCATGTTGCAATTCAGCTCGAAACAAGGAAGCATGCTGAATACCATATTGTCAAGATAAGGCTCGTGCATTATCCCTAAAAACCGCCCATGCTTCCATTCCTGTAGATAGAACCTTCAAGCTAAAAGAAGCTATCAGGTGCTGAACATCTGCTGAAAACTGATTTTGCTGCAAAAAAGATTGATTAAACCGAAGAGGCAAATGGGCGAGGATAGCCTTGAATGCATGAACAGATCTGTGGCTCATTTCTAGGACCAAAGGGTAATGATCTGACAGAACATATTGTCTTTCCACCCGCATATCAATGATTGCAGGAAGAAGGGAGTCACTTTGGCAGATGTAGATTCTATCCAATCTGGCCCAAGTATTTGGATGCTGAAAAGAGCAATAAGTATAACCGTGTAATGGATACATCTAAGACCACATGTCTTGTTTCAAAGATGCCGCTGCAAGAGCATCCCAAGCCTGCCGCTCAAGACCATCCATAACCGAATGCGGAGAGGTCGCCTAATCTGCAGAAACACAAGCATTAAAGTCGCCCATAACACAGCCTTGACGAGGCAAGGCAAGGCAGTGCAAGTCATCCCAAAGCTGATGACGTTCCCTTGCATTAGAAGGAGCATACACGCCTACAATCCACAGAATCTCCACCTCATAACATATTTCTAGGATCAAAAATTGGCCACAGGTATCTTGAGAGACCAATGCTGGTTGCAGGGAGGATTTGACAGCCAATATAACTCCCGATTTGTATGGAGTGCAACCACTAAAAAAGGCCGCATAATCCTTATACACATAAGAAGATCCAGCCAAAGAATGTTGTTTGTGCTCCACAGCACAAAAAAACATCCCAATTTCCAGCAAGCACAACTTTCCACAACCGATACTGCTTGCTGCCTAAAGAAATACCTTTTACATTCCACAAAGCAAGTTTCATGATCCATCAGAAAATAAGAAAAACTATTGAACCATCGCTTTCCCTTTCCCTTTTAGCACTATAGCCTTGGCAGCCTGGAATCTCTCCATTTCAATACGTATAACATCTACAAGATCTGCTCTTTGCAGACCCGCAATCGAAGCTCTAGAAGGCACCTGCAGTTCCTGGGAGCGGAAAACGTCCCAAGGAGGCACAAGCCTTCCACGAGCATCGAATCATCCTCTCTCCATTTCAATACGTATAACATCTACAAGATCTGCTCTTTGCAGACCCGCAATCAAAGCTCGGGAAGGCACCTGCAGTTGCTTGGAGCGGAAAACGTCCTGAGGAGGCACAAGCCTTCCACGAGCATCGAATCGCAAGGCTGAATCAAAAGTCCTATCTTCCACTACTGTGATACGCAAAGATTGAGGTTTCATATAAAAACCCCTACCTCAGCATTGGAAGGTCTGAGTGATTGGGGGCGGCAAAGGATGGGCACAATTCAATCGAGAATCTTGCCTAGCATTACGACAAACCACAGTGACCCAAGAATCCTCCCGAGGAGACAAATTCCGCCCTACCACAGTCGAAGGACGCTCCCCACCCTCGTGAGGGTCATTCTTCTTGCCTTCCTCATGACCTTGTTGGGGAAGATGCTCTAGATCAAGTACTGTTTGCTGAAACATGTGCTGAGGGTGGTGGTCTTGCATTTCCATATCTTGATCCTTAGGGCCCCGCACTACCTCCGTATTTTTGTCGCATTCCGAAACGAAATGGCCCAATTGACCGCATATGAAACAGTGTCTTGCAAAAGTACCCCATTTCAACTCATACACCAACGTGTGTAAGCCTGGAACTTCAAAACGAATTTTTGTCGGGCAAGGTTTGCCTGTATCCCACAGCATACATGACCGGTTCCTAGTACAGGAAGCCAGCCGAGGTTCCACCAAAACCTCACCAAGGGTTCTCAGTACCATAGGGAGAAGTCTCCAAAGATGCGTAGGAAAATCCACCACCTCTATCCAAATTGGGCAAGCCTGTCTCAACATGTCCTGAAATTCAGCCATGGGCCTCCAAGGGACCACATGAACTAGCTGCCCATCCATAAACAAAGGAATGTGTTGCATAACAAGAGCCCATACTTCCGCACAACAAAACAGAACCTCAAAGAATCCCTTTGGGCCATCATAAATCTCTTCAACCAAGGGAACCTGCATATGCCCTAAAGCATCATCTGGGCACTGTTCACAACTAACAAGCATAGACTGCAGCCAAGCACGAATTCTAGTGATCAAAGGAGTCCTTCCAGTAAAATAAAATATGGCTGCCCCCTCAGGAAAAGCAGCTATCTGTTGTAGGGACAGGTCGGTTCCCATGACTACTACTACTTGATCCCCTTTCGGTAATGTGCTAGCTTTATCCTCATTACTATGAACATAATCCAACATAAGATGATTGGCAGTTGCCAGCATGAACTGTAAATACTAAAGACCCATTAGGTTGTGGACACGAAACATGAACCTCAGGCTGAGGCAAATTCGGCCCGAAGGCCGGTTCTTCAACAGACATCCTATGACGTTTGCCCATCTCTTCACTATCCAGCAACGGCCCGGGTTCATCTGCCAACGAATTACCATCCGAGTCAGCCAAGTCTTTGTCATTCCCTTGCCCGATCTGCTGATCAAGAAAGGCCATATCGATACCATTAGATTCCTACAGGTTTGCCATAGCAGAAGCAGATTCCGATCTGGAATTGAAGATAGAAGCCCAAGATGGGGAGATTCAATCACTTAGGCAGCTACTGACTGACATTGTGCTCAGCCCCAATCTAGAGGAAGGAGAAATTCAACCTAGCATGACCGAGGAGCTCACCCGCATCAAAGAGGAAGTACAACAACTCCAAAAAATGGAGGAGACGATGAAGGAGGCTGTTTCTTGGGCAGAGATGCTCAAGAAAACCCAACAACAAGTAGAGGAGGCGGAGCAATGGATTCAAATTGCAAAGAAGGGGAAACCCCTAGCACACGCACCTATAACAACCATAATCAATGACGCATTGGAGGAGAAACAAAAAAGGAAAATGCAAGCACTCCATGTTCGGGTGACGGGGCTGAAGATGCACGAAAAAGTGGATGAGGACACCAAGGTGCTATACACGTTAATGAATATTAAGAAAGACACGCATGTCTCCGCTTGGAGAGTGGGCAAGAAAAGCACAGAAAAGGAGAGCTGAAAAGAGTGTGCACTCATTCTCCGCTTCCCTACCATGGAGGCTAAGAGAGACTTCCTAGCTCAATGCCATACATTGAAGGGGACCGGTGTGTTTTTGGGTGACGATCTCACACCAACCCAACTAGCCCACATGAGGGAGTGCATACCAAAAATTAAGGCAGCCAAGGAGGAGGGCAAACTCGCCTTCTACAGAGGAGGGAGAGTGGTAGTCATGGAGAGGCACCACAAATGACAGCGTGAGACCTATGAGACCTATGGGACCAGCCTTGCAATGGCAGTTTGGAACTGTAACGGAGCCCTCCGATTGGATGTGGAAGCTTTTGAGGAGACATTCATAGGGAGAGATATAGTATTCTACTCAGAGACACATCAGGGACCACATAATACACTTCCACGGGTGACATGCTATAGATGGGAGTCAGCTTCTTGCAGGAAGGAGACATGCACAAACCACAGTAATCGCGGGTCGGGAGGAGTGGCAATGTTATTCAAGGAGCAGCTACAACAGATGATCTAGATAGTCCGCAGAGATGAGCAGGCTAGATACATGTGGGTGAGAGTGCATAGTAAGGAATGCACTTTGTATGTTTCCATATGCTATTTACCCCCTATGACATCCCGATACGCCCCACCCAAGCAGCAATCACCATATGTGGCTTTGGATGAGGATATTTGGGCGTTCTCGAAGGAGGGTGAGGTTATCTTACTAGGAAACTTTAATGCTAGGACAGCCTCCCATCAGGTGTCCTTCTTTGATGCGTCTGAGAAGATGCTGCAGGAGCACGATGTGTCATAGCTATAGCTAGAGAGGACATCTCACGATATGGGGGAAGTCACCAAATATGGGAGATACCTTGTGGAGATGGGCACAGCACACAGGTTGGCCATTCTTAATGGCCTGGCTAGATACCCCCTATCTGGCGCCTTCACATGTTATCCTCACCGACATGGTGCCAGAGCAGTAGACTATGTTCTTGCCCCACTGATGCTCATATCTCACATCCAAGACCTCTCAATATCCCCACGCCTTCTCCAAGTTGCAGTGGATCATGCCTACCTATCATTCACCATCGACCTCCAATTCACTAACATGCAGACCCATCATGCAGCTCACTGGCACCCGAGATACCTCTTTTCCAGAGAGACAGAGGAAACCTATGAGGCAGAGATCCTTAGATTGTTACATGATGCAAACCCTGACGTTCCATTACAGGAGTTGACTCAACAGTTCAATGAGGCCCTATACATCGCTGCAGGTGTAGCCTTCCCACACTCATGACCCACACAGAGAGCCTCCACCAAGGTGACACCTCGGAACAGCTGGTTTGATGATGAGTGCCGTGAGACCAGAGCACGGCTACAGAGAGAGATAGCATTGGGATCCACTACCCATAGACAGGCACAAATACTCTTTAGACGCCTCACACGGTGGAAGAAGAGAACATTCTTGGCCCAGTTGGAGCTAGACCTATATCAGTTATTCTTGAGCCATGACTTTAGAGAGGCTTGGAGGCTTTTCAAAGAGCATTGCCCGACCACACCTATTACATCTACCACTATCTGGGAGGAGTATGCAGCTAGTCTTTATACTGTGGAGGGTTAGCCACCTCTTCCTGACCCACTTGAGCCTTGTCCAGAGACCACTACTTTCTTTACAGAAAGTAGGGTCCGAGAGGCCATTAACAGACTTAACAAAGGAAAGGCACAAGATCACGATGGATTGGTAGCCGAGCACTTGATCCATGCTATAGATTTGGTGGCAGGATTCCTAGCTTACATGTTTAACAAAGCCATGTGTGAAGGCCTACCAGAAAGCTGGAGCACGAACACTATTGTGCCTATCCTCAAGTCAGGGGACCCTACTCTACCGAGTAACTATCAGACTATCATGGTTGGGCATACATTGGCTAAGTTATATGCTTCCATCCTTGAGCATGAGTTAAGCAGGTGGGCAGAGATGTTGGGTCTTAGAGCCCAGGGACAGGCTAGCTTTAGGAGAGGCTTCTCCGCATTGGATCACATCCTCACACTCAGAGCAATCATTGAGGAGGGAAGGGCCCATGGCCGACGGGACCTACTATTGCTTTGTGGACTTCCGCAAAGCCTTTGACACAGTACTGAGAAACAGGCTGATAAATAGATTGCATACCATGGGAGTACCTAAAGAGCTCAGTTGGGGTATTTTGGCACTGTATGAGAGAGTTGTGGGCAGAGTCTGGACACCTGAGGGCCTTTCAGCACCTATTTACTCCACCATTGGGGTGAAGCAAGGATGCCCTCTCTCTCCGACATTATTTGGCATGTACATTGATAGGATTGTTGACTACATTTCACAGGAAGGCGAGAGAGGAGCTCCACTGGCTGGCACTTGGATACCTCTCCTACTATATGCAGATGACATTGTATTGATAGCTAACTCTCCAAAGGGTCTACACAGACACTTGGATGCACTACACTCCTATACTTTGGATAGTGAGTTTTCAGTGAACCTTGGTAAAACCAAGGTGATGGTATTTAATGCTACACCACAATGGGTCAAGAGATCAGCAACTAAATTCACATATGGATCTGAGGAGCTAGAGTATGTGGATTTTTATACATACCTAGGAGTCTTATTCACAAGGCCCACCTTTTCTATGCGAGAGGCAACAAACACTAGACTGATCACGGATATAGAGTAGTAGGTGGTTAGGAGAGGATGTGCTCAAAGGTGCAATTCCAAGAACCCCGTACCAAGCTATGGCTCTTCGATACACTGGTCACATCCACACTACTTTATGGAGTTCAGATATGGGAGCCTAGTCTTGACCACCGTAGCAGATCAGGGCGCTTTTATGACGGATGGAGGTCAATGGAGAAACCCCTAGTGTCCATGATATCCACGATGATCACATGTAAGGCCTCAGTGCCACATGAGATCATCAGAGCCGAACTAGCAACTATACCGATTGCGGTAGAGACCCTCACCTGATCGGTCGCATATATACATAGCCTATGGGACTTACCCAGACATAGATATGCACGGTTGGCCCTTGAGTCCTCCAGGCAGCTTGCCAAAGAGGGTGATACTTCATGTTGGTATGCAAAGATGTCGGCCTTGTTTGAGTTGCATGGCTTTAGCATGGACAAGTTACCCCCCTTCTAGTACTCCCTTGATGCACCATCTCTTGATCTGAGCAGGTTGGAGATCCGCAAGATCATCAGGATGGATCTTACCCAATTGGATATCAGGCAGACATGGTTGATGCCAGGGCAGGAACTAGGGACAAAGATGGCTTTCTACCGTATGCATTTCCTTCATACTACAGAGGATGGATTTATTGTTCGCCCAAGAAACATGGACACCCACCTTTCCCATGGGATCAGATGTACTATTGGCCAGTTGCGCACCTTCTCACATCAACTAGAGATTGATACTGGCAGATATAGATCCATCCCATCAGAGGAGTGCATATGCCAGATATGCCAATTAGAGCCAGAGACAGAGGAGCAACGATAGGGAGGTTTGTTGATGGGATTTGTGTTGGCAAAACAAGTCAATAGGATGGTCAACCTCTTGCTTTGTTGCCATTGCCCAGCGTATTATGAGGTCCGTGGCCGTTTCCACTCTCTCTTTAGAGATGGAATTGGACCACTATCTAGAGTCATGGATTTTACCGATCAGCGATGCCTTGGCCTCTTTCTTCTTGAGATACGACGGCTTCATGACATGCGCCTCGAGAGTACAACTGCCCCACGACATTGAGGCCCTTCACAAAGGCAGCTCACAGACTTCTTTGCAAAGGAGACTCAGAAGACTTCAATACAGTTACAACCACAGTCCACACAAGAGCCTCTCTCACCGCCACAGTCCACACACAAACAAGGAGTACTGATTGATCGAGCCGCTCAGCTTAGCCGATCCAGATGTCCTAGGCCTCGGCACAGACACCGACGACACCTTCATAGGCGGATACAAGGGATTATTGCTCGGGCTAGAGCTAGGTCCTCCATACCCACATGAGACTCTACCATTTGGAGCTCATTGTTACTAGATGGAGCTCTATGTTTTACACATAGCTATAGTTAGTTTCCTTTCTTATTTTGCTTTGTGCTACATACATATTTTGCCCAGACAGTTGTACCATCATACACAGACAGTTGTACCATCATACACATGATTGTAACTCATGGTCTCATAGGTCATTTTGGCCTTTTGTAGATGTTAATATATCATTTCATTTCATCTCTCTCTCTCTCTTTTTTTTCGTAAAACCTCTCTCTCTCTCTCTCTCTCTCTCTCTCTCAACGAGTGGTTGGTTATATTATATCAAATGAGTATAAAAGTGGTATGACTAAAAGAGGTGCAACAGTTAGGGCAAGGTCCCTGAAGAGACTGCTCAATGCAAAGTGCTAAATCATCTCGGGTCAAGATATTAGCATGTTGAATAAGATCAAGCTACCACTCAATAAGTCCCTTAAGTTTCACAACATGACTCTGGATACCCAAGGCAAGATAAAAAATGAAGGCACTGTGAGTGACCCAAATATGCCAGCAACCCTAGAATCTAAGAAAATGAAAGAGAATCATCCTATGGGGTTACGTCACACCATGATCTTTAGCCTTTCCAAAGACCCATCAAATGGATGCGTCTGAGTCCCCCCCCCCCCCCCATGCTAAATGGCAGAAAGGACCCGAATTTTCCAAGACAGGAGAAGAATTTGTGACGGGAAGACTCAACTACAATGTAACAAAAGAACAATTTCCATTGGAATTTGGAAATGCCCCTGCAGTGAAGAGCCGATGCAAGTGAAAGACCACCCAGCACCATTCTCCAAATGAATATTTTGGAGATGAATAGCATCTTGTTGAGCTATCCCTCTAGCACTGTCAATTTCCACTAGACTCTAGATTTGTGCAATCCCCAAAGTGCATTAGCTTTGGTGGTCAGCCATGAGCGATCCTTGATCATAAGATACTAAATCTAATTAATCAAAGAAAATTGGAGACTCAAACACCCTATGAGTTCCCAATCCTGCTAGGGACATTCAAAATCTAAGACAAGAAAAGGTTGGCGGTCTTGCAAAAGGCTAGAGACCTTGCCCCAAAGATCATGGTAGCCATGAGGGACTTGAAAGACCCATCTAATTGTGCAAAAAGACATTAGTGTACCTCAATTCAAGAGAGTGGCATCAGCCACCGAGACCAATCCAAGGCGGAGCCATGAAATTAAAGCTGATGTGACACCACGAAAATTTCCATTTTTGCAATGAATTGACAACCAATCTGTCCTCTATCGGATGCCATTGGACTTTGCAAAGCACCATTTTCCACAAGCACATCAAATTATGTGTGTGTGTGTGTGTGTGCGCGCGCACACTCATGCGTGCATGCACATGGGCACATGCATGTGCATGTGTGAAGATTGATGAATTAAAATATTATGAAATGGGCTTCTAACTAACCAACTAAAGCCAAAGAGATGGCCACAAAACAACCTAAGAAGGCCAAAGGCTACTATTGAAAAGAAGACAATTTATGGAGAAAGCACAATTGAAGTGGAAATATAAGATCTCCATTCATTCAACACAAAGACAACTCCAGCACAAACCATTGCAACTACTTGCCACAACAACAATCCCAAAGCATGACCAATACAACCATGAATATTAGGACATCTAAATAAAATATAAAAGCATTTCATGTCCTTCTCGTATGCTAAAGGCAAGTCCAACATAGAAACTAAAACAAACAAGGATGTTCTGGCTGCAAGATAACAAACAATGGCAATTTATCCAAGACCCAAGAATGGATGGTGGTGGGTTGACATGTCACAAAAGACCACACATGGGGAATATAAACTTGCAACTACCTGATGGATATTGGTCTCAAATGTAACACAAAACTAGTTTAGTAATGTTGTTGGTGCCATTAAAAACAACAACAGCCAAAAGGGCAACTTTGACACACAACCATACAACCTTCGTTGAAAGAAGACAAAGATGGATATTGGTGTCAAATGTGACATTGAACTAGTTTACTATTGTTGATGGTGCCGTTAAAAATAACAAGAGCAAATGGAAAATAAGCAAGTTGAATTTTTACCAGGACAATACCTTTCCCCAAAATGTAAATTGATGTTCCAATTTTTTTGTTTTTGATCCCTGCAAATGGGGCATCAAGGTATTGCTAGTGGTTCCAAGTCATTTCCCCAGAATGTAAATTGATGTTCCATTTTTTCTATTTTTGATCCCCACAAATGGAGCATCAAGGTATTGCTAGTGGTTCCGAGTCATTCTGTCAGAGTGAAGCAATGCGGAAGCAAATGACTGTGACAGAGAGTGAACAGAGAAAGAAGAGAGAGCAAGAAAGAGACAGTGAAACACAGAAAATCTGCAGTGAAGAATGATGTATAAGGATGCAGAACTATACACGGGTGCAAAGAAAATATCTATGTATGTCTCCACCTCGAGGATCTCAATCTCCGTCAGCCCCGAGAGAAATCTCTGCAATTAGCAGGCCGAAATTTGTCAAAGACAATGCACAAAGACTGCTGGAAACTCAGCCTATTTATAGGCTGAAAGTAATGCCCATAAATGATCAGATCGGCTGCATTAAATGCACCGCAAAATAGTAGGACGAGTCTGGGGGCAGCCAAGCTCCTCCAACAACCGTCGAAGCCACACAATCTCACGTGTGGTAGAAGACTTAGCTCGATACTCTACCTCAATCGAAGATAGGGCTACCATGGGCTGCTTCTTGCTACTCCAAGAGATAGCACCAGCACCCAAGGTAAAACAATAACCTGTGGTAGACCACCTTTGATCCACGTCACCAGCCCAATCCGAATCACTCTAACCTGCAAGAACAAAATCAGAAGCACCTGTACCTACTGGATAGGAAATCCCGAGGTCAGAGATCCCCCTCAAAAACCGAAGTGTCCTCTGAGCAGCTTGCCAATACACCTGCTGAGGTGCACTCATGAACCCAGCCAAAAGACCTACAGCAAAACATAGATCAGCCCGTATATTGAGGAGCCAAATCAATGATCCAATCAGCTGACGGTAACGGGTAGCATCCGCCAAAGGAGAATCTGCGTGTGAAGAGGCCTTCCAATTTGGATCCATAGGAGTAGAAATGGACCAACGAGTAGAAATGGACCAACAATCCTCCATCTCAAAAGTCACCAAGAGCTCCTGCACATATCTCTACTGAGAGATGAAAATCCCCCTTTGAGACTAATATATCTCGTGGCCCAAAAAGAAATGGAAAAGTCCTAAATCCGTCACCTCGAACTTCTGATGTAGGGCTGCCTTCATCTCAACGACCTACTGGGCATGATTACCTGTAACAATAAAGTCATCAACATACAAAGCAAACAACACATGACCTCCCTCAGAAGTGTGCACATAAAGCTACAAATCGGCTTTAGAGCGCTGATATCCCAACTTGGCCTGAAGAAACGAATCAATCTTCTCGTTCCAAGCACGCGGAGCCTGATTAATGCCATACAAGGCCTTCTTCAGCCTGTAAACCTTCCCATCTGAGGAACCAAAGCCAAGAAGCTGCTCTACATAGATCTCCTCCTTCAAATCACCATTCAAGAAGGCCGACTTCACATCCAACTAAAAGACATGCCATCTCCTATGACTAGTCAAGACAAGAACAGCATGAATAGTTGCCATGCAAGCAATAGGGGCAAAAGTATCATGGAAATCAACACCTGGGCGTTGTGCAAAACCTTTAGCAACAAGGCGAGCCTTGTGCTTGTCCAAAGAGCCATCACTATGGTACTTGGTCTTGAAAACCCATTTGACACCAATCACCTTCTTATGAGAGAGACAAGGCACAAGGTACCAAGTGCCATTCCGCTCAATAGCCTCCAACTCAGCTTCCATCGCTTTCCACCAATGATCAGACTGTAAAGCCTCCTTCACTGATATAGGCTCTCTATCTGGCATAACACGGGACATCAAACAATAGTTAGAGCAAACAAGCTCCATAGTATGTGTCTGGTGCTGCAGTGACCTCCGCGGTCCATCCTGCAGTTGCCACTCCTCAGGGACCCCCTCAATCCCTGAATCTCAAAGTGTGTCATGGGCCCAATGAGGAGGAGGCCGCAAATCTCACCTTGGCGCTCTCTATCTGCTGAAGTTTTTGGAAGGTCCAACGGCAACAGAGGACCAATCGGTGAATCCAATGGCTGGGTAGTAGGCTCCTCCACCCGAAAAAGAGTCCTCAAGAGACACAGGCTCAAGAGGAAAATATAGGGTGATCCTCACTCCTCTCTGGGGCTAGAACCTCCACGAACCGAACACCACGGCTCATATAGACATCCCGTTTAACAAGATCATACAATCGGTAGTTTTGAGATTGCAAGCTATAGCCCACAAACACTTGTCTTCTGGAAGCAACTTCAAATTTGTCACGCTGTGTCTTCGGGATGTGAACATAAGCATCACACCCAAAAACCCTAAAATAAGAAACATCAAGCTTTGATTCAAAGTATGCCTCAAAAGGAGTCATACCAACAACAACGGAGTAGGGAAACAATTAAGGATATGAAATGAAGTAGCCATAGCCTCAGCCCATAGACACTGAGGTGTCTCATGATGCTCCATCATAGTACGGGCCATCTCAATCACACTGCGATTCTTCCGCTCCAAAATGTCATTCTCTGAAGGGTGTTTGTATTGGCAAACTCCTGGTGTATGCCATGATCTGCACAAAACCGAGTAACCTCATTAGAAACAGATTCTCCGCGATTCTTCCGCTCCAAAATGTCATTCTCTGAAGGGTGTTTGTATTGGCAAACTCCTGGTGTATGCCATGATCTGCACAAAACCGAGTAAACTCATTAGAAACAAATTCTCCGCCCTTATTCGATCGTAAGGTCTTCAGTTTCCGCCTAGATCAGTTCTCTTCAAAGAGCAACCAATCCTTGAAGTTGGAGAAAGCCTCCGACTTCAGCTTCAAGAAATAGGCCCATGTCATCCTGATGTAATCATCTGCAATGAGCATGAAATACAAACTCCCTTAAAGGGAATCCATCCTCATCAGTCCACAAATATCGGTGAAAACAAGCTCCAAGGGTACTAAAGACCACCTCGAAGCCTTGCTAGGAACATCACGAGTCTACTTCCCAGAGATGCAGGATACACAAGGCTACTGATTCACCACAATATCTGGCAAAACCTCGAACAAATTGGTCCTTAGACACCTTCTAAATGTATTCATGATTGAGGTGACCAAACCGAGCATGCCAAAGCTCGGACTAAGTTTGAGAGGTAAGAAGAAGAGAAGTCAAGGCAGAAGAAGACCGCAACTTGTAGACTCCATTCTCCTCATAACCTGAAGAAATAACCACTCTCGATCCTCGATCAAGAATCCGAAAAAAGTCCACATGAAATTCGACCAAGAGGCCGAGGGCACAAATCTTGTGCACTAAGAGAAGATGATACCCCAAAGCCGGCACATAAAGTACCTCAGATGCATAGGCACCACCACGCCCATCTGGAATAAGATACATGTTGCCCCGTCCCTGAATAGGAAGAGACGAACTATCTCCAAGAAGAATCTGACTATGAAAAGGCCGCAAATGAGTAACACCTGCTAAAGGAGAAGTCATATGCCTAGAGGTACCACTGTCAACAATCCACTCCCAAGTAAATGGGGCCGTCAACGTAGCATCAGAAGCCGGAAGGGTCTAATCCTCAACCACCTCCAAATGGAGGAAAGCAGCTGATCAGGAAGTAGCCACCGCTTCGGAATCCTTCGAAGATTTCTCCTTCTTCTCCTTCTCCTTCTTCTCCTTGTCAAGGCAATCCTTCTTTCAATGACCTGTTTTGCCACAAATGTGACAAGTAGACTCCTTGTCTTTGTCCTTCTTAGATTTGTCGTTCTTCTTCTTTTGGTCCTTCCCCTTCTTCTAGAGGATAGACCAACCAAAGCTTCAAATTTCGAAGCATTGGTTCCTTTCAATTGCTCCTCTTGGTCCAAGACCATAAGAACAAACTCTTTCCACCGAAGAGTCTCAAACCGTTCTAAAGCAATCAAGGCGGAATAAAAACCACTAAAGCAAGGCAATAACTGTGAAAGAAGAGTTATCACCATGTATTCAGAAGTGATCACCTTCCATGAATTTTGAACCTACATCTGAAGCTGCCGTAGCTTATTGATATGCTCCCGCATGGATGATGACTTGTTGACACTCATAGTCCTCATTTGCACTTCCAAAGAAACTCGCTTTATGACAGTCATCCGATTATACATCTGAACCAACTCCAGCTGTATCTCCCTAGCCACTGTCAAATGCTCTATATGAGAGAGAATGTAAAAACATGGATCTAGAACATGGCTTGAGGCGGAAGCTATGGAAGTTGGAAGAGAAAGAGTGAGTTCATGAAGACACTGACATGACTGATTGTTACACAAGTGAATTAGGTTTCAAGATGGAATCTTGGACTCATAAACACAATCTTGTATATAGACTAACAATGACACAAAGACTTTACTGAAGAACAAAAGTACTATGACATTGCATTAGAAAAGAGGGCAAGTACAATGCTTTATAGGAACTGGATGGTAGCATTTCTCCTACTATGCTTATGGGATTCTAGTCCTGAGCCCACACTGCTCCATACAAAGAGGCTAAGTACGTGTGATTGCAGAAATCTCAACAGATAACAACTGTAGTACATGAGAGAGATAAAAACGAGCAAATGCGTGTATTGAGTTTATCCCAATGTGCCTGAGCCTTTGCCAACTCTGTCTTTTCACTCGAAGAGAGTTTGGACTCGTCTCGCAAAGAAGGACGATTAATAGCCTCTATAACAAGCTCCACCAAATCATAGGACTCCAATACGGCAAGCATCATAACCCGCCAGATGTACTAGTTCTCACCATCGAGCTTTCGATCTGAAGGAAGAGCCGGTAGGATGGGCACCTTCCGATCCATGATCGCCTGAAACTCTATCTCGGCCTCAGAAGACATCTTCACCTACAATGCTTACACAAAACACAAAAAGCAGTCCCCCTTCTGTGAAAATATAGCCTACTAGGGTTGAGGTTCGCTCGTCCCGTTCCTTCTTCATCCACCGAACGAAATGAAAAGGTAAAATCTGCACTTGAAGGCCAAAAACGCAACCTTCTTCCTTCTCTAACAGCAAAACAAGCAACAACTTCAACAAATCCTCTCTTTTCTCACACGCCCACTGTGAAGAAAACTGCTAGGGTTTGCATTGAGGACACACAAGAGTGTACGACCACGACAAAACACAAAGAGACAAACGTAGACAGAGAGCAAAACTCAAAACTCAAACACAGAAACTCCAACACAAACAAAAGAAGGGAGAGAGAGAACACAACTCTGAAGTGAATAAATGCTGTAAATGAATGTAAGAGAATACAGTGTCAAAAGATGACGTACTAGCGAGACAGTAGGGTTTGCAAGGAGGAACACAGAGTGAACTCGACAAACATGGAGAAGAGAAGAGAAGAGAGAAGAAACTATGATGAATGGAATGATGAAGACCTGAATCATGGAGTGAATGTGATACAAGGGAACGAGGGTACCGTAGCACAAGGAAGATGATGAAGACAGCCACGAACCACGAACTGCAATGTCCTCCTGAAGGGGTGTGAGGATAGTGGAGAGACTAGAGAGAAGAGGTGACGAACTAAATGAATCAGCCGTGAGGAATAATTGAGAGAGTGGCCTGTAAATAGGCACATTTAGTCTAGGATGGCGCCTCTTTTTAGGGCTGCAAAACCTAAACGCAAAATGCAAAAACGCAAGGTACGGGTGAAGGGTTAAGGGCGAAGAGTTTCTCAACACCCCCTCTCAAGCCCAAAAAGGGAAACAAGAGAAAAGTGAGGTGGAGATGCAATGCTACATGCTGAAGAATGTTCATGCAGCAGATGCCACTTGGACAGTGTCCCTCGTGGGAAAATTGTTCACTTGCCCAAGCACCCTAGTACAAAGATGATGAAAACATGCAATGCATAGGAGGAATGTCAGACTTTGTGTGGTGCCGAGAACCATAAGGATATGTCTGTACTCGATCTTGGGAGATGGCTCCATGCTGACCAAGTGACCAAGGCAAGAAGAGAAGAGGAGGAAGAAGATGTAGAGAATCCCTAAGATCCAAGATTTCCACCCGTAAAGTAACCTGCAGTAAAGAACACTAGACAAAGTGAACTGGAGAACCCGAAACTTAACCTTGCGACAGAAGCCACTAACTCCGTGCATTCATGCTGGCAAGAATACGAAGGTCTCATCGCAAAGTCGCGGTTGAGTACCTCCAAGGTCCCGATCTAGGTGGTACCTGAAGATCTTGGGTATTAGTAGAAGAGATGACTAGTCGAAGACAACCACCCCAAGAAAGTAGAGAATGGGTGAAGAACTTCATGTGGAGTAGGCTCCTCCTCTGAGGTGGGAGTTGGAGGGGCCCCTGCTGAAGTCAAAGAAGAAGTAGATGCCTCCTCTAAGGGCAAAGAAATAACATCCCCCTCTGAGGTGGGAGTTGGAGGGGCCCCTGCTGAAGTCGAAGAAGAAGTAGATTCCCCCTCTAAGGGCAAAAAAATAACATCCCCCTCTGAGGTGGGAGTTGGAGGGGCCCCTACTGAAGTCGAAAAAGAAGTAGATGCCCCCTCTAAGGGCAAAGAAATAAAATCCCCCTCTGAAGTAGATAGGGAATCCAAAAACTCATGGATCACGGACTCTTAATTGTCTGATGATGAAGATAGTGCCACCGGTCGTGCCAAAGAAGGCATTTGGGGTGCCAAAGAGCTCCCAAAGGTAGCCTCTCAAACCTAAGTAGTCGAGGGTAGCAAAGGGTAGGAAAGGGTGGGGCTCAAAATGAGCAAGAGATAGACAACAATCATTGTCTCTCAGTGGAGCGGATTGGGTAGCCAAAGAAGAGGAAGAAGTTGAGCAGCCACTGTCTCTCGAAGGAGCGGATTGATGAGGAGACGGTATCAAACAATCACTGTCTCTCAATGGAGCGGACTGCAGATCCGTAGGTCGTGAAAGCCACTGTACCTGAAAATAAGTGGAAGAAGACTACCGTTGGCATTGCGACGATCTCCAAGAGGTCGTAGCACCAATCGATCCTCCATGTGCTCGAAAGGACTTAGTGCGCATCGGATGCGTCTTATTGCCTTAAGCATGGTACTCTAATAGCCGATGCAAAATGATCTCCGTGGCCCAAAAAGGAGAGGTGGCACAAGGAGTGCCTCGTGGAAGACACATATACTCTAGCGAGGTGGGGAGCAAAGGTCGAAGTCGGCAAGCATCAGCGGTGTGTCTGGTGATGCCACAATAGGAGCACCCAGTAGTTTGGTCATCTATCGGTAAAGAAGCCATGGATACCAGTGTGCCTTCTTGAAGAAGGAAGAGATCAATCACCATGAACCACGAACCGCAATGTCCGCCTCAAGGGGTGTGAGGGCAATATAAAGCACGAACTGCAATGTCCGCCTCAAGGGTGGGAGGGCAGTAGAAGGGTTGGAAGTGAGCTGCCAGTGAGAGGAGGATGTGACCAACAATAAGAGGTTGCAACCAATAGAAAGACGCAGGTGGGAAGAGAGAAAGACTAAAAACGCAGGAAAAACTAGCAAGAGCAGTCAATATGCAAACAATGTGTGGTAGGCTGGGAACAGGTGCCAGACTGTTGTAGACAGCAATGGCCAACTTGGACCGCAATGTCCTCCGCATCTGCGGTGTGGACAACAAGCTGAAATACCTGAAATCAGCAAAAACGAGATTATTTTCTGAATGGAGAGTGATCAGCAACAATTGCTCTAATTTAAACAGCTGCAAACTGTGGGTGGAAAGCTGGAAATAGGTGCCAAATTGTAGATGACAGCAAGGGATATTGAGACTACGATGTCCTCTACAAAAGGGGTGTGGGCAGCAAACTGAAAACACCTGAAACCTGCAAAAATGAGATTTTGATGGAGTGGAAGAAGAAGAGAAGTGGATGCTGAACCCATCACCAGTTTTTCCCTTTACTGGAGTGGAGGATCTTTGCCACTGTTTGAACAAATCCAACTCTAATACCATATCAAAAGATGACATACCAGCGAGACAGTAGGGTTTGCGGAGAGGAACACAGAGTGAACTCAGCAAACATGGAGAAGAGAAGAGAAGAGAGAAGAAACAGCAGACAGAGTGGACGACCAAAACACAGGGTACTAGAGGTTGCCTGATGGAGGAGGGCTGCCTACTGTCGCCAACAGCTAGAAGCTGCAAAGTTCAAACGTAGAGAGCAGATGAGGGTGGAGGTGCTGGCGATGAGGAACAGGACCAAACGCAGTAGGAGGGATGGTGCCAGACAGGGGCAACAGCTGGAAGAAGGGGCTAGGGCACTGCAAGGCTAGATGATGAGGTGGCAGAAGTTGCGAAGGCTAGACAGCCACGTGGAGGTAGGCTGATGGCTGAAATCTGCATTGGAGAGTGTGAAACCTAGACAAACAGAATAAGGCTGAATGGGGGCAGCCTGTCTATTTATAGATGTAGAAGGATGCCCCAAAATTTACGATTTTTGAGAGACCACTAAAACTCTCTCGGACGGCTCCCCTTTTTAGGGTTTTTCATTAATTAGGTGTGTTTTGGGGCTATTTAAGAATGCTAATCAGCTGAAAAGCATGTTTCAGCTCAACACCCACACTTGCCTCAACCTTGTTCTAATGCGCAGCCCACCTACTCGCACTTGAACGCTGAAAACACAGCCTTGTGTTGCATTAAAAACTCCTCTTCAGATAATTCCACAAATTTCAAGTGCTAAATTCAGTATACAATGCCTTCTACTAATGATACAGGTCCCAAGGTGGTTGCTAAACCCTAATTTTTGCAAAACTTTAGGATTTACAACAGAATTCTCTTTGCTATCCATCAAATTTGGCTAAGATAAGCTGAGATCTCCTAAGAATGGGTTAGAATAGGTGTTAGAATGCCAAAGAGAGAAAATTCAAAGATTCCTCGCACAAAATGGCTAAATTTTGCTTGCAACCTGTCGAATCTGCCGGGTATCTGCTGCCCACTGCCAAAGGGCCCCAAAACTACTATCATCGACCTCAAGATGTTGCCGTTTGATCCTCATGGTCCTCCTACTAGCGCCCGATCCCCTAGGGCCTCTTGCTATTGTCTCCTGCAGCAAATGGCTGAAAACTGGTCTTAGTTCTGATCTGCAGCAAATTCTCTCTCTCATATATAGGCTGGAAAACCGTCTGAATGGTTGAAACTAGGCCCAAAAAACGTTTTCTTAGTTTGAATGGTATTTTTGCCAAGTGGCAACCTAGTAAACCAAATTTTTAACATTATCCAATCATTAAATAATTTTGAAAACGAATTTTAGCCCTTTTGACCTTGCACAAAATTGAATGTGCCTATCCAATGATCCATAATTAAATTGGCTAGGCCATTAGCAACCTAGAGTGGTCCCCAACCTCTGGTGACCCTTAGAATAGCATTAATTAATTAATTAATGATAGTCCCTAGTGTCACTACTGATACTTATTGGCCAAACAATTGTCCTAGGGTCAAAAGTAACACCAATTGACCGCCAAAGCCCAACTAGCATAACTTGTCACAACTTTTTCCTTTGACACCTATACTGCATCCTCAGGGTCCTTTGCCTATTACCATGAAATAACTGCTATGTGTATCACATGTGCTACACAACCTTGCACATTTGATTAATAACTTAATAAAATGTTATCAGCAAGATTAAAGCATCTCAAAATTTCATGTCCCTGTGACAGACCAGCCCCTAGAAATCCATGCAATCGTCCTCGATTGCATTGCATTGTGCCAAAAGAAAAGCATACTGTACGAGAATTTCCATGAGGCATCACGGTCACAACATTGGCCACTATTGTTTAACCATGCCATATACCCCAAACCTGCTGAAAATTTCTAGCCAGCAAAAACATAACATAAAACTAAAAAATTATCCAAAACTCTTGTTAGAAACCCATTGGATGCATCCATAACTCATATTTCTCAAATGTTCTCACTTCACAACCATAGTAGAGCATATTCTCAACATAAACCATGGCTGAAACTATCAATGGCATTCACTAAACATGCTCCTACCCATAGAACCAGCTGATAACCATTGAGAACTGCGCATAATCTAATCATATGCTGATCTAAAAACTGTTCACAAACTGTTGCAAATGTAATCCAAAGCTCATCACAAACTAATCACAAACTCATGCAAAAACTAATCCATAAGTGACCATAAACTAATCTCTAACTAATCAAAAACTCAGCTGAAACTGATCAGAATAAATCCCAAACCGATGCAAAAGTATAGTTTCAGAGCCATGGTAACAACCATACTCATCTACATACATCTCACATTGACAAGTATACTAAGTAGTGACCTCATGGCAAACATATTATCACGATAATGCTTTGGATGCATGCTGAATACATCCGAGATCCACTACACACAAGAGTTGTCCATAACTGGAAGAGTGGAAGTGCTACCTCCCCCTTGAGCATTAGGCACCACTCTCGACCCCTACTCTACTGAACCTAGCTAAGCGCAATCCAAAGTTGGCTCTAACTGAAAGGCATCTAGATAAAGCTACAACAACTGAGGATGGTCTGCCAAGTCATCCTCTTCCATCCATTTTGCATACATTGGTAAATAGTTCTAAAACTTCACCAAATATCTCCTAGAAACTTTACCTCTGACCTTTCTTTCCTTATGTGCCAAAATCTACTTAAGTACCAAGCTCTCATCCAATTCTCAATCTCAGGCTGAATTTTAGTAGATACATCCTCTAGCACAGCACCATAAAAAGGCCTCAACAAATTGAAATGAAAGATATGTTAGCTTTCTCTTTTTTCATTCTCAGTCTGTCATCTCCTGGTTGTGAGCTCCTGTCAGAGTCTGGCAGGAGACAGAGGAGCTCTGTCAGTTTTGTGTTTGCTGATTTAGTATGCATTCCCTTCTCGGGTGGCACTCAGCCCAAAATGGCCCTTTTTGTGTGCAATCGGCCCATATTTGGGCAGGTCGGCCAGTTTGTGTGCAGTCAGCCAGTTTGTGGGCAAGTCGGCCAGTTTCAGCCAGGTCGGCCAATTTTGGCTGGTTTGGGTCTATATATAGCAGCCCCCCCAGCCATTCTCTTACACATTCTTCTACAGATTCAGCACACACTCCCTCCTCTCCCACTCCAGCATTGGTGCTGCCATTGCTTCCAGTCTGTTCTGGTGCCCTCACTGACGCTCCGGGCTGTGTGCAGGGACTGATCAGTCCACAGTTTTGTATTCAGCATTCATTACAGTCAGTGCAGATTTTCTACCTTCATTTTCTGCTTTCTCTCTCTCCTCCTCTGTGTTCGTGTTCTTCTTCCGTTGCGCACTCTCACAAGATAGTGTATCCACCAACGTGGAGGTAATTTCAATCAATATGCAACATTGTTGATCCTCTCCAAGACTTGTAAGGCCCCATAGTATCTCACACTCAACTTTGGATATAATCTCTCTCTTCCCTTCATCTTTTTCAGCCTTGTCTTTTCAAAATGTTACAATACATAATCACCCTCCACAAACTACAAAGCATATCTATGGCGATCAACTGCCTTCTTTTTCTTTTCGTGTGATCTCTGAAGTGCATACTTTATCTTTACATAAGCTACATCTAAGCTTTTCACATAGCGATCAGCCTCAAAGATCTTATCCTTAGTGTGCAAAATAGGTAGTATCTTCTTGCCAAAATAAAATTCATGTAGATGTCTAGGAAGCTCAAAAATAAAATACATTGCAATGCTCTGCGAAGGCCTATCTAAAATAGGCAAGGGTTGCAACAAGCCTGGCATCTTTGGCCTATCGTGCTTTACCTTCTGGCATACGATGCATGTCCTGACAAACTGCTCTACATTATGCTTTAAAGCAAGCTAATTAAAAAAATGCTCCATTGCCTTAACTGTGGTATCAATATCTTTCCTTTCTGGTTGCAGTTTTCGACTTGAGAGGGGGTGTTGAGCTAAAAATAAATTAGCTTTTTCAAAACAACCCCAAAACTCAAGCTAATTAATGAATTGAAATCTTTTATTAAAAAGAAACATGGTCCTAGAGAGTTTCTACGTCCCACATGCAAACCCTAAATTGGAAGGCCCTAAACTTTTTATAAATAGATAGGTTGCCCTCCATTCAGCCCAATTTAGTTTTTGTAGCTTGCGGTTGCCTTCTCAGCTATGCACACCGTGTACACGAAGGATATCCCAGCCGAGCCACTGTCCATCACAGACTACACATTGGCGCCTGATTCCCAGCCCTTCTTGGTGTTGGTGATCGCTGTTTTTTCCTTTCCAGCCATCATGTGCAGCAGGCGATCTGTTCTACACTGCTGTTTACTTCATTTTGTACCTGCCAACTTGTCCACATCATTTGCCGGTTGTGTTTGCTGTATGACCAGCAGCAGCCTGCATTTCCACTACCAGTCCTGCCACATCAGCATTCTGCTACATTTTGCTGCCCCAGGTGCTGCCCAGCCTACCATGTCATCACACAAATCTGTGTTTTGCTGTTTCAGCCCCAATCTACCCATCTATCCACTGATGCAGCCACACATGAGCAGTGTTTTCTGCTGCCAAACATCCTCGGAGACTATCTTGCTGCATTTCGGAATCCGTCGGGGTACGACACACCTTTTAGTTCATACTCTTTGCCTTGGTCCTCGAGACATAGGAGTTTAAGGGTCAATATTCAATAATTGTATAGTGTGTTTGCTGCATAAGCATTGTATTCCATTTAGCTTCATTCATTTCATTATTCTCTATGTTCATTGTCTCTAAGTCACCCTAACCCTAACTGTGTTCTATTACAAGTTTGTGGTTTGTTGTACGATTGTATTTTGAGTTTCTATGTTAGGGCATTTCTTTAGAGTGCTAACAACTAGGCCATCACCTTTGGGACTATATGATGGTATGTTTTTTTTCGTTTTACAGTTCTTTGAAAATGGAGTTGTACAGCAACTACTTGATGAGCACAAAACAAAAGCACATCTATTAATTGCTGCAAAAACACTGAATCTCATGCAACTGGTCGTTGTTAAGTTTATTGCAAGAACTAAGTTAAAAAGCTTGGTTCAGCCATAGAGTTAGAATTTCTATTGAGTACAATGGCTTGAGCATTTATGAGAAATCAAAGGTATCTATGAGTACATCAAAACATCCTTGTTTTAGACTCTTTTGACCTGATTGGATCCATTTAAAGAGCAAGCATTTCAAATCCTCAAGAAACAAATAATATGAAAGTACAAATTATCCACCATGTTGGCACAGTTAATATGCACTATCATAACATACAGTGACTACCAGAAGTTCATCTCCAAACATGGAAACTAAATGGTGGTAAAACAAAAGTAATGGCAGTCCTGGTATACACAGATGTATTCTACAATCAAATGTTTGAAATATACGTTAAAGAGTATCTTACCCTGTGATCTCTGACTGTTTAGACAAGTAACCAAGCCAAAACAGTGCCTTCTGCAAATTCAGAATATAAACAACAATGTCATCAAGCCAAACGAATTGTGATTGTTAATTCACTCAATAGCCTAAACAATGTGTTACTCATAACATCCACAATTGTTAAGCATTCATCATAACTTCATTAATAGATGTTCATCAAGCACTTTGACAAGGGAAAGTTTCCAAATGACTTGTAAAAGGAAGAGAGTAAAAGGGAGGGAGGGAGGGAGGATTGGTACCACATTCATGTCACATGTGCAAGGTGTAAAACTTTCACAAAGCTGTACAATATTTAAGGAGGGAGGGAGGATTGGTACTCATTCCTATGCAAGGTGTAAAACTTTCACGAAGCTATAGAATAAGCCTATATAAAGCGACTTTGTTACATACAGTTTTTTTCGACAAAAAGAAAATTCCATTAATGACACCTCAAAGAAATTCCGTCTAAGGTGGTGTGTATGGCCTAGTGGAACTATATTCCCAAACCATACAAGGGGCTACATGAAAGAAGATAAAAATATCCAATGTCCGCAAAAAGAGTATCTCTCCTAATCCTCTAAGAACCACCTCGCAGCCTCTCCCATCTCTTGCTTAGAGTATGGATGATCCTTGTCCAAATCCTAAAAAGATTCTTTGCAAAGGAAACTTCCTAGACGTCAATAGCATAGCTACACCTCCCAGTCCAAATGTACCAAGGAAGGGTAGTAGCAATCAACTCCCATCTATGGCAATGTCCTTGAGTCCATTAAGTGGGCATCATGCTCAATTTGGCAAACTATGAGGAAAGAATGACTCCCTTGCACATCCTTGTATCCACATGTCGAGACCTTTGTATGTGACCCATGCTACAAACCCCCAAAGTCACAACCATAGTCTCTATTGTGCCATGAAAGACCATCGTGAGGGCTCTCCATCACACCTCCTGAGCTTTGGAACAATCCCATGGACAGTGCCTTTGAGTCTCCTCTAGCTCACCACTTCCCTCACATTCCACTAGGGCCCTACCATAATTGAGCCATGTACCAAATTCCAATTGCCAAACTCTTGTAAGCTACTAGCCATTGGACGAGAGAAAGTTTCCTAGACCTAAAGCTATCATCTAATCGTCTCCAAAAGTCTGACAAGGGATATGAGATACCTTGTCTATGCCAATAAGGAGTGCTTGTTGGATCTACTCTCGTCCTACTCAATTGAAACCTCCTTCCCAGCCTCGTTGTGTAGCTACAAAAAGTTACATCACATGCTCTACCAAGAAATGGATCTCCCCAAACCCAATCTCCTGGAATCCACTGAAATATCTAAAGAGGCCTCCTCTAATGGGCCTAGTGTTTTCATCCATCAATCAAGGAAAAAATTTAGTCTAGGTCAATACACCATCTCATTTCATTGTGTGCCACTACTCTAATCCTCTGTCTAGAGCAACCCATGAACTCTAACTGATTCAAGTCCTCTCTTTGAAGGTGGCCATCCTCCTCTATTGCGATTCAACAAGCATTTTCAATGGTAGACTCTAGTCCAAAAGCTTGAAGGTAAATCTACTAAATTGCTTCTATAGAAATATGCTAGGGTTTGCAAGAGAAAACAAGTGTATGACCACAATTGAAACACATCGAACATAGACACTAATACAAAAATGCAAAACTCAAGAATGAAGATAATTGAAGGTATGAACTTTTCCTTATCCACAAGTACTTTTTACCTGCTAGCTAGAGAAGGGTTTTTTTCTCATGTGAACACCCACCTTGGGTGTGGTACTATAGTGCCTTAGGAATTGTACTTTCATTCTATTATTCTCACATAGTGAACGTAACATTCCAACACTCTCCTCTCGTCGTTCACTGTTCACTGTGAGTATGTGCATGCACATGTGCAACTGAGCATTGACCTAACAATGGTAATTAGAGCTACCTTCTCCACTGCCACTTAGCGCATGAGCTGCCACCACCACAATCACCATTGAGTCTCAATTCAATGGCATGTCCAAGGCCTATACTTCATCCATAAAGCTTGGCTCATAGTTGCCACAAAACCTATTTCATAAGGTTAGGAAACTCATTTTGTACCTAGGCATTTCATAAACGTATAAAGCACCTATTTTAAACTTTCACAAGTGCCATATCCTAAATGTCTTGGGACTTTTGTAACCATCGTTTATCATGGATTTATTTAACATATTGACATGGATATTGGCATTGATTGTTGGAGTTTTGTTTTAAGTTATTCTCTATGATGATTGCACATACTAATGGCTCTTTTTACAACTAAAGTTGATGTTGGGCATGGATAGTGGACCATGATGCATGCAAATATTGATGCTATGTTGAATGTTCATTTGCATTGTATAGAATAATGAATAATGTCAATCTTTGTTCTCTATGTCACATGAGTCATATAGTATATGTATATAAAACTTCTATACTTTTTTTCATCTCGAATGAAACCCGTTTCTAACAATTTACGAAACTCATATGAAACCTATGAAACCCATTTCATACCTCTCGTTTCAAAAACCCTTGGCAGCTATGGGCTGGCTGTGTGTTCAACTTGTCCTGTTTACACAAACGCTATCCGCAACTTGTCTTGTAGCCTATCCTAGACTCTAGTCAAGCCTAAAGTTGCCTGCACATCAACACCACTTGCTGCCCACTAGTCATCAAGATGTTGCTTGCTTCGTCACTATCTCGTAAGCACAACACCACTACTTGTTTGACACCTGCCCGCTTGTTTGACTCCCATCTCAAGCGTTGGCTTGTCAACATGACGTCTACATGTCACCACGCTACCTTTATCTCATATCAATCGCTTTCTTGTTGAATTCCTCTTTCAGCCTACCATGTTTGACCTAGCCCCGCCGCCAACAGCCCAATACACTTAACTTGTAACATTTAATGCTAGACAGCCCAACAGACCTTAATCATCAATTTTTAATGCTTATAGTCCACTCTCATAGGCTCCTATTCAAAAGCTGACCTCATACCAAGCACAATTGGTCAAAATTTTGGAACATTTCACCAATTCCCCCATATTCAGCCTTGATTTTACCAAAAATTTTGGGGCTTTCTTAAAATTGAAGAATTCGTTCATCAATCTACAAAATTTGCAATTGAAGACCCCAAATTTTTGAGAAATTTCGACAAAATTTTTACTACAAAAATTTGTGGCTTCATGAAACTAGCCCAAATTCATCAACATTGAGGCCCAATTAGTCACCTTATGCGATATTCAAGTACATTGGAACTAGTCTAACTTCAATTTTCAGCATCTTCTTCAACATTCTACTCCATCATCAATATCCAAGCTGTATATTGTAAGTTTTTTTAGTTCCTCCTTGCTTTTCTTTTGTGTTGCATCTCCATCTCTACTTTGGGCAACAACTCGTCAAAAATGCCAATATACAACAAGTAATGGAAGATGAAAATGACTTGCTAAACATGTTTGGCAATGATGACAAGTTGAATGGAACCAACTATCCATGTGGCTGTACATGATAAGACATGTCTTGGTTGCAAAACAGCTTTGGGGTTATGTATCTAGTATAGAAAGAAGACTTGCATGCCCTGTATCACAAAATGATGTAGATTTACCTAGCTCATCTTTTAGTGAATAGGGGATCATCAACACCCCAATTGCTCCCCCCCCCCACAATCAATCAGTTCAAATGGGATGGGCAAGATGGCCACAAGAGTATGCCCTAAATCTGACCAACTGCACCAAATGATGGTACAACTGCAGTAAATGCAGTCCAACTACATAGAAAAACTCGGTAAATGATGAGAAGATATCCTAGACAAACATGGGTAGAAAGGTGGTGGCAAGGGGTGACCAAGGCAATGCACAAGAAATGTGCCCAAAACAAAAGAAATTCACTCTAGAATGCCATAGCTCCCATGTCTCCGTCAAACTCTGACAAGAGCTCACAACTAGGAGATGACTAACTGACACAACTAACATAGGCAAGCTAACAGCTGTATGCTTTCACACAACAAGCTAATCCCATAATTTCGAATTTATCCTATTATGTGTGCAATATATGTGCTGAATTGAAGCCCTACCAAAGCAATGAGCGTATGCCTTACGAAGCTTGGCATAGCCATAAACCAATGGAGATCAATATGTGTGTCTTTCATTTTCTAGTATATGCTTTGATACAACAACAAAAAAATTCATAAGCTTCAAGATAAAGCTATCAAATGCATTTTTCTTGGTTACAATCCAAAGAACAAGGGATACTGTCTATATTGGCCCTCTATCAATAAATGTTTTGTCAGTAGAGATGCAGTATTTGTTGAAAGTGCAGAGCGGTCCTTTGTTAACTACAAAAATCAGCCACTTGTGGGTCCAATAGATGTGTTTGACAACTTATTGCCTTTACAATGACCTATTGAAGGGGTACGGAGGCCACTTTTGCATGAAGATCAACAAC
The DNA here is from genome assembly GCF_053477565.2 of Lygodium microphyllum. Taxonomy (NCBI): domain Eukaryota; kingdom Viridiplantae; phylum Streptophyta; class Polypodiopsida; order Schizaeales; family Lygodiaceae; genus Lygodium; species Lygodium microphyllum. The sequence goes on along the minus strand of NC_141138.1, from coordinate 30,912,233 downwards.
CTAATATTCAACCCATTGTTAGGACATTGGTGGTGAGGATGTTCATAATGAAAAGGCTTGCTATTTGAGAAATTAGACATGTTCCTAGATGGCTAATAGATCTTTATGGGACAACAAATAGCTTGTTCCTCTTTCTAGCAAAACTCGAGGAACCACTAGACATGCTCGGGGTCATTTTGTTGCACAAGATCTTGTTGCTACTAGATGTAATGAAGAGCCCACTTCATTTGATGATGCTTCAAAAAGTGAGCATTGGATGATAGCAATGTGACCAAAGTTAGATTCTAGACACAAAAATGGCACATGGAAGTTATTTGAATTACCTCCTAGCAAGCGTGCTATGGGCACAAAGTGGTTATACAAAGGCAAATACAGATCTTTGCATATTCATCTCTTTTCAATCAGAGGGTACTCAACTCTTGATTGACCATATTTGTGGTAGCTCACATAACAATCTGCCTAGGCAGTCTCTATGGCAACCCTATACACATACTCTCCATACTTTTCTTCTTCATTGACACTCATGACTGGTCGGGATAGCTAGTCTAATTTGTGGTGTCTTGGATCTAACCATCCCCTATGTTTCCCCCAAGGGCACAAATACTTAATAGGATCAAAACAATCTCCAAAAAAAAAGAGTTCAAAGTGGTTCCATCGTATTTGCAAGTCCTAATAGACCATTTGGGTAGCCAACAAGCACCCTTTGTCCAATGCCTTGGCCTCTCTAGGGTGACCCTTTGGGCTCCCTTGGTAAAATAACCATCGCATCTACAGTCTCAGTAGATCCTTGGGTAGCCGACGTGCACCCTTGGTCCGATGTCCTGGCTACTTTGGGGTGGGATGCCTTGGGATAATTATGGGCTGATCTATGCTTTGCAATCCCTTCCAGGTTTCAGTTTTGGGCTTGAGAGTGTTAGCCTGCTCTTATTCAGTCTCAGTCTGTCATCTCCTGGTTGTGAGCTCCTATCAGAGTCTGACAGGAGACAGAGGAACTCTGTCAGTGTGTTTTTAGGCTGCTTCAGTCAGCATGCAGCCTTGGGCATTTTACAGCCCAGATCTGGGCTGTTTTTGGGGTGACTGCCCATTATTTTGGGCAGTCGGACCAGTTCTGGTCAGTCGGACCAGATCTGGCCATAGTCGGCCAGATCTGGACACGTCGCCCAGTTTAGCTGGTCGGCCAGTTTTCTGGCTGGGGGGCTATTTATAGCTGCCCCCCCAGTCAGTCCAGCATTCATTCTCTGCAGGTACAGCACTGCTCCCTTCGTCTCCGTCTCCGGCATTGGTGCTGCCTCTGCTTCCAGTCTGTCCTGGTTCCCTCACTGACGCTCCGGGCTGCGTGCAGGGACTGTTCTGTCCATTCCAGTGTATTCAGCATTCATCTCAGTCAGTGCAGACTTTCTTCCTTCATTCTCTGCTTCCTCTCTCCTCTCCTCTGTGTTCGTGTTCTTCTTTCGCTGCGCACTCTCACATGGTATCATCGCCTGATTGAGAGCACGGAGGACGAGAGAAATACCTTACTGCTGCTGCCCACAGTTCCACAACAGCCAGGCGATTCCTTCAGACGGCTGCCAACAGGTCTATCCCAGCCAGGCGACTGCATCAGAAGGCTGTACAGCCTGCGTTTGCTGTACACAGGGGCTGCCACGTCATCCAGTGACGCAGCAACCCTGCGTTTGCTGCCAGGCGACCTCTTCTGCTGCAGGGCGACCCTCCTACAGCTTGCGTTTTGCTGTTTTGCAGGTCGCTTCTACCCCGGCTGCTCCTATCCTGCAGGCGACCTCTGTCTGGGCTTATTCCCGGTGCTGGTGGTCTCGATTCTGGTGTTCGACATCAGATCTATTTGCGTTTTGCAGATCCAGGTGTTTGTAGGCACTCTCTGCCTGCATCTTGGTGGTTGGTGACCACATTGTTGGTCCTATTTCGTCAGCGGCACAACTTTCTTTGGTATTTTGCAGATTGGAAGATGTCTTACCAGTTTTCAGGCTTTGAAGACTCAGAGGATGAGCTTCTTTCTCATCATTCCTCTGAGCGGAGGCGGGACTATCGTGAAGTTCGACATCGGGAAGACCCTTCTCGCACTCGTCCTTCTTCAGTCCATGCATCTCAGAGGGTTCCATCTACTGCGAAGGTTTCTTCAGTGAAGACTGCATCAACTGTGCGGATACCTTCCTTGATTCCCTCTATCCAGGTGCCGATTCTCCCTTCCTTTCTGAAGAAAGACAAATTGGATGGTTCCAACTATTCCCTATGGTCATGCAAGGTGGCTTGCATCCTTGATACCTTTGATCTGTGGAAGCTTGTTTCTTCGCCCATCGACCGACCCCCCGTGGATTCGTCCGATGGCACCTCTATGGACCGTGCAGCCTTATGGGATAGGCTCAACTCACGAGCCCGTTCCTTTCTTTTTATGAGTCTCCATGATTCTGTTCTTGTACATGTTCACAGGTTAAAGACCGCGGCGGAAGTATAGACAAAGCTTGCGTCTTTGGATCAGCACAAGACATTTGCCCACAAGATTTCCCTGGAGAAGAAGTTGCAGATGCTCAGTCTTGATGGTTCTTCTTCCATGAAGGAGCACATCACGAAGATGGAGGATATGCGAGGCGAGCTAGCCTCTCTTGGTCGTCTGATATCGTCTGAGGATATGGCGATGATTCTGTTGACTCAGCTGCCATCACCCCGTTATGATGTTTTCTACACTAGCCTCATCACTACGAGAACCCGTGAGACTCTCCTATGGGAGGAGCTTTCCCCGCTTGTCTTGGAGCATGACGAGCGACTCAAAGAGGTGGGAGCCAGTGGCTCCACCAAGGCATTTACGGCTGCCACAGGTGGTGGCAAGAAGAAGAAACAAAAGAAGGAGAAGTCCAAGGACAAGCAGGAGGAAGATAAGAAGGATGCGAAGGAGAAGAAGCCCAAGTGTCCCCATTGTGGGAAGGGCACTCATCCCGAGGAGAAGTGTTGGCAGAAGTATCCCCATTTGAAGCCTAAGGAGAAGGACTCGAAGGCGGCCCCAGCCACAACAGAATCTGCGTTTGTGCATCTCTTTGTTGAGGAAGACACTGCCCTAGCTTCTACCACACAGGAGAAGCCTTGGCTTGTCAACAGTGGAGCATCTTCACATATGACCTTCCGTCAGGATTGGCTTCAGGATCTTCGTTCCAGAGGGGGTACAGTCATCATTGGTGACAATTCTACAGTTCCTGTTCATGGAGTGGAGACTTTACCTATGTTTTCTGACAGGCGGTCTTCCTCCGCCAAAGTTCTCTATGTGCCTGATTTGGGCTTTAACCTATTATCTGTGCATGGTCTTACTCAGTTAGGTACCCGAGTCATTTTTACTCAGGATGCAGTCACAGTGGAGGATGCTTCTACAGGTGATGCTCTTTGGACAGGTACACAGGAGGGTGGGCTTTATACGCTCACAGCCTTGGCTGCGCGGACTTCCCATGAGCTTGGGCTGCTCTGGCATGCCCGGTATGGTCATTTGAACCTCGATTCTCTTCGCCGGGCTTCTAGGAGGAAGATGGTGGAGGGACTTCCTGATTTCCCTCCCCTTCACACTTTGTGCCCTAGCTGCTTGAGGGGCAAGCAGCACCGACAGCCTCACCCGCAGGTTGCTTCTAGGAGGGCTACTTCTCCGCTTGAGTTGGTTCATACCGACCTTTGCGGACCTATGGGTACGGCCTCCCTTGGGAAGGCCAAGTATTTGATGCTGATTGTGGACGACTTTAGTCGTTATGTGTGGCCTTATTTCTTGGAGTACAAGAGCGAGGCGTACTCCCGTTTCTGTGAGTGGCAGGTGTTTGTGGAGACCCAAACAACTTCCAAGGTCCGTGGTGTTTGAGCTGATCACGGTGGAGAGTTCACTTCTCACCTTTTCTCTCAGTTTTGCAGGGATCATGGTATTCGGGTGGAGTATTCCCATCCGAACACACCATCAGAGAATGGTGTGGTGGAGCGTGCGAATCGGACCATGATTGAGATGGCCCGATCTATGCTGGAGCATAGGAGTCTTCCTCATTTCCTTTGGGGTGAGGCCGTGGCTACAGTGGTGTATATACGCAACCGCTCTCCGACTTCGGCGTTACAGGACATGACTCCATATGAGGCTTTCTTTGGAAAGAAGCCTTCCGTGTCCCATTTTCGCATCTTTGAGTGCGATGCTTTTGTCCATGTGGACAAGAAGAAGAGGAAGACGAAGTTCGACTCTAAGTCGAGAAAGCTTATCTTCGTTGGTTATAGTACGACCACGAAGGGATATCGGCTCTACGACCCGACGACTCGGCAGGTTGAGGTGAGCAGGGATGTGATCTTTGATGAGGCTTCGGCCTCTGAGGATCCGATTGATGGTTCTATTACAGATGTTTCTTCATCATCGATGGACCCCCCACCACCACCTTCTCTCCCTTCAGTTCCTTCCAGGATCACCCTTAGCACCCCCCCTATACCTCCTCCTTCGGCTTCCCTTTCCCCTTTGGTGGATGTGCCTTCGTCTTCTACGAGCTCTTCTACCGCCACTTCAGGATCTTCTTGGGATATACAGCCTTCTTCAGATGCGGAGGATTTACCTTCACTCGGTGAGGGAGAGTCCCTCTCCGATTTGGGTGCTTTACAAGTTCCGGAGACCCCCCAGTCTCCCTCACAGAAGGAGTCTCTCAGGATTCCTTTATGGTATCGCCGGCTCATGCAGGATTCAGGTGTTACTCACTTTCCTGCTTCTTCTTCAGGTCCACGTCGATCAGCACGTTTACAGGCCCAACGGGACAGTTCACTATGTGTGAACTATGCTCTTATGTCATAGATTCTTCAGGATTCCGAGCCTTCCACTGTGGAGGAGGCTCTGGCACAGGATATTTGGAGACAGGCTATGCAGGCCGAGCTCGACTCCATCGAGCGAAACCATACGTGGGAGCTTGTACCGCGTCCCGGAAACGGAAGGTGATTGGTGTGAAATGGGTCTTTAAGACCAAATATCTTGCAGATGGCTCCTTGGACAAGCATAAAGCTAGGCTTGTTGCCAAGGGTTTTGCCCAGCGTGCAGGGTTGGATTACTTTAAGACTTTTGCTCCTACAGCTAGGATGTCCACCATCCGAGTGCTTTTGGCTCTTGCTGCTCATCACCGTTGGCCTGTCTATCAGATGGACGTCAAGTCTGCTTTTCTGAATGGCATTCTTAAGGAGGAGATTTATGTTTCACAGCCTCCTGGTTTTCTTGTGCAGGGGAAGGAGGATCATGTCTACAGGCTGCGGAAGGCTCTTTATGGCCTAAAGCAGGCTCCTCGTGCTTGGTACCAGCGGATTGACCGCTTCTTTCTACAGAGTGGCTTTGCGCACTCCCCTTATGATCCCAACCTCTACTTACGGGTTGTGGATTCTCTTTCGGTGTTCCTCATCTTGTATGTGGATGATCTTATCATCACAGGGAGCGACACTCAGCAGGTGGAGCATACACGGTCCATTCTACAGCAGGAGTTTGACATGACGGATCTAGGGATCCTTCACTTCTTTCTAGGTCTGGAGATCTATCAGATGCCACAGGGCATTTTTATCTCGCAGCACAGGTATATCTCCGAGCTTCTTTCGGAGTTTGATATGGCTGAGTGTCGGCCTATCTCATGCCCTATGGATCCTGAGTCCAAGCTTTTGACAGCTGGAGTTCCTCTTACCGATCCCACCCGTTACAGGTGCCTTGTCGGCTCTCTTATCTGGCTACTTCACACTCGGCCGGATATCTCCTTTGTGGTGGCTTTATTGTCTTCCTTTATGCAGACTCCTACCCAGAATCACTGGCAGGCGGCCTTGCGGGTTCTTCGCTATTTGCAGGGGACTCGATCCTTTGGGATCATGTATGGAGATGGGATTACCCTTTCTAGATGGAGTGATTCTGATTGGGCAGGTGATGTGGATTCGCGACGATCCACTACAGGTTATGCTTTCACCCTTGGATCTGGTGCTATCTCTTGGAGCAACAAGAAGCAGCCTTCTGTGGCCCTTTCTTCTACAGAGGCTGAGTATCGGGCCCTATGTTCGACCGCTATGGAGGCAGTTTGGCTCCGTCGCTTACTCGCGGAGATTGGCTTTTCCCAGACCGGACCTACGGAGCTGCGCATGGATAACCAGAGTGCTCTTGCTCTGGCCAAGAACCCGGTGTTTCATGCTCGTACGAAGCACATTGAGGTTCAGTATCACTATGTTCGAGAGCGGATCATGGATTCGGAGCTGGTGGTGGTCTATTGTCCTACGGCGGCCAATGCAGCTGATCTCTTTACGAAGCCGTTGCCTCAGGCTTCTTTGCTTCATCACATGCGGTTCTTGGGTCTTCAGACTCTCCCGGGAGTTGAGAGGGGGTGTTAGCCTGCTCTTATTCAGTCTCAGTCTGTCATCTCCTGGTTGTGAGCTCCTGTCAGAGTTTGACAGGAGACAGAGGAGCTCTGTCAGTGTGTTTTTAGGCTGCTTCAGTCAGCATGCAGCCTTGGGCACTTTACAGCCCAGATCTGGGCTGTTTTTGGGGTGACTGCCCATTATTTTGGGCAGTCGGACCAATTCTGGTCAGTCGGACCAGATCTGGCCATAGTCGGCCAGATCTGGCCAGGTCGGCCAGTTTAGCTGGTCGGCCAGTTTTCTGGCTGGGGGGCTATTTATAGCTGCCCCCCCAGTCAGTCCAGCATTCATTCTCTGCAGGTACAGCACTGCTCCCTTCGTCTCCGTCTCCGGCATTGGTGCTGCCTCTGCTTCCAGTCTGTCCTGGTTCCCTCACTGACGCTCCGGGCTGCATGCAGGGACTGTTCTGTCCATTCCAGTGTATTCAGCATTCATCTCAGTCAGTGCAGACTTTCTTCCTTCATTCTCTGCTTCCTCTCTCCTCTCCTCTGTGTTCGTGTTCTTCTTTCGCTGCGCACTCTCACAGAGAGGGGATCTTGAGCTTTAAAATGAATTACATCTTGATTAGCTCTTTATTGAAGCCCCAAAACATGCTTCTTGCTAGAAGTTTCATTAAATGACTACTTTCCTAGAGAATGTTTGTGTCCCACATGCCAAACCCTAATTTGGAAGGATCCACTCATCAGCAATTTCTATTCAGCCATCAAGCATCAATTCCCAGCCTTCTCTTCCTGCCTAGTGATCATCAGACCACTGCGTTTTTAGTGCTACACTCATCTCCAACTTGTGTTTACTGACCAACTGTTGAGAAACCCTTACCTGCAGTTTGCGTTTTGCGTTTAGGGTTTCACAATGGACAGCCCCAAAAAGGGGATGGGCGCCCACAATGGGGCACCAGCCCGCGCCCTCCCTCTAGGCACCACCCTAGACAGTCTCTTGCCTATTTATAGGCTGTCTCTATCACTCATTCTTCATGGTTGATTCATTCAATCCGTCACCTCTTCTCTCCAACCTCTCCACTGCTCTCACACCCCTTCAGGAGGACATTGCGGTTTGTGATTCGTGGCTATCTTTATCGTGCATCCCCTTGTACATCTACCTAGACATGGAATGTGCATCCACACAGACAATGCATTCACACCCTAGTTACACACCTTCTTTCACACACACCTCACATTAAACACACACATGACACACCACCGACACATGGATGCACACACACCATATGCACATGCTCACATCCCACACATACTTCATAGATATATACCACACGTTACATTAAACACACACACGGCACACCATCCACACATGCATGCACACATTGTATGCACATGCTCAAACCCCACACATATCTTCATAGACATACACATGGACACACACCCATACACAAACTATGCACATACCGTACACCTACACACACTATGCACACAAAATACATCTAGACACCTTGTGCTACGGCACCCTTGCTCCCTTGTATCACATTCACTCCATGATTCAGACCTGCATCATTCCATTCATCAAAGTTTCTTCTCTCTTCTCTTCTCTTCTCAGTGTTTGCCGAGTTCACTCTGTGTTCCTCCCCGCAAACCCTACTGTCTTGTTGATATGTCATCTTTCGACATGGTATTAGAGCTGGATCTGTTCAAACAACGACAAAGATCCTCCACTCCAGTGAACGCAAAGACTGGTGGCGGGTTCAATATCCACTTCTCTTCTTCTGCTACTGCATCAACACCTTACCTAGTGGCTGCTCTCCTCTACACCTATTGTTTTCTGCCTGTGTTTTAATATCTATTGACAACTGGTGGCTCTTCCCAATCAGCCTGCAGCTCCTCCCTACTATTGGCAGCTCAAGTAGCTATTCTCTACAACCCAACGGCTCTTTCTGATCTGATGGACCTTGCATTTCCAGCTGGTAGCTCCTCCTTCTCAACCAATGGCTCCTCCCTTCAACTAGCGGCTCCACCATACTATTGTACCCTGCGTTTTTCTACTGATAGTTCTGCCCAGTCCGCTGACAGCTCAACCTGGTCTGCTAGCGGCACTTCCTAACTAATGACGGCATTCCAGCACCTACTTCTAAAAGCTACGTTTGCAGCTAGCGGCTCTTCCAAGTGAACCGACGACTACTCCTGACTGTTGACTGCAACCTCTTACTGTCGGTAGCATCCTCCTCACGTTGGCAATTCACTTCCAACCCTTCCACTATCCTTCCACCCCTTGAGGCGGACATTGCGATTCCTGTGTTGGGAATAAAGGGCCATCATGCGTTTTATATGTGCATGGGTGTGAACGCACCCTTAGCAAATTGTACTTTCATACATATATCTATCTAAAAACCTAAAGTGATACACTCGTCATTGTACCTACAAACGAGCTCACTCTCCACTCTACTCTCTTGCACTCTCTCTATCTCTTACTGCGCATAACGACTGTCTGCCTCAATCTTCGTGCCTAATTGATTCCTACAAATTGGTATCAAAGTGCAGAATGCACACTCCCCGAGGTCAAAGGCAGCTCGAATACAGCTACTGAGTGTGTGACCATCGGCAGACATGAAACGAGTAGCAATTCCAGATTGCAGTTGCAGATAAAGAACGTTAGTAAACAGTCGAGCTAGTCATGAGCTACAGGCATCGTGGGTAATTAGGTGCGAGCAGAAATCATTGGCGGATTGCTAGCGGGCAACAGTCGGACACACGACGGGGGCTGGCTACGTGATAGGTAACGAGCTACAACGGGTTGGGGGTCCAGCGTGGACCACGGCGACTGCAGGAGTAACGCGACAGGTGACAGCTGCACGGCGACAATAGGCGCGCGATGGACGGAACTGTCAGCGAGGCTCACGGCGACACCTGGTGGGTCATCGGACCCATCAGAATTTTCTGAAAAAATTCAATCTTTTTTGAAATTTCTTTTACCCATTGACAGGGTTTCGCGCGCGCAAGCACAAAATCTCAGATCTATGCAATTTTGGCCCAGAAATTTGGGGCTTCTCCAGACTGAGTACTGTTCGTGAAAAATTTGAGGCATTTGCGTCAGCATTGCAGACATTGTGCGCATTTGAATTGGGGATTTCGCCAAAATTGTTGAAATTTTTCTCATCTTAGTGAAATTTATCAACATTGGACCCACAACAATTTGGGGCTTTTCCCAGATTTGAGAAATGTGATGCATGACAAATATATCTATCTCAGAAATTGCAGGAATTTTGTGACATTTTGTCCTCAACATTTGGGGCTTTTCATGTACATGCGCAAATTGGGCTGAAATTTACCCAATTTCGCGACATTGATGCACATTCCACCCCGTGCAATTTGAGGCTTTTGCAATTTGGGCAAAATTTGTGCAGCATTTGGTCATTTTATGTACATGCAGGTTGAATTCCGCGCAATTTGGACATCAACACTTGGTAAAATTTGAAGGTTTTGCTGAAATTGCTTTATTTTGCAAAATTGGACAGTCCTGTGCATGACAGAGGAAATTCAAATGTATGTTTGATGCTTTTGAGCACAAAATTTTGGGGCTTTTGACCATTCGTGTCAAATTTTATGCCCGTGGGTACATGTACAACAGAAATTGCAGCTGAAATTTTGGGATTTCTCATGTAATGTGATACACATCCCCTTGGAAGAGCTGTAATCAGTTGGATAATGCTGTAGCACTTGGTTTGGTGCTTCTGAAAATTTAATTACAGATCTGAAATCTGTACTTCTGCGTGGTCATTTATTGCTGATTGGTACTTGTTTGTAACTTGGTCACTTGGGTGACAGTTTGGGCCTGCATTTACTGGTTTTTTTGTCACATTTGGGCTGAAAATCATGGCTGGCAGCAATGACAGCAGTAATCTGATGCACATAAAGAAGCTTGAAGGTGCACACAATTTTGCAATTTGGCAAAAGCAGTGCTACAATATCCTGTTACAAAAGAAGCAGGCAAAGCGGATCAAAACCAAAGGGTCAAAGCCCGCGGACATGGATCACGACGATGGGGATGAGTTGAATGAGCTTGCACGCTCAACCATAGAGCTATCAATTTCTGATGCCTTGCTCTTCAACATTGAAGGTTTGGATTCTACATATGCTATATGGACTAGACTGGAAAAACTGTATGCACAGAAGAGTGCTGCAAACAAAGTGTATTGGCTGAAAAAGCTTATGGTTGCGTATGAAAGAGGGTACAACAATGTCTACTCACTTGAGTGAGTTTAACTCCATTTTTAGCCAGTTGGTTGCCTTGAAGTTTATGATTGATGAGGAATTTAAGGCTACTTTCTTGCTTTGCACTCTACCAGAGAGTTGGAATACATTCAAGACTGCTATGAGCAATTCTAATGTGATCCTTTTGTATGCCGGTGTAGAGAGTGCTCTAATTATGGAAGAGATGAATCGGCAGAACAATGCATCCAGTAAGTCTTCCAGTGCTTTGCATACTAGGGGTAGATCACAGCAAAAGGGCAAATATGATGGCAAGGGACGCACTAAATCATGTACCAAAGATGTTGAATGCCATCATTGTGGAAAGAAGGGTCACTTTAAACGTGACTGCTACAAATGGAAGAAAAAGAAAGGAAAAGGCAAGAAAACAAATGATAGCAAGGAAGAGAAGAAGGACAGTCAGCCTAAGAAGAGCAGTGTAAAAATTGAAGAGGTGAATGTAGTCACTCATGACACCTTTGGTGATGGAAAATGGAAGATCTGTAAGGGATCTAGGGTTATTGCCAGAGGTTGCAAGAGTGATACTTTGTATCCACTTCATGTATCTAGTGTGCGTGACCATGTTGTTGCCGTGACCGAGCAGCCAAGCATTTCTTTGTGGCATGGCCGGTTGGGACACATAAGTCAAACAGGAATAAAAGTGCTTTCTCGTTTGGGTTACTTGCCTTGTCTTTGTTATGCTGATTTTGAGCATTGTGATCATTGCATTTATGGCAAACATGCACAGACGTCACATAAAAAATCTCTTTCTTTGAAATCTTCTCCTCTAGAGTTAGTACATTCGGATGTATGTCAAATGCCAGGATTATCTTTAGGGGAAAAAAAATATTTTGTCACCTTTGTCGATGATGCTACAAGGAAGATATGGGTTTACCCTATTCGTAGCAAGGATGAAGTGCTTAACAGATTTAAAAATTTATTGGCATTGGCTGAAAATCAGACATATAAGACACTTAAGTATCTTCGCTCTAACAATGGTGGGGAATATGTGTCCAAGGCCTTTCAGGCATTTTGTGACAACAAAGGGATAAAGAGGGAGCTCATTGCCCCTCATAATCCGCCCCAAAATGGAGTTGCAGAGCGTATGAACCGGACCATACAGGATAAGGTCCATACGATGCTGTCGCATGCTGCATTACCCCATGGTTTTTGGGCAAAGGCTGTTATGACAGCCGTTCACTTAATTAATCGGTCACCAAACAGGTCTTTGGGAGGGGGAGTTCCCCAAGAAGCGTAGTCGGACAAGCCACCTTTATATGCTCATCTGAAAGTGTTTGGTTGTGAGGCTTTTGTGCACATTCGTAAAGAAAAACACAGCAAACTTGAGCCAAAGTCCTATAAATGCATTTTCCTAGGATATAATGACGAGGGTGAAATGGGATATAAATTGTGGGATCCCGAGAAAAGGAAAGTAGTACACAGCAATGACGTTATCTTCCGGGAAGATCGCATGCACAAACAGCCCGAATAGACTGAGGAGGTCCGTAGGATTGTATTCCGAGAAGAAATACCTTTTGGACAGCAAAATGTGCCCGCTATACAGCAGCAAATACATGTTGTAAATGAACCTGTGAATGCAGGAAATGATGCTTGAAATGATCAGCCAGCTATTGCCCATGAAAATGAGCCATTACATGTGCAAGAACAGCCAGGACAGCAAGCTGTTAATGCTGATTTGCAGGCTGAAATGCCAGGACAGCATGCTGAAATGGAAATTTCCAGGAACAACCAGCAAACAATGGCCATTGGGTTAGAAGATTATCTAGGGCTACTAGACAACCCGACAGATTTGTTCCTGGTGCAATTAATGTAGCTGATTATGTCATGTTGACACACTGTGGTGAACCATCTTGCTTCAAGGAAGCAATGGACACACGGGACAACAAGAAATTGTATAAAGCCATGCTGTAAGAGATGGAATCTCTTGAAAAAAATGGCACTTGGGACTTGGTGCAGTTGCCTAAAGGGCAGAAAACCCTTCCATGCAAATGGGTTTACAAGATGAAGGTCACTTCTAGTTCCTCACCCAAGTACAAAGCAAGATTGGTTGCAAAGGGATACAAGCAGAAGCATGGAATTGACTTTGATGAGATTTTCTCTCCTGTAGTCAAGATGACTACATTAAGAACCATTTTGGGCTTGGTTGCAGTTGAAGATATGGAGCTCATACAGATGGATGTAAAAACTGTGTTTTTACATGGTGATCTGCATGAAGACATATATATGCAACAGCCTGAAGGGTTTGTTGAACAAGGGAAAGAAAAAACGGTATGTAAACTCAAAAGGAGTTTGTATGGGCTGAAACAAGCACCAAGAGAATGGTATCATAAGTTTGATACATTCATGCAATCCCAAGGCTTTCATAGAAGTCAAGTGGATCACTGCTTGTACACCAAGAAGGCAGCAGATGGCAGCCTGATTATCTTGGTTTTGTATGTTCATGACATGCTGATTGCTAGCAGGGATACTCATGCCTTGGATTCATTGAAGCAAAGTCTTCATGGCAGCTTTGACATGCAGGATCTTGGTGATGCAAATCACATTCTTGGCATGCGAATACTCAGAGAAAGATCGAAAGGCTTACTCTATCTATCTCAACAGAAGTCCATCTCCAAAGTTTTGCAGTGTTTCAATATGGAGGAGGGAAAAACAATCGGGGTTTCATTGCCTCTATATGTGAAACTCAGTGCAAAGGATAGCCCTACATCTTATGATGAGAAGGCTAAAATGGCCAAGATACCTTATGCTTCAGCTGTTGGCAGTTTGATGTATGCTATGGTTGCTACACGGCCTAACATTGCCTTTGCAGTAAGAGTGGTTAGCAAATACATGGCAACCCCTGGCAAGAAGCATTGGGATGCATGAAAGGTATTATGAGATACCTCAAAGGCACAAAGGAGTCGTACATCTGCTTTCAAAAGCAGATGGCATCTGTTATCGGCTTTACAAATGCAAACTACGCTGGTCATGCAGACTACAGGAAGTCCACTTCTGGGTATGTGTTTACTTTCACAGGAGGAGCAATCTCTTGGATCTCCAGGCTACAAAAGTGTGTTACATTGTCTACTACAGAAGCAGAGTATGTGGCTGCCACTGAGGCATGCAAGGAGGCTTTATGGCTTTCACGTCTGGTGGGAGAGCTTGGCATCTCAAAGTTACCTATTCTCCATTGTGATAGTCAGATTGTGATAGTCAGAGTGCTATCATGCTGTTAACCCTCAAACGAACGAAGGTGGAAAATCCGGAAAAGCTAAAGCAAAAGACAAAGGCCAAGGCAAAGTAAAACGGAAGACAAAGACGCACAAGGAGAAAAGTCATAAATAAGGAAAAAAGGAGCACAAGGAAAAGCGCAAGTCAATACTTTTGTAAAAGAGCACAAGCGTATCATGGTCTAATTCAAGGAACGCCAGGCTCTCACCCATGCAATTTGTAAATGTAGACGAGCGGTGGAAAGGAGGCTAGGAAGATAGAAGGACAATGGGAAAAATGGCCTAGACCACGGCCGGCCATGTAAAAAAGGGAATAAGGGGATGACCGCCCAAAAGGGATTTAGGGTTTTGTATATAAAGTTAAAAAGTGAATGAGAAGCTCATTCTTGTGTATGGCCAAAAGTGACACTCCTCTTCTTCTTCTTCTTCTTCTTCTTCTTGCTTGCTTGCTTAAGCTTATTCTTGAGAGAGGAAGTGTGAGAGTGTGAGGGAGTAAGCGTGTGAGGGTGAGGGACCGGGGAGGAGTGTGAGGGAGTGAGTGTGTGAGGGTGAGGGACCGGGGAGAAGAAGCTCTCCATCTTCTCCTCTCTTCTTCTCTTCGCTTCTCTTCTCTTGTCTTGCTCGCGGCAATGGAGCTTGGAGCGTGGAGCTTGCTTGAAGCTTGCACTTGGATCGTGGAGTTACCGGAGTGCGCGAGAGAGGAGGTAACTCAATCAGCATGGAGGTCAGCTCACTACACCCGTAGATATGGATGGCGCGTCGGCTATGTGAGAGGTACCCATTAGTGCTCGGCTTGGAACGCTTGAAACAATAAGTGGTCCGTGAGTCTTGGCAGTTGAGTGAAAGCTCCCACATTTTGGTTCCATTGCCGGGACCAACGTATTCAAGCCTTGAGCGCTTGTGCGCTTCGAATCGAGCATTGAAGTAGGGTTTTACCCGAACCGGTACTTGAGGTAGATAGGTAGGAAGCGAGGAAGTTTGAAGAGGTATTCAATCTCCTTAGCAAGTAGGTTTTTGATTTGTTGTTGAATATTAGAGTAGAACCATCCATCTCCATCTCTGGTTTGATTTTTGTTGCATTAGGTTAAGGTTAGGATAGAAAAAAAGAAGGAAAACAATAGGGTTTTCTGTTGCTATATAACAGGCTGAAACAGGGAAATAGGGGCACATATTCAGATTTCTGGCTGGAAGAGTACGAGAGACTAACCTTTGAGGTCACAGCAGCCTGAGATGGGGCAATAAGAGGCCCAGGGAACCAGAAAATGCCACATTTGACATCATGCCCTCTGAGAAGAGAGTGTGCTTGAGAGCCAGGGAGGGAGAGAGAGAGAGAGAGAGAGAGAGAGAGAGAGAGAGCTCCAGGGAGATCGTCAATGTGCTGATCGATTCGAGCGCCACACCATTTTCACGTACGCCAGGCATTTCCCTCTGTTGCTTTGCATCTAATTAGACGGCACAGCACGATTCAGTAAAGTAGACATCAGCCTAGAGGCGTCGCACGCAACTCGCGGGCCGTCGGCCGCGCAGTCGGACCAATTCGTCCGAGTCCCAGAATAGGATTGCCCTATCTCTAGAGTCGGACCGTCCAACTCCGAAAATCGGACCTCTCCGAAAACCGTCTCACTCCGACAATCGGACCACCCTTCCGATCCGATTCCCAGAATCGGACCAGTCCCAGAATCGGATCGGTCCAAAATCGGACCACCCTTGTCTAACTGATTGGACACTCGCCCCCGTCCGATTTTGAAAATCGGACACTCAGACCCTGAAAATCGGACACAAGGAATCGGACAACCCAGAATCGGACACCTGTCAAAATCGGACATCCGATTCCATAAATCGGACGTGACCAAAATCGGACCACTGGGCCAATCGGACCAATCAAAATTAAACGTCCAATTCCAATAATCGAACTCCCGAAAAT
The DNA here is from genome assembly GCF_053477565.2 of Lygodium microphyllum. Lineage (NCBI taxonomy): Eukaryota > Viridiplantae > Streptophyta > Polypodiopsida > Schizaeales > Lygodiaceae > Lygodium > Lygodium microphyllum. The sequence continues at coordinate 30,896,499 of NC_141138.1, read as the reverse complement.
CGGACATCTGAGAATCGGACAGAAAACTGTCAAAATCGGACAGGTATCTAGAACACGAATTTTAACGCATCTAAACCCTGAAATTGACCCCAAAGGCTACGTAGAGCTAAAGACACATCACAGATCCATTACTGGGCTGAAACTTAGAGCAAGTAGTTCAAAATTTGGCTATAAACAGTCCTCCAAATTGCACATGGTATTTACCGTAACGGCCCTGTGGGACGAGGGGGACTACGCCTCCGGACCCCCGTAGAGGGACTCTGCCCCCTCCGCATCTCCTCCAAGTAGGTTGGAGAGAAAACGTGCGCCGCGACAGGTCCTCCGGATTAGGCCCTAGTGTAGTTATGGCTCTACACAAGCATAGTTCTTCACTTACAAAGCAGCAAACAGAAGCCCACACCCAAACAAAGGCAGAAAGAGACCCTAGAACCTCAACAGGCCAATCTAGCCATCAAAGGCAAAAGAGCCACACCATGAGAACACAAAGACATTGTGTTCAGACCGTGTCTAGTCAGAGCAAAATGCAACATCAAGCTACAACAGCAAGAATGACTAGATATGACAGTCCTGACGATAGATGCTCCTTAAATAGCACTGCACTGACAATCCAAGACATCAGTGGAGAATCCACATCTGGTCGTACAGTTGGGGACTCAAGGAAATTTGTTAGAAGGCTTAAATTTACAAGTCAAGACCCGGAAGACGAAGACATAGTACCACCTGCTTATCTTAGAGTCAAACTCACCGCGAAAAGAGAGCATACTATCGATACTCTGATTGATGAAGGAGCAGATTTTAATATCTTAACCTATGAATCATGGACCCTACTAGGCCAACCAAAGCTCACACCGACTAATACAACCCTTAGCCCTTACAAGGGACACCCATAAGCACTCATAGGGAAGTGCAAAATCCTTGCGACAATTGAAACTGAAAGCTTGTCTATCCTATTTTATGTTCCTCCAAGTAGTGCTAATTATGGAAAGAAAACCCTCCTAGGAAGACCCTTCAAAAGGGCGACCAAGTATGAAGCCGACTATGTAGCATAGAGGATACACCTGACACTACCGGGTGTAAGGATAGTCACAACCTTTAGCAAGGGTGACCTCATCAAACCTTGAGGGAAAGGCAAGGAAGATGCTGACATAATAGTCAAGCCTACTAACGAGAGCAAGGACTTGTTGGAAGAGTTGATACAAGTGCAGGTCGAACAACAAGAACCAATGAGTGAGGCCAGGCCTGAAACAAGAAGGTCAAGGGACAATGCCAAGGACGGGCTTTGGACATACAAATATCGTAGAAGACCCCAAAAAAAGCCCAAGCCTTATAGACGAAGACATCGATGGAGGGTCAGCACAACGCCGAGATGGATATCCAAAGCGTTGCTACGTGCTCAAGGGTATTATGCAGGTAACCGATGGATTTGGGTACCAAAACCCCCTGCTAAACCACCTCTATCAGCTGAAGGCTAGATTGCATCAAAAGCAAAGAAGCACAGGAGGAAATCTAAGAAAAACTCCAGGTCTCGAGGCAAGAAACCAAATATGAGTGTTCGAAAGAAAGAGCCTCAGCCTAGCATGCATAATAAGCAGATGTCATATGTAACCATTGAGCGTGCACAAAGACCACTAGTGCTCAAAAAGCCTTTGATTTCCCAAGAGGATAACAGGCATTATAGGCACAACATTGCTCATGGCAAGGCTAATCGCTCAACAAAGCAAATGGCACAATTGTCTAATAGCCTCGAGCAAACCATTCAGCCAGTGCCCATCCCACCTAAGAGTCCTAGATCCCCTACACCCTCTTTTTCCAAACGGATACAAGAAGCACAGCAACGGTCGTCAAGGGCGGCCGCTCACTCCCAATCTCTATTTCCATCTAAGCTTCCAAATGTCCAAGAGGTGGGACATGACACTATCTGTAACTCTCGGTCCAAGGGTACGCCTGTGCAACCTAATGTAACTAGATCAACTTATGCTCGATCTACACAAGTGAGTGTTCAAAGGGCAACAAAAGACACGACCACTTCCGATCGCCCTAGGGACGTGGCAGCGCAATCCACTAAGAAAACCCAGCCCACTGAACTAGCCGCTACTACTTTCAATCAAGGATCACAGCAGTCACAGCCCTTGGCCGTGACAATGCCCCTTGCGGAACGTGTCCTTAGTAGTTTACCTGTGGAGGAGGTGTCACACCCAACTTCCTTGACAACTCCAACACTTCCAAAGTGCCTAAAGCCTAGGCTGGAGGAGTTATACACAAGGAAATTGGCTGAAGAGCTAGACTCTCCGAAAAGGAAGGCTATTGTACCCTCACAACCTAGCAAGGCTATTCAGCAGGCCGCGGCTATGTCCCATGAGGACACACTAGAGAAAGAGAATACAGAGGGCCAACCAAGCACATCAACGGTTGACCTAGTCCAGGGTCCTGAGTTGTTGAGAGATGCACCTTCACTGACCAAGAAAAAGAGGAGAAAACAACGAAGACAACAGCAGTCACAGGTGGTTGTGGATCCCAAGAACATTGACACCAAGAGCACTGGAGAGCTGAGGAATAAAGCATCGAGTCCATCCACCAATGACCCCATTGATGCCTCTCCCAATAGCAGTGAAACCTCAGACACATCCGTGTGCTCTGAAAAATCAAAGCAGTCGTTACCATCAACGGCTGCTTGCAATACTCAATCCACCGACAATAGAACTCGCATTGACCAATCCAGAGTGGATACAACGTTGTCACAACAGGGTGACAAATTTATACCAATCACATCCAAGGAGAACCATGACGCAATAATGAAGCCTCAGAAGAAACATGGAAACCTCAAGAGCATAAGAAATCCTAGCGTTGACCAAACCTGCTTGTCTAGGCCTGAGCTCCCAGCTATGCTAAAGCCCAGGCAAACTCCTAGAACATTGCATGAGATAGCAACCAGCAAGCCCTCGTTGAACATAGAAGTGTCACAGAATGCTTAACCGAGTTGGATGCTAAGCTCAAAGTGTTTGCACGTGTCTATGTCCTGGTAGACATGGGCGCATTTCCTAAAGAGCAGCTTGAAGAATACTTGCCATTTCCCTTATCCTGGGAAGAGCAAGAACATCTTAACAAGCACTATAACAGGCTCCTGTATGAATGCATGCGACTCATCTCTGACGAGGAAGCCGACGAACTACGCTTAACTGTCACATTCAATGATGTGCTCTGCCAACCAAATCTCTTAGAGATAGAGCAACTAAAGCGACTATCAGAGAGTCGAAGTCAATTTGAACAACCTTGGTGTGAAAACCGCACCGCAATGGCCGAACTAGGAGACCAGATCATGACAATCTCAGAGGAGTGATTGGCCAAATGGCGGTCTCAAAGAGACCCAACCTATGTGGCACCAACTTCCTTTCGAGTACTGACTGCCATTCAGGGTACGGACTTAGCTGAAACTAGTCAAGAGAACTCTCTGTATGATAAGATTCTCACTGAGGAGGAGTTACATGTTGCCAGTAGACTCGGACAAGGTTCCATGCTACTCAATGTTGCAAAATATCTATCGGTGTTAAGTAAGCTGCCATAAGTACTAGATGCGTGTGCCACACTCCAGTACAATCCGGAGTTCTACAATTGGCTTTTATCCTCGTGAAGTAACATGGATTCATAGATATGTATATAAATAAACAATGACTTTTGTGACCCTGTATCGACACTATCAACACACACAAGCAATAATAGTCAAGCACAGGGAGAAGAGTTAGGTTCAACAAGCTAAGCTCCTCAGGTCCTCCTCTCACCACACATTTAGAAGTTGTGTGACCATTCCCACCTCTAGAAGGAGGACATGCAACCCTCATTACCACCATAGGAAGCCCTGACCAACATCTCTGATGGTGTAGACAAGGTACTGTCCCTTTCTATACACCTTTCCCCCTTTCCGGTCTATCCTTCCGAGGATGAGCCCTGCCCCACTCCATGACAACCATGTTAGAGATCATAGCCTGTTTGGTGGGCAGGCAGCTGCACAGTCGGACCAACAGGCTGCTGCACAGTCGGACTGTGCAGTCGGACTGCCACGTGGCAGTCCGACTACCTGCAGCCGACTTATTCCAGGCTGCGCCCTATTTCTAGCGCCCCATTTCAGGCAGTTTTTCGGCTATATATTGCCGACGTTTCCAGCAGTCTGGCTATTCTTCTCTGTCGCAGATTACAGACCGGTGCTGTGCAGTTTTCTGTCTCTGTTCACAGATTTCAGACAGTAGACAGTGCAGACTGCAGCAGACTTCGAGGTGGACAGCAGGTCGCATCGTCGAGGTGGAGACACGCAGTCCAGCGCACTGCGCCCGTGTATATCTTTGTATTCAGCATTCTTTATACAGCAGATCTTCATTGTCCACTGTCTCTTTCTCTCCCTTCTCTCTCTGCGTTCTCTCACTCTCAGTCCTACGCTTCCGCACCGCTACACTCTGACATGGTATCAGAGCAGTGTTTGAGGGCTGACTGAGCGCAGAATCAACCTGAAGGGGAGTTTCCATCGCGACACAAATTTGTGTTTTTTGCGTTTAAGGGCAGACAGGAGGGCTGCGCCTTGGAACAAGGCTGAAACGAGTGTGGGCGCACAGGAAAGGAGTACAGGTGGTGGATTTGCTGCTGTTTACTGCTGTTTGACGCACAGGAAGTTTTGAGTTTTCAACCTAAAAGTGCAGGTTTTGCTTTTTCATCGCCTCCAGCGGGTGAAGAAGCTTCGGGACACGGAAGAGCCTTAGCAGGCTGAGTTTACCCAGTCAGAGGGGGCTGCTTTTGCGTTTGAGAAGGCATTGCAGGTGAAGATGTCTACAAAGATGGACTTGGAGTTCCAGGCGATTATGGACCAGAAGGTGCCTGTCCTACCGGCTCTTCCTACAGATCAGAAGCTCGACGGCGACAATTACCGCATTTGGCGCGTTATGATGTTGGCCATCCTTGAGTCCTATGATTTGGCGGAGTTGGTACAGGAAGATATTGACCGGCCTTCGGTAAGAGATGAGTCCAAACTCTCTTCCGATGCTCGTGCGGAGTTGGCCAGGGCCCAGTCTCATTGGGACAAACTGAATGCCAAGATTCGATCCTTTCTCTTTCTATCATGCACTACAGCCGTGATCGCTCACATCGAGCACTTGACGGTGGCTCGTGAGATATGGCTGGAGCTTGATCAAATGTACAATCGGATGACCCTGATGAAGAGGGTTTCTTTGGAGGTACAGATGCGGACCTTGTCCGTCAATAAGTCTTCTTCGCTAAGGGAACACATTAATAAGCTAAGGCAGCTACAGATGCAGGTTCAGAATGCGGGGAAGCCGATTTCCTCCGAAGACATGGCGATCACACTCTTGTCCCAGTTGCTGCCACGATTCGGTACATTTTACTCTGCCCTTATTGCTTCGGGGCGAGAGTCTACTCTTCGGTGGGAAGAGTTGGTTCTTATGGTCTTGGACCAAGAGGAACAGTTAAAGGGACAGAATGCTTCCAAGACGGAGGCGTTGACAGGTCAAGCCTCTCAGAAGAAGGGGAAGGACCAAAAGAAGAAGAAGGGGGATAACAAGTCCAAGAAGGACAAGGAGAAGGACAAGGACAAAGACTCCACATGCCATATTTGTGGAAAGACTGGCCATTGGAAGAAGGATTGCCCTGACAAAGACTCGAAGGACACCAAGAAGAAGGAAACCAAGGATTCTGGAGCGGTGGCTGCACCCTCATCAGCTGCATTTCTACATTTAGTTGTCATTGATGACGCTTCACCGAATGCTTTTGATGCTGCGATGACGGCTCCCCAAGCTCGAGAGTGGATTGTTGATAGTGGTGCCTCACGGCACATGACTCCTTCATCAGATGGTGTTGCCCAGCTGCGACCTTCGCGTGGGCAGGTTCTCATTGGAGACAGCTCTTCAGTTTCTATTGCAGGTCGGGGTAAGATGCAGCTTATTCCGGATGGACGAGGTGGCACCCATACCTCAGAGGTTTTGCATGTACCAGGATTAGGGTACCATCTCCTTTCAGTTCATAAGATTTGCTCCCTTGGTCTTTTGGTGGAGTTTGACAGTTCTACTGTGCGAGTCCTTGATCGTGAATCGAGGAAGGTTCTATCATCTGGATATGAGGAGAACGTCATTTACAAACTGAAGTCTTCCACTGCCCTCTCTACTCTTCTTCTTACCTCACAGTCACAGTTTGAATTATGGCATGCTCGGTTTGGTCACCTGAACTATGACTATCTTCGGAGGGCGTCACGTGGACAGCTTGTTCGAGGGTTGCCGGATATAGTGGTGAGCCAGCAGCCATGTGTCTCCTGCATACGGGGGAAGCAGCATAGGGATGCCATTCCCCACACAGCTTCGCGGCGGTCTACTTCACCGATGGAGCTAGTATCTACGGATCTATGTGGCCCTATGAGGAATGAGTCCCTGCGTGGGAGCTCGTACTTCATGCTGATTGTGGATGACTACAGCAGGATGACATGGGCCTACTTTTTGGCACTAAAGTCAGAAGCTTTCTCGCACTTCAAGGATTGGCTTCTCTTTGAGGAGAACCGATCAGGCCGGAAGTTGAAGACCTTGCGATCCGACAAGGGAGGTGAATTTGTGTCTAATGAATTTGCTCGGTTTTGTGCAGATAGAGGAATTCACCAGGAGTTTGCCAATACCAATACTCCTCAAGAAAATGGTATTCTAGAACGGAAGAACCGCAGTGTGATCGATATGGCGCGCACCATGATGGAGCACCGACAGACCCCTCAGGTTCTGTGGGCCGAGGCTGTGGCTACTGCACTCCACATCCTTAATCGATCCCCTACTTCGGCCGTGGAAGGGATGATTCCATTTGAGGCTTATTTTGGGACGAAGCCAGATGTTTCTTACTTTCGAGTCTTTGGGTGTGATGCCTATGTTCACATTCCCAAGGCTCACCGTGACAAATTTGAAGCGGCTTCCCGAAAACAGGTATGTGTTGGCTACAGCTCCCAGTCCCAAGGCTGCCGACTGTATGATCCCGTCAAGCGGGATGTATATACTAGCCGTGATGTGCGGTTTATGGAGGTTCCGGCTTCTTCAACGGGTGATGAGCATCCCGTTCTTGGAGATCCAGGGGAGAGTTTGGCTCCTTCTACAGTTCCACTGGAGCCTGTGCCTTTTGATTATGATTCTGTTTCTGACACAGAGTCTACTGTTACACCGGACCCTTCTGAGGAGTTACCACCGGTGGACATTCCAGAGTCTTCTACTGATGGAGAACGACGAGGGGAGGTTCGGCCTCCTCCTCGCTGGGCCCGTGACACACTCCGTGATTCAGGGATCGAGGGGGTTCCTGAGGAGTGGGGACCGCAGGATGGTCCACGGCAGTCACGGAGGCACCAGGCGCATTCTTCGGAACTTGTTTGCTCCAATTATTGTTTGATGTCCCGTGTTATGCAGGATCGAGAGCCCACCTCCGTGAAGGAGGCTTTACAGTCCGCACCATGGAAGAAAGTTATGGAAGCTGAGTTGGAGGCTATTGAGAGGAATGGCACTTGGTCACTTGTGCCACGCCCCTCGAAGAAGAAGGTGATTGGAGTCAAGTGGGTCTTCAAGACCAAATATCTCAGTAATGGTACTTTGGATAAGCATAAGGCTCGCCTTGTTGCTAAGGGTTTTGCCCAGCGCCCAGGGATTGACTGTCATGACACCTTTGCCCCCACAGCTCGTATGGCAACCATTAGAGCTGTTCTTGCTTTGGCTGGCCATAGGAGATGGCCTGTTTATCAGTTGGATGTGAAGTCGGCCTTCCTGAATGGTGATTTGAAGGAGGAGATCTACGTTGAGCAACCTCCTGGCTTTGGTTCTTCAGATGGGAAAGTCTACAGGTTGAAGAAGGCCCTGTATGGTCTCAAGCAAGCCCCGCGAGCTTGGAACGAGAAGATTGATTCGTTCCTCCAGACTCAGTTGGGATATCGGTGGTCCAAGGCCGATCCGCAGCTGTATGTTCACACTTCCGAGGATGGTTGTGTGCTGTTTGTATTATATGTTGATGATTTGATTGTCACAGGTGATGATGCACAGCAGGTCCAGGAGACAAAGTCAGCTTTACATCGGACATTCGAGATGACGGATTTGGGGCTACTCCATTTCTTTTTAGGCCATGAGATTTATCAGTCTCAAAGGGGGATCTTTCTCTCCCAACAAAGATATGTACAGGAGCTCTTGGTGTCTTTTGAGATGGCAGATTGTCGGGCCCTCTCTACTCCTATGGATCCGAACTGGAAGGCCACTTCCCATTCAGCTTCTCCTTTGGCGGATGTGTCCCGCTATCGACAATTGATAGGGTCCTTGATTTGGCTTCTCAACACGAGGGTTGATCTATGTTTTGCTGTTGGGCTCTTGGCAGGGTTCATGAGTGAACCTAAGACGGTGCATTGGCAGGCTGCTCAGAGGATACTTCGGTATCTGAGGGGGACGTCTGATTTGGGGATTCATTACCCCACAGGGACAGATGGGTCAGATCTCGTACTTGCAGGTTGGAGCGACTCGGATTGGGCCGGTGACATGGACCACAGGCGGTCTACAACAGGTTACTGCTTTACTTTGGGTGCAGGTGTTATTTCATGGAGTAGCAAGAAGCAGCCCACGGTAGCCCTTTCGTCTACTGAGGCGGAGTATCGGGCCGCGTCTTCCACCACATGCGAGGTTGTGTGGCTTCGGAGATTGTTGGAGGAGCTTGGGTGCCCCCAGACTCGTCCTACATTGCTGCGATGTGACAATGAGAGTTGCATTGCCTTGGCGAGGAACCCTGTTTTTCATGCCCGGACGAAGCACATTGAGATTCAGTACCACTTCATCCGAGAAAAGCTTCTGGATGAGACCATCACTGTGGAGTATTGCAAGACGGAGGACAATCTTGCGGATTTGTTTACGAAGGCGCTTCCTCAGGCTCTCCTTCGGCGACATTCCAGATCCCTCAGGCTTCTGCCCTGTCCAGGCTCTGAGAGGCAGTGTTAGAGATCATAGCCTGTTTGGTGGGCAGGCAGCTGCACAGTCGGACCAGCAGGCTTCTGCACAATCGGACTGTGCAGTCGGACTGCCACGTGGCAGTCCGACTGCCTGCAGCCGACTTATTCCAGGCTGCGCCCTATTTCTGGCGCCCCATTTCAGGCAGTTTTTCGGCTATATATTGCCGACGTTTCTAGCAGTCTGGCCATTCTTCTCTGTCGCAGATTACAGACCGGTGCTGTGCAATTTTTTGTTTCTGTTCACAGATTTCAGACAGCAGATAGTGCAGACTGCAGCAGACTTCGAGGTGGACAGCAGGTCGCATCGTCGAGATGGAGACACGCAGTCCAACGCACTGCGCCCGTGTATATCTTTGTATTCAGCATTCTTTATACAGCAGATCTTCATTGTCCACTGTCTCTTTCTCTCCCTTCTCTCTCTGCGTTCTCTCACTCTGAGTCCTACGCTTCCGCACCGCTGCACTCTGACAACCAGTCCACGTAACTTAGCATGAGCCAAGATCTGCTAATGGTTGAAGGCCAAATGAACATCATCATGGCAAGGAAGATTTCGATGCATTGTTCAAAAGCATTTTGGAAACAGTGACGGCCAGAGACTACACCATTCAGGTCCCGGCCGACATCTTCCCTGCCCAACCTCACAGGAGCCCCTCACCAGCAGAGCCTCAGTCACCTGACCACCCGGACTCACCCCGCCTCGTGCAAATCGTGTAGCCCCCATGATATATAAGCAACTTAACAAAGGCCATCCTGCCATAACTTTTTGTCTTTAAATGGTTAAAGGGGCAGGCTCCCCACTTGTACACACTTCCCTTACCTATCGCTAATATATGCCACATCTTTAACAAGCACCGGAATAGGCATCGCAATCAGCATCATAGGATTTTGAAAAAGTAATATCTTGACATGATTGCATTTGTTCATTGTACTTGACGCATACAACTTGCATATACTCTCATGAAGTGACAAGTGGATGCAGGATGACACAGGTTTTCGTGCAAACGTGTTCAATGACCAAGTCACCGCAAGACCACCAACCTCACCAAGAACCGCGACAAAACCACGCTGCTGAACACGAAGAATCAACCTTACAAGTACCCACATCGCATGATCCAAAGCATAGTCATGGGCTACGCTCTCTTTCTAGGTCAAGCTCTACAGTTGGCTCACAACAGTTGTTACCTCAATTATACCGACATCGCGTGTCGCAAAGAGGTTTGCAATACCTCAAGTGTATCTCCCCATCTCAACAACTGCTTCTCTAACAACGAGGCTAGGGCACAATCATCACTGTAATATCCATTTCCTGAGCCTTCAACGCTTGATATTTCCCAACCCATTGAAAGGCTGATATCCTCAATATATTGCAACGGTTGTACTCATGCAAGCCAAAAAAGAAAAAGCATAAGAAAAAGAAATTTTAAAAAAAAAGAAATTGAAAAAAAAAAAGGGAAAAAAAAACAGAATGAAAAGATAACAAGCACCCACAATCACAGCACAGCACCTAGGGGTCCTCAAATTAGACACATCCAGTGACCTTGGTCGGTTGGCTCCGTCCCTAGTCCCCTAGTCCTTTAGCATCACCCACAATTGTTCAGGGCACATCAAGGGCAGGACATACCTAGGGAGCTTGTCTCACCTTTGATTAGACCTGTCACCCTAACCCATTCACACGATTCCCTCTTGCACTCTGCCTTAATACCATTGCAATCAATTGTGGTAAGCACCACACGAATGGCCATGAGAAGTACACTATCCTCATTACGCAAGTCCAATAGCTACCAACTATCGATAGTGCAGTGTTCCTGTGTTCAATTATGTTACGTCGAGCAGTCACAATGCAAAGAATATCGCATACACCTTCACGTGTACTTCTTCTCAACTTGGACAACTTTGCTTCATCCACATATCGTTATGAGAAACCAGCCCGCGGTCTTCTAACTACGTAATATCTAAATATGCACGAGCACTCACATAATATCTGCACCAAAATATATACATAGTTTGGATCCTCAAGTGCAGGACAATACTCTCAGCTTGCTTAGCATTTGACCTGTCTCCCAAACTAATAAACTATGTCTTGTGCATGATAGAGAAGACTAGCACTACCCCAAGGGAGAGACCACCTATGAGAGGTTTTCGATTGCAGGTATTGAAGACTCCAACGAAAGTGTCGTTCGCTCTTCATCGACACCCAACTCTGAATTCTTATCCTTTATCATCCTGCAAGCCCGCCAAGAATCGTCATGTGCAGAATCCCCAGCAAACCAACACTTGTGCTAGCCATCAGGAACAACCCTACCACCAACTCCAACAACCCTACCACCAGCTACCTAGGCCACTAATGTGCCCCCAACGACCTTCTTCCACATCACCACCAACACTCCTCCATGGCAACCACCGATGTCCCTTCCACCCACGTCTTCAATGCAGGCCAAAGCCTGCTACCTACGACGGTGAGTGCCATGGGATTGGCACTCGTCTAGGAGGGGGTTAATGTTAACCCTCAAACGAACGAAAGTGAAAAATCCAAAAAAGCTAAAGCAGAAGACAAAGACCAAGGCAAAGTGAAACGGAAGACAAAGATGCACAAGGAGAAAAGTCCTAAATAAGGGAAAAATGAGCACAAGGAAATGCGCAAGTCAATACTTTTGTAAAAGAGCCCAAGCGCATCATGGTCTAATTCAAGGAGCACCGGGCTCTCACCCTCGTGCAATTTGTAAATGTAGACTGGGCAATGGAAAGAAGATTAGGAAGATAGAAGGACAATAGGAAAAATGGCCTAGGCCACGGCCGGCCATGTAAAAAAGGAGATAAGGGAATGACCGCCCAAAAGGGATTTAGGGTTTTGTATATAAAGTTAAAAAGTGGATGAGAAGCTCATTCTTGTGTATGGCCAAAAGTGACACTCCTCTTCTTCTTGGTCTTCTTCTTCTTGCTTGCTAGCTATACTTGAGAGAGGAAGTGTGAGAGTGTGAGGGAGTGAGTGTGTGAGGGTGAGGGACTGGGGAGGAGAAGCTCTCCATCTTCTCCTCTCTTCTTCTCTTCTCTTCTCTTCTCTTCTCTTCTCTTCTCTTGCTCGCGGCAATGGAGCTTGGAGCGTGAAGCTTGAGGATGGAGCTTGCTTGAAGCTTACACTTGGATCGTGGAGCTACCGGAGTGCACGGAAAAGGAGGTAACTCGATCGGCATGGAGGTAAGCTCACTACACCCGTAGATATGAATTGCACGTCGGCTATGTGAGAGGTAGCCATTAGTACTCGGCTTGGAACGCTTGAAACAATAAGCGGTCCGTGGGTCTTGGCGGTTAAGCGAAAGCTCCCACACATGCTAGCACGGAATCCTGTCTTTCATGCAAAGACAAAGCACATACAGGTGAAGTACCACTTCATTAGAGATGCACTTGACAGCAAGAGCATTTAGCTTGTCAAAGTGCATACAGATGATAATCTTGCAGACCTTCTCACGAAGGGTCTTCCAACAGAGCGGTTTGCTCATTGCCGACAGATGATGGGAGTTGGATAGATATATTTATTTCAGCTTTGTACATACCTAGACTTAGCTGATTCTTTTCTCCTCTTAAGACACATTGCCTTTAGGTGGGAGGTTCTTGGGAATAAAGGGCCATCATGCCTTTTATATGTACACAGGTGTGAACACACCCTTAGCACATTGTACTTTCACACATATATCTATCTAAAAACCTAAGTGCTTTCTCATACACCTGTGAATTCTTTTTAGCTCTACACAAGATGCAACTCTCATAAGCAATCGCATATCCATCTTGCATTAGGACAGGATTGAAGCTTAGCACAAAGAACAGTAGACAATGTGAGAGTGAAGCACAACACCCAATGCAATAGACTGAAAGAGTGTAAGCTGAAAGTACAAGGTACAACCCTTAAACCTTAGGGTTATAGGGGGTGTTCACACCCAAACACGGTAAGTGCCCGTAAGTGTGTGTCATAAGCACATACAAAATAATACCATAAGTCTAGGAGAAATAACCTCTCCTACCGAGAGGAAAAAGTGCCCCAATGTCCTACTAATCACCGACACTCCTATGTGAGCGTAGGCGTAAGTAAGACATGAGTGAAATGCCCAACAAACCCCCCTAAAGTAAAGAGTGATCAAGAGTACAAGGATCATCTGCCACCAAAGGAGATCAAATTTAAAGCATGGCGAAATGCTTCAAATTTTTCAGGAGGAAGAGCTTTGGTGAAGATGTCTGCCACATTACTAGTGGTAGGACAATAGACAAGGCTGATATCACCTGCATGTAGTCTCTCTCTGACAAAGTGATAATGGATCTCAATGTGTTTCGTGCGTGCATGAAACACTAGGTTCCGTGTCACTGCAATGGCACTTTGACTGTCAATGAACAAAGGAGGAGGCTCCGTAACAGATACATCCAAATCAGCTAGCAAGCGTCTAATCCATACGCATTCAACTATGGTAGTGAAAGCTGCCTTGTATTCAACTTCACATGACGATGTGGCAACAGTGGACCGTTTCTTGCTAAGCCAAGGTACGTAAGAAGACGAGCCAAGAAAGAAACAATTGCCACTAGTGGAGTGACATGAATCATAATCACCAGCCCAATCAAAATCACTGTAAGCATGTAACTACAGTGGTCTCCCCTTAGCATAAAGCAATCCAAGAGATCTAATACCCTGCAAGTAATGGAAGGCACGCTTAACAACTTGCCAATGTGATATGTGTGGCTAATGCATATATCTGCTCAGAGCTGAAACTGCAAACTGTATGTTTAGCCTAGTGTTGCATAAGTAAATAAGGCATCCAACTGCTAGAGCATATGTATGTATATCAAACAAATCATTGTCATCATGTAATGACAGATTTAGTCCAGGTTCCATTGGTGTACAGACTGGCTTGCAATCCTGTAAGCCAAACTTCTCAAGAAGTATACCAATGTATCTTGACTATGATAACCCAATCCCTCTAGCATCATGTATGAACTGAATACCCAAGTAGTAATGCAAAGACCCCAAGTCTAACATGTCAAAGTTTGCTGCAAATTTTTTTTAAATGCTGAAATCTGATCAACATGAGTCCCTATAAGCAAGAGATCATCAACATAAAGACAAATGATCAACATAGATCCCCCTTCTTTACATACGTAAAGGGTAGACTTAGATGAGTTGTTTATGAACCCTTGGCTAAGTAAGAAAGCATCTATCTTTGCATACCAAGCTCTAGGAGCTTGTTTTAAACAATATAAAGCTTTTTTCAGCTTGCAAACCAAGTGTTCGAATCCCTCAACTACAAAACCAATGGACTATTGCACATATACTTCCTCATGAAGTTGTAAGCAGTCATGTTTGTCATGCCTTGTCATCTCCTGCCTGTGAGCCTCAGTCTGAGTCAAACGAGGACATTAGGAGCTCTGACATGTCTGTCATATGTTATGATGGGGGAGGCTAGTCACTCTTGACTAGCTGTCTTAGGATGTGTATTTCTTTTTGGCCTCTTTTAGTGGGCAGCCATTGGTTGCCCAGCCACTTTTTTGGTCATTGATGTGGGGCGCCCATTTTAGGGCATTTTTAGGGTTTGCGCCCATTTTAGGGTTAGGGTTTATCCTTTTGCCTATTTATAGGCAGCCCCCCTCCCCACTTGATCACTTTGTCTTCTTGCAAATTCCGACACTCCTTCTCCCCCGTGGTGGTGCTGCCATCATCATCAGCCTGATCTAGTGCCCTCACTGACACTGTGGGCTGCGTGCAGGGACTGATCAGCCTTCCCGTTTGTATTCAGCATTCATTTCAGTCAATGCAGATTTCTCTTCCTTATTTTCTGCTTTCTCTCTCTCCCCCTCCGTGTTCGCATTCCCTCTTCCGCAACGCACTCTCACATGGTATCAGAGCCGAAGGAGAGTACATGGAGCTGAGATTTACGCGGGAGATCACCCAAATCTTTGTGTTTGCTGCTGGCCTCATCCCCAACAGCCAAGGCAGCCCTTCCAAGAGGTCACCATCCTTGCGTTTGCTGCAGGCGCTTCCTCCAGAGGCTGCCACGTCATCAACCACCACTTCTTGCTTGCGTTTTCAGTCAGGGCGGCCACTCCTACAGCTGGGCGACATTCCTCCAGTCTGCGTTTTGCTGATCTGGCTGTCGTTCCATCTCCAGGTGGCTCTTTTCCTGCTGGCGACCTATTCCCAGGCTGCGTTTTGGTGCTAGCGGCTTCCGTCTTGGTGTTATTCATCAGACAACCTTGCATTTTGCAGCTCCATGTGTCTGTAAGCCTCTCCCGCATGCGTTTTGGTGATTGGTGACCATACTGCTGGTCATTATTCGGCATCGGCAAAGTTTTCTTTGGTGTTTGGTGTTTTGCAGATTGGAAGATGTCTTCTCATCAGTTTACGGGCTTTGATGACTCAGATGACGAGCTTTTGTCTCGACACTCGTCTGGATTCTGAACGGAGGCGTGATTTCTATCACGAGGACCGTCATCCGGAGTCTATTCCTCTTTCCCGTCCCCCTTCTATTCATGTATCTCGGCGAGCCCCTTCAAGTGGGCCGAAGATGCAGCCTTTGGTACCCCCTGTACAGGTACCCATACTTCCTCAGTTGCCCAAAGAGGACTGGTTGGCTGGCTTCAACTTTTCCTTATCGTCCTGCAAGGTGGAGTATATCTTGGACTCCTTCGATCTTTGGAAGCTTGTTTCTGTTCCTATTCCTCGGCCTCAGGTGGATCCCGCAAATGGGACATCTATGGATTGTGCAGCCTTATGGGATCGGCTCAATTCTAGAGCCAGATCTTTCCTCTTTCTGAGTTTGCAGGATTTTGTCCTTGTTCATGTTCACAGGTTGAAGATTGCAGCAGACGTGTGGAGAAAGCTCGTGTCTCTCTATCAACAAAAGACGTTTGCCCACCGGATCTCTCTCGAAAAGAAGTTGCAGATGCTCGCTATTCATGATGGTGACCACATCAACAGATTACAGGATATGAGGGATGAGCTTGCATCCCTCGGTCGGACGATATCTTTTGAAGACATGGCTATGATTCTCTTGACTCAGCTGCCATCACCTCGGTTTGATGTCTTCTACACCAGTCTTCTTACATCGAGGACCCGTGAGAAGCTTCTATGGGGAGAGCTATCCCCGCTTGTCTTAGATCATGACGAGACTCAGAGAGGTCAGTGCTAGTGGATCCGACTCCACTAGAGCCTTTGTTGCAGGTTCGGGAGGACGGAAGAAGAAGAAGAAGTCAAAGGCTAAGAAGGATAGTTCTTCAAACTCCTGACTCAGCTTCAGAGAGACCGAAGTGCCCACACCGTGGGAAAGGGACACATCCCGAGGAGAAATGCTGGAAGAAATACCCTCACCTTCGTCCGGGAGCGAAGGGTGGATCCACATCGGAGCCTTCTTCTACCTCTACACCAACTGTTACCCATGAGTCAGTGTTCCTTCATATCCATGCTTTGGAGGAGGATCCTTCTTCCGTGGCTCCAATGTCTTCTGCGCAGCCTTGGTTAGTGGACAGTGGTGCTTCGAGTCATACGACTCCCCGAGGTGATTTGTTACAGGATCTCCGTCCATCAGAGGGTTCAGTCACTATTGGTGACATTTTATCGGTACCTATTAGTGGTGTTGGCACATTGCCTTTGTTTACCGACTGACCTTCGAGCTCCTTTTCACAGGCCCTACATGTTCCGGATTTGGGCCTTCCCCTCCTCTCAGTTTATGGCCTTATGAGGCTTGGCACACAAGTGATCTTCACCGAGCATGCCGTTGTTATTGAGGATTCTTTTACAAGCGTTGTCTTATCTACAAGTTAGCAGGAGAGCAGGCTTTACAAGCTCCATTTCCCTTCTTTGATGCAAGGTCCTCCAAGGCAGTCTATTGTTACACCCGTTCCTACTTGTGCACCCTCTTTTCCACAGGTTCCTTCCCATCCCCCACCCTCTCCTCCAGTGGTTCCCTCGTACCCCCCATCCCTTTCAGAGGGGGACAATCTCGGTGATGCAGCTGTGGATTCCCTGGCCCCTAGTGTTTTAGAGGGGGATTCCCAGGATTGCAAGGAGCTTCTTCAGCGGGCAGTCTACATCGACGAACTTCATCGGCATTGGCATTCCTCTTGCCACCCTAGGATCTATTTCTTTTTCGGCCTTCAGCCACATCCAAGATCTGAGAGGAGGTGTTAGCAGTCATGTTTATCATGCCTTATCATCTTCTACCTGTGAGCCTCAGTCTGAGTCAAACGAGGACATTAGGAGCTCTGACATGTCTGTTATATGTTATGATGGGGGAGGCTAGTCACTCTTGACTGGCTATCTTAGGATGTGTATTTCTTTTTGGCCTCTTTTAGTGGGCAGCCACTGGCTGCCCGGCCACTTTTTGGTCATTGATGTGAGGCGCCCATTTTAGGGCATTTTTAGGGTTTGCGCCCATTTTAGGGTTAAGGTTAGGGTTTGTCCTTTTGCCTATTTATAGGCAGCCCCCCTCCCCACTTGATCACTTGTCTTCTTGCAGATTCCGACACTCCTCCCCCGTGGTGGTGCTGCCATCATCATCAGCCTGATCTGGTGCCCTCACTAACGCTGTGGGCTGCGTGTAGGGACTGATCAGTCTCCTTCCGCCTTCCTGTTTGTATTCAGCATTCATTTCAGTCAGTGCAGATTTCTCTTCCTTATTTTCTGCTCTCTCTCTCTCTCTCCCTCCATGTTCGCATTCCCTCTTCCGTAGCACACTCTCACAGAAGTTCCCCATGTAAAAATGCAGTTTTAATATCCAACTGATGCACGGTCCATCCATAATGAGCAGCCAAAGCAACCAGACATGATGGTCGTCATACGAGAAGTAGGAGCAAATGTCTCCTTATAGTCTATGCCTTTCTTCTGTGCATAGCCTTTGGCTACAAGTCTTGCCTTGAGTCTATGCCTTTCTTCTGTGCATAGCCTTTGGCTACAAGTCTTGCCTTGTATTTGTCAATGGATCCATCTGCATTCTCTTTCAGCTTGTAGACCCATTTTGTTCCAATGGCTTTCTTCCCAAATGGCAAAGACACCAAATCCCATGTTTGATTCCTAGTGATAGAATCCAATTCAGCTTTCATTGCTGCCATCCAATGCACACGTTGTTGTGTATCCTCAAAACATTCAGACTCCTATTCATCAAGGGTGCTTGCTGCCATAACAAACTCCATGGTATGTGCAGTATCATGCATACGAGCTTGCCTTCTAGTACAACCAGCCATGGGTGCATCCAGATGACTATCTTTCATAGTCTGTAAATACCATCTAGGCATTTGTCTTGCCTCCTGACCGTACATAAGCTCTTGCTGAATTTTAGTTTCAGCACTTTGCTGAATATTCAGATCAGCCAATGGCTGATTTTCTGCATTTTCCAAAGGAACAGCTGGCTGAACATTGAGTTCACTTGCTGAAACTCCAACTCAATCACCAAATGTAATGGGCAGCAGCCCTTCAAATACATCACGAGCAGCCTAATATGTGTCTAAACCAGCCAAGGACAATTCTGATTTTTCATCAAATAGTACATCCCTACTAACAAACACCTTTTTAGAAACAAGATCACAAGAGTCTGTAGCCTTTGCTTTCACTGCTATAACCCACAAAAATGCATTTAACAGCCTTGTTATCCAGCTTTTTTCTAAGTACCTTTGGAATATGTGCATATCCAAGGCACCCAAAGGTACAAAAGTGTCCAACATAAGGTTATCAGCTATTCCAAGCCTCAAAAGGTGTAATTTTCTTCAAAGCTTTGGTGGGGCATCTGTTCAAATGGCAAGCACACATGATGGCTTCCATCCAAAAACTGTGAGGCAAGCTCTTTGCCTTCAGCATACATCTGGCCATCTCCATGAGTGACCGATTCTTCCTCTCTCCAACCCCATTCTGATGTGGAGTATAAGCAGTAGTGTACTGATAGGCAATGCCCTTCTGCTTCAAAAAAGAATTCAGCATAGAGGACATGTATTCCTCCCCTCGGTCCAAATGGAGAGTCTTAATTTTAAAACCAAACTGGTTTTCAACAAGGGCAAGAAAAGCCAAGAATGCATCATACACTTCTAACTTTTTGACCAAAGAGTAGACCCAACAAAATCAAGTAAAGTCATCAATAAAAGTCACAAAATAGTAGCATCCTCCCGATGACTTTGTTTGCATCGGCCCACATACATTTGAATGCACTAACTGCAACCTGGCTATTGCTCTAAAAGCAACATCACGGGGAAACAAAAAGCGATGCATTTTCCCCAAAATACATCCTTCGCACAAGTGCTCAAGAGGTCTCTCCAATAGAGATAATCCATCTAGCATCTGCGTATGCTGCAACAGCATCAAGCTGCCAAAGTTCATATGTCCCATCCTAGCATGTCATAACTATGCTTGTATCATAGCAGGAGTAAGAGTGGATGCCAAGTACGCTAATTGATCAACTGAAACAGCACCCAACTTGTATAACCCATGACATAAAGTGCCTGTCAAGACCAAAGTCATGTGTTCTTTGTCTCTCACCATGCATATGTTATCATCAAATGTGACCTGTAATCCACAACGTGCCAAAGAAGAAATAGAGAGCAAATTCTTCTTTATGCCTGGCACGAACAAAGCATCCTGTGGACGGAGAATAGAGCCATCAATGGCTGTGAGCACAATCTCCCCGATAACTCGAATAGGATATGATGCATTGTTGGCACGCTATACAGACTTGCCAACTGGAGCAGTACACAGAAGCAAATAAAACTCTGCAAGATATAATATGCCTAGAAGCACCAATGTCAAAAAACCAAGTGCCTGCATCCTCAATAGAGCTAAATGCTCGATCTGCCCAAGAGGTGTCATAACTGCATGTGTAAAAACAATAGTCTCTGTTTGCAACAAAGGACGCGGACTCAGTAGCAGTGGAAGGAGCATAAAAAACAAACATTCCTAACTTCTTCTTCTCCTTGGCAATGCGCTTTCTGCACTCAGTAATGTAGTGGCCTGGCTTCTTGCAATAATGGCATTTGCCCTTTTTGGCTTACGTGCCCCCTTGTTTTTTACTTGCCTATGATGTGCCAAAAGTTCCAAAACTCTACGGAGCATTCTTTACTTGGCTGTCTTTACCCTTCTGTCTAGCCATAAAAGCCTGCTCAGAGGCTATAGCATCCACGCCACTATTTCTCCTTGTTTGCTCCTCCTCTAGAAGCAAACTAACTAACTGAAGAAAAGTGATTGGTTGCATGGCAATCCTCATGGTGAGGTTTAAGGCCGTATGAAAAGCCAAGTACGAAGGAGGTAATGAATTCAAAGTGGTAGATATCATCTGTGCATTCGAATAGTACTCATAAACATTCATGAGTTGCTCTCGCAAGTCCTGAATTTTGTTCAAGTGATCTTAAATAGAATCACCTTCATCCATTTTCAATGTCTCTAGCTCTTTCTTTAAGAAAGAGATGTGAATCTTGTTCTTACCTACAAACATCTGCTCCAAAGATAGCCAAGCTTCTTGTAAAGAAGCTACTGAACGAATATGAGGAATGATTAACTGCTGAACTACCAATGCAATCAGCGACAAAGCTTGTGCATCTCGTGTATTCCATGCTTTTTGAGCTCTTGTTCTTTGTGGAAGTGGCCGAAGTGGAGCAGGTTGAGGTGCCAGTTGTGCACGTCCTCCTGGAGGAAGAGTAGCTGGAGCCACAACTCCAGGTCAAGCTTCTTCTCCGCTGACATAATCCCAAAGATTTTTTGCCACAAGTACATTCTTCATCATGAAGGACCAAAATGAATAGTTATTTCCATCTAATCTGTCCTCCTTGGATACATAGGTGAAGACATCTCCTCCTTGATTTGACATGATTATCAATTACCAAAAAAAAGCAAAAGAGCAATGTCGAAGCAGGATCAAACTGAAAATCTGAAAATTTCCAAAACTTGCAGAAAATGAATTTCTACAACCAGTGTGCAGAGGTGCACTCTGTCAAAACTGCCTTTAATGCACGCAATCCAAGGTGCAATTAGTGTTCAGCAACACTATATTAGCAAAATCCCCAAATTTTCTTGCTTCGAATTTGTTCAAAATAGTCTATCAATGACTGTAACTGCAGTGTGTATGCCAATCTCTTCAGAAAAAATAAAAGCCCCAAAAAATCTTATGAATGTGCCCAGAAAATTGCATCCAATGTGTCCCAAACACATTTCCTAAATTTTGTGCCTACTATGTAGGAACCCTCTTTTCCAAAAATTAATTCTAGTATAAAAAAGGTTTTAAAAATATTAAAAATACCTTTGAAATGACGAGCTGTTGCTAACCACCCCTCTGACCTGACACGTGGTGTTGACGGGCGGCTTTGGAGCCAGACGGTGGCCATGGAAAGGGCGGACGCTGTCGCAAGCAATTTCAAACAAACGGACGGCTAGCGGCAGTTACGAGCGCAACGACTGGCATGTGGCACAAAGGACGCGTTTGACTGGATGTTTGGCAAGGCACGAAAGGTGAGAAACGTTTGGCGGGGTGTGTAGCAGTTGGCGTGAGGGCGCAGACAGAAGCTGCACTAACAGGGCTAGGGGTGTCACAGCAGGATTGGTGATGGGGCACTAACAAGGCACAGGTACAATGGCTAGAGGGGAGGTGGGGCAGTGGCGCTGGGCGAGGAGCTACAGGAGATGGGCGGCACTGGCGTTGGAGAGCAGGATAAGGGTAAGAGCTGTCGCAGAGACTGAACAGAGCCAAGGCAAAGTTGGACTAAGCAAGAAGCTCCCGGAGGCTGAGCGGAGCTGGGCAAAACCTGAGCTGAGCTAAGTAGAGCCAATGCTGCTCTAATACCAAATGTGAGAGAGAACAGGATCGAAGCTCGGCACAGAGAACAATAGACAATGTGAGAGTGAAGCACGACACCCAATGCAATAGACTGAAAGAGTGTAAGCTAAAAGTACAAGGTACAACCCTTAAACCTTAGGGTTGTTGGGGGTGTTCACACCTGAACACGGTAAGTGCCTGTGAGTGTGTGTCATAAACACATACGAAATAATACCATAAGTCTGGGGGAAAAACCTCTCCTACCGAGAGTAAAAAGTGCCAGAGTGTCCTACTGATCACCGACACTCCTATGTGAGCATAGGCATAAGTAAGGCGTGAGTGAAATATCCAACACTTTTGAAGATATTCTTTTCCAGTTCAGCCTATCTAAAAGGAACTATTTTCTTATTTAGACTTCAGTTCAGCCTATCTAAAAGGAACTATTTTCTTACATAGAGCATGAAATGGTGAAACAATCTATGCAAAATGTTGAATGAATGTGCTGTAATAAGAACAACGTCCCAAAATATTGCGAATCTCATGAACACTTTTGAGATTGGGCCAATTCCTCTGTTCACACCATCCTAAGATATTGTCACATAAATTAATTAATTGATTTGTTACTTACGGGGAAATATCTTGAGCTATGACCATATATGTATTGTAAAATATACACACAGGGTTTGCATGTGCGCGAAGGTGCACGTTTGTGTAAAATTTAGTGGTTTCACACAATAAATGTGTGTGTGTGTGTGTGTGTGTGTGTGTGTGTGTACATATCCTCCATGATGTTCTTGTTAGTAGTCATTGCGTTTCTGCGTCTCTCTCTCTCTCTCTCTCTCTCTCTCTCTCTCTCTCTCTCTCTCTCTCTCTCTCTCTCTCTCTGTGCACACACGTGTGCACCCCACCAAGTATAAAGACGAGAACCATACCTGAAGAAGGGCAACTTGACTTCCAACGTCACCCTCCTGCATATCATTAGAGAACCTCAACTCTGCAATTTTCATGAGGTCATGATTTGAGATGATCGAAATTTTTTGGCCTGTAGTTATGGCACGAGAGAGACTCCTCCAATCTTCATCATTTGGTCGCTTCTCTGTCTCTGTAGCCTTTTGCCCTGGCTCTTCCGCACATTGGAGAGAACTGGCGGCAATGGAGTTAGGTTGACCTTCTTTCGAGACACGTGGAGAAATCGGAAATTGAAGAACATTAGACTCTTGGAGTGTCAGTTCTCCAGGTTTCAGCCTGTGCAGAGCTTCAGTGTGTGGTTTCAATGCTTCTTCTGCTCTTCCATTTCTTAAGAAACTGTAGTCACTGCCGTTAAGTTTGATTTGTGCATTTGTTGCAGGAACGTCCAATATTTTAGCTTCTGACTGCTTCTCACCTCGATGCCTTTCACATTCACCGCCATTCTCCAGGCTAAAGGCATGCCTTCCATATACTTTCCTCTTCCAAGAAGAATGTATAGAGACTCTTAAATGCCAAGCAGCTGTATCACTCTCAGCTGCCCCTAGGATGTAAGCAGGTGCTCCCAGAGCAATGCAGCATCCATTTCCCAGCATTACGAACTTCATCCCCTATTATCAGCTTAAGAAATACTCTTCCGATGCCATGGAGCGGTCCTCCATTTTCAAGCAAGATGATATCGCATAGTCATAAAGGCATTCTTCCTTCTGCCCGGCCCCTGGTTTGTGCACAAGCACAGGACGACTGGAAAACAAAGGTATCTGACCATCAGGAAGTATCCAAGAATAGTCTTAATGACAAAATGTCCTGACATGCATGAATGCCAATCCTAGGGTTTCCAAGCAGTCGAACATGGGAGTCCTTTCTGCTAGTCGCATCGATTTCTCTGATGGAGCTCCCTTCAGTCGAGAAGATTCAATCGCACACGAGTGAAGTGGACACGACATTCAATTCAGGAATCCAGGGGGGGCCTAGGGAAGCGCAGACATCGCGACAGGCGTGGATGAGGTTGAGAAAGTACCATCAGGTGGCTGTCTCGCTGATGTCAGGGGTTGAATGAATGGAGCGAGGGAAATTGTTAACGGGGGATCGTTTGTGCTGATGATGGCGAGAGGCAACGTCCGAGGTAGTCGCTATGGACGTCTGGGAAAGTCGAAGGGGAAAGCGAAATTAGCCTAGATAACGACCTGAACGCGCCTCCATTCTGTTCGTTTTTATGTTCGCGCGTGGGTCGGCTTCATGTTTCCTGAACGCGTGACAGATGGCACCTCGTGTCAGGCTCTCACCCCGCGACTCAGGAGGCACGATTCATCAGTCGACCAATCTTGTGACACGCCCTTGCCCATCTTCTCTAGCTGGTTTTGTACGTTCCGTAACTTATCTCTTGCTCGTTTCAGTTGTAGCATCATTTGACAGTGTGGGAACTTGGAAGGCGAAGAGAATCTGCGTTAGCTATTTGGAAAAAGGGTCGTAGAAAGCCTCCCTTACACGTACCAAGATACAATGTGAAAAAATGTAAAGCAATGTGTTTCACCAACCAATCTTCTTAGCATGCTTGATAGAATCTCTAATTGTTCATTGGTCTGTCAAGAGATCAACACCCATGATGATTGGATGAGCAATAGTTGGTGCTTGAGTGGGAGCCTTTGGCCACCCAATAAATTCCCTATTGCCACTATTTCATAGCACATTGTAGAGTGACTCATGTAAGTGGAGTTCATAGAGTTTGTAAGGGCCCTAATGGCATGACAACCGTGTCTTGCCTTGAACACTTATTCTCAAGCCCAAGGTCTTACCTTTTTGTTAATCCATGCAAGCCTTGAACACAATAGTCTCCTCTCATGGACACTTATATTCTTTTTACTGACAGGTCACACATTGTGATTATTGAAGTTCCTACACATCAATCTCTCTCCTCTTACTTGAATCTCCATAGCTCTTGGCTCCATTTTTGCTATCGATCATGCTTCCACTTCCGCTCCACGTCTTTTCCTCATATATATTCTCAGTTGATATATGCATGCATTGCTATTATAGATATCGACTCTTAAGGGTTGATTTGCTCTTGAGCATTTGGATACCCAATACCTATCACTATTAGTGGTTATCATTGGTGGATGCTTGATAAGCATTGGTTGTATTTTGTATACTTTGACAGTTTTTAATACTTGGTTGCTACATTACTATTTGCATTCTACATATCTCGAATTGCTATCCAGATATTCCTAGCGATGGGAGCTTACTCCATTGGTCATTTGTCTATTGATCTATAGTCATTTACTTCTATTTTATGGACAGCAATGTTGAATATTGTTTATGAGTAATTTCTTTGTGCACAGACGCCTTGTTTGAGCACTCTATTGCCTATTGTTTATGGACATCTATACCCTCTTTTATTCTCGCCCTCTTGCCCACCCTTTTAGCTCGGCTTTGGGACTATTTTGCTGTAATTAGAGTAGTTCATACTCTTGTACATTGTAGTCAAAATGAAAAGTACTTCTCGTGCATCAACTGACAGTACTATTTTCAGCATTGAATAGCTTGATAGTAACAACTTCCAATTTGGAAGATGCAAATATGGCAACAAGTAGCAAATTAGGCCATTGAAGACAAAGGGCATAGAGCCTGAAGGTTGGGATCGAGATAATTGGGATGAGTTTGATAAGTTACGCAAGTCCACTATCATTCTATCTTTGTTTAGGCATGTATATTGCAATGTTATCTCTACTCCCAGTGGGGCATGTCATTTATGGAAGAAGATATGTGATCTTTATGACAAGCAGAGTTCTACATCTCAATTGTATTGGTTGCAAAAGCTTGTGGACCTTTGCATGAAGAAGGGCTCCCCTATGTCTATTCATTTGAATGAGTTCCACTCTATTTTTAGCTAGCTTATCTCACAAGACATCTAGTTTGAGAATAACATAAAGTCTATGTTCTTGCTTATTACACTACCAAAGCCATGAATATATTTTGTACTGCTATGAGTGCTAATCCTCCCGAGGATGGTTTTAAATATAGTGATGTAGAAAGTGCTTTACTTATTGAACATTGATGCAGCCCACACTTCTTATGCACCTATTGTAAGAGGTAGAAATGGTAATAATAACCGTGGTAGAGACTCATAGCCCAACATGGGCAAGTCTATGTCATGGCTTTAATGAAAATCCTTATTTTAGCTAGACAGTTCGATGATGACTCGTACCATGTATCTTTTGGTGATTCCTCATGGAAGATCACCCATGGCAGTCTTGTTTTCACTAGAGGTACCAAGGTTGTCAGCGTCTACCCTTTGCTCATTTCTGGGTCTGTTGGCCATGGCTTGATCTTTCACATATGTCTTTATGGAAACATTGCCTTAAACACGTATCTTTGAAAGGAATGAAAGTATTGACATGTTTTCAGTATCTCTTGCACTTGGATTATTCTTATTTTCATTCATATGATCATTATGTGTGGTAGGCAAACTCTATTTCACATAAGAAATCAGGTTCTATGCATATAGGTGAGCCTTTGGCTCTTGTGCATCTAAATGTTGTGGCCCCATGTATTGCCACTTGGATAGCATGAATTATTTTATTACATTCATAAATGATTACTTGCATAAGGTTTGGGCATGTCCCATTAAGTAGAAATCTAATATTGCCTATGTTTTAGTGCTTTCTCGCCATGGTTGAGCACTAGTTTAGGTATAAACTAAAATGCCTATGATTTGACAATGGGAGTGAATATTTTTCTAAGACTTTTGAGTAGCTATGTGATAAGAGAGATATTAAAACACTCCACCCCAAAATTGTATTGTAGAGTCAATGAACAAGACTATTCATGAACAAGTTTGTAGTATGCTCAATTAGGCACCCATGAACAAGACTATTTAGAAACAAGTTTGTAGTATGCTCAGTTAGGTAGGCTTACCGTAGCACTTCTGGATTGAGGTAGTTACTACTATCATGTATCTCATTAATAAATCCCCATGCACTACTCTTGGTGGTAGAGTTGCAAAGGAGGTATGGTCTGGTAAGCCTCTCTTGTATGCACGCTTGCGTGTCTTTAGATGTCATGATGCAAGTGAGATGGACTATCATCTTTGGGATCCAAGGGCTCTTATGGTTATTCGTAGAGCCATGATGTTATTTTCCATGAGAAAAATATGCATATGGGACAAGAGCAGGTGATTGAGGTACGTAGGGTGATCTTTTAAGAGGAGCCTACTATCATAGTATAGCCTATCCTAGTGAGATAGCCTATTGCAATTGTTGATTATGTAATGGTGCAAGATTCACTTGCTATGCAAGATCATAATGTTGGATAGAGAGGACTAGTCATAGAGGCCCCACGACCAATTTGAGACACTCCGCTAGAGCTTCGTGTCCTCCTAACTATTATGAGCCCTCTATGGATTATGTCATGGTGATACTCTATTGAGCCACTTACCTATGAGAAGACTATGCAAAGAGGTGATTCTCATTCTTAGGAGAGACCTATGCAATTTGAGTTTAATTCAATGCATAAGAAACATACATGGGACTTAGTTTCCTTGCTTGATGGAAAGCATGCATTGCCATGCAAGTTGGTATATAAGTTAAAGAGTACCCCTAGTCACACAAGCCAACATATGAGGCCAGATTAGTTGCTAAGAGCTTTAAGTAGGAAAAGGGAGTTAATTAATGAGACCTTCTCTCATGTGGTCAAGATGACTACCTTTTGCTTAGTCTTGGCCTTACTTCCTTGGTTGGATTTGGATCTTTATCAAATGGATGTTAAGATGACTTTTCTACATAGAGCTCCGCATGAGGATATTTGAATGTAGTAGCCTGAGGACGATATGGAAAAAGGAAAGGAACACCTAGTGTGCAAATTGAAGAAGTGTCTTTATGTCTTAAACATGTATCTAGGGAATGGTACCGCAATTTTAATTCTTTCATGCATTCATAGGGATATTCCTTTGGTGATATGGATTCGTGTCTATATACGAAGAAGGCTTGTGATGGTAGCCTTATTATCTTGGAGCTTAGCTTTATGTTGATGATATACTCAGAGTGCTTATGCTAAGCTAGATGCTTTAAAGACTAGGCCCAATAAGAGATTTGAGATAAAGGACATGGGACAGGCCTCACATATACTTATTATGTGTAGAGCACAATTGCTCTAAGGGACTTCTCTACTTGTCCCAAAAGGAGTACACTCACAAAGAACCTGAGCCATTCCATATGCAAGATGGTAAGCCTATTAGATGTCCTTTACCTTCTCATGTGAAGGTTAGTCATGTTGATTGTCTATAGTTAGATGATGAGAGGGCCAAGATGGCCAAAGTTCCATATACAGCCGCAGTGGGCAATTTGATATATACCATGATAGCCACTCATCCTAACATAGTATTTGATGTGGGAGTTGTGGCACATCATATGGATATACTTGGTAGGCGACGTTGAGACATCATGAAGGGTATCATAAGATACCTTAAAGGCACTACATATATATGCATTTTCTATGGTAGCTAGGATATAAGAGTCATAGGTTGCACTAACTTAGATTATGTAGGACACATAGACAGTAGGGAGTCCACCTCTAGGTATGTCTTTACCTATGTTTGAGGTGATATATCTTGGATGTCCAAGGTGTAGAAATGCATGGCATTATCTACTACTAAGGCTTAATATGTTGTAGCCACACTAAGGCTCGCAATGAGTCCTTAAGATTAGGCCGTTTGGTTGCACATCTTGATATGACTATGACTCCCATGCCACGTTCGAGTTCAATGAGTGCCATTCAGTTGGCCCATAATCTAGACTTCCATGCAAAAACAAAGCACATTGAGGTGCACTATCACTTCATCATTAGGGAGGTGGTAGAGGATAAGTTCATTAAGTGTGGCATAATTCTTATGGATATGGATTTTGCATATCTACTCATTAAAAGTCTCCTGATGAAACAATATGCCTTCCTTAGGAAGCTAATGGGTGTAGGATGAGATGACGTATTTCCTCATCTTGTACTCTATATACGTATTATACTTTTCTCATTTTTAGAAAAAACTCCTCACTAAGGCACATTCGCATTTAAGTGGGAGGTTGTTAGGGATTAAAGGCATCTTAGGTCTAGCCACCTATGTTTACTTGTATATAGTATCCACACACCTGTACACTATAGGTGGCAGGTGCCCATCACTATCACTTTATTTTTTATTCAAGTAAGAGGATTAATATTTCCATATACTTACATATTATTGTTGTTTTCATTAAATCTTTGCACACAATGTGGAACTTGATGGAATGCTTAATGTTTCAAGCATTTCAATTGCATTGGCTATGGCTACCTCTCACCTAACCGATATGTCTTTCTATTTTATGGATCTACTCACTCCTCTATCAAACTTTATAAAATCAATTATGCACAAATCGATAAAAGGGTGTAGTAAGCTCACCTCCTTATCTTCACACTGACATCATGATTCAAAGGCTTGCAAAGTGGTGTGTGATTTGATTGGCGCATCTTGATCTATAAGATTTGGATCTTTCTCTTCGTTCTTTATGAGGTTGTTGTTCCCAGAGCATGATGCTTCTATAGGTTTGGGCTTGTATTCTTGGCATCATTCCCTATATATTTTTCTTGGGGAATGGACATGCTAATTGGTTTTCCTGCTTCTGTTGAGATGGCAAGCTCAACACGTGCAGACATTGATGATGGACCGCCTAGCTAGATGAGTCTGCACATCTACACAGCGCACGTTGGTGGTCATTATAATACTCACATGACCACTAACTTATCACTTATTATATTTAGTTTGTTACACCTACCTATAGTTGGCAAAGATATAACACCAGTCGATTAGTGTAGTCAGTTATGCACTGTTTAACTTAAAAGGCCACTTTTCTTTATGTTGTATCTTATCTATACTTTGTGTACATTATATAGTGTGTGGAAGAAGAAGAAACCAGCAAGAAAACGTTTTGGCCTCCATCTCTCTTCTTGTGTTCTTGAGTGAGCTTCCTCTTGTATATACAGTGTGTGTTTGGCGCAGCAACTCAAGCACATCCCCCCATCATGCGATTCTTGACATGGTATCAAAGCCGCGCCACTGAGAGAGGCTGATTTTGAAGGCTGAAGTGAAGAAGAAGAAGCAAGGTTCGAGCAAGCAAGCAACGGGTAAGAAGCTCTCCCATTCTTCCACTCTCTCTCTTAGATAGTGCCTGTGGAGGCACCAGAAGCAGAGTCGAGCAAAAATCTCAGATTGCTATGAGATTTGGTGTGCGAACAGATAATTGTATATTCTATAGGCAAGCCCTTTAGGGCTTATCCGCATTTATTTTGGGTGTTTGAGGCCGTTTCAGGACCCATTTTAGAGCCGCAAGGTTACAGACAACAGTTTCAGGGTACATTATGATTTCGACTGTATTGACCGAAAGTGGGTGCACAAGTTACAGATTGCAAATTTGTAATTTTTGAGGTGTTTGCAGGAAGCAAATATAAGGTATAAATTATCTATAAACAGGTTGCAGATTACATGTACTATTGAGCAATCATCAGTGAAAAAGGTTGCTTGGTGTATTGTTGTATACGTGTTGTGAAAGATTGGAGAAGACTAGCTTGCTATGTTGTATCCTTGTTTGTGATAATGGTAGAGAACAGTGGAAATCCCATTATTGAGAAGCTCGATAAGAACAACTACCCTTTATGGAAGTTTCGTGTGACAAACTTCCTCATTGGAAAGGGCCTTTATGAGTTTGTTTCAGGTGAAGAAAAGGAGCAAGAGCTGGGTATCCCTCCAACTGCAGATGAGTTAAAAGCATGAAAAGAATGGAATGCGAAAGACAAAAAGGTGATGTACTAGCTATCTACAGTTGTTCATAATACTATGTTGAGACATATCAGGAATGCAGAAACTTCACATGCAGCTTGGACAATTTTTGAGAGCATGTTTTCAGTAAATACAACAGTACGAAATGATGCCAGGAGGCATATTCCTTAGTGGATTCCGTGAGGTTTTGCGGTGGATTCCGTAAAATTATATTTGTTGCCACGGCTGATACACAAGGTGGATTCCTTGTGTAAAAAAGTCGATGGGGACACCTGTCCTTTTCGGGCATCTTGTTAATTTAATGTGTAAGTGGATGATTCTATAGCGGGTGATTCCGCAAAATACATATTTAAATTAATGGATGTTTATGAGTTTAGAGTACGCACTCGTAATAAATTAAGGTTAGGATTGAGTTCTAACCAATTTATTTATTTTGTAGCTGAAGACTGCTAGGTATTCACTTTTGTCGATTTAATTTTATTATTTTCTAACAATTGTGAATGCTTCAGTTGATGTGTAGAGCAGGTAGGGATGGCGTTGGGAAGCACTAGGTGATAGCGTGTATTCAATTTATTTAGAAGAAATTATCATTTTGATGGGCGCGTATCTTAGGCGTGGCGCCAAGATTTATTTTGACGCGCTTATTTACTGAAGCACCTGACATTTATTTATTATTTTGTATACGCATGGGCACAGATTTAAATATTTGTTATTGGACATTGTATTTGGACACATTTCGACTCTTTAGGCGCCCAATCGCTTTAATTCTCTAGTTGGGCAAAAGCAAACACAAAAGCCAAAGCATGCTAATTATAAATTGGGCTATTTTTTTGAGCTTGGAGATGAATAATATATCAAATACATGCTTTGTGGAGCGCTCACACAAGGCATCGAGGGAGATTGTACCCAATTAGTCTTTTGCTTCATGGCGTGCAAGTCTTCTCTCTTGTTTTTTGTGTAAAAGTAGAGTTCTTTTGTCCTTGGGGACCTTTCGGCGCTCGCTACGAACGCATATAGCATCCAATCTGTGCACCAGTGGTATCAGAGCGAAGCTAAGATCGAGGGCTTCCAATCGCTTACCATCTTGCGCGAAACCGGAGCTCCTAGAACGATCGAGCTCTACAGTCAATCTTGCGGCAATCCGTCAATACCAGCGTGTTCCTGGCAATGAAGAACCCCCTGCTACGTTGTTGGATCGCGAAGGACTAGCCTCTATAGATAGAGGACCACCTAGGAAGTTCATTTGTTAACTCTTATATTTCTCAGAGAATAGGCAATCAATTTGATAAAGATTAAGTGTGAAAGCTTAGTGAGGAAGCTTTAAAAAGCTTAAGCCATAAAAATTCCACCATTGGCGGTGGCAGTATGTACTGAACAGTGTCGACGACGTTCAGAAGCTGCCGCCGTCCTCTAAAAAAATAAACAATTTAGTTAAGCTTTAATTACTTAAAGCTTAAAGCTTTCAAATTTTACAAAGGTTCAAAAACTCAATTTCAAACCTCTCCCATAGTGGATGTTCATACACAGCTAGTCTCAAACGGATTCTCAACTTCCCTGCAAGCCCGTGTTCACATCTGTGGACTGACAGAGTTCAATTCCAATAAACAAATTGCTATACGCAAACTACACGCATGAATATCCTTTTGGCAGAAGATCGTGATATCAAATTTAGCATCCACAAAGAAGAAATACTGCAAAAAGCCATTATTCAAAAAAAAAGAAATAAGCCTTGTAAACTTGACTTTGAGCTACGATCATCCCGCTAACGAGATTTTGAGTGTGTGAGGTCTTTTGGAATTTTGTAGGATGTCCGATGAAACCATGGAAGATTTTATGGCCGAAGGTGATTTACCGGAACCAACGATGGAGCAAAAATTGGATTTAATTATGATGCAGCTTCAAGAGGAACGAAGAGCACGTCAAACTTTGCAAGCTCAATTGGCCAATCTGCAACGATCTACCGCCGACCAAGATGAACTGCAATCTGAAGATCTTATACGACGTATGATCGATGCAACACTTGAAGTGCAATCTATTCGAAAAGAAACAGAGATAAGTAAAATAAATTTCAAATTTCGTACTTTCAATGGGTCATATGATGGAAAGATTGTACTTGCTTTTATCAGTCAATTTGATGATTATTTTCATCAAGAACAGTATGCTAAGAAAGACAAAATTAAGTGTGTCACTAATCATCTAGTGGATAGCGCATCCCTATGGTGGACTGTTATCCGCAAAAGCATTGATTGTCCTACTACTTGGGAGACTTTCCAAAAGAATTTTTTGCAGAATTTCCTTCCATCCCAATTCCACGAAAAGCAATCAAACAATGGGATCTTCTGCAAACAGAGGGATTGTAAGTCTATTTCACAATACACCGAGCGTTTTTGGAATGCTTTACTTCAACTTCGAATGCTCGAAGATGTACCTGAGGCAACCCATAAACATAAGTTTATGTCTGGCTTACTTGGACATTTTTATGCGAAGGTGAACATGTTCAAGCCAACGACTCTTGAAGATGCAATTTCCTTGGCCCATGACACGAAGACAAAATTCGAGGACGAGAGAAGCAACCACAACAATTACAAACTAATGGTAACTTTGGTTCAAAACAATTCAATTCAAATTTTCAAAGATTCAATCAAAATCCTTTCCTTCCATCTTCATTTAGTAAATCTTGGACACGACCCCCTACTTTACCATCAAACACAAATCCAAATCCTAACATTCCTAAACTTCCAACTATTACCAATAATGTGTCTAAAGCCAAACCCATAGTTTGTTACAAATGTAATCAACCTGGACATCTAGTGGCAAATTGTCAATCCAAAAAGCCAATTGTTCATATCAACTATTTGGGAGCAACAGAAGATGAAGAACATGAAAAAATGCTAGATTTCGCGGAAGACGATGATGATATCGATACTACTATATGTCCTTTTCCTTTTCTATATACTTTTATCATGCAAATCTTCCTTTCCTCTTGACTACATGATATGGGATTATTTTCAATTTCAAAGATCTATTTACATATGCTACTATATGATCGAGAGCAAGGAACCTGGGCCTGAGCGATCGGGAGGGGGGGAGGGAGGGGTGACATGTTATTTGCGTTTCCGCTGGTGTTTCTATCTGCATTTCCGTCGACTCATAATGGTCCTGCAGCTCCAGTTGTTTCCACGTCTCTCAAGCTCTTTCTCTTCATCTCCTCTCTCTCTCTCTTCTTCTTCTTCTCTTCTCCTCTTCTTCTCCTTCTCTCTCTTCTCTCCCTCTTCTCTCTCTTCTTCTCCTTCTTCTTCTCTTCTTCTCCTTCTCTCTCTTCTCCCTTTCTTCTCTCTCTCTCTCTTCTTCTCCTTCTCTTCTTCCGTCTCTCTCCTCTTCTCCTTCTTCTTTTTCTCCTCTCTCTCCCTCTTCTCCTCCTTCTTCTTCTCCTCCTCTCTCTCCCTCTTCTTCACCTTCTTCTTCTTCTCCTCCTCTCTCTTCTTCTCCTTCTCTCTCTTCTCTCTCTCTCTCTCTCGTCTCTCCCTCTTCTCTCTCTCTCTCTCTCTCTCTCTCTCTCTCGTCTCTCCCTCTTCTCTCTCTCTCTCTCTCTCTCCCTCTCTCTCTCTCTCTCCTTCTTCTCCTTCTCTCTCTTCTCTCCCTCTCCCTCTCTTCTCTCCTTCTTTCTCTCCCTTCCTCTTCTTCTCCTTCTTTCTCTCCCTTCCTCCTCCTCCTCTTCTTCTTCTTCTCCTTCTCCTCCTTCTCTCTCTCTCCCTCTTCTTCTTCCTCTCCTTCTCTCTCTCTCCTCTTCTTCTTCTCCTTCTCCTTCTTCTTCTCTCTTCTTCTCCTTCTTCTCCTCTCTCTCTCCCTCTTCTTCTCCTTCTTCTCCTTCTCTCTCTCCCTCTTCTTCTTCTCCTTCTCCTTCTTCTTCTCTCTTCTTCTCCTTCTTCTCCTCTCTCTCTCCCTCTTCTTCTCCTTCTCTCTCTCCCTCTTCTTCTTCTTCTTCTTCTTCTTCTTCTTCTTCTTCTTCTCTTCACTGAACACAGGGGGGGGGGGGTCTGAACCCGACGTACAAGGAGGGGGGAGTTCCTCAAACAGAAGCCCAAGGGGCTGCTATAATCCACAGGTAACGAAGCACGAGGGGGGGTCTCTGTTCAATGCGGGGAGGGGTGCTGTGTCTGCAAACAGACGGGGGGGAAGGTGATGAAGCAGGGAGGGGGCGTTGATGCAGGTGACCCAGGGGAGGGGGGGGGGAGAGGGGCTATGTTGGCCCTCTTATAAGGAGGGAGGGAGGTATGGGACGGCTGTCTGCCGCCATCTGGGGGGGTTGCATGCCCCCCTCTCTTCATTACTCTCTCTCTCTCTCTCTCTCTCTCTCTCTCTCTCTCTCTCTCTCCCCCCACCATGCAGTCGGCAGGGGGAGAGAGAGGGAGTAAAAAAAAATTAAAAATTTTGAAATTTTTTTTCTTAGGGGGGGGTTCTAATGGGGGAAGCACGGGGGGACATTACACTGCAGTTAACTTTAGCTTTTTGGAGCAAGCAGGAGCTATGGCTGGAGACTCAGACATATACGGAGGTAAAACGGATAAAATAGCAGGTCGTCACTTCTTTTCATGCAAATTTTAAGGGCTCCAGGCCAAGTTTAGAGTCCCAGGAGTTGGAAGAGGGCAAAACCTCAGTCACTTTTTGCCTCAACCCTCTTTCTCTCTCTTCTCCTCTACAAGCTAGCATGGCTGCCAGCCCAAAGAAACCTCAAGAAGTCTAACCTAAGGGTGCTCCCCGACATCAACCAGCCTCGGGACTCCTTCCCTGACCCCCCAAGCTTCTGATTAAGGGGTGGACTGGGGGGATTTGCTGCCTAGGAGGCCTATAGGACAGCCTCACAATTTTCGGCACATTTTGTGCTGGCTGTCCTGCTCCTCCCCAGCCCTCTTGCCACTCCTCCTCTTGCTACCCTCCCCTCTCTGCCACTCTAGGGCACTGCTCCAGCACATTGGCCTTTACCCTTTGGCACTTTTCTCCGTGGAATCAACTCCCATGGTGGACAACAGCTGGGACTGTTTGAAATAGTTTGGGGCAACCATGGATTCTTCTAACTGAAGCTTTCTTTGACCCGAAGAGCTCAACCCCACAACCCCTTTAGCCCGTGAAGGATTTCTCTTGCCCGGATGAAGCCATTGAGCTCAGCATGCATGGGAGCTTTGCGGGCAGCCATGAAAGCTTCACTTGAATCTTCCCATTCTTGAAGCTCAAGCTTGGGAACCTTCTTCATCAACAAGAGCACTCAAATGCTGAAGCACTCTTCCACGGATGCCCAACCATCAACTGGACTTGATCAATGGAGCAAGCAACATCATGATGATTCGGGCTTTAATGTTCATCACAAGCATTAAAGAGGTATGCCATTCTGATCTTAATCTCTCAATTTAGCCACTTGCTAAGCTTAATCCATTGTTGGAGAGATTCAAGATTGCATACAAGCATCATACCTCTTCTCGAATTTCATTGTAATGGCTGACATTAACCCCTACCTTGTCTTATGATCTTGGATGAATATTAGCTATTGTAAATTGGGTAAGTAGCAGCCAGTGAGTCACTAGATTGCCAAGGTAACCCCTACCCCAACCTTCATCATTTCTTGCATCTCATGAAAAGGCTCAATGTCTTCTTTCCAATGCATCTCATGCTGATTGCTAATTAAAAATGTCTGACATGTATACTCCGACTGAGGAAAAAGGCCGATGCTAGGTGAGGTGGTAAGACAAAAGAGAGGTGACCCTCCCTTACCACTCAAGACCCTAAAGGGGTGCACAACCCAGCCCGGGGGGAACTTTGCCCACCTCCTTGTGATCTGGAGCCCAATACTTGTTTGCAGGTGTAGGTACTTCCATAATCCCCAATTCCCTGCCCTAATGATCCCTCTTAGATACCCCGCAATGCCAATGGCACCCATGTATGCCACTTGAGGTACATGCAGTCAATGGAGATGTATGGCAGTGAATGTACTTATGCATGAACGGCAGAGTTGATGGGTATGCAATGATGCTCGAGATTATGCTCAGTATGCTCAAGATGCTATTGATGTAGCATATCAAGCCCCTTGATCTATGCTTTATCCATGTAAGACATCGGCACTAAGGGACATGCAGTGTTATTGGTCACAGTTCTGCAAGACTGTCACAAAGATCCCATTGCAAATTTTTTTTTCCTGAATCCGGGGGTGAACCCAATAGCTTATCTCAAAGAGGGCTTTTTTCCCTCTGGTTTGAATCAAAAATCTCCCCGATCGGAGCTACGGTGTGAAAGTTATGCCCATTTTTGTGCACTAGGGCCACTGTGGACTCCTAGGATGTACCCCAATCCAAGACAGGCACTGTAAACCCCTTACAAAAAATTCTTATCATTTTCTATCATAAAGTTTAATAGCTCATCTTGAAGAGGCCGTCATCCCCTCTGATTGGAGCCCAAAACCTCACCAATCGAAGTTTTTTACAGAGAGTTACGGCCCTTTTACTGACAGCAAGTCCTGTGGACTGCACCTAGATGGCTGGCCAGAAAGGCAAAAGCAAGGCCCAAGAGGAACTCCAAAGGGAGATTAGAGACTCTCGGACCTCCATGAATGAGGAACCAAGATCAGCGCAAGATTACGATGGTGACATACATGAAGAAATGCCTGAAAAGAACCCGTATGCCCTTCTCAATCACACCCTCTGCCAACATGAGCTCCGTCATATGGAACGCCACAATGATATGGTCACCAACCACCACCAGATGATGTCCAAGTTTGATGAAGCGATCGAGCACATAGCCATCTAAAACTCAAATACCCAACAGACCTTGGGACAACTCACTGCTCTTGTTGCTCAGTTAGCGACCGCTTCATCCCAAGAGAAGACCAATGACTTTAGACATGAGTCTAGATGCCCTCCACATCAGGAACCATCGCCTGGCCCACAGGGTATACTTGGCACTAAGGGAATTTCCCCTTCTACCTATGAGATCGGGGAACCCTCTCATACGCATGATGAGCCCCTATTGAGATCCCTCGTCCACCATGCCGACAACATTCACTTGAGGCCTTCTCCCACCTTGGGTCGAATTTCACCCGCTCTACCTAGGAGCCCCCATGCACCACATATGAATCAGCCCCATCAAGGACCATATGGTACAAATGGCCAGCCTGGCAATCATGGATAGCATGGCTATAATGGACAACATGGGCTAAATGCACCACAAGGAATGTATGGATAGCAGGGCATGTATGGCCACCATGGGATGCATGGACAGCAAGGATTTCATGGGCAGCATGGCCCCTATGATCTGTGTGACAAGATTATTCTCACAAAGTACAATGGGCAATCCCCCTCACCGTCTAACCTAGAAGAATGGACGTCCAAGTTGGAGTCCTACTTCAACATCTACCCCCGCACTGATGATTAGCAAATACTTTTTGCTTCTCTCCATTTGGAAGGTTTTGCCCACACTTGGTGGTGCTATATCAATCGGGAGAATCAACAGTTCATTGATTGGGAAGATTTCAAAAGCATATGGTCCAAGTTTTTGTGTCCCCTGTGGAAAAAGAATGGTTGGCAAGAAGATGGTACACTCTTGACCAACGTAACCTCACTATATGTGACTACACCAATCAGTTCATGAACTTAACTATATATGTGGAAAGCATTAGTGATGATGCTAAATTGCACAAGTACATCTATGGGTTGGAACCGAGTCTATTAGTTGATGTCATGGCCCAAAAACCCACTACACTATTTGATGCAATCGAACTGGCTAAGAGATATGCAAGAAAGTACCGTAAGAATGAGGATTTTCAGCAAGGTGTTGGACCTCCCAGCATCCCTTCACAATCAGCCCCATACGGAGGTGGTTTTCGAGGCTCTTCTATGCCTAATAACAGCCTCAAAGTACCCACTTACCCCACCTTCCATGCTGAAAGAAAAATGGGCACTTTTGGGACAGCATCGGGCTCTATTGCTAAAAATAGGTATGCTGAAAATAAACAGTGCTTTAAATGTGGAGATAAGTACATTGCTGATCATGTCTCCAAATGCCCGTACAAGACAGCTAAGGTCAAAGTTCATAGTATGTATGTCATGGAAGATTGGCACAATGAAGAGGATGACCTAGCCATTGACTAGACTGAGTCCATGGAGGATGTTGATCATGAGCAGTTCTATGACCTGGAGGATGGGTTTCCCTTTGACCCGGGCGGTGCTCCCTCACAGATACTTGATTTAACATCCCACCCACCTCCCACTTCCCTTTGCTCGATCTCCTTGGATGCTTAGACGGGTTCCCGTAGCCCCAGTACCCTTCGCATTCAAGGCAGTATCAATGGGAAACATGTTTTTATCCTTGTGGATAGTGGAAGCACTCACAGTTTTGTCAATAAATCAGCCATTGATCGATTAAAATGTATCCATATGGCATTACACCACCCCTTGAAGGTCCAAGTAGCAAATGGAGAAGAAGAAATAAGCACACATGTATATCCTGCAGTTCCCTTATGCTTGGCTACAAATTATGTGGCACTGGTTGATCGGATTGCCCTAGATATGGGCCCCATT
Source organism: Lygodium microphyllum (assembly GCF_053477565.2). Classification (NCBI taxonomy): domain Eukaryota; kingdom Viridiplantae; phylum Streptophyta; class Polypodiopsida; order Schizaeales; family Lygodiaceae; genus Lygodium; species Lygodium microphyllum. Next base: position 30,857,415 of record NC_141138.1, on the reverse strand, counting down.
GATGTTGTCTTGGGCTATGATTGGCTGAAACAATTGGGGAAAATTGCTATGGACTTCTCTCAGCTTTACATGGAGTTTATGATGCATGGACAACCTATCCATGGAGAGGGAGTTCGAGATCATGCTGATTTTCAACTCATTATAGCAAAGTAACTCAAACAGGAGTTTAAGAAATGCTCACAAATCTTTGTTTTGCAATTAAATAAGGACACTTCTGATTAGCCCTCCGCAGTATCACATGACTTTGCCTTGCAGGCCTTACTTGAGGAATACAATGACTTATTTCAGATGCCTACATCCCTCCCTCCCAAAAGACAAGTGGACCACCCACTTGACCTAGAGCCCCATTCCAAGCCAGTGAATAAACCCCCCTATAGATTCTCCAAGTGTGAGCGTGAAGAGGTTGCAAAGCAAATCAAGGAGTTGTTGGAGATGGGCTTCATCGAACTGAGTTCTTCCCCCTATGCATCCCCTGTCCTCTTAGTCAAAAAGAAAGATGGCTCCTTTCGCATATGTATTAACTACAGAGATTTGAACAAAATTATAGTGAAGAACCACTACCCCATCCCATGGATTGATGATTTACTGGATGAGTTAAAAGGGGCATGCTTTTTCACTAAGATTGACTTGTGCTCTGGCTACCATAAAATTCATATGCGGGTAGGAGATGAGGTCAAAATGGCCTTCAGGACTGATCATGGACTTTACCATTTTCTTGTGATGCCTTTTGGGTTGACTAATGCCCCTACCACCTTTCAAAGCCTCATGAACAAAATCCTACAACCCTTTTTGTTCAAGTTCGTGCTTGTTTTCTTTGATGACATCCTCATTTACAGCAAGTCATCTATGGAGCACTTGACACATGTTCAGAGGGTGTTTGATCTATTGAGAGAGCATCGACTCTTTGCTAAGGAGAGCAAATTTATATTCATGCAGACATCTGTGGAGTACTTGGGACACATTGTGAGCAAAAATGGTACATAGGCTGATCCCAAAAAGGTGCAATGTGTTAAGGATTGGCGGGGCCATTTTCCACCATAACTTCTTTGCATGGCTTCCTTGGTCTCTCTTCATTCTACAGATGCTTCATTAAGCACTATGCCACCATTGCAGCACCTTTGACTGATCGCTTGAAAAAATAGTCATTCTTTTGGGATGCCACTGCAGATCATAGCTTCAAACAATTAAAGGACGCGCTTACTTCAGCCCCCATCCTTGTTTGCTCTGACTTCTCTAAGCTCTTTACCATTCATTGTGATGCCAGTGGTCGGGGTATTGGTGCAGTATTGTTGCAAGAGCATGGTGTGATTGCATTTGAAAGCTGCAAGCTTGATGAGAAGGAGATGCAAATGAATGTATACGACCAAGAGATGTTGGCCATCCTCCACGCCATCAAGAAATGGCACCACTATTTGTATGGCAGCCACTTCCAAGTGAAAAGCGATCATCGAGTCCTCCAATACTTCTTGACTCAGTCTACTTTGACTCCTAAGCAAAGGCAATGGGTGGCAACCTTACAGAACTATGACTTTGACATTTCACACACGCGGGGCAAGGATAATATTGTGGCTGATTCTCTCTCTCGAATGTGGGCATGCAGAGTGTCATCTATCTCAGAATTGCACAGTGATTGGGTTGAAGAGCTCTAGGAGGCTTACTTGTTAGATGTTCACTTTAGCCACATATTTTAGAAATTATAGCATGGGGTTATGGCTGAAAACTCCCAATACCAGCTCAAGCATGGCCTTATTTGGTCCCATGGCAAGATTGTCATCCCACACACTTCCCCCTTCACGCAGAAGATCATGGAAAAAATGCATTCTTGCCCCACTGCCGGTCACTTGGGTGTTTTCAAAACATATGATAGGATTGCCAAGAGTTTTCATTGGAAAGGCTTATGGAGGGACGTCAAGGACTTTGTGACCAAATGTGTTCCATGCCAACAGAACAAGGATAGTACACTCAGGCCCGCTAGTCTCTTACAGCCTCTCCCTATCCCTGAAGGGAAATGGACTCACATCACAATGGACTTTATCACTGGCCTTCCCATGACTAAGAAAGGGTGGAACAATATCTATGTGGTAGTTGATCGCCTCACCAAAGCTGCCCACTTTATCCCCACTAAGGTCCAATATACTGCCTCTCAGGTGGCCACTCAGTTTATGGAAAATGTCTTCAAGTTACATGGCTTACCACAAGTCACAGTACATGATCGAGATGCAAAGTTTATGAGCAACTTCTGGCATACATTTTTCACCTCCATGGGGACCAAGCTTACTCCATCCACTGCATACCACCCTTAGACTGATGGCTAAACTGAGAGAGTGAACAAATGGTTTGAGACATATTTGAGGCACTTTTGCCATGATATACATCACAATTGGGATACGTGGCTTCACTTGGCTGAGTTTGCATATAATAACTCCACACACTCTAGTATTGGAGTTTCCCCTTTTGAGGCCTTATATGGGTATAAGGTTCCCCTTCCTACAGTCTTGTTTACTAATAAGATCAATCCTCAGAGTCAAGCTGAATTGGATTGCATGCAAGCTTTACTTTAGCAATGCAAAATGAATCTTCAGAAGGCCCAAACACACATGAAACTCTATGCTGATGAAAAACGAAGGAATTGGTCCTTTTGAAAGTGCCTAAGTCCCGCTACTCCACTCTCAAAGAGGGTAGCAGTAACAAGCTAGCCCATTGCTTCTATGGCCCATACCGAATCCTGAAGAGAGTTGGCGACTTGGCCTACCGCTTAGAACTCCCCCCTACCACCAAAATCCACAATGTGTTTCATGTCAGTCAGCTGAAACCCTTTGTAGGCTCCTCAATGGACTATGTGGAAGAACTTCCCCCCATAGATGAAGAGGGCATCACTCAATATGTTCCTGAAGCAATCATTGGGCAGCGAGATAAGCACTTACGATTCCGATCCATCAAAGAATACCTCATCAAATGGCAAGGCCTACCCTTGGAAGAAGCCTCTTGGCACCCGGCAACCATTCTCAATGAATTTTCCTACCTCGGTGAACCCCAACGGCTGGAAGACTAGCCGGTCATGCCCCAAATTGCCCACTTTTCGTCCATAGACTGCACACTGTTTTAGAACAATTTTGTACTTACTCAAATCACATGCATGTGTATTCTACATAGCTGAAAATACTCGTCCTAAGCTCCGTTTCGACATATAGTATGCCCTATTTAGAGCAGCCTGTCAAAAGTTATGACCGGTTTACTTCAGCAGACCGATTTAGGACTGCATGCTGTCCCTAGTCTCTCCACACCTATTCTTCATTGTCAAAGGGCTCTGAGTAGTACTTTGCAACCCTCCCTTAGCCCACCCATCACTCCTCTCTATTTCTCCTTATTTTTGAGGGCAAAAACCTTTTGAGTAGGGATGGATTGTAACAAGCGGAACACACATCAACTAGGGTTTAGACACCCCGTCACATTGACCGAGGTATTTAAGGTGTAAGAGCCCCAGATTAGGGCAACCAGTTATTATCAAGATCACACTCTTCACCTTCATCTCTAGCTTCCATGTCTTCCTTCTCCCTTCTCTCCTCTTTTCTCTCTTTCTCTCTCCTCAGCTCTCCTTCTCTCTCCTCTCATCTTCTTTCATTACATGTATACACAACAATAATCCACTAAAAGGACTCAATAGTTCATTGTATACACAACCATAAATGAGTGTAAAGAATCTTATGGTACAATTTTTGAAGAAATAGAAATCAAGTGAAACAGTTTGTCATCGCACATGTGTTGCACAATGACAAGTTGCAAATGAAAAAGCAAAACGATACAATGAAAACAAAGCTTTCTTATTTAAAGTCATGAGACATTTATAAATAAATGTACACTTAACATTTATATACCAATGTGTTTAGAAGCCACCAAATCCATGAGTTGTGTTGGCTCTCGTTCTCTCTCTCTCTCTCTCTCTCCCCCTTTATATGTGTACACACACACACACTCTCTCTCTCTCTCTCTCTCAACATTTATATACCAACGTGATCCATGAGTTGTATTGGCTCTCTCTCCTGTGTGTGTGTGTGTGTGTTGTAAACAAAGAGAAGTTACATTGCCACACGATTATCCTCAACTTAAGTAGGATGCCATCACAAACAAATCTATGATCAAATTCACAAAGGATACAAAACCATGAGCATTTAGCAAAAAGCCTATGTGAGACTCCTCAATGAATATGCTTGCATAAAATTATACATGCAAGTTGTTGGACAAATTTGACACGAGTTGTTAGACTTCACTCTAGGAGCTCCTTCCATGATAGATTCCCTTATTTGTTCCTTTGAGTTTGATGCATCCATGCTACAACCTCATTAGGTATCAAATAGTTTGCATCAATTGCAAACACTAGCATAGAGAAAAACATGCTCAAGAGCTATCCATACTGCCCATGTAGCCCTCTCTCTAGTCCTTGGCTTGCATAGCTAGCCTCTCGCCATGCTTACTAACTCAAAATCCTCTTATTTGAGCAACCTGATTTTGAGTTGAAAAGCAAACATTGCTTCCTGTGATCTTAGCTAAGAGGGCCGAGCCATTGACATTATACAGAGCATTGTCATGGCCTTCTTTGTTGAGGTCGCCAACCACCATCAAACACACACACACACACACACACACAGAGGCTTGCAGTTTTCTTTCACTCTTTTGCACCATCCTTTAAAAAAGTTTCTATTAATGTTGTGAGTAAACTTCAAAAATACAAATAAGATAAGAGCCTCCTCAAGCTCCAAAAGGCTTTTGCTGCTTCAAACAGAAGCTTGGTAAACTAGTATTTAACATGTAGAATGCAAAACGATTTTTTATATGCAAAGTAGTGTAATGTCGTATATGTTCGATGCAAGGGAAGCAAAGTTATTGTGTGGTTGCGATGTTGTGCGCAGCTCATGCAACGTTGTTTTTGTGTGAAGGTACGAGACTAGAAAAAAGATCTAAAATTGCAGAAAGTTGGGTAAAATAATCGGTTTAGCATATTAAACCTCTGTTTAATTACGACTTAGGGTTAATGACAAGTATTACGACCAGTTAGGGCTTTACTTATATACGGACGGCGAACTCGTGCCAAGTCTTTTAGCGGAAGCAGAAGACGCAGGTGGCCCTCTCCCGCCCGCCTGCTCTGTCTTGCCCCTGCGCACACCATGGCCGTAGGGTATGTGTTTTTTCCTCGTTTGCTGCTGTTGGCTGTCCTTATTCTGAACATGTTAGGGTTTCGTATCGCTCTCATGTGCTCTGGCTTCATTCCAGGAAGAACAAACGCATTTCCAAGGGCAAGAAAGGAGGCAAGAAGAAAGTGTGAGTTCTCTCCCATCATCTCGTTTCGTCTCGCCTGTATCTCTTTCCGCTGCCATCTGTTGCTGAGCTTTCTATTTGTGCGAGAGAATTCTCTCGGTTTTGTTATCGTCTTGTATCGTCTGACCGATCCTCCTTCCCTTGCTATCTGGTGCTTAGCTGACTGTTTGCATTTTTTGCAGTGTTGATCCTTTCTCCAAAAAGGACTGGTATGACATCAAGGCTCCTTCGACCTTCACACAACGATCCATCGGGAAGACATTGGTCACAAGGACACAGGGGACCAAGGTCAGTTAGGAATGCTATGCCATTCGTTTTCTAGAGACTGGATGGTTGCGTGAATTACGTTCATTTTATTTGAGTATGCCTAGAGTCCTTGTAGTCTTCCGGGTAGCAAGTGGGGGTTTCATTTATGGCCGGCACAATCGGCACAGGTGGAAACTAAAATGTATTGTCGGAATGATTCTTTTAAAGTAGATCAGTATTCTATGGAGAGGTTTGATCGCAATATCCAGATCTATTCATGGCCCTGGTGTATTCAGGTTCCAATTGAACTGGAAGCCAATTGTACCAGACATAACCTACACAAGTTGCAGAACTGACACTGTTGTGCCTGATGCCGTGACAACTGTTTTCAGTATGCAAATGGTGGTGTTCTAAGCTCAGGCACAGTTTGAGGCAACCTTCCACCAATGAGAGTGGAAGGATCACTGGTGGTCAGTTAAGATGCTAAACTTGTAAGCCAGAGTAGGCATGCATGGTGTTTTGTAGTACTTTCTGACTATTATTTCCCTCCTGCTACTCAGCATCCATGGGCTTCAATGGTTTATTCTTGTCAATGCAGGGCTTGTTATGTCTCTGAAGTTTCATCGTTTGTCTTTGATTATGTATTGCAGATGTCCCTTGTCTTTCTTTTACCTTTAGTAGTGTATCCTGCATATCCAAGAAACCTGACAAAAGGCATACCAGTTTGTGATATCCTATAAACCTGACAAAAGGTACACCAGTTTGTACTATTGTTGTCCTTTAGAGTTGTAGAGAGATTGTTGTCCCCGAGAGTTGTAGAGAGATGGGTCTACCCTGTTTGTGAAGTGTCAGTACTAGGAAGATTGTGCAATCATCATAGATCACTGATCTCTAATCTCAACCTTTTCTTCTTTTCTTGTTGTTTAATTTGCAGACTGCTTGTTTGTGTGAACAGCTTTCTAGGGACCTTTCATTGTCTGTCACTTCTTCTGTGTAGTTACTCATGAAGGACATCTTTTCTAAGTTGTGAGAATGGGTCAATGCGATCCAATTGCAGATTGCAGCTGATGGATTGAAAGGACGAGTATTTGAGTGCTCGCTTGCTGATCTTCAGCAAGATGAAGATCAGTCAGCAAGGAAGATAAAGCTTCGTGCAGAGGATGTCCAGGGGAAAAATGTCCTCACGAACTTCTGGGTGAGTGCCCTTCATGGTCCTGTTTGCTCTACATGGGAACATATGTTTGGCTTACTGGTCTTGTTACTTTTGACAGGGTATGGATTTCACCACTGATAAACTGAGGTCACTGGTCCGCAAGTGGCAGTCTTTGATTGAAGCCCATGTAGATGTAAAGACCACTGATAACTACACCTTGAGGATGTTCTGCATTGCATTCACTAAGAAGCGACCAAATCAAATCAAGAAAACCTGTTATGCTCAGTCAAGTCAAATTCGACAGGTAGGACATACTCGCTATTGCAGTTGCAGCTGTGGTTTGAATGTTGGAAATTCTAACTGAATTAATTGGCAGATTCGGAAAAAAATGCGGGATATAATGATTCGGGAGGCTCAGTCTTGTGATTTGAAAGAACTTGTAGCAAAGTTTATACCAGAGTCTATTGGAAAGGAGATAGAGAAAGCAACCTCTGGTATTTATCCTTTGCAGAATACCTATATTCGTAAGGTGAAGATTCTTAAAGCTCCCAAGTTTGATCTTGGAAAGCTTATGGAGGTATGTGGTAACAATTTCTTTATTTTCAGGCCTGATGCTTTCTTGATTTTTTCTGCTTAACTTGTATTTTTGGTACCTATTTCTACTTAACTTGTATTTGTGGTACATAGGTACATGGAGACTACAGTGAAGATGTTGGAGTGAAGGTGGAAAGGCCAGTGGGTGATGAGGCTGAAGCAGAAACTGAGACCACAGTAGTTGGATCGTAGTGGTGAGGATGCAAGTGCGGCATAGAATTTTGTTTCAGCTCCTGTAGTTGAGAATGTAGAATCACCGGAAAGGCTTTTTGTTTCTAGAAACTGAGAGAAATTTTTAATGTGTTTCAACTCGGTACAGTATTGTAATTCACAAGCTGTTAATTCAGTTCTTTGTTGCTTTATATTGTTACTGTCAGCAAAGCTTCCATCTTGAATCATTGCAGTGTACTATATTCAATACCAATCTTCTCAAGGGGACTTTTTACTTTCATTTTGCTTCATATTCATGGTTTCTTGGTACTGCATTAAATATCAAATTCTCTCCTATCACAAACTGTGCTTTCATTTTGTACCCATCCCAATCTTGCTGACACCTTGAGGGCATTATGTCCAGCTACCCAAATGCTAGAGGTTGTTGGAAATTATCGTTGAGGTATTACATTGTTTGAATGCTGTATTGTGGTAGCTAGTAACTAGTTTCTTTGGTAGGGGATGCTTTATTTTCATATTTCAAGTGCTGTACCATTTTTGGCGATTATTTTTTGGTGGCATGTGAAAATTGCAAAAGTTGTGTTTTTGGCTGCCAATGGCCAGAGCAATTGCTATTCATAGTAGTTGTGCTGCAATTGAAATGAAGCTATGGCTGTGCACTTGTAAATGAGAACTCAAAACAAAGTATATGAACTGTCAGCTACATCTTGAAAGAGTGACTAAAGTTTTCCTTCCCCCCTTAGGTATTTTGTGAGGTTGAAAATGTTGAGCTCTCCCTTCCGCACGTGCCCTTTACCCTCTTTTGTCTGGGTGTTTGAATTGCCTCTGCAGGCTCTTTATGTTCTGCTTCTCCAAAAGCCTTCTTTTCCCACTGTTAGTCAAGCATGGGCTGATTTCCTTGTTATGTTGAAGTGTGATGCTAATGTAGCCAAGTATCAAATAAATGGCCAGTTATTTTGTACTTGCCTTTCATTGTTGACGTATTTGATTCAGTAGTGGTATTTTCACCTAGCAGGCAGTGCAGAGCTGAAGGTGAGATGATCTTCTCAATTGGAAGAAGTTTGCTCCCCAAACTGGGGCAGAGTGGCCAACTTCATGATCTTGTCTTCAACCTTTGTTGAGAGCCATTGGAACTCCTAGATAGTGGTGATGTTTATGTCCGATAGGCAGCACAGCCTAGATGTCTAAAAATCTTTCCAATGGGGATTTTAATTTGAAACCTAGTTAAGGAGTCTAGTCAGGTGGGTCATCGAGTCCCACATATTGTAATTCAATCTTAGCCACATTGATCTTAGAACCTGAAACATCGGCCAAAATATCATATATTGAAAGCATGTTATCAACATCAACAGTCTTTTGGCCATCATGATGTTAAGAGTCACCATCACTATTATTAGCAAGAAGTTGAGTACATGCGTGATCTGCCTAGCAGAGGGATACACTTTAAATCACCTTGCTGTAGCTTGGTAATTGATTAACTTAAGGGGTTGATAGCCTCATTAAAAGCAGAGTGAGGGGGGCACTATTGCACTGATCTCTTTAGGGAGAATGGTTGGGACATAAAGCCATTAATGCCCATAATCCTTGTTGCAGCATCCATTCCCCAAAGGAAGTCCCATCAGATTCCTATGTAGGCTTTATCTAGATCCATATTGATCAGAATAAATTTGCCACCAATTCCAATTACATAATCTAAAGAGACCAGAAGGTTGAGAATACCATCATGGAATTGATGCTTATGCAGAAATCCATATTGACCTTTGTGTGAGATCTTAGGTAGGATGAATTTAACCCTCATTGTAGGTGCTTTGGCAATGATCTGCACACATTTGATATGGTGAGAGGTGTACATTGACTTGGATTGTTTCTGTAGGGGGTTTTTGAAAGAAGCATGAAGTGACTGAGCCATGAAGGCTTACTTCTCCATCTTGGCCACAAAGTTAAGCTTTTTGACAGAAAGAGGTCTAGTGAGTACAAGGGCCTTTGGAATTGCAAGTATGGATTGCAAGTTTGGAAATTTACACGTGTCATTGAAACAAGTTTCATGCAGTGTCATAGACCTCAATTGGAAGACCATCTAGCCATGAAGACTTTTGCCTCTCCATCTTCTTGGCCACAAATTCAAGCTCTTTGACAGCTAGAGGTCTAGTGAGTACATGGCCTCCAGAATTGCAAGTTTGGAGGATGCTAGGAATCACCCAACACTTCCTTGTGTATGCTGAAGCTAGACTCTTTCCAAACTACACAGGATGTATGCTTAACAAATTCCCAACCAATAACAAGGACCTCCGGAATTGCAATTTTGGAGGATGCTAAGTTGCTTGTGTATGCTGACGCTGGACTCTTTCCAAACTATAGAGGATATATGCTGAACAAAATCCCCTACCAATATCTTGATTATCATTGTAAGAGTGGCCATGTTCATCTTGAATCATTAGACTCATCTTATTGATCTTATTTGTTCTTCAAAGTGATGTAGAATAGTGGGATGGGAGCATCCGTGTCAATCATTCATCTCCCCTTCAGTTGAATCTTGAGAATTTTCATCTCAAAGTCTCTCTTGAATTACCAATTAAAGCTTCAACGTTTTGTAAGAGCCACACAAGAATACGCAACGATAGCACCGATAGTAGATTCTCTAAATCTAGAGCACCAACCATTTCTGTCCTTCTGAGTATAGTGTGAACTCTGACATGCTTTTTGGCAAGCGAAGTTTGATTCAAAGTTATAGCCCTCTAATGTAAGAAAGGGATCAGATATCCTTTTACATGCTTGTCACCATGTGAGGCTCAAGCTGCGCCTGCCTGCTCCATAAATCTATAATCGTTCAGGAAGGACGTATTGAAGGAGAAATGTGGTGGTCCATAATGAGTGGTTGAGGTGCAATCACCCCCAGAGTCAGTTCCAATAGATAGTGGTCAGATGACAAGGTATCCGGTATAATCCTCGGCCGGGTTTGAGGAGCCAGCCACCATCCGGCATGGTTAACTTCCTACTTTGTCCAATCGCAGAACCTATGATGATGGATCTTTATGGCGGTTGTGCCATGTAAAGGAATGAGCGCCAATCCTAGTAAACAGGTGGAGAAGAGAACATTAGTGAGATTGTGTTTCTTGCACAAGTCCTCCCACTTCTCCCTTTTCTCAAGCACCATTGTGTTGGCCAATTGTGATCTGCCCCCATCTTTAGGCGTCATATGACAGTCTGTGATGAGGAAGATGTGGTGAAAACACGGTTTGCTTTTATGGACTGTCATATGTATGTAGGCTCTACCTGCTGATGACATGGGTCCACAGACAATGAGCAACGGTATAGAGTGCTTGGCCCTGATGGCCACCATTGCAGTACTTCACTCATTGTCTTTCCATAGGAAAACCGAGCGTAGTGCGTCCTTAACCAGAAGCACAGATCACCTTTTTCCCTTGGCACATGCGGAAAGCATAATCGATGAAAACGGGAGTAGATGCATCTTCAACAGAGCGTTTTATTTCTTGGAGAGCAAACGCACGCGGTTTCCTTTTCTTGAGTAAACCATCACAAACCTCCTTCCTCTTATCAAGGCACATGTTCATCCATTAAAGATTAGCATCCGACAGTTCACTCATTCCCTCTCCCAACCGTGCATAGAAATTTCAGTCGACGAGTGGTAGACAAGCCAACTGCGTAAGAGAAACTTGTCCCTTTGCTTTCTCTGAAACCACCATCCTTCTTCTTTGTCTCTTTAGCATGAGTAGAAACAAGCTTTAGAGTTTGCTTATGCTTGCTACTTGGTCTGCATGGATTGAGATTTGTTACCGTTTGGGGATAACTGAGGCTCCTCGCTATTTTGGGGCCTCCTCTCCTCTCCTCGATCTTCATCTCTGCTTCAACTCTCTATTGGGACGATCTCTACCAAAATGTGGTGAAGTGCTCCAGAAATTTGAAAGCTTGACCTCGACCACCATCGCAAACCTATGAGGGTCAAGTACCTTGAATAAACTCAGGGCGTTTGACTTTGCTGTCCGAGAGAATAGAAGCTTTACTCTGAGAGCGCAAACTTGGTTCAATGATTCAACCATAGACCATACTCCATTGTCAAGTTAGTCAAGCGGGCGTGGAAATGAGACCTGGGCAGGGCATTCACCAAGCAAAGTTCCTTCGGGCGAGTAGTCGGGAGCCCAATGCACAAAATCGCCCCTAAGAGCAAGCGGGGAAGCAACTAGGCCAATCTTGTTCTTGCTTGGAGGAAGCCAAAGCAAAATAAAAGCCCTTATCATGAATTTGAACTACACCAATATTACCCTCGCTTGATAAATCTTCCTAAAACCATGACGAAAAATCATCCTCTTGCGGAGACCTTCCCCATGAAGTAGTAGTAGAGGCCAACATTTGTGAAGTTTGTGAACCTCCTCTTAATATGAAGCTACAAGAAGGCAATCATTACAAACCATCCCTTGACCCTTGTTTTGGGATGGCCTTGAGGGGGACTAGTTCACTATGGGTTAGGCTCGCTACTCTTAGCATGATTCTTGGGGCCTCAGACCTGTAGCAAAGGAATCCCCTTGGTGGGGTCTTGCCATAGGGCCACAACACGGAATAGCCTACACAAAGGCACATTGTCGTGGATATAGGACAAGCACAAGAGAGATGCTCATATCCCTTGTACACTTGCCCTTGGAGAACTCTTCATACACAAAGAGTGAGAACCACATTATCTCATGAGCGTATGAGATTCATTCCAAGAAAAGTGAAGTATCCATCATGACTCAAAACTTGAAACTACGAAACTTTGGGGGTCTTAATGACGACTCACTATCAAGTCGATCAGTGTTTGCCCAATCTAGGTGCCTTTCCCTCTGAGTCAATCATACATGAGGAGCAAAGGTTTTTCCAAAACATGACTACAATTATCTCCACCCACGACTCCATTGCAATTGTGAAATGGAGTCTTCTATAAGACTACATGTATAGTTATTCGACACTTCACCCTTTCTTCTGTGTGTGAGGAAGAAGAAAACTTGGGAAGATCCATTGTGCGCATCTTGAATCCTCGTTTGGCATGATAGCTTGAGTACATAGAGTTGCCAGTTGGCACAAGCTTGACATAAGAGTTTGGAAGTTATGCCAAGCTCGAAAAGCAAGAGTTCATGTGGAGGCGCCTTGCTGAGAGTGAGAAGCATGAAGTCTTTTGGGGGACTTGTACTTTTAGTGATGAGAGATGCAAAGCTGGGTGCTTGCATCTCCTTTTTGGTGACCCTTGGTGGCCTCATTTTCCATTTTGTCCATCTTGGTGACTTGAAGATAGCAATTCCACCTTCTGCCGTCTTCCTTCTTGGAGTGTCCTTAGAGGCATGGATCTTCGATACCTCACCTTGAGGTTTCAACCATACAATAGCTTACGTTGCATGTTGTTTGGCCCTTCTAAGTAGGCCCATTGAGCCCGCATCTTCCACTCTCCTTTTCACCACATTTTTCTTTGGGACATGGTGAGGGTATCTTCTCTTCTGGAACTATCCAGCATAGTTTTCTGCATCAAGTATCCTTCTTCATTCTGCACCATGAAAAGAAGTGTGAGGAAACTTTCCACCCACATAAAAATTGAAAGTTGGGGAATTGGAATGAAGTGTGCCAACTTGATGTCTTGTGGCATCATGTAGTCACGCATGCATAGCGAGGACCATCTCCCTTGCTTTGCGAATCATTGGGCCTTTGTTGTTTGGATTCATACTTGAGATGTACAAGAAGATGAGGCATCCATGAGAGTCATCTATCCATGTTGCATGTGCTTGTATTATGGGGCCTTCGTTGGCCAAGACAAACTTAAGATAGCACAGAGGAGTTAGAATCATTTGATATTTGGCATTAGACTTTCTAGCTTGCTTTGCAAGGGTCATCTCCCTTGCTATCACAACTTTGAAATGGCCCTCAATGGTCTCATTGAAAGAGTAGGAACAATAGTCTTTGAGTGGGTTAACAAGTTGCACTTGAGCAGTTTGACACTTTACTCCTTTCATAAACATTTTCATGTCTATATCAAACACATTGGCATATGTAAGAGCCAAGTTATCACACCATGTTCTTTTCTCACAAGCTTGCTCCATCACAAGCTAAATCCATTAGGATTATTCTAGAGGGTCAAGTCTCCTTGCACTCAAACTTGCACCATCATGTAGCCATCCAACCATAATGATTTCGTCGAGTAGATCACATCCATTTGGACTAGAATCCGGAATGGGTTTCACCACATAAGTGGTCTTGACTTTGGGTTCTTGAGTCTCATTAAACGAGACCTTCATCCTAAAGTAAGGGTTATGTGTTATCCCACAACTTAACAACTTGGGTTCCATTCACAAAGATCTAATATCCTTGATTTGACCACACTTGGAGTGTCACATGAGAGACTCTCTAGTGGATCAATACATCTTCACAGAAGGTCACATGCTTTCTTCCATTGATCGACTTGGTTTCCACATCACGAGTTGAGTTCTTAAGTTGAGCATGTCTTGCCTTGGTGCAGGCTCATTTCTTTCTTCCCTTGGAGCTTTCCTTTGCTCCAATATTTTCAACATAGCTTGAAGGGGGGCTCGCCTTGGCTCCATCTAGGGTAGCAATCATCTCATCACAAGGGGAGGGGGTTCTCCTTAGCACCCTCAAGGTTCTCTATCTTACAATCGATGACTTGATTTCTTTATTCTTACTCCAGGTGCACGAGCCTTCATCTGTTCCATCACATGAGGAGGGGCTCTCCTTAGCACCCTCAAAATTCTCCATCTTCATACCATTTGACCTGATTTTATTACACTCGCTCAAGGTGCACATGCTTTCATTCATCTCATGACAAGGCTTGGTTTCTTTACCCTTGCCATAGGTATACAAGTCTTCCATTTTCAAAGGTGTGTGCCTTAGTGGATCCATCATCTCATCACACACTGGTTCATCAACATGAGTAAGAGTTATTTTTTCGTGGGGCTCATAACCATGCACCTAGCATCCACATGAAGGTTGGGGCAATTCACCATCACTAGAATCCATCATCTTACACACAGGAGTCCTCCAACATGAGTAAGAGTTATTTTATTGTGGACCTCATAACCATGCACTTAGCCTCCACTTGAAGGTTGGGGAATTTTTCCAACACACCTCCATATCACCCAAAACAGAAGTTGGCCTCATAGCCTCAACATATTCATCAACTTCACTCATAAGAGCATGGGAGTTGACCTCACTCGCCTCGTCCTCACTGCCATCTTCTATCAACACACCATCCACCCAGTAGCTTGACGAGCCTTGAGACATGGGGTCTCCCTCATAGTAGACTTGATAATCAAAGTGGGAGTCGGCTCCTCTCACCTCGCCCTCACCATTGAATACATCATTTGCATAGTAACTTGACGGGTCTTGACACATAGGGTTGCCCTCATAGTAGTTCTAATACTAGAAGTAGGAGTCGGCTCCTCTCGCCTTGTCCTCACCATAGTATTTTGGATTCCATGTATCATTCTCATAGTAGAGTGATGGGTTTTTGTGTCATAGTCTTCTTTCCATGGTGCATTTGTCTCATACGGATCTTGTGGGTTTTGGGTCCACTCGCCTAGGTATCAACAACTCTGTATGTCCCTCATCATTTTCTCCTTTCATGCTTTCCCTTAGTCTCCATTCATTAATGATCTACAAAATAGAGCTCCATGTCGACTTTGGGATCACTTTCATCACTAGATCACTTTCAACACTCGACTCACATTTCTCACTTGAGGACTCATTGGGGTCACTTGAGTGGTAAGGGTTTACTTTCCCCCCATCCATATTCCTTTTCATTCTTTCCATGGGGCACCTTTCTTTGTCTGCCAAGTAAGTATCTAGATCAAATTAAGAGTCACTTGCGTCACTTATCACACTTTCATGATCCAACTCAACCTTTGTCAGAGGAGTTGGACTTGGTGTCATGCATCTTGCCTTATGCCCTTCTGGCCTTATACTATGCATGGAGGATTGACATGAGCTATTGGTTCAAACTATCATATTCATCCTCTGAGTCACTTGACTCTTCAAACTTGGATTGATACACTTGAAAAGTTGGCACCTTTCCTTGGGGGGAGGCCTATTGCAATACCATCCCCATTATGCTTTCTAGAAACTTCACTTGACAATGGGGTCTTACATCTTCTTTTTTGCAGTGTGCACTTTTGCAAAGGGGGTTCAACTTCATTCACCCCAACTTTAGAAATTGGAATAGGAACATGCTTAGACTTCACAAATTGGAGCTTCCAGCTTGCAGTTGTCATTTGGCATCATGCCTATAGCCACACCAACTCCATAATCCTTCTAATTCCATGTTTGAGGTCACCTTTCACGTCCAAGACATCAAAGTTGCCACATTCCATGGCTTTCTCCACCCATCTCTCAATTTAGGCATTCGTAGCATAAAGCAACTCCTTGACATGGTCTTGTTGTAGCTTGATGTTCTCAATCCCCCTATCTAGCTCATGGAGAGATTTTTCATGTGGAGGCTCATCACCTTTTAGCCAATCAATCTTCTTGATCCAGTAGGATTGTTGGTCATATTCCAACACAAAGTAGTTTTCTAGCACATGCCTCTCCTCGACATAGATTTCCTCAATCTTAGCTTTTAAGTTCATTTTGGGACATCACGAAACATGTTCCATCATCCTAGATCTTGGCTCCGAGCTCTTTGAGGTTTGGCACTCCTTACGGGCTCTTTGCTCTGATACTAAGAGTGTTGAACCATCCCTTGACCCCCATTTTGGAGTGCTCCTAAGGGGCTAGTTCTAGGTTTGCTTCTCCTCATAGTAGGATTCATTGGGCCTTAGAGTTGCATTAGAAGAGTCCCCTTGGAGAGGTCTCAACATAGGGCCATAGCATGAAGTACCCTACACAAAGGCACATGGAAACATAACATGACATGGAAGCAAGTATGAAGGCACAAGAGAGCAATAGTAGGCAAAGAGAATCAAGTGGCCATTCTTGGGGACTATTACATTATAAAAAGAGGTTACAAGCGGAAGGCACTCGCATAGAGGGACGACTTGGAATTGGGGCTCATTAGGGGTGAGGGAGGAGCTATCAATGCGCATTCATCATGAGTCAACACTGTGGGTGAGGGACTCACACAAGAGAGATGCTCATATCCCTCATAGTGATCATACCATTATGTAACTTGGCTTCTCTTGCTACTTCTTATTCTCATTGAATAGCTATAGGTTTCTTCAAAGATCCTCCTCAATTTTCTCCCTGTCAATTCCATCCTCCTTGAAGCCAAGAAGTCAAACTCCATAGCCGCACAATTTTTGGAGCTCTTCTTCTTCACCACCTCTTTAGCTAGGACCTTTTCATTGACATCATGTTGGTGTTTACTTGACATCTGCAAGGGGGAACGCCACTTGATAGCTCCTGGAGCACATCTTAGAGTCTCTAATTAGAGGATTTAATGGTAATAAAAAGCACTAACCACCTTAAAGGCACACCTCATACTCCACAATGGCATGTTCTCTTCTAATGCTCACATTGACCATGTAGGAAAAAGTCTTATAAACTATTATGATTGCATGCATTTTGTATAGTCAGTGTTGAAATAGTATTGTGGAAGAAGTAGATGACGCCTATTGAATCTAGGTGTGGCTAACAAAGAATCTGTGTGTGTGTGTGTGTGTGGGGGGGGGGGGGGTGCACGTGTGTGTGTGCGTGTGCATGTGCGTGCGTGTGTGTGTGGCCTCTAGGCCCAACTAGTAGGGTTGGATGCTCAGGTTGTACCCCTTTGTCCTTGTTTGCTAGCTTCCAATGTCATAACCAATTGCCCACCAACCAAGTTCTCTACCACAACCAACTATTTTGCTAGCCAACTTTCCACCTTCCCCTTGCGCTAGCTTGTTGCACCTTGGCTAGATGCTTCTCCAAAGACTCTCTTTCTCTTTGCGGCCTCTAGGCCCAACTAGTAGGGTTGCATGCTAAGGTTGTGCCCCTTTATCCCTGTTTTCCAGCCTCCAACTGGCCCATCATAGCCAATTACCCAACAACCAACTGCTCTACCACAACCAATTATTTTGCTAGCCCACTTTGCACCTCCCCCTCCTGCTAGCTTGCTACACCTTGGCCACATGCTTCTCTTCCCCCCAACCAAATAAAACATGTTGCACCTTTTCTGTTTCTCTTTCTTTTTATCTATTTGCAATTATTCTTGGCCCACCTAATCTTGATGTGTTTGTTTT
Source organism: Lygodium microphyllum (assembly GCF_053477565.2). Lineage (NCBI taxonomy): Eukaryota > Viridiplantae > Streptophyta > Polypodiopsida > Schizaeales > Lygodiaceae > Lygodium > Lygodium microphyllum. The sequence goes on along the minus strand of NC_141138.1, from coordinate 30,839,736 downwards.
TTTCCCCCTTTTTCCTTGTCTTTGCCTAGCCCTTGTTTTTACTATTATCCCTCCACTCTCTCCATTGTGTCTACTATACCTTGTCCCCTCCCCTAAACATGGACTTGCACACAAAAATCAAGTGTCCAATGATCAATACTACTTGTTATACATGTAAAGTAGTGAGTTGAAAGTGGAGGTTAAGATTGATAGCCTTGAGAAGGCATTGAGAATACTCATCAACAATTCGAAAAAAACCATTGACAACAACATCAATATAGTTCGGTGAAGTTGGTTGTACAAAATTGCCAAGCTTAAGAGCAAAGTGAAAGAATGGAAAAAGGAGAAGGCACCCATGCAAATAGAGATCCAGTAGATGAAGAAAGAAATTACAACTTTGAAAAGCATGGGGCATGAAGAAGGAGAAATCCAAGAAGATACAATTGGTAGCATAAAAGAAGGAATCTCCAAGGTGGTGGACATCAAACCTAAGGCTAGACAACAAGGATGGGTGTAAGTGATAAGAAAGAACATTGATAACACCACTCTTAAGGAAGAGAGGACAAGAAAAGTGGCGTGCTTTAATATAAGAGTTAATGGCAATACCCAACAATATGCATACAACTTGGGTACAAAGATGAAGATTCACTTCCTTTAATGACAACATGGAGAGTTGGGAAAGAGGAGCAAAAGCGCACCCTCATACTAAGATATTGAGATGGGATAGAGAGATCGGCCTTCATGAGAAAGGATACCATACTATGAGGACTCCTAGGAGACCCCATCTACATAGATGATGACCTTACCAGAATGTAGGTGGATCATATGTGTGCCAATATACCCAAATAATCAGAGCTAGGAAAGAGGGAAAGAAGATTGTGTATAGAGATGGACAAGTCATCATCAATGGAAGGTTGTTGAATAGGGACATATAGATTATGAGATAAACATTGTAGATATATGGATGACAATGTGAAATTATAATGTAAAACTATACTGTTTCACTTGGACTCACCTAGAGAGGATGGAAGAGGTGATGGAGAAGCAATATTTGAGCATGATTATAGAGATGCACCAGAGCCTTGAGAGTGGGCTACCCAGAGTATAGAGATACATCTTTGAGTTCACATATAGAGGCTGCATGAGACATCATCATGCCACTCGAGTATCGAGAGGGGTAATATCGATCAAATAGAAGCCATAGGATCGAGTTTACATCATGGTAGAGGACCCTGATGCTCGATACATGTGGATGAGGGTGGAGGTCTCCCAAGATTAGATGCTATACATTGCCCCATATTGCTTTCCTTTGTCAGGATCAAGATATGCCATTGGGGAGTCACAATAACACAATCTTTAAATATGTCAACTTTCTGTGATTGTACTCAACATTTATAATACCATTGTTCAAATTTTGGCGATCAATGGGATTTTCATAAACTATCCTTGTCATATTGTTCAACTTGACTAAACTCAATCTTCATGAGAACATCTTTGAATCAATGAAAGTAATGTGAACCAATAATTTGTATCAATAGTTAAAAGTCATCTTACATCCCCAAAGTTTAAGTTTCAATATCTAACTTCAATAATAATTGATTTCCCTTTATTGAAGAGTTTGCACTTGTTTTGAGAGAAAAGAGAGAAGAAGATACATTTAGAAATACCAATAAATAAACATCTAACTTGAAGGTCAAGTTAGTTTATTCATCATTGCTAATTTCTGCGTTACATTCTTCAAGAGAAAGCTAGAGGTGGCATATCTTTCACACACACCATCTTGCCTCCATGTTATAGTGGCATCATGGATGAGAAAGAAGGATCAACTAGTTCTTTTTTACTCCAATAGAAGGTTTCTAGCACATGTAGATGTCACTCAAACAAAGATTTACTTTTATGTTGTCACAGAAATTGTGGATAAACAATAGAGAATGCATCCAAGAGCTAAAAAAGAGGAAATTGAGAGTTAATTTTCTCAACAATCATTTTACCAACACCATGACATTGCTCTTTCAAATAGTTGATTATGAAATCAACAAATCATTATTAATGGGCTTGTGATTCAAATGTCAATTTGTGGATGGGTTGTATCCACCTTTCACCTTTATTTTATTTTCTCCAACACCATGACACCTTTCACCTTTATTTTATTTTCTCTAACACCATGACATTGCTCTTTACATAGTTGATTATGAAATCAACAAATCATTATTAATGGGCTTGTGATTCAAATGTCATTTTGTGGATGGGTTGTATCCACCTTTCACCTTTATTTTATTTTCTCCAATTTCAGTAAAAAGCTCATTTGCTTGGTCAAAATGGAGCCAACTTTGCTCAAAATTGCCATAAACTAAATCCTCCCATGACTTAAACTCACAACCACTAAATCCCCCTTACAAGCTATGCATTTTTTATATAGCCTTTGAGGCACTTTTTATAGTCTCTAAAAAGTTTAGAAACAACTCTTTCTTATGCAACTATCACAAGAATATTTAATTTTACAAAGAGTGGAAGCAAGCACAGCATTGCATGAATTGTTTTTTGCTTAGAAAGTTGCTGAAAAACTTTAAAGGCCTCAATGTTATCATTTAGATTCCTTTGCATTTTTAAGATCAATATTGTACATTTTTACAAAATTCTCAAAATTGGATTATACAAGGAAATCCATCTTATGCTTACATATCTCAAGAGTTTTAAACCCTCAATCCCTTTGAATTCAGAAACATACTTGGTCTTAAACTCATGAAATCTCTTTGGAGACCTTGCAAAATAGTTGTAAACGTTGTGTGTAAGGCTTTCAATTCTCTCCTTGTGATCACTCACCTTGCAATATAGAAGCCCCATCAGCCCCAAGACAAAAGCGTTTATGTACTATCTCTAGCTTCTAAAGGCCATTGAAATCATGCAAGCTTGCTATTCGTGTCTCAACTAAGGATTTTGCATCCATAAATCCATCCATTTTAATGACACAAAGATAGAATGGTTTTCTATGAAAGTTTTTGACACAATTGACATGAATAGCTAGCCATTGTGTATTATCATTTATAGTGACCTCATTCAGGATTAACGAGAAAAATGTGCATTTTTGCAACTTTTTTCTAATCTTTTCTTGAAAGACAAGGTCCATATGTTTGGCCGTTTTTTAAATAGACATGTCACTCCAATACTTCTGTGGAAGTAAAGGCATGTTTAAAAAATCATAGAGTGAAAACATCCCCACAAAATATATAATTAGTATGTCTATTTTCAAAATATGAAAAATAGTAGCAAATAGTCTTAGCTTTATGATTTGAAAATTTTGGTTTGTAGTTGCTAAGAATGCACTCATGGTCTTGCGTTTTTACTCACTGTGCGTAGCACAAAAAAGCTTCTTAGTTTTTATGTGTTGATAGTTTGACAGCCAAAATCTTTCTTGCTATACTGTATCATCTATAGTCTCCTTAATATATCATTTTCCTTCATGTTTTTGGAGAGTTCTTTCTTGATATCCATAAGTCTATCCTTTCCCTCAATCTCTTCACAAACTTTACAAGATACCTTATCACCTCTCCTCTATTCCTGCCAATACTCAACAATCCATCATCTTGGAATGTCCTCTTGTCTCTATATTGTTGCCAACTTCTTCTTTTCTTGTACGTTCTATTTGTTTTCTCAATCCTTCGATTGTCTCCATGCATATCTTTTACTACTAATGGCAATTGACAAGAACTTAAGCCTTGTGTATTAATTGGAGCATAAAAGAAGAGGTACCAAGTGAGACACCCACATTTGAATTTGACTTTGCTAGCACTACTCCAAAAAGTGGCCTGAAATATCTACAATTGTGGAAACATGCAATCCTAAAAGCATAGAGTTATATATCTCTCATTTAAAACAAGACTTTTTTGTAGTCCATACACTCAAAGTTATTCCTCAAAACTTTTTAACCAACTTAATACTTGATAAAAGTTGGATATCATATCATCATTGAAAGATAAATGCAATAATACAATGCATTGCATTAATTTAAGCCTTAGCTAGGTGCCATAATAATCATAGTATATTGCTCACAACAAAACTTAAGTCTTAGCTTTTGCTTTGGAAGATGTGTGCAACTAAACATTTTAAGCAAGTATCTCACAAGGAAAGACGTAGAATGCTTCTATGTAAGAAGGCCTTGATAAAAAAAATTGCTTTAAATAGAACGATAAATGCAAGGCAAACAACTAATGGGATGGAAAAAAGGAAGAGAAACAAAAGGTAAAGATTGAGGAACTAAATACTATTTGTAGCAATAGAGATTATGTTGATGTCTTGCGAATTGTTGTGACATGTGGGATATCAAGAGGGAGTTGTTACTTCTAAAAACCAGTTCAAAATGGGGTTGTAGAGAAGATGAATAGGACTATACAAGAAAGAATTTGGATTATGATATCTAATGCATGTCTTACATATGATTTTTGGACTAAAGCTATTAAAACAACAATTGACTAGATCAATAGATCACCTAGCAAGCCATGTATGGAAATCTTGTTGAAGAGGTGTGTTTTAGAAAGAAACCCTCTTATGCACACCAACTTATGTTTGGTTGTTAGGCTCATATGCACATTTCGAAGGACATGAGGAGTAAGCTTGATCTTGAGTCATGAAAATCCATTTTTCTTGGATATGGTGGTTTAGGAGAGATGGAATACCAATTATGGGATCCACATGCCAAAAAGATAGTATGTAGCCATGATGTGATATTCAATAAAGAAAAGATGCACAAACAATCATATTGAAGACCATTGAGATGCACAAAGTGGTATTTTGGAAGGATGAATAGCCACCATATAGTAGCATGCATGACCTATCTCCACATAATGTAAGGCTAGAACAACTATAAAAATATTGAGGCAAATGTACCACAATTAAATAGGCAGCCCCATATTCAACAAGATAGACATTTGGAACAACAAATTCTTAGATTGTGCACGTATTGAGATGATCTACAAGAGTCTCTTAACCTCCATAGAAATACACTCCATATTTTGATTTATCCCATGGTGATAGATTGGAGAGAGCCCTTATGTTATGAAGACCATTGTGTTATGAAGATGCTATGTCTAGGGATGATTGTAAGGCTAAGCAATCAAATGTGGGTTTCTTAATAGATAATGCCAATTGAGAGCTAGTTCCATTGCCCAAAGGCAATTATGAATTATCATGCAAATGAGTTTATAAGCTAAAAATGTTATAGTCATTTGCATTTCAAAGTATAAGGCAAGTTTGATTGCCAATGGCTTTAAGTAGGAGAAGGGGATAGAATTTAATGAGGTCTTCTCACTAGTGGTTAAGATGACCACTCTTCATACAATTCTTGGATTTTGTTACCAAGGAGGAACTGGAGCTTATCTAGATGGATGTGAAGACATATTTCTTGCATGGGGACTTGATTTGCATGATGGTATCTACATGCAATAGCTAAAGGAGTTCGTTGTGCATGGCAAGCAACAATTGGTATGTAAGCTTCGCACAAAATTCTATATGGACTAAAGCAAACTCCAAGAGAGTGGTGCCATAAGCTTGATGCCTCTATGAGTCCTCACATATATCGATGAAGTGAGATAGATTATTGTCTCCATACATATGAGGCTATGGATGTTAGACTTATGATCTTAATTCTTACATGGACGATATGTTTATTGCTGGAAAGTCTCTATTGAATGTTGATACATTGAAGAAAAGGTTGCACAAAACATTTGACATAAAGGATTTAGGGAATGCAAGCCATATTTTTGGCATAAGGATGATGAGGGGCAAACATAAGAAAGTTCTATATCGTAAATTGAAAAAGTAATTGAGCATTTCAATATGGAGAGAAAGAAGGTTATAAAGTGTCCCATTGCCCCCATCATTGAAATTTTGCTAAGAGGATAACCCTAAGTAAAATGAAAAAAAAGTTGAATTGGAAAATATATTTTATGTATCCGTGGTTGGTTGCTTGATGTATGCTATGGTAGCTATACATCTAGAGATTGCTTATGCAATGTGAGTTGTTAGTATGTTTATGGAGATGAATCTTGGAAGCATTGGGAAGTAATGAAGAGGATAATGAGATACTTGAACAACACAAGAGCTATGTGCATTTTCTTTAGAAGGAAGAATATATCTATCCTTGGTTATACAAATGTAGATTTTGCAAGGAATGTAGACTCTAGGAAGTCCACGATAAGATTTATTTTCACATTCACAAGAGGTACAATTTCATATGTCTCTTGATTGCAACCATGTATGGCCTTGTCTACCATTGAGCTTACCATTGAGGACAAATATGTTGTCAACACTAAGGCATGCAAGGAAGATACATGGTTTACTCGTCAGAGATCTAGGCATTGGAGAGGTACCCATTCTACATAGTGATACTCAGAGTGTATCTAGCTTGCTCAAAATCTTATCTTTCATGCAATGAAAAAGCATATTGAGGTAAAGTATCACTTCATTAGGAAGATGTTGGAGGATAAGATGATTGAGCTTGTCAAGATTCACATATACGACAACCTTGTGGACCTTCTTATGAAAAGTTTATCTTTCAAGCACTTGTGAGGTGCCTCCTCCAATAGAGGCCTAGAGGGGTCCTCAAGTAGTCAATCAAAATTTGTGTCCATGCACAATACTGCCCAGTCTTCTCGTGGGAAAAGTCAGACTTAGGTGAACATGGGAATCCTAGTTTTACTTCCCCAGGGGAAGCATGGACATGCCACCCTAACAACAATCTAGTGCCCACGTAAGAAAGATTACTTTGTAATCAATCAAAGGTGAGAGTAGGGTTAACAACATACTTGACTCAAAGAGAGTGAGAGAGATGGGAGGGTGTAACTCAATCCCCCTAACTATAAGGTAAAATCTCAACTTTCCAAAACCCACCCCCCCCAAAAGAAGAAAAGAAAAGAAGAAGGTGTTAGAGGAGTCACCATCTAATAAGCTCTATCTAGTGTTGGAAAGTTACCTAACTTATTGGGTCCACGAAAGAGAGAGAGGGTATCTTTGTTGCAATCAATAGAGTGGAGTCTTCTTTAGGAGTTGTGTCTTTTTGTGACACCCCTATCCATTTTTATATAGTTATTGAGGGGAGGAGGGGAGAGAGCTAACTTCTAGCATTTTTGTTGACATCATCGATGATGTCAAGAGAGGGGCCATGTTTTTGAAACACAATACTCGTTTCATCTTGAGATGAAAAACAATTTTTGATTTATCAGGGTTAAAAAAAAAGAAGACCATGGACCATGGGTGGGCAAGGGCACCACGTCATGGTGTCCATCCAAGGCTCATGACTAAAGTGTTGACCAAGGTATAGATGGCATCTTGGCCTTGGTATGCTTGGTAATAGGCTACCAAGGCTTCATTGACATTGTTGATTGTGCACAATGTCGGGGAGTTGCGCGCTCGTTGTGGTCAGAAGACACAGGGTCTCATGAAGTAGGCATGGCAAGGCAGGAATTGGTACGTGTGAAAGATAAGATAGAAACACTAGGAAAATACCAGAGTAGTCATTTTATTAGATCCTATGGAGCAAAGAACTCAATACATGTCAAACATACTCTAGGCAATTGGCCTCTAACTTGACTCTTCTCCTGGCAATCACTCTTAGGAGGATATTTACTCTTGGTCACTCAGACAATTCATCTCACTTAGGTAACATGGGACTTGACAAGATAATACAATCTATTGTGATTCTCGGTTTCCACCTCATAGATCTCAAGATAAAGTTCAATAGCTTGTTGCACAACTCCTTTTAATTTAACTTAGCTAGCATGACATAAGGGTAGAATCTTAATGGAAATAAATTGAATCAATCATAGTACTAAGGCTAACATGGCATAGATGATAACTCTAACTCTCAACTCTCAAAATCTCTCTCTCATATACATGAATGATGGTTAACTTTTTAAATAAAAAAATATCACACATCTAAGGGCTCCACTCTTTCGCTTAAGGTCCATACATGGATTCATAAAGAGTTCTAGAGGCTTAGGAAGGACATTTGACCTAAAGCTTCCACACTTTCTCCAATCATGAATTGGCATGCTATTCTTTTGGTCATGTTGTTCATAGCTTAGAAGTAGTTTCAATTCATCATCCACTTTGTTTCACCTTAACATAACATTTCCATGGTAAATTGGCGCTTCTATATCACAGTCAGTCGACCCATGAGCATTAAGCCCGAAAGGATTTGGCCATCATCGTTCAAATCATTCAATACATGTGGCTTCTTCTCTTGATAGTTTTCATCATTATGCTTGTCAACTCCATGTATTGTAGTTGTTGGGGGTAAAGGCGCCTCCGCCTAGCCGCTCGTGTATTACTACAATGACAATATTTGCCACTACACACTGCAGGTGGTGGGCGCCCGTCACCATCACTTTATTCTTTATTCTTTTAGTGACAATTTGAATAAAGGAAGGCCCGATCACACATTGTGACTGTTGGAGTTTCCATTTTGTGTCTCTCTCTTTCTTGCTCTTGCTTTCCCGCCATAGCTCTTCCAAGCAAGCTTCGATTATTCTCACCTTTCAACTGGTATCAGAGCTTGATTGTTTGGAGCACGATCAGCCTTCCACTCGAGGTTTGAGACCATCCTCCTCAGTCACATTTAGCTCAACAAGAACTTGGAGTAGGGTAGCCATGGCTTCTTCCACTTAGGTATGTTGATATGCTTCCATTGCTTCTCCGCTTGCATTAGCCTTGAATAGGCTTTGTTTGCCACTTGTGTGGGCTTCTTTGAGCACCATTGATGCCCCCCATATGCCCCATAACCCTTAGCACCGGCAGCAAATCAAAGAGCAATAGGCGTGATTGCGTTTGTTTGGGCTGCTACCTCCCCCTGTTAGATCTCCTCACTCTCAAGCTTCTCTACAGCTTGGAAATGGTCTTTGCCACCTTGACAATGATTGCTAACCACCTAGAGCAGCCTGAAACTATGACTGATGATGAATGGATGGAGCTTGATGAGTTATGCAAGTCCACCCTCATCTTGTCTCTCACTGAACATGTGCATTACAATGTGGTTGAGGAGGCATAGAGTGCTTGGCAGCTTTGGGATAAGATCAAAAACCTCTATGACAAGAAAAGTCCAGCAAGTCAGATGTATTGGATGAAGCAGCTTATGGACCTGCACATGAAGGAGAATGTGACGATGTTTGCTCATTTGAGCCAGTTCCATGCTATTCTCAAGAATTTGACTTTGCAGGGCATTACTTTCTGTTCTCTCATGTGTCACATGCTTTGACTGTTAGAGGCAGAGATGGTACTGGAAAGAATGACTGTGGGAATGGACGTGGTAGAGACTTGCAGAAGTCTAGGTTTAAGTTGCGTGGTAAGTCATGCAGCAAGTCTCCTAGGAGAAATTCTAATGTGACATATCATCATTGCAGCAAGAAGGGTCATATATGTGCACAGTGTCATGAGTTGTGTAATGAGAAGTGCAAAGAGAAGGGGAAAGAGAAAGTACAGGAAAAGTCCTCCAATCACAGCATTGTACTTGCGAAATTCAATGTGAAAATCGAGGAGATCAATGTCATGCAAACTGAGGACTCCGATGGGGAGCACATACTTGTAGCTAGTTCTTGTGATGCTACATCGTTGACCGAGGTTCACTCTTTGTATGCGCAGTGCTAGCTTTTGGATTCTGGTACTTCATTTCATGTTACACCATGCCATGAGTGGTTCCATTCCTACTGCATTGTCTCTAGTTCAATTCACTTGGGTGATGACATGTCACTTGCTATTGTTAGCATTGGGGATGTATGGCTGCAGTTCTCTACTAGAAGTACTTTTTTGTTACAGGATGTACGTCATGTACCTGCACTTACACCCAGTCTTATGTTTGTAGGGTAGCTTGATGATGCTGGGTTTCATGTCTCTTTTAGGGATTTTACTTGGAAGCTCACATGTGGCAGGCTTGTGCTTGCTAGACGTGCCAAGGTTAATATCCTCTATTCTCTTGTAGTTGATGGGTCCTTTGTTGACCATGTTTTGTTGTCAGTGGGTTCCATCCCATATGTATCTCTTTGGCATGCCCATTTGGGCCATATGTCGTTGAAGGGAATGAAAATGCTTTCTGGTTTTTGCAGTACTTACCGCCCCTTGACTATGCATATTTTGCATGTGAGCATTGTCTTTATGGTAGATAGACTAGGAATATACATAAGAAGTGTGGTAGGACACACATGAGTGAGTCCTTGGCATTGGTACATTCGGATGTCTGTGGACCCATGCCCTGTCAGTCTATGGGTGGTGTAAAGTATTTTGTGACGTTTATTGACAATTTTTTGCATAAAGTTTGGGATTATTCCATTAATATTAAATCCTATGTCTAGGATGTGTTTCAAAGATGGCTTGCATTGGTTGAGAACCATACTGGGCATAGGCTGAAATGGCTTAGGACTGACAATGGGGGAGAATATGTGTCATGTGCCTTTGAGTAGCTATGTGATGAGAGGGGTATTAAGTGTCAGTTGATCGCCCCCTATACCCCACCCCAGAATGGTTTGACTGAGCAGATGAATAGAACCATCTGGGAGCATGTATGCAGTATGCTTAGCCATATAGACCTACCACAGAGATTTTGGGCTGAGGCAATCAGTACAACTGTGCATATCATAAATAGATCACCTTTCAATGGTTTGGATTTCCAGGTTGCAGAAGAGGTATGGAATGGGAAACCTCCATCTTATGCACATCTACGTGTCTTTGGATGTGAGGCATACTGCCATGTGCCCAAGGACAAGCGTAGTAAGCTAGATCCTAAAAGTGTCAAATGCATTTTCCTTGGCTATGGAGATGCAGGCAAGATGGGTTACCATCTCTGGGATTCGTAGGCATGAAATGGCATCCATAGCCATGATGTAGTCTTCCATGAAGACAAGATGTAGAGGTAGCCTGAGAAGGTGGTAGAGATACACAGGGTTATATTCCAGGAGGAGCCACGTGCTCCTACACAACTAGTAGGATAGTATGCATCAGCAGTTAGTATACATGGCTAGGGTGTTGGACATGATGTTGGACATGTAGCATAGTCTACATTGAGATGGTCTACTAGAGATAGATGTCCCCCTGATAGATTTGAACCGTCAATGCATAATGTCTTGGTTACAAATGTAGGGGAGCCTCTCACCTATGATGAGGCTATGCACAAGGGTGATAGTTACTCTTGGGAGAGGGCTATGCAGTCTAAGATGGACTCCTTGCATAAGAATATGACTTGGGATTTGGTTGCATTGCCTAAGGGCAAGAAGGCTTTGCCATACAAATGGGTGTACAAGCTGAAAAGTACCCTTGGAAACCCCAAGTCAGCTTATAAGGCAAGAATTATTGCTAAGGGTTTTAAACATGATCATGGAGTTGACTTTGATGAAGTCTTTTCTCTTGTGGTCAAGATGACCACCCTATGCTTGGTTTTGGCCTTAGTCATGCAGTTTGACTTGGGCATGTATCAGATGGATGTCAAGACTGCATTCTTGCATGGGGATTTGCATGATGAGATTTACTAAGGGCTTTGCAAAACCTAGCAGGGAGCACCTAGTATGCAAGTTCAAGAAAAGTTTTAATGGCTTGAAGCAGGCACCTAGGGAGTGGTATCATAAGTTTGATGCCTTTATGCAATCACAAGGATACAACAGGAGTGCTATGGATCCATGTCTTTACACAAAGAAAGCCCGTGATGGCTCATTGCTTATTTTGGCACTTTATGTGGATGATATGTTGATAGCACGAAAATCTCATGATGAGTTGGATGCTCTTAAATCTTAGCTGAAGAAGAGCTTTGAGATAAAGGATTTGGGATAGGCCTCTCACATTCTTGGTATACGCATTAAGCACAACAGACATTAGGGACTACTCTATCTCTCACAGAGGGAGTACATTCATAAAGTCCTTGAGCGTTTTTGCATGCAGAATGTGAAGCCTATTGGTTGTCTATTACCTTCTTATGTGAAGGTCTCACAGGCCGATTGTTCACAAACAGATGAGTAAAGGGCCGAGATCGCCAAGATCCCTTATGTATCGGCCGTGGGCAGTTTGATGTATGCCATGATAGCCACTCATCTAGATATTTCCTTTGCAGTTGGTGTTGTGGTACGCTATATGGTTACACCTAACAGGAAACATTGGGATGCCGTAAAGGGTATCATGAGGTACCTAAAGGGCACAACAGATATGTGTATTTGCTATGGCAGCCAATATACAGAAGTTGTGGGATACATAGACTCTAATTATGCATGACATGCAGATAGTAGGAAGTCCACTTCTGGCTACGTATTCACCTATGCTGGAGGTGCTGTCTCTTGGATGTCTAGGGTTCAGAAGTGTACAGATCTATCTACCACTGAGGCCGAGTATGTTGTAGCCATCGAGGCCTAAAAGGAGGCCATATGGTTAGGCCATTTGATTTATGACCTTGGGATTGATGCTATATCTACGTTGCATTCAAATTCTATGAGTGCTATTTAGCTAGCCAAGAATTCGGTCTTCCATGCGAAGACGAAACACATTGAGGTGAGGTATCACTTCATACGTGGGGTCATGGAGGACAGGTTTGTTGACCTTGTCAAGATCTCCACTAACAAAAAAACTACAGATGTGCTCATGAAAAGCCTCACTATTAAGTGCTTTGCCTTCCTTAGAAGATTGATGGGTGTTGGATGTGATGACATTGTACATTGTACTGTCTTTTTTTTTTCTTTTCACTCCTCACTAGGACAGATTCACCTTTAAGTGGGAGCTTTGTAGGGGTAAAGGTGCCTCCGCCTAGCTGATCATGTATTATTACACTGACAGTACCCACCATTGCACACTGTAGGTGGTGGGAGCCGTCACTATCACTTTATTCTTTATTCTTTTAGTGATAGTTTGAATAAAAGAAGGCCCGGTTACACATTGTGACTGTTGGAGTTCCCATTTTGTGTCTCTCTCTTTCTTGCTCTTACTCTCCCACCATAGCTCTTCCAAGAAAGCTTCAATCCTTCTCACCTTTCAGTAGCTTTACGACGGTCCACAACTAGCAATGGAGGCTCTCATACTACATATAATGTATGGCCATCACCATAGCGGCACCTTGCAATATTGCATCAACACAGTCCTGAATATGGATAGATACATGAAGCCTTCATTAGTTTGTCATATGGTTTTGTTTCCCACCTTTTGGTGGTTAACAAATAATCAAAAGAACTTTCAGGTTCATTCTTGCATGTCTAAAGGTGATGGCTTGCTCCAAGGCTTATTCAATCCTATAGCATCTTTCTTCACAATCCATGTAGTAGTGTAACATCAATTGACAATTGCACTCATTGCTCCTTTTTGTAGTGCTAGTGGTCTTGCAATAATCTTTGAGTCTCAAGTAGTAATGATTAGCTTCTTTTGCCCACAACCTGTCCTCTCTAAAAATTCTTTGGTAACATGCTCGGCTATGACTTTGCTAGCTCGGAAGTTTGCACTTGGATCACCAACCATAACAACCACCATAGAAGTGCATTATGCAATCAACGCTCTATGCTAATTAATACATAAACAAGTGCTTTCTCCCTTGCCAAAGCGTTTTCCCCTAAAGTTGTTGATTGCATGCCGAACTCATAGGTTGGATGTTGGTTGAAGACTGTCGTGTAGAAAACAGAGAACTTTCATGCCCTATCATGCATGCATCCTTGAACTCCCTTCCCACACTTCCCTCCTTGTCAGGACTTGGGCACTATTCCTCCTATCAAGAAGCTTTTTGAGCAAAGCTGGAGCTTATATGTTCCTATTCAACACACACATGTCGAGCCCTTTTTTTCAATCTTTCATTTGGAATTAATATGTCTACTTCTTCTCTCGCTCCTCCTATCTAGAAACAAAGCATAAGCTTTTTCCCCCTTTACTCTTGTTTCACTTGCAAGTGCTCTTCCTTAAGGCTAATTTGAGCCTTCATGTCCTCAAATACTGACTCCTTATCTTTCTCTTATCTTTAGCTTTATCTCCTCTCTAGCAAAAAAGTCTCTTAAAGCAATGTACTTTTTCTTTCCCTCATGCTTGTACACATAAAGTTTATTTTCATTAAAAACCTTAGCTTGCCAAAGCATAGCTTTATTTACATACTCTACTCAAAATGTCACTAAAAGTGGTAGTGAGATCCTATTTTGTAGTGCCATTGACACGCCCCATCAACTTGTAGTTGATCCATCGCATGAAACATTCGGAGGTTTCACACTGTGGATGTGAATTGGCACAACATCCACCCCCTACTAATTTGCACATCCTTTAGATGTGCCAATAATGGATCCACTTGAGTCAAACATCTGAATAACTACCTTCTCAATATGCATGCACAAAAGTATATTTCCACTTGGATCATATATCAAAATCACTATTCGATGCACAACTCCACTATCACATCAAGCACCTCCTCCAAGGTCACAAGTTTGTGGGTAGCTCTCATACACTCAAGGTTTTTGAACCTCCATATATACATGCTTGAAATGCACCCATCAATAAATACATAGCAACATGCGTGCTCTTTCAAAGTCCATTGCATGGGTAGCTGCTCATGTTGACAATCATGCTCCATATCTAACATAAGTTGAGAAGCACTTGCATCCAACAAACACTTTGATCATCATTGAAAACATTGAAGCATACCAAATCCTAAAGTGTCTTTAACTTTCCTATCAAGATATCAGACAAATCATCAGGAATATTCTCCACCTATAGTGCATCACATCTAGTATCCTCTATAGGCATATCCTTGAGCTCATGAACTTTCTTAGACACCACAATCGTGTCTTGCAGATCATGTGCATCAATCAAGTCACCAATCTCCATTTTTTGAGTCCCTACATCAAGTAAAACATGAGGGTCATAAGCCAGTTCATACACACTTAGAAAATCTGCATATGCAATGACTAACTCCTCCACTATAGGCTCTTCCAAGGCATTCGTGGTATGACTAGTCAACACATCAATAGTCTTGATTACATCTAGTAGTATATGAGTCTCATAGGTTTCCTCATAAGCACTCAAAAAAGTTGGATATGCTTTATTCATCTCATCTACTTTTGGATCTTGTAAGGTATCATTTGCACGGGTACTCAAAGTATCAAGAGTTTTTATCAAAACATCATTTGTGTGGTGACTCAAAGCATCACTAGTATCGACGAAGACATCATCAATATGGTAGTTCAAAGCATCACAAGTCACTGCATAAGCATCCTTTGTAGGGCTAATCATAGCCTTTGTATTTTTAGCATAGGTATCCGCTACATACGTGCTCAAAACCTCAATAGGCTTATCAAAAGCATTTGTAGTAACCTTGGTAGCAAGTAGTGAAACAACCTAGTCACAATCTTGTGCTTCTTCTATAAGTTCATCATCCTTTGGCTGCATCTACATCCTTAATTCCTCCTCTTTCTACATATGATATGCCTCTTTTATTTGTCTTCTTTCTTCTTCCTCTTCCTATTTCTCCCATTGCTACTATTGATCCTTATATGCAACAACAAGCCTCATGCATAAATTCTCGATTTTCTTCAAAAATTCATAAGTGACATAAGTTACATATCCAAGCTCACTCGTTTGTACACTGACATCTAGCATTTTTGTTGTATCTTTTGCATTCAAATCGTCTATTCATCCCTAGAATCATCTTGTGTCACCAGGGTTGCATTCCAACTACATCATCTATATACCTAAGCTCAAGCAGTTGGCCAAGATAGTCCATGATTTGTAGTATATATATTCCAAAAAGCATATGCACATGTACATCCATACATGCATCCACACCTGACTCTTCACCTCGACCTTCACATCAGGTTCACCAAAGATGTCGGGGAGTTGCACTCTTGAAGGCCAAAAGACGCAGGGTCTCATGAAGCAGGCACGTCAAGGTAGGAGTTGGTACATGTGAAGGATAAGATGAAAATACTAGGAAAATACGAGAGTAGTCACCCTATCAGATCATGTGAACAAATAACTCAATACACATCAAACATAGTCTAGGCAATTGGCCTCTAACTTGACTCCTCCTAACAATCACTCTTAGGACGATATTGACTCTTGGTCATTCAGACAACTCATCTTGCTCAGCTTGCATAGGACTTGACAAGATAATACAATCTGTTGTAATTCTCGGTTTCCACCTTATAATTCTCAAGAAAAGGTTCAAAAGCTCACTGCACAACTCCTTTGAATTTAACTTAGCTAACATGACATAAGGGTAGAATCCTGACAGAAATAGAGTGGATCAATCATAGTACTAAGGCTAACATGGCATAGATGAAAACTCTAACTCTCAACATTGATGACAATTCTAACTCTCAAACTCTCTCTTTGATATACATGAATGATGGTGAACTTTGTAAAGAAAAAAAATATCACACATCTAAGGGATCCACTCTTTGGCTGAAGAACCATACATGGATTCATAAAGAGTTTTAGAGGCTTAGGAAGGACATTTGACCTAAAGCTTCCACACTTCCTCCAATCATGATCTATCATGCTATCCTTTTGGTCATGTTGTTCATAGCTTAGAAGCAAATTTAGCTCATCATCCGCTTTGTTTAAGCTTCAACATAACATTTTGATGGTGAATTGGCACTTCTGTGTCATAGTCATAGTCGACCCATGAGCATTAAGCCTAAAAGGATTTGGACATCATCATTTAGATCATTCAACACTTAGCTTCTTCTCTTGACACTTTTCCTCATTACCCTTGTCAACTCCACGTATTGTAGCTTCTTGATGGTCCACAACCAATAATGGAGGCTCTCGGATTACTTATAACATATGGCCATCACCATAGTGACATCTTGCAATGTTGCATCAACGCATTCTTGAATACAGATAGATGTATGAAGCCTTTGTCAATTTATCCTATGGTTTCATCTCCCACCTTTCAGTTAACAAAGCATCAGAAGAACTTTTAGGTTCATTCCTGCATGTCTAAAGGTGGCGGCTTGTTGTAAGGCTTATTCAATCCCAATAGCATCTTTCTTCACGATCCATATAGTAGTGTAATGTAAGCTTCTTTACAATCGATAATTGTGCTCACTGCTCCTTTTTGTAATGCAAGCGGTCTTGTAGTAATATTTGAGTCTAAAAAAGCAATGATTAGCTTCTTGTGCTTGCAACCAGTCCTCTCCAAAAAGTTTGCGGTGATATGCTCGACTATGACTTTGCTAGCTTGGAGGATTGGGCCTAGATCACCAATCATAATAACCACCATAGAAGTGCATTGTGTAGTCAACACTCTATGCTAATTGGTACATGAAAGAAGTGCTTTCTCCTCTGTTGAAGTAGTTTTTTCTAAGGTTGTCGATTACATGCAAAACTCATAGGTTGGATGTCGACTAAAGATTGTCATGTAGAAGACAAAGAGCTTTCATGCCTCGTCATGCATGCATCCTCCATCCTTCTTTCCACACTTCCCTCCTTGTTAGGACTTGGGCACTATTCCTCCTCCAAGAAGCTTTCTGAGAAAAGTTGGAGCTTATAAGTTCCTATTCAACACACACATGTTGGAGCCCTTCTTTTTCAATCTTTCATTTGGAATTATTACATCTACCTCTTCTCCCGCTCCTCATGTCCAAAAACAAAGCATCAAACCATAATAAAATTTTCCCATGTACTCCTCTTTCACTCTTCCTTAAGGCTAATTTGAGCCTTCCTATCCTCAAATACTAACTCCTTATCTTTCTCTTATATTTAGCTTTATCTTCTCTCTAGCAAAAAAAGTCCCTTAAAGCAATGTTCTTTTTCTTCCCCTCATGCTTGTACACATAAAGAATATTTTTATTCAAAACCTTCGCTTGCCAAAAAATGTCACTAAAAGTTTTATTGAGATCCTATTTTATAGTGGCATTGTCACCCCTTATCAGCTTGTAGTTGACCCATCACATGAAACATTCGAAGGTTTCACATAGTGGATGCGAACCGACACAATAGCGAGAAGCAATCGTTCACTTGTAGGAAAAACTTTTTGAGAGGTCACCCATCCTAGAAATGTTGTCACTCAATTGTACTTATCTACGAAGTGACTATCCACTAATCTAGTTCTTGTTGTTTTATACTACAAACATAGTTTTAATAAGCTTGGCTTGGGAGGGTTTCGCAAGTGATTTGCATATAACACCTCATAAATAATAAAAAAAGATTGTCATTATTGAAACACAGTGAGGGCTAGTTTAAAATGTGTGGCCTTTATCATATGTAAATGTTATGATTTAAAATTTTAGAGCACATATGTGTTTAATGATGTGTAGGTGTGTGAATGTGACAACTTTTCACACTCCATCAAATAAATTACTTTTTCAACATAAAATCACTTATTTTTAAAGCAGGTATTTTTACACATTGTTTTATTTTAAACAAAATGTACATGCACATTATTTATTAAGGGGAATTGAGTAATGGATACATCACATTGTTGGGGTAAAGGCAAATGGCCAAAGGTTGGACATGCACAACTTTTTTATATAGACACATTTTATGCTCGTATATATGTGAATATAATGAAGTACTCACAATTTTTTTTGTTGTGCTTTCTCTCTCTCTCCCAATTTTGTGACTTTGCATCCCATTTCTTCCTCTCATATGATTGTCTATGATGACAGCCTATTATAGGTAGTGTGTAGAGGGTGTTGTTGGGGAATGTGTTGTGATGAGGGATCAAGATGAAGGAAGGCATGATGATGATAGAGAATAATAATGTATCTTGCAATTATGACATGTGTAAATAATTGTGCTAAGATGAAGGTGACATGTTGTTGGTGGGATGAGAGACCCTAATTGCTATTTGGGGGAGGGGGGCGGGTTTGGGTAAAGTTATAGGCTGTCATGGGCTTAACCCAACCACAATTATGTCGCTTTCCTCATAGCATGTGGGTAACATCCTATGTGCTACTATTTATAATAATTATAGACTTTTTGGATTGTGGTATACTACCTTTTTTTGGGATTTTGGGCTAAAAAGGAAGAGTAATTGTATGCTAGATCAATCTTATACTAATAAAGTAAAAAAATAGTTTTCCTTTTTGGATATGGTCATGAGAGCCGATGGAAAAAGCAATCACTCATGATGCCAAACTAGTCACAAGATAATCATGTTAAAGCACTTGCGAGCTATGACCCGATTAGTCACGTGTTCAAGGTGGCATTTTGTAACTTGTGGGCTAGTATCATAAGCATGGACAATAATGGAAAGTGGTTTACTCTATATTGTGGTTTGGGGCTTATATAGGTAGACTAGATGTGTTTACTTGAGACTTGTTAGTGATACACAAGCTTGAGTGGGAAGATACCTCACTAAGTCTAGATAAGTGGACTTGAGTCCAAGTGGCTAGACTTAGCAAGACACACTTTCAAATGAGTTCAAGAAGGTAAGATTATTTGGTCTAAGACTGAGAATGGGTAGCATTAGGGGAAATATAGACTCAAAAAGGGCTCTTTAACTTAGGATTTAACAACTTTCCTAATTGCAAGAGATTTGAGGTCGACCAATAGGAGAGGAAGTGATGTACATATTTTATCCTCTTTGTCTTTTTCCTTGGTTCTACCACTCATATGTTTGTCTCTCTATGTCCCTTTTATCCCCTTGTGCCTATTTTTACACCTATGTCACGTGGGTCCCATTGGGCATCCAAAAAGGGAGCTTAAACTTTGAAATACTCCCCCCTCTTTTCTTCCCCCAAAGTATCCTTTTATATCATGTACAACTAAAAAGAATATTTTTAAATATCTTTCTACAAGAAATGTTTCTAGTTTGGTCATTCTCTTACCTCCACTCTACAAATCTTCTCATCTTATCTCTCCTATGCTCATACAACCATATCCATATAGTTAGGAATATCTTCTACAAGCCCCCAACTTCTCCCTTTCTTCCACCTCCCTTTCTACCATTATCTTAAAGTCTTTTGCTTGCTCCTCTATGACATTCATCTCCTCCTAAGGAGCATTATTCTCAAATCCATTCTGATGGCATCTAGATGTGAATAAAGGGGACCTTCTCATTCCATCACTATCTATATACACGATATGAAGGATGAGCATTATAAATGAGAAGGAGCAATGTTGGAAAAGGATTCATGGATCTCCATACAACCTTTAGTAATTGGGCCTCATTGATTCATCATTCTGGTGTATACTATGGAATCATTATAAGGGTAGTCTATTAAGGTTTTAGGAGACTTAAGATGGTGGTCTTCTTACATTATTTCAACATGTATATGGTGCAAAGAACTTGAAACTACCTCCTCAAAATCCTTGATACATCTTTCCCTCCAATTTTAAGCTCCATTTTAAAGTCATTGCTTTCCTATTTTTCTTTTCCATTTTTTGTTGAGGTTTTAATTCTTCTCCTACCAAACATTTTCCATTCAAATTTTGGCAAGGATTAGTCTTTGGGAAACTTGACTGGGATACACAAAGTGAAAGGTTAGAGTGGAGTGGAATCATGAGCAGAAGCAAGAGCTATGGAGATTCAAACAAAAAGAGAGAGATCAATGTGTGGAAACTCCAATAGTTACAATGTGTGACCTGCCTTTCCTTATCCTATTGCCACTAAAATAATAAAGAATAAAGTGATAATGATAGGCACTTACCACCTGCAATGTACAAGTGTGTAGGTACAGTATATAAGTAAATGTATGTGGCTAGGTACAGGTGGCCTTTAACCCCCAACAACCTCCCACTTGAAGTGAATGTGGAGAAAACAAGGAAAAAGTGACAAAGTACAAGGTGTACATAGAAGTACAACAGGATGAGGAGGAGACATCATCTCATCCTATGCCCATCATCTTCCTAAGGGAGGCATAACGTCCCACTGGGAGACTTTTAATGAGAAGATCCATAGGATTCGTAATCATAAGGATTTACAAGCTCAATGGACTTGTCGTCTACCACCTCTTTGATAAAGTGATAGTGCATCTGAATGTGCTTGGTCTTTGCATGGAAGATTGGATTATGAGCCAATTGAATAGCACTCCATCGAATCTAAATACAATGTAGGAGTCATAGGCATACCAAGACCTATAACTAGATGGCTAACCATAGGGCCTCCTTGTAAGCCTTAGTTGGCTACAATGTACTCAACCTCTGTAGCAGTAGACAAGGCCATGCATTTCTATACCTTAGATATCCAAGAGATAGCACCTCCATAAAAGGTGAAGACATACCTAGAGATGGACTTCCTACTATCTGCATGCCTTGCATAATCTGAGTTAGTATAACCCACGACTCCTATATCCTAGCTACCACAATAAATACACATATCTATAGTGCCTTCAATGTATCTTATGGTACCCTTCATGGCATCCCAATGTTGCCTATACCAAGTGTAGCCATATAATGTTCTACAACTCCCATTGCAAATGTGGAGTTTGATGCTCATGTATTCACAAGGATATTCCAACAATGATATGAATCGGTGTCTATATACGAAGAAGGCTCATAATGGTAGCCTTATTGCATTGGTGCTTTATGTTGATGACATGCTTATTGCTAGGAGTGCTCATGATGAGCTAGATGCTATACATACTTTTCTCAAGAAGATATTTAAGATTAAGGATATGGAATAGGCCTCACACATACTTAGTATGTGTATTACACACAATTTCTCTAATGGACTTCTCTACTTGTCCCAAAAGGAGTACATTCATAGAGCACTTAATCGATTCCATATACAAGATGGTAAGGAGCCTATTGGATATTTGCTAGCTTCTCATGTGAAGGTCATTCAGGTAGATTGTCCCTAGTCAGATGATGAGAGGATTGAGATGGCCAAGATTCCATATACATCCATAGTGGGTAATTTGATATGTGCCATGAAAACCACTCACCATAGGTACTTGTTTAAGCCCATAAATACTCTTCTTCAATTTGCACACTAGGTGTTCATTGCCCTTTTTCATAAATCCCTTAGGCTAGTGCATACAAATATCCTCATTGTGTACATCCCCATATAAGAAAGCCATCTTAAGATCCATCTAATAAATATCCAAATCCAATTGAGAAACCAAGGCCAAGACCAAGCATAGGGTAGTAATCTTGACCATAGAAGAGAAGATTTCATCAAAATCAACTCCCTTTTCTTAGTTAAAACCCTTAGTAACCAATTAGGCATTATATGCTGACTTAGTGTCACTAAGAGTACTCTTCGAATTTTAAACCCACTTGCATGGCAATGCACGCTCTCGATCATGCAAGGAAACTAAGTATATATGTATGATTTTTCTGTAGTGAATCAAACTTTGATTGTATGGCCCTCTCCCAGGAATGTGAATTACCTTTGCACATAGCCTCCTCATAGGTAAGAGGCTCAACAGAATCTTTCACCATGCCATAATCCATAGAGGGCTCATAATGATCATGAGGACATAAATCTAGTGGATCATCTCAAGACTGATTGTGGGGCATGCATGGCTTGTTCTCTGTTCCTAACATCACGATCCTACACAACTACTGGTAGATTGTGGGCCATTACATCATCAATAGAGTTGTAGTAGGCTGTTTGATTGGGGATGACTTGTACTATAATAAGAGCCTCATTCTAAAAGATCAACCTACATACTATAATCTTCTAAGCCTATAGTTCCTAAAGAAAATAGCCCATCTCACTTGCATCACCATATCCAAGAAAGATTCATTTGCCATACTTTGGATCTAACTTATTATGCTTGTCTTTGGGAATATGGCAAGAAGTCCCACATCCAAAGACTCACAAGTGTACACATAAGAGAGGTTTACTTGACCATATCTCCTTTGCAACCATTATCACCAAGAGCAGTGCATGGAGATCTACTAATGAGATGCATGGTAGTAGTAACTATGTTAGTCTAAAGGTGTTGTGGTAAGTCTATCCGACTAAACATACCACAATAAACATACCACAAACTCTTTCCTAAATAGTCATATTCATGAGATTGAAAACACCATTCTAGGGTGGGGTATATGGGGTTGTCAACTGATGGTTAATATCCCTCTCATCACAAAGTTGTTCAAAAGCTTTAGAGACACATTCACCCCCCATTGTTGGGACCATAGGCATTTCAATCTATACCTAGACTAGTTCGAAACCATAGTAAGAAAGCATTGAAATGCTAGAAAAAAATTGAATATCTACTTAATAAGATAGGCCTAAACCTTATACGAATAATCATCTTTGTATGTAACAAAGTACTTCATGCTACTAAAAGACTGATAGGGCATGGGGCCACAAACGTTTGAATACACAAGAGCCCACTCAACCACATGTGTAGAACCAGACTTCTTATGTGAGTTATGAGTCTACTTGCCATAAAGATAATGATCTCATGAATCAAAACAAAAGTAATCAAGAGACAGAAGGTACTAAAAAGTACTTTCATTTATTTTAAAGACACGTATCCAAGGTGATGATGCCATAAAAATACATGTGGAAGATACTACAAAATACTCTTATTTCTTTCAAAGACATGTGCCCAAGGTGATGATGCCATAAAAATACATGTGGAAGATGCTACAAAGTACTTTCATTCCTTTCAAATACATATACATAGGTGATGATGCTAAAAATATAAACGTGGAAGATTGATTACAACCAAAACATGGTCAGCAAGCCTAGAGATAAGCAAGGGATAGAGGCTGTCAACCTTGGCACCTCTAGTAAGAACAAGAGTGCCATGGATGATCTTTCATGAAGAATCATAAAAAGATACATGATACATGTCATCATCCAACTGTCTAATTGAAAATAAGGCTTTTAGTCAAATCTAAGACGCGACGTACATCATGAAGCATAAAAGGAGCACTAGCACCAAACTATAGTCTAACATCACCTATGTTAATGATGTACAGTGCAATGTTATCTCCTAGTCTAATAGAATCTATAATAATACAGTAGCCATGAAACCAATGATGATGTAGGGTAACATGGAATGAAGCCCATGAACCAAAAAGCTAGCATTGAGAGTAAGAAGAGTGAGCATCATTCAACTGAGTAGCATCAAGTGATGAAGCAACAATATTATATCCATCAAAACTACACTCCAAGGCATTGATCTCCTCTATGTTCATGTTTGGACTTAGACACAATCTTAGTGGACTTTACATTTTCCTACACTTTCTCCTCGACTTTCTCATTGCACCTATCATTGCATTTTATGGCATTGTAGTCTAATGTGAGCTTGTTGCCCACAATAATGACATGTCAAAGAGGACTTATGAGCACAAGATTTACTATGGAATTGCCCACAAGATTAACTTTTCCCTGTGTTGGGATGTGAGTCTCTACCATGATGATTTTTTCCATTTTCACTATTTCTTCCTCTAACTAAAAGCGCATGAGAAGTTTGAGCTGCATCAATATTCTTCCTATTGAGTAAAGCACTCTCTACATCACTACATTTAAAACCATCTTCAAGAGGATTAGCACTCATAGAAGTACAAAATGTATCCCATGACTCTGGTAGTGAGACAAGCAAGAAAAAAAATATTATGCTATCCTCAAACTTGATGTCTTGTGAGATAAGTTGGTTGAAAATAGAATGAAACTCATTCAAGTCAGTAGAAATAGGGGTGCCCTCCTTCATGGGAGGGCCCACAAGCTTCTTCAACCAATAAAACTGAGATTCATGACTCTGCTTATCGTAAAGATAACATATATTGTTTTATAAATCATATGCACCACTAGTAGTCAAAATAACATTGAAACACACTAGCTTAAATAAAGAGAGTATGATAGTAGACTTGTATAACTCATCAAGTTCATGTCCATCATCTCTATCTTGATGTTTTGGATTTATATCTTAGTTTTCAATGACCTAATCTACTTCTTATGTACCAATACTTGCCATATTTACAGCTTTTAATATTGGAAATTGTTACAATTATCCAACTTTGAATGTGAAAATAGCGCTATCATTTAATGCATTGGAAGTACTTGCCATTATGTCTATGAATGACTGAAAAGTACAAGAATTTGGGTTGTTGTAATTACATTAAAAAAATCCCAAAACAGAGCCAAAAGGGAGGGTAAGAGGTGAGAAAGAAACCCAAAAATAGTAGGCATTAGAGTGCTCAAATAGAGCACTTGTACGCTAAGAAATCTCTCATAAAAGTATCTAGCATTGCTATCCATAAAAATGTAGTAAATGACCATACATTTGTAGGCACACACTAGAGTGTAGTGTTTTGTAAAAGAGTGCCATGCTTCCTCTTGTGCAAATTGTAAAAGGGTAGACGTGCATAAACTAAAGAAATAGGCCAAGTAGAAGGGAATGGGAAAAAGGACCTTGCCATAATAGCTAGTCATGCAAAAAAGGGGATGGGTTCCCATGGGATTTTAGGGCATGTATATAAAGTTCAAAAAGTGAATGAGAGCTCATTCTTTGGTGTGTGACAAAAAGAGACTCTTCTTCTTCTCTTCTCCTCTTCTCTTTGCTTGCTTGTGTGTGCTTGAGGGAGAGTGTGTGAGAGTGTGAGGGAGTGAGTGTGTGAGGGTGAGGGATCAAGGAGGTGAAGCTCTCCACCATCTCGTCTCTTCTTCTTCTCTTCTCTTCTCTTCTCTTGTCTCGCACACAGCTATGGAGGATGGAGCTTGAAGGTGGAGGCTTGAGGATGCTTGAGCTTGCATCAAGAATCGTGGAGCTATCGGTGTGCTTGAGGGAGGAGGCAACTCGTTCAGGCATCAAGCTAAGCTCACTACACCCTAATAGGATATCAAAGGCGCATCGACTAGGTGAGGGATAGTCATAGGTGCTCGCTTAAAACGCTTGAACGAATAAGCGGTCTATGGGTCTTGGCACTTGAGCATGAGCTCGCCTCTACATTTTGATTTCGTTTACCAGGACCAACAAATTCAAGCTTGAGCGCTTGCATGTTTCAAATTGAGCATCAAAGTAAGGGTTTCCAACTCGAACACGAGCTTGAGATGGATAGGAGGTTTTGGCTTTTTAATCCATGCTACAAGTAAGTATTTTTGGTTTTTGATGATTAGTTTAGTAGGAGAAATCATTTCATTGCTTTGCTTTTGATTTTTGTTGCATTTAGAGTAGGATAGGATCGAGAAATTGGAGTGGAAAGCTTAGGGTTCGCTGTTATAAAACAAGCCCAAATAGGGCACAAACAGGGAAAAAATGGGAAAAAGGAGTTCTTATATGTGTTGGAATCACAAGGGGAGTGATCTGGAAGATTAAGGGTTTAAGACCTTGGGAGGCAAGGAAAAGCCTCATTTGTAGTCTTAGCTTTGAGAGAGAGAGAGAGAGAGAGAGAGAGAGAGAGAGAGAGAGAGAGAGAGAGAGAGAGAGAGAGAGAGAGAGAGAGAGAGAGAGAGAGAGAGAGAGAGAGAGAGAGAGAGAGAGAGAGAGAGAGAGAGAGAGAGAGAGCTTGCAAGCCACGAGCTTACAATCGAATCGATTGGAGCGTGTCAGAGTTTTCTGTGAGATTCAAGTATATGAGACCCTTGGCCTACACCCTTGACTGAACTTTGGAATCCTGATTGCGCACAGTGCACAGAAAAGAGTACACACATACACACATAGAGTGAGGGTAAGTTAAGGACTATTTGTAATTAACAAGGAACTCAGTCAAACATAAAAACTTGAAGGAACCCACCAATAAGAGAATATCCCAAGACGGGTGATCAAATCCCCAAACGTAGGACCAAGCAAAGAACATGACTAAAAAGCCTAACACAGCAAGGACTGACACTATCGGTGAAGTGGATCTACCCGACCTCATCAACCTGATCGACAACTTGGCAAAATATGAAATCTTAGGCATGGAAGAGGGCAGCTCAGGCCGTAGAAGCAAGAAGGAACTTGACCTACGAGACTTTCTTGAGGTGATCCAGCAGTTAGTGACCAAATATGACGCTCAAGCAGGGACCTGCGGAGGATATCATAGCGGATCTTGAGGAGGAGAGAAAGCTACCATGCAAAGCTTTGCAAGGCATAGTCACATACAGCTAGGACCAACAAACTGGGAGTTTACACAAGAGCATGGAAATGCAAGAGATCTAAAGAGTGCTAGCCCTAGCAGGCAAAAATCAGACGGAGAGCAAGAGAGCACTAGAAGGATACCTCACGTTGAGCAAGCTGCTGATGAAGCGGCTGCTAGATAACATGGCAGTGGAGCAGAGCACTACAACATTAGCAACATCACTACTGGCAGGGTTAGGAGTCAATCAAAGGCTTTAAGAGCCAATCAAAAATTCCCATGGTAGCAAAGCAGTTGAACAAACAAGCGAACGATGACCTGTACAGCTTTGTGGAGCAGTTTGAGCAGGTCTGCGAGGCCAACAACCTCACTGATCTCACTCAACGCTCACAAGATTTTGGTCTGTGCTTAGGTGATAAGGGTAGGACCTGGTATATGAGTCTAGATACTACTGAGCAAGCCAATTTCAATGGCCTAAAAAATCTCTTCATTAAGAGATTCTCCAAATAATGATACTTCGACAACCTCCTAGTGTGACTCATGAATATCTAATAAAGAGAGAAAGAGGACATCCGAGATTACATAACCCATGTGAGGAGCCTCTTCAAGGGAATCCCTATGGGTGAGAGACCAACCAAAAGAGCAATGTCCATAGTATTCATTAATAGAATACAAAGTGAAGAGCTCTATAAAGCCTTGGTAGGCAACTCAAGCCTGCAGCGAGATGCGTTGGCAAGGGTCTTTGAGAGGACGCTATTAGAGTGGACCAACAACTCAAGGAGAGAAAATCAAGGACCTCTAAATTGAGAAGATTCCAGTGCTAGGAATTTTGAGATAGCTTCAACACCAACCGAGAGATTAGGCTTGAGTGCTTAGGATAAAGGGAAGGGCATTAATTCAGGGCAAGAGCTAGCAGAGATGAAGATGGACATAGTCAAATTGCAGGAGATGATGCCATGACTAGTGTGACCACACGTCCAATGCATATATTGTGGTGGAAACAACCTTGCCCTTGGTCACGACCTTGCACTAATTGTGATAGGTTATTGCGATAGGTTTGGCCATGACACCATGCATTGCCATTTACCTCAGAGACTCCCATACTCGGAGACTTATGGTCAACCCTACCTTGCGATAGGCCACTGAACTTCTTTGAAAGGGAGCCCCATTGGCCCTCCCAGCACCTAATGACACTAAGTCGGCCATCCCTAGGATGGAGATAAACCCTACAAGCATTCGTAGACCACATGGACCCTACGTAACCCATCCATCGAGTGACACTCTAGTCCACTATGTGGATGAGCCAAACGACGACGAGCCTTATGTACACGCTTATGCGTCGTATGATGAAGAAGGAAAATGCATTCCTTATGGACTATCGAAGACCAGTATTAGTGATGGTGTTAGTAGGTAGAGGGAGAGGCAGAGGCCTAAGAGGGAAGACCCAAGAGCCAATCGTGTGTTGGACTTGCAGTCACCCAAGACATGTTTCTTCGCGCTACCCTGAGAGGGAGCAAGAAAATAGAGATAAGGCTAACCTAAGATGCACTGAGTGTGGAATCACTCATTTCTTTGTCAATTGCCCTAGACAAAAGCTATCCACTAGTTTGGCAAATGAGCCATTGGTTCCATTGGGATTGTTTGTCGAGACACTCGATGGGAAGGCCACGCCTATCCCATTGCATGTCATGACCCGTGCATAGACAAAGCGGGCCGGCATATTATTGCCAAGGCCTAACAATCTCGAAACAACCTTAGTTGGAAAGAAGAGTTAGAGATGGAGGAAGAAAAGGCCAGACACTAAGGTCACACTCAAAATCGAAAGTGCCATGACATTGCCTACTGGAAAGAGAGTCACTGACATAGAGGCAGAAATGTCGATGGATCCAAAGATGACTGAAAAGGGAAGTGCTAAGGTCGGGGAGTACCCCAACCCGAAGAACCAACTCGAAGCCATCGAGAAGGTGAAGGAATGGGTGAAAGAAGCCCAAGAGTACCTAAAAGATGTTGAGCCCATACTAGAAGACAAGATCAATGATCTCTCAAGCATGAGAATGCTAGTCTCACCCCCATGACCAAAATCGAGGGATGTGACGGCACCACAAGCAGTGGTTCTTAGACAAAGTCTAAATTCTACGGGCCAGCAAACAAGTCAAGGCCATTGGCTAAGAACCACGGAGTTGGGAGAGAGGCAAGCAACTAGCAACCTCCTTAATACATTGGTAACCACCCTTGTGACTCTAAGCTTAGGTGACTTGCTTAGATAGCATCCAATGCTATGGCAAGAGCTGAAACAGTGGGTCAAAGAATCAAATGAGCAAGTTGCCACAGACTTGCATGATCACGGTGTGGAAAAGCAAATACCGAGCTTGACGTTGCATTCCATGCCTAAATCCTTGCACGTCAATGCTGTTTGGGAAGGCACAGAGATGCATGCAGTCCTGCCGGTCTTAGGTCTTGGAGATGTCACAAGAAAGGGAATCGTGGGACAAGGGGGTGGGAGTGAGTGTGCTAAGCCATGCGATACTCTAAACTTGGGGTAGCCCACCAGTCGAGACTACTAGGTTCAATGTCACATTGGCTAATGGAATGAAGGTGAAACCATTCGGCGTGTTAAAAAGTTGGGTAGTGAAGATCACAGGAATCCAATTCTCTGTTGGCTTTATAGTCATGAAGGGAGTGGACTACAACATCTTTCTAGGCCGACCCTGGATGTGCAATGCGAGAGTTATAAAAGACTGGGGGAACGGTCTCATCTTCTTAGGTAATCAAATGGAGACTGTAAGGGTAGAGTTGGACACCTAAAAGACCATGCCAGTTGACCTAGATGCCATCTCCACCACGTTGAAGGCAATGGCGGTTAGATTAAGAAATCCTACAGGCCCTTAACCAAGTATATCATGTGTCCTAAGGACGAGCAAGACTGGATGCATGTTCTTGCTACCATCGACCTGCCGTTCTTTGACAACAAGGAGTACAAACAAGCCATTAAGATGATTGGCAAGCCCAAGGACACACCCTTCATACCAGTCTTTATGATGGCTGGAAGCCTATGCGGAAGACCCAACCTTGTCACATTCCAAGTCCTAAGTAATAGATGAGAGCTCCTTGAGATCCTAGGATATCTGACCGACAAGTTAGTTGGTAATCCAACAATGAATCTCAAGCCACTCCAAGATCTCCTAGATGGGCCTGAGTGGTGATGGTCCAAGGTGCACGATTTAAACTTGATGTATAATTGGGCCTTAGTCCTTGACCAACAAGAAGAGATGTATTAGGACTTGGGAGATGATGAGTCGCGGATCAAGATATCTCTAACCACAAATATGAAGACTAATGTTTCTTCAGTGATTGAGAGCAAAAGGAAAATAGACACCATAGAATACGACACTGAGGGACATGTAATCAAACAAATATAAGTTGACTCCAGACCACACAAGTTGAATGCCTTTAGATTTGAGAGAGGGATCATGTGCGTGGATTGCGATTGAACCTGGTTAGAGCACATAGGCGTGATTGACTACGAGCAGGCAAGCCTGGCCCAACCAAGTGCCGCACCACTGCTGAAAAGGGACTTGCCTTCTGAGTTGCGCCCACCAGGAGAGACTCCCTCTTTTAGCAAAAACGGAGATTTTGATTTTGAATTAGAAGTTAGATCACATAGTGATCCTTAGTTTCCTCAACCTTCTAGGCCTAGACGTACCAAGGGGGACCTACCCATCCACCTAAGGCACCGACAGCTAAGGGAGAAACGACAGAAGCTGCCTAAGGAAACACAGATAGAGGAGCAATGAAAATGACAAGACCTACCCAAGCGATTCACGAAATTCAAAAAAGGAGATAGGGTAGTGATCTTGTTGGGAGCCAAACGACAAGGGTAAGCAAGCGAATCAATCGAAGGGCCTACCAAGGTCAAGGAGGTCAATTTAGCTAGGGAAGGGAAGACAAACAGACCTATCTTTATAACCGATGACTTGACTGAGGAAGAGGAAGCAAGTCTCATTGCTATCTTACAAGAGTATATAGACATATTTGATCGGTCCCTAGAAGAGCTCAAAGGGGTGGACCCGAGTGTAGTGACTCACAACATACCCATAACACCTGACACAACACCGATCAAGCAGCGACCGTATCCCATGAATCCAAGGCACGCCCATGCTATCAAGGAAGAACTTGACAAGCTAATGATATTAGGATTCATCTACGAAATTGAGTACATGGATTGGGTTTTGTCCATAGTCATCGTATTGAAGAATAATTTGTTGAGATATCGAGCTCCACTCGTGATACGCCAGGGTGACCGTTGTGTATTTATGTCACCGACTTGTCAGTTGCAGACGCGGTTGGTACACCGCCCATGAATAATAGCTACATGACAGCTATCCTTATCTACTCTAGTTCGTGGCTCAGTTAGTATGCCACCTTAGTTAGTTGAGTTTGGTTTAAGACCCATATATAGGGTTCTTCTATTTCTTTGTATGAGAGTTCTTTTGGCTTACACAACTAAGAAGAGGAAAACTGTTTTCAGCCTCCACCCTTGTGTGTATTCCCCCATTGTGCAAGCAAGAAAGCTTCAAGTGAGGCTCCTTCCTTCTCTCCCACAATCTTGACATGGTATCAGAGCCTTGTTCGTGTTAAGGAGCTCAAGAAAGCAAGCCAAGCTCGCGGTGTTCTGGTAAGAGGAGCAGTGTTGCTTTCATTTTCTGTTTTGGGAGTAGATCTCTGCAGGTAGCATAGCCGGAAAGTGCAGGAGTGCATTGTCTCAGGTTGAGATGCCCTTCGCGGTGAAGCAAGAGGGCAGTATATTGCGGGCAAGGGCTTTAGCCCTTGGCGACCTTGGTTTTTTTATTTGAGGCCATTTCAGGGCCTGTTTTGGAGGCGGAAGTTTTCTGCACGTACTCAGGAAAAGGCTCAGTTTTATGTTGTGCAACCACTGTTCTACAGGTCGGTGTAAAGTTACTGTAGAAATTGCATCGTATGCTTGTGCGCAGAGACAATGGGAGTTACAGAATCATCCCTGTTGCTGTTGATGCAATTTCGTCACTAGGAAGTGACTGTGTGGTCAAATACCACTTTCGTCAGTTTTGCAGATTTGCCCTTGTGGGGCTGAAACTGTGTTCTCTGCAGTGAAAGATTTTTTTGCAGTATTCTGTAATGGCGTCTGATTCTCTTTCACAGATTGTAACTGAAAAGCTTGACAAGAACAACTTCCAAGCATGGAAGTTTAGAATGACGAATTTCCTTATGGGAAAAGGATATTGGGAATTTGTTGCAGGAAATGAAGAAGAATCAGTTCTTCCTGATGTTCCCAATCAACAGCAAATGCAGGCATTTAAAGCATGCCATGAGAGAGCCAGGAAAGTTATGTATTGGCTGTCTATCAGCATTTCAGACTCTATGATTCTGCATATTCAGGATGCAAGTACGCCAAAGGAGGCATGGGATACTTTGTCAAAAATGTATAGCACAAATACGCAAGCCAGGAAAATGTAGCTCAAGCAAGAGTTGCATAATGTGCAAAGAGAAAATATGAGCATCAATGACTACCACATGAAGGTGAAGAAGATTGCAGATGCACTTGCTTCCATTGGGTCACCAGTGGAAGATGATGATTTAGTTTCTGTGACCTTGAATGGTCTAGGAAAGGATTATGCACAGTTTCGGACATCGGTTTCAGTTGGTGAAAGATTTCCTGATTTTGAGGAGTTGATTGCTCTTCTAATTTCTGAGGAGTAGAGAAATGGTGGCGCATCTTCTTCAGGAGGAACTTCAAAAGAAGCTGCCTTCTACTCAAATGTTGGAAGAGGTAGAGGCAAAGGTAGAGGAGGCCGATTTGGAGGCCATGGTAGAAATCAGAATATGCAGCAAACTCAAGAAAACCAGTCCTATGGAGGAGGACGTGGTAACTCAAGAGGCAGGGGGAGCCAAAGAGGTTGTGGTGGATGGCAAAGAGGCCAAAATGCAAACAGTAATGTTGAATGCTACTACTGTGGTAAAGTGGGTCATATGGCTAAAGACTGCTATAAAAAGCAGAATGACATCATGAATGGAAAACTGCAACAAGGGAATTATGCATCTTCTAGTAGACAAGGTGATGACAGAAATGAGCATTTGTTTATGGTGCAGCACATGAACAATTCTGTGCAGCACATGAATAATTCAGTGACAAGTGCAGAAGAAAGCAATGATGTATGGTATGTTGACTCAGGTGCATCAAACCACATGACAGGTCATGCAGAATGGATGGAGGATGCAAGGAAAATGGAAAAACCAGGATTTGTGGAGACTGGTGATGATACTGCACATCCTATTGTGCAGATTGGAAAAATTCCTTTGTCTATGCAGGATGGGAAAAAGAAATACATGTCCGATGTATTTCATGTCCCCAATATCACCAAGAATCTGGTTTTTTTTGGTCAAATGGTTGAGTAGGACTTGCAGGTCAGATTTAATCCTCATGGATGCTTTGTTGGGGATATGAAAAATAAAGGTCGCTTGATAGCAAAAGGAAAGAAGAAGGGTAGAATGTTTACATTGGATGCAGACATGTCTGAATTGAGTACAGCAATGTTTGCACATGGGACCGGTGTAGTTGCAGATATTGATATCTGGCATAAACGCATTGGTCATGTTAATGTACAACGACTTAAATCAATGCAAGCCCAAAATATTGTTGCAGGATTGCCCAAATTCAAGGTTGCAGAAATACATAAGGTATGTGAAGCCTGTCAGTTTGGAAAACAGGCAAGGAAACCATTTTCTAGACATGTTCAAGAGAGTGAGAAGCCATTGGAATTAATCCACTCTGATGTGTGGACTACTAAAGCTCCATCTCTTGGAGGCTGTCATTATTTTGTCACTTTTATTGATGACTATAGCAGAAAAGTTTGGGTGTATTTTATGAAAAAGAAAAGTGAAGTTTTTGGGCATTTCAAAACTCTTAAAGCTATGGTTGAAAAAGAAACAGGCCTGCAGATAAAATGCCTAAGGTCAGATGGAGGGGGAGAGTACCTCTCAAATGAGTTTGCAAGGTTTCTGCAGGAGCATGGCATAAAGCAACAATATTCATGCAGTCATACTCCACAACAAAATGGAATTGCAGAAAGGAAAAACATGCATATTGGAGAGGTATCTCGTGCCATGATCAATGAAAAAGACTTGCCAGATTTTTATTGGGCTGAAGTAGTTGCTACAGCAGTCTACATAATGAACAGGACTCCCATTGCAGCAATACATGGAATGACTCCAGAGGAGAGGTATACTGGTAGGAAACCAGATATTTCTCATTTGAAAATTTTTGGTTGCATTGCCTATGTACATGTGCCAGATGAGTTGAGATCCAAGTTGGATCCAAAAGGTGAGAAGTGCATCTTTATTGGTTACTCTCTGCAGCAAAAAGGGTATAGATGCTATAACCCTTCTACTCGTAAGTTTACAGTGAGCAGAGATGTTGTTTTTAATGAGATGAGTAGCTGGTATAAACCAGTAAATGTGATTGATGATGTAGATGCACAAAATTGTAATGCTGCACAGAATTCACAGCAGCAGTCACAAAATATTAGTGGACCTGGAGCGTCCTCTAGCAGTGGTTCACATTCTTCGCCATGGACAGGCAGATTGAGATCATGAGAATCTTCTCAAAGTAATGCAGATAGTGGTATGCAGGTATCACGAAAAGGAAAAGAGAAGGTTGATCAGGCCATGTTTGATGTGAATGCAGGTCACTCTTATGTGGATGGTGAATCCAGTGGCTCAGAACAGAGCATTGATGATGAGTTGGGTATTCCTTCTATTGTTACACCTGGAGTAAGGAAGACCAGGGATGTTTTGAGAGCACGTGGGAGTGAACCTACTTTGCGTAGGTCTACGAGAGCTAGGTATCCTGTGGATAGGTTGAAATATGATGGATTTACAACCATTCACTATGCATATATGGTCAAAGTGATACAGGAACCAGAACCCACTTCTTTTGAGCAAGCCATGGGAAAAGAAAAATGGGAGAAAGCCATGGATGAAGAAATGGATGCCTTGGAAGCAAATGCTACATGGGAATTGATACCTTTGCCTAAAGGTAAAAATGCAATTGGCTGTAAGTGGGTTTATAAGGTCAAGCACAATGCAGATGGTTCTGTGAACAGATACAAGGCAAGATTAGTAGTCAAGGGGTATGCACAAACATATGGCATTGACTATGAAGAAACATTCAGTCCGGTTGCAAGGATGGCAACCGTAAGAGCAGTCATTGCTATGGCTGCATCAAAGGGATGGTCTTTACATCAGATGGATGTAAAGAATGCCTTCTTGCATGGTGATTTGCAAGAAGAGGTCTATATGGAGCAGCCACCAGGTTATGTGCATGCTGTTCATCCTGAGTTTGTTTGTAGGTTGAAGAAAGCCTTGTATGGCTTGAAGCAAGCACCTAGAGCATGGCCTGACAAGATAGGACAGTATCTTGTCACTATTGGCTTTCAGATTTCCAAGGCAGATTTCTCACTTGATGTGAGAAAAACAGAGAAAGGTATTATGCTACTTGTCATTTATGTTGATGATTTGATTATGACAGGTGACAGTGATGAAGATATCCTTCATGTGAAAATGCTATTGAAGCAGAAGTTTGAGATGAAGGATTTGGGAGAGCTGCGTTATTTCTTGGGCATTGAGGTGATTAGATCACCAAGTGGGATACAGCTCTTGCAGAGGCAGTATGGATTGGACATGCTGTCCAAATATGGGATGACAGGCTGTAAGCCTATTTCAGTTCCTTTGGAGCAGAATGTGAAGCTGAGCACAGATGCATGTGAGCTTCTAGAAGACCCTACTATGTACAGACGCATAGTAGGAAGTTTGATTTATATGACTATTACCAGGCCAGATTTGAGCTATGCTGTTGGATGGGTAAGTCAGTTTATGTAGGCTCCAAGGAAACCACATTTGGATGCGGCTAGACGCATACTCAGGTATGTGAAGTCCACATTGCAGTATGGACTATTTTATGAGACTGGGGTTCAGATAGAGTTGCATGGATACACTGATGCTGATTGGGCTGGTAGTATTTCTGATAGACGATCTACCAGTGGATATGTGTTCTCTTTTGGGAGTGCTGCAGTCACTTGGAGCAGCAAGAAATAGCCTACAGTTGCCTTGTCGAGCATAGAGGCTGAGTACAGGGGTGCAGCAATGGCTGCATGTGAGGTAGCTTGGTTGCATAAGCTACTTTATGATATGCATCAGTCTACAGATGGGCCAGTTGTCATTTATTGTGACAACATGAGTAGTATACACTTGGCAAATAACCCAGTCTATCATGCTAGAACAAAGCACATTGAGGTGCATTATCACTATGTGCGAGAGAGGGTTTTACTAGGTCTTATTGATCTAGTTTATATCAGCACAAAGGATCAGGTAGCTGACATATTCACAAAGGCATTGGGTGCAGAGAAGCTGCGCAAGTTCAGAGACCTGCTTGGTGTGCAGGAATTGGGATTGAGCTCGAGGGGAAGTGTTGAGATATTGAGCTCCACTCGTGATACGCCAGGGTGACCGTTGTGTATTTATTTCACCGACTTGTCAGTTGCAGACGCGGTTGGTACACCGCCCATGAATAATAGCTACATGACAGCTATCCTTATCTACTCTAGTTCGTGGCTTAGTTACTATGCCACCTTAGTTAGTTGAGTTTGGTTTAAGACCCATGTATAGGGTTCTTCTATTTCTTTGTATGAGAGTTCTTTTGGCTTACACAACTAAGAAGAGGAAAACTGTTTTCAGCCTCCACCCTTGTGTGTATTCCCCCATTGTGCAAGCAAGAAAGCTTCAAGTGAGACTCCTTCGTTCTCTCCCACAATCTTGACATAATCTACAAAATTAAGTACACGGATAGGGTAGTGATCTTGCTGGGAGCCAAATGACAAGGGTAAGCAAGCGAATCAATCGAAGGGTTTGCCAAGGTCAAGGAGGTCAATTTAGCTAGGGAAGGGAAGACAAATCGACTTGTCTTTATAACCAATGACTTGACTGAGGAAGAGGAAGCAAGTCCCATTGCTCTCTTACAAGAGTATATAGACATCTTTGCTTGGTCCCTAGAAGAGCTCAAAGGGGTGGACCCGAGTGTAGTGACTCACAACATACCCAGAACACCTGATACAACACTGATCAAGCAGCGACCGTATCCCATGAATCCAAGGTATGCCCATGCTGTCAAGGAAGAAATTGACAAGCTAATGGTATTAGGATTCATATGCAAAATTGAGTACATGGATTGGGTTTTGCCCATAGTCATCATATTGAAGAAGAATAGAAAGATTAGAGTATGCGTCAATTACAAGAAGGTAAACGTTGCTACGAAGAGAGATAACTATCCATTGCCATACACCAAGCACATGCTTGAGAGAGTGACTGGTAAAGAGGCCTACTGTTTTCTAGATGGCTTCTCTAGATACAATCAGGTGTGCAAGTGCATCCTAATGATATGCATAAGATCGCATTCGCCACTGAGTGGGACGTCTTTGCCTACATAGTCATGACTTTTGGGTTGACTAATGGGCCAGCTACATTTCAATGACTTATGTGCACTATATTCAAAGATATGCTTAGGAAGGAGTTAGAGGTCTTTATGGATGACTTGTGTGTTTACTCTACTTGGAAGGAACACTTAGACAAACTTGAACGGTGTCGACTATATCGTCTCTCATTGAACCCCTTGAAGTGCCAGTTTTGGGTAAAGCACAGATGCATCTTAGGGCACATAGTGTTGAAGAACGGCATTTCCATAGATTTCTCAAAGGTTAGGGTCATTGTCCATCTTCCATCCCTAAGTGATTACAAGGGTGTTCAATGCTTCTTAGGCCATACAGGGTATTGTTGGCAGTTTATGTTGAACTAACATTGATTACTAGACCTCTATACAAGCTGTTGATCATATTTAGATACATCGAGGAATGCCAACACGTGTGCATCTAAATCCATCATTGAAAAAATTTATGGCAACACTCTTTCTATTTGTGAGGTGCCTCCTCCAACAGACCCAAAGGAGTCCTCTTAGTAGTTGATTGAAATTCATATTCATGCACATCACCATCCCATCTCCCCAACGTAAACCTTGGACTTAGTTGAACATGGGAATCTCAGTTCTACTTCACAGGGGAAGCGTGGACAAGTCATCCCTAATGCCCACCTAAGAAAGATCACTTTGTAATCAATCAAAGCCAGGAGTGAGGTTAACACCGCACTTGGTTCAAAGAGAGTGAGAGACGGGGGAGAGTGTAACTCAATCCCCCTACCCATAAGGTAAAATCTCAGTTCTAGCTCCCTAAAACAATGTTAAACCTGGTAACTACTAATCCTATCGATATTGGGAGGTTTACAATTTAATAAGCTTTATTTAATGTTAGAAAAATACTCGACTTATTGGGTCCACCCAGCCATAGGCGTCCAATCATCAGGATCGAAGCCTCCCACTTTCCTCGATGGGATTTGCTTAGTTTTCTAACTAGCAAAGCATACTACCACACTGTTTGGACATATAAAATCAGCTTTCTTTTAGTACTCTCTTAAATTGGGTTTGTTAGACTCAATCCTTAATACATAACAATAATTCAAAAAATCAAATACTTTATTTCATAATAACATCTGGAAACGATCACTCCGTAGAGTGGTACAAAATCGTCTTTCTGCAGAAGGACATCGTCCAGCTTAGGATAGGACCTTCCAATCCCTCGGGACTGGGTTGTATGTAATTGCACTCCGTCCGTGGTCAACATGGAATTTATTGGCTCAGAGCCCCTCTAAGCTTTCGTGAGCCTCAAGAGCCGTCCTACATAACATGGGCACTTACCACTCGGCCCTTTGCCCTCTTAAATGCTCAAGTGATCAAAATCAAAAACACCTACTTCCCTTGGGAGCATAGGACCCCCACCCGTAGGTGAGTTTTTCCACACTTCGTAGAGTGTTAAAGGAGCATTGGGTTGGGGACCCCAATGTCCTGAACCATCAAAATCCACAATTTGTCCGTCTGTGCAAGCACAGAATCATACGAGCCATAATTCATCATTCACAAATCCAAAAGCATTCATAACCATAATACATTTTTAACATACTTGTCAATGTATACGATGCATGGAATCTATCCCCTCCATCAATTCTTATGTTCCTTCCTAAAAGCAATTGATAATACTTACATGTTTTTTTTGTAAGTTTAAGTACGTTCTAACTAATCATAATCTATCTAACGGACCAGCTTATCTCTTATTAGGAAATTGTAGAAGTAATAGCTTAAAAAGTAATCATTTTCTTATGTAGTAAACTTGATTATCTCCGTTCGCCATCCATTGTGATTATGATTTATGACTGCAACCTCGATTTGTTGTGGGATGGCTGGTTCTTCAGTTTGAATGGGTTTGGGGTTAACTTCCGCTTGCGCTTCAACATCGTGTTGAATTTTCTCAATAGCAGCAACCATTTTCTTGTGTTTGGGAGATCTCTGAGTGTGACAGCACCTTGACATCTCTTGGGAGAGCCATGGAAGAAGTTTGATGGGTTTGGGTAAAAGCGCTTCTGCGTAGGGATGGAGAGACATAGAGAGAAAGAGAGGCTCAGCTGATTGCAACAGAGCTTTGTCGCGTCAATAGCAGTAGAGAGAATTTTGCATGGATCGTTGTGTGTCCTTGACGTGATGCTCTATCCCTGTTTATATTGTAATAAGGGGGGTTTAAAAGAGAGGACACCCGATTTTTAGTGTTTTTGATGATGTCATCGATGACAAAGAGAGAACACTTTCTTTTAGCGTTTTTGACAATGTCATTGATAACGTCAAGGAGGGGCTCCATTTTTGTACTGCAAAGAAAAAAATTGATGAATATATGGGCGAGGACACACTACGCATTGTGGGGCAGGCGGGCGTCACTCCAAGAAGGTGCATGACTAAGGTGACGACCAAGGCATAGACCTTGGCATATTTGGCAATGGGCTACGAAGGCTTCGTTGGCGCTATTGTCTGCGCATGAGAAGCTTCCACTAGCTTGTAGGAAAATGTTCTCGAGAGGTCACCCATGCCGACAGTGTCGTTACCCAAGTGCACTTAACTGCCAAGTGACTATCCACTAGGCTAGTTCTTTTTTGTTGTTCTAAACTACAAAAATAGTTTTAATAAGCTAGTCTTGGGAGGGTTTTCCAAGTCTTTCTTCCATGAATTGGCATATAATACCTTATTAATAATAACAATTATCTTCATAAGTAGAGCCAATTTTATAATTAATTAAAAATGTACAAAATAAAATAATTTTCTTTGGAATGTATACACACATTGTTTAGTAAAATAAACTAAGTAATGGGGACATTACACTATCTTAGATATTAAAATGGCTCAAATTTCTAATGTTGATCTTGCAAAGCTTGGTGTAACAAAGTTTGGAAACTTCAGTGTGGAGGTCATAGATCATGCCTTTGACTACGTGGAGCTGCTAGAGAATGTGTTTGATTTCGCTTGCTTGGAATGATGAGAAGAATCAAGTTAGAGCATGTATTTTGGCCATGGATTCCCAAAAGAAAGAAATGTTGATGAATCCACCATGAAAGCTTGAAGGAAGGAGGAAGAAGAAGCTTGCTTTCAAAAGCAACCAGGACTAGTCTCTCTTTTTGCTCCAACTAAGTTCTCTTTAACCAAATTGGCTGCCAAAAATGCCTAGAATTGAGTGATGACCTGCTATTTAAAGTGTCTGCCACCATATCTATCCCTTCCAGCTTCAAAGTTATCCATATTTGTCTTCTTCCAACTCTAGTCGTGCAAGTCACTGCTAGTCACTGTCCATATCTTATACTTGTAGTACTTATCTGAAATTGGTTTTATGGTGAAAAATTAGAACGAAATAGAAGAAAAATGGATCAAAGACCAAGACTCTGATACCACTTGTCAAGAAGCGAATTGGAGAGAGAGAAAGAGGAGATAGAAGACTATAGAAGAGAGAAGAAAAAGTGCAGAAGTGAGAGAAAGAGAGTGAAGAGGAGAGAGAAATACTAGAAATGGAGAGAGGAAGACACGAAAGGAGAAGAGGGATGGTTGGAAGCCATGAAAGGACATAAGGAGCTAGAGAGAGAAGAAGGACAAAGTTGTATTATTGTGTCAAAAATAGATTCGATGTACATGTGACCTTTGCCCTTTTATATGCTCCTAATTCAGCTCTTTATAAGCACTCTTCAATGTATGTTAATTTTCTTACAATGTCTCACATTCCCAATGTGAACATGGTCTTCAATTATCCAACTCTAGCTCTAATCAGTGTGAAAAGGGTTCCTAGAAAACCAAGTCCACCAAGGTGAAAGAGGATTTCTAACTAAAGGTTAATAGCCTTAAATAAATGGCTTATAGCCTTATCTAAGAGCAACAAACCCATAATTTTCAAAATGGTGTCAAACATGCCATGTCATGAGGATGTTTTTGCCATCTTTAATTTGACTTTGGTCCTACGCGATCTAGTCAAAAGCTTCAAGCTATTTAAGTTGAGCTACAAGCCACAAGCCACAAGCCAAGCAATTTCATCTCTTCTTTCTCTGATAAGAAATACATGACCCATGTGCTTATTTAGCAAGCATCCCCTTTTCTTTTTCAAATAAGCTAACCATGTGCTTCCAAAATAAAAGCTACCCTTGTGCTTAAGTAGCCCTCATGCTTGCATACATGAATATATGAACTAAATCTCTTCTTGAGGAATGTGAAAATCCAATTGTTTTTCCTTGTTTTTGGCCTCAATTAGCTATCCAAACGCTTCAAACTCAATCTATGGTAGCCCCTAAATTGAGCATTGACTTAAACTAGAGAGTTTTGCAATTAGATTTGTACCTCTTTGAGATTTTGACATCAAGTATAGGTCTTGTTATAAGCATTGACTCATTGCACTCCTCACTCCAATTAGGAGCTCCCTAGTACGACTCTCATATACTAGTTGAGAGGAAGCGATGGGCTATGGAGTCACAAGCTTGAGAGAGCAAGAGGGTGAGTGAGAGAGAGAGCAAAAGCACACAAGAAGTTTTTGTGGGTACTTCATTACCCTTATTCTTCATTACCTTCACTTATACTTGAACATACAATAAGTAGATATACAAAGGGTTCTTGCTTGCCAATCTTTAGCCATCAGCATTTACCCTGCATTATCATAATCACAAGGCTTGTACCATAGCAAGGAGTACAAAGGTGACCCATCCATGATTGTTAGAGAAAAAAGAGACTGTGTACTCACCTTCAAGGGCTTCTCAAATTAGGGAGAGGAAGGAGAATGAAAAAGAAGAGAAAGAGGCACACAAGTTACAAGAGCTACATGTTAAGAGAAGATATTGTGGGTGGAAGATGAGATATAGGAGATTGTAATTGGTATAAGATAGGATCACCATAGCATCTAGAATAAGTGCTTCTTAAACTCTCCTTTTACTTAAGTTCTATTTGGGGTTAATTACTACATCTCTCTCTCTCTCTCTTTCTCTCTCTCTCTCTCTCTCTCCAATCCATAGATCTCTCCGTCTCTACTTGTGTGTGTGTGTGTGTATCTCAACCACCTTAGAACATGTCTTGCAATCTATCCTTCAACCCACTCTAGATCTGTAGAGGGCTAGAAAGGAAGGTGGAGAGCTTGATTCAAAAGAGTTGACAAAGCTAGGAGACAAGAGAAGTTCAACCAACTAGTGCCAAAAGAGACCCACTTTTTATAACCAAGGCTAAACTTGGGGGCATCTCAACAACCCATGATTGCATTAAAGGCCCATTAGAGCTTGCCACAAACCCTCACTTGCCTATCACAACTCTCACCCTACCCCCATTTGGAGGTTTTTTAAGATATAGAGAGAGTGGTCTAGACTAATAGGAAAAAATCATTTGTTAAAAAAATCCATTTTTGAAAAGATATAAACATTTATAAAGAC
Organism: Lygodium microphyllum; assembly: GCF_053477565.2. NCBI lineage: Eukaryota > Viridiplantae > Streptophyta > Polypodiopsida > Schizaeales > Lygodiaceae > Lygodium > Lygodium microphyllum. The sequence goes on along the minus strand of NC_141138.1, from coordinate 30,796,956 downwards.
ACACTTTTTATTTGAATATCCTCATGTGACCATGGTAATGACACTCTTTAGATTAATGACATAGAGTCTAGTCCACTTTATGCTAATGATATAATTAAGATCTTTTACCTTTGTTTGCCGTTCATTCCGGCCTCTTTTATCTTTATTCACTTTATGGTTATCCTTACGGGCACGTTTACCAAATAACATAATCTGAAACAAAAGAGATTCGAACCCTCGACATCATGGTTCGTAGCCACGTGTTTTAATCCCCTGGGGAGAGGAGAGGAAGTGAAATGAATCATGATTACACATGATAATCATGATTGGATAAATTTAAATCCCAAAAGAAGCTTGGTGCTTCAAACTTCTCTCCCATATTTTTTCCTTTTTTTGGCTTGTTCCTTTCCCTTCCTCTCTCATAGCCATGTACATAGAAATTCAAACTTCAAGAAGGTACCCAAGTGCTTGGACTCAATCCATGTTAGTATTTATTTCATTTTTTAAAATGGATACCTACTATTATTAATATAGGTAGCTAGATCACCATGCAAAAGGCAAGACATAGGAAAAGACAAAGATGTGAGAGCCCGTTCATCTTTACTTGGAAGGGTAGAATCAAAGATTTTAGACTTGAAGCAAGCAAGAGTAGCGTAAAAGAGGTAGTACTATAGTTCATATTTCTACATAGAGAGCTATCTTTTCAACCTAAAATCTCAAACCTTCCAATTCATTGATAGAATATTAAGTATTTGATCCTTAATGTTTATCTTTTCTTAGACTTGGGATGGACTTGCAGAATGAAGATATCGAATTGCCAATCTCATTTATGTTCAAACTTAATAACAAAAGGGTAAGTTTTTATATCACATTGTACAAACATGTGCATATATTTTATGTAAATTCTTTAATGAGAAACATTCATGTTGTATATCCCAAAGAGAAGGGAGAAGAGTACATAATGCAAATACATTAAAGTAAAGCTCTTTTTACTTTCAATATAGCTACAAGCATAAATATTGAAGCAAAACTCTCTTTTGTTTCATCATAATTACATACAAATTTTTTTACAAGCAGATACAAAAAATTTATTGCTTTTTGTGAAGATTTTTCCTAGGAGAGACATTCTTTCTAGGATTCCTTTCAAACTCTTGGGCTTTCTTCAAGACTTTATTTGCCATGTGTGTTTAGAATATGTAGTATTGACAATCCATCTTAATTCACAAATTATAGACTAATTGAAATTAGAATAGAACACAAGGAAATATAGAGAGACAAGAGCACAAGAAGAGTATGATAAAAATTGGGTGCAATTATCCTCTCATACAATGAGAAGGCTCTCCTAAATACATGCCTTTATAGATTTTTATTACCCTTGTGCCGAAGCTAACACATTGCATCCATGTTTTTCTGTCTTTTTGTGAGTAGCTCCCTTCTCCCTAATATCTAGTCAATGTCCAAAAAGTTACACAATAACTTGAATATCTTGAGCTAAAAAATAATATTTTCCAACATTACAACATACAATACAATGTCTAATGCTTAGAAGTATGCAACAAAGCATTTAGCAATTCAAGTTTGTGAATAAAAATATTAATTATTAGCACTTAGACTAGCGCTTCATGCCTTTCTCCAAGTCCTTGACCTCAACATCTGTCACTAATACATAATGCATTAATCCTTCTCACGTCCACTTGTACAATGTGACTAGCACTATACATTCTCACATGCAATACGTGACAATTATGTGGCGAATCAACAAAAAATAAAAACTCCACATAAGCCTTAGCTGCAAGAAAAATATAAAGAAACATGCCTAATTGTTTTTGGAAAAAATAGTAATTCTTGTAACACTTGTTGGCCTTATTTATATGAGAGTTGAGATCCCTCCTTATGCAAATTGTATGTAGTAGCTAGCAACTCAATCATAACTTGTGTTCATGTTATTTTTTTCAACAAGACTAAGGTTGAATTGCATGTAAAAAGAGCCATGACTGGCTAGAAGGACCACAAAAGGGGTAGGTGCCCAAGGGGGATGGGGAAACCCTATGTATTTAAAGGATGAGAAATAATAAAACATGCTATTCATGTGTGTGCAAATTTTGTGTACTTGCCTTCTTGCTTTTCATTGGTGATAGAGGGAGGAAGTGAAAGTTGAGAAAGAGAGTGAGTGAGTGAGAATGAGGGACCATGTGGTTGAAGCCTCCTTCTTCTTTCCTTTGAGTTTGATTGGCTCCTTTCTCCAGTAGTAATTGAGGTACTCATTGAACCACTGGCCATGTTTATTTTGGCATCGATTCCCTGCTCATTGCCTAAGTCTATTTTGCCATATTATAAAATTTTATTGATCTATTTAGCACCTCTTCCTTTACATTCTTAAAAATCATAGAGATTTTCTTGATGTTTTTAAATATTATTATGGGTGGCTTGAGTTGGTACACACACACACACACACACACACACACGTGTTGTTGAGATGACAAGCTCAACACATGCAGACATTAATGATGGACCACCTGGTTAGATGGGTCACACATCTACACTTAGCATGTCGGTGGTCATTATGACTCTCACATGGTCACTGACTCATTACTTATTATATTCAGATTATTACACCTATTTACAACTGGCATAGTTATAGTGTCAGTCGACTAGTGTAGTCGGTTATGCACTGTTTGACTTAGTAGGCTATTTTTCTTTATGTTGTATCTTATCTATACTTTGTGTACATTGTAAAGTGTGTGGACGAGAAGAAGAAACCAGCAAGAAAACGTTTTGACCTCCATCTCTCTTCTTGTCTCTTGAGTGAGCTTCTCCTTGTGCATTCTATGTATGTTTGGCACAGCATCTTGAGCAAGTCCCCCCACCACGCGATTCGTGATATGGTATCAGAGCTGCACCACTAATTGAGGATGGTTTTGAAGGCTAAAGCAAAGGAGAGGAGCCAAGGATTTAAGCAAGCAAGCAACGGGTAAGAAGCTCTTCCATTCTCTACTTCTTCTCTCTGATAGTGCCTATGGAGGCACCGGAAGCAGGGCAGAGCAAAAATATTAGATTGCAGTGAGATTTGGTGTGCGCGAAGAGCGCTGTGTATTCTGCAGATGAGCCCTTTAGGGATTCCCACTGCTATTTTGGCCATTCGAGGTCATTTTAGGCCCCGTTTTAGACTCACAATGTTGCAAACAACAGTTCGAGGTATCCTACAATTTCAGCTGTGTCTACAATATACAGGTGCACATGTTACAAATTTCAGATCTGTAAGTTCAAAGGTGTTTACCAGCAAATAAACACAAGGTTTATCTACAAACTAGTTGCAGATTGCATGTATTATTGAGTAGACAATGAAAAAGGCTGTCTGGTGTATTGCTGTGCACTACAGGTCGAGGGTTGCAGAAGATTTGCTTGCTGTTTGGTATAAGTTTTGTGATAATGGCAGAGAATAGTGGAAACCCCATCATTGAGAAGCTCGACAAGAACAACTACCCTTCATGAAAGTTCCGTGTCACGAACTTCCTTATTGGAAAAGGCCTCTATGAGTTTGTTTCAGGTGAAGAAAAGGAGCCGAAGGTGAGTGATCCTCCAACTGCAGAAGAGACAAAGGCACGGAAGGAATGGAATGCAAAAGACAAAAATGTCATGTATTGGCTGTCTGCAGTAATTGACAATAATATGCTGGGACATATTAGAAATGCAGAGAATTCATAAGCAGCTTGGACCATACTTGAAAGTATGTTTTTTATAAATACAAAGGCACGAAATATTTAACTCAAGCAAGAGTTGAATACATTGAAGAAAGGGAAGATATCTATCAATGAGTATGCACTGAAGGTAAGGAGCATTGCAGATGCCTTGGCAGTGATTGATGCAATGCTCGATGATGATAATTTGGCGTCGTCTACCTTGGGTGGACTTAACAATGAAAAGGCTTGGAAGTCTTTTGTAACTTCCGTATATGTTAGAAAGCCATTTCCAGATTTCGATGAGTTGGTCTCCCTTATGATCAATGAAGAGATCAACATGCAAAGTGAGACATTTGAAAAAAGTGGTGAACAGGATCAAGCTTTCTACTTCAGTTCAGGAAGGGGACGTGGCAGGTCCTCTTCAAGAGGCCATTGTATAGGACGTGGTAGTGACAATCAGCAAAACAGATTAAATCAGCAATTTGGAAATATACAGGTTTCAGGAGGTCGTGGTAACTTTAGAGGCAGGGGGAGATTTAGAGGAAGAGGTGGATGGCAAAATAGAGGTTCTAACAACTTTGGTATTGTGTGTCACTACTGTGGCAAAACATGTCATATTGTAGCCCAATGTTATGCCAAGAAAGATGATATTCACAATGGTAAGTTGCAGCAAGGAAACTATGCATTGTCTTCACAACAGAATGAAGACAAAAATGAACGTCTGTTTGTTATGCAGCATATGCTAAATGCTGTTACATGAAAGGGAACACATGATGATGTTTGGTATGTTGATTCAGGTGCATCCAATCATATGACCAGCCATGCAGAATGGTTTGGAGAGATGTAGGATTTGCAAAATACAGGTTATGTGCAGACGAGTGATGATTCATGCCACCCAATTTCACACATTGGAAAAGTTCCCTTGTCCTTGCATGATGGTAAAACAAAGAGTCTTTTAGATGTATTACACGTGCCATCTATTACAAAGAACTTGGTGTCAGTCAGTCAGATGGTAGAGCAAGGACTGCAAGTCAGATTTAATGCAAAGGGCTGCTTTGTAGAAGAATTCAATGACAAGTGCAGGTTGGTTGCAAAGGGAAGTAGAGTTGGACGTATGTTTACTCTAGATGCTAGAATTCCTACTATGAATGCTGCTATGTATGCTAAAGGAGAAGGTATTGTTGCATATATTGAAATTTGGCACAAATGCATTGGATATGGAAATGTACAAAGGCTGAAATTAATGTAGTCCAAAGGGTTGGTTATAGGTTTGCCTACATTTAAAATTGCAGAATTTCATAAGGTATGCTAAGCATATCAGTTTGGTAAGGAGGCAAGACAACCCTTTTCACATGACATAGATGTAAGCAGAAATATCATTGATGTTGTGCATATAGATATTTGGGAGCCTACACAAAATGTATCTCTTGGAGGCAGTTCATACTTTGTCACATTCATTGATGATTGTTCTAGAAAGCTGTGGGTATATTTTATGAAGGAAAAGAGTGAAGCGTTTGAGCACTTTAGAACTTTCAAGGCTGCAGTTGAAAGAGAAACATGCTTGAAAGTAAAGTGCTTGAGGTCTGATGGAGGGGGAGAGTACCTCTCAAATGAGTTCAGTGATTTTCTAAGGTCTTATGGGATAAAGAGGCAGTTCACATGCAGGTATACCCCACAGCAAAATGGGATTGTAGAAAGAAAAAACAGGCATATTGCAGAAGTTGCACGCGCCTTGATGGCTGAAAAGAATATGCCTAAGCATTTTTGGTCTGAGGCTGTTCATATTGCTGTTTATATTATGAACAAAACTCCCACAGTTGCAATTTATGGTATGACCCCCGAAGAATGTTTTACAGGTAAGAAGAGTGATGTCTCACACTTGAAAGTGTTTGGTTGTATTGCTTATGTTCATGTGCGAGATGAGTTGCGGAAGAAACTGGATCCAAAGGCTAAAAAGTGTGTCTTTGTTGGATACTCTTTAGAGAAAAAAGGGTATCGTTGTTATTACCCTGTCACATGTAAGTTTAGAGTGAGTAGGGATGTCATCTTTGATGAAATGAGCAGTTGGTATGCATCTAGTGGATGATGATGATGATCATGAAACTCATGTGCAGGCTGAAAAGAAAGAATCACAAACTCTTAGTGGACCAGAGACATCATTTGGTAGTCCTTGGTTTGGGAGACTAAGGAGTAGCTCTACATCTTCAAGTGCATCTAGTAGCACTACAGGTAAAGACAAAGGAAAGAATAAAATGTCAGATGGCATTGATGCAGTTCTTGATGGAGACTCCAGTGGCTCAGAGAGCTTGGATGATGAGCTTGGCATTCCTTCAGTGAGAACTCTAGGTGTGCAAAGAGCACGCGTCAATGCAAAGACTCCATTGAGTGATCCAGTGGTACGCAGGTCTAGCAGGGTGAGATACCCTATTAACAGATTTGATTTTGAAGGTTATGCAGCTCACCATTATGCTTATATGGTGAAAGTGATTGAGGATGTTGAGCCCACAAGTTTTGAGGAGGCTGTTGGTCATGCTCATTGGGATGCAGCAATGGATGAGGAGATGGCTGCATTAGAGACCAATAAGACTTGGGATCTAGTATCATTGTGGAAGGGCAAGAAGGCTATTGGATGTAAGTGGGTTTATAAGATTAAGCACAATGCAGATGGTTCTATTAGTAGGTACAAAGCTAGGCTGGTTGCAAAAGGCTATGCCCAGATATATGGCATAGATTATGAAGAAACCTTCAGTCCAGTTGCTAGGATGGCAACTGCCAGATGTGTGATTGCTTTGGCAGTAGCCAAAGGTTGGAGGTTGCAGCAAATGGATGTGAAGAAGCCTTCTTGCATGGTGATTTTCAGGAAGAAGTATATATGGATCGGCCAGCAAGTTATGAAGATTTAGAGCATCCCATGTATGTATGCAGGTTGAAGGAGGCGCTCTATGGGCTCAAGTAAGCACCTAGAGCATGGTCTGACAAGATCAGAGAGTATCTTGTTTATATTGGCTTTTATGTTTCTGATGCTGATCACTCACTTTATGTGAGAAAGGGAGATGCAAGTTTGGTCATCATAGTCATCTATGTGGATGATGAAGTCAAGGACTTTTTGAAGACGAAGTTTGAGATGAAGGATTTAGGTGAGCTAAGGTACTTCCTTGGCATTGAGGTGATCAGATGTGATGATGGTATATGGCTGTCCCAAAGATAGTATGGCTTGGATATGTTGTCCAAGTATGGTATGATAGTATGCAAACCACTTTCAACCCCGTTGGAGCAGAATGTAAAGTTGAGTGCTGATGTTGGGGATGAGATAGAAGACCCTACTATGTTTAGGAGGATAGTGGGGAGTTTGATCTACATGACCATTACAAGGTCAGACTTGAGCTACGCTGTTGGTCTTATGAGTCAGTTTATGCAGGTACCTAGAAAGCCACATTTGGATGCAGTCAGACGCATATTGAGATATGTGAAGTCCACATTACATTATGGACTTTTCTATGAGGCAGGTACAAATGTACAGGTGTTTGGATACACAGATGTAGATTGGGTTGGTAGTATGTCTCATAGAAGATATACCAGTGGATACATGTTCTCTCTTGGTAGTGCAGCAGTTACTTGGAGCAGCAAAAAGAAATCTACAGTTGCTTTGTCGAGTATAGAGGCTGAATATAGAGGTATTGCTGTTGCAGCATGTGAGGTAGTATGACTACAAAAGTTATTGGCTGATTTAATGTGTAGGTGTAAGGTCCAGTTGTCATTTATTGTGTCAACATGAGCAATATACAGTTGGCTAGGAACCCTGTGTTTCATGCTAGGACAAAACATATTGAGGTACACTACCACTTTGTGAGAGAGAAGGTACTAACAAGTGAGATTGACTTGATGTATGTCAGCACACATGATCAGATAGCTGACATCTTCACGAAGGCATTGGGTACATAGAAGCTTCAAAAGTTTTGAAGCTTACTTGGAGTTGTAGAGATGTAGTTGAGCTTGAGGGGGAGTGTTGAGATGACAAGCTCAACATATGCAGACATTAATGATGGACCACCTGGTTAGATGGGTCCACACATCTACACTTAGCACGTCGATGGTCATTATGACTCTCAAATGGCCACTGACTCATTACTTATTATATTCAGGTTGTTACACCTATTTACAGTTGGCATAGTTATAGCGCCAGTCGATTAGTGTAGTCGGTTATGCATTGTTTGACTTAGTAGGCCATTTTCCTTTATGTTGTATCTTATCTATACTTTGTGTACATTGTAAAGTGTGTGGAAGAGAAGAAAAAACCAGCAAGAAAACGTTTTGGCCTCCATCTCTCTTCTTGTCTCTTGAGTGAGCTTCTCCTTGTGCATTCTGTGTGTGTTCGACGCAGCATCTTGAGCAAGTCCCCCCACCATGCAATTCGTGACACATGTGTATGTGTGTATCAACAAAACAACAACAATGGTAGTAGTAGTAGATTGCCTCCCATCTAGTATAATTACATTGGAATTATGTAGAATTTACATTCCTCTTGTATTCTAAAAGGCCTATTAGATTCATGCTGTCATAGCATGAGAGATGTTCATGTATATATGAGAAAATTAAGCAAAGAAAGAGAAAAGAGAGTGGGAGAGAATGAGATAGAGTGGAAGAATACACAGTTTGAACATGATTGAAGCATGTTGTTTCAATTCTCAAATTCCACTTTAATGTTAGGGGAACATTGTGAACTAACTGTAAATCATAGCAACAATAAGTAATGTACCATAATCTTTGTGTCTATCATGTATTAGCTTGGACTTCAATGTGACTACATATGACTATTTCTATTTCTAAAAAAATAATATTTAGTGCTTGTGCCAACTTTGTGTTTGGACTATTATGAAGAAGTGGGATCATCGTCACAAATTTTTAGTGAAGAAATGGGCATATTTTCACAACTTCTACTAGGTTCTTGTCTATGAAATTACCCAACTTAGGGAGCTCTACATCTTGAGTCTACTATGGTGTTTATCAAACATTATTATGTTTAAGAATATAATTTATTTTTTAGATATCTAGTATAATAATATTATGATTAATGTAATCCATGTTACTTAGTCGAAATTTTTCATATTTATGGATAGGTCAATTTGAATTCAACAATAGTTCATGTCTAAAAATTTTATATTTATGGTTCTATTCTCATATGTAGAAGATCCATGGTCCATTGGATTGGACCTTCTTGGACATAAGAGGAATCTCTCCTCGGAAAGAATAGGAATATCTACACTCCAGTTTCTAGTGTAGAGTCTCCTTAGACATTTAAAAGAGAAATGTTTAGAATGTTTCTTAGAGTTTTGAATATGTGGTATGATGGTTGCTACATAGTCCTATTCCATTTCGAGTCAGCAATAGTCCATGGCTTATAGCAATAGTCATGTTAGTAGTAAACCACAACAATAGTCATGTTAGCATCCACAATTTATGGAAGTGGTCCATGGCATCTGTAGTGTACAATAGGAGCATCCACCACATCTTGTGCAGGTTATAGTAGTAGTCCATGGCATCTCGGGAAGTTATAATAGTAGTCCACGAAAGTTTGTGCTAATGCATTTGAAACTAGAGTATTTATAAAAACTTGTGCAATCATTGCATATTAAGAAATAAGAAATATAGTGTATGCCTTGAGATCCATGACCATTTGCTAATCTTGAGCTTCCCTCACTCTCTAAGGAGTACTAAAGCTTTGAACCTATGCATTTCTTTCCTCTTTCATCAAGTTGCACATAGTTGCATGATATCTTTGTCCCCTTGAAAGTAATATTTACAATGGTGGCATCTCCATTGAAGGCAACTCAACTAGGCATTCATGTCCTTAATGACTTGGCTGACATTGATGAAGGCAGCCTCCTCTACTTGATATGCATCCCTCTTTGTGTACAACATGCCACCTACCTCTTTCTTTTATACATTCCTCTATCGTAAAAATTGCAATAGTAATGTAAGTTTGTTGAACAACAATTTTAAAAATGATCTAAGTGAGTGCTAGAACTATTTTTTTTAAAGATTATACATATTTGTGTCCTTTTGAATTTTGTGTAGTCTCTAGATAATTAGTTCAGCTAGGTCTAGTTATCCTTGATTGACAAATTATGATGTTTTCAAGGACTTAAGTGTAATTGTTTGTGAAACATGTCTAGTGTAGTAAATATAAACTAGGATTATTTTCAAGGACTCATATAGTGCTTTGCTTTTGCTTATTCTTAAATTACCACATGGTGCTCATGAGCTTTTTATTTATAGACATTCAAGTCCATAATGGAAAATGAAGAGCTAGGATGAGAATTTGGAAGAGACTAAGCTAGGCTTCATTTACCTATTTTTTCTATGATCTCTCTCTGCTCATTGGTTCATGTGATGTGTGATGTGTTCTATAGTTTCCTCTTTCATGAGTTTTTTCCATTGTATTATACCTCCACTGCTCTCAACATATCCACTAGTTTGTTGACATGTTGAGTTTCATTTGAACTAGCTTCCATGACATGCCTTGGTGGTGTGGCAAGACTTTACTTTTGGTGCATCAGGTGAGTGATAAATGAGGATATACTAGTGACTCCACATCCACACATTCTATTCTTGGTTATGCCACATTTGTTGTAGCACCTTAGGTTCACACTTAGTTACCACATATATGTATGTTTAAGTGCTTTCATATTAGTCCTTCATGATATTGTAGACTAAGTCTTTTTGAGAGGAAGAAGAATAGATTTTTAGCTACTTCTTTGGGTGCTCAAGTATCCATTATGTGTGTATATGCTCATTGTCGTATCTCTTCTCTCCCCTCTTCTTTCCTTTTATAGTGTTACAGTCTCCCCATGAATACGTAGGGCTTCATCATAGGTTAAGATGAAGCCAACAAAGTTAAAAGTAAGCAAGCAAGAAACAGTTAAGAAGATATTCCATCTTGTTCATTTTCCTTTAGAATATAGTCAAAAGAGGCTCTCAAGGTTGGTAGAACTATAGTGGTTTGGGGAAAGTTTTGGCCTCTACTTTAGCTTTTTAAATTGTTTGATAGCAATTCATGAGTATATTGCATTTTGATTGTGTCAACCATTTACAACTACAAAGATTACATATTTTGAATCTATAAAATTCCAAGTGTGTTTTGGACTATGAATATAAAGAGCATCTTCATAAAAATTGTAGATTGTAGTGTAGTAAATGGAAAAGGGTGTGAAATTTATTGAATCCATGATAAGTTCAAATCACACTTTTTATAAGGGTTACCTAGGCTAACTCTTGTTCATAAACCACAACAAAGTAAGGCCTATGTTGCATCACAAGATTCCTCATAGTTGTTCTCCATATGAAAATGCTCTAAGGGATCAATGCTATAGCAATTGTTAACGGTGTTGGGCACCCCTATTCTACTACATTTAGGAACTTAGCTTGCCCAAACTTTTAGCAAAAGCCTATGTGCTTGGTTACAGTGGACCTACTATTAGCTTGGGACATTGTCTTGTTTGAAAATTATAGTTTTTATAATGTCATTTGACTTGTTAGAATGTTTGATAATTTCAGTAAAATTGTCAAGAAGCTTGACAAGAACAATCATCCTACGTACAAGTTTAGGACTATAAATTTCTTGAAGGGTAAAGGCTAATGGAACTGTATAGAAGGAAACTATGCAATGATACTTGAGAATGGAGAAATGCATTGGAAAGTTAGGAGTAAACACAACGTAAGGTAATGTATTGGTAGTCTAGGAGTATCAAATATAGCATGGTGGGCTATTTATAGGAATCTGATATCTTTGCCAAAGAATGGAAGAATCTAGTAAGGGTATCTGGAGTAAACACAAAGGAAAAATATCTGCAGCTTAAATTAGAGATAAATCAAGTTAAAAGAGGGGATATTCATCAATGATTCTACATCAAAGATCAAGAGTATTGTGAAAGCATTTTGATCTATCAATGTAATATTGATGACAATGATGATGATATTGAGCGTGCATATTTAGGTGGACTTGGAGATGAGTATAAAAGCTTTAGGTCATCTACAAATAGTATCCCTAACTTTGAGATTTGAATTCTATGTTGATACTTGAGGAAAATAATCTCGGCTTGAATTTCGGTGGTTGTGGTGGTCAAGATTATGACACACAACAAAACAGAAAATGAAAATCTTGAGAAACAAAGAGTCAAAGAGGGCAAGTTGTAGGTTCTAATAGTAGGCAAGAAAGGTTTGATGATGATAGGAAATGCTAACATTGTGGTGAGAAAAGCCCAAGAATTGTTTAAAAAGGAAGGATGAAATTAGAGATGAAAAAGGGTAGCAAGGTAATTATGATTCTACTAGACAATGGTGACAAAAGTGACTAGTTATGTGTCATGTAGTATTTTATAAATTCTATGAATATTGATGGTTTGCCTAAGAGATGTGTATTATGTAGACTCAGATACTTCTAACCATGACATCTTATGGAGAATAGTTTATAGAGAAGTGCAATCTAAAATCTTTAGGATACATGGAGACAAGGGATGATACAATTGAGCCCATTATGGGATTCCAACTATTAAGATGCCTAATGTGATGAAGGAAAAAGAGGATACTAAGGTACGTGCTAGTGATCCACATCTATGTAAGTCAACTGAAATTAAAAAGCCAATGTAGTTGTTAAAAAATAGTAATAATATGTAGCTAATCACTAATACATGGGTAAGGTTACACAAGATGTAGAGTCCACTTGTTTTGAATATGCAATTGGTAATGAGCATTGGAATCATGATATGGATGAAGAAATGGTTGTACTTAAGAAAAATTACACATGGGATTCGGTGCTTTTTCTTGCAGGCAAGAAAGTTATTGATGGCAATGGTCATACTTAAGAAAAATGACACATGGGATTTGGTGAGTATGATAAGTATAGCAAAGGCTACTTGTTGAAAAGAGAGGGGGAGAGATGTGCAACGGAGAGTGGATGGCATGGGATATGGAGGCTCAACCATTTTTCATGTTCATCATCTTCTTCTTCTCATTATCACAGTCTTCTACAAGTGGCATATCCTCAAAGTGATAGATACCCTCAACCTAAGGACACTTTACATGTGCTTCTACTTTTGATATATACAACCATAGTATACGACTTAGGATATGTCATATTTATCAACACTCCCCCTCAAGCTCAGAATGAGCTTGCACACATAAGACTCTAAGTGCACTCCTAAAGTACTCAAACTTATCTTTACCTAATGCTTTGGTAAAGATATCAGCAACTTGGTCATTTATTTTCACATGGACCAAGTCAATCTCTCCATCAATGACTTTTTCTCTAATGAAGTGATAGTGCACTGCTATGTGTTTTGTCCTTGCATGGTAGATTGGGTTCTTTGCTAACATAATGTTGCTAACATTGTTACAATACATAATGACTCCACCATCAATCTCTATCCCCATGTCATATAAGATCAATCTCAGCCATGTCTGCTCACATGTTGCCAATGCAATGCCTCTATACTCTGCTTCAGTGCTTGATAGAGCAACTGTAGGTTGCTTCTTATTGCTCCAACTTACCATGGTTGAACCAAATGAGAATGCATAGCCACTAGTAGATCTTCAATCCATAGAGCTACCTGCCTAGTCTACATTTGAGTATCCAAACAATGTAGGATTGACTCCTTTTTCATAAAACGAGCCATAACCAATTGTCTTCTTCACATACCTAAGAACTTTTCTCACTACATCCAAATGTGATTTGCATAGTTTCTGCATAAACAAACTTATCAATCCAACAACATAACTCAAGTCTGGTCTTGTAATGGTCAAGTAGATAAGACTACCAACCATCTTTCTGAACATAGTGACATCCTCAACATAAGATCCATCATCCAGCAACTTAATATTTTGATTCAATGGTGTATCAACCTGTTTGCATCCTGCCAGGTCATATTTATCCAACATCTCCAATGCATATTGCCTTTGTATCAGCCATATACCATGAGGTGTGTCAATAACCTCAATACCCAAGAAGTATCTCAACAACCCAAGGTCCTTTATATCAAACTCTTTATGTAACCCATGCTTGACTTTAGCAACCTCCCTCTCAAGTGTACATGTAATAATGAGATCATCAACATAGATGACAACAACAACTATATCATCTTCTGTATGGCTCACATAAAGTGAATAATCAGCTTTTCTCTGTTGAAATCCCATATTGCATAAGAATTTGTTGATTCTATCACACCATGCTCTTGGTGCTTGCTTCAGCCCATATAAAGCCTCTTCAACCTGCATACATAATGTGGGTATTTTGGATCTACATAACCCTTTGGCTGATCCATGTACACTTTCTCTTCTAAGTTTCCATTCAAAAATGCATTTTTCACATCCATTTGATAAAGCTTCCAACCATAGATAGAATCCAAGGCAATCACAGATCTCATTGTCGTCATTTTAGCTACTGGACTGAATGTTTCTTCATAGTCCAAACCATAAGTTTGTGCATATCCTTTTGCAACTAGCCTTGCTTTATACCTCTCAAGGGAACCATCTGACTTACATTTTCCTTATAAAACCATTTACATCCAATGGATTTCTTACCATGAGGTAATTTCACCAAATCCTAGGTCTTGTTTTTCCTTAGTGCATCCATCTCTTCATCCTTTGCTTGTCTCCACTCTTTGCTCTCTATTGCTTCTTCAAAGCAAGTAGGCTCCACTTGTTATACATAAGAAACCACATATACATAATGCATCTTTATGAACCCATTATAAGTCAATCTATCAACTGGATACCTTGCCCTTTCTGACCTTCTCAATTGAGGTGCACTACCACTTGTCTCAATTGATCTAGCGTGTGGTGGAACATACTTTCCTGCACTTCTAGTGCCAGGTGTTTTAACATGCAGAATGCCATACTCGTCATCTATAGATTCATCTTTTGAACTTTCAACCATAGGTCTCTTTCCTTTCGCAACTTCTGCACTCCTTTGTGCACTTCTCAACCTACCACTCCATGGACTGTAACTACCACTACTTTCTACATCCTCTTGAGGTCCTAAAGCATCTTCATCATGCTGATTTTCAGCCTTGTTGTTTGCTGAAATTTTCCTTCCATAGCCAGCATCATCACTGATTTCATAGGAATCAACATCCATTGCAATTTTGGGCTTGTACCATGATTCATATTCACTAAATCTGACATCCCTACTTATGTATACTTCCTTACTCACTGGATCATAGCATTTGTATCCCTTCTTCTCATCAGGATATCCACTATATCCAAAGCAAACAATCTCCCTTTCTTTCTACCATGAGCAATCACCCTGCAAATTTTTCCATCTTGAAACTCCTCAATGAAACATCCAAACTTATTGAATCTCATCTGCAATCCTTGATAACCGATACTAAGTTCTTAGTTATTTTGGGCATATAAAGTACATAACCAAGCTTATTCTCAGTCCCATATTTAGTAACAAGTAGCACATCACCAATATGTGTAATATTATGTAAAGTATCACCACCAGTGGCAACATATTCCTCATTCTGCATCTGCTCCTTGCTATCAAACCACTCAGCATGATGAGTCATGTGGTTTGTATCTCCTGAATTCAAAAACCAGACATTCTCATGAGGAGAGTGAGTCATGCTCCCAAGCACATGCTCCATAGCAAATAGGTGACCTCTAGGCGATCCACCTCTAGGTTCATAACCTGTACCACCATAAATGCCTACATAGTGGCCATATTGGGTCCTTCCACGACCCCTAGAAATGGCATTCTGTTTGTGATAACATTCCCTCTCAAAATGACCAAACTTCCCACAATAATGACAAGTGCCATCTCTCTATGAAGGACTAGACCGTCCTCTACCTCGAGAGAAAGATCTCCCCCTACCTCTATGCATGAAGTCACCACGACCAAAGTTACCTCTTCCACGAGCAAAACCATCATTCCCACGACCAAGTGAAGAGCCTCTAGCTATAGATTAGTTGTCATGACCTCTCTGGTGATGGAAAACATTGTCTCCACCTGCATTTTTGCCACTGCTAGATGCATTCAATCCCAACTTGATTTCTTCTGTAAGTAGCAATCCAATAAGCTCCTCAAAGTTAGGCATAGAGGCTCCTTTAATTGAAATAAAGGAATCCAAAGATTTGAAAGCTAGTCCAATTCCATTTAATGTCACTGACACTAAATCATCATCATCAATAGGTGCATTAATGGATACAAGGTCTTCTGCAATTTGCTTGATTTCTACCACATAGTCACTGATACTGCAATTGCCTCTCCATGTACCATGTAATCTCTGCTTGAGTTGTATCTTACAAGCCTCTGTACATGTTCTATACATTTTTTCTATAATTTCCAATGCCTCCTTACAAGTACTTGCCTTTTTTATATGAGGAATCAAGGTCTCTGAAATACATATGGAGATCCAATGTAAAACCTTCCTGTTCTTCCCTGTCCAATCCTTGTATGCTTTATTTTTCTCTTCAATTGGATGTTCAGGAACTTTTGGACATTCATCATCACGTGTTATGAGGTCCCATAGACCTCTACCCATCAAAAAATTCTGCATCCTGTAAGACCAAACACTATAATTGTCTTTGGTCAATTTGTTTCCCACAATTTGAGTGATCTATGCCATGTTAGACATTATGGCTGCTACAAACTCAGAAAAAACTAGCAATACAAACTGTCCACAAATGGAATTCAATAGCATGCTCCCATTCGAAACATCAATGGTCCAATCCGAGACCAAAAAGCATAAAAAATAGCCCAAAATGCATGTAGAAATAGCTTCTAGCAATATGTTTGTCATACATGTGTCCAAAAATTGTCATATATATCCATTCATGATGCCAACATGTCATACATTCAGTTTCCAACAAGAAACATCCAAATCGGATTCCAAACGATGTTCATATGACCCAAAATGCATCAAAACATAGGTCTAAAATTGACCATTTTTCCTGCAATTTTTATGTAGTTTTTTGTGCCAACCTGGAAGTACATATCAAGTTGAAGCTACAAAAATTTTGCTAGAATTTTTTGAGCAAAAATCGACCTCCAAATAGCCTCTCGTAGGTTGCATGGAAACTGCCCTTTTTTAGTCTTCAAACCAACTAGGTCTTCTTTTCTGCAGTATGAATTGATTGACTGAGAACCTGTTTAGGAAATAACTAGTTCATGGGCTATGCAAGGTGAAAGCAGTTCCACAAAATAACGAGTTTCCCAATGTCCAATGTGAACACATTTTAGTTGAAGAAGATTCAAGCCTTAATGATAAGGCTATTAAGCCTTATAAGATAAAACTTAAAAAAAAAAAGGAATTGTGAGCTGTTGGCGACTAGCTATGGTGATGTTTTTCTACAACACTTGCTCATCAGTGTTGATAGTAACAGAAATGGCGGATCATGATTTTGTACAAGAGCATAAGGAGTTAAGACTGGTCTCCAACGCGTTCCAGCAGCATGATGGGAAGATCCCTCGCAAGTTTACATACAAAGGCCAGGTTCCCACAAGGGTGAGTCGCCTCCCCTCGAGTGGTATGGCGTCCTCGAGGGTACTCAGAGCCTTGCCCTCATTGTCGAAGACTTGAATGCACTTGACCCCGATGAGCCTTGCCCTCATCGTCCCTTGGACTCACTGGGTGGTTGTTAACATTCCACCAACTTTGAAAGGCCTCCCTGCTAATTTCTCAACCATGAATGTGGATGAGAATAGTGAGTATAGAAAGATCCAACATAGCATGAATGACTTTAAGGTTCCAGGTTACAGAGACCCTCATCCTCCAATAGGTGTGCACCACTACGAATTCAAGCTCTATGCTTTGATACCAACTGAAAAGAGAGGGGGAGAGATGTGCAAAACGGAGAGTGGATAGCATGGGATATGGAGGCTCAACCATTTTTCATGTTCATGTTTATCTTCTTCTCATTCTCACAGTCTTCTACAAGTGGTATATCTTCAAAGTGATAGATACCCTCAGCTTAAGGACACTTTACATATCCTTCTACTTTAGATATATACAACCATAGTATATGACTTAGGATATATCATATTTATCAACACTTGTCCTAGATATGGCCACATTTATTTTGTTTCTCAATGAAGTGAGGAATCTGTTGAAAAACACGTGGATCTAGAGCATGGCTATAGCTATGGAGGTTGGAATGTAGTAACTAGAACCATGACAACATAGGCAAATGACACTAAGGTTGAATTAGGTTCCAAGATAGAATGCTTGGACTCATAAACACAATCCCGAGTAAGACATGATTGGGACACATAGTATAATAGTATATATTGAAAAGTGAACCAAGTACATGCCTTTATAACTTTCCAGCTTCTCCACTCTCCTCACTGTGCTTATGGGATACAAGTCTCCTCATCATGCATCATATATCATTTGACCTATTTTCCAACACCCCCCCTCAAATGATGAATTCTTACACTTGGTGGCTTTTGCTCCCCCTACATGATGACATGACTCGGGAGACTAGCTCATGGGCAGCCTAGTCAAGTCAAGCTTGAAATGTAAAATTTTTGGCAAGGGTCTTTTTCAATACAAATCCACTAAGGGAAAGAAAACATCCACTATGGGAAAAACATGATCCACTATGGGAAAGACATGATCCACTATGGGAAAGATACAATGAAATTTTCTTTAAAACAGTCTATCAGATTTGTTGATGGTCACGGAAGCATATTCTTCTTCTTCATGCATAAACTAGCTTTGGTGGTGATCTTCTTGCACATGTTGTGCTCTCTTGTGGAAACATTCACTGGCTACGTGGCCAGTCTTGCCACATTAATGACAAATAATTCGGTCCTTGTTGCTATTGGTGGTGAATTCTCGACCAATAAGTACCCTTGGTTTACAAGAGGTGATCCCTTGAGTTGGTTTCTTTTACATCCTTGCTTTTAAATTTTCTTTCTCCATCAAGCATTGAGTGCTCAATGTCTTTGAGTGAGAGATTGGGACATTAATTAGTGTGGACACAAGATTCTCATATGTTTCATGATTAACACTAGCAAGTAGCACTGCTATTGCCTCATCCTCATCAATGTTCTTTTTAAGAGTTGCAAGCTGAGTTTTAAGACTCTTGAACTTATTGATGTGTACAGTCATAGATGAACTGTCTTTGACATCCAACTTATAAAACTGCATGAGTAATTTTACCTTTGAGTTCTTTGCTTGTGTACCAAAGATCTTGTCAAGCTCTTCCCATGCCTTCTTTGCATCTTTGATGCCAGAGATGTGGTGTAATACATCATCTGATAGACCCCATGCAATAATACCTATAGCTTTGTTGTTCATCTTCTTCCATGCCTTTGTTTTAGGCTGGTCTTCTGCAACATCTTCCTCTTTAGCATATTCTTTCTTGTCATTTGCTTCATCTTTCTCAAAGAGATCCTTGAGGTCTTTCCTCATGAGATGGAACATGATTTTCTCCTTCCAGGCATGAAAGCCTTCACCATTAAACTTTGCTATATGCTCTAGTTCAGTCATCTTAGAAGGAGGTCTTACCATGAGAACACTTGGGCAATGTCTATCCTTTTACAAAGAAATTGACACTTACAAATGGATTTGATCAATAGGGCTTTAAATCATTACAAATGCTGAGAATGAGTAGTTGAGGTAAAATCAGTGAAGAGCTTGTTCATGAGTGAGCTAAATACACAAGTGCCAAGAGACACTGATTGAATATTAATAGATACTATGTCTTGAAGATCTTAATGTTGGGACTGGATGTTGCTGGCTAATTTTTGAGCTTCCTTGGGCACTTCCAGATCTGCAATAGAATTCAGAGGTAACGTCAGAGTGATCAAGAGCACTATTGATGATGGCAATGAGAAAAGAACAAGGATGCCAAGCTTTCAAGTTTCTGACTATGGCTTCCTACTTCTAGGGTTTGACATGTGACTGAGTATTAAGTTGGTGCAGCTCATACAAGAGGTATTTCTAGGAGATCTTTTGTGAGAGGTAAGCCTACCTTATGGGCTTTCTTTGCCCTATACACACAAGATCAATGGCGGCATGTAGGCGCATATTTGAGCATACGACAGAGGACGAGCATAGACAGGATAGTGAGGTCGAATTTTTGCAATGTCAGGCTATAGATAGCCTAATGTCAAGCTATGAGATGATAGGATACTATGCCTTGATGTGAGGAAGAAGTCTCCAGAAGGGAGCAAGGCAAGATATGCTTTCCTTTGGCTACACCAGTTGCTCCAAGATGGACATGTCCTGTTTGGCTATGGCTGCCAAGTAGGGCAAGAAGAAAATGAAGTTGAAGATGAGGTCATGCACTTATCCCGAGTTAATCTGAGACTGTGAGAAGCTAGAAGAGCAGAGAGAGCTTAGCCACACTTGACTGGCTCTAATACCATGTTGAAAGACATGTGGATCTAGAGCATGGATGTAGCTATGGAGGTTGGAATGTAGTAACTAGAACCATGACAACATAGCCAAATGACAATAATTGTTACTCGGTTGAATTAGGTTCCAAGATAGAATGCTTGAACTCATAAACACAATCCCGAGTAGGACATGATAGGGACACACAATGAAGTACAAAGTACAATAGCATATATTGAAAAGTGAACTAAGTACATGCCTTTATAGCTTTCCAGCTTCTCCACTCTCCTCACTATGCTTATGGGATACAAGTCTCCTCATCATGCTTATGGGATTGTAGGATTTGTGGAGAGTAGCCTAAGAAATGGATTAGGTGGAGAGGACAAGCCAACTAAGGTAGATGTAGATTCACGTATTGATAACATGGGTGAAGTGTTTACCAGTGACAAAACAATTTCAAAAAACTTTTTGGAGTAAGGGAGGATGAAGCATTGCCAATGTTGGCAATTGTCAATGAATTCCCCTTTGTGTTAGAGGACCAAACCCTAGAATACTACAATCCATATCTTCAAGATATTTAGGATGCTTTAGTGTCTCTTCGGGATGCTATCAACTTAGCCGAGCATATTGTAGTTGGCAATCAAGAGTTTGAAGTGGTACAAGCCACAATAATGGCTATGTAGGTACCCTTGGAGGATATATAAGTATAATATTAAAGTTTTTGGCAATCATAAGTTATGTGTTAAGCATAGTAACAATAACATTCAAGAGCGATATCAAGACAAATAGTTACAAAAATTTAAATGAAATTCATGTGTGCATAGCTTGTTAAGAACCCTAAGAGCCTTAAGAGATCATATTCCACCATGGCACGTAAGCAAGAAACACATAAGATCATTAATTTTTGGGGCAAAAATAAATTAGACTTCCCAAGGGTGGAACCTAGGAATCTTGGGGGGGGGGGGGGGCAAGGGACAAAATAGCATATAATGATGGTCACAATCAAGGGACTAATCCAAGTATAAGGATTGCCAATATATTCCTTACAAGGCCCTTTTGGAGTTTGTATTTTCCCTAATGGAAAGCTTAAGTTAAACAAGATTAGATATACACTTTCAAGTAGACAAGCTTAAGCAAGCACTCTTAGGCTCAATTGGAAGCAAACACTCTTGGCTTAGCTTAATGGGTCATATGGACAAACATAGGCCTGCAAACTTAGTTGTAAGAAAGATTGGGTCTTAGAGATGAAAACTTAGGCAAGTATTCACTCTCAAGTTCTTAGTGGTAATTATCAAGCTACCACCAAGCTTTCTCAAGCCACTAGGAGGTACTCTTAAGCTTAGGTGACATGCAAGACATAGGTAAGCTTGAGCCAACATGCAAACTGCCTCCTCCATTTAGGCTAAGATCAAATGGGATGGTAGAATTAAGCTCAAGTTCAAGCGTAAGACTAAGGGAAAGCTTGAGTTGTCAAATTTAAGTCCTAATGTGAGTAATATCTAGTCCAAGTGGACTTAGGCTCAAGAAAGCGAGCATAGTTCTAAGTATATGCTTGAGGTGGCCAAGTATGACAGATTAAGTCTAAGTGCAGTAGAATTACCCAAGAAGGAAAGGTAAAATTACCCTCTAGTGGACGAGGCTTATTTGAATGTCCTTATACTAATTTGAGTGAGTTAGGCAAAAGCGTAATTAGACAAGGTCCAAGTGTATGCAATCTTTAGTTCAAGTGAGGTAGTTTAAAGCAAGCTTGAGTTGGCATATTTAGTCCAATGAATCAAATTAGGCAAGACTAAGAATATGTTTTTGAAAAGAACACTTAATGACAAGAAAGCTTAGTTTTGTAGTCCTAGCCCACTCATTAGAATAACCAAGTCCAAGTATAGCTAGACTAGTCCAAGTGCAAGCAAGTTAGTATAAATGCAGGTAAGTTTAGTTGTGCAAGTTGCATGAATAGCCTAAACCCTAGAGCATGTAGATAAGTCTTACTATTGGTAGACTAATAGTACTCCACCATTCACAATCCTATTACATTATCCATCTTTTCAAAACACACACAAGTCCTTCAAGTGGACAATTAATGAAACACAATTGATGTAATCCAAGAAACAAACAAATTTTCAAAGGATAACACTGCTAATAAAGGATTAGTAGCTTAACTTTTTAATGAAAAATTTTCAATTTTTTTAAAATTAATTCTCAATCTATCCTAACCTATCTTATTTAATCATCAAATCGATTCCTCCACCGATTTGATTGCGTAATCTAGCTATGCATGTTTTGGAGCAAGCAATGTATGCAAGTAGTAGATCAATTCCTCATTATTCCATCCCACTCAAGCCCACAAGCCTCCTATTTTGCTACACATTGAGAACACAAAATGTGCGGGCCAGTTAGTTCTATTCTTGGTCTTAGCAATAGAACACAAATTGTGTGGGCGAGTTAATTCTATTCTTGGTCTTAACTGTAGAACCAAAAGTTTGGGCTCTACAATGGCTCAACATTGGGACATTGCCTACATGCTCTTATTCTTTGAAAAGCCCAACAAGACTCTTATTCTTTCAAGATCTCAACTCTCACATGGATCAACTACCTCTCGCTTGGCTCAAAATAGCAATCAATTACTGCCATTGTTAAGGAAAAGGATGCCCCACTATCAAGGGAAAACTAGAGCCCCTAGGTAGCATTATGCCTAGTTACATTCAACACACAATTTGAGAATGTCTAAATAACTCATGGAGGGTATTGAACTTAATCTGACAAAATGATTTTCCCAACTTGATACAACATTTGGAATCTAGCAAGAGCCTACAAAATGATTGATATGACTATTGCCAATGATGATATTGTTGAGGTCATGTCTTTCTAGTATACAACTCTGAAAGACCACAAACACATCCTTTTGAAATGTATGCTAATCTAGGAGGAATTCCAAAAGACCCTAACAAAGAAGGAGGCAAGGATTCTTTGATCCATACCGCCTTATGCACATGTGAGACAAAGATTAAGGATGAGTCTAAAATTGAGGAGCTAAAATATAGAAATTTAATTTAAAAACCCTATTCTTGAGAGAGTGGTATAAACATCAAGTCGAAATTGCTTGCACTAGTAGTAGTCTCATGACTCTTAATGAACAACAAAGGGCTATTAATACACGCTTGTTTGACCCTATTATTGTACAACCACTTCTCTACAATCAACCATCCTCGCTTACAATTTTTATTCTCCACCAAAACTTCAACACCATCCTTTACTTGACAATGTTATGCGAGAAGAAGAGCTCTGTCACAAGTCACTTTGGTGTACCTAATTTGCTATTAGACATCATAACTTATCTATGTTAGTGTGTTGACTACTCAACCTAGACCCTTTTGCAAAACTACAAGATAACTCTAATTTCTAGGATTGGTGAATGCCAAATTCCTAGGCCAAAAATTTTGCTTGTACATAAATAAAAACACTCTTTCCATTGTACATAACTAATTTTCCAATATATGAAATGCATTGCATAACACAAAAAAACACTCAAGCCATCAACCATACTAGCCCCTTGCAATCCTAGAAAGCATTGCAACTCTTTTTTAGTGGAGGAGGTAATAGTACAAAGAAGAGGTAAAATGGTAACATAGCTAAAATTTTTTGACTTTATCTTGAATGATCAAGGTTTACTCCTCATACTAGAAAGTCCTTAAGAAAAATACATTGCATTTTAAATGCACATGGTAAGATAATAAGAAATCTTAGTCGAGATGGAAAAACAAGGAGTTAGCGTTTCAATCCATGTGCAGCTAGTACCAAAAGAATGAGGATAAACACTAAAGAAGCACTTCATGAACAATAAAACTATCATAAGTAAAATAGTGGTATTATTTTTGACTTCAATGTCTTCACAAGAGCCAAGTTTTGGAAGGATTCAACCCATATGCATGATTGAGACTCTCATCAAGACAAATGTAGAAAGGAAGTGGTTAGAACAACAAAGTGCAGCAACATTCACTAAAGCATGTAGGAATATAATATATTGAAATACCTACCTCATCATGAAGCCTCGTGAAGCTTGGAAAATGCAATCTCAATGGTGCTACAATATCTTAGAGGCAAATGAGTATACTTGGATTGCATTTGGTTATTCTTCTCCAACATAAAGGGATGATGCACTTCATTGTTTGTACCAAAATTTCGGTTATAATTCACACAAGTATGGGAGATAGAACTTTCCAAAGTTTTCTAATGAATGCACCATAGACCCTAACAAGACCTACCAATTCCAACTAGGGGAGACTTTGTTATAAAGTTTAGTAAGGATCTAGCCTTTGTCACCACTTACAACTACCTAAGGTTGATAATCAAGTTGTTAAAGAAAAAACCAATAATGTATGAGGATAGTTTACCACCACTATTATTTGATGTTGTGCTCAATAATAGGACATTGATTTTGATGAAACATTTTAGTATTTGCGCATTAATGACTCATAATGGTTGGAATGTATAACCGTTAAATATCAAAATTGCATTTCTAAATGGTGATTTACATGAGGAAGTGGATGTTTTTCAACATCACCCTTTTGTGTAGAAGGGGCAAGAAAACAAAGCATGCAAATTGAAAATTGCTCTCTATGTTTTGAAGCAAGCACCTCATGCTTGGTATGAGAAGATACACACATACTTGATTGCACATGGTTTTCAAAATAGTCTTACTATGAGCACATTATATGTTAGACATGAGGGTGATGTGCCTATGATCATTGTACTTTATGCTAATGACATGTTGCTCTCATCGATCCTTAAGGTTGAGTTGAAGGTAGCTTTTGATATGTCAAATTTGGGCCTATTGCACCATTATTTGGGCATACAATTTAAGCAATGTGATGGAGGTATTACTTTGTGTCAAATAAAGTAACTTGAGACATTATTGCAAAGCTTTGGTCTTTAAGATTGCAAGCTTATTGTTACTCCTATGGAGATAGCTTTGAAGTTGAGCTTCATGATGTAGGAGATAGTTTTGATTTCTTTTTCTATGAACAGGCTATTGGATGCTTGATTTATGTATGTATTATGAGGCTAGACATTCAATTTTCAATCTCATAGATGAGCAAGTTTATGCATAGCCTAGGCACTAAGCATTGACAGGCAGTGAAGTGGATATTTTGCTACTTGAGTGGGACTTAACACCTTGGGTAATCGACATCATTATTGCCAAATTTACATGCTTTTTTAGATTCTGATTGGGCTAGTTGTTATGATACTTGTGTATCCACAAGTGGTTTTACTTCATGCTTGTTAGCTCATGCATATCGTGGTTGAGCAAAAAGCAACCCAATGTGGTCACTTCTACTTGTGAAGCTATGCACATAGCACTTCTAGTTGTGAATTTGTGGTTGAGTGTGTTTGGCTTAGATGCTTCTTTGGTTGATTTGGATGTTGGACAATCATTTGCCACCACCATCTTCATTGAAAATCAGAGTGCATAGTCAATTGCATAGAATCTAGTGTTCCATGCACATACTAAGCACAGTGAGAGGCACTATCATTATGTCAGCAGGGAGAGATCCTCTATAAGAGAGATCAACTTGGCCTATGTGCCAACATAGGACAACCTTGTAGATCTTTTTACGAAGGCTTTGTCTCATGAGAAGTTCAAAGATTTGGACTTACCCTCCCTTTGTGAATTGATCTAGTCCACCAAGCATGGCACTTTCCTACACATGAATGTCAGCTCATGTTCACCTCAACTCTCCCAAGGGTGATTTGGTACTATTTTTTGGTAGTGATGTGTGTGAACAGACTTGGGATCACTGAGGTACTTTTTTTTCCTCTTTAGGAGGTCTTTTTTCCCATGGTATTGTGTATATGTCTATTCACCTTTTAGGGCATACTTAGTCTTGTAACTCTTCTCTATTGATACCTCCCAATACACTTTGACCTGCACTCTCTTAAACTTTTTTGTCTCCAAGTTGTGTACTTGCATTCTTGCAATCCCAAAACCAATAGACCATAGCCTCCTCAAAAGAAAGTAATTAACCATTGCTATTAAGCCAATTCCCAACCTTTAAAATTCATTTCTTAGCAAGGAATTTGCCTCTCCTTCCAAGCAATGCATCTAAGGGTCACTTAAAAGCCCACTCCCAAAATTTATTGTCTTCACCATCAAGCTTGGAATGCTCTTGCTCCCATATTGCCTAGCAGAGAATTCTTTTCCAATCCTCCACGATTGCAACACTCATCCCATTCAAGTTGATGTTGGTGATAGCCTAAGACGAAACTAGATTGAAGCTTTCTAGGCCCATGCAAGACAACTTTTTGTTCCTCTCTCAGCAAACTTTAGCAAGTACTTGAGCCCATGGAGACTTGAATTTCCATAACAATTTAAGGAGCATGGCTCTTCCTTTCATGGATTCCCTACCAATATCTAGTAGTTATAGACCTCCTAATCCCTTCTCCTTCTAGTGTGTTTCTAAAGCCAATGCAACTAAGTATCTATTGGATTCCTTCCTGCTTCTTCATAGAAAATTTCCCATTATAGAATCCCACATTTCTTGCGTCTCCTTGCTCCATGTTAGCAATGGTAAGTAAAATCTTCATGAAGGGAAAATGAAGAGCTCCAAGATCTTTAACTTTACATGTAATGGCTATGAAGTTGAGCTCCAACTATCGTTTTTTTCCTAGACTTTCTTTAGTACCAATCTTATCCTTTGAGATTCAACCACCCCAACACTGACATGAAAGTCTAGATATCTAAATACGCAACCCCTTCTGGTATACTTCCATTGCCATCCCAAATTCACCATATCATCTTTGATGACAATAAGTAGAGAAGATTTCTCTAGATTAATGTTGAAA
Organism: Lygodium microphyllum; assembly: GCF_053477565.2. Classification (NCBI taxonomy): domain Eukaryota; kingdom Viridiplantae; phylum Streptophyta; class Polypodiopsida; order Schizaeales; family Lygodiaceae; genus Lygodium; species Lygodium microphyllum. The sequence goes on along the minus strand of NC_141138.1, from coordinate 30,770,120 downwards.
CTAGATGCTCTTTCATATAGTTGTAAGATTGACAAAGCTTCTTAAAAGTTCTTCATCGTTGTCTCCAACATTGGGAGTAGGTCATTGCGGTGAAGCTTTGGCTACTAGCAACTACTTGTTCATATATCTAAGCCCCACTAGTTTTCCATCTTTGGTGTAATTATCTAGCATGCAAAATAATGGGTGTGTTGCCAAAATGAAGAGGAGTGGACTTAATGGAAAACCTTAGCATACACCTCTCTTTACTTGAAGGGCATCCAACAATGTACAATTAGATAAAACCAAAGCTTCACCACCCCTACTAAGAAGAAAAGGACATTAGCAATATTCTCACAAAAACCCATTCCAATTAACTTTGTCAAAGGCTTTCTCTACATCCATTTGGAGGAAAACTACTATTTGGTCAGATAGATTGACCCACTCAACTAGCATGATGACATTTAGCACATTGTCCATCAAGGACTTGACCTTTATAAAATCGTATTGGTTTTTGTTTACACATCTTTGCAAAATTGGGGATAACCTAGAAGCCAAAGCCTTAGTAAAATATTTATAAAATGTGCCCATAATTGGTATTGGCCTCCAATGCTTAAGCTCTGTACATTGGTTTTGCTTTGAAAGAGAGAGATTATACTCCTTTCCTTGAGAGAGACAACTCATTTTCTTTCAAACATTGATTCACAAGGGCAATGTGATTAGGTCCTTAAACTTCAACTAAAAATGGACAAAGAATTCTGTGGTCATCCCATCAAAACTTGGTGCCTTCATTGTGCCATGACTCTTTAGTGCATGGAATAGTTCCTCTTTAGAGAGCGCTCTTATCAACAAGACATTTTTCTCCTTGGAAGATCACTTTGTCAACATGTTTTAGAAATAAACCTATGGCCCTTTGATCACATCCATCATGTCAACCATAAAGCTCTTTGAAAAAGCTCCTAGATTGGCTAAGAATGACTCTTTGATAAGTTACCCATCCTTCAACTCAATTTTCCAATAGAACATGACTCTTTTTAAGCTTTTTCTTCTTTAAGCCAGCTACGAAATTAGGAGATATGCAATGCGGGCATGAAGGACAAAAACAAAATGCCAACTTTTTCTATTTCCCTTACATGAGCGCTCCATGACCACCTTGTCTTATTTCAATTGCTTCTCTTTCATTTAATTTACTTCGTTTTGTAGTAGATATAGATACTCAAAAGAAATCCTCGACCTTATTAAGTTCAACTCTTCTAGGGTATAGCCATATCCCTTGTAGCCTGATGGACTAAGTTGGCAAAATTACTCCATGCTTTGCTATGTTAAGTTGCATTTCTACTTTCAAAGTCTCAATGGAGCCCTCGATGAGGTAGTTGGACAATTTGATTTAGATCTCTCACATTGACTCCTAGAGGTTTGTGCTGCATTTCCATCTTAAAAAGCTCAATAATGCACATTTTGAGCACAATAGGTAGGTGATAGCGAGAAGACATCCAAAATCTATTTCTAGAGAAACCATTAAAGGAAGCCAAACACAACTAGAGGAATAGCACATGTCCAACCTCATCTAATAGCCAACATGGCTAAGGAAGTTAAAAGTGAGGTTTGGATTGGAGTCATGCACTTTGGTCATAGATGTTTGTGAGGCCTATTTGAAGTGTGAGCCATTCCTAGGCTTGCAACTCAATTCCATGGTCCAAGGTTGAGTTTGTTGAAGCATTCGATGCCCTTATGACCATGTTAAAACCACCTCCAAGAAGGCACTTTCCAACATTCACCTAACTAAGCATGTTCCATAAACTGATCCTACCACGCACATCATTGTGACCATCTATGTTCACATCCAAGTTAGAGCCTTCCCAACCCTACCATAATACTCCTTTGAAAGCTTCAACACTCTTTTAACACCACCTTGAAAAAACCTTTCCCCCCATAATATATTTGCTCAATAGCTTTCTTAGACTTGCAAATAATATCGAAGCAAGTGGCCACATTAAGAGCTTTAGGACATTTACCCATAAATACATGCATCCATCTCTAGATATCATAAATTGTGCCTACATACCAAGCTCCATCCACAATTAATCATGCAATTATTAAAGAGTTCAACCCCTTAAATGTTGAATTCCAACAACCAAAGAAGCTTAGGCAACACAAACTTAAGTCTCAATAAAAGAATCACTATTTCCAAATTCATCAAGGGCTCTTTATAGTATGTGAGACCCTTAGAATGACTTTGCATGTTCACACCTGTGATTATATGTTGACACCTTTATTACTTTAGAGCATCCTTAACCTTTTGAACATGCAACGGTTGGGTCCTTGAGCCCTTAGGTGTAGTTTCCACATAGCTCATGTAAGGCATGCCTTGTAGCATTACCTCCTAAAACAATCACTTCCAATAGGCCTACTTCCATGAAATAGGACCTTTTTTAAAAGCAATGCCTTCTTGATGTCTTTCATAATGTCAAAGGATTTGATGTTGATTGGTACTAGGTCCTATTTATTTTATTATAGAAAAAATTACTATCAATACTACACTAACAAAAACAATTGTTATTGATACTCAACTAGAGCTTGCTAAAAGACATTGAATATGCTAAACTATCAAAATGAAACCCCTAATGGTAAACCCATGGGAAAACTTGAGTGGTAGACAAATCAATTTGGAGCATGCCTCAAATACAATCTCTCAAATCACTTTAGTGTGTGTATGATAGCATTGTGTTGATGTCTATGGCCCTTTACATATGGCATTATTCATTTCTGCAAATGTCAAGCATTCCAATCTGCACTTGTGACCAAGCACTCTTTATGCAAGGTGATTTCAACACCATTACCAAAGAAAGTATCAAATGTTACTGAAGGCCACATAAAAATGCATGTGATGCTATGGATGTTGCAACACTTATTATACTACAACCCCACTTATAGGGTTGAATAGTAGTACATGCATACACTTTTCCTTGTACATATACATGTGAATTACACAACAAACCATCTTCCATGGGACCCAACTTAGGATATACCTCATGCTTGAACAATACATTGACCTTAAATAATAAGTGCCTACTTGCTACATTGCGTATCCAGCTCAGGATATACCTCATGCTTGAACAATACATTGTAGCATATCCAGCAAAGCAACCAAATTGTGGATTATGCTCTCAAACAAAAACAGTATTAGAACTCCACGGCTGCATCTAACTTAAACAATCAATCATATTAATTAACAACCACACAGTGTGCCAATTAAAACCAATGTTTGACTATTTGCATTGCAAGGGCCCTAGAAATTATATCTAATGAACTGTGAGGTACATTGATTGAACAACATTTTGATGAATTGTTAGCTATGAGAGCCTCTCCACTATGCCCTAGTTGCTTTGAAAGACAATACCAAGCAAACATGCATGAAACCCTTCGACAATATGCTATGTATATGTCCTCTCCTTATCATTTTGTATGGAAAAACAGATGACCCCGACCTTCCCCCATCCTTTAACTTGTGTGCAAGAGGAGAGGAAGGAGCATTCCCACATTCTTAGAAGAAATTACCATTGCTGAGGACAGGAGAAGGTAAGTGGCAAGGGTTTTCTGAAGTAGGTAGAAGTGGATGCCCAGAAACCCTACATCAACACTCATGCACACTGCTAGAATACAAAATCTATAGTTGCTTATATGTTGAGATTAGCATGTCACAATGGCCAAGCTAGCATCCATACCAAGGAAATCTTCTCATGTATACACAGGGGAATGAATTAACTTTCACCTACACTAGGCCACCAAGCTCAATGCATGCCATCTATTTTCCAAAGCAAATTACAGGCAAAGAGTAGGTCCCACAAGGCAATAACCACAACACAAACTGTAAAATTCCCCATAAAACTTCCAATCTGCTTTCTGATCATAAACCTGATTGCAGAGATTTGTTTTAGATGTCCAAACCCTTAAGCACTGATTAAAGTAAGGTGCTCTCATCAAAAACACACATGCATGCACAGAGTGGAGTGGGTGGGAGATAGCACACATCATAGACTTCACTACAGTTTGCAGTTTCATTGGCTTCCTAAATGTCATTAAAATGTATGAGAGTTCATCAAAACAACTTTTGACTTTTAAACTCAGCATAAGCTGATATTTTAAATTGAGCAGTTAGACAAGGTAGTAGAAAACGTATGACAAATTCATGTACTATTCACGAGTTTTAACAAATAAAATTCTTTATGCAATGATTTATTTATCTGACTTCAATTTTTTGCTCATAAATGCAGAAAAGGAGGGTATGGAAGGAAGAGATTGTCTTTCTGCATCTGCAGCACTTGTTTTACCTACAAAGATATCATTTGCCCCCTCCACTTTGACTGAATGAGATGATTTTTCAGGAGAATTATCAATGAGTCTTTTCTTTCCCGGCCCATTGATGTTGACTTGTGGCTCAGTGTTTGGGACAATGCCAGTATTCATATTCTTCGAATCTTGAGGCTCCTTTACAGTTTCTTTTGGAGCTCGCGCTTCAAGTTCAGACAAAGTACAGGAAGATAGCCATCTCAAAGTACTTGCGACTTGAGAGTTGTAGAATGATCTCCCAGATTTTCCGTACTTCTTAAAGCATTCTTCCTCCAATGCTACAACAATTGCTTTGTCATCAAAACTGTGCAACCACACCAGAGACATAAGTGCATATATTCTGACTGCATGGATTTCTAGAGAACTTGCCGGAATGATCACTTCAAGGAAGCCCCTTACTTGCTTGCCTGGGTGCGCTGAAGTGCTTGCTCTACTGCTTTCCGCAACTTTTGCATTGCCATCTCTCTCAATGACTGGCTCACCATATTCTTCTCATTGGTCTTGCTCTTCTGCAGCAAGAAACAAAATGGTTAAATTTTTTCTAAGTTTAAAATTTAAGTCACCTTAGGAAGACAAACCGCAGAGTCTCAATATCTGTTGCCATGCATGTATACTAGTCTCAACTGTTTGTGCAAAGTGATTTGGCCATAGTTGTTTCCACATATTTTCGTACAATAAATGTGAAAAGGCATGAGAGTTCATTACAAGAATGATTCAGAACAGCCTCAGGCTGAATCTATAAACATTAGTAGCTTTTTTACCTTCATACTTTGTACACTAATTGGATTAGAAACAAGTGATAAAGTTGCTAGAGAAACATACATTATTCTTTGAACTCGAATTGGCAGATTCCGGGCCAGGTAAATAGTTAAGGGGAATGATTCATTTATCTGTTTTTCATACATCTGTTTCACGAAGCACTAGAGAATGTATCCAAGGCCATCCAGATGCATTGTTCCATGCAAGATTTTGACATAACATATGAATTGGTATTGCTATTTTGGTGTATGATCCAGTCTGAACTGTTAGTGCAGAGACTTTCAGGTTATCTACATACATCCTAACTAACATGTTTTGACAGAATAAAAGCTAAACACATGACTGCTTCCTTTATGTATCTCAATAAGGAGGAAATGAAATTTGGAAGTCGTTGAACTCCCATTGATCAAACCTTTGAATAGGGAACTGTAATACAATAACAAAGCATGGTTACCTCATTTGCTGAAAGTGATCATCTTGCTTCCTCTAGCAAGAAATATTAGCACTTGAGATCATCACACTTGGCTATAAGCAGATGACAGTTGGTTTGGTATTTCTGACCAGATCAAATTTACGGAAGTATGAATTCAACACATTGGCTAAAAAACTCAAAGACAGAGGTGCTGTGCAAGTTTGAGGCAAAGCCCAAATCGAGAAACATGCACACAAGATACTTGAGTAGCAGTGCTGTTACTATGTTTCAGTTGTCAGAAAGCATTTATGGTTGAGAAATGCAGTGCCTACCTCTCAACTTGAGCATACTTCCAAAATTCAGACCAAATGCACATGATCAAAATTAAAAAGGATGGACAGCAGGCTGAACAACAGTCTGAGACAGTCTAGAGCAGTCGCTAGCAACTGAGAGCTGTCACCTACAGCAATGGACAGGCTGAAGATAATGTGGCTGCAGTCGATGATGGCTGGACAGCAGATGGAGGCGGGCTGCAGGCTGGAAATTGTGCGCCAACAGCAGCAGAGGGTGTGTGGGCTGGTGTAACCTACAAACAAAGATAATGGCTGAATGGGGGCAGCTTGTCTATTTATAGATGTGGAAGGGCGCCTCAAAAATTAGGGTTTCCACTAAACTCTCTCGAACCACTTCCCGTTTTAGGGTTTCCATTGAACTCTCTCGAACCGCTTCCCATTTTAGGGTTTTACTCTAAAAGAGCATTTTTAGTGTGTTTTGGGGCTGTTTAAGAGGCTAATTAGCAAGTAATGTATATTTTAGCTCAACATCCCCTCTCAGGTCCAAAACTAAGCTGAAAGGTTAGGCCAGCCATTGTGATGTCTATGTACCCCAAGGCGTCCCACCCCAAAGCAGCCAAGGCATCGGACAAAGGGTGTACGTCGGCTGCCCAATGGCCTACTAAGACTACATAGGCAATGGTTATCTTACCAAGGGAATGCAAGTAGTCACTTTAAAGAGGACATGGCATCGGACAAAGGGTGCACGTCGGTTGCCCAGTGGCCTACCAAGCCCTACAAAGGCGGATGGAACTACATGGAAATTTTTTATTTTTTTACTATTTCTTAATAAGTGAAGTAAATTTGATGGGATACGATTGATTGAGTAAAAGTGACCCAGAAGACGGAAGTAGGGAGGGTACACCCAACACATTACAAAACAGTACAAGCTAACCCATCCACTCAGGGTGTCGATGATGAGGAAAAATAGATGATGAGGTATCCATGTGATGAAGAAGAATGGTGGTGTGGTAACAACAGCCGCCGGTGGAAACAGCTTAGGATCTACGTAAGTGGTGCTTTGCACAATGAGATGCAAAGTGTGCTACATACTGAAGAATGCTCATATAGCAGGTGCCACTTGGACAGCGTCCCTCGTGGAAAAATTGTTTACTTGCCCAAGCGCCCTAGTACAAGGATAATGTAATCATCATGGAATGCAAAGAGTAAGGTACAACAGGGGGAAAGAAGCCGATGCGAAGACAAAGTGCTAAGCTTGTAGAATACCAAGAAGGGTAGGAATCCCCTCTCAACCTGGATGTAGATGCCAAAGAAGGAATAGGAGTCTAATGTCGATCTTCATATGGTGCCGAGAACCATAAGGAATGAAAGAAGACGAAGTGGATGAAGCGGATGAAGCACCCCGCTAGAAGAGCAAGGTAGAAGTCACCGCTATGGTAGCATCGAGAGAGATGCTGCATGATCCGTCTCGGGTCTCGGGAGGGAAAACCGCCATGTTGGAAGAAGAGCAAGCACTCCTAGAATGATGAAACCATAAAAGGAACAGTGCGCATCCCTACGTCTCTAGCCCAGGGAGAACCAAAGCAATCTGCAAGTTAGCCCTACACTAAAAGACAAAACCCTGCAAAAGAGATGAGAATCTGCAAACACAGAGGTTAGTGGTGAGATGCTTCAAAGCAAAACAAAACAGAAAGAAAATCTAACTCAAAATAAATGCAATGAATGCGTATGTGTGTGAGAAAATACAGCGGAAGACAAAAAAATGGAAAAACTAAGGATAATGAATTCTATGGGTCCGACTTTAAGAGTGCGAAAAATGAATGCTAGACTGACCTAGGATATTTGAAAGAACCTAGACGCATGCGAGCCGAAGAAGGTGGCTACCATCGCGTATGTCCAGTAGTAGGGCTCTGCCAAGGAAACGCCAACCGAGGTAGAGAGGAAGATGAGATGGATGCATGAAGTGCAACGGGATCGGAACCTGCAGACCAATCAATCAATCCCTCAGGGGTAGTGAAAGAGATGGGCCGCTGAGGCTGTACTCGAGCCACATGCCCAACAACAACAACGGGTGCTGAAGGAGCAGATGCAGCAGGAGCGAAGGGCATAGCTCCACTAGACTGTGCAATCGCAGCGGTCTGTTGAGGCTTTTTAGGTGAAAGACCTTGGGTCTTGGAGCGATACTCCTCTTTCACATGGCCTGCTCTCTGGCAATGTGTACAAAACTGGTTTTTCTTAGGGAGTTGGTGCCAGATAGATCTAGATTCTTTGGTTCCATTTGAGCAAGAAAGTCACCCTTTAATTGGCTTGCCTTCATATCTAGCGAGTTTTTGCCACTAGTGGTTGTCCCTCCCGAAGAAGAGGCAACCAACCCCCTCTACTCTGAATAAGGCTGTGATGAGGATTTTTTGTGGACTTGATCATACAGCCTTGCATAATGCAAGAATTGGCACTCAAACTCGTAGAAGGTTGGCAATCTAGGTTGAGAGATGATATGTTGAACGAAATTGAAGTACTTGTCATGCAACTTATTCAAGAAGAATGTCATCTGATCGTCATCTGACTTTGCAGAGCCAGTAGTAGCGAACTCGGCAAGTAACTGTTGAGATATCGAGCTCCACTCGTGATACGCCAGGGTGACCGTTGTGCATTTATGTCACCGACGTGTCAGTTGCAGATGCGGTTGATACACCGCCCATGAATAATAGCTACATGATAGCTATCCTTATCTATTCTAGTTCGTGGCTCAGTTAGTATGCCACCTTAGTTAGTTGAGTTTGGTTTGAGACCCATATATAGGGTTCTTCTATTTCTTTGTACTTGAGTTCTTTTGGCTTACATAACTAAGAAGAGAAAAATTATTTTCAGCCTCTACCCTTGTGTGTATTCCCCCATTGTGCAAGCAAGAAAGCTACAAGTGAGACTCCTTCCTTCTCTCCCACAATCTTGGCATGGTATCAGAGCCTTGTTCGTGGTAAGGAGCTCAAGAAAGCAAGCCAAGCTCGCGGTGGTCTGGTAAGAGGAGCAGTGTTGCTTTCATTTTCTGTTTTGGGAGCAGATCTCTGCAGGTAGCACAGCCGAAAATTGCAAGAGTGCATTGTCTCAGGTTGAGGCGCCCTTCGCGGTGAAGCAAGAGGGCAGTATATGCTGCGGGAAAGAGCTTTAGCTCTTGGCGACCCTGTTTTTTTTATTTGAGGCCATTTCGGGGCTTGTTTTGGAGGCGGAAGTTTTCTGCACGCACTCAGGAAAAGGCTCAGTTTTATGCTGTTCAGCCACTGTTCTACAGGTCGGTGAAAAGTTACTGTAGAAATTGCATCGTATGCTTGTGCGCAAAGACATTGGGAGTTTCAGAATCATCCTTGGTTCCTGTTTATGCAAAATCGTCACTAGGAAGTGACTGTGTGGTCAAATACCACTTTCGCCAGTTTTGCAGATTTGCCCTTATGAGGGTGAAGCTAAGTTTTTGCAGTGACAGAATTTTTCGCAGTGTTCTGTAATGGCGTCTGATTCTCTTTCACAGATTGTAACTAAAAAGCTTGACAAGAACAACTTCCAAGCATGGAAGTTTAGAATGACGAATTTCCTTATGGGAAAATGATATTGGAAATTTGTTGCAGGAAATGAAGAAGAATCAGTTCTTCCTGATGTTCCCAATCAACAGCAAATGCAGGCATTCAAAGCATGGCATGAGAGAGCCAGGAAAGTTATGTACTGGCTGTCTATCAGCATTTCAAACTATGATTGTGCATATTCAGGATGCAAGTACGCCAAAGGAGGCATGGGATACTCTGTCAAAGATGTATAGCACAAATACGCAAGCCAAGAAAATGCAGCTCAAGCAAGAGTTGCACAATGTGCAAAGAGAAAATATGAGCATCAATGACTACCACATGAAGGTGAAGAAGATTGCAGATGCACTTGCTTCCATTGGGTCGCCAGTGGAAGATGATGATTTAGTTTCTGTGACCTTGAATGGTCTAGGAAAGGATTATGCACAGTTTCGGACATCCATTTCAGTTCGTGAAAGATTTCCTGATTTTGAGGAGTTGATTGCTCTTCTAATTTCTGAGGAGCAGAGAAATGGTGGTGCATCTTCTTCAGGAGGAACTTCAAAAGAAACTCTCTTCTACTCAAATGCTGGAAGAGGTAGAGGCAGAGGTAGAGGAGGCCGATTTGGAGGCCGTGGTAGAAATCAGAATATGCAGCAAACTCAAGAAAACCAGTCCTATGGAGGAGGACGTGGTAACTCTAGAGGCAGGGGGAGCCAAAGAGGTCGTGGTAGATGACAAAGAGGCCAAAATGCAAACAGTAATGTTGAATGCTACTACTGTGGTAAAATGGGTCATATGGCTAAAGACTGCAATAAAAAGCAGAATGACATCATGAAAGGAAAACTGCAACAAGGAAATTATACATCTTCTAGTAGACAGGGTGATGACAAAAAATGAGCATTTATTTATGGTCCAGTACATAAACAATTCTGTGACAAGTGCAGAAGAAAGCAATGATGTATGGTATGTTGACTCAGGTGCATCAAACCACATGACAGGTCATGCAGAATGGATGGAGGATGCAAGGAAAATGGAAAAACCAAGATTTGTGGAGACTGGTGATGATACTGCACATCCTATTGTGCAGATTGGAAAAATTCCTTTGTCTATGCAGGATGGGAAAAAGAAATACCTGTCCGATGTATTTCATGTCCCGAATATCACCAAGAATCTAGTTTCTGTTGGTCAAATGGTTGAACAGGGCTTACAGGTCAGATTTAATCCTCATGGATGCTTTGTTGAGGATATGAAAAATAAAGGTCGCTTGATAGCAAAAGGAAAGAAGAAGGGCAAAATGTTTACATTGGATGCAGACATGTCTGAATTGAGTGCAGCAATGTTTGCACATGGGACCGGTGTAGTTGCAAATATTGATATTTGGCATAAACGTATTGGTCATGTTAATGTACAGCGACTTAAATCAATGCAGACCCAAAATATTCTTGCAGGATTGCCTAAATTCAAGGTTGCAGAAATGCATAAGGTATGTGAAGCCTGTCAGTTTGGAAAACAGGCAAGGAAACCATTTCCTAGACATGTTCAAGAGAGTAAGAAGCCATTGGAATTAATCCACTCTGATGTGTGGACTACTAAAGCTGCGTCTCTTGGAGGCTGTCATTATTTTGTCACTTTTATTGATGACTACAGCAAAAAAGTTTGGGTGTATTTTATGAAAAAGAAAAGTGAAGTTCTTGGGCATTTCAAAACTCTTAAAGCTATGGCTGAAAAAGAAACAGGTCTGCAGATAAAATGCCTAAGGTCAAATGGAGGGGGAGAGTATCTCTCAAATGAGTTTGCAAGGTTCTTGCAGGAGCATGGCATAAAGCAGCAATATTCATGCAGTCATACTCCACAACAAAATGAAATTGCAGAAAGAAAAAACAGACATATTGGAGAGGTGTCTCGTGCCATGCTCAATGAAAAAGACCTGCCAGATTTTTATTGGGCTGAAGCAGTTGCTACAGCAGTCTACATAATGAACAGGACTCCCACTGCAGCAATACATGGAATGACTCCAGAGGAGAGGTATACTGGTAGGAAACCAGGTATTTCTCATTTGAATTTTTTTTGTTGCATTGCCTATGTACATGTGCCAAATGAGTTGAGATCCAAGTTGGATCCCAAAGCTGAGAAGTGCATCTTTATTGGTTACTCTCTGCAGCAAAAAGGGTATAGATGCTATAACCCTTCTACTCGTAAGTTTACAGTGAGCAGAGATGTTGTTTTTGATGAGATGAGTAGCTGGTATAAACCAGTAAATGTGATTGATGATGTAGATGCACAAAATGGTAATGCTGCACAGAATTCACAGCAACAGTCACAAAATATTAGTCGATCTCGAGTGTTCTCTAGCAGTGGTTCACATTCTTCGCCATGGACAGGTAGATTGAGATCAGGAGAATCTTCTCAAAGCAATGCAGATAGTGGTATGCAGGTATCACGAAAAGGAAAAGAGAAGGTTGATCAGCCCATGTTTGATGTGAATGCAGGTCACTCTTATGTGGATGGTGAATCCAGTGGCTCAGAACAGAGCATTGATGATGAGTTGGGTATTCCTTCTATTGTTACACCTGGAGTAAGGAAGACCAGGGATGTTTTGAGAGCACCTGGGAGTGAACCTACTTTGCGCAGGTCTACGAGAGCTAGGTATCCTGTGGATAGGCTGAAATATGATGGATTTACAGCCATTCACTATGCATATATGGTCAAGGTGATACAGGAACCAGAACCCACTTCTTTTGAGCAAGCCATGGGAAAGGAAAAATGGGAGAAAGCCATGGATGAAGAAATGGATGCCTTGGAAGCAAATACTACATGGGAATGGTACCTTTGCCTAAAGGTAAGAATGCAATTGGCTGTAAGTGGGTTTATAAGATGAAGCACAATGCTGATGATTCTGTGAACAGATACAAGGCAAGATTAGTAGTTAAGGGGTATGCACAAACATATGGCATTGACTATGAAGAAACATTCAGTCCGGTTGCAAGGATGGCAATCGTAAGAGCAGTCATTGCTATGGCTGCGTCAAAGGGATGGTCTTTGCATCAGATGGATGTAAAGAATGCCTTCTTGCATGGTGATTTGCAAGAAGAGGTCTATATGGAGCAGCCACCAGGTTATGTGCATGATGTTCATCCTGAGTTTGTTTGCAGGTTGAAGAAAGCTTTGTATGGCTTGAAGCAAGCACCTAGAGCATGGTCTGACAAGATAGGACAGTATCTTGTCACTATTGGCTTTCAGATTTTCAAGGCAGATTTCTCACTTGATGTGAAAAAAACAGAGAAAGGTATTATGCTACTTGTCATTTATGTTGATGATTTGATTATGACAAGTAATAGTGATGAAGATATCCTTCATGTGAAAATGCTATTGAAGCAGAAGTTTGAGATGAAGGATTTGGGAGAGCTGCGTTATTTCTTGGTCATTGAGGTGATTAGATCACCAAGTGGGATACAGCTCTTGCAGAGGCAATATGGATTGGACATGCTGTCCAAATATGGAATGACAGGCTGTAAGCCTATTTCAGTTCCTTTGGAGCAGAATGTGAAGCTGAGCGCAGATGCAGGTGAGCTTCTGGAAGACCCTACTATGTACAGACGCATAGTAGGAAGTTTGATTTATATGACTATTACCAGGCCAGATTTGAGCTATGCTGTTGGATTGGTAAGTCAGTTTATGCAGGCTCCAAGGAAATCACATTTGGATGCGGCTAGACGCATACTCAGGTATGTAAAGTCCACATTGCAGTATGGACTATTTTATGAGACTGGGGTTCAGATACAGTTGCATGGATACACTGATGCTGATTGGGCTGGTAGCATTTCTGATAGACGATCTACCAGTGGATATGTGTTCTCTTTTGGGAGTGCTGCAGTCACTTGGAGCAGCAAGAAACAGCCTACAGTTGCCTTGTCGAGCACAGAGGCCGAGTACAGGGGTGCAGCAATGGCTGCATGTGAGATAGCTTGGTTGCATAAGCTACTTTATGATATGCATGAGCCTACAGATGGGCCAGTTGTCATTTATTGTGACAACATGAGTAGTATACACTTGGCAAATAACCCAGTCTATCATGCTAGAACAAAGCACATTGAGGTGCATTATCACTATGTGCGAGAGAGGGTTTTACTAGGTCTTATTGATCTAGTTTATATCAGCACAGAGGATCAGGTAGCTGACATATTCACGAAGGCATTGGGTGCAGAGAAGCTGCGCAAGTTCAGAGACCTGCTTGGTGTGCAGGAATTGGGATTGAGCTCGAGAGGGAGTATTGAGATATCGAGCTCCACTCGTGATACGCCAGGGTGACCGTTGTGCATTTATGTCACCGACTTGTCAGTTGCAGATGCGGTTGGTATACCGCCCATGAATAATAGCTACATGATAGCTATCCTTATCTATTCTAGTTCATGGCTCAGTTAGTATGCCACCTTAGTTAGTTGAGTTTGGTTTGAGACCCATATAGAGGGTTCTTCTATTTCTTTGTACTTGAGTTCTTTTGGCTTACACAACTAAGAAGAGAAAAACTGTTTTCAGCCTCCACCCTTGTGTGTATTCCCCCATTGTGCAAGCAAGAAAGCTACAAGTGAGACTCCTTCCTTCTCTCCCACAATCTTGACAGTAACCGCCTATATTCAGCTAGCTTGACTTTCAAATCATTCCCTTTCTTAATAGAGAACTCTTGAAGCTCAAAGTCGAGATTGATGCACCGAGTATGATCACGAGTCGCATAGCGGTCAAGAAGGTGACTCCAACGCTCTGATGTGAGCGGGAAGTGCTGCAACTGAGAGTGAAACTCAGGAAGCAATCCTTGCATCAGCTCAACATTGGCTGTGGCATTACGGACTCTCCATTGACGGATGCAATTAGGGTGAGCTAGTATAGGATCCGACATAGGCTCTAGACCAATGACGAGGTCCCAAAGGCCTTGAGACTCAAGCACTTGTTGTATGAAATTAGACCAAGTGGTGAAATTTGACCCATTAAAACGTATCTTATCCGTGAAGGCATTCTTGGTTGTTGCAATAGGAGTGGTAGTGCTCGGAGATGGATAGTGTGAAAATGCCACCGATTCGCTCGAGGATCTTTCTTTTCATTAACTTATGTAAATCATCTCCAACGATACGTATGTTGTGAAAGGGAGGAGCCAAAATGCTGCAACCAACTGAGCAAAAACCTTTCACTTTCCTCGGTCACCTTTATCGCTTGACACTACCATGGATAGAAAAAAAATGATGAATTCCTTCATGATTAAGGAAGTACAAAGAGTCTTGATTATGTAAAGTTCTTGCAGGAGTAGTGAGAGACGGAGCCATTGTTTATGTTAGCTTTTGTTTTGTCTTCCTAAATTGTAGGGGGTAACTCCAATTTACATGGCTATCTCAAGCCCATGAAAAACCTTGCCAAGAAGATAATGCCACGATATGTAAAAGATAGAAGAACAGTCGTTAAGTCTTCACTATCTCCACAAAGAATGCAGGTGTCAGATGTAGCAATTCTCCGCTTAAATATCCATGATATGAGTAGATAACTTTTAGCTTTCATGGACTACTAAATATTAATCCAATTTTGCTTTTGAAGAGTCATATCATTTGCACTGGTAACATCCGAATTACAATATTTTCCTGAAGTCCTCATGTGAACCGATTTTCCATGCATTGTGCCCTATCAAGAACATGCTTTGGAAAAGAACTTCGTGCCCAATCACTTATGCAATTTGCAATTTAGAATCCATGTTATGCAATGAATCAAGCGATGCTTCCACAAAAAAAATTATGAATGCATTGAAGAAATTGTGCCTAGCCTAACTACAGGTGCTTGTGCGTCATGCAAATGCAAACACAAAAGATACACACACAACGGAAAATAAATTCCTAATGACACTGACTAATGTTTTCAAATTCATAGTAGAAAACTCCGCCTTCAGATTTGCAGTGGTGGACGTGCAACATCACAACACCACGAAGATCATTTTGCATTGACTGTCAGAGTATTACGCCCAAGGCCATAAGACGTATCCAATCTGCACTAAGTCATTGCAAGAAAGCGGATCATCAAGCACCACGATCTCTTGGAGACTGTTGCAATGCATTGCGTAGGTTTCCCCCCCCCACCTATTTCCAAGTCCAATGGACTCCATGGCCACGGCCTATGATTCTACACTCCACTCCATCGAGAGACTATGATTGTTGGATACTGTCTTCTCGTCAATCCGCTCCTTCGAGAGACAATGGTTGCTCAACTCCTTCCTCTCCTTAGGCTCCACAGTCCCCTCCATTGAGAGACAATGGATGTTGCCCATCTATGGCTCTATAGGAGCTACCTATTCCCTTACCTCCCTTGTCTTACTCCGTGGACATCAACTCCAATGCGGGCATTGAGGAGATTCTGTGTGAAACCTCTCCCTCCACTCCCTCTTCTACTTAGGTTCAAGAGGCCACCTTTGGAAGACGTGCAAATACCTTCCAACAAGAGTAATGGAGCTTGTGGCTTCTCTCCCAAGGTTAAGTCTATCAACTCATCCTGTCTACTGTTATTCACTACAAGTTACTTTACAATTGGAACACTAGGCTCCCCTAGTTGATCTTCTCTCTCGCACTTCTTTTTTTCGCTCCTTTTTAGGCCTAAGAGGGGGTGTTGAGAAACCAAATCATCAATACATTTGCCCTACTTTATTCCTATTCTAGTTTCCATTTATAGCCCCAAATAGCTTTATTTGGATCATTATTTAGTGTCAAGGCACCACCCAAGAGAGTCGAGGTGCCACTTGAGAGACTTCTTGGTTGCACTCGAGAGAATTGGGGCACTACTCAAGTCTGTGCCTATAAATATGGCACTAACTTGTTACTTCCCTCATTCTTCATTCCACACATCCCACACATTCATTCTTTTCGACACTCTGTCCCTCTCATCCATATTCTTCTCTCCTTTCTCCATCCTCTCCACTACTGTTCACACCCCATAAGGAAGACATTATGGTTCATGGCTTTTGCATCCATCTCCATCTAGCATTTTGCAGCCCACATCATCTAGCATCAGCCCTCCTCACCTACCATCATCATGAGGCTTCATGATCGAGTATCATTGTGCATCAATTAATTCTTTCATTCTCATTCATTTTCTATTAAATTAATCACACAATCACTCTACGCTTAGGGCAACAATGGTATTAGAGCTAGGTTACCTTCATCGCCCTTGCCATCGCTTGCGAATACCTTCCGTGCAGCCATTGCCATTGAGTGCCACACCTCGCCCAGCTACTGCAATTGAGCCAGCTTTCATCACGTCAATTTTCTAGCCTCGACTAGTTGCCATCGATGGTTGCATGTCATTGTGCTACCATTGTCGCTGCCAATTGGTCTTGCCTTCAACACACTAGCAGCTAGTCCTTATCTCAAGGTCCATTGCCACCAGTAGTTCACCTACCTATCAAAACGATTTGCTAACCTGCACACAGGACTTGCCTTGTCTTAGCCCTGTCTACAGGCCCTTCTACACCACGTCAGACTGTTGAGACATGTCGACCATCACGCCCTCAATTTTCTGTCATCCTTAAGCATTCAGTCTTAGTTTCATTTGAAGACATGACATCAAAGTGAGCCATTTCTCAAGTCTTTTCGCATTTATATCTTCAGCTAGCTTCAAAATTTCAAAATGCATGATTGGTTGTAGACTGCATGTGTTGAGAAAGACAAGATTAGCATGAAGTTGCAAAAGATGTGAAAAAGCTCTTACTTCAGAGTTTTTTTCTTGCCTCAAATTGTACTCTCTTTCAGCTCGCAAAAGACTGTCAAACTTTGAGTCCAGTTTCTTATTGGAGTACCTATGCTCCCTTGTCACTGCCTCTGCAATGTCAGTAGCCTCATCTGCAAAAATATCAACAGATTAGAAAATGTGTACAATTGTGTCTATATCTTCACCCTCTTTTCAGTATGAAAGGAAAATCCAGGCCCTAAGAGTAAATGCAAGTGAATGTACACAAGAATATCAAAAAAAGAGTACCGACCAGAATGCACTCGAACATGTATACAAAACCCAAAATCTGAGATTTCATGCTCAAGACATTTTATGTGTCCAAGCACACACTACAGCCAAGGGTCCATACTCTAATCCATCACAAGCTCCTAAATGATGTTTGGCCATGGATATGCCTAACAAAGTTGCCCAAACTGATAACACAAGCTGCCAACAATCCCAACCTCAAGATACAATATGGTGATCACATGAATACCAGAGCCCCATGTTTTGGGTCTCAAGGGATTTTTGTAGACAATTGCATAATTGCTCTAGTGAATGCGAAAGACAGTTCTAGGTGCTTCTTGGTATGGAACCAGTCACCAAATGTAGCAGGAGCTGATATTGATGTTGAAGTTGTTGATTCCGGTGAACCATGCACCACCAGTACCTGTGCAGAACCAGCCGAATATCACTTAAGTCGTATGAGATGTCTTCAACAATGTATTCCTACCATCTTCAAGGTAGGTGGATAGATCATAGGATACATGACTGTCATCATGTTGCAAAAAATCAAAATATTAGAAGATAATGTGACACTTTTGGTAATATGCATGATTTATCTAGACACCTCGTGGTTGGCTAAGTTTCATGGGTGATAGATACTCAATGTCCTATGAACAAAAAAAGGACATGTTGACAGAGACAACATTACAAAAATACCGAATTCTATTGTTGACTTTGGATCATGCAAAGTCCCATTGAAAAACATTGGAAGTCTTTCTCAACTTATGGGGCTTACAAAATAAACAACTCGTTTAAAAATAAATATAATGGTTATTTCTTCCATCAAATGACTAGTGCTCAGGACACTTGAATGCCCCAGAATACTTAGCTGTCAAAGTACAAAACTAGTGTTGCAGGTTGCTCTTCAACAAAAGATAGATAGTCTGACAATAAAGGCAATTCGAAAATGAATCACCATGGCTTTACACATGTTCTTTTATCTTGACAACATCCCACATTTTTTAGTAACCAACTTCCAATCAGTTGAGGGGAAAGGAATCAAGAGAATGTCAAGAGTGTAGAGAATAATCATTGAGTGTGTAAAAAAAAGAGAACAAATTTGGATGCATAATTGCATGTGATGACTGGTCAGATAATATTAAATGGGCAAAGACTTATTGTAGCTATTATGGCATCTTCTATATCCATAGCACAGAATTTCACCACTCACAAATGATATCCAACTTCCACTAGTCTTCTACAGACATTTCTCCTTCCATTGTATACAAAGAACTGCCAAGATTTGTAGCAAGAAAACCCAAAGCAACCATGCACAAAGCAGCAGTGCTTACCATCAGAATTGCATATATCATCCTCCGGATCATTCCCATCTTCATCTGAGTAGTTCCAGAATTCACTTTGAAACTCCCTGCATACTTTTTCACTACTGCAGCACCAAAAGAGCACATATTCTTGGTCAGATATCAAGGTATGGCTTGTAAAAACAGCTACAATAGAAATAGTATTTTACATGAGCTCTCTCTTATGATCTCCTTATACCTGAGGCTCTATCTAAGACACATAAGTTGTGAAAGCAACTTGCCTTGAAGCTGGAAGTTCAAGACCCTTTCAAAATGAAGATATAATGAAAGAGAATACAAAAAGGTTGTGTGCCTTTAAACAGATGAAGTTTCATCATTAAAGTCAACAGCAGCTTAATTCCCTTTACTGGAAATGAAGTAATAACACAGACCTTCTTATGAACACATTAGCCTTATAGGAGCATCGCATGCTTGCAGTTTCTGAAAGTTGTTGAAGCGCATCAGCAACATGAGCTGGATGCCTACAACTGTCACAAGTTTGACCACATAATGTTGCAGGCACCTACATATGTCCACTAATATGTCAGCACAAGACAAAGGTTTCTTCAGGAAACAAGAGATGGTGGATGAGAAGACCTGTTCTCCAAAGTGGCCAAGAAGTTTCTGCCGTCTACACCCTGGCAGGTCACAGTATGCAACCATCTGTAGAGGAGGAAATACCCCGGAATATTATAAGTTCTGAACACTCAAAACCAAAGGAAGAAGAAAAGTCCATACAACCTTATTAACATGACTACCACTCCACAATTTATGATAACCAAATAGGTATCATCAAACAGCCCTAAATTTCTAATCAATAGCAAAGAGAGTTCTGGTCACTTGCTTAAGACCAGTGACTAAAACTTATGGCAGTCATAATTTTTATTCTTGTGATAGAATACATTCTAACTGGACTTCTGATAAGGGACCTATATTTTGCATTTACAGATAGTGATGTACAGAATTGTAAAGCTTGGAGTATTTCAGAAATTGGATAGAAGCTGAAGAGAGATGAGGGAAGATCAGTGGACCTCTTCAAAATCCTTAAGGCCTTTTTTCAAGATATGATCATCCACTCCAGATTGTTTTCGTTTCTTTTTGGGAGAGTTCCGCAGAACAAATTCCTAGCATGGTAAAATGCTCCAAACTGTTACGCTCTAGAGATTTGCAGAAAAGAAAGCCACTCATTCTCTTATATGAAGCCAATGAAGTCAAATCTAGTTCAATAAGTTACAGAGTAGTTTTACATATGTTCTACCATGCTTCGACGGTCGTCAAGTCCATAGTAAAGTATACTTTTTGAGTGCTTATTATCACGTCCTGCTCTGCCAGATTCCTGATAAAAACTTTCAATAGATTTGGGGATGTTGTAGTGACAGACAAGGCGCACATCTCTTCTATCGATACCCTAAGTCATACAAAGAGAAACCAGATGTTGGGAAAGGATCGATAAATGATTGAGCTGCAATGGTATGCAGAACAACTTCAACAAGACACATCTCCTTACCATCCTGACAAAAGAGTTGGCATCCAGCTCCATAAGTACAGGCAAGTCAAAAGTGTAGGACAACAATACAAGAAAAACTCTATTTAGATAAGATATCAAGGACCTGTTGATGTAGAAAAATTGCACACGCAAAATAAGCTGATAAACGTTCTACACTTTGTGTCATGTTTTCAGTTTTGAAATGAGATTTTTTAGTCTTATTCTTCTTTAATCAAGCAGATCTGTTCTCATGCAAACTTGAGCAACTGTATGGCCTACAACTGCTGTGGCACGAAACTTGCAACAGATTCAATGCTTTTAAGAACTACAAGGATACTTCACCCATGCAAATGAGTAACATAAGATTTATAATACAGACCCAAAAGCAACAGTTCCAACAATGACAGGAACTTTGCCAGATGACCAATCATCCAATGCTTGACTTCGAACTTTGTCTGCTAGACCAGCATGATAAACTGAAAGTTTGCAACAAACAAACTCCAAAATTGTGTATCAAGTACCAAAAAAACAAGATAGTAGTAATAATAAAATTTACCAGTTCTCCACCAAAAAAAAAAAACTCACCACGAGAAGAGATGCCATCTGCCTGCAATTGAGCACCTATTTCATCACAAGTGTTGCGAGCATGGCAATAAACAATGGCACAAGATCTTGGATCCGATTTAAGCAGGTCTCGTAGATCTTCATAAGTATTCTTCAAGAGATCTTTGTATCGAACTGCCCATCATCAATCATCAAGCAACTAAGATCAAACTGTCCCTTTGAATAATTGCAAAGCTAGAGCAAGAAATATCTAGGTTGTAAGAGCACTCAGCAATTGCCTAGAAAGTCTGACCACACTTCCACCAACTAACTAGAGTTAGGTTTATTTTCTAATGTAGACCCTAGCATCACTACTTTAATATCCTAAGACACTAGGTGTACACACCATACATTGACACTTTAATATTAAAGTGTCCACACCATGCAAATTACATTGGGCACTACCCAGAATTGGCAAATTCTAACATTCCCCTGCAATGCCAATGTGATGAAGTACAAGATCAATCAAGTTCAAGGATTTTTGAAAAGCTTCAAACTTCTCTCATGGTAATGCTTTGGTGAAAATGTCAACAACATTTTTCGGTGTAGGAACATACATCAAGCTGATCTCTCCTACATAACACCTTTCTCTGACATAATGACCGTGGACCTCAATGTGTTTCATGTGAGCATGAAACACAAGATTTCGTGCTACTGAGAATAGCAATTAACTGTAAAAAAAAATGGATGTAGAACCCTCCAATGAGATCTATAGATCAGCCAACAATCTACACAGCCATATACATTCAACTATCGCTATGAAAGCTGTCCTCTACTCAACCTCACAAGACAAGGTAGCCACTATAGGTTATTTCTTGCTAAGCCATGAAATGCATGAATGGCCCAGAAAGAAATAATGTCCACTAGTAGACTGCCGAGTGTTTGAATCACCAGCCCAATCTGAATCGTTGTAAGCCTGTCGTTGTGAGTGCCCCCCACCCCCCCAAAATATAGTAATGCATATATCTGAGTACCTTGAAAATAGTGAAAAATCTACTTAATAGCTTGCCAATGCACTGTTCATAGGTTGTGCATAAACCTACTCACCAAGGATACTGCAAATTGTATGTCAGGGCATGTGTTCCAAAGATAAATAAGACAACCAAAAGCCTGGCTGTAAATTGCAACATCAAACATCTCACTACCATCATGCATGGCTGTAAATTGCAAACATCTCAACCAAAAGCCTGGCTGTAAATTGCAACATCAAACATCTCACTACCATCATGCATGGACAGCTTCAGTCCTAGCTTCATCGGAGTGCTCATAGGCTTACAATCTTGCATGTTGAACCTACATAAAAGCTTGTCCACATATTGTGACTATGACATGATGATACAATGCTAGTTTTAGGTGAATTGAATCTCCAAATAATTGTGTAAGCTGCCCATATCTAACATAGCAAAAGCATGTTTCAAATCAGCCTTAAAATCTACAATTTTATCCTCTCTAGGTTTGATGAGTAACATATCATCCACATAAAGAATGATAACCAACAAGTCCCCCCCTTCATTCTTAATGTAGAGTATGGGAGCAGTTTGACTATTTTTGAACCCAATGCTGGCCAAATAAGCATCAATTTTTGAATACCATGCACGAGGAACTTGTTTTAATCCATAAAGAGCCTTATGCAACTTACAAACCAAGTTCTCTTTTGCTTTTACCACAAACCCTGGAGGCTATGAGACATAGACATCCTCATGAAGATTACAATTCAAGAACGTTGTCTTTATATCCAACTGATGCACTTTCCAACCATACTGTGCAACCATAGCGAAAACACACCTCACTGTACTCATACGGGACATAGGAGCAAATGTCTCCTCATAATCGATGCCTTTCTTTTGGGCATAGCCTTTTGCTACCAAAAATGCCTTACACCTGTCAATGATGCCATCAACCTTGTGCTTGAGTTTAAAAATCCATTTGGTGCCAATAGCTTTCTTGCCAAGTGGCAACTCAACAAGATCCCAAGTACCATTAGTAGCAATAGAGTCTAACTCTTCTTGCATGGCCTGCAACCAATATGCATCTTGTTGGGCTTCATCAAAGGAAGTAGACTCATCATCATCCAACAATGAGTGTCACAACTCTATAGAAACAGAATTTGTATCCTTTTTCATTAATTTGTTTATATAATGATTTATTAAATTTGTTTCCTTTGCACTAATTAGATATAAAGAAAAGTGCATTGGAGCTGGCCACTGATGAGTGGTCACAGGTTATGGTGGACCCACGCGGTGGGTTAGAGAAAAGATAGTTCACACTTTCACATATATGGCCCGATTGGGCACCTATGACCAGAACTCACGTATATCAGGGTTAAACTCGCACACAGAAAGGATTGATGCCTTGAAGTGTGGGCTAGATCCGCCACAACAAACAGTTACAATCAACAAGATGGCATGATCATGAAATGCTTGTACAATGTGCATGTGTGGGCTGAAAGCTTGAAATGCACATTTCTTTACATAGGAAAGTCACATGAAGATTTTGATACCGTTTTTGCGATGTACACGGAAAAAGCTTTCATATGACACCCATATTGGGGGGTTCCTAAATTTTAGGAGGTCCCTAAATTTTAGGATCCTCGAATTAGCCTAAAAATGCTAGTCCTAAAAAATAGGGATGTCATTCTAAAAATAGTAAATTCTGTACTCTGACTGTGCTTACTAAATTTGGTTGTTTCTATTCTTGACAATATTCAGCCCAAAAAGGAAAGCCATAGAGAAGAGACAAGTGTCAAGACACTTGTCACACAAGTTTCCAAGAGTCCCACCACTTGTCACATCTTATGACATGTGGCTGGACACTTGTCTTGTGCTACTCCACTTTCCCATTTTATACTAACTCTTCCCTCTCCTATAAATAAGAGCTCGTTTTTCTTCATTCAGCATCATTTTTCTTTGTTGTAAACTCATGTACAGCACCCACAGATAGCCAGAAACTGGCCCCATCCATCCCCATTATCATCCCCTACTTCTCCATTATCAAATTCCTCCATATTCCCTCTTCTATCACTGCTGTTTTACAGGACAGCAAGCCTGTAAATTCATTACAGCACCCCCTTCTCGAGCTCTTTCTTCCATTTTAGCAACAAGAAGCAAGCCCTATCCATGTACTGCTGATCAATGATGGAGAAAGGCTGATTTTCCCTCTTTCTTCTCTCATATTGTAAAGAAATCAGTTCTTATTATTGCATAATAGATAATGCATGTGTGTTTGTACATCTTTGCATGATCTTGTGAGAGTGAGAATTACTTCTCCTCACTCTCAAGTTGATTGTAACTAAGCTCTTCCCTAAGGAACTTGGGTTGAGCAGAAATACATTCCTTCAGGGGGGAGGTTCGAGTTGCCCATCTTCAACCCTCAATCTTGTCTCCATTACTTTTACATTTTCATGGCTGTACTTTTATGAGTAATTTTCATTTTCAGCTTTAAGTGTTCATTCTCTTTTATATTAAATCTCGAAAACAAGTGAATATCATAATTGTTAAGCATATTACGTTGTTTGGGGCGTTTACAGTGATATCAGAGCTTTGGCTCGGTCCTCACCCTAACACTGGTAGTGCTTACAATTATAAGTTTGTTTGTTTTCAGTCCTTGCATTGAGTGCTTAAGCATATTTTTTCTTAGAGTCTCAATGGATCAGTCGAGTGCTATCCTTCAAGCCATTCAAAGTCTTAGAGAGGAGAATCAGCAAATTCGTGAGCAACTTCTCAAACTAGAAAAAGTTGAGAATCCCAAAGAATTCAAGAAAAGAAGCCTATCTCCTTTAAGGAGACAAAGCCATACCAATGAAAGAAGCCGATCAAGAAGTCCAACTACTTCTAAGAGGCAGTCCCATTCTACTTCAAGACAAAAAAAGAGATCACGTCGAAGCTCATCCTCTTCTTCAAAGTCATCTGGCACCTACTCTAATGGACCCTCTTCTAGTGACGAAGAGTCACATCCTTCTCGTGGAAGACCTCATCATCGTCAAAGGCGTCGACATTCTTCACCCTCATCTCCATCTTCATCCCCGTCAAGCACTTCATCATCTTCAACCTCAAGGTCTTGGCATGGACGAAGGCATAAGAAGAAGAAGAAGACTAAGTCACTATCTCAACTTGAAAAGAAGATCAAGTTCAGTATGTATGATGGTTCCCGAAATCCTAATCTTTTTCTGAAGTTTATTCGTCAATTTCAAATTTTGTATGGTCGTGACAAGTATAAAGAAAAAGAAAAGATTAAGTTTGCAGCTTTACATTTGACCGACTTAGCCCATACTTGGTGAATGGGATTGGAATATGATCATGCTGCCCCAAAATCATGGCGGTCCTTTATTCGCATGATACAAAGCCAATTTCTTTCTGTTCATTTCAAAAGAGATGTAAAAATGGAATGGGATCGGCTTTGGCAAAGGAAAAATGAGTCACTTGGTGACTATACTAAGAGATTTTGGGAGCTACTTTTGAAGGTCCAACATTTCAAGAATATCAACAGTTCGGAAAAGCTTAGGAAGTTTCATGGAGGTTTGCATTTTAAACTTCGTACTGCTCTTAATCATTATCATTATTCTAGTCTCAATGACCATGCTGAGACATGGAAAATGGAACACAATGGCAACAAATCATTCCAAAAGAATGATAAGAAGAGAGTAGCTAATGATGAGGAGTATTCAACCCCAAATGAAGGACAAAAACAGCGGCAAAAGCATCCATCAAATCAAAAGAAAATGAAGCCCTATGCACCTCCTAATGCTCCTCAATTTCGCTCCAATCTATACCCACAAGCAAAGCAACTTTCCGAAGAAGAAAAGCAACGCTTCATGAAAGAAGGAAAGTGCTTTAAATGTGGACAAACAGGCCACATAGCGAAGCAATGTCCAAACAAAGGACAAAGCAAGGTTTCTGACAACAAGCCTAAGTCGCCAGTGAAAATCAATGCTATTAGTGATGTAGTTGCAAACACAACCCACACTCCAAAGATGCGCAAATTATTAAAAGCTTGGGGACAGTTGCAAGGTAAGCAAGCATTATTCTTGATAGATCTTGGGATGAATGAAAATGTCATTTCCTTGCAATTAGCTAAAGAGCTTGGATTAAAGAATGAAGAGATGGACACTCCGGCAAAAGTTCGCAAAGCTTTAAATGCCGAAGAAGGTGACACAGTGAAGACTGTGACACCCTACATTGGCAAGCTCAAGTTTCAAATTCAAGGCTACAGTGACGAAGATACCTTCTGTATCGGAGACCTTGATGGTTGCGATGTGATTCTTGGCATGCCCTGAAATCATAGAGTAGATTCAACCATCTTCTCTCAGAAAAAGAAGGTAGAACTCACCAACAAAGGCAAGAAGTACGAGATCCAAGCTGGAGTTTCTGGAGACACCATACCTATGGTAAGCCATATACAAGTCTCTAGAGCAATTAAGGATTGTGTTCAATGTTGTTTGCTTTATGTCACTGATGTAAAAGATAATATGAATGCTGAAAACCAAGAGCGACTTCAGCTCTTGGAAAAGTATAAAGATTGTTTTTCGGAAGATCTTCCTTATCAGCTTCCCCCAGAAAGGCCAGAAGACCATCATATTCATATTGTTCCAGGCAATTCTCCTCCTAATATAGCACCATACCGTGTGAGCTGTCCTCAACAAGAAGAAATCAGAAAGCAAGTCGAAGACCTACTCAACTGTGGGCTAATTAGGCCAAGTAGCTCACCATTTTGTTCACTAGTTCTTCTTGTTCAAAAGAAAGATGGCACATTCAGGATGTGCATTGATTATCAAGCCCTCAACAAAATCATTGTGAAGAATTGGTTTCCTATTCCCAGAATTGACGACATTTTGGATCGTCTAGGAGGCTCAAAGGTTTTCAGCCGCATTGATCTAAAAAGTGGTTATCATCAAATTAGGGTAATACCACAAGATGTACACAAAACTGCTTTCCGCACTTCATACGGTCTTTATGAATTCTTAGTGGTTCCTTTCGGATTAACCAATGCACCAGTCACCTTTAATCGAATGATGGGGCGCATCTTTAGAGAGCATCGACAATATGTCGGTACTTTCTTTGATGATATTCTTGTCTTTAGCAAGAATGACGAGGAGCATCATTAACACTTGGAGATTGTTCTACAATTACTTCAACAAAATCAACTCTTGGTAAATGGTAAAAAGAGTGAATTTTTCATGCATAAAATAAATTACCTTGGGCATGTCATCTCTTCTGAAGGGATTCAGATGGATCTTGAAAAGATCAAGATAATCCAAGAATGGTCTCATCTTCATGATGTACATGAGGTGCGATCGTTTCTTGGCTTATGCTCTTATTACCGCCGCTTCATCAAGCATTTTGCACATATGGCTTTTCCACTTCATGACCTTACAAAGAAAAAGACATCTTTTCAATGGAAGGAAAAAGAGAAGGTAGCCTTCACAAGGCTGAAAACAGCTCTTACTTTTGGACTGGTTCTTATCATTCTAGATTTGGTAAAACCATTTGTGGTGGAAGCAGATGCTTGCGGTGATTGTATTGGTGCAGTGCTAAATCAAGAAGGCCATGCCGTAGCCTTTGAAAGCCACCATCTAAATGATGTGGAGAAAAGGTATACTCTTAGCAGTGGTTCATGCTTTGAAGATATGGAAACGCTATCTTTTAGGCAATGAATTCCTTATTAAAACTGATCATCAGAGCTTGAAGTATTTCAAGACTCAAAAGTATTTGGTAACTTTTGGCGTGCTTTATTTGAGAATTTGGGAACCACTTTAAAGTTCTCCTCAGCTTTTCGTCCTCAAACTGACGGCCAAACAGAGGTGATGAATCTCACTCTTTTGGATATGTTGAAAGCTTATGTTAGTAAACATAAGTCACAATGGGAGAAATATCTTCCATTACTGGAGTTTGCTTACAACAATATAGTGCACTCATCCACAGGGAAAGCTCCAAATGAAATAGTATAGGGTAAAGTGATTCCTCCTCCAATTATTCGTACTAAAGATAAGATTTTTGATGCTGATGAGTTTGCTTCAGATTTAAAAACAGCAATGGATCAAGTTCGAGCCACTATCAAAGTTGCCCAAGAGCGACAAAAGAAGCAAGCAGATAAATGAAGAAGACCTTTGGCTTTTGAAAAATGTCAATATGTCTTCCTAAAGTTTGATAAAAGCAGGCTCCGTCAAAATTCATCTTTTCCAAAGCTCTCCAATAGATACTTTGGACCCTTCAAAGTGATTAAGAAAATAAATGAAGTTTCTTATCAACTTGAGCTTCCTGCTCATTGGAAAATACACAATGCTTTTCATGTAAGTTTGCTAAAACCTTACATAGGACCAGAACCAAAGGAACCCATTACTGAAGATCCCCCACAAGTTGAAGAAACAGAGCAACTCTTGGAACCTGAACAGATTTTGTTTCACAAGGATCGAACCACGAGAAGCGGCCTTGTGACACGAAAATTGTTACTAAAATTCAAGAATCTATCCACAACAGATGCACAATGGGTAGATGAAAAATTCATGAAGGATTACCCACACATTCTTCAGCCATATCAAGAAGTTTTTCAGCTAAGGACAGCTGAATAAAAGCCAGAGGACTGTCACAACTCTATAGAAACAGAATTTGTATCCTTTTTCATTAATTTGTTTATATAATGATTTATTAAATTTGTTTCCTTTGCACTAATTAGATATAAAGAAAAGTGCATTGGAGCTGGCCACTGATGAGTGGTTACAGGTTATGGTAGACCCACACAGTGGGTTAGAGAAAAGATAATTCACACTTCCACCTATATGGCCCGATTGGGCGCCTGTGACCAGAACTCACGCATATCAGGGTTAGACTCGCACACAGAAAGGATTGATGCCTTGAAGTGTGGGCTAGATCCGCCACAACAAACAGTTACAATCAACAAGATGGCATGATCATGAAATGCTTGTACAATGTGCATGTGTGGGCTGAAAGCTTGAAATGCACATTTCTTTGCATAGGAAAGTCACATGAAGATTCTGATACCATTTTTGTGATGTACACGGAAAAAGCTTTCATATGACACCCATATTGGGGGGTCCCTAAATTTTAGGAGGTCCCTAAATTTTAGGAGCCTCGAATTAGCCTAAAAATGCTAGTCCTAAAAAATAGGGATGTCATTCTAAAAATAGTAAATTCTGTACTCTGACTGTGCTTACTAAATTTGGTTGTTTCTATTCTTGACAGTATTCAGCCCAAAAAGGAAAGCCATAGAGAAGAGACAAGTGTCAAGACACTTGTCACACAAGTTTCCAAGAGCCCCACCACTTGTCACAGCTCATGACATGTGGTTGGACACTTGTCTTGTGCTACTCCACTTTCCCCTTTTATACTAGCTCTTCCCTCTCCTATAAATAAGAGCTCGTTTTTCTTCATTCAGCATCATTTTTCTTTGCTGTAAACTCATGTACAGTACCCACACATAGCTAGAAACTGGCCCCATCCATCCCCATTATCATCCCTCACTTCTCCATTATCAAATTCCTCCATATTCCCTCTTCTATCACTGCTGTTTTACAGGACAGCAAGCCTGTAAATTCATTACAGCACTCCCTTCTCGAGCTCTTTCTTCCATTTTAGCAACAAGAAGCAAGCCCTATCCATGTACTGCTGATCAACGATGGAGAAAGGCTGATTTCCCCTCTTTCTTCTCTCATATTGTAAAGAAATCAGTTCTTATTATTGCATAATAGATAATGCATGTGCGTTTGTACATCTTTGCATGATCTTGTGAGAGTGAGAATTACTTCTCCTCACTCTCAAGTTGATTGTAACTAAGCTCTTCCCTAAGGGACTTGGGTTGAGCAGAAATACATTCCTTCGGGGGGGGGTGTGGGTGCGGGTTGCCCATCTTCAACCCTCAATCTTGTCTCCATTACTTTTACATTTTCATAGCTGTACTTTTGTGAGTAATTTTCATTTTCAGCTTTAAGTGTTCATTCTCTTTTGTATTAAATCTCGAAAACAAGCGAATATCATAATTGTTAAGCATACTACGTTGTTTGGGGCATTTACAATGAGCTTATAAACACATCCTCATCAAAAGGAGCCTCTACTTCGTAGTGTCAACCAAACGTGCCCCCTTTGCATTTTGTGTTACCTGTCTAGCAATCCTTTTAGTGTGTTGAGGTAAGGGATTATCAATATTACTCTCCTCGAGAGCCTATAACAACCATCTAGGGACTATTTTTGCTACGTTTACAGCAGCCCTTTCTTGCTCAATTGCATGTTCCTCTACTGAAAGCAAACCATGATCAATTAATTGCTAATCGAAGGCATGTGGAGCGGCAGTAGCTCGCTGTTCGGGCATTTACAGCAGCCGCATATCCAAACCAAGTGATAGAAGACCTTCAAAAACATCACCGAAATCATAAGTGGCTGGCATTTCAAATTGGTCATGCAAAAAGGCTGCATTTTCAGCAAAGATAACATCCCTGCTGATAAACACTTTGCGAGTGCTTGGATCATATAACCAATAGCTTTTGCTTTCCAAACTATAGCCAATAAAGATACATTTTAAGGCCTTATCATCGAGCTTTCCACGAAGCTCTTTTGGCACATGAGCGTAGACTATGCATCCAAACATACAAAAGTAGTCAACCTTCGGTTTCCTCTCATGCCATGCCTCACCTCAAAAAGAGTGTGTCTTAAATGTCTTTGTTAGAGCACAATTCAACACATGAGTAGCAGATTGAAGGCCCTTGAGCCAAAATTTATGTGGCAGCCCCTTACTTTTCAGGATACATCTAGTCATCTCCATGGCTGCCCGATTCTTTCTTTCACAGCAATGCCATTTTGTTGAGGTATCATTCTCACACTGGCTTGATGTGTGATACCATTCTCAAGTAAGATTGTCTCAAATGCGTGAGACATATATTCTCCCCCTCTATCTGTACGAAGTGTCTAGATGAAACCTATTTTAGCCTCTAACTTTGAAACCAAGTGTTTAAAGTGCATGAATACATCAGATTGTCTTAAGACCATACACCGATGTGTATTGAGACTAGTCATCTATGAGGGCAAGAAAATATAGATGACCCCCAAGAGCTCATGTCTGTATGGGAACACACATATTAGAGTGTATAAGCTGTAACTTACTAACAGCACGCACTCCACCATCCTTTTTAAAGGCAAAACGATACATTTTTCCCAAATACATCCTTCACATGCATGGGGAGGTGGGGTCTCAACAGGAGGCAAGGCATCCACCATCTAACAACGTTAAAGTGCTATCAAACTACGAAAACTCATGTGGCCATAACAGGCATGCCATAGCTTTGCATTCTATATGGCAAGTGTGAGGGTGCTAACTGCCAAAGCATCATGAGATCTCTCATATATATCCAATAAGAAAAGGCCCTTATACAAGGCACCTAACAACCAAAAAACATAATCAAGCTCTCTATCTCTAACAATACACTTGTCATCTTCAAAGATGACTTGACTTGATTATTGAATGTTGAAATTGACAAAAGATTTTTAGTAATCCCAAGCACAAACAATACATCCACAAGCATGAAGTCTGATCCATTTGCAACAATAGTAATCAACACTGAACCAATGCCACAGACATCATAGCTAGAGTTATTCGCATCTATAACTCCCTTCCCCATAGGGGCTGAATGCATAGATGTGAACAAACACTTTTCTGAAGTGATGCGTGTGGACACCTCACTATCAAAGTATCATGTATGTTGTGTTTCAGCAACATTAAATGCAGAATCAACCATAGAGGTGTCATAACTACATGTCAAAAATGTGTAGTCCTCAACGAACTTTGATGTAGCATCACCATCCAAAGACCGAGTGGATGATGTCTCCTGGTCAACCACACTGGAGTCTTTCTTCTTCCCCTTAGCCAATCTTTTTTTGCATTCTTCAATGTAATGGCCGGGACTCTTATAGTAGTGGTAGTTTCCTTGTTTCTTTGGTTTTTCTATGTCTTGGGCAGCCTTGCCAAATGGCTGTCCCACATCAGCCTTTGGCTGATTTTTGACTAGCGAGTTTGCTTTGCCTTTGCCTTTGTATTTAAAGAGCATGGCTGCATCACTTGATCAAATAACAATGTCCTTCTGAGTTTGTTACTCTTGCAACAAGAGACCAGTCAACTCTACGAATGTAAAGGGCTGTTGTGCCCCCTTAAAGACAAATTCAGCAAAGTGCGAAACCCAAGATAAGACTCTAGAAGTGAATTAAGAGTGATATTCACTACCTCTCCATCCATCAACACCTCATCAATATTCAGCAAGCTATTCCCATAGATCCTGTATGTGTGTGACGTGATTAGTCATGCTATCACCCTCATCCATATGTGCATTAGCCAATTCTCTATGCGATTTAAGAGATCCTGGATTCATTCCTTGCTGCAAACATACTTTCCAGTATCTCCCAAGCTACTTTTGATGTCTTACATGACCAAATGTGAGGTATTATTGCTCTTTTTACAAACAGAGCAATCAAGGCATGTGCATCCTTAGAGTCCCATTTCCTTTGTTCTTCTTAAGGACGAATATGGGCAGCAGCAAGGGCAGCTTGCTGTCCTTTAGCCCCTCTTCAAGGCATTTGAGGTGCAAACCCTCATAGTCTAGCTGAATCGC
Source organism: Lygodium microphyllum (assembly GCF_053477565.2). Lineage (NCBI taxonomy): Eukaryota > Viridiplantae > Streptophyta > Polypodiopsida > Schizaeales > Lygodiaceae > Lygodium > Lygodium microphyllum. Next base: position 30,737,765 of record NC_141138.1, on the reverse strand, counting down.
CGGTCACAAAATCCCACAAACCCTTGGCAACAAGCAGATTGCACACCATGAAACTCCACAAGGAGTAGTTGGTGCCATCCAATTTGTCCTCCCAAGTGAGGACACCCAAAATGTTGCTATGGTCACTGTGACCGTACTGAGTCATTGCCGCAATAAAGTGCACAAACTGCAACCAAACACTTCCAAACTAAAGTGCAAAACGTACTCTCACGAGTACCAAGATCCCAACACAGGATATGAATACAAGTACAAAAACTGTCCAAAATTGTCAAGTACCTCAAAATACATGCCAAGACTGCACAAAACAATACCAAATCTGCAATACACAGCACTTCACTGTTGTACCACTGCACTTTCTTTGGAATGCGTGCCAAATACAAATTTCAGCAATTTAATGCTTCAAATCCCCAAATTTCCAGAAACTTTTCTACCAAATCTGATCCAAACAGCAAATGCTGTCGGTGCATCATTTTCTGCCTTGGGATGTGTGCAAGCAAAAGCCCAAATTTTCTTGACTAAATTTTGAGCAGTTGAACAAGTTTTATAGTTACAATCTCAAGATTCGATGAAATGTCCCCTCAGGATGTGCGTTGACAGCAACCAGTAATTGGACTGCACCTTAGGGTGGGTGCCGAACCCAAAAATTGCAAACGCCCCAAATTTCTCACACAAATGTCAAAGAAATTGCTCAATGTTGGCAATTTCGACAAAGATTCGTACATGGGACTTCAAATAGGGCAAAAGTACCAAATTTTGAGGTGTCTTTCCCTCCTTGGGAAGCGTATTCAGACAGTCCAAAAGCTTCAATGGTGGCGGGATAGTTGGTGGAGTCGGCAATGGGTTGTGGTGGTAGATGGAGGTTGAGGTGGCACAATGACTAACTAGGCGAGGGAGGGAGGCACGATGGGCATTGCTAGCCAACAGCTATCAAGCATCTCAACGCTACTGGAGCTCGGTGAAAACAATGCTCCTATGGTGCAACAGGCGGACCTAGGTGAGGTGTAGGCTTGCAGGGGTTGGGTGACATAGTTCAGTGACTAGTGACGCCAGCAAAACAGAGAGGGGTAGAGATGCTATCATGCTCCTTGTTGGCAGCACAGCCAGGCAACGCAAGGCACCTTGGACAGGTAGCACTAGTGCTAGTGTAGCTCTAAGGTTGAGCTAACCACACTCCAATTATATGAGTTAGGTTTATTTACTCTAGAGCCTAGTGTCACTACTTCGATATCCAAAGACACTAAGTGTACACACCATACATTGACACTTTAATAAGTGTTCGAACCACACAAATTACATTGGGCACTACCCAGAATTGGCATATTTTAATAGCAAGGCCCGGCAAGGGAGTTTGAAGAAGGCTTTTCTAGGTGATAAAACATGTCTCTTAGGCTATTGGATCAAGATGGGGATCCTTCAGGTTAGACACTAGAAATCTGCACACTTTCGGATGTCTTTGACAAACTATCTCCAAACATGGGCAAAGTATAGTGACCATTATTCGCCCACACTTTCCATTGTAATAATACAATAAGTATATTACTGGTAGGAAACCCAAACTACAATAAAATCCACATGTGATACATGCATAAAGGGAAAAAAATAAGATTAGAACGGTCAACTCTTTTGGGGAGTTGGTTCAAAGATCCCTTCCTAGAATGATCAACTATATAAAAAATGTTATTTAGCAAGATTTCTAAGCCACCACTAGAAATCAGTAAATGATTATTCCCTTCAAGTAACAAAAAACGCCAGACCTTATTCCCCCCATTCTACATGAAATCCATCCATAATATGAGCTTGAAATATCGAGTTTACAGAAAATCCAGACCATGTTCCCTCATCCTCTACATGGAATCCATTCTTAAATTGGGCTTCGATAAATGAAATATCAATTTTACAAGGATGGGTTAGACATTGTCCATAATTTTCATGAAGACTATCATATACTGATGGATTTGTTGCCCCCGATGCTGGTAGTCTGCTAGTGGGAGACACATAGACTTGAGCCACTAAAATTAGAGTTTTCACTCTAACATAACTATGGTGCACTAATCCCTAATTTAGTGTCCTTAGAATAGCCCCAAAAAGTAATTAATGCAAAGTCACAAAAAAAAACGAAGAAAACTCGCAAAAAACAAATGTCTTTTATTTTACAATAGGAAAAATGTACCCCCAATCCCCTATAAATAGAAGCATTGTGTTTGTGCATCCTTATTCCCTCATTCAACCAACTAATCTCAGCTCTCTCAATGTACCACTATTGCCCACTTAGGTGGTTTTGTATGTCTAGTATGATATATTCAGTACACAAATATGTGCAGTTTGGTACATACACAAAAAATTTGAGAATAAAATACATTGTTTCGTACATTCATTTAAAAAATACATATAAAATCAGCCTACACACATATAAACTGTGCAACTTAAAGATAGATCATGGAACGCATAAAGTTTCCATGGATTTGAGTTTAGACAACAATTGCAAGGCCATATAAGAGTTGAAACTTAAAACTAGAATTGGGCAAATCGTAACATGTTCGATTGAGTGAGAGAAAAAAGATACAAAATGGCATTTGCCATGGCAAATGCTTTAGTCTATCACTCAATGCTCATAAAAAAACTCTAAATGACAAAATACAAAATGGCTCATCACTCATGAGGACTCGTTGTCAGGCCCAAATACATTGGAAGGTCAAAGTCACCCTCCCTAGAAGAGGCCTCAGACACCTCACCAAAGTCCCCATCACACCGATGACGTTCCCATCATCATCATACTCGGGCTCTCTAACTAGAGCATCCTCTACAACTACATGTGTAGTACAGGAACTTCCAAAGCCTTGCCTCACATAGATAATGATGACTAGTGCAACGGTGGTCCTGGTGCTTGCAACTTGACCAACAAGTCAACACCCTCGACGAGTGCATGAGACTCGACGATTAATCTCCTCAAGCTCCATGTAGAGATCCTTGAAGATCGCCTTCTGCTTCTCATGTTGTTCTTTGCTGACATTCAAGGTAGCCCCGCTCAACTTCAACTCATCAACACTCATTTAATTGGAGCAAAATGATAAGTTGATTGTTGCAACTTGAAAATTGCATATGAAGATTTAAATTTAACTATACAAGATATTAAACAATTAACTTTTTAACTTAGGATTTACCTGTCTAGCCAATAGGCATCTCATGCATAGTCTGTAGATTGTAGCATATGTAAGTTAGAGCGACAATAAATTAATTACTCTAGCTGCCATGTGCTCAATTTATTTCGAAGCTTAGTGTCTATGAGAGAGTATGCTGACCAATTTCTCTCACACGCACCAGCCGAGAAAAATCCTACATTGAAAAAAAAATTTAAATAATCTTCAATATTGAAAGTTCAAATTTGTTGCTTCACATAGCAATCAAGATTCAAAGATTATAAACGTTTAAGATTCTAGTCTCTAGGTGAGAACTTACAAGGTTAAAATGCAAATTTCAAACTTCAAAAGTTCAACTCACATATGCAAGAATTTTGGACATTGGATACTTGATATCCAAAGGATTCCCACCAAAAAAGAGGCTTGACCAAAGAGAGCATCTTAAAACATGGAGTGCTGACAAAAGTAGTTCATCTTTGGTTGGTATAATTGAGGATTTCTTGTAGGAATGTTGCATGCTGGTTCTCATCGAGTGCCTTCAAAAGGTAGGCATCTCTATTGGTTGCCAACTCCTGATCCATGAAAAGAGATGGAGATTTGTGGGTAGGATGCAAGAGGACAGCAATATTGTGAATGGGTCGTCTTATCCACTTCTATATTTTCTCAACCAAGTAAAGGATGTCATCATGCCTTGGCATGGTATCCAATATATCAACACCACATTTTTTTAAAAAAATATTACATTTAGCCTTTTGAATTTAAATCTTAAATCAATTAATCAACTTATATAAAGCTTAAAGCAGTTACCTCGCGTCCTTGATAATAAGTGCTCTACACACCTTAATCTCCTCAATGGCCTCTCTCATAATGTGTATGAGAAGCCCCAAGGTGGTGCCCTCCATGTTAGTCATGCGTAACACCCTATATAAGGGGGTGATCACTATGACCAATGCCTTGACATTGTGCCAAAATGTCTCTTTCAAGGAAAGCCTCTGAATGGCCTTCCCCTCTTCTACACACGAGAGTGGCTCCGCCTTAAACACCTCTAAGACCATGACTTGTTGAATTTTATTTTGCACGTCATATAGTCGCTCTAAAAGCAACCACATGGCAACAAAATGTGACTTGGAGAGTTCTTTAGCTCCACATCACTGTAAGCGTGAAAGATATCCAAGACCTTTACTATCCTTATGATGAAATCTACTATATGGCAAGCATCCGCAACAATCTTTTTCACCCAATTAATTGACCCAATATCTTCCATGAGGAGATCAATGCAATGGGTGGCACATGGGGTCCAATCAATGGATGGAAACTCTGCTTCAAGCAAGTATCCCATCCTTCAACAATTGGAGGCATTATCGATGACTACTTGTACCATGTTGGCCACACCAACCTACATGGTACAAGAGAAATATAAGGTGGGTGAGAGCTGAGATTAAGGGTGTAGATGAGGTGGAAGAGGTATTGGGATAGATGGTGAGATAAGACTCAAGAGATGGAAATTAGATTCTAAAAAATATAGATTTAAACAAAAAGTCAATAATGAACTATAAAATAAAATTTTAAATTTTTAATCTTGATTTTTAAGATTACCTCAACAATGGCTTGTCGGATATATGCGTATATGAAAGCCCCTGTTCTTCTTCGTTCTCTTTGCTCCACATCCACAGCCCATAAGAAAAAGGTGCCAAGAGGTGAAGAAACAAGGATGTTGATGATACCTCATTTCAAGCTTCTTGGTCCACATATCATTGTAGGCGATGCCATACCACCCCTTGCATGGACCAACAACCGCAATGGCTTTGACCATTCTATTCCACCTATCCACTCGAAGCAAGTGGAATGGGAGATTGCACTCAATGATAGTGCGTACAATCTCTATCACCACATTCCTTTGCCTCTCTTTGAGGAAAGACAAGGGACTAGAAATACCACCCATAGCTTTTTCTGGCGAAGCTTGTCGACATGGCCTTTTGCTTTCAACACTGGGAATGGAGCTCAAGGCTGTTGAGGCACATGGACTAGGATTAGGAATTTCAGAAACATCTACTTCCATATTGGGGGTGACCACCTCCTCTTGAGCCTTTGCCATGATCAATGACACATGCCTGATTTGATTGGAGAGGGGTGTTAGCCTGCTCTATTTTCATTCTCAGTCTGTCATCTCCTGGTTGTGAGCTCCTGTCAGAGTCTGGCAGGAGACAAAGCAGCTCTGTCAGCTTTGTTTCTGCTGTTTGTGTCTGCATTCCTTTTCCGGGTGTCACACAGCCCAAACTGGGCCTTTTGGTGTGCAGTCGGCCTAGATTTTGGGCAGGTCGGCCAGATTTGGCCAGGTCGGCCAGTTTTGGCAGGTTGGCCAGTTTTTCTGGCCTGGGGCTATTTATAGCAGCCCCCCAGTCATTCTCAGCACATTCTTCTGCAGGTTCAGCACACTCTCCGTCCTCTCCCACTCCAGCATTGCTACTGCCATTGCTTTCAGTCTGTTCTAGTGCCCTCACTGACGCTCTGGGCTGCGTGCAGGGACTGATCAGTCCATTTCAGTGTATTCAGCATTCATTTCAGTCAGTGCAGATTTTCTTCCTTCATTCCCTGCTTTCTCTCTCCCATCCTCTGTGTTCGTGTTCTTCTTCCGTTGCGCACTCTCACATGGTATCATCACCTAACTGAGAGCATGGAGGACCTAACCTTGTGGAGAGATGCCTCACCCATCTTCTGCTGCTGTCACCTCATCTCCAACTACCCAGGCGGCCCCTCCAGGTGGCCATTCTTCCTGCGTTTGCTGCAGACGACTCTTCCCGAGGCTGCCACGTCATCCATCGACCCCTCCTGCTTGTGTTTTCCATCAGGCAGCCCCTCCTTCAGCTGGGCGACACATCATTAGGCTGCGTTTTGCAGATCTGATGATCGTTTCCACTCCTGGCAGCTCATCTCCTACTGGCGACCCACTTTCAGGCTGCATTTTGGTGCTGGCGACTTCTTTTCTGGTGATCTTCATCAGCTATCTTTGCGTTTTGCAGATCCAGGTGTTTGTAGGCTATCACAGCCTGCGTCGTGGTGGTTGGTGACCATACTGCTGGTCATACTTCGGCTTCGGCACAATTTTCTTTGGTGTTTGGTATTTTGCAGATTGGAAGATGTCTTACCAGTTTTTAGGCTTTGACGACTCAAAGGATGAGCTCCTTTCTCATCATTCCTCTGAGCGGAGGCGGGATTATCAAGAGTTTCGACGTCGGGAGGAGCCTCCTCGCACTCATCCCTCTTCAATCCATGCATCTCAGAGGGTTCCATCTACCGTGAAGGTGTCTTCCGTGAAGACTACTTCAGCTGTGCGGATGCCTTCCTTGATTCCCTCTATTCAGGTGCCGATTCTCCCTTCCTTTCCGAAGGAAGATAAGTTGGATGGTTCCAACTACTCCCTCTAGTTGTGCAAGGTGGAGTGCATCCTCGATACATTCGACCTTTGGGAGCTTGTTTCTTCGCCCATCGACCGTCCCCCCGTGGATTCGTCAGATGGCACCTCTATGGACCGTGCAGCCTTGTGGGATAGGCTCAACTCTCGAGCCCGTTCCTTTCTTTTTATGAGTCTACATGATTCCGTTCTTGTACATGTTTACAGGTTACAGACCGCGGTGGAAGTGTGGAAGAAGCTTGCGTCTTTGTATCAGCACAAGACGTTTGCCCACAAGATTTCCTTGGAGAAGAACTTGCAGATGCTCAGTCTTGATGATTCTTCTTCCATGAAGGAGCACATCACGAAGATGACGGACATGCGAGGCGAACTAGCCTCTCTTGGTCATATGATATCGTCTGAGGATATGGCGATGATTCTGTTGACTCATCTGCCATCACCCCGCTATGATGTCTTCTACACCAGCCTCATCACCTCGAGGACCCGTGAGAAACTCCTATGGGAGGAACTTTCCCCGCTTGTCTTGGAGCATGACGAGCGACTCAAAGAGATGGGTGCCAGTGGCTCCACCAAGGCTTTTACGGCAGGTACAGGTGGCAGCAAGAAGAAGAAACAACAGAAGGAGAAGGCCAAGGACAAGGAGGAGGAGGAAAAGAAGGATGCGAAGGAGAAGAAGCCCAAATGTCCCCACTGTGGAAAGGGTACTCATCCCGAGGAGAAGTGTTGGCAGAAGTACCTCCATTTGAAGCCCAAGGAGAAGGACTCGAAGGCGGCCCCAGCCACGACACAGTCTGCGTTTGTGCATGTCTTTGTTAAGGAGGATACAGCCCTAGCTTCTACCACTCAGGAGAAGCCTTGGCTCGTGGACAGTGGAGCATCTTCACATATGACCTTCCGACAGGATTGGCTTCAGGATCTTCGTTCCAGAGAGGGCACTGTCACCATTGGTGACAATTCTACAGTTCCTGTTCGCGGCGTGGGGACTCTACCTATGTTTTCTGACAGGTGGTCTTCTTCCGCCAAAGTTCTCTATGTACCTGATTTGGGTTTTAACCTATTGTCTGTGCATGGCCTTACTCAGCTAGGTACCCGAGTCATTTTTACTCAAGATGCAGTCACAGTGGAGGATGCTTCTACAGGTAATGCTCTTTGGACGGGTACACGAGGGTGGGCTTTATACGCTCACAGCCTTGGCTGCGAGGACTTCCCATGAGCTTGGGCTGCTTTGGCATGCTCGGTATGGTCATTTGAACCTCGATTCTATTCGGCGGGCTTCTTGGAGGAAGATGGTGGAAGGACTTCCAGATTTCCCTCCTCTTCACACTTTGTGCCCTAGCTGCTTGAGGGGCAAGCAGCATAGGTAGCCTCACCCTCAGGTTGCCTCTAGGAGGGCTACTTCTCCGCTTGAGTTGGTTCACACCGACCTTTGCGGACCTATGGGCACGGCCTCCCTTGGGAAGGCCCGGTATTTGATGCTGATTGTGGACGACTTTAGTCGTTATGTGTGGCCTTATTTCTTGGAGTACAAGAGCGAGGCGTACTCCCATTTCTGCGAGTAGCAGGTGTTTATGGAGACCCAAACAACTTCCAAAGTTCGTGGCGTTCGAGCTGATCACGGTGGCGAGTTCACTTCTCACCTTTTCTCTCAGTTTTGAAGGGATCATGGTATTCGGGTGGAGTATTCCCATCCGAACACACCATCCGAGAATGGTGTGGTGGAGCGTGCGAATCGGACCATGGTGGAGATGGCCCGATCTATGCTCGAGCATAGGAGTCTTCCTCATTTCCTTTGGGGTGAGGCGGTGGCTACAGCGGTGCATATTCGCAACCACTCTCCGACTTCGGCTTTACAGGACATGACTCCTTATGAGGCTTTCTTTGGGAAGAAGCCTTCCGTGTCCCACTTTCGCATCTTTGGGTGCGATGTTTTTGTCCATGTGGACAAGAAGAAGAGGCAGGCGAAGTTCGACTCTAAGTCGAGAAAGCTTATCTTCGTGGGCTATAGCACGACCACGAAGGGATATCGGCTCTACGACCCGACGACACGGAAGGTAGAGGTGAGCAGGGGTGTGATCTTTGATGAGGCTTCGGCCTCTGAGGATCCGATGGATGGTTCTATTACCGGTGCTTCTTCGATATCGCCGGACCCCCCCCCCCCCCCCCACCTTCTCTCCCTTCTCTTCCTTCCAGGATACCCCTTAGCACCCCACCCATTCCTCCTACTACGGCTTCCCTTTCCCCTTTGGCGGATGTGACTCCTTCTTCTACGAGTTCTTCCACCCCTACAGCCTCCCCTCAAGAGTCTTCTCGGGATACACAGCCTTCTTCAGGTGAGGAGGATCTATCTTCATTTGGTGAGGGGGAGTCCCTCTCTGAAATGGGTGCTTTGCACGTTCCGGAGACTACTTGGTCTCCCTCGCAGCAGGAGGAGTCTCTTAGGATTCCCTTATGGTATCGCCGGCTCATGCAGGATTCAAGTGTTACTCACTTTCCTGCTTCTTCTACATGTCCACGTCGATCAGCCCGATTACAGGTCCAGCGGGATAGTTCACTGTGTGTGAACTATGCTCTTATGTCTCAGATTCTTCAGGATTCCGAGCCTTCCACTGTGGAGGAGGCTCTTGCACAGGATATTTGGAGACAGGCTATGCAGGCCGAGCTCGATTCCATCGAGCGAAACCATACTTGGGAACTTGTACTGTGTCCCAAGAAACAGAAGGTGATAGGTGTGAAATGGGTCTTTAAGACCAAGTATCTTGCAAATGGCTTCTTGGACAAGCATAAGGCTAGGCTTGTTGCCAAGGGTTTTGCACAGCGCGCAGGGTTGGACTACTTCGAGACTTTTGCTCCTACCACTCGGATGTCTACCATTCGAGTTATTTTGGCTCTTGCAGCTCACCACCGTTGGCTTGTTTATCAGATGGACGTCAAGTCAGCCTTTCTGAATGGCATCCTTGAGGAGGAGATTTATGTTTCCCAGCCTCCTGGTTTTCTTGTGCAGGGGAAGGAGGATCATGTCTACAGGTTGCGGAAGGCTCTTTATGGCCTGAAGCAGACTCCTCGTGCTTGGTACCAGAGGATTGACCGCTTCTTTCTACAGAGTGGCTTTCAGCGCTCCGCTCATGATCCCAACCTCTACTTACGGGTTGTGGATTTTCTTTGTGTTTTCCTTATTTTGTATGTCGATGATCTTATCATTACAGGGAGCGACACTCAGTAGGTGGAGCATACTCGGTCCATTCTTCAGCAGGAATTTGACATGACGGATCTAGGGATCCTTCACTTCTTTCTAGGACTGGAGATCTATCAGATGGCACAGGGCATCTTTATCTCGCAGCACAGGTACATCTCCGAGCTTCTTTCGGAGTTTGGTATGGTCACGTGTTGGCCTATTTCTTGCCCCATGGACCCTGAGTCCAAGCTTTTGGCAGATGGAGTCCCCCTTACAGATGCCACTCGTTACAGGTGCCTTGTAGGCTCTCTCATCTAGCTGCTTCACACTCGGCCGGATATCTCTTTTGTGGTGGTCAGCATTCATTTCAGTCAGTGCAGATTTTCTTCCTTCATTCCCTGCTTTCTCTCTCCCCTCCTCTCTGTTCGTGTTCTTCTTCCATTGCGCACTCTCACATGGTATCATCGCCTAACTGAGAGCACGGAGGACCTAACCTTGTGGAGAGATACCTCACCCATCTTCTGCTGCTGTCACCTCATCTCCAACTGCCCAGGCGGCCCCTCCAGGTGGCCATCCTTCCTGCGTTTGCTGCAGACGACTCTTACCGAGGCTGCCACGTCATCCATCGACCCCTCCTGCTTGTGTTTTCCATCAGGCAGCCCCTCCTTCAACTCGGCGACACATCATCAGGCTGCGTTTTGCAGATCTGATGATCGTTTCCACTCCTGGCGGCTCATCTCCTACTGGCGACCCACTTTCACGCTGCGTTTTGGTGCTGGCGGCTTCTTTTCTGGAGATCTTCATCAGCTATCTTTGCGTTTTGCAGATCCAGGTGTTTGTAGGCTATCACAGCCTGCGTCTTGGTGGTTGGTGACCATACTGCTGGTCATACTTCGGCTTCGGCACAGTTTTCTTTGGTGTTTGGTATTTTGCAGATTGGAAGATGTCTTACCAGTTTTCAGGCTTTGACGACTCAGAGGATGAGCTCCTTTCTCATCATTCCTCTGAGCGGAGGCAGGATTATCAAGAGTTTTGACGTCGGGAGGAGCCTCCTCGCACTCATCCCTCTTCAATCCATGCATCTCAGAGGGTTCCATCTACCGTGAAGGTGTCTTCCGTGAAGACTACTTCAGCTGTGCGGATGCCTTCCTTGATTCCCTCTATTCAGGTGCCGATTCTCCCTTCCTTTCCGAAGGAAGATAAGTTGGATGGTTTCAACTACTCCCTCTGGTCGTGCAAGGTGGAGTGCATCCTCGATACATTCGACCTTTGGGACCTTCTTTCTTTGCCCATCGACCATCCCCCCGTGGATTCGTCAGATGGCACCTCTATGGACCGTGCAGCCTTGTGGGATAGGCTCAACTCTCAAGCCCGTTCCTTTCTTTTTATGAGTCTACACGATTCCGTTCTTGTACATGTTCACAGGTTACAGACCGCGGCGAAAGTGTGGAAGAAGCTTGCATCTTTGTATCAGCACAAGACGTTTACCCACAAGATTTCCTTGAAGAAGAAGTTGCAGATGCTTAGTCTTGATGATTCTTGTTCCATGAAGGAGCACATCACGAAGATGACGGACATGCGAGGCGAACTAGCCTCTCTTGGTCGTATGATATCGTCTGAGGATATGGCGATGATTCTGTTGACTCAGCTGCCATCACCCGCTATGATGTCTTCTACACCAGCCTCATCACCTCGAGGACCCGTGAGAAACTCCCATGGGAGGAACTTTCCCCGCTTGTCTTGGAGCATGACGAGCGACTCAAAGAGGTGGGTGCCAGTGGCTCCACCAAGGCTTTTACGGCAGGTACAGGTGGCAGCAAGAAGAAGAAACAACAGAAGGAGAAGGCCAAGGACAAGAAGGAGGAGGAAAAGAAGGATGCGAAGGAGAAGAAGCCCAAATGTCCCCACTGTGGGAAGGGTACTCATCCCGAGGAGAAGTGTTGGCAGAAGTACCCCCATTTGAAGCCCAAGGAGGACTCGAAGGCGGCCCCAGCCACAACAGAGTCTGCGTTTGTGCATGTCTTTGTTGAGGAGGATACAGCCCTAGCTTCTACCACTCAGGAGAAGCCTTGGCTCGTGGACAGTGGAGCATCTTCACATATGACCTTCCGACAGGATTGGCTTCAGGATCTTCGTTCCAGAGGGGGCACTGTCACCATTGGTGACAATTCTACAGTTCCTGTTCGCGGCGTGGGGACTCTACCTATGTTTTCTGACAGGCGGTCTTCTTCCGCCAAAGTTCTCTATGTACCTGATTTGGGTTTTAACCTATTGTCTGTGCATGACCTTACTCAGCTAGGTACCCGAGTCATTTTTACTCATGATGCAGTCACAGTGGAGGATGCTTCTACAGGTAATGCTCTTTGGACGGGTACGCAGGAGGGTGGGCTTTATACCCTCACAGCCTTGGCTGCGAGGACTTCCCATGAGCTTGGGCTGCTTTGGCATGCTCGGTATGGTCATTTGAACCTCGATTCTATTCGGCGGGCTTCTCGGAGGAAGATGGTGGAGGGACTTCCAGATTTCCCTCCTCTTCACACTTTGTGCCCTAGCTGCTTGAGGGGCAAGCAACATAGGCAGCCTCACCCTCAGGTTGCCTCTAGGAGGGCTACTTCTCCGCTTGAGTTGGTTCACACCGACCTTTGCGGACCTATGGGCACGGCCTCCCTTGGGAAGGCCCGGTATTTGATGTTGATTGTGGACGACTTTAGTCGTTATGAGTGGCCTTATTTCTTGGAGTACAAGAGCGAGGTGTACTCTCGTTTCTGCGAGTGGCAGGTGTTTGTGGAGACCCAAACAACTTCCAAAGTTCGTGGCATTCGAGCTGATCACGGTGGCAAGTTCACTTCTCACCTTTTCTCTCAGTTTTGAAGGGATTATGGTATTCGGATGGAGTATTCCCATCCGAACACACCATCCGAGAATGGTGTGGTGGAGCGTGCGAATCGGACCACCATAGTGGGCAGCCACTAGCTGCCCGGCCACTTTTTTGGTCATTGATGTGGGGCGCCCATTTTAGGGCATTTTTAGGGTTTGCGCCCGTTTTAGGGTTAGGGTTAGGGTTTGTCCTTTTGCCTATTTATAGGCAGCCCCCCTCCCCACTTGATCACTTGTCTTCTTGCAGATTCCGACACTCCTCCCCCATGGTGGTGCTGCCATCATCATCAGCCTGATCTGGTGCCCTCACTAACGCTGTGGGCTGCGTGCAGGGACTGATCAGTTTCCTTCCGCCTTCCCGTTTGTATTCAGCATTCATTTCAGCCAGTGCAGATTTCTCTTCCTTATTTTCTGCTTTCTCTCTCTCTCTCCCTCCGTGTTCGTATTCCCTCTTCTGCAGCGCACTCTCACCTGGTATCAGAACCGAAGGAGAGTACATGGAGCTGAGTTTTACGCGGGCGAACACCCACAACCTTGCGTTTGCTGGTCAAGACGTCTCCAACAGCTGAGGCGTCACCTTCAGCACCATCTCCTTGATCAAGGCGGCCTGTTTTGGTGTCCACCTATTTGCGTTTGCTGTTGGCGTCATCCCCAAATTTGCATATTCAGCCTGGGCGGCCCTCCTCCAGCTTGCGCCTTGCTGTTCTGGCTGTTGTTCCATCTTCAGACAGCTCTTTTCCTGCTAGCGACCTATTCCCAGGCTGCGTTTTGAGGCAGAAGGCTGTTTTTCTCTGGTGATTGCATCGTTAGCACTTGCGTTTGACACCATCCTTGCATTCTGTGCAAGGCAGCCAGCTCAGGAGCTTTTGGTGTTTGTGTTTCGGCACCGGCAACCTTCCCTTGTTGTGTTTTGGTGTTTGCAGATATCGAAGATGTCTTCTCATCAATTTACGGGCTTTGATGACTCAGATGACGAGCTTTTGTCTCGACACTCATCTGAACAAAGGCGTGATTTCTATCACAAGGACCGTCGTCCGGAGTCTATTCCTCTTTCCCGTCCCCCTTCTATTCATGTATCTCGGCGAGCCCCTTCCAGTGGGCCGAAGATGCAGCCTTTGGTACCCCCTGTACAGGTACCCGTACTTCCTCAGCTGCCCAAAGAGGACCGGTTGGATGGCTCCAACTTTTCTCTATGGTCCTGCAAGGTGGAGTGTATCTTGGACTCCTTCGATCTTTGGGAGCTTGTTTCTGTTCCTCTTCCCCGGCCTAAGGTGGATCCCGCAGATGGGACATCTATGGATCGTGCAGCCTTATGGGATCGGCTCAATTCTAGAGCAAGATCTTTCCTCTTTCTGAGTTTGCAAGATTCTATCCTTGTTCATGTTCACAAGTTGAAGACTGTAGCAGAAGTGTGGAGAAATATCGCGTCTCTCTATCAACAGAAGACGTTTGCCCACCGGATATCTCTCGAAAAGAAGTTGTGGATGCTCGCTATTGATGATAGTCCTTCCATGAAGGACCACATCAACAGAAGCATCCTCCACTGTGACTGTATCCTGAGTAAAAATGACTGAGAGCACGGAGGAAGCTGAGGTCATGACCTCTAAGGAAGATGGTTGAGAATACCTTCGTGTTTCTTCCTTAGAGGCCATGACCTCAGCTTTGAAGGAGTGGTACTCTAAGACAAGAATGTACATGCTCACTCGTGAGGAATATGAGCTACTCATGAGGCAAGATCAAGTTGGAACTGTCGAGCTAAAAATGCAATAGAAACTGAATAGCTCTTGCTTACAGCCCCAAAACTCAAAATTAACAAACTTTCATTCCTTTCACACATTCTTCATCCAATCCTATTCCTACTCGCTAAAGATGCCATTATTTTGTTCCACCAGAAAAATGGGCAGCAAACAAAAAGAGCTCTAAAAAATGAGCATGCCTCAACTTGTCTCTTGCAGCTTCCAGGAAAGATGGAAAGAGAAACCATAATGCATTTTTCAAACCAAATGAGACGGAAAAGAAAATTTTGAATAACTTGATACAAGTAGAACTTCCAACCACTCATTTCAACTAAATGTTACAAATGATTTAATCCAATTTCTAGCACAAGCAGAATAAAAATTAACATTGAACTGGAGCATGTCTGGTAGATTTATCAGCAAAATACCTTCATAATATATATTAGGCCGATTGAATGATGATATAAGAATTCTTGGCTGGTGTAACTTCAATGATCTCACGATGTCCTCTTGGACCCTGACACAACCATTTACAGTTAAAGCTAGCAGGTTACTGTTAGATATTGATGCCTGCCTGTAATATACTGACTCTGAAATGAAAAAAGGTTTTCAGGTATTCTATTTTATAGTCAATAGTACAAATTTAAGGCTGCAAGTTTCTCTGACAGACTACGGCATTATCAAATGCAAGGTTTGAATCCCATAGGCTGCCTGTAAGCAAGCAGCTGCACCTTTCATGGGTGACAAAAGGGATTTGCTGTGTAGGCTGTGTGGTTCATTTGCAGATAGCATAAGTATTTGCCTAGAAGAATTGACTTTTTGTTGGGCATCAGTTTCTATGTCCCATCTCAATGGGAGGACTATCCCTTGAGAAGCCAAATTCTCTGTGCCCAGAGTTTGAGATCAGCTAAAACTCCCAAATAAATATGGCAGAATAGATACCCCTCTGCCACAGCTCTTCAGCCAAACTACTTGCATCAAAAGTAAATCCTCAGAAAACTCCAGAATTTAAATTACATGGCAATTACTTGAATGGGAAGCTCACTTCTTAGCAGCTGTAGCAGTCAAAGCAAGGATAGGAACATTCGGAAGTCCACTTCGCAATGTTGACAGCTGACGGTAGCTTGGTCTATACAGAATGATAAATGAAAATGTCAAAATTGAGGTGAGCTTAAAGAAAAAGAAACTCGTAGAACAATGTATAGGCAAAAAACCTGAAATCATGCCCCCAAGACGATATGCAGTGTGCCTGTCATCCAGGGCAATATAAAATATTTGCAACCTTTTATGGATGGATTTATAACAAAACAGTACTAGTGTGGGAGATAAACAGGGCCAAATACCTCATCTACTGCAATCAAGCTCAACAGACCTCTATCATGCAGCTTTTTCAACTTGGATAAAAAGCCCCCCGTTGCAATCAGCTCTGGTGTCACATACAAAATTCTCAATGAAGGCTTTCCTGAATTCAACTCTTCATAGATCTAAAAGTACAAACAAGGTCATTAGTGACACCAAACTAGTAAAAGGACAGCTCAGAAGCATAGAACTTTTTTTGGTCTACACCTGTGCCCTAGTGGATGCATGTTGTGTCGAAGAAAGAAACTCAGCACGAATGTGCTGTGACTTCAATGCAGCAACTTGATTTTCCTGTCAACATTTGACTCACCTAGTATTACATTGAATGCAACTATTGCACAAGAAAGTGCACCTGGTCAACAGAAAACAATTATCATGTACAGAGAGAAGGGAAAGGTGTTACCATTAGAGCTGCTCCCTCCAAAAGCATGCCATATGCATCCACAATATCAAATACTTTAGTCACAGGCTGAAAGCTTATAGAATCAACGAACATACAACAAAATCCCCATAAAACAGCTACAGGTCACCTATCAAAGGAGATACGACAAGGACAACTCCGTCCTTTGCAAGTGCAGGTATTTGATAACATAAAGATTTTCCTCCACCAGTTGGCATCAGACAAAAGCAATCCTGTCCTGTACAAGACAACCTGTCAATCAAGATGCAAATGTACAACCATGTGCCTAGAATAATTGAATATACTTACCAGATAAAACGGCTTGAATGGCCTCAAGTTGCCGACCTCTAAAGTTTGCATGTCCAAAGTTTTGCTGTAAAATTTTTCGAAGCTCTTCTTGTTGTGCAATTACAGTACTTTTATTTGATGAACTGGACTTGCCAGTTCTCTGCATTATTAAAGATGCCTTCATCCTTATGTCTGTGGAAAAAGTATACATGATAAGCTTGTTTAGACATCATCAAATAGGAAAGTATCCATCAAACAAAATAACAGTTTATGTTGTGCATAAACCATGCACCCTGGCCACCATGGGTAGACAATTGCTAAATGCCATCCAAACAAGATACTAGAACGACCCAAGAGAGCTTCATGGTTAACCAAGATGATGACATGGCATGCTGAAGCAGTCGTTATCAGTAGGATGTGTTTTTCCACGTTCAAGATTAACATGTCATTAACTACTAGCTCCTTGGGCAAGCAAGACATTGCATAAGTTGGACAAGACATGGGCAGGTCCATTAGTGGCAAAGTCTCAATGTAAAAGAGCCAGAGATTAATTTAATGTGCAAGCTTTACATGCACATTTAATTATTTGGAGCTTTATGAACCTTAGAGCCAAAACTTCAATTAAACTATTAAATTTGAGCAATAGGGCCAAAGTTTAGGCCAAAACACCATAATTTCAATATCTTAATAAGAAAAATAAGCTTTTATGCAAAAACATGATAAGTCAGTGTGTCAATTCTCGAAAGGTGGAGGTAGTCTCTGATCCAGTTGTGACATGCAAAGGAGGGATTGTGGCTGTTTTCACAGCATCATCGATAGACTTCTTTTTTTTTCGTAGTGGATGGATAGTCTTCTCTCTCTTCTCTGCAGTGTGCATGCAAAGACAAGCTGTTTTCTCATCTCTTCCAAGCGTAGTCAAGGTGGACTAGAAGTGTGCAAGGCTAGAAGAGGCCATGTTGTGCGTGTAATCGTCGCGGGCTAATTTGGACAATGTAAACTTGCTATATAGGCTGCATGCAGCCTTCTTGTGCTCAATGCCCACTCTTGTCAAGTGCCATGAATGATCCATGGTGCTCAAAGTTGTAAGCCTTAACATCCTAATATGACAAGAATCCACATTTGCATACCAACTCGTAGTGACTACTACACTAAATAGTCATCCCAATGGCAGAAATACTGTCAGCTTATTGTACCCTGGATGCCAAAAACCAAGTAGGGTGCACTACATAACCGATTTGTCCATCTCTAGGGGAGTGGAGATGCAACCTCCCCCTTGAGCATCAGGTAATACCCCTTTCTATGCTTTGTTGAATCTCAATGAGCCCAATCCAAAGGTTTGGCCTAAAAATGCATTATAACTTAATTAGCTCTTAATAACAGCCCCAAAACTTACCAAACCTTTATTAAAAGAAATGGGATCCTAGAAAGTGTTCTATGTCCCATAAGCCAAACCCTAATTTGGGAGGACCCATCCATCTACAAATGGACAAGCTGCCCACCCCCCAACCCAATCTCGTTTCCATCATCAGGCACCTACTGTCCAGTACCCCTATCGCTGTTGGCAACTGTTTCCAGCCTGCTGTCATCACCAGAACAGTTGTGTTTACTGCTTGCAGATCATGCTCCAACCTCTGTTTATGCTCTCCCTACTAGCACCAACTGCTGACGTCATCAGTAGACCCTGCACTTGCTGTACTGGCACTGCTACGTATCAGCCAGCAGATCTATGTTTTGCTTGTTCCAGCTTGTCACCCAGCTACCACTTCATCATCTGATCAGCATTTTGTCGATTCTGCCTTCAACTGCTCCACTAATCTAGCTTCTCCTAAGCTGCATTTGCTGCTATCTAACATCTCTAGAGGCTATCTACTACATTTTGAGATCCGTCAAAGTACGACACACTCTATACTTATAGTCTCTACCCCAGTCCTTGAGACACGAGTTCAAGGGTCAATATTTCATCTTTGCATAGTGCGCTTGCTGTATTGAGCATCATATATATATTCAGCATTCTTTATTCATTCATTATCTTACTAAGTGTTCATTGTCTTTGAGTTATCCTAACCCTAATTGTGTTCTTTATCAGTTCGTGTTTTGTTGTACAATTGTGTTTGTTATTCGTAGACAATTATTTCTTTACATGGTATTAGAGCTAGATACTCTTTGAAGAAACCTAGTTCACCACTATAGTCTCCAAAATGTTCTATGCTAAGAATGGAGCAGGAGTGGGCTTCACAACTTGTCAACAAGATCCCGACATTAATGGAAAGACATTTGACTATCATGGTGTCTATATACCCTATGAGATCTTAGGGGCCGAGAAAATTTTGATTCTCATGTATAGAGCCCAACAACAACTATAAGGTAACATTGTTTATTTACCCTTAGATTATTTACAAGTCTAATGATTTTGTAGGAAGGACGAAATCTTCGTCTGGCACTGGCTATCCTATCGGAGAAGTAGACACAAGAGTACAAACCCTCATATTCTTCCTTTCCCAACCTTTCTATAGCCTTGCTCCAAAGATTACAGCAATAAGGTCACTAAAAGCTAAGAAATTTCATATTTCTTTGCTGTAAACCCTAATTTACAACAGAAATCAAGATTTAGCAACAGCTTCGGGAAGCATGTCAAAAATTGGAAACTCCAAGACTTGGATTCAATAGGGCTGAAGCTGTTTTCAATCAAATTTAAGTGGAGGGACCAGCAAATCAATGGATTTGGGGCATTTTCCATCTCCATCAAAGCGGGTGAAGGCCAATTGACTGTCTGAAGCAAGGGGCAAATCAGATTGAAGACTTGCTAGTCATCTCAACAACAAGGGGAGTTGGAATACCGAAAGGGATTGGAAAAATCCCATTGTACATCAACTTCTTCAATTAAGTCAAAGAAATACCGAAAGGGACACTAGTTTTGGAGCCAACAAGGTGTCCATTGTCCAAGATTGTAAGTTAATTTGCATTTCTCTGTTTTATAATAAATGTTGCTATTGTAACTAGGTTGTAATCAAGGAATTACTACCCATCCACGGAAGGAAGGCTGTTTCATGGTTCCATTGCCAATATACCACTCAATCCCTTGATTTGATAGACCCGAGGCACCTAATTGCAAGCCAAAGCTTTGTGCTAGTGCTGACTTTTACTCTCAATTGAGAAATTACAGCAATATGTCTTCATACGGTGATGATGCCTCTAAGTATGAACATTCACATAGGTATAAAGAAAATGCAATGCCTGACCTTGGACAAGGCTCAGACCATGGACGACAAGCTGAAAATATTGTAGTTGGGTAAGATGCACAGCCTTCAAGGCATAATGAGACTGATGACTGGCAAAGTGAAGAGGAATTTGATGACCAATTCAAGAATCGGATGAGGACAGCAGAAAATCTCTTTGTTAAATGAAGGGGTGAGAGTGCGCAATGGCATGCAAGGTCAAGGTGTTAGCTGAAGAGAAGAGATGAGCTGAGAGTTAGAGGAAGTGAACGCAGAAATAGGTGTACCATTTTTTACGGTACACAAAGAATTAAAAAATGTACTTATATATTAGGGTACATTAAGGGTGTGTTCGCACCCGTAAGACTATACACGGAGATGAAGGGACTTTACACCCAATAACCTCCCACTTAAAGGCTCAAAGTGGTACCTTTAATCTAACCAACTCCCATTAAACGAATGCATTGCTCATGCTGAGCCTTTGCAAAAGACTTATGAGAACATTTGCAGGGTTATCTTGGGTTTTGACCTTCGTCAATGTGACAAGACCATCATCCAAGACCTGTTGAATAAAGTGATACCGAACATCTATGTGTTTGGTACGTGCATGGAACATGGCATTCTCAGCCAGACATACTGCACTCAGGCTATCACAACCAAGCACTAGAGTACGTGAAGAAAGACCAAAATCCTTGACCAAACGGCCAAGCCAAATAGCTTCCTTAGAAGCTTCTGTGGCTGAAATATATTCAGCCTTTGTAGTACTCAGTGCCACAATTTTTTGCAATCTTAAACACCAAGAGATAGCCCCACCAGCCAAAGTAAAAACATACCCACTGGTAGATTTCCTAGTGTCAAGATCTCCTGCCATGTCTAAATCACAAAATCCCTGCAATTCTAGTGTACCCTTTCCATAGCATATACACTTTTCTTGTGTACCTTTCAAGTATCTGAAGATACATTTCACTGCTTCCCAATGTGGCTTGCCAGGGTTAGACATAAATCTATTAACAACTCCCACTGCATAAGCAATGCCAAGGCAAGTTGCAACCATGGCATACATCAAAGATCCACAAGCTAATGCATAAGGTATACCCTTCATGGCACTAGCAGCTGCATCATCCTTAGGGCAATCAACTTTGCTAAGCTTTGTATGGGGCGGTAAAGGCACACCAAGAGGCTTAGCATCAACCATATTAAACCTGTCAAGTACTTTGCTGATGTACTTGTCTCGTGAGAGAAACAACAAATACTGCCCTCTGTCTCTTTTAATGCACATACCCAAAATGTGTTCAGTTGCCCCCAAATCTTTCATGGAGAAGGCTGAACTTAGCTGCCTTTTAAGAGTGTGGACAACATGCATCTAACTCTCTCACAAAGTATGCGGTTAAATCTTTCAGCCACGCCATTTGATGCAAGATTATAAGAAGTTGCCAACTCCCTCTTAATGCCATGCATCTCACAAGACTTGTTAAATTATTTTGAGACATACTCACCCCCATAATCTATTCTTATGGCTTTCAACTTAAGCCATTTTTGTGTGGTAACAAAAGCATGAAACTTTTTAAAAGAATCCAACACTTCCTTTTTGCTCGTAAGTACATACACCCATGACTTTCTACTGAAATCATCAATGAAAGTAACAAAGTACCGTGCACCGCTATACGAATTAATAAGCATAGTGTACACATCAGAGTGTACTAGGTCAAGAGCATTAGAATTTTTAACGACACTAGAGTGATAAGGAGACTTCACTTGTTTTTCATATAAGCAATCATTACAAAATTTGAGACCAGAGCCTTTTACATCAAATCTCCCTAAAGAGAAGAGAACCTGAAGGCCTTTTTGGCTCATATGACCAAGTCATATGACCAAGTCTTTTGTGCCAAAGCTCCATCTATGAATGGACTTCAGTCACAACCAAGAACTTTCCAGGTAATGCTTTACAATGCAAATAATATAAAGTCCCCTTTTTGCATAGAGCCCTTATGGACCTTCCAAGATCCACCACCAAATGTAGTAAAATACCCTTTAGCATCAAGCTGTCCAACTAATAGTAGACTCTTCTTTATGCCAAGTACAAATCTAGCATCCTGCAAAATCAGCTCTTGGCCATTTTCAAGAGCCTAGTGAATGGTACCAAATCCCTCTATCTCACATGCATAGTTATTACCCAAGTAAACCTTGCCTAGACAACTTGCAATGTATTCAGCAAATGACTCCAAAGAGGGAGTAACATGAAAAGAGACGTCGCTATCCACTATCCATGATTGTGACAGCCCATCAGGAGCTGAAAGTAAGGCATCAATTACCTCCTTTTTGGTGATGTGCATATCACCTATTGCTACCATAATATCTCCATCATTACATTAGGCTACAACAAGTATCTCTTCAATGTCACGAAGCTCTTCAATAACCACACTAGATGCAACATTTGCCTTTGGAACTTCTTTTGAGGAAGAGCTGTCATCATCTTTCTTATCATCCTTCTTTTTCTTACCTTGCTATTTCTTTCTTTCTTGCTCTTTTTGGAAGTACCGGCAATTGGGCTTTTTATGCCCTTTACGCCCACACTGATAGCATGTAACATCCTACTGTTTGCCCTTGCTTTTACTTTTGCTTTTACCTTTACTGGCTGCATTACCCCTCTTATCAGACCTGCCTCTCACATGGTAAGCTGAGCCACTGCTTTCACTACTAGACTTTCTTCTGATTTCTTCATTAAGGATTGAACCTCTTACACTATCAAAAGTCAAAGCAGGATAGTTGCTAAGTGACACAACCAAAGATTCCCAACTATCAAGCAAAGTCATCAATAAGAAAATAGCTTTCAATTTATCATCGAAAGCTGCCAAACCAGAGTCCTGCAACTAACTCAAAACCCTTGTGAAAGTACTCAAATGCTCAAATGCTAGCTTAGACTCATCCAACTCCATGTTCACAAGCTTACGCATAAGATGCACTTGATTCACAGGAGTTGTATTTTCATAAGTATCCTTAAGCTTTTTCCATATAGGATAACCTGTGTCAAGACGACGCTTGATGTCTGTAAGTACATCATCAGACACTATCATCTTAATGTATGCAATGGCCTTCTTATTAAGTCTAGCCCAATCCACATCTGTCATAGCTGCAAGCTTAGTCTCCGAGAGAGTATCTTCACAGTCCTTGAGAAACAAAATGCCTTGCATCCTATCCTTCCACAAGTCAAAGCCACTGCCATCAAACCTCTTGATTTCAAAGAGGGATTTAGTGTCACTGCTGCTAGAAGCATTTGCAGCCATTTTTCAGCAATAAGCCAGAAATTCAATGCTACAACTTATGACAGCAAAAAAAAGAGCTGAATATTCAGCTGATTTCAGTCCAATTTTTCAGCAAATATCAGTCCAAGTACATGTACAGCAGTAGAACGAATGACTTTCAGTAGTATGACTGCAATTTCAGCATACATTAAATGCATAAACCACTGCCAGGTAACTCCCACTTCAGCAATATCACCAAAAATACATCTGCGCAATCCCAGATCTACAAATGATCACTAAGACTGCTGCAACATGAATAATTAGCAATACATTAACTCAATGGGAGCTGTCTAGCAAGTGTACTACATATGTATGTGCTCGTATCATCTTTTAATACCCAAAACACCAAGAAATCTCTGCAATTTCTCCAAAATTGCACAAGCAAGAGATAAAAATGCTCAAATCACTCTACTGATACCACAATATTGCTGCAGCAATATTCCCAAAGTGCATTTCACGCATTAACTTTGCCAAAATCCACAGATTTCAGCAAAAGCCCCAAAATTTCACTATCAAATCTGCCCCAATTGCATTAATACATGTTCCCAAGAGCATAAAACGGGCAAATTTAGCAAAATTTCACAAAATTTTGCAAAAGCCCCAAAATTTCTGGGTCCAAGTGTGCATGAACAACCAATCTGACTCAGTTGAACAAAATTTTACCAATACAGCAAAAGCCCCAAATTTTATGGGTCCAATGTTGAGAAATTTTACTCAAATGAGCAAATTTTCACTAAATTTGGTGAAATCCCCGATTTAAATGTGCACAATGTTTGCAATTTCTGACGCAAATGCCTCAATCTTGCATGAGCAGCACTCAATCTGAAAAAGCCCCAAATTTTTGGGCCTAAATCTGCACAAACTTGCAAATTGAACGTGTGCGTGCGAACCCCCATCAATGAGCAAGGGACCTCCTTGCAAAATTAATGAAAATTTATAAATTGCTGATAACGTGACGAAAACATTAGCCATTGACCAGCCGCCTGTCCCGCATGCCTGTCGCCTGATGAATCTGCCTGCGCCTGTCCTCGTGAGCTGTCGCCTCCCTGGGAGCTGTCACCAGCAGTCATGCTGACTTGTACAGGCTGTCGCCTGCTTGCGCAAACCTGTCCTGTTGCCGCTTGGCTGTCGCCTACTGCAAACTGTGAGCACACGCTAGAAAACTGACGACTTGACCTGTGGGAGGTGACAACTTGCTGAAATGTGTCACCTCGATGCGCGTGCAGCCGTCTGCTGAAAAACAACCTGTTTTCTTTACACACACAAGATGAAATTGACTCGCCTTGACTTCGCGAAGCGCGCACACCTTCATTGAAGCTCTAATACCAATTTGAAGGGGTGAGAGTGCACAATGGCGTGCAAGGTCAAGGTGTTAGCTAAAGAGCAGAGATGAGCTGAGAGTTAGAGGAAGTGAACGCAGAGATAGGTGTACTGTTTTTTATGGTACACAAAGAATAAAAGAATGTATTTATATGTTAGGGTACATTAAGGGTGTGTTCACACCCGTAAGACTATACACAGAGACGAAGGGACTTTACACCCAACATTGAATTGACAAAGGATCCTCAGTTTACCCAATTTTTGAATGCTCCGAAGAAGAAGAACAAGGGCAAGAAAAAAAAGACATCTTCTAGGACAGCAAGGTGTATCGAAGGTGATGCCAAATCCTTTACTTGAAGCTCCCAAAGATGCTAATGAAGCAAAACAGTTTATACCTACAAGGCAAGAAATGCAAATGCAAGGCCATCATGGAAGTGTCAATCAAATGGATTTTGAATAGCTAGACATGCATGCTATGATGGGGCAACCAAGATACTTTGGTGGTAGCACCATTTTCATGCTATGATTGGACAAGAACCACATACGGAAATGTAAGAGCAGCACACCTACTTTCTCTTTACCGAAGTATAAAACATGATATACTCACTATCGGCCTCTATTTCTATTTGCTCGAGTGGATCCCTTGAGAGGACAACTTCACCAAATGGTTCGCAACACCATACTAGTTCAAAGCTATCCTCTGCCAATCCTAATTCATGGGTAAAGGATCCTATTTTGCATTGGTCACCTCTCATGCTAAGAGAGAGTTTATCCTTGGCACTGCAAATCCGATATGTTGGTGATCTCTTGTTTATGCTCTGTCCTGGTCTTCTGAGAGAGATTTTATCCTTGGCAATGCAAATCCAATATGTTGGTAATCTCTTGTTTATGCTCGGTCCTGGACTTCTAGGTTTTCGCCTGAAATGTCTCTCCTTCATGAATGCCTGGTCTGGATCGAGTTCCTTGCCCTTCCTAACTGGCTCGAAGGGAAGATCACGTCCTTGGCAGAGCTATGGGATTGGCAATGGGAGATCTTTGACATTCTAGAGCTATACAACACCAATGGTCTAGAGATTGTCACAAAGGTACACTTCTCGTCCTTTCCAGACACGTATTGCATCTGTATGTCTGCGGGGCACTTCGCAAAAAACTGTCCCTCTAAAGAGGAGCAGACTAAGGATGGCAAGGATCAACCAAAGGTGTACTCACCCAAGGCAGCCCAAGTCAACCTTGTTAAACATAAAAAAGAAACATCCAAATCTACAACTAGTTTGAAAGGCCAATCGAGCAAAAATAGCAAGGACAATGGTAGTGAAACGTAGAAAAGATTGTCGAGAGGCAAAACACAAATTGGGAGGTGGCTTCCAGCAGCAGCACAAGAAAGGAAAAAAGAAGCCGTCGCTCAAACAGCTTGCCCGGAAACCATTGATCGATTGCAATATTTATGTGGACCTTGAGGTGAAAGATGATTTCTTGGATTTCAATGAGTAGAACTGCAGGAGGATCAGTGCACTGCCTTGGAATGTTTGGGGCTACTGCAATGAGCAAAGAAGAGCGGCTTGTAAAGCCTTGGTGAAACCTTCTAATCCCAATGTTTCAGCTTTATAGGAAGTCAAGGTGGGTGAGGCTACTGAAGAGAGCTTGGAAATCAATGGATATCTAAGATTCACTACATGAAAGAAAGAGGAGGCACTTTCATCTACATCACATTAATGCTGAAGCCCTAGCAGGAATGGTAAAAAGATGATAGAACGATGGTGGCAACCAGATTGGTCCTGTAAGGAGAAACACTCGTAGTAGCATCAATTTATACATGTGCTAAAGGTATTCTCACATTTGCTTGTGGACATAAATAATGTCATGGACTCAAACAAGATGTCTGAGTTAACACAATCTAACATGCTTGATCTCATCCCTATTATACAAGAAGGAAGCCTGTGCAATTGGTTTCATGGCTTCAAGCAATTTTGCATGTAGCATCATCATGTGATTAGATACACCTAAATCTACATACCATTCTACATCTACCTCATGCATAGTACCCAAAATAAGTAGCATAGACAACAACTCTTCTCCATTTCCATGATCACCCAAAGCATACTTACTTTGGGAAATCTTTCCTACATGAATCTTTGTTTACTTTTTCCTACATTTGAATGCATAATGGCTTGCTATGGCACAATGATTGCATGATGCTAGTATCTTTTAGGGACTAGGCTCTTTCTTTGCCTTTATTAGCCCCCCTTTCTCTAGCATATCTTCCCCACCATTCCTAGCATGTCTCAACTCATAGAGATTGCCGCTACAGCTGATGCTTTGCTACATGGGAAGAATTTGGGCTTCCTAGAGAGTGGGGAGAAGCCGAATAAAAAGTTGTTTAAGGCTGAGAAAAGAGGCAAATCTAAAAATCAGCCTAAAAAGCGACCAAAATAGCAAAGAAAGGGTCACAAACATTGGCACAATGTAGGGAATCGATGGCTGCAAATAAATGCTTTATTTGTGAACAAGAGGGTTGCATTGTAAGGGACTATCCCAATAAGCAACAAGCTAAAAAATAAAAAAATCAAAGAGATTTCAAGGGAAAGAAGCCCAAAACATCAATGGGATTGGTACCCGATGTTATTAGTGATCAGCCCAATGATGATACTACTAAGTTGTGTCGAGTATGGGACAAAATTAGGGATCAACATGCATTGATATTCTTTGGTAATGGTGCACGAGCTAGCTTCATCTCTATAGACATGGCAGCCTATCTAAGCATTAGAGAGAATGAGATGGGACCCACGGTAGAAGTTGGAATGGCATGTAAGGGCCATGTCACACAGATCCTTGGAATTTTCATATTGCTGCCAAAAATTATACATTGGCAATTTCCCTCATGACTATCACTATTAGGAGCATTTGCATGACCAGTATTGATGCCATGAACCCCAAACACACAGGGGTTAGCAAATGCATTACTAAACATACCACTTTGTGCTCTAGGAATCATGCCAACATTACGATACATGGAATCTTCCATTCCATTTGCCGTACCCAAATACATTGAGCCTTGCATTCCATGCACTACGTGCTATATATCATAAAGATTCCATGCATATATACCCATAAATGGTCCTTGACTAGCCATCGCATGGAAAATAGATCCACCATCAAACTATCCCAAGTGCCCACATTAGCATGCATCCCTTGTTGTCCAAAACTCATTGGATTGGCATGACCAACTTGGCCTAGAATTTGCAGTACTTGCCCTATTGGCACCATTTGCTTTTGGTCATTACCAACATTGTATGCATCTTGTGGCTGAAGTGGCTCTTCTTTGGAACCTCATGCTATCCCAAAGCTTTAGAAGGTGACTTCTTCTTGTTGCGTTTGTTGTCCTTCGAAGAAACATTTTGCACTTATTGAGGATTCTTTGCCAATTTTGCAAAGAGATCAGCTCCTATCCTCAACTATGACTCAAACTGATCATCATTGTCTTCTTCCTCTTGCTGGTCATCAGTATTTTGAGGCCTTGAGGGACCCACTTCTTGGTCAAAACCAAACATTCTCAAGATGCTGCCCATGTTGCATACCCATTCCAAGATTACACATTGCATTAACCCCAATGCTTTATGAACCTTCAAACTATGAAGCATCATCATGACTTGAACCCATTTCAATAGAATATGATGACATGCATGCAAAAATGCACTAAACTGATCACAAATTCAGTAGCTTGCACACAAGTACCTCAGGTCCACCTACTCGAATGAATCGATGTATCCTAGTAATGGAACCTTAAAACCAGCCTTTCTTCTCAGATAGGGTGGTAGATGACATCATTTAACACTAATTAAGCGAGCAAATAAATTTCCCAAATCTGAAATAAAACTTTACCACAAAAATCCTGGACAGCTGACACCTAATTGGCCCCAAAACGGGTGCCCCTTGTGGTATTTCTTTAAGCTTGTATTGCTATAAATCTGTAGCACATTGAGATGTAGAAGAAATCTCTCTACAAATTCCAATTCTTTGGGCTGTCACCAATCACTCGCAGTTCCAATTCTTTGGGCTGTCACCAATCACTCGCAGTAGCAAGATCCAATTTGCCCCTTGATTCTGTCACAATTCGGGCACAACTGAATCTAGTACACTTGCATGCAGGTCGACTTCAATGTGGATGTCCAATCTTCAGTAGGTCTTCTGTAAATACTTCATTTACAGCAGCTGCTTTGATATCTAGGCTTCTATTTAATGGGCATCTTCGAGATGGCTGAGAAAAGCTAATGTCAGCTGTAAATTAGGGTTTTGACAACATAAAAATTGATGTCCACCTTCAAACAGCTAAGCAAGACTGAGAATGGCTGAGATTCAATGGTACACTTCTTGAGACAGTTGATAAACATAATTACAGCAGTAATTAGGTTTGAATTCAGCAAAACAATGCTTAATAACTTCAGATTTGTTGAGATAGGGAGAAGGACAGTATAAGAGAGAGACCCTTCCAATCTGATGACAAGGAAGTGCTGTAACAACAATGCCCTCCCGTTCTAGAGGGAGAAAATCAGGTCACTTGCTGGTTTTTAGGGCTTTGTTGCTGTGTGGAACCCTAATTTCTGCACCAGCAACTGTAGACTGTCATTGACCTCATTTTTAGGGTTTCCTGCTGTTTACAGCCCCAGAATCTGCTCCAGATCAGCTATCCCTACTGTCTTGAACCTTCAACAGCTGTCTCCCTACTCACAATTGAGTTGTCCACCCTCAAATTTGTCCGAAACAGCTCAAGATGGGAGAAAAAACAGCCCAACGTAGAAGATACACTTTGCATGCAACCCAAAATTGACCCAGACTTGACATTTGGCAAATTTCCATTTTCATTAGGGTCTCCACATGCAAAAACGAGCTGCCTAGCTCTTTGACCCTACCCTTATTAAAATAACATAAATGGTGCCATCCTTATTTTAAATTCTTAACCTCTTTGAACTTAAAAGTCTTGAAAATTTCCACAAACCTTTCTTTGAGACATTAAATCATTTAAAACTCTGACCCCCATGACACCAAAAGTCATTTCCAAGGGGAACTCAATGTGCCTAATCAAGATCTATCCTAGGTACCCCACTAGCCCCTGTGCACAACAACTTATGCCAATGTCGCCCACTGCTCAAGCCATGACAATCTGTCACTATGACTCGCATCTTAGTCTCACATTTGCAACTCACATGTGCACAACTAAGTGTCCCAACTTAAGTATCCAAAGAGCATTAAGTTAAGAATTCACGATTGTCACAAGGACATTAAGGTTTAACTTAATGATCTTAGGACGCTTAAGTTGTGCATGAGTAATGTGCACATGTGAGATTAAGTTGAATGTATGTCACGATGACAGATTGTGCTAGCTTTCGCAATGGGAAACATTGGCAAAAGTTATTCTGGACAAGTGCCAATGGGTGCCTAGTATCAAACCTTGGTCATAGCATTGAATGTTCCCTTGAAAATGACTTTTGGTATCATAGGGTTATAGATTTAAATGATTTAATGTCCTAAAGTAAGGTTTGTAGAAAGTTACAATACTTTCAAGTTCAAAGAGGTTAGGGATTTCAAATTGAGAATGAGCACAATTTAATGTTATTTAAATGAGGCCAGCGCCAAAGGCATATGCAGCTCAAATTTGCATGTCGAGGCCCTAGTTAAAATGGAAATTTGCCAAATGTCAAGTTTGAGTTAGTTTTGAACTACATGCAAGTGCATCTTCCTTGTTGGACTCTTTCTCTCTCATTTTGAATTATTTGGGGAAAAAAGGAGGGTGGAGAATTGAGTGGTGGGCTAAGAGAGGGCAGCTGACCATTCAGGACAGCAAAGGGACCTGATCTACAACACTTTCTAGGGCTCAAACCGCAGGGGCAACTACTATGCAAGCATTTCTCTCACAAGGAAGTCAAAGAATTTTCTCTAATTTGATATTCATCTCTTCTCCCCCTTGGTAGATCTGAATTTTCTCTACCTTTAACTTTTGTTTCGGACCTAATTACAACAATAATTAAGGTTTACCAGCCTATCTCAAAAAGTATGCCATCAAAATCACAACCATGCAACAAGATGATTTGCTGGTTGGCAATGCAAAAGTTTCTGTCTCCTAATTCTTCTCCCTCATCTAGACTTGATGCATGTGTCATATGGCAAAGGAAATTGGAGATTTGAGCCTCAGATGTGAACCTAATTGTATAATCCAAGACAAGGATCCTACTCAAATTTTGCCCGATGATGAGAAAAGAAAAACTCCCTGAACATCCTCATAGCCACATGCTAGGCCTCTATCTATAACCCAAGCAATAGCCCCCAAAGTCACCACCATGGTCCCTATTGTGCTATGGAATAACATCCTAAGGGCTCTCCTTCATACCTCTTGGGTCTAGGGCAATCCCATAGGCAGTGTCTCTATGTCCCTTGTGGCTCACCACATCTCGGACATGCCATTGGATCCCTGTTGTGTCCAAGCCAAGTGCCAGCCGCTAGGCTTCTATGAGCTACAAGCCATAGGAAGAGAGATTTTCCTAGGCCTAAAACTATCATGTAGCCTCCTCCAAAAGTCATAGAACTTGTGAATGTCGTAATCCCTACAAAACTTAGAAAATACGTTAAAACAAACTCATTGCCAAGGTCAACTCTAATACCTCCAACCGTAAAAGCCGTTTGCGTTTCCACAAACACCTTCCAGTCATGCAAAAGTTGAAGTATGCCTCACTCTTATACTCTAAGAAATACAGCTACATATATCTATTGAAATTGTCAACAATCAACATCAAATATGTGGCCTTCCCAAGGGAGGCTATGAGCATAGGTCAAAAGTCGGTGTGCACCAACTCTAGAGGAGCAGCAGCCGAGAAGCAACCTGTATATAAGACTGCCTATGCTACTTGCCCTATAAACAACTAGGGTACAAGGTGTGAATAGGAAGAAAATCTAGGAGTTTCTCCACTAACTTCTTCTAAGAAGCCTTGTGTATAGAGTCAAAATCCAGGTATCCATAACAGGCATGCCAAAGTAGCCCAAGCTAGTGGAAAGGCCATGCACAACATCTTGGGTAAAGACAATGCGAGTACCTAGCTATGTCAAACCATGGACAAAAAGAAGGTTAAAGCCCAAAACTAGTACATAAAAGACTTTGGCTGTTGACACCTGACAATCGAGCAAAAGGAAAATATTCCCCACTCCACGAACTCACACACAAGAGCTATCACCGATAGAGACCAAACCCCCTCTGTAATGAAGATCCTAAAGCTAATCCTGATGATCCGTCATATGAGAAGTGGCTCCACTGATGAGACATGGCTTCTTCTTAGTTGAGGAAGCAAGGGTTGTATCCTCAACCTCAAATAGATGCACAAAAACAAAGTCGGTGGTAGCAAGGGTGGCTTTTGAGTCCTTCAAACCATCCTTTGGCTTCAAATGTCAGAAGTGGATGCAGTAATGAAAGCATATAAGAATGCTGAAATAAACTGTTGAACACAAGATAGAAGAGAGAGAAAAATGAAAACACGAGAACACTGCAAAGGAGAACCGGAATCCATATACCAAACATGAGACAGTCACATAGAATAGTGAGTCAATGGGTGTGTGGGCACTGGCACCAGCTCTCTCTCTCCAACAGGGCATGCACTAGAATCTAAACATGAAGAATGACAGATTGTGAAGGAGGAAGCCTGAATATAAAGGCCAAGAATATGCCCTAAACATGTACCACAACACTTCTGCACAAACCATGCTTTCATAACAACACTCCAAGTTAAGTAATCAAGGCCGTGAAGTTTGTCATCAATAGAACAACAGGGAGGAGCCATCTCGAGAGGATAGGAAGAGAAGATAAGGAATAGAGAGAGAGAGAGAGAGAGAGAGAGAAATGAAATGAAATGATATATTAACGTCTACAAAAGGCCAAAATGACCTATGAGACAATGAGTTACAATCATATGTATGATGGTATAACTGTATAGGCAAAATATGTAGCACAAAGCAAAATAAGAAAGGAAACTAACTATGGCTATGTGTAAAACATAGAGCTCTATCTAGTAACAATGAGCTCCAAATGGTACAATCTCATGTGGGTATGGAGGGTCTAGCTCTATCTCGAGCAATAATCCCCTATATCTGCCTATGAAGGTGTCATCGGTGTCTGTTGAGGAAATGGGACATCGCCTCTGCAAAGAGTAGGAACAAGTACAGGGCCAAGGGGCAGGCCTATCATACCGATCTCTGTAGCCGAAGCTCCTCCCACGCCTACCACCTATGAGAACCCTATTGGTGGCTGATCTGTAAAGTGCGGAGACCCCGCGAATCCAACCTAGGGGAAACCCAGCCTCACCATGGTGCCCTCTAGAAAGTCCCAGTCCCCACCCTGTCATAAGCTCTCTCAAAATCCAAGAGTAGTACAGCCAATCTCTGCCCACTGTGCTGAGCCCACTCTGTCGCCTCAAAGAAGGTGAATACATTGTCCAAGATGCTCCTATCCTGGACAAAGCCTATCTATGTGTCATGGATGATGTCTGGAAGCACGGGGCGCAGTCGCCTACCAATCATCTTTGCCAATGCCTTATAGGCCACTGCCAATAATGTGATCCGTCTCCACTGGGAAAGCTCCAACCGGTAGCCCTTTGGGGAGAAGACTGATAAGGCCTGCCGAAAGACTCCCTGGCATCTGTCCTGAAGTGAAGATCTCTTGAAAGGCCATCAGCAGGGGGTCCTTCACCACTTCCCAGTATCTAGTGAAAAAGGCCTTAGAGAGGCCATCCTCTCCGAGCATTTCTGACTGTCCTATGTATGGAAAGCCTCCTCTAGTTCCTTCTCTGTGGGAGTGTCCCATCTCTGAGACGAGGGACAGGATGTGATCCCAAACTTGCTGTCTATATCGTTGTCCTCTAGCTAAGGCTGTCGCTTGCTGGAACAAGCCACTGTAGTAGTTGGTGGCGATCTCCATCACCTTGTCTGGGCTAAAACGAGTCCTCCCATACTGATCTCGAAGGTTGCGTATCTGCTCTCCTGAGGAGCAAGGCAAGTGCACTTGGAAGAACTCCCTGCACATCGTATCTCCCTTCCGCACCCAGAAAGCTGCTAAGGTGCGGAAAGAGAACTCAGAGCGCTTGTCCTCTAGGCCAGCAATGGTTGCTCGCACGCCCACCTCCTGTGCGTGGAGGATGGGATCCCCTAGTGCCTCCTGTAGTAATCTCTTCGTGGCTGCAAGGTTCTGCCGGAGTGCTCTCTCCTACTCCCAGCTCTCCTGCCTGGCCTGTATGGCTACCTCCGCATATTCTGCTCAACTTGGCTAGGGACTCTGCAATCTCCTTTGCAATCCGGTCCCTTCTACCCCACTCCTTGGTCCAAACCTGCTCTATCTATCTCGTCACCTCCTCCCTCCAATAGATCGAGTCAAGGATCCGACAGGATCGCGTGTCTAGGGCAGATGGTGGGGGGTCAAGTGTCAAGAGAACTGGGTAGTGATCAGACAAAGTGGTACCTGCCAACTGCCCTACCTGGCCTCTGTGAGAGCATCCCCACTCTCCCACATAGAACGTGTCCAGCTGCTCCAGCACGACTCCGCCTAGCCGCCTGTATCCCCAAGAGAAATCCAACGATCTCTCCCTCCTGTGGAAAGCTGGCTCTCTCCAAGCATCGCGTGCTCCTACTACCAGTGGAAAGACCTCCCATGCCTCTGCTCCTCCCAAGCCATGCCCTAGTAGTTTCTGCCTCTACCCTACTGGTCCTCTAAGGCCTCCAGGTTGTTGAAGTCTCCTCCAACGATCCAGGAGTCCACCTCTGGGAGTCTTGCTACAATCTCCACCTAGAACCTGCTGCGTGCCCTAACCTCAATAGGGGCATAGACATTGAGGACTCCAAGGCACGAGTCCCCAATATCCAATCTGATCCATAGAACCCTCCCTGCCACGATTGTCCCGTGGTCTCATACACAGGCGGTGAGGCTCAGACCAATAGAGGTGCATATGCCTCCACTCCTGCCGTGGGCAGCACTGATGGCGTACTCCCAATAAGTGTGTGAACTACCCGGAAGTACCTTCCCTACTTGCTGGGCCTGGGCAGGAGTAAGCTTGTGCTCTTGTATAAGTAAGATGTCGATCCATCCGGCAATGGCAAGCTGCAGCTCCTACCGAACAATCAACTTCCTAGAACCACGTGCTCCGCTATAGTGGAGGTTGTTCACATTCCAAGATGCAAAATGTACACTCATGGGGATACCTGTGACTGACCGAACAGACATCTATTCGGTGTGGAAGCTGCTAACGAGGAAAAGGAGCTCTGAGGCATGCGGATACGCTTCGCTGCCGGCCTGGACGGTGAGCTCCATGCCCCCATGGTAGCCCTCGGGCGGACCATGGGAGTGATGGATGCACCTGGTGGTATCACCAGGGCATCTATTAGCCAAGCTGAGAAGCGAGACCCAGTGCACTGGTACAAACGGGCCGCCTGTGCCGAAGGCCACTCGATCACATCCATTGGGGCTCTCCACACTGCGGAGGGGCTCGAACGATAATGCTCAGATATGGGACCTCAGCCCCAGCCCACCAGTTAATGTCCATCATGTAGCCTGGCCACTGCTAGGAGAAGAGTGCCAATCCTCCTTCTCCCATCCACTGGGAGATGTGATCTACCACCTAGCTCTTCACCTCCTCCTCTATCTAGGTCAACGTTCAATCTCCTGTGTGAGACGTCTGAAGGAAAAAAGCATAGTTTGGTCCATCCAATGGTGCTAGTAGATGAACCTTGCCACTCCTTGACTTGCATACCACGAAGATTCCCACCTCTAGGGGTAGCAGGAACTCTCTGCGCTCTGCAACTCTCAGGTAAGACCACGGCCCACTACAAAAGAACTCCTATGGTAGCAGCTGCGCCTGTCTCGGGAAAGTGTGATGGGCGGCATGGACAGAGGAGCTGGTGGTTATGTGGGGAGGGAGGGGGGAGCTAGACTGCCGGTGGGTGGTGGATGTCAGTGTATGGGGGTCCTCACCTCTTGTGGGGAGGGGGGGGTCACATGTGCTGGGTGGGGGTCAAGGGTACTGGTTGGCGGGGGTGGTGGTGGAGAGGGGGAGGATCGAGGGGTTGGGATAGTCAGAGATACGTGGTAGGTGTGGGGAAGGGCCAGTAGCTCTAGAGGGTGGGGGCTGTAGACTAGGGTCGCGGGGGGGGGGAAGGGTGAGGGGATGGGGGATGTGGGCCCTCGGGTGAGGTCGCCTGTGACGCCTCTGTGGGGGGTGGATGTGTAGGCCTATGGTCCTGCCGGGTGGGGTGAGGGACGGGGGGGGGTGGGGTCGGTCGCGTGGGGTTCTACCGGGGGGATGACGCTCGCCCTCCTACTCCCTGCTGCCATGGCTATGTTTGAGGGGATGGCTATAGCCCCTCCCCGCCGTCTCCCTCTCTGCAGTCTCTAGACCCATGTGAAGCTGTCCGCGTCCACCTGTGGACCTGTCAACGAAGCTACCTTGGCTCCAAAGCACATGCACTCTGCTGCCAGATGCCCAAAATCATGGCAACTCAAGCACTGCCTAGGCTGCCCCGCCACAATAACCTACTGCCTAAAGGAGTGTGCGCCTGCCTCAATCTCTAAAAACTACGGTATGTTCTTTGTCTCTTTCACTGCCACCCGTACCTTTAGGACTCCTACGGCTATCATTCGTCTGCAAAAGAGGCGGGAAGGACAGTGCCGAAGAGCCCTCCAAAGTCTTCCACAAGCTGACGATACTCTATCGCCAGTCCGGGGAAGAGTAGGGTAACCAGGTGTCTAAGGAAACTATTGTGGAGCGCAAATGCCTCCACTATAAAACCGCTATATCAAGGGATTGTGTAAATGACCCCCTTCGTAGAGGCATAGGGTGAACTGGTCACTAACTCCTGGGCTGCGTCTGCCGAGGTGAGTCGTACCATGAAGATCCCTTGCCCCATGAGAATTGCCTCCACGACCTGCGCTGTCCCGATGTGCAACGTGGAGTGAAGCCAGTCCCGAAGCTAAGCCTTGGAGGGGGAGTGTCCTACGACCTAACCAAAGATCGCTGTTTCTTTTAGCTCCAGCTCTCTGGCACGAACTGCTAAGAGTTGTTCCTCAGAGAGGACTACACGCAAGGTGTGTGATTGGGGGGCACTCGCAAAATGCGTCAGCGTCTGACCAGAGGTTTCCAGTGCACATCCCTTTTGAGAACCTACCAAACACACTCTTGTACTGCCGGAGGAGGGGTTGTTGCTGCTGCACTGTCAAGGCTGAGCCATCTCTTCACTCTCTTTGGACTCCCTTTTTGGGCCTAAGAGGGGGTGTTGAGCAATCAAAACTTGCCTGTAAATTATCATAGTTTTCTAGCATTTTTAAGCTCATTAGAACAACCCCAAAAAGACATTTTAGCCATTTTATATGACACTCTAGACAGTCGTACAACACAATAGACTTCTTCTAGCTCCAATTAGTCCTATAAGAGAAACTCCATGTGGACACCACTCTCTTTCCCTGTTTATCCCTTTGCCACCCTTGCATCCACAGCTTTCACCATCATACACACCATCCGAAGGTGCTACCCTTCTAGCAACCATCTACATCGGCACTTGCTGTTGTCAACCTGTTCGTGGACATCTCCTTGCTGTCACCGGCCATATGGCATCTCTCAACTACATTTGTCTACTGCTAGCATCCACGACACTATCTGCTGCTGTCACAACTTCATTTTCAGCATCGTCAACTCCTATAGACTATAGGTGACCTGGTTTTGAGCATTGACGACTTGTTTTTCCAGATGGGCAACCATCAGCACACTTGCCTTTTTTGACTAGGAGCTCTTGCGTTTGTTATCTGCATCAGTAAATTTGTGTTTTGATGTTTCACCACTCCATCTACAAATTCCACACCTTCATCATCAGATTTTCAGTCATCCTCATCTCCGACTAGCCCTTGCTTATTGCACGACATCACTCTCTACTCCATATACTCTAGATTTGGCGGTACTGTTGCACTCAGGATCCATACACAGAGGGGGTCATTCTCCAACACACTCCCACAAGAGTCGGTGGTTGTTGGACATCTCCACTCCTTAAGCATCACATCTATACCATCTTCTGTCATTCATATTCTGCATTCAACCACTCACCAAATTCTACTCTTCTCTCCATTCTGCATTTTTTAATTTTTCTCTAAGTTATTGTGTTTTAGTCATATCAATACATTTTGTGTTTTCTCTATGCAAACTCTAGGATGTCTACACAAGTAGAGGTATTAAGGTGATGTTGCATAACATGCTTGGGGTGTCATGGTGAGATCAGAGAGTGCGCAATGGAAGAAGGAACACACACACACACAGCAGAAGATGAAAGAAGAATACTGCACTTCCTGAAATGAATGCTGAAAACAATGATGTCCACTGATCAGTCCCTACACACAGCCCAGAGCATCAATGAGGGCACCAGATCAGGCTGAAATGAATGGCAACACCAATGTCGGAGAGGAACCGGAGATAGAGTGCTGAAATCTGCAGAAGAGAGTGTGTGTAAGTGACTGGGGGGGCTGCTATATAGAGCCCCCACCCCCCAAATCTGGCCAACCTGCTAGCGGCCAGCCAAAACTGACCAACTGGCCCTAAATCTGACTGACCTGCAGAAAATGCCCTAAAATGGGCTGCCTGCCACCCAAGAAGGAAATGCAAATACACACAAATGCTGAATAAACTGACAAAGCTCCTCTCTCTCCTGCTAGACTCTGACAGGAGCTCACAACCAGGAGATGACAGACTGACATGCTAAAATAGGCAAGCTAACACCCCCTCTCAGATCCTGGGACTAAAGGCCCAACCACCTCATGTGATGAAGCAAAGAAGCCTTAGGCAAAGGCTTTGTAAAGAGATCGGCCGCATTGTCCTCCATGGGACAGTAGACCACCGCCAGCTCCGAACCCATGACCCGCTCTCGAAAATAGTGACTCTGAACCTCAATGTGCTTCATGTGAGCATAAAACACCAAGTTCTTGGCCGGAGCTAGGGCACTGTGGTTGTCCACGCATAACTCCGTAGGACTTGTTTGTGGAAAGCCAATCTCCACCAACATACGACAGAGCCAAACTGCCTCCATAGTGGTCGAACATAAGACTCGATACTCAGCCTCTGTAGAAGAAAGGGAAACAATAGGCTGCTTCTTGCTACTCCAAGAGATAGCTCCCGATCCAAGAAAGAAGGCATATCCCATAGTGGATCGTCTCGAATCCACATCACTTGCCCAATCTAAGTCACTCCATCCAGAAAGAGTGACCCCCTCTCTATACATGATCCTGTAGGATTGAGTCCCCTTAAATACCGAAGAACATGCAAGGCAGCCCTCCAGTGATAATGTGTAGGAGTCTTCATGAAAGAAGACAACAAAGCCAGCACAAAAGAAATATCCAGCCATGAGTGGATAAGCCACATAAGGGAGCCAACAAGACACCTATAATGGGTAGCATCTAAGAGGAACTCCATCTGCCACAAGCTTGACTCAAGGTCCATGGGGCGAGGCAAGAAATAGGCCGACACTCGACCCTACAAAACTCCAAAAG
This sequence comes from Lygodium microphyllum, assembly GCF_053477565.2. Classification (NCBI taxonomy): domain Eukaryota; kingdom Viridiplantae; phylum Streptophyta; class Polypodiopsida; order Schizaeales; family Lygodiaceae; genus Lygodium; species Lygodium microphyllum. The sequence goes on along the minus strand of NC_141138.1, from coordinate 30,698,999 downwards.
AAGCTCGGAGATGTACCTATGCTAGGAAATGAAAATGCCCTATGCCACTTGATAGATCTCCAATCCAAGAAAGAAGTGTAGGATCCCAAGATCTGTCGTGTCAAACTCCTGCCTCAAAATAGCCTAAGTATGATCTACCTCTTGAGTGTCGCTCCCTATAATGATAAGATCAATATACAAAATAACCAAAACACATCGGCCACCCTCAACCTTGTAGTGCAGGTTGGGGCCATGATCAGAGCGATGGAAACCACTCTACACAAAGAAGCGGTCAATCCTTTGGTACCAAGCTCTAGGAGCCTGCTTCAGGCCATAAAGGGGCTTTCGCAATCTATAGACATGATCCTCCTTCCCCTGCACAAGAAAACCTGGAGGCTGTGAGACATAGATCTCCTCCTTAAGGACGCCATTCAAGAAGGTTGACTTGACGTCCATCTAATAAACAAGCCAGCACTGGTGAGCTACAAGAGCCAAAATAGCCCGAATAGTAAACATCCGAGCTGTAGGTGCAAAAGTCTTAAAGAAGTGCAAACCTACTGTCTGAGCAAAACCCTTGGCAACAAGCCTAGCTTTGTGCTTGTCCAAGGAATCATTTGCAAGGTACTTGGTCTTACAGACCCACTTCACACCGATCACCTTCCACTTCTTGGGACACAGAAGGAGCTCTCAAGTTTGATTTTACTCGATGGCATCGAGCTCATCCTGTATAGCTTGTCTCCAAAGATCCTGTGCAAGAGCCTCCACAACCATAAAAGGCTCGAAATCCTAAAGAATCTAACATAAGAGCATAGTTCACACAGAGTGAACTATCCCGTTGGGCTTGTAATCGGGTTGATCTGCTGTAAACGCCCCGAACAACGTAGTATGCTTAGCAATTATGATATTCGCTTGTTTTCAAGATTTAATATAAAAGAGAATAAATACTTAAAGCTGAAAATGAAATTTACTCACAATATTACAGCCATGAAAATATAAAAGTAATGAAGACAAGATTGAGAGTTGAAGATGGGCAAAACCCCCCTCCCCCCCCCCCCCCGAAGGAATGTATTTCTGCTCAACCCAAGTCCCTTAGGGAAGAGCTCAGTTACAATCAACCTGAGAGTGAGGAGATATAATTCTCACTCTCACAAGATCATGCAAAGATGTACAAACACATGCATTATCTATTATGCAATGATAAGAACTGATTTCTTTACAGTATGAGAGAAGAAAGAGGGAAAATCAGCCTTTTTTCATCGTTGATCAGCAATACATAGATAGGGCTTGCTTCTTGTTGCTAAAATGGAAGAAAGAGCTCGAGAAGGAGGTGCTGTAATGAATTTACAATCTTGTTGTCCTGTAAAACAACAGTGATAGAAGAGGGAATATGGAGGAATTTGATAATGGAGAAGTGGGGGATGATGATGGGGATGGATGGGGCCAATTTCTGGCTATCTGTGGGTGCTGTACATGAGTTTAAAGCAAAGAAAAATGATGCCAAATGAAGAAAAGCGAGCTCTTATTTATAGGAGAGGAAAGAGCTAGTACAAAAGGGGAAAGTGGAGTAGCACAAGACAAGTGTCCAGCCACATGTCATGAGATGTGACAAGTGGTGGGACACTTGGAAACTTTTGTGACAAGTGTCTTGACACTTGTCTCTTCTCTATGGCCTTCCTTTTTGGGCTGAATACTGTCAAGAATAGAAACAACCAGATTTAGTAAGCACAGTCAGAGTACAGAATTTACTATTTTTAGAATGACATCCCTATTTTTTAGGACTAGAATTTTTAGGCTAATTCGAGACTCCTAAAATTTAGGGACCTCCTAAAATTTAGGGAACCCCCCAATATGGGTGTCATATGAAAGCTTTTTCCGTGTACATCGCAAAAATGGTATCAGAATCTTCATGTGACTTTCCTATGCAAAGAAATGTGTATTTCAAGTTTTCAGCCCACACATGCACATTGTACAAGCATTTCATGATCATGCCATCTTGTTGATTGTAACTGTCTGTTCTGGTGGATCTAGCCCACACTTCAAGGCATCAATCCTTTCTGTGTGCGAGTCTAACCCTGATATGCGTGAGTTCTAGTCACAGGCGCCCAATCGGGCCATATAGGTGGAAGTGTAAACTATCTTTTCTCTAACCCACTGCGTGGGTCCACCATAACCTGTGACCACTTATCAGTGGCCAGCTCCAATGCACTTTTCTTTATATCTAATTAATACAAAGGAAACAAATTTAATAAATCATTATATAGACAAATTAATGAAAAAGGATACAAATTCTGTTTCTATAGAGTTGTGACATCTGCGTGGACCTGAAGAAGTGGCCACCGCCTCACCCCAAAAAGATTAAGGAAGACTCCTATGCTCCAGCATCGAATACCCCATCTCCAACATGGCCCGATTTGCACGCTCCACCACACCATTCTTTGATGGTGTGTTCAGATGGGAATACTCCACCTGAATGTTGTGGTCCATGCAAAACTGAGAAAAGAAGTGAGAAATAAACTCGCCACCATGATCTACTCATACACCACGGACTTTGCAAGCAATTTGCGTCCTTAAAACACCTTCCACTCGCAGAATCGGGTGTTCACCTCGCTCTTGTACTCCAAAAAGTAAGGCCACACATGATGACTGAAGTCTTCAACAATCAGCATCAAATACTTGGCCTTTCCCAGAGAGGCCATGCCCATAGGTCCACAAAGATCGGTATACACCAAGTCCTGCCGTGAAAAAGCCCTCCTAGGGGCAACAAACCTATGAGTTAGGCTGCATATACTACTTGCCCCTCAGGTAGCTAGGACATAAAGTGTGAAGAGGAGGGAAATCCGGAAGTCCCTCCACCATCTTCTTTTGAGAAGCCCGTCGAATCGCATCAAGATGAAGATACCCATAACGAGCATGCCAAAGCAGCCCAAGCTCGTGGGAAGACCGTGCTACTAAGGCTTATGAGCTTGTAGAGCCCACCCTCCTATGTACCTGTCCAAAGAGCTGCACTTGTAGAAGCATCCTCCACGGTAACTGCATCCGAGGTAAAACTTTAAAATGACATGGATACCTAGCTGTGTAAGACCATGGACAGACAATAGGTTAAAGCCCAAATCCGCTACATAAAGGACTCTAGTAGAAGAAGATTGCCTATCAGAGAACAAAGGTAAAGTCTTCACACCTCGTGCAGGAACAGTAGAGTTGTCACCAATGGTGACTATGCCCCCTCTAAAATAGATGTCTTGAAGAAAATCCTTCCTGAAGGTCATGTGAGAAGAAGCACCACTATCCACAAGCCAAGGCTTCTCCTGAGTGGTAGAAGCAAGGGTTGTATCCTCCTCGACAAATACATACACAAAGATGGACTCTGTCATGGTTGAGGTCGCCTTCGAATCTTTCTCCTTGGGCTTCAAATGGGGGTACTTCTACCAACACTTGTCCTCGGGATGAGTGCCCTTCCCACAGTGTGGGCACTTGGTCTTCTTCTCCTTCGAATCCTTCGTGTCCTCTTTCTTCTTATCCTTGGCCTTCTCCTTTTGTTGCTTCTTCTTCCGCCACCTGTACCTATAGTAAATGCCTTGGTGGAGTCAAAACAACTAGCCCCCGCCTCTCAAAGTCGCTCATCATGCTCCAAGACAAGCGGTGAAAGCTTCTCCCATAAGAGTTTCTCCTGGGTCCTTGAGGTGATGAGGCCGGTATATAAAAAACATCGAACCAGGGAGATGGCAACTAAGTCAGGAGAATCAGCACCATATCCTCAGAAGTGATCGTCCGTCCAAGAGAGACAAGCTCACCTCTCATATCCTCCATCTTCGTAATGTGCTCCTTCATGGAACAAGAATCATGAAGACTAAGCATCCGCAATTTCTTCTCAAGGGAAATCTTGTGGGCAAATGCCTTGTGCTGATACAAAGATGCAAGCTTCTTCCACACTTCCGTCAAGGTCTGCAACCTGCGAACATGTACAAGAACAGAATCCTATAGAATCATGAAGAGAAAGAATCGGGCTCGAGAGTCGAGCTAATCCCAAAAGGCTACACGGTCCATGGGGCCCCATCATCAGGGTCCTCCTTGGGACGAGCAATTGATCAAGAAACAAGCTTCATAGGTCGAAGGTGTCAAGAATACACTCCACCTTACAAGACCATAATGAATAGTTGGAACCATCCAATTTGGCTTCCTTGGGTAAATAAGGGGTATAGGCACCTAAATAGAGGGAATCAAAGAAGACATACGAGCATCCGATGGAGGCTTCTCTAACGAAGCCTTCACTGTAGATGGAACCCTTTGAAACACATGGACAAAAGGACGGGTTCAAGGAGGCTCCTCCTATCATCGAGCACGAAACTCCCGATATTCATGTCTCCACTCACAGGAGTGTCAAGAAAGGAGCTCCTCCTTTGAGTCATCAAAGCCTGAGAACTGGTAAGACATCTTCTGAATAATCTGCAATCACCAAGCAATCGGCAACACAAGACAGAAAGAGAATGTGCTGACTACACAAAAACTATCGCCAACCACCACAGATGCTGCTGCCTTGGCCTAGGAGATGCCACCTAAAGCTAAATGCAATGCCAGACAAGGTCATCTCCTCCTAAGGATGCCGCCTGCAGCCAAACACAATGTCTAATGTGGTCGCCTCCTCCAGATGATGCCACCTCAACAAAACGCAAGGTGGGGAGTGTCTAGATATAACCGCCTCAACTGCATTTGACGATAGAAGGTTGGGGGTTGATGACAGGTGTCCTCATCTATAAGAAATCTCTCCTTTGTGCTCTCAGGTAGGCGATGATACCATGTGAGATTGCACAACGGAAGAAGGAACACAAACACACACACACACACAGAGAAAGCAGAAAATGAAAGAAGGAATGCTGCACTAACTGAAATGAATGCTGAATACCATGACGTGGACTGATCACTCCCTACACGCAGCCCGGAGCGTTAGTGAGGGCACCAAATCAGGCTGAAATGAATGGCAGCACCAATGTCGGAGAGGAACAGGAGATAGAGTGCTGAAATTTGCACAAGAGAGTGTAAGTGATTGGGGGGGCTGCTATATATAGCCCCCACCCCCCAAAATCTAGCCAACCTACTGGCAGCCAGCCAAAACTGGTGGCCGACTGGCCCTAAATCTGGCCGACCTGTAGAAAATGCCCTAAAATGGGCTACCTACCACCCAAGAAGGAAATGCAAATGCACACAAATGCTGAATGAACTAACAAAGCTCCTCTATCTCTTGCCAAGACCCTAACAAGAGCTCACAACCAAGAGATGACAAACTAACATGCTAAAATAGGTAGGCTAACAAGATGTTGCTAACAATGGTGGGGTTTCTAGGAGCAGAGACAAGCCAAGGATTGAACGGTTTCCAATGTTCAAGTAGATTGAAAGTGTTAGAGATTAGTCATCCCTTGGACTAGCATTTCTCAGGTTACCATTGGTGCAGTCAGTTCTCTCGGAGGTACTCTCAAAGGGCATTATTCATTATTCCTGTCAGTCAGTGGCCATTTTCAGCTGACACGGTGTACATGCAATTTGTCAAGTCGGCCAGTTTTGGCTGGCCAACTGCATTATATTATTGCATTATTTCCTCCTATTTAGGCCCGGTTGGCAGCCTGCCCTCCTCACTTGCTTTTCAGTTCACTGGTGGGAGAGATACTGCTCGAGGAGATACGTCTACAACTCCTATATATCTGCCCTCTTCATTTGAGCATTCATTGACTGCTGATTTCTATATTCTTCTATCTCTTTTCTCTCTCCCTTTATCTCGTGTTCATTTTCTTTCAGTCTTGTCCATATGCTTTTGCATTCACTACACTCTAATAGAAAGAGATCATAGATTTGGATTAACCACTCAGTGGTGCAATTTAGTAGGAAAAACAACTGTCATATGTAGCTTGCTACAATTTGTGGGAACCTTTGAGATTATAGTCAAAGTGAACCAATGTCTAGCAAAAATTGCAAAACGTCCTGTGGAGACAATTTTTATGAAAGTGACTTGGCTTGGTTCATGTGGTAAAGCAACATAGCTAGCTGGAGCAAATTCCTTGCTATTTTTGAGCTCTTTAACATCTTTCTTCAGTTGTTGGAGAACCTCATCCTACTTTCTTTTGCAAGAGATTCAGATGGAAATATTATTATTTAAAGGACACATCCTAAGCTTTCACATGAAGTTGAAGGAGTAAGGCGAGTGATGCATTGGGAAGGCACTACGCATGAAGAATCTTGAGGCTGCTTAATTTTTCATCATCCAGAACATGTTTGCAGTGCACCTCGTATGAGATCGCAACACAAAGAATCTTGAGGCTGCTTAATTTTTCATAATCCAGAACGTGTTTGTAGTGCACCTCGTATGAGATCGCAACCTTTTTCTTTGACAATACCAAAAGACACTTTCAAACATGTTCACACCCACTCAGAGTTTTCAGCAGGATCCTGGCCTACCATGTACACAGCAGTTACAATTGGTATTATACAGGTTCCAGCATTAGACCTGCTCCAACAGATAAGTTTGTGACAAACCAAACCAATGCCCTCATCATTAGACAATTGCAGAAAGGTCTTAAGAGAGGCAAACCAAGGCATCGCACGTCCTATCCTCAGTTTTGACTGCATATTGGCTTGTTATGGCCAAAGCACCACTAGGTACAAGACAAGGCAACAGGCTTGGGTGTAGTGACAACACTATCACATTGAGTGAATCCTGCTGAAGTGACTGCCATGTTGAAGAATAAAGGAAACCAGTATGTCATTAGATCTTACAAAAAAGTATTCTTGCCTCCTAAAAGAGGTGACATTCCCATAATTCCACTAGAGCACAGCCAAAAGGTAGCATCCCACCCTGTTACACCAGCAAAAGTAAAATTCGCTCACAGAGACTGCAATGCAAAAGTTTGTACAGATGCCCAAGCTCTTTAGTGATTCGCTATATCCTTCAGGTTATTGTCAAACTCACAATCAGGGGCGGTAAGTAATGCCGCGATGGAAGATTAATAGCGAGAAACACTTTGTAAAACAAGCACACAGAAAATGCTCCTCGGAAATTAAAAACTTACATAGGGTGGACTGGAAAATGGCTATACAAGGTCGCAATCTATACATGTCAAACATGAGATGTCATTCAAGGTTAAGTAAAGTTATTCTATGTTTTTCTGGGAGTCAATGAGGGTACCTATTGGCACTTACTGTGCCACTTATTGATTGTATCAAGCAGGTCATAAGAGTGATCGGCATATGGCACACTCATTACTACCAATGTGCACAAATGATGAGGAATTCAAATTTGTGGGTGATTGTACCACGCAGGTAAGGACGATTCTCAGATGGCACACTCATCCTTAAGTGCATACCGTGTGCACAGATGATGAAAGCGAGTGTCCGACCGATAAGCATGTGAGTAGTCTGACAAAACCATCCGGGTGAAGTACTAAAACCTCTGGTTATTTTGATGCTCTTGTTGATAAAGAAAGCGCCCATGAGTTGATGCACTGGTCCTTGTATTAACTAACCTCATGACATTCAATCAGCCCTCCTGGATGAGGATGCATTATGATCGAATTTGGGGCGCCAAATTTGCAGATTAAAGGATGCTACATCCAGACGTTTGCTTGCACGTAACAGGTCATTGATTACAATTTGAAGACCCCCGGGAGATTGAGAGACTGACCTCGATGGGAGAGTTTACCAAGCGCCAACCCAACAAGCTTCCGGCAGCAATACCTGAGCAGATCGCCCAAGACCTTTCATGGATACGACTCATCTCCATTCTGCTATTGTGTAATTATACAACTATAATAATCACAATTACAATTATCATTATCATTATCATCACAATTACAAGAAACACTCCCCGCACCCACAAATAAAAAGGCCAAAAACACCCTCAACTCAATCAACTCTTGTGTTAACTCAAGAATTGATTATAATTATACAATTATAATAATTACATGTATCATTATCATTATCATCACAATTACAAGACACACTCCCACCCACCCACAAATAAAAGGGCAAAAAACACCCTCAGCTAGAATCGACTAGACTTGTGTCAACTCAAATCAACTTTTGTGTTAACTTTAAAGTAGGTGCTTTGCTCTGGTGTTCTCCCAATTTGTAGGCATGTTTCATATCACAAGAGGGTTCATGGGCACTTGAGTTACCAAAAAACCAACCATGAGAAATCCCAAAGCTTTTGTGTGAGCTGAAGATTACCTTGTATTTAACTAAGACTTCTAAGTTCTTGCAATGAACACGTTTTTGCTATTCTTTTTGTTTTATGCAAAGAGAATATTGCTCGATTTTCTTATCATTAATATTTACATGCGCATTTGAATAGTTGCAATATTTAAAAAGAAATCACCTGCAAAATTAATCGATACCACAACTCTTATAAGGAGCCTGTAGCTAATCTTGAAGACATGTTTTGTCTTCTTTAACCTCTTATGGGGTGAAGGAGGTAATAACAAATACATTTCTCCCATGTCAATGCAATCTATTAAAATATTGAAAAACAAGAGTGGTTTATGGTTGCTAAATGCTAAAGAGAAGAGCAACGCCTTAAGGACTAAATTGTTTTTAAAAATGCTAGATGTTAGAGCTATCTTGCGCATGTATAATTTTGGACCTATTTACTCATAGAAACAAGAAAGTTTATAGATCATGGAACCTTTCAAGACGTAATGTGGAAACTATGCAAGCCATCAAAAAATCAAACTAAATGGAATCTTGGCAAGTTTGATTTCCACCTTCGAAATAATCTTATACAAATCCAAATGGGAGGATTTCACAACACATTAGAGATTGAGGACATTGTTTTATGGTCATGGGCCTACAGCAATCAATTCTTGAGATTATAGGGAGAATGGAAATGTTACTTGCTAGGTATGCTATCCAATAAAGTTGGCAATCGGTTTAACCAAGATGGCAGTTGAAAGTGGTTTGAGGAGGAAAGAAAAAGCAAGGGTCTATCCAATCCTCATAGATTTTGTTAGGGGATAATCGCTCAAAAATGCAAGAGATTCCAAATCATAGTACTATTCATGCTAAAATCCAAGATTTAACTTGTCTAGTATCCAAGGAAATGGATTTTAAAGGTGCTTACAAGTAAGGTTGTCAAAGGATTGAATACAAAAGATGCTTCACACATAACAAACATTTGCAATATATGTGTTCTAAACATTTCTAGACATGTAATCACGATTACTTAGAGAACAACTTGTCTTTCGAGCTTACTCTCAAAGAGAGACTGTTTCTTTGAAGAATAATTTTGGGAGTGTTAATGTTTGGATTAAAATTAAGGAGAGAGGAATCACAAATGGAAAAAGTACCCACGGGGCAAGGAATCTTTATTGTAGTTCTTTTGGAATGGTTGTGTGGTTAAAGTCATATGGCATCAAGTTCTTCCGCACATTGACATGTCAAGCTGTGAACATGAAAATATGTTATTTTGCATCTTTGGCAACATTGCAAGCTAGGAACAAATTTGAGATACTTTCTTGCTTGTTCAACCAAGTCTTTACACTACAAACAATTTGGGAGTCCTACCAAAATGGTTCTTTTAAGTAGCAATACCTTGGCTAAAAATAGCTTTTAAAGGCCAAAGAACCAAGTTTAGGCATCATGATGGAGTGTTGCCCCAAACTTGTCTTGTTCTCCTCTTCTATGTCCTTGGCTATGTCTTGGGAAATTCCCCCTTGTAGTGCTCAAAGACTCTGAAGATGATGCATCCCTTGTTTTTTCACAGAGTCTCCTCTCTTCTTAGCATCTCCTAAACTTACTCTCTCTTTCAATTTGGAAACACTTTAAGAGGCTAATGTTCCTTTGCATTGGTGAAGTGGGCCAGGTGTCCTTGTGCTTAGATAGTGTTTTTTCCATCCATAATCTTTTTGCTTTATTCAAACCATGGTACGTGGAAACTTCTTCAGCAACCACAATCTCATAGTATTTACATTTCAAAGATCCAACCACTTTCTAACACCTTTCTCATAGATGCTCCTCTCACTAGTTTTGGACAAGCCTATAGGGGTAAATTCCCTTCCTTATATGCTTCAGGGGGGGATACTAGCAAGATGACAATAGACAGACTCAGGTTTCCACTTCCTTCCTTATCACCTACCTAGCCTATTTCAACATTGACCTTCTTCCATTCTTTAAAGATCTTCTGAGTGAACTCGAATCCGTGAATCTTGTACCAAAACCCTTTATAGAAGATGATATCCAACTGCTAAAGTTTCTGCCACTCCCCTCTTGGCATTTTACTATTAGTCAGCCAAAATCTTACCATTATTGTCCAAGGTTGCAAAGAGTCAATCCTAGAGAGAGCTTTAAGAAGGAGTCATCTACCGTTATCCCTTAGAGGCTACACTCCTAGGCCCCCCTTCGTTCTCTCAATTGTAACTAGCTCCTAGGGAATATAATAGAATGCCACTGGCGATTATCCCCATGAGTCCAAAGGAAATTTTAGAAAGACTTCTCTAGTTCATCCCACCCTTTGACACTAAAGCCAAAGGCTACAGCAACAATGAAGTCAATCATGGGAGCCAACATTGAGTTGAGAATTACTAGCCTATTAGGGTAGCCTTCTCCATCATCCATTGACGTACATTACCTTTGGCTTTATTCAAAAGCCAACTAAATCTTTGTTGTTGTGTGAGGCCCAAGCCCAATGGGCACCCCAAATACTAAAGTACTTCACCTTTTCCAATGACTTTGAAACCATGTTCTTGAATCCACTCAGGTGGGTGTTCTAACCCAAATACTATCCATGGGTGGTTTTAGTGCATTTTTTAAAGTAGACCAAAGGCCATCCACTTTGTGTTGTCCTCTAAAGTCTCAAGGCCTACTCCACCTTCATCCTTATGCATGTTTTAAAGTAGGCCAAAGGTCATCCTCTTTGCTTTGTCCTCTAAAACCTCAAGACCTACTCCACCTACATCCTTGTGTGATGTGAAGATGTCCTAGCCAATTTGTGTAGGTTTCTAGCTCTCCCTATTTGACCAAATGAAGCACCTAAAAATTTTCTCTAGTTGGAGCTAAGAGGACTTGGAGAAAGGAAATAGAGAAGTTGCATGTACTGTAGTTGAGGTCAATATGCTTTTTGTCACTATGATTCTGCCAACTAGCAAGATAGGAGCTTGATCTTGCTTTTGAATTTTTCAACAAAGTATTCAAACCTTTGTCTAGTAGAGATTCCTATGCCAATGGGTGCTCCAAGGTATCTAATGATCTCCCATAGTCTAATGACCCTAAACCCATATTGGTAGACCCATTGTTTAGGATCTCTCCATGAGAGGAGAGATATAACAATTCTATATTCTGTTGACTAACCTTCAAACCACGCACCTTCAAGAAGAGATGATATGTGGAGGACAGGTTATCCTCCTAGTCCTTCTCTGCTTCCACTATATTGAATTTGTCATTAACAAAAATTTGCATCACAAAATGACTTTCCTCAAGGAGCTTAAGTGGCCTTAGGGTGCCCCTTTAAACCAACCATTTAATCCAATTGATTAAGGGATCTATGGCTATAGTGAGGAGCAATAGTGCCAGAGAGCATCCTTGTCTTATTGATCATTCCAAAGGGCATCCTTGTCTTATTGGTTTTCCAAAGGAAAGGCTTCAAAGAGGGAACCATTAATACACACGTGCCAAAGGGTTGGAGAAAAGGGTGCTTACCATCCATGTGCAAGTAGAGCCGAAACCTAGTGTCACCATGGCTATCAAGATAAATTGTCAACTCATCCGGTCATCTACTTTGTCAAATTCCATGTTGACAAGGATAGCATTTTGGCCACTAGCAATTGCCTAGTCAATTGCAATAACAAGGTTAAGAATCGCATCTTTTATCTTCGTCTGAAAAGTAAACACATATTGCCTTAGGTTAATAGTCTTGGATAAGATGCACCTAAATCTCAGTGCCATAGACTTTGTCATTATCTTGTAGGACAAATTGAGCATGGAAGGGGTCTCCATTGCCCTAGTTTCATCTTGTCAGCTAACTTGGGGATTACTTTGATGAGACCTTCGTTCAACTCTCTCGAAATATCCCCTTCCCTCACACATGCATTGAAAAATGCTATGAAATCCTTGCCATATGTGTCCCAAAGGGATTTATAAAATTGTACGGGCATCCCATGAAGGCCCAAGGATTTGTCATCCTTCATGGATTTCAAGGCAAACTTGACCTCATCTTTTGAGAAGGACTTGGATAAGCACCATATGTCCACTTTTATAAGTGCTATTGCATACACTTTAAAGAAGGCTAATGGCTTCTCATCATACTCAACCACTCTCTCTGGTTCATACCTCATGATGGCAATAAGATGGTAGAAAAAAGCATCTTAAATTTCTTCTGTGCGTGAGACATTGACACCAATTGTGTTTTTAATGCAAGTAATGTGTTCTCTCCTAGCCTTTTTCATGAGAGCGCCAAAATAAAAATTATATGAGGCATCACCCTCTATATCCCACCTTACCTTCAACTAAAATTTTACAACCTTAATTCTATCAATTTATTGATCTTTAATGTAAACTTCAATCTCCTACAAAAGAGTAGAAAGGGCACGATCATTCAAAAAAATACCAACATCAACAAGAAGGGCAGCCCTGGCTTTGGTAGCCTAATCCATAAGACTTCTCCTCTTCTGCACGATAGCTCTACCATGTTTGTTGGATACTTCAATCACATCAAAGTTGTAGTTAACCCATGTCTTGACATGCTTACTACTCCTTGCTTTGATAGCTTGCCACACATGCTTCATTCTTCTTAAGTACTTGGGATCATCCAAAAAGGACACATTGAACATCAAACGAGGGGGTCCTTCCCTAGTACTTTGAGTCATTGTATCATAAACATTACTTGAACTAGCAAATGGTCTAAACCTATCACCTCTAGGTGTATTGTAACCTTACAGTCAAAGGACATCCACCAAGCTCCAATATTGGTGTATACACAATCGAGTTGGGTAGCTTGCTAGTAGCTATCCCTTTGGTGATTATTCCACATTTAGATAGGGTGGCTCTTACCAAATGTCAAGGCCATGTTAGTAAGTTGATGCGTGCTGACCAAAACCATCTCAAGCTGTCTTCTTGGTAACTAGCATTTTTTGACTACCATGGGAGCAGTTGTATTCTTTTGAAAGGTAGAGCCTGAGTGAAAGCACACAAGTAGAAGCAAGAGCTATGGTGAATGGAGCATCAAAACAAGAGAGAGAGAGACATTGTATGTGGGAACTCTAACAGTCAATGTGTGACCACCTTCCCTTATTCAATATTCACTAAAAGAATAGAATAAAGTGATAGTGATGGGTTTCCACCACCTATAATGTATAGGTGTGCGATCGCGATGTGTGAAGTAAATACGTGGTGGCATAAGCACAAGTGTCTTTACCCCCAACAACCTCCCCCTTAAAGACAAATATACCTCTAGTGAGGAGGGAATAAGAAAAAAAGTGACAAAGTAGAAATGTACATAAAGTACAACAAGATGAGGAATAGGCGTCATCTCATCCTACGCCTATCATCTTCCTAAGAAAGGCAAAGCGTCCTAGTGAGAGACTTTTAGTGAGAAAATCTGCAATATTCTCCTCAGCCAAGATCTTGACAAGCTCAACAGACTTGTCCTCTACCACCTCCCTGATGAAGTGATAGCATAACTCAATGTGCTTTGTCTTTTCATGGAAGTCTAGATTCCTACCAACTAAATGCACTCATAGAATCTGAATGTAGTGCAAGAGTAGCAAGCCCCAGTGGTTGCAATATACTCTACCTTAGTAGTAGATAAGGCCATGCATTTCTACACCCTGGACATCCAAGAAACAATGCCTCCAACAATAAGACATGCCTAGAGGTGGACTTCCTACTAGTTGCATGTCATGTATAGCCAAAGGCAGTGTAATCCATGACTATAGTATCTTGGCCACCATAGTAAATACATCTATCTACAATGCCTTTCAGGTACCTCATGAAATCGTTCAGGGCATCCCAATGTTGTTAGCCAAGTGTAGCCATATAGCATGCCACAACTCCCACTATAAATGCTATATTAAGGCGAGTGGCAATCATAGCATACGTCAAATTGCCCACTATGAATGCATAAGGGATCCTTGCCATCTCAGCCTTCTACTCATCTGACTGAGGACAATCTATCTGATGACTAATCTTCACATGGAAATGTAAAGGATAGTCAATAGGCTCAACATCTTGCATATGGGAGCACTCAAGGACCTTCTATATGTACTCCTTCTATGACAAGTAAAGGAGCCCCTTAGAATGATCATGCGTGATGCGCATCCCAAGAAAATGTGAGGCTTGCCCCGTGTTCTTCATCTCAAAGTTCTTCTCAAGCTAAGTTTTCAAAGCATCCAACTCATCATGAGCTCTTCCAACAATCAACATATCATCCACATAAAGTATTAAGATTATAAGGTTGCCATCACAAGCCTTCTTCATGTAGAGACACGGATCCATATCACTGCGGGAGTAAGTTTTCAACTGCATAAATGTATCAAACTTATGATACTATTTCCTAGGTGCTTGCTTAAGACCACAAAGGCTCTTTCTCAACTTGCGCATTAGGTGTTCCCTGCCATTTTCTTGAAAGCCCTTAGGCTGCTACATATAAATCTCATTGTGCAAGTTCCCATGTAAAAAAGATGTCTTAATATCCATTTGATAGAGATCCATATCTAATTGAGTAACCAAGGCTAACACTAAGTGTAGGGTAGTCATCTTGACTAAAGAAGAAAAGACCTCATCAAAGTCAACATTGTGCTCCTACTTAAAACCCTTAGCAACTAATCTGGACTTATATGCTAGTTTGGGGTGTCTAGGGGTACTCTTCAACTTGTACACCCACTTGCACAAAAATGCATATTTCCCAATGGTCAAGGGAACCAAATCCCATGTATGGCTTTTACTACAATGAATCAAACTTAGATTGCAAAGCCCTCTCCAAGAGTGACTATCATCTTTGCACATGGCCTCCTCTCATGAGTAAGAGGCTCACCAAAATTTGCTACCATAACATAGTCCATGAGGAGCGCAAATCAATCAAGCTAGCATCTATCTCTAGTAGATCGTTTGAGAATGGATTGTGGGGCATATACATCTTGTCCAACATCATGAACATATACCACTGGAACATTAGTTGCATGTTGTCTAGCTAGCTATACAATAATAGGAGGCTCCTTCTAAAAGATTGTAAACATCATGGCTATGGATAACTTTCCAAGCTTGCAGATCCCATAGGCAATAGCCCATCTCACTTGCATCCCCATAACCAAGAAAGATGCATCTCACTAACTTAGGATCTAGCTTATTGCATTTGTCCTTGGGTACATGGCAAAAAGCCTCACATCCATACCCTACTCATCGCAAAACTGCTCACCCCCATTGTTAGACCTTAGACATTTCAGCCTATACCTAGACCAGTTCTCAACAAGAGCAAGCCAATGCTAAAAGCTAGATAAGACATTTGAATTTTGCTTAATAGGATATGCCTAGACCTTATGCAAATAATCATCAATGAATGTAACAAAGTACTTTGCACCACCCAATGACTCACATGGCATGGGACCACATATATCATAATGTATAAGAGCTAGAGGCTCACCCATGTGTGTAATGCAGACTTCTTATGAGAACTATGGGTCTACTAGCCATAAAGACAATGGTCACAAGAATCAAAACGTTTGTAATCAATATATGGAAGATACTGCAAATGAGTAAGCATTTTCATTCCCTTTAAAGACATGTACCCAAGGTGATGATGGCATAAAGATACATGTGATATGTTAGCCACAACCAAAACATGGTCAATAGACTTAGACATAAGCAAGGGATAGAGGTTGCTAGCCTTAGCACCTTCAGCAAAGACAATATTCCCATGGTAATCTTTCACACGGAATCACCAAAAGCTATATAATAGCCTGCATCATCCATATCCAATGCCAAGTCATTTCCCAGTCTAACAGGATCTATCATGCTGTGATGGGACTAAAACCAATCCCTCTGCGGGGTAACATGAAAAGAAGCCCCTAAATCAAGTAGACAACACTGAGAAAAAGGGGATGAGATATCGGCCAACTATCCAGCATCAAGAGAAGAAGCTACTGAGATATACTCACCATTTGACTCAAGTAGCACTATATTTATCTCTTCAATCTTTACATTGGACTTACTAGGGACAATGCTACGATCATTAGACTTTTCTTGTACTTTGTCCTTGCCTTTCTCTTTGCGCTTATCATCACACATCTTATGGCACACTATGGCTAAATATGACCCTACTTCCAATAGTAATGACATGTAAGAGAGGCCTTATGACCAAGGGACTTACTGTTGTGAGATTGCATGTGAGATTGAGACCTTTGTAAGTCTCTACCGCAGTGATGATTACCATTCTTACCATCATGTCTATCCCTAATTGTCAATGCATGAGAAGTATAGGCTACATCTACATTCTATTAGTTCTTCTTCTCTATGAGTAAGGCACGCTCAATATATTGGAGTTTCAAACCATTCTTAGGCATATTGGCACACATGGTAGTATGAAAAGTGTCCCATGACTCAAGAAGTGTAACAAGCAAGAATGTAGAATTGATATTATCTTCAAACTAAATGCCTTGTGATACAAGTTGGTTGAAAATGGAATGAAACTCATCCAAATGAGTAGACATAGTTGTTGCCTCCTTCATGCAAAGGTCCACAAGCTTCTTCAGCCAGTTCAACTAAGATATTGGACTTTCATTGTCATAAAGATCACAAATATTTTTCCATAATTTATAAGCACCACCCTTAATGTCAATGACATTAAAATACACCTACTTTGATAATGACAAAATGATAGTGGACATGCATAGCTCATCAAGTTCTGCCTATTCCTCTAGATCATAAAGCTCATGCTTTACGCCCTATAGCTTCAATGGTTTAACCTACCTCTTTGCACACCAACTTGCCATATCTGCATCTTCTAGTATTAAAACTTATTGCCATCAAGTTTTTCAATATTGAAAATAGCACTACTAGACTGATGAACTTGCCATATTGACTATAAATGCCTACAATGAAAAGAGTATAGCCCAAAAGGATGGGCAAAAGGGCGTAAATAAAAGAAACTAGAGCTATCTCCAAACTACAAGTAGAAGAGTGCCAAAACGAACTATTTTATCTCCAAAAAAATTCTAAAAATTGTAATTACAGCAATGCTAAAATAAAGACAATAGTATATGTCAATCCAATTGTGGGAAAATAGAAAAGAAAGCAAGCTTCCACTAATAGGGATATCCAAGTAGAAATCTAAGATACAAAGAATGCAACTAGCAGTAAATAACTGAGCATAGACCACTGGTACCAAAGCATGTCACACGAATTCAAAGTGTGAGTAAACCATACATCCCATAAATATATACATCATGCATGTAGACGATCTCAAGAGCAACTATAGAGATTAGTCAAATGCACAACTGATGAAGCAAAGAGTAATGGAGCTCAATACATAACCAATATACATACATCATTGACAAACTACTAATAGAGGTAAGTGCCAATGTCCAAAGTATACAAAAGATAACTACATATATGAACTAAGATGTTTCACTATCTCAAAGAACCAAGATTTGCCAAGTAAGTATAAGCATCTCCTACTGGAAGTGAATTTGAAATGCAAAGTGATCAAGCAAAGCTCAAGAAATATACATCAAACCATCTAAGGAGCCCAAGCACATCACAAATACATCTGGGAGCATAAATATCATGAAGCTTCAATACTTGCAAGTTAATAAGCACGAAAGCTCAAAGAAATTGACCAAAGCCCAAATACATCAAATGTAGCTCAAATCCACATGCCAAAGCATGTCACAAACATATCCATGCTTATACATCAATGCTAGATATCACCATAGACATGTAGCATACCAGAAATACCATGTAGACACAATAAACATTCAAAGCATGAAGCTCATTGTTGTATGGTTGTTTCCCAAACTATTATATAGGAATAAACACTTCAATGACTAAGCTAATCAAGCTGCAAACATCCCCTATAAGCGTCAATAGAGCATAGATCAATCAAATGCTTACTGTCCAAATCAAAATTGCTATGTTTTATATAAAATAGAGAACTAAAAACTATAAATAATTGACTCTATGAGCACTTAGATCTATAGTTCTCATTGTGCTCTTTATTTCTAGCTACAGAAGAATACCTAAATTTGATATCAAATGCAAAACTTATGGCTAAAATATGAAGTATTGTCAAGCTATCATAGCTATCCATGATTGTTGCAACATGCTTTGTATCCACTCAAGATGGATAGAATGGCTACTTTTAAGCTTAATAAGCACTCAACAAGGCTCAGTTAAGCCATGGGAAGGTCCTCGACAAGTTGGGACTAAGCTGGAACAAGCTAAGAGAAGGGAAGACTCAATGCATACCAAGAGGAAGAAAAAATGGCTACCATATGAAACATTGAGCTAAAACTTCTTCATGAGCTAAAACAAATTATCGATAAATCTCCTCAAGTCCAAGTTCTGATACTAGTTGAAAGGTAGAGCTTGAGTGGAAGCGTACAAGCAGAAGTGAGAGTTATGGTAGATGGACCAAGAGAGTAAGAGAGTGAGACACTATATGTAGGAACTCCAATAGTCACAATGCATTATTGGCCTTCCCTTATTCAATAGTCATTGAAAGAATATAGTGTACAAGTGTGTAGTCACATGTGTGTGAAGTAAATATAGGGCGATGTAGGCACAAGCACCTTTACCCCCAACGTCTTCCACAAACATGTTCCAATCCCCTAAAAGGATTGTAGGATTAGGGCACAACTTATCCCACAACAAATTCCATTGTTCAATCCTTTTAGAAGACGAGTTTGTGGCATAAATTGATATACATCTTAGTTTTTCCCCTTGAATCGATATCTCGATGCCTACCATGCAGCCATCTTGGTTTGTTGTCCATAGCATTGATGTAGATAAGACCTCCTTGATGAGCAACATAGAGTCTCCTTTTCCTTCAATACATCCCTTAGTAAGGGGGATATATCCAAGTATCTACATGCTCAGCAAGGGGGACATACCCAAGTACCTGCATACTCTGCACCTCTGTATCATCCATCTTTATCTATTGTAAAGCCAAAACCTCATGCTTTCTTTTCTTTATGATGCCATTGGAGTACCATCTTTCTCTTTTCAGAGCACAAGCCATACACATTTCATGTAGTAGTGACGTTCTTCGTTAGACTCCTTTCAATAGCAATGAACATCACATAACTCACCTTCTCCTTCAATTGATGCATAGTAATTGCAATCCACCGGTAGTAAGCAGGTTTGTTTCTTGAGAAAAATCTCTCCTTGGCACGGAACTTGTTTGCACACATGCACTTCTGCCCTTGGGTTGACATTTTCCTTCTCTTTCCCCTTTGTGTCCTTAGGAGGAGTGATCGATTGTTTAATATGGCTAGTAGCTTGGGAGGGTTCTCTTATACTTCCTTCTTCTTTGCTTCCTACTTCTCCACCTTCCTAGGCCTTGAAGGCTTCTTAGATGGCTATTGAGTCTCATGATTTGCTTGTTGTGGGTGGTAGCATTCCTAGCTTCCTCCAACTTTTAAGTCAATCCTTTGAAAAATCCACACTAGCAACATAGGTAGCAGGAGTTAGGGAAGTTCCTGAACCTAACATGAGCCACCACTTCAAAACCCTTTTGGTCAAAGAGTTCCAATTACTCAAGCACTTCTTTGCACTTATCCCATGCAACACAAGCTCTCATCTCAAGCTTGAGAACCCCTAAGGTAGAAGCCTAGGGTGGCACGTATAGAACCTTGCAAAGCACATACTTGTGATAGCAGCGATCTCATCATCTAATGGGAAGATCTAGCAATGACACCCATACAGGGCACTCATGTTGCAACATAGAGTCAAGGGAAAGGATGGTGACCACATCATTGTGAGGAGCACATTTCCATTGTAGCCAACCATGCAACCCAACACACAGTCCTTCTCCTATGAGGAGCTAACCAGAGCCATAAAAAAGTCCTTGCCAATGAATCTAAAATGTCACATGAAGGCTTTGCCTTGATAACTCAGTGAGAACCATCTATTGAAATCCTCTTGTACCTTGAGGTCCATGTCCACCATATCAACACCAAACTTGGGAGTAGCACCAGCAATGTCTTGGTCCATGATGGTCCCATTGTTCAATGCTTGCTTCTTGCCATAGTGAGATTTAGAACAGCCTTCCTCACATCTTGCTTGCACACCCTCGATGCCTACGTGCATGTAGGTGCTTGTGGGAGCTTTCGCTCAACCGCCAAGACCCATGGACCGCTTATTGTTTTAAGCGTTCCAAGCGAGCTCTCATGGCCATCTCTCACCTAGCCGACGGGCCGTCAATCCTACGAATGCAGTGAACTTACCTTGATGCTTGATCGAGTACCCTCCTCTCTCTCACACTTCGGTATCTCCACGATTCTTGATGCTAGCTCAAGCATCCTCAAGCCTCCTCCATCTCCAAGCCTCATCCTCCATAGCCGCGCGCACAAGAGAAGATAAGAAGAGAGAAGAGGAGAAGGGAAGAGGAGATGGTGGAGAGCTTCACCCTCTTGATTCCTCACTCTCTCACACACTCACTCCCTCACACTCTCACAGTCCCTCTCTCAAGAGCATACACAAGCAAGAAGGAGAGAAGAAGAGAGGAAGAAGAATACTAGTTTTGCCACACCAAAGAATGAGCTCTTCATTCACTTTTCAACTTTATATACAAAACCCTACTTCCCTTTTGGGCGGTAATTCCCTTTTTCCCTTTTTTACATGGCCGGTCATGGCCTTGTTTTCCATTGTCCTTTTATCTTCCTTGCTTCCTTTTCACTACCCTTCTATATTTACAAATAGCACGGGTGAGAGCCCGGCACTCTTTTACAAGATTTTAGGGTGCACTTTTTATGCGCCTTTCCCTTTTCGTGGTTGCCTTGGTCTTTAACGGTTGTCCTTGCGCTTTTGGCATTTTCTCCTTCTTTTCCTTCCGTCGGGTTACCTTCTTTCCGCCTTTGCCCTGCGTCTTTTCCACTTTCTTTTGCTCTCTTCGTGTTGGGGTTAACATTACCCCCCTCCTAGACAAGTGCCAGTCCCATGGCACTTACTGGCGCAGGGAGCAAGTGGTGGTAGGCACTGAAGACTTCCGGGGGACAGGGGCTTGGGGTCTGCACTGGTGACCGGTTACGTGGGGGTTGGTTGGGGATGCCGCGTAGGATGATTTTGCCAGCTCGCTGGATGTTGGGTGGGCAATTAGCATTAGAGGTTGATGAAGAACGAATGCCACTTGGGTTGTGGTTGTCGACACCTGCAATTGAAAACGTGTCAGGTGGTCTCTCCCTAGGGGTAGTGCTAGTCTCTGTATTGTGCACAAGACTTAGTTTGGGAGACAGGTCGAACTCTAAGCAAGCTGAGAGTGTTGTCCTGCACTTGAGGACCCAAACTGTGAATTAGGTCTGTGTAGGTATTATATGAGTGCCGTGCGTGTGTATATTTAAATATTACGTAGTTAGAAGACTGGGCGGCGGGGGGCCGCGTGGAGCAGAAGGGTGGTAATGGGGAGATGAAGTACACCTTTGACTCTTGTTTGGAGGCGTCGTTAAGGGTGTCCCATTGTGTTCAGGGTTTGCTTGCTTTTCTTTTCTTTTCTTTTCTTGTTTTGTTTGTTTGTTTTTTTTTTTTGCCATGGTTACATGGGGGTAGCAGTACAAGGGATAACGGGAGTTCTACCCCTCATCATCCGAATGGTGGGGAAGGGTGGGCGGAGGGCGGGGGGCCTTGTTGAGGAATTTTCGGCTTAGCAAGTAGCCTTTAGTGTGGAGGCGGGTTTTAAGGGTGGTGGTGGAGAGAAAGGGGTGGTTGCACTGTGTGAACTTGCTGTCATTCATGTCTTCCAGCAGTGCACCACAGAAGGATGGCAAAAGAGGAGCACGCATCATGAGACGAGTCATGGTGGTGCTGTCTATGGCATTGGGGTCAAAATAGAGGGGTGGAAGGTGGCACTCTTGGGGTGCAGGTTCCTGGTGTACTAGGATTCTAATTAATCTAAGGTAGTTACAGGTGGTGATGAAGACTGGGTCAGGGCAAGAAGTGAATTCAGTAAGGAATTTATTTATGGAGCTGTACAAGTCGGGCAGGGTGAAGAGAAGAGCGTTCCTATGGGAAGTGGTGTTGGCATTATAAATAACGGGAAAGTCAAACCTGCCGTGGATGGACGGGTTAAAATCCACTCCTACCCTTCAAGGAAACGGCATAAAGGTGGGGTCGTTCCTTTCCGAAGGGAGGGTGTTGCAAAACGCCATCCACGCCTCCAGGTTGACGTCAAAAATGCGCTGCCTCGAGGTGGGTTGGGAACTATAGCCTTCCACTGTGCGAGGTACGTGGAGGACTTTGTCTTGCCAAAATTCGCGGTCCTCAGTCCCCCAAGTAGTTGGGTGGGCCTCACGCTCTTCTAACCATCTAGCCTTGAGCCGGGCCCCCATGGCGATGACATCCTCCACCAACTGAATGGGCAGCACCCTATTCAAGGCGGTGGGAAACTCGAAGCGTAGGTCGAAGGGGTCTCGGCTATACTCCTGCTACTCCCAGATAATCATCTCAGCGCGGTACTCAGCGGGGGAGTCTTGGGTGCGCAGCGGGAAAGGGGCAGGCTGTTTCAGGGCTGGTCTGGCCTTGAGTTTTCTTCTTGCCTTCTCCACCAGTTCCTTCCTTCGGGTGGTGTGGGCCGCTCTTCGTTCGACGGGTGTGTCATGGGGTGGCACTTCGGTTTGTTGGGGTTGAGAGGGTGGCAGGGCATATTCCTCGTCTTGAGGCCCTAGTTCAAGCTCGGGCTCACCCCCTTCTGCTTGCTCCTCCTCCTGTATTTTCTCCTTAGTGAACCCCAGGTCATCCATCTCCTGTGTTGTCAGTCCTGCTTGTGCCAGATATTTCCTTTGTTCCTCCAGGCTCTGCGGAGGGCCTCCTAGCTGCAGTGGTACGTGCAGGCCTGCCGTAAGGGCCGTGCACGCAATGGTTAGCTTTCTCTGCAACAACTGATTATTGGCCTCTTCTGTTTCTGAGTGGGTGGTGTGGAGCAACGTGTTGATGAAAGTGCGCTGCTGAGCCATCATAGCAAGTTGGGCTGCCTCTGCCTGGTTTTCAACCATCACTTTGTCGCCCTCCGCCTTGGCCAGCCGGCGTGCTAGGTCCCACACTCTCTACTCGTTATGATTTGACCATTCCTTTGCCTGCCTCTCCATGTCTTCCAGGCTTTCCCCCTGTCAGAGGGTCATTGCCATAAGCTGTTGTTGTTGGGCCTCGAGCTCCTGGTGCAAGCGGGACTGCTCTCAGTGCTGCTCTGCAATCTGCTTGTTGAGTTGGTCCCGCGTCGCCTGCAACCTGTGCACCTGTTCTGCCCTCAATTGATCCAGCTCTGCAATGTCTTGTCTAATTTTTTCGAGCTGGCTCTGCGCCTCCAAGTTGGTTGCATATAGCTGGTCATTTCTGCGCTGAAGGTGGGCATTTGTCTCCCTCTCCCTGGTGAGACGCTCCATTAGGATTTTCCTTCATCCTTCCCAGGTAGCGTCGCGCTCCTTCAGGGTTTTCAGCTCCTCCGCCTCCTTGGTGTTGGCCTCCTCCCTAAGCACAGCAATTTCTTTTTGATATTCTGTTATTTGCCTTACTCTATCCAGTTGGAGGGCAGCTTGCGATTCGCGCTCTGCTGCCAGCTCTTCCACCGCCACCCTCCTTTCCTGCCTGGCTATTTGCAACTGCGCGAGCAGCTCCTTTACATAGTCATCATAGTGGCCTGTTGGGGGTGGGGAGTGGGGCATGATCGTAGTGGTGGCAATCTCCTCCACTTTTTGTCTTTTCTCCTCTGGCCCTGGCTCCAGCTCGGTCGTCGCTACCCTTTTGGCCCCTGAGACTGGGGTGGCCCCGGCTGCTTCCCTTGCCAACTCTCTTTCCACCAAGAATTGTAGCCAGGTGACTACATTGCTTTCATCGACCTTTGGGGTGTGCATCAGGGCGGCTGTGTCAGGGGGCGTCACCTTGAGGGGAGTGGCTTGCATGGTTGGTGTGAGGAGAGGGGAGACGGGTCCTGACCGGGTCTTTTTCCTTCCCTTCTGTAGGAGGCAACGGCACAGGTTCCGGCGCACCAGTGCTGGGGCCGGGTGCTTCAGATTCGGATTGGTATGCCCTGCCCGCTCCCTCTATGTCTTTCCTCCGCTGTTCCTCGATGGAGCGACGCGTTGCCAACTCCAATTCTTCTTCTTTTCTCCTCCTCAGCTCTTCCTCAACTCTTTTTCTTCTTTCCTCTTCTTCTCTTACCGACTCTCTTCGGGCCCATTCGAGCTCCTCCTTCTCTTTTCTCCTTCGCTCCTCCTCTCTCTTTCCGTGCAAGGCTTTGGTCTGTTGCTCTGCTTTCCTTTTTGGTGCAGCCTGGCGTTCTTCCTCCTTGTCGGTGTCCGTCTCTGTTTCTTCCGACTGTTCCTCCGCCTGGGGCTGGGACTGCGACGGCGATTCGCCTCCTTTTCCGCCATCTCCCTGTTTGTCCTCTTTCGCACGTCCCTGCCCTATTGCCTCGTAGAGGATCGCATTGAGGACACCTCCAAAACCTACGGTGGAGGCCTTGGAGGATGAGGCCTTGTGGGTTGATCGAGGTGAGGGGGACTATCCTGCTATGGCCCTTCCTCCTGTTGCCAGGGCCTTTGCTGAGGCCTCAATTGTCCTTCTCACGAACCCGTTGAGGTTCACCTCATCCAGTGCCTGAGCCACGATGCTTTCGAGTAAAGGTACATTTATCCTGGACATGATGCTATTGTACCGTTGACTCGAAAATAGGGTATGCATCATTTTTGCCTGCAGCTGGATCTCTAGATAAGGGATGTCTGCCAAGTTGACTCCGTCGTTGGTGTGGACTTTCACTTTGTCCATTCCCAACATGGCATAGACGTCCCTTTTCGACTTCTTCTCCACCTTGTTCGGAAGCTCCATTGCTCTTTCTACCAGTTCAGGAGTCAGTTCAACCTGCACCTGTTTGGTGGCTCCCGCGTCCCGTACTGTGATGGTGCCCCTGTTTTTGTTGAAGGTGCGTAGGAACTCGGCGCACCGGGTATAGTCTATCCTCCGGCCCACTGCTTCCAGATACCGTTGTAAGTGGCATTGCTCCATGATCCGTCGCACCGCTGGTTCCTCAATAACCACATCTTCCAAGTTGAATATGTGGCGGAACTTCAGCTGATTGAATGCTCTGGTTTCCACCGTGAGGCCGTATCGCACCTGTTCCTCCTTCGAGAAAGGGGGTTTACCAGCTTTGTCTTGACCTGCCATGGTCGCTACCTGTACATTAAGTCAATTCACTCCTTAGTATTTTTGGCAACCAATTCGTAGGACAACCATAGCAGATTTTATCATTTATAATCATGATTTTTTCCTTTCAAACTTCTATCACCTATTTCTGCATGGCATTTTAATTTGGAGCTTTTTCATGCGTGGTTCACTTTTTAGTTTTAACTTTCATGCTTGGTTTGCTTTTTAGATTTATTGTCCCATCCCCCTTGTGGAAAAGAAAAATCCATCCCAGGATTGGGGTGTGGGTCCAAGGTGTTCAGGTTGTTTTGTGGAGGAGCCAATCGTAGAAGTTGGGGTTATATTCGAGGTGTGCAGAGTGGTCCAGGTCACAGGGTCGGATGCCTACATGGGTGATGTATGTGAGGACATCGGTGAGGAAATCTCTGGAATTGATCCGACTTGCGATGTGGAGCTCTTCTTCTGTCAGGATGCGATCGAGATAGGGGTGTCCTAAGATATGATCGTCCATGGTTCGACCTCGAAGAGTGGTTAACACTCGATACGAGGTGGGCGCGATGTATGTGGGATCATACTCGGCTGTCTTGATGGCTCGGCATTGTTCGGCGTTGGTCATTATGCGGCATCCTTCCATTGCCCATTTTAATCGAAGAGTGTACCACTGCTTCAAGAAGGGAGATTTGGTGTCTGCGAGGTGGGACAACCTTGCTGTTTCTTGGCTAGTGAGGTCGGACGTCGTGCGCGGGTCAAATGATGGGATGAGGCGTTGCTTAATGGCTTGCTCTTTGGAGACCTCGCGAGCGAGTAGCTCAACGGGGCAGAGCGTGAAGCTTGTGAGAAGGTGAATTCAAAAGTCTCCCAAGAGCAAGGCATGGTGCGCACATCCGTTGTAAGGGATTCTGCTAACAGTCCCAAGTCTAGGCGGTCATAGCTAAGGGCCAGTGCCACAAAGGTGGAGTCGAGTTGTTTGATGCAGTCCACAACATCATCCCCTGTGTCCTCAGCGAGGTCAGCGCTAGCGTTAGGAATGACTTCTGTTCATAGGAAGGCTTAAGGCCGGCGGGTGGTTGAGGTTTGCCGGGGCTAGAGGTTCTATCGGCACAAAGCTGCTGCTGGGGGCCTGTTTGAGTAAGCAACTCGGCCAATGGTCGGATGGATGGGTCGAGGTTGATCTTAGGGACCATGCTAGGGCGGTCGGCAGGGTTGCTGGGTTGCGGGCCAAGGTGGTTGGGTGATACGGCCGGTGGTGGTGGCCGGTGCTTGGGCCGTTGGGCGTGTATGACACCTGTGGGGTGACTCGCAAAGGAGTCGGATGACTGAGGTGGATTCTGCGGTTCGTGGTCTTGAAGTGTCAGAGGACAAGGCCTTGTGATTGACGTAGGAGCAGTGCCCGTGTCAGTTGGGACTTTGGGGACCCACAGTAATGCATTCCCTTCATAGTAGCCTTGTGCATGCAGTAGGATTTTAGGGACCCATATTTGCTTAACCACGCGGCGCTTGTGATGATGGCGTTTTGGTCTTCTAGGTTTAGGTTTGTAGGTGTTTTGCGGACCCGCGCGTCTAGTTCTAGGCTGATCCCGAGGCTTCTTCGGCACCTAATGCAAGCGAGTCTGTTGGGGTTTTGCCTTAGGTTTGGTGGGTTGCGGTGCATGGGGATCTGGGTGTAGTAAATATGCACGGCCCTCCTTCTTAGTCCTAGGTGCGGCTATTTCTAATGGTGGCCCGTTGAGCAATGCTGGGGTTACGAGGCGCTGGTTGAAAGTCGTGACAATAGCCACATTCCCGATTGTTAGGTGGATGCGTTGTGACCCATAATCAAAATTGCAACGGGTCTGCTTTTTAAAAGTTCACTCGAGCAATGACTCTGTGCCTGCCTCCCTGGCATCGGGTAGGACATAGAACAGCATGGGAATAGTTTCAGTCTCGATAGAAACGGCAACCCTGCATGTGCCAAGGAGCGGGTAGGATTGGGCCCCATATGGGTTCAATCTGGCTGTTGTGGGATGAAGTGTTGGTGCGCCAAGTTGGGTCCAATGCTCATGTGTCAAAATGTTAAAATCCGCCCCCTCGTCGATCAGGGCGTTGAAGGAGCACGTTTGCTTGGCCGTGACCGTGATGCGGAGGTAGGCAGGTTCTACAAGCTCGTCCTCATTCTCGCCGATTTCCATAAGTGTGGCTACTCGTATTTTAACGTGCGTTTCCACCATTGGTTGTTCATGCAGCGGGTGCGTGGGCGGATAGTACTTTTTGATTCGACTGCCGTTAAAGAAGCCCATTCCCTCTCCATCCAGTGTTTCTAGCTTGACATTACCAGTTCGGCTGATTGTGCAGACCTTAAAGGGCCCAAGACCTCTGAATTTCATCTTCTGTTTGTGTCCTTTAACTGAATAGAGGAGCACTAGGTCGCCCGGCTCAAACTCTCGTTGCTTGACATGCTTATCAAACCAGGTTTTGCGTCTAGCTTTCTCACAAATAAGCGCATGGGTGGCTAGTAGACGTACCTCTGATAGGCGTTCTAGCTTGACTAAGCGTTGCGTCCATGCCTCCCTCCCCTCCCATCGTTCTTGGAGTGCTATCCGTAGGCTAGGGACGAAGAATTCTAATGGAAGAATAGCTTCGGTCCCATAGGTTTGCCTAAAAGGCGTTTGTCCGACGGCCGTCTTATAAGCTGTTCAGTAGGCCCACAGGGCTGCCATCAACTTGTTATCCCAGTCACTTCGTGAGGCTGAGATGACTTTGGTCATGACATTGATGAGAATTTTGTTGGTTGACTTAGCCTGGCCGTTAGCCTGAGGGTAGTATGGTGAGGATTTGCGATGGATGATGAGGAAAGTGGATAGGAGATGGGCTATCACTTCGTTGATGAAATGTGTTCCCTGGTCGCTGACCAATTCGATGGGGCACCCAAAACGCGAGATTACTTGTTCCCATAAAAACTTGGCAGTTGTCCTAGCGTCGTTTTTCCGTGTGGCCCTCGCCTCCGCCCATTTGGTGAGGTAGTCCGTGGCCACCACTATGTATCTAGCCTGTGAATATTGTGCCGCAGGGCTGATGGGTCCTATGAAGTCAATACCCCACTTTTCGAAAGGTTGGCGAGCGATGACCGGGGTTAACTCCATCTGATCTTTACAAATCGGGACCCTTGTCCATTGGCACTCATCGTAGTGTTTGACAAATTGTGAGGCATCACGGAAGAGCGTGGGCCACCATAGCTGGGACTGCACCACCTTCCGTGCTGTCGTATCCTCGCTAAAGTGTCCTCCTGCAATGTCGTTGTGCGCCTATGAGAGCACATCGTGCATCTCATGCTCACATACGCATCTACGTAGCAGACCGTCTTGCCCCAGCCTATAGAGCTGGCATGCAATCAACTGATAGGGCTGGATCTTTAGGATTAATTGCCTAAGTCGTGCCCGTTCCATTGGTCGTTCGGGCAGCCCATGCTCGAGTACTTGGACTATGTCGTCTGCCCAATATGGTGTCAGGTCGGCCCTGAATAGGTCTTTTTCGCCGGATATGCAGAATAAGTGGCTGCCTGGTAATTCGTCCACTATGCCTTGTCCAGGAGCTTCTCCTGTGGGTACTCGGGACAGATGGTCAGCCATGTAGTGTTGTTTTCCCTTCCTTACTACCACTGAGAAGTCGAATTCCAGGAGCAGGAGAAGCCATCGGGCTATATGTCCTGTAGCGCAAGGTTTATTAACTAGATAGAGCAGGGCTTGATGGTCGACAAAGAAGGTGAAGGGGGTGGCAAGCAGGTAATGTCGGAACTTCTTCACGGTGAATACCATGGCTAATCCCTCCCTTTCTGTTGTCGAATAATTCATCTCTGTTTCAGTGAGCTGCCTGCTTGCAAAACTCACTGGGTAATCTAAGTTATGCTCACCAGGTTGGCACAGCACTGCCCCCATGGCGAACTTAGAGGTGTCGATGTGTACGTGGAAGGACATAGTCCAATCTAGGGGTCGTAGGATAGGTGCCGTTGTTAGGGCTTTTTTCAATTCCTCGTAGGCTCGTTGGCAAGCTTCGGTTCACTCAAAGGCAATTAGAAGCTTGTACAATGGTCTAGCGATCAACGTGTAGTTTAGTACAAACCGCCGGTAGTATCCTGTGTGACCTAATAAGCATTGAACTCCCCTATAATTACTTGGGGGTGGGAGGTCCACGATAACCTTGACCTTTGAGAAGTCCGTGGCAATGCCGTTCTTGGATACCACGTGTCCTAGGATGCAGCTGTGCTTTACCCAAAACTGACATTTCAGGGGGTTGAGAGAGAGACGATATAAACGACACCGTTCAAAGACCGCACGGAGTTTTTTGAGATGTTAGTTCCAGGCCGAATGGACACATAGGTCATCGACGAAGACCTCCAACTCCTTGTGAAGCATGTCCTTGAATATGGTGCACATGAGGCGTTGAAAGGTGGCGGGGGCATTGGTTAGCCTGAATGGCATGACTACATAGGCAAAGACGCCCCACTTAGTGGCGAAGGCGGTCTTGTGCCTATTTGCAGGGTGCACTTGCACCTGATTATATCCCGAGAAGCCATCCAGGAAACTGTAGGCTTCCTTACCTGCCACCCTCTCAAGCATGTGCTCGGTGTACGGTAAGGGGTAGTTGTCTCTCTTTGTCGTTGCGTTTACTTTCTTGTAATTGACGCACACTCGAATCTTGCCGTTTTTTTTCATCACAATGACTATGGGTGATACCCAGTCCGTGTGCTCAATTTTGTAAATGAATCCGGCTCGCATCAACTTGTCAATTTCCTCCTTGACAGCATGGGCGTGCTTTGGATTCATGGGGTATGGTCGCTGCTTGACTGGCATTGCATTCGTTGTCATGGGTATGTTGTGAGTCACAATACTCGGATCTACCCCTCGTAGCTCATCTAGAGACCAAGCAAACACATCCCGGTACTCCCGCAAAAGAGTGATGGGGCTGGATTCTTCCTTCGTGGTTAGGTCCTCGGCAATGAACACCGGTCGGGGTGTTTCTCGTTCCAGGGCTAGGTTCATCTCCTTGACCTTGGCTGGCCCTTCGATGGGTTCGCGGGTTTGCCCTTGGCGTTTGGCACTTAGCAGAACCACCACCCTGTCCCCTCTTTTGAATTTCGAAAAGCGCTTAGGGAGGTCTCGCGGCTTTCTTTGCTCTTCTAATCGCACATCGTTGGGGCGCTCTGCTTCATTCTGCCGTAGCCGTCGGCGCCTCAAGTGGATGGGTAGATCTCCCCTGGTGCGCCTGGTCGTGGGTGGCCTAGGGATTTCTGGGTCATCCTCCGAAGTAACTTCAGATTCAGAGTCGAATTCCTCATTTTCACTAGGGGAGGTGGTCTCCCCGGCGGCCGCAGTTCGGATGGTGACTCGGTTCTAAGCATGGCTGCCGTTTTTGGTTGGGTTAGGCCAGCCTGCTTAAAATCCACAGCTCCCATCTGTTCCAACCAAGCACGATCGCATTTCGCACACATGACCCCTTGGTCCATCCTAAGGGCCGGCCTCGGTTGTGGTTTTGCATCTGCTTGGATTTGCTCAATCTCTCGCCCTTCGGTATCATATTCTACTGTGTCCATCTCACCCTCACTTTCTTCATCGAAGGGTTGGCAATCTTCGTATTCGTCGCCGAAATCCGCCTCGCTGGACTGCTCATCGTTCCCCAAGGCCTATTCTGCCTCATTTTGTTGGTCGGGGACCAATGCCCAGTTGTATCTGAGATTTAGTTCGTGCACTCTGGTCCACTTCCATTCAGGTTGTTCCAAGAGGTCTTGGAGTGGCTTGAGGTTGGCGGCTGCTTTGCGCTCCAGTCAGTCCGTTAGATGCCTTAGTATTCCCTGGAGTTCTCTCCTGTTGGTTGGCACTTGGAAGGCGATAGGCTTAGGTCCATCATGGAGGCTTGCTGCCATCATGTAGACAGGTGTAGGCTGTGGTTCTCTTGGCTTGCCAACTGTTTTGACAGCCTGCTCGTACGCTTCATGATTTGAGAATGGCAAATCAAGTGTAGCGAGAACGTGCATCCAATCCCGCTCGTCCTCTGGGCAAGGGATATACTTTGTCAAGGACCCGCAGGGTTCCTTGTTCTGGGTGGTTCCTTTGAATAGAATGGAGATGGCATCCAGGTCAACTGGTGAGGTCTTCCAAGTGTCCATCTCTATTCTCACAGCGTCAGTTCGGTTGCCCAAGAAGATCAGGTTGTTACCCCAGTCTTCGATAACTCTGGCATTGCGCATCCAGGGTCGACCCAATAAGATATCATAGTCCACTCCCTTCATGACGATGAAGTTGACAGAGAACTGGATTCCTGCATTCTTCACTGGCCAATTCTTCAAGACCCCGAATGGTCTCACTCACATGCCATTTGCTAGCGTGACGTTAAACCGAGCAGTTTCGACGGGCGGGTTTCCCCACTTTTGTAGCACTGCATAGTTAAGCACACTGACCCCCGCTCCTGTGTCCACGATCCCCCTTCTCGTTGTATCCCCCAAGGCTAGGACTGGCAGGACTGCTTGCATTTCTGAGCCCTCCCAGAAGGCGTTGATGTGCAAGGACTTAGGGTTTGAGTGTAGCGTCAAACTTGGCAAGTGCATTTCCGCATCCTGGTCTTGAGCATTTCCCGGGGCTTGCTCGTGTGGTCTTTCGATCCACTGTTTGAGGTCCTGCCACAGGGTAGAGTGCTGCCTGAGCAGCTCTCCCAGTGCAACCGTTACAGGGGTGGTCACTAGTGTGGTTAGGAGATTGCTAAACACCTGTCCTGCCCTATGTTCAGACTGTCCGGACCAATGGCCACAGCTGTCCTGTGGTTCTATTACGTCTAGGCTTGGCCTTGTCCTTGTTGGTACTGCTTGTGGCGTAGCCGTCTAGGCAGACTTAGGGTGGGGTAGCGATGACGGCACACTCATGCTGGAGAGGTCCTCAATCTCATCCTCCGTGATGGGCTCGACATCCTTGAGGTGCTATTGAGCCTCCCTCACCCATTCCTTTACCTTTTCTATGGCTTCCAATTGCTGCCTGGGGTGTGGGTATTCCCCTACCTTAGTGCTCTCCTGTTGGGCAGTTCTAGGGGCTGAAGTTTCTGCCTTTGCATCTGAGACTTTCTTGCCGTGGGGCAAGGTCGTAATGCTGTCAGTTTTTAATGCGACCTTAGCCTCTGACCTCTTCTTTTTCCGTCTACGGCTTTTCTTTACTACCGAGGTAGCGTCGAGATTGCTAGATCCTGGCAGAGAGATGCCGGCCTGCTTCGTTTGTGCTCGGGTCATCACTCGTAGGGGGATAGGTGTGGCCTCCCCATTGGGGTTTTCAACACCAAACAGTCCCAGCGGGACATATGGCAAATTAGCTGTACCAGAAGGTGGCTTCCGTTTTGGGCAATCTATGAAAAGATGAGTGATTCCGCACTCTGCACACCTTTGGTCGGCTTTGTCCCTATTTTGCTACTCTCTTTCTGGGCATCGTGATGAGACGTGACCGGGATGTCCACATGTCCAACAAGTGACCGGGTAGAGACCGGGATGTCCACATGTCCAACAAGTCCCTCCCAGGCCTCTACCCCGTCCTCGTCCTAGTGCCATCACCGGTATTGGTCGGTAATCCATGAGGATTGCATTGCCCTCGTCGTCATGCGAGACGTAAAGGTATATGTAGGTTTCTTCGTCACTGGGATCCTCTACGTAATGCACAGGAGCATCACTCGGTGGGTGGGTCACATAGGGACTAGGCGGCCTAGGAATACCGGTAGGATTTATGTCCAGCCTAGGGACCGCTAGCTTCGTGTCGTTAGGTGCTGGTAGGGCAAGAGGAGCTCCCCTTCCATAGAATGGCTGTGGCTTGTTAGCCGGATAGAGCTCGCCGTAGGGCTGCATGTATGATAGTCTTCGTGGTAGTCTGCAGTGCGGCATCATGGCCGAACCTTCCGCAGTTAGTGCAGGGTCTTGACCTAGGGTCATGACATTCTGCTGGCAGGTGGTTTCCTTCGCAGTACACGCACTGGGCGTGCGGACGCGTAGGTCGCCTTAACATGTCCTGTATTTTGGCCAGTTCTGTCTTGACCTCGGCCAAGCCATGGTCTGTCTCGGCGGCCTTCCCCTTATCGTGGGATGATGCGTTGGATCGCTCGCTAGAGGTTGGCGTTCGTTCTAAACTCCGTGGGTTGATTTCTTCAGGGTTCGAGCTCTTGGAGCTCCGCTCCCTCAGCTGGTCATCGACCCTAATGGCCTCCTCAAAAACCCTAGCCACCACGTCCCTTTGCAAGCTCGAATTACCCGCTAGTTCTTTGTACAATTCTTCATCTCGAATCCCGCTGATGAACACGGTTGACACTGCCCTGTCAGTCAGTCTTTCGCCCAAGGGGATTCTCTTAAGGAAACTTCTAACGTGGGTCACGTAGTCACGGATGCCCTCCTTCTCCTTCTGCTTGATGTTCATCAGACGCACTAGCAGGTTGTCAGAGTATCCGGGTTCGGCAAACCTCTTGACGAAGAGGTCCTTGAGGTTATTGAAGTTGGCTCGTTCTATATCATCTAGACTCGTATACCACGTCCTACCCTTATCGCTTAAGCAAAGTCTGAATGCTTGTGAACGTTGGGTCTGGTCGTTGAGGCCATTGGCTTCGCAGACCTGCTCGACAAAGCTGTACGGGCCGTCCGGTGGTTGGTACTTGTCGTGTTGCTTAGCGACAATAGGTATTTTGGCTTGGCTCTTTGAACCCTGGGTTGCCCCTAGTCCTGCAAGTAGCGAGGTTGCTAGCGTAGCGGTATTTTGTTCCGCTGCGGTGTTATCGAGCAGTCGTTTCATGAGGAGCTCGCCCAGTGTCAGGTCTCCCTCGAGTGCTCTTTCCTGGTCTGTTCGGTTTCGGCCAGCCAAGTTCAACACTCGCTGCACCTCATGCAACTCCATGCTTTACCTTAGGCTCCTGGCTTGTTGGTCCCTATTATAGTCTGCTATGCCCTGCAATGCCTTGCGGGCTAGCCTCCTCTCCTCCTCTAGGTCTGCAATGATTGCCTCCGCCGTCCTGCCATGGTGTTCATACCTGGCATGCGCATCGTAACTGCTCACCATTTGCTGTATGGCTTCCAGAAATGCGCTAACATCTAGCTCCCCTGCAAACCGATGATCTGAACCTCCCTCTGTCATGGTAAAATTCTTGCGCCTGGTTGTTAGTCAGATCCTTGTCGTTGTTGCTCCTTGCTTGATCCTGCCCTGTGCTCTGTGCGTCTATTACGCTTGGGTTTTCTCCTAGTGGTGGGTTTTTTGGCAATTTATCTGAGTGAGTTCTTTTTAATTTTTGAATGCAGTGCTCAACTTAGGGTCACTTGTAAGTGTGTTGTCCCTCGTGCACTCGTGCTCAAACAGGCTTTCGACTTTCCTAAGTGTTCTTCAAGTGCGGAAATTCAATCAGAGTGCTGTGAGTGCTTTCCTTGCGTCTTACTTGCTCATTTTGGGCCTGACAGGCTTGCTACTCTAGTCCTGGCTGCCTTATGGGTCACAGGGCCCTATGCTGCTTCCTGTTGCTCACATGGGGGTGGGTCACTAGGGGAGTGCCCCAGTGTGTCCCTGGATGGGTCACGTTTTGTTTTGGTTTGACTCTGGGAATCGGACGTCCGATTTACCAGTGGTCCGATTGTGGGGATCAGACCAGGTATGTTAGGGCGAAGTGGGGGTCTTAGGGTCCGCGTGTCCGATTCTCAAGAATCGGACGGGCGAGTGTGCGAGGAATCGGTCCGATTCTAGGAGGTCCGATCGGACCGGTCGATCCGATTCCTTCTGGTCCGATTATGGATGGATCCGATTCTAGGGATCAGACTAGACATGGTCCGACTGGTGACGTGCATTACTCCGTCCGATCGGACCGGGTGGGTCCGAGTCAGAGCGTCCGAGTGGTCCAAGTAGTTGAGTCGGATAAGTTGGTCTGAGCGTCCGATTCTAACAAAAGGCGACGGTCGGTCCGAATGCCACGTGGCACGTCCAATCGGACCAGTTAGTTCGAGTCTAGTGATTGAATGGGTTGTTCCGATCGGACGACTGACCCAGTGTCCGATTCCGCCGGTCCGATGGGTCACGCACACCGATTTGCTCGATTTTCACTAGGTGTATTATCCTATTGGTCATGCGATTACCCCGCGACAGAGCTGAAGTGGGGCAGATGAGATCGATTACCTGAAGTCGCCGAATGCGATGTCCTCCTAGCTCCAGTCGATCGGACAGCTGCCCAGCTCGCTCACTCTCTCACTCTCTGTCTCTTTCGCTCTCTGTTGGTTGGAAATGGGGTCCTCTTGCCCTCCCAAAGTTTTATACCCTGCTAGTTCTGCCCTACACACTACAGGTTCCTTCCCTGGCGTTTCCTATGCCGTTACCTTGCATCTACTCCATTTTTTCCCTTTGTTCCTGTGATTTTTCCCCTGTTTCACAGCAGCAGCCCTCTGCCTTTTCGTGTGTGATTTCCTATTGCTAATCTATCCTAAACACATCCTGAATCGAAAGCAAAACACTGAACTAATTTCTCCATGTTTTCCAGTCATTAATAACTAGATTGTTCCAAAACACTTACCTGTTCTGAAGATCAAAAACACCAGACTTCCTACCTATCTCAAGCTCCGTTTCAGGGTGAATGCCCTACTTCAATGCTCGATATGGGGCGCGCGAGTGCTCGAGCTTAAATTCGTTGGTCCCGGCAAAACGAAACCAAAATGTGGGAGCTTTCGCTCAACCGCCAAGACCCACGGACTGCTTATTGTTTCAAGCGTTCCAAGCGAGCTATCATGGCCATCTCTCACCTAGCCGACGCGCCGTCAATCCTACAAATGCAGTGAACTTACCTTGATGCTTGATCGAGTACCCTCCTCTCTCTCACACTTCGGTAGCTCCACGATTCTTGATGCTAGCTCAAGCATCCCCAAGCCTCCTCCATCTCCAAGCCTCATCCTCCATAGCCGCGCGCACAAGAGAAGATAAGAAGAGAGAAGAGGAGAAGGGAAGAGGAGATGGTGGAGAGCTTCACCCTCTTGATTCCTCACTCTCTCACACACTCACTCCCTCACACTCCCTCTCTCAAGAGCATACATAAGCAAGAAGGAGAGAAGAAGAGAGGAAGAAGAAGACTAGTTTTGCCACACCAAAGAATGAGCTCTTCATTCACTTTTCAACTTTATATACAAAACCCTACTTTCCTTTTGGGCTGTCATTCCCTTTTTCCCTTTTTTACATGGCCGGTCATAGCCTAGGCCCTGTTTTCCATTGTCCTTTTATCTTCCTTGCTTCCTTTTCACTACCCTTCTATATTTACAAATAGCACAGGTGAGAGCCCGGCACTCTTTTACAAGATTTTAGGGTGCGCTTTTTATGCGCCTTTCCCTTTTCGTGGTTGCCTTGGTCTTTAACGGTTGTCCTTGCGCTTTTGGCATTTTATCCTTCTTTTCCTTCCGTCGGGTTACCTTCTTTCCGCCTTTGCTCTGCATCTTTTCCACTTTCTTTCGCTCTCTTCGTGTTGGGGTTAACAGTGCTATGGCTGCCATGTATCAGAGGAAGTTAGTAGCAACAATAAAAGCCATGATGTCTTCTTAAAGATAGTTTATGACCCTTATGACCATCGCTTCTCTCTTTTTATTCAATTACTTGATTTTCAAAAGCCTCCCTTCTTCAACTAGAGCTATTGATTAACTCATATCTCATTTTGTACTCTTAGTTATTACTTAATAGATGACATATTTTCACGTCCAATAGGAAAACAATAAATTGATCTTAATCAAGTCATTTTTTAAATTAAATACACTAATCTATAATGTACAAAGGCCCATTGTTTAAACTAAGCAAACAAATGGATATGCCACCCAAATAAATAAATTGATATGAAGATCTTAGCAAGTCTATAAAGCTTCACAAGAACCATTTAGAAATGTAGAAGGCTATGGAAAAACCCTAACGAATGACTAATTGATTTTGCAATTAGAATATCCACTATAGTATACCTCTCACAATCCCTATGGACAAGAATTTGTACAATGGCTTATCTTAACGAAGGCCTTTCCTTCATTCAAATTGAAAGGGATGCAGGAGATGCGGGAGAGAAGAGCACACACAATGTAGGTGCTGTCAACAATGTTATGATAGCCTTATTGCACTTTCATATATATATATATGAATAAATAATATGGGCAGTCACTATACATGGGCAGGCCCAAGGGCCTTTTACCCCAACAACCTCCCACTAAAAGGCCAATGGGCTAGGGAGTGAAAAAACAAAACAAAAGAAAAGAGACAAGGTGAGGAATCATGACATCTCACCCAACGTCCAATCGGAAAGTGAGGTGTGCAATAAGTGTTGGGAATCTCCGAGTCCAAGACATCTGGGAGGCAAGTGATCCCACAACTCCATACAACGGAGCAATCTAGCACAACTCATGAGTGCAAGGCTATACATCATCATCATTAGAGTAGCGCATAGCATCAGCGTGGCGTATACAAGACAGTGGAGAGCATCCAAACTCTCCAGAGTCAATCACTGAAAGAGGGCCAGCATCCCCGACGGGGTCTCAAGACAGTATGCGGCCTCAGTGAAGTGGAAGACTGACATACGGTTGTAGAATCAACCATAAAGTGCACTGAACGCGCATCAAGAGGCCTGAGGGGTGTCTGCGTCTCATAAAAGATAGCAGGACGGTTGCTAGAACTTGTTGGGCATCCAAATCCCAAAACCTGTAAGTCATAAAGTCAGCATCTCCATAACCAAGGAGAAGACATCTGCGTGACATAGGCTCATGTGGCATACTGATAGTGGCCTAGCAGTCAAATATCCTCAAGTGATCATAGGAGGGTCTCATACCACTCCATGGCTCATGTGATGTAATACCATTCAAAGTCAAGCACGACGTCCTGTTAACCAAGTAGACTGTCATCATAAGGGGCCTCAGCCATAAGACAATCCAGTTGTGGTAAGCATAGGAGCAACCTTCGCTTGTAAGGTCAAGCACATGCCATGAGCAATGCTATACTATCAGGGGCATAAGGAATCAATGCCATACTACTGACAAGATATCCGTAAGCTGGGAGAGATAGCATAGCTCTCATAATCCATTTGCAAGCATCTAGGCCTGCTACCAGCAGAATCCATGAACCTGTCAAGCATAGTAACAGCATCCTCAATCAGTACCAAAGGGTAAGGCCAAACACAGTGGGTAGCATGATCCATGAAGGTCACAAAATACAATGCTCCACCAAGTGACTGGGAAGGCATAGGTCCATATACTACAACATGGACTAGATCTAGAGGAGACTGCCTGACACGATCGCCATAAGCCAAAGAGGCTCTGCACGGACCATGAGTACAATAAGGGCAAGTAGCATGGGGAAGAGCAGGCAATAAGCCCATATCACATAAAGCATCCATCTCAGTGTGTCGTACATGGCCTAGGCGACAATACCATAACAATGCATGTGGTATCTGCATAACTGCAACCATAGAATCTCCCACATGAGAGACATGCACTACATAATCACTGCCATATCTAGCACCTCTAGCCAATACAAGCAACTACGACGGATTTTCCATAAAGTATCCCCAAGAGAGACATAATATCTTGCACCATGCAACTGACTGATAGAGATCAAGCTCTTACTGAGCGTAGGTATATGCAAGACATCACAGAGCATAAGAGAAGACCCATTTGGCAAAGCCAAGTGTATATCCCTTGTACCAATAACATGACAATCCTGCTCAAGGCCCAAAGAAATACATAAGTCAACCTCCCTATAAGAAGGGAGTAACATGACAAGATGCCATACTATCTAAAAGCCAATCAAAGGTATAGGCCGTATTACTGAGCAAGTAATATGCAGGGTAACACGATGCCAGGAGTCTAGGCTCAACTGCATCATCATGGGTAACTACATACACCATACCACTATCAATAGTGGTCTCACCTATTGTATCACTGACTCTGCTCTCATGTTTAGTGCGGTGCAATATTTTTTGCTCTCTAATTCACTTGAAGCATTTATGGTTCACATGCCTTGTCTTTCCACAATGAAAGCAAACAGAACCTGTAAAACCTGTCTTTTCAATACATCCAAAGAGCTCAAAGAATCAGGGAAACTCTCATAAGAGAGAACAGGCTCATCAAGAGTACTGTTTGCATGATTACAAGAGCTGGAAATCGTCATAGCATACTGCAAAGGGGACTCATCCAAACCAGAAGGGGAGAACACAAAGGCATCAACCATGGATGCAAAACCTCCCACACGGACAAGCCTAGCAGACAAAAGCATGACATATCCAACCATTGTAGCTCGCAGCCATAAAAGCATAAGCATGTCTCGGAGCCATAAATGCATAAGTATCCCCAAAACATAGGAGTATACATAACTTTGTAGTGTCTCATACCATGTATTGACATACATGTCCAGCCAAGAATGGCAGGTGGCAAATAAACCTACAAGAATCAAGCTCCAATAAAAGCCCAAATATCTGTGTAAAAGCATCCAGGTAAGAGGCTCTATAAAATACATAGCAACAAACCATGTGCATACATGAGTGGCCATAAAGATCAACTTCTCCTTGACATATACAGGCAATAGGAGCCCAAATAGTATAGATGCCATACAACAGAGAAGCAGGATGACCATAACTATAAATCCCAAGCACTATCCAAGTCCACTAATCAGTAAGTAGCCCACATATCAAATGCAAATGAGCAATCACAGCTCAATAGGCAATTGCCAAAACAAGGGAGCAGTTCAATGCTCAATACCTGTAAGTGCATCCAAGTAATAGCCAAGATCCATAATCAGGGCATCAAATCCCATATAGCATCCAAGGTCGTAACGAAAAAAGCCAAGTCATAATGGAAAAAGCCAAGTTAATGTCCAACTGCTCAAGGGAATACTCAAAAGTATGTCGAGACCAGCTCAAACAACTGCCATCCACAGCCAAAGTATAAAGCATTCACCAAGACATCATAACCCGTATTGGGTAGCCTAGGCATAAACCATGTCATAGATGAAATGCCAGCTGCAAAGAAGTGACAGTCAAACCCAAATCAAGCTCTAACCTCAGCTCAAAAGTATTTTGGAGCATAAATAAGACATGTGGCATAGTCAAAATACATCATGACATCATACCGAGTAGCCGGGAGTACCCTGTGACCAATAGGCATAACCCAATTGTAGCATAAATAGCTTCATCCTTGAAGTTTCCAGCAGCAAATAACAGTCCAAAATTGAGTAAAATAATGCTCAAATCAAGTGCCAACTCACATGCATACATTCCCAGACATGTAGGCACCAACCGGGCATAATCGAGCATCAAATGCCAAGACCTGTAAGCATAAAATTGAAGTAACAGACGGCTGCCCTGTTTTGGATAGATCTAGGACTATTCAAAATAGTCAATGGCTAAGCTAAATCAGCTCCAAATGCATCTTACATAAGAGGCATAACATCCACAAGTGATCCGATATCAATAGACATCAATAGAAGCATCACATAAGCCATAGGCATACAAATACATACTGTCTCAGACCTGAAATCTGTTATAGAATATTTTGTCATCAGAATTTAGCAAATCTAACATCACCATCACGTCCGGAGCATGCCAAAACCCCAACATAGACTCTTAACTTGCCTGATTCGGGTTTCGAATGCCCGAGATATGACAAAAAGAGTGATTTTTGAGCCAAACAGGCGCAAATAAAACGTGAGCATGCTGCTATACTTGAGGGGCCAAATCAGGGTGTGTAGGGGATAAGAAAGAGTCTAATGAAGGCCTACAATAGGCCTACACAAGCCTAGGACAAGTCCAAGCAAGAGGTGAAGAGAACAAGCTTCAATGATGGAAGCTATGGCTGCCTCTTCATGAAACCCTATTGTTCATGTCAAAGAATGGTTGAGAATTGAGTGAGAAGCAAGCTCTCATATCTTGTGTAGATGCCGGGGAAGGCCGAGAAGTGCTCGCAAAGGACCTGCTCTGATACCAGTTGAAAGGGATGTAGGAGACGTGGGAGAGAAGAGCACACACAATGTAGGTGCTGTCAACAATGTTATGCCAGCCTTATTGCACTTTCATATATATATGAATAAAGAATATGGGCGGTCACT
The DNA here is from genome assembly GCF_053477565.2 of Lygodium microphyllum. Taxonomy (NCBI): domain Eukaryota; kingdom Viridiplantae; phylum Streptophyta; class Polypodiopsida; order Schizaeales; family Lygodiaceae; genus Lygodium; species Lygodium microphyllum. Next base: position 30,657,633 of record NC_141138.1, on the reverse strand, counting down.
GTACACAGGCATGCCCAAGGGCCTTTTACCCCAACACAAATTTGGTAATTGTGGGAGTGAATTGCTACTTTCTTTCACATTAAAAGCAACTATTTCACAAGGCTTTGTTTTCTTTTAAGCCTACCATCAATCATAACCCCTGGATTGAAGAATTACGATGGTAATTTTTACTTGATGAGCTTCTAATAACATCTATTACCTATCCTATCAAACAATTATGCTAAGTTTTACATTATTATTCAGTATCATCTTTCACCCTTATCATGCATGTGTCTGTTCTCTTTAGCATCTATTTAAAATCAAAATTTTTCTAAGTTGAATATTTGATAGGTGTACAAGATAATGTCTATATAACTAGATGTACAATGCAAAGTTAAAATGCAAAAGAACATTTCTTAAAAAAATTGTTTGATCTCACCACCAAAGAGAAAATCACCACATTGTTCAAAGGGAATATTTAGAATAGTAGTAACGATGTTATATCAAATGCAAATGGTTGTAAGAACCTTACTATCATGATTATTGCTTATGAAATCCATGCAATAAAAGTTCAACATATACATTGAACCCTTTGAGACACAAAGCCAAAGTAAATTCCACATGATATGGGTATTGATTATAATCTTCATATTCATTGTTTCCTTTCTAAGATGTGGCACTATAACAAAGACCAAGGACATAATGGTACATTTGACACTACAATGTTACATATTGTATTTTTTTGCAATTGTAAATACTACCAAAGAGAGAATTCAAGAGTCACATGGCATTGTCCTATGAACAAGCAGCATAGCTCACATGCTGAGTAAATAAGAGAATATGCCACTACACTAGGACCCTCTTAGGTGACCCTTCCAAGGAGGGAATACTCTATTGGGCAAGAACCCAAATTTTCACAAATAAAACATGTCAAATAAGTATAGAACCAAGTAATGCACCTACCAAGACTTGAACTCAAAACAAATTTGGTGACCTACCGAGGAGGGAGTAGTTCTAAATGTTCGCAAAAGGCCAAAGTGGCCTATACGACCTAAGCATGTAGTACAAATACATTGATATCTTGTTAGAGAGTACAATAAACCAAATTTAAATATATGATTCTGGAGTAAAAGAGAGCACTGAAAGAAATGAAAGTAGCATTAAGAACTAAATTTGAAAAACCAAAGATGATATAGTCTTTTGCTCATCCCAAGATACCCTTCAAAGGGTGCTAGCAATTGCTCCAATTTAAGTGGACTAAGGTATCTTAGTGGGTATCTCCTATGGCAAGCAATGATGGATCATATCTAGTAATTGCTGAGGATGATAGGATCATTGCCCTAGGGGTCGAAGACATCTCACTCAACATAGGGATTTGGCTCACTCTAGGGTGATCCCACATGAGGATGAGCTCTCTATGACTAAGGAACTTTGTGAGTACTCTCTATCTAGGTGGATCTAGATAACTAATCCCCTATCTCTATAAAGATTTTCCTTTTGGCATGGCAATCTGAGTAAGAACAATCCTAGGCACCTTTGGTCCTTATACTCTATGACTTTGTGTAATGCTGCAAAACCTTCTCAAAATAAGTAGTGCTATCACCCTCTAATATCATAGTAGACAATGCAACAACATATGTAATTCTTCTCAAACTCTACCTCTATCCTAGAACTTTTTGTTTATAGAGCTAAACGTTGAAGTATGGATCTAATCAATGGTGTGTCAAAGGCCATGTGGAAGGTCTATGTTGATGTATGATAGTGACCAATTCATCCTAGGAAAGGTGCAAATAGTTTGTTTGGTAATTTTCCATCTTTGTGCCTAGCCACTACACAAGGCTCAGCCAAGTCCTCTCAGTATCCAGTCTCACAATGTCGATCCCAATCACTTATTGATTTAGTTCTAGCTGACTCAGTCCAAGCATAGGACAATCACGACTCTAGTCAAAATGTGGGAGTGCATCTATCCTTATGCCATGTAGGCCTAGCCAACTACATATCTAGGCCTTGCATCAACATGTGTCTCCCTCTACTACTATAGCTACTTGGAGGATATGAGGGCTAAGCAAGGGTATCTCGGTTATGGGAGCTCCCATAGTCTCTAAAGAAATGTCACTGTCTCAAAGAGGGCCTCTATGACTAAAGATGCAATGCCTAGCTCTACTTTGATGATCTCATGGGGTACTAATGGCTTACTCCTGATCATACTTATTATCAACATCACCAATGGTCTCTCCATGGGCTACCATCTATTAAAATATTGAGAATGCATGCTATTTAGGATCACTGATGAGCAAATAAACAATCATAATGAGGCAGAAGCATTGACAAAGAAGAATAACTAATATTATCCAAGCATAATGTAAGTACAACTAAATGATAATGATTAATAGAATGAGTGTGGGGATGAGTGCCTTTTATAGGCTTATAGTAGGTGGTATTGGTAGGTGGAGAAAGGTGGAAAGTGACCATGGTATTCATCAACTGTGGTTTTAATAAACCATGCATACATGTCCTAGTCTAAGGCTTTATTTGTAGTCAATTTCTTTGCCTTGTTTTTTCCAAACAAAGAGGCTATGGTGAATGCAATTGCACATTTCTCAACACCTCTCCTTAATCACAACCAGAAAAGACACTGAGTATACAGAGGCTATCGTGAGTAGAACCTTGCTAAGTGTAGACATGGAAGAAACAAGGACAACCATACAAAGCTAGAGGCTATTACAAGGCCTCACCAAGTGTGTAGAGGCTGTAGTGTGCAGAGGTTACATGAGGAGTATAGGAGCTTATGGTGGGAACATTAGGCAAGTCCACATTTTAAACTTAAAAAAGTCTATCAGAAAATGAGATACAAAAGAGGGACTGGTGAGTCCTATCCTTTTGTTCTTAGGGTTCTTCTTCTCCTTCTTCTTTAATGTTATCTTCATCTTCTTTGACTGTAGCAATATATGCTCTTTGAGACTTTTTCTTAGCATAGCAAAATTTCTCAATATGCCTAGATTTCTTACAAAATTCATAGACTACTCTCTTCTTCCCTTTCACATAGAGGAGTTGTTGGTCTCCTCTTGGGATGCTTGTTTCTCCCTTGTTCTTGATCTTCTTTTCCTCTTCTAGGAGAGAGGCTTTGATGTCCACAAGTTTTGGCTTTGGCATGTTGATTAATGTGGTAGACACATTATCAACTCAGGTGGAAGACTCTTAAGAAGCACTCCAATGCAAATGTCTTCATCCATCTTCAAGTTGATTCTTGCAAGTTGTGTCAACAAGCTTTCCATATAATTTAAATGAGTTGCAAGTGAGGTATTACTTTGCATGTTGAGCCTAAAAAATTCAATCAGTAAACCATATTTGGAGGATTTTGAATGAGCTCCAAATAGGGTTTCTAATCGATTCCATGTTATGTAAGAGGTTTCACAATCATCAACATGATGAATATAGCTGTCACCAAGTTGAAGCTTGATAATAGCTTGAGCCTTATCATCATTTTTATCCCATACGACTGAAAGTGCAGCTTCCCTTAGTTTCTTTTCTTGACCACTTGTGATTGACCACAAGCCTTTCTTTATTAGGATCAGTTTGATTCTAGTTTGCCATGTATGGAATCCAACACCATTGAATTGGGATGTCAATGAGTCCTTGCCCATTTTGAGATTGCAAGATTATACAAGTGCCAAGAAGCACTAGGTGATTAGTATCAAGAGATACTAGGTATTTTGTGACTATTATGCCCTTGATTTTGGAATCTTCAAGATCTTGCAAGTTCGAGTCTTCCCCTCCTTGATTTGATGCTGGAGTAGCACAAAAAAAAATCAGATTTGATCATGGGCAAGGCTGATTGTGTTAGATAACATAAGTGCTAAAACATAGATGAGTGTCAATGGACACTGTGCTTGAAATGCTTGCGAATCTTATGAAGATCTCCCCTCCTTGTTGGTAAATAACTTGAATCCTTAGTGAAGACTAAGTGCTGGAGTAGATTAGAGAGTCAATGACTTGATTTGAGCCACAGGAGTGAGAGAAGGAAGGGATGCATGAGCTTGAAGCTTGATAACTATGGAGTCTGTGATTAGGGTTACCAGACCCGATTGGTTTTTCCACTATTGCAGCGCGTTCAAGCGATTACATGCCACAATATTTCATGGAGAGATAGCTTACATACTAAGCTTTTAAAACCCCATGATTCCCATCAAGATTGTAGGGTGCACGGGCTATATGCAATGTATGATAGGAATACAAGCGCATACAAGAAGCGAGTGAGTAAAGGTGCAATGTTGGACAATAGAACCACCAACGTCGGGGTTTGATGTGATGGGTAGGAGCGCCCTAATTCAGGGAGTATTTGTCTAGAAGAAAATGCGAGTTGAAGCAGCCTGGAGAGGGAGATTCAAGTCCTCCACTAAAGGTGGGTAGCTATGGAGGTAGGTGAGAGATTCATGGAAAGGTGGAGGGAGCCAAAAATTCAAACTGAAGTGACCCAATGACTCATTATCTTGAAATTGGCTCTGATACCATGTTAAAATATTGAGAATGCATGCTATTGAGGATCATTGATGAGCAAATAAACAATCATAATGAGGTAGAAGCATTGACAAAGAAGAACAACTAATATTATCCAAGCATAATGCAAGTACAACTAAATGATAATGTCTGATAGAATGAGTGTGGGGATGAGTGCCTTTTATAGGCTTACAGTAGGTGGTATTAGTAGGTGGAGAAAGGTGGAAAATGACCATGGTATTCACCAATTGTGGTTTTAATAAACCGTGCATACATGACTTAGTCTAAGGCTTTATTTGCAGTCAGTTTCTTTGCCTTGTTTGTTCCAAACAAAGAGGCCATGTTGGATGTGATTGCACATTTCTTAACACCATCCATCATATAATTCTTTCTTTGGCCCTTCTTTCCTTGTAACTATCCTTGTCATTGTGTGATAGAGACTAGGCCCCCAAATATTTGCTTCGTAAATAAGTGTTGTGGTGATCAATTTATTAAAAAGCCATATGTTGATGCATGGTTTCTAGACTTGTACATGTTCATGTCATCTCTCTTGTGGTAAAACATTGCACTAGCCTAGCTTCTATTGGCTCTCACATGGAAGATTGTGGTCCTTTGAAGGTCATGTGAGAGTGCTCAATGGAAGAGGATCATGAACTAGAGAGGGAAGGTGTAAAAGGCATCGGGTAATCAATGGCTAGAGGCACCAACAATGCATTAAGGAGCCCATGGGTGCAAATGTAGTAAAGGCCACCAAATATGGCACAAGGGAGATGAGAATGTCCTGCCACCTATACAACACATGGGCAGAGGGAGTATCCCATTTCAAGTAGCGGCCTATATAATGGTAGGAAGCGAACTATGATAGTTGGTTGTTGTTTGAGCATACTCATAGTCCTGGAGGACAAGTAGTCTTTTTTCTCCATGCATACCCTTCCTCCTAAGACTTTCTGCCAAGTCTTCTTTGATTAGTATCTTGGGTATTCTCCTAGCATAATCTATATTGTATTGTTTCCTCAGTCCTTGTGCTCAGTAGTAGTACTACCCTGGTCCTTGTATCTTGAAATCGTCTAGTCCCTTGTATTGTGCTATGACCATTAGGTTTTGAATTAATGTACTAGTTTCTACCTCAATAATACATTTTGATTGGGTTTGAGTACACTTTGTGCTTGATCTCTATGTGATGATTATGTCTTGCTTCCCAATATGGGCACTATATGTTGAAAATGATGTTAGTGTCTGTATGTATCGGCTATGAGTACTCCTATCATCATCTCTATGGCAGTTATGCTTGGACCTCGATTACACATGGCAACTGCGCTTACCATTCCTTCGCATGTTGACCTAAATCCATATGCATTCACAAGGTCATCCTGAGGTAGTTCTGACATTAGGCCGTTCACAACAGTCCCAATCTAGACAGTGTCGAATGATACCACCTTTTGAGGCTATTTCGTTCCTCAAAGTAAGGATGTCTCTGACATGCTAAAAGCTTCTCTAGAAGTTCAAAAACGTTGTTCGCATTCCACTCCTTCGATTGAGAGCAAACCTAGCAGTTCTGCCATCTTGCCTATCACACCCTTGAATCTAGCCCCATCATTTCCTAGATTCAATAAAAGCACTAGGTGTTCCATCAATAGTCCCTACTCCCCATGTCCTCCCCATCCCCATGGCACACCATCCTAGCATATCCCTCCCTAAGTTTTTTGGATCTTTCAATGAAGATCCATATGCTTTTATTTGGGAGTTTGATGTGGCATATAATGTCGACTACCTTGGTTAGGTTAATGAAGCTCACAAAGTTGTCATATTTGAATCTTTGATGTGGAAGAAGGCTACAACCTGGCTAGCAACAGAACACGGCTGGCCATAATGGAATGAAGCCCTAAATGCCTTCTCTATCTGATTCCAACTAGATCGAATGGATGCGAAAAAACTTAAAACACTCCAATACTTGAAGCAGGGTGATCGATCAGTCTAGGCGTACATCGTGAAGTTCAAAATCTTAAACGATCGCATTGATCTCAATGCACAATCGAAAGATGAAATGCTAAATACCTTGTATGTCCAAGGTTTCAATAAACCTATTCAAAAAGCATTCTCTTTTGATGATCTATGCGATAATAACATTGATCCACTCTATAAGAAAGCTCTTAGATTGGATTAATTTTTGTCAAAAGAAAAGTTAGGAAAAGGGAAGAAATTTGACAAGTCCATCGCAAAACATCAACATGATGATATCAACGAATTGACTTCTGGTTTTGACCTAGAATTTGAATCCAACAATTAAAATTTGATTCCAAGGAGAAGGAAAGCTAAGAATCATGTGATGAGGGGACTTGCTTGAGCTGTTGTGCCAAACACACACCATACACATAAGAGGAAGCTCACTCAAGAACACAAGAAGAGAGATGGAGGCCAAAATGTTTTCTTGCTAGATCCTTCTTCTTCTTCTTCTTCCACACACAATATATTGTACACAATGTATAGATAAGCTACAACATAAAGGAAAGTGGCGTACTAAGTCAAACAGTGCATAACTAACTATGCTAATCGAGGGACACTATATCTATGCTAGCTGTAGGTAGATGTAACAAACTAAATATAATAAGTGATTAGTCAGTGACCATGTGAGGGTCATAATGACCACCTATGTGCCAAGTGTGGACATGTGGATGCATCTAGCCAGGCGGCCCATCATCAATGTCCACACATATTGAGCTTGTCGTCTCAACACCCCCCCTCAAGCTCAATTGTATCTCTACAAGTCCAAGTAAGCTTTGAAACTTTTGAAGCTTCTTTGCACCCAATGCCCTTGTGAAAATACGAGCTATCTGATCTTGTGTGCTAAGATATACCAAGTCAACCTCTCTTGCAAGTACCTTCTCTCTCACAGAGTGGTAATGCACCTCAATGTGTTTTGTCTTAGCATGGAACACTAGGTTCCTAGCTAGTTGTATGCTGCTCATGTTGTCACTGTGAATGATAAAACTAGACCATCTCCCTACACATCCTAATCACAAAATAACTTTTGCAGCCATACCACCTCACATGCTACCATAGCATCACCTCTATACTCAGCCTCTATACTCGATAAAGCAATTGTCGGTTGCTTTTTGCTGCTCCATGTGACTATTGCATTACCAAGGAAAAACATGAATCCACTAGTAGATCTTCTTTCTAACATGCTACCAGCCCAATCTACATCTGTGTATCCAAAAACCTGTACGTCCTTACCTGTCTCATAGAACAGTCCATAATGTAAAGTGGACTTCACATAGCTCAATATGCATCTAACTACATCCAAATGAGGCTTTTCTAGGCATATGCATAAACTGACCGACAAGGCCAACAGCATCGGCCATGTGATAGTCATGTAAATCACAATCCCTACTATCCTCTTGACATAGTAGGGTACTTTATCTCATCCCCTATGTTAGCACTCAACTTCACATTTTGCTCCAATGGTACTGAAAGAGGCTTACATGCTATCATACCATACTTGCATAACATATCCAAGCCATATTGCCTTTGGGATAGCCATATATCATCATCACATCTAATCACCTTAATACCAAGAAAGTATCTCAACTCACTTTAATCCTTCATCTCAAACTTCTTCATAAAAAAATCCTTAACTTTAGCAATCCCATCGTCACTATCAGTTGTAATAATCAACTCATCCAAATAGATTACTATGATGATCAAACCTCCATCTCCCTTTCTCACATAAAGTAAGTGAGTAGCATAAAAAATATAAAAGCCAATATTGACAAGATACTCTCCGATCTTGTCCTAGGTTCATGCTTTAGCCCATAGAGTGGCTTCTTTAACATGTGCACACATATGTGGTATGTTCTAAATCCTCATAACTTGTTGGCTGCTCCATATACATCTCTTCTTGCAATTCACCATACAAGAAGGCATTCTCAACATCCATTTGCTGCAAATTCCAACCTTTAGTTGTTGTCAAAGAAATCATGCATCTAATCGCTGCCATTCTGGTAACTAGACTGAATGTCTCTTCATAATCTATGCCATATGTTTGAGTATAGCCTTTTGCAACCAGCCTAGCCTTATACCTGCTAACTTAACCATCTACATTATGCCTGATTTTGTAAACCCACTTACAACTTGATGGGACCTAAAATGGGCCAGCACTGGCTATGGCACTAGCCGGACCTCATGCACAAAATAGACAACCCCCCTACACGGCCTCGCAGGCCAGGAGCGTCTATAATACACCGATGTACACTAGATAGACTTAATTATGCATTTGTACTTGATATGTAGTCCAATGTTTACCTTCCCTTATTCTCAGAGGGAGATCCCATAACATATAGGCTTAGTGCCTTGTCACACAAACATCAGGAAGCTCCCCTCGACTGATTGTCGTGGCTCCATTGCGACTCTCCTACATCTCGGGGATTAGCCCCAAGATGCGTCGCTCCAACATATAAGACATAACACACAAAGTCCACTCTTTTCTTATTTTGCATGATCCAAGAATATATAAATTCTCACCAAATAGTCCCAAGGAAAGCGTACAACTAACCTACAGCTGTTAACCCCAAGTCGAGATGGCGAAAAAAGGAAGGAAAAAGCAGAAAAAACATGGAAAAAGAGTAAAGACACGCATGCGACCTTCAAAGCTAAGCTGGGGCAAAAAGCGCAATTTTAAATGAAAGGCGGCTCAAAAAACTTGGAAAAATCGTGTAAAAGAGCGCCAGGCTCCCTCCTGTGCCAATTGTAAAATATTAGACGGGTGTATGCTAGAGGCATAATGCTAGAAGAGGGAAATGGAAAAAGAACCTTGCCACAATGGCCAGTCATGTAAAAAAGGGATGGGTGCCCATGGGATTTTAGGGCTTGTATATAAAGTTCAAAAAATGAATGGAAGCTCATTATTGGTGTGTGGCTAACAAGAGCTCTCTTCTTCTTCTCTTCTCCTCATCTTTTTGCTTATGTGTCCTCTTGAGAGAGGGAGTGTGAGTGTGAGGGAGTGAGTGTGTGAGAGTGCGGGATCAAGAGGGTGAAGCTCTTCACTATCTCCACTTCTCTTCTCTTTTCTCGCACGCGCAGCTATGGAGGATGGAGCTTGGAGATGGAGGAGGCTTGAGCTCACATCTAGGATCGTAGAGCTACCGGGGTGTGCGAGAGAGGAGGCAACTCATATCGGCATCAAGGTAAGCTCACTACACTCATAGGATCGACGGCACATCGGCTAGGTGAGAGATAGCCATTAGAGCTCGCTTGAAATGCTTGAAGCAATAAGCGGTCTGTGGGTCTTGGTGGTTGAGCGTGAGCTCCCACTACATTTTGATTCCATTGCCGGGACCAATGGATTCAAGCTTGAGCACTTGCACGCCTCATATCGAGCATCGAAGTAAGGGATTCATCCCCGAAACAGAGCTTGAGATAGGTAGGAAGTTTGGGTGTTTTTAATCTTCAAAACAAGTAAGTATTTTGGGATATTTTGTTTGTTTGATGATTGGGAAACATGGAGAAATTATTTCAGTTTTTTGCTTTCGATTCTTGTTGCATTTAGCGTAGGTTAGGATTAGGAAATCGCACTGAAGAAGGGTAGGGTTTACTATTGCAAAATAGGGCAAAAATCGTACAAAAAATGGTAAAAAGCTTGCTTGTGATGCCTAAGATCGACAAGTGAGTGATTGGGGGCATCAACACCATACTTGGGAAGGGGTGTAAGAGCCAAAAGGCCAAGTGAGAGCTCATTTGTGACCATTTCACAAAGAGAGAGAGAGAGAGAGAGAGAGAGAGAGAGAGAGAGAGAGAGAGAGAGAGAGAGAGAGAGAGAGAGAGAGAGAGAGAGAGAGAGCCATCGCAAGATTCAATCCGATCGCACCATCGACAAGCCTACCACTCTATTCAGGTATATGAATCCCTTCCCCTATCCCCCTAGATAGGATCTGGAGGTTTATGCTTACTATGATTGATTAAATCGCAAGAATCGAGCAAAATCGACCTCTCACTATTGTCGTCGCGCTGCATTCGGCCTGTCCGAGCGGTTGCTTTTGGGCCGAGTCCTAGAATCGGCCCTTGGTCCTCTTTCGTTCAGCCCACTCGGCCCAAAACCCTAATTGGCCCTTCGCCCACCAGACCTACTCGGCCCGCCCGAGTCGACCATTCAGACCATCGACTAATTGGCCCTTTCGAGCCAAACCGTCCGAGCCATAGGATTTGGCCCTCGGCCACATGTCATATTCAGCCCTCGGTCCAAGTGCCTCGGCCCGTCTGAGTGACCTCGTCCGAATTAACCATTCAGCCCGTCTACCCTGTTCGAGTCACGAATTCGGCGTCCGAGTGACCCACCCTGCAATTTGGACCAGCTGGGCCGAGTGTAAATTTTTATCAAATTCTCAAAAATTTAACGTGACTTGACTAGAGCTCAGCAGTGCAAACTGTCAAAAGTCCTTCTGACACTGAGAACTTGATTTTGGCACACGAAATAGACAAAATCGTAGGGAGCAGCCGCTTAGCAACTTGAAGTAGGCAACAGCGAGACCCAAAGACCTAAATGCAAAGCGTTGAGCAGTTAAAACGTGATTGGCAAAAAACAAACGAGGCAACATATTAGAAAAACCCTAAACCCTATCAAGGCGGCTAGAAAATTGACCAACAAGCCTATCAGGCCTGAAACAAAGCGAGAGTGTGTAAGACGCTTCGAGATCGTTTGCTGCACTTACCTTGAATTTCCGCACTTGAATGCACTTAAGGAAATTGAAAGCCTGATTGAGCACAAGTGCACGAGAAGTGACACGCACACTGAGTGACCATAAATTGAGGATTGTATTCAATAACTGAAGGAACTCACTCAGATAAACCACTCAAGGAACCCACTAGTAGGAGAGGACCCAAGACATAGACAAACCATCAACGCGCGAAGTAGGACCAAGGAGGTGGCGTCAACGACGTGGATTTGACAAATCTACTCAACCTGATCGATAGCTTGGTGGAGCATGACAACATGACTATGGCAGAAGGAGGCTCAGACCATAGGTCTAATGAGGAACTTGACTTGAACATCTTCCCGGAGGCTATTCAGCCAACTGGTCAGCAGCTACGATGCACACGCCCGATACGAGCACCGCAGCAGGATGGCATCATCGTAGACTTAGAGGAAGAGAGAAAACTAGCCGACAAGGCTTTGCAAAGCATAGTCAAATACAATAGGGACCAGCAGGCTAGGAGCCAAAGGCAAAGCGCCGAGTTGCGTGAGGTACAACGAGTGTTGAACTTAGCAGGTAGAAACCGAATAGATCACGAAAGGGCCCTAAAAGGAGACTTGACATTGAGCGAGCTCCTCATGAAGCGACTGCTAGATAACACGGTAGCAGAGCAAAGTGCTGCGGCACTAGTGACATCGCTGCTCGCAGGATTAGGAGAGAACTAAGGCTCAAAGAGCCAGTCTAAAATCCCTATTGTTGCCGAGAAACTCGACAAATACCAACCCCACGACGATCCATACAGCTTTGTAGAGCAGTTTGAGCAAGTCTGCGAAGCCAACAGCCTCAACGACCTGACTCAATGCTCTCAAGCATTTGGGCTCTGCTTAGGTGACAAGGGAAGGACTTGGTATACAAGCCTAGATGCCGCAGAATGAGCCAACTTCAGTGGCCTCAAGGATCTCTTCATTAAGAGATTTTTCGAGCCTGGATACTTCGATAATCTGCTAGTACACTTGATGAACGTCAAGCAGAAAGAGAAGAAGGACATTCACGACTACGTAACCCACATGAGGAGTCTCTTCAAGAAAATCCCTATGGGCGAGGGACCGACTGAAAGAGTAGTTTCGACTGTATTCATTAGCAGAATTCGAAACGAGGAGTTATATAAGGCTTTGGTAGGCAATTCGAGCTTGCAGCAAGACGTGCTAGCTAGAGTGTTTGAGGAAGCCATCAGAGTTGATGATTGGCTGAGAGAGCAGAGCTCTAGGAGCTGGAACCTAGAAGAGACCAACTCGGGAAGCTCAGAAAGAGCGTCAACTTCTAGTGAGCGATCAGTCCCATCATCCCAACATAAGGGGAAGGCCATCGAGACGAACAAGACTTGGATGATGTAAAGATGGAGTTAGCCAAGTTGCAAGACATGTTGAGAAGACCAACGCGTCCACACGTCCAATGCGTGTATTGTGGTGGAAACCACTTGCCAGCCGAGTGTCAAGACCCTAGGTCAAGACCTTGGGCTAACTGCGGTAGGTTCGGTCATGACGTCACACATTGTAGATTACCAAGAAGACTTCCGTACTCGCAACCCTATGGCCAGCCTTACCTAGGGAACAAGCCGTAGCCATTCTTCGGAAGGGGAGCCCCATTGGCCCTTCTTGCGCCTAACGACATTAAGCCAGCTGTTCCTAAGATGGACATAAACCCTACTGGCATACCCAGACCACCTGGTCCTTACGTGACCCATCCACCGAGCGATGCTCCAGTCCACTACGTGGAAGAACCAAATGAGGAAGAAACTTACATATGCCCTTACATCTCGCATGACGATGATGGCAACGCTGTCCTCATGGATTATCGCCCCGTGTTGGTGATGGTGTTAGGAAGAGGATGAGGTAGAGGCCTAGGAGGGTAGACGTAGGATCCAATCACCTGTTGGACTTGTGGTCACCCAGGTCATGTCTCATCACGCTGTCCTGAAAGGGAGCAGCAAAACAGAGACAAGGCTGACCAAAGGTGTGCTAAGTGCGGAATCACTCATCTCTTCATCGATTACCCAAGGCAAAAGCTGTCTTCTAGCTCAGCCAATGTACCATCTGTCCCATTGGGGCTATTTGGTGTCGAGAACCTCGATGAGGAGGCTACACCTATCCCATTGTGGGTCATGACCCGTTCCCAAACAAAGCAGGCCTGCATATCACTGCCAGGACCTAAAAACCTTGATGTAGCTTCAATAGGGAAGAAAAGTCGCAGGCGGAAGAAGAAGAGGTCGAAAGCTAAAATCGCACTAAAAACGGAGAGTGCTACAACTCTGCCTGCTTTGCTGGGAAGAAGGCATCTGACGCAGAGGCAGAGACTTCAGTCCCTAAGACAGCCGAAAAGGGAAGTGCTAAGGTAGGGGAATACCCACATCCGAAGCGACAGTTAGAGGCCATAGAAAAAGTGAAGGAATGGGCGAAGGAGGCTCAAGAGCATCTAAAAGACGCTGAGCCCATCATAGAGGATGAGATCGATGATCTCTCTAGCATAAGCACGCCAATCTCACCTCCTCAACCAAAGTTGGGAGAAGCAACTGCACCACAAGCAGTGCCGCTAAGGCCAAGCCTTGATCTACAGGGCCGTAGATCAGTCACAACCATTGGCCAGGACAATCCAGGTTAGAAGAAAGACGAGCACCCAACGATCTCCTGACCACGTTGGTGACTACCCCTATAACACTTAGCCTGGGAGATTTGCTTAGGCAGCATCCCACCCTATGGCAAGATCTTAAGCAGTGGGTTGAAGGGTCACGAGAGCAGGTCACGGCAGACCTTCATGACCATGATGCAGAGACGCAAATACCGAGTTTGACGCTACACTCTATGCCTAAATCTTTACATGTCAATGCCTTCTAGGAAGGTTTCGAGATGCATGTGGTCTTACCGGTTCTAGCCCTAGGCGATACAACGAGAAAGGGAATTGTGGACACGGGAGCTAGGGTTAATGTGCTTAGCGATGCGGTGCTTCAGACTTGGGGAAACCCGCATGTCGAAACTGCTAGGTTTAATGTCACATCAGCAAACGGTATGAGAGTCAAGCCATTCAGGGTGCTTAAGAATTGGCCAGTGAAGATCACATGTGTCCAATTCTCTGTGGACTTTATATTCATGAAGGGAGTGGACTACGATATCCTATTAGGCCGACCCTAGATGCGCAACACTAGAGTCATCGAAGATTGGGGTAATGGCTTGATCTTCCTTGGCAATAGAATGGATGCCCTGAGAATAGAGATAGACACTTGGAAGACCTCACCAGTCGACTTAGATGCCATCTCTGCTATGCTCAAGGGTAATACCCAGGTCAAGTAGTCCTATGGGCCCTCGACCAAGTATATCCCATGCCTAGAGAGCGAGCGGGATTAGATGCATGTCCTTGCTACAATCGACCTGTCGTTCTCAGATCATGAGGTGTATGAGCAAGCCATCAAAACTATGGACAAGTCTAACGACACACCCTCCGTACCAATTTGCATGATGGCACAGGAACCCTTCGTGGGAAACTTAAGCCTGTCAACTTCCAAGTCCCAACCAACAAAAGGGAATTCCACGAGATACTGGAATACTTAACGGACAAGCTAGCTGGCAATCCAGCTGCAAACTTCAACCCACTCTAGGATCTCTTAGATGAATCCAAGTGGCAATGGACTAGAGTGCATGACTTAAACCTCATGTATAACTGGGCCCTAGTTCTTGACCAACGACAAGAGATATACCAAGCCCAAGGAGACGACGAGGAGTCTGACAAAGAGGATTCTAACGACGAATACGAAGACTACCAATCCTTTAGTGACGAAAGTGAGGGTGAGGTAGATACCGTGGAATACGACACTGAAGGACAAGAAATAGAGCAAATACGAGCAGACTCCAAGCCACAGAAAAAGAGTATCTTCAGGATAGAGTGAGGAGTCATGCGCATGGAATGTGATCGTGCGTGGTTGGAACATGTAGGAGCCATAGACCTTGAGCAAGCAGGCCTAGCCCAGCCAGGAACGACATCAGTGCTTAGGACAGAGTCACCGTCCGAACTGCGCCCACTAGGGGAGACCACCTCTTCTAGCGAGGACGGGGAGTTCGAATCTGAGTCGGAGGTTAGTTCAGATAGTGATCCAAAAATCCCTAGGCCGCCCATGGCTAGACGCACCAAGGGGGACCTACCCGTCCACTTGAGGCACAGACGATTAAGGCAGAAAAAGGCAAAACAACTCAGGGATACACGAACGGAAGAACAACGAAAACTGCAGGACCTCCCTAAAGGATTTACAAAATTCAAAAAAGGGGATAGGGTAGTAGTTTTGTTAGGTGCCAAGCGTCAAGGGCAAATGAGTGAACCGATCGAGGGACCAACCAAGGTCAAAAGGAGGTGAACCTAGCCTAGGAAGGGGAAACACCCCGACCGGTCTTCATTGCCGATGACTTGACTGAGGAAGAAGAAACGAGTCTTGTCGCTCTCTTACGAGAGTACATAGACATGCTCGCCTGGTCTTTAGAAGAGATTAAGGGGGTAGACCCAAGTGTCATGACTCACAACATACCCATGACGCCAAACGCAATGCTGGTCAAGTAGTGACCGTACACTATGAATCCAAAAACTTGCTCATGCTGTCAAAGAGGAGATTGATAAGCTGATGAGAGAGGGATTCATTTACAAAATTGAACACACAAACTGGGTATCGCCTAGAGTCATCGTGATGAAGAAGAATGGAAAAATCTGAGTGTGCGTCAACTACAAGAAGGTGAACGTTGCTACTAAGAGGGACAACTATCAATTGCCATACACTAAGCACATGCTTGAGAGAGTGGCATGCAAGGAAGCCTATAGTTTTCTGGACGGCTTCTCAGGGTACAACCAGGTGCAAGTGCATCCTGTGGATAGGCACAAGACTGCCTTCGCCACTGAGTGGGGCGTCTTTGCTTACATAGTCATGCCCTTTGGGTTGACTAATGCCCCTACCACCTTCCAACGCCTCATGTGCACCATCTTTATAGACATGCTTTGCAAGGAGTTGGAAGTCTTTGTCGACGACCTCTGTGTCCACTTGTCCTGGATCGAACACTTAGATAAACTCCGCGCAATCTTTGAGCAGTGTTGCTTATATCGTCTCTCCTTGAACCCCTTAAAGTGCCAGTTTTGGGTAAAGCATGGATGCATCTTAGGGCACGTGGTGTCGAAGAATAGCATTGCCACTGACTTCGCGAAAGTCAGGGTTATTGTTGACCTTCCACCCCCAATCAACTACAAGGGAGTTCAATGCTTCCTAGGCCATACGGGGTACTATCGACGGTTTGTACGGAACTATGCATTGATCGTCAAACCTTTGTACAAGCTACTGATCGTCTTCGAATGGACCGAGGCATGTCAACAAGCATATGAAGAGTTGAAAAAGGCTCTAACCATAGCACCAATTCTACGAGCCCCAAATTGGACCATTACTTTCCACGTGCATTATCGATGCTTCTAAGTTTGCTGTGGGAGCACTGTTGTGCCAACCTGGCGAGCACAGCTTAGACTATCGAGTGAGCTTTGCTAGCAGACAACTTACTGAGATGGAAGTGAACTAATCGACGACAGAAAGAGAAGGATAAGCCATGGTGTTTGCTGTGAAGAAATTCTGGCACTATCTATTAGCAACACCTTTTACATTTTTTGTGGACCATCAAGCCCTGCTCTATCTAGTAAACAAACCTTGTGCTACAGGACGCATAGCTCGGTGGCCCCTTCTGCTCTTGAAATTTGACTTATCCGTGGTTGTACGAAAAGGAAAATAGCACTATATGACTGACCATATGTCACGCATTCCTACGAGAGAAGCTGCTGGACAAGGCATTGTTGATGAATTACCCAACGCCCATCTATTTAACCTGTCCAGCGAGAGAGATTTATTCAAGGTTGATCTAACACCATATTGGGCGGACGACATATTCCAAGTGCTTGAACACGGACTGCCTGATTGATCGATAGAAAAAGCCCAACTTAGGCGATTAATCCTTAAGATCTAGTCCTATCAGCTGATTTGCAGGCCAACTCTATAGGTTGGGGCAAGACGAATTGCTGCGCAGATGTGTATGCAAACATGAGATGCACGATGTGCTCTCAGAGACATGCAACCGCATTGCTAGAGGGCACTTTAGCGGAGATACGACAGCAAGAAAGGTGTTGCAATCTCAACTGTGGTGGCCCACGCTTTTCCGCGATGCAACACGATTTGTCAAGCATTGTGACGAGTGCCAATGGACAAAAGTCCCGATTCGCAAGGATCAGATGGAGTTGACCCCAGTTATTGTACGATAACCCTTCGAAAAATGGAAAATTGACTTCATAGGACCCATCAGTCCTGTGGCACAGTATTCACAGGCCAAATACATGATTGTGGTCACGGACTACACAAATCCTCGCCATACTACCCTCAGGAAAACGGTCAGGTAGAATCCACAAATAAGATTCTTGTCAATGTCCTGACCAAGGTGGTCTTAGCCTCACGTAGCGAATGGGACAACAAGCTGATGGTAGCTTTGTGGGCTTATCACACAGCTTATAAAACGACTATCGGTGAAACCCCCTTCAGGCTGACCTATGGAACTGAAGCGGTTTTACCATTAGAATTCTTCGTTCCTAGCCTGAGAATAGCACTTCAAGAATGATGGGAAGGGAAGGAGGCATGGATGCAACGCTTGGTCGAACTCGAACACCTCTCAGAGACTCGCCTTCTAGCCACCCATGCACTTATATGTGAGAAGGCTCGACGCAAGAGTTGGTTTGACAAGCATGTCAAGCAGCGCGACTTTGAATAGGGCGACTTAGTGCTCCTCTAGTCAGTTAAGGGGCATAAGCAGAAAATGAAATTTAGAGGTCTTGGACCTTTCAAAGTTCATGCGATTAGCCACACAGGCAATATTGAGCTCGAGACCTTAGACGGTGAGGGCATAGGCTTCTTCAATGGCAGTCGTGTCAAGAAGTACTATCCTCCCACCCATCCTTTGCACGAGCCTCCGATGTTAGAACTGCCTGTCAAGATACGAGTGGCCACAATCACTGAGATTGATGATGAGGATGAGGAAGCCGTAGAGCCCGCATACCTCCATATCACGGTCACTGCAAAACAAATATGCACTTTCAACGCTTTGATCGACGAGGGAGAAGACTTCAATGTCTTAACTCACGATCATTGGACTCAACTTGGCAGACCACCACTTCAACCCACTAATACAAAATTAAGCCCATATGGGGCCCATTCCTACGCACTTCTCGGCAAGTGCAGAGCCGCCATTTCTATCGAGTCTGAGACTATCCCAATGATTTTTTACGTGTTGCCAAATGCTAAAAATGCAGGTACGGAGTCGCTGCTGGGGCGAACTTTCAAAAAGCAAACTCACTGCAATGTTGATTATGAGTCGCAACGCATCCACCTCGCAATAGGCAATGTTCGCATTATCACAACTTTCAGCAAGTTCTGCGCGACCTCGTCAATGTCCGCAATGCCACCGGTAGAAATATCCGTAACCAAGTCCAAGGAGGGGGTAGTGCACGGCCGCCACCTCCCAGATTTCATGAATTACAACCCACAACAGCAAAACCTAAGGCCCAACAGCCTAGATTTCAATGGCAGCCTAAGTAACCGCAACCGCTACCTAGGAGTCGACGCTCCTATCCTCATAAAACCAAAAACTCTAAACGTAGGAGGCCAAGATGCAATCACAGAAAGCGCCGCATGATCAAGCAAAGATGGGTCCCTAAAGCCCTCTTGCATGCACAAGGCTACTACGTGGGCAACACTTGGCTGTGGATCCTTAAGGCCTACACGGCCAAAGGCACTACTCATACGCTGCCCTCAAGCTTGATCAACCTAAGTCCCATAAACCCTCCAAACCATAAGCCACAATGCTCTCCAAAACCATAGCCATCTGACTTATCCATGCCTAAACCCAAGAGAGTCACACAAGCCTATCGGCCCAAACAACAGACTTCGTTACAAAAGTCATCACCCATGTTACCGTGTTTCCCACAGCACAGAGGAGCGAAAAATGGAAAAAAAGGAAATAGCAAAAAAGGCGCAGGGTGAAAGCAGAAAAAGGCGAAAGAGTAAAAGGCGCACCATTAAAATGTGGAAGCACCCCCGAATCCTTGTAAAAGAGCGCCAGACTTGCTCCTGTGCAAAGTGTACGCATTAGTTGGGAATAGGATAAATTAGAATGGTGGGAAATGGGAAAAAGGGCATCTAGGCTATGGCCGGCCATGTAAAAAAGGGAAAAGGGAATAACCGCCCAAAAAGGATTTAGGGCTTTGTATATAAAGTTGAAAAGTGAATGAGAAGCTCATTCTTTGGTGTGTGGAAAAAAGAGTCTTCTTCTTCGTCTCTTCTTCTCTCCTTCTTGCTTGTGTGTGCTCTTGAGAGAGGGAGTGTGAGAGTGTGAGGGAGTGAGTGTGTGTGGGAGTGAGGGATCAAGAGGGTGAAGCTCTTCACCATCTTCTCTTCTCTTCTTCTCTTCTCTTCTCTTCTCTTCTCTTGCACGCGTGGCTATGGAGGATGGAGCTTGGAGATGGAGGAGGCTTGAGGATGCTTGAGCTAGCATCAAGAATAGTGGAGCTACCGGAGTGCAAGAGAGAGGAGGGTACTCAATCAAGCATCAAGGTAAGCTCACTACACTTATAGGATCAACGGCGCGTCGGCTAGGTGAGAGATAGCCATTAGAGCTCGCTTGGAACACTTGAACAATAAGCGGTCCGTGGGTCTTGGCGGTTGAGCGAAAGCTCCCACATTTTGGTTCCGTTTTCCGGGACCAACGGATTTAATCTTGAGCACTTGCGCATCTCACATCGAGCATCGAAGTAGGGTATTCATCCCCAAAACGGAGCTTGAGATAGGTAGGAAGTTTGGGTGTTTTTGATCTTCAAAACAGGTAAGTATTTTGGGATATTTTGGTTGTTTGATGATTGGAACATATGGAGAAACTAGTTCAGTGTTTTGGTTTCGATTTTTGTTGCATTTAGAGTAGGTTAATAGTAGGAAATCGCACCCGAGAGGCATAGGGTTTGTTGCTGTAAAACAGGGAGAAAATCGGGAAAAACAGGTGGAAAATGGAGGAAATGCTCATTTGAATGTGTAGGAATCGCAAGGAGAGTGATTGGTAACATCCGAGTAAGGTCCAATAGGGTTATAAGTTCTGGAAGGGCAAGGGAATCCTCATTTGCAACCAGCTGAGGGAGAGAGAGAGAGAGAGAGAGAGAGAGAGAGAGAGAGAGAGAGAGAGAGAGAGAGAGAGAGAGAGAGAGAGAGAGAGAGAGAGAGAGAGAGAGAGAGAGAGAGAGAGAGAGAGAGCTTGGGCGACCCGTTCGATCAATCATTGCAAGGAGTGACATTGCTATCAGCAATCCCCAAGTATATAGATCTCTTCCCCATCACTCTAGTATCATTCCTGTTGAATCTTGCAGCCTATAATAATCGATATCTTAAGATTTTGGACAAATTTATGCCCGAAACTGCATTCGGGTCGGCGAAATCGGACACCCGATTCAGTGTCCGATTCTTAGAATCAGACGTCCGATACCGTCCGATCGGGGACCAACCCGTTCGATTTGGGGACTCAAACCACTCGGACTTGGACCACTCGAACTCTCAGACCAACCCCGTCCGATCGGATGCTTAGCCCGATCGTTCGATCGAGGAAATCAGACTCACGAATTAGGACAGGTTAGCAATTAGACCACACGCCTGGTCTGATCGGACCACTTGTCCGATTTTCAAAAATCGGACACTTAACCCCCGTCCGATTCTGAGACTCAGACGGCTCAAACTTGGACCCACTTGGTCCGATTCCTAGAATCGGACCATTGGTAAATCGGACCACTGATAAATCGGACCACTGGTAAATCGGATGTCCGATTCTCAGAATCGGACACACCCTTAGGCAAAACAAAAAAAAAAAGACCCCCACAATCGACTGGAAGCGCAAACCGCTCTAGGACAACATAGCAAACATCTTGTAGGCAGTTCCCGACGTAGGAGTCACGACCAAGGGACAGGGGGACAGTGCTGGAGCACTCCCCAGTGACTTGACGCGTTGAGAACAGAAATCCAATTGGAGGATTTGTGATCGACCCCCTAGTGAACAACAAGAAGCAGCGCAGACCCTAGAAACCGCTAGAACGGCCAGGACTTGAGTGACAAAGCTTATCAGGCCCGAGATGAGACAAGAGGGTATAAGCATATAGAGATTGTTGCCGCACTCACAGTGAATTCCGCACTTGAAGTACACATAAGAAAGCTAAAAGCTTGATTGGGCACAAGTGCATGAGAGATGACACACTCACCGAGTGACCATAAATTGAGGTTTGTCTTCAATAACCAAAGGAACTCACTCAGATAAACCACTCAAGAAACCCACCAATAGGAGAGGACCCAAGACATAGACAAACCATTGAAGCACAGGGTAGGACCAAGCAAGGAGTGCCAATGACGAGGATCTGTCAAGTCTATTCAACCTAATCGACAACGTAGTGGAGCGCAAGAACTCGACCATGACAGATGAAGGCTCCGACCAGCGGTCTAACGAGGACCTCAATTTTAACGTATTCCCAGATGCTATTCAGTAGAGCTGGTGAGCAGTTACGACGTGCACACCCGGTACGAGGACCTCGGCAGGACAACAGACACAATCATTGTAGATCTAGAGGAGGAGAGAAGGCTAGCCCGCAAGGCATTGCAAGACATAGTCGAGTACAATAGGGATTAGCAGGCTAGGAGCCAAAGGCAAAGCACAGAGTCGCATGAGGTGCAGTGAGTGCTGAACTTGGTTGGTCGAAACCAAACAAACCATGAGAGAGCACTGGAGGGAGACTTGACGTTGAGTGAGCTCCTCATGAAACGGTTGCTCGATAACACCGCAACAGAGCAGAGTGCCACCGTACTAGCGACGTTGTTGCTCGCAGGATTAGGGGCAAACCAAGGCTCAAAAAGCCAGGCCAAAATACCCATTGTTGGCAAGCAACTCGATAAGTACCAACCTCAGGACAACCCATACAGCTTTGTTGAGCAGTTTGAGCAAGTTTGCGAAGCGAACGGCCTCAACGACCAAACTCAACGTTCACAAGCATTCGGGCTTTGCCTAGGCGACAAGGGTAGGACGTGGTATACAAGCCTGGATGCTGTAGAGCGAGCCAACTTCAATAATCTCAAGGATCTCTTTGTCAAGAGATTCGCCGAGCCCGGATACTCCGATAACCTACTAGTATGCTTGATGAACGTCAAGCAGAAAGAGAAGGAGGACATCCGCGACTATGTGATCCATGTGAGGAGTCTCTTTAAGAGAATCCCTCTAGGCGAGCGACCAACTGACATAGCAGTTTCAACTGTATTCATTAGTAGAATTTGAGACGAGGAGTTATATAAGGCTTTGGCAGGCAATTCAAGCTTGCAGCGGGATGTGGTTGCTAGAGTGTTTGAGGAAGCCATCAGAGTCGATGACCAGCTAAAAGAGCAGAGCTCTAGGAGCTTAAATCTAGAAGAACCCAACTCACGAAGCTCAGAGAGAACATCGGCCTCTAGTGAATGGTCAATCCCATCATCCCAAGATAAGGGGAAGGCCACCGAGACAAACCAAGGCTTGATTGAGGTCAAGGTAAAATTAGCCAAGTTACAAGACATGTTGAGATGAACAACGCGCCCGCACGTCCAATGCGTGTACTGTGGCAAAAACCACTTGCCGGCTGAGTGTCAAGACCCTAGGTCAAGACCTTGTGCTAACTGCGGTAGGTTCGGCCATGATGTCGCACATTGTAGATTACCAAGAAGACTTCCATACTCGCAACCCTATGGCTAGCCTTATCTAGCAAACAGGTCGTAGCTATTCTTTGGAAGGGGAGCCCCATTGGCTCTTCCCACTCCTAACGATATAAAACCAGCCGTCCCTAGAATGGACATAAATCCTACAGGCATTCCTAGACCGCTTGGTCCTTACGTGACCCACCCATCGAGCGACGCTCCAGTACACTACGTGGAGGAGCCAAATGATGAAGAGACCTATATATACCCTTACGTCTCGCATGATGACGAGGGCAACGCGGTCCTCATGGATTATCGACCCGTGCCGATGATGGCATTAGGACGAGGACGAGGTAGAGGCCTAGGAGGATAGCCGCAGGATCCAGTCACTTGTTGGACTTGTGGTCACCCCGATCATGTTTCATCGCACTGCCCTGAAAGAGAGCAGCAAAACAGAGATAAGGCCGACCAAAGGTGCGCAGAGTGTGGAATCACCCATCTTTTTGTAGATTGCCCAAAGCGAAAGCCATCCTCTTGCTCAGCCAACTTACCATCTGTCCCACTGGGGTTGTTTGGTGTCGAAAACCTCGATGGGGAGGCTACACCTATTCCATTGCGGGTCATGACCTGAGCCCAAATGAAGCAGGCTGACATCTCTCTGCCAGGACCCAGCAATCTTGATGCAACTTCCATAGGGAAGAAAAGCCGCATGCCAAAAAAGAAGAGATCGGAAGCTAAAGTCGCACTAAAAACCGAGAGTGCTACGACTCTGCCTGCGGGAAAGAAGGTTTCAGATGCAGAGGCAGAGACTTCAGCCCCTAAGACAACCGAAAAGGGAAGCTCTAAGGTAGGGGAATACCCACATCCGAAGCGACAATTAGAGGCCATAGAAAAGGTGAAGGAATGGGTGAAGGAGGCTCAAGAGTATCTCAAAGACGCTGAGCCCATCATAGAGGATGAGATTGATGACCTCTCCAGCGTAAGCACGCCGATATCACCACCTCAACCTAAGTCGGCAGAAGAAATCGCGCCATAAGCAGTGCCGCTAAGGCTAAGCCTAGACGCGATAGAGTCGCAGATCAGCCGTGGCCATTGGCCCGGACAATCTAGGTTAGGGGAAGGACGAGTATCTAATGATCTCCTGACCACGCTAGTGACCACCCTTGTAACACTTAGCCTGGGAGATCTACTTAAGTAGCATCCTACCCTATGGCAAGATCTTAAGCAGTGGGTCGAAGGATCACAAGAGTAGGTCACAGCAGACCCTCAAGACCAGGATGCAGAAACGCAATTGTCGAGTTTGACGCTGCACTCCGTGTCTAAATCCTTGCACGTCAATACCTTTTGGAAGGCTCTGAGATGCACGCGGTCCTGCTAGTCCTAGCTCTGGGTGACACAACAAGAAAGGGAATCGTAGACACGGGAGCTGGGGTTAGTGTGCTTAGCCACGCAGTGCTTCAGACTTGGGGAAACTTGCCTGTCGAAGTTGCTAGGTTTAATGTCACGCTAGCAAACGGTATGAGAGTGAAGCCATTCGGGGCACTGAAGAATTGGCCAGTGAAGATCGCAAGTATCCAATTCTCTGTCGACTTTATAGTCATGAAGGGAGTGGGCTACGATGTCCGATTAGGCCCGACCCTAGATATGGAATGCTAGAGTCATCTAAGATTGGGGTAACGGCTTGATCTTCCTTGGCAATAGAATGGATGCTGTAAGAATAGAGATGGACACTTGGAAGACCTCACCAGTTGACCTAGACGCCATCTCTGCTATGCTCAAGGGGAACACTCAAGTCAAGAAGCCCTATGGGCCCTTGACCAAGTATATCCCATGCCCAGAGGATAAGCAAGATTGGATGCACGTTCTCGCTACAATCGACCTGCCATTCTCAGACCATGAGGCGTACGAGCAAGCCATCAAAATGATCGGCAAGAACAATGAAGCACTCTCTACACCAGTTTGCATGATGGCAGCAAGCCGTCGGAGAAAACCTAAGCCTATCACCTTCCACGTACCTTCCAACAAAAGGGAACTCCAGGGGATATTGGAATACCTAACGAACCAGCTAGATGGCAACCCAGCTGCAAATTTCAAACCACTCCATGATCTCTTAGAGGATTCCAAGTGGCAATGGACCAGGGTGCATGATTTAAACCTCATGTATAACTGGGCCCTGGTTCCTGACCCCAACGAAACGAGGTATACCAAGCCCTAGGAGACGACGAGTAGTCGGATGACAAAGATTCCAACGACGAATAGGAAGACTGCCAATCCTTCAGTGATGAGAGCGAGGGTGACGTAGATACCATAGAATATGACACTGAAGGACAAGAAATTGAGCAGATACGAGCAGACTCCAAGCCGCAGAAAAGGCAGGACCTTAGAGTAGAGCGAGGAATCATGCGCATGGAATGTGATCGCGCTTGGTTGGAATGCATAGGAGCCATAGACCTTGAGCAAGAAGGCCTAGCCCAGCCAGGAATGACATCAATACTTAGGACCGAATCACCATCTGAACTGCGGCCACCAGGGGAGACCACCTCTTCTAGCGAAGATGGAGGGTTTGACTCTGAATCGGAAGTTACTTCGGATAGTGATCTAGAGATCCCGAGGCCGCCCATGACTAGACGCACCAAGGGGGACCTACCCATCCACTTGAGGCGTAGACGATTAAGGCAGGAAAAGTCAAAGCAACCCAGGGATACATGATCAGAAGAACAGCGAAAGTCGCAGGACCTCCCTAAATGCTTTAAGAAACTCAAAAAAGGGGATAGGATAGTAGTTCTGTTAGGTGCCAAATGTCAAGGGCAGACGAGCGAATCAATTGAAGGACTAGCCAAGGTCAAGGAGGTAGACCTAGCCCAGGAAGGGGAAACATCCCAACCAGTATTCATTGCTGACGACCTGACTGGTGAAGAAGAAACAAGTCTTGTTGCTCTCTTGCGAGAGTATATAGATGTGTTTGCCTGGTCCTTAGAAGAGCTACAGGGGGTAGATCCGAGTGTTGTGACTCACAACATACCCATGACGTCGGACGCGATGCCAGTCAAGCAATGACTGTACCCTATGAATCCAAAACACGCTCATGCTGTCAAAGAGGAAATTGACAAGCTGATGAGAGCTGGATTCATTTACAAAATTGAGCACACAGACTGGGTATCACCCAAAGTCATTGTGATGAAGAAGAATGAAAAAATCCGAGTGTGTGTCAATTACAAGAAAGTGAACGCTGCTACGAAGAGAGATAACTATCCATTGCCGTACACCAAGCACATGCTTGAGAGGGTGGCAGGCAAGGAAGCCTACTATTTTTTGGATGGCTTCTCAGGATACAACTAGGTGCAAGTGCATCCTGCAGACAGGCACAAGACCACTTTTGTCACTGAGTGGGGCGTCTTTGCATACATAGTCATGCCCTTCGGGTTGACCAATGCCCCCGCCACTTTTCAACGTTTCATGTGTACTATCTTTAAGGACATGCTTTGCAAGGAGTTAGAAGTCTTTGTCGATGACTTGTGTGTCCATTCGACCTGGATCGAACACTTAGACAGACTCCGTGCAGTCTTTAAACGGTGTCGCCTATATCGTCTCTCCTTGAACCCCTTGAAGTGTCAGTTTTGGGTAAAGCACGGATGCATCTTAGGACACATGGTGTCGAAGAACGACATTGCCATTGACTTCTCGAAGGTCAATGCACTGATCGCCAAACCATTGTACAAGCTGCTGATTGTCTTCGAGTGGACCAAGGCATGCCAACGAGCATACGAAGAATTGAAAAAGGCTCTAACAACAGCACCAATTCTACGAGCCCCAGATTGGACCATTATCTTCCACGTGCACATCGATGCTTCTAAGTTTGCCATGGGGGCAGTGTTGTGCCAACCTGGTGAGCACAACTTAGATTATCGAGTGAGCTTTGCTAGCAAACAACTCACTGAGATGGAGATGAACTACTCGACAACAGAAAGAGAGGGATTAGCCATGGTGTTCGCTGTGAAGAAATTCCAGCATTATCTATTGGCCACACCCTTCATCTTTTTTATGGACCATCAAGCCTTGCTCTATTTAGTGAACAAACCTTGTGCTACAGGGCGCATAGCTCGATGGCTCCTACTGCTCCTAGAGTTCGATTTCTCCGTGGTAGTACGAAAGGGAAAACAACATTATATGGCTGATCACATGTCACACATCCTCATAGGAGAAGCCGCTGGACAAGGCATCATTGACGAGTTACCTGATGCCCACTTATTCCACCTGTCCAGCGAGGGAGATTTATTTAAGGCTGATTTAATGCCATATTGGGCGGATGACATAGTCCAAGTGCTTAAGCACGGACTACCTGAGCGACCAATAGAAAAGGCCCGACTTAGGCGCTTGATCTTGAAGATCCAGCCCTACCAGCTGATTGCAGACCAACTCTATCGGCTGGGGCATGACGGATTGCTGCCTAGGTGCGTGTGTGAGCACGAGATGCACGATGTGCTCTCGGAGGTGCACGGCGGCATTGTGAGAGGACACTTTAGTGGAAACACGACAGCACGAAAGGTGCTGTAGTCTCAACTATGGTGGCCCACACTTTTTTGCGATGCCAAGCTATTCGTCAAGCATTATGACGAGTGCCAACGGACAAAAGTCTCGATTCGTAAAGATCAAATGGAGTTGATCCCAATTATTGCTTGTCAACCCTTCGAAAAATGGGGAATTGACTTCATACGACTGCCAAGTTCTTATGGGAGCAAGTGATCTTGTGCTTCGTTTGCCTTATCAAACTGGTTAGCGACCAAGGCACACACTTCATCAACGAAGTGATAGCACATCTCCTATCCACCTTTCTCATCATCCATCACAAATCCTCACCATACTACCCTCAGCCAGGCTAATGGCTAGGCAGAATCAACTAACAAGATTCTTATCAATGTCTTGACTAAAGTAGTCTCAGTCTCACGAAGCGACTAGGACAACAAGCTGATGGCAGCCTTATGGGCCTACCGCACAGCTTATAAAACAGCTATCGGCCAAACCCCTTTAGGCAGACCTATGGAATTGAGGCAATTCTACCATTAGAATTCTTCGTTCCTAGCCTAAGAATAACACTTCAAGAATGATGGGAAGGGAAGGAGGCATGGATGCAATGCCTGGTCGAGCTGGAACGCCTATCAGAAACTTGTATTCTAGCCACCCACGTGCTTATTTGTGAGAAAGCCCAATGCAAGAGCTGGTTTGACAAGCATGTCAAGCAGCGTGAGTTTGAATAGGGTGACTTAGTGCTCCTTTACTCAGTTAAAGGGCATAAGCAAAAAATGAAATTCAGAGGTCTCGGACCCTTCAAGGTTCATGCAATCAGCCGAACCGGCAATGTAGAGATTGAGACACTAGACGGTGAGGGAATAGGCTTCTTCAATGGCAGTCATGTCAAGAAGTACTTCCCTCCCATGCATCCTTTGCATGAGCCACCATTTTTAGAACCGCCGGTCAAAGTACGAGTAGCTACAATCATTGAAATCAACGAAGATGATGAGGAAGCCGTAGAATCCGCTTACCTCATTGTCACGATCACTACCAAGCAAACATGTGCTTTCAACGCCTTGATTGATGAGGGAGCAAACTTCAATGTCTTAACCCACAATCATTGGATCTAACTTGGCAAACCACTACTTAAACCCACAACTGCCAAGTTAAACCCATATGGGGCTCAATCATATGCACTTCTCGACAAGTGCAGAGTCGCTGTTTCTATCGAGTCTGAGACTGTTCCAATGCTTTTTTACGTGTTGCCAAGTGCTACAGACGCAAGCACGGAGTCACTGCTGGGGCGAACCTTCAAAAAGTAGACTCATTGCAATGTTGATTATGAATCGCAGCGCATCCACCTAGCAATTGGCAATGTGTGCATTGTCACAGCTTTCAGCAAGGGCTATGAGACACCATCACCGTCCGCAAAGCCATCGGTAGAAACATCCGTAAGCAAGACTAAGGAGGGGGGTAGTGCGCGGCTGCCACTCCCCGACTTTCATAAATCGCAGCCTGCAGTGACCAAAGCAAAGGCCCAATAGCCTCGCTTCCAATGGGTGCCTAAATAGCCACAACAACCGCCTAGGAGTCGACGCACCTATCCTCATAAGACCTAGAACTCTAACCTAGGAGGTCAAGACGCAATCACAGGAAGTGCTGCATGATCAAGCAAAGATGGGTCCCTAAAGCCCTCTTGCATGCGCAAGGCTACTACGAGGGAAATACCTGGCTGTGGATCCCAAAGGTCCCCATGGCCAAAGGCACTATTCATATGCCACCCTCAAGCTTGATGAGCCCATGTCCCCCAATGCCTCAAAACCATAGGCCACAGTGCTCTCCAGAGCCCTAGCCATCCGGCTCATCTACGCTTCGGCCCAAGAGAGTCGCACACACCTATCGGCCCAAGCAATAGCCACCGTCACAGGCGGCATCACCCAACCAAGTCAAGCTGACTCCCCACGGCAAAGCTGACTGCAGCAGCCCATCCATTGTGGCTGACCCTAATCCACCCATATTCCAAACAGTCCAACTGCAAGCTCAAGGAAACTCCCAACCGCAACTATGTATTGCCAAGGCCTCTAGTTCTAGCAAACCTCGACTGCTCGTTGGCCTTACGCCCTCCTATGAACGAAAATCCTTTCTAGTGCTAGCCACTGACCTTGCTGAGGACACCGGGGATGATGTGGTGGAGTGCACTAAACGACTTGATGCCACCTTCGTGGCGCTAGCCCTCAGCTATGACCGCTTGGACTTGGGTCTATTAGAAGAACCCTTTGCAACGGAAGTGCGCAATATGCCTTGCTCTTGGGAGACTTTTGAATTCACATTTGCAAAAGGTTCTCGCTCTACTCTGCTAAGTTGTTCAACAGCAAGATCTCCAAAGAGCAAGCCATTAAACAATGTCTCATCACATCCTACGATTAGCGAACCACTTCTGCTATCACTGATCAGGAAATCACCGAGTTATCCAAGCTCGTTGATACAAACTCCACGCTTTTGAAGCATTGGTACACTCTTAGGCTGCAATGGGAAGTTGAGGGGTGCTGCATAATGACCAACGCTGAGCAGCGCTGCGCAATCAAAATAGTAGAGTATGACCCCACCTACGTCGCGCCAACCTTGTATTGAGTATTAACCACTCTTCGTGGCCAACCCAGGGAAGAGCACATCAAGGGGCATCCCTACCTTGACTGCCTCTTAAAAGAGGAAGAGCTCCACATTGCAAGTCGGGTCGATTCTGGCGATCTCCTAACTGATGTTCTGACATACATCACGCACGTCGGTATCCACCCATTAGAATTAGACAGGGAAGCTCAGCTAGAGTATAACCCCAACTTCTATTCTTGGTTTCTGCACAAATAGACCGATGCCCTTTATGCTGAATACCCTTGTCCCCTCAACCTCCAATCTTGGGACGGATTCTTCTCGTTCCAAAGAGGGAGGGGGTAAGGTGGAATTTAAAAAGTAATGGTAAAAGTCTAAAAAGAAAAGTTAAGGCTACACTAAATAAAATCTGCTACGTTTTTCTTCTTTCAGCAAGTTATTTGTCAAAAAGCACTAATAGTGGAAACGGCTGAACTTGCAGGTAGCGATCATGGCAAGCCAGGACAAAGTGGGCAAGCTCCCCTTCTCGGAGGAGGAGCAAGCGAAGTACGGCTTCATGGTGGAGACGAGAGCCTTCAACCAGTTGAAGTTTCGTCACATCTTCAACCTTGAAGATGTGGCCATCAAAGAGCCGGCAGTGTGTAGATCATAGATCAATGCCATGTGCAAAAATACCTAGACGCAGTGGGCCAGAGGGTGGACTACAGCCAGTGTGCCAACTTCTTACACACCTTTAACAGAAACAAAGGCACCATCACGGTGCGCAAGAATGAAGCCACCAGGCAAGTACAAATCGAGTTGACCCCGGAGTTGGTGGAAAGGGCACTAGGGTTGCTGAATAAGGTGGAAAGAAAGATGAAGAGGGACGTCTATGCCATGTTGGGAATGGACAAGGTGAAGGTCCATACCAATGATGGGATTAGCTTGGCAGACATCCCAAACCCAGAAATCCAGCTGCAAGCAAAAATGGTGCACGCTTTGTTCTCAAGCCAGAGGCACAACAGCATAATGAGCCGGATCAACGTACCTCTGCTCGACAGCATTGCGGCACAATCGCTGGACGAGGTGAACCTTAATGGGTTTGTGAGGAGAACCATAGAGGCCTCGGCTAAGGCCCTAGCAACAGGAGGAAGAGCCATTGGAGGAGAATCCCCATCATCCTGATCAACCCGCAAGGCATCATCCTCCAAAGCCGCAACCATAGGGTTTGGAGGTGTCCTTACGGCCATAATCCTAGAAGCACTAGGGCAAGGATGGGAAGAAGAAGACAAGAAGGGAGGCAAAGAGGGAAGTGACGAGTCACCGTCACAATCCCCACCTCACACAAAAGAGCAGCGTAGGTCTTCAGATGAAACGGAGACTCACGAAGATGAAGAGGGAGAGTCCTAGGGCAGCCCATAGAGGCACGCAGAACAACGAACAAAAGTCCTGCATGGAAAGAGGGAAGAGGAGCGCAAGAAAAAAGAAAAGGAAGATCTGGAGAGGGCTCAAAGGGAGTCGGCAGTCAAGGATGAGGAGGAGAGAAAAAAGAAGACTGAAGAGGTTCTGAGAAGGAAGGAAGAGGAAGAACTAGCACTGGCCACCTGTCGCTCCATTGAGGAGCAGCACAAAAGAGACGAGGAAGGCATAGAGAGCCCACACCAAATAGAGGCACCTGGTTCCAGTACCAGTGTGCCGGAAATCACACCCCCGCCCCTGACAGAGGGAAAAGGCAAAGAACCGATGATGCCAACTCCCCCCTCTTCATACCTTCCACGCCAACCACTCTTATCATGACAACATCCACTGCCACCACCACCCAAGGTTCTACCCCGAAAGTTGATGAGAGCAACGTGGTCACTTGGCTGCAATTCCTGTTGGAACGGGAGTTGGCAAGAGAAGCGGGCATAGCCACCCCAGCGTCAAGAGTCAAAAGGGCAGCCACGGACTGATATGGAGCCAAGGCCGGAGCGGCAGAAAATAGAAGCCGTTGTCACCACCGCCACCATGTCCCATCCCCCACCTCCAGCAAGCCAATACGACGAGTATGTTAAGGAGCTGCTCACGCAACTAGAAAGGGCCAAGGAAGAAAGGAGAACAGCCATGGAGGAGATGGCAAAATAGAGCGAGAATCACGAGCCGCTCTCCAGCTGGAGAAAACAAAGCAGATAACAGAATACCAAAGGGAGATTGCTGCGCTCAGGGAGGAAGCCAGCAATAAGGATGTAGAAGAATCAAAAGCCCTGAAGAAACATGATGCTGCTTGGGAAGGAAGAAGAAAAATCTTGATGGAGTGCCTCAACAGAGAGAGAGAGACCAATGCTCACCTGCGATGCAAGAACGACCAGCTCTCTACAGTCAACCTGGAAATACAAAACTAGCTTGACAAGATTAGACAAGAGGCTGCAGAGCTGGACCAGTTAAGAGGAGAGCAGGTGCGAAGGATGCAGGTGAAGTTGGACCAGCTCAATGCACACATCGCCGACGCTAGGAGTAGTCTCGTCTGCATTGCGAGCTCGAGGACCAGCAGCAACAACTCATGGCTATGACCCTCCATCAGGGGGAGAGCCTGGAAGATATGGAAAAAAGAGTAAAAGAATGGGCTGACCACAATGAGGGGAGAATATGAAACTTGGCACGCCGGCTGGCCAAAGTAGAAGGGATAGCAGAGGCGGCCCAGCTCTCCATGATAGCCCAGCAGCACACCTTCCTCAATACACTGCTCCACTCCACTAAACCGGAAGGAAACGAAGCCAATGATCAGCTGTGCAGAAGAAGCTAGCCATTGCACGTAGAGCCCTAACAGCAGGCCTGCATGTGCCACTGCAGCTAGGAGGCCCGCCACAGAGCCTGGAGGAGCAAAGAAGATATCTTGCACAGGTAGGCCTGATGGCGTAGGAAATAGACGAACTCGGCGTCACAGAGGCGAAGGCGCAAGAAGATGTGCAAGCAAAATGGGGTGAACCAGAGTTTGATCTGGGACCTCAGGAGGAGGACTACGCCCCACCACCCCCTTATCCACAACAAGAGGAAGTGAAACCCCCTGACACATCTGCTGAGAGGAAAGCAACCCATGCTAACCGCAGGAGAGAAATGGTAGAGAAGGCAAGGAAAAAGCTGAAC
Organism: Lygodium microphyllum; assembly: GCF_053477565.2. NCBI lineage: Eukaryota > Viridiplantae > Streptophyta > Polypodiopsida > Schizaeales > Lygodiaceae > Lygodium > Lygodium microphyllum. The sequence continues at coordinate 30,624,462 of NC_141138.1, read as the reverse complement.
GTTAGACCTGTTCCAAAACAACCTACCCCTCTCCTACCGCGCCCTAAGAACCTCCCCGCTAAATTCCATGCAGAGTTGATTATCTGGGAACAACAGGAATGTACCCGCAATCCCTTTGACTTGAGCTTTGAGTTTCCCGCTACACTAAACAGAGTAATGCCCATTCAACTTGTAAATGACGTAATCGCCATGGGTGCAAGGCTCAAGGCCAAGTGGCTAGCAGAGCGAGAGGCCAACCCAATTGCTTGGGGAGCCGAGGACCGCGAATTTTGGCATGATAAAGTCCTCCAGGTGCTTAGATCGATGGAAGGCTATAATTGCTAACTCACCTGGAGAAGATACATTTTTGACGTCAACCTTGACGCGGGGATGGCGTTTTGTAACACCCTCCCTTCCAAGAGAAACGACCCCACTTTCATGCCGTATCCTCGAAGGGTAGGGGTCAACTTTAATCCGTCCATCCATGGCAGGTTCGACTTTTCCATTATCTATAACGCCAATAGCACCTCCCATAAGGACGCCCTTCTCTTTACCCTCCCTGATTTGTACAGCTCTATAGATAGATTTCTTAGTGAGTTCACCTCCTATCCTGACCCCGCCTTCATAACCACTTGTAATTATCTTAGACTAATTAGGGTCCTAGTCCACCAAGAGCCCGCACCTCAAGAACGCCACCTCCCACCCCTCTACTTCGATCCCAATGTCATAGATAGCAGCACCATGACTCGCCTCATGATGCGCGCTACTCTTTTGCCATCCTTCTGTGTTGCACTGCTCGAAGATATGAGCCATAGCAAATTCACCCAGTGCAACCACCCCTTCCTTTCCACCACCACTCTCAAAACCCACCTCAACCTCAAGGGCTACTTGTTGAGTCGCAGTTTCCTTAACAAGGCTCCACGCCCTCCACCATCCCCTACCCGCCATTCAGATGACGAGGAGTAAACTCCCGTCATGCCCTTGTATCACATGTATCCATCTATAAGCCTCTTTATTATATATTTTTTTAAAAAAAGGAAGAAGCAAGCCACAAGGCAACAAAAAAAGGATGAACTGGAAAGAAGAGATGACAGCAAAGCATAGCAAAGCCATGGGATGCAACTACCATTAAGCAAAGATAAGCGGTGAGACCTTTGCAAGATCCGCTTGCAACTCCCCTTTGCTTCGTTGTGCACCGTCGTCATTTCACCTAGGGTTCTCCCTAGCCCCTTCCCCACTTCACGCTTAGGGCACATCAAGGGCAGGACTTTCAGACCTGTCACCCTAAGACTTGCACCGCATCTCCAACGACACACAAATTGGGTCCTCAAGTGTGGGACATTACCAAGGGCTCAGACCCATCTCCCAGTTCCACTGCCATGGGCACCACGCACTACACGGAGTGGCAGACACACCCCTTAGGGAGTGCACAACTTTTCTTGCAGGTTATGTTCAAGTTTCAAGAAATGGCTACTCCACTGAAGAGGATCACCCTCGATATCCTTTAATGACCAAAACTTTTTCCATGTGCCAGTGTCCAGCCATCTGCCTGCTGATGGCTACCACGATTGAACCAAGCCAAGATAGATCTGCCATTGGCATAGATCTTGGAACCTCATCTTCCAACGCCTCAAGATCTACGGATGCATGTCCAACACCTCAGGATCTACACATCGCTTATTGATTCTACAAGCCTAAAGAATTTCAACGCAGTATTGAAGATCTTCAACTCAAAGATGAAGACCTTCAACTCAAAGACAAAGATCTTCAAATCAAAGACACAGATTTTCAATGCGAAGACAAACCATATCTTTGTCAAGACAGAGTTCGGGGGGCTTCTCCAGAATAAATCCCTCCAATACCATCCTCCTAAGGGATCGCTTATTGCTTCAAGTGTTTCTAATGCTCGAGGGACGACTGGCTACATAACGGACGCCACAGCTGTGTGAAAGATGCCGAGCATCTTCATGGAGCCTAAAGCACGCTGGAATCTCTCCTGGTCATCGTCACTAGACTCCATCACCTATCATTAACACAACCATCTTGGAAGCAGTGTCATCCACCTACCTGTTCCGCCTAGCAACCGATCCCACTGCAATGCCATGGGACTGGCACTTGGCTAGGAGGGGGGTAATGTTACTGTGTTTCTCGCAGCACAGAGGAGCGGAAAATGGAAAAAAAGGAAATAGCAAAAAAGGTGTAGGATGAAAGCAGAAAAAGGCAAAAGAGTAAAAGGCGCACCATTAAAATGTGGAAGCACCCCCGAATCCTTGTAAAAGAGTGCCAGGCTCGCTCCTGTGCAAAGTATATGCATTAGTTGGGAATAGGATAAATTAGAATGGTGGGAAATAGGAAAAAGGGCCTAGGCTACGGCCGGCCATGTAAAAAAGGGAAAAGGGGATTACCGCCCAAAAAGGATTTAGGGCTTTGTATATAAAGTTGAAAAGTGAATGAGAAGCTCATTCTTTGGTGTGTGGAAAAAAGAGTCTTCTTCTTCCTCTCTTCTTCTCTCCTTCTTGCTTGTGTGTGCTCTTGAGAGAGGGAGTGTGAGAGTGTGAGGGAGTGAGTGTGTATGGGAGTGAGGGATCAAGAGGGTGAAGCTCTTCACCATCTCCTCTTCTCTTCTTTTCTTTTCTTCTCTTCTCTTCTCTTGCACGCGCGGCTATGGAGGATGGAGCTTGGAGATGGAGGAGGCTTGAGGATGTTTGAGCTAGCATCAAGAATCATGGAGCTACCGGAGTGTAAGAGAGAGGAGGGTACTTGATTAAGCATTAAGGTAAGCTCACTACACTCATAGGATCGATGGCGCGTCGGCTAGGTGAGAGATAGCCATTAGAGCTTGCTTAGAACGCTTGAACAATAAGCGGTCCGTGGGTCTTGGCGATTGAGCGAAAGTTCCCACAACCTAACCAACTCAATCTGACTCCCCAAATCCAACCTGAATATAGCAGTCCGCGTCCGTTGTGGCTGCTCCTAGTCCACCCATAATCTAAGCACCCCAACCGCAGACTCAAGAACACTCCCAACCGTAACTCTTTGTTGTCAGAGGCTCTAGTTCTAGCAAACCTCGACCACCCATCGACCTTACGCCCTCCTATGAATGCAAATCCTTTTTAGCGCTGGCCGTCAACGTCGCTGAGGACACCGGGGATGACGTGGTGGAATGCATTAAATGACTAGACACCACCTTAATGTCGCTAGCACTAAGCTACGACCGTTTGGACTTAGGACTATTGGAGAAACCCTTTGCAATTGAAGTTAAAACAATGCCATGCTCCTAGGAGACCTTTGAATTTGCATTTGCAAAAGCTTCTCGCTCTATTGCTGCTGAATTACTCAACAGTGAGATCTCCAAGGAGCAAGCCATCAAACAACGCCTCATCACGTCATACGATCAGCGAACCACTTCTGCTATCATTGATCAAGAAATCACAGTGTTATCAAAGCTGGCTGATACTGACTCCCTATTCTTGAGGCATTGGTACACTCTTAGACTGCAATGGGAAGTTGAAGGGTGCCGCATAATGACCAACGTTGAGCAGCACTGCGCTATCAAAACAACGGAATACGACCCCACATATGTCGTGCCAACCTCGTATAGAGTGTTAACCACTCTTCGGGGCCGACCCATGGAAGAACACATCAAAGGACACCCCTACCTCGATCGCTTGTTGACTGAGGAAGAATTACACATTGCTAGCCGCGTCAACTTTGGTGACTTCCTAACAGATGTTCTCACATACATCACGCAAGTGGGGATTCGACCCTTTGATCTGGACCGTGAAGCTCACTTAGAATACAACCCCCAGTTCTATGATTGGCTCCTTCACAAGTAACTCCTACACCACCATGCCGAATGCCCTTGCCCTTCTGACCCATTGGTTCTTAATGAATTCATTCAAAAAGCATAGAGTTTTTCTTTTTCAGCAATCAGCAAGCTGACTATGTGGAAAGCACTAATGAAAATTACGGTTTATGACATGAACATAAAATGTCGCAACAAGACTGTGCCCACTGACTCTCGTTCACGGAGGAGGAAAGAGCACAGTATGGCACATCCCTAAAAAACCGCGCCTACAATCAATTGAAGTTTCGGACCATCCAGAACATCAAAGAAGTAGTGTCGAAGGAGGAAGCAGCCAAGAGAGTCATCGAGCAGTGCAACCTCACCAAGTACCTTGAGAAATTTGCGCAAGAGCCTGACCACACGGAGTGTGTGGAGTTTCTTAGGACATACGACCCCGACCAAGAGTGCAGCATTGTGATGGTGGGAAGGGAAGAAAATGCTAAACAGGTACAGGTGCATTTGAACCCAGTCTTGGTGGAGAAGGCATTGGGATTGAAACCGAAGATAGAGAAAAAACAGAAAAGGGATGTCTACATGTTGAAAATGAAAAGAGAGGAGGTGCTAACCAATGACGCTATCAGCATCCATGACATCCTTGATGCTGAAGCCAGGCTACAGGCAAAGCTAGTGCATGCGCTCTTCTCCAGCAAGTGCTACAATGCCTTAATGCATCGAAATAGTGTGTCTGTGCTGGAGAATATAGCAGCTCACACCTTAGATGAAGTCCATTGGAATGGGTATCTCCACAAAACCATCGACCAGGCGGCTAAAGCACTGGCTTTGGGAAGTACGCTAGCAGGTGGAGAGTCTCCAGCTTCCAAGGCCACAGAAAGGAAGAAGGCCTCGTCTAGAGGGTCTCATTTATAGACTACTACGGAAGCATTTTGATTGTGCTCATCCAGGAGGCAGTAAAGGAGACACAGAATGCAGAAGAAGGAGAAGGAGAAACGTCGGATAGGTCACCCCCTCACCAGGACAAAGAAGGGTCCACTGACAGAATCGAGACCGAGGAAGAAGGGGAAGAGCAAAAAAGCAAGAAGACGACCAAGAAACCCAAGAAGAAAACAACCCAAAGGAAGAAAAAGGATGATGAAGGTCGCAAGAAGGAGAAAGAGGACTTGGAAAGGGCCAAAAAAGAATCCCTTAAGGAGGCCAAGGAGAGGGAGAAGAAGAAGAAACATGAAGAAGAAAAGGAAAAGGAGGAATTACAGAAGGCAAAGAAGGCGTGAAAACAGGAGGCTGAGGAGAGAAAAAAGAAGGAAAAGGAAGAAAAAGACAAAAAGGAGGAAGAATGCCGAAAAATAGAAGTGGAAAGGCAAAGAAAAGCCGATGAGGAAGAAGAGAAACTAAGAAGAAAGGAGGAAGAAGACATGACCGAGGCTACACGCCAGTCTATCGAACAACAAAGCAGGGCAGATGAATTGGGGAATTTGAGCCCGTAAAGAGAAGAAGAGCCTATGAGAGCAAGGGCAAAGCCCCAATTCACCCGATTCCTCCCCTCATGGTGCCTCCCACCAAACCAACCACCATCACCCCCAGCATCCCGACTAGTGCCGATGTTTCGAATGTCATGGCATGGATGCAATACTTCATCAACAAAGAAATGGCCCAGGGACAAAGCACCGAAACTACGGCCATAGGGCAAAAGAGGCTAGCCACTGATGCAGAATCAAGGCAAGACCCTAAACGGCAGAAGGTGGAAGCCTTGACATCACCAATCCACACAACGATGACTCCATCAACTAACTACAATGAGTACGTTGTCGAGCTACTTTCCCAATTGGAGAAAGCTAAGGAGGAATGAAAGATAGTTGTGGGGCTAAAAAGGAGCTACTAGCTGCCTTCCAACTCGACAAAACTAGAATGATAGCCATGCAACAAAGGGAGATCTCGGATCTCAAGCAAGAAGTGAAGGCTAAGGACGATAGGGAAGAGCACTGGAGGTAGCAGCTACTAGACAATGAAACACAAGAACTTGTAAAAATGCAGAGAGAACACAAGCTCCTGATCATGCAGTATGAGAAGCTCATTGCAAAAATTGCCAAAGTCGAAGCGCTTATGGTTGAGCTCAATGCTAGGGACGAGGAAAGGAAACAGAGCATGGAGGAGCAGCAAAACGAGATCCCTGACCGATCAGCTGAACTCCAAAAAAGAAGAACATGAGAAACTGGTCAAAGAATGGGAAGACCAAGAACAAAGGCTCATGACCTTGGCTCTAAGGCAAGGAGAGAGCCTAGAAGAGATGAACAAGAGAGCAGAGGAGTGGGCCATGCAGAATGAAAGAAGGGTGAAGACACTGGCACGGTGCCTTGCTCTGGTGAAAAAGAGAAGATCATCGCATAAAACAAGGCAAAAGCCACTCGGGTGGCCTTCGGTGCCCAACAAAAGGCCTTCCTCAACACAATCATGGACACCACCTGCCCAGAGGAGGGAGAATCATTGGAGGTGGCACAAAAGAAGCTTAACATTGCAGCAGAGTCCTGCATGCAGGACTGTAGATGCCACCCCAACTTGGGGAGGTTAGATTGAGCCTGGAAGAGCAAAGGAAATACCTACTGCTGGCCGGCCTAACCCCCCAGGAAATAGATGCCATAGGATTTGAAGAGGGAGCACAACAAGGAGACCGGTAGGGGGAGGAAGCAGAACTCGAATTCGACATGGGTAGATTTAGAGAGGATGTGATTCCACAACCCCCCTCGCCGCAGTCTCAAGCGCAACAACAAGAGGACCCATCTGCGGAGAGACGAGCCGCACTTAAAGAGAGACACATGAAGTTAGTCGAAGAAGCCAGGAAGCAGTTAAGGGCCAAGCTAGTCGTGCAGCCGTTCGCACCCCTCCCATCTTGCCCTGATGACATCCTAGCTGAATTCCACGCAGAGCTAGTGGTTTGGGAGAGACAATAAAAAGAAAAGGATCCATTCACCTTTAGCTTTCTCCTGCCCAACAGCCTGCGGAGGGTCTTGCCGCTTAAGGTGATGGAGGAGGTGATTGCGATTGGTGGCTGACTAGGGCAAAAGTGGCTAGAAGAGAGAGAGAAGACCCCCACCTCTTGGGGAACTGAAGAGGCTGACAAAACAAAGTTTTTGAAGTTCCACATACAGTACATGGCTATAAAAGCCAACCCTTGTGAAGGAGGCGAGTATGGGACATTAGTATGCTTGCCTAGATGGCGTTTTGTAACACGCTGCCCTTCGAGAGGAACAACCCCACATACATGGCATACCCTCGAAGGGTAGGTGTGGATTTTGATGCCACCCTCCACGGGCATTACGACTTTCCCATTATTTATAACTCCAATGTAGTATACTTCAAACATGCCCTCCTCTTTAACTCAGAAAGCCTAGATGACTCTATGACGCACTTTGAAGGGGAGCTACAAGCTCTACCCCGAGACCTATGGGCCACTTATTGCTCAAGTTTTTCGAACCAAGCGGCCATGGCTACCTCTCACATAGCCGACGTGCAATACCTACCTTACGGGTGTAGTGAGCTTACCTTGATGCTCGATCGAGTACCCTCCTCTTTCTTGCACACCGGTAGCTCCACGATCCTTGAGGCAAGCTCAAGCAACCTCAATCCCTCTCCCATGAGCTTCATCCTCCATAGCCATGCGCAAGACAAGAGAAGAGAAGAGAGGAGGGGAAGATGAAGAGAGAAGATGGAGAGCTTCTTCTCCAAGATCCCTCACTCTCACACAATCACCCCCTCACTCCCTCACACTCTCTCAATCCCTCTCTCAAGCACAAGCAAGAAGGCAAGAAACAAGAGAAGAAGAAGAAGAAGCTTTGGCCATACACAAGAATGAGCTTCTCATTCACTTTTCAACTTTATATACAAAACCCTAAATCCCTTTTGGGCGGTCATCCCCTTTTCCCCTTTTACATGGCCGGCCATTAGCCTAGGCCCATTTCTCATTTCCCACCATTCTAATCTATCCTATTCCCAACTAATGCATACAATTTTCACAAGAATGAGCCTGGCGCTCTTTTACAAGGATTCAGGAGTGCTTTCACACTTAATGGTAGGCTTTTTACTCTTTTACTTTCCTTGGGTGACTCTAAGACTTCCTGAGGCTTGTGCCAGGGCTTTTAATTTTTTCAGGGTCTAGTTACCGGTTAAGGCGCCTTTTTCTTCCTTTTGTCCAGCGCCTTTTGCTATTTCCTTTTTTCCATTTCCCGATCCTCTGTGCTGCGGTAAACATTACCCCCCTCCTAGCCAAGTGCCAGTCCCATGGCACTGTGGTGGGAAGTAGTGGGATAGATGATCTGTTGCTAGGTGGAACTGGTGGGTAGATGACACTGATGCTTGTGAATGAGAGGTGATGGAGTTTAATGACGATGACCAGGAGAGATTTCGGTGTGCTTTAGACTTCATGAAAATGCTCGAAATTTCACATACAGTTGTGGCTCCCATTCTGCGACGGCTGATAGAGGTTCCAATTGGCTAGTGGAAAATAGGTAGCCGATTATCTTTTGGTCAACAGAAACGCTTGATCAATAAGCAATCCCTTAGGAGAATGGTGTTGGAGGGATTTATCCTGGAGAAACCCCCCTGAACTCTGTCTTGACAAAGGTTTGCTTTGTCTTCGCATGGAAGATCTTTGTCTTTGTTTTGAAGATCTTGTTATCCGGAGGATCCTTGTCTTCGATTTGAAGATCTTCAGTTTTGAGTTGAAGGTCTTTAGGCTTGTGGAATCAATAAGCGATCCGTAGATCTTGAGGCGTTGGGCATGGATCATTAGATGATGAGGTTCCAAGATCTAAGCCAATGGCAGATCCATCACTGGGTTTTCCTTTTGCTTGATTTGGTTTAGTCATGGTAGCCATTAGTAAGGCGGATGATTGGCAACATGAAATCCGTTGAGCCATTTAAACCTTCGTAGTGAAGCTCCTGAAGTTGTAGTAATGGAGTCATGTCCGACTCATGGAAAAATTCATTGTCTTTGGAGGATGTAGTGGATGATCTTCTTCAGCCAAGCAGCTAGTTCTTGAAACACGAACATAACCTGCAAGAAAAGTTGTGCACTTCCTAGGGGGTGTGTCTGTCTCACTATGTAGTGCATGGTGCCCGTGCTAGTGGAACTGGGAGATGGGTCTAACCTTGGGCAAGCCCTTGGTAATGTCCCACACTTGAGGACCCAGTTCGTGCATCGTTGGAGGTGCGGTGCAAAACTTAGGGTGACAGGTCTGAAAGTCTTGCCCTTGATGTGCCCTAAGTGTGAAGTGGGGAAGGGGCTAGGGAAAACCCTAGATGCAGTGAGTGTGATGCACAATAACAATGAGGGAGACTGCAAGCACATGTGAAGTGTTCTCCTTGTTAACTTGCTTAGTAGTAGATTCATCTTTCAGCTTTGCTATTTTTTGCTCTTGTCTTTCTCTCCAGTCACCTTGTCTTTGTTTCCTTGTGGCTTTTTCTCTCTTTGCTTTCTTTTCTTTTCTTTTCTTTTCTCTCTCTCTCTTTTTTTTTTGAGAATGAGAGAGGGAGTACAATTGTCAAGGCATATCACTTCCATTTAATCACGGCGCGGTCGCAGGCATTGAGATAAGAATGTGTGACTTTGTAGGTATTCTTTAATATCGGCCTTAGCTCTCAGAGGAGTGGTTGACAAGAAAGGGTGATTACACCTTGTGAAGCGGGTGTCACTCATATTTTCTAAGAGCTCTAGACAGAAGGAAGGAAGGAGAGTAGCCCGCATCATTAACCTAGTCATAGCTCTACTATCTATTCCTAGGTTGATATCAAAGAAGAGTGGGGGGAGATGGGCTTCCTCTACTGTGGGTTTTTGGAGTAGCAGGAATTTGATAAGTCGGAGGTAATTACAAGTGGTCAAAAATGCTGGATTTGGGCAGGAAGAGAAGTCTGCAAGGAAACGATTTATAGAAGGAAGTATATCTTCTAACCTAAACACTAAGCATTCCTCACGGCTCCTAGCATTTACATTATACATTTTTGGGAAGTCGTAATCCCCATGCAAGTCTCTATCATAGTCCACTCCATGCCTACGGGGGTAGGGCATGTAGATAGGATCATTGCGCTCTTCGAGGAGTGAACTGTAAAAGGCAGTCCATGCATCAAAATTGGTGTCCCAAATCCTCCTCCGCCATTTCGGATGTGCCTCATAGCCTTGGACGGTTTAGGGAACCAGATTGACCTTATCTTACCAATAATCCTGTGGTTCTTGTTGCCACCTAGTTATTACCAGGCTCCTCTCTTCAATCCACCAGTTTGCAAGTTCATGAATAGCACCCTGCCACGACACGATATGAACCATGAATCGGCTAGGTAGAGGCTGCAAATACATTGCTGGCCATGAAAACCTGCAAGAAAACTCTCATTCTCACCAAGAATCCATACTCTCGCACAAAGAAATTGAACAATTCTTCCATCCTCACCCTCTTCCTCTTCCTCACTCTCCATGAGATCTTGCAAAGGAGCACAAGAGAGGGAAAAAAGAACAAGAAGGTAAGTGTTGTGCCAAAATGAGAGAGGGAGAAATGAACCGTGACAAGAGAAGATAAAGGAAGAGATAGGGTGTAACCACCTCAACCTCCCACCTCCCCAAATCCTACGGCTGCAACCACCTCCTTTTCCTTTCTTGAATTATAAAATTTCAAATTTGCATACATTGGCTAAGGTCTAAAGACCCTTCAATTTTTAGCATGAGACAAACGGTGTTTGACCTTCCCTTTCCTTTCAACATTAGTTTGCAAAGGATGTTTCCATGTTTAGCACATTTTGGTGCCTTTATTTGCACAAATTTCCTGGTTATCAGTTCATTAGCCAGATCCTTGATCTTGGCTAAGACTCTTAGAGGCAGGGCCCGGTCCAGAGATCGTGGGAAAGCAAATGGGAGCTCAAACGGCCTTTTCTGGAACTCTCGCTGATGCCAGATGACCAACTCCTGGGGCCAGTCTACAGGATGTGCATCAACTCTCAGTGGCATGGGCTCTTCAAGAAGTTATCTTGGAATTGTGCGTGCTCGGCGTTGGGCCTCCTTAGCTAATTCTTGTCTTCTCCTCCTTGCTGCAACTATAAGCTTAGGCAGATGGTTATCTGCAGGTTTTTCCTGTGGGAGATCGGGTTGAGGCGGACTCGGCATCCTTTGTTGCTCTTCTTCATCACCTTGCTCGAAATTCGGACCCTCTTCGACATGTTGCTCAACCAACAGATGGGATGACTGGAGGTGGTGGTGGTGGCTGTTCATGCTCCTCAAAACCTAGCTCCTTGAGCTTAGCAGTGGAAAGGCCCGTATAGCGTAAGTAGTGGAATTGTTGCTCCTTAGTGATCCCTATACTCGTTGGGAGCTCTTGCTCTTGAAGACCATATCTTAGAGCTTGGGTGGTCAGCTCCAACTTTCTTTTCACAATTTCCACTGGATCATCACCCTCAACTTGTGTGACATGGAGTACCGTGTTGACGAAGGCCTATTGCTGTGTTTTAATAGTTATTTCGGCAGCTTCAACCCTGGCTTCTACTAGCACCCTTTCGCATTCTACCACTGCCAAGCGTTCGGTCAAGTCTCTCACCCTGTCAAAATTATTCATTTCCCAATCCATAGCTCTTTCTTCCATCCTTTTTCTCTCTTCCTCCAGTTGGCTCGCCAGGGTGGTCACTACCTGTTGCTGCTCATTTGTTAAAAACCACAACTGGTTCCTTTCTCTTAACTTTTGAGCAAGCTGCTCTTCAGCAATCCCTTTGGCTTGATCTACAATGTTGAGCCTTTGGTGCACCTCGGCCAGTACTTCTGATTTTTCCTGCACCAGCTGCTCTTGGCTTTGGATCTCAGCAAGGAATAGCCTTTTTTGATTGAAAGCCATGGCCATGAGGGCCTCTACATCTTCCTGGGAGGTTTCCAACGCATCTTGTAATCTTTACGCTTCATCTTCTAGCCGTTTTGCTTCTACTGCTGAGACTCTTGGCCCTTCACTCTTTAGAAACTCCATTTCACTTATTAATCTGTTTTGTTCTTCTAGCTCCTGCCACCAACGGAGCTCCATGGTATGTTCTTGTGGTGTACTCGCTTCGCCTTCCTGAACATCCTGTATTAGTGTTTCCACTTGAGCGACCTTTTGTTGTAGATCATTGTATTGCTGCACTAGTACCTTTAGACTCCTTTGCTCTGCCACTAGGTTCTGCTTTTCGTCTTCCAGCCTTTGTCTAAGGCAGCTTTCGTTGTCCTGGGCTTCCTTTGCTTTTGCTACTAGCTGGTCCTGCAGGGCCTTCATTTCTCCTCGTCGGTCGGCTCCCTGCCTTGAGACTTCTAGCCTAAGAGCAGCTGACATTTCTTTTTCTTTTTCTAGCTCCATTAAGGCCAATTTCTTTTCTTTCTTCGCCTTGTCTAGTTGTGCCAGTAGCTCAGCCACATATGAGTCATAGTTAGTGTCAGCAGGCATGGGAGTATGGGGTGTGGTGGTTGATGCCTCCAGCCTTAGTCTTTTAGGGTCTTGCCGCAACTCTGCATCTACGGCAGCGGGCCTTTTCAATCTGGTTTCTGGCACAATCTCGGCCACTTTGCTCACTAGCATGTGCATCATGTTCATTAGCTGTGCCGTGTCGAGGGGAGGTGTGGGTTGTGTGGTGGTTGTAGTCGTGGTTTCAGTCGTTGCAGGCACAAAAGAGGAAGGAAGTGGATGTAGTAGGGACTTGCCCTTGCCTACAGCCACCACTGGAGTTGCTTCCACAATTGAACGAGCTTTGGCTTTATGACAGGGGCTCACAGGTTCGAGCTCTCCACCCCCGTGAGTCTCTTCCACAGATCTTCATGTAGCCTCTGCCAACTTGGCCAACTCCTTCAGTCTCTGCTCTTCAGCTTCTTCTTCCGCCCTTCTTTTCCTATCCTCTTCTACCTTCTTTGATTCTTCTGTTATCTTTGCAAGCTCTTCCTCCTCTTTCCTCCTTCTTTCTTCCTCAGCCCTCCTAGACTCTCTTTGAGCCCTCTTGATTTCAGCTCGTTCTTCTTTGCTTAATTCCTCTTTTCTTTCCTTCTGTCTTTTGTCCCCTTTCTTTTGTCCTTCTAGTTTGCTTGCTTGTGTAGGCGGCACCTCGTGTTCTCCCTTGTCACTTATTGTTCTTTCACTTGATTCTTCTCCTTCGCGGTGAGGTGGGCTTTGATGCGGTGGGCTTTGATGTGCAGCTTGCTCTTCCATGACTCCAGCATCCATCATTGCTTCATCTATGATGGCTGTCAAAAAACCACCATATCTAATTGTGGCCACCTTTGAGGCAGGTTTCTTCCTTGTGGAGCGTGCTGTTGAGGCAGGGGATTCTTCTCCTACTGGTGCTTCCGCTGGAGTGAGAAGGGCAACTGAGCTTTGAATGGTTTTCTGCACGAACCCATTCTAGTCTACCTCCTCAGGGACTCCTGCTGTGATGCTTTCTAACAACGGGACCCCGATCCTGTTCAGCAATGCGTTGTACCTTTGGCTCGAGAAGAGTGTGTGGATCATCTTCGCTTGCACCTTCACTGCTGGATCCAGGATGTCAGCCAAGCTGATTCCATCCACTGTGTGCACCTCTTCTTTCTTTACCCCCAGCATGGCGTAAACATCCCTTCTCGGTCGCCTCTCTTTCTTGGGTATGAGCCCCAAGGCCTTCTCTACGATTGCCACATTGAGGGGGACTTCAACTCTTCTTTCCTACTCCCTTGTTCTCACTGCGACAGTGCCACAGTTCCTGACCTTGTCAAAGTTCCTCAAAAATTCAGCACACATGCCGTAATCCACAGCCTGCCCCACCTTTTCCACATACTTGTGGAGGTGGCATCTGTCCACCAATTCTTTGACTGCAGGTTCCTCCAAGATGGCCTCATCCAGGTTCATCGTGTGCTTGAAAGTGAATTGACTAAATCCTCATGTCTCGACGTTGATGCCGAACTTGGTCATCTCTTCTTCAAAAAATGGGAGTTTGCCCCCTTTGTCTTGTCCTGCCATGGTGGTTACCTATCAACCCACCATGCCAACATTAATGCTTAAAAATCGGCTTATTTCTAACAAAACTCAATTTTTAGAGAAAAATGTATGTGTCAAAAATTGGCATACTTGCTTAGAGGCTTGAATTTTAGAGACATGCTCACAGCAGCAATTGCTATTGTTTTCCCTTTGCAGTATCTTCCATTGAAACTCAATTAATCATAACATTTTGCTAGATAGCATGACTCTCATTTTGCTCTACTCTTACTCACATTGCTCCCCCCGTCTTGGATCTTTCAAGGAATCCTTCCTAGGATTAGCACAGTAAGTACAAGGCAAATGTTGTTTTTCGTGGATTGACTTACTTAGCCAATAACCAATCATAGAAGCTTGGATTGTATTCGAGTTGGCCATGACAATTAAGAGCAAATGGTTGGATGGAGACTTGGGAGATGTAGGTCAAGACATCGTGAAAGAGATCTCCAGTATTAAGGCGGCTTGCAACATGTAATTCCTCTTCCGTAAGGAATTGGTCAATGTAAGGGTGAGCAACACATGGTCGTCTAAATGCTGGTTGCGGATGATGGCCAAAACCTTAAACGAGATAGGTGCCACATAAGTAGGGTCATATTCGATGGTTTTAACTGCCCTGCGTTGCTCAACATTGGTCATTATCTGGCGACCTTTTTTCTCCCGTGGGATTCTCAGAGCAAACCACTGCTACAAGAACGTGGAAGGTGAGCTTGCCATTTGCATGAGCTCTTGCAACTCGTGCTTAGGAACAGAACGAGGAGGCTTACGATATGAAGTGATTAGTCTTCTGAGGGCAGCTTGCTCCTTTGAGATTTCATTGTTTGCTATCAGTTCATGAGCAATTTTGGGGAATTTACAGGTCATAAGTTCGTATTCTTCCCAAGTGCATGGTAAACACGAACATCCAAAGCAAGTGTTTTGTCAAGAAGACCTAGGTCTAGCCTCTGATAACTTCTAGCGAATGTAGTGAAAGTTTTGTCCAACATCTTGATGCAGGTGACCAAGTCATCCCCAGAAGTCAGGGCGAGGTATTTAGCCAAGGAAAGGAAAGGTCGTACCGCGTAGGAAGGTTTAAGACCTGTTGGTGGGAATGGTGCAAATAGACTGGATAGTGGTGACTCCATCATTGGTGTCACAGGTGTGGCTTTGCACTCCGAAGCACTTTGAGGTGCTGTAGGAAGCTTTGGGGGCATGGGAGTTGTGCTGGGTTCTGAGTGAGCAATCATGGGGGTATTTAAGTTCTCTAGATTAGGTAAGTCTAAGGCTTGTGGTGTTTGCTTTGGTCGATAGATGAGCTGGGGCTTACTAGCCACAGCGGGCAATGGTTTGCTGACTATGTCCTGGGAACCATGTGTGCAAGCCTCCCTCACTGGGGTGAGATTGCTTGTAGATGACCTTTTAAACTTGCCATTTTTAGGCACCCAAATCCAGGGTTGCCCTCATAGTATCCTTGTGCTCGTAAGAGATATTTGGGGATCCATCACAGTGTGGTTGTGTGTCTGCGTCGATAGCGTCTAGACTGCCTCTTAGGCCGTGATGGTGGCTGATTATTTTGGCGTTTAGAGTCACGTTTGGGTGGTCTACCCGGATGTGGTCTTTGCCATTTTGGCACCCATATAAGCTTGGACTCCTTGGCCTTGTGAGCACTCTTGGTGGGTTTGGGCCTAGGGTCGAGAGCCTGGCATGAGGCCTTAGTTTTCTTCTGTTTAGACGTGGGCTGAAGCGTGGTCGTAGGGGTTTCTACCGGTGGCTTCGTAATGGTGGAGGAGTCAGGACAGCCCTTGCTGAAAGTCATCACTATACGCACATTGCCTATAGCAAGATGAATGCGGTTTATGTTGTAATCCACATTACAGTTCATTTGCTTCTTGAAAGTATGACCTAATAGTAACATATTACCGGCTCCTTTAGTGTCAGGCAACACATGAAAGAAAGCTGGTAAACTTTCAGACTCGATAGAAACGACTACCTTGCACTTTCCTAGGAGTGAATAAGCATTACCCCCAAACGGGGTGAGTTTGGCATTAGTGGGCTGTAGTTTTGGTTGACCAATGCGTGTCCAATGGTCATGCGTCAAGATGTTGTAGTCGGCACCTTCATCAATCAAGGCATCGAAAGAATATGTCACTCCTACTGTGACTGTGATTTGTAGATACGCCGGTGCCACTGCTTCTTCGTCCTGATCTGTAAGGTCGGTTATAGTAGCCATGCAGACATTCATTGGGGGTTCTAGCATGGGTGGCTCATGTAATGGATGGGAAGGAGGATAGTACTTCTTTATGCGGCTGCCATTAAAAAAGCCTATTCCTTTGCCTTCAAGTGTCTCTAACTCAACATTCCCTGTTCTACCAATCATGTGTACTCTGAAAGGCCCTAGCCCCCGAAACTTCATCTTCCGTTTATGTGCTTTTACAGAGTATAGTAGAACAAGGTCCCCTTGTTCAAAGTCTCGCTGTTTGACATGCTTGTCAAACCACATCTTTCGTCGAGCCTTCTCACAAATCAGAGAGTGAGTGGCGAGAAGTCGGGTCTCCGTTAGGCGCTCTAACTCCACTAAGCGATTGGTCCAAGCCTCTCTTTCCTCCCAACGCTCCTGGAATGCTATCCTTAAGCTAGGGATGAAGAATTATAAGGGTAAAATGGCTTCAGTTCCGTACGTCAGCCTAAAAGGCGTTTGTCCTATAGCCGTTTTATAAGCTATGTGATAGGCCCACAAGGCCGCCATTAGCTTGTTGTCCTAGTCACTTCTTGAAGTAGACACTACCTTTGTAAGCACATTGACTAAGATTTTATTCGTGGATTCGGCTTGGTCATTAGCCTGAGGGTAATAGGGAGAGGACTTCCGATGAATTATTAGGAAGGTAGAGAGCAGGTGGAAAATCACCTCATTAATGAAGTGCGTGCCTTGGTCACTTACAAGTTCGATTGGACAGCCAAACCGTGAAATGACCTGCTCCCACAAGAACTTTGTAGTGGTTCTAGGATCATTCTTCCTCGTGGCTCGTGCCTCTGCCCACTTCGTTAGATAATAAGTTGCCACTATGATGTAGTGAGCTTGGGAATATTGTGCCGCAGGACTGATAGGTCCTATAAAATCGATGCCCCATTTTTCAAAGGGTTGTCGGGCTATGACAGGGGTCAACTCCATCTTGTCTTTCTGCACAGGCACTTTGGTCCTTTGGCACTCATTGCAGTGCTTTACGAATTTAGCTGCATCACAGAAAAGGGTGAGCCACCATAGTTGGGATTGTAGCACCTTTCGGGCTATTGTGTCCCCGCTAAAGTGTCCTCCAATGATTCCGCCATATGCTTCTTTCAATGCATCGTGCATCTTGTGCTCACATATGCATCTGCGCAATAAGCCATCTTGTCCCAACCTGTAGAGTTGGCCGGCTATTAGTTGGTATGGCTGAATTTTCAGGATAAGTCTTCTCAGCCTGGCCTTCTCAATGGGTCTCTCAGGTAGTCCGCTCTCTAGCACTTGCACTATGTCATCAGCCCAATACGGCGTTAGATCAGCTTTAAACAATTCTCTCTCGCTAGACAGGTTAAAGAGATGAGCATCTGGTAAATCGTTAGGTATGCCTTGTCCAGCAGCTTCTCCTGTGGGTATACGGGACATGTGGTCAGCCATGTAATGTTGTTTTCCTTTGCGTACAACCACAGAGAAGTCAAACTCCAGTAGAAGGAGTAACCATCTAGCTATGCATCCCGTAGCGCAAGGCTTGTTCACAAGATATAGCAAGGCTTGATGGTCAACAAAGAAGACAAAGGGAGTGGCCAACAGGTAATGCCTAAATTTCTTTACCGCAAATACAATGGTCAACCCATCCCTTCCTGTCGTGGAATAGTTCATCTCGGTCTCTGTGAGCTGCCTGCTAGCAAAACTCACCGAGTAATACTAAGCTATGTTCACCAGGCTGGCATAGCACGGCTCCAATAGCGAACTTAGAGGCGTCTATGTGTACATGAAACGTTATGTTCTAGTCTGGGGCTCGTAAGATTGGTGCAGTAGTAAGAGCCTTTTTCAACTCCTCATATGCGCGCTGGCATTCCTCAGTCCACTCGAACACTATCAACAGCTTGTACAATGGTCTAGCAATTAGTGCGTAATTTAATATAAAGCGTCGATAATATCCAGTGTGCCCTAAGAAGCACTGAACTTCCTTGTAGTTATCAGGTGGCGGCAAGTCAACAATGACTCCGACTTTAGAAAAGTCAGTGGCAATGCTGTTCCTTGACATTACGTGCCCTAAGATGCATCCGTGTTTCACCCAGAACTGGCACTTTAAGGGGTTCAACGAGAGGTGGTGCAACCTACACCTTTCAAAGACAACTCTCAATTTCTCTAAGTGTTTGGCCCAAGTAGAGTGTACGCATAAGTCATCTACAAACACTTCCAGTTCGCGCCTAAGCATGTCCTTAAAGATAGTGCACATTAGGCGTTGAAAAGTCGTAGGTGTGTTCATTAGCCCAAAAGGCATGATAATGTAGGTGAATTCACCCCATTCCGTGGCAAATGAAGTCTTGTGCCTGTTTTCGGGGTGTACTTGCACTTGATTATAGCCCGAGAAACCATCCAGAAAACTGTAGGCTTCTTTACGTGCTACCCTCTCAAGCATGTGCTTGGTGTAAGGTAAAAGATAGTTATCCCTCTTTGTAGCGGCATTCACTTTCTTGTAGTTCACGCACACTCGGATTTTTCCATTTTTCTTCATGACAATCATGATAGGTGATACCCAGTTCGTGTGCTCGATCTCATATATGAATCCTGCCCTCATGAGTTTATCAATCTCCTCTTTTACTGCATGGGCGTGTTTGGGATTCATGGGGTAAGGTCGTTGTTTCATTGGCACTACATCATGGACCATTGGGATATTATGAGTCACAACTCTAGGGTCGACTCCCTTAAGTTCATCCAATGTCCAGGCAAATATGTCAATGTACTCTTGAAAAAGTGCAACAAGTTTGGCCTCCTCATCCTCCGTCAAGTCATCTGCAATGAATACAGGTCTTGGTTTTTCACCTTCCCTAGCCAAGTTAACTTCCTTGACTTTGGCGGGTCCCTCGATCGGTTCACTAGTTTGGCCTTGTCTTTTCGCACCTAGCAGAATCACCACTCTATCACCCTATTTAAATTTTGTAAACCGTTTGGGTAGATCTTGCGGTTTCTTTTGCCTTTATGCTTTTGAGTCCTTTGCTTGCTTCCTGGCCTCCTCCTTTAGGCTCCTGCGCCTTAGGTGGAGTGGCAAGTCTCCCTTGGTGCGTTTGACTTTAGAAGGTTGTGGTATCTCAGGATCACTCTCAGTGTTGACTTTCGACTCCGAGTTAAACTTGCATCCCTCACTTGAGGAAGGTGTTTCCCTAGGGAGTCGTAGTTCAGTAGGTGCATCCGTCTTGAGCACTGGGATTACCCATGGTCGTGCCACTCCGGCTTGCTCGTAATCCACGGCTCCTATGTGTTCTAGCCAGGATCTGTCACACTCCATTCGCATGACTCCTTTTTTGTTCTGACTGGTCCTTCCTCTCCTAGGCCTCGAGTCTACCCTGATTTGTTCTATCGCTTTTCCTTCCGTGTCGTACTCTATTGTATCTATCTCTTCTTCACTCTCCTCTCCCGTAGAGCGACAGTCCTCATACTCCTCGTCATCAGAGCCTTGTCCTTCTGACTGCTCATCATCACCTAAGCTTTCCTCTCCAATCTCCTTGTCATCAGTAATTAAAGCCCAGTTATATAACAACTTCAGGTCGTGGACCTTGGTCCATTTCCATTCTAGCTTAGCTAATAGATCACGTAGAGGTTTTAAGTTAGCAGCCAAGTTGCCTTCCAGTTTATTGGTCATACACTCTACGATTTCCTGAAGCTCTAGTTTGTTGTTGGGGATATGGAACGAGGCTTGTTTGCCTGGGTTGAGTGAGCTTCCTGCGATCATGCAGAGTGCCACAATTGGCTCCTCAATTTGCATGGTTGCGGCTTTAGCAACCGGCCGATATGGTTCTTCCTCATTCGAGAATGGTAGGTCAATGGTTGCCAAAATGTGCATCCAATCCCTCTCATCCTCAGAGCAAGGAATATATTTAGTGAGTGATCCATAGGGTTTGGTCGTTTGAGTATCGCCTTTCAGCATAGCTGAGATCGCATCTAGGTCAATAGGGGTCGTCTTCCAAGTGTCCATCTCTACCCTTACTGCACTAGTTCTGTTCCCTAGGAAAATCAAACCATTGCCCCAGTCCTCAATGACACATGCATTCCTCATCCAAGGTCGGCCTAATAGTATGTCGTAATCCACTCCCTTCATGACAATGAAGTTTACGGAAAACTGCACACTAGCAATCTTTACTGGCCAATTCTTTAAGACCCCGAATGGTCTTACCTTCATTCCATTTGCTAACGTGATGTTAAACTTGGCAGTCTCTACAGGAGGGTTTCCCCATGCCTCTAAGACTGCATGGCTTAGTACACTAACACCTGCGCCTGTGTCTACAACTCCTTTTCACATCATATCTCCTAAGGCTAGGACAGGTAAAACTACATGCATTTCAGTGCCTTCCCAAAAAACATTGATGTGCAAAGACTTAGGAGTTGAGTGTAGAGTTAGACTTGGGATCTGTGTAACTGCATCATGATCTTGCAGATCACCACCTGCAAGTCTTGCGTGTCTCTCCATCAAGTCTTTTAACTCCTGCCATAAGGAATGATTCTGCCTAAGCAGGTCTTCCAAGCTTAGAGTTACTGGAGTAGACAACAAGGTTGTGAGGAGGCTACTGGGCTCTTGTCTTCCCCTTGTTGAGAATCTGCCAATCACACCCTATGTATGCCCCTTTGTATGGAACAACTAGGCTAGGAAGATGCAGTTCATTCTAGGAAGAGAGACAGATCCCATAGGCACAGTGATGAAATGTGCTACCAAGCAATCCTATATAATGATGTAGTTGACTATCACTTTCATATGAAGATAATGCAATAGTACTTGTCTCTTTCTATCAAGTCTCTGTGCCATTGTCAATCCTACACAAGATTGTGTTTATGACTTCAAGTCTCAATCTTGAAACCTAATTCACTTGTGCAATAGTTGTCTTCTTTGTCAATGTCAACATGAGTAGTATCTTCATCTTCCATCCTCCATAGCTTCTGCCTTTGCCATGCTCTAGATCCCGCATTTCTCACATGGTATCAGAGCCTAGTCGAGCATGGCATAACTCCCTTATCTGCTCTCTCAGTCCCTCTTAACCTCAGGTCAGCTCAAGTCCAGCTCATGGTTCCATTTCTTACCTCTATCCTCACTGAAGCTTCCATGGCAGCCATAGCCAGCAGCACCCTATCAACTTGAAGCTCCTGGATCTCTCTCCATAGGTCATATTTGAACCTGCTCTCTTCTAGAAATTTGTTCCTTGACTCCCAAGGCTTCTTTCTATCACTTAAGAGCTTGACATTGGCCACTCCATAGCTCAGCATTGCTTAAACTGTCAATCACTTCCATAGCCCAAATCTGTGACCTACAGGACATACCTTGATTGGAGTCCCTGGATCTCCCAATACAAAGCATATCTCCTCTTGCTTCCTTCTAAGGAATCATTCTTCTACTCAAGGCGCTTCATCTTGGCATGAAAATTGATCACATTGCTACGCCCTGACCCTAGCATTGCGGAAATTGTGAAAATTTGTATAAACTGCACCTGTTCACGAAATTCGTCTCTGCGCGTGCAGTACGGGCCACGATCTAGACGACGAGATTAGGGCTTTGGTTGAGCATCACATAAGCTACATTTCCATAAAAAAGGTTTTGAAAATGGTCCACCATAGCTCCTGCAATGTTAGAAAAACCAGGCCCCTATCTCAGAAACCCTAAAATCCACCATAGCCAAAATCCTTCAAACTCAAAAATTCTTCATTTTCTCTCTCCTGACACTCAATCCAAGCCTGTGTCACTCTGATCCACTGTGTTACTGAAGTTCCCAGCAAGAAAAAGATTCAAGGAGATAAGCTTCAACAAAATCAAAGCATCAAGAATCATCATCAGTTCGACCATAGTATCTTTTGATACTACATAGTGTGTTTTTCACACTGCCATTTGTTGTGTCTTCTGACACATTAGATTTCAACTTTGTGCTAGAAAGTTTCAGAAATTTTAAGCTGATTCCATCATGGAAATGCCAAGCATGAAGTCTCTTGGGTGGTTACCTGTTATAAAGAGTAACATTACTCTTGTTGCCCATTTACATTGCATGCAAGACTTGGCTATCTTAACTGTAGAAAGACATGGAGCTGTCTACATCAAAGTTCAATCAATGAATCCATCAGAAGATTTTGAAGACATTTCCACTACCTCAAAGAGGATACCTTTGCTTGAGGGGGACATCGACATGAAGTTTAAAGCTGCAAGCAAAGACAAAGAAGAAGTAGACCAAGAAGACCATAAGATCAAAGAGCAAAGGAAGAAGGACAATAAAAGATCAGCCATGAAGACCAAAAGACCACATCATTCAAAGCTGAAGAACCAAAGATGAAAGACAAGAAGATTTTCCATGCTGACAAAGAGAAATCATATGCTAAAAAAGACCACAAGGGCCTATTGGTCCTTGTCTCTCATTTTCTGTTTTAAAAGCATTGTACCTGCCTTAATGTTCCTTTCATAAGCTTGGAAAAGAACTCCTCATGTAGCCTTGTACTATAGCCTCTGTACACTTTGTGAGGCCCCTGTTATAGCCTCTGGATGTCCACCATGTTTATGGTACCCACACTTAGCCTTTTCTGCAACAACCTCTGGTGTTTTGCCATGTTTGTGGTATGCCCACACTTTGCAGGTGCAGCTCTCACTAAAGCCTCTACACACTTTGTACTTTCAGGTTGTGATTGAGGAGGGGTGTTAAGAATCTGCCAATCACACCCTATGTATGCCCCTTTGTATGGAACAACTAGGCTAGGAAGATGCAGTTCATTCTAGGAAGAGAGACAGATTCCATAGGCACAGTGATGAAATGTGCTACCAAGCAATCCTATATAATGATGTACTTGACTATCACTTTCATATGAAGATAGTGCAATAGTACTTGTCTCTTTCTGTCAAGTCTCTGTGTCATTGTCAGTCCTACACAGGATTGTGTTTATGAGTTCAAGTCTCAATCTTGAAATCTAATTCACTTGTGTAATAGTTGTCTTCTTTGTCAATGTCAACATGAGTAGTATCTTCATCTTCCATCCTTCATAGCTTCCGCCTTTGCCATGCTCTAGGTCCTGCATTTCTCACACCCCTGAGGCTAGCATTTCTAGGCCATGCATTCTGTTTGCCCTGGCAAGTTTCCCCTTGGCCTTGCTGCTGAGTTGCCCCTAGTGGTGTAGGTATACTCGCAGTTTGTGGTTTTGAAGGTGAGACTAGTGTGCTCACGCTGGAGAAATCGTCAATAGGATCTTCTAATATGGGTTTAGCATCCTTGAGGTGCTTTTGGGCGTCCTTGACCCACTCCTTGACCTTAGTTATAGCCTCGAGCTACCGTTTGGGATGGGGATATTCCCCTACCTTGGCACTCCCTAGCTCGATTGTCTTAGGAGCTGAGGTCTCTGCCTCTGCGTCTGTGACCCTCTTTCCCGTTACTAACGTAGTCGCTTCCTCGATTTTAAGAATTATCTTTGCATTGGTTCTCTTTTTCCGTCTCCTCCTGCTTTTCTTTCCTATTGAGGTTGCGTCAAGGTTACTTGGCCCTGGCAAAGAGATGCCTACCTGTTTTGTTTGAGCTTGCATCATAACATGTAGTGGGATGGGTGTATCCTCACTGTCAAAGGTTTCCACTCCAAAAAGCCCCAAAGGCACTGATGGCATGTTGGCAAAGCTGGTTGATGGCCTCCGCCTAGGATAGTCAAGAAACAGATGTGTGATTCCACACTCTGTGCATCAAAGATCCGCTTTGTCCTTGTTAGCTTGTTCTCGTTCTGGACAGTGTGATGAAATGTGGCCTAGGTGGCCGCAAGTCCAATACGTGGCTGTATCTTGGCTTGGCCCTCCAAAGCCTCTGCCTCTTCCTCTTCCTAAAGCCATCACCGGCACCGGCCGATAGTCCATCAAGACTGGGTTGCCCTCATCGTCATAGGATATGTACGAGTTGACATATGTTTCTTCCACATTAGGCTCCTCCACAAAGTGAAAGGAGCATCGCTAGATGGGTGGGTTACAAAAGGCCCTGGTGGTTTGGGTATACCAGTTGGATTCATCTCCAGCTTAGGTACGGCATGTCTTGAGTCAATCGGTGTTGGGAGAGCTAACTGGGCTCCCCTCCCAAAGAAATTGGGTGGCCTATTACCTAAGTATGGAGGGTTGTACTGTTGCGTGTATGGGAATCTCCTCGGCATTCTGTAATGCACTGCATCATGCCCGAATCTACCGCAATTTGAGCACGGTCGAGATCTAGGATCTTGGCACTTGTGGGAGCCTTCACTCAACCGCCAAGACCCACGGACCGCTTATTGTTTCAAGCGTTCCAAGCCAAGCACTAATGGCTACCTCTCACATAACCGACGCGCCATCCATATCTACGGGTGTAGTGAGCTTACCTCTGTGCCGTTCGAGTTACCTCCTCTCCCGTGCACTTCGGTAGCTCCACGATCCTAGTGCAAGCTTCAAGCAAGCTCGATCCTTCCGCTCCAAGCTCCAAGCTCCATTGCCGCGAGCAAGACAAGAGAAGAGAAGAGAAGAGAAGAAGAGAGGAGAAGATGGAGAGCTTCTCCACCCCACGGTCCCTTACCCTCACACACTCACTCCCTCACACTCTCACACTCCCTCTCTCAAGCACAAGCTCAAGCAAGCAAGAAGAAGAAGAAGAAGAAGAAGAAGAAGAGGAGAGACACTTTTTGCCACACACAAGAATGAGCTTCTCATTCACTTTTCAACTTTATATACAAAACCCTAAATCCCTTTTGGGCGGTCATCCCCTTTTCCTCTTTTTTACCATGGCCGGCCGTAGCCTAGGCCCTTTTTCCCATTGTCCTTCTATCTTCCTAGATTCCTTTCCACCGCCCATCTACATTTACAAATTGCACGGGTGAGAGCCCGGTGCTCCTTGAATTAAACCATGATGCACTTGCACTCTTTTATAAAAGTTTTGACTTGCACTTTTCCTTGTGCGCCTTTGTCTTCCGTTTCTCTTTTCCTTGGCCTTTGTCTTTGTCTTCTACTTTAGCTTTTCTAGATTTTTGACCTTCGTTTGTTTGAGGGTTAACATTACCCTCCTCCTAGATGAGTGCCAGTCCCATGGCACTCACCGTCGTAGGTAGCAGGCTGTAGCATGCATCGAAGACGTGGGTGACAAGGACGCCTGTGGTTTTTGTGGAGGAGTGTTGGTGGTGGTATGAAAGAAGGTCCTGGGGGCGTGCTGGTGGCCAAGATGGCTGGTGGAAGGGTTGTTGGAGTTGGTGGTAGGGCTATTCTGTGTTGGGGATTGCATTGATGGCCAGCACAAGTGTAGGTTTGTTGGGGATTCTGCACATGCCGATTCTTTGCGGGCTTGTCGGATGGTAAGGGATAAGCATTCAGAGGTGGGTGTCGCTAAAGAGAGATTGAAATTTCGTTGGAGGCTTCAATACTTGCAATTTGAAAACCTCTCGTGTGGTCTCTCCCTAAGGGGTAGTGCTAGCCTTCTTATTGTGCACAAGACATATTTGATTAGTTTGGGAGACAGGTCGAACTCTAAGCAAGCTGAGAGTATTGTCTTGCACTTGAGGACCCAAACTGTGTATATACTTTAGTGCATATTATGTGAGTGCTTGTGCATACTTAGATATTACGTAGTTAGAAGAGTGTGGGCTAGTTTCTCGTAACAATGTGTTGATGAAGCAAGGTTGTCCATGTTGAGAAGAAGTATATGTGAAGGTATATGAGACATCCTTTGCATTGTGACTGCACGTCGTAGCATAATTGAATACAAGGACACCGCACTTTTGGTAGCTGGAAGCTATTGGACTCGCTTGATGAGGACAGTGTACTTTTCATGGCCAATCGTGCGGTGCTTACCACCATTGATTGTAATGGTACTAAGGCAGAGTGCAAGAGAGAATTGTGCAAGTGGGTTAGGGCGACAGGTCTACACGAGACAAGCTCCCTAGGTATGTCCTGCCCTTGATGTGCCCTGAACAATTGTGGGTGCTAAAGGGCGAGGGGACTAGGGACAGAGCCAGTCGACCAAGGTCACTGGACGTACCTAATTTGAGGACCCCTAGATGCTGTGCTGTGATTGTGGGTGCTTTTTTTTAAATTTCTTTCTTTTTGTTTCTTTTTCTTGTGCTTTTTTCTTTCTTTCTTTCTTTCGTTTTGTTCTCTCCTTTTTTTTTTTTTTGGACTTGCCGGAGTACAACCATTACAATATGTTGAGGCTAGCAGCCTTTCAATGGGTTGGAAAATGTCAAGCTTCGAAGGCTCAAGAAATGGATATTACAGTGTTGATTGTGCCTTTAGCCTCGTTGTTAGAGAAGCAGTTGTTGAGATGGGGAGATACACTTGAGATATTGCAAACCTCCTTGCAACACATGCGATGTTGGTACAATTGAGGTAACGACTGTCGTGAGCCAACTATAGAGCTTGACCCAGAAAGAGAGCGTAGCCCATGAATATGCTTTGGGTCATGTGGTGTGGGTAGTCGGCAAGGGTGATTTTTGCTTTCGACAGCGTGGCTTTGTCGCAGCTCTTTGTGGGGTCAATGGTCTTGCGGTGATCGGGCATTGAACACTTTCACACAAGAACCTGTATTATCCTGCATCCACTTGTCACTTCGCGAGAGTATATGCTCGCAAATGCAATCATGTTAAGACATAATTTTTCAGTTTCTATGATGTCTATTGGGATGCCTATTTTCTTGCTTGTTAAGGTCGCATACATTAATGAGAGGTAACAGGAATGTGTACAAGTGGGGATCTTGCCCCTTTACTCATAAAAAAACAAAATGTTCTGGCATGCTGACTTGTTGAGCTACTTGTACATCAGAGGGGTTTAGTCGATAGGTATGAGGCGGGGTGAGTCCGGTTGGCTAGGCGACCGGGGTGGTGCTAGTGCGGGGCTCCCCTGAGGCTGGACAGGGAACATGTCGATTGGGACATGAATGGTGTAGTCCTGAGCCGTTACAGTTTCTAGAATGTCTTTAAACAATTCATTAAATTCTGCCCTATCCCTGGCCGCCTTGTCACTTCGTGAGCACCTGGTGCCCGAGTGTGCGTTGGGGGTCTGTGCAACTGGCATTGCCACATGCTGCATGTTGCTTCAAGTCTCGATTTTCTTGGCCCGAGGGTTCTTCAGCCTTCGTTCGGGATGGTGTTGCTTAGGGCCTCGCTTCTTCGCATACCTCTTGAGGGTGGGCACGTAGCGCACCGGCGGAGGGGCGTGTGCTGCATGTTCCCGTCGGCATAGTGGAGAGCGTCTTTGCAAGCCAGCTGCCCTAGGCTCTCCATGTTTTCCTCGTAGGGGGACCTGCAAGGTGCGAACCAAGGGTTAGACCTTGATACAGGATACAACTGTTCGCATGGAAGGGATTTTAGTGTGGTTTATCAAGCTCATATGACAAGAAGGGGAGGGGTGAGGCATGCAATGTTTGTTGTAGAGGGATGGCCCCCATGATGATGTTTGTTTTGCCTCCAATTGTTAGCAGATATTGGCTTATGCTAAGTTGTGTGGACTGGTTGTCATGGAGTGGGACAGGGCACATCCTCGAAAGGATAGACCAAAAAGGGAAGAAGGTGTATAGAAAGGGACTACACCCTATCTACACCATCAGAGTTGTTGGTCAAGGCTTCCTATGGTGGTAATGTGGGTTGCATGCCCTTCACTTGGAGGTGGGGATGGTCACACGGCTTTTAAATGCGTGATGAGAGGAGGACTTGAGGAGCTTAGTTTGTCTGACCCAACTCTTCTCCTTGCGCTTGACTATCATTGCTTGTGTGTTGACATTGTTTATACACGGTGACACAAAAATCAGTGTTTATTTATATACATATTTATGAATCCATGTCACTTCACGAGGATAAGAACCAAGTGTAGAACTCGGGGTTGTACCGGAGCGTGGTACACGCATCCAGCACTCGTGGCAGCTTACTTCGTACCGATAGATATTTTGCCATATCGAGTAACATGGAACCTTGTCCGAGTCTACTGGCAACGTGTAACTCCTCCTCAGTGAGAACCTTATCAATCAAAGGGCTCTCTAGGCTAGTTCCAGCTAAGTCCGTACCCTGAATGTCAGTCAGCACTCGAAGGGAAGTTGGTGCCACAAAGGTTGGGTCTCTTTGAGACCGCCATTTGGCCAATCACTCCTCAGAGACTGTCATGATCTGAGCCCCTAGTTCGGCCATTACAACGCGGCATTCGCACCAACGTTGCTCAAATTGACTCTGGCGTGCTGACAGTCACTTTAGTTGCTCTATGTTTACGAGATTCGGTCGGTAGAGCACTTCATTGAACGTGACGGTTAAGCGCAGTTCGTAAGCGCTCCTCGTCAGAGATGAGTCGCATGTGTTCATGTAAGAGCTTGTTATAGTGCTCGTCAAGATGTTCTTGCTCTTCCCAAGATAAGGGGAATGGTAAGTATTCTTCGAGCTGCTCCTTAGGGAATGCGCCCATGTCCGCAAGGATGTAGACATGTGCGAACACTTTGAGCTTAGCATCCAACTCACTTAAGCATTCTATGACACTTCTATGTTCAACGAAGGCTTGCTCGGTTGCCATCTCATGCAAGGTTCTAGGAGTTTCCTTAGGATTTAGCATAGCTGGGGGCTCAGGCCTAGATGAGCAAGATTGGTCAATGCGAGGATTGCTTATGCTCTTAGGGATTGTGCGTTTTTCCTGAGGTTTTGCTGCTATTTTGTCATGGTTCTTCTCGAATGTGACTGGTATAGATTTGTCACCCTGCTGTGACAATGTTGTATCCACTCTTGATTGGTCGATGTGAGTTCTATTGTCGGTGGATTGAGTGTTGAAAGAAGCCGTTGATGGCAACGACTGCTTTGATTTTTCAGAGTATACGGATGTGTCTGAGGTTTCACCACTATTAGGAGAGGCATCAATGGGTTCATTGGTGGATGGACTCGATGCTTTATTCATCAGCTCTCCAGCACCCTTCGTCTCAATGTTCTTGGGGTCCACAACCACCTGCAACTGTTGTTGTTTTCTCAGCTTTCTTCTCTTTTTCTTGGTCAGTGAAGGTGCCTCTCTCAATGACTCAGGACCTTGGACTGGGTCCACCGTTGATGTGCTTGGTTGGGCCTCAACATTCTCTTTTTCTAGTGTGTCCTTATGGGACATGGCCGTGGCCTGCTGAATAGCCTTGCTAGGTTGAGTGGTTCGATGCGCTACCTCCTTGACCACATCTTTGAGAGGTTTCTCCTTAAGCCTAGGCTTTAGGTGCTTAGGAAGGGCTGGAGTTGTTAATGAAGTTGGTTGTGACACCTCCTCCACATGTAAACTACTAAGGACACATTCCGCAAGTCACGGCCAAGGGCTGTGACTGCTGTGATTCCTGATTTGAAGTAGTAGCAGCTAGTTCAATGGACTTGCTACTATTGGTGGATTGCGGTGTCAAGTCCTTAGAGCAATTGGAAGTGGTCGTGTCTTTTGTTTCCCTTAGAGCATTCACTTGCGTAGATCGAGTATCTGTTGATTTAGCCACGGTGGATTACACAGGCACATCCTTAGATTGAGAGCTAAGGGTGGTGTCGTGTCCTGCCTCTTGGACATTTGGAAGCTTTGATGTAGGTCGAGATTGGGATTGAGTAGCCGCACTTGACGAGTGTTGTGTTTCCTGTGTTCGTTTAGGGGAAGAGGGTGTAGGAGACTTGGGACTCCTAAGTGGCTTTGACACTGGCTTGGAGATTTGCTCATGGCTGTTAGATGATTTTGCTATTTGCTTTGTTGAGCATTTAACCTTGCCATGAGCAATGTTGTGCCTATGATGCCTGCTATCCTCTTGGGGAATCAAAGGTTCCTTGGGCACTAGTGGCTTTTTTGTATCCTCAATGATTACATCTGATGCCTGCTTGTCAAGCACGCTAGGCTGAGGATCTACCCTCCAATTGGTCCCGTTGGGTTTCTTGATTTCGACCATGAGGGGCTCAGTCACTCCACTTTTTTTGACTTGAGACTTGGTTCTTCGTTTAGATCTCCTCCTACGCCTCTTTGCTTTTGACATAATTTGGGCGTCTGACAGAGGTGGTTTAGCAGGGGGTTTTGGTACCCAAATCCATCGGTTGCCTGCATAATACCCTTGAGCACGAAGCAATGCCTTGGATATCCATCGTGGCGTTGTGCTAGCTCTCCATCGATGCCTGCGTCTATAAGGCTTGGGCTTGTTTTGGGGTCTCCTACGATATTTGTAAGTCCAAAGCCTATCCTTGGCATTGTCTCTTGACCTTCTTGGTTCAGGCATGGCCTCACTCATTGGCTCTCGTTGTTCGACCTGTGCTTGTATTAACTCTTCCAACAAGTCCTTGATCTAGTTAATGGGCTTGACTGTTATGTCAGCACCTTCCTTGCCTTTCCCTCGAGGTTTGCTAAGGTCAGCCTTGCTAAAGGTCGTGACTATCCTCACACCAAGTAGTGTCAAGTGTATCCTTTGAGCTACGTAGTCAGCCTCACACTTGGTAGCCTTTTTGAAGGGCCTTCCTAGGAGGATTTCCTTTCCACCATTCTGGCTATTGGGAGGAACATAGAACAGGAGTGGCAAGCTTTCTGTTTCAATTGTTACAAGGATTCTGCACTTCCCTAGAAGTGCTTGTGGGTGTTCCCCGTAAGGATTAAGAGTTGCATCAGTCGGTGTGAGCTCTGGTTGGCCTAGTAGGGTCCATGATTCATAGGTCAAGATATTAAAATCTGCTCCTTCATCAATTAGAGCATCAATAGTATGCTCTCTTTTCGCGGTGAGTTTGACCCTAAGATAATCAGGTGGTACTATGTCTTCATCTTCCGGGTCTTGGCTTGTAAATTTAAGCCTTCTGACAGATGCCCTTGAGTTCTCGACTGGCAGGACCAGATGTGGATTCTCCACTGGTGCCTTGGATTGTCAGTGTAGTGCTATTCAAGGAGCATCTATCATCAGGACTGTCATATCTAGTCATTCTCGCTATTGTAGCTTGGTGTTGTTGCTTTCTGCTTTGACTAGATGCAGTCCGAATGCAACACGTATGTGTTTTTGCAGTGTGGCCTTTTTGCCCTTCTTGGCTAGATGGGCCCTTTGAGGTTCTAGGGTCTCTGTTTGTCTCTATTCGGGCACGGGCTTTTGGTCGCTCTTTTGCAAGGGAGAATCCATGCTCGTGTAGAGCCATTACTATACTAGGGTCCAATTTGGAGGACCTGTCACGGCGTGCGTTTTCCCTCCAACCTACTTGGGGGAGGTGCGGAGGGGGCCAGAGCCCCCTCTGCGGGGGTCCGGGGGGGTAGTCCCCCTCGGTCCGCAGGGCTGTTATGGTAAACACCATTCGCAATTTGGAGGACCATTTATAGCCAAAATTTGAACTACTTGATCTAAGTTTTAGCCCAGTGATCGATCTGTGATGTGCCTTTAGCTCTACCTGGTCTTTGGGGTCAATCTCAGGGTTTAGATGTGTCAAAATTTGTGTTCTAGATACCTGTCCAATTTTGACAATTTTCTGTCCGATTCTCAGATGTCCGATTTTCAGGAGTCCGATTATCAGAATTGGACATTCGATTTTAGGTTGGATTTTAGGTCGGTCCGATCGGCCCAGTGGTTCGATTTTGGTCATGTCCGATTCTGGGAATCAGATCGGACAGGGTGGTCCGATTTTGGACTGGTCTGATTCTGGGATTTGGACCGGACGGGGTGGTCCGATTCTGGACTGGTCCAAGTGGACGGGGTGGTCTGATTCTGGACTGGTCCGAGTGGTTCGATCAGATGGGTTGGTCAGAGTGGTCCGATCGGATGGGTTGGTCCGAGTGGTTTGAGTCCGAGTGGTCCAAGTGGTCCGATTTCCAAAATCAGACTGGTTGGTCCGAGTGGTCCGATCGGGATGGTTTTCCGAGCATCCGATTATGGACTGGTCCGAGTGGTTCGAGTCCAAGTGTCCGAGTATGGACTAGTCCGATTCTCGGACTCGGATGACCTGGTCCAACTACGTAGTCGATGGCCCGTGAGTTGCACGCGATGCCTCTAGACTAACGTCTACTACATCGAATTGTCCAGCGCCTTCTAGATAGGTGTAAGACACTACAAGGGAATGCCAGACATGCCTGGAACCAGTGTGGTGCTCGAATCAAACGGCACTCCAAGGATCTGTGCCCCTATTTTCCTGTTTTAGCCTGCTATACAGCAACATCGAATCCTACTGTTTGTTTCTTTTTCTTTGTTTTTTCCTATCCTAAACATATACAAATCACAAAGCAATCACCTACACTACTCCAACATGCTTTTCCAAATCCAAAAGACCAAAAACCTACTTGCTAAGGAGATCGAATACCTCTTCAAACCCCCTCACTTCCAACGTATCTCAAGCACCGGTTTAGGAAAAATCCTACTCTGATGCTCGATTCGAAGCGCGCAAGTGCTCAAGGCTTGAATCCGTTGGTCCTAGCAACGGAACCAAAATGTGGGAGCCTTCGCTCAACCACCAAGACCCATGGACTGCTTATTGTTTCAAGCGTTCCAAGCCGAGCACTAGTGGCTACCTCTCACATAACTGACGCGCCATCCATATCTACGGGTGTAGTGAGCTTACCTCCGTGCTGTTCGAGTTACCTCCTTTCTCGTGCACTTCGGTAGCTCCACGATCCAAGTGCAAGTATCAAGCAAGCTCGATCCTTCCGCTCCAAGCTCCAAGCTCCATTGCCGCGAGCAAGACAAGAGAAGAGAAGAGAAGAGAAGAAGAGAGGAGAAGATGGAGAGCTTCTCCACCCCATGGTCCCTCACCCTCACACTCACTCCCTCACACTCTCACACTCCCTCTCTCAAGCACAAGCTCAAGCAAGCAAGAAGAAGAAGAAGAAGAAGAGGAGAGCCACTTTTTGCCACACACAAGAATAAGCTTCTCATTCACTTTTCAACTTTATATACAAAACCCTAAATCCCTTTTGGGCGGTCATCCCCTTTTCCTCTTTTTTACATGGCCGGTTGTAGCCTAGGCCCTTTTTCCCATTGTCCTTCTATCTTCCTAGATTCCTTTCCACCGCCCATCTACATTTACAAATTGCACGGGTGAGGGCCCGGCGCTCCTTGAATTAAACCATGATGCACTTGCGCTCTTTTACAAAATTTTTGACTTGAGCTTTTCCTTGTGCACCTTTGTCTTCTGTTTCTCTTTTCCTTGGCCTTTGTCTTTGTCTTCTACTTTAGCTTTTCTGGATTTTCCACCTTCGTTCGTTTGAGGCTTAATAGCACTCAACTGGGAGGTGATTGCTGCCGCAGTATATACATTGTAAATGCGATCTCACAGGCTTCCTTACTAGCTCTTGCAACTATGCAATCTCCATTCTCATTTCTGCCATCCCCTGGTCGTGGTCTACACTTTTTCCCTTATCCTACACACTAGCAATTGCTTTTTCCCCCGAAGTAGTTGATCTCTCAGGGTCCCTCTGGCTTGCACTCTCTCGGTTGGTAGTCCTCATGCTGCGTTCCCTGAGTTGATCATCTACGTGTATTGCCTCCTTGAAAACTCTAGCTAGCACATCTCGTTGTAAGGTGGAGTTACTGGCCAAAGCCTTGTAGAGCTCCTCACTCCGAATCCCGTTCAAGAACATTGTAGACATTGCCCTCTCGGTAGGTCGCTCATTGGCAGGGATTCTCTTGTAGAGCTACGCACCTGAGTGACGTAATCCCTAACGTCTTCCTTCTTCCTTTGACTGATATTCATTAACCTAATGATGAGGTTATCCGAATATCCTGCCTCCAAAAACCTCTTGATGAAGAGGCCCTTAAGGCGAACAAAGTTCGTACGTTTTGCGTCATATAGACTAGAATACCAGGTCCTCCCCTTATCGCCTAAGCACATGTTGAAAGCTTGAGCTCGCTGCGTAGGGTCTGTAAGACCGTTTTCCTCACATACTGCTAGGTTCGTATCTAGCTAGTTGTTTTGCTATGATGGGGATTCTAGCATGCCCTTTAGCCCCTTACGTGACTCCCAATCCGGATAGTAGCACGGTGGCTAGGGCAGTAGCGCTCTGTTCAACGGACGTATTGTCCAAGAGTCGCTTTGCTACCAGTTCACTCAATGTCATGTCAGCCTCTGCTACCCGTTCCCTCTCTACATTCGGTCTAGATTTGGCCGCTCCAGCTAGGTCTAGTACTCGTCTAGCCTCGTACATATCTACGTCTTGCTGTAGCCTTCTAGCCCTTTGCTCATGGTTGTAGGCAATTATGCCTTCTAGCGGTCTCTTGATTACTCTTCTCTCTTCTTCTAAATTTGCTACCACTTCCTCTACAAGTCTACCCTGGATCACGGTCCTATAGTGAGTAGATTGTAGTTGTGGACCAGTTCTTGGACTGAGGTTGGAAATTCTCCTAAGTCTAATTGGTCCTCTCCTTGTTCGCCTCTTGGTCTCGACATTGTTTCTGCTTTCAGCTCCACGAGGTTGTCAATAAATCCAAGCAGCTCCGGCATTGTCCAATCCTCTATATTGTTGCTTTTCGTGTCTTCGTGTCTTCTCCAGGTCCTACTAGTAGGGCACTCAGGCACCTATCTAAGTCTTATCACTGCACCTAGGGGTTCTCAAGTTAGGCTGCTCGGTGGCTTCGGTCGGCTGGCTCCACTCCTAACCCCCTAGCCCTTTTGGTCCCCCACTTCACGCTTAGGGCACATCAAGGGCAGGATATACCTAGGGAGGTAACACTTGCCTATGGTTAGAGTTGTCACCCTAAGCCACTTGCACCGCACCTCCCTTGGCACAAATGGGGTCCTCAAGTGTGGGACATCACCCAGGCTTGCCTGCGGTTAGACCCACCTCCCCATTCCACTAGCACGAGCACAATGCACTAACACAATGAGGTAGGCACTCCCCTTAGGAACAACACCGCACCTTCTCCTTTGAGACATCACAAAAAGCAACAAACCACCAACTTCGGAGGCCCCCATCAACCCCGCAATATCCATTTGGCTTCTCTGACAAAAATCATTTCACAGCTTCCACAAGCACCTGAGTCTCCAAGTGGCCCTCACCTTTACACCACTTGGCCAATTGCC
Organism: Lygodium microphyllum; assembly: GCF_053477565.2. Taxonomy (NCBI): domain Eukaryota; kingdom Viridiplantae; phylum Streptophyta; class Polypodiopsida; order Schizaeales; family Lygodiaceae; genus Lygodium; species Lygodium microphyllum. The sequence continues at coordinate 30,589,541 of NC_141138.1, read as the reverse complement.
TGCCAACCTACAACAACATAGAAGTGCCATGGGACTGGCACCCGTCTAGGAGGGGGTAATTTTAACCCCAAGTCGAGATGGCGGAAAAAGGAAGGAAAAACAAAAAAAAAACATGGAAAAAGAGCAAGACACGCAGGCGACCTCCAAAGCTAAGCCGGGGCAAAAAGTGCAATTTTAAATGAAAGGCGCCTCAAAAAACTTGGAAAACTCTTGTAAAAGAGTGCCAGGCTCCCTCCTGTGCCAATTGTAAAATATTAGATGGGTGTAGGCTAGAGGCATAAGGCTAGAAGAGGGAAATGGAAAAAGGACCTTGCCACAATGGTCGGTAAAGTAAAAAAGGGATGGGTGCCCATGGGATTTTAGGGCTTGTATATAAAGTTCAAAAAATGAATGGAAGCTCATTCTTGGTGTGTGGCTAACAAGAGCTCTCTTCTTCTTCTCTTCTCCTCATCTTCTTGCTTGTGTGTGCTCTTGAGAGAGGGAGTGTGAGAGTGTGAGAGAGTGAGTGTGTGAGAGTGAGGGATCAAGAGGGTGAAGCTCTTCACTATCTCCTCTTCTCTTCTTCTCTTCTCTTCTCTTTTCTCGCGCGTGCGGCTATAGAGGATGGAGCTTGGAGATGGAGGAGGCTTGAGCTCGCATCTAGGATCGTGGAGCTACCGAGGTGTGCGAGAGAGGAGGCAACTTGTATCAGAATCAAGGTAAGCTCACTACACTCATAGGATCGACGGCGCATAGGCTAGGTGAGAGATAGCCATTAGAGCTCGCTTGAAACGCTTGAAGCAATAAGCGGTCCGTGGGTCTTGGCGGTTGAGCGTGAGCTCCCACTACAACAACAAAGGCTCCTTTCCACTCAATGTATAAGTTATATCCTAGGAAGACAATTTCTATGCAATCTAGTACTGATACCATGTCATGTGTCATGCATAGTGCATATGATCCTAGTGCACAAACAATATTTAACAAATCAACATTTTGTAATGTGGAAAAAAAAGCCCTTTCATGATTTTCACTAAACATATGCTTCAATGTATGGAGACTAGCACCGATTCCTCATGCTACTAGCCTCTTAAACTGGAATATCACAATTCTAAATGAAATTCACAATAAAATATTTCAAATATTCAAACCCTCTCATCCCTCTTAATCTCTTGGTCTCACTCTTTCCCTCTAATGTTTAGGTTATGCTGTGTTGCATAGGTGTAGGATATTATTTTGTATGTATTTTTCGCATAAAACAGAAAAAAACATGAACTATGACACATAAACAAAGCTAAACTGAAGCCAAACTTCATGCCTCAGCTTTGTTTTACAACCACAACCACGAATCATAATTTTCTAGTTTTTTATAACGCAAAAATCCTATTTTTCTCCATTTTTAGCTATTTTTCTCTGTTTATTTGTGCATAAAAATAGATTATTTTCTAATTTATGATCAGTGACTAATCATGAAAGTTGAAAGATGTTTTGCCTCAGAATTTTATCCCATGCACATCTCTTTTTTCCACCCGAAACCAATAAAACCTTCATTTTTACACTAAAAATACACTTTTCGAGTTATAATTTAATTATCGCTACTATTTATTATATGGATTTTCATTTTTGTTATGCACAGCCCTCAATCATAATATAAAAAAGTTCCAATTTTTTTTTCCATATGAATTCCATTTCAACCATCAAACATAAAAAAGAAGCAAATTTCCTTTGTAAAAATGAGCCATACCTCTTATTTGCGTGTTGCGGGTTTTTAATAATTGATATGGACAGCCAATGGACCATCCGATGATTATTCTTCAGTGCTAAACACCTTCCCTAGCCTCCTTTTGATCTTGGAGCAATCCGATCCATGCCGGACAAGCATCCTTTAGCTCCTCTTTTTCTTGATTCTTCCCACATGAACCACCGCTTGGAAGAGAGAGAGGAAGGAGAGAGAAATACTGGTTTTTGATCAGGCCATCCAAGCAGCCATTTGACGCACGAAGATTGGCGATAGGGAGCGAAGAAACACACAAGGCTGGGCATGTAATCGGTTGGGGGGCTTGGTTGTAGCCCCTATAACTCCCCTCTCCCAAAATCGTCGCCCTGTGAAGATGGTGTCTCCACCTGTTTTTTTCGGGCAAAAAAACAATCCCCCCTCTCCCCTCATGAAATCAAACATTAAGGAGTCCCCCCCAAAGGGAGCCCCCAAGGATCACACCCTTTTGATTCTTAAGTGATTGGCCAATTTTTGGCACTCTTCCCCCGTCCGGCGTCCAAATCAACCTCCGAAAATTCTTGGCGTCTATCTCAAAGTCCCCCACTGTGCTAGGCATCTCCCGAAGTCTCATCTGACATGCTAAGAAATTATGAAAATTCCCCAACCACTGCTCGGTGGGTCTTTAAAGCACTTTTGGGGCTTGCCGCTTAAAATCATTCTAATTGCAACTGGCCACCTTCAACAAATCCTATTTTTTCCCTGAAATTTAAATTTTTTTGGTTATTTGCAAGCACTTCTCGACATCAAAAATCATTTGTCATTGGCAACCATGGGATAGGGCAACTCAGCTCGTCGAATCCCATGAACAAATCTGCACATACACACAACCACAAATCTGATTGTCCATACTCGGGTATGTAAAAAGGAGGGAGCTGAGCGTAATGACCCAAGGAGAACAAGGCATCGACCTCAGGTCCTGTCTCAGTACCCAAGAACCTACCAAGCCCTCGCAAGGCGACAATTAACCCTTTTCTAACGCTCACTTTTAATTTCGCTCCAACCTTCTTTTATTTACTTTGCTTTTCAACTAGTTGCCACACCTAGGAAGACAAGGCATCAGCCCCAGGTCTTGTCTCGTCCCCAGGAACCTACCAGCGCAAGGCGATAAATGACTGCTTAAAGATTATTCTTTCTTCTTTATTTTTATAGGGGTTAGAACCCCTTTTTACACACCTCTGTATATTCATAGATTTTCTTTCGGATATTTAGGATTGTTTCTTTTAGTTATTTTTAGTAGGCTTCTCTAACTGCCCCACACTAACAGGAACACCTAGCACAGTCGCCTACTAGGTCAACAGAACAAGGTCACTAGAACTTCCATCTAAAACATGTCTTTCAGTGCCTAATAATACCTTTGTAGGAGGCAATGACTACTCGGACCACCCCAAACATACATGATATAAACCTGGGACTTCATGCCTTGATTGACGACCCCCAACAAATAGAAAGAAAGCACCCTTACATACACATGTATCATTATTTGCTCAAGGGAAAAAGACTCGAAAAGGGGACGAAACCATCTAGAAGGGCCACAAGAAGCTTCTTCGCAGCAAAGGCTCCCTCCAGTGTTTTCGTCAACTTGTATGGTGCAATCACTAAAACCGCAAACCATTAAATGTATCTGCACCAAAGAGACATAGGGCCCTCTTGGCCTAAAGAAATAGCACATTTCACTGCAAACTAACTGGCTCTCTTGGCCTAAAGAAATCAAACATGCCACCTCATATAGATTTTTCCTTGGAAGAAGGTAGATATACAAAAATGCACTCTATTCCAAGGAAAAAATTAGGGCTTTCTGCCCTAGACTAAATGCATCAAGTTGTGACCCATCCCTCTTGCATATATAGCAAGAGGCGTACGCATAACATGCCATCTGACCAACCTATGGGTCTAGGATAATAGTGGGAGATGGATCTCGGCTACTCTTTGCATTATCCATGTCAACCATCGCCTGCCATATAACGTGTGGTCTGATAAAACTCCCCACAAGCGACCAAGTCCTCTCTCATTATCAATAACAACATCCGAACTACGACCATAGAAGAGGTCCTCCTGCAAAATTAGCTGATGAATCCACAAATTGATTCCAATAATGTGGAATCAGTTGAAGAGAGACGCTATCAAATTCATCAAGTAGGGTTATATTAGTTCGATGATACATGTGAAGGATGGGATTCCAGATTATCTATGTCTCATTGAGTCAGTTGGGAATCCCCTTTTACTAACACCCGCCAAATACCACCTTTCTTGGCAATGTTCAATACCATAATCAAGGCTTTATACTATGCCATACTATTAGTGAATCCTACCCCAAGATAAACAGCTAATTTCATTGTAACTTTACGTCAGGGATCTCGGATAACTACTCCAACACTCCCTTTTTTATTAGGGCCCTGGACGCTCCATCAAAGTATAATGTGTATGCCATCAAGAACTCCCCCTATTCGTTATGATGATAATCAAAATTAAACATATTTAGAGGATGAACTGACGCCTCCATCCCCCCTTCTTCAGTTAACTTAACAGGGATGTTTGTCAAGATTTGTAAACAGTGATGGCAGAAAACTTTAATCTCCCACACAAAGGTACCATCTTCTTACTCAATTACTTTGTACCCTTTGCTCCACTAGATAAGCTTCCCCTAATTATATCTTTGTTCTAGATATGGGTGCTCCAAATAAGGGATTAACCACCCCATCAACCAGTTTAAGCTCTCCTGCGGGTCTCAAATCAACCCCAGTGTGGACCTGCAATGCATTTAGCATGTTAGCATATTTAGAAATAATAAGATTTAATCTTATTAAGATTAACCTTATTTTTAAATTCCACTCCCTGTAGATCAGCTAATAAATCCGTGGACTTATTTTTACATATCCTAACTATCTTGTAAGGGCCATCCCATCTTGGTTTCAGCTTTCTTGGAAATAGCTCCCTACATGCACTGTAGTATAGAACTAATTGTCCTTTCTTAAAAGTATATTTCTTCACTTTTAGATCATGCCAGCGCTTAGCCATGTAAGGTGAATGAAACATGCAAGGAAAAAAACCTCAATCAATGTCCAAAAGCGAAAAAGAGTCGATGAAAATCTTGTGATTGAGGAAAAAAGTCATAATTTTTTTGGAATGAATGGATTGCTTGAAGGAAAATTCTATTTTTATACTTAAGCATTTTATTCTTTCCATAAAAGCATAATCAATTCCTACTTATCTTTCAGGAAGAAATTATCTTAAGGACACTAATGGTGAACTATGATATCATGCTAGGAACTCAAAATGGCAACACCGTAGGATCGGGCCCATCGATTTCCTTTCATAGAAGAAGAGAGGAAAAGGTACCACATCTTCCTCGATAACCATGCCTACAACCAAATAAAGCTCAAAACTATCCACAACATTCGAGAAGTCGTGGCCAAGGAGGAGGTTGCCAAAAGAGTCATAGAACAATGTAATCTGGCAAAATACGTTGAGAAATTTGGGTAGGAGACCGACCACACCAAATGCATAGAGTTCTTGAGAACCTACGATCCTGACACAGAATGTGGCATGGTGATAGTTGGAAGAGGAGAAGGAGCCAATCAGCTACATGTATAGCTCAGTAAGGCCTTGGTAGAGAAGGCAATAGGGTTGGAACCCAAGGTGGAAAGGAGACCGAAAAGAGATATCTATACCATGTTGAACATGAAGAAAGGCTAGGTTATAACCAATGATGGCATCAACATTCAAGACATCCCCAACCCATAGATAAGGCTCCAAGCAAAGGTCATCCACTCCCTATTCTCCAGCCAAAGGTATAATTCACTCATGCATAGAATCAACGTACCCATGTTGGAGAGCTTGGCAGCCCACTCACTGGATGAGGTCGATTGGAATGGGTATCTGAGAAAGACGATTGACCAATCAACCAAGGCACTGGCCCTTGGAAGCAAGGCAACATGTGGAGAATCGCTAGCATCAAAAGGTGGAGTTGAAAGAAAGAAACCATCATCAAAAGCCTCATTCATTGGGTATGGGGGAGTTCTAACGGCTCTTATCCAAGAGGTATTGAAAGAGATGCAAAATGAAGAAGAAGAAGGGGTCGACGAGACATCAGAAAGCTCGCATCCCCACCATGAACTAGAGCAATCCAATGAGGGAACAGTAAGTGACAAAGAGGAGGAAAAGGAAACACAATCTATCTATGGAAGGGCTAAGAAAGCAAAGAAAAAGATTGCACAAGAGAAGCAAGAAGAAGAAAGTAGGAAAAAGGAGAAGGAAGACTTAGAAAAGGCTAAGAAAGAATCTAAGAAAGTAGAGGAAGAAAGAAAAAAGAAAGAAAAGGAGGAGTCAGAGAGGTTAAAAGAAGAATAAAAGAGAACTGAACAGGAGAGAAGGAGGAAGGCAACTAAAAAAGAGAAAGAATTGAGAAGGAAGGAAGAAGATGACATTGCGATAGCAACGCTCATGTCAATAGAATAACAATATAGACAGGATGAGATGGGTGCTATGAGCCCACCACAAGATGAAGGCCCAGGCTCAAATACCCAGGTTCTAGAGATCACACCACCTCCGGTGAAAGAAGGCAAGGGCAAGGGACTTATTGATCCCATCCCTACTCTCCTAGTGCCCACAACCACCCAAGGCTCCATGCATAAGGTTGATGCTAGCAATATCTTGGCATGGGTGCAATTCTTGGTGAATAAGGAAATGGCCCAAGGGGCAGCTGAAGGTACCCTTGTAGAGTAGGAACTAAGAGACCGGTAGTAGCAGATACTGAGTTGAGACAGGATCCTAAGAGGAAGAGGGTGGAAGCCTCCATGACCTCCATTCCCACGATGATGATGCCACTTGCAAACTATGATGAGTACATCCAAGAGCTTCTCTCGCAATTAGAGAAAGCAAAGGAGGATAAAAAGTTAGAAGCCAAAAAGGAGTCCATGGCAACATTCCAATTAGAGAAGACAATGCCAAGTAGCTATGTGCCAGAAAGAAATACATGAGCTGAACGTAAAGCTAGAAGCTAAGGAGGGTAAAGAAGGAAAGTGGAAGGCAAGGCTAGCTGAGGAGAAATAGGGCTTGGTGAGGATGCAACAATGCATCGAGGAGCTGGCATGGTTGTATGAAGAGTTGCAAGAAGAAATGAAGAATGTCCAAGACACCATAGAAACACTGGAGGCATCACGAGAGGAAAGGATACGCAGATATCAAGTGGAGATAGAGAATTTGAAAAAAGAGGCAGCCTTGGGACATGAGGAGAAAAAGAGGTTGGAGAGAGAGATTGAAGATCAAGAGCAAAGACTCATAATCGTGGCTCAAAGGCAAGGGGAGAGTTTGGAAGAAATGAAAGAAGAGCAAAGGATTGGACTAATCAAAATGAAAGAAGAGTCAAGGACTTGGCACGCCATCTGGCCCATATGGAAGGAGATCAAGTGTTAGTAGAGAACAAGGAAGAGGCCACTCAAGTGAGCCTAGAGACCCAACAACGTGCCTTCCTTAACATAATCTTGGATATCACTCAAACATAAGAAGGGGAGGCTGTTGAACCATTGAAGAAAAAGCTGGGTATTGCTTATAGGGCCTTAAGAGCAGGATTGCATATGCAGGTGCAACCATTGGGTGTTAGCCTTAGCCTCAAAGAATCGAGGGGTTATCTATTAAGGGAAGGCTTGACCCCACAAGAAGTGGATGCCCTAGGGTTTGCTAAGAAAGCACAACAGCAGGACGACATGCAAGAGGGCGAGGCAGGAACAAGTTTTGAGATGGGACCTCAAAAGGAAGAACTCGTCCCAGTGCCCCCTTCCCCTCGCCCAAAAGAGTAGCAGCAAATGGACACCTCTACAGAAAGGAAAGCTACACTTAAAAGGAAGAGAGAAAAGATGGTAAAACAAGCATGCATGAGGCTAAATGCTCGACCAACAATAGTGCCAATAGCACCTATCCCACCAAGCCAAGATGACTCCCAACAAGCCTTAATGCTGAGCTCATAATCTGGGAGCAACAAGAGACTACTTGTAAGCCCTTTGACTTTAATTTCTGATTTCTTGCCAACTTGTGCAAAGTACTGCCAGTCAAGTGTGGTAGAAGAGGTAATCAATGTCAGGAGCAAGCTTGGAGACAAATGGATATTAGAGAGGGCATAGAACCCTGCCATCTTATGGTGGATAGAGGGCACATATTTTTGGCAGAACAAAGTTTTTGAAGTACCCAGAGCAATCAAAGGCTATGAATGCCAACCAACATGGAGAAGGCGCATTTTGGATGTAAACATGGATGCCTAGATGGCATTTTGTAACACCCTATCCTTCGAAAGGAATGACCTGACTTTCATGCCATACCCAAGAAGGGTAGGAGTGGATTTTAATCCAAGCATCCACGACAAATATGATTTTCCATGGATCTATAATGCGAATGCTACTAAACTCGAAGAAGCCCTTGTCTTCACGTCAGACTCACGTCAAAGGATCTATACAACTCAATAGTATGCTTCATTGATGAATTCTCTTCTTGCCCCGATCCTAATTTCATCACAATGTGTAACTACATTAGATTGCTTAGGATACTACTGAGGCAGGATATGACACCACAAGAACATCTCCTCCCAGCACTATTTTTTAATCCCAATGGCATAGACAGCTGTGCTATGGCTAGATTAATGATGTGAGTTGCTCTACTCCCCTCATTTTGCTTAGCCCTCTTAGAAGATATGAATGATAGCCGCTTCACCCGTCGCTGCAATTATCCATTTCTTTCCACCACCATTCTCCAAGTATGTCTGAACCTCAAGGGATACATGCAGAGCTAAAAATTCCTTGAAAAATATCTTAAGCCCCCAAAACCACTCTCTCACGACTCAAATGATGAAGACTAGCTTCTCCTCATATTTATGTAATTCAAAAAAAAAGAAAAAAGAAAAAGGAAAAAAGAGAGAAGAATAAGAAGAAGAAAAAGACAAAGAAACGAAAAAAACAAAGGAAAAAGAAAAGAAAAGAGAAGAAAATCACAAGAAAAAGCAATCAAATCACCTCAATGCATGTAGACCACAACCACTACACCTAGGGGTTCTCAAGTTAGTTGAATTCGATGGCTTCGGTTGGCCTAATCCGTCCCCAACCCCCTAGCCCATTTTGATTCCTCACATCACGCTTAGGGCACATCAAAGGCATGACATACCTAGGGAGGCCACACTTGCCTATGGTTAGAGACCTGTCTCCCTAAGCCGCACCCACTGCACCTCCCTTATGTACAAACTAGTGGGTCCTCAAGTGTGGGACAATACCCAGGCATAGCCAACTCCCAGTTCCACTAGCATGAGCACAATGCACCACATGGTAAGGTAGACACTCCCTTTAGGTAGCACACTTCTTTTCTTTTCAGGTACATACAAGGACTGCAAACCACCCACTTCGAAGGCCCTGTCATCCACTCCAACCATTCTCAGCCTCCACCACCTCAACATTTTGATAAGCTTCTCTCCAACAACCAACAATCCCCAAGAGGCTCCATCATCATCCACTCTCCTACCACCCTTCAAATAACTGCAAACCCTCGTTAACAAACTAGCACTCTTCTAGGAGGGGGTAATGTTAATCCAAATTTGAGACGAAGAAAAATAAGTCCAAGAAAACTCCAAATGCAGACACAAAGGAAGAAGCAGGAAGGAAAACTGTCAAAAGCGCAAGGGCAGCCTCAAAGCTAAGTCAAAGGCAAAAGCACATTTTTAAATGCAAGGCGCCCCTAGAACTTTTGTAAAAGAGCACCAGCCTCTTATGCAAATTGTAAAGGGTAGATGGGCATAGATAAAGAGAAAGGGAAACTAGAAGAGAATAGGAAAAGAGACCTTGTCACAATGACCGGTCATGTAAAAAAGGGGATGGGTATCCAAAGGGATAAGGGTTTTGGTATATAAACTCAAAAAGTGAATGAGGAGCTCATTCTTTGGTGTGTGGCTAAAGTGGACTCTTCTTCTTCCCTTCTTCTCTTTTTCTTGCTTGCTTGGGTGTGCTTGAGAGAGGGAGTGTAAGAGTGTGAGGGAATGAGTGTGTGAGGGTGAGGGATCTTGGAGAAGAAGCTCTCCATAATCTCCTCTCTTATTCTTCTCTTCTCTTCTCTTGTCTCATGCATGGCTATGGAGGATGGAGCTTGGAGGTGGAGGCTTGAGGATGCTTGAGCTTGCATCACGAATCGTGGAGCTATCGCCTTGCTTGAAGGAGGAGGCTACTCATTTGAGCATCAAGGTAAGCTCACTACACCCCGGTAGGATCGAAGGCACATTGGCTAGGCAAGAGATAGCCATTTGTGCTTGCTTGAAACACTTGAAACAATAAGCAATCAGTGGGTCTTGGTGGTTGAGCTCATGAGGTCCCTCTATAGGTTGTTTTAATCCTTCGTCTTCTTCGGCTCTACATTTCACTCCACTAAGAGATAGTAATTGTTGTCCACCCACGGCTTCAAAGGAGCTGTCTATTACCTCCCCTCCCTTAGATTTCTCCATAGATAGTGATTCCATTGTGCGCATAAAGGAGGTTTAATGTGATACCCCTCCCTCTACTCCCTCCTCTACTCACATTTGAGAGGCCATCTTTGAGAGCTGCCTAGCTTCTATATGCCATTAGAGCCCCACATACCTTCTTTGGCACCACAAATGGTGTTTCCTTCATCTTTCAATCTTTTAGAGGTTGTGATCCATTGGTTTCTTGATTCTATATCTCTCTTTGAGGGGGCTTCCATCGGGGATCTGGAGGGGGCTCATCTTTCTTCTTCTTTGAGGAGGATCCCATTCCTTTAGCTTTAGAGAGGGTCCCTAATCCTGCGGTTCTTCACACACATTGTCGACAATCCTTTACCTTCTTGGAGTGGTTGATATCTCCATGATGTTTCACTCATCGTTGATTTCCCTTCCCATTAATCTGCAATGCTATGTAGGATCTACAGATTCTTCCTAGTTTGGGGCTTTGGATGTTTCAGTCATGGCTTGATGGCTAGGCCTACATATACTCTCTAGCATTAAGGGAGCTTGTGGCAATTTGTGGTCTACATCTCTCAATGCACTATGTGCCCTATCTTCCATACCTTTCAAGCTCCATTTGGGTTGGAAAATATATTTGTCCACCTCTAGCGTCCATCTCCACCATCTGGCTTAGACTATACCTATGTTTTTGGTGGTAGATTCTCTTCCACCTTGCGACCATCATCTTTGTTTGGCATCAATAGGCACATGCATTTTTACTGCTAGATAATCTTTCTCTACCTAATGATAATGCTCCCTATCTGGTGTTAGCCTCTTAGGTTATGTTTCATAATCTAACACCTCCCTAGCATCACCAACATCTCTTACAAACACTTGCACTGTGCAAACACCTGCATTTTTGCAATTCTACTCCATCAAGGGCTAGATTTCCTCATCAGGCAAGCCATCTTGTTGATCCTTATCTTTTGGAGTATGAATTCTTATAGCTAATGATATTCTTCCTCAATTCCGATGACATGCAAGGATTGAGTTTTGCTCCCTTGACAACTATCCTTCACCTTCAACATATATCCTCAACATCCTACCCAGAGAACTAAGTTTCACTCCTTTCACTTTACAAATTCCCCTTAGATATTGTTGCTCGATTCAAACATGACAGTGTAGTTATCTTTAGAACTTTGGCTCCACTGTATTAGGTTTGTTCACATAGCATGATTCAGTGCTTCATCATCTTCTTCAAATGTGTTTTTTGAGTTTCTCTTCTCTCTCAATGTTTGCCATACACACTTAATGTTTCTCTCCACAAACTCTAACTTCTACTTCAAAAGGCCCTTGACATCAACAATCCCAATGTCATTATCACCTATAATAATCATTTCATTGACATAGATGACTATGAATATTAAACTTGCTATCATCCTTCCTCACATAAATTGAGTGATTTTCATTAGAAACAAAAAAGTAAATGTTAACAAGATGCATCCAATCGAGGAAAGTGGGAGGCTTTGCGATCGAACACCTATCGCTGGGTGGATCTGATAAGTTAGGTAACTTTCTAACACTAGATAGAGATTATTAAATCACGACTCTTCCAATATCGATAGGATTAGTTACCAGGTTTGACACCATTTTAGGGGGCCGGAGTTGAGATTTTAACTTATGGGTAGGGGGATCGATTTACACTCTCCCCTGTCTCTCACTCTCTTTGAACCAAGTGCGGTGTTAACCTCACTCCTGCCTTTGATTGATTACAAAGTGATATTTCTTAGGTGGCCGTTAGATTGCTGTTAGGGGTGACCTGTCCATGCTTCCCCTGTGAAGTAGAATTGAGATTCCCATGTTCAACTAAGTCCTAGGTTTCCCATGGGGAGACTGGATGGTGATGTGCATGGATATGAATTTCGGTCGACTACTAAGAGGACTCCTCCGAGTCTGTTGGAGGAGGCACCTCATAAACAAAGTAGCTCAAAAAATTAGTCTTACCATGATATATCTATCTATTCCTTTATTTATGTCAAAGTGGAGTGGATGCAACCCTCTCCATCTGTCGCATACTTTTGATTGAGAAATTGGATAATTAACCTTCGGTACTTACTCGTGGTGATGAAGGCAAGGTCAAGACAACAAGCTGAGAAGTCCTCCATGGACTATTTGAAAGGGAGAATCAAGTCCTTCTCACAAAACTTGAGGTTGTCTTTTGGATTATTAGTGTTGACATTAAAGATTATAGGAAAACCATACCTACCATTCTTTTTAGAGTCATAATCAACTTTGAACCTTCTAAGATAAGGCATGCAGTTGAGATCCCCCCTTTCAAAGGGTACTATACTACAGGATGCTACCCATGCTTCGATATTGTTATCCAAAATGTTCCTTCTCCATGTTGATTAGGAGAGGTATCCCTTCACATTCCTTGGTATCTCGAATACTTTATCTTGCCAGTGGTTGATTGCTTCTCACTACCATACTCCAAGGACTTGAGCTTTTTGGCCCCAACCATTTCTTCCCTAGTCGCAAGGATACTTGAATTACCTTTTGCATTATAGTGAGTGGCAACACCTTTTTAAATCTATGGGAAAAGTTGAAAGATAACTACATGAGGAATCCTTGAGTCCCCTATTACTCCCATGCATTGATCTCACTATCCCAACTGATTAAGATAGATTCCCCTCTTTATGGGAAGGATGCATTTGGTACTAGCTAAGGTGTGGTGGCGAGCCTTCTTCTACTTCTCTCCGCCCTCTTTCTTCTTCTCTATATAGGCTCTATAATTCCTTCTAAAGAAGTGGGTTCCCTTTCAGCTTCTATAGGAATTTTTGATTGCAACGATAGTATCCTTAAGGTTTTTCTAGTTCTCAATCTAACTCAAGTGTAGGTGGTGGTAGTGGTGGCTCTTCCATGGTAGTTGGAGTGGGTTTGTCATTGTTTACAACCCCAATCAGCATTAGATCTTTTGTTGAGAGTCTAGCTTTCCTTAGTTATATCATCTTCTATTCCTTGGTTACCCTATATTGCAGCTAGATTACTCCTATTTCTAGATTGTGATTGAGTGCTTGCCTTATAAGTTGCAACTTCTTGTTAAGATTATCAATGGTGTCCTCCTCACATGACTCCCATCCTTCAAGCAATGTATTGGCGAAGTTTTGATGTTGTGCCCACATCACCTCTTCTAATGCTCTAGCCCTCTCAATCGTCACCAATTTCTTTTCACACTCAATTTGAGATAAGCAAGTGGCCATATCTCTCATAGTGTCAACATTTCTTCCTTCCATTGATTTATCTTCTCTCATGCCTGCTCTACCCCTTCATTTTGCCACCTTGTAAGGACTTCTAGCATATTTTGTTGTCCCCTTCGGGTTTTGACTCAAGATTTTTCTTTGCTGTGTTTCATATTCTAGTTGCTTCTAAAGTTGTATGTAGTTACATGTGCCTTTTTCTATTTCATTTTATAACTCCACAAGTGTCCGATTTTATGCTGTGTGTCCTCCTTTGTTTCCTTTCTTTCTTCCAACTCTCTCATCAATCTCCTTTGTTGTTTTAGCACCTCTAACTCTCCTTCTACCTTGGACTTCTTCTGTATGGCTTGGGGATATTCACTCTCAAGCTGTACTTGGTTTTCTCTATCAAATTCATACTACTCCCACAACTCTTCATATCCCTTTCCTTTATCATTACTCTCTTTTAGTATGATAAATTCTTTCTTTAGACCAAATCTTTCTTTGGACTTCAATTGTTGATATGTTACTTGAGCTTTCTTTTCTTATCAATGTGGCTAAGGCTATCTTTCTCTCCTCATCTAACTAGTCCCTCTACTCTTCTAGCTCCTTCAATAGCTCTTCAAACCCTTGTGTTGAGCTTAGTGTGGTTATAGTTATGGAAGTTGATTATCCTTCCACTATTATATTTTTTAGTGCTTTTTGACCAAACTCGGCAATTGCAATTGCAAAAGTTGATCTCCTACTCCTTGTGGTTGCGGCCTCTTCCAATCTCATATGAGAAAGTGCAACAACTTGCATCATGAGTTCATAGACCATGATCTCTAGCCTAAATCTAGTGAGGACTTATGCTATAGGGAATAAGATGGAAAGTGTGGTTGCCATATTTAATGAAATAGGTGTTTCTAGTGGAGCCTTACATTTTCCCATGATTGGTGGCCTTGTTGGAGGTCTTGCTACACTTGCACCTTTGTCTAATGAGATTCCCAAGTTGAGGCTCATTAATGCTAGATTTTCTACTTTTGAGGATTGTTTGATTGACCTTCTAATGCCAAGGCTATATCCTCCTCTTCTTGTTCTCTGAGTTGCTCCTACTGCTCTTGTTGCTTCAACCTGCATTTCTCTTTTTCATTCCTTGATTCTTCCTTGTCTCTTTCTAATTCCTTGTCTTCTTTGGATGTGGCCTTTTCATTCGGCAATACTTTCATGATAAACTTCCCCTTCCTTATTGGAGGGTTCCTTGATTCTTCATTGTCTCTTTCTAATTCCTTGTCTTCTTTGGATGTGGCCTTTTTGTTTGGCAATACTCTAATGATAAACTTTCCCCTTCCTTCCTTATTGGAGGTGGCTAATTTTGGCTCTTTTGATTATGTTTTGTGTTGGTTACTCGAGTTTCTAGACTCAACTCATGGATCATGGATCATGGAATCTTTTGCTTAAAAAACTTGGTGGTCACTCTAGCCCTTGAGCTTAAAGAATAGGTGTTGTAAGCTCTAGTTGAGTCACTTCCTCTTCTATGATTGGGTTAGCTATGGAGATTGGGATGATGCTTTCCTATTGAGTTTTGAGCTTCTATCTTGTTGTTATGGACCTTTTGGTAGTTTCCTCTACTTCTAGTTGTAGTCTCCTAATTTCTATTCCCTTGGGTCTCTTGAGGATTCATGCTCTAATGTAGCTAAGAATGTGGAGACCACCTTCGGTATCAACATGCTTTGGGGATTTCTAGGATGTCTCTTTCTCTCATGTCTACGGATCCTTGATGACCTCTTGTATGGTTGTTGTTAATTTACCTTCAAATCCTATTAATGTGGCTTTGATTTATAGCTTTTTCCCTCTTTTCTTCTTTGCTTCTATTCTTACCTTCCAATATGGATCTTGATCTTTTTTAAGTCTTGTACACCAAAACCAAGTGACTTGGCTACATCATGGATTTCCTTTATAACAAAATCATTGAGGTTCTTATTATCCATTGCCTATGCAACCACACTTTCTAGCATTGCCACAATGGTGAGTATATTAAGCCACTTGTTTTGAGGAGGTTGTTGGTTATGCTCATTGGGATGCAACAATGGATGAGGAGATGGCTGCATTAGAGGCCAATAAGACTTGGGATCCGATATCTTTACCCAAGAAAAAGAAAGCTATTGATTCTAAGCGGGTCTATAAAACAAAGCATAGTGTATATAGTTCTATAAGGAAGTATAAATCTAGGTTGGTCGCAAAAGCCTATGCACCAATACATGGCATAAGATATTAAGTCCAATTGCTAGGATGGAGACTATCAAATGTGTGATTGCTTTGGTAGTATCCAAAGATTTCAACATACAATAGATGGATATAAAGACTCTTCTTGTATGGTGATTTGTAAGAGGAGGTGTCTATGGAGTAGCCAACAAGTTACAAGGATTTAAAGCGACCAAGGCATAGACCTTGGCATCTTGGCATTGGCATACTTGGCAACAGGCTACGAAGGCTTTGTTGGTGCCATTGGTTGCATGAGAGAAGCTCCCACTAGTGTGTAGGAAAAACTTCCCGGGAGGTCACCCATCCCGACAGTGTCATCACCCAAGTGCACTTAACTACCGAGTGACTATCCACTAGACTAGTTCTTTTTGTTGTTCTATATTACAAACATAGTTTTAATAAGCTTGTCTTGGGAGGGTTTCCCAAACCTTCCTTCTATGAACTGGCATATAATACCTCATCAATTATCCTCATAGTTAGAGCTAGTTTTAAAAATGTGCAATCTTTACCATTTTGTTTTCAACATAAATCAATTTTTAGAATGTATACACATATTGTTTATTAAAATAAACTAAGTAGTGGGAACATTACATTGTTACTTGCATATTGTTTTGAGCTATTAGAGAATATGAACCCCAAAAGGTTCACTAGTTGCAACCTTCCCTTCGTTCCATCTACACCCCTAGTTGCAAGGGCAATACTACTGAAGATATACATGATGACCAGGACATGCTTAAAAAGATCACTGTGATTACTCCCCGTGCCAACACCGAGGAACAAAAGGGAGCCATACAGAAGTTTCTATTAAAAAAAGAGAGAAAACAATTAAAGTAAACAAAAGTCTCTTTAGAAACACTCACATTGACATCACCTAGGGGGGTCCAAGTTGTGTATGCCTCGTGGCAACATGCGGTGAGCTCCATCCCCAATCCCCTAGCCCTTCCCCACTTCACAAACTCTTGGCACCTTAAGGGTAAGACTCTTAAAGGCATTAGTAGACTTGTCACCTTGAGCTTTGCACCACACCTTCCCTAGCACCAACTAGGCTCTCAAGTATGGGATAATACTCCAAGATTGCTTGGGGTTTGACCCATCTCATAGTTATACTTGCACTTGCATAATAGTCATAGCACAATAAGGCAAGCATACACTCTTAGGGAGTGGATATTTTCTTCTATGGTGGGATTACAACTTAAAGATTGACCTAGGTAACCCAATGATATCAGTGGCCCTTGTCATCTTGCTTTCTTCCTCCTTTCCCTTAACAACAAGTCAATTCTTGAAGAACAAAGCAAGAGTTAATTCCATCCACACCAACAATGGCCCCAAAATTGCAATATCACTAGCGGTTACCCTCTAAATGACCCATCAACACTAGCCACATAATATTACTCACCAAATCATAGAGTACTATGAGACTAAGGAGGGGGATAATGTTAAACCCTTCTAGGAAAGCACGACAAGGGAGGCATAAAAAGAAAGGCAAAATTTTAGATTAGAGCATCTCTCTAGTATTTGTAATGGTTTGGTAAACAAATGTTTTGTAAAAGAGACTCAAGCTCACTCCTATGCAAATTGTAATAACATCTTGAGTGAGGCATGGGCGTAAAAATCTTGACCCAACACGTTGGAAAAGAGTTGTAAAAAAATCAAAGAGTGTGTGCAAGATGAGAGAAGATCAGGTTAAGCCAATGAAATGGAAGGGTACTTAAGAACACTAATGCCATGCACATAAGTAAAAAATGAAAGGATAAGCTCATTCTTGTGGTGTACAATCTTATGGAGCTCTCTTCTTGCTTCTTGCTTGCATCTTGCTCATATGAGAGAGAGAGAGAGAGTGGTGTGGGACAAGTTCTTGACGACTACTACTACTACCACTATCACTACCACCACCACCACCACCACCACCACCACCACCACCACCACCACCACCACTACTACTTCTTTTTCTTCCACTACTACTACTACTACGACGACGACGACGACCACCACCACCACCACCACCACCACTACTACTACTACTACTTCTTCTATTGCTACTACTACTACTACTGCTACTACTACTACAAACATGAAGCTTGCATGGCGATTGAGGCTAAGGAGATGACTACAATGAGAAGGAAATCGGTGAGTTCCAAAAAATATGAAGCTTGCATGGCGATTGAGGCTAAGGAGATGACTACAAAGAGAAGGAAATTGGTGAGTTCACTACGTTTGTTTTAAGAGTGTGCAATGGTTATGTGAGAGGTATAGTCATAGCCACATATTGCTTGCTTGAAACAATAAGTGCTCCATTAAGTCCAATATGTATAGCTTGTGAAAGTGATAATAGCGAGCTTGGTGAATATAACATGGACTTTATTTTCGTACAAGTTTTAAAAAGGACTAGGAATGAAAAATGTGAGGATACACACCATGAATTATTTTCAATACTACCTTATGGCTCATCTCCGCATCAAGACTTAGCCCCACCAACTCATGCAAGCTAACTACATGATTAGGGTAGGATGATATGCATCGAACATGAGGTGCTAAATGTGTTCCAAGAAAAACATGGACTACATTGCATTTATATAACCATATTATCAAAAAACATGTTTTATACATTCAATATCCCTATGTGATCAATATAGTACTGAAATTACTATGTAACCACTAATCTTTCATATATATGAAAGAATGTAGAAAAGAATTCTTTTATAGAAAGCTATACTCCCTTATATAAGTTGAAGCTCACAATTCTAAAGTTCGTTACAGAAGGAAAAAATTAAAATAATCAAAATTTGAGCTCACAACATTACAACCTTCAATAATATCAATAAACATATCTTTACATGGTTTAAAAAATACTTTTTACTTTATAATTATTAAAAAATAATATGAAAATAGTTAAATAATTATAAATAGGTAAAAATTTGTAGAAATAATATTAAAAATAAGTGATACATTTGTGCCAATTTGCATATTTAGGATTAGACATGAGTATATGTTAGCTAAATATTTAAAAAAGTTGCATTAACAGCATCTTAGTAATATTTTGCATGCATTTTTCACCAACATATTTAGGAGTAGGATTTAATAGACATTATGATAGAAATGTTTTCAATCATATCCAAGTTATTTGTGTTGCATTAGGTACTTTGTGATTCAATTGTTTAGAGTTAATCACGTGCTTTATGTCTAGTTGTATACAAGCTACTTGCATTGCAATCACATAATTTAAGATTCAATAATCTAGAGTTAATGATGTATTTTGCATATTGTATACAGGTTACTTGCATTGCAATAGTATACTTTACAATACAATTGTTTGCAAGTCCATTTTTTATTCCATTTATATTATTTATAAGTCAATCATTCACACCTTTACTATTAATTACTTAAGCATATTAAATTGTAAAATTAAAACAATAGCATATATGGTACAATGCACACGAAATATTACAAGAATAATGAGAAAATTCTAGGCATTTAATGCTTGAGTATATACAAGCTATGTTGTAGAAAAACTACAACATGTTAAAATTATGATCACAAAATAAAATGCCACTTCATCATGAGGCTTATTGGTTCATGCAACTAGGAATGTAGCCTCCATGGCATTTGGGGTAGACCCATGAATCCACTTGCTTTTCTATATTTATATCTTTACCACGTTGATTTTGAAGGCATTGGCCATTAAATGCAATGATGCACTACATACACAAGAGGATACATAACGTTGCAAGTAATTCCAAGCTTAGAGCAGTCTCATATAGTTGGCACACCATTGCATTTTGTTGCCAATGCCTCCTAATTTTGTGATCATGATTTTGAGTTGTATCCTTAAGTTTTCCCTTACTAAATATTTTAAGTTCTATCCTTTTGGATTTTCCCTACTCCTAAAGATGTCTACTTAAAGAATATATTCATCAAGTAAAGTTATTATTATTCTTTTAGTTTTCCCCTACTCCTAAATAGGTCTACTTGAAGATAAAATTCATCAAGTAAATTTCTTTCCATTTTTAACTTTTTAAATTAAATAATTTATTTATTTTTATTTAACTTACTATTATTTTGAAAATTGTATGAAACTATTTTTCAAAATATCAATTAAAAATTTTACAATCTCAATAAAAATTTCTTAAGTAATAATAATAATGTCAAAATTTACTCCATGAATTTCACAACTTTAAGTTGACTAACCCATCATAGAACATAAGCTAAACTCACATTAATTAAGTTACTTTTTTGTCTCTTTATCTTTGCCCTATCAATTCCCTTTTTTGTATGAAGGAATATTCCCTATATTTCATACGAAAGAATTCTTTCTTACAAAATATTCTTTCAAATGAATGATTCTGTAGTACAAAATGAATTTTTATCTAGACTTTTCCTTAACCCAAGATGATAATACTTGTATTTGACATATCATTGTATTATACCCCACATTTTTAAGGGCCTTTGGATTATAGTCTTGTATTTTTCATATTATATGAATCTTGTATTTGTATTAATGCACCTTAGCATCACAAAGAGATAGTAGGGGGACACCTCAATAGGGATACAACTACATGTAAAGTACTTCAAGCTCAATTATAGTGGTCTACCTTGTTTGAGGACATGGCTCTGTGGAACATTGCGATGAGTATTAGTGTACTAAAGTGCCGATTAGAAAGGATAAGATGGTGCTATACTAGATAACCCATAAACCCTTTGAGAAATGGGGGATAGATCTCATTGGATCTATACGTCATGCAACTTAACACTCTTGAGTCCAATAAATCATAGTTACAACATTGACTATTTGACAAATGGGCTCAAGCTATGACGACAAGGAAAAGTTATACTTGAACCATAGCAAAGTTCTTATGGGAGCAAGCCATCTGTAGATTTAGCTATCCCATTGAAATTGTGAGTGACCTTATGGAGTTTAGTATATGTAAACACTTATTATCATGTGCATTCAAGGCCTTATTTAGAAACCCCTTATTTATGAAATTTTCATGGAATAAAACATACACTTTTCCTATTCGACATATGCATATTCCAAATAAATGGTACATTTTAGTTTGTAATAATTATCTTAAAAATAGATTAATTGAAGATCCCTTTAGTTGAACATGTGATACACTTATATATTTGCAAGTGAATCCGCATGCTTTAATTTGTGAAATAGTATGTAGGAAGGATTCGTTCAATAAACATGTTAAGAAAAGAGACTTCAAGAAACGTGGCCTAATAGTGTTGCTTTGCTCGTGTAAAGGATATAGAAAAAGATGAAGTTTTGGGGATTGGGACTCTTCCATGTCCACACCATTAGGCGAATGGGTAATGTAGAACTTGAGATCTTAGAAGGCGAGGGGATTGGATACTTCCATGGGAGTTGTACAAAGCAATATTATCCATTTGAACATCCAAATCATAAGCCACCCTGCCACTGTCTAACATTACTATTAGAGTAGTGAGAGCCATTAATATTGATCCAAAAGACAAAAATCTAGTATCATCTATGTATCTTATCATCAAACTAATTGTGAAGACAAAGTGTGTCATGAGTGCTCTCATTGTTGAAGGCTCCAATTTTCATATGCTAACCTTTTGATTGATACATAGACCAAAATTGGAAAGTCTCAACTTGTTCCTACATTGAAACAATCAACCTATAAGAGGGGGGGGGGGGGGGGGGGTTTCCAGACATTCTACTAGGAAAGCATAAGACCTTAACATCAATAGAGATCAAAAGCATGCTTCTCATATTCTATGTACTTCCTAATCACAAGGATGCTAGAAAGAAGATCTTTCTTGGAAGGATGCTCAAGCAAGCTACTAGGTATGATATTGACTTTGGCATGCAATGCATACACCTTAGCCTTCCCAATATCAATGTCATAATAGCTTTTAGCAAAGGAGACCTTGCATAATGTCAAAGGAAAGACAAGCAAGTTGTATCAATCTCTAGTGATGGATTCTTGAGAACTACTCAAACCCTACATAGAGAAAAAGAAAATAATTGATCAAATTTTCCCAAAGAAAAAAAGGTTGAGCACTAAGTGGGTACCCAAGAATCCCAAAAAAGATATGATAGCTCCCAAGCTTGTGAATAAGAAACAAAAGATGGCACCACCAAAGGACATGACAAAGAGCTTTCCACTCTAGATATTAAATGGAGAGTCAGCTTCTCATTGCTTTTGTGCAACAATAAAATATCAATAGAGCTTTTATACTTTCAAGAGTTCAATCCTTGTGGTTCAGGCTACCTCTCACATAGTTGGTGTTGAGGTAAATGCCAATGGCCAAAGGCCTAGTAGGCACCACTTATATGTACCGATTGTATATTCATATATGAGTGGAGATAATGAGGAATAGAGGCAATCACAGTACCAACAAAAAAAACCCATGGTCTCTCTCTCTCTCTCTCTCTCTCTCTCTCTCTCTCTCATGCTTAGGCTTCTCTTTCTATTAGTAGCTGCTAGCAAAGCATCATCCTTAAAGGCTTATAGTTGGAGCACAGAGTACAGTAAGTGAATGCTTCTTGTGAGATTGATGCGTGCTACCTAAATTTGAAAGAGATACATATCTTGTCATAGAGCCTTCTGATTTAAGCAAAATAGAAACTTCAATTAAGGGAGTCATTGAGGCTTAGTTTGGGGGTTGCCATAGCCCACGTTTGAATGTTTGCATAGCTGTTAAAGGTTGTTATCAAAGTCAGTCAATTGGTTTTTAAGATTTCTCAAGAAGAGATTTGGTTTATGTATTGATGTATTCAAGCATAGGGACTACTTAAGCACATTGACAACTTATTATTTTGAGAATTAGGGGGCCAACTTATCCAAAAAAGCATAGGGCTTGTTTAGTTCTATTAGAGTCAAAGACAAAGAAGATATTAAAATTTTCTTGTGTGGCTTGTCAGCAAGCTTGAAGCTCTCAACCGAATCTCATAGAACTTGAGGATGTTGCATCTCAATTTTATCTCAACAAAAACATGCCATGTGCCTGCATTAATTGATGCCCTTTTGAAAATGGTTGCCTCTCACTAATCATAAGGCTTATTAAGCTTATCTAAAGGCTTTAAACTTCAAAAAATCCTTTTTTGTATGAACTAGTTCTTTTGGAATCCTTTTTATAACTATGAAATGAAAATAGTTTGGCTAAAGCTTTATGCACACTTGAAACAATTGAACTAGTTTGTTGGAAGATGGATTCACATTGTAGGCGTTTTGAGTTGGTTCAAGCTTGAACCTCTCGGGCAAGACATTGTGCTCATACTACAAAATATTGAACTTGTTATTTATTGAACCACTTAGAGATTTTTTTTTTCATACTTAAAGGATCTGGACTAATTATTCTAATGAATTGGTTTAGCTAGTTTGTGTTCACACTACTACAGAGAGCAAACCTAGTTTTTTGGAAGGCCTAAAAGATAGTTTCTAAGCATGTTTTAAGGGATTGTTTTGCTTGGTAAAAATTGCAAAACATTAGCATGCATTTAGGATTACTTGGACTATTTTTTGGGATTACTTGGACTATTTTTTGGTTTATTTGGTGTCACAAACATGCCATGATCAAGTGTATGTATTAATTCTTGCTCATGCCATATGAATCAACACCCCTTGCGAACACACCCTTAACAGGACATCCTTGAGCCAATCGTGCGGATCCATCCTTGCCATGTCATCATATAACCTTTTAGAAGATATGCCATGTCATTGCCTACATCATCAATGATGTCATCATGGAACATTCTACAAGATCTTTAGACACCCTCCAACACCTATAAAAGGAGGGGCTCAACATAGAGCTCCTCGGTCTTGCCAATGCCAGTCTTGGGAGCTTGACAAGGAGTCGAGATCCTCAAGTAAGAAACATTAAGTTCCAGTTCTAGTTCTTGTCTAGTCATGGTATCTAGTCTTGTCTTGTCTACCATTATACTCTTGTTGTCTCGTCACCTTGTAATCTCATAGTATGAGATCTTGTCTAGTATTGCCTTGTATCTTGTTCATCCCCGTAGAGGGAGATCTTGGAATTCTAATATCTTGTATATCCATACCTATGGCCCGGGTAGTGGGATCCTTCATATCCTATCGAGTCCTACTATCTATACTTGCGGTCTCGGGTCGTGGGATTTTCCATATGTTGTTAAGTTATCATTATACCTTGTGCCCCTACATGGGATTATCTTGTAATCAGAATTCTTGTAACAAATCTTGCATCTAGTCTAGTCTCTTAAGCACAGTCTAATGCTCCCATAACAATTTGGCAAGACTACTTTCTAGCCCTACAAAGCATCATGGAAGTGACCCTTGAAAGAATCGTGGCCTCCCTTTAAAACTTCCAACAACAAATTCAACACTTGAATGAACAACAATCACAACCTCAAATAGAGCACCCTATGCATCTAGACCTTGCGCTTCAAGAGATGCAAGACTAGATCTGAGACCTGTAGAACAATAGAGGAAGTGATCAGATGATTCTGCGCGTTTATCAACCCCCAACAAGAGAACCCAAGATTAGCATGCTAGAGAAGTTCAATGGTGATCGTTCAAAGTTCAAGGGATTCTTGCAACAAGTAGGACTCTATATCTGCATGCAACTGGATATGTATCCAGATGATGCTTCCAAGGTGAGATTCATTGGGACTTTGCTTTGTGGTCATGCTTTATCATGGTTCGCCCCAATCTTGGAAAAGAATATGCCAATACTTCATAACTATGAGGCCTTTGTGAGGTCACTTCCACATTTCGAGATGCAGATACTAGTCAAGTAGTAGAAACAAAACTTCGAAAGCTATGACAAGTTAACCACCCTTCCTCTGCTTATGCATCTAAATTTGGGCAATTAATATGTGATCTCACTTGGCATGAGGAGTACTTTATTAGCCAATTCAAATGGGATCTTTAAGATGACATCAAGGACCTCATGCTTACTACACCTAAACACTCAACAATTATATCATGCAAGACATCTAGTGTGATAATAGATTGTTCAAGAGGAAGTAAGAAAAGCGAGAAGAATAAAGGCCTCACCAGTGGAACCCATCCCCAATCAGAGAAGAAACCAAGCTTGAATCGATGCAAATAGATAATACCAAATTCCACCCCTTGACCCCACAAGAAAAGAAAATATGAAGAGAGGATCATATATGCCTATATTGTGGAAACCTTGGACACATCGCCCTAAATTGCCCAAATAAGAGAGCAAGAACCACAAGAGTTGCTGCAACCATTCTTAGCAAGAAAATGAGGATGCTCAATTGTAAATGAGATGGTACAACTAGACCTTGACATAAGAAAGGGTCTCTTGATCCCAACCACATCCATGGAAACTTTCCTTGTTATAATCCAAATGATCCTCCCGAGAAAGACCCTTTCTCTCAAAGCGCTGGTCGATTCTGAGGCCTCCACATGTTTCATTGATGATGGCTTTGTGAATAAATACTAGATTCTAGTACTCCAAAAGATTAATCCTCCAACAGTTGAAGTCATGGATACAAGACCTCTAACATTTGGAGATATTTCCGAGGAAACCTGACCACTCATGGTAACTCTTGGCGATCACAAATCTCATGTATGCTTTAATGTCATATCTAGTCCCACAAATCCAATCATCCTTGGAGTGCCTTGGCTAAAGAAACACAACCCAGAAATTAATTGGGTTAAGTTAAAGATTACACCTTGTGAAAATCAAGGAGAGTTTGTATATCTAGGAGCCAAAGCCTTTATGCACACATCAAGGTAGGAATCGACCTACATGATATATCATATATCAGCTCAAGAATCTAGTAAGGATGAGTCAGTCAAGCTACTGAGCCAGTATCAAGAATTCCAAGATGTCTTTGAAAAAAAGAATGCATATCTCTTGCTCGAACATAGAACATATGATTGTGCTATAGAACTCCATGAGAGGGCTCAACCACCTTTTCGATCCATCCATAGGCTATCCCTTGATGAACTAGCTGAACTACGCAAGAACATTGATGATAACTTAGCCAACGGGTTCATTAGGCACTCAGTCTCCTACCAGAGCCCCAATTTTGTTCGTGAAGAAGAAAGATGGGTCACTTCGAATGTGTATAAATTATCGAGGGCTCAACAAGATAACAGTCAAGAATCGATACCCTTTGTTGTTGATACCAGAGCTCTTGGAACACCTTGGAAAAGCCAAGATCTTTACAAAGACTGATCAATGAGGGGCTTACAATCTTGTATGGATCAGAGAAGTGGGAGATGAATAGAAGATAGTCTTCTGCACAAGGTATGGTTACTTCAAGTATGTTGTTATGCCATTTGGTCTCACCAATGCTCTTGCATTGTTTTGAGAGCATTTAGATGATTTTTTAATTATATACTTGGATGACATTTTAATATTCTCAAAAAATCCAAAGGAGCATGAGCACCATGTAAAATTAGTTTTGGAAAAGCTCAGAGAAAAATGACTATATGCAAAACTTGAGGCGCTTTTTCCATTAGATAGAAGTGGAATTCTTGGGGTACAATGTGTTCCAAAGAGGAATCTTCATGGACCCCAAGAAGATCGAGACTATTCTTGATTGATACACGCCCACATGATTCCATGATGTCCAACATTTCCTTGGCTTTGCCAACTTCTACAATATATTTATTAAGGATTACTCAAAGATAGTCACACCACTTGCAAGACTCATAGGAAACTCAAAGCTCTCATGGACCCTAGAAGCTGAGAAGGTCTTCCAGACCCTAAAGATTGCTTTCAACATTGCCCCAATCCTAGTCTACCTAGATCCTACCAAGCCATTTTTCTTAGAGAGCGATACATCAGACTATGCCTTAGGAGCCATCTTGTCCCAGCATGGAGATGATGGTCATATGCATCCAGTGGCATTCCACTCAAGGAAGTTCTCCCCACCAAAGATAAACTATGAGATCCATGACAAAGAACTCCTTGCCATTATAGATACCTTTGATACTTGGCATCATCATAGAGGGGTGCAGCCCATAAAGTTATCGTCTATACAAATCACAAAAATCTAGAATACTTCATGACAACCCGCATCCTCAATCAAAGAAAATCTCATTGGAGTAACTTCTTACCTAGGTTTGATTTTGTCATCACCACCTAGGGGGCCAACAATGCCAATCAGATGCTTTATCAAGAAGATCCTACTTGGAATCTAAGAAGGGAGAAGAAGCTCTTGATCAACAACGAGCAATACTACTCAAGTTAAAGCACCTGCAGCTAGCAGCCATCTTGATTGCCAACATGTCCCTACCTTGATCCAATTAATCCATGAAGCCCTACCACATGATGATTTGGCCAACAATGTCAAGAGGAAAAATCAAGAGGGAAAAGGAAATGAAGTTTGTGAGTTTTAGAAAACTAATGGATTGTTATATTGTAAGGATCTACTTTACATCCCTCCAAGAAAGCCGAGACTCCAGGTACTCCAACAACGCCATGACACCCCAACAGAGTAGGACACTTTGGAGTTAATAAGACCTTAGAGCTTATTTCAAGAGACTTTTGGTGGTCCCAAATGTGGAAAGAAGTTAAGGAATATATAAAATCATGTGATACTTGCAACATAGCCAAGGTACTTCGTCAAAGACCACGTAGCTCCTGCAACCCTTGCCCATTCTAGTGCAACCCTAGTCCTCTTTGTCCATGGATTTCATACTAGATCTTCCCAAATCACATAACTATGACTCTATTCTTGTTGTGGTAGATAGGTTCAAAAAAATGACCATCATGCAACTACCACTAAACTCTTCCTTACATACATTTTCATATTACATGGACTCCCTAACGACATCATCAGTGATTGAGGTCCCCAATTCATATCTAGCTTTTAGAAGAGCCTTTGCAACCTCCTTGGAGTCCAAGTTACGTTATCCAGAGCCAATCATCCACATATTGATGGTCAAACAGAATGGGTAAATCAAGTCTTGGAACAATATCTCCACTACACCATCTACTACCATCAGAATGATTGGTTTGAGCTCTTGCCCTTTGCAAAGTATGCCTATAATAACAATATCCATGCATCTACCAAGAAAACTTATTTATTTGCAAACTATGGCCAGCATTTATGGATGGATGTGCATCTCTCCAATCAAGTAAAGAACCATGCTGCCCAAGATAAATCTCAACACCTAGCAGATATACACCAAGAACTTAGGCAAAAAATCCAAAAGGCTTAGAATTAGTACAAGCACTATATAGACTAGCATCGTCTCCAACATCCAGCATACAAAGTTGGTGATAAAGTATGGTTACTCAGGCATAACCTCTAGACAACAATGCTCTCCACCAAGCTAGACCAACAAAGATTTGGGCCCTTAGCTATCATAGCCCAAATCAACCGAGTTGCTTATGCACTCTAACTCCCAAACACCATGAAGATCCATCCAGTCTTCCATGTTTCCTAGCTCCATCCATATCATAGCTCACCACTGAGGGGGAAGAGATCTAATCTCCCATCACCTGTCCAGATTGAAGATAATGAAGAATTTGAGATTGAGCATGTCTTAGACTCGAGGATATCCCAAGATTGATTGGAATACCTTGTTCACTAGAAAGGATATGACATCAATGATTGCAGTTGGAAACCTGTAGAATATCTTTAAAGAGTACCTCTCAAAGTTAAAGAGTTTCACAAGAGGAATCCAATGAAACTTAGATCAAAACACTGAGCCGCTCCTCGTGGAACTCGTCCCTAGAGGAGGGGGTGATGCCACGGATGTGCTATGATCAAGTGTACATATTAATTCTTGCTCATGCCATATGGATCCACACCCTTAATAGGACATCCTCGAGCCAACCATGTGAATCCATCCTTTCCATGTCATCATAGAATCTCCTAGAAGATATGCCAAGTTATCACCTACATCATCAATGATGTCATCATGGAACATTTTAGAAGATCTATAGCCACCCTCCAATACCTATAAAAGGAGGGGCTCGCCATAGAGCTTTTGAGTCTTGCCAATGCCAGTCTTAGAAGCTCAAGGAGTCGAGACCTCCAAGTAACATCAAGTTCTAGTTCTAGTTCTTGTTTAGTCATGATATCTAGTCTTGTCTTGTCTTCCATTATACTCCTGTTGTCTCGTCACCTTGTAATCTCATAGTACAAGATCTTGTCTAGTATTGTCTTGTATCTTATTCATTCCCATCGAGGGAGATATTGTAATTCTAATATCTTGTATCCATACCTACGGTCCCACGTCGTAGGATTCATCATATCCTGTCGAGTCCTGTTATCTATACCTACGATCATGGGTTGTGAAATTTTCCGTATCTTACTAAGTTATCATTGTACCTTGTGCCCCTACGTGGGATTTCTTTATAATCAGAATTCTTGTAACAAATCTTGTATCTAGTCTAGTCTCTTGAGCACAGTCTAGTGCTTCCATAACATTTGGCATCAATTGGCTATCACAATAAGCACCCAATTTACAGAATTTTTGAACCTTCTTCTTGATGCAATGGATATCATTTGGTTGCTTCTTAGTTTAGATTTGTTGCAATTGCAATGGCTTCTTGATCTTCATTTGAAAATCCACTTTTCAATATAGAGAAGTTGGATAACACTAACTTATTAGGAGCAAAATCCATAATATTTTGATGCAAAATAAATAGATTAAGCCCATTTAACATGAAGGTATGGATAGAAATAACTAGGATGATTTGAATGAGCTTACCCACTCTACTATCATGTAGACACTCTCTAAGTTTGTGTACTTTAATGGGAAGAAAACAATTAATGGTATATGAAAAAAGCTTTGTAATATTTATGAAAAGCAAAGTGTATCTCAAGTGTGTTGGCTAAAAAAGCTATTGATCTTTGCATCATGGAAGTGGAGACATCTATGTCTAATTACTTGAATGAGTTTAATATCATTTTCAACTAGCTTTTAGCTCAAAATATTGATTTTAAGGATTCAATCAAAGCTATGTTTTTGCTTAACACTTACCTTGAATGTTAAATACTTTTAGGATCACCATAAGTAATTCAATATCTAGTGTAGTTGAGAGATGTTTGCTTATTGAAGAGCTCAACATGAAAAATAATATAGGTACAAAAAGTTTCATTGCACTTACTATGAGATGGAGGTCTAATGCAAGAGGGAAATCTCATAAAATAGAAAACTCTAGGAGCAAATCTCATGTAAGGAAGGATGTAGAAGGCTACATCATGGAAGGAAGGTTTACATCAAGAAATGGAACAACAAAGGCAAAGGAAAAAAAAAAAAGATGAAAAGGTAAACATTATTTACACTAGTGATGATGGTAAAGTCTTACATGTCTCCATACTTTGTGATGTATTTCTAATTGCTAATAATGATGGTATGCTATATGATCGGATCCTTGACTCAATAGTAACTTTTCATGTTACTCCACATATAGGGATTGGCTTGCATCATAAAATACAAGTAACATTGTGGAAGCGCAAGTTGTATATCTACCTCTTGCAAATGGTTCTTCATGTGTGCTGAAAAATATACATGTACTAAGTTTCAATGAGAATTTGATTAGCACTACACAATTGGATGGTTATGAATATTGTGTTTTGCTAGTAGTCATTCATGGAAGATTTAGAAAGGGTATCTTATTGTTGCAAGAGGGCCCAAGTCTATTACTTTGTTGTGGTTGGGCATCACTATTTGGATCACATGTCAATGATATGAACGAAAATTCTTTGTCATTTGTAGTATGTTTCCTATTTTAACTTCTCAAATTTTAATGTGTGAGAATTGCATGTATGGCAAGCAAACTAAGTCACCAAGTAATAATAATCTTTGCAAAAAGAGGTGTAAAACATTGGTGTTAGTTCACAATGATTTGTGTGGACCTAAGCCTACCATATCATTGGAAGGAGCATTGTACTTTGTCACATTTATTGACGATGTACATGGAAAGCATGGGCTTATGTTATTTACAAAACGAGTGATATCTTTGATACATTTCAAAAGTTATGGATACATATATAGAATCAACCACGTAAGAAACTCAAATGCTTGTATATAGTAAATGGTAGGAAGCACACTTTTCATGCCTTTCAAAAATTTTGTGAAATGCAAAGCATCAAAACGGAGTTGACTACTCCCTTTTGATGCTTGTATATAGTAAATGGTAGGAAGCACACTTTTCATGCCTCTCAAAATTTTTGTGAAATGCAAAGTATCAAAAGGGAGTTGACTACTCCTGAAAACCTATCTCAAAATGGGGTTGCCAAAAAGATGAACATGACCATATAGGATAAGCTTTAGAGCATGCTATCTAATGCAAGTCTTTCATATGAATTTTAGACTAAAGCCATTTAAATTTTAAAAAATATTAATTAGATCAATAGATCACCTAATAAGCCATTGGATAGAAGCCCTTTTGAAGAGCTATGGTATAGAAACAAACCCTATTATGAGCACTTGTGTTTGTTTAGATGTGAGGCCTAAATGCATATTTCCAAGAATAAGAGGAGCAAATTCATAGAAATGCATTTTTATTGGGTATGGATATTAATGAGAGATGGGATACCATTTATGGGATCTGGAGGCTAGAGAGAGAGAGAGTGCATAGTCACAATGTGATATATTCAATGAAAATGTCCATAGACAACCTATCAAGATTGCTGACATACACAAGGTGGTACTTTAGGAGGATGGACGACAACCATTATAACCTCTTCCACATGATGCAAGGCCAGGACAACCACATTAATTTAGGTGGGAATACCACAACGAAGTGTGTAGCCTAACCCTTTAGCATGATAAATAGTTGTGATAACAAAATGCTCAAGTTGAGCATATACTAAGATGATCAACAAGAGTCTCTAGACCTCCAAAGAGATTAGTCCACCTCTACTATTATATCCTTGGACATCTGGATGAACACTGAATGATCAAGGTTTGAACCAAACGCGGGTATAAAACAATTCTGTTACTGGAAGAATCCCTCTGGCAATGAGCTTTCTCAACAGAGCTCTGCTCACCCCCAAACAACCTCCATTTTAAGATGGCGTTCCAAGAGAAATTTTCACTTGCTGGGCTCCTCTTTACTAGATAAAGTTCCTCACAAGTTGCTTCACATTGCCAATACAAGACATCTGGAAGTCTAGTTGCACTCCGACAGATAAACCATTTGTCTAATGCTTAGAAGCAACAACTAGTTTCTTCTCTAACATGGGAAACCATAGTAAGAGGCTGGTCTGTGTCTTTTATATCTAGGAGAACTTGTCTTTTATATTATTCTTGAGGACAAGGTTACGAATTGATTACTAAATGTACCATTGTAGATGACAACAAAATCCAAGATTTCTTTTAAAAAGCTGTTGCTTAAGCTGATTAGCTGACAGCATGGAGAAACCAAACTCTCTTCAGCTGCAGGAAAAATCACTTAGAAATTGGGCATGCACCTAAACAACACCTTCTCAGTTCCTTGATGTTTTGAACCTTCTTCATAAAGACCACTTCAACTACTTTAAAAGCTGGTGAATTTTAACTCACAAGGATTGTTGCAAGCCATTGTATGTCATCAAAAAAGTACAGTATCATCAAAGATTAGCCTAATGGTTCAAGGCAATAATCAAGATACCACATGAATCCTTTAGCCTCAACGAAGTAAGTAGTTCACATATTGTTTGGAATGACAATTAGTTCCACATTTGATGCGGTGATATCAAAGATACACAAGAAAGGTATACCCAATCCTAGCAGATACAAGATTCAAGATGACTTGCAAATCAAGCCTTAGACTACTTTACAATATGCCTTAGGCATGGGTATCAAAGCACTTGCCTTACAATATGTTTAATGCAGGATTATTGAGCAAAATATATAATTAAAATTTTGGATTGCTTTACAGTATGTCTGAAGCATGTGTATCGAAGGGCTTGCATAGAATCTCGTAAGTGCTATCAGCCCAAACCTGGAAACATACACCAAAATCATTAAAAACCAGCATTCAGACTCTTGAAAGATGTTCTTTAGAGCCATAAAAGTTAAACTTCTATCTGAGAGCAGCAAAAGAACACAGTAATAATCTTACTAGCAATTCTACCGTGTTCATAAAGGTAAGTTTAATGTTCACATTTGACACACAAGTTGACCCAGAACAAACTTGTACAAATCTAAGGTATTTGCTGATTTTGCTTCAGTCATGGCAAGTATTCAAGAAGTCTTATTTCAGAAACAAAGACAATGCAACTCTCTAGAGATATTTGGTACTACCAACTTGGCACCCAACAATTCAGTGTTGCACCTAATTATATACTGCTTGTCATGTGTCAGCTCAATTTATCAGCATCATTGCACCTCCATATATCTTCCTCCCTAGCAACGAGTGTCCATCTATTGCAATAGTTTTCAGCTCGTTCACACACTTCATTTGCTTCAGTTGTCTATCATTCTGACATAGAACCAACTCAAACAATGTCAGATTCAACCTTTTCGGAGATTGAGGCCCTGTGAACGAAGTTAAACAGGATACTTTTTAATGCATAAATAGGCGAAACAATCCATTCAATGAAGGCACCCACCACCATAGTTGCCTCTGTACGACGTACAACACCGTCCATATGGTACCGTACGGTACAAATTTGTATGTTAAAACGGGCCTATTTGGGCTGGCTGGCCTGCGCATCCTCAATCCCGTGTCCCACATTTCCTGCGGCCCCACGTCCCGCGTTTCCCGCGTTTCTTGCACTTTTTGGGGGTTTAGGAAGCCTTACCTCATCCCACCCCCTTTTCCAGCCATGCATTCCCCCCTGCCCCGCCAGCCCTCTTTGGATTCCTTCCAGCTGGCAGCCCTCTCTTTGACTGTTGACCCCTCTCTCTTTGACTGTTTGAACTTCGACCCTTCTCTCATCTACAAAAGGTGCTCCTCTCTTCCATGCTTCCATACCAATTCAGCAAGCACTTACCATTCTCATCTTCCTCTCTTGGATCTTGATTCTTGAATGGACTTGTGATTTGTCATTCTCGAATCTCACTTCCCATCTCCTCTTTTCCGCACCCTATCGAAGCATTTGCCATTCTCAAATCTCATCTCCCATCCTCTCTATCCCACACCCTATCAAAGCATTTGCCATTCTCATCTCCCATCCCCTCTCTCTCACTCTTGCTCTTTCAACTTTACCCCAACCCTCGGGAACATGAGTCTCCCTCCCTTTCAACTTTCAAGACTCAAGTTTCAAGAGTCGAGACTCAAGCATCTCTCTCTCTCTCTCTCTCTCTCTCTCTCTCTCTCGCTATGGCCTCTTTATCCGTCATCGGCACCATGACTCATGAGAAGCAAAAGGCCTTCAATTTGCATGTGATCCATGTGGAGAGGGACACAAAGAAGTCCAACTCCCACCATTGGATATGCAAGTATTGTGGGAAGTGCTAGTGCAACTCGGCTTCTCCAACATCTTTCCAAGACACGGGAGCAAGTTGCTCCATTCAAGAAGATCCCTCAAAACATCGTGGAGGAGATTCTTGCCAAGATGAGAGGGGGATCCACAAGAGGAGGAGGAAGTGGCTTATCGCGCACCAACTCCTATGCCTACTAACGAGGAAGCATAAAATGTGGGTGTATGTGGGAGAGGCTTCTACCATTGGTGGTAGGGGCTCCACATCCGCATCTCGCTCCGGTAAAAGACAAAGAGTGAAGGCTCATGCGGTGCCAGAGAGACAATCCTCTCTCTCTCAAGCTCCCGGTCATGTGCGTGGATTGGTTGCCTTTCTTAGAGAAAGGCAATGACTTGCAGACATTGAAATTGCACGCACGGTGATTGAGTGCAATCTTGCATTCAATGTCCTAAAGCAAGAGCAATGGAAGAAGATGGTAAAAGACATTGCCAATGTGGGACCATGTGAAGGATGAACCAATGTTACATACAATGACATGAGGACGAAAAAGATTGATGATGAGAGGCAGAAGATTGATAGAGCCCTTGATCCTGTTCGAGCCGCATGGATAAAATATGGTTACTCCATTTTCACTAACGGATGGAGTAATCATAAGAAACTGGGCATCATCAACATACTCGTCTTATGTCCACTTGGCACTTACTTTTTGCGGGCCGTAGATACCAGCAAGAGGGGGAGGAAAACGATGGGCGCATTCATCTACTGCCACATTCGACAAGCTATCATTGAGGTATACATTGCAATTTGCCTTTTAAATTTGTTTCAATTTCTTCCATTATGATAATATCATGATTCATAATTGAAATTTGATTTATATATAACTATCTATCTCCCTATTCTAATAATTAATTTCTCTCTAGTATCTATGATCTATCTTGATTCTCTCTTTTCCCCTCGGCTGCAAGGCCCCCAACCCCCGAGCCCCATCTCTCTTCATCCTTGAATCTTGAAAGTTGAAACTTGAAACTTGAAACTTGAAAGGCTCAAGTTTCAACTCTCTCTAGGCTCTTTCTCTCTCTAACCTCCAATTTTCAAGTATTGTTAGTAATAAGTATACTTGTAATTTGTAAATTGTGGTTGTAGGTGGGCCCCTCAAATGTGGTGCAAGTTGTTACCAACAATGCATTGAGTTGTCGGCGCATGGGCTGTTTGCTTGAGGCCGAGTTTCCTACGATTGTGTGGACTCCATATGCAAGCCATTGTTTGGACTTACTCATGGGGGACATTGGAAAGCTCAAGTGGGTGAAGAGGGTGGTTCGCAAAGCTACATCTATTGTCATATTCTTCACGGTAAAGGTAAAGGTGCTCGCGATGTATCGTGAACATAGCACACTGGAGTTGAAGAAGCCTTCTTCAACTCGCTTTGCTTACATGTGGTGATTGCTAGAGCGCCTTTATGAGGTGTGGTCCGTGTCCACTCTATGGAATGAGTGGGATGAGCATGAGATCGAGGAGACCAAAGCCATGCAGTGCTTGTGCCTTAATGAGCAGTTTTGGCAAAAAGTCTGTGTCGTTGTCATTGTCGTGACTCCCTTTTATAGGGTGTTACGTACGAGTGATTGCGAGGGATCCACCATGGGCCTTCTCGTTCACTTATTTAGAGCAGCATTAGTGGAGACACGTGCTTGTACAGTGATCACAAAGACACATCGTGCACATCTTTTAGAGATAGCAGAGGAGATGGGCGTGGATGTATAAGCCCATCTATGGTTTTGCCGCATTGGTACATCCGGGCAGCCTATAAGTCACCGGCGGTCATGGATGATAGAGAGTTCCATTTGGACCAGCTTTCTTATTTGACTCATGTGGTCCCTATGGATGACCACAATGCAGTGCTGGAGGAGCTAAGATGCTATGCAGATCAGAGAGGACATGTGGCTTTTGCTTTTTCCACTTGTTGGAGGAGAGAGTTACTTGTGAAGGCTTTATTTTGGTGGCAAAACTTTGAATACGCACTGGAGACCCTTTAGCCCTTAGCTATGAGGGTCCTTGCCCAAGATTACTCTTCAGGTGCGTGTGAGAGAAACTGGAGTGCCTATTCTCTCATTTACACAAAGATTCACAATCAGCTTAGCACACGACAGTTAGAGTGGCTAGTCTTTTGCCATACTAACTTACGCATGATCAGAGCTATGATGAGCATGGGTAGTCCAAAGCAAGTAAAGTTTAAACACTTAACCATAACATTTAAAATTTGTTGTTTTAACTTTTAAACTTTGAACTTTAAAGTTTATACTTAACAATTTAGACCTTAGCATTTACAATGATCAATCTTAAGTGTATCACTGCATTGTGTAGATGCATGTGTAGGTGAATGTTGATACATTCAAGTTGACAGGCGACACTCTTTCAAGTATACATAAGGAGGTGGATGAGGAGGAGATGATTTTTGTAGAGCTCTATAGAGAGCTTATAGCAGCAGATACTCGTGAAACTCGTAATCAGCGTGCTCGTGGGTGAGGAGTTTGAGTATGTGGTAGCAGGGGCATGGTCATTCGACGCCCTTCATCATCGAGGGGTAGTTAAAGTGACTTATGTAAGGTGGGGCTCTAGTAGCTCACATCATGTGTCTCATGATGACATCCCCCCCGTTGCCTACACAATCGCCACCTAGGAAGCCATCATTTGATGATGGTGGTAACCTCATCAATGAGGATGAGTATGAGTGTGTCTCATAATCGGATGCCGACGAGTCATCTTCAGACTCTCTTGATAAGCACTCAGATGGTTTTGATGATGATGATGATAGTGATGCCTCATCATAGATTCATAGGTCTCTCTTGTTTTTGTATCAGATATACTAGACTGTAGTTGTATCGCATGTTTTGCGCAGCCCATGTGACCGCGATGGTCACCCTCATATATTCATCTTATTCTGTAATGAAATGGCTATTTCCACTTTAAACATGTATTCTATGATCTATCATTTAATGATTTATCGTTTTTAAATAATATCGTACCGTATCTTATAAAATCATAAGGTACCATTTAGTACTGTATTTTATCGTACCGTACCGTATCGTACCTGACAACTATGCCCACCACATTAGATAGACAATGAACCTCTAGTCAAGGTGAGTGCTCTAGCCTAGGGCATGTGAGCATTTGGATTTGGCAATCCCAGTCTAGCCCAACAAGGCTGCAAAACTTGAGCACCAAGAATTGTTGTCAGTGAGTCTAGCTCTTCCTCCATATCCCATGAGAGGTGTAGGGGAGTGTAAATCAACCTATTTAATAATAGTCTCATCTTGACTATAGGAGTTTGTGCGAGTGCTAATCCCAAAGAAAAATCTCCTCAAATTATTGAAGAAGACCTGCACATTTCTTCAATAAGTGCACTTCAAGGCACACATGGCATCCTCCCTTAGCTGTCTTTACATAGGAAGTGACATTAGCTCAATGGCTCCCTTTTTTCAATTCACTAAACATCCCCAAAACTCAAATATTAAATGCACCTAATGTGTATGGGCATCCACATTTCATGCATGCAAAATGTGCAGGTGCCACCTGAGATAGATAGGCCCCACCGTAAATAGTTGGTTGGCTAATGTCTATAAATAGGGGTATAGCCAACCACTTTGCACACCCCACATTCTTTTGCATCCCCGATCTCTCCAATCTGCCCATCATCTTTAGCTGCTGCCATGCCTTGGAGAGAGAGAGAGAGAGAGAGAGGAGGTTTACAAAAAAAAAAAGAGAGAGGAGGGGGCAGCAGTCCCACACTCAAAAGATACAAGTACAATAGGTCTAAAGTAAGTTATACCTGTCCCTAACTCTATTGGAGTTAAATTAACTCTAGAAGTAGTGATACAGCTTATTAACTTAGTTGTGCCCACACCACACACTAAAACATTGGGCACTGCCCATAATTGACCAATTCTAACACCCCCCGTAGTGCCAATGTGATGAAGTACAAAGGAGTGAATCAATCACCAAAAGGTAGTAAGTTCAAGGATTTTGCATCATGACTTGAAGTGTTTTGTTTCTATCCCTACAGGCTGCCCTGCTGCTGTCTGTCATCTGGAGCACTTTCTCCGCTTCACCCCGCTGCTGGTCTGCTTCTGGTGGCTGCAGATCAAGCTGCTCTAATTGCCATGTCATCAACTCCACGTGCCAGCTGCTGCGTTTTGAGTTTTCCAATACTTTTCTGCATCCACCTGATATGTGCTTTTATCCACAATGAGTCGCTTTTGAGTTTTCAGCACTTGAGCAAGAGACACCTTTCTGGATCCATATGAAGTAATTTTTCTCGTAGTAGCCTTGTGTAGTCCGTAGAGCCTTAGGTACCTAAGTGGGACTGATGTGATATTTAGGTCTAATCTATTGGTGGTTTTTCCATGGCTTAGGATAAGTTTCTAGGACCATTCCATGTGGGTTCCTATAATCTCGTGCAATTTTCGAACTATTGACTACTAGCAAGAGCTGTTCATCCTAGACCAACAAAAGTTCCTTCAACAAACTTTCTTTTTGTTTTGTGGGTATTGCTGGGTGGGTCGGTTTGGATGAACCTTGTTGTTTATCAGCTCAGCTCACTCCCTCTTGCTAAAGGTAGAGATTATTCTAGCCTTAGGGAGATTTAGGTGGATGTGTTAATCAACAAAATCAACTTGACATTATGTTTTGTGCTTGAATGAGCATCCTAGCAAGATTTCTCATTCCACATCCTCTAGATTGGGGAAAACATATGGAAATGCTTTCCATCTCAAAGGATACCATCCAATGCTATCATTGTGGTAAGAAGGGACATTTGCGCAAGGATTGCAAACAATTAGTGGTTTCGAGGAAGAAGGAGAAAAAGAAGCATTAGGATATGGAATCCTCCGATGAGTCATCCACCTCCTCCAACTCCAACTCGGATCCTCCAACCAAGATGTGGAAAGGATCATCTTCTTCAAATTGTGGGAAGGGCTTGGCAGCCCCTCTTGCTTTTTAGTCCAGGTGATGCAATCATCCCTCACGACTCTCAATGTCAGAGAGGGAAAGAGGCAATTTTTATGGCTCCTGCCCATCACCGCTGCCACTGCACCCCCGGCTACCCCCCTTGGTTTCTCCCATCGGTCACCACTGACCTACCACTGCATCCCCCCATGACCCCCCCATTTTGCTTGCCTGTCCCTCTACGCGGCACACTGCGCCTCTCCCCCCGCCAGACTTTCTCGCCATCGCGCTGCCCCATGCCTATACAAACCCCCCCCCCCCCCCTCCACCAACAACCTGTGATGTGCCCGCCTATTGGCTGTCCAAGCATGTTTTGGCAGTCCATTGAGAAACGAATCTAAGTGTCATCACCCAGCACTCCCATGGATTGTCACGGGGTTTGTCGCCTAGGGTTTCCTGAGTTCGCCTCGCAACGAACGTTCGCGGCCGAACCCACTAGGATCAACCTGAAACTTGAGTCCCTAGTGGTCAAGGTCTCCTGACAGGATTCTAGCGTTGGGTCCTAGACATTCTACTTCACGCAGAGTTACCCAATCTGAAGCAGATCCATATCCCACTTGGTTAAGGAGAATGAGAAATGAGAGGAATGCGTCGCTCCAACTCTTTGGCCGTAGGGCATAATCCCATTTCGGTCCCCTAAAACGGCATGAATCGGGTTCTAACCCCGCGCTACCTAAAGGTTGAACGATGGTAAAACCTTGTGAGAAGCCTCCCAGTTCTTTGGGACTACCGTGCCGTAGGGTGGACCCGTCGGGGTTCCACCCACCCTGTTCCCTCCATAGACGTACTTTAGTTATCTAATTAGCCTCTATCACATTTATGTGCGACATTTAAAATCAACTTCCTTAATTAGCCTTTTAGGGAACAGGGTTCGTTCACGTAATCTTACAGCACTAACACGCAAACAATTTCAAACAGGTTCCTTGGAAGTAAACTTAATATTAGCGTTTTAATTGAGATACAAGTCTTGTTCAAAAGAGACAATTTTTGCAATCCGTGAGGATGCACCTTATTTCCTCCAAGATTCCGCCCTTGCACTAGTAACAGGAGCCTCGAGAATCTATCTCGAGTCACATAGATCGTTTGAGGAGGACCCAGAGGCAAGGAATTTAAGCTAGAGCCCCCCT
Organism: Lygodium microphyllum; assembly: GCF_053477565.2. Lineage (NCBI taxonomy): Eukaryota > Viridiplantae > Streptophyta > Polypodiopsida > Schizaeales > Lygodiaceae > Lygodium > Lygodium microphyllum. The sequence goes on along the minus strand of NC_141138.1, from coordinate 30,549,459 downwards.
TGGCATCCAAGCGTCCTCCTACATTCAAACCAACCCGCGGAGAGATCTCTAGTAGCGGGTTCAATCCACGTTCTTGTCATGGCTATTAGAACCCCCTTGGCTAGGGTTGGCGGCTAGCTGGGGGTGGTTTGGTGCGCCCTCCAAGAGTTCAACCTAATTTATTATTCCCATTTCTTTTATGAGTTTGGAGTTATACAATCCTTTTACAAGCAGTGTTTCTAAATTTACAAGCACAAATAATGATGAAGGCGAGTGCTCGGAACAAATGCTAAGGTGGAGTCCCTATGTTTGACGCTTAGCATTTGTCCTTCTTGCCTTAGCGTCAATTTCCAATATCCTCTGAGGGATAGAGAATACCTTCTTTCTGACCCTACTCCTATGTGATAGGAGCGAGCAATTATGCAATTGGATCTATATCCGATAGTTCTCTGATGGTAGCTGTCCTACCTTGCTGGCCCTTAGTTCAAGGTTCTTGTCTTGGAAAAACGACACTCGAGTTTTCTTGTATTAACATCGAGTTGTATCATGGCTAAATGCGATATCTCCGAGGTTGTTTTAGCCTTATCGCGGCCAAATGTAGGATAGAGATCAATCAGTGGTTCACTTGTCTCAAGGTCAACCTATGAATGTAACAATAGTTTGACTCATTTACTTTTAAACCCTAAATAAGTCAAGTTAAGCCCTAGCCTTACGTATCATATAGGATTCATCTTATTGAACTACCTTGAGCAATTAAGTTTAGCACTTCATAAGCGCGTCTTATATCTATCCTTAAGAGAATCCCTAGCAGTGCAACTAAAACTGACCATGATGCCACGCAATCTAGATGTAAGTCTTTCCTAAGACGATGATGCAATGCGGAGCTTCTACTCTTGGGAATTCATTTCAATGCACTTATGCAAAAAATAAATAGAGGCTTGTATTTTTCTTTTGTGCGGGGGACACGAAGTTATCAGGCCTAATGCAAATGCGAGCTACTTCTCTTTAAAGGTTTACAGAAGCCTAATACTCGGCTTAGTATTGCAACAACTTAACCGTTTTTGTGGTAACCCATGATCATCATGAACTTGATTCAAGCCCTTACACCTACCTTTCCAATTTCGCAGATTTCGATGTTAAAAGGATCAAGATCAAAGTCAAAAGGAAGCATGGATACTAACCCTGACAAAAAGTATGATTTCCGCCTAATGATGACTATACTTTATCGTTCTGATAACCCATTTTTCAATTTCTTTTACCTCTCAAGCATGCCAATGCTAGTGCATAAATCTAATGCACTACGAACACAATCAATAAAGCCCTTGATTTCAGTGTGTATCCATGCGTAATCTTTTGTGCAAGTTGTTCGTTCTAAAACATGCCAGAGTGCAATAAAACACAGTAACCTAATTGGTGGTTAGTTATCATAGATTTTTACCAAAATACTTCTCTCTTCCCAATGAAGTAGATTTGCATTTTTAAGAGTTCCCATCAAAGTAGGATTTATGGGACACACCTGGTTACCAAGTGTCGCGGTTCCTTGACCTACAACTCCATCGGTTGAAGCGGGATTCACACTCGATTATTGGACCTTACTTCGCTTGGGAGGCATCGTATAGTTTGGCTTTTTCCTCGCGGCTACGCACCTGGGTTACAAGAGAGTTGACTCCTTGTGGAAGGAAATCGACTGTGAGAACCCTCTTAAAGAGGGGGGAAAAATAAAGGGAAAGCTTGAAAGCCTCCAAGGGAAATTTCCCTTTTTCTCTCTCCTCTCTCTCTCTCTCTCTCCAGACCGACAGCAGGGGAGGGTACTGGTAGTAATCCCCCTCCTTATGCCTAAGGGGCTTTTATAGTGGTTTTTTTTTGTGGGGGGAGGGGGGGGGAGGAGAGTATGGTATGGAGCCCCCCTCCTTATCCCCATCAGGGCGGCTAGGTGTATGACCGCCATACAGTCGATGCCTCCCTGCTCCACGTCGTCACATCCTCCCACAGCAGCCGTTGGCCACCACGTAGCTCCTCCGCCATCCCATCTCGTCATCATGTCATCTCCTGTAGTGCTCTTCGTGACGATTGCGACCAACTAGGAAGATGAACTCGTCTTCCTCACGCCCCCACTCCCACTCGTCATCACACGGCAGTCCCCTCCGGGCGTTTATTCTTTCTTTTTTTAAATTCGTTAATTAAAAGGGCCGCCGGGGGGGGGGGGGGGTGTGTGGGTCATACAGCAGGGGAGGGAAATATTACACAACCCCTTTGCATTGTAAACCCCCCCCCCCCCCCCCCAACGCCCTGTGGCTCCCCCTGCCAGCAACCCCTTCGTAATCTCCTTTACCCTGCAGCTTCTATCTGTCGCTCCAAGCCCACCACCCTTTGCAACCCCCAAACCCCCCCCCCCCCCCCCCCCCCCCCCCCCCCAAAACCCTCGTACTGGCCCCCGTCTCCCTCACCCTACAGCTCTAAGGGCCCCACCTGCACGGCTCCAGTCTAACCCCATCATTTGTGGCGCCGCTGCCTCCATCATCGTCAGAAAACCGAACCCCCCCCCACCCCTTCCTTCTCATCGTCCGTGGCGCAAATAGCAGGTTTTGGGTGGAGATCGCAGGACTCCCAGAGGTGGACTCCTGGATTATTGGAGGAGACTTCAACAACCTGGAGGCCTTAGAGGACTAGCAAAGCAGAGGCAGAAACTACCAAGGGATAGCTAGGGAGGAGTAGGAGGCATGGGAGGTCTTATTACTGGCAGTAGGAGCACGCGATGCTTGGAGAGACCTTGCTTTCCACAGGAGGGAGAGATCGCTAGACTTCTCTTGGTTGGAGATATAGGCGGCTAGGCGGCTAGGCGGAGTTTTGCTGGAGCAGCTGGACAGGTTTTATGTGGGGGAGTGGGGATGCTCTTGCGGAGGCGAGGTAGGGCAGTTGGTAGGCACCACTTTGTCTGATCACTGCCTGGTTCTCCTGGCACTTGATCCCCTAGCCTCTGCCCTAGACACACAATCCTGTCGGATCCTTGACTCAATCTACAAGAGGTAGGAGGTGAAGAGTCAGATTGAGCAGATTTGTACTAGGGAGTGGGATAGGAGGGACCGGATTGCAAAGGAGGTTGCAGAGGCCCTAGCCTAGTCGAGCAGCATCTGCCAGGAGGCAGCCCTACAGTCCAGGCAGTAGAGCTGGGAGGAGGGGAGAGCACTCCGGCAGGACCTAGCAGCCACATAGAGACTCTTATAGGAGGCACCAAGGGATCCCATCCTCCATGCACAGGAGGTGCGCACACGAGCGGGTCTTGCTAGCCTAGAAGACAGGCGCTCGGAGTTTTCATTCCGTACCTTCTTCAATACCTATTGGGAGGTGGTGAAGGACCCCCTATTGTTGGCCTTCCAGGAGATCTTCAGCTCCGGACGAATACTAGGGAGTCTATCGACAGGTCTTATCAATCTTCTCCCTAAAGGAGGAGACTAGCTAGAGCTATCCTAGTGACGATCACCCTGTTGTCAGTGGCCTATAAGGCACTGGCCAAGATGATTGGTAGGCGACTCCGTCTTGTGCTTCCAGACATCATCCATGACACACAGACAGGCTTTGTCCAGGATAGGAGCATCCTAGACAATGTCTTCACCTTCTTTGAGGCAACAGAGTGGGCCCAGTATAGTAGTCAGGGATTGCCCGTACTAATCTTGGATTTTGAGAAAGCCTATTACAAGGCTGACTGGGACTTCTTAGAGGGTATCATGGTGACGTTGGGCTTTCCCCAGGCATGGATCTGCAGAGTCTCTGCACGGACTACTCGAAAGACCCATTGAGAAGGTCCGACTTAGGCGACTCATCCTTAAGATTCAACCCTATCAATTGATAGTAGGTGTGTATGCAAGCATGAAATGCAGGACATACTTGTAGACACACATAGCAGAATTGCTGGAGCAACACTTCAACAGAGAACCGACAGTCCGCAAGGTACTGCAATCTCAACCATGGTGGCCTACACTTTTTCGAGACGTAGCATGATTTGTAAAGCACTGTGATGAGTGCCAACAGACCAAGGTACCTATTCGCAAGGACAACCTTTCGAAAAATGGAAAATTGACTTCATCGGGCCCATGAAGCTAACCCCAATCATTGCAAGACAACCTTTCGAAAAATGAAAAATTGACTTCATCGGGCCGATTAGTCCCGCAACACAATACTCGTAGGCCAAGTATATCATAATTGCCACAAATAATCTCACAAAGTGGGCAGAAGCACGAGCCACTAGAAAGAATGACACTAGAACCACAGCTAAGTTCCTTTGGGAGCAGGTGATCTCGTGATTCGACTGCTCCATTGAACTAGTTAGTGATCAAGGTATGCATTTCATCAATGAAGTGATTGCTCATCTTCTATCTACCTTTCTAATCATCCATCGGAAATCCTCGCCTTACTATCCTCAAGCGAACGGCCACGCAGAATCTACAAATAAGATCTTAGTGAATGTCCTGACCACAGTAGTCTCTACTTCGCGCAGCGACTAGACAACAAACTGATGGTAGCCTTATGGGCCTATCGAACAGCCTACAAAACCGCTGTAGGACAAACTCCCTTTAGGTTGACCTATGGAACTAAAGCTATTTTACCAGTGGAATTTTTTGTCCCTAGCCTGAGAGTAGCCATTCAAGAGAGATGGGATAGGAAGGAGGCATGGACAGAATGCCTAGTTGAGCTAGAACGCCTATTAGAGACTCAACTTCTAGCTACCTATGCATTGATTTGAGAAAAGGCACAACGTAAAAGCTGGTTTGACAAGCATGTCAAGCAGCGAGACTTCAATCAGGGCGACCTTGTGCTGTTATACTCGGTGAAAGGCCACGAGCAAAAGATGAAGTTTAGGGGATTAGGGCCTTTCTGAGTTCGCAACATCAGTCGGAACCGACAATGTGGAGCTCAAGACCCTAGATGGAGAGGGCATAGGTTTCTTCAATGATAGCCACATAAAGAAGTACTACCCTCCCCACACATCCACTACACGAGCCTCCCATGCTAGAGTCCCCTGTGAAAGTCCGAGTTGCCACAATTATGAAAATTGAAGACAAGGATGAAAAAGCAGTGAAACTTGCTTACCTCCGTATAACAATCACTGCCCAACGAATACACACTTTTGATGCATTGATCGATGAGGGAGCTGATTTTAATATCTTAACTCACGATCATTAGACTCAATCGACTGACCACAACTACAGCCCATGAGCGCTAAACTCAGCCCTTTTGGGGGCCAATCATATACACTTTTGGAAAAGTGCAAAGTCGCAGTCTGAGAGCATACCCATGATCTTGTATTTATTGTCGAACACAAATGATGCCAGTAAGGAATCATTGTTAGGACACACCTTTTAAAAACAGGCCCATTGCAATGTCGACTATAAGTCACAGCGCATTCATCTTGCCATCGGCAATGTACGTATAGTGATAGCTTTCAACAAGGGCAACGTGGCTCCATCAAAGCCTGCAAAGCCACCGATAGAGAAATCTACAACCAAGTCTAAGGAGGGGGGTCATGACTTGTCACAACCCGCCAAGCCTTAACGCTAGCAAACAGCTAAGATGAAAGCCAAAGCCCATGAAAACCCAAATTCAAATGGGTACCTAAACATCAAGGACCGTCACCTAAAAGCAACCAAATGCGACCTCGCAAGGCTAAGAATTCATACTCGAAACCTAGGAGAGGCAAAGAAGAAACTATAGGTATCAACAAACGGTCAAGCCGCCATAGGTCCCCAAGACCTTATTGCAAGCACAAGGCTATTATGAGGGCAATACCTGGATATGGGTACCTAAAGCCGAGACTGCCAAGTGCACTACTGAAGCACAACCCTCGAGCTTGTCCACACAAGCCCACATGACAGATTAGAAACCGAAATCCCAAACGACTCAAGCTACAGAGCCCATAGAACCCAAACTCACTAAGCCTCCACAGCCTCAATAAGTCTATCAACTGAAATTGCAGCTTAATGCCTCCAAACTGCCTCAACCTAGCACTGCTAGTGCCCCTAAGGTCTCACAAGCAACACACTATCTACATCACAAGCCACACCTAGTGCGCAAGTGACTGAACTGCTTCCTCAAGAGCAGGCAAAACCATAAACCTCAGCTGCAGACCTGTCTAGCCCAATCAAACCTCAACCTCCCATTGTCGGAGGGATTTTTATCGAAAGGTCAAATCCGCCGGGGATTAGAGGTAGAAGGAAGTAGAGATAGGAGATGGAAGAGAAGAAAGAGAATACACGAGTGGTAAACACGACAAAGACAAAGCACAATGAATTGAATCAATATGTATTGAAAGAACCTGGAATCCTTGTACTATTCAAAAACAATCTCCAAGCATTAGATCTCCTCGAGCTTCTTCGTAGAACAAAACGTGCATAAAAATTACAGCTCCTTCTCTGCTACTCGAAACCCAAATTTAATGGCTCTGTTGGCTCCGAAAGGGGGGTAAAACCCCAGGACACCTACTCACGGATCTCCCAGATCACTCCTTCTTCTTCTTTCAGTTCAATCTGCAATTTTCAGCCTGTTTACAACGATCATGACGCGTGCGATTTCGTCAATCTGTCTTTTTTATGAAAAATCTCCTAACTGGCTGAAAAAGCCACTTGCTTTTGCATGCTATTCTAATTTAGAAGCTTTTCTAACTTTTTCGGATTTTTACAATAAATAATATCAAATATAGGCTAAAATTATCCAAAAATCTAGTATTTTTGGATAATCCATGCAACTCACACTAATACTAATGACTCAGATCACATTGACTCTCTTGATTAATAAGAAGTCGGATGATAATGCATTCCATACTTTTTCACACTGTGTCCTCATAACATCATGCACCGTGGGCCTAAAACCCTCTTATGAATGATGATCAATTCTTACCTTGGCCTCAAACTTAGCTGAAAATATGGGGGATGACTTGGTTACTTGCCTTTGACATTTGGATGCTACATTTACTACACTTGCTAAAAGCTATGACTGATTAGACCTAGGCTTTTGAGAAGAGCCTTTAGCAACGGAGGTACGTACACTACCTTGCTCTTGGGAAGAATCAAAATTCGTATTCGTTAAGGCTCCCCAGACAATTGAAGAGCTAATTTCCACCGAGATTTCCCGCGAGCAAGCACACAAATGATGACTCATCACATCATATGACAAGAGCACGGTCCTTACCATAGACCAGAAAATTGAAGAGTTAAAACAACTTGCTGACAACGACTCCTCTTTCTTACGAAAATGGCATGCTCTCCAACTTCAATGGGAGCTAGAGGGCTGCCGAACCTTGACCAATGCTGAGCAGAGACGTACAATTAAAACCTCGGAGTACGACCCAACTTATGTAGCTCCAACCTCCTATAGGTTGTTGACCACCATTCGCAACTGACCCCTAGAAGAGCACATCATGACCCACCCCTATTTAGATCGCATTTTGACGGAGGATTTACACATTGCCAACTGAAGAGACTCCGGTGACTTCCTAATGGATGTCCTCACTTACATCACCCATGTAGGCATCTAACCTGTTGACATGGACCACTATGCTAACATGGAGTACAACCTGAACTTGTACGCTTGGCTCATGTGAAATTGAAACACCGTGAGCATGCACTGAATGACCTTAACCCTTCAACCTCCAATCCTAGGAAGGATTCTTCTCATTGTGAGAGCAGAGGATCGAGATACAGCTAGATTCAGTAGACTGTGAGAGTGAGAGAGACAGAGTTGAAGCACGACACCCAAGAGAATAGACTGAATGAGTGTAATCTAAAAGTACAAAGTACAACCCTTAAACCTTAGGATTGTAGGGGGGTGTTCACACCCGACACACACTAAGTGCCTAAATGTGTGTAACATAAGCACATAAGTACATACGATAATAAGACCATAAGTCTAGGGGAAAAAACCTCTCCTACCGAGAGTAAAAAGTGCCCCAGTGTCCTACTGATCACCGACACTCCCATATGAGCGTAAGCGTAAGTAAGGCGTGAGTAAAATACCCAACAAACCCCCTTGGAGTGAAGAGTGATCAAGAGTACAAGGATCATCCGCCACCAAATGATATAAAATTTAAAGCATCGCGAAATGCTTCAAATTTGTCACGAGGAAGAGCTTTGGTGAAGATGTCTGCCACATTACTAGTGGTAGGACAATAGACAAGGCTGATATCACCTGCATATAGCCTCTCTCTGACAAAGTGATAGTGAATCTCAATGTGTTTCCTGCGAGCATGAAACACTGGGTTCCATGCCACTGCAATGGCACTCTGACTGTCAATGAACAAAGGAGTAGGCTCAGTAACAAATACATCCAAATCAGCTAGCAAACGTCTAAGCCATACGCATTCAACTGTGGTGGTGAAAGCTGCCTTGTATTCAGCTTCACATGACGATGTGGCAACAGTGGATTGTTTCTTGCTAAGCCAAGAAATGCAAGAAGTGCCAAGAAAGAAACAATTGCCACTAGTAGAGTGGCGTGTATCATAATCACCAGCCCAATCAGAATCACTGTAAGCATGTAAATGCAGTGGTCCCCCCTTGGCATAAAGCAACCCAAGAGAACGAGTACCTTGCAAGTAGCGGAGAACACGCTTGATAGCTTGCCAATGTAACATACGTGGCTGATGCATATACCTACTCAAGGCTGAAACTGCAAACTGTATGTCCGGCCTAGTATTGCATAGATAGATAAGACATCCAACTGCAGGAGCATATGTATGTACATCAAACAAATCACTGTCATCATGTAATGACAGTTTCAGTCCAGGTTCCATGGGAGTACAAACTGGCTTGCAATCCTGTAAGCCAAACTTCTCAAGAAGCTGCCCAATATACCTTGACTGTGATAACCCAATACCTCGAGCAGTATGTATGAACTGGATGCCCAAGTAGTAATGCAAAACTCCCAAGTCAGACATGTCAAAAGTTTGCTGCAAATTTTGTTTGAATGCTGAAATCTGATCAGCATGTGTTCCAGTGAGCAAAAGGTCATCAACATAAAGACATAAAATCAGCATAGATCCCCCTTCTTTACATACGTAAAGGGTAGACTCAGATGAACTGTATAGAAACCCCTGACCAAGCAAGAAAGCATCTATCTTTTCATAAGCTCTAGGAGCTTGTTTTAAACCATATAGTGCCTTTTTGAGCTTGCATACCAAATGTTCTGAGCCTTCAACTGCAAAACCAATGGGCTGCTGTACATAAACTTCCTCCTGAAGTTCCCCATGCAAAAATGCAGTCTTGATATCTAGCTGATGAACTGTCCAACCATAATGTGCAGCCAAAGCAATCATAGACTTGATGGTCGTCATACGGGAAGTAGGAGCAAATGTCTCCTCATAATCAATGCCCTTTTTCTGTGCGTAGCCTTTAGCTACCAGCTGTGCCTTGTATTTATCAATGGATCCATCTGCTTTTCTTTTCAATTTGTAGACCCATTTCATTCCAATGGCTTTCTTCCCAAATGGCAAGGACACCAAGTCCCAAGTTTGATTCTTAGTAATAGAATCTAATTCAGCTTGCATGGCTGCCATCCAATGCACACTGTGTTGTGCATCCTCATAACATTCAGGCTCTTCATTATCAAAAGTACTTGCTGCCATCATAAACTCCATAGTATGTGCTGAATCATGCAAACGAGTTTGCCTTCTAGTACGACCAGCCATGGGTGCATCCAAAGGACTATCTTGCATAGTCTGCAAATACCATCTAGGTAGCTGTCTAGCATCCTGGCTGTGTGCAAGCTCTTGCTGAATTTCTGTTTCAGCATGATGCTGAATATTCCGATCAGCCAATGGCTGAATTTCTGCACTATCCATAGGAGCAGCTGGCTGAACATTAGGTTCATTTTGTGAACCTCCAGCTGAATCACCAAAAGTAATGGGCAGCAGCCCTTCAAAAACATCACAGGCAGCCTGATATGTGTCCAAACCAGCCAAGGATAATTCTGATTTTTCATCAAAAACAACATCCCTGCTGACAAAAACCTTCTTAGTAACGGGATCATAGAGTCTGTAGCCTTTGCTCTCATTGCTATATCCCATAAAAATGCACTTAACAGCCTTGTTGTCCAATTTTCTTCTAAGTACCTGTGGAATATAGGCATAGGCAAGACACCCAAAGGTACGAAAATGACCAACAAAAGGTTTACGGCTATTCCAAGCCTCAAATGGTGTGATGGTCTTCAAGGCTTTGGTAGGGCATCTGTTCAAAATATGGCAAGCACACATGACTGCTTCCATCCAAAAACTATGAGGCAAGCTCTTTGCCTTCAGCATACATCTGGCCATCTCCATGAGTGACCGATTTTTCCTCTCTGCTACCCCATTCTACTGTGGAGTATAAGCTGTAGTATACTGATGTACTATGCCCTTCTGCTGCAAAAAAGAATTCAGCATAGAGGACATGTATTCCCCCCCTCGGTCCGAACGGAGAGTCTTAATGTGGCATCCAGATTGGTTTTCAACAAGTGCACTGAAAGCCAAAAATGCATCATACACTTCTGACTTCTTTTTCAAACAATAGACCCAGCAAAAACGTGTGAAGTCATCAATGAATGTCACAAAATAATAACAACCACCCAATGACATGGTCTGCATAGGCCCACAAACATCTGAATGCACCAACTGCAATCTGGTTGTTGCCCTGAAAGCAACATCACGAGGAAATGAGAAACGATGCATTTTCCCCAAAATGCATCCCTCCCATAAGTGCTCAGGAGGTCTCTCCAAGAGAGGTAAGCCATCCAGCATCTGAGTACGCTGTAAAAGCATCAAGCTGCCAAAGTTTACATGCCCTAAACGAGCATGCCATAACTCCGCCTGTATCATAGCAAGAGTAAGAGTGGATGTCAAGTATGCTGACTGATCTACTGAAAGAGCATCCAACTCATATAAACCATGACACAAAGATCCTGTCAAGACCAATGTCATGCATTCTTTTTCTCGAACCATGCAACGGTCATCATCAAAAGTGACCTGCGTACCACAACGTGCCAAAGAAGAAACAAACAAAGCATCCTGCAGGCGGAGAATGGAGCCATCAATGGCTGTGAGCTCAATCTCCCCAATACCACGAACAGGGTATGATGCATTATTGGCACACTGTACTGATTTCCCAACGGGAGGTGCACTACTGAAGCAAACAAATCTCTGCAAGATGTGATATGTCTAGAAGCACCACTGTCAAAGAACCAAGTGTCAGCATCCTCTGTAGAGCTAAGTGCTCTATCGGCCCAAGAGATATCATAACTGCAAGTGTAAAAACAATAGTCCCTGTCCACAACAAAGGATGCGGACTCGCTAGCAGTGGAAGGAGTAGTAGAAACAGACATTCCTGACTCCTTTTTCTTCTCTTTGGCAATGCGCTTTTTGCACTCAATGATATATTAGCCGGGCTTCTTACAATAATGACATTTTCCTTTCTTTGCTTGCGTCCCCCCTTGTGACTGATTCTGCGATGTGCCAGAAGTACCAGGACTCTGTGGAGCATTTTTCACCTTGTTGTTCTTGCCTTTCTGTCTTGCCACAAAAGCCTGCTCAGAGACTATAGCATCCACACCACTATTTTTCCGTGTTTGCTCCTCCTCTAGAAGCAAGCTAACCAGCTGAATAAAAGTGAGTGGGTGCTCAGCAATCCTCGTAGTGAGGTTCAATGCAGTATGAAAAGACAAGTACGAAGGAGGTAGGGAATTCAAGGTGGTGGATATCAACTGTGCATCCGAAAAATACTCATCTACATTCATGAGCTGCTCCCTCAAGTCCTGAATTTTGTTTAAGTGATCCTGCATAGAATCACCTTCATGCATCTTCAAAGTTTCCAACTCTTTCTTTAAAAAAGAGATCCGTGTCTCATTTTTTCTTGCAAACATATGCTCCAAAGTCAACCATGCATCTCGTGAAGAAGATGCCGAACGGATATGAGGTATGATGGACCGCTGAACTGCCAGAGCAATCAGCGACAAGGCCTGTGCATCACGGGTATCCCAAGCTTTTTGAGCTGCAATTCTTGGAGGAAGTGGCTGAGGTGGAGCGGGAAGAGGTCCCCATTGTCCACGTGCGCCATGGGGAGGAGGAGTAGCGGGAGCTACAACTCCCGGCCGAGTTTCCTCTCCACTGACATAATCCCATAAATTCTTGGTCACTAATACATTTTTCATCATAAATGACCAAAGGGAATAGTTGTTTCCGTCCAGTCTGTCCTCCTTAGATACATACGTAAAAACATCACCTTCCTGATTTGCCATGATCACAAATTTCCAAAGACAAAATGAGCAATGTCAAAGCAGTACGAACTGGAAATCTGCAAATTTCCAAAAATTGCAGTAAATACGTTTCTGCAATTAATGTGCAAGGGCGTACTCTATCAGAAAACTGTCTTTTACTGCACGTTTCCCAAGGTGCAAATAGTGCAATGCAACACTGTTATGAATAAATCCCCAAAAATTTTGCCAAAATTTCTGTCAAAAACAGTCGTTCTGTGACTGTATCAGCAGTTTAAACGCATCTGTCCTCCAAATACACAAAAGCCCCAAAATTTCTGACGATTCAGTCTAGAAATTTGCATGAAATTTATTTCTCCAGTAGTTCTGTGCCAACCGCGTGTGAATCTCCGCTTCCAGAATTTTATTCTGGGCTGAAATAATAAAAAATTTTGAAAATTTTACCTGGGCATGTGGTAAAAAACGGTGGTCTGACGGGTAGGCAACGTGGACAGGGCAAGCGACGTGGACAGGGCAGGCGGGCTGTCGATTGGCGGGCTGACGACTCTGACGCGGGCAGGCGGGCAGCGACTCTGACGCGAGTAGGCGGGCAGCGACTCTGACGCGGGTAGGCGGGCAGTTCGTGGTCACGAGCAGGCATTGACTCGGCTTGCAGGAAACGAGGCCCTAGCAGACTGGTGGAGCTGCTCGCGAGCTGACGTGGAGTTTCGTGACGTGGCGAGACTGTGTCAGGCGGACTAACGAATCTGACGACGTTGACGTTTGACGTGGACGACTGCAGGCGACGACGAAATGTGAGAAGGCTACGCTGACAAACGTCAGCGCCTGCAGCTGACGTGACGCGTCTGGGATGTTGACGGCTCCTGCTGGTGGCGCGCTGGGACAGGGCAATGTTGCACGTTGATTGTGAGCTGCGCGCAAGGTAGAACTGGGCAGGTCTTGAGCTGCCGACTCGGAGGCAAGACTGGCAGGGACTCCTAGCTGCTGCCTGAGGACAGCTCTGATACCAAATGTGAGAGCAGAGGATCGAGATACAGCCAGATTCAGTAGACAGTGTGAGAGTGAGAGAGACAGAGTTGAAGCATGACACCCAAGAGAATAGACTGAATGAGTGTAATCTGAAAGTACAAAGTACAACCCTTAAAATTAGGGTTGTAGGGGGGTGTTCACACCCGACACACACTAAGTGCCTAAATGTGTATAACATAAGCACATAAGTACATACGATAATAAGACCATAAGTCTGGGGGAAAAAACCTCTCCTACCGAGAGTAAAAAGTGCCCCAGTGTCCTACTGATCACCGACACTCCCATATGAGCGTAGGCGTAAGTAAGGCATGAGTAAAATACCCAACACTCATTTCCAAGGGGGGAAGGGGGTAAGGTGCGGAACATAAAAACAAACTCTGAATCTCAATCAATATCCAAAAGCAGAAAAGAATGGATAAAAATCAACTTATGATTGAGGAAAAGTGTCATAAATTTTTTGGGGAATGCATGGATTGTTAGAAGGAAAATTCTCTTTCTATACTTAAGCATTTCAGTTTTCTATAAGCATACGACCATTTTCTATGTATCTTTCCGTAAGAAATTATTTGAAGAACACTAATGGTGAGCTATGGCTTCATGACAAGCACCTACAATGGCAAGACAAGAGAAAACCAACAAGTTGTCATTCTCAAAGGAAGAGCAAGAAGAGTATGGCTTCTCAGTGGAGATGAAGGCCTTCAACCGATTCAAGTCCAGACACATCTTGAATTCGAAAGATGTAGCCATGGAGGAGCGGGCCATAAAGCAGATTGTGGATCAATGCAATCTACAGAAGTATATGGAGAAAGTTGAAGCAGTGGACTATAGTAAGTGCGCAAAGTTCCTCCGTACCTTCAACAGGAACCGTGGCACCATAAATGTATGGTAAGGAGAGGCCACCCGCCAAGAGAAAGTTGAGTTGACCCCGGAGCTCGTGGAGAGAGCGTTGGGCCTGGCCAACAAAGTTGAAAGACAGCTGAAAAGGGATGTGTATAACATGCTGGGAATGGACAAAGTTCTCGTCCACACTATTGATGGCATCAGCTTAGCTGATATCCCTGACCTAGAAGTCAAGCTAGAAGCCAAGATGGTGCATGCCTTGTTTTCAAGCCAAAGGTACAACATGCTAATGAGCAAGATCAACATGTCGATGATGGAAAGCATTGCAACCAAGTCTTTAGATGAAGTGAACTTGACTGGCTTTGTGCGGAAGACAATTGAGACCTCAACAAATGTACTAGCTACAAGTGGAAGACTTGCAGGTGGAGAGTCCCGGCCTCTAAGGCAAGAAAGAAGTCGTCATCTAAGGCCTCGACCATAGGATTTGGTGGGGTCTTGACTGCCATCATCAGGGAGGCATTGAAGGAAGCACAAGGCAAAGTGCAGTTCGATGGGAAAGATGTATCCATTAAGTTGGTACTTTATGGTACTAATACGTAAGGTACGGTACCTAAAGTATGGTATAGTATGAAACCTTTCATATGTGGTACTAGTGCAACTCTCATTATTTCATTCATTGTAACACACAAAAAGTACTAAGTCACACATATAGTGTATGAAAGTAGGTCACTAACTAACCAAACATCTCTAACTTAAATAAGTTTGTTTGACCCATTATTATCCCACACATGACTAGTAACAGCTAGCTACAACTGTACTAAGTAGAGTCTGTGTCAATACCACTAATAAGCTTGATTTTCAATAGGGTATGGGCTTTAAGCTCCTGAAATGCCTTCTATGCCACCTTACGATCCTCTGTCCTAAGAATAGCTGATAAAACTCATGCTCTAACTTGGCCAGGTATGCCCTCTTCTTTAGCCACACTAGGCAACAAAAGATCGTGCATGTCTAGCCATGTGTATAGGTCCCTCATGCGTCCTCCTATTAGAGGAATGGATAAGTTTCTCGGCATTCCATACTATACTAGTTGTTCTATGGAACATTCTTCCTCGTAAGGGTGATAGGAGGGCAAGTGTGAGAGAAATATGTGGTAGCCACAGTATGGAGTGTGGAACCAAGCTGTGTCATAAACTCCTTCAAGGTTAAGTATTGATCCATGTCCTACAAGGCCCAATGTAGGCAGTTAGAGTAGGCACTTGCCATCTATTTGGTAAAATGATACTTGTGGACCTGTTCTCAGCAATTTGTGAAATATATCTCTCTAGATCACTCATTTTTAATGCATTATCAACAACGAAATCTAAAATTTCTCAATATAAGCAAAAGAAATGGATTGGCTAAGGCTATTACAACGAAGGTAAGTAAGATAAGCGTTGCCTTTGGAACTCCAAAAAAACAGATTCTTATTGAGTTCTTGCCCAGAAAAAAATCAATAAAATACTATCTGCGATAAGAGGTAAGAAACCTAGTAGATAATCCATTGGGCTCACTCCTAGCCTCTACGTAGCTCCAATAGAGGGGGCTCCCTTTGGTCGTCTAGATGCATGCTTATGTGGAAAGCATGTGAGAGCATCTGATCCTATCCATCTAGCGAATCCTTTAAGAATAGGTAGTCCATGTGAGCCAAGAGGTGGACAAAGAAATACGCACACACACACGAACACACACACACGTCTTAGATGCTATCCATCTAGCGAATCCTTTAAGAATAGGTAGTCCATGTGAGCCAAGAGGTGGACAAAGAAATACGCACACACACACGAACACACACACACGTGTCTTCTAAGGTCAAAATTGGCGTATGAGACAAAATCATGTACAATGTTGATCATCGATGGACATCAAAATGTGAGGTTTTAAAAGATGGTCAATGATATACAATAAAAGAAGCCAAGGCGGTGTACAAGACAAAATAGTGCTCATATAAGGATACAATGGGAGGATGAGATAGTACATGTCTAGCTGTGTGCCTAAATGATACTCATATATCTAGTTCCACCCAATCACGATCGGTGGGTACAATATGTCACACATCCTGGATGAAATAGTATGAGGGTAGCATTTGGACCACGCCCTCAACTCTATCAACTACTACTTGTATCACTTGCAGATCTCCCTCATCTCTCTCTAATGTAGTATCTATGCCTCGTAACCTTGTATCCACAAGTGGCATGCTACTCAGATCTCCTCAGCTCTCTGAACTATCACCCATCTCTTTGTAGGTGCCATGTGTGTGGTCGCTATTTGGAAGAAATCAGTAAGTTGTGACTTGCCACTCTCTGTGTAGTGCCACTCTGTAGTAGTGATGTGCGGAGCCTCTCAATCTTGACTAGAAACTGGCCCAAGTGGCGCTGGTGTGGGGACTCCATAACTAGTCTTAGCAAGGTGTCTCCTCCAAATAGTGTGGGGTAGCTGGCTCAGATTGTGCTGTAGGCTCTACATCTGCGGATGTAGTGCTCCCAACTCTCCACTCAGCTCTAGGCATCCGGGCTGCTCACCCGATCTTGATCTCAAGCTGGTGAGAGGATACCTGTAACCGGCCTGTTCTCTGGAAAGGGCGGTAGTGTACAACCAAAATATATAAATGCTTTCACCCAATTCATAGTCGCCCACTTTACCTGAACTTAAAGACACAGAATCAAGAAGAAATACAAGAAGCTAGAATGCTACTATTGCCACACAGACACCCTGTTCGCCCCTAAGTTAGGCGACCCTTGCGGTATTTCTTTATTTTTAAAAAGAGAGAAAGTACAATGGGCTGTCTTTCACCTATTCTAGGTGAAATTTGGCAGCATAACAGTACAATTACTGACCCAAAACAAGTTGACAAGGAGGGGAAACTCTGCCCAAGTTTGAAACTTCTGGTTGGAGTGCAAAATTGACCATTTCAGCGTGCTGTAATTACTGGTTCAGACCTGTTTTGATACCTGTTTTCAGCTCATATTGTTCCCTATACTGTTCTCCATCATCTGTGCCAAGTGCCCCTTGATTCTGACATCAATTGGGCTCTGAAATAACCTCTGAACAGTCCAAAATCAGTACTGATTTAGTGCTGTTTCGGACACTTGCTTGGTGAGGTTACCACCCTCACCTGTTCCTGCTTGGGGGCAGCAAACAATTGCTCCTGTTCCTGGAGAAAGGAGGCTCTTGCCTCATGCAAAAACAACATATTCCCACACAACTGTACCTGAATCAGAAGAAAGGCCCTTGACTGGGGCATAACCATAACTATTAGGGAGAGACAGAGAGAGTAGGGAGCAAGCTCAACCCTCTGTGCATCATAGACAAGGTAGGCAAGCTCTCAATAATTCTCCATCAGCAACTGTCCATCTTTTTCCCCTCTTCAAATGAACCCCCCAAAAGCCCAAAAAACTGCACGCCAGCCCCTCTTTAAAGAGGAAAGTGCACAAATTTGTGCCAAATGGCAGCAATGGAAGGTGTTTCCCGTTCTAGCCTTCAAATCTAAAATTCTCCATGCTCGGTGCAAAATTTAACCTCGGCACAGACCAGAAAATTAATCCTCGTGCAAAAACGAAGATAATGATATGAACAAATTCTGAGGTCCAAAAATAGTAACTCCCTAAATTTTAGGAGTTGCTTCCATTGCATCCCCACTAGTCTTCTGACCATCTTTGCAGACTATGGCTACATCCAAATTTGTAATGTAGCTCAACTGAAAGTGAATTTCCACTGATGACCCCACATGGACTAATCTCTTGGAGATTTGTCCATCTTCACTTTCAACTAGTCTCTTCCAGGCTAGTTCTTCAGCACACTTGTCCACATACACTTTCACAAGTCTCTTCCAGGCTTGTCAATCTACAATGCCATCAGTCTCTTCCAGACTTGTACTGGACCTTAATTGTCTAGTCTTGACTCACTGGACATTCCTGTCCGTTTCACATACTAGCCATGCAACTCAGGCATTTAGATTTCAAGAGGGATCCTTCCAAAAAGAAAAACCAAATAAAGTATGTAATAAAGAAATCAGCAAAAAGGTAATAGTTGTCACAATCTTGTGTCATACCTCCCTCTCGAAATCACAAACGTCCTCGTTTGCATGAATGTCATACATGCTTCCAGCTAACCCAGTGAACTTACACTTGGCAGCACATATACAACACATACACGCTATCAGTCAACATTGTGTACTGAACACACTGTTAACACATGTATGTTCTAACTGTGAAACATGGCAGACTATCATCATGTGACTCCACATCACTGTTTTCAGATATAGTGGCCGGTACACCACAATGATATCCCCATAGTGGCAGATTCTCATTTGATGACTCCACATCACCCTGACTAGAGATCTAGTGGCTGGTACATCAAAATGATATTCCCACTGAGTCAATTCACAGAATACATGCCCGATCGAGTAACCATTGTTACAACATGTATTCAATTCAATAGAAGTAAAAACTGTATTCTTGCAAGCAATACTTACTTCTTTAGCACTGAGAAAACCATATGGACACAATAAGTGTTAACCTGTACAAAATCTGTTTCTGTACATAATTTCTTTCTTGAGCAATTGTCACTTTGACAATCTATTTCAGCTTAGAGATACAAGGGGTCAAGGTAGGTTGCAAGCGAAATGCTTCAATGTAAAGTTCCAACACATTAGGTGACTCTGCAAGTTCACCTTCGTCCATCCACTTAGCATCTACAGCTGGATAGTTCTTGAACTTAACCAAATACCTTCTAGCAGCCTTGCCTTTCACTTTCCTTTCCTTGTGTGCGAGTACCTATTCTGGAACAAGAATTTCATCAAGTTTCTCAACTTCGGGCTGTTCCTCAACTAGCATATCTTTTGGCACATCACCCACATAGGGTCTAAGAAGACTTACATGGAAAGCATTATGAATCTTCCAATTGTCAAGCAATTTCAGTCTATAGCTGACATCACTAATCTTCTCTGTTACTTTAAAAGGCCTATACTATCGCATACTAAGCTTAGTGAAAAGACTTTCCTTGCCTTTCCGCTTCTTTAAACGTGTCTTTTCAAACCGCAACAGTACCCAATCACCAAGTGAAAATATCAATTCACGACGGTGATGATCAACAGCTTTCTTTTGCTTTGCCTGAGTCCTTTCGAGGGCACGCTTAACTTTCTGATACATTTCACCCATACTCAGCACATATTGATCTGCTTGAAAGATCTTATCCTTTGTATGCAAAATGGGAGAAACCTTTTTACCACCTTCAACAATTTCAAAAGGGGCTTTGCCTGTTGACGAATGCACAGTATTATTGTATGCATACTCGACCAAAGGCAAATACTGCTCCCACTTTGACTTGTGCTCTGACACATAGCACTTAAGCAGATCTAAGACAGTAGAATTTGCCTCTTCTGACTGTCCATCAGTCTGTGGATGAAATGACGATGAGAACTTAAGCGTTGTGCTCATGTTCTCAAATATGCCTCTCCAAAGTAGATTTGTCATCTGTGGATCACGGTCACTAACAATAGACTGTGGCATACCATGGTACTTGAAGACATTGCACATAAACAAACGTGCCATTTGATCTGGTTTTATCTTCTCTCTGACAGGAATGAAATGAGCCTGTTTGCTAAACCTGCAAATAATAGTCCATATCCCATCATTTCCTGTCTGTGTCCTTGGAAGATCGAAGATAAAATCCATAGCTATGCTTTCCCATGGTTTATCTCGAATAGGCAATGGCTGTAAAAGCCCTGGTGCTTTTTGCCTGTCAAACTTGACCTTCTGGCAAATCAAACACTGCCGCACAAAAGCATCCACGTCTCTTCTCAAAGTAGGCCAATAAAAGAATGTCTCTATTGCTTTGACTGTTGCATCAATACCAGATGCCCTACATACGGTGGAGAGTGACTCTCTATCATAAATTTCCGTCTCAATGGCATAGTCACACATAGTCTATCATGCATCAACATGAAACCATCCTTGAGAAGATAATGCTCATGATGTTGTCCATTGACAAGCTGATCAAAGATTCTTGCAAAATCTTAATTATCAGCATACTGTTCCTTCATATCATCAAGCTCATGATGATAAGGAATTGACACAGCTTAAATTTGTGGCTTCCTTGACAAAGCATCAGCCACAACATTCTTTTTGCCTTCCACATGCACAATCTGAAAATGGAACATTGACAAAAAGCTTGCCCAATGCATATGCTTTTATGACAGCTTAGTCTGAGTTAAGAAATAACGCAATGTCTGATGATCTGTTTGGACAACAAAACCTGCCCCAAGTAGGTAGTGTTTCCAACAAGAAAGCGCATGAATCACAGCCAGCAATTCTTTCTAATAGACCTGCATAGTCTTCTCTGGCCCTCGCAAGATTCTGCTTTCATAAGCCACTACCCGGCCATCTTGCATTAGCACTGTACCAATGCTATTACCACAGGCATCACACTGGACAACAAATGGCTTTCTAAGATCTGGCAGAATGATCACTGGACTAGAAGTCATCTTTTCTTTAAGAAGATTAAAAGCTGAAATCTCTTTCTGTGTCCACTGGAAAGAGATTCCTTTCTTCTGTAAAGCATGTAAAGGTGAAGCAATCTCTGCAAAGTTGCGGATGAACCTCCTGTAGTAAGAACACAAACCCAAGAAGCTTCTAACATCATGGACAGTCTTCAAATCTGGCCATGTTCTAATTGCTTCAACCTTAGCACGATCCATTCGAACACCATCCTTTGACACTATGTGCCCCAGGAACTAGATTTCCTCCAAGAAGAACTCACTCTTCTTGCCATTGATAAGCAACCTATTACTGCAAAGCTCATCAAAGACTGCTTTTAAGTGTTCTCTATGCTCCTGTTCATTCTTTGAAAAGACAATCATGTCATCAAAGAATGTACCAACAAACTGCTTGTATGGACGAAAAATCCTGTCCATCGTTTGATTAAACGTAGTAGGAGCATTAGTAAGTCCAAATGGCATTACCAAGAACTCATAGAGACCAAACGTGGTCCTAAATGCAGTCTTATGCACATCCTCTCGCTTAATCCTGATCTGATGGTATCCACTCTTCAAATCTATCCTGCTGAAAATTGACGCTCCTTCCAAACGATCAAGGATGTCGTCAATTCTTGGAATGAGGAACCTGTTATTGATGGTACTCTTGTTCAACGCTCGATAATCTATGCACATGCGCCAAGAGCCATCCTTCTTCTGCACTAAGAGCACTAGTGAGCAAAAGGGAGATGAACTTGCCTAAATCAGCCCTTTTTCTAACAGCTCATTCACCTGGCTCAATATCTCTTTCTGTTGGGCTGCACTAACCCTATACGGAGGTCTATTTGGTGGGCTACTGCTTGGCACCAAATCTATCGCATGATCCTCAGACCTCTCTGGTGGCAACTGTGATGGTAATGAGTCGGAAAAACAATCACTGAACTGAGACAAGAAAGCAGACCTATCTCTATTTAACATAGAGAAATTTGACTCATCATTATCCTTGACATCACGTGCAAAAATCAAGTACGCAGAAAGATGATTCTTTATTACAAATGTAATGGCAGAAGCCGATACAACAGGTACAGACTCTCCTTTAAGCTTCACATTAAGCACATGAGTCTTTCCCCTATGTTCCAAAGTCAGTGTCTTGTTAAAGGCATCCAACACACCATGCTTTCTGAACATCCATGGCATTCCCAACAAGACATCACAGCCTTCAAGTGGCATGATGTAAAATTCTTCTGCATCAACATAAGACTGTATATGAAGACGCAGCTTTCCAAGAATGGGTGTCACAAACTCTGAGTGGCCAGGACATGCCAACCCTGCCTCTGCTGTGTAGCCCATCTCATCTGCTCTGATGCCCAAAGTAGAAGCCAACTCTGGTGAGATAAAGTTTGCCTTAGCTCTGGGATCAAAGAAATGAGTACATGTTGATCCCTAACTTTACCCCAAGCTCTGCAAAGCTCATTAGCATCCGAGTGTGGCTTGTCTCCCAGCATATCTAGCACTAAACCTGCTGAAGGTTTGGGTTTCTTTCCTTTCCTATCCTCTTTATCATCATCAGCTGGTCTCTTATTCTTGTCCGGACAATTAGACGCAATATGACCAGTCTGCTCACAGATAAAGCACTTTCTCTCAGCCATTAAAGCCTTTCTCTCTTCAAGAGACTTGCGCACAAAAGGTTTCTTCTGGTCCTTTGACTGCTGTCCAAAGAACTTGGCTGGCTTCTTCTTGAACTGCCAAGGTTTACTTGTGCTCTGAGAAATCTGAGAAACCTGTTTACCAAATGGCTTCTTTGCTGAAAATTTCTCAGATTTGTCATGTTTAATGCTGCCCCCAAAACCACTTGATTATCCCAACAATAATGCATTTCCTGTGCTGGCATTCTCAATTAACTGAGTCAAAGTGGTGACCTTTGTCTTTGTACAATAATTCCGGAGTTCCTTGGGCAGCCTGCAACAATATTTCTCTATCTGCTCGGTCAATGGCACAACCCTGTAAGAAGTGACTGGAAGTAAAGCCTCCCAAAACTTCTTGTTATAGTCTTCCAGATCCTTGCATTTATATACATCCAAATTGTGCCAAGCTGACATAACATCGATCTCAAATTCATTGGTCAACCAAGCAGAAGCAAATACTTGCTTAAAGTAAGTCCAAGTGGCAGGAGCATGTCCTTGCATCAACAGTGTACTCCACCACTGACTAGCATTGTCCTTAAGAAAGGTGGAAGCTTTCCGGACCCTAGAAGGCTCTATAAAATTCCCTCCTGTAAATGCGGCATCAAACTGCTGTAAGAAAGAGAGAGCCTTAGTCCTATCTTCAAATCCTCGAAAGATGTCAAACTGTACGGCTGCACCACCTTCCTTATATGGCTTTGGCTTCTCATGAGCCATCAAAGGGTCCGTAGGATATGCCTGTAACATAGGAACACTAACAGGTGGTATGGGAGTTGCCGGACCACTGACTACAGGGCTTGTAGACACAATGCTTGCTTGCTGATTTTGATAACCAGCCGTATTAAAAGTGCCCTGTGGCATGCCAAAACTGCCCTGAACTCCCTGAAATCCAGGCTGCATGCCTATATTGCCATACATGGGGTTTGGTATAAAACCCTGTGTACCCCCAAACACTGTTCTTGGCACATAAATCTGGTTTCCAAGCACATAACCAGCCATACTCTAAAATACACATCCACCTCCAAAGTACCCAGGATGTACTGAGGTCGGTGGGAAAACCTGTAGTAAAGCCAGAAAACTACTTCCCTGTCCATTTAAACCAACATTTGGCTGCTGTAAAGTGGCGAGCTGAACTAGCAATGCCTGTGTAACTAGCGTTTCCGCCACCTGTTCCTGGACAGTCGGAACCAATCTTGGAGTCTCCATTGACTCCGCAAGCTGCCTTGGTGTTTCCACTGAATCTGCAGCATGATTACCCTTATCCTGGACCTCTACTGGATCTGAAATCTTTGCAGATTGCCCAACTTGCTGTAAAGGAAGGGAGGGTTCCAAAAATGCCAAAAACCTTGGATTCTGCATCACTTGAGTAAACAATGGCGATGGAACCATGTAACCGGCCTGTTCTCTGGAAAGGGCAGTAGTGTACAACCAAAATATATAAATGCTTTCACCCAATTCACAGTCGCTCACTTTACCTGAACTTAAAGACACAGAATCAAGAAGAAATACAAGAAGCTAGAATGATCCTGTTGCCACACAGACACCCTGTTGGCCCCTAAGTCAAGTGCCCCTTGCGGTATTTCTTTATTTTTAAAAAGAGAGAAAGTACAATGGGCTGTCTTTCACCTATTCTGGGTGAAATTTGGCAACATAACAGTACAATTACTGATCCAAAACAAGTTGACCAGGAGGGGAAACTCTGCCCAAGTTTGAAACTTCTGGTTGGAGTGCAAAATTGACCATTTCAGCGTGCTGTAATTACTGGTTCAGACCTGTTTTGAAACCTGTTTTCAGCTCATATTGTTCCCTATACTGTTCTCCATCATCTGTGCCAAGTGCCCCTTGATTCTGACATCAATTGGGCTCTGAAATAACCTCTGAACAGTCCAAAATCAGTACTGATTTAGTGCTGTTTCGGACACTTGCTTGGTGAGGTTACCACCCTCACCTGTTCCTGCTTGGGGGCAGCAAACAATTGCTCCTGTTCCTGGAGAAAGGAGGCTCTTGCCTCATGCAAAAACAACATATTCCCACACAACTGTACCTAAATCAGAAGAAAGGCCCTTGACTGGGGCATAACCATAACTATTAGGGAGAGACAGAGAGAGTAGGGAGCAAGCTCAACCCTCTGTGCATCATAGACAAGGTAGGCAAGCTCTCAATAATTCTCCATCAGCAACTGTCCATCTTTTTCCCCTCTTCAAATGAACCCCCCAAAAGCCCAAAAAACTGCACGCCAGCCCCTCTTTAAAGAGGAAAGTGCACAAATTTGTGCCAAATGGCAGCAATGGAAGGTGTTTCCCGTTCTAGCATTCCAATCTAAAATTCTCCATGCTCGGTGCAAAATTTGACCTCGGCACAAACCAGAGAATTAATCCTCGTGCAAAAACGAAGATAATGACACGAACAAATTCTGAGGCCCAAAAATAGTAACTCCCTAAATTTTAGGAGTTGCTTCCATTGCATCCCCACTAGTCTTCTGACCATCTTTGCAAACTATGGCTACATCCAAATTTGTAATGTAGCTCAACTGAAAGTGAATTTCCACTGATGACCACACATGAACTAATCTCTTGGAGATTTGTCCATCTTCACTTTGAACTAGTCTCTTCCAGGCTAGTTCTTCAACACACTTGTCCATATACACTTTCACAAGTCTCTTCCAGGCTTGTCAATCTACAATGCCATCAATCTCTTCCATACTTGTACTGGACCTTAATTGTCTAGTCTTGACTCACTGGACATTCCTGTCCGTTTCACATACTAGCCATGCAACTCAGGCATTTAGATTTCAAGAGGGATCCTTCCAAAAAGAAAAACCAAATAAAGTATGTAATAAAGAAATCAGCAAAAAGGTAATAGTTGTCACAGTCTTGTGACAATACCCTAAGCCAATGGCTACCTGCCTGTGGCATGTATACATCTAGGTATCTAGGTTTCTCGATGAAGCCATCCATGGTAGTCTTCATGAAGTGGTCTCTGTAGTAAGGCATCTTTGGGGGAAGGGGCTGCCTGGGTGATAGCCATGTATGTTGTATGTACAATAGATAAAGATCTTGTCGCATGACCAAGTTTGTCTCTGTGTGGGAGAGATGTATGAAGGGGGAGTCAAGATCATACTGGAAGGGAGGGAGATGGTCCATCAATCCCATATCTTAGCCACTGCTCAACCTATGCATACCATGAAGTCTTCTGTCCTGCTTGAGCTAGCAGCCTAGAGGCCTCAAAGGCCCTTCTAGGTAGTCTATTCCGAATCTGGATGCATGTCACATACTCTGTGTATGCAGCAGATGATCTGAAAATGGGAAGGTCTTACCTTAAAAGGTAATCCTATACAAAAGATTCTAGAGAGAAGATATATCAAGATAAAGAGGCTATTTGTAAGAAGAGCTATAGCATAGCATAGTCTATTGAAAAGCTCAAGGATTTAAAGTTGGGCATGATTCAGAGGTACATTTGTATGGCTCAAAGGCAGAATGCACATGAGCAGGGACCCAAAAATCCAAGTATTGCTCTCAGGCTCAATGCAGAGGCCAGGAAATGAGTTACCAAAACCCCCCAGTTAAAAGATAACTTCTTCAAGAATCTTACCACATGTGCTATTGCTTCGTCGGTGGTTGATGCAAGTACATCCTCATCACTATCGACGTAAGCATTTGGTATGAATTAAAAAGAACTTGCCGTCAAGCCCAAGAAGTATTGTAACTAAACTATTTTGGGTGCTCATAACTGTTTATTGCAAGTATCTTATTGGTCTACTTGTATTTCTTCTACTAAGATAATGTAACCCAAGATTTTCAATGTTGTTGTGCCCTGTCTGCATTTATATCCAACTGTTGAGACCATGTTGCGGCATGGATTGATATATCATCTAAGTATTTGACAAGCACCTTCCTTTCAATGAGATCTAGGAACAAGTTATTTCCCATTCTTTCAAATGTTATTGGAGGTTGGTTAATCCAAAGGGCATTACCTTGAATTGGAAGAAATTTGCAATAACTACACTTGGACAGCTTGTTTTTATTGTAGAAGGCACTGAGAATCAATTCTATATCTTTGCTTCAACGTTCTTTGTCCATAAGAATGGCAACCAACTCCTCATAAGGCATGTCCTGTCCTACCTCAAGAGCTCCCTCATCTGTATTGTACTACTTTCATCCTGCATTCATCAGTATTCAGTCATTCATTACTTTCTCCTTGTTTTTCTTGCATTTTTACCCCAGTTCACCGCATGTTAGTCATGTTTGAACACACTGTTTTCTCTGCTAACACTAGGGTCGATGAAGAAAAACCACTCCAACAATGTTGACAATCTCTTACGAAAATCTAACCGAAGAAAAATGACATCTATCTCCTAGTGACCTGGTTGTTGAAGAGAAGAGGCTGCCTCAGGGCTCTCTAATACAGGCATCAGGAAAAAGACCTCTAGACCCTGATCATAGCAGCTGTAAATCTGACCTCGAAACTCCTCCCCAAGTCTCTAGCTCTGATCTGTTACAGAAGACACCTGATGCTCAGCTGCCAAGGGCCCCACAACTGATGTCTGATCTCCTCCTATTCAAAAGCAATAACTTTTTCCAAGGCTCTGCACCTGGAAGAAGGCCTCTAACAATGGGCGTGACCAGCAAATCTCTGCAACCTGGGAGCTTATATTGAGCATTCCTGCCTGGCAGGATTAGAAGGCTATGCTCCTGCATTTGAAAGCAACAGACCTAAAAAGATCCCACACTCATGACCACTTGAACATGATACATGGAAACCAAAGTGACGTGAGTGCCTAGATGCACTTTCAGGCATCATGACTGTCCCTTTTTTGCTTACCCATGTTAAAGAACTCTCCTGTTCTCTCATACTTCATTAATATAAGTCAATTTATGAAATTAAGGAAACAGAACCATTTCTTTGTCAAAATTTGTCAGATGCAAAATTTATCAGTTCTTAGTATTATTCTGCATTTTACCATTCTGTTTACCTTATTTGCCCTCACTTGTACTAAGAAGGCATAATATAGTTGCTTTTAATTCTGTATTTGACACACTTATTCGATTTAATATTAATGCCATAAAACATTAAAATAACTATTCCAAAAGGTAGAACCCTAAAAAAAGTAAAGAAGTTGTTATGGGGGAACTATTACCACAGGGTCCACTCTTGAAGGTGAGAGACTTGATATTTGATACCTACAAGAACCAAGCAAGAAAAAGGTAGCTCAAAAGGAAAATTTTGTATCTTTGAATGTGCAATCTTCACAAACCATTCACAATTCTCACAAAAGTAAGCAGTGCGCACATCCAAGCAAGATTAAAGCTTCCAAAACATACTTATGTCAAGCAGACATTATAACTGGATAGCACATTATACTCTCCTATTGTTGAATGGGACTCGTAATATGAATGTATTGTATTTTGTAACTTCATTTCCTCATTTATTATATTTATCAATCCTTATTGTTCAAAACTATGACAAAAAGTGAGTGTACTTACCTCAACTTCTCCTGATAAAATCGCATAGCCCCTATATTTCTTTTCTGAACAGTTAACATCACTGCCTTCATATTGTTCTGCAAAAAAGTGAACTGTAGGATCATTTGCTGCTTGACAAGTATCAACATAGACTTCACTATATGTAAGCATAGGGCAAGTTTGACCATGTGTGCAGAAGGCAGTATGAGACTAAGACCTTCCGTGCAATTAGCTCCAGTAACTGCATAAGAAACTTTCCTAGGCCCCTGCCTTGCACATCCTTTTCCAGCTGCAGTTCATACACATATAGCACAGGTACTTCCTCCTCAACAACAAAACGGTATTGCACAAAACCAACAACACGTCCTCCAGAACCTTTCCAGAGGTGTGAATGACTTTCCTCAGTACCACCAAGACTGCGCTCAGAAGTTTTGTCAACATCATTCACTGTCTCATTCAAGGATCCAATAATGTACCTAGCGTCTGCAGCGACCATTTCTCTTCGTTTTATTTTCTCCTCTTCTGCCCATTCAGTGCCATATGGCCCCTCCATGTTTATCTAACAAGCAAAAGGAACAGGTATCATGTTTGCATACCTTTATGATTTAGATTCTAGTTTGTTACTCTCATTGCATATGTCACAGGTATATTATACTCTTTTCAGACAAAAATTAAAACTGCAGGGCAACTTTACTTTCACAATATCTCAAAACTATCATAAAAATTGGTTTATAAAATTAGTTTCCCAGAAACCACATAGCAAGCTTGTCATTTGGCAGAGCGATGATCCATCAAATAATAAAAACAGCACAAATTTTATTTGGCAGAAGTGGTGAACTATCAAATATTAAAGGTTCGTTGAGCAACTCAACAAGAAATGTTAGAGCCCCTCCTCTCTAATGCAGGCAAAATTTTATTTGGCAGAAGTGATGATGTATCAAATATTAAAGGTCTGTTGAGACACTCAACAAGAAATGTTAGATCCCCCTGTTCCTCCACACTGTTGAGCAGACCTTCTCGTTTCGCCCGCCTGTTCCTCCATGCAGCGTGCTGTGCCTCTCCCCCTGCCAGACCTTCTCACCATCGAGCTGCCTCCCCCCCGCCCTGTCCCACGCCCGTTCAACCCCCCCCCCCCAAAGCCCTGATTCCAGCCCGCGCTGTCTTCCCCCACCTTGCGGCTTCTGTTTGCTGCTCCAGTCCCACCACCCTCTGCGCCCCGCCAATCTGACGCCCCAGGCCCCCCCCCCCACCCCCCCACTGTCCCCCGTCTCCTTCACCCTGCAGCTCCAGGCCCCTCACCCGCACAGCTCCAGTCTGACGACATCATTCGTGGCGCCCAGTGCCTCCATCATCGTCAAAAAATAGAACCCCCCCCCCCCCGGTTGCTCCCTCCGTTTGCAGCAACACTCCCCCCCCCCCCCCCCTCTGGCAGTTCAGCAATGTGATTGGCACATTCTCAGTAGGGACGCGCAATGGAAACCTCTGGTCAGACGCCGGCGCATTCTGTGAGTGCCCCCAGTCAAACACCTTGTGCATCGTCCTCTCTGAGGAACAGCTCTTCGCAGTCCGTGCCACAGAGCTGGAGCTAAAAGTAACAACAATCTTCGGTCAGGTCATAGAACACTCCCCATCCAGGGCCCAGCTTCGGGATTGACTTCACTCCACACTGCGCATTGGCACTACGCAAATCGTGGAGGCGGTTCTCATGGGGCAAGGGATCTTCATGGTACGACTCACCTCGGCAGACGCAACCCGTGAGCTAGTGGCTAGTTCACCCTATGCTTCCACAAAGGGGGTCATCTATATGGTTCCCTAGTACACTGGCTTCACAATGGAGGCATTCGCGCTCCACAACAGGTTCCTGAGACATCCGGTCACCCTACTCTTCCCTGGACTAGTGGTAGAGTATTGCCAGCTAGTGGAGGACTTCGAACGACGGCTCTTCAGCACTATCCGTCCTACCTCCTTCGCAGACGCAGTGACAGCAGCAGGAGTCCCGAAGGTACGAGTGGCAATGAAAGAGACAAAGCATATACAACAGTTTCTAGAGATTGGGGCAGGTGAACACTCCTTCAAGCAGCAGGTTATTGTGACTTGGCAACCAGGGTAGTGCCTGCGTTGTCATGAGTTTGGGCATTAGGCAGTAGACTGTACGTACTTCGGAGCCAAGGTGGCTTCGCCAATAGGCCCATAGGTGGACGCGGACGGCTTCACACAGGTCCAAAGACGATAGAGAGGGAGACGGCAGGGAGGCCGTAGTCAGCCCCTCAGACACAGCCACGGCAATAGGAGGGCGAGCATTGCCCCCCACCCCGACAGAACACCACGCAGCCACCCCCTCCTCCCCCCACCCAACAAGACCACATGCCTACGCATCCACCCCACACGGAAGCATCACAGGCCAGCTCCCACGAGGGCCCACATCCCCCACGCCCTCCCCCCCTCCCCCCAAGGTTCCCCCCCCCCCACCCTAGTCCACAACTGCCCCCTTCCAGAGCTACCGGACCCTCCCCCACACCCGCCGTGTGCCCCGGACCACCCCACCACCCCTCGAGTCCCCCCCTCCCAACCATCACCCCCTCCGACCACCC
This sequence comes from Lygodium microphyllum, assembly GCF_053477565.2. Classification (NCBI taxonomy): domain Eukaryota; kingdom Viridiplantae; phylum Streptophyta; class Polypodiopsida; order Schizaeales; family Lygodiaceae; genus Lygodium; species Lygodium microphyllum. The sequence goes on along the minus strand of NC_141138.1, from coordinate 30,519,140 downwards.
CCCTTGATCCCCACCCAGTACAGGTGACCCCCCACCCCCCACAGGAGGGGAGGAGCCCCATACACCGACATCCTCCACTCACCGGCAGTCAAGCCCCCCTTCCTCCCCCCCCCCAACCCACACAGCCACCAGCTCATCCGTCCATGCCGCCCGTCACACTTTCCCGAGACAAGCACAACTGCTACCACATGAGTTTTTTCGCAGTGGACCGTGGTCTTACCTTAGAGTTGTGGAGCGCGGAGAGTTCCCACTACCCCTGGAGGTGGGAATCTTCGTGGTATGCAAGTCAAGGAGCGGCAAGGTCCATCTACTAGCACCACTGGACGGACCAAACTATGTCTTCTTCCTTCAAATCTCTCACATAGGAAACTGGACGATGACACAAATAGAGGAGGAGGTGAAGAGCCACGCAGCAAACCACATCCCCCAGTGGATGGGAGAAGGTAGACTGGTACTTTTCTCCCAGTAGTGGCCATGTTGTATGATGGCATTAACTGGTGGGCTGGGGACGAGGTCCCACATCTGAGCATTATCTTTCGAGCCCCTCTACAGTGGAGAGCTCCAATGGATGTGATCAAGTGGCCCCTGGCACAGGCAGCCTGCTTCTACCAATGTACAGAGTCTCGCCTCTCAGTCTAGTTGATAGATGCCCTAATGGTACCACCAAGCGCATCCATTACCGCCATGGTCTGCCCAAGGGCTACCTTGGGGGAATGGAGTTCACCGTCCAGGCCGGCAGCAAAGTGTATCCGCATGCCTCATAGCTCCTCTTCTTCGTGAGCAACTTCCACACCAAACAAATTCTTGTTCGGTCAATCACAGGTTTCCCTATGAGCTTACATCTTGCATCCTGGAATGTGAATAGCCTCCACTACAGTGGAGCACGTGGTTCTAGGAAGTTGATTGTTTAGCAAGAGCTGCAGCCTACCCTTGCCGGACGGATTGACATCTTACTTCTACACGAACACAAGCTCACTCCCACCCAGGCCCAGTGGGTAGGGAAGGTACTCCTGGGCAGTTCACACACTTACTGGGAGCACACCATCAGTGCCCATAGCAGGAGTGGAGGCGTATGCACCTCTATTGGCCCGGGTCTCACCGCCTGTGTACAAGACCGCGGGACGATAGTGGCAAGGAGGGTTCTATGGATTAGATTGGATATTGGGGACTCGTGCCTTGGAGTCCTCAATGTCCATGCCTCTACCGAGGTTAGGGCACGCAGCAAGTTCTGGGTGGAGATCGCAACACGACTCCCAGAGGTGGACTCCTCGATTGTTGGAAGAGACTTCAACAACCTGGAGGCCTTAGAGGATCAGTAGGGAAGAGAGGGAAACTACCAGGGCATGGCTGGGGAGGAGAAGGAGAGGCATGGGAGGTCTTTCTACTGTCAATAGGAGCACGCGATGCTTGGAGGGACCCAGCTTTCCACGAGAGGGAGGGATCATTGGACTTCTCTTGGGGATATAGGCGGCTAGGTGGAGTCCTGCTAGAGCAGTTGGACGAGTTCTATGTGGGAGAGTGGGAATGCTCTTGCGGAGGCCGGGTAAGGTAGTTGGCGGGCACCACTTTGTCCAATCACTGTCCGGTTCTCCTGACACTTAATCCCCCACCATCTGTCCTAGACACACGATCCTGGCGGATCCCTCACTCGATCTAAAGAAGGGAAGAGATGAAGAGACAAATTGAGCACATTTGGACTAGAGAGTGGGGCAAGATGGGCCGGATCCCAGAGGAGATTGCAGAGGTCCTAGCCGAGTCAAGCAGTATCTACCAAGAGGCAGCCCTACAGACTAGGCAGCACAGCTGGGAGGAGGAGATAGCACTCCGGCGAGACCTAGCAGCCACACAGAGATTACTACGGGAGGCACCAGGGGATCCCATCCTCCACGCACAAGAGGTGCGCATGCGAGCAACTATCACCGGCCTAGAGGATAGGCGCTCGAAGTTCTCATTCCACATCTCAACAGCCTTCTGGGTGCAAAAGAGAGACACAATGTGCAAGGAGTTTTTCCAGCTGCACCAGTCCCACACCTCAGGAGAGCAAATACGCAGCCTTCGAGATCAATATGGGAGGACTCGTTCTAACCCAGACGAGGTGATGGAGATTGCCACCGACTACTATAGATGCATTTTCCAGCAGGAAATAAGCTTAGCTAGAGGACAACGATGTAGACAGCAGGTCTAGGATCACATCCCGTCCCTCATCACAGAGGAGATGGACGCTTCCTCCTAGCCCCCTTCACAAAGAAGAAACTAGAAGAGGCTTTCCATACACAGGATGGGCAGAAATGCCCAGGAGAGGATAGCCTATCTAAGGCCTTCTTCACTACCTACTGGGAGGTGGTGAAGGACCCCTTACTGCTAGCCTTCCAAGAGATTTTCACTTCAGGATAGATGCTAGGGAGTCTTTCGGCAGGTCTTATCAGTCTCCTTCCGAATGGAGGAGACCGGTTGGAGCTATCCCAGTGGAGACCGATCACCTTACTGTCAGTGGCCTATTAGGCACTGGCAAAGATGATTGGTAGGCGACTCCGCCCTCTTCTTCCAGACACCATTCATGACACACATACAGGCTTTGTCCAGGATAGAAGCATCCTAGACAATGTCTTCACCTTCTTTGAGGTGACACAATGGGCCTAGCACAGTTGTCAGGGACTCGCTGTACTACTCCTGGACTTCGAGAAAGCCTATGATAGGGTGGACTGGGACTTCTTAGAGGGCACCATGGTGAGATTGGGCTTCCCCTAGGCATGGATGCATAGGGTGTCCGCACTTTACAAATCAGCTACCAGCAGGGTTCTCATAGGTGGCAAGCGAGGGGAGGAGTTTCAGCTGGAAAGATCGGTTCGGCAAGGCTGCCCTCTGGCCCCGTACCTGTTCTTACTCTTTGCAAAGGCAATGTCTCACTTCCTCAAGTTACGTGTGAGCGGGTTACGCGGCCTCCGACTTCCAGTAAAAAGAGAGGAGATGGAGCTCTTAGACTAAGAGTATACAGATGATACAGCACTACATAGAGGAGAATGAGTTGATGTTGGAGAGAGTGAGACTAACTCTCGAGGTGTTCTGTACTGCAGCGGGAGCAAAAATCAACTAGTGAAAGTCGGTCGATTTCCTTACAGACCTGGACTCCAGCACGGAGTGGGGCGTCCACTTGGGATTTAGATGGGTGTGCACAGGGACCGTCCATTACCTAGGGTTCCAGGTGGGACTCGACATCACTCCAATCCTTGACTCTATTTAGAAGAAGCTGACCTCCTGGAGTACTGCTCGCCTTTCCCTAGCAGGGCGAGCCCTGGTGGTTAACCAGGTCCTCCTAGCGACAGCTTGGTACATCACCTCGTGTTGGTGCTTCTCCTCGTCCTATGTAGCTCAACTTCGCCGCCTAGTGCGGAACTTCCCTTAGGCAGGGTCAAACGGTTCTAGAGATTCCCCAGCCAAGGTGGCGTGGGCGACCATCATTCGGCATCGGTTAGAGGGAGGGCTTGGGATCATAAACCCAAAGTATCAGAGTATAGCCCTCTTGGGCAAGCTAGTAGTTCGTGGCCTCACACCAAGAGGGCAGACTTGGAAGGTCCTATTCCAGGAGGGTCTCTAGGATTGTAGTCCGAGACTTGGCAGTGATTGAAGGCTGTTCTTGAGATGGATCTTCACGACGGCCTAGATCACCCCTCCCAAATCCCCCTTTCTACGTAGCTTGCTTCGTATGTGGCAGGAACTTCGTAAGGCCCTAATTCAGAGCCCCTCAGGCTGCCAGGAGAAGATAGACCGCCAGCCTGTGATCTAGAACCCCTAGGTCAGAGATCGGGATGGGGTACAGATTGGCAAGCGCCCCCACATCCAGTGGGCTGATTGGAAGGCTGGCCCGGCCTGTACCATCAAGACACGGCGGGAGGTGTACAGGATGGTGGACGAGAAGGTGTTGCAGCAAGCATTAGGCTGCCAAAGAGGAGTTGAGTCGAGGAGAAGGGAGATAGACACAACAATACCTCACGAGTGGCTTGTCCCCCCAATACGAGAGCCGGTAGAGCCCGGGGAGGTATGGGCTGCTAGCTTTTTCACCAGTAGGTATTCCCCTATAGGTGGCAAGTAGAATGGGTGGTGTGCCACATGGGACGTTCTTCATCGTGCAAGAGGAGGGGCGTCTGGCCCTTAACAGAGAGCAGCAAGATGAGGGGATAGCTATCCTTTCATGGAGGACGATTCGGGTGGTTGGCCTTCAGGGAAAGACATGGCGGCTGGATCCCTATGTCTTTTGGGAGGAGCTCAAGGAGTGGCGCCTCTAGATTTGGGAGGACAGGCCACTTGATGAGCTAGAGTGGGATCCGGGAGAGTGGCTATGACTGGCCACTGCGGTCACCAAGAAACCACTGAGGTTCCTGAAGTACACAGCCAGGATTGGTAGACACGTACTGATGCAGGAGAACATGGATTGGGCGCCGTCGTGTAGCAAGTACGGGGCGGAGCATAGCATCACGAAGGCTTTCCAACGGACCTTTTGGCGCCGCCTATGGGATAGTTGGAGGTCGAGGAGGGTATCATATTTCTTATGGTTGGTGGCACATGAAGGCCTGGCAATGGGAAGTTGGTTAGCCCAGATGCCGAAGAAGGGTGATTGTTAACGCTGCACACAACAACCTCTGGAAACAAAAGCACTGCCTTTGGTTGTGTGAGGCGGCACAGCTGGTGTGGAGAGGAGCATGCCGCATCCTCCGCCGTATAGCACCCAGCCTTGGATGTACCTCATGAGGAGCTTTCTGCTAGCAGCCAGTCAGCCAAGGCCGTCACCTTCAGTATAAGGCTGGGATGCATGACACGATATTCATTACTGAGGCAAGGTCGTGCACAGTGGTCAGTTTGGAGGCTCTACCCATCCGCCAAGTACTAGAGCCCACAACAGACCACTCTAATGTATGGAAGATCATAGGGAGTCTTAATGGATGGCATATCTGGAAGGCGCAGTGTCAGGAGATTTTTGGCGAAGAGAGACTTTTAGTACAGGCGACTTTAGCAGAGCTTTGGACCTCCATCATCCACTCCCTACGTGGCCGATGGAACCAGGTGCAGGGCGAGTCTCGAGCTCATCAAGAGCTCTGTTTTCATTTCATGCACACTTGGGGCGGCCAAGACCTCTTTTTTGTGATGCAGGCAGGCAACCCCAGATGGCGATACCCCCCCCCCCCCCCCTCCATGGCTTCTTGCCCCCATCCCCCCTAGTTCGCCCTGAGATGCTTGTGCACTTCATATATCTGTGACTCTGCATCAGCTCCAGCTAGTCTGTTGAGCATGAGCAGTTCCTTGTATTCAGGTTTTTGTCTCAAGTAATTTAATTAGCCACACTTTATTTGCAAAAATATACTAGTGTTAACGTCTTAATGCTTTAATGAGGCCAAAATGGAACAAAGGGCATGAAGATCTCCTTGGTAGGACTAATCTTTCAAGAAAAGCTGTTTATAAGCAGCTTCAAAGACGAAGCTCAGGTAGCAAATGTAGTTGTTCTTTTCCCATTTGATTTGTCGCATCTGCACAATCTCTATGTTATACTCACCAAGTTGATATAGGATTGTGGAGATTCTCCATGGAAAAATATTCTTTTAATGGAATCACTGGATAAGTTAAATTACCTAACAAATAAAAGAAAGAAAGCAAGGGGCTTTCCAGCAATGCTGGAGGAGGAATACAACACCTGGCAGTTAGGACAGACATGGTAAGACGGGGGCAGAAACCAGAGGAGTATACATCCACTAATGTCAATGATCCTGCATAGACAAAAACTTGCCATGCCATCTCCATCTGTCAATGAACTGTGAAGCTCTTGGCAATGCTAGGAGTCCCTCTAAAAGCTCATCCCAACGACATGATGAGATTGAATAAAAGAGCTCTAGAGCTCTACCAAGGTCTAGGACACAAACCTTCTCTCTTTGAGAAGAACCAACAGATGACTTCCAGATGTGACAAACCATAAGGCTGCCGATATTCTGTAAATGATTATCCAGCATATATTTGCTACAGAGGGGGCCTAATCCAAGTATGGCAGACGAAAAATGCTCTATGGTGAAATCACAATTTTCCCCTCAACTTCATGGAGTAAGTGGCAGCTGTTGTGCCACTACTATTAGGATTTGCACATAATCATGCATCAACCTTCAATTTAGTCTCCTTAGAGCAACCCCAAAAAGTAACAAATTTACCAAAAATAAATGGCTTATTTTTGACAGCAGGACAAATGCACCCCCAATCCTCTGTAAATAGGATTCATGTTTGTGAACCCTCAATCCTTCCATTCCAGCCAGCATCCCTTTAGCCCTCTCATCGCAGACTGCTGTCTACACACTTACCCCGAAGATACCTCAGTTCATGGAGCTTCTTAGAGTGCTGCCATTGTTGTACAGCTACACATCTTAGCCAGGCTACCTGTATACCAGCTGGTGACCTCATCGACCTCTGTGTTTTTGCATTATGGTGGTTGCCCTGCTGTCCACAACCTCTTGCAACCTCTCACCTACTGATAAGCACCTGTCTTTGCTGCTCTGGAGTTCTCAGCCAGGTATCGACTGTCACTGCTAGTAGGTGCTGTCATCAGGCAGGCCACTTTGCTGTTTGGCCAGCCTGCACATCTTCTCGGAGTGCAGATATCATCATACAGCCAGCAAACTCTGCATCTCCTGCACAATGGACTGCATACACTACTGCTACCATCATTTGACATTATCAAAGCCTTGTGGACTGCAGCTGCTGCGTTTCAAGATCCAATCAAAGATAAACACTCGTCTCCTTCAGCCACATTTTCCCTGGTCCTAGAAACATGGTTCAACATGCTCTGATTATATGATCTCCATTCTCATTATCATTCATCACCATTCAGCATTCTACAAACTGTGTTTTCCATTTTGTCCAACACTTTGCATTTTTAGTGTACCCTTTCTTTACATGGTATCATAGTAAAGGTGCTATAGGAGCTAAACATCCTCACCCCTTGTGAAGAATGAAGTTTGGCTTTCCAAAATGCAAGAAGACCTTCTGACTTGTCTTCCACATCATCACCAAAGCAATCTCCCTCAGAGCCTACGACATCGGCTCAACGGAATTGGTGCTTGAAAGGGCAGATCTTCCTCCTCATGAAGATCTCCCACCCACCAAAATGTGTATGCTCATTAAGGAGGAATATGAACGGGACCTACGACAGAGATTAGAGAAAGCACAACCACAATGAGCCCCTATGCTCATAATCCACTTCACACATCACCTTTGGCATACCAGTTCATTGACCAAGTCTACAACCAGGAGGATCTTGCATGCAAGTCAAAGATCCGTGTTGGTGTGGATCACAGACCCCCAACTAAAAGAGAACAAACCAATTTGGGAAACATGAGCTATCCAATGTTGGCGTTTTCCCCAAACACAATGCAAGTTATATATAATACAACTTTTGCAAGTTCTTTTTGAATCCCTCCTTTTGAAACACAAGTAATGGGTGAAATTTATTATGAAGATCCAAACCCATATCAGTATGGAAATGCAATAACAGATGATTGTAGAAAAACAAAAGGTCAAGTAATACCTTTGTGTCACATGTAAAATAATAATACAGTAAACATAGAAAACGCTTAGTATACGACATGGAGAACACAATTTGTACAATGTTGAATGCTATCAAATCTATGAAAATGAAGATGACACAACCAGAGGGCCTTGAATGTCCACGCTCAAGGATTGGGAAAGGAGTGGCTAAAGGAGTCAATCTTGAAGCACGTCATACTTTGAATGAATTCCAAAAACGTAACAGCAGCAATGTCGATGATGATTGAGTGATGTGGCAACAACATAAGCAAATAAATCAGCTGAAAATGCAGATTATGATGGAGAAAATGACGATGTCAGCAGCCAGATGTGTCCAACAGGCCAACTAACTAGCCTGGCAGCCTATCCTGATAGAAAATGCAGCAGCAGCAGCTTGCAAGGACCTCAAAACAGCAAAATGCAAGGTTGCTAATGCAGGCAACAGCTTTAGGTGTGTCCAGAGGGGCTGAATGGCCTGTTGTAGCAGAAAATGCAGGTCTGGCTAATAAGATCAGGTTGCCAGGAAGCTGATGATATCTGACAGAATCTGTCTTTGTGCATGTATTTGCCAAGGAGAATACAACTCTTGCTTCTTTCACTCAGGAGAGAATGCAGCAGTCTAGGGCTGGTAAATGGGTCGCCCAGCTATGTAGGGCCAGCAATCAGCAGGGGCAGGCCACAACACTCAAACACTCACCACAAACTGGAGATATCCTCCAAAGGGGTGTGGGCAGGAGTGGGCAATCAGAAGGCTGAAGGTGTGGCTGGCTGAATAAGGGAATGAGGATGCACATACATGAGACTCCTATTTACAGACGATTGGGGGTGCATTGTCCTACTGTCAAAAATAAAGCCATTTATTTTTAGAAATTTAGCATTAATTGCTCTTTGGGGCTGTTTTAAAGAAACTAAATTACTGATTAATGCAACATAATTATGTCCGAGTGCAAATCCTATATTTGTGGCACAACATCCCCGCTCAAGCCCCAAAAAAGGCTATGCCCAAGATGGTGTGTAAGTCACGTCTCCACCCCCTTTTGATGATTGAAAGATGCCACCCCAAAGCAGCTAAGGCATCGGTTGAATGAGTGCACATCAACAACTACCCAAGGTCCTACCAAGACTACTAAGGCAATTGATATCTTCTTTCAAATAGCCTATATAAAGAGTCTTCTTTTAAGGCTCTTAATGGTAGTGTGGTGGGATATTTTAACATCCTCCATAAATAGAATCTATGTAAGGCAAAGCTACGGTGACAAGGCATAGCCAAGGGAAGATCTCCCATAAATCTCTACCATAGTAGACTACCATAGAATGAGATGCTATAAATATGGCGGGTTCAAGTTGACCACTCCTTTAATGAGGTAAAAGGGGAGTATGCTTACATAATGCAAGTTATCTTTCTTGGATAGGCACTTGCAAATAGAGATCTTCTTCCATCCAAAGCACTCTCTTTGCATGAGTAATGCAAAGTGTTATGCTCAAACAGAATGCTATGCACAATTTAGTGGTACCACTTGAGCAGTATTGTTCACTTGCCCAAGTGCCCTTTCACAAGTATGATCATTGAGATGCAAATGGATGATGATACAAAGGTATGAATGAATCAATACAATGACCAAGTTTGTGAAAGCACCAAAAGAAGGATACTTCCCCTCTCACCACCAGACGGTGGAAGAAGTAAGCACATCTCCTCACCCCAACATATTGATGCCAAAGGAAGGAGAAGAAGCACCCAAACAAGAAGTGTGAAACATGTGTCCAACTAAAAACTTTTTCTATGAATCACCTCGAAGGTAACCCCAAGAGAGACAATAGCTTGGCCTTAGGGAAAAAGCCTCCATGTCAATTTAGAGTGTGAAGCCCAAACAAAGAGGGGTCGTCTCTACTAACAAGCACTTTCCCTGTAACCGGTTGATACAACCAATAGCCTTTGCTCTCAATACTCTACCCACTAAAAATGCATTTGATTGCATTGTCCTGCAACTTGTGTCTCCTTTGAGACAGAACAAGAGTGTAGGCAAGACATCCAAAAGTATGCATGTGTGCAACCACTGGCTTTCTACCATTTCATGCCTCATAAGGCGTGATAGTCTTTAATGCCCGAGTAGGTGAACAATTCGGCACATAGCAAGCTATATGAATCGCATCTAACCCAAACTTATCTAGCAAAGACTTTCCTTTAAGCATACATCTGACCATCTCCATAAGAAATCTATTCTTGCACTCACCAAGACCATTCTATTCTGGTGTATAAGGCCTAAAGCACTGATGAATAATACCCCTAGATTAAAGAAATGCTGCAAATTCCATCAACATGAACTCCCCTCCTCTAGCAGTGCAAAGAGTAACCAATTTGCAGCCATAGGAGTTTTCAGCCATGGCAATAAAATGTTGAAAGCATGAGAATGCCTCTCTGACTTGGCCTTCAAGCCAACCACCCAATTGTGACATGTGTAGTTGTCAATGAAGGCAACAAAGTAGATGCATCCACTAAGAGAGGGAGTACGCATAGGACCACATACATCACTATGCACAAGCTGCAATTTCTATGTGGCACCCACGCTCCCATCCTTTGTAAAGCTGAATCTATTCATTTTTCCAAGCAAACACACCTCACATATGTGCTTATGAGGCGCACATATTTTGGAAAAATCATGTACCATATCATCTCTATACAAGCGTGACAAGCTGTTAAAATTCAAGTGCCCAAACAGAGCATGCCACGTATATACAAAATGTCCTTTAAGGTGAGAACATCCTCATTCACCACATTGATAAGGATTTTCCCAATGCCTTTGATAGTATAAAGAGCATTGTTGGCGCATGTTACAGTGCTCCCATGTGTAGCATCAACCAAAGAAATAAAAAGATGCATGCATGAGGTGATGTGCTTGCTAGCACCATTATCAAAATACCAATGCTGCTCATTGTCCTCTGCTAAAAGCCCTACATCATGTATAGTGGGGTCATAAGAACAAGACACTGCAAAAGCATATGAACTGAAAGTTTCTGCAAGATGAGCTGCCTCATCCTTCCCACCACTAGGAGCAATAGATGTGGTAGTTGTTAACAGCCAATGAGGCTTCTTTCTTCTTCTTCTCCGCACCCTTACACTTGCCACACTCAAAGATCTCATGCCCTAGCCTGTAGCAACAATTACATGAAGATTGAAGATCATGAAGAATTTGAGATCAAACATGTCTTAGACTCAAGAATCTCCCGAGGTCGATTGGAATACCTTCTTCACTGGAAAGGATATGACATCAATGATCACACTTGGAAACCTACAAAATATCTCCAAAGAGCACCTCTCAAAGTTAAAGAATTTCACAAGAGAAATCCAATGAAACTTGGACCAAACCACCAAGTCGCTCCTCATGGAACTCGTTGCTAGAGGAGGGGATGATGTCACGAACATGCCATGATCAAGTATATGCATTAATTCTTGCTCATGCCATATGAATCCACACCCCATGGAAATCCACCCTTAAGAGGACATCCTCAAGTCAACCACGCGAACCCATCCTTGCTATGTTATCATAGAACCTCCTAGAAGATATAACATGCCATCGCCTACATTATCGACGATGTCATCATGGAACATTCTAGAAGATCTTTAGCCGCTCTTCAACACCTGTAAAAGAAGGGGCTCACTATAGAGCTTCTTAGACTTGCCAATGCCAGTCTTGGGAGCTCAAGGAGTCGAGGCCTCGAAGTAAGTAACTTCAAGTTCCAATTCTAGTTCTTATCCAGTCATGGTATCTAGTCTTGTCTTGTCTTCCATTATACTCATGTTGTCTGGTCAACTTGTAATCTCATAGTATGAGATCTTGTCTAGTATTGTCTTGTATCTTGTTTATTTCCATCGAGGGAGATCTTGTAATTCTAATATCTTGTATCCATACCTATGGTCCCAGGTTGTAGGATTCTTCATATCCTATGGAGTCTTGTTATCTATACCTACGGTCCCGGGTTGTGAAATTTTCTGTATCTTGTTAAGTTATCATTGTACCTTGTGCCCCTATGTGGGATTTCTTTATCATCAAAATTCTTGTAACAAATCTTGCATCTATTCTAGTCTCTCGAGCACAGTTAGTGCTCCCATAACAATGATCACAAACTGTTAAGGAAGCTGAACGCACTCTTCACATGCCGGAAAGAGAACCACACTACAAAACGCGGTAGTAGAACTGCATAGTAGACCGTCGTAGTAGAATACCGTAGTAGAACGCCACAGTAGAACACTCTGGTAGAACACCATAGAAGAATGTCATAGTAAAACGCAATAGTAAAACATAGCAGTAGAACACCAAGTGGTTCTGGTGGATAGTAACCATGAACTCCAATAACCTCCAACAGGGATATGAGCAACAATGGCAAGGAAAGAAGGGTATCGAAGTGATGAAGAGAGGACAGAGTGGTGAATAAATGAAAGAGGGGTGAGAGTATTTGAAGAAGAGGTAACCTATTTATAGGCCTTAGCTATCTAGAGTAGCGCACCATTATGTGGGCGCCCACTGAAAAAGTGACCAAAATGAGAATATTAGCTCTTTTTGGGGTTATCAGTGCAAAACCCTAATTGAAGTAGATACACACAAGAAATGGTTTCTCAACATGTTGTAGCAATCAAGGCTACAATCAGATCTGCATTTTAATTTGTAAGCCCGCTTAGTGTCTATAGTACACTTGCTTGCACGTAAGTCATATAATTACCATGTGCCATTTTTATGAGTAGGGCTACAAGCACCTACACAACCAAGTTATCCTATGCACGATGAGTGGCTGCTCTAGTTCTACCGGGAAGAGAAACGGGCTGTTTGCTATCCCCTGTAGTGTATCTTACAGCCATCTAGGGATTGTTTTAGCTTCCCAAATAGCAGCCCTCTCATCAACCACTTCATAATCAGCAAGGCCTTGATGAATGGGCTGAAAATCAGGCTGCTGTTCAGCATGTGTTTGCTGCTGATTTTGCTACTGTAAACCCTCAGTAGGTTGCTGAAATTGACCAAAAGTAGGTTCACTTTGCTAAAATAAAGGCAATGAGCTGTCAAACATGTCCATAGACTCCACATTGGGCCAATTTTTGCAATCCATGAAGGGCTGATCAGCATGTTCAATAGATACAACATCTCTACTAACAAAAATCTTATTGGTGGAGGGTTGGTACAAGCAATACCCTTTACTTCTTGCACTATAACCAATAAACATGCATTTGACAACCTTGTCTTCCAATTTATGCCTTCATGATTGTGACACTAAAGCATATGCCAAACAACCAAAGGCACGAATGTATGACACCACTAGTTTCCGACCATTCCAACCCTCATAAGGCGTACAATCAGCCAATGCTTTAGTTGGCTTGCAATTTAGCACATACACTGCACACACAATAGTGTCAAGCCAAAACTTTGGGGGCGGCTCGTTGTGTGAGAGCATACAATGTGTCATTTCCATCCAAGTGCAATTTGTCCTTTCAACCACAGCATTTTGTTGAGGTGTGTAAGGCATAGATCACTGATGGATAATACCCCTTCCAACCAAAAAGAAGTTGAACTCTCGTGACATATATTCCTCCCCTCGATCGGTACGTAGTGTAATCGCTTGCATCCACTGCCATTTTCAGCCAAGGCCAAGAAAGTTTTTAAGCATGCAAACACTTTGGATTTGTGCTTCAAAGCATACAACCAACAATGACGAGTAATGTCATCAATGAAGATAACAAAGTACAAGTATCCTTCGATGGATTTGACATGCATGGGCCACAAATATCACTATGCACAAGCTGTAATTTCTAATCAGCACGCATAGTACCACCCTTGGGAAACAAAGTACAATACTTTTTGCTAAGTACACAACTCTCACATACATTGTGAGTGGATGCTTTTAACGGAGGAAGATTGAGCACCATATTTTTGCTTCTTAGGTGTAGCAAACTACCATAATTAAGATAACCAAACCGAGCATGCCATAACTCAATGTCATCCACAATGGTGGCATCAACATGTAATGCATCCTCTAATGCTCTCCTCTCATATAAATCAAGTTGATACAATCCATCACACAAAGTACCACTGATGATGAGGGCATCCCCCTCACTACAGTCTTAGACATTGCATCAATCCATGTGGAATTTGACCTCAAAACCAGCAGAGGCTGAAACTGAAAACAAGCTTTTCTTTATGCCTGGCACATACAAGACCTTTTCGAGCACGCTAATTTTCCCATCCACTGCAATAATCGAAGTCTGACCAATGTCTTGAGCGGCATACAAAGCATTGTTTGCACATACAATTGATCCCCCCTTTTGTATATTTGCATATGATACAAACAACTCACAAAAGGACATTATGCGCTTCAAAGCGCCACTATCAAAATACCAAGTGCTGTAATTTTCAGCAACTAACAGACCATGCTCATGTGAAGAAGAATCATATGAACAACGCACAACAAAGGCATAAGACTAACCATTGTCCAAGCTTGCCAAATGTGTGGTTGCATCCTTTGCATTTGCTGAATTTTCAGCAACACTCGTGCCCAACTGTTTCTTCTTTTCACTTGCCATCCTGTTTTTGCATTCTTCAATTACATGCCCCTTCTTACTACAATAATTGCACCTCTTTTTCTTAGCACCATCATCCTTCATGCTTGAGGAATCCATGGAAGAAGCTATTTTGCCTTTTCCGCCTTATTTTGATTTGTATCAACCACGCTCAATGGGATGGTTGAGGGCCTTCCACACCTAAAACTATCTCAAGAGGTCTGTAAAGTTTGTCAACTAGGTAAGCAGCATTATACACCCTTTCCTCAATAGTCTATCACTCGTGTTGCAGAAGCTCTTAGGCTCATTCATGTAGATCTTTGTGGTCCCACATCCACTACTGCCTTGAATGGCACACTATATTTCTTTTTGATAGTCAATGATTTCTCTAGGTACATGTGGGTGTACTTCCTAAAGCACAAATCCGATGCCCTCACTTATTTTAGTGCTTGGGTGCTACCAGTTCATAACCAGATTAGTCATCATATGGGTTTTGACGAGTGATTCCCGTGGTGAGTTTACCTCCCATGAGTTCTCTAAGTTTCTACAAGAGTAGGGCATTGCACGCCAATTTACCTCTACCAACTCCCCTACACAAAATGAAGTCGTAGAGTGTAGGAACTGAACAATCCTGAATATGGCACGCTTTATAATGTTCACAGCAAAGCTCCTTAAGTGCCTTTGGGTCAAGGCTCTTAAAACTTCAATATACATCCTCAACCACTGTCCAACTACAGCGGTCTCATAGTACCCCGAAACAATGATTCAAGGCTGCCAAAATAGACGGACCGTTTCGGACCGAAACGGAAACAACAAACCAGTGTTTTGGCATCCTACGATCCAAAACGAGCAACAGCCCGTGGATTATCCAGGGAGAAAATGCACCTGGCATTCTTCGTTCAGCACGATCATCTTGACTCTTCTCGGTCCTATAGACTACACTCCAACTCTTGAGTTTCCTCCTCCTCCTCCTAATCATAGCATCGGATCCATATTGGAGGTAATGTCACTCCAATCAAGGGATACGAGGACTCCGACGAATCAAAGAAGTGGCAGTCCAACTATTGTGGGTTGGAGAAATCGGAGAGCATAATCCGCGTAAAAGACCACCAAGCATGCGTTCCCAACAAAGACATCGGGCCTTGCACAAACGTGCCGGCAACAGTAACAATAATTCTCCATCTTTGGCACCAAAAGCATATGGATATTGGGCTAGAAAAGGATGAATCCTCTTATCCAACACCACATCAGGCTAATGAAGCACAAGTGGGACAAGGAGAGGCTAGTGGCGCTAGCCAAATTGGAGATGCCAGTGGCCCATCGAAAAGAAGTGCATCCATCCATATCGGGTCCAAGTGCAAAAAGAATCCCATTGCCATCTTCTAGTGGTGCTGGGCAAAAGGGCTCCTTGCATGGTACAAGTGTCTATGCATGACTTCAAAGGCAGGCAATTGTGGAAGCAACTAGGAAACTCACACGCTTATTTATTCGGTGTGCTATCCCTTTCAATGTGGCCACTACACATCAATGGAAGAAGACAATCAGGGAAGTGAGCCACATAGGGTGTGAGTGGGAAGGCCCATCCACAGATGCATTATACACATGGAAGCTTCGAAAGGAGAAAGCATCCATAGAGCCTCGATTGGAGCCCTTGAAGGAGACATGGGCGAAATATGTATGCACAATATTATGCGATGGATGGTCAAAGATGCGTCAACGAAGAAATGTATGCAATGTTTTG
Source organism: Lygodium microphyllum (assembly GCF_053477565.2). Taxonomy (NCBI): domain Eukaryota; kingdom Viridiplantae; phylum Streptophyta; class Polypodiopsida; order Schizaeales; family Lygodiaceae; genus Lygodium; species Lygodium microphyllum. The sequence goes on along the minus strand of NC_141138.1, from coordinate 30,503,301 downwards.
GTGTCTTCATGCAAAGGAAATGTGTTCATTAAGGCCATCAATGTCTCTATCTCAGGTCTTATCATCATAGGAGCTTTCATTTGAGAGCACATGCAACAGGTCATAAAGACGTAGGAGTCCAAAATGTGATGCAGGTGGTGACAGATAATGAAAGCAAATATATGTCTATGGGACATATGCTTCAGGAGGAGTTTCCTAGCTTAGTATGTACTCCATATGTATCCGATTGCTTTGACTTGCCTATTGAAAATATTGGACAAATATCTTAGGTGGATGACATTTTCAAGATGGCAACAAGCATGGTAAGATTTATGAAGAAGAGGCCATCCATCATAAGCATGCTTCAAGCCAATAGCACACTTAAGCTATTGAAGCTCTCAACCACTAAAATTGCTTATAGGTTTATTATATTGGAGAGGTTGATATGGGTCCGTCCAAATTTGATACGGACCATTGCATGCCAAGAATGACTCACATGGAGTAAGAGAGTTTCCAAAGGCTCTTACTTTTAGGCACAATATTTTAAATGAGAGCTAGTCGGTTGAGGCAAAGGCATTGGTGAAAATTCACACTTCTATTTACATTGTATTGTGCATCACTGATATGGAAGGGAGTACTTTGGGCCTTCTATATGAGTATATGGATAAAATTGGCGAGGCCTTGCTTCGCAACAACATTTTGCCCCAAGACGTAAGTTCTTCTTTAACTTTTACACATGTAATTATTTAGTGTTAACGGCTCCTTGATGATTGATCATTATTCTAAGTTTTTAACTTTCTTTATCTATGATCCATCATCCTTCTAAAGACTAGTATACAGTGCTTAGTGCTCACTAGACTCTAGAGTTTTGACAGATTATTCATGTGGCATAGTTACATGTATCATTGTATCTTGATTTCACTTATTATGCATTTTTTTTCCAAGAAAAGAGAATTCTATTAATAACACCTCGAAGAAAAACCCCTGAGGTAAATACAACGTACAAGGAACTCTGTGAAGAGTAACTAGGCACATCAAAGATACAATGGTTGTGTATCTTATTATGCATCTTGATTCTTGTTCTATTGTTCTTGATGTCGGTCTCCACTGTTCTTGATGTCAATCTTCATTGCTCTTTAGATCATAGGTTATTTATGAGTCATAAATTATAATTCATTTGGTTGCCTTAAGTTTTGAAAATTGAGTCTTAATTGTGTTAAGCTATCTTAAGTTTCAACCATTGAGTCTTGACTCCTGAATCTTCACTCCTAAGTCGTGACATATGTAATGAATCATGATTTCAATCATATGACATGAAGACTCAAAGTTTTATATCAAATTTGGATACATGTTGTTTATATCAAATTTGGATACATGTTGTTGTAGGCATTGATGTATTTACATATCCACATAATACTGTATTTATTTAAGTGTATAATTTGAAATCTTGTTTCCCTATTTCCAAAATTTGGCCGAAACTTTGAAACTTTGGTTTTTTCCATTTCCAAAACTTTCCTGTACTATGGGCCATGATCTCTAAAAAGACTCCCTAGGAGGCATTTTTGGCTCTTGGCTTGTTATTTCTCACTTTAGAGTTTTCGATAGTCGTGCTTATATGCACACTTCTAATGACAAGATAAGAAAGCTCACCCCTCGAGCTGATCTCTTGATCTTTGTGGGCTATTCAAGCGAAAGCCTATCGTTTGTTTGATCCTAAGATGAACAAGGTAATCATTAGGAGAGATATTCTCTTTGATAAGATGGACATAGTGTACTCTTCTGCACTGGACTCTCCATTCTCACTTCCACTCACATCATTTGAGATTGTGCCTATCGAGCCAAGTCTACTACCCACTCCTAACCGACTTGCAAATACATCAACTCCCATGCCTCCTCCAAGAGACCGGTTACATCGCCGATACCAGTAAACCATGAGGGATTTGAGGATCCTTCCATCAAATTCCACTCCGAAGAGCTCTAGAAGGTTTGTTGGCTCGCCTCTTAGGCTTCATATGCATGACTGTTTACAGCTGATTACATTGCACATTCTAAGCCAAGGAGGCTCTCCAGGACCCTCTATGGCATGAGGCCATGGGGAAGGAACTAGATAGTATTAATCGAAATGGGACTCGGATGCTAATGGATAGCCCTTGTCACAAGCAAATCATCGGGACGAAGTGGATTTTTAGGATCAAGCTAAAGGCTAATGATACTTTAGACAAATACAAGGCTCACCTTCTAGTGCAAGGTTTTAGGCAAAAGCATGGCATAGACTACGAGGAAACCTTTGAACAGACCACTCGACTGACATCAATTTGTCTGTTGGTTGCGCTTACCGCTTACCACAGTTGATCGATCTATTAGATGGACGTCAAAAGTGCCTTTCTAAATGGTTATTTAGCAGGAAGTCTATGTGGAGCAGCCTCCTAACTTTTCTTCCGCTGACCGGACTGACAAGGTATTTCACTTGCGAAAAGCTCTTTATGGGCTGAAGTAAGCGCCAAGGTCTTGGTACCACACAATGGACGAGTCCTTATGGACTCATGGATAACATTCTACTCCCTATGATCCTAATCTATATGTGCGCACCACTAGCGTAGAGATCAACTATATCCTGCTATATGTCGATGATAAATTACTCATTGGCTCAGTTTTTGTTGCAAAAATTAAGACACAGCTTTGCTCTCCCTATGATCCTATATGTGCGTACCGCTAGCATGGAGATCAACTATATCCTTCTATACGTCGATGATAAATTACTCATTGGCTCAATTTTTGTTGCAAAAATTAAGACAAAGCTTTGCTCTACATTTGAAATGCCAGACTTAGGCTTGTTGTCTTATTTCTTGGGAATGGAGATCATTAGATCCGAGGAAAGTATCTTTCTGTCACAACAAAAGTACGCCCTACAACTAGTGAAACAATATTGCACCGATCAAACACAACCAGTGGCCACGCGTCTAGATCCCACTGTCCATCTGCACAAGGATACCTTAGGTTAACATGTGAATTAGTTTTCTTAGTCAGTATTTAAATGTTCCTAGAATATCTCATTGGATTGCTTGTTTTCATGTGTTAAGATATTTAAGGTGTTCCTATAATTATGGATTAACTTATGATCATGGTTTATAATTGTAGGGATATATTGATTCTAACTGGTTGGGCGGGAGAACCTAACACCCAGTGTTCCCGTGGAGGCTACCTCTACACCTTGGGCACAGCTCCTATCTCTTGGGCTAGCCGTAAGCAAGAGACGGTGGTGGCCTCCATGACCGAGGTAGAGTATTAGGCTCTCTTCGCTGATACTATGAAGGCCGTCTATCTAAGAAACTTACTGGCCGCACTACAATTTCCTTGCAAGTCGCCTACAGTTATCTACTGTGACAACTAAGGTGCCATTGCCCTTGCAAGCAATCCCATCATCACCCCTCGGACACGACACATGGCAATTCATTTACATTTCACCAGAGAGCAGGTTGAGCTAGGCACTCTTCACCTAGAGTTTCTACCATCCAGTGATAATTTTGCAAATATTTTGACCAAGGCGGTCAACACTCCAATTCTACAGTGTCTTCTACCGCGGATCGGCTTGGGCACATCCTCCTCTACTTCTTCAAATTGACGAGAAGAGAGTGCTTCGCTCTTACTTCTCCTTCTAGTTTATGAGGGTGCTTTTCTTCTCTTGATAGTGACAATGATGATGCTTACCATTTTTCACCTTCAAACATTTAATTATTTTGTATTGTATATTATGGACATTTATAACTTCATCCGCAATGTCAGGATGACATGCTTGTAAAAGGAAGCTTTGGCAAGTGAACAATTCCCCTATAAGGATACTATCCAAGTGACACTGTTGCATCGCATTGCATGAGCATGAAACTTTCATCTTCCTTTGCATTACCCCATGCATTGGCACTCTATTCATGTAAACATGCATCTCTACACTTATCCCTTTTCGGTCACATGCCAATCTCCAAAGGCAATTTTTTTCTATGCTTTCATGTTGGCTTTGCCTGTCTTACTTGCTCCCATCATCTTGCCTCTCTCTCCACATATTCTTCATAAGATTCACACACACACACACACACACACACACGCACACACACACACACACACATACACACACATCCTTAGGCATCCCTAAGCACTTATCCTAGTAGTGTGTGGGATTGTTTTGCTTGTTTTATGAAAGTAGGGAGGCTATCCATCCTTCTTTTCCCGTACTTTGAGGCACAGTGACTCAATGGGACAACCACTTATTTCAAACTCTCACCTAATGCTAAATCTTTTGAACAAATTACACCAAAAGCTCTTTTTCTTTTTAACACACAAAGTCCATTGTTGATTCTATCCACCTTTACAGGACTTGGTAGGCCCCTAGGCAGCTCAAGAGTACCCTTGGTCTAATGCCCTAGCCTCTCTAGGGTGATCACTTGGGCTCCCTTGATAAGATACCCATTGCCTCAATAGTCTTGGCAAGTCACTAGGTAGCCAACATGCACCCTTTGCTTGATGCCCTAGCTGCTTTGGGGTGGAACACCTTGGGGAAAAAGACAAAAAAATCAATATAAAGGGCTTATTTCTCATGGCTCGGTTTTAGTCTTGAGAGGGGATTTTGGGCTAAAAATGCATTAGCCTAACTTAAACAGCCCCAAAATATACTTAATTAATGAAGAAACCTTCTTATTTTAAAAAAGAAACATAATCCTAGAGTGTTATTGTGTCCCACATGCAAAACCCTAATTTAGGTGTCCCAAACTTTCCATAAATAGGCATGCAGCCCACCACTCTCCTATAATCTCGTTTTTGCAGGTTTTAAGAGCCGTATCTCTGCTGCCCACACCCCATTCGCAAAGGACATTGCAGTCAAAGCTTCTCCTAGCTAGCTACTACCATCTTCCACCCGATTCCAATCTTTGCCTGCAATTGTCGCCTGGTACTGCGTTTGATGCTAACATCATCATTTGGTGTTATCATCATCAGTCTGGAGCTACCACCCTGACATTCTCTCTCCTCCATAGGCTGCATTTATAGTTTTTGGTAGTGGAAAGTTAATATGAGGGGTGGCAGCCAATTAACTAACAGTGACCCTAAAGATGGCACGAGGGATGGTACACCCAATACATCACAAAATAGGACAAGCTTACCCAACCACTCGAGGATATCAATGACAAGGGAAAGGGAACGAAGTATCGTGGTGGGGAGGGGGATGGTGGTGTAATCCGCCAGTGGAAACAGCTAAGGATCCATCCTACGGTGCTCTGCACAATGGGATGCATAGTATACTGCATGCTAAGGAATGCTAATGCAACAGCTACCACTTGGACAATGTCCCTAGTAGGAAAATTGTTCACTTGCCTAAGCGCCCTAGTAGAAAGATGATGAAATCCTGCAATGCATAGGGAAAGGTACAACAAGGTGGAAATCCGATATCGAAGACAAATGTGAAAACCTGTAGAGTACCAATAAGGGTAGGAATCCCCTCTCAACCTGGATATCGATGCCAAAGAAGGAAAAGGACACTCACAAACCCCCCATATGACCTTTCAAGCGCAAGGATATCCCTCCTCTACTTATGGATTGTCGTCACACATCCCTTAGGTCACTCCTACACAGGAATTTCCATTCATTTCTCCCCATGTCCCTATCCCTCCGCCTTAGGCTCCACAAGTGGTTACCATGCCCATACCCAATCCACTATTGCCCACATTTGGATCCGCTATGCACACTTTTCATATGCATCATGGGCACTCTCGGTTTACTTCCCAAGTGTACTCCACTCCATCTCCCTATCCTTCCTATCCACCCTACCTCCATTACACACCTCCATCTCCTAGCACTACCACTCTTGTTGCCATGGCCAAGAATGCCTTCACGGATAAGACATGTTTTAACGGATCAAATTTCACCACTTGGCCAAACTTAATGCAACAAGTGCTTGAATCTCAAGGACTTTGGAACCTCGTCGTTGGTACTGAGCCTATGTCAATTAACTCACCCTAATCACATCCGTCAATGGAGAGCCCGCAATGCCACAATCCATGTTGCATTAATGCAAGGGTTGCTTCCTAATTTCCACTCTCAATTGCAGCATTTTCCCCTTGCATCTGAGCATTGGAGTCATCTCATTGACCCTATGCCGCTCGAGATTACACTCGTCGTATCAATCTTGATTTTGAGCTCGAGGAGTTTTCCATTAAGAAAGAGGATGATCTGAAAGTCAAGTTGGCCGAATATCGGTGGTTACTCACCAAGTTTGCTACTACTGGCTCCCCAAACTCAAACAACGATTAGGCAAGTCACGTTCTTCTTGAACAAGTTGGTCGACAAATACTTTCATTTTATCCAACACATTATCTTAGTACCTAGATTACCGACCTTCTACGAGTTTGAGTGTCAATTCTTGCATTACACGAGGTTGCATGATCAAGTCCATAAGAAATCTTCCACACACACCCATTCAGAGGGGTGCGGGTGGGTTGCCTCTTCTTCAAGAGGAAAAACTAGCAGTGGCAAGAACTCACAAGGTGCAAAGACAAGCCAACACAAGGGTGACACCACTTCCTTCGACGGAAACAAAGAAACATGACCCCTTTGGCAACAAATTCCTAAGAAAAATAGAATTTGCACATACTATCTCAGGTCCAACCATGTGGACGAGGATAGTCGTACCACAGTCCAAGGTCTTCCTTCTAGAAAACCACAGGAGAGTGCTACCACTGCCTCCACTCTAGCTGGCCAGTCCAATGGGGCTATGCCTCTCGCTACTGCGCTATCTACTCCAACTATCCCAATAGCTACTACTAGATATATGGCACGCCGACAACCTCAACAGCCTATCTCCTTCACTACTCTTGAAGGATTGGCTGATTGGTCTGCTAGTGACTCACCTATTGCACGTTATGCATCCATTCCTAGGACATCCACTGCACCTTCTAGGACCACTTTCCCACCTCGCCGTATGTGATGGTGGTCATACACTTAGCCTTTCTCTTTTTAAACTTCCGTAACATACTTAAATACTCATTACATTGCACTTAGCTTTGCTTTCTCTTATTTAATTTTTAGTTTTGTTTTTTGGAGTATCCCACTAGTCACATTTGTGCTTGCAGATTTTAATCGTTTTTTCGAGATTTTGTATTTCAATGTAGGGCCAACATGCTGTTAGCAGAGTATTTGTCAGCTCATGTGTGAGTCTGAGCTTGATCTGGGCTGGGCATTTTTTATTAGGTATTTTAGGTATTTTTCTGGTGTGGCATTTTATGCCAGTGGAGCATTTTATGCACCAGTCGGCCAGCTTTAATGCTGTCCGACCAGCATTATTCCTCCCCACTTTTTCAGCCTATTTATACTCAGTGGCTCCTCCTCAGTCAGTCACTTCATCTTCACCATCTGCAGACTCTGTGGAGAGAGGAGCCAGTGCCAGTGCCCACACAGCCAGTGACTCACTGTTGTATGCGACTGTCTCGTGTTCAGATATATGGATTCCATTTCCCGTGCATACATCTGAGTTCTCATCTGTATCGTGTTCTTTCTTTTCTTTTTGTCTTGTGTTTCAGCAGTTTATTTCAGCACATGTTTATGCTTTCACCGCTGCTCCACTTCTGACATGGTATCAGTTTTCACGATTTGTGTTTTTGCTGTGTTTTCTTGCTGATTTCAGGATTGTTCAGTACCCCTGCTGATCAGACGATTGCTGTCGCAGCCAGGCAACCTCTTTTGGGGCTGTTTTCGGCCTGCGTTTTTTGCAGTTTTGCCATCGCCTGCTGCCTCCGCACCCTCTACTGCCTACGCACCCTCTGCTGCCTGCGTTTTTCATCTGCAGCTGCTGGCAACAGTTTTCTACCTGTTTTTCTCCAGTTTACAGCCTGCGTTTTGCTGCTTCACTATCTCTCGTGGCTGGGTGACTGTTACTTCAGGCCGTTTTTACTGTTTTTGGCAGTTTTTGACTAATTTTTTGACTTTCTGCAGCAGATTTTGTCTTCTATTGATCAAATTTTGGGTTATCTTGTATGTGAACTCTCTTTTTCTGTAGTCTGTGCTTGTGTTTTGGCTGTGTTTCCTCTCTAAAATCCATCTCTTCTCTACTTCTCTTCTTATCCTCTCCATATGGCTCCTCCGTGCACTTCCACTGATGATAAGTTACATGGACCTGATTATCTCACATGGAGTGCTGTCATGAAAGCTTGGTTTGTGCAGAAGCGGTTATGGTACATCGTCTATGGAGCTACTCCTCCTCCTCTCCGTCCTTTTCCTCTTCCTGAAGACTTTGATGAGGACAACCATGAGACATCCTTGAGATTACAGGGGCGGCTTCCAGCACATTATGGAGGTGAGGCTTATGTAGCTTCAGAGAGGGGTAACGGGAAGGCGAAGTCGAAGGCCCAATGTTACCAATGTGGCAAGAAGGGACATTTGCGGAAGGACTGCAAGAAGTTAGCGGCTTCCAGGAAGGAGCAGAAGACGAAGCGGGATGTTGACTCTACCGATGAGTCCTCTCCTTCATCAGACTCCGACTCCGATCCTCCGACCAAGGTGAAGTCCAAGGTGCGGAAGGGATCCTCTTCTTTGGATCGCGGGAAGGGCTTGGTGGCCCCTTCCTCGGCTGCTTTCTAGTGGTGGTGATGAGGTCATCCCTCACGACTCTCTTGTGCCAGAGAGGGAGTGTGAGCGGGTGTTCAGATGGGGCAGCCGCGCCTCATCTATATTTTTATACAGGTGCACAAGTTCCAGAGAGGGACGTCCCTGACGCATCGACTTCAGTCTGGCGGAATCAAATCCTGGAGCTGGGATTGACATCCAGGTTCATGATGAGCTGGTTATCTGACAGAGAGCGGGAGGCTTTCGTCTGGAGCTCACATGAGGGGACACTTTGGCGGTCTGGCCAAAGGCGGGGAATCCACGTTCGCATATGTTCAGAGGCATTTTTGACAGGCTGGTCTTGTATGCTACTGAGAGACATTGGTGATGGACACACAGACATGCTATAATCTTCTCTATTTTCAGGTGTTTGGTACGATCGACATCGACATCAGGTTCTCTCCGAGGCACCTTGGTGGTGACTTGATCACCCACTGCTTGGGTATCCATGGTTCTACTTGGTGGTTCTATGTTGTATAGTTTCTTATCCCTTTTCATTGTACTATTGTATTATATCAGATCACCCATGATCTGAGAGAGGGTGTTAGCAGAGTATTTGTCAGCTCATGTGTGAGTCTGAGCTTGATCTGGGCTGGGCATTTTTTATTAGGTATTTTAGGTATTTTTCTGGTGTGGCATTTTATGCCAGTGGAGCATTTTATGCACCAGTCGGCCAGCTTTAATGCTGTCCGACCAGCATTATTGCTCCCCACTTTTTCAGCCTATTTATACTCAGTGGCTCCTCCTCAGTCAGTCACTTTATCTTCACCATCTACAGACTCTGTGGAGAGAGGAACCAGTGTCAGTGCCCACACAGCCAGTGACTCACTGTTGTATGCGACTGTCTCGTGTTCAGATATATGGATTCCATTTCCCGTGCATACATCTGAGTTCTCATCTGTATCGTGTTCTTTCTTTTCTTTTTGTCTTGTGTTTCAGCAGTTTATTTCAGCACATGTTTATGCTTTCACCGCTGCTCCACTTCTGACACATGCAGGCTTGTACCAATCCTTTCTAAGCTGGAGGCAGGAGATGTATGTCATTCCTTTCATGGTTCCATCTACTTGGAGTTTTGCTCTTCTACTAGCATGGAGGCTTCCCCTCCCGTGGAAGATCGTGCAACATCTCTCGTGATGCTATCATGGCGGTGACTTCTATCCTTGCTCTTCCAATAGGGATGCTTCATCATTATGACTCTCGGCACCACATGAAGATCGACATCCTCATGCTCCTCTTTCATCTTCGACATAGATATCTAGGTTAAGAGGGGATCCCTATCCTTCTTGGTATTCTACAAGTTTTCGCACTTGTCTTCAGCATCAATCTTCCCCACTTATTGTACCTTTCTCTATGCAGTGTATGATTTCATCATCTTTGTACTAGGATGCTTGGGCAAGTGAACAATTTCCCCACAAGGGACACTCTACAAGTGGCACTTGCTGTATAAGCATTCTTCAGCATGTAGCATACTATGCATCCCATTGTGTAAACCACCACTAGACAAATCCTAAGCTATTTCCATCGCCGGATTACACTACCATTCTTCTTCACATGATACTTCATCACCTTTCCCTCATCATCACAATCCTCGAGTGGATGGGTAGGCTTGTACTATTTTGTGATGTATTGAGTGTACCACGTCTTCTAGGTCCCTATTACTTAATCGGCCGCTATCCCTAAAATTAACTTATCATCACCAAAAAAAAAAGTTCAATGTGGTTCCATCTGCCTTTGTAGGGCATGGTAGGTCACTGGCCAATTGATGAGCACCCCTTGTTCGATGCCCTGTCCTCTCTGGGGTGACTACTTGAACTCCCTTGGTAACATAACCATCACCTCTATAGTCTTGGTAAGCCACTGGGCAACCAACGTGCATCCTTTGTCCGATACCCTAGCTGCTTTGGGGTGGGACGCCTTGGGGTAAACATTGCCGGTCGTTTCTTTTAGGCTCAGTTTTCGTCCTGAGAGAGGATATTGAGCTAAAACACATTTTACAGCTGATTCACATATTTTAACAACCCCAAAACATGCTTAACTAATGAGAAACGCAAATTTGGTACGCATTTCGAGAGAGTTTCAGCGGTCCCCCAAAACTCTAATTAAGTAGACAAGCTGCCCATCATTCAGCCTCATCCTTTGGTGCAAGTTTCTCACTCTACCATGCAGATTTCAGTCACCAACCACCTACCATCTGCTGTCCAACCATCATCGACTGCAGCCCATCACTATGGCCTATTTTCAGCCATCGCCCTGCCGTTTGGAGATGTTAATCAATATAGCACCCGATGAGTCTGCATTTTCAACATCTAGTGCCAAGCGACATGCTACAACCACTGCTGCAGTACCTGCGTTTTTGCTGTCCAGCAGGCCATCTACATCAGTAAACACCTTTCTTGTTGTCGCCTCAATTCCTTGACACTCTAGTGATCAACATTTGGTGTTTTCCGCACTCTAACTGGTAGTCACAGCACTTGAAATCCATATCCGCTAGACATCACTCTCCCATACTTCATTGTTCTACCCTTGGCATTTTGTACACTCTTACATTCATTTACAGAATTCATTCACTTCAAAGTTTCTCCTCTCTATGCTTGTCTCCATATTTGAGTTTTGAGTTCTGAGTCTTTGCGTTTTGAGTCTCGCATTTAGGATTTGAGTTTTGCTTGTCTCTGTCTAAGCCTTTGTATTTCAGTCTTGGTCGTACATGTGTTTCCTCACTGCAAACCCTAGCATATCTTTACAAACACCGCCATAATAGCATCAAGAGAGATGCTACATGATCTGCCGCAAGAGGAGAAGCCCCCATGTTGGTAGAAGAGCAAAACTCCAAGTAGATGAAACCATGAAATGGCACGCATCTCCACTCTCCAGCTCAAGAAGGATTGATGTAAGCTTGCATGTTAGCTTCACACTGAAACACAAAACCCTGCAAAAGAGAGAAAAAATATATCAGCACAGAGGTGAGTAGTGAGATACTCCAAAAAACAAAACTGAAAATAAAAGAAAGCAAAGCAAAGTGCAAAGCATATGCAATGGAAGTCTAAAAAGAGAAACGCTAAGTGTGTGGCCACCATCGCATATGGCGAGGTAGGAAAGTGGTCCTAGAAGGTGCAGTGGATGTCCTAGGAATGGATGCATAAAATGCAATAGGTGAGTCACTAGCAAACCAATCAACTAATCCTTCAAGAGTAGTGAAGGAGATAGGCTGCTGAGACTCTCCGCATGCCAAATATCTAGCAGCCGCTAGGGTAAATGGAGTAGATGGCGCAACAGCAAGAGGCATAGCCCCATTGGACGGCCAACTAGAGTGGAGGCAGTGGTAGTACTCTGCTGTGGTTTTCTAAGAGGAAGACCTTGGGCCTTGATACGACACTCCTCGTCCACATGGTCGGACCTCAAACTATGTGTGTAAAACCTATGTTTCTTAGAAATTTGTTACCAAAGGAGTCGTGTTTCTTTGTTTCGTTGAAGAAACCAGTGTCACCCTTTGTGTTGGCTTACCCTTGCACCTTGGGAGTTTTTACCACTGTTGGTTTTTCCTCCTGAAGAAGAGACAACCAACCCACGCCCCGATGAATGGGTGCGTATGGAGGACTTCTTGTGGACTTGATCATGCACCCTCGCATAACGCAAGAACTGACGCTCAAACTCGTAGAAGATCGATAATCTAAGTAGTGAGATAATGTACTGGATAAAATAGAAGTATTTATCGACCAACATGTTCAAAAAGAACGTGACCTGTCTAATTGTCGTCTAAGTTTGGGGAGCCAGTAGTAGCAAACTTGACAAGTAACCATGGATATTCGGCCAACTTGACTTTCAAATCATCCCCTTCCTTGATGGAAAACTCCTGGAGCTCAAAATCGAGACTAATATGTCGAGTGCGATATCGAGCCACATAGATATCAATGAGATGACTCCAATGCTCAGATGCGAGGGGAAAATGTTGTAATTGAGAGTGGAGTTCAGGAAGCTGCCCCTATATTAACTCAACATTGGGTGTGGCATTGTGGACTCTCCATTGACGGATGTGATCAGGATGAGCTAAACCCTATCTACTACAAAGGCAGAGTATATTACAGCCACTAAGGCTTGCAAGAAGGCTCTATGGTTAGGCCGTCAAACCTTGGTATTACTAATGTGGCCCCTACACTACATTACCACTTTATTCGAGAGGTCGTTGAGGACACCTCCATTGAGCTTGTCAATATCTCAACTTACCAAAATCCTATAGATCTACTCACTAAAAGTCTCTCAACAGAGCATTTTACCTTCCTTAGGAAATACAGGACGTTGGATGAGATTATGTCTTTCCTTATCCTGTTGTACTTATGTACATTTGTACTTCGTCACTTTTTTCTTGTTCTCTCCTCACTAAGGACACATTCACCTTTAAGTGGGAGGTTGTTGAAGATAAAGGCATCTGTGCCTAACTACCCGTGTATTAGTTACATTGACAATACTTGCATACCCACAAACCTATACACTACAGGTGGTGGGCGCCCATCACCGTCACTTCATTCTTTATTCTTTCAATGACATTTGAATAAAGGGAAGGCCAATCACACATTGTGACTGTTGGAGTTTCCATATCTTATGTGTGTATCTCTCTCTCTCTTGCTCTTACTCCTTCCACCATAGCTCTTGCTTCCACTCTGTGCTTCCACTTCAAGATTCAATCCCTTCAGTTTTGGGGAAGGGGTGGGAGATTGGGTTTTTATGGGGAACAAGTTTCAAATTACACACACAAATTGAGGCATATCAATCTCTAAGAAAAATAGTACTATCAAATCAAGCAGCACAACTCGCAGCAAGTAAACCAAGCTTTTCTTCCTCTAACTAGCAATTTCTTGATTAGCACTGGTTTAATGGCAAAACAGACAGTGAGTCAATATATTTTCAGGAGGGAGAGAAAGGGATGTTATTTACCTTCAGTAAGTCTTGTATGAAATGTTTCATATGAACAGAAAGAGACACCCCATTAGTGGAATGCAAACAAACTGAGATGCCTGCCAGATCATGTAATTCCAGTTAAACATGTTAATACAAATCAAGAGATATGAGACCCAATATCCATCCTAACAGATTGGAAGAATGAAACAGAGGAGCCATATCACAGAACCAGGTTTCAATCAGGTCAGAGAATCCCAGAGCATGCATAAAAAGATAGCAGGAATCACCATTGCGATTAAAATGTACAAAAGCCGGAAAATCTATAAGGTGGTCAGTCTTCTCATAAGCTGACTTGACAATTTCATCGACCGCTCTCTTTCTCAGAAACTCCTGGTTGACATCCAAAGCAAATCATCAACTAGCTATGTAAGAAATATGAGCTTGCTTAGATTAGCTTATTGAAGTTTCCAGATGGCAGACCTTTAAAATTACATTTTTCAACACATCCTGACCAATTCTAGAAACACTTTGGGATAGCAGTGTGATGTCAAATCTCCTACTCCCTTTAAAAATTACATCCACTGCCCTATAGAAGTGCTTTCTATTTTGGCTCTCATTTCCAACTGTGTGAGTCTAACATCATCCTTATTAGTCTGCCAATATTGGATATCCCCATCAGAAGGTAAGTAGTGGATGACATGGTGCACATAAATGAGCAATAGAATGAAGGGTTAGTCTACTTTTTAATTTATTCAGATGCTAATGGAATACTGTAACCGCCAATTAACAATTCTGTTTGCACAGCACTGCTGGTCTCAAGTTGGAACAGTATTTGCGTCAGCAAGCTTATGAATCCATGACCAGTGGCTGCTGAAGTCATTCACACCTTCAGAATGCCTTTAAGGTCCTCAATCTCTGTGAAGAACACAGGTTTCTGGGAGCAACAAGACCATTGTCCACTCGCATTCTTTCATTCGATTCCATTGCATCATTGAAGAGGACTGTATTTTGCTTCCTCCCACCAATTGTGATCAATCATGCAATGTTGAAAATGCGTGTAGTTTCATGCAAACCTTTAGGATCTAGCAGCTCGTGCCAAAGAACACAAATACACCTCAGCCACCCTAAGGCTGTCTTATAAGGAGGACATGAGAAGACAAAGGGAGTGCTTGGAATGACAAAAGCAAGAGAGATTGTCCAAATCACAAGCAGCAAAAGATTCTAGCAGAGGTAAGGAGAGGGTTGTGGAAGACACTCCAGCACCCCCCATAGTTGCACCAACTGTCCGCAAACAATTTCATTTTTGCAACAACTGCCCCTAGAGACCTTCCCAGCATAAATTTGTATTTTTCCTGCTTCAGGTCCTTCCATCAGCAGACACTTTGGTTTTTGCTGTTGCTTCCCCTAGAGATCTTCCTCGTCATCACTCACAGCTATGAAGGACTACATTTCACTTCCTTCGCGGAGGAGGTACAATAGGAGGGGAAGGCTGATGTCAAAGACAAGAGCCAAGACCTATAGAATACCAAGAAGGGTAGCCACCCCCTCTCAACCTTGGATGTCGATGCCAAAGGAGGAAGAGGAGCCAGAGTCAATCTTCGAACAAGATAGAAGTCACCACCATGATAGCATCAAGAGATGTTGCACAATCCGCCTAGGAGGGAAAACCTCCATGCTAGTAGAAGAGCAAAACTCCTAGGGTGATAAAACCATGAATGGAACGGCGCATATCCCAAGTCTCCAGCCGAGGTAGAACTGGCGCAACTCTGCATGTTAGCCCTACATTGAAAACAAAGCCTAGCAAAAGAGATGAAGATCTACAAGCACAAAGGCCAATAGTGGGATGCTTCAAAAAACAATACAAAACTGAAATGAAAAGATAACAAAAGAAACAATGCAATGATGCAAATGTGCATGTGTGTGTGAGTAAATGCACTGGAAGACTTAAGAATGAAAATCTAAAGACAAAATCCTATCGGTCTTACTCGATAGCCTAAAGATCTAAGAGTGCGAAGATGGAGCTAATCTAAGGATGTGACCACCATTATGTGCGTCCACTAGTAGGTCTGTGCCAATAAAACACCTAACGAGATGGTGAGGCAGTCCTAGATGGAGGTGAATGCAAAGTGGATGCATAAAGTGCAATGGGATCGGTATTCATAGACCAATCAATCAACCCCTCAGGAGTAGAGAAGAATCGATGCTAAGATTGTCTGTGTGCCATATGTCCAATAGCTACTGCGATCGAATGAGCTGATGGAGCAACAACGGCAGGCATAGCCCCACTGGACTATCCAACAGAATTGAAGGCAATCCCAATGATTTACTGAGGTTTCTTACAAGAAAGACCTTGGGCTTGGGTATGACACTCCTCGTCCACATGGCCCGATCTCTAGCAATGTGTGCAAAACCTACTTTTCTTAAGGAGTTATTACCAGAAGGGTTTTGTTTCTTTGGTTCCACCATCTAAAGAAGAGCAGTCACCCTTGGTTTGGCTTGGCTTCACATCTTAGGAGTTCTTGCCACTGTTGGTTTTAGCCCCCTCTCTGAATAAGGATGTGTGGAGGATTTCTTGTGGACTTGGTCATGCAACCATGTGTAACATAAGAACTGGCACTCAAACTCATAGAAGGTCGGCAATCTAAGTAGTGAGATAATGTGTTGGCAGTTATCGATGTATTGAGACTTTGGGATTATACTCCGACAATTGGATGTTGCATTGAGTATATGTCTTGGTTCACAGGATGCTTATAAGCTGAGTCTCAATTTTGGATCCGCTTTCTTTTGAGCAAACACCTATTTGTGTCAAGTTTTGGCAGTTGGTTCTACATTTTGCCTAGATTGTCTGGGGTGTGCCTCTTACTGGCAGATGCTATTTGACATCTCTCGGTGTTATGCTCATGTATTTTCACTGTCATTTGGCTTTGCTTTGTCCTCTTTATGCCAGCTTTGGACCTAGCATTGTTTAGTTGACATTAGATCCAATTTTGGGACAGTTTGCTCTCATTATTACAATTCTGAAATTTATTACAGCAAGCATTTATTGGTGGACTGAGCAGTATTTTTTATGCTGAAATATCCTGATTTGGTATACCGCACCTAGTACTAAGTGGGCAGCATCTTTTGGCACACTTTTCTCGCCATTTGGAGCTCATTTCAGTGGATTTTGGGCATTTTCTGCAGTAAAACAGCCAGCAGTTTTACATTGTCTGTGCATTTCCAGCCTGCATTATGGCGCCCTCTTTGACTGATAATGCCATATTTAACATCACAAAGTTGGATGGTACCAACTACTCTTATTGGAAGAGTCAAATTTGGCAGGTCTTGGTGCAGAAATCTTAGATTAAGCCACTTCAGTTGAGTAGGGAGCAGCCTGAAACTATGGACAATGACGACTGGCTTGAACTTGATGAGCTATGCAAGTCCACGATTGTATATTCTCTCACTGAACAGGTATATTATAATGTATTTGAGGAAGCACAGAGTGCATGGAATCTATGGAATAAGATCAAGAATCTTTATGACAAGAAAAGTCCGGCGAGTTAGATGTACTGGTTGAAGCAGCTTATGGATCTGCGCATGAAGGATAATGCGACTATGTCTGCTCATTTGAGCCAGTTCCATGCTATACTGAAGAACCTGACTTCGCAGGATATCACCTTTGGAGAGGAAGTAACTCCTCTTTTCTTGCTTGGGACTTTGAATGAGTCATGGGATGTATTCCGCACTGCCCTATGTGCCTCTAATGCTACTCTGAAACTTAATGATGCTGAGAGTGCTCTTCTGCAGAAAGAGGTTAATCGCAAAAACTTGGATGCCTCTCGTGTTTCACATGCTTTGACAGTTAGAGGCAGGAATGATAGGAATGATCGTGGTAATAACCGTGGCCGTGACTCGCAGAAGGGTCGGTCTAAATCTCGTGGAAAGTCGCGTAGTAAGTCGCGTGGGCGCAACGCTAATGTCACTTGTCATCATTGTGGAAAAAAGGGCCATATCAAACCACAGTGTCATGAGTTGCGCAATGAGAAGCGCAAGGATAAGGGCAAAGAGAAAGTGCAGGAGAAGTCCTCTGATTGCAGCATAGTACCTGCGAAGTCGAGCGTCAAGATTGAAGAAATTAATGTCATGCAGACCGAGGATTCCGATGGTAGTGATGAGTTCATACTTGCAGCTAGTTCTTCTGATGCTTCACACTTGACTGAGACACCTAGTATGTATGCACAGTGTTGGTTATTGGATTTAGGTGCGTCCTTCCATGTGACGCCTTACCGTGAGTGGTTTCACTCTTACCGTACTGTATCTGGATCAGTCAGACTTGGAGATGACAGGTCTCTTGATATTGTAGGCTATGGAGATATTCAGTTGCAGTTTTCCACTAGCAGTTCCTTTTTGCTCAGGGATGTACGTCATGTACTTGCGCTTACGCGCAGTCTTATGTCTGCAGGACAGTTGAATGATGCAGGGTTTCATGTCTGTTTTGGGGATTCTTCCTGGAAGATTACCAAAGGCAGACTTGTGCTTGCTAGAGGCGCCAAGGCTGGCAGCCTCTATCCTCTTGTTGTATCTGGGTCTTTTGTAGACCATGTTTTGGCAGTGGGCTCTATCCCACATGTATCACTTTGGCATGCCCGTTTGGGACATATGTCTTTGAAGGGAATGAAAATGTTATCTGGTTTGCAGTATCTTCCGCCTTTGGACTATGCACGTTTTGACTCGTTTGATCACTGTCTTTATGGTAAGCAGAATAGGTCTACGCATAAGAAATCGGGTAGGCCATGCATGAGTGAGCCCTTGGCTTTGGTGCATTCAGATGTTTGTGGACCCATGCCGTGTATGTCTATGGGTAGCGCGAAGTACTTTGTTACCTTCATTGATGATTTTTCTAGGAAAGTGTGGGCTTATCCCATAAAGCAAAAGTCCGATGTCTTGGCAGTCTTTCAGCGTTGGCTTGCTCTTGTTGAGAACCAGACTAGGTATAGGCTGAAATGCCTTAGAACTGACAATGGGGGAGAATATGTCTCACGTGCTTTTGAGCAGTTTTGTGATGACAGGGGTATTAAGCGTCAATTGAATGCCCCTTACACCCCCGCCCAGAATGGTTTGGCTGAGCGCATGAACAGGACTATTCAGGAGCGTGTCCGCTCTATGCTTAGCCATGCAGGCCTACCACAGAGCTTTTGGACTGAGGCAATTAGTACAGCAGTGCATGTCATAAACCGATCGCCTTCTAGTGGATTGGATTTCCAGGTTGCAGAGCAAGTTTGGGCTGGTAAGCCACCCTCTTATGTGCATCTCCGTATCTTTGGATGTGAGGCATTCTGCCATGTGCCCAAGGACAAGAGGAGTAAGTTGGATCCAAAGAGTATTAAATGCATCTTTCTTGGTTATGGTGATTCAGGAGAGATGGGCTATCGCCTATGGGATCCGCAAGCGCGGAAAATAATACGCAGCCATGATGTAGTCTTCCATGAAAACAAGATGCACATGCAGCCTGAGAAAGTGGTTGAGATCCGCAGAGTGATCTTTCAGGAGGAGCCTAGAGCTCCTACACAGCCAATTGAACAGCCTACAGCTGCAGCAGATGCTCATGGTCAGGGTGTTGGACAGGCAGCTGGGCAAGCAACAGAGCCTGCAGTGAGACGGTCAGCTAGAGACAAACGTCCACCTGATAGATTTCAGCCCTCTATGCATTATATTTTGGTTACAGATGCAGGAGAGCCTTTCACTTATGATGAGGCTATGCGCAGGGGTGACAGTCACTCCTGGGAGAGGACTATGCAGTCTGAGATCGACTCCTTGCATAAGAATGAGACTTGGGATTTGGTTGCCTTGCCTAAGGGCAAGAAGGCTTTGCCATGCAAGTGGGTGTACAAGCTGAAAAGTACCCCTGGACACCCCAAGCCGGCATACAAGGCTAGATTGGTAGCAAAGGGTTTTAAGCAGGAGCATGGTGTAGACTTTGATGAGGTCTTTTCTCCTGTGGTTAAGATGACCACCCTGCGCTTGGTCTTGGCTTTGGTTGCTCAGCTTGACTTAGATCTATATCAGATGAATGTCAAGACGGCTTTCTTACATGGAGACTTGCATGATGAGATCTATATGGAGCAGCCTAAGGGCTTTGCAGAACCTGACAGGGAACACCTAGTGTGAAAGTTGAACAAAAGTCTTTATGGCTTGAAGCAGGCATCTAGGGAATGGTATCATAAGTTTGATGCCTTTATGCAGTCACAGGGCTACAGCAGGAGTGCTATGGATCCGTGTCTTTACACGAAGAAAGCCCGTGATGGTTCATTGCTTATTTTGGTACTCTATGTGGATGATATGCTGATAGCAGGGAAAGCTCGTGATGAGCTAGATGCTCTTAAATCTCAACTGAAGAAGAGCTTTGAGATGATGGATTTGGGACAGGCCTCCCACATACTTGGTATGCGCATTAGACGCGACAGGCATCAGGGACTCCTCTACTTGTCACAAAGGGAGAATATTCATAAAGTCCTTGAGCGCTTCCGCATGCAGGACGTAAAGCCTATTGGCTGTCCATTGCCTTCTTATGTGAAGGTATCACACGCCGATTGTCCGCAGACAGATGAGCAGAGGGCCGAGATGGCCCAGATCCCTTATGCTTCAGCCGTGGGCAATTTGATGTATGCCATGATAGCCACTCGTCCAGATATTGCCTTTGCAGTTGGTGTTGTGGCACGCTATATGGCTACACCTGGTAGGAAACATTGGGATGCCGTGAAGGGTATCATGAGATACCTGAAGGGCACAACAAATATGTGTATTTGCTATGGCAGCCAGGATACAGGGGTCGTGGGGTACATTAACTCCGATTATGCAGGACATGCAGATAGTAGGAAGTCCACTTCTGGCTATGTATTCACCTATGCTGGAGGTGCTGTCTCTTGGATGTCCAGGGTTCAGAAGTGTATGGCTTTGTCTACCACTGAGGTCGAGTATGTTGCAGCCACTGAGGCTTGCAAGGAGGCCATATGGCTAGGCCGTCTAGTTGCTGACCTTGGGATTGATGCTATACCTACACTGCATTTGGATTCTATGAGTGCCATTCAGTTGGCTAAGAATCCCGTCTTCCATGCGAAGACAAAACACATTGAGATGAGGTATCACTTCATACGTGGTGTCGTGGAGGACAAGTCTGTTGACCTTGTCAAGATCTCCACTGACGAGAATCCTACAGATCTGCTTACGAAAAGCCTCACTATTGAGTGCTTTGCTTTCCTCAGGAGATTGATGGGAGTTGGATGAGATGTTGCCTTTCCTCATCCCTTGTACCTATGTACAGTTGTACTGTCTCTTTCTTTTCTCTCTCTCTCACTGGGACAGATTCGCCTTTAAGTGGAAGGCTGTTGGGGTAAAGGCGCCTCCACCGTGCCGCCCCGTGTATTACGCCACTGCACACTGCAAGTGGCGGACGCCCGTCACGTCACTTTATTCTTTACATTCATTTTTTAGTGACTAGTAAATAAAGGAAGACCCGGTCATACATTGTGACTGTTGGAGTTCCCATTTTTTGTCTCTCTCTTTCTTGCTCTTGCTCTCCCGCCATAGCTCGTGTGCAAGCTTCGATCCTTCTCACCTTTCAAAAATCGAGATGTGGGCTAGAAGAGGCTGGAAGGGGGTGGGATGTGGGATGGGAGGGATTTGAGAAGAGTGGCTTACATGCTCCAATGAAATGGAAGATATAGATATACCTAATTAAGGATGTTTGTTTTGAGAGCCCCCTCTATTGAAGTTTAAATAACAGAAAATCGTCCAGATTCTACACATCAAAAGGAGAAATAGGAGAGGATTTTGAGTCATACAACTCAAAGGGGAGTCACCAATCGTTCCGAATGTCGTATGTCCTCCATGTAGAGGTGGCCAACCTCACCAACTAGTCCAAATGGAGTAGCAAAGCTAGTAGGAGGGGTGTAAGTTCGACTATACGTGATATGCAAGTACTCTTCAAACTCCTCTGTCATTAGGAGCAGCAAATGGAGTAGCAAAGCTGGTCGGAGGGATATGCAAGTACTCTTCAAACGCCTTCTCTGTCATGAGACTGAAATTTAAAACACAAGAAAACAAAGAAGGTGAAGGTGAAGGTGGGGTGTTTGTCTTCCTCATCAAGTCCATAATGCCTACTAAGGGCCTCCAGTGATGGAGAAGCCTAATAAGACATCATGGAGTCCTGCAATTACGAGTCGTTCGTTTGCCTCGCACAAAACCAAGCCTCCACAATATCCACAAGATACTCTTTATAAGAGCACCAGCTATGATACCATGTGAAAAAAACTGTGGAGTAGCTACTAGGGTTTACATTGAGGAAACACAAAGTGTACAACCACGACAGAAACACAACAATATACACATAGATAGGCAAAACTCAAACCCTAAAAGCAAAACTCAAAACTCAAATACAAAAATAAACAAAAGCAAAAGGAGAGAGAAAAAGCACAACTCCAAAGTGAATGGGCACTGTAAATGAATGTAAGAGTGTACAAAGTGCCCAAGGGCAAAGTAGTAGTCTCAAAGAGTAACATCCACCAGAGACAAATCCCAAGTATTGTGACCACCAATCGGAGTGTCAAAGTGAGGAAAACTGTCAAACGCAAATGCCAAAGGCTGCTGGAACACTCAACGTCAGCAATAGAGATGTTGGAGGAGACAAACAGCACCAAAAAGCTGCAAATGCAAGCTAGGAAGGAGTCGCCTGTTAATGTGGAACGTCAATCCACTGTGGCCTAGGATAGATGATGTTAATCGCAAAGAGCAGAGGGTCGCCATATGGAGGGGTAGAATAGACTAACACCTAGCTAATGGAGCATCAAATGCAAGTAGCAGAAGACTATGCCTAGGATAGATGATATCAATCGCAAAGAGTAGAGGGTCGCCAAATAAAGGGAGCTAATGGAGCATCGAATGCAAGCAGCAAAAGACTAGACTGAAGGCTAGCAATGGCTGAAACTGCCTTATGGTTTCACAAAAACTCTCTCGAACAGTGCACCATTTTAGGCTTTTTCATTACATAAGCATGTTTTGGGCTGTTGAAGAGGCTAATCAACATGTAATGCATTTTTTAGCTCAACATGTTTCACTCCCTTCATGTTGTAGATTCATACACAGATGTTGCCACTTGATAAGCGAGGACAATGCAATAATCTCGAGCCACTCTGTCCACACCAGACTCCATGATTCATGCCTCGGCCCCAATCCCAAAGACACAAAGCCCAAGGACATAGGGGCTGATCAGGCCAACCTTGTATCCAGCATTCTTTTGCAGATCAGTTCGGTCTTGTTCCTTCATTTTCTACATTTTCATCAACCTCTCTCTTCCCTCCTCTCTTCATGTTCATGATTTGCTTCCGTTGTGTTGGGAATAAAGGGTCATCTTGCCTTTTATATGTGCACAGGTGTGAATACACCCTTAGCACATTTGTACTTTCATATATATCTATCTAAAACCTAAAGAGGTACGCTAGTCTTTGTACCAAACATCAAAGGTGTCCTGCTCACTCTCCTTTCTAGTGCTCTCTACTCTCTGTGTGTGTGTTATCCGTCGCGTTCACTCTCAGCTCCATCAAACTGGTATAAGAGCACAAGGAGTGCACACTTCTCGAAGAAGCTGGACAGGCACAAGCTAGTCAAGTGGCCTCAAGTGAGAGGTGTCGGCATCAGTATAGTCAGTGTTCAACAAGTGCAAGTCAATGCAAGGTCAGCATGGTCAACGGGGGGCCAAGCAAAGATTGCACGATGGTTCAAGTGGATTGTTGGAGAGTAGGCGACAAGTGACAAGTCAATGGGGGGGTCACACGGGACCTGCACATGACCAAGACCAGGCAGCGGACGAGACGGACTGTGACGGGCGCTCCAACAAGATAGGTTGCGACGTGTTCAATAGGTCACCCGTGACTAGACGGGCCACGGGTTACGAACCGGCAATCAAATCTTTGTCATTTTCTTTAATATTTCAAACTTGTTCCCCTTCCACAACTGGGTGTTCGCGCACACATGCACAGTGTGCAAACCTGACCTGAAAAATTGGGGCTTTTCCCAAATTTTGGGACTTTAATGCAAAACTAGACAATCTAACTCAGAAATTGCAAAATCAGTGTACATTTGCTCGGGAATTTTGGGGCCCCTTTCATATTTTAGTGAAATTTTTTCAATTTCACTGAAATTTGTGCATACCGGCAAACCCGCGAATTTTGAGGATTTATCCAGATTTGATGCGAGCAAGACACAACAGTGATATTTGTCTCAAAAATTATAGGAATTTGTGACATTTTGCCTCTGACATTTAGGGTTTTTCATGAACATGCAAGAATTGGGCTGAAATTTACCCAATTCCTCAACATTGTTGCACATTGGACCCCGTGCAATTTAGAGCTTTTGCTGTTTGGGTGAAATATGTGCGCCATTTGGTCATTTTATGTACATGCGGGTTTAATTCCATGCAATATAAACATCTAGCACTTGGAAAAATTTGGGGGTTTTGCTGAAATTGCTCTATTTTGGCAAAATTGGCCTATTCTATGCATGTCAGAGACAGTGCAGATGTATGGTTGATGCTTTGAGCACAAAAATTTTGGGGCTTTTGACCGTAGGTGTCAAATTTTGTGTCCGTGGGTGCATGTACAACAGAAATTGCAGCTAAAATTTGGGACTTCTCATGTAATGTGATGTATTTGTCCTTGGAACAGCTGTAATCAGTTGTGGAGTGCTGTAGCACAAGGTTAGTGCTTCTGAAAATTTATTTGCAGATCTGAAATTTCTGCTTTTACGTGGTTATTTATTGCTAGTTGGTACTTGTTTGTACCTTGGTCACTTGTGTGACAATTTGGGCCTGCATTTGCTAAATTTGTTGGTCACATTTGGGCTGAAATCATGGCTGGCAGCAGTGACAGCAATCATCTCATGCACATTAAGAAGCTTGAAGGAGCACATAACTTTGCGGTCTCGCAAAAGCAATGCTATAATATCCTATTGCAGAAGAAGCAGGCAAGGCTGATTAAGACCAAAGGGACAAAGCCAACAAATATGGAACAAGAAGACTGGGATGAGTTAAATGAGCTTGCACGCTCAACCATCGAGCTATCAATTTCTGATGCCTTGCTGTTTAACATTGAAGGTTTGGATTCTTCCTATGCTATTTGGACTTGACTAGAAGAACTGTATGCCCACAAGAGTGCTGCAAGCAAAGTTTACTGGCTGAAAAAGCTTATGGATTTGCATATGAAAGAAGGTACAGCAATGTCCACACGCATGAGTGAGTTTAACTCCATTTTCAGCCAGCCGGTTGCCTTGAAGTTCAAGATTGATGAACAATTTAAGGCTACATTCTTGCTTTGCACTCTGCCAGAGAGTTGGGATACATTCAGGACTGCTATGAGCAATTCTAATGCGATGCTTTTGTATGTTGGTGTAGAAAGTGCTCTACTCATGGAAGAAATGAATCAATAGAACAATGCATCCAGTAAGTATTCCAATGCTTTGCATACTAGGGGCAGATCATAGCAGAAAGGCAAATCTAATAGCAAGGGATGCAGTAAATCACATGGTAAGGATGTTGAATGCCATTGTTGTGGCAAGAAGGGTCACTTTAAATGTGACTCCTACAAATGGAAAAAAGAGAAAGGTAAGGGCAAGAAGACAGATGATAGCAAGGAAGAGAAAAAAGAGAGTCAACCTAAGAAGAGCAGTGTCAAAATTGAAGAGGTGAATGTAGTCACTCATGATAGTAACAGTGGAAATGGCATATTCTTTGTCTCTTCACACTTTAGTATACATGCTTTACTTGCAGATACGGATGATGACATGCACACTTGAATTCTAGATTCATGTGCTTCCTTTCATGTCACCCCTCATCGCGAGTGGTTTTCTAACTATACAGGGGGTCGACATGGTATTGTCCATCTTGGGGACAACTATGCATGTGACATTGCAAGTATAGGCAGTGTGCAGTTGCAGTTTCAGCATGGTTTTATCTTCACACTTCAGCGTGTACAAAATGTACCTCAGCTCAAGAAGAGCTTCATTAGCACAGGGCAACTAGATGACGATGGATTTCATACCATCTTTGGTGATGGGAAATGAAAGATCTGTAAGGGATCTAGAGTGATTGCCAAAGGTGGTAAAAGTGATACCTTGTATCCTCTCCATGTACCTACTATGTGTGACTATGCTATTGCCATCACCAAGCAGCCAAGTGTTTCTTCGTGGCATGGCCGGTTGGGACACATGAGTCAAACTGGAATGAAAGTGCTTTCTCGTTTGGGTTACTTGCCTTGTCTTTGTTATGTTGATTTTGAGCATTGTGATCATTCTGTTTATGGTAAACATGCACAGACGCCTCATAAGAAGTCTCTTTCACTGAACTCTTCTCCTCTAGAGTTAGTACATTCTGATGTATGTCAAATGCCAGGGTTATCTTTAGGGGGAAAGAAATACTTTGTCACCTTTGTCAATGATACTACACGGAAGGTATGGGTTTACCCTATTCGTAGCAAGGACGAAGTGCTTGACAAGTTTCAAAAATTATTGGCATTGATTGAAAATCAAACTAATAAGACACTTAAGTGTCTTCGCTCTGACAATGGTAGGGAATATGTGTCCAAGGCCTTTCATGCATTTTGTGACAGCAAAGGGATAAAGAGGAAGCCCACTGTTCCTTATAATCCACCCCAAAATGAAGTTGTAGAGTGTATGAATCGGACCATACAGGATAAAATCCGTACTATGTTGTCTCATGTTGCATTATCCCATGGCTTTTGGGCAAAGGCTGTTATGACAGCTATTCACTTGATTAATCGGTCACCGAACGGGTCTTTGGGGGAGAGGGGGGAGAGGGGGCATTCCTCAGGAAGCGAGGTCGGGCAAGCCACCTTCATATGCTCACTTGAAAGTATTTGACTGCGAGGCTTTTGTATACATTCGTAAAGAAAAACACAACAAACTTGAGCCAAAGTCCTGTAAATGCATTTTCCTAGGATATGGTGACGAGAGTGAAATGGAGTATAGATTATGGGATCCCGAGAAAAGAAAAATAGTACGCAGCAATGATATTATCTTCCGGGAAGATCGCATGCATAAACATCCAGAAAAGACTGAGGAGATCTGTAGGGTTGTATTCCGGAAAGAAATACCTTTGGAACAGCAAAATGTGCCCACTGTACAGCAACAAATGCCTGATGTAAATGAACCTGCAAATGCTGAAAATAATGCTGAAAATGATCAACCAGCCATTGCCCATAATGATAAGCCACTGGATGTGCAGGAATAGCCAGGACAGCAAGCTGTTAATGCTGATTTGCAGGATGAAATGCCAAGACAGTAAGCTGAAAATGGAAATTTGCAAGCTCAATAGCCAACAAACAATGATCATTGGGTTAGAAGATTGTCTAGGGCTACTAGACAACCTAATAGATTCGTTCCTAATGCAAATAATGTGGCTAATTATATCATATTAATAGACTGTGGTGAACCGTCTTGCTTCAAGAAGCAATGGACAGACAAGACAGCAAGAAATGGTATAAAGCCATGTTGTCAGAGATGGAATCTCTTGAGAAAAATGGCAATTGGGACTTGATGCAGTTGCCTAAAGGATAGAAAACCCTTCCATGCAAATGGGTTTACAAGATGAAGGTCGCTACTAGTTCCTCGCCAAAGTACAAAGTAGGATTGGTTACGAAGGGGTACAAGCAGGAACATGGAGTTGACTTTGATGAGATCTTCTCTCCTGTAGTCAAGATGACTACATTGAGAACCATTTTGGACTTGGTTGCAGCTGAAGATATAGAGCTCATACAGATGGATGTAAAGACTACATTCTTAGATGGTGATTTGTATGAAGACATATATGTGCAGCAGCCTGAAGGGTTTGTGGCAAAAGAGAAAGAGAAGATGGTATGTAAACTCAAAAAGAGTTTGTATGGGCTGAAATAAACACCAAGAGAATGGTATCATAAGTTTGATACATTTATGCAGTCTCAACATTTTCATAGAAGTCGAGTGGATCACTGCTTGTACACCAAAAAGGCAATAGATAACAGTCTGATTATCTTGGTTCTGTATGTAGATGACATGCTGATTGCTAGCAAGGATACTCATGCCTTGGACTCACTGAAGGTAATTCTTCATGGCAGCTTTGCCATGAAGAATCTTGGTGATGCAAATCACATTCTTGGTATGCGAATACTCAAAGATAGGTCAAAAGGATTACTCTATCTATCTCAGCAGAAGTATATCTTCAAGGTTTTGCACTGTTTCAATATGGAGGGGGGGGAACAATTGGGGTTCCATTGTCTCCATATGCGAAACTCAGTGCAGAGGACAGCCCTACATCTGATGATGAGAAGGCTGAAATGGACAAGATACCATATGCTTCAGCTGTTGGCATTTTGATGTATGCTATGGTTGCTACACATCCTGACATTGCCTTTGCAGTGGGAGTGGTTAGCAGATACATGGCAAACCCTGGTAAAAAGCATTGGAAAGTAGTCAAAGGTATTATGAGATACCTCAAAGGCACAAAGGATTTGTGCATCTACTTTGGAAAGTAGAAGGCATCTGTCATTGGCTTTACGGATGTAGACTATGGTGGTCATGCGGATTGCAGAAAGTCCACTTCTAGGTATGTGTTTACCTTCACATGAGGAGCAATCTCTTGGATCTCCAGGCTACAAAAGTGTGTTGCATTGTCTACTACAGAAGCAAAGTATGTGGCTGCCACTAAGGCATGCAAGGAGACTTTATGGCTTTCACATCTGGTGGGAGAGCTTGGCATTACAGAGTTACCTGTTCTCCATTGTGATAGTCAAAGTGCTATCATGCTAGCACGGAATCCCATCTTTCATGCAAAGACGAAGCACATACAGGTGAAGTATCACTTCATTAGAGATGTACTTGACAGCAAGAGCATTGTGTTAGAGATCATCGCCCTGGTCGGATTGCACAGTCCAGTCGAACTGTACACTGCAGTACAGTCGGCTGCATTTAATCTAGCTGACTTGCTATTTCTGGTGCCTGTTTTCTGGCTATTTATAGCCGAGTTTTCAGACTTCTAGAGACACTTTTCTGCTCGCAGATTACAGAATGGTGGCACGCACAGATTCCGTCTCTGTTCGCAGATTTCTGACAGGAGACAGTGCAAACTGCAGCGGACTTCAAGGTGAACAGCAGGTTGCATCGTCGAGGTGGAGACACGCAGTCCAGCGCACTGCGCCCGTGTATATATCTGCATATCTTTGTATACAGCACACTTTATATAGCAGATCTTCATCTTCCACTGTCTCTTTCTCTCTCTTCTCTCTCTCTGTGTTCTCTCTCTCTGTGTTCTCTCTCTCTCTCTGTCCTACGCTTCCGCACCGCTGCACTCTAACATGGTATCAGATCAGTGTTGAAGGGCTGACTGAGTGCAGAACCAACCTGAAGAGGAGTTTCTATCGCGACACAAGGCTGCGTTTTCAGCGTTTGAGGGCAGGCAAGAGGGCTGCGCCTCGGAACAAGGCTAAAGCGAGTGTGGGCGCGCAGGAAAGGAGTCCAGGTGGTGGATTTGCTGTTGTTTACTGCTGTTTGACGAGGAGGAAGTTTGAGTTTTCAGCTTTCAAGTGTAGGTTTTGCTTTTTCATCGCCTCCGGCGGGTGAAGAAGTTTCAGGACGCGGACGAGCCCTAGCAGGCTGAGTTATCACAGTCAAAGGGGACTACTTTTGCGTTTGTGAAGGCATTACAGGTGAAGATGTCTACCGAGATTGACTTGGAGTTCCAGACGATTATGGACCGAAAGGTGTCTGTCTTACCGGCTCTTCCCGCAGATCAGAAGCTCGATGGCGACAACTACCGCATCCGGTGTGTCAAGATGTTGGCCATCCTTGAGTCCTATGATTTGGCGGAGCTTGTACAGGAGGAAATTGACCGACCCTCGGTGAGAGATGAGTTCAAACTCTCTTCCGATGCTCGTGCGGAATTGGCCAAGGCACAGTCTCACTGGGACAAACTGAATGCCAAGATTCGTTCTTTTCTTTTTCTGTCTTGTACTACAGCCGTGATAGCTCACATCGAGCACTTGACGGTGGCTCGAAAGATATGGCTGGAGCTTGATCAGATGTATAACCGGATAACCCTTATGAAGCGGGTTTCTTTGGAGTCAGATGCGGACCTTGTCCGTGAACAAGTCTTCCTCGTTGCGGGAGCACATCAACACGCTTAGACAGCTTCAGATGCGGGTTCAAAATGCGGGGAAGCCGATTTCCTCCGAAGACATGGCGATCACACTCTTGTCCCAGTTGCCGCCACGATTTGGTGCTTTCTATTCCGCCCTTATTGCTTCGGGGCGGGAATCCACTCTGCGGTGGGAAGAGTTGGTTCCTATGGTCTTGGACCAAGAGCAACAATTAAAGGGACAGAATGCTTCCAAGTCGGAGGCACTGACAGGTCAAGCCTCTCAAAAGAAGGGGAAGGACCAAAAGAAGAAGAAGGGGGATAACAAGTCAAAGAAGGACAAGGACAAGGACAAAGAATCCACATGCCATATTTGTGGAAAGACTGGCCATTGAAAGAAGGATTGCCTTGACAAAGACAAGAAGGACACCAACAAGAAGGACACGAAGAATTCTGGAGCGGTGGCTGCACCCTCATCAGCTGCATTTCTTCATCTAGCTGTCATTGAGGACTCTACACCGAATGCTTCTGATGTTGCGATGACGGCTTCCCAGGCTCGAGAGTGGATCGTTGACAGTGGTGCCTCCCGGCACATGACTCCTTCATCAAATGGTGTTGCCCAATTGCGACCCTCACATGGGCAGATTCTCATTGGAGATAGCTCTTCAGTGTCTATTGTAGCAAGGGGTGAGATGCAGCTTATTCCAGATGGACGTGGTGGCACCCATACCTCAGAGGTCTTGCATGTACCAGGTCTAGGGTATCATCTACTGTCAGTTCATAAGATTTGCTCCCTTGGACTTTTAGTGGAGTTTGACAGTGCTTCGGTGCGAGTCCTTGATCGTGGGTCAAGGAAGGTTCTCTCATCCGGATATGAGGAGAACAGCATCTATAACTTGAAGTCTTCCACCGCCCTCTCTACTCTTCTTCTTACCTCTCAGACACAGTCAGAATAGCCTACGCTTCTCACTCTCTTCAAAAGGACCATCCAAATGGTCCAAACTACTCCCTTTGGTCATGCAAAGCCAAATGCATCCTAGATATATTCCACTTGTGGGACTTCATCACCACCCCCTGTTAACCCATATGTTATCAGTCTGTCAACTCCTACTTGTGAGCTCCGTGTCGGAGTCTGATGGAAACAGAGGAGCTGTGATTGTTTTAGCTCAGTCTAGGTGTGTGCATTTCTTTTTCAGTGAGGTTTGGATGTGTTCACACTGGCACCAGCCAGCTGCATTTCTTTTTCAGTGGTTGGGCATCCTGTTTTCATGTCAAACAGTTGGCATCAGCCATCTGCATTTCTTTTTCAGTTGTTGGGCAGCCTGTTTTCATGCCAAACAGTAGGTGGCCTGTTCCAAATATTTGCACCACATTTTTGGCCAGTTTTGGAGGCTGGCCAGCCAGTTTTGGCTGGCTAAATGCATTAGAGTTTTTGTCCTAGGGCTGGTCAGCTATTTATAGCCCTTCCCCCCCCCCCCCCACAACCCAAAACACTTGATCATTCATCTTCTATAGGTTAAGCACACTCCGTCTCTGACATTCTTTGCCTCTGCTGCAGCCATCATCGTCAACCTGATCCAATGCCCTCATTAACACCTTGTCTTGCATGCAGGGACTAATCAATCTGCCATTGTATTCAGCCTTCCATTCAAATTCAATGCAGATAATCACTTCATTCTCTTCTCTTGTTGTCTCTCTCTTCTCTCTATGTTCATGGTTCTCTTCCATTGTGCACTCACATGGTATCATCACCTAAGTGAGGACGTGGAGGCTTCCACGAGAGGAGACCACATCTAGGTTGCTGTTTGGAGCAGATCTGTCATGAAGAACACGATCTTGCTGCTGTTTTCGGGCCTTCTACCAAGCGTGCAGGACATCCACAGTCTTCCTTTGTACTGTATACCTGATTCTCCCTTCGTCCAGGCATCGCAACGCCAAAACACAACTTTTCTAGTGTGATTGCAAGTCTATGACAGAGATGGAGTACCGTGATTCAATGCATTTGATGACTCCGATGAGAAAACCATATTTTCCTCTAAAGACACTGGTCTGAACTTCGCGAAGAATGACATGAAGGACAGAGATCAAAGCCTCGTTCCAAAAGGGAACATTGTTTTGATTGGTCTCAAACGTCAAAGCAGCTTTCTCCTCCTCCCTCTTCTTTACATGTCTCACATGATGGCACCTTCTGTACAGTTGCTAGTTCTTCTTTCCTTACCCAAAGGCGATCAACTTGATGAGTCGAACTACTCCCTTTGGTCCTACAAAATGGAGTGCATCCTTGATACCTTGATCTATGAAATTTCGTTTCTACTCCTAATCTTTGACCCGTGGAGGATCCCACTATTGATTCCACGAGGGACCAAGCAACTCTATGGGATCAGCTCCATTCTCAAGCTTAGTCCCTTCTCTTTATGATTCTACACAATGTTGTCCTTGTTAATGTATGCAAGTTACACATGGCAATAGAGATGTGGACGAAGCTTCTATCTACCATCAGAAGACCTTTGCCCACCGTATTACTCTTCAGAAGAAACTCAAAATGCTTTCCATTGATGACTCTCCTTCTATGAAGGATCACATCAACAAGATAGAGGACATGCAAGATGAGCTTGCATCCCTAGAACATATGATATCTTCAGAGGATATGGAATGGTTCTTCTTACCCAATTGCCATCTTCTGAGTACGATGTCTTCAACATTTGTCTACTTATCTCCAAGATACATGAGACTCTTCTTTAGGAGGAGTTAGCTCTACCTGTCTTGAAGCATGATAAGCAACTCAAAAAGATAGGTGCCAGTTGATCCGACTCTACCAAGGCCTTTACCGCATGTGTAGAAGGGGGAAGCAAGAAGGGGAACAAGAAGGCAAACAACAACAAGCAACAGGATGACAAGAAGGATTAGAAGAAGTCCAAGCCTAAGTGCCCACATTGTGGAAAGGGCACTCATCCAGATTCCAATGGAGAAGTGTTAGCAAGAGTATCCCCATTTGAAGCCAAAGGAAGGTTCGAAGGATTCGAAGGCCACCCCTACTACTACTGAGTCTATTTTTGTTCATTTGTTTGAGGTTGAGGATGCTAGCCTGCCTATGTTAGTCTTGTCAGTCTAATATCTCCTGGTTGTGAGCTCCTATTAGAGTCTGATACAAACATAGGAGCTCTAGCAATTTAGGTGCATTTTCTTTATTTGTCAGTTTCCTGTGTGCATGCCAAGGCCAATTTCTGCTCTCCATGGTCTACCTACCTTTGCTGAGCATTGTCATTGTCATCTAGATTTTTCCAAGGTCTCCCCTATTTTTTTGGCATTTTTCTCTTCAATGACCAGCATTTAATGCTGGTGCTGGTCAGCATTCATGACTCCTACAAGAGCAAGTCTGCCAGCTTTTTGGTGTTTTGGCTGTTTATAGACACACCCCCCACTTGGCAGACACACTCATTGCGCACTCTCACATGGTATCATCACCTAAGTGAGAACACAGTCGAGATGTCTTGCAAAAGAGTAGATTTTCATCACGAAAAAGCAGCCTAGATCTTCAAAACACAGATTTTCAGCCTGCATTTACAGCCTGTACATGTGGTCCACTAACCTTCCTGGTAGCTAGGCGACAACATCTAGGACCTAGCAGCAACATCCAAGCATCAAGTGGCCCCTATTTTCTGCATTTTGCAGCAAACAAATTTGTATTTTAAAGGCAGAAGCTTTCTGGCATAGGCGACAGCCTCCTAGTGGAGGCGACCACCTTCTAGTGGTAGACGATAGCCTTTCTTTGACAAATGGAGCTGTCTGGGTGATTGCAAGATCAAAGATGTCCTACCAGTACACACACTTTGATGACTCAAAGGAGGAGCTTCTTTCCAGACACACTTCTCAACAAAGACACGATTATCGCAATTATAGTTAGCGAGAGGAATCCCTGTTAACACCCATCCCTCTTCTATTCATCTATCACAAAAAGCTCCATTCTCAGTGAGGATGCCGTCCTTGATACCTTCGGTGCAGGTGCCTATCTTACCTTCATTACCCAAAGAAGACAAACTTGATGGTTCCAACTATTCATTGTGGTCGTGTAAGGTGGAGTGCATACTCAACACCTTTGATCTTTAGGCACTTGTTTCAAATTCCAGCCCCCGTCCTAAGGAGGATCCAATAGACGAGACTTCTATGGACCAAGCAACCTTGTGGGATCGGCACAACTCTCGAGCCTGATCCTTCTCTTTATGAGTTTGCAAGCTATCCTTGTGCATGTTCATGGATTTACACAGTCTTACATGGTCTTACATGGCTTGGACCCACCTAGTATTTACACAAGATGCGGTGACAGTGGAGGATGCTTCTATAGGTGCCGTCCTTTGGAGTAGATCCCACGAGGGTGTGCTTTACATACTCACAATCTTAGCCGCACGGTCTTCCACGAGCTTGGGCTGCTTTGGCATACTCGTTATGGTCACCTGATTTTTGACACTATACGACAAGCTTCTCAGAAGAAGATGGTGAAGGGACTTTTTGGTTTCCCTCCTATTCACACTTTATTCCCTGGCTGTTTGAGGGGCAAGCAACATAGGCAACCACATCCCAAGGTTGCCACTCAGAGGGCTTCTACCCTACTGAGTTGGTTTACACCGACCTTTGTGCACCTATGGGCATGGCCTCGCTTGGGAAGGCCAAGTACCTAATGTTGATTATAAACAACTTCAG
Source organism: Lygodium microphyllum (assembly GCF_053477565.2). NCBI lineage: Eukaryota > Viridiplantae > Streptophyta > Polypodiopsida > Schizaeales > Lygodiaceae > Lygodium > Lygodium microphyllum. Next base: position 30,468,932 of record NC_141138.1, on the reverse strand, counting down.
TTGTTACGTGTAGCCTTATTTTCTAGAGTACAAGAGCAAGGCATACTCCTGTTTCTGTGAGTGAAACGCGTTTTCCAAGACACACTAGTGTACGAGCAAATCGTGGTGCAAGTTTACTTTCAATCCTTTTTCTCAATTTTGCAGAAATCACCGCATCCGAGTGGAGTATACATATCCAAACACACCATCAAAGAATGGTGTGGTGGAGCATGCAAATTAAACCATGCTAGAGATAGCCTGATCAATATTAGAGCATCAATGTCTTCCTTATACCCTTTGGGGTGAGGTGGTGGCTACTATGGTTCACATCTGCAACCACTCCTCGACTTCTACGTTACAAGACATGACTCTTTACAAGGCTTTCTTTGGTCGAAAGCCCTTCTGTCTCACTTCCGCATCTTTCGATGTGAAGCATTTGTCCATGTGGACAAGAAGAAGAGGAAGACAAAGCTTGACTTGAAGTCCAAGAAGCTCATCTTCATGGGCTATAGCACTACCACGAAGGACTATCGCCTCTACGACCCGACGACACAGAAGCTTGAGGTGAGCAAGGATGTAATCTTCAACGAGGCTTCGACCTCCAAGGATCCTATTGATGGTTCTATTGCAGGTGATTCTTCGTCATCAAATAACCCTCCCCCACCCTCAGTTCCTCTACTTCCTTCCAAGTTGCCTCTTACCACCCCTTCTTCATCTTCGACTCCTCCCCCTCCTCCTTCTCTATCCTCTACACCAACTTCCTTACCACCTTTGACGGATGCAACTACTACTTCTTCATCGCATACTTCCACCCCTTCAACCTCCCCTCTGAAGTATTCTAGGGATGCTCAGTCGTTGTCAGAGAGGGAACCTTCTTCAAATGAGGAGGATTTACCTTCCGTTGGTGCGAGAGAGTCCCTTTCATAGCATTGAAGTACCAAAGGCTCCTTAGTCTCCCTCGCAACAAAATGAACCTATTAAAATTCCTCAATGGTACCGACAACTCATGCAAGATTTAGGTGTTTCTCACATTCCTACTTCTCCTATGGATCCACACAAATCAGCTTGCTTATAAGCCCAGTGGAATAGCTCACTTTGGGTAAACTATGCTCTTATGTCACAAATTCTTCATGCCAATGAGCCTACTACGATTGAGGAGGCTCTTGCACACAATATTGGGTGTCACACCATGTAGGAGGAGCTCAATTTTATTGAGCGTAATCAGACTTGGAAGTTTGTTTCGCATCCCTCCAAATGGAGGGTGATAGGTGTGAAGTGGGTTTATAAGACCAAGTACCTTGCAGATGGATCCTTGAACAAGCACAAAGCTAGGCTTGTTACCAAGGGTTTTGCTTAGAGGGCAGGTTTGGACTATTTTGAGACTTTTGCACCTACGGCTCAGATGTCTACTATTCGGGCTATCTTGGCTCTTGCCACCCACCACTGCTGGCTTGTTTATCACATGGACGTAAAGTTTGTCTTCTTGAATGGTGTCCTTGAGAAAAAGATTTATATTTTACAATCTCCAAGTTTTCTTGTGCAAGGAAAGGAGAACCATGTCTATGGATTGCGGAAGGCCCCCTATGGCTTGAAGCAAGCTCCTTGTGCTTGGTACTAGAGAATTAATCGATTCTTTCTGCAAAGTGGCTTCCATCGTTTAGTCTCTAATGTCACTATTGACATTAGTGGCCAATATATTGGTCTCGACCAAAATCTGACATTAGGTACCACCTAGTACATATCAGGCATAACTTATTACAACTATTGCCTTTGGCATCAACTAATATATTGAGGCCCTAGATCCCACACTGTGAAATAATTGATTTGCAACTCACATGTGCAAGTGATATTAGCACATTTCATTAACTTTTAATTAAATGCTGAGCAAAGCAATAAAAGTTCATGTCCTCGTGGCACTCACAATTTAATATGGCTGATTGTCGACCTATTTATTGCCCCATGGACCCAAAGTCCAAGCTTTTGGCAACTGGATCTCCCCTTCCAGATGCCACCCGTTATAGCTATTTTGTTGGCTCTCTCATTTGGCTTATTCACACTCGGCCAGATATTTCTTTTGTTGTGGCATTGTTGGCTTCTTTCATGAAGACCCCCACTCATCAGGAGCATTGGAAAACAAAGGGACTCGATCCGGAGAGGGGTTTACTCTCTCTGATTGGAGTGATTCTAAAAATCAGAGATTCTAACTGGGCAAGTGATGTGGATTCACGAGTCCACTACAGGTTATCCCTCCTCCCTTGGATCGAGAGTTATCTCATGGAGCCGGTAAGCAACAACCTACTGTGGCCCTTTTTTCTATAGAGGCACAGTATTAAGCATTATGTTCTACAACTCTAGAGGTGATTTGGCTTTGTGAGGATGGATATGGAAGCTCTCAGCTCTGAGTACACAGTAGAGAGTGAGAGAGTGAAAACACAGCATGACTCACGATGCAATTCCAAAGTGTGTAATGAAAAGTACAAAGTACAACCCTTAGACCTTAGGGTTGTTAATGTGCGTTCACACTTGAAAGGTGTAAAACATAATAAGTGACCGAACTGTGTAACATAAACACATAAAATAGAAAATAATGTAACTGGGGGAAAAAACTGTTGAGAATCCCTTCACTGGCAATTTGCATTTTTGCGTTTCTGCATTTTGCGTTTAGGGTTTGCAGCCCCAAAAAGGAGCGCCATCCTAGACTGACTCTGCCTATTTATAGGTCACTCTCTCAAGTTATTCTACACGGCTCCAACCTCTCCACTACACTCACATCCCTTCAGGAGGACATTGCGCTTCGTGGTTCGTGGTTATCTTCATCATCTTCCTTGTGCTACGGCACCCTTGTTCTCTTGTATCACTTTCACTCCATGATTCAGATCTTCATCATTCCATTCATCACAATTTCTTCTCTCTTCTCTTCTCTTCTCCATGTTTATTGAGTTCACTCCGTGTTCCTCCCCGCAAACCCTATTGTCTCGCTGGTACGTCATCTTTTGGTAAAAACCTCTCATAAGGAGAATTAAAAGTGCCCTAGTGTCCTACTGTGGATCACTGACACTCCTTTGTAAGAGTAGGTGTGAGTCAAACCCAGCAAAACCCCCTAGAGTGAAAAGTGATCAGCATACAAGGATCATCCACCAAAGGAGATGAAATTTAAAGCAATGCGAAATGCTTCAAATTTTTTGTAAGGAAGAGCTTTGGTGAAGATGTCTGAAACTTCGTTCTTGGAATGGGTGGTGATAATTTGATTTAAGAGTTAATTACAGCAATAAATAATTGCATATAAAATGAAATACACACTTTACCATAACATTCTAGGATAGTAGACACCCTGTTGACCCCAAAATTAGCACCCCTTGTGGTATTTCTTTAGCTTTCATTCAATTGGAAGGAGTACAACTTGAGATTCTTCAATCTCCTCCTGCTAACCAATTGCTCTTGCTGTCATAAATGACCAGCAAGCCTTTTGGGTCATTTACCCCTTGATTCTCCTAGGACTTCTTCTCCAATTTGACCCTTGGCTGGCCAAATGCTGCCCCAAATCAATTTGGGATGGGCTGGCTCCTGAAATCCCTTGACAATCTTCAATTATCAGCTACTGATTTCAGTCCCTTGAGCCTTCAATCTCTGGCACGGATCCCAAGGTGGCTGCTAAACCCTAATTTCTGGTGTAAATTAGGATTTACTGCAGAAATTACAGATCAGCCCACAAAAAATGGCTGAAATCTCATCCAAATGGCTAAGAATTGCTGAGAATGGCTGAGCATAGACTGAAGGAGATGAGAGAATGCTGTAAAGAGAGAAAATTTTAAGATTTTTCACGAAAAACTGATCAAAATCAGCTGCTACCCTGCTGTACAGCCCCAAACGGATACACCAACAACAATAGGAGCATCAGAGACTGTGATCTTCAGGAGAAAGTGCATCAGCAGCAATTGCCAACTTCCCAAGGTCAAGAATATGCAATCTCCATCACCAAAATGGTCTCCAATGGCTAGGAAATGGCCCCAAAAGCTGGCAGCCACAGTCCAACAGCTCTTTCCAACATCTCCAAAATGAAAAAACGAGATTTCCCTCTCCCTTCAGCCCTACTTAGCCTTTCCCCCACTTGCATGGAAAAGTTTTGCCAAGTGGCAGCTTTCTTAATCCATTTTCAGCAATTTCCAGCCATTTAATTAATTTTTAGAATTAATTAATTCTGAAAATTAATTCAGCCCTTAATCCATGCCCAAAAAATTGACCTTGCCCATCCAAAAATTAATTGGCTAGGCCATTTGCAACCCAAAGTGGTCCCATGCACTAATTGACCCTTGGACAAGCATTAATCCATTAATTAATGCCTAATCCCTAGTGTCACCACCCACTGATACTTAATGGCCAATTAATGGTCCTAGGGGCAAACTGACACCAAAATTCACTTAGAATCTAACAAGTCTAACTTGTTACAACTTTTGCCTTTGATACCCATCTTTTTCACAGGGTCCTTGGGCCTTCAACTGTGAAAAAGTAGCTTGCACCTCACATGTGCAACACATGTACATCTTCTAATTGCACATTTGATTAATCCTTTAATCAAATGTCAATTAAACATAAGCAAAGCATCAAATTTTCACATCCTTGTGACAATGTCTACCACATTGTTGGTGGTAGGACAGTAGACAAGGCTAATATCTCCTGCATATAGCCTCTCTGACAAAGTGATAGTGGATCTCTATGTGTTTCGTGCGTACATGAAACACTAGGTTCCATACCACTGCAATGGCATCCTTATTGTCAGTACACAAAGAAGTAGGCTCCTTGACAAATACATCAAGATCAGCCAACAAACATCTCAGCCATACACATTCAACTATAGTAGTGAAAGTTGCCTTGTATTCAGCTTCACAAGACAATATGGCAACAGTGGATTGTTTCTAGCTAAGCCAAGAGATGCAAGATAAGCCAAGAAAGAAATAGTTTCCACTCGGAGTGACGTAAATCAAAATCATCAGTCCAATCTAAATCACTGTAAGCATGTAATTGCAATGATCCCCCCTTGGCATAAAGCATAGTACTCTACAAGTAGCAAAAAACAAGCTTCACAACTTTCCAATGTGATATGTGTGGCCTTTACATATATTTGCTCAGGGTTAAAACTACAAATAGAATGTCCGACCTTTAAATAAGACATCGAACTATTGGAGCATATGTATGAATGTCAAACAAATCACTGTCATCAACAAAGATAACTTGAGTCCTCTCCATCGGTGTGCTAACTGGCTTACAATCCTAAAAGCCAAACCTCTCAAGGAGTTTACCAATATATCTAGACTGAGATAATTCAATGCCTTTGGCATCAAGATAAACTAAATGCCCAAATAGTAATGCAAAGGCCCCAAATTTGACATTTCAAAGATTTGCTGTAAATTTTTCTTAAATGCTGAAATTTGATCAGCATGCGTCCCTATGAGCGGAAGATCATTTGTATAAAGATAAATGACCAGGAAGGATCCCCCCTCTTTGCATACATAAAGAGTAGACTCTAATGGGTTGTTAATGAATCCTTGGCTGAGTAAAAAGGTATCAATTTTTGCATACCAAGCTCATGGAGCTTGCTTTAAACCATACAAAGCCTCTTTCAGCTTGCATACGAAGTGTTCAGATCCGTCAACTGCAAAACCAATGGGCTGCTATACATACACTTCTTCTTGAAGTTCCCCATGTAAAAATGTAGTTTTAATATCAAGCTGGTACACAATCCAACCATGATAGGCAGCTAAAGCAACCATACACTAAATGGTGATCATACAAGATGTAGGGGCAAATGTCTCCTCATAATCAATGCCCTTCTTTTGCGCATAGCCTTTTGCCACAAGCCTTGCTTTATACTTGTCAATGGATCCATCCACTTTTCTTTTCAACTTATAGACTCATTTTGTGCCAATGGCTTTCTTTCCAATAGGCAATATCACCAAATCCCATGTTTGATTCTTTATGATAGAATCAAATTCAGCTTGCATTGCTACCATCCAATGCACACTCTGTTGTGCATCCTCAAAACAATCTGACTCCTTATCATCAAGTGTGTGTGCTGCCATAACAAACTCCATTGTATTAGCATGATCATACAAACGTGCTTGTCTTCTAGTACAACCAACAATAGGGGCATTCAAATGACTATCTTTCATAGTCAACAAGTACCATCTAGGCATTTACCTAGCTTCTTAATTGTGTACATGCTCCTGATGAACCTCAAATTCAGCAAGGCTAAATTTCTGCATTACTTAATGGAGCAGCTGGCTGAACATTTTGTTCATTTACTAAAACTCAAGGTGTATCACCAAAAGAAATGGGTAGCAGCCCTTCAAACACATCATTTGCAGCCAGATATGTATCAAAACCAACAAGGGATAATTATGATTTTTCATCAAAAATCACGTCCCTACTGACAAAGACTTTATTGAAAACAAGATCATACAGTCTGTATCCCTTGCTCTCAATACTTTGCAAATATGAGCATATGTAAGACACCCAAAAGTACGAAAGTGGCCAACCAAAGGTTTCTGGCTGTTCCAAGCCTCAAAAGGCATGACATTTTTCAATGCCTTTGTAGGGCACCTGTTCAAAATGTGATAAGCACACATAACTACTTCAATCCAAAAACCATATGGCAATTTGTTAGCTTTCAGTATACATGTTGCCATCTCTATGAGTGACTGAATCTCCCTTTTTGCAAACCCATTGTGATGTGGAGTGTATGCAGTAGTATACTAATGGCCAATGCCTTTCTACTTCAAAAAATTATTAAGTAAATAATGTATTCTTCCCCTTGGTCAGAACAAAGAGTCTTAATCCTGTAGCCAAATTGATTTTTAGCAAGTGCAACAAAGTTAAAAATGCATAATACACCTTTAACTTTTTCACCAATGAGTAGACCCAACAAAAATAAGTAAAGTCATCAATGAAGATAACAAAGTAATAACATCCACCCAATGACTTTTTCCGCATAGGTCCACATACATCCAAATGCACAATCTGTAATCTAGCTGTTGCCTTAAAAGCAACATCATGAGGAAACAAGAATCGATGCATTTTTCCCAAAATACATCCCTCACAAATACTCAAGAGGTCTCTCCAAGAGAGGTAAGCAATCTAGCATCTACGTACATTGCATAAGTATCAAATTACCATACTTGACATGCCCCATACAAGCATGCCATAACTCTGCCTATGACATAATAGGAGTAAGAGTAGATGCTAAATAGACTGAGTGATTAATCGAATAGGCATCTAACTCATAGAGTCCATGACATAATGTGCCACTCAATACCAAAGTCAAGAATTCTTTATCCCTGGCCATGCATTTGTCATCATCAAATATAACCTATATGCCACATTTTGCTAAAGAAGAAATGGACAACAAATTCTTCATTATCCCTAGCACATGTAATGCATCCTGTAAACAAAGAGTAGAGCCATCAACAACTTTCAAGACAATCTTCCCAATACCTCTAACACGGAAAGATGCATTGTTGGCACATTCCACAGACTTGCCAACAAAAGCTACAATAACAGAGAAAAACAAATTCATGCCGGATGTAATGTGCTTAAAAGCACCACTGTCAAAGAACCATATGCTAGCATCCTCAATAGAGCTAAATGCTCTATCAGCCCAAAAAGAGTCATAATTGCAAGTGTAAAAAAAGTAGTCACGCTCTACAACAAAAGACGCGAACTCTGTAGCAATAGAAGGTGCATAGAAAACAGACATCCTTGACTTCTTCTTCTCCTTGGCAATATACTTCTTACATTCTGTAATGTAGTGACCTAGCTTCTTACAATAATGGCACTTTCCCTTTTTGGCTTGCGTGCCCCCCTATTTCTTGTTGCTCTGTGAAGTATTTGAACTTCCAGAACTCTGCGGAGTGTTTCTAGACTAGCTGCCCTTTCCCTTCTATCTCGCCATAAAAGCCTATTCAAGGCTACAACATCCATCCCACTGTTCTTTCTTGTTTGGTCTTCTTCTAGGAGAAAACTAACCAACTAAAGAAAAATAAGTGGCTATGGAGAAATTCTCATGGTGAGATTTGAGGCCGTGTGAAAGGCCAAATAAGAGGATGGCAAAGAATTCAAAGTAGTAGGATCATTTGTGCATCAGAATAATACTCATCTACATTCATTAACTACTCACGTAAATCTTGAATTTTGTTAAGATAATCCGACATGGCATCACCTTCATCCACCTTCACATTCTCAAGCTCTTTTTTCAAGAAAGAGATGAGTGTCTTATTTTCTCCAACAAACATCTGCTCAAGTGTGAGCCATGCTTCTCGTGAAAAAGCAGTAAATCGTATATGCGGGATTATAGACCCTTGAACTACCAATGCAATCAGTGGCAATGATTGAGCATCCCGTGTGTCCCAAGTCTTTTATGCTACTGATCTTTGGGGTAGTGGCTAAGCTGGAGCGAGCCTTTGACAACATTCTCCTGAGGGAGGTGTTGTAGGAGCCACAACTCCGGGACGGACTTCCTCACCACTAACATAATCCCAAAGATTTTTTGCAATCAGCACATTCTTCATCTTGAAGGACCATAGAGAACAATTATTGCCATCCAATCTATCCTCCTTGGATACATATGTGAATACATCATTTTGTCCTTGATTGGCCATGGTAAATGTCACTTGTTCAAAGAACACAAAAGCAAGAACCAAAGCTGGAACAACCTGAAAATCTGCAAATTTCCAGAAATTACAGCATGCACCAAGCTGTAATTAGCAAATCTATGTCACACTTTATCACAACTGTCCAATGTACATGCTGTCCAATGCACAAATAGTACTTAGCAGCACAACCAATGCAAAAGCGCCAAAATTTTGTTGTCGAAAATACACAATTTCAGTCTATACATGTGCCAATGTCCACCAAGCATGCAAAAGCCCCAAATTCTTTGACCCAAATCCCAAGAAATTTCTGCAATGTGTGTGTCCAAGGCACGTCCAGAAGCAAAAATGTACTCCTCGGGCAAAACCCTTGCTGTAATTCAAATTTTTGAATAAAAAATGAGTAAATGTCTCTTTTGCCTCTAATGTTGGCTGCAAGAGCCGACAAGCCTAGTGGAGCAAAAGGCATTGACACTAGCAGAGGTAATGAGTAGTTGGAGGAGGCGCTGGACTATACGGGCAGCAGCAAGGTGGTGAACAGCTGATTGACTGGGAGGAGCTGAAGCTGGAGCTAACTGAGATTACAGAGAGGTTGGGATAGACCGTGCAAGCCCACAGCTCTGATACCAAATGTGAGGATGGAGATGGAAGCTCTCAACTGAGTGTACACAGTTTATAGTAGAGAGTGAGAGAGAGTGAAGACACAGCATGACTCTCAATGCAATTCCAAATTGTGTAATGAAAGTACAAAGTACAACCCTTAGAGCTTAGGGTTGTTAATGTGCGTTCATACCCGAAAGGTGTAAAAAACGATAAGTGACCGAATTGTGTAACATAAACACATAAAATAGAAAATAGGGAAAAAACCCCTCATAAAGAGAGCAAAGTACCCCAGTGTCCAACTACGGATCACCAATACTCCTCTATAAGCATAGGCATGAGTCAAATCCAACAAGCTTCGCCGCATGTTGGCAGAGATTGCCTTTCCTCAGCTTGGACCTACGGAGCTGCATGTGGACAATCAAAGTGTTGTAGCTCTAGCAAAGAACCCTATGTTTCATGCTCGCATGAAGCACATCGAGGTTCAAAATCACTACGTCTGAGAACAGATCGTGGATTCTGAGTTAGCGATGGCCTACTGTCCCATAAAGTGGACAGATCGCTACACAAAGCCTTGGCCCCAAGCTTCTATGCTTCATCACACTCTTGGTTGTGAGCCCCTATCAAAGTTTGACGAAGACATAGGAGCTCTGTTGGGTATTTGACTCACGCCTCACTTACGCCTACGCTCATATGGGAGTGTCGGTGATCAGTAGGACACTGGGGCACTTTTTACTCTAGGTATGAGAGGTTTTTTCCCCCAGACTTATAGTCTTATTGTCGTATGTGCTTATGTGCTTATGTTACACACTTATGGGCACTTAGTGTGTGTCGGATGTGAACACCCCCTACAACCCTAAGGTTTAAGGGTTGTACTTTGTACTTTCTTGTTACACTCTTTTTCAATCTATTGGATTGGGTGTCGAGCTTCACTCTGTCTCTCTCACTCTCACAATGTCTATTGTACTCTCAGCTGCATTTCGATCCTATCACCATCTTTACAAGCTCTAGATGTTTAGGTGCATTTTCTTTATTTATCGGCTTCCTAGGTGCATTCCTAGGCCAGTTTCTGCTTTTCACAATTTGCCTACACTTGCCGGACATTGTCATTGTCATTTATGATTTGGGATTTTTTTTAGGTCTCCCCTATTTTTTTGGCATTTTTCTCTTCAATGACCAGCATTTAATGCTGGTTGGCTAGCATTTATGTCCCGTACAGGAGCAAGCAGCCAATTTTTTGGTGTTTTGGCTATTTATAGCCGCACCCCCCACTTGGCAAACACATACACTCTTCAATCTTCAATCTTCCATTTGCAAGTGCACACTCCAACTCTCCATGCTTGGTACTACCATTGTCATCAGCCTAATCTGGTGCCCTCACTGATGCTTTGGGCTGAATGCAGGGAATGATCAGTCCATCCCCATTGTATCAACATTCTCCTTCATTCAGTGCAGTATCCTTCCTTCGTCTTCTGCTTCCTCTTTCTCTCTCTCTCTGTGCTTCTCTCTATGTTTGTGTTTCTCTTCCATTGCACACTCTCACACAGGATACAACACTTGCTTCTTCCACTAAGAAGAAGCCATAGCTTGTTGGCACTGGGACCTCTTTACATATGCCCTACCAACAAGATTGGCTTCAAGATCTTCATACCAAAGGAGGTTCCATCATCATTGCTGACAACTCTTCCATACTGATATGTGGAGTAGGGACTATTTCACTTTTGCAAGATAGACAGGTTTCATCCGTCAAAGTTCTTTATGTATCCAATTATACCCAATTAAGGTTTTAACCTTCTTTTTGTCCATGGTTTGGCATAGCCAGATACTTGTGTGGTCTTCACCCAAGATGTTTTGACTATTGAGGATTCTTCTACATGTTCTATTCTTGGAAAAAGTACCTAAGAGGGTGGGCTTTACAAGCTTACCACCCTTGCTGCACGGATTTCCCACAAGCTTGGGCTACATTGGCATACTCATTAAGGGAAATTAAATTTTGCCTCCATCAAATAAGCTTCTTAAAAGAAGTTAAGTGGAGGAACTTCTAAATCGTGATTCTCGAAGGGCTTCTACTCCACTTAAGTTGGTGCATACTAACTTGTGCAAACCTATGGGCATAGCCTTAATTGCAAAGGCCAAATATCTAATGATTATTACGGATGATTTTAGCAAATACATGTGGCCATATTTTCTAGGATACAAGAGTGGGACATACTCCAACTTTTGTGATTGGAAGGTGTTTGCTAAAACACAAACTTCTTTCAAGGTTTGTGGTGTAAGAGGAGATCATGGTGGAGAATTTTGCTCCAAGGCTTTTGATAGGTTTTACAAAGAGCACGGCATTCAAATAGAGTACTCTCATCTGAACACACCATTCGAGAATGAGTGTGGTGGAGCTCACCCAACAAGACCATGCTAGAGATGGCACGTTCGATATTGGAGCATTACGGTCATCCTCATTCCCTTTGGAGTGAGACAGTTGCTACAATGGTGCATATCTACAACAGGTCTTCAATTTCCACATTACAAGACAAGACTCCCTATAAGGCTTTCTTTGGGAAGAAGCCTTCCCTGACTCATTTTCGCATCTTTGGGTGTGATACTTATATCCATGTGGACAAGCCTTAAGGAGAAGCAGGGTAAGGTCGACCCCAAGTTAAAGAAGTTTATCTTCATTGGTTATAGCATGACTATGAAGGCCTACAAGCTCTATGACCCAACAAAAAGAAAGATTGAGGAGAGTAGGGATGTGGTATTTGATGAGATTCCGATCTTCGTATTCTGATTGATGGTACTTCTATTGCAGGTGATTCTTCGTCATCGATGAGAGATTAATCTCCCTCCCCTCTCCAAAACATCAGCCCATCCCCTTCCTTTCAAGTTACCCTTGAGCTCCCCTCCTTTGTCTCCAACATCTCCCCTAGCATCATCTCCTTCCCCTTCAACTCCCCTTCCACCAATGATGGTTTCTTCTACTCCTCATCAAGTATTTCTACTCCTTCCCCATCTTGTTACATTAATAAATGTAACTTATTGGGAAACAAGCGCGAGAGATGACCGTCCGAGGCCTTGGGCGCGGAAGCGTGGGACCAAGACTGAGAGAGAGAGAGAACGCAGAGAGAAGAGAGAGAAAGAGACAGTGGAAGATGAAGATCTGCTGTATAAAGTGTGTTGTATACAAAGATATGTAGATATGTACACGAGCGCAGTGCACGGGACTGCGTGTCTCTACCTCGACAATGCAACCTGCTGTTCACCTCGAAGTCCGCTACAGTCTGCACGATCTCCAACCTAAAATCTGCAAACAGAGATGTAATCTGCACGAGCCTCCAGCCTGAAACCTATGATCAAAGATGGGAGAGACTGCAGAACAATGGCTATATATAACCAGCATAAAATCGCCCAGTAAATGCAGGTCGGCTGCATGTCCAGGTACAGGTCGGACTGCCACCGACTCGCTGCCGACAGGATCTGATCGCTAACACCCCCTCTCAGAGCCTGGGCGGGGTAGAAGCCTGAGGGATATGGCATCTCTCCGAAGTAGAGCCCGAGGAAGCGCCTTCGTAAACAAATCTGCAAGATTGTCCTCCGTCCAGCAATACTCCACAGCAATGGTCTCATCCAGAAGCTTCTCTCTAATAAAGTGGTACTGGATTTCTATGTGCTTCATCCAGGCACGGAAAACAGGATTCCGTGCCAAGGCAATGCAACTCTCATTGTCGCATTGCAGCAAAGTAGGACGAGTCTGGGGGCAGCCAAGCTCCTCCAACAATCTCCGAAGCCACACAACCTCACATGTAGTGGAAGATCTGGCCCGATACTCCGCCTCAGTAGACGAAAGGGCTACCGTGGGTTGCTTCTTGCTACTCCATGAGATAATACCTGCACCCAAGGTAAAACAGTAACCTGTTGTAGACCGCCAATGGTCCACATCACCAGCCCAATTCGAGTCGCTCCAACCTGCAAGTACAAGATCTAAACCACCTGTGCCTGCTGGATAATGAATCCCTAAATCAGATGTCCCCCTCAAATACCAAAGTATCCGCTGGGCAGCCTACCAATGCACCGTCTAAGGTTCACTCATGAACCCTGCCAAGAGACCAATAGCAAAACAAAGATCAACACGAGTGTTAAGGAGCCAAATCAATGATCCAATCAACTGACGATAGCAGGAAGCATCCGCCATGGGAGAAGCTAAATGTGAAGTGGCCTTCCAGTTCAGATCCATAGGAGTAGAAATGGTCCGACAATCCTCCATCGCAAAAGAAACCAAGAGCTCCTGTACATATCGCTGCTGAGAGACGAAAATCCCCCTCTAAGACTGATAAATCTCATGGCCCAAGAAGAAATGGAGTAGACCCAAATCCGTCATCTCGAACGTCTGATGTAAAGCTGCCTTCATCTCTTTGACCTTCTGTGCATAATCACCTGTGACAATCAAATCATCAACATACAACACAAAAAGCACACAACCAGCCTCAGGAGTGTGTACATAAAGCTACGGATGGGCCTTGAAATGCCAATATCCCAACTGTGACTGAAGGAACGAATCAATCTTCTCGTTCCATGCACGCGGAGCCTGCTTGAGGCCATACAAGGCCTTCTTCAACCTATAGACTTTCCCATCTGAAGATCCAAAGCCAGGAGGCTGCTCGACATAGATCTCCTCCTTCAAATCACCATTGAGGAAGGCCGACTTCACATCCAACTGGTAGACAGGCCATCTCCTATGGCCAGTCAAGGCAAGAACAGCTCGAATAGTCGCCATACGAGCAGTGGGGACAAAAGTATCATGACAATCAATCCCTGGGCGCTGTATAAAACCCTTAGCAACAAGGCGAGCCTTGTGCTTGTCCCAAGAACCATCGCTAAGGTACTTGGTCTTGAAGACCCATTTGACGCCAATCACCTTCTTATTCGGGGGGTGAGGCACGAGATACCAAGTGCCATTCCTCTCAATAGCCTCCAACTCGGCTTCCATAGCTTTCTTCCATGGTGCGGACTATAAAGCCTCCTTCACGGAGGTGGGCTCTCGATCCTGCATAACACGGGTCATCAAACAATAGTTAGAGCAAACAAGCTCCGTAGAATGTGCTTGGTGCCTCCGTGACCGCCACGGACCATCCTACGGTCCCCACTCCTAAGGGACCCCCTCGATCCCTGAATCACGGAGTGTGCCACGGGCCCAACGAGGAGCAGGCCGAACCTCTCCTCATCTCTCTCCATCAACTGAAGACTCTGGGATATCCACCGGTGGTAACTCCTCAGGGGAGACCGGTAGAACAGCAGACTCTGTATCGGAAACAGAATCGGAATCAAAAGGCGTTGGCTCCAAAGGAACTATCTCGGGAGCCCAACTCTCCCCTAGATCTCCAAGAACGGGATACTCCTCACCCGCTGCTATGGCCGGAACCTCCACGAACCGCACATCTCAATTGGTGTACACATCCCGCTTGACGAGATCATACAAACGATAGCCTTGGGACTGAGAGCTGTAGCCAATAAATACCTATCTTCGGAAAGCTCCTTCAAATTTATCACGATGATTCTTGGGAATGTGAACATAGACATCACACCCAAAAACCCTAAAATAAGAAACATCGAGCTTAGTCCCAAAGTAAGCCTCAAAAGATGTCATCCCATCAACGGCCGAAGTGGGGGATCGGTTAAGGATATAAACTGCAGTAGCAACAGCCTCGGCCCACAGAAACTGAGGTGTCTGTCGGTGCTCCATCATGGTGCGCGCCATCTCGATCACACTTCGGTTTTTCCGTTCAAGAATGTCATTTTCTTGAGGAGTGTTGGTATTAGCAAACTCCTGGTGAATACCTTTATCTGCACAAAAACGGGTAAACTCATTAGAAACAAATTCACCACCCTTGTCAGATCGCAAGGTCTTCAATCGCCGGCCTGATCGATTCTCCTCAAAGAGAAGCCAATCCTTGAAGTGGGAGAAAGCTTTTGACTTCAACGCCAAGAAATAGGCCCAAGTCATCCGGCCGTAGTCATCTACGATCAACATGAAGTAGGAGCTTCCTCTCAAGGACTCGTTTCTCATAGGGCCACAAAGATCCATAGATACAAGCTCCAGCCGGTGAAGTAGACCACCGCGAAGCTTTGTGGGGAATCGCATCCCTATGCTGTTTCCCACGAATGCAGGAGACGCATAGCTGCTGGCTCACCACTATGTCTGGCAACCCTCAAACAAGCTGTCCACGTGACGCCCTCCGAAGATAATCATAGTTGAGGTGACCAAACCGAGCATGCCAAAGCTCTGACTATGTCAGAGAGGTAAGAAGAAGAGTAGGGAGGGCAGTAAAAGACGTCAATTTGTAGATGCCGTTCTCCTCATATCCTGATGAGAGAACCTTCCTTGACCCACGATCAAGGACTCGCACCGAATCACTGTCAAACCACCAAAAGTCCAAGTGAACAAATCTTATGAACCGAAAGTAGATGATACCCTAAACCTGGCACATGCAAGACCTCTAAGGTATGGGTACCACCACGTCCATCTGGAATAAGCTGCATCTCACCCTGTCCTGCAATAGACACCGAAGAGCTATCTCCAATGAGAATCTGCCCACACGAAGCTCGCAACTGGGCAACACCAACTGGTGAAGGAGTCATGTATCGGGAGGCACCACTGTCAACGATGCACTCTCAAGCTTGGGGAGCTGTCATCGCAGCATCAGAAGCATTCGGTGTAGAGTCCTCAATGACATCTAGATAAAGAAATGCAGCTGATGAGGGTGCAGCCACCGCTCCAGAATCCTTCGTGTCCTTCTTGTGGGTGTACTTCTTGTCTTTGTCAGGGCAATCCTTCTTCCAATGGCTAGTCTTGCCACAAATATGGCATGTGGATTCTTTGTCCTTGTCTTTCTTTGACTTGTCCTCCTTCTTCTTCTTTTGGTCCTTCCCCTTCTTCTGAGAGGCTTGACCTGTCAAGGCTTCCAACTTGGAAGAATGTTGTCCCTTCAGTTGTTTCTCTTGGTCCAAGACCATAGGAACCAGCTCTTCCCACCGAAGAGTAGACTCACGCCCCGAAGCAATAAGGGCGGAGTAGAAAGCACCGAATCGTAGCGGCAACTGGGACAAAAGTGTGATCGCCATGTCTTCGGAGGAAATCGACTTCCCTGCATTCTGAACCTGCATCTGAAGCTGTCTAAGCTTGTTGATGTACTCCCGCAACGAGAAGACTTGTTTACGGACAAGGTCCGCATCTGCACCTCCAAAGAAACCCGCTTCATAAGGGTCATCCGGTTATACATTTGGTCAAGCTCCAGCCATATCTCCCGAGCCACCGTCAAGTGCTCAATGTGGGCTATCACGGCTGTAGTACAAGACAGAAAAAGAAAAGAACGAATCCGGGCATTCAGTTTGTCCCAGTGAAACTGTGCCTTGACCAACTTCGCACGAGCATCGGAAGAGACCGAGATCCTAGGGAACTGTGAGAGTGCGCTGCGGAAGAGGAAATACGAACACGGAGGGAGAGAGAGAGAAAGCAGAAAATAAGGAAGAGAAATCTGCACTGGCTGAAATGAATGCTGAATACACTGAAATGGACTGATCAGTCCCTGCACGCAGCCCACAGCGTCAGTGAGGGCACCAAATCAGGCTGATGATGATGGCAGCACCACCCGGGGGAGGAGTGTCGGAATCTGCAAGAAGACAAGTGATCAAGTGGGGAGGGGGGCTGCCAATAAATAGGCAACGGACAAACCCTAACCCTAACCCTAAAATGGGCGCAAACCCTAAAATGGGCGCAAACCCTAAAAGTGCCCTAAAATGGGCGCCCCACCACAGTGACCAAAAAGTGGCCGGGCAGCCAGTGGCTGCCCACTAAAAGAGGCCAAAAAGAAATACACAACCTAAGACAGCCAATCGAGAGTGACTAGCCTCCCCCATCATAACACATGACAGACATGTCAGAGCTCCTAATGTCCTTGTCTGACTCAGACTGAGGCTCACAGGCAGGAGATGACAAGGCATGACAAACATGACTGCTAACACCCCCTCTCAGATCCTGGATGTGGCTGAAGGCCAAGGGAGAAATAGATCCTGGGGTGGCAAGAGGAATGCCAAGGTCGATGAAGTCCGTCGATATAGACTGCCGCTGAAGGAGCTCCTCACGATCCTGGGAATCCCCCTCTAAAACACTAGGGGCCAGGGAATCCACAGCCGCATCACCAAGATCGTCCCCCTCTGAAAGGGATGGGGGGTACGAGGGAACCACCGGAGGAGAAGGTGGGGGATGGGAAGGAACCTGTGGAATAGAAGGTGCACAAGCGGGAACGGGTATAGCAATAGACTGCCGCGGAGGACCCTGCATCAAAGAAGGGGAATGGAGCCTGTAAAGCCCGCTCTCCTGCCAACCTGTAGATAAGACAGCTCCTGTAGAAGAATCCTCAATAACAACGGCATGCTCGGTGAAGATCACTCATATGCCAAGCCTCGTAAGGCCATAAACTGAGAGGAGGGGAAGGCCCAAATCCGGAACATGTAGGGCCTGGGAAAAGGAGCTCGAAGGTCAATCGATAAACAAAGGCAATGTGCCAACACCACTAACAGGCACTGATAAAATGTCACCAACAGTGACTGAACCCTCTAATGGACGGAGATCCTGTAACAAATCACCTCGGGGAGTCGTATGACTCGAAGCACCACTGTCCACTAACCAAGGCTGCGCAGAAGACATTGCAGCCACGGAAGAAGAATCCTCCTCCAAAGCATGGATATGAAGGAACACTGACTCATGGGTAACAGCTGGTGTAGAGGTAGAAGAAGGCTCCGATGTAGATCCACCCTTCGCTCCCGGACGAAGGTGAGGGTACTTCTTCCAGCATTTCTCCTCGGGATGTGTCCCTTTCCCACAATGTGGGCACTTCGGTCTCTCTGAATCTGAGTCAGAGCCTGAAGAACTGTCCTTCTGCTTAGCCTTTGACTTCTTCTTCTTCTTCTGTCCTCCCGAACCTGCAACAAAGGCTCTAATGGAGTCGGATCCACTAGCACTAACCTCTCTGAGTCGCTCATCATGCTCCAAGACAAGCGGGGATAGCTCCTCCCATAGAAGCTTCTCACGGGTCCTCGATGTAAGAAGGCTGGTATAGAAGACATCAAACCGAGGCGAGGGCAGCTGAGTCAAAAGAATCATCGCCATATCCTCAGACGATATCATACGACCGAGGGATGCAAACTCATCCCTCATATCCTGTAATCTATTGATGTGGTCCTTCATGGAAGGACTATCATCAATAGCGAGCATCCGCAACTTCTTTTCAAGAGATATCCGATGGGCAAACGTCTTCTGTTGATAGAGAGACACGAGCTTTCTCCACACATCCGCTGCAGTCTTCAACCTGTGAACATGAACAAGGACAGAATCCTGCAAACTCAGAAAGAGGAAAGATCGGGCTCTAGAATTGAGCCGATCCCATAAGGCTGCGCAATCCATAGATGTCCCATCTGCGGGATCCACCATAGGCCGGGGAATAGGAACAGAAACAAGCTCCCAAAGATCGAAGGAGTCCAAGATACACTCCACCTTGCAGGACCATAAAGAAAAGTTGGAGCCATCCAACCGGTCCTCTTTGGGCAGCTGAGGAAGTACGGGTACCTGTACAGGGGGTACGAAAGGCTGCATTGTCGGCCCACTGGAAGGGGATCGCCGAGATACATGAATAGAAGGGGGACGGGAACGAGGAATAGACTCCGTAGGACGATCCTCGCGATAGAAATCACGCCTCCGTTCAGATGAGTGTTGAGACAAAAGTTCGTCATCTGAATCATCAAAACCTGTAGACTGATGATAAGACATTTTCCAATCTGCAAAATACCAAACACCAAAGAAAACTGTGCCGATGCCGAAGAATAACCACCAGATGGGTCACCAACCACCAGAAGAACCACCAAACTCCAGGAAATCAGGTCGCCTATCACCAGGAGGTGAAAACACAGCTGTGTAGGGCACAAAATCCGGAGGGAAAGTTGCCAGGCACCAAAACACAGCCCAGAAAAGAAGCGCTAGCTGGAGATGAGCCGCCAGGAGGGAAAACGACCACCTTGGATGCAAAACGCAGCCTGTAGGGGAGTCGCCCAGCTGAAGAGAAGGCCGCCCAGCTGAAAACGCAGGGAGCAGGAGCTGGTTGATGATGTGGCAGCCTCTGGAAGGGGCTGATGCAGCAAATGCAAATATTCAAACCACCTATGCAGCAAACACAAATATTCAGACCACCTGGAGGGGCCGCCTGGCTGTTGGAGAGAAGGGGGGCAACAACAGATGAGAGGTGTGGTCTCTCTCCAGTCCATGAAGACCTCCGTGCTCTCAGTTTGGCGATGATACCATGTGAGAGTGCGCTGCGGAAGAGGAAATACGAACACGGAGGGGGAGAGAGAGAGAAAGCAGAAAATAAGGAAGAGAAATCTGCACTGACTGAAATGAATGCTGAATACACTGAAATGGACTGATCAGTCCCTGCACGCAGCCCACAGCGTCAGTGAGGGCACCAGATCAGGCTGATGATGATGGCAGCACCACCCGAGGGAGAAGGAGTGTCGGAATCTGCAAGAAGACAAGTGATCAAGTGGGGAGGGGGGCTGCCAATAAATAGGCAACGGACAAACCCTAACCCTAACCCTAAAATGGGCGCAAACCCTAAAAGTGCCCTAAAATGGGCGCCCCACCACAGTGACCAAAAAGTGGCCGGGCAGCCAGTGGCTGCCCACTAAAAGAGGCCAAAAAGAAATACACAACCTAAGACAGCCAATCGAGAGTGACTAGCCTCCCCCATCATAACACATGACAGACATGTCAGAGCTCCTAATGCCCTCGTCTGACTCAGACTGAGGCTCACAGGCAAGAGATGACAAGACATGACAAACATGACTGCTAACAGGAACCCCACCAAAAGCTGAGGGATGGCTAAATTTGAATCGATCTTTTTGAAAGAATTCCTTCTTGAAAATGAAATGGAAAGAATTTGGAAAGATTGGGATTTTGTCAGACAAAAGGAAAGACCTTTGCTGACATATCTCGAGGAATATCATGAGATAATCCTCAAATTGGAAGGAATAGATGAATTTCAAAAAACAAGAGGATTCATAAAGAGACTAGATAAGTCCTGTAAAAAGAAAGTGAAAAGGAGTTCACCCAAGATGCTAGAAGAGGCAATTAAATTTGCATTAATCAATGAAGATAATATGCGTCCAGATGCACTCACTAGTCTCACTGATACGGAGCCCAAAACTAAGGAATTTGAGACCTCAATATTTGTAGGCAAATCCAAAAGGAAAATGCCATTCCTTAAGGGTAAGAAACAACCCTTTGAAAAGAAACAATATGTAAGGCCGAAGTTAAGTCAAGATGACTTTAATAAGGCCAAAAAAAAAAAGGCTGTGTTTCAATTGCCTATCCCCTAACCATGCTGCTTGGAATTGCCCTCAAAGAAAGAAGGGGGAAGATAAAGAAAAAGAGCAAGGGAAAAGAGAAACAAATCCATGTAGTGCAGACCCTAGAATTAAAGGGGCATGAAAAGTATAAATCTTTAGAGGTCTTGCACAAGGATGTACAACATAGGTGTTGTATGTCAACTTCTATGTAGCAACCTACCTTCGGACCACATGAATTAGTAAGAGTGCATGGATCGATAGGTGGGGAGAGGGTTAGAGTCATGATTGATGACTCTGCCACCCACAATTTCATAAGTTATGTACTTGTCAAAAAGTTGAAACTTCCCCAACAAAAGAGTGAACATCAATACATTGTTCGCATGATGCAAGGTCAGGATAACAAAATATGGGATACAATGGTATCCAATTTGGAAATCGAGATCCAAGGATATAAAGATAAGCTTGATTTCCAGATTATGAATATGGAAAGAGCTGATATCGCTTTAGGGAGGGAGTGGCTATGAGGATTGGAACCATCCTTAAAATGTAGTTATCATCATAATACACTGGAATTTAAAAGGGATGGTAAGACTTTTGTAATTCAAGGTGAACATGAAGTATCTGATAACCCTTTGATGTGTTCCTTTGAAGTTCAAAAGCTGATAAAGAAGGAAGCTTGTAAGGTATATATATTATGGTCCCTTCCTGTACAAGACACTTTTACTTCTTGTAATAATGTGAATATGAAGCTTGTTAGATTAATTTAAAGATGTGTTTCCTTTTGATTTACCAAGTAGCCTTCCACCAAATAGGGGTGATGTGAATCACCCAATTGACATAGATAGGGATATACACCCTGTTTCTAAACCACCTTATAGGCTAAGTGAAACATAGCACCAAGAAGTCGAAAGATAAATCAAGGATTACCTTGATAAGGGGTTTATACAACCCAGCAATTCACCTTGGGCTTCGCCAATTTTATTAGTGAAGAAAAAAGATGGTTCTATGCGACTTTGTATTGATTATAGAGCACTTAATAAGATAAAGGTGAAGAAAAAATTTCCTATGCCCAGAATGGAAGATCTTTTTGATCAATTACAAGGGGCGAAATTCTTCACAAAGATTGACTTAAGATCAGGCTATCACCAAGTAAGAATTAAGGCCCAAGATGTTCCTAAGATGGCGTTTCGTACTAGATAAGGATATTATGATTTTTTGGTGATGCCTTTTGGTCTCACTAATGCACCAGCTACTTTTATGAAGCTAATGAATAGTGTGTTATCTTGATCTTTAGTAAATCAAGAGAAGAACATTTGGAACACTTACGGTTAGTATTCCAATTATTAAGAACCCATTCCCTTTATGCGAAGAAAACTAAATGTGAATTCTTTGCACAAGAAGTCAAATACTTGGAGCATATTATCTCAAAAGAGGGAATTAAGATGGATCCAGAAAAAGTAAGGGCAATTATTGAATGGCCATCTCCAAGGAACCTGGAAGAGCTGCAGATCTTCCTAGGTTTATCTGGATTTTATCGTAGATCCATTCGAGATTATGCCAAGTTAGTTGTTCCAATGACCGACTAACTTAAAGGGAAAGGAAAGAGCTTTAATTGGGAAACAAACCAAAACGAAAGTTTTAAAAAACTTAAGGTAGCTATTGCTACAGCTCCAATACTATTAATTGTGGATCCCAATATACCATTCGTGGTTGAAGCTAATGCTAGTGACAGAACAATAGGCGCGGTCTTATTACAAGAAGGTCAAGCGGTTGTTTTGAAAGCAAGAAATTAGACTGTATAAAACGGAATTATTCTGTTTATGAGAGTTTATTGTATGCAATAGTACATGCAATGAAGAAATGGAGGCACTATTTGTACGGTGCCAAACTTTTGATCTTGTCAGATCATGAAAGCATTAAGTGGCTTAATGACCAACCGGATCTACGAGGGCATAAAGCCAGATAGGCCGAACTCCTCCAAGAGTTCGACTATGAGTTAAGGTATAGAAAAGGAAAGTACAATATAGTGACTGATGCACTCAGCAGAATGCCCATCATAAATGAATTGAGTTTTACTCAATTCTCTTTTGATTTGCTTGGATCCTTAAAAGGAAAATGCTAGGTTGATCCGGCATATTCCAACATATGAGAAGCAATTGAAAATGGGGATCCAAATGAAAGGGCCTCCACTGAGGGAGGAACATCTGAGGATGTTCAACAAGGAAATGGAGCATCAAGGGTTGCTCAAATGGGATTCAAGTGGAAGAATTTTACCATTGATGATGATTATTTACTCTAGAAGGGTAGGGTATGTGTCCCGAAAGATGAAGAAATAAGGCGCCAGTAACTCTTCGAGTGTCATGATACTCCTAGTGCGAGACATCCAGGAGTTAATAAGACTTATAGTCTTATTAAAAGGTAGTTCTATTGGCGTGGAATGAATAAGGACGTCCTTGACTATGTGGTCAAATGTAATAAATGCCAGGTTAATAGAGCTGAAAGATTGAAAATGGGAGAACTTCTTCACCCATTAGAGATTCCTTCGAGAAAATGGGAGAGTATCTCCATAGACTTTATTGTCGCATTACCCAGAACACAGAGGGGGCACGACTTTGTGTGGGTGATTGTGGATAGGTTAACCAAAATAGCTAGGTTTATTCCAACTTCAACTGATATTAAAACACCAAAATTTGCTAGATTATTCATAGAGAACATATACCGATTGTATGGCCTTCCAGCAAATATAGTTTCTGATTAGGATAGAAAATTTAATAGTCAATTTTCGCGCGTTGTATTTAGAAAGTTGGATACTAAACTTAGCATGAGCACGACGGAGCACCCGCAAACTGATGGGCAAACTGAAAGGGTTAACCAAATCCTTAAAGATACATTGAGAGCATATGTAAGTAAAAGGCAAACTAATTGGAAAGAGTATTTACCGATAGCAGAGTTTGCATATAATAGTGCCAAGCACTCTTTCACTAGATATAGTCCATTTATGCTAATGTATGGGTTTCAGCCCAGAGCTCCTCATGCAGTAGGACTGTACAAGGAAAAGGTTCAAGCAACAAAGGATTTTTTGCAGGATATGAATAGTATGTTAAAATTTGCTCAAGAAAATATTAAGAAAGCTCAAAACCGAGCTAGAGCTTATGCAGATCCTCACCGAAGAGACATCTCCTTTGAGGAAGGGAAATTGGTCTATCTTAAGGTGCTTGAACAAACTAAAACCATGAAAACGGAACGATGTCCAAAGCTTTCACCCAAGTATTGTGGTTCTTTCACAATACTTAAAAGGGTGGGGAAACAGGCTTATAAGCTCCAACTGCCTACTGGTAGTAAAACACATCAAGTTTTCCATGTAAGCAAGCTAAGAAAAAAGTTGGGCGACATGGATAATCTAATCTTAAATGATAACATTGAGGAGCTATTAGGTGACCAATCTATTCCACATGAACCAGAAAGAATGTTAAATGTTCATAATAGACGAACAAGGAACACTATTTATCAAGAATATCTAGTGAAATGGAAAGATTGTTCAAAAGAAAGCTCAACATGGGAGTGAGTAAGTACTTTGAGGAAAAGGTTTCCAAATTTACAGTTGGACCTTCCAAGTATCATTTTTAAGGACGAAACCGATTCTTAAGGGGGAGGAAATGTTACATTAATAAATGTAGCCTTGGGAGCTTAGGAAGTAAGTGAGTCATAAAAATAGTAAAACTCACCAGGTAATGATGGCTGGCAGAGAGAGTCACGATAGGGTTCCACTCCAGCATCTTCTTGAGCATGGTTGGGTGGAGAGACAGAGATTTCTCGTGCTTCTTAAAAAGGATTGACAAAGCTCAATGGGGCATCAGCAGAAGACAGAAGACAGTCCTGTATTACTGTCAAACACGTAATACATCCCCTCAAGTGTATTTAGGGAATATTCAGCCGTTTGAGGAGAAGTCCTCTTCTTCTGATGAGGGGAAAGTACCTTTACCCAGAGTGAGGGGGAGTCCCTATCCCAAACAAGTTCATTACACGTACCGAAGGCCTCTCAATCTCCATCACAGCAAGATGAGTCTATTGTGATTCTACGGTGGTATAGAGAGCTTACACAAAATACAAGCGTTTCTCACTTTCCCACTACACCAACCAGCCCACGTAGCTCAGCCACAATACAAGCCCCACAAGGTAGAGTTCACTCTATGTGGACTATGCCTTTATATCTCAAATTTTAAAAGATCATGAGCCTGCTACTATTGATGAGACTCTTGCATACGATGTATGGCATCGTGCTATGCAGGAGAAGCTCAATTCCATCGAGTGTAAGCACAAGGAAGAACATAAGAGTGATAATATTTTGAACTAACCAACTTGATCAATTAGCACCATAAAAATTAGAAGACAAAAGAAGGGGAGGGAGGGAGAGAGAGAGTCTCTACACTGTGTAGAGAGGGGAAGCGGCCCTTCCCCTTTACATGAATTTATCGAAACAAACCACGAGTACCAAGTGCCCGAACCGTATACAAAGGGCTGATTTGCTGTAAATCTGAAAATTAGGATTTTGAAACCCTAATTTTTGAATACTCTGAGAAGCAAGCTGATTTTTTTATTTAGCGCTTGGACTAGACCAAGCTAAGTAGAAAGTGCTTCTTGGATAAGTGATAGATAGAAGAGTACAAAGCATGTGGCTGAAATTTTAGCATGAGAACATATTCGAAATGAAGAGAGAGACCTCCAAAATATACATGTGGGGCTTGGGTGCTCAAAAGTGAAAAGTAGACCTTACAAATGACAAGTGTTTGTTGAAAATGACAAGTGTAGGGATACTTGTCTCTTCAAAATTACAAATGTTTTATCCTAGATACCACATGTCACTTTTCTAGAGAATGAAGTTTCTAAACCTTTTACTCTAAAAATCTCTCAAATGGTTAAAAATATGAGATAGATGTGAAGACAAAGGTATTCTTTGAAATTTTCTGGAACCTTTAATGCAAACAAAATTTCCATTTGAGTAACTTCCAAAAATAGTAACATCCTAAAGTTTAGGGATTGCCAAATTTAGATTCTAGAGAGGTTAATTATGCAAATTCACAAGTGTCAAAAAATGACAAAGAGACTATAGAGACATTAGGGTTTGCGGGAAGAAACATAGAGTGTGTACAGCAAAACTCAGAAACACAAGAACACGGTGATGATACACTGAAACATGCTATGAGAAGAAAAGCCCATGTAGCAAAGCCAAAGCTCAGAAGATAATTGCATTATCCTATCTGAATCAGGAGAGAACACCTGTGGGAATCTGCATAGTGAAGGGAGCAAAACGCAGTCTTTCTGGCAATGGGCTATCAAAGTAGTCACTAGAAGGTGAAGGACAACTGTTGAGAAAGTGAACCGCAATCCTCTAATGCCGGGGAGTGACCTAGGCAGCAAAACACAAATCCCAAAGTGTCAAAGTTGTCAAACGTAGGGAGAGCAACCCAGATGATGCTGATGCCAAGAACCACTAATGCCAAGTACTAGGTGATGACGCCAGATGCAAAGAGAGTCCCCAAGCTGCAAAACACAAATACCTAGGATATGTCGGACTAGAGCAAGGGGTAAAAAAGACAATTGTTAGTTGTAAAATGCTATTGCTAAGTGTAGGAAGCTGACGCCTGGCAAAGAGAAGGCCTCTAGATGCTAAATACAAATGCCAGCAAGTCGCCAAGCCAATGGGAGCTAATGACAGTTGGTGGAGACTGACATTAGGTGAAAGAAGGTCATGAATTGCAATGTCCTATGCAAGAGGTGTAGGTAACAATGGCGTGGGAAAAGTGTCAGAGCGACGAAAGAAAAGGAGTGGAGAAAGACAGAAGTGTGGTGGTGGTAACCAAAGAAGGTAGTGATGAATGAATGAAGTGATTGCCTATTTATAGGCATAAGTTGTCTAGAGTGGCACACCATTGTATGGGCACTCACTGAAAAAGTGGCCAAAATGTGGACGCCAATCCTTTTTGGGGTTGTCAATGCAAAACCCTAAATGAATTGTGTAAATTAAAGAAGTGGTTTCTCAACACCCCTTCTCAAGCCCAAAAAGAGAGGAAAAAAGAGGAGCGAAGAGAGAGACACTGAAGATGTAGAGAATCTTGGACAATGGAGATCCAAGATTGCAACCTAAAAGGTAACCTGTAGTAAGGAAGAGTAGACAGGATGAAATGCAGAACCTAACTCCACCTCAAGAGAGAAGCCACTAGCTTCGTAACTCCATGCTGGAAGGAATTTGGAGACCTCGTCACCAAGAACCTCCAAGGCCCCGATCTAAGTGGTATCTAAAGATCTTGGGTTTCAGTATGAGAAATGAATACTCGAAGACAACCATCCCAAAAGAGTAAAGGATGGGTGACAAACCTATTGATGAGTAGGTGCCCCCTTGAGGATAGAGGTGCAAGGGCCACCCCCCTAAAGCCGAACAAGTAGAAGCCCCCGCGGAGGGCAAAGACAATACATCCCTCTCTGAATCCCCCTCTACAAGAGAGGGAATCTAAAAGCTCATGGATCATGGACTCTGAATTATCTAATGATCAAGGAAGTGCCACCAGTCATGCTGAAGAAGGTATTTGAGGTATTAAAGATGCCAAAGAACTCCCAGAGGTGGCCACTCAAACTTGAGTGGTCAAGGGTGGGGAAAGGTGAGACTCGTGTTGAGTCGAGAATGGGCAACAATTGGTGTCTCTCAAGGGAGTGGACTGTGGAGCCGCAGTAATGGAAGGTGTCAAACAACCACTATCCTGCGAAGGAGCGGACTACCAAGGGGACAGTATCCAATAATCACTGTCCCTCAGTGGAGCGGACTACAGAATTGAAGATTGTCAATGTGGCATTCCTGAAACCCTAAAAGAAACGTAGCACATTGCAACGGTAGCGAGGAGGCCGGGGTACCACTGGATCTCCTGTGGCTCGAAAGGGCTTAGTGTGCATCGGATGTGTCTTATTGCCTTGAGCATAAAAACCTAACAGCCGATGCAAAAGAAGCTCTATGGCCCAAAAGGGAGAGGTGGCACAAGGAGTGTCTAAAGATAGATACATATACTTTACCGACCATTTGCCTGTAGAGAAGTTATAGCAGCTGAGTAGGAGAGGAAGAAAAGGGTGTCTCTATCTGTAAACGCAAGGAGAGCAGCCCAAATGATGACACCAAGAATCAAGTGATGACATCAGATGCAAAGGAAGTCCCCAAGCTGCAAAATGCAAATACTTGGGGTGGTCATACTAGAGCAGAGAGTAAGAAGGCAATCGTCAGTTTGCAAAATGTTGTCGCCAAAAGTAGGAAGTTGACGCCTCGCAGAAAGAAGGCCTCAATAAGTCGCCGGGCTGATGGGAGCTAACGCCAGCTGGTGGAGACTAATGCCAAGTGGAAGAAGGCCATGAACTGCAATGTCCTCCACAAGGGGTTTGAAAAGCAGCGACATGGGAAGAGTCTCAGAGTAACGGAAGAAGAGAAGTGGAAAAAGACTAAAGTGTGGTAGTAGTGACCAAAGAGGGTGGTGATGCATGAATGAAGTGACTGCCTATTTATAGGCATAAGTTGTCTAGGATGGCGCACCACTGTGTAGGCGTCCACTAAAAAAGTCGCTAAAATGTAGACGCAACCCTTTTTGGGGCTGTCAATGAGAAACCCTAAATGAAGTGTGTAAACCAAAAAAGTGGTTTATTAACAACCGGTTCATGGTTGGTTTATTTAATCATGAGCATCTAGTTTCACTTTCTGAAACCACTCATTATATAGGCTTCTAGTCAATGTGACTACTCTAGTGAACAACTCTTAGTCATTTGGGCTTTCTAGTCGATTTGATTGTCCCACTAAACTTGTGATTTCTCTTAGACATCTTATCAATGAGGCCTAAGTACAATTCTAGGGCGTTCTAGCCATTGGCTACCCTTGAATAGAAAGATGAACATTTAGCCATATTTTGAAACACTCAAATAACATAAATCGCATTTCAAAGTAAATGAGCATTAGCTTAATTGGAATCATTGAGCCAATATGTCTTGATAACTATTGATATACAAAGGTTGGTTACATCGAGCGTAATCTAACTTGGGAGTTGGATCCACATCCACGAAAGCGGAAGGTGATAGATGTAAAGCAGGTCTACAAGACCAAATACTTGAGTGATGGTACCTTGGAGAAACACAAAGCTAGGCTTGTTGCCAAGGGTTTTGCATAAAAGGCAAGCTTGGACTATTCCGAGATATTTGCACCTACTGCATGTATGTCTACTATTTGGGTTGGCTCTTGCAACTCATCACTAATGGCCAGTTTACCAGATAGATATAAAGTGTCTTCTTAAACAACATCCTAGAGGAGAAGATTTATGTTAATCAACCTTCTAGTTTTTGTGTACAAGGAAAAGGGGATCATGTTTGCGGATTGCAAAAGGCCCTCTGGCCTAAAGCAAGTTCCTACGTCTTGAGCCCAATCTTTGTCATAAGGTTGAGGGTGTACTTTAGTCATCCTATATGTAAATGACTTGATTATTACAAGGAGTCACTTGCAACATGTACATTCGACTCCAAATATTTTGCAACAAGAGTTTGACATGATGAACCCTAGGATCCTATACTTTTTCCTTGGTCTTGAGATTTATCAACTAACATAGGGCATCTTTATTCTAAGCACAGAGCTTCTTTCAAAATTTAGTATAGTTAAGTATAAGTCCACTTCATGCCCCATGGACCCTAAGTCCAAGATTATTACTACCAGAGATCCCCTTCTAGATACTACTTGTTATAGGTGTCTTGTTGGATCTTTGATTTGGCTTATTCATACTCAACCCTAGGGGACTCAATCCTATGGAATGATGTATGAAGTGGGGGCCACTCTCATTGGATAGAGTCACTTAAATTAGATAGGTGACATGGGCTCTAGATGTTCCACTACGGGTTTTGCTTTTTGCCTTGAATCAATAACTATCTCATGGAGTAATAACATAGTACAGGGGAGTTTCGAAAACCACGGAAACAGAAACGGGATAAACTGGAGTTTCGGAGTTCCAACTAAATTTTGAAAACACGAAAATGGCATTTCGAATTGTACACTAAAATAAATATGTTATTGCATGGATATGTAAATATATCAATCCTACAACAACGTGTATCCAAAGTTTATACAAAATATTTGAGTCTTTATGTCATATGATCGAAATCACGATTCATTACACGTATCACAAGTGTAGACTCAATGGTTAAGATAGTTCAACACAGTTAAGACATAGTTTTCAAAACTTTAAACCAAAAAAAAAAAAATTTTATGACTCGTAAATTATCTAAAGACTAATATCAAGAACAGTAGAACTAAGATGCATAATAAGTAAAATCAAGATATATATAACTGTGTGATGTGAGTAATCTATCCAAAGTCCGGTTGACACTAAATACGAGTAAGTACTAAGTACTAACTATCAACTTTAATGAACAATCATGATATCGCCGTGTACATGTGACATGTATAATACCACTGGTGACTAGTAACTAGCAGCTGCAATACTAAACTGACTCCTGACTCTTAACTCCTGAGGTATCATGAATCTAGTCTCTAGAGTCCAAGAGTTGTGACTCATTCGGATTTTGAGGATCCTAGGAATTCACAAAGAAATTAATAAATAAAAGAAGATTAAAGAAAAAGGAGGAGGGTAGAAGAAGAAGAGCTCAAAAAAAAAGAAGGAGAAGAACCTAGGAGGAGAAGGAAAGAAGGAAGGAGGACGAGTAGTAGTAGTAGTAGTTGAGAGTTGCAGGAAGTAATGTGCTTGAGTTCCGAGTAAAGAGGAGGAGACGATTGCACAAAAGACGGGAGCGAAACTGAAAACTAGTCTGCCCGTCCGCCGCAAGGTGCCGAAACAACGTTTCCCCATTCCCGTTTCGATCTCAAGCAACCGTTCCGTTTTGGCGCCCCCCAAATGCCATTTCAAGGTACTATGAGCAATAAGAAGCAACCATGACATTATCTTCTATAGAGGCAAGGTGCCGAGCATTTTGTTCTACCACTAAAGATGTAGTTTGGCTCAACCGACTATTGGTAGGGATTGGCTTTCCATAGACAAGACCCACTCACCTATGTGTGGATAACCAAAATGCCTTAGCATTGGTGAACAACCTTGTGTTTCATGCTCGCACGAAGCTCATCGAGGTTCAATATCATTTTGTACGGGAGCGGATTGTGGAATCGGAGTTAGAGGTGACCTACTATCCCACTGAGGACAACGCAACAAACCTCTTTACAAAGCCATTGTCTCGAGCTTCTATGCTTCACCACATGAAGTCTTTCAGTCTTCAAACACCCGCAGGATTTGAGAGGGAATAGTTGTCACAGTGTAGTGATGCCGAAGCGTGGGACCATGACTAAGAGTGAAGTATGCCGAATACAAAGGAATGCAAATATGTACACGGGTGCAGTGCGTATGTCTACATATCTCCACCTCAATGATGCCACCTCCTGTACACCTCGAAGTATGCTGCAATCTGCCCGATCTCTGCCCTGAAATCTGCAATCGCCAAGTGTGGAACAATGTGCTGGAGAGGTGCTATATATAGCAGGAAAAAAATGCCAAATAATGACCAGGTCGGCTGCATTAAATGCAGCTGACTGATGCAGAACTGTCCGACCTCTACCTGTCCGACAGCAGACTGCCACGTGGCATCTGACCTGGCAGCAATGACGTGGCTGCTGATGTGGCTTTTGCGTGTCTGCTGCTCTGACCTTGACGGCTCCGTCAACCTGCTCCACACACTGTAACACTCTCGAACGGCTGCCTGGCTGGAAAATACATACATACACAGCCTAACTAAGGAAAATGCCTGTCCAGGGGATGACAATCTCTAACACCCCCTCTCAGATCCTAGACAAGACATAAGTTGGATGGATCTGGCATGTCTCCGAAGAAGAGCCTAGGGAAGCGCCTTCATGAACAAATCTACAAGATTGTCCTCCATCTTGCAGTACTCCACATCTATGGTCTCATCCAGAAGCTTCTCCCTTATGAAGTGGTACTAGATCTCTATGTGCTTCGTCCGGGCATGGAAAACAAGATTCCGTGCCAAGGCAATGCAACTCTCATTGTCACACCGCAAAAGAGTAGGACAAGTCTTAGGGCAGCCAAGCTTCTCCAACAATCTCCGAAGCCACACAACCTCACATGTGGTGGAAGATGCAGCCTGATACTCCACCTCAGTAGAAGATGGGCCTACCGTGGGTTGCTTCTTGCTACTCCAAGAGATAACACCTGCACCCAAGGTAAAACAATAGCTTGTAGTAGACTGCCTGTGGTCCACATCACTAGTTCAATCCGAATCGATCCAACCTGCAAGAACAAGAGCTGAAGCACCTGTACCAATTGGATAATGAACCCCTAAGTCGGAGGTCCCCCTCAGATACCGTAGTATCCTCTGAGTAGCCTACCAATGCACTTGCTGACATGCACTCATTAACCCAGCCAAAAGACCTACAACAAAACCTAGATCAACCCATGTGTTGAGGAGCCAAATCAATGATCCAATCAGCTGATAATAGCGGGTAGCATCCGCCAAAGGAGAATCTGCGTGTGAAGTGGCCTTCCAGTTCGGATCCATAGGAGTAGAAATGGACCGACAATCCTCCACTCACCAAGAGCTCTTGTACATATCTTTGCTGCTGAGAGATGAAAATCCCCCTCTGATACTAATAAATCTCATGGCCCAAAAAGAAATGGAGAAGTCCTAAATCCGTCATCTCGAACTTCTGATGTAGGACTGCCTTCGTTTCGTCGACTTCTGGGCATGACCACCTGTAACAATCAAGTCATCAACATACAAAACAAACAACACACGATCACCCTCGGAAGTGTGCACATAGAGCTCCAGGCCCCTAGAGCGCTGATATCTCAACATGGCCTGGAGAAACGAATCAATCTTCTCATTCCAAACGTGCGGAGCCTGCTAGGCCATACAAGGCCTTCTTCAACCTGTAAACCTTCCCATCTGATGAACCAAAGTCAGGAGGCTACTTGACATAGATCTCCTTCAAATCACCATTCAAGAAGGCCGACTTCACATCCAACTGAAAGACAGGCCATCTCCTATGACCAACCAAGGCAAGAACAGCACGAATAGTTGCCATGCGAGCAGTAGGGGCAAAGGTATCATGGAAATCAACACCTAGGCGCTATGCAAAACCTTTAGCAACAAGGCGAGCCTTGTGCTTGTCCAAAGAGCCATCACTATGGTACTTGGTCTTGAAAACCCACTTGACATCGATCATCTTCTTATGAGAGAGACGAGGCACAAGGTACCAAGTGCCATTCCTCTCAATAGCCTCCAACTCGGCTTCCATTGCTTTCTTCCATGGTGCTGACTATAAAGCCTCCTTCATGGAGGTGGGCTCTCGATCCTGCATAACACGAGACATCAAAGTAGTTAGAGCAAACAAGCTCCGTAGAATGTGCCTAGTGCCTCCATGACCTCCGCAGTTCATCTTGTAGTTCCCACTTCTCAGGGACCTCCTCAATCCCTGAATCTCGGAGTGTGTCACGAGCCCAACGAGGAGGAGGCTGGATCTCTCCTCGTCGCTCTCCATCTACTGAAGACTCAGGTACATCCACCAACGAAAGCTCCACTAGGGTGGCCAATGGAAGAGAAGACTCTGTATCTGAAGAAGAATCACCAACAAGAGGCTCTGGCTCCAAAGAAACTGTCTCGGGAGCCCAACTCTCCCCTGGACCTCAAAGTATGGGATAATCCTTACCCCCCCTGTGGCCAAAAGTTCCACGAACCACACATCTCAACTCATGTAGACATTCCGCTTCATGAGATCATACAAGCGATAACCTTGGGACTAGGAGCTATAGCCAACAAATACCTATCGTCGGAAAGCCGCTTCAAATTTATCACACTGCATCTTCAGGATGTGCACATAGGCGTCACACCCAAAGATCCTAAAATAAGAGACATCAGGCTTAGTCCCAAAGTAAGCCTCAAAAGGGGTCATCATGCCAACGGCCAAAGTGGGGGATCGATTGAGGATATGGACTACCATAGCCACTGCCTCGGCACACAGAAACTGAGGTGTCTGTCAGTGCTTCATCATGGTGCGTGCCATCTCGATCACACTTCGGTTCTTCCGTTTCAAGATGCCATTTTCTTGAGGAGTATTGGTATTAGCAAACTCCTAGTGAATGCCTCTATCTACACAAAAACGAGCAAACTCATTAGAAACAAATTCACCACCCTTGTCTGATCGCAAGGTCTTCAATCTCCGGCCCAATTGGTTCTCCTCAAAGAGAAGCCAATACTTGAAGTGGAAGAAAGCCGCCGGCTTCAGGGCCACGAAATAGGCCCACATCATCCTACTGTAGTCATCTACGATCAACATGAAGTACCAGCTCCCCTTCAAGGACTCGTTCCTCATAGGGCCACAAAGATCCATAGATACAAGCTCCATAGGTGAAGTAAACTGCCTCGAAGCTTTGTTGGGAATCGCATCCCTATGCTGCTTCCCACGAATGCAAGAGACTCATGGCAGCTAGCTCACCATTTAATCCGGCAAACCTTGAACAAGCGATCCTTGCGACACCTTCCGAAGATACTCATAGTTCAAGTGGCCAAACCAAGCACGCCATAGCTCGGACTTTGTCTGAGAGGTAAAAAGAAGAGAGGTAAGAGCGGAAGAAGACTTCAATTTGTGATGTCATTCTCCTCATACCCTAAAGAGAGAACCTTCCTCAATCCATGATCAAGGACTCGAATAACATCACTGTCAAACTCCACCAAAAGACCAAGAGAACAAATCTTATGTACCGAAAGCAAATGATACCCTAAACCTGGCACATGCAACACCTCGGAAGTATGGGTACCACCGCATCCATCTGGAATCAGCTACATCTCACCCCATGCAGCAATAGACACAGAAGAGTTGTCTCCTGTAAGAATTTGCCCATGCGAGGGTCGCAAATGGGCAATACCAACTGTCGAAGGAGTCATGTGCTATGAGGCACCACTGTCCATGATCCACTCTCGAGCCTGGGGAGCTGTCATTGCAGCATTAGAAGTCTTCGGTGTAGAGTCCTCAACGACCGCTAAGTGTAGAAAGCTAATGAGGGTGCAGCCACCGCTCCAAAATCCTTCGTGTTCTTCTTCCTGGTGTCCTTCTTATCCTTGTCGGTGCAGTCCTTCTTCCAATGGCCGGTCTTACCACAAATATGGCATGTCGATTCTTTCTCTTTGTCCTTGGGTTTGTTGTCCCCTCCTTCTTTTGGTCCTTCCCCTTCTTCTGAGAGGCTTGACCAATCAATGTCTCTGATTTGGAAACATTCTATCCCTTCAACTGTTCCTCTTGGTCCAAACCATAGAAACTAACTCTTCCCAATGAAGAGTCAACTCCCACTCTGAAGCAATAAGAGCGGAATAAAAGGCACGGAATCGTAGCAGCAACTAGGACAATAAGGTGATTGCCATGTCTTCAGAGGAAATTGGCTTCCCCACATTTTGAACATGCATCTGAAGCTGTCGAAACTTGTTGATGTGTTCCCGAAGTGAAGAAGACTTATTCATGAACAAGATCCGCATCTGCACCTCCAAAGAAACCCTCTTCATAAGGGTCATCCAGTTGTACATCTGGTCAAGCTCTAGCCATATCTCCTGAGCCACCATCGAGTACTCTATATGGGCTATCACGGCTCAGGGTACAAGATAGAAAAAGAAAAGAACGAATCCTGGCATTCAGCTTGTCCCAATGAGACTGGGCCTTGGTCACTCCGCACGAGCATTTGGAGAGAGTTTGGACTCATCTCTCACCGAGGGCTAGTCGACGATCTTTGTCACAAGCTTCACCAATCGTAAGACTCTAGTATGTCCAACATCATCACGCGCCAGATGCGATAATTGTCACCATCAAGCTTTTGATCTGATGGAAGAGCCAGTAAGACAGTCCATGATCGCTTGGAACTCCACGTTAGTCTCTGTAGACATCTTCACCTGCAATGCCTGCACAAACACAAAAGAAACCCCCTTTGACTATGAGAATGTAGCCTACTAGGGCTCTTTTCTCCGCTTCCCGAATCTTCTTCAGCTGCCAGAGGCGATGAAAAGGTAAAATCTGCACTTGAAGGCCAAAAATGTAGCCTTCCTCCTCTTCAAACAGCAACAAACAACAGTAAATTCACCGATCGTGCTCCTTTCCCGCATGCCCACACTCGCTTCAGCCTTATTCCGATGCGCAGCCCTCCTGCTCGCCCTCGAACGCTAGAAACGCAGCCTTGTGTCGCGTTGAAATCTCCTCTTCACATAGGTTCTTCACTCAGTCAGTCCATCTTTACTGCTCTGATACCATGTCAGAGTGCAGCGATGCGGAAGCATGGGACCAAGACTGAGAGAGTAGAGTGAACACAGAGAGGAGAGAGAGAGAGAGCGAGACAGAACAAGATCTGTTGTATGAAGTATGCTAATACAAAGGAATGCAGATATGTACACGGGCGCAGTGTGTATGTCTGCGTATCTCCACCTTGATGATGCCACCTGCTGTACACCTCAAAGTATGCTGCAATCTGCCCGATCTCTGCCCTGAAATCTGCAATCGCCAAGTGTGGAACAATGTGCTGGAGAGCTGTTATATATAGCAGAAAAGAAATGCCAAGTAATGACCAAGTCGACTTTAATGCAGCCGACTGATGCAGAACTGTCCAACCTGTACCTATCCGATTGCACTTGTCCGACTGCAGACTGCCACATGGCATCTAACCTGGCAGCAATGACATGGCATCTGCGTGTCTGCTGCTCTGACCCTGATGGCTCTGTCAATCTGCTCCACACACTGTAACACTCTCAAATAACTGCCTGGCTGGGAAATACATATGTAGACAGCCTAACTGAGGAAAATGCCTGTCCAGGGATGACAGTCTCTAACAATAGTAGCTTATATTTTAGCATTCTATCATCTCCTAATGGTGAACTCCGTCAAAGTCTGACTCTAAGAGAAACACAGGAGCTCTAACTATTTTAGCTCAGTCTAGGTGTGCACATGGCATTTTCACTAAGGTTTGAGTGTGTTCACACTAGCACCAGCCATCTGCATTTCTTTTTCAATGCTGGGAAACTTGTTTTTGTACTAGACAATGGGTGGCCTGTTCTAGAGATATGCATGAGGTTTTTCACCATTTTTGAAGGCTAATTGGCTAGTTTTGATTGGCTCACTGCATCAATGTTTTTGTCCTAAAGTTGTCTACCAAATTTGGGTAGGTTCAGCTATTTATAGCCTCCTCCCCTACCCCCTACCCCACATACACTTGATCATTCATCTTCTAATTTGAGTACACTCCATATCCAACAGTCTCCGCTTCTGATGCAGTCATCATCATTAGTCTAGAGGAGGGATCAACAATAAACAAAATCTTACATCCCCCCATCCTCACTAAATGGAGTTAGATCTTGCATGGAATTGTTGTACCTCATATTGATACAATTTCACATCCCCACATGGACATATTCTTAGTAGGATTGTCAACTCATGTGTGAATCAGTGCATGCTAGTTAGGGTTGGACACACTTGTCCTTATTTTAGGCTTTTTGTTGTGATTTATGTCGTATTTGTGGTATTTATGTCCTTATTCAACCAACATTTAATGCTGGCCAACCAGTTGCTATTTTAGGCCTATTCATGTCTATTTATAGTGGGGCGCTCCTCCTCCTCCTTTTCAATCATCATCATTCATCAAATGGACTTCTCATTGGAGAGGAGAGGTCAGTGCCAATGCCCATGCAACCAGTGACTCACTATTGTATACAACTGTCTCATGTTTGGTATATGGATTCCGTTTCCCGAGCACATCTTTGCGTTCTCTTCTTTTGCAATGTTCTTCCATTTTCTCTTTCTTGTCTTGCATTCAGTAGTTTATTTCAACACTTGTCTATCTTCCATTGTCGGACCACTTTTGACACAGTATCAAATTGTAGGATCTAGGATCATGCTACTGGTTTTTCTGCTGATTACAGGTCTTTCCTCTCTTTGCTGATCCAATTACCTATTTTTGATCATGTTTTGCCTATCAGAGGTCAACTAGTGCCTGTGTTGTTAGTCCAACACCCTATGTTTTCAACCTGTGCCAGCATTGCAGCCTATAACCATCAATCTACTCGTTCACTACATAATCAGCTTGCATTTTGCATTTTCTGCCCCTAACCATGGTTGGGTGACTATTTTTACATACCGTTCTTGTTGTTTCTGGTAGTTTTTGACTAGGTTTTCCTCATTTTGCAGTAGTCCCCCTTCGTTTTGTATCAAGCTTTTTGTTACACTGCATGTGAATTCTCATTTTCTAAAGTCTTTGCTGTTGGTTTGGCTATATTATCTCTCTATATACCTTCTATCTTCACTTCGTATCCTCTCCTGATGAAAGCTTGGTTTGTGCAAAAGCAGATTTGGTACATTGTTTGTGGAGCTATTCCCCTTCCTCAATGTCCTTTTCCTCTTCCTAAAGATTTTGATGAGGACAACCATGAGGAAGCTATGTTTACATGGGATTCAAATGATGCATGTGCCTATTATGCTCTTCTTCAATGTATGAGTTCTACCAATGGTTACCTCCTGCACAACATCTCCCAAAGTATGGTCGAAGCTTCAAATGTTATAGGAGGCACCTTCCACCATGCATGTAGTGACCCTTTATGGATAGCTTCAACAGAAGTTGAGTCTTTGTCACAACTCTATAAAAACAGAATTTGTATCCTTTTCCATTAATTTGTCTATATAATGATTTATTAAATTTGTTTCCTTTGCACTAATTAGATATAAAGAAAAGTGCATTGGAGCTAGCCACTGATGAGTGGTCACATGTTATGGTGGACCCACACAGTGGGTCAGAGAAAAGATAGTTCACACTTCCACCTATATGGCCCGATTGGGTGCCTGTGACCAGAACTCACGCATATCAGGGTTAGACTCGCACACAAAAAGGATCGAATGCCTTGAAGTGTGGGCTAAATCCGCCAGAACAGACAGTTACAATCAACAAGATGGCATGATCATGAAATGCTTATATTATGTGCATGTATGGGCTGAAAGTTTGAAATGCATATTTCTTTGCATAGGAAAGTCACATGAAGATTCTAATACCGTTTTTGCGATGTACACGGAAAAAGCTTTCATATGACACCCATATTGGGAGGTCCCTAAATTTTAGGAGGTCCTTAAATTTTAGGAGCCTCGAATTAGCCTAAAAATGCTAGTCCTAACAAATAGGGATGTCATTCTAAAAATTGTAAATTCTGTACTCTGACTGTGCTTACTAAATTTGGTTGTTTCTATTCTTGACAGTATTCAGCCCAAAAAGAAAGGCCATAGAGAAGAGACAAGTGTAAAGACACTTGTCACACAAGTTTCCAAGTGTCCCACCACTTGTCACATCTCATGACATGTGGCTAGACACTTGTTTTGTGCTACTCTACTTTCCCCTTTTGTACTAGCTCTTCCCTCTCTTATAAATAAGAGCTCGTTTTTCTTCATTCAGCATCATTTTTCTTTGTTGTAAACTCATGTACAACACCCACAAATAGCCAGAAATTGGCCCCATCCATCCACATCATCATCCCCCACTTCTCCATTATCAAATTCCTCCATATTCCCTCTTCTATCACTGCTGTTTTACAGGACAGCAAGCCTGTAAATTCATTACAGCACCTCCTTCTCGAGTTCTTTCTTCCATTTTAGCAACAAGAAGCAAGCCCTATCCATGTACTACTGATCAACAATGGAGAAAGGCTGGTTTCTCCTCTTTCTTCTCTCATACTGTAAAGAAATCAGTTCTTGTCATTGCATAATGGATAATGAACGTGTGTTTGTACATCTTTGCATGATCTTGTGAGAGTGAGAATTACTTCTACTCACTCTCAGGTTGATTGTAACTGAGCTCTTCCCTAAGGGACTTGGGTTGAGCAGAAATACATTCCTTCGGGGGGGGGGAGGGGGTTGGTTGCCCATCTTCAACCCTCAATCTTGTCTCCATTACTTTTACATTTTCATGGCTGTAATTTTGTGAGTAATTTTCATTTTTCAGCTTTAAGTGTTCATTCTCTTTTATATTAAATCTCGAAAATAAACGAATATCATAATTCTTAAGCATACTACGTTGTTCAAGGCATTTACAGTCTAAGAACTCTACAAGCTTCGACCAGCTTCGACACACGTATAAGACCAGCTTCGACACATACAATCTGCCCTTCCAGAGGTGCATCTGTGGAAACAGTACTCTACAAGCTCTCCTTGAAGTTTGATGGAGTAGCAAATGCTTTGAGGGTGCAAACATCATCTACACCTGTGAGCTTCACATATATGTCCTCAATGCTGCTTGATCATGAGAAATCTTTGCATTTACAAGGGAGGCTTCCATTTCATTGTGGAAGTTCCAGTAAGGCCTTTACAGCTTCAGAGAGAGGTAACAAGAAGAAGAAGTCGCAAGCCCAATGTTATCGCTCGGATAAGAAGGCTCATGTGTGAGTCAATGCATCCCAATTAAGACTAGGCACACTTTTCCTTATTTTAGGCATTTTATTGTGATTTATTTGTGTGGCATTTGCTATTTTAGGCCTGTTTTATGCCTACTTATAGCAAGGCTCCTCCTCCTCTTCAATCATCATCATTCATTAGGTGGATTTTCCGTTGGAGAGAGGAGCCAGTATCGGTGCCCACCCAACCAATGACCCAGTATTATACACCATTGTCCCGTGTTTGATATATAAATTCAATTTCCCGAGCATATCTCTGAGTTCTCTTATTTTACAATATTCTTCTATTTTCTTTATCTTTTGTCTTGTATTCAACTGTTTATTTCAACACTTGTCTATGCTTCCGTTACTGCACCACTTCTAACATATACTGGTATACATTGATGGCTCGCCTATATGATGAGGCACACACTCATTATACATTAGATAGGATTTTCCACTTTTCACTTTCCTAATACTATGAGAATATTCCCTTGTACATGGATATGTCTCACAAGTCGATTTGGCCTTTAGTGGCTATAAATATTTCTTTCTTTTTTTCTTCTTTTTTATATTTATTTATTTTCTTTTTCCCATAATCAAGTGACTACCCTCGAGGTAAGCAACTTGTTTTTATTAACCCACTGACCTGAGTTCACTTTTTCCTTTTGTAATACCTATTCTAATGATTGAGCGAGATGTAGAAGTTAAACCAAAGACCTTTTGGTCACACCACCCTGTTCAACTTAACCAACTGAGCTACACCCCTCTCTCTCTCTCTCTCTCTCTCTCTCTCTCTCTCTCTCTTATTTATTTTTGTGTGCAAGCTTTGCACCCAATCCAGCCTCAATCTTACGCAATTGTATTACCAAACCAATACCTTTTCAACTTACCAACTCTCTCATCTAATGTCCATGTTCGTTAACTCGACATTCACCTTTCCCTTCTATAACCATTCAACAACTACTTACATCATCACTTAAGTTCCTATTTTAGT
This sequence comes from Lygodium microphyllum, assembly GCF_053477565.2. Classification (NCBI taxonomy): domain Eukaryota; kingdom Viridiplantae; phylum Streptophyta; class Polypodiopsida; order Schizaeales; family Lygodiaceae; genus Lygodium; species Lygodium microphyllum. The sequence goes on along the minus strand of NC_141138.1, from coordinate 30,427,859 downwards.
TTGCTACAAAAATATGGAGAATTCTTTTCAAACTCATCATTATGAGCTTCTCCTCTTGCCGCTATGAGTTTCTCCTCTCATCGTACCAATGCACCTTAAGACATTCCAGGAGCTAATGGTCTATGTGACCCTATCTACAAAAACTTGTGGAAGGATATTCCTTTAGACAGAATTCACTAGGGTCCTAGAAGTACGTAGGCAAGAAGCCCTGCTTCCAAAGTGCGTCTTCCTCCAGACAGAGATTAGTATGTCAAAACTGCATCCCTAGAAGGCCCAAGCGGCTCTACTTCTGATTGTGATTCTGGTCTTTGACAAAGCTGTCATAATGCTGCTGCGACCAAAACATCGTGCTTGGCTATCACCTTAGAAAATGGCAGGGTGGCTGATTTGGTAAGCAAACAAATGAAACCAACACAGGCGGCGACTGTGTTTTTTCCCTCCCAAAGCAGAGTGGTGGTAGCCGCGAAACTCCAACGGGCACAAGCGAACATGGTGAGATTGGCAGAGCGTACTATGGCCTACCGAGAGAGGAAACTGAGGTAAAATGGGAATCGATGAGGGCAGCGTACCTCCTTCCTCTTCAGCTTCTTTTCCTTGCTTTTGAGCTTCTTGTCCATATGCGAGAGTAGCTCTTCGTTTTAGGTTTTCGCTCCGGTTCGATGTTTCAAAGCGCCCCCCCCTCCCCGAGTCCATGTCTATGGCTGGGTTCACATGATGGCGGTGGAAGTTAATCCCTCGGGAATCCATTCCCGAGTGGCTATGACTCAAAGTATCCTTGCCACCGGCCTTAAGCTCACACAATATAAGTGGAACAAACTTTTTTCTAATCCTCCCATGCCCTTACTTTCACATAGTGGTGGTGTAAGATTTAGCAAATAAGATGTGTGCACTTTTTGGAGAATCGAAAAGCAATCTTAATCATTCACATTATAAATTCCAAACCACAAAGGCATGCAATGAACTCTAATCATAACATTGATTATAAAGACACGGTACATCAATTGTCAACGACCATAATGGAAAAATACATTAGTACTTTTTTTTAAAGATGGAAGATGTTGATATCTCTCTCCATTTCAAAATGTTATCACCAAAGACATGATGTGCTTTCTTCCTTGCATATTCTGTATATATTGATCTTGGAATATTGTTGCACCAATTAGCCCTAGAATCGAAGTCACGTGGTATAGCTCCACCACCACGGAGCTTGACATTGGTTGTTGTCAGTTACTTCATTGGATGTTTCAAAGGTCTATGACCTTATGTGCTTGAAGCTTTTATTGGGTCTTATGCTCTCAACTATGTACTTGATGTATCTTGGATGCCACTCACATGAGGATTTGAGCTTTGTTTACTCGTCTAGCATTTGACTTTTGTTCTAGTGGGAGGCACTTACTTGATACTTGGATATTACATTGAGCTTTGGATTTTATTTGCAATTGAGCTTGAGCAACTTCAACTTCTACTTGCGTGCTACAAGTTGTTTTGTATCAGTGATTGCCCCTGTTTGGCATTGATTTCTTACTCTATTGTGCCTCATTTTTAGCATGATGTAATTGCAAACTATTGTATTATGAGAGCAAGCCCATCCATTTGATGCTATTTTGGTTATAGTTCGTGGACAGCTCATTATTTGGTCCGTACCTCTTATTTTCAGCTTATTTTGGTAGTGGTTATGGGGCTATTTGCAAGTATTACAACAGCCTATTTGGTATGTACTGTACCTCTTTTTCCTGTAGTATGGCTAGTCATTCAAATGACAGTGGTATCTTTAACCTTGAAAAGTTGGATGGTAGCAATTATGGCTATTAGAAGACCTAAATTTGGCAGGTTTTGATGTAGAAATCTCATATTAGGCCTATCAAATGCAAGAGCATTAAGCCTAAAGGTCAAGATTAGGATGCAAGGAATGACTTAGATGAGCTTTGCAGATCCATGATTATCATGTCCCTCAACAAGTAGGTTTATTATAATGTTGTTACAAATGGACATTTTGCATGGGATCTTTGGGAGAAAATCCATAATCTCAATGATAAGCAAAGTCCTGCTTCTCAGATGTATATGGACCTTTGTAGGAAGGAAGGTGCCAATGTTTCTTAGCATTTGAGCAAGTTTCATGCTATCATTGGCCAGATATCATCACAAGGTATTGACCTTAAGGATAGTCTTTCACATTTGTTCTTGTTGAAAAAGATGCATAAGTAGCTTGGGTGGATAGTCGAGATACGTAGGGTTGTATTTCAAGAGAAGCCTCTTACTCCCATACAACCAACTAGACAACCTGCAGCAGCAGCTAATGCTCTAGTGGCCCATGGCCATGATGTTAGACAGAAGGTGTAGGCTCCTCAACCTACCTTGAGACACTCAGCTAGAGCTAGACATCCCCTTGAGTAGTTTGAACCCTCCGTTGATTATGTGATACTGACAGATGTAGGTGAGCCTCTCACTTAGGATAAGACCATGCACCGTGGTGATAGTCACTCTTGGGAGAGGGCCATGTAGTCAAAGTTTGACTCTTTACAAAAAAATCATACGTGGGAGTTAATTCCTTTGCCTAGTGGAAAGCGTGCATTGCCATGCAGGTGGGTGTACAAGTTGAAGAGTACCCCTAGACACCTCAAGCCTACCTATAAAGCCAAATTGGTTGCCAAGAGTTTTAAACAAGAGCATGGTGTTGACTTCAAGGAAGTCTTTTCTCTTGTACTCAAAACGACTACCCTATGCTTGGTACTAGCATTGGTTGCTCTGTTAGATGTGGACCTTTATTATATGGATATTAAAATGGCTTTCCTACATGGGGACTTGCATGAGGAGATTTATATGTAGCAGCCTAAGGGCTTTGATGAAAAAGGCAAGGAACACCTAGTATGCAGATTGAGAAAGAGTGCTTATGGCCTTAAGTAGGCACCTAGGAATGGTACCACAAGTTTGATGCTTTTATGCATGCACAGGGCTATACATGTAGTGATATGGATCCATGTAAAGAAGGCTCGTGATAGCAACCTTTTGATTTTGACACGCTATATGGATGACATGTTGATTGCTGGGAGAGCTCTTGATGAGTTGGATGCTCTAAAAAGTCAGATCAAGAAGAGCTTTGAGATGAAAGACATGGGACATGTCTAACATATTCTTGAGGATATGCATTGCATGTGACCACTCTCAAGGACTCCTTTACTTCTCATAGAAGGAGTATATTCAGAAGGTCCTTGAGTGATTTCATATACAAGATGTTAAGAATAATGGATGCCCTTTGCCTTCTCATGTGAAGATGAGCTAGGCAAATTGTCGACAATAATTTGATGAGCAAAAGACCGAGATGGCTAAGATCCCTTATGAATCCACAATGGATAGTTTGATGTGTGCCATAATAGCTACTCATCCAGACATAGCTTTTGCAGTGGGAGTTGTAGCATGCTATATGGCTACACCTGGTAGGTGGCATTGGGATGCCATCAAGGGTATTATGAGGTACCTAAAGGGCACAGTAGATATGTGCATATGTTATGGTAGCCAGGATACAAGAGTCATGGGGTACACTGACTCTGATTATGTAGAACATGTAGATAGTAGGAAATCCACCTCTGACTATGTGTTTACCAATGTTAGGGGGGTTGTTTCTTGGATGTCCATGATGCACAAAATGCATGACCCTCTCTACCACTACAGAGGCCGAGTATATTGTAGCCACTGAGGCTTGTAAGCAAGCTCTTCGATTAGGCCAGACCTTGGTATGACTAATGTGGTCCTTACAGTACATTCGGATTCTATGAGTGCTATCTAGTTAGCCAAGAATCTGGTCTTCCATGCGAAGACAAAGCACATTAAGGTGCGGTATCACTTTATCAGAGATATCATTAAGGACACGTTTGTTAACCTTTTCTTACCAAAATCCTGCAAATCTACTCACGAAAAGTCTCTCAACAGAGTGTTTTGCCTTTCTTAGAAAGTTGATGGGTATTCAATGAGATGACCTCTATTCCTCATCATGTTATACTCTATATACATATTTTACTTTATTATTTTTTTCTTGTTCCTTCTTCATTCAAGGCACATTCAACTTTAAGTGGGAGGTTAGTAGGGATAAAGGCGCTTGTGCCTAGCCACCCATGTATTACTACATTGACAGTACCTGCACCACTTGCACACTGTAAGCAGTAGCCGCCCATCATTGTCATTTCATTCTTTATTCTTTTAGTGACATTTAAATAAAGGGAAGGCCGGTCACACATTATGACTGTTGGAGTTTCTACATCTTGAGTCTCTCTCTCTTGCTCTCTTGTTGCATCCACCATAGCTCACACCTCTCTTACTTCCCTTGCTCATGCTTCCACTTGGGCTTCTCCCTTCACCAAGTTGCAAGCATACCTCAGCCTCATGTGTCCATTCCATGTCGAAAGAGTCACCATGGCATACACAAATATTATGTAACATTAGATAAGCAATAATGAATTCCAGCATGTGATGTAGATCTATGTCACATCTCCTAAGAATATGTGAAACCTTGCATTCTATTTAGAAATAAGATACAAGCTAAGTCATATCCTATGTATGTGTAAAAAAAGTAAAGGCTATGTGTCAACTGACTTAAAGGTCAAAAGATATCTATCACTTTAGAGGATACTTTGTGTGTATCAGTTGACAGTGAGAGAAGGAGAAGAATGATGATGATGATTGAGAAAAACTCTCAAGCCTCCATATCTTGTGCCATTGCTCCTTTAGTTACACATCTTCTTCTATTCTTTTCAATAGATATCAAAGTAGGAGTGTGATATCAAAAGCTTGGATCAAGGAGTACATTGAATTGAGGTCTATATTAGATTGAAAGCTTGTTTTTGGCCATTAAATTAGGTACAAATCTTCATCTAATCCACCTGAAACAAGTACATCGGATTATAGAGCCCTTGAAGCTCAAATTTTGAGTATTGATGCTCTCTTTGAATGTATTTGGAAAGCTAAAGAAGGCTAGAACAGTAAGGTTCAATTTGCTTTTAGTGTAAAATTGGTTCATGTATCAATGCTTACAAGCATAGGGGCTACTTAAGCTTAGGCCTAGCTTACCCAGGGGGCTTGTTTGTGAAGGAGAAACTTAGGGGCAACTTAGAAGAAGAATCATAGAGCGTGCTTTGTAAGTAGGTGGCTTGAAGCCATTGTTACAAAGAAGAAAGGCAACCCATGTAAGAGACTGACAAAATCAACGTCATTCAAAAATGGTCTAGGAACCTGATGTCGCTATTGGCTAAAGCTTTTTTTTTAAAGCTTAGTTAAATTCCTTTAATTATCTGCCCCCCCCCCCCCAGCCCCCCACACACACACACATTAGTCCTTTTCACATTGATACAAATAGTGAATTGGTTACTTTCTTACCTGCTTTCACACTTGGGTCTCAATAAACTGATTATTCTAAAACTTTGTATTCACACGATCAAGAGTTTGAACTAATTATTGTACAAACCAGTTCACCGCTGGTCTATTCACATTACATATAAGAGAACTAGCTATTTTGATGCACAAAAAAGGGTTTCTATGTGAGTTTCAAGGGGATGTTTGGAGCCCAAAAAGTTGTCATATAGACATAATGTATGGGTGTATGTGATAACAGCTAGACACATATATGACATCCATATCAATGGAACTCAATTTATATGTATTTTCTTGGGTCTTGTGAATGTTTTTTGGTCTTAGTTTTGAGCGGATTAATGCTCGGACTTGTTCATAGGTTTGGATATTGATTTGCTACATTGCATACTACTAGTTTTACTAAATTTGTGGCCATCGTAATGTTGGAAACCACAAAGATTACACAATTTGTGGGTAACAAATTGACTAAGGACAACTACAGTGTATGGTCCTACATATGGATAATTTTTTTGATAGGGAGAGATATATGGGACCTCATTACAAGTTTATATGTATGCCCATAACTACCTAATGAGCCCATTGAAGATTAGAAAAAGGTGTACAAGGATTGGACTAGTAAAAACAAGAAAGTCTTATGTTGGATATCTATATGTATCTCAAAGAGACATTGATTTCACACATTAAAAAGGTAAGTACATGTTAGGATGCTCAGGAAATCATTGAGAAGATGTATAGCGCTTGCATGGAGACTAGGAAGATACAACTAAAGCACATATTGCATGGTACATGGTGAGGAAATAGAAGCATCAGTGACTATGTGGGAGACATAAAACAGGTTGCAAAAGATCTTGCTTGAATAAATGCAACAATTGATAATGATAATTCAGTTTTTATCACTCTAAATGGACTTAACCTGCATACAAATCCCTTGATACCTCCGTTTCTATGATGAGAGGAGACTCTATACTTGATTTTGAAGAGTTGATTGCTTTTTTGCTTCTGGAAGAGATAAAATTGGGCCTCAATGTATCTAATAGTGGAACGAATGCAAATTAAGATAGTGTGTTTTATCATCAAAGAGGTCATGGTAGCAAATCTAGACCTAAAGGATCATCATATGATCATGCAGATAGCTTTGCACATGGTTGTAGTACCTTGGACATGGCGATTTTATGCCTAGAGGCAATGGGAGATCCTACTCTAGAGGCAGAGGGGATGCTCTAGTCCACAAAGAGATGGTGCATGCCATTATTGTGGTTAGTTTGGTCAATTTGAGAGAGAATGCTTTCATATAAAAAAATGCTATGTTTAGGGGTTGAGGAAGGATCCACTTGGGCACTGTGATACAATAGTGGTGGCTATGGCTCTAGATGTGGTTCATCACCTAGAGATCATCTCTTTGCCATGGAGCACGTACTTGGTAGAATGATGCACCCTCTTAGAGAGGATGACTAGTTTTTGGATTCATGTGCTACAAACCATATGACACACCATGCAGAATGGTTTGATAGAAAATAGCAAATGCAAACTGAAGAGTATGTGGCTATAGGAGATGACACATTGCATTAGATAACTCATATTGGGAGTATACCTTTGGTGACTAGAGATAGAATAGAAAATAATCTTGGGGATGTCTTATATATGCCTACTATCACTAAAAATTTGGCTTCAATTTTGGTCAAATAGCTTATTAATGATTGCAAGTGATGTTTAACAAGTATGGTTATTTTATTGAGGAGCTCAAGAATGACAAACTCGATAGCCTTATTGCTTGTGGTTAAAGAAAGGTAGCTTATTTGCTTTGAATGTAGAAACTCCCATCATACAAAGCTCTATGTATATTGAGATAGGGCATGGACAAGATAAAGATGTCGAACTATGGTATAGAAGGATTGAGCATGCAAATTTTCAAAGGCTTAAATAGATGCAGCCTAGACAAGTGGTTCATGGGCATTCACAATTTGGATATGTAAATTATAATCATGTATGTGAGGCTTCTCGGTTTGGATACAGTCTAGACTCCCATTTCCAAAGAGAGAGAGAGAGAGTGAGCAACTATCATTTGGAAATATTACACTTTGATATTTGGGGCTTATGTCAAAAAAAAACATTGAGTGGAAAATATAGGTTCTATATCACTTTCATTGATGATTTCAGTAGGATGACATGGGCGTACTTTTTGTGACGAAAAAGTGAAGCATTTGAAAAGTTTTTTGAGTTTAAGGCCATGGTAGAAAAGCAATTTGGGGACTATATAAAATGCTTGAGATCGGATAATGGTGAAGAATCTATGTCAAATGAGTTCTCTTACTATTTGAGAGACTATGGGATCAAAAGACTGATTACATGCAGTTACACACCACATCATAATGGTGTGGAAAAAAGGAAATCCAGGATTATTGCAAAAGTGACAAGGGCAATGATGAATCAAAACTGCATGCCCTTAGCTTATTGGGTTGAGTTAGTACATATTGTAGTCCATATCATAAATAGGACACCTACAGCTTTGACTCATCATATGTCTCCATATGAGAAGACGCATGGAAGGACACCTACAATTGCATACTTTAGGGTGTTTGGTTGTGCATGTTATCTACATGTCCTCGATGATTTGAGGAAAAATATGGAACCAAAGGCTATTAAATGCATTTTCCTTGGGTATCTAGATGAGAAGAAGGGATACAAATGTCATGATCCTATCATCTCACTAAAGAGGTTCACATAAGCAAGGATGTGAGATTCAGTGAGTATGAGTCTTGGTATTGATTGAAATGTGCAATTGAGATGGATATTTATGACAACAATGATGATGATGGATATTTAAAGAAAATTACATCAAATAGTGGTTTAAAAAATTGGCATGTTGAGGATGTGTCTGGACCTCAAGTCCATGAAGAAAGCAATGGCACTTATAGTCCATGGAGTGGTAGGTTGAGGAGTGCGCAAAAGAGGGCAGAAAACTTGCACAAGGAAAGAAGCCTATGGGTGAAAGTTTTGAGGAATAGTCTATAGATGATGCGTTTGGCCTGCTATATGTTAGAACTCTAGGGATAAAGAGTGTAGGAAAGTATGTTCCACTATATGCAAGAATGATAGAGACATCATCTAGTGCACTTGTTTTGAAGAGGCAATTGAAATAAAGATTGGAAGAATGGTATGGATGAGGAAATAGATGCACTGAGAAAGAACAAGACATGTGTTTTAGTTGAGTTGTCTTATGGTAGGAAGACCATTGGCTACAAGTGGGTGTACAAAGTCGAGAGCAAATTTGATGGCTCATTGGAGAGATGCAAGGTAAGGTTAGTTGCAAAAGGTTATGCTTAAACATGTGGTTTGGATTATGAAGAGACATTTAGTCCATTGGCTAAGATGACTACAATGAGATCAATCATTACATTAGCTTCTATCTATGGTTGGAAGTTATACTAAACGAATGTGAAGAATACTTTTTTGAATGGTACAATGGAAGAGGAAGTATACATGAATCAAGTAAAGATTATGTACACCATAAATATCCACATTATGTGTGCAAGTTGAGGAAGACATTATATGGATTGAGGCAAGCAAGATCTTGGTGTGAGAAGATCAATAAGTTCTTATATAGCATGGGATTTCAGCAAGGCATGGCTGGGATTCACTTTATATTAGACATACAAAAGATGGAATGGTTATTGTGGTCATCCATGTTGATGATCTCATCATTATAGGTCCTCTTAAAAGAGAGTTTTTTGAAGTAAAGTATGTGCTGCACAAAGAATTTAACATCAGGGACCTTGGTTTATTGATGCACTTTCTTGGCATTGAGGTGATTTACACTCCACATGAAGTTTGGTTAGTGTAGAGGCAATACTCATTGAAGATGCTAGAGAAGTATGGAACGACAATATGTAAGCCAACGGATATACCATTGGATCAAAACATTAAGATGGTGGATGATGGAAATATGTGGAGGATATTACTATGTTCAGAAAGATGGTTAGGAGCCTAATCTACCTAACCATAACAAGATGAGACTTGAGTTATTTAATGGGAGTTATTAGCTAGTTCATGCTTGCAGAAACCATGCAAGTCACATTTGGATGTAATGTGGAGAGTCTTGAGATATGTGAAGAAGATAGTTAATTTTGGCTTATTCTATGAGAAAGGGATCAAGTCTACATTGTTTGGCTACATAAATATAGACTAAGTAGGAAGTATCATGGGTAGGAGATCCACTAGTGGCTATGCATTTTCATTTGATTCAACCATAGTAAGTTGGAGCAACAAGAAGCAACCTACAATTTTTTTATCTAGTATAGAAGCTAAGTATAGAAGTATTGCATTAGTACCACGTGAGCACATATGGTTGAGATTTCTATTATGTGATATAGGGATAGAGATTGATGGTGAAGCTATAATGTATTGTGATAACATTAGTAGCATTATGTTGGCAAAGAACCCAGTCTTAGATGCAAGGACAAAGCATATTGAAGTGCACTACCATTTCATCAAAGACAAGGCTATGGATGGAGAGATAGACTTGGTACATATCAAAACCAACAACCAAGTCATGGATATCTTTACCAAAGCATTAGGTAAAGATAAGTTTGAGTACTTTAGATGTGCACTTGAAGTATTGTATTTGCAAGATCATTCTAAGCTTGATGGGGAGTGTTGTGAAATAAGACATAGACTAAGTCATATCCTATGTATGCATAAATAAAGTAGAGGCTATGTGTAAATTGACTTCAAGGTCAAACATTATCTATTACTTTAGAGGATACTTTGTGTGTATTAGTTGACAATGAGAGAAGGAGAAGAATGAAGATGATGGTGAGGAAAAACTCTTGAGTCTCCATATCTTGTGCTATTGCTCCTTCGGTTGTGCATCCTCTCCTATTGTTTTCACCTTCAACATACCAAAATCTTACTCAACTCGCATTCTTATGCTAGATTGAAATTCCAATCATATTTCATGGTGACAAGCCTTCTTTGCATCCTTTGAAGGGTCTTAACCTATATGATTGAGTTGGGTAAGCACAATCTCCTACCAAACACTAGTAATCCAATTCACTCCTAGTACATCTTTGACCTAGCTCACTTCTAGTGAAGTTTAAGGAGTCATGGATTGACCCAACCCATCCTATGTCATAGTTCCATACATAACAATTTGCTACAACTTTTAATTGCAACAGAATTGGATGGAACCATTTAAAACTAAACTAATTGTCATGGTCTTCCTTTAGGAGAATGATAGGAATATGCGAGTCATAGGGGATACCTCTCAAGACCTCAAATTCCCTAATTAACTTCTCAAACCAAGATTGAGAAGGCCAGTTAATATATGCATCATTTAAGCATGATATGAGGATGGCCATATAAAAGTCACCATGCTACAAGTAGTACTCTTTGCATACCCATGCCATTTTGCTAAGATCTCTAATGTTTTGTTGGATTTCAATCTATGGATAGCAAGATAAACATATGTCCTAATAATTAGAATGGTGCACATATTCTTAGTTTTCTTTTCCATTTTTAGAGCAAGCTTGCCACACAAGCAATGAAAAGTCTCTATATTGATGTGACGGTACCACTTGAATATACTTGTTGAGTAAGAACCTAGTAAGTAATGTTTGAGAAAATCTTGTGGATATGGATAAGCCCACCCTTTTTATGCTCATGACCCTTCATACAGTTACTTTTCTTTAACATTTATTGAACAATCCATGCACTGAAATAAATGCAACCACATTTTCAATGCCATCTCATCAATGTGTATGTGGATTGGTGTAAAAAGCTCCTTGATTTCCAAGAAGCACAACCGTGCATAAAAGAAGGCCATCCCTTTGGAGATTGTTATTATAACCTACATATACACATCTATGTTAGTCAAAAGAATTAACCCATGATGTTAACTTTTCAATATTGTGAATATCTAATAAATTAACAAATTACTTTGACAATGCACTTTGATAGTACAATTTATTTTTGATAGTATGTTTTGATAGTACATATTTCTTTTAATGGCACATATAAAAAACATTTAATTACTTTTGATAGTATGCTTTCATAAACATTCAAAACATACATGCTATTTGAACTCATTTAGCTTGATCAAGGAATCCATCCATGGTACCTTGGAATTGTACAAGAATATATGGCTGCCTAGTGTCAATGGCCTCTTATTAGAGCGAGGCCTTCTTGATATGATCAAGTATGATGGGATGAAGATGAAGATTATTGAGCTTTGATGTGGTCTACTTGGGAGTCTCCCTTGATAGTTGTCTCCCTCTCCAAAGCATCCATATTATGATTAGAGGTAGTAGATATCACAAGGGGGACACAATCAATGGATGGCCTATTATAGTGCTATTTGCCAACCACATCATACCACTTGCAAGTGCACCACATACTATTTCCAAAACATTGAATTGTGAGCCCTATCAATCATATGTTGGTCTAATACTACATCCCACATTTTTTAATATGCTTTGGCTAATTTATCAAAGACATGGTAAGTAGTGACAATTTGCATGCAACTTTTTCCCAAATATTTACCCTCTATTTTTGTGGGTTTCCAAATTCCTCATTCATACCACTCCAAACATGAATGAGTTGGCCCACCCAAAAGTCTTTTTGCTTGCCTTTTCCCTTGTTGTCAATATCATCCTCATCAAAGAGGTCCACTACAATCTTCTTCTTTGCAATACATTGCTTTGTTGATGAAGCACATTTTTACGCATAATTGATGAGCTCTAGGGCCTTCTTCTTTGAAGTTTGGCATGAGGTTTGTGAGATATCCATGCCTTCCCCCTCTGCTCATGAACGAGAGCTTATTGGGGGGGATATAATTTACAAAGGTTTAGAATAAAAAAAGAAAAGTTAAACAAATTCTCATGACTTTGCCTCAACGAATTGCGATTTGCACCAACTAGATGCCGTCAATTGTCATGCTCTTCACGGCAATGAGTAGAGCAACAAAGCTCATCGTCATTGACCTCAGTGTGCACTCTTTGATGTTGCAGCACCCTTAGATGCATCAAGGGAAATCCATTAGACCCCTTAACTAGCTCATATTACAGTATTGATAATTGTGTGTGTGTGTGTGTATAGTAAGAGATAGAAAGAAGGATAGAGGAAAAGAAAGAGAGAAAAATAGAGGGAGAGATAGGAAGAATGAAGAGAAAAGGAGGCCAAAAACAAAATAGCAAGAGAGGAGAGAAGAAGAAAGCCTACTAGTGGCCTTGGCTTGAGGGTTGCTTGTGCAATAGGCAAAACTCAAAGAATCAAGGCATGCCGAGTGCACTAATAAGATCAAAGGAGGACAAGGCAAAGGATGGCCTCATGTCATCACATTAATTCAACTACCCCATCAAATTGGAGTGGTTTAGATCTACATATAGCAAATGACCCCCCAATACTTGCCACGTTCCTACTCCTACTTTCAAATCACAATGGATCAAAAGCCATGTCCACCCTATAATTCTATCCTAAGGAATTCCTATCTCAAGAGTTTTAGTTCCAATTCATCGACATTTAATTCAATATATCCTTGCACGAAATTGATGGGATCACTAGTTATTTAAGGTAAAAGTTGTCTTTTGTTCTCTATGACTACTCATCAAGACTCTAATGTTGTTGAAGAACTCTCTTTGACACATTCACCTTTAAACCCTTTTTTAACCCTAGATATCATATCCTTGCCTTAAAAAGCTAAGATGTTTTAAATTGTTTAAGGTGAGAATGAAAAGGATCACCTAGCACCATGCATGGTCGCAACTCTAGTAATCTTAGCACTATCAAGGAGAAACCATAAGAATACTTGATTTTGGATCCTTTCCTAGAGGAACCAAGAATACAATTTTGGACACCAAGATAAATTGTTTGTATTAAGGGAAAGGGAAATAGAGGCTTTATTTGTCTTTGAAAATATGCTAAAATGCCTCACATCCAAAGGCTTGCAAATGAATAAATGAAGGAGTTTTTTTAGACCATATCTGCTATGCAATTCTATTGGCTCTCAACAATAGCAAGAAAGTGATGAATGCATGCAAAACTTATGAAATCTGCTTTATGGGATAGGCCCAGACCTTATGGAATAATCATCAATAAATGTAATGAAATACTTTGCACCACCCAAGGACTGAAAAGGCATGGGACCACAAATATCTAAATGAACAAGAGCCAATGGCTCACCAGTGTGCATAGCACCAGACCTTTTTATGCATGTTATGAGTTTGCTTGCAATATAAACAATGATAATATGAATCAAAACATGAAAAGTCTAGGAGTGGAAGATATTGCAAATGAGTCAAGGCTTTAATTTATTGTAGGGACATATGCACAAGATGATGATGCCAAAGAGATAGATGTGGAAGATTAGTCCTCACAATCAAAACCTGATCAATAATGTTAGATATAGTAAAGGATAAAGATTTTTGTCTCGGCACCTCTAGCCAAAATGAGGTTGATACAAGTGATTTTCCATGCAAAGTCACCAAAGGAAACACGATACCCAAAATCATTTAGCTATCCTACAAAGATAAGGCTTTTAGTCAAAGTTAGCACATGGTTTACATCATACAACATAAATGAAGTACGTATAGCAAATTGCAAATGACCATATTTGATGCCAAAAATATCACAAACACAATCATCTCCTACTCTCATATACATGTCTCATAGGACGTCATGTATAGAACCAAGCATGATGCGGGGTCACATGAAAGGAAGCTGCCAACTTACGTAACCAATGCTAAGAGAAATATGGTTGAGTATTAGTCAATTGGACATTATGAGAAAAAGTAACAAATATGTGCTCATCATCAAAACTATATTCCAATGCCTTTATCTCCTCAATCTTGACAGTAGAATTTGTGATGCTCCAATCATCCGAAGTCTTAGCATTATCCTACAATTTCGCATTGCCTTTATCTCGCCTATTGTGGTGCATTTTATGGCACTGTGGCTAAATATGACCCTACTATCCACAAAAAGGACATGTAAGAGACGATTTGGGGCCATGAGATTTAGGACGATCCTACCCACAATATCTAGACTTTGACTTGTCTTGTTGTACATCTCTACCACAGTGGTCATTACCATATCTTCCATCATTATGGCCTCTAATAGTGAATGCATCAGATATGTGAGATGCATCAATATTCTTCCTATTTTCTTCCTCATAGTAAGCAAGGCACCCTCTGCATCTTTGGTCATAAAACCAGAAGCATTAGTACTTATGGCAATGCGAAAAGTATTGCAACACTTAGGAAGAGTAACAAGCAAGAATATAGCCCTAACATTCTCATCAAAGATAATCATGTGCAAAGTAAGTTGGCTAGAAATGGAATGAAACTAGTTTGAGTGAGTTGAAATAGCAGTGCCTCTCTTCATATGAAGGTCCATCAGTTTCTTAAGCCAATACAATTGCCAAGCAGGGCTTTGTTTATCATAGAGACCACATATCATCTCACATAGCTCCCAAGCACCACCCTTTGTCTCAATGATATTAAAATAAACCTGATTTAACAAAGACAAGATAATGATGGACTTGCATATCTTATCAAGATTAGCCCAAGCCTCTACATCAAACTCTTCGAACTTTATATCTTTGCATTTTAATGATCTCATTTGTTTCTTTTGAATCAATACTTGCTATATCTGGGTCTTTCAATAATTGAAGTTGTTGCCATATCCAACTTGTCTATGTTGAAAATGGCACTATCCCTAAAAGCAAATGCCATGATAACTACAAAGTAAAAAGTGAATGGGTTGCTGTAATAACAATAAATTAGCCCAAAACTGAATGCAAGAGGTGGGGTGCAATACAATGTATGGTTGTCCACAAAAGAAATGCATTAGAGTGCTTGTACTAAGTATTTGCTCTCAAATAAACTCCTCAAAATTTAATTTTAGCATTGCTGACCATAAAATTCCAGTAAAAGAGTATTGTAGCGTACCCACCCTTGATTATGTAACGGATAATGTTTTAGTAGTTGCCTAGAGTTTACATTCGAGCCATCATTATCCGAACTCTAACCAAAATGATCGGATTTTGTCCGGCTAGTTAACTCTAGGTCTACCCCTCAAGGGAAGCGTCTTGCCGTTTCCACGGAGGACCAACCTGAAGGTTCCTAATTGACCTAACAGTCACCTATCAACAACTAGCTCATATCCGGAGGTGTCCTTCGAGAGGCTTCTTGTCCGGAAGGAGCGACTGCCATTATCCTTGGTTCATGGAGTACAACACTTTTTTCCAGTAGTAGCAGATTAAGGATTTATGAAATCCCTTGCAGTGTTTTGGCACAGCCGCCGTACCTCTCTCCTAATATAATTTACAGTTCGGGTTCTGAGACCAAACCCTAGGTAAGTCAGCGAATCGGCCTTTCATAGAGTTTCAAACATATAAAAACAACTTCATTAATTAAAAAGAATCCTTTTATGCATATTTGTTCGTTTATGTAATTTACTCACGGACATACAATCAAAATAAAACAAATTCATTGATTATGTTCCATAATGTGTGTTCTCTCGCCCATATAGGAGAAAATTTACAATTTCACATGTTGCCTCATTCGGTGCATCTACACATCGCCAAGATAAAATCCACCTATAGCTAGCGTTTTTAGGTGTCCTAAGTAGAACTTGGGCCATATAGGGGATCAAGTAGTTCCTAGGTGCATAAAGGATTTACTAGCCAAAGCTCCCTTGGCACCCTATCCACCTCCTACTTAATACGATCCCTGCTGGGAGACCTCTCGCCATCGGAGCCGGTCCATGCTTGCGCGATGGTAAAAACATCCTCTCTTGGTATGGTGATTTGGCATCTATCCTTGGGGGAGGTATAGGGCTCCTCAAATCTTATATATTTCAATACTTAATTCAATTAGGATCTAATCTAGAAAATCACAAACAAGATTGATGTCTTCAAGCAGTTATAACTTCAATCAATCATGCAACTTTCAAGTGATGATTAATCTAGTAGCAATCGATACTTGAATTTCACATAATGAACTCTTTCCCTTGGAATTCAACTAAGAGTATCTAGATTTTGGGGTCTCTAACTTTCCAGTTTAAGTTTCTTGGCCTTAAGTCAGTTTCTTTAACTTAGAGTTATTTTTGGTTTTTAAAAAAATAAAAAACCTTCTATTAGAGCTTCTAGATTAAAACTATATCCTTGGCTAGTTTCTTCAGGGTTTCGTTCTTAGTAAATTCGTCTTGAATTCACTAGTCTTATTTTCTATGGGGTTAACATTAAAATTTATTGTGATTTCTCTTGAGTTCTAGGTTTTCATAGTTCCCCTAACAGTTTCTAGCCTATAAGATGTTCTATTAATTTACCAAGTGAATACTCTAAGATCGCACTATTTCTCAAGAGACTTATCTTATTTCTATTGAATTCAAATAGAAATTTTTAGAAAAACCTGTGGTATCACGATTGGTAAAGGGTTGTTATCCGTGCCTGTGACTCTGTTAGTGACTCCCACGCTCGCAACTCCAACTGTTGCTTCCATGTAAGTAGGGTCATTTGAGATTTTCGCTTTTGAAATCTTTTTCTTTGGGGCCATGACGGAAATATGATTCGTAGAAGAAGAAGAGCATGGCATTAATACCGGTTGGAAAGGGTGTAAGATTCTAGATGATGATGATGGACATTATGGGATTCAACGATGTAGCACTCGCAGATGGTTCTTCTTGCCTCATGGAGAGCAATACTTCTCTCTCTCTAGTAGACGGAATAGGGACGAGAGTAAAGGTATGACTTCTAATTGGATTAATAGAATATGATAAAGTTCTTCAATGTCTTCTCTTCTTAGATTAGAGTAGAAGAGGATGAGAGACCTTTTGCGTATCCCCTTCCTTGGGTTGAATGGAATGATGTCTCTTTGTCTTGAGGAATAAAGTCTCCTCCTTCTCGATCAACATCTTGTCCTTGTCAAGATTGCTCTTGTTCCCTCTTCCTTGTCATCCACAAGCCCTCAATTTATAGTTTTGCATGGGGGTAGAAGAGAGGACACCTACTTTTTTAGTGTTTTTTAATGACATCATTGATGACAAGGAGAGAACGCTTTCTTTTAGCGCTTCTAGTACGAAGCAGAATACATGGCAAATCTAGCAAATCAAACATCTCAACTATTTAATACAAACAACATTATAATACATAAGAGGATTTGAATAACTCAATAGATTGAGAATGACAAGAGAAAAACACACGATTGGGCCCAACCTCCCCCATAGCAAAAGCCATGGTTTGCCATTCTTAATTATATATTATAGTTTTACATGGATATTTGCATTCATATCTTACATATAATTACAAAGAGAGTAGAAATATCAATTGAAATACAGAGTTTTAAAAGTCAAGAGGTATCCTGTAATATGCTGCAGTTGCTGCAAAAAAATTTGTGCTTTGAATCTTGACGTTTTGACATCACCATCGCGTCTGCAGTGTGCCAAAATCTCCAAAACAACTCTTGAAGCTTTGAATTCCGATTTCGAATGAGGGACAAACGAAAAAACTCAATTTTCATCATGTTCTCTTGTTTTGTGTACGATCTTGTTGCTTTTATAGAGAAAGCTAGAAAAGCCTTCTATATTTAACCACATTAAGAAAATAGCAAGGTATTCCATAAAGAAAGCTTATTTCAATAAAAGCATATCTTAAATCTCATATTCTAAAATAATCTATATTAAAAATAAATAAATTAATAATACTAAAGACAATGATCTAATTATTACTAAAGAAGTTTAAACTTATACTTACAAATAGAGTAATAATTTTAATAATGCAACATCATATAAATACATAATATTATATATTATACATAAGATAACTAATCATAATGATGAAATTTATGCTTGGACTTACGCTAACGCCCAGTGCTATCCAAAGCCATCGCTACCTGCTCTACACATCAACAGAAGCATTCACAATTGATTATATATAAAATAAACAAATAATAGTGAATACCTAGCAGGCTTCAGTTACAAATAATTAAAATAGGTTGGAACAATGTTCTAACCTTAATTTAATTCGAGTGTGCATTTTAAACTCGTAAAAGATTAATTAATTAATATGAATTTTGTGAAATCACCCACTGTGGAGTCACCCACGTGCACATTAATTAATAAAACGATTGAGAAGGACAGGTGTCCCCATCAACTTCTTGCACAAGGAATCCACCTTATGTACGAGCCTCGATCAACAAATAAATTTTACAGAATCCATTGTAAAATCTCATGAAATCCACCACGACTATGTCTACTGGCATCATACCCCTGGGGTAGGATAGCAATTGTCCACAATTGCTATTAGCTGCTCAATGTGGAGCTAGCAGTGTAGGGTAAGCACTAAGGGCGCGGGCGGTCATCCGTTGCACATCTTCAACTGAATGAGTTTTTTTTAATTTTAAAATTTTACCAAGTATTTAGTATATGACAATGAATCAATCGAAGTCTAATTATTAGCAAACAATTGATTCTAATAAGATTAAAAACTAGTGCTACTGCCATAGATGTCTTTCGTGGGAGTAAGAGAGTCAAAAGATAAGACAGAAATATTATGAATGCTAGGTCTCATACTCAAAGCATCGACAATAACAAATAAAATTGTTATTCTAGTTTAGTAGTAAGTAAAAATTTAACTAAGAATTCTAGAAAAAGAGAGTAAAAGACTTACCTATCTTACCTTGATTGGCGATCTCTATCTTTATTAGAAAGCATGAATTCGCAACAGAATTAGGAAGTTGAAGAATTTTTCAATGTACATAAGAAAATTTTGTTAGTCTCAATGTTTATCAAATCAAAAGATAACAACATTAAAGGCATACTATAATCGTCAAAAATTAGAGAGAGAATCATATTGAAGGCCTACTTTGAATAAAAAACAACTTATATCTTCTTGTGAATCAAATTAGTCTATAACTAGAGAGTTGGAGCTTATAAGGAATATTACAAAACATTTATTTATGACTAATACTAAAATTTAAAAAGAAATATATTAAAGATAAGGCTAAAGTTGGATAAAATACTAGTCTCTTGGCAAAAAAAAAATAGTGATATTCAAGTTCTATGGCATATTTAGATATGATTATCTTTTAATATATGCATATTTAGACAAAACCATATCTAATATAAGTTTTAGATATTTGTACAAGCTAAAACTTTTTCTTTTGGAAGTATACTCAAATTCCAAATGGATTAAAAGCTATCCTACTAGGAAATTAGATGTCTGTATAGATTGAAATTTACAAATTTCACTAAGTTTGGATTAACTGTGAGACCTACTTTCAAGATAAATAACTTTCTTTGTAGATAGAATCAGGCCATGATGATAACTAGAGAGTTGTAGACAACAAAAATGTCTACAATTCACGTACCATGATGGATTACCAAATTTGAAGGTAAGGTCATAAAAAATAGGGCTCAAAGTTGGCTACTACACAGTTTTCTACATACTGCTGTGAAATTTGTATTCAAGGTCACTTTAGGACTCAAATAACTCGCTAGATATTCAAAATTTGTAAAATAAGTGTCTAATAACAATTGTAGATCTTTTTGAGGGCTAAAACTTTTATTTTCACACAATCCTCAAAATATGAAGTAGTAAAAAGCTACATTACCTGAAAAATAGTTGTTCGAGATGATTTTTATGGTAAAGTATATGGAATAGCTAGACTACTTTCAAGTGTCTCTTCTATATAGCCTGCTATATAAATAAATACTTAATATGCTTAAACTTGAAACTTTTATAAAATAAAACAAAGCTATATTTTACTATGAAATAAACTTCAAAAGCTTTTTGGCTATAACATCATGTTTGCATAGCCAAGTCCATATTATAATCCAAATTCAAAGAAGAACAAATTGGATCAATTCGAGTCAATCAACTATGGATATAAGGCTGTCAAAAACATGAGAAATGTAGCTGTAATATTAATTTGTAGGGATTTGTCTTGTAGATTGTGATTGTTTCATGGTATTCGCCTTTCTACACTGATATCATACAATTGAAAACTCGGAGGGTAGCCAAGCTCTGATACCAACACAAAGCAGAACATGTGGCAAATCTAGCAAATCAAACATCTTAACTATTAAATATAAACAACATTATAATACATAAGAGGATTTGAATAACTCAATAGATTGAGAATGACAAGAGAAAAACACATGATTGGGCCCAACGTCCCCCATGGCAAAAGCCATAGTTTGCCATCCTTAATTATATATTATAGTTTTACATGGATATTTGCATTCATATCTTACATATAATTACAAAGAAAGTACAAATATCAATTGAAATACAGAGTTTTAAAAGTCAAGAGGTATATTGTAACATGCTATAGTTGATGCAGAAAATTCTATGCTCTGAATCTTGACATTTTGATATCACCATCGCGTCCAAAGCATGCCAAAATCCCCAAAATGACTCTTGAAGCTTTGAATTTCAATTTTGGATGAGGGACAAATGAAAAAACTCAGTTTTCACCATGTTCTCCTATTTTGCGTGCAATCCTATTGCTTTTATAAAGAAAGCTAAAAAAGCCTTCTATACTTAACCACATTAAGAAAATAACAAGGTATTCCATAAAGAAAGCTTATTTCAATAAAAGCATATCTTAAATATCATATTCTAAAATAATCTATATTAAAAATAAATAAATTTATAGTACTAAAGATAATGATCTAATTATTACTAAAGAAGTTTAAACTTATAACTTACAAATAGAGTAATAAAATTAATAATACAATATCATATAAATACATAATATTATATATTATACTTGAGATAACTAATCATAATGATGAAATTTACATTTGGACTTACGCTAATGCCTAATGCTACCCAAAGCCACAGCTACCTGCTTTACACATCAACTGAATCATTCACAATTGATTATAAATAAAATAAACAAATAATAGTGAATACTTATCAGTCTTCAGCTAGAAATAATTAAAATAGGTTGGAACACTATCCTAACCTTAATTTAATTTGAGTGCGTACTCTAAACTCATAAAAGATTAATTAATTAATATAAATTTTACGGAATCACCCACTGTGGAATCACCCACGTGCACATTAATTAATAAAACACTCGAGAAGGATAGGCGTCCCCGTGAACTTCTGGCACAAGGAATCCACCTTATGTATGAGCCTCGGTCAACAAATAAATTTACACAATCCATTGTAAAATCTCACGGAATCCACTATGACTATGCCTCCTAGCATCAGCTTCTGATAACATCACTGATGACGTCAGAGAGGGAGCTCCATTTTTGTAGCACGAAGATAAAAATTTACGAATATATGGGCAAGCATCGCGTGGTGCATCATCGAACAGCCGTCACTCTAAGGCTTAAGACCAAGGCGGCGACCAAGGTGGTGACTAAGGCATAGACCTTGGCATACTTAGCAACGGGCTATGAAGGCTTTGTTGGAGTCGTTGGCTATGCGCGAGAAGCTCCCACTAGCTTGTAGGAAAATCTTCCCGGGAGGTCACCCATCCCGGTAGTGTTGTCACCCAAGTGCGCTTAACTTCCAAGAGACTATCCACTAGGCTAGTTTTTTTTTAATTGTTCTATACTACAAACATAGTTTTAATAAGCTAGACTTGGAAGGGTCTTCCAAGTCTTTCTTCCATGATTTGGATATAATACCTCATTATAATAATAATTATCTTCATAATGAGAGTCAATTTCATAATTAGAGCTAGTATTTTTTCCTTTTTTTAAAAAAAATGTGCAATATAAATCAATTTTCTTTGGAATGTATATGCACATTAAAATAAATTAAGTAATGGGGATATTACAAGTATGTAGCTATAGGCAAAATGCCTAGATACAAAGCTCCCACTACCAAGGATATCCATGTAGCAACATGGATATATAACAAAAATTGCTCCATAAGCATGAAGTCCAATAAGCACAATTTTATAAGGTGAGATAAACATTGGAATATTTACATATACACATTTATTTGTCCTTACATACTTTCCATTTATAAACTTCAATATACATTTTCAAAGAATATCTTGCTTATAAAGTCCCACTAATTTAAGTTCCTCAAGCCACTTCAAGAATTTATGATGAGTTTCCATATCTTCATACAACCTTGAAGTTACATCTAAATAAAAGTAGGGGTCAATCCATCCCTAAGTAGGATTCCAATTGAAACTTTTTTGTAAATGTTGAAAATTTCAAAACTAATCTTTTCTAAGATAGTCATAATGTTCTTACAAAATTCCAAAGTTGTTGATTAACAAGTAGTTTGTATGCAATTTCAAAATTGAATCACATAAGTTGTACTCTATTACTCACATGTCAAAACAACTCAACTAACAAGTTTGATTATCATACTCAGATTTTCCCATAACAACAAAGCTTCTCATTACTTATGTAATATCAAATGACATACTTAGTAGGACCTTGGGGTATCCCCAACATCTAGCTCCAAATGTAGGCATTCTTTGTACTATAGCTACTCTTTTTTACATGGTACTATGTGCAATACTTGCTGATAGAAATACAATGTTTTGGGTACCAATTTATTGCCAAATAACAAGAATTGTTTATCAAAAGGAGCAAACAAAACATATGACTTAGCTAACTTTAGTTACTCAGCCTAACAAATCCTCAGCAATTCATCTCGAATCAAAAAGTTTCAAGCTTACGTTATCCCAATGTGCGACCTATTTCGGGGCCAAAAACACTCATGTACTAATCATCTTGGTGAGATTCAACAAATTTGGAGGAAAAAAATACTTTCTTCAATACCTTAAATATGGCTTTTTGATATGAGAATTCATCTAAAACTAAGGCCACTTGATACATCAATGGAAAAATCTCCCTCAATTGTGTAGCTTTTTCTTCTCTAATTTCATGTGGGTCATAATGCACTTATTGTATCAATGGAAAATAAACAACCAAGATCTATTCAAATAGGTGTTGCTATTTAATTAATTCATTTTATC
Organism: Lygodium microphyllum; assembly: GCF_053477565.2. Lineage (NCBI taxonomy): Eukaryota > Viridiplantae > Streptophyta > Polypodiopsida > Schizaeales > Lygodiaceae > Lygodium > Lygodium microphyllum. Next base: position 30,404,547 of record NC_141138.1, on the reverse strand, counting down.
TATTGATCACATGTCTTGCAAAAAACCTTGGCTTTGATACTAGGTGCAAGGTGTCTTCTCTAATAAACCTAGAGAAGTCCTGTAGTAGTCAACCAAAATCCAAGTCCATGCATATCACTAGCTAGTCTCCCCTCGGGAAACATCAAGCTTAGTTGAGCATGGGAATCTGAGTTCTACTTCATAAGGAAATCGTAAATAGATGAGCCTTGCTAGCAATCTAATGCCCACCTAAAAATTATTACTTTGTAACCAATCAAAGGCAAGAGTAGAGCCAATACCACACTTGGTTCAAAGAGAGTGAGAGAAAGGGAGAGTGTAGCTTAATTGCTTTAACCATAAGGTAAAATCTTAGCTTCAACATCCTAAACAATTTTAATACCAATAACTATCCTATCAAAAGTGAAGGGTCACATAGTAAATAGCTCTATCTAGTATTAGGAAGGATACCCAAATTATTGGGTTCACCCAATCACCTATGGTGATTGGTCATTGGGACCCAGGCTTCCCACTTTCCTTAATATGATTTAATTTAGTTATCTAACTAGCAAAGCATACTATTACACTATTGAAATATATAGAAATAGCTTCCTCTTTCCCATCAAACAAGGTTCATTAACACAACCTTTAGCACATGCGAAAAACTTTATTAAATAGTATTTAAACAAGGTTCATTAACATAGCCTTTAACATATGATAAACACTTCAAAAAAAAGTATTTTATTTCATAAAAAATATGTACAACCATCTCTCTATAGAGTGGTAGAAAATCCATCTCTCCATAGATAAGACAACTATCTAGCCTAGGATAGGACCTTAAATCCCATAAGGTTACCCTATATGTGATCGCACTCCTTCTATGGAAACATGTAATTTATTGGCTCAGAGCTGTTACTAAGCTTCCTTGAGCCTCTAGAACTATTCTACATAAGAGGGGCACTTGCCACTCAGTCCTTTGCCCTCTCAAGTGCTTGAATGACCCATATATAAAAAACATGTAACTCTCACTAGAGCATAAGACCCCCCCCCCTTATAGGTGAGTTTTTTAGCATATTGAGTAGAATGCTAAGGAGCATTGGGCTAGGTGTCCCAATATCCTAAATCACCATAATCCATAACCCATATGGCTATTACAAGCACGAGACCATCATATGATAACATTATTCATCACTTGTCCAAATTCAAAGGTAGTTGCAACTATAAAATAATGTTTTTAACACACTTTTACACATGGAGTGCATAGAAACTATCCTTAAATTCCATGTTCACTTGTAAAAAGAAATTAAGGATTCTAAGTTGTTTATATGTTTTCTAACTTCTTTTCAAGTATTTATAGTCACTTACAATTTTATGAAGCAAAAAAGAACAATCATACATGCTTCTTTCACTATCTTGATTTTGTTCTTTTATTTCACATTAACTATTTTGATGGATCGCATAAAAATAGTTATAAAATTCAAAATTTTTAAGAATAATTCATAATAGAAAAAATTGACCATTAATTTTTACTCCAACCTAGTTATCTTCTGTTGTCATCCATTGTTACATGAAATTGTCATAACTTCAGGTTGGTGTGTAACTACCATATCTTCAAATTGTGTGTGTTTTGGGGTTTCTTCAACTTGAGCCTTAGGTTTAGGTTGATCCTCAACTTCAACAACCATTTTGTTGTTGTTGATGGGAGCTCATATGGTTTCTCTACATCTCTTCGCGGCCCTGGAAGTAGTCCTTTAGACACAATCTTGATGAACATATGTGAATGGTCTTTAGAACCTAGCTCTGGTATTGCTCAAGGGTAGAGCAGGATTATAGTAACCTCCATGAATTTCCATGATCCATTCCAAATTCGTTTGGTCCTTTTGGCAACCTCCAAGGCTTACTGTATAGAAACATGGCTTATAGTAAGTGAGTTAAGGGTAGAAAATAGTGTGAATGAACTTCAAATGATATTGCAATTGTTTTTGTGAAGAAACGAGGGAAATAAAGCAACAAATAGGCACCAATATGCTAAGATGTTAGTGGATATTGTGTGCAATATCGATTACGAAGCTTCCAATGAAGGACATGGTTGCAATCCTTGGAAAGAGTAGGCTAATTTAGTCCAAGGTTTGTTATAACTCCACAAAGCAGAGAATTAATGGTTTCTTGCTCAATATGGAAGGTTTATATCGATTTTAGGGGGAGAAGGACCCAACATGCTTTTTTCTCCCCTTTGCTTTTTTTTGAAGCTCTATTTTAAAAATAGGCCTAGTTGAGTATGCCTTTCCTAAAATAACGACTTTCTTTTTTACTCCCCTATTTTTAACAAAAGTTAATTCAAATTTATTTTTTTCACTCTTTTTTTCCCCTTCTCCCTCTTTTTTTGCTAGCTCAAAAGCACATTTACCCTATTTCCTATATGTAATGTCTTAATGCATTCTCAATCTTAGATTGACATACTATAAAATTATAATGTGACTAATTTTTCCAAAGGAACATGTCTATGCTATTAATTTCCTCATCTTTAGCAATAAATAGTCCAAATTAAAATTGACAACTTATTTCATGTTTTAACATTATGGTTCAACTTTTACTAAGTAATGGGCACATCATCTAACAATGAGTAAATGTGGAAATACGACAAGCATTTGCATTTCATCAATGGAATAACACATTGAAATTTTTTCACACATTAATTAACTTGTTTTAAAATGAAATTTTTTTTATAAAGTGAATCGCATGCGCACATTGCTTATTAAAATGGATTGGGACTGAGTAATGGGCACATTAGACTATACATGGATTTGAATTGCAAAGGATTGCTTGATGCATTACAATAAATTGTTTGATTATTGATGTATCCTAAGTCATGCTATGCCAACATAGGTTGATTTCTAGGAACATGCTTGACCTTTCCCAAGGTTAGCCACTAGGATCTTTCACCAAGGAGTCGATTAATCATCCATTGTGGATGCTAGGACTGGCATTGAACATGAGAGGTGTCTTCATATGGACTTATAGTTAGCTAAGAGGTTCCAAAGAGCCATATGGGGACTCTAACCACAATTTTTTGGGCATGCTAGGACTAATCTAATTCTTAAAAACTCAGGATAGGTCTCTTAGAAGGTGAAAAGAGAGGGGGAGAGATACGCAATGGAGAGTGGATGGCATGGGACATGGAGGCTCAACCATTATCCATGTTTATCTTCTTCTTTCTTCATTCTTCCATTCTCACAGTCTACTACAAGTGGTATCCTCAAAAAGTGATAGATACCCTCAACTTAAGGACACTTTACATATGCTTCTATACATACAACCATAGAATATGACTTAGGATATGTCATATTTATCAACAAAAGATTTCAATGCTAACTAATAATATTTTGTTAGGTGAAAGCAGATTTACAAAATTAATGAAATAAAATAGTGATTATATAAATTTTTGGCATAAATATCATGCTATCTTAAATATGGAAGGTTTATATAGATTTTTACCCCATTATTAAGAAGTTGGAAAAGAACAACTACCCTTCATGGAAGTTTTGTGTCACGAACTTCCTCATTGTAAAGGGCCTTTATGAGTTTATTTCAGGTGAAGAAAAGGAGCCAAAGCTAAGTATCCTTGCGACTGTAGATGAATTAAAGGCATGGAAAGAATGGAATGCAAAAGACAAAAAGGTGATGTATTGTCTATATGTATTCATTGATAATACTATGCTAGGACATATCAGGAATGCAAAAACTTCACATGTAACTTGGACAATTTTTGACAACATGTTTTCAGTAAATACAAAGGCACGAAAGATTCAACTTAAGCAAGAGTTGAATACCTTGAAAAAATGAAAAAATGTTTGTCAATGAGTATATTTTGAAGGTGAGGAGCCTTGCATATGCTTTAGCAACGATTGATGCAATGCCTTATGAGGATGATTTGGTTTCATCTACTTAGGGTGGCTTAATAATGAGAAGTCTTGGAAATAATTTGTTACTTCTATACATGTATGGAAGCCATTTTCAAATTTTGATGAGTTGGTCTCTCTCATGATTACCGCGAAGAGATCAATATGTAGGGTGACTTATCTAAAAGAAATGATGAATGGTTCCAAGCATTTTACTCAAGTTTAGGAAGGGGGCGTGGTAGATCTTCTTCAAGAGGCCATGGTATGGGACATGTTGGTGATAATCGGCAAAATAGGTTAAATCATCAATTTAGTGAAATGTAGATTTCAAGATGCCATGGAATTTTTAGAGGCAAGGGGAGCTCTAGAGGAAGAGGTGGATGGCAAAAAAGAGGTTCTAGAAATTCTGCTATTGTTTGCCATTATCATGGTAAAACATGTCACATTGCAACCCATTGTTATACTAAGAAGGATGATATTCACAGTGGTAAATTGCAACAAGGAAACTATGCATTGCCTTCACAACAGAATGAAGATAAAAATAAGTGCCTATTTGTTATGCGTCATATGATAAATGCTATTACAGGAAAAGAGACATGTGATGATGCATGATATGTCAATTTTGGTGCATCTAATCATATGATTAGTCAGGTTGAATGGTTTGATGAGATGTAGGACTTTAGAAATCCAGGTTAGGTACAAATGAGTGATGATTCATGCCACCACCCAATTTCACACATTGTAAAGGTTCCCCCGTCCTTGTATAATAGCCAGACAAAGAGACTATCAGATGCATTACATGTGCCATCAATCACAAAGAATTTAGTGTCTGTTGGTCAAATGGTAGAGCAAGGGTTGCAGGTTCGATTTAATGCAAAATATTGCTTTGTAGAAGACTTTAATGATAAGTGTAAGTTGGTTGCAAAAGGAAGTAGAGTTGGCTGCATGTTCACTTTAGATGCTGGATTTTCTACAATGAATGCTGCCATGTATGCTAAAGGAAAAGGAGTGGTTGCAGACCTTAAAATATTGCATAAACGTATCTGACATGCAAATATGCAAAGGCTGAAATTAATGCAGTCCAAAGGATTGGTTATAGAGTTGCTTGCTTTTAGAGTTGCAAAATTTCATAAAGTGTATGAAGCATGCTAGTTTGGTAAGCAAGCAAGACAATCCTTTTTGCATGACAGAGATGTGAGTAGAAATATACTTGATGTTATGTATACAGATGTTTGGGGGCCTACATAGAATGTATCTCTTGGTGGTAGCAGCAAATACTTTGTTACATTTATTGATGATTGTTCAAGGAAACTATGGATATATTTCAAGAAAGAAAAGAGTGATGTATTTGAGCACTTCAAATCTTTCAAGGTAGCTGTTGAAACAAAAACATGCTTGAGAGTTAAGTATTTGAGATCATATGGAGGGAGAGTTAAGTTCTTGAGATCACATGTAGGGAGAGAGTACCTCTCTAATGAGTTTAATGGCTTCTTGAGGTTTCCTGGGATAAAGAGACAGTTTACTTTTGCAGGTATACTCCATAGCAAAATGGGATTGCAAAAAGAAAAAATAGGTATATTGCAGAAGTTGCACGGGCATTGATAACTGAAAAAAATATGCCAAAACATTTTTTGTCTGAAGCTGTTTATATTGCTATCTATATTATGTATAGAACTCCCACAGTTGCAGTTCATGGAATGACCCCCGAAGAATTCTTTATAGGCAAGAAGCCCGATATCTCACACTTGAAAGTATTTGGTTTGTATTATATATGTTCATGTGCTAGATGAATTGCGAAAGAAGCTTGATTTGAAGGTTGAAAAATGTATTTTTATTGGATACTCTTTGGAGCAGAAAACGGTATCATTGTTATAACCCTGTCATAGGTGAGTTCATAGTGAATAGCGACGTTATGTTTGATGAGATGAGCAATTGATATGCATCTACTATTGATGTATTAGATGATGATAATGATCATGATAGCTATGTGCAGAAAGAAAAGTAAGAATTATGGAGCATTAGTGGACTAAAAACATCATTTGATACTACACCTATAGTTAGTCCTTAGTTGACTAAGGAGTAGCCCCACATCTTTAGGTGGATCTACAAGAGTTGCAGGTAAAAACAAAGAAAAGAAAAAAGTGATGGATGGTAATGATGTATCTACTAGTCATTTGGGATTTAATGGAGATTGTAGTGGTTCAGAGAGTTTGAACGATGAGCTTGGTATTCCTTTAGTCTCAGAACACTAGGCTTATAGAGAGCACATAGTAATGTAAAGGCTCCATCGAGTGATCTAGTGGTATGCAGGTCTAGCATGGTCAAATACCATGTTAAAAGATTTGGTTTTGAAGGTTATGTAGCTCACCATTATGCTTATATAGTGAAGGTAGTTGAGGATGCTGAGCCCACTTATTTTGAGGATGCTATTGGTCATGCTCATAAGGATGTAGCAGTGGATGAGAAGATGGATGCATTAGAAGCCAATAAGACTTGGGATTTGGTTGTCTTGCCTAAGGGCAAGAAAGCTATTGGTTAGTTGTGACAGATGATTTTTGACATTGAGAAGTGCTTAAAAATATCCAAAAAATCTGAATTTCAGGGGAAAAATAGAATTCGTTGAAGGCGGCAGCTGCAATTAGTACAATTTTAAGCGGCAAGCCCCAAAAGTGCTTTAAAGACCCACTGAGTGGCGGTTGGGAAAATTTCATTATTTCTTAGCATGTCAGATGAGACTCTAGGAGATGCCTAGCAGTGGGGGACTTTGAGACGTTCGCCTAGGAATTTTCGAAGGTCGATTTGGACGTCAGGCGTGAGAGGAGGGCCAAAAAGTGGCCAACCACTTAAGAATCAAAAGGGTGTGACCCTTGGGGGAGCCCATTAATTTTTGATTTCGTGGGGGGGGGGGATTTCTTTTTCGCCCGAAAAAAGGGGTGGAGGTGCCATCTTCATAGGGAGACGATTTTGGGAGAGGGGAGATATGGGGGATGCAAGCAACCCCCCAATCGATTACATGCCTGGCTTGTGTGCTTCTTGAATCAAAAAAGCATTGTAACACTCAAATTCTTCAGAAAAGCTAGTATCAAGAATAATACATTATAAACTCTCATGCAATTATCATGTACCTAAAAGAGAGCTACGATTGAGATCTTGATGATTGTACTTGGAAAAATCTTTCATTTGGAGAATTTAGTATAATATTAGCCCCTTGACTAGTAGAACATTGTCTTCTTTCGAGTGAGTTATTATCTTCTTGACTAGATCTAAGATTGAGTTACTTAAAGAAATATCAAGTCTATGATTTATACAGAGCTTCTTTTAAGTTTTCATCTCAAGAGAAATATTTTTAAACCCTAGGACAAAACCTTGAGTTGGATGGCTAAACTAGGTTGGAAATTAAGCACTAAGGATATGGAAAGATCCAAGACCTTAGTGAGGTAAGAATGAAGAAATGGATGAATTTACAAGATGAAAGTCTAGATCAAATTAAAGATGATGTAAGGAGCTAAGGATTCATTCCCCTTTAAGAGGGATATAGGCTAAGGCCTACTTTAATCTCATGCTTGCTTGAATTATGCTAGAAAGCTACTAATATAGATTATATACATGGATTTGTATAACAAAGAACTAATTGATGAATTGTCAAAAATTGTTTGATTATTGGTGTATCTTAATTCATGCTATGCCAACAAAGATTAAATTTGAGGAGTGTGCTTGATCCCCCCAAGGTCAGCCACATTGAGATCTTTTACCAAGGAGTTAATTGTCCACTTTAGATTCTAGGACCAACATTGGATGCAAGAGGTCTCCCAATAGGGGCTTGTAGTTAGCTAGGAGATACTAAGGAGCCATGGGGGGACTCTATCCTTAATTCCTTAGGCATACTAGCGGTCAATGCATGTGAAGAGCGGGAAGCATCATTGTTTCTCCTGTTGATTTCCTCAGTCAATAAAGCACTCTCAACATCTTTGATTTTTAGCCCATCAAGCTTGTTTGTGCACATGGCAGTACAAAAGACATCCCATGATTCAGGCAAGTGCCAAGTAGAAACAACGGGTGCAAGTTTTCTTTGAACTCAATACTCTGTGACAACAGACTCTTCATGATAGCATGAAACTTCCTGAAATGAGATGAAAGGGAGGTCTCCTCCTTCATGCGAAGGTCCATTAACTGCTTTAGCCAATACATCTATGACGCAGGACTCTGCCGCGCATAGAGCTTCTGAATCTTCTCCCATAAATCCCATGCACTCTGATTCTCATCTTCAACAACATTATGATGGACCTCTTCTGAGAGTGACAAATTAATGGTAGACTTGCATAGCTCATCAACTTCCATCCAAACATCATCACCCATATCCTTAGGTTTGACACCTTTGAAATGCAAGGGTTTAATCTGCAACTTCTGCACCAAAACCTGCTATATTTGGGACTTCCAATACCCATAGTTGGTACCATCCAACTTGGCAATGTTAAAGAGAGCTGTTTCTTTCAGATGACTAGCCACACTGTCCCAAATCAATGCAAAAAGGCAAAATTACAGGTTGCTATAATTAGCAGAAAATGCACTAAAACCACTGCTAAAACAGGCTGAAAGAGTGGATTTTACTAAGAGAAGCACCTGACCACCAAATATGACCAAGATAACATCAAATAATAAGCATTACCCTTAGAGAAGTGCTCAAAATCTACAGATTTCAGCTTGCTGTAATAAATGACAGATTTCAGTAAATGAGAGCTAACTGTACCTGAAGCGGATCCCAAGTCAATCACATACTGCAAGACCATGACCAACATCATGTGGGCATAACATAGGCATATGACAGTCGATAAGCATGAATCCAACACCCAAACATGTCATGAAATATCTGCCACCAATGAGTAGGCACACCTCCCCGTCAACGAAGCAAAGTGTACCTGCCACTACCAAGACTTGACACAAGTAGGTGTCAGCTCACAAGGAAAGGGACCCAAGTCAAAGAGTCAGCTCATAAGCATCGGAAGGAACCAAGACATATGAACCATGCATTATCCCAAAGGGTAAGAAATCCCAAATAGTCTCAAAAGCTCAATTAGCATAGACCGCCTGCTCGATGTCTGTCATGCATCCAAAGATGCTCTCACAGGCACAAAAGCTGTAAATATCAAGCAACAAAGCTTGAACAAAGCATGTACAAGCACCAATGACAAGTGTCCAAGATCAAGCATCAATGATACATCTCGAACATGTAGGCAGTAGAGCATCCGTATGTAGCATCCATAGACATCAAGTACATCCCAAAATAAACTTTGGCAAGCCAATAAATAGCCCAAATAAGCTCCGGGAGTCCAAAGTTAAGCCAAGACAAAGTTCCAGTAGCAAGCAGCTCCAAACAATGTAACTAGCATGCATAGGTGACATAACCCGTAATGGCGGTCAAGGCGGTCAAGCATAGACCAAAGCATACCATAAGTGCATCAAAGATGGAGCATCCAAATGCTTTCTAAAGCCAAGCTCAAGCTCAATCAATGGTCTGAAGTGTAAGCCAAGCTCAAAGTCGGTCCTCAAATGTCAATACATCACTATATATGCCCAAAACATAGCCCGAATAGCATAGGCATAACCAAGCATGAGTTAAATAGCTTCAGCCCACTGTATTACAGCAGTGATTCATTGTGCAAAACTGAATATTTCAGCATCAAAATCAGCTCCAAAATGGTGGCAAATCAATAGGCATGCATCCCCGAATCAATAGGCATCAACCAGGACCAACCGGGCATCAAATAGCAATGCCGGGCAAGCATAAACATCAAATATCATTGTAGCATTGTTATAAACTTCCTATGGACTATTATGAAAGTCCCAAAATAGTGCCAAATCAGTCCCGAATCAATGTCAGTGCTCACACCTTCAATGCCAAGCATCAAAGCATGTTCATATGCCCTAAATGGAGCCTTTGCAAGTGTCCAATGCCTGGGCAGCTGGAGATGAGAAAGACTAAACTGTAGCTGCTGGAAATAGGCTGAAAAATTGGTGCAACCTGATCTGGGGTTATTGCAATGCCATGTGGCCTAAATGGCAAGTGTGGGGAGTAGAGTAGGCACCAATGAAGCCTAGGAAGAGGCCTCAACAAGCCACCATGAAGGGGGAGCAAGATATGAGCTCCATGAACCTTGGATATGGATGCCGCATTGCCTACACCCTATGGAATGAATAAAACCCAGTAAAGAATGAAGCAATACCTTTGTGTGAATGCCCTGAGGGTGCCTCAATAGGCTGGGAGGAAGCTCGAGAAGCCAGGGAGTGATGGGAGCTCAAGGGAGTTGGCTATGGCTGCCAGGATGGAGTCCCAATGCGAGTAGGGAGTCGATGGGAAGCTGAGAATGCCATGAGCCAAGCTCAAGAGTTGGGAAGCCATGCTCTAATACCAGTTGAAAGGTGAGAAGGATCGAAGCTTGCATACGAGGGCTATGGCAGGAGAGCAAGAGCAAGAAAGAGAGAGACAATAAATGCGAACTCCAACAACCACAATGTGTGGCTGGGCTTTCGTTTATTCAAGCTATCAGTAAAATAATAAAGAATAAGTGACTGTGACGAGTGCTCGCCACCTGCAGTGTGCAGTGGCGGGTATTGCCAGTGTAGTAATACACGGGCGGTTAGGCAGAGGCGCCTTTACCCCCAACATGAATACTTCACTTTTTTGTTAGACTCACAAATTATGTAGCTACTTTTCTAAACATGTTGAGAATAAGACAACAACCTATTTGGACTTGTAGGAATCTTTTTTTGACCATGTATGCCCTATAGACCTTTATAAACCTATAGGAAAACCTATAGGGAACTTGTTGCACATATCAATTATCTGTATAGAACTTGTGATCCATGTAATTAACCTATAAAGTTTTTGTTTAGACCTATAAGGAACCTATAATTACCCTACAATTGCCTTTATTTGCAATGAAATTTCATGATGACTTCAAACTTTAACATTCCACTCAAGTATCTTTAGTGAGGGATATAACAGCAATGAAGGCTTCCTACAGGGGCTTAGGAACAACAAGGAGTATGAAAAATTCCCCGTTGGGGCTAGTTGCACACCCCTTTAGAGTCCTAAGTAGAAAGAGAGGGGGACCTCTCTTTTGTCTTGCTACTTCTCCTAGACTTGACTATTTGCCTCAGCCAGATTGATATATATGGCAAGAGTATTCTACTCTAATAATTAAACAATGTTGGAGGGAATTGAAATGCCGTTAACAATTTTAGGAAAGGAAACGGAAAATGATGGAATGAAAGGGAGTATGTCTTTCCCTCAAGTACATCAATGTCATTGATTGTACTATTACACTTACCCTTTTAGAATTATTTTCAATCAATCAAATCAGGTCAAGATCAAATGTCAATGTTAGAATCAATCCAATGTATTCAAGATACTTTTGGGAAGGATTCAAGATGATTGAAATCAGATAGAGAGGGTTTTATTAATATTGAGCCTAGACATTAACCATTACAATCAAGTCATTCAATATCAATGGAGCAAATGAATGTTTGGAGAATATAATCTCTCTTTTCAATAAAGAATTGGCTTAGCAACAAGTGGGTTACAAAGATATCAGAAAGAATTATAGAGAAATACCTCATTTGTTAAGCTTGATTCTTGATCAATCAAATAATGTGCCCAATCAATGATCAACAGATGATCTCTCTTGAAAGGAAGCTCCAATATAAGCTTCAATAGCTCTATGATGCATAAGAATGCTACATTAACAAGATTTGGGCTAACTATGGAATTTACCCAAAATCCATATCACTATATAGCAATCTTGCTCAATAAATCTTCAACAATGCTCAAATGTTGCAATCTTCAATGTATCTCTAGCAATGCTGGATAAAGAAGAGTTGAAGGCCAATAAATAAAGCATTTAGAACAAACTTTGAAGCTTTAGTAAAGCTTTAATGGCTTCCCTACTTTAGAAAGAAGACTATTGAGGAGAAAGGCTAATAGAAAGAGGGAAATTTCTCAAAGAGAGCTTCAATGGCCTACCACTTATATAAGAAAGTTATGGAGGTGATTTGTGAATATGAAAGGGCTTTAATATCACCAAGACTTGTTGTCCAACTGATTGTCCTGCTTACTAGGGCTTCCCTAATGAATGTTATAACATGAAAGAAGGCATAAGAAAGCTCCAATATGACCAAGGATTAGCCTTAATAGGTAGATATGGAGAGCTCTACTAGTCACCGTTATATCTTGCAACTAAACTATAACTAGATTGTAGTGTTGTACCATGTCTATAACTTGAAACTTACTTGAAAGGCTTCAACTAAGATCAAAGTAAATGGTAGAAATCTAATTGAAAAGAAATCTATTGATAGATCCAAGAAAATACAAGAAAGCTTAAATATCATAGCCATTTCTAATTGGGCTACTCATGACAAAAAGGTAGCCATTCCCAAGAACCAAGAAAAACTTACAATGGACCACATGATACATTCCTCATGCATGGTGGCCATGGAAATGCACCTCCTTGAAAGGTGGGAGGGGAACGTCAAATACCAACTGAAATGGTAGAAATCTAATTGAAAAGAAATCTATTGATAGATCCAAGAAAATACAAGAAAGCTAAAAGACCATACCCATTTCTTGGGCTACTCATGACAAAAAGGTAGCCATAGCCAAGAACCGAGAAAAACTTACAATGGACTACATGATACACTCCTCATGCATGGTGGCCATGGAAATACACCTCCTTGAAAGGTGGGTGGGGAACCTCAAGCTCCACAAGGAGGTTTACAATTGATTGGCAAAAGATAGATACAATGGCACATTCTTCCCTTTTATAGGTATCCCTAATTCTAAGTAATTGCAACAGTTTTCACAAAAGTTTTGGCATGATATTACTTCATTACATTTGGTCCTTCATACATATAATGTATTTGAAAATGCGAATACATTATCATTAGCATGCAACAAGACAATCTATTCAACTCCCTCGTCATGATAAGAGGAGCTATTGGATGGATTGCCTTCCTTAAAAAAGGAGCTAGGTCAAGATGAGAACATCTTTCCTTGAGTAGTGGCATAGTTTCCAACACAGTTATTAACTCATAAATTTGGAAATAGCATATAGACATCATACATAGATGGGTCATAAAACATTGAACATTAAAGCCCACTTTTGCATCATGTGCAAGATTGTAGACTATAAATGTGATGGTAAAGGCATCTAAAACAACTACAATTGCCTCTTTCTCCTTTGCTTCCTTCTCAAATAACTTCAAACATCCTTTAACGAAATGACTTGGTTCCCTATGATAGTTATAATTTCCTTTCTTCTTGTTCCACCATCCTTTTCATTTTTTTTGGTATTGGCTAACAAAAATTTTGGTACATTTGCCTCTTTCTCCTTTGCTTCCATCCCCAACAATCGACATCCTTTAATGAGATGAACTAGTTCCCTGTGACACTTATACTTCCTTTTCTTTTTGTCCACCATCCATATTTGGGTTTTTTTTGTAGTCAATGTAGCCTTTCTTTTGTTGTTTAAAGATTCCTTTCTCTAAATCTCTTTGAGTAACAATAAATGATTAATCTACAACATCATTATTATATCTATATTTGCTATTATAAGTCTCAAAAACTAATAATAATATAGTAGTCCACACGAAAATAGTTTGTACAAGTGAATTGTTAAGCATGATCTCATGCGAAGAAATTTACTAGTCCTTAAAATATCTTTGATCTTTGTAAGGAAACTATCCATAGAATCATCTTCATTAGTATGATTTGATTCCATTTGGTTATGACTCATGCTTAATTGCAAACGTGATACAAAATAGCAAGTGCATCACATGTTTCCTCGTTATAATAGTATTACTTACTAGAGAGAATTTGTGGTATAATGAAACATTTGAAGTTCAAAGCAATCAAACCATATGCTTATACATCTCCACCATCTCATCCTTTTTGTTCCTATGTAGGCCATACAATAGACTCACATGGAGGAGTAGCCTTGCCATTACTTTATGTTACCTTCCACTACACATATAGGTCTAAACAAGACATTTGCTATAAATGCAAATCACAACTCAATACTTGTAGAAACATCCCTAAGACTGTGCTTTTGCAAAACCAAAACATGATGCTTCCGCAATGTACTAGTCATCATGCTATAGAGTAAGTAGGAGCTATAAAAGATAGATGCCCTTGAATTAATTGTTTATGCATTGTGAATTACCTCAAGATAAAAAGTTGTAGAACATAGTGCAACATTTGGTGGTCAATAGTATCTTAGTATGGATTCGTGTGAGTGGTATTTTCATTGGCCTATTTAAGGATGTGACTTTGAAGCCTTAGGCAAAGATTATATGACTAGTTGGAAAGCAAAATCAAAATGGCACAAAACATCCACTATTGGAGCAATTACCTATACCTTCAAAGTGAAGACTTTTTGAGCCATTATCTAGACAAGGCAGCAAAATTATGGTAGCCATTTCTTGCCCCTTCTATGCCACGACTCACACACAATGTAACTAGAAGTTTCACTATGGCATTGCTACAATAAAAAATGACATCATTTGTAACATTGTGGAAAAATTTAGCAAGCTAACTAATTTTATTTCAATAGTTTCAATAAGAAAACCGTCAAGGTAGAGTACATTGCATGATCGTCAAATTATGCATGTAGTTAAATATCATAGCTAGTTCATCTACATACCATGCTAAAGCTAGTAGCATGAAGTGATTAGACCTACTTGGAGGACCCAAAAGATATGGCATCAATTTATGATAACAAGAAGACATAATATGGGAACAAATCCTCCCTAGACAAGAACACATTATTACCATTATATGTCATTGACCCATTTGTGGAAGATATGCATTTGGTTTATGCAAAGAACATAGGAAAGCAAAAGAAATTGCTAGACAAGCATCACTGCTACCAAAAGAACCTATCCTTATGTATTGTTTGAAAGAAAACCTCTAAAGCATTCTATTAAAAAAATGCAACTTCCCAAGTTTTCAAATAAAAGTTATTGAATTTCTCATGTTATTAATACTAGTAAATTTCCCACATTTAGGTTAGCACTTTGGATGTTATCATCCTACAATTACAATTAGAATGATGGTTACAATTGTTACAATAGTTAAACAGTTACACAAGGATTGTCACAATGACGATTTGTGGAGGATATGCCATTGGCTTGTGAGAAGAACAAATGAAAGAAAAAGAAATAGTCAAACATAGCATTAGTGTCAAAAGAACCTACCCTTGTCTACTCTTTAAAAGAAAGGCTCTACCACATTCTTTTTAAAAAAAGGCAACATCCAAGTTGTCAAATGAATAAGATTGGCATTTTTATATTATCAAAACTAGTGATTATATCACATTTAGATTAGCAGTTTCATGTTATCAAAACTCGTAATTACCTTACATTTAGATTTTTAGGACATTGTCATATTTATCTTAAATTGTAACCATTGTAGCATACATAATGTGACAAGAACACACAAAGGCAAAATAAATGGTTAAACAAGCATTATGCCTAAAGAATATATCCTTATCGAATGAAAGAAAGGCTCTAAAGCATTCTAGAAAAGAAATTAGTGTGGTCATATAAGCAACAATTGGACCTATTCAAGTTTAGCTATGCCAACCATGTGAAGAAACATAACCATAAGCACGATAAAGTACTACTTATTGAGTTACCTTCAAGCATGCATTCATATACCTACATGGATTTTAATTTTACTAAGTGTAGTTCATCCTTTTTTATGGGGATTATCTATCAATTGGGTTAGCTAAAGCTATGTGGTGCATGATAACCTACCTCCAGTATATGCAATTAAATATTTTATTGCTTGCTTTAGAGATTGATAAGATTTTAAATACATAAAATAAATCATTTAAAGAACCAAGTTAAATGTAGCAAAATCCTCCTTAAAATCTTTGGGTAACACCAATGCTGCCATATGAGAAATGTGGAAAATAAAAGAGGGATGAAGACTTTAATACCAACTAAGTATACATTCCACATATGTGGATGTAGGATAACAATGAAGTGAATAAAATGCTTGCATGTAAATACAATGCACATTTTTAATCATCCACACATAAGTGCCTAAGTTCATCCAAAGCTTTGATTTTTAGTTAGCTTTCTTCTATGTGCTAAAATTCATCATATTCCTTAGTGATTTTAAAACTCATCTTCAAAATGCAATGTGGTGAGTAAAATCTAAAATTGCTATTTTTTGTGCTTTTTCAATTATCAAGCCATAAAATCAATAATAGTTGGAACGGACTCTCAAGCAAGGACATCCCTTGGTTCACATACAAGCTAGGACAACCACCCCTGGATGAAGTTTCTAGAACATTCTAGAACATATCTGCATCATCACTTATATCATTGTTGATGACAACATCCATGTGTCAGTACACATGCCATGCCATGTGTTTCTCTTTCAAGTTCTTCTCTTGTAAGTTATGAGAGCAATCTCCTTGCTGTCGAGGAGCGCCTGTCGTGCCCATAACAATAGCACGACAATCATGTTATACCAAATTGAAGATACGTTTGTTGGCTAATAACAATGTCCACTAGTTCACTCCTACAAGCTTTGATAATGATCTAAGTAGATGTTGAATAAAGGGCCTAGTGCAAAAGGTACAAGTTCTCAATGGCTTTGTTGTACTAGAAAACGCCACTCCATACTATTTGTGTTAGAGATCAAGTAATTATAAATAAATGTGCATGATTAAACTAGACTCACCCCTCATGCATTGTGATTGATCCATCAGCCACCACCCACATATATTGACTAACATATATCGAAAAAGCTATCCAAGAAAATACATCTACCTACCAAGAAAGTTGTGGGTCACCAAAAGGAGCTCACATCAAGAGACTACCCACCCCTCTACACCCCATAATAGGGGCTATGGTAACTTTGACTGCCCATTACTAAATGGCTTGAGCATGTATATCCCTACCTTCATACAGTATCCCACTTGGGCCCAACCATCCTCCACAAAAGCCATCTCCTAACCATCTAGTTTAATTATTAGAATCCTTTGAATGGTAACTAGAAACCGTATGATGTATTGTGCACAAGCTTCCCATATGGGCCTTACAAAATTGGGCACTCAAAGCATAGTAGAAAACTAAGAGGCATGCAATCAACAAACTCTAGCAAAAAATGTTTCATCCTACAATACCTAGAGTAGACAAAAGAAAGCCCTACAATATACTCTCAAGATTAATTAAAGATGACCACATTAAACACCAACATTCACATAAAAGCCAAATCAACCAAGAATCACTCAAGTGATACACAATTAGAAACATCAACAAGCATGGAAAGCAAGCAAGAACCATATTAGCCCCAAGTCATTACAATGGTGAACTCGGCTACAATTTTTGAGTGAGATGCTTAAGCAAGGTAGTGTTAGATAAGTATTAATTTTTTGAATTGCATCTCACATATTGAAACACCTACAATCTATACATATAACACATGCATAATATAACCCCTAGATTTGGCCAAACCCTTTGAAAGGTGCTAACATTGTTACATGTGGCATACTTGACATGATGCCAAGCAACAATGCATGACTCTCAGGATGGTAAATCCTAGTGCACAACCTTTTGCAAAAGTTTTCAAAACAAAACACAAGATGGATACAAACTTGATGTAATGATCAAATAATAAGAATAATATAAAACGATGAGAGAACATGTGGAAGGAAGAACACATGGCAAGATATCCAAGTCAAACAAAGTAGGAGAATTGATAGAAATTGCCATGCTACCTCAACAATGCATGAAGACATAATATATATTGAATGAGCTAAGTGAGGGATCAATCTAACTCATAATAGGCAAAAGGAAGATGAAGTCAACCGACTAGCTCACTAATGCCACTCATACCAACATTCAACAACAAACACTGACTTTCCAAGTACTCATAAATTCCAAGCAAGAGGAGATAAACAAGGAGTTGGAGCAAAATGTTACACAAAACCATGTTTGCGAGTAGTTACTTGCACTTGGAAGCATATATGGTAGGATAATATGCCCTTTGGTGAACAAATGAGATCACCACCCTCGTCTTTTTAAATTTTGAAGAGAATTGTGCCAACTCTCCACCATACATATTGAATGGTACCTACAAATTCTAGAAAGCTACTCTTCCTTTTTCCCATGATTATGCCAAGTGATTTATGCATTTTAGTTCATTGCAAAACCTTTGGCAACAATGTTAGTAAAAGCATCAACATTTTAAGTACTCGTCGATTCCCACAAGCTCAAGTTCTTCCACACCTTTCTCTACCCTTACAAGATTATCATTCATCGTAATCATTGACTAGGATCCATTTGCAAGACCACTACCAAAGCTGACTGTGCGAGGCTAGTTACAAAGTGCATTGTGCATTGTTGCAAGAGCTACAAACTACAAAGTGTATTGTACATTGTTGCAAGAGCTACTAGTTTTCGAAAATGCACATCCCCCCATCTTTATCACTTATTCCAATACTCATGAATACATTAACAAGAATGTATACTAGTGTTAATTTCTCAATAGAGATTATTCGCAACTATGGATGGTTTGCATCTATAGTCCTTCATCTATGATAAAGTCTTAATTTCCCCAAAGCCCAAACTTTGATCCCAAACCATCTTTTTGCAACTCTTGCAGGAGACAAGCCATATCAAGCCCCTCCTTCAGATGTGCCCGAAATGAGCATGAAAATTGAGCCAAGTTGTTTAAGGATTCTAGAAGCCATGCTAAGGAAGCAGACCAGTGTAATGAAACACAAGTATTAAAAGGTTAGTGATATGATACCATTGCTCTTGTGATCAGCTGAGAGCATTTGCATTATGAACTTGCTCCCAAGGACAAGCTTGGTGGCAATTTTAGCTACACTATCAAGCTCTCTCTCTCTCTCTCTCTCTCTCTCTCTCTCTAGAATATCTGTTCTGATGTGCTCTGAAGGCAATGCCTGTTCTGCTCTAAAGAAAGACTTCGGAAGGTGGTCTGGTTTTCGTTGTGTTGAGAGCTTCGTATGCAGTAACAAAAGGATTGAAACATTTTGGCTTTTATGAAAAGGATCAGGTTTTATAATGCAAGAACAAATGGTGGCATGTCCTTCCTATGTCCAGCAACTGACCGATATACATAAAGGCTTTCTACAAGCCCACTGTTCTCCCTGTCACCCTTCTGAATAATCTCCACATTGAGACGGGGTTTCTGCTTAGCAAGCCAGGCACATCCAGCAACTGTCACACTGCAGTTGGACATCCATAAAGATCGCATCAACTCATACCTGTGAATTCCGGAAAGCAGTCCCATGTCCCCAAATGGACTGTCTCTGATTTCCAGTTTACGAAGGTTTGTGCACCCACGTAGCACATGTTGAAGACCCATGTCACTCTCCCCTGCAAAAGCAACAGAAAGCCGCTCCAAACGCTTGCCATATGCCCCAATATATTCAAATGCTCTGTCTGTTAGTAGACCAGACACTGACAGGCGCCTCAAAGATTTGCAATGCCTGACAATAGCTCCAAAACCTTCATCCATGGGACCGTTTGTGGTATGGTCTGGTCTACGAGGCTCCATTATACAGAGCCGGAAACTTATCAATGAAGGGCAGTTTTTGGCCATAATTTCCACAGCTGCATTTGTCATCTGACCACAGAAGTAGAGAATTGAGCTCAATTTAGCACAGCCTTCCGCAATGTGAACAAGGCCTTCCTCAGAAACACCTTGTCCTGGTTCTCCTCTAGTATTTGGGTATACCCTTAAATCCCTCAGATCCTTGCATGACTGAGAGACAGCACACAAACCACTGTCTTCTACTGTGTCCATAAGCTGCAATTTCACAATTAAAAACTGTTACCTTACGCAGATAAACTACATGTAAGGTGCTTTTTACACTTGACGCCTGTATTGATGGAAACAAAAAATAAGCAGCATAAAAGCAGAACTCTTCAGTAAATACTGCCATTTGAACACATGGAACAAACCTCAAAGAATCAGCTTGTGCATACAATGTCTGTCATCTTACAAGGGTATCCTTCCAAATCTAAGTCCAAACTTGAGTCCCATGGTAGTTTTGCTGAGTGTTGTGTGGCATCTTTCTAACTAAGTAATACCTAAGAGTGCATCTGTACTCATGTCACTGTTGCACATAACCTACATACTGTTTGGGTCCTCAAGCACGAGAGAGAGAGAGAGAGAGAGAGAGAGAGAGAGAGAGAGAGAGAGAGAGAGAGAGATGAACATGTACTTTTTCTTTTGTACTTTGACATGATATAATATAACTCATTATACAAAAAAGAAAAAGATGGATGAACATGTGACAGGAGTGTGAGTCGTGACACAATCGAGAAGAAAAAATGGGAAAAAAACATCAAATTTGGTCAGCAAGCCAATGGCCATTCCAAATAGGGAACAGCAGAGGGAACAGAAGGGAACGAGAAGGAGTGGGCCTGGAAATGGCAAGGAGCATTCCCTAGTTGTTTCACCTTCTTTGAGGGTTTGGAATGCGTTAGGCCATTCTTAAAGGCCAAAACGACCGTTCCCTGTTTCTATGATTTACTCAAAGTGCACACAGGATAGTCAAGCATGAGTTGTAATTCCAATTTTCAACCTGCAATACCAATTTTCAACCTGCATGCAACCATTACTCTAATCCTGATATTCCCCCTTCTCTTTTTAATGGGAGCTCACAACTGCTTGGAATTGTATTGCTTTTGTCATGGATATATTTCCTTCTGATTGATGGGCGACCAGCTAGTTAAGTTTGCTTCATGCATGCAGTTCATCAATATATCCAGGCAAGTCAGCATTTGAACTTGTATTACCCGACGCCTTTAAATCTGAAATCAATCCTTTCAAATCTTCATGTGCACCTACTGTTCCTCCCCTGAAGTTCAGCTCTTGCTAGTTATCCCAAGCTTGCTTATGCTAGACTTTCTTGATCTTTGCCTGAGTTGCTTTGCAATCTGTTCCAAATCAAGGATGATATGGATGCTGATAACTGATCAGCCTCCAATCAATCACCTCAACCAGATTCATTTAGTAGAATCTAACTACAAAAGTCCAGGTTGTCATCCTTGATGACCTACTAAGAGCATTTGTCTTGAAAATCTACCCTTGTTTTAGGAATTCTCTTAGAAATGACCTAAAGCAATAACTAAAAAGACATCATGATGAAGACTTGTGTCTTAATGGAAGTGATCCATGTGTCAAAATGAAGCAAGCTGCAAAGCCCAATATATGTTGGGCTTTAGAGTTATTTTGGGAGATTACTCAAGATAGATGACTCAACTAGAAACATGATAAGAGTTATTTTTGTAAATTGAAAATTGAGAGTTTCATGTCAATATAAATGGTATTTAATCAACAAACTGTAAAAAAGGAAAGTCAAATACTTAAACTACACATCTTTACAAAAGATTCATCACCATTCAAGTATCAATGATTCAACTTTTCAAGACTCCAGAGTCTAGATTAGAAACTATGAGTGATTTTCTAAAATCCGAAATAGGAGAAAGGGAGTGTAGTCTGTAAAAATCCACTACCATAAAGGCTACAAGGTAAATAGTAGATAGTAGTCAAATAGAAAAACACTGAGCAAACCACAAAGTCACAAAAAGAGAAGAGGCTGCCTATACAGATACAACAAAAGCTGCAGCTCAGCTAGTTTCACTCTTTGAGCAGTTTTTTAAAACCCTAGCCTGCCTTTATGTTGATATTTTTCAAAATTCATGTCTCAAAGCATTGGAAAATAGACATCTAAGCCTACACACTATGATGGGCAGCAGTGTACAAAAAATTTTAATGTCTAAAGCCAAGGACTGATATCATTTGACCCAAACCCTTAACCCTAAGATAATGGTATCATGAGATACACCTAGAACAGTAAGCTGCCTCTAAAGCAAACATCGCTCTTTCTTTTATATTCTTGGAGTTTTCCCAGGGGAGTACATTTATAGACATCAAAAAATAGCCTGCTTTCCCTATCCCACATCCAATGTTGACACATGCTGTCTCCTTGTTGGGTAGCCTATTCAAGAGGGAGCAGATTGCCATATTTTGGCTCTTTGGCAGATATCCAGCATGCATAAAGATCATGTCCAATTTGGTTAGAGAATATGCCCAAATTTTGCTTGCTATTTTGGACCATACAAACAGCCCATACCACATGACGTAGTTATGGACGCAAACTTTAAGCCCTTCCTCGTCTTCCAAATGTCCTTACAGCAATCTCTAAAAAGGGAGACAAATCAGTTGGTCTTAGGGTGATTACACACTGCCAATCCCCTGCCTGCCCAACTTGAAAAACCAAAAATCTGGGCACTAATGCTTTTCGCACTGAAATGTCCAACCCAATTCAAAAAGTAGTGTATGGCTCATTGGTCAAACCAATGGCTTTCCAAGCTGCTGGTGGGAGTTCAAACCCCATTGAATGCAAAAAAAATTATTGACTAGAGTATTTGTCTTTATAAGCCTCGGGCATGGAGATTGCATACTGGGTGGGGAGTGTCAGCCCAACTCTGTCCACAGCCCTTAAAATGCGGAACCAATGAGCTTTTGCTGCATTGGCATCACACCCCTTCTTTTCTTGAGGCGGGGAGGGGTTTCCTGGCAGAGTGTGCTCTCTCTGATATGATTTTTCCTAGCTTTTCTAGTATTCTTTGTGATATAGACCTACTGGTTTCACTCGCCTGTAATTAGCATATTGAACATTAGTTTCAATAAAAAGTTGTGGATCTAGCAGTAAAGACCACCAAGAGGGTGCTACATAATCAAAACTTTGGTTCCATCACACCAGCTGGCCCTACCAGGGACAACGCCAAATAAGGCCCAAAGTGTTCAAAGAAAATGTTGGCAAGGTCCAGTTCAACTCGGTGCATCTCCATGTGGATCCAAGCATGCATTCTGAAACTCCCTCTGCATGGCCTGATGTGCTCTATAGAGGTCCACTTTATCAATGCATTCATTAATCTAAAGGGGCAAAAAAAGAGCTACCACCTCAGTCCACTTGGATAAACTACATCTGATTCTCTTTCTTTGAGGACAATCAAAAAGAAACCATATACATATAAAAACTAATGATAACAACCAAAGTAAATTGAAAAAGTTCATGGTACGCACCCACAATCGACGTATCTTGTTGCACTGACTGACCAAGATACTAAGTTCTCCATCGCTGATAGGTGAGTAGCTTAGGTTTAGTGACACTAAATTTGAGCAGACTGGGTAGATCAGTGCAAGATGCCCAGGTGAAACTTCCCAAAACCCTGACAGAGATTGAAGCTGTCTGCACCCAGCAAATGCAGAGCATACATCAACAAGATCCTCTTGTGTCAGTTCTGCAGTGAATGAACCGGTGCCAAGTTCGATAAGCTGAGGGGCCTTGGAGATCAACCGCCGTAACTGCATCAAGGATACTGACCTGTTTACCCTAAGACTTCTGAGAGAGACACATCTGGTTATGATAGCCTCCAGAACTCCAATATCCAAATCATGGTCAAGATCTTCAAAGTTCAGAGACACTAAGGAGGTGCAAGTCTCAGGAAAAGCATCCAACCAGGTCTTGGATATGAAATTCAGAAGATTCTCTGTGAGCTCCAAATGTGTCAAGTGCCTGCGAAGACATAGACGAGGATTAAAAGTGAGTCAATCTGTTGAAAAGGAGTGCATTTAACGGCAGAATTGCAATCAAGCAGAACAAGCACATAAGAAACATACTGTGGAGTGAAAAGCATGCATGTGGAATATCAAAGCACCCAAATAATTCATGCAATGAAACTAACTGCATCGACAGTGTTGATACTCATGATAGAGGCCTATTCTTGAATATATATGCAATTTGTTTGGAGAAAGGATGTCTTTGATAGTCAAGAGGAAAAGCAACATTCATCAAGCAAGTCGCCCACTTAGGCCATGAACAGCCAACAAATATAATGTTTGATCATGCATCACCAGAAATGTACAAAGAGGAGACCATAGTTTCAAAAGGGTGACATGACCAAAATAAAGAGGTCAGACACAAAACCCAGGCAGCTGCTTCAGGCAGTCGGATAAGCTCATACCATTGTTTGTGCATCTCAGGAAATGTCAATCACTCAAAGAATATGGGCTTCAAAAGCAGGGAGAGACCTAAAGAGAGATTCTTAAACACCCAGAACAGTAGTAAACAGACAAGGGCAAGCAAAACAGAACCTCCTACTACATCACATAATCAGGAAATTTGACAAGGGCAAGCGAAGTGGTAACCACCAAAAGTTTGACCTATGTGCTTGCCTAAACAATAAACCTAAGCATTCTGTGGCCTACACGTAATGAACAATAGATGCCCACAATTGAATGTGTACAAAGAGGCTACACATACATGCAAAATTTATTAGAAGAGCAAACATCAGCAAAGAAAACGTGATATTCATAAACATAACGAAAATGATCAAAAAGTCAAGCACAGTATGCTCCTTATGCCTAAGACAGTGGCACTGTCCAGATAAAATTAGCCAATTGGATGCACTGTTCAACAGCTCAATTAGTTTGAAGTATTTTGTTAACTGAATGAAATACTGATCATAGAACAACTCCTTAACCAGCTACAGCTAGGTAAGCCAGGACATGCTTCTGATCGTTCTTCAGGGCCAGCAAAGCAAAAAAGGCCGTTCGACATGCTTCTTCCTAATGATTTAGCAAATAAAGCCATGGTTGATAAGACTACTGAACAAAGCAGCCAAAATTGAGAGCCTCAGTTTGCAGCTACAGCAAAGGAAAGCAATTACTGTCAGGTACGATTGTGCCACCTGTTTATAAGTTGCATAACAAGACAGAAAGACCTACAGGTTGCAAGGAAGCATACTTGCAATTGCTAGTGATGTAGGCAAGGCCGTCAGTACTGAATCCATCACAAGTTGTGAGCACAAGCGCCTTGAAGGAGGGAAAGGAGGTGGCAATGAGGCGCATGCATTCATCTGTAATTGTCATGCGCTTGAGCCTGAGCTCCTCAAGGAACGGATGTGTTTTAGAGAGGGTGAGGATCCATGGCCTCACAAAGGCTCCCCAGTGCGTCGGCACCAGGTCAAAATCTGCAAACCTTGGCTTCCCTTTGAGAGTCAAGGACTTGAGCTTGAAGAACCTCTCTGCTACTCTCTCCGGCGACACTGCATAGCAGTTACCGATGAAAACCGCTTGCCGCCCACTTGCCTCTACCTTGTTCCAGGCCTTGCACACAAGGGAAACAGAATTCCTGTCTCTGTGGGAAGTCACACATCTTAGGACATCCTGTAGTACATCCTCGGTAAAGGGCAATGTCATCGGCTCTACCTCTTTGCCAGCCTCTTTGTGCGATCCTTGCTGGTACTCCTCGCCTTCACCTTGTTCGATTGCAGCTTCCACCTCCTTCCCTGCCTCTTGGTCTCTCCCCAGGTTTTCTTCCTCTTCTGATGTTCCTCCTTTCCTTCCTCCTGGCTTGAAGCGCTTGGCCCTGTTGACTGAGGGCAGCGGACTCAGCTTCCGGTCGGCCTGTGCCTCTTCGGGCTCTGCAGTTGAGTTTCTCATATAAGCTGGACCTTGTTATGGTACTCCTTCAAACTCCTTGCAGACGCACTGAGAAGCGTGGGGCATGACAAACGTGAACAAAGGGTGTAGCTCTCTCTCTCTCTCTCTCTCTCTTTCTCTTTCTCTGCGCAATGAATTGCGGGAATTTCTGAATCTATGGGAATTGCTGCTGCTCTGTTCGAAGCATTTTTGTGAAGCAACTCGGGTAAACCTCGAATTCTTTCACTTCTACCTCCTCAAAAGCCTCCGTTGGCGCTAGTTTCTCTGCAGAAACAGAGCACTCCTCTGTCCTGCTGCTTAGGACATCAAGGAGAGAGGGTAAGGTGGACAGAATTGGACAGACACGCGCTCAGAGGAAGAGGGGAGCAACAAGTCCTAATCTTCTTTTATTTCTTCTGCTTCTGCTTCTGCTACTTCTTCTGCTGCTGCTGTTGCTTCTTCTTCCTCTGCTTCTCGGATGCTGTAACGAACAGCAGGGGCTTCTTCTCAGTTGCTGTAGAGAATGGCAGAAGTTCCCAGTTCCCTCTAGAGCCTCACCTTCACTCCCCTCCTTCGGTTTTCATCCTCCACAGTTGTGAAAAGGGGCAGTTAGGACATTTACCCTGTTCCAGTCATAAGGCCAGCCCTGAGAACTAGACAAAAAGAGAAGAGTTAGAACGGTCAAAGGTAAGAAGGTCCTTCTCCGTGCCCTTTTTATGTTAATTGGATAAGAACTGGGTTTGGAGTACACATGGACTGCTCGAACACAGAGAAAGAAAGAAGAGTAACCAGGGTCCAGGAGTGCACAGACCCCAGAGAACAAGGAGGAAGAAACGGGGGGGGTGTGTGTGGATAGTAATGGAAGGCACTTTCCAGGCCTGCCTACTTACACAAGAGGGCTACTGATGAGAGAAGGTAACAGAAACAGAGAGAAAAGGGAAGAGAAGAGAAGAGAGGTGAGAGAAGGCCATAGTACACAACAGAATCTGCACAATTTTGAAGGCATTCTCTCAGATGATCAGATCCAGAGCAAAGAGACACACACACACACTCTCTCTCTCTCTCTGCTGCTAATGAGACATAGACACACAAGACTGGCCCCTAATCATGTGTGATTAAGGAAAGCTCATAGCAGGGCATACAATTGTCAGTATGCAGCATGTCTAGAGACGCGCTCTCTCTCTCTCTCCCCCTGAGACTCTGTGTCTCTGTAATTATGGGACTAATCAGCAAACTAGTTGGCACAGCAGGCTAATCATTTGACAAAGAGTACCTGGCCTCATGCATCTATGGCAAGGAACGCTAATCATTAACCAGAAAAGGTCTTTGGGAGAGGCCTCATATATGAGCTAAGCCCAATTGGGTGGTGGGTGAAACATATCTGCCGATGGGGGGGCGGCGGGGGGGGGGGGAGGGGTCTAGCCTCTCATCAGCCACGGACACAGAAGGAGAGGATGGTGGTGGCACAGCTCATAACAAGTGCTGTCACAATGTATCTTTCATCTTACCAAAAACAAATAAAATATGTTGTCGATAATTAAAACGTATAAATGGTCAGAATCACACTAAAATATACAAATTGCTGAGGCTAGTGAGAGCTGATAAACAAATCCTGAGGCTTTTAATTAAAATAAGTAGGGAAAGATTAAACTTTGCTTTACGCAAAGAAATTGATTCAGAGTTCTAATAAGGGCCTGTGAACAAAGGCTAAGGTCCCTCAATAATGTAATGGGGAAATATGTATTGTGCCATCCATGTGTGAGATGGGAATTGGGTGGGAGCTTAACATCCCAATGACTGTGACTGGGCAAGTGTATCAAGGACAGCCCATTAAAGGATCTCCGGCGTAGTGTTAAAGATGAGTACACGGTCTAAATGTGAAGAAAGAAGAGTACAACGTGATCAGGCCACAATGTACACATGTAAGTGTGACATGGGGAAGGGAAAGGAAGAGGAATGGGCCTTGGACACTCGACCTTTGAGAGTGGTGTTCCCATGATCCATCCCCTTCACAAATAAAAGAGTAGAGCATAAGAGATGGCCTTAGTTTTGCCTATCCTGCCTACATATGCTACATCTAAAGCAACACAAAACCAACCTACCACCCACACTCCTCTTTGGCTTTCCCCCACTTCAACATGTCATAAGTACACATCGAACAAGTTGATTGAAGTCCATCCACGTTTTCGTCTAATTGCCAGCTTACATTGAGGTGGAGACTTTACATACGTTAATTTTATTGAGTTACAACAGAAGAAATCCATTCTCAATCAATTTAAGAAAGAAAAAAAGAATGATAACAAAAACAAATTTTTTGTCGTAACTTAGACCAAATGGAAAATGATGAAGGTCGTGATGTTCAAGATCGCGAGGCGTATCTTAATCAGTATGTCCCATGTCCACTTAGCTTGCACAACCTAGTTGTACCACCTCATGACTTGCACCACCCACAAACCTAGGACTTGTACCACCCACTTGCACCACCTAGATCGCATTCCACTTGCATCACCTAGATCACTTTGCACTTGCACCACCTACATCACCTTGCACTTGCACCACCTAGGTCACTTTACATCTCGTAGGAACAAACATATCTCGCCAATAGCTTTACCCTTGTGAGAAAATAATTTTACATTGTTTCGATCGTAAAGGGCTCCCTTTCATAGATTAATCAAAGTACCTCTTATCGTCATTCTAGTTTAAACTATATCAACCTAGCCAATAAGGTTGTTGATTCCATTCTGTATTTTGGCCACCATGGTCCGATTACTAGACCTTATTTATCTATTCCACACACATTTTAATTGTCGCACAAAAAAACTAGGGTTAAGCATGTGATAATATTGATAATAGTAGCAATGATGCATTTTGAGCAAGTTGTTGTTGTGTTAACATGGCCGTGTAGCATTCATCATACTGTGTTTTGCCCATAAACATCTAATGTACACCATAGTTTCATAGTGAACCTTTATTCAACAAACATCAATGAAGGCCTCTGGAGAGTACATTAGGGTGCATCCCCATCTTCACACTTCGAATTTCTAACTAGGCTTGTAGAGCACAAGGTTTGCTCTATTAGGGCAAGTATCCCAAAAACGTGACAATTCCAACTAAAGATTTATAGGTACTTATATTGTACTAGAGATTATTGTTTACCCTGATTTACACATGGATGACCAACAACTGAATGTTGCGAGCCATAATTAGATCATAGTCTCTAACCAATTCGAACAAGAAAAGTGAGTTATCTTTGTGGAAAGTTCCATTTGCATAGAAACAAGGCTATAGAATAACAATTTGGGCTCATGAAAACGATTTTTCGTATTCAAATGGTGCGTCAAACAAACACATAGTATGTATAAGTTTGTCAAGAGATAAAGTGTGAAGGCAAATAGAATAAACTTAGGAGTTAGGAAAGACTAATGAATATCCATAGTATACTTAACATTCATGTGCATTACTTTGGTTAAATACATGTTCGAACAAGTTGATGCATCTTTTGATAAAAGAAAAAGACAAAGTGTGGAAAACATGAACCCCCATCCTAAGTTGTTGTTAGTGTTAAGGACATGCTTTACAACTAGAGTGAACTAGCATTTACACATTGTTGTTGTGCATCACATTGGAGTGTTTCAAAGCCAAGTAGAATTTGAAAGCAAATATTTGAAAATAATATGCTCACACGAGATAGTAGTTTACAGACCCTGAAAACTTGTGTCAATGAAAGGTCAATGTTAAGTTGCACTTGTTATCCCTCTATTTTGGTTCTGCTTGTTATCATGAGAACCATTCGTCCTTGCATTGTTGAACATGATTTTGGCTTCATCTTCTAGCTGATCTTTGTGGAAAATTGTTGCTATGTTCTTCCTCTTCTCAAAGTTACAAATTTCCCTTTTACAATTACATGTTTTAGCTTATAATGCCAAAGAGGATACATAGGGGTTTGTTGGCTAGATTTTAATAAGAGACACATTGAGGCACAACTCTAAACCAATAGTCTTTCAATGTTATGATGTTGATTGAATGTCCTTCCACTCTTAATGCTTGCAATCACTTTGAAATTGAAGCCCTTTGTTCAACTATATCCCTTGCCTTGAAGTCTATGTTTCAAACATACCATTGGTCAATTCAAATGTTTTTATTTCACCCATAAATGACCTACATAAGGATGTTATAAGGGTGGTGGCCAACCGATTGTTGTGCCATAGTGAGCTTGTAGAGGAGCTAGAGCCTAGGAGGAATCGCAAGGCAGCTTGTCAACATGCCTCAAAATAATATGGTTTACTTCCCTTGGGTTTGGCACTCCTCGTTTACCCTCACCAATATCATTTGACAAATCTTACTATTCAAAATGATTGTGTCTCTTGGGACTAAGGGCCCTTATCCTTTTTTTGATGGTGTGTTTACACCTATCAGCTTCCTCCATTGCGCCCAATCTCAGACCTTTGCCATCTTCGCTTATGGCTCTCTTCCACATTGATTGTAATTAACTTTCAACAGAGTACTAGAGCCTTCTCATCACTCTTGCCTCATCAAGCCACCATACACTATCTATAAGACTTTAGTTTATTTTGCCATAGCTAGGCATCTAGATATAGCCTTTAGTATGGAGCGTTTTCTTCCTATTTAATCTCTAGGCTAATAAGTTTAGTTTTAGCCTACAAATGTAGCCTATCTTATTACAAATACCCTATCGCTTACTAATGAAACAATCAACTTTCTCCCTCCGATCAATTTGAAATCTTATTGCAATCATAGCTTGCAAGAGCTACCTCAAATAAACTAGTTACCTAATCATTTGAGAGCTTTATAGCTCAAATCAAACCTCTCCCAAAGGAGCCCTAAATCCATGAGATAGGTGCCAACACTATTCTTTGTATAGGTGGCTCCAACACATTTTATGTCAGAGGTGACATAGCCCTAACTTCATGAGATAGCCCTAACTTCATGAGATAGGTGCCAACATGATATTTTGTATAGGTGGTCATACATGCAACACATCTCCTATAAGAAAAAATTATTTGAAACCACATGTTCCCCTCATCATTGCTTGACAAGTGATATGCTATTAAGATTTTGGAGTCAAAAAAGAAGACTTTAGTCCTCCATAAGGATTGACTTGAAAGCTACATGGCCTTATACATATCTACGGCCAACCTTATGGGCTTGATTTCGAATTGTAGTCCAACCTTTAAAATCAACCATATATGCCTTTATTAAAAATAGAATCAATGTGGTTTTTTGCAATATCTTGCATCCTATGTAATCAATATTTTTGTGTTCTCACTTTATAAAGAGAGAGACTCTATAGGTTCCTTGTAACCCACCTATCTATTAACCATGGCAAGTTCAAGTTCAAATGGGCAATTGAGACATTCAAATGGCTAAATGTTCCATACTTATAGTGCACCCAACTCACATTTCTTCTTGTAGTAGCCAAGAAGCTTTGGTGGGATGTTATAATTGAAGAGATGCCTAAAATGGGTACCTTTAATTGGAAGGAGAGAGATCAACATGCTTGTTAGAGTGAAAGGACTACATTTGGTATGTGGCTTAATACATCAAATTAAAGGCACTATCAAGGAGGCTTGGAATGAGTTAGAACATTTGGACCTAATGTAAAGAGCCAAGAGGTTCACTTGAAGATGAAAATTTTATGCATCAAACATGAGTTCTAGGACTCAATTGCTAAATAAAATGAAGAGGGCCACAACCCAAATTGATGTGGATGTTAAAATCCAAGATAAAATTTCAAATTGCTAATAATCATATCAATAAAATGTAGAGGATCACAACTCAATTTGATGTGAATGCTAAATCCAAATCCAATAGAAAAATAATGTGCAACTAGTCACAATCAATTTACTTGAGGAATGTGATTCAACTAAAGACACATTGTGAAATATGGAAGTAGTTACCCTAAAGCATTGCAACTTTAGTTTATTGCTCTGAGAGAAAGAGCTTAAAATTCATGAAGCAACTACACTAGTCAAGCATATTGCTTTCTTCTTCATGAAGTCACCATCTTAGGACAAAAGTACCATGGTCACTTGTGTCCATTGTGAAAGATTTAGACATGAATCGATGACTTGGCATCATAAAAACAACCCAAATGTGTGAATTGCAAAAGATTGGACACAACACAAAGGATTGCTAAAGTAACCAAGAAAACTTCATGGAGCAAGGTAGTGTCAACCTCTTCATTAAATTCAAATACTCTTTTCTAAAGCCCTTGTATAGATGAAAAATTTGATATAAAAGTCTACTTTTACTCTATAGAAGTCAATGAGCAATGAGTTAGTTTGGTAAGTAGTCAAAATTTAGAGGGAGGTTCTAGCACTCTTTGGATGATGTAATTGATGATGTGTTATGATAAACTAACCCATAACCCTAGTCAAAGGAGGTTGAAATTTTGTAGGGATGCATCACCATTCATCAGAAAGGTGGAGATGATTTAGGTATGGCCCTCTGAGACTAGCATCACTTGTATGCAAAAGCCTATTTAAAGGCATCATGGTTATGTGCATTAATGTGTGTGTGAAAACAAACCAAAAGCATTAGTTAAAGAATATATCAATACACTTCAAGACATAACAAGTTGGAAAGGAGAACATGCTTTTATAATCCCATTGCATAATGTAGAGAAGTATAATGAGTATACAAGATGGCTCATAGAGTTTAACCCATGGGATACCAAGACCAATTAACAAGATCCATCGAAAGGATGCAATGCATAACAAGATATGAAAAGGCAGTGCTCGTTACCTACTCAATGTTGAATATGTGTGTGTGTGTGTGTGTGTGTGTGTGTGTGTGTGTGTGTGTGTGTGTGTGTGTGTGTGTGTGTGTGTGTGTGTGTGTGTGTGTGTGTGTGTGTGTGTGTGTGTGTGTGTGTGTGTGTGTGTGTGTGTGTGTGTGTGTGTGTGTGTGTGTGTGTGTGTGTGTGTGTGTGTGTGTGTGTGTGTGTGTGTGTGTGTGTGTGTGTGTGTGTGTGTGTGTGTGTGTGTGTGTGTGTGTGTGTGTGTGTGTGTGTGTGTGTGTGTGTGTGTGTGTGTGTGTGTGTGTGTGTGTGTGTGTGTGTGTGTGTGTGTGTGTGTGTGTGTGTGTGTGTGTGTGTGTGTGTGTGTGTGTGTGTGTGTGTGTGTGTGTGTGTGTGTGTGTGTGTGTGTGTGTGTGTGTGTGTGTGTGTGTGTGTGTGTGTGTGTGTGTGTGTGTGTAAAACCTCATTGTTTTCTCTTATGGATTTCTTCCACCTTGACCCTTACTAACTTTCAATAGTATTACACATTATCAACTACAAGAATACCTTTGTAAGGAGCAACTTCTCCACATGTACAAGAAACAAAGTAGATCAAACTATATATATTCCCCTATTTCCTTTTGTTCACATTTTTTTCAATGCACTATTATTCTGATATACTAGAAATGCCCAACTTAGTAATATGCTTGGCTTGTGATACTCACCTACATCCATCACAAGAAACTAACAATGTTTATTAATGGCATGGGACTTAGTTTGGAGAGCTAAGTGCTTGAGTACAAAACTTGGGCTCACACTACCTCATTTGTGCAACCTATCTCACAACCCATTCTATTTTCTTAGCCTTCACATTCTAAAGCACTTGACATTTGTTTGTGGCCAAGGTCATAAACATCATCCAAGAGAGAGGAAGTTGCAACTGATCATTTGTAGATGTTACTTTTGGAGGGGGGGTATACATATTACTAAGTTGCAACCCCCAAGCAAAAAATCCTAGTTGAAAATTTCTTATTCCTCTTACATTGCTTATTTCTTTTAGAAATATAATCACCAAA
Organism: Lygodium microphyllum; assembly: GCF_053477565.2. Classification (NCBI taxonomy): domain Eukaryota; kingdom Viridiplantae; phylum Streptophyta; class Polypodiopsida; order Schizaeales; family Lygodiaceae; genus Lygodium; species Lygodium microphyllum. The sequence continues at coordinate 30,371,322 of NC_141138.1, read as the reverse complement.
ATAAAAAATGGTTTTGAAAGACATACTTTTGATTGGCTTGTGGAGTCTTTATGGTTATTTATATTTGTGGAATTATCTTGTAAAGTATTACTACTTCTCCCCTTTGGAAAGCATAAATTCATGAAGTAGGGCCCAGAAATATGTTACATTAGCTACTTAATGCAATATTCAAACCATGCACCACATAAACATGTAGTCAAAAACTCCCATTTAGTGCTTTTTGTGATTGAATCTATGCCATTTCTTTTCCTTTTATGCCAACCAAACTTGCCTTTTGTGATTGAATCTATTTGAAATTTACATAATTATTAACTAGTTAGATCATAAGGATCTTAGCTAATAAAAGAAAAAAAGCCAATATGATCTATTAGCTTAGTGTTCTTATTAGGCTTCGCCACCATAGGAGACAATTAGGTCACCTTCCCCATTGGGAATGGACACTATAAGCAATTTGTCAAGTTGTTTCATTTAATCAAGTATACTCATTATACCCTTATAATTCCAAATGTTAGAGCTACCAACATCCCTCTTAGATTATTAACCTTAAATAATGAAGAAGAATGCAAAGTCAAGCAAGGTGCATTAATTATTTAGGAAATGATGATTTTTAAGGATTGTATTAGATTAAATAGGGCATCAACATCTACAAGGTGCAATATTAATATACTCTAATTATCTTGAGGTTGCACTATTTTTTGTAAACATTATTAAGAGTCAGGTTGACTCCCATGCAAATGATAAAATGTCTCAAAGTTAGATAAGAAGATCCATAGCTCTAAGGTTATGGGTACTAAACTTCAATTCAATTTTGTTAGGATCGATCCAATTAACCCAATGTATATGCATAAGTCAAAGGAGGACCAATTGAAGGCCAAAGAGGTGGGTAGGTTGTCCAACTTATGGAGGGAACCCTAAACTCAAAACTCTACATAAAAAAACTATTAACTGAATATATGAGCTTATTCATGTGTATGCAAACTTTGAGTCTCCTTGTGCTTGCTTCTCTTTTTCTTGCTTGTGAGAGAGCGAAGGAGAAGGAGAGAGTGAGAGTGAGAGTGATAGGGAGTGAGGGACTTGAGTAAAGCTCCATCTATTCTCCTTTCTTCTTATCTATCCCTATTTGATGAAAAATGAAGTAGAGAGTACGTGCCAGGCTAAGTGAGAGAGAGCAAGGGACATGTGTGAAGCTCTTCTTGCCTATCTTCTCCCCTTCTTCTCTATATTCCCTTCTCTACATTACATGTGAACTTGGTGGCAAGTGTGTGGACAACTCAAGGAGCTATGTGTAGATTGAGCATACAAAGAGCTTGGAGCAAGACTACAATGAAGAGGAAAGTTGTTCTGTACAACTTGATAATGATTTATATTATCATTTCTTGGACATGATGGTAGGTATGTGATCAATTTTGAGTAGAGAGCGAGTTGAGGCTATATGTGAGATAGCCATAGACGTACATGATTTGAAGTTCTTAAAGGAATAACAGTTTGTTCTTAAGTCTCAATATTGTGCATGTGAAGCACAACATAGATTAGTTTGAAAAACTTAAGGCATTTTGCCAATGACCTACACCATCTTGGTACTAGCAATAAGACTAACTCCAATAATTCATCGTCCAATACCCTCTTGGTCTCATTGAATTCTCCATGAAATCAAAATCCATGATAGTTGTCACGCACCTTTATTCTTTGGGTATGTCCAAGCAAAAGCCTTCCACTTGTTAGTCCTACTTGAAAACACCATATTGAAAGACTTTGGTTGTTTTATTGATGAAACAACATTTGAGATTACTATCTGCAAATAACAATGGAATTAGATTTGAAAATTGGATTCCTACTCATCTAACATTTCAACCACCACTTTAACTCAAATTTTCACATTTGGTTAGGTTGTTGTGCTCATGTGCCTTCTACTTACACAAACTCTTTGAATTACTTATATGCATGTCTTTGTTAAAGAAGGTGTTAAGAATTGTGTTGACTACTATTAATGGTAGTACTTTCACCCTTTGAGATGCTTTGTATGTGCTAGAGATAAAAAAGAATTAGCTATTAGTTTTTGCATTTACCAAGGTTGGCTTTATTGTCAAATTTGTAGGTGACAAATGTACTATTCATTATCTCTAATTTGGTGATACAGTTGTTATGTTTGATTCATTATGTTGTGGATTATATGAGCTTAATAATTAATGATAAAATGTGGAAGATATGGCATGTGTAGTTGTAGATTTTTAGGTTTTTTCAAATGCAAAACTTTGTCATGCATGCTTTGGTCATCCAAATTTTGCTCACTTGCTATGCCTATGGAAATCTAACATGGTGTCTTCATTGCCTACTCTTGAGGCACCTGCAAACTACAACTCGTACATAATGACATTTGTAGTCTAATACAAACGTTGCCTTTTGGCAATTACCTATACTTTGCGACTTTTATCGACACTTACTCCATGCATGCATAGGGGTCTCCTCCTTTGTACACTGTCTTAAGTGTTGTTGTGGTTCAAATAATTTGTATGTATGCTTAAAATTTTGTCAAGATCTAAAGTAGGAACTCTTCATTTTGAACCAGGGGGTATATGTCTAAAAATTTTAATGCATATTTGGCTAAAGGTGAGATAAAAGACCAATGTATAGTCCCATATACACCTTTTAAAAATGGTATTACTAAGAGAAAAAATAGATCTCCCATGGAGATAGCATGATGTATGATCAAAAGTCAAGCGTTGCCACGTGCTTTCCAACATGAGACTATCATATGTGTAGCTTATGTGCTAAACAAGTGTCCCACCAAAGCATTCAATCTATCACTTCATATAGATTTTGCATGGCAAAAAGCCACTTATTTTTCACTGCATGTTTTCAATTTCTTAGTTTGTGCATTAATATCATGCAACATTGTAAAAAATGGGATCACGAGGTTGTGAAATGTATATGTGTCGGTTATAGTTCTAAAAGTAAAGGTCACAAGTTATATAATTAACAAAGTAAGCGTATTTTGGTCAATTGTGATGTTATCTTTATGGAAGATGATGTGTAGCTTTACTTTCATGTGCTAAGGAGATAGATGTATGATCACAAGACAATGTAGTAGTAGTCTCTTCTTCCTAGTTTCTATCTGCTCGATCATGCATCTCAAGGTGAATATGTGGTGAAGTGTAGAAAACCCTAATATAAATCCAATAGGTCTTGTAGCTCTTAATCTCCCTCTCTTTGCATAGCCTCTCAACTTTATCTCCATCATTTCTCCATATATTTTGGCTCCATCATTGCTTCGTATACCTTGGCTAGTGTGTGGCCCACCATGATGGTCCTATGGCTACTTGGATTTAGGGATCTCTAGACTTTGTCTAGGAATAATGGTGTGCATGGTCCAAAAATTTTGAAAGCCTTCCGCTAGTATCATGTTAAATATGAAAGCAAGGAGAGGGCCCAAAATGTCAACTAGATAATTGAAGTGCTCACCATGTATACATGTATGATTCATGAATAATCCATGTTGTAGGCGTTATATTGCGCTCATCACTATATCATGTATGAAGAAAGTGGATCTGGTAGGGCAAGGCTGTGGAGGGCACAAGAAGAGTGATGTGTTGCATGCATTTCAAAAGTTATTGGCATTTGTAGAGAATGAGTCAAGCAAGAAGCTCAAGTGCTTGAGGATTGATTATAGCAAAGAGTAAATCTCACATGCCTTTACAAAATTTTGTGTAATACATGGTATCAAGAGAGAGTTGATAGCTTAGTGAGAATCTTGCTCAAAATAGTGTGGTTGAGAAGATGAACAAGACCATTTAGGAATAGGTCCATAGTATGCTCTCTAATGCTAGTCTCACTAGTAGATTTTGGGTTGAAGCTATAAAGACAACAATGCATTTGATCAATAGGTCTCCTAGCAAGCCATTGGATGGCAAGATACTAGAGGAGTTATGGCTTGGCAAGCCATTGGATGGCAATATACTAGAGGAGTTATGGTTTAGCAAGATTATGATCACTTACATTTTTTTTAGTTGTGAGGCATTTATATATCTACCTAGGGACAAGTAGAGTAATCTTGATCCTAAGTCTAAGAAATGCACCTTTCTTGGCTATGGAGAATCAGGTGAAATGGGTTATCACATGTAGGGCTCTAAATCAAAAAAGTTAGCATGCATGACAACAATTAGGATTAAAAGCATAAGGATTCCATTAAAATGGACAAGATCCATAGAGTGTTATTTTAGGAGGATGGGCATCCAATGCATGAGAAAATTGATGTAGAGCTTGGACAACCTACTAATGTTGAGGTGGGAGTGCCATGAGATGGTGGACAACATCACATCTTATAGGAAAAACACGTGGAATAGCCAAAGGCTCGTATTGAGCTAGTTTTATGTAGGTCTATAAGGTTTTTTAGATAGTTAGATAGATAAACTCTATCTCTAGACTATGTCAAGGTCATGGATTGTGGTGAATCTTCTTATTATGTTGATGCTACGATTAGGGATAATAGTCATATGTAGAGGAGGGCTATGCAATTAGAAATGGCTTCTTTGAAAAAGAATGCTACATGGGAGTTATTCTCATTGCCTAAGGGTAAACATGCATTGCCATATAAGTGGATCTACAAGCTCAAGCTATCTCTATCTAATGCATTGCCTAAGTCCAAGGAAAGATTTATGGCCAAAGGATTTAATGAAGAGGAGGGGATTGATTTTGATGAGATTTTCTCACCAAAAGTCAAGATGACCACCCTTCGTATGGTCCTTGCTTTGATTGCTAGATAGGATATGGAGTTGGTTCTAATGGATATAAATACCATTTTCTTGCATGGGAACTTGTATGAGGATATTTACATGCAATAGCCCAAGAGATTTGTTATGGATGGCAAGGAGCAATTGGTGTGCAAGCTGTGTAAGAGCTTATATGGTTTGAAATAGGCTCCCATGAACTTATCATGCCTTTATGTGGTCTCAAGGGTACATTAGGAGTGAGACTGATTATGATGCCTATATATTAGGGAGGCTAGGGATAGTAGCCTTATGTTATTGATTCTATATGTGAATGACATGTTGATTGTTGGAAATTTTGTCATAGATATGGTTGCTTTAAATAAAAGATTGTGTGAGGCCTTCAACATGAAGGGATTGGGGAATACTCTATTTTTCTCAGAAGGAATGTATTACAAAGGTACTGAGAACATTTCATTATGGAGAGAGGGAAGGTTATTAGTGTTCCATTGCCTCCATATTTGAAACTTAGCCAAGAGGATAGACCCAAGTTAGATGAGTAGAAGGAAAAAATGGTCAAGGTTCTACATGCATCCACAGTTGGTAGCTTGATGTATGCCATGGTTTCTACATGTCCAAACATTGCCTATGCAATGGGAGTGGTTGATAGATATATGGCCAAAACTGGCAAGAAGCATTGGGAGGTAGTAAAGAGTATTATAAGATACTTGAATGACACTAGGTCTATGTGCATATTCTTCGAAAGGAAGAATGCATTTTTTCTATGATATTAGATGTTGATTTTGCAAGGAGTAAAGACTCTAGGAGGTCTACTATTGGTTTTGTCATCACTTTCATAGGTGGTGCAATCTCTTGGGTCTCTTGATTTTAGCCATGCCAACTTTATCTATCACTAAGATTAGTATGTTGCAATCACACTAAGGCCTACAAGAAGGAAGCTATATGGCTTTCTTGTCTAGTGGGAGGCTTGGGCATTACATAAGAGGTGCCTGCATTAAACTATGATAGTCAAAGTTTAGTTGGCAAGAAACCCTATCTTTTATGCAAAGACAAAACACATTGAGGTGAAGTATCACATTTATGTAAAGATAAAGCCCTATCTTTCATGCAAAGGCAAAACGCATAGCGGTGAAGTATCACTTTATCTAGGAGGTGCTCGAGGACAAGCATATTGAGCTTGTCAAGATCCATATGGATGATAATCTTATAGATCTTCTCAAGGAGAGTTAACCTTCTATAAAGTGCTAATGGGCATTTGATAGTGCCTTAAATTTCTTCTTATACTCCCATAAATGCACATTGGCCTTTAAGTGGGAGGTTGTTGGGGTAAAGGCCAATGGCCTATAGTCAAGTGGCCCCCCTTGTATGCGCATACATATACAATATATAGTCATATATAAGTGAAGATAACAACCATTCATTTTGTAACCACATAAATCCCTTGTGTTTTTGTCTCTCTCTCAACCCTCTTGCTCTTTATAGCATCTACCTTGCACTTGACTTAAGGGTTTCAACCTATCGATGAGCAAGTTTATGCATAGGCCAAGCACCAAGCATTGGAAGGCTTTGAAGCATATCTTTCACTATTTAAGTGGTACTTGATATCTTTGGTTGTTTTATCTCAAGTGGGACTCATTACCACTAGATTTACATGCTTTTCACATTCTTACTAAGCTATTTGTGATGACATTCATGTATCCAAAAGTTATTTTTACTTCATACTTGGGAACTCATGCATATCATGGTTGAGAAAGAAGTAGCTCATTATGGCCACTTCTAGCTGTGAAATTGAGTATAGGGCAGTTTTGACATTTATGGTACATGGACACCTTTTAGCTTATTTGGGTGTTGGACAACCATTTGCCACCATTATCTTCATTGATAGTTAAAGCACATGAGTAGTTGTGTAGAACCTCATGTTCCATGGTTAGACTAAGCACATTGAGGTGCATTATCATTATGAACGAGAGGCTTCCTATAGAAGAGACTAGCTTGGCTTATGTGTGCCGATATAAGACAACCTTGTAGACCTTTTCACAAAGGCTTTGCCCCATGAGAAGTTTTCAGCTTTTTGTAAAGCTTTGGGCTTACTTCCCTTTATGGATTGATCATAGTCCATTAGGCTTGGCACTTCCATTTTTTTCCCTAGCCTTGTATATATGCCCATTGGCTCTAGGCAAAACTTAGTCTTAATTTGCTTTCTGCAACCCAAAAATCCAACAACATCTAGAAGCTTGATTTTGTCCATGGGAAATCCATGCATGAAGCTATCTTGAATCTTGTATTGGCAATTGATCATGTTCTTACCCTTTGATAAGAAGCTTTGACCTTGACAAGGCCAATAATAGAATATGATGAGACTTTATAATCCTGGTTATGGCAGAAATGGGTTTTGGAGTTGTCTTTCACAAGATCGCCAAGGCCTTATTCTCAAACTACTTCTCTAAGCCTTTATGGTTATCTATAGTCTTCCTTTCACTTAAAGAGGTCTCTGAGGAAAGGATATTCATTTTCCCTTTTGCTATTTGCCATTATTTCTAACCTTTACTTCAGAACTTAGATGATCTTATTACTAGTGGTTCTATTAGGAGCATGCCCCTTCCTAAAACTATGGTGCTTTTTGGGTCAAATTTTCAATTATGAAAATTTTGTGGTTATTAGGGAGGATGCTAAAAGCATTGCTAGCTCCTTGAAGCTCTACGACAAGTCTGTGAAGTTTATGGTTCCAAATGAAGTAAAAGAAGATAGAAGCCAGGGTCTTCATGCTAGGGAGGATGATGGTACTCTAGAAGCGCTAGCTTGAAATTGGGCTTGACAAGATTGTGCTCTACTTGATTGTCATTCACCTTACAACTAAGAAAAGGTTCAATTGCTTCTACAAGAAGATTAATGGATTACTAGAGGAATTTATGGTCAAGGTTTGAAGGGAATCTAGTTGTTAGTCGTTATCAAGCACATTCTGCAATTATACTTATACTACCACCATCTTTTCATTTAACAAGAGCTTGTATGAACAATTGAAAAGCATTTAATGAGTTTCTTTGCGATTAAGGAGAGTATGCTAGCTTGCATTTGGTTTCCAAGAGTCAAGTGGATTATTTGATGTCTTTGGGCAAAAACCTTGGATTTGTAAGACTATGTAGAGTGCAATTTCGCATGAAATGGATCAAGAAGATGAACTCTAAGTAGCCATAGGTGGTTCTCATAAAGAAATGGATTTCTTCACTAATTGAGGGAAAAAAGTGGGATGAATGTTTTGGCAACTTCAACACAAAGCTTAATCATTTTATCCCACACCTTTGCTGCTAAAAGACCATTCCAAGTCTTCTTCCAGACATTGCTAATTTGTTCTTTGAAGCTCTCATAGTAAAGGAATGTTGCATTAAGATTGAAAGGGGAAGGGTTGGCCTATTGGGGGTATTTAGTAGATGTAGAGAATACCAAATAGGGAAGTGATTTGACACACATGACTCCTTAACAGTGCCAAAGGTGGACACTAAGTGAAGTGACCAAGCACGTTTGAAGCATAGAACCTATCAAGCCTTGCTACTCTCCAAGGATCATCAACATGTTTATTCCTCTATGTAAAGGAATTAAGTTCCTTAGACTTATCCATCATTGCTAGATGCACAAGCTCATATCTAAAGCTATTAGGCTTGTTTGGGACTCATGTGAGACAACCATATTCCAATCTCACATCAAGAAGACACACAAGCCAAAATCTAGATTGCAACGTTCCTTCCAAAGTTAGGCCTTGTCATTAGACAAATTGGGTAAATAAACTATCATAGGACTACCTCTTGTCCCTCAAATGATAGGTGGATTTCCATAATGCTTCCTTTTCCATTTTGATGAATCATGTATGAGTTAGGTAATTCTTACAAAAAAAGCTAGTAACTCTTGTCCCTCCCTCCCTCTAGGGCATTAAAAAATGAGTGAAAGTATCTTAGCATTAGGGGACAATCCTTGCCACACTTTATCTCATGAAATCCCAATACATTTGCCTTCTCAAATATTATCATAATTGAAATAACCTACTTCTTACTAAGGGCTCCCAACCCTTATCAAACAACTTGCTTCTTACTCTAGGTTTCTAGCTCTCAAAAATTCTAGGAGGAGAGGTTGAGGCTTTTCATAAATGATTTAGATATTTAGGTCCAAATTGCCCAATGAGGCATATACATTGTTAAATCTTTGCCCCTTCCAAGGAAATCCCTTGAGAGAGCCACCAAAATTGCTAAAAGACAACCACACTATCATTGTTCATCAACTTGGAGGGATTAGACATTGGCACATCTTGGGAATTAAGAGGAAAATTATCCTTATTCTCTTGAGTACCCTACTATCTACTTGTGCTGGTAGCTCCATCAGTAACACTTTGTTATTTTGAGGGAGAGGATCATATTGCTTAGATGCACAACCAACTACAGAAGCCACCAATGTCCCCACCATCTATTGGGTAGCTTGTGCTTTAGGACCCTTAGTGTTTTTGAGTCTACCTCATCTTTCTCCTTCTTCTGCAAAAGCCCTACTATCTTCTTAGGGTAGTTCCTTGCAAAGCATCCATTCTCCTTGTAGATATATCATGCATCTAGGAATGGTGAAAACTTGGTTGAGCAAAAAATTTCAATACTTGAGGCATCATCATCCACATCTAACACCTTAGGTGGTTGCACCCTCCTATCCCAAAGGATGCATTCTTTCTTCTCCCCTATTGGATTATTGGATGGAGATGATACATATAAAACCTTGTCCAAGGTTGTTGCAATATTCCCAATCTCATTATCCCATAATGTTTGTAGGCTAGGGAGTGAGACCCAAATCGAGGCATTCAAAGGGCATTACACATCTAGAGAGAACCCGATGACCAAGGCAAGCACTACCAAAGCTCTCCCTTGTAGATAATTGAATAACATAATACCCATTGTCTCTTTGGCAAACCCAAGTTGCACCTCAAAATATCCTTTGCAAATGAACTTGTATTGAGTAATGTTGCACCTTGCTTGAAAAGTTCCAATGAACCACTTGGGGAATTCTTCCTCATCAAGGATTTTCCCCATGAAATACATGAAGATGCTTGTAATAGCATAATCATAATACCTGTAGCAAAGAGAGCCCATGGATAGACTTATGAATACTCTTACCTTCTTTGATGCTAATTCTGTGATCCTCACAAATATTTAGCCATCGCTTGGAAGACCTTCTTGGCATCAAAAGCTAGTTTCTGCAAATTCTCAATGTAGGATTCAAAGATCATCTCAAAATCATATCCTAACCTTTATACCTTCCCAATCTCTTGGGGAACTAGCGCATGTCCTTTTTCCTTGCGTACAAGGGATAGCACAATTCAGATGGCATGGAGATCTATCACAAAATTCATCTCCATCACAAAATTTGTATCATACTAAGAGTTTGTATATGGGATAACCTTTTATCAAACTAACTACATGACCTGGTCTAGCCAAAGTAAAAAGATGGCTACCTATAATGGCTAGGCCATACCATAATTCCTTGTGAAGCAACTTGTAGAGGTACAATTTTGCTTGAGTGTCTCAACTTTAAATTCTTTGAGTGTAGTAGCGAGTAGATATGTAACAAGTATTTATTAGCAATTCTACAATCGCTTCTTGAGAAGCTAATTTGTAAGATTTGCTATAGCTGGTTGCCACCTAAGAGCTCATCTTGATGTAGTAGATTATCAAAAAGGGTTTTGCAATATAACCAAACATTAATCCAAATTTAGATAGAACATAATGAGAAATATAAATGTGCTATACTATCAAAAGTGACATGACATACCAAACCATTGCATGTATAGAGATTTTCATCAATAAGAGCATTCAAACCATACCTTTCTACATATGTTGTCTTAAGATCACCCTCCAAAGCGACTATGATTGTTTTCTTGGTTAAGCTTAAGAGCTCTTTGAGAACCTTACAATCCTTAGTAATGTTATACTTTCTATTAATTTGTTTCAAGGCCCATTACAAAAGAAAAGTTTGAGGGGTACAATGCCTATTAAGTAGACTCATGTTGGAAAATTCAATGGCCAAAATGTAGGAACCACAAATTCATACCTTAACTCTTTATATTTGACCATCTTATCAAAGCCTCTCACAGAGTAGATTCTTTTGATAATTGGGAAACAACTTTGTAGAACATATCAAAATCCCTTGATAGATGAATTTTTCTATAGGTGGTTCTTGAGTTGAATAGCTAGATACAACCTAGAGGGTAGATTCTATAAACCTTTTCCTAAAGGCAAGTTTACCACAAACTCTTACGAAACTTTGGGTACTAAGAAGAACATGCCATATTTCACTTCATCTTAAAATTGTGCATGGATGAGAAAAGATTTTGGAAACTAATGATTTACTCCATAAAATTTGTTGACATGCTAGTTATGTGGTTGCTAACTAGACATTAATGCTAATTGGTGTAATGTTTTTATGGATCCTTGTTTCTTTGTACAAACAATGATGGTGATATTAGGCATGTGGCATCAAGTTGGCCCTTTTCCTTACTTGACCAGGAAAACCTAAGACTAAATAAATCTTGTGTCTTGCATAGTCATAAACATGTAACAATACCATTCTATCCTTCATTATCTAGATTGTGTAGAAGCACATCAATTGCCTCATAACATTTTGTAGAACGGGCAAGATATTGTTTTTATACACTTGAATTTGTTAACATGAATGGTAAGAGAGGCATTACTTTTTGCATTAAACTTTTTCACTTATGTCCTTAGTGTGTACTATAGGGAGTGTATCAAGCCCTTTGTGGGTGATGTTCACCTCTCTAATGTCTAAAGTTTAGTATAAAGCCTTATCAATTAAACCTATGGCAATCCAAGAGTCTTAGCTCATATAGCTATGTAGCTTGAAGAAGAGAGGGGAAAACCTAGATAGATTTACACAAAAGGCTTTGGGGATCACATGAACTCCATGTTGTCATTTAAAGTGGCACATGATCAATGTAAGGGATGGCTATGCCATGCTTGACTAATGGCATGTTGTCTTTCAAAGTGGTATGTGATCAATGTAAGGAATGACACTTGAATAATGGATTCTTGAAGCTGAATTGATTTGACATTACATGTGCATATTACATATGTGATATTTTTGGTCTATTCCAAACTTAATTCAATATCATTTATTGTCAAGCATACAAACTAGGTTGACCTAGGGTTATAGTCAAGCATAGTCTTCACTCAAGCAACGTTGCCGATGTACTAACTTTCGTATAAGTTAGAATGAATATGGTTTCCACATAAAATGCATGCTATTGACCTTATATATATAAGGCTAAATTCTAAGTAAGTAGTCCAACCTAGATGCTAATTGGATGCAAGAACTCAGCCTTCAAAAGCCATTATTATATATTTTTCATTGTGGGAGCACCATAATCAACTTTGCACAACTAGAAACATCTTAGGAATTTCCATGAACTTAGATATAACAAGTAGAATAGGAGGATAGGAAACATTATTGGTAACATTGGCTTGGTGAATCTTGGGGACTACTCATCATTTGGTAGCCCATCTTGGGATAGTTGAGACACAATTAACAACTCACATCTTTATGAGACATTGGGTTATAAGGCTTCAAGGAAGAATAATTTGAAGTATAGGTTTGTTGAGTCATAAAATGGTCTCCTTTTCTAGAACATTCAAGAGGTTGAATTGATTTATTTAGCTTTGCTTTGGATTCTAGTGGATTGCATCATGAGTTGAAGTTGATTACCTAGCTCTTTTATGAAGATTCAATCAGGTGATGTTGAACCTTAATAGAATTAGCTCACCAATTGCTTTTTGCTAAGTAGAGGTGCATAATTTTACAGGTTGTAAAACTCAAAATAAAATGACATCAAAGCTAGTTTTTAAAAATGATATGAGAAATTGTATTTCAATAGAGGTGAAATACAGGTGACTCAAGCTAGTTTAATTTCATCTACTTGAAAAAATGCATTTCAAACAAGCCTTGATTCTATTTTCCCTTAGTTTGTACAAGTAGTTGAATATCTTATAAAAAATTTAAGCATAAATTAATAATGCACGAATATTTTTTAAAAAATGGATATTACATCACTAGCAATGGTAGTTAAGAATACCTAAGCACTTCTTTCACATGACCAACAAGACCAATGGGAAAAGTATTGTTCTTGTGTTTGTCTAAAACTAACTATGTTATAGAAAGTTTATGTAACATCTATAAGGAGACTCGTAGACTCAGACAACTAAGACTTTGAAATGAGAAATTCCTAAGGGAATAAAAACATCTTGTAAGTTGTATATAACATCCCTAAAACTCATATAAAGGTCTAATAAGAGATAGATCTAGTGATTTGATAAGGAAATGAAAATACTATAGGTGCATTGACAATTGAGAGGTACAAGAAAGGAACTAAGATTGTGGCAATTGTGGTTCTAATGAGAGTGAAATTTAGATATGAATATGTTGTACCACAAATGGACAAAAAAGAAGAAGAAAGAATGGATATTGAGAAATCCACAACCTTTGATGAGTTAACAACTATGAAGAAGGAAAAGCAGTCAGCTATAGGGTAGAAGGAGATGATGGGGATATGGTCTACTGGCAATTGTTGACATTAGCAATAATCAAAGATATACTATTGATAGACATAACATGAAAAAATGTGAGAGAGAGAGAGAGAGAGAGAGAGAGAGAGAGAGAGAGAGAGAGAGAGAGAGAGAGAGAGAGAGAGAGAGAGAGAGAGAGAGAGAGAGAGAGAGAGAGAGAGAATGTAGAGGCTAGAAATATCGGTGTAGCATCTTGTTAGATCCAAGGTCTTATCTGCCTAAAGGTACATACTTTCTTCATCATCATTTTATTTTTAAGAGCTTCCTCCATGTTCAAGTCCTAACACACCCCATGGAGTCCCCACCATTCTTTCACCTCATGTCTCTTTCCTTATTCTCTAATCTAAAACACCTAAAATTGAACATCAACCATATTCATGCTCATAGTATATTTTGTGAGCTAGTTAGTTTGATCACTCAAGAGATGTTTAATGTTCTAATATTGATTATCAATGATGAATGAAGAAAAGATCCCACTTCAAATGAACTCACTATTGACAACTCTAACCATATCCACCCTATTAATTCAAATGCATCTAAGTTGTCCTCTTTCTAATAACATCTTGTTTCCAATCTCTCTTCATAACACATACACTTTCCTAGCATTAACTATCACACCAAATGAGTTGTTACAACTTGTTTCTCATTTCTCTTGGCTAAAAATCCTTCTTATCATCAACATAAAGCATCACACCTAGCACCACTGAGTGAGTTGTAGCAACTTGTTCTTAATTCCTCTTCACTATAAATACATTTGATCCTTAAAAATAAGGCATCACACCAAGCACCATCACCTTTAATTGAACATAAAACTAGCTACCATGTGAGACAAAGCATACTTTTGATAAATACTAGTTACTAACCACCTTTACATCCTAATTTATGTCAAGATAACTAACTTTTCAAGCTATCAACATGTACTTGATCATCTACTCTTGTTTTATTCAATGCTTATCACATGCTTTTCAAACTATCACCATGTACTTGATCATCCACTCTCATTCCACAATCTAATATGAATAATGTTTCTACACGACAACAAGTGGAAACTTCATCATTGGTCCCATCATTTTCTTTCATTGACTCCACATATCACCCGAGATAAGGTGATTGGCCTTTGGTTGGGATTCTACTTTGAACTTTCTCATGTATGTGCTTACGAAATGTATAATGTCCTTCTCAAAAGAGAGTTTGAATAGAGCCCGTCACCATATAGAATGGGCACTCAAAATTCTATTGGTGGCATTTAATCATGCTAAATCTCATGGTTTTGCCATGTTATCAATGACGACACTTCTTAGGAGAAAAACTAACCTTTCAAAGGCCTCACTTATAGTTTTGCCATGTCATCAATGATGACTTAGGAGAAAAACTAACCTTTCAAAGGCCTTGCTTAGGGATGTTGTTGAAGATTGATTGAATGTTTAAAGGGTAGTGAAATGGAGAAAGATAAATTTTGGTTTGAGAAGGAAAGAAACTAGGGATGAGCTTGGGTTAAGACATTATTTTCATTATGGCTTTTACTATGGTGTCAGAGTTTTACTCCATAGATCTAGGTTTTAGTTATTTTTAGAAGTTTTTTGAAACAAAAATATTTTTAAATAATACTTTTAAAAGAATTAATCGTGTTTTTTTTCACAGTGCTCTAATTTTATTTCACTAATGAGAATATAACCTAATCTCACCATAGGATTACATGTCCAATTTGTCATATCTTGGTTGATTTTAATTGTTTCTTAATGAATTGATAGTTTTAAGTGGCTTTAAGCATCTTTATTTGGCACTTATGTTATATGCAAAGGCATGCATGACAAATGCCCTAGACATTAATATAGTCTCTTTCAAACCTCGCATGCCTTATTGTCATTTTGTACTTGATTTATTTTAGTTTGGTTATATTTGTAAGGTATGTTTTGTAACCTTATATGAGTTAAGATTGGACAAATGATTTAGTTAACTTTGAAAGCAACCTAAGAAGTCCATATTTTGAGGTTTCCTAGTCTTTTATCTATGTAAAAGGCACAACATAAATTCAACCATGTTGTAAATGCATATTTTGAGGTTCCTAGTTTTTAGCTTATAACATACACACAACATGAAAGGAACCATGTTGTAAGAGAATGCTAAGTGAAATTGTGACAATGATAGATTTAGAACCTTTAGGTTAATAAAGGATAAGATGAAAATGACATGTCATATTAATGCGACCAATGAAACTAAAGTGGCACATTTGTAGAGATTTTAAAATAAATGCACCATTTTTTGGGGAGACTTGTCACTTACAAGTTAGCCAAGTCCAATGTAGAATGAGAAACTTTCCTCTATTTGTTACACCACAAAGTTAGTGGCAACAACTTAATGAAGTACATCATGAAAGTATGGTCTCTTTTTAGAGAAATCTTAACTAGTGGTGATGCTAGTTCTTTCATTATGAACTATATGTACTCATTCAAGACACATTCTTCCTTCACATAGTTTTTCAAAGAAGTTTGCTCTATGATGAAAAGAGCTAATTAACTTTTATGTTTCAGCAAGTCAAGTCATGACCATTTCTTATATCCAATGTGTGGTTTTTTAAGGCCCAATCCTATGTGTAATCTCATCCATGTGACCCATGTTATCAAGTCTCCTTTGACTTGCTTAGCTGAGAAGGCTCTAAGGTTTATCTATTTTACCTTTCAATTAAATGGTTCCCCAACAAGCCAATAGGTAATAGCTAAATAGGAACTCAACACATTTACCTTTTCACATCTATTTCTTCATTTTTAGACTCTCTTTGCTCACAAAATAATCCTAAGATAATAATGACTTTGAACATTTAAATGATCATAGGCTACCTTTGAGTAGTAGAAAACTCCATTTTCTTCTTTGTTTTACATTGAGGCACTATGGCTTTACAATTTCAATGACTTGGTTTACTATATGATAAGTTTGGCACACTCAATATCTTTTTTTTTTCTAGTCTCCTTTGTAGAGCATGTGACATTGTGTGATTTATTGACAAAAAATGAAGGGATAGAGTTGGCTTCCCTTTCCTTTGGGTGTGTTTATGACTTTGAGCAATTTATGTATCATCGAAACAAGTTTTCTTTAGGATGTTAATCAATGTTATGGCATTGTAGCTTATTACTTTGGTAAGGCTATCAATCTTCATTACCAATTATAGAACATGTATCAACATTCAAGTTTTAGTACACATGCTATTCCAAATATTTCCATGTTTCAAACTATTGGATACATTTTACATTAAACTTTGAAGATATTGCATGTTATCTATCTTATAATGAATTCCATGAACCAACTAAACACTAAGTGTATGTAGGTTGATTGTTTCAAATTGTTAAGTAGATCTCATGCTAAATCATT
The DNA here is from genome assembly GCF_053477565.2 of Lygodium microphyllum. Classification (NCBI taxonomy): domain Eukaryota; kingdom Viridiplantae; phylum Streptophyta; class Polypodiopsida; order Schizaeales; family Lygodiaceae; genus Lygodium; species Lygodium microphyllum. The sequence goes on along the minus strand of NC_141138.1, from coordinate 30,354,629 downwards.
GAACCTATTAAACCTTGGATGTAAATATGAAAATGTAATGTATGTTGTGCATGTACCTCATGAGTACAAAGCTCAACTCACTAGATTTGTTTATCAAGGTAACATCTAGTTAATAGCATAGACAAAATGTTGATAGATGCCTAATGCATTAAAACAATTTAGAATGTTATTCCTTGTTAATGTAGAGATGATCCTTCTTCTTGTTGTTTATTAAACTTTATTTCCTTTTGATCTCTTATGTTCTCAACCTTAGTGACCAACACACACACACACAAGATTATCTATTGATGCTCCAAAACTCGACAAGTAAAAATTAAAGTTGTGTCAAGTGATGGTGGATAACATTAGAAGTGAATACATAATCAATGCTAAATATCTCAAAAGGATTTATGAGAAATTAGTAGCAATGGTGGATTAAACATTAGTAGTCAAGACATAATCAATGCTAAATATTTCAGAAGGATTGATGAGAAATACATTGATTGACTTCCAAGTGAATTCCAACAATATATTTGGTTCCCTAATGTTTAGCCAAATGGCTCTTATATCATAAAGCACAACTTGAAGTTCAAGCATATGGATGTGCTATGTGCATGATGTATATACATATCTATTCTTAAATCCTTGATCCAAATACATTTTAATGCAAATAAGTTTATATTATTTATATAATTCCAAATAAGATGGATTAGCTTTAAACGCAAAAATTTCCAATCCTCTTGTAGTCAAAACCAAAAGGCACTTATTTGCATACAATGCATACCATATCTAGATAAATGAGTTCAACTTGAGTATTTTCCCAAAAATCCTATAGGAAGTATTATTCCTCACCATGAGAATACACATCTTCTTTTAGTTGTGACATGACTTTTGACCCAATTACAATGACAAAGGACATAGCCCCCACACTTGTTGCTTCTATTAAGATGTCATTCTTGCAAAGTCACAATGCAAATTATTGAATTCACTCTCTATATCCTACACAATATTTATAAATTCTAACTTAAAAGAAGATGCATCTATAAAAATAGACATGCTAGCCTCTTTCCTAGCTAGTTTAAGATAGTTCTTAATGACGTGATCTTAGGATAGTTCTTAATGACATGATCTTTTGCCTCACATTATCTACACTAGATTTTATTCTCATTTTTCTTTTAATTCTTGTTAGCCTTCTTTGTTTGAATACATGCATAATGAATCTGTTTTGTTGAGATTATTTTTCTTGTAGTAAAATAGAAACCAACTCATCAAATGTCAAAGCATTTAGATTGCCTTTTATCATCAAACAAAGACTAGATGCAAAACTCTAATAAGAATTATGAGGACATTGAGAATTGTTTGCACAAGTGGACTATATGACAAAATCTCATCTCCATTAATCAACTAATCCTTAGGATCTTTTATTTTTGTCAAAAAACATATCCATAGAGTTATCATCATCTATACATTCACTCTCTAACTACTTACATAGGTAAGTAACACACTCCTCATTCCTTCCTTAATACAAACATGCAAGTATATCCCAAGCACCTTTAGTTGTCTTAAGTGTGCAAATATGTGGGATCATGGTACAGTTAATAGACAATGCAATCAAAGCATGAGCCTTTGCATATTTTCCATCTCAATGAATCTACTTAGGACAAGATGGTGGTGGTGCTCTAACATTAACTAGAGTAGACATGGAATCTGCAAGATCCTCAATAACACATGTTTATGTTGTTTCTATTGCACTTCAACTTCAAAAACACTACCAATATGTTCTTCAATTCTATGCATAATTTTCCAAATCCCCTTTGCAACCAATACATGATGCATCATATAAGCCCAAAATGAATAGTTGGTTCCATCCAACTTGTCCTCAATAGCCAACATAGGGAACATATCATTATTGACAACCATGGCCATTGATTGTAGTTGGTGTAAAAGTTACATGTGTGGAGGAAAATATACACAAAACCAACTTGTGCTATGTAGCATAGTACAAAGAATATTGCGAGGCTCTTAGCTATAAGATTAACTAGTATAAAGAGTTATGCACAAAAAGACAAAACATCCTGCATAATACTAGTAGTAGTGTAGATAGAGGCCAAAATGAACCTGAATGAATGCTCATCAAATCTTGTCCCAATCATTGGAAATCAAGAAGAGGGATTTGAAAACTCTTCCCATGAGGTTGACGCCTGACGCCCTCTCTAATATGAACTATTGGATCTAGGTCTATAGGAATGCACATGCATAGCTTGATGAACAACCAACTTGACACAGACAACTCAAAGTCTTTTCCTTTTAATTGGCTTCTAATAAAACAACTCTATGATGGTTTCAAACCCAAGTCAAACGTTATATTTTGTGATTTCTTGATGCTATCAAATATCTATCAGAATGCAAGTTTGAATAAACAAGGTCCAAGGGCATTATGGATGGGATGCTATTGCTCTTTGTCGACAAAAGAAGGAATAATGACTAAACTTAAGTAGCATAAGAAAGAACAACAAGGAAACAACTTAAGCAACATAAGACTAGAAGTTTTATAAAATAGCTCATAGCGTTCATTTAATTCAAGTCCTTATGTAGGCAAAAGATACATTGTGCTTGCATTTGTAAGTGAACACTACTTGATTCCTCCATCTATACATGTCTTTGTGTCGTACTTCTACTATGGAAGCTAGGATATCTTTAATAGTTCTCCCATACCCAAAAAAAAATGCCTACTTTGTTGCAATTGTGAAAAATGATGCTATTAGTGGTGGTGCTTCTTTGATTAGAAAGTGGGATTGTTAGTAACAATTGGCTAGAACTAGTAAACTAGTAGTACTATGGTTTAAAATATAGAAACTTTGACAACAAGTTTAATAATGTGTATAATGAATTCTATATGAAAACTTTGTGGGAATACATATCCCTTGTGATATTCAACAAATGTGACATTTGTAAAGGCAAGTAACTAAAATTTAAAACACACAACCCATTCGTGAAATTTAGTATTTTACTTCTCTCTCAACTTCACACACACACACACACACACACACACACACACACACACACACACACACACACACACACACACATGCGTGAAAAGATGGTAGACATGTTGTTTCCTTCTAATACATTCTTAGATCCTATATAAGAGGAGACTAATGAGTGCTCTTTTAAGACATGTTTGTGAGATACTTAATATCCTTACAACGTTACCATTAAAAAGATTTGGTATCCATCATTTGATATTGATCTTGCAATCGATAACCTCTTTTTTATCAAACTTCATTTTGGTAATGTTAGATATGCTCAATGCCCCACCCTCATAAGGTGCCACCAATGATCCATGGTGCTCAAAGTTGTAAGGCCCCCATTATGAGGAGAAGCCAAATGTTCCCAGACATTGGTTGAGTCCTGACTTGTATATTAGATGAGGTCCCCCTGGCTTTGGGGGTCCCGGGGGGCTAGCGGCCCCCCTGGCAGGGGTCCGGGGGTTCGACGGTAAAGGGGATATTCATTGGAATATTCCCTGGCTGATTAGTGGAGGCTCATATGGTAGGTCGGTCATACCGACCTAACCGCCTTCATGGGCTATAAAAGCTAAATCCCTTCACAACCATCGATCATCTATCTTTCACCCAGTCAGAGTTATTCCAGCTAGCCTTAAGCTCTTCACCTATCTTCTGTCTAGTTCGCCATGCAAGCTTCACTGTGGAAGCGCACAGGTGGGTAGAGCCATCTATGTATGAGTTGTTTGGAGCTAAAGTAATTTTCTGATTCTCCTCTTATCTGTTGTGTACTCTCTATCTCTATCTCTTTCGCTGCGCTGTATAATTTTTACATGGTATCAGAGCCTACGGTGCTCTAGGGATTAAAGAGTGTATAAGAGGCAAAGGCTTCAATAGCAAAGAGGAACAATGTTGTCTTTCGGAAGCAGTTCTTGCACATCAAGAAGCAGTGCAGGAGGTGGTGCTACTGTACCACCTATTCAAACACTGAGGATTCGTCCACCAACCTTCAGCGAAGGAAAGGTAGATGGTACAAACTATACCTTGTGGAAGTTCACAATTACAACTATCCTTGATTCTTATGAGCTTTTGGAGACTGTGCTGGGGACATATGTAGAACCATAGCCTACCCCCAACCCATCAAATCCTAGTGTGATGATTCCTCCGAATGCAGATCTTCTACGAGCTTGGAAACGAAGGAATGCAGATGCATTGTGTGCCTTAGTTACAAGTTGTTCTGACAGTGTTCTGACTTTGATTCAGCATACAACCAAAGCATCAGAGGCTTGGAACGTACTGAGGAGTCAGTATGAAATGTGAAACCAAACAAGGATTCAAAACTTGGAGAATCAACTAGCAGCGGAGAAGTTTGTTGAAGGAGAGACAGCTGAAGCATTCATCACTCTCGGATTAAGAATCTGTGCGACTAGATGGCTAGTGCTGGGATACAAAAGACTAGCTCAGAGTTAGTTCGGAGGTGTCTTCGGATTTGTCCACAAAAGTTTGATGGACTAGTAACTGCCCTTAATACTCAGGTGAGATCTCAAGCTTTTGAGTTTTGAGGAGTTTTGTGCATTATTGCTGGAGGAGGAGTTGAGGCTGAAAGCCTGAGAAGGAAGCAACAATGGAGATGCTTCATTCTCTGCCAATGCAAAAGGCAAAGGTGGTTCCTCCACCAAAAATGATGGTGACAAAAAGAAGAAGGGATGTAAGAAGAAGTTTCAAGGAGAGTACTTCTATTGCAAGAAGAAAGGACATGCCACCACAAATTGTCGTATCAAGAAGACAATGAAAAGAATGGTACCCTTAAAAGTAAAGGAAAAGAGACAGCCAATACGACTGAAGCAGAGTTGGATTTATTCATGGCGACCATGAGGAGGTGTGCTCCTCGGGGCAAGAAGAATCTACCACTGACTCATGGGTGTTGGATAGTGGTGCCTTTGTCATATGACCAACAAGAAAGGTCTATACAGTTCTATGTAGCCTCTACAAAAATCCATCACTGTGACAGTTGGAAATGATGCAAAATGTCCTAATGCGGGCATAGGTACTATTTCATTTGTTGCTGCAAATGGTGATGTCAACAAGCTTTCAAATGTGTTGTATGTTCCAGAAATTAGTAGAAATCTGTTATCAGTTTGCTGCCATAATTGATCTTGGTCATGAAGTGAGGTTCAAGAAAACAAGTGCAAAAACTCTTGATAGTGATGGCAAAGTTATTGGCAAAGGAGAAAGAAGAAACAACCTATATGAGCTAAGTGCTCTTAGAACCACCATTGGAGTGGGCACAAGTAAGCTTTGGCATGAAAGGTTTGGACACATTGGATTTGCAATGTTGAAGGAGATGCACAAGCAAGGTATGGTTGCTCACCTACCTACAATGACTGAATTGAAGGAACCATGTGAAGCTTGTATGATGGGCAAGCAACAGAGAAAGGCATTTCCACAAGAAAGCAAGAATAGAGCACATGCTTCTCTAGAGTTGGTGCATGCTGACTTGTGTGGAAAGATGCCTACATGGGCCTTGGGGTGATCTTCTTATTTTATGTTAATTGTCAACGACTACAATAGGAAGATGTGGGTGTACTTCCTTCGTGATAAGGCTCAAGCTTTTGGTAAGTTTAAAGAATGTCTAACACACTTGTTGAGAATGAAATAGGGAAAAGTGTGAATAAATTTAGAACATATGGTGGTGGTGAGTTCAACTCAAAGGATTTTGAAGACTTTTGCAAGAGCAAAGGGATCAAGCATCAATTGATTATGCCTCACACACCTCAGTAGAACGGTGTTGTGGAATGCAGGAATTGCACCATTGTGGAGATGGCAAGATGTCTGCTAAAGGGCAAGGGATTGCCTAACCATTTTTGGGTTGAAGCTGTTAATACTGTAGTATACATTTTAAATCGGAGCTACACAAAGGCTCTCAAGGGAAAATGCCTCATGAGGCTTACACTGGTAAGAAACCATCTGTCTCACACTTCAGAATTTTTGGATGTGAATGTTATGCACATATTCCAGATGAGAAGATAAACAAGTTACATTTAAAAAGCAAAAAATGTATCTTCTTGGGTCATAATGATGAGCAAAAGGCTTACAAATTATGTGACTAAGAGGCAAAGAAGATCATTGTGAGCCGTGATGTGATGTTCAAGGAGCAGCAAAATACAGTGGAGGAGGAGAAGGCAAGTTCTTCCACTTTATCATCAAGCGAAGAAGTAGTCCACTGTGAACTTGTCTCGAGAGGTGTCCCTATCCTTAAGGAGGAGGAAGCATCATCTTCAGATGTTTTTTACTGCTATGCGCTACAGGCACGACAATACTGCGTTTTTATAGATATCAATTCAACTTCTTTTTTTCTATAATCAATAGAATATGATTAATATCATAATGTAAAATTAATGACAAGGGTGGACTGCCAGGTAAACTAACCTGAGGAAAAGGTTCACCAACTTGACATCACCCCACCAAAAAAGACATTGCCACGTTGGGTGAAGCAGCTCTATGACCACAATAATCCTATGCCCACACATGTTGAGGAGAAGGTAGACGAACCGAGGAGGTCTCAGAGAATAGAGGAGCAAAGGAGGGCTTCTGCTCACATAGTCAATATGGCCTTGATGATTGAGATTATGAGAGAAGTAAAGGAGCCAATTGACTTAGAAGAAGCACTTGTAGATCCAGCATAGAAGGCAGCTATGCAAGCCGAGTATGACAGCATAATGAAGAATGACACTTGGGAGCTAGTGGATTAGCCAGCAAAGCGGAAGGTTATTGGTACCAAGTGGCTCTGGAAGGTAAAGTACAAGGCTGATAGTACCTTAGAAAAGTACAAAGCTAGACTGGTTGCACAAGGATTTTCACAGGTTGAAGGGTTTGATTTTCAAGAGTCATTTGCCCCAACTGCCGAATGACCACTATTCGCACAGTACTTGCAGTGGCCACCCAGAAGTAGTGGCCAGTTTACCAAATGGATGTTAAGTCAACATTCTTAAATGATAACCTCAAGGAGGAGGTGTATGTGGCTCAGCCACCAAGGTTTGAGGCCTCGCATTTTGAGAACAAAGTGTGTAAGCTGAAGAAGGCATTGTGTGGGCTGAAACAAGCCCTTAGAGCATGGTACCAGCGGATAGATAAGTTCTTTTTAAGCTTAAACTTCAAAAGACGTGCCTCAGATGCTAACTTGTATATTTACAGGGATGGTGAAAAGTCTATAGTGATTGTCCTATATGTGGACGACCTTCTTATTATAGGAGACTATGAAGATATGATCAACCAAACTCGAAAGGCTTTGAGTTCTGAGTTTGAAATGATAGACTTGGGCTTGCTGCACTATTGTTTGGGAATTGAAGTCTAGCAAGAGCAAGGAAAGATCTTCATCTCTCAGAAGAAGTATGCATGGGAGATCTTGAAAGCATTTGGCATGACCGAGTGCAAGGAGATAGCCACACCTATGGAGATAAATGCAAAGTTATCCGTTGAGGATACATCAGCACTGGCAAACATTGGGAGGTACAGGAGGATGGTCGACAGTCTGATCTACTTGTGTAATACCAAACCAGATATCAGTTTTGTTGTTGGTGTTTTGAGCAAGTTCTCAAAAAAACCTCATGAGAGTCATTAGAAGGCTGGGATGCGGGTGCTCAGATACTTGAAGGAAACTCTTGACTATGGTATCACATACAGTTCTAGAACTTCTCTTGTAGGGAATTGTGACTCAGATTGGGCAGGAGACAGTGATTCCAGGAAGTCAGTTTCTAGTTATTGTTTCTCTTTGGGTTTAGGAATTTTCTATTGGATTAGTAAGAAGCAGCCAACAGTGGCGTTCGGTAGAGTACAACGTAGCTTGTTTTGCTGCATGTGAAGTAGCATGGTTGAGAAGGATCCTATGGCATATGGGAGTGCAGGATGAAAAACCAATTGTGTTGAGATGTGACAATCAGAGTTGCATTGCCATTGCCAAAAATCCAGTGTTTTATACACGCACCAAACATATAGAGATCCAGTATCACTATGTGCGTGATTTGATGGAGGATGGGATAGTGGAAGTGGTCTACTATCCAACAGAGGAGACTGGAGTGGATATCTTCACCAAAGCACTTATAAGGGATCTGCTTCAAGTTCATCTTCAGAGACTCGGCATTGGGCCGAGGAGATAGTTCACCTATGGGTGGACATTGAGGGGGGGTTGTTAGATATGCTCAATGCCCCACCCTCATAAGGTGCCATCAATGATCCATGGTGCTCAAAGTTATAAGGCCCCCATTATGAGGAGAAGCCAAATGTGATCTTGGACATTAGTTGAGTCCTGGCTTGTATATCAGATGAGGTCTATGTGACTGGATGAAAAAAAGGTGACCATTATGGGTCTAATAAAAGGGGCCCCTATTTTGGGGTCCGAGGGCTGCGGAAGCGGCCCTTGGTTGGTTGGGGGGTCCCAAGGGGGCCAACGGCCCCCTTGGCGGGGGTCCGACGGTAAAAGAAATATTCCCTAGCCAACTAGTGGAGGCTCATATGGTAGGTCGGTCATACTGACCTAACCGTCTTCACGGGCTATAAAAGCTAAACCCCTTCACAGCCATCGATCATCTATCTTTCACCCATTTAGAGTTGTTCCATCTAGCCTTAAGCTCTTCACCTATCTTCTGTCTAGATCGCCATCTAAGCTTCATTGTGGAAGCGCATGGGTGGACAGAGCCATCTCTGTATTAGTTGTTTGGAGCTAAAGAATTTTCCTAATTCTCCTCTTATCTGTTGTGTACTTTCTATCTCTATCTCTTTCTCAGATTTTGTTCGCTGCGCCGTGTAATTTTTACAAGTAAAGGGTATGTCTACTAGGACTTTTTCCATTTTAGATGAGTATCTTACATATTATTTTCGCTATAGATTTGGAAAGCCCTAAACCTCTAGAGGGCTTCTTGAACCCACCCCTTTTTCCAAACCTCATTTTTCAATCAAAACCCCCTCCTATCTTTCTCACATGTAATCTCTCATTTTCTCTTCCCCTCTCTTTTTTCATTAAAGCATGCCCCTTCCCCCAGCCTTCCTTTTTTAAATTAAAATTCCCTCCCCTCTCTCTCACTTATAATCTCTCTTTTTCTTTTTTCCTTCCCCTTTTTAATTAAATTCATCCCCCCACCCCCTCCCTCTCTCTCTCATGTGCTTATGTGTAGGGCCTAGGGTTTCTCTCTCTCTCTCTCTCTCTTTGTGTTAGATTAAACTTTTTAATTTAATTTTTTAATTAAATTTTTTTGAAGATAGTTTTTCACACACTTTGAGAGAGAGAGAGAGAGAGAGAGAGAGAGAATGATAAAAAGAAGAAGACTAAGAGAGGAGGGGGGAAAGAGGAAAGAGAATAGTATTTTTTAAATTGAACATTTTTCTTCTCCCCCTCCCCCCTCTCTCTCATGTGTAGGGCCTAAGTTTTTTTTCTCTCTCTCTCGATTAGATTAAAATTTTTAATTTAAAATTTTCTTTTAAGTAAACATTTTTTAAAACTTTTTTAAATTTAAGTTTTTCGAACATAGTTTTTCACACACTTTGAGAGAGAGAGAGAGAGAGAGAGAGAGAGAGAGAGAGAGAGAGAGAGAGAGAGAGAGAGAGAGAGAGAGAGAGAAGAAGAAGAAGAAGAAGAAGAAGTTTGAGAGAGGAGGAGGGAAAGAGGAAATAGAATAGTCTTTTTTGAATTAAACATTTTTCTTCTTCCCCTCCCCCCTCTCTCATGTGTGGGACCTAGGTTCTCTTTCACACACACACACACACACACACACACACACACACACACACACACACACACAGAGTTAGATTAAACTTTTTAATTTAAACTTTCTTTTTAATTGAGAGAGAGAGAGAGAGAGAGAGAGAGAGAGAGAGAGAGAGAGAGAGAGAGAGAGAGAGAGAGAGAGAGAGAGAGCAAAAAAGAAACTTAGAGAAGAGGGAGGGAGAGAGGGGGGAACTGAGAGAAAGAGAATTATAGAGAGCGAAAATATAAAATTTACGAGAAAGAGAGAGAGAGAGAAAGAGAGAGAGAGCAAAAAAGAAACTTAGAGAAGAGGGAGGGAGAGAGAGGGAACTGAGACAAAGAGAATTATAGAGAGAGAACATATAAAATTTACGAGAAAGAGATAGAGAGAGGAAAATAAAAAAGGAAAGAGAGGAGAGAGAGGGGAGAGAGATAGAGAGAAGACAAAAAGAGAGAAAATAAGAAGAGAGAAATTGAACACAGAGAGAGAATTATACAGAGAGAAAATTTAAAATTTAAAAGAAAGAGAAAAGAAAAAAATTTAAAGAGAGAAGAAGAACAAAAGGAAAAAAGAGGAGAGAGAAGGAAAATAGAGAGAGAGAGAGGGAGAGAGAGAGAGAGAGAGAGAGAGAGAGAGAGAGAGAAGAAGAATAAGAAGAAGAAAGAGGAAAAGAGGAAGAGAGATAGGAAAAAGAGAAAATTATTTTTTAAATTTAAATATTTTTTGAGAGAGAGGAAGGGAAAGAGAAGGAGAGAGGGGGGAAGAGAGAGAGAGAGAGAAGAAAAAGATAAAATTTAAAAGAGAGAGGGAGAGAAGAAAAAAATGAAAATTAGGAGAAAGGGGAGGAGAAGAAAAGGGGGCACAGAGAGAGAGAGAGAGAGAGAGAGGAGAAGAGACATAATATAAACATAAAGAGAGAATTATATATAAGAAAAAGATAAAATTTACATACTTTAAGAGAGATTGGGGGGAAAGAAAGTGAAAGAAGAAGGAGAGAGAGAGAGAGAGAGAGAGGGAACATGTAGAGAGAATTATAGAGAGAGGAGAGATAAAATTTAAAAAGAGAAAGCGAGAAGGAAAAGAGAGGAGAGAGAGAGAAGAAGAAGAAGAAAAAAAAAGGAAAAAAGAGGAGAGGGAGAGAGAAGGAAAAGAGAGGAGGGGGGAGATTAAAAGAGGAGAGAGAGAAGAAAAGCGAGGAGAGAAAAAATGAGAGAGAGAGAAAACTGGGAGAGAAAAAAAAGTAAACTAAAATAGAAGGCAGAGAAAGAGAGAGAGAAAATTATACATATAGAATTTGGGGGCAGAGAGAGAGAGAGAGTAAATTAAAAAATTAGAAACAGAGAGGAAAAAGAGGAGAGAGAAAGATGAGAAATGGATTGTTGAGCGAAGTTGCACAGCTTCGCTCGCCGCTTTGAGGCAGTGTAGCTACCGCGAAGTGGCCTAGTATAGCCCGCGTGGGATGCTAGTTTCTTTTATGAGAAGTACTCATTATTAGATATAGCCTTGATTTCTTAAAACACTGAGATAGGTTTAAGATTGAGTGATAAATCAACTAATGATACCGGAAATTCTAGTAGTGTGATGCAAAATAGGAAAGAAACTCATAGAATGCTAGAACCTAACATACCCTTTTCTCATATATGTTAGTTTTAGATGTGTTTCAATCCATGAAAAAAAGAAATTCATGGACTAAAACCTTCCATGTGTTATGCCTTGATGGGCATTAGAAATCAGAACATACTAGAAACTTCTAGGAAGAATCAAACAATAGAGGATAAATATATCGAGATCCTAAGGGAGAAGTGATAACAATTGATTCTACTTTGAAAGTCTCTTCCCAAATGGCTTCTCCTATTTATAATGAAAGATACTAATGCAAAGTTAAGAAACTGATTGGAGACATTGATATGAGATCAACCATGGAACAATAACAAGATTAGAGCATTTCATTAAGTAATCCTCATAGTTCAAGACAAGGAAGAAAGGAAGAAGATCGAAGGTCAAACATCACCATTATCATCGATCTTTAAGTCATGTCTAGGTCTTTCCTGTTTTTTTAAACTTATTTACCACATCAAATTTCACAACCTTAAAACATGATCATAAAGAGTAAAAGTGAAGGAACTAAGCAGAAGGATAATTGTAACATTAAACCTTGGGCCTACATGCAAGGCAAAAGAGGAGGGGATGAGCAAGAAGAGTCAACAAGAATTACTAGTCCCCAAAGTACCTAGGTTCAATGAAGGCAAGATCATGGAGACTAGAAAGCTATGCTTCAAGCTTTTGCCAAGGTGCTTCTTGCCAATGTGTAGAAGATTAAGATGCCAAGAAGTAGATGCTCCCTGGTAACTAAGAAGTGGATTCACAAGGTAGTTGTTTCTTTTCAAGGAGCTTGTTTGTGCTAGCTATTATGAATTTTCCACTTTTGATCTATTTGTTCTATTCCATGGGAAGGGTGCCCTCTAATGAAGATTTCAATAAATGGTTTGTAACACATATTAAGTTCAATGGTCTTTGGTATATCATGGAAGGGGATTTTGCTATTGCTCATCAAGTCACAACAAGAAAGTGATTGAGTATTATCTTACTCTATGGGTTTTAAAGGGAATCAAGTCTATTGATTATCTTGACCAATGGGGCTTTCATTTGTAGATGTCCTTACAAAATGTCTTATTTGGGTCTCTTCTTAAGCCTACACACCATATTTGAAATAGAGGCTTGAAGTATTGTAGCTTCTCTTGGAAAGGTCTTATTTGTTCCACCCCTCTCTTCTCTTGAAGTATTGTAGCTTCTCTTGGCAAGGTCTTATTTGTTCCACCCCTCTCTTCTAGTCCCAAGGGAGAAAGAAAAGCATGCATCCTCTACAACCAAAGGGTCTAGCCCCTATAGTTTGTGATAACAAGGAATTCAAGTTCATTTATGAAGCCTAACTTTTCCATTTCTAGATTATTTCTACCTATGCCATGAGCCTAGCCACTTTATTAGAGCTCTCCCAAAGAAAAGCCCACAACAAGAATCTTACAAGAAGAATGGTGGTTCCATTAATGCTGGGGACATGTTTTGCAAGATTGTAATTGATTTTTGCACTATTTCTTCTCTAATCTTCATTCATTAGTATCAATGGCTATAATATTTTTGTTTTGGAGCTTAATACATCTATTCAATAGGGGTGCCCTTTAGTATCAATGACTATAATATTTTTGTTTTGGAGCTTAACACATCTATTCAATAGGGGTGCTCTTTAGTACATCTAGTATTTGCTCTTGTTTCTCAACCCTTGCTCAATCATATTGATCTCAAATCCCACCAATGTCTCATAGCATTACTCCCTTTACTTGATGGTCAAACATTTATAGCCCAAATGTCCATCAATGATAGCTCTAATATTATTGCTATTACTCCATCAAATAGCTATTGGATATCTATGAGGACTCTATTGCTATCTTAAGCTCTATCATCCACTAAAAAATGTAGAATTGCTTATGCTTGATTGGGATAATGACTCTTGTGCTTTAGTTCCTTTAGAGTATAGGAGGATATGTATGGGGGATTACCTTGGCTTCTTGATGGGTTTGGGTATTAGCAGGTCTAAAAGATTTGAGTGCTTTATGTCTAAGTCCAAGGAGAAGATAAGGAAATGGAACCATTTTAAGTTAGGCTTGGCTAGCACAATCACAAATTTCACCTTATGCTTATGATACATTTTAATGTTGCCATATTTCCTTTCTCTAAAAATTACTATAGAGGAGGTAGGAATCTCTCTTTAAGACAAATTGCTAGTCTTTTGGTGCTCAAAAGGAATGGTTTGCTATCTCACAAAAACAAATCATAGCCCTGCACAGTGTTGGAGGCTTAGAGCTAGAGCCACCATGATTCTCATATTAGTTTCTAAAGAGGCTTGAAATTGATCAACCTTGGGAAGTTTTGATGAGACATTGGATTTGTAACAACAAAATCCAAGGTGACAAATTCCATGGTATAGATAGTTGTTGGGAACGTTTATTTAATAAAGAAGTAAATGTTAAGATTCAACAATATCAACCTACCTAGTACCTTGTCAAATCATGGAAAGAACCCATTCAATAGTTTAGTTGGGAAGGGGCCAAGGATCATAAGTTTAAGTCTTCACTCTCACAACTCATTTGGTTATATATGGAGGCATTCAATGATAGTTTATTTCCATAACAAGGAACAAGGAACAATGGCCTACCACTTTGGTTGAAAAATTTAGCTTGTCTATTGAAGTATTGGATGTTTGCTATGGGTAGACATGTTGATATCTACTTAAGCTAGGAGAGACTTCAAGTCGTTTGATTTTCATTGTATAACCAATGCTCAAGGCCAATGGAAGAAGTATGACCCTTGTGGATCCTCAAGACTTGGAAGATTGGATTCAAATTCCTCACCCTCATTCAAATTGCATGGGATCTTGTGGATAATCTTAGCCAACAACTTGCCTAGGAAGGGGGATGGAATTTGTCAATGCCTCTCATTTGTGCTCCTTTTTTACAATAGTTGAAGAATCTATTAGGCAACTACTGTGAGATTGCTCAAAAGTTAAGACTTGTTGGTGGATGCTTATGAGTTTAATGAGAAAATGAGCTCACATTTCCTTAAGTTGGAAAGAGGATTTATTCTACACTGTCATGCCTTTTGGCTTGATGAATGCATCAACCACTTTCCAAAGACTTATGTGTACTATTTTCTAGGATATGCTAAAAAACCTATACAAAGTATTCATGGACAACCTCTATGTTCATTTTAGTTAGGAGGAGTACCTCAAAAAGCTTCAACTAGTCTTTGAGTGATATTGACAATACCTCTTATATTGGAAACCCTTGAAGTGCTAATGCATGTTGTTGTTGAGTAAAAAGAAGCTCACTATGTCCACTTCTAGTTGTGAGGTTAAGTACAAGGCAGCTTTCACAGCTAGGATTGAGTGTGTTTGGCTCAAACACTTTTTGGTTGATTTGGAGGTTGGTTATTTGTCATCACCTTGACTAATAGTTAGATCACATTTGTAGTTGCATAGAATCCAATGTTCCATGCAACCACTAAGCACATTGAGTTGCATTATTATCATTATGTTATGAGAGACTCTATGTATAGGAGAGATTAGCTTGGTCTATGTGCAATACAAGAAAACCTTGCAGAGCTTTTCACAAAGGCTTTGCCTCATGAGAAGTTTGAAGCTTTCTTCAAAGATTTGGGCTTACTTTTCTTTATGGATTGATCGTAGTACATTGGGCTTGTGAGTGCTAGCTCTTGTTCACTGCATCACTCCCAAGGGAGTTTGTTATCATATTTTTGTAGTAATACATGTAAACACACTTAGGACTACTGAGGCACTTCTCTCCCTCTTTAGGAGGTTTATTTTCCCTAGCCTTGTTTATATGTGTATCCATTGTAGGGCATACATAGTCTTGTAAATATTCTCTATTCTCACCTCTATTCCTCTCAATACACTTTGAGTTGTGCTCTTTGAAGGTTCTTCTTCTTAAAGCTATGTATATGGACTTATGTAGCCCTAAATCCAATAGTAATGGAGGTATGTAGAATATCATTAGAGGATGGAAAACATCCCATGGAAAGATGAGAAATGGATAAAATATTTGGGTGGAAGAATACTTATTCATACTTCATGTCTTCATACAATTGTATGAGATCAAAGAAGGTTTCATTGATCTCCATAATACCCCATGTTAGCTCCAACAAGACTTGTTCAGGAGCATCTCCTCAATATTTTTAAAGAAAATATATGTTGTCCTTAAATTGGGTTTTATTCTTTCAACTCTCATATTGTAAGGAGACATTCATAGAGGACCACCTTGACTCTTATACCACTCCATTCTATGGTTTGTTGTGTGATTCACCTATTTAAATATAGCCCTTTTGGAACTCTTAATCATTTTGACACATAGATTAATGGTGCTCATCTATGCATCTGTGTTAGCTCTTCTCTTGTTGTTGTCTAGCTATGAGATGCTAGTTGGTGGCTCATTCCCACTCAATCAAGGTAGCTTCAGTTTTCATTCCCCCTCCCCCCAACATCTCGTTAGAATGATACTACCTATTAAAGTGCTTTTAATCTTGCAGAGTCTCATACTATAAGGAGGCATTCACAAAGCACCACCTTGACTCTTATATTGATCCACTCTATAGCATCTTGATTATTATAAACTATTTAAAGGCACCCCTTTTGGTTCTCTTACTCATTTTGTTGCACATTTTTTAATGGTGCTCACTCATGCTAACTCTTGTCTTGTTGCTATCTAGCTATAGAAGTTCTTGGTGACTCATTCCCACTCAATCAAGTAGCTTGATTTGTCACTTTATTCTCATTAGTCATTGCATGATCTATTGTTGTTACTTTCATGAATTATGTTTTCTTCAATGCAAAAACTTGCTATAATTATGAGAATTTAATTAAATATTCACATCACCTTAAAGGCTACACTTCGAAAGGACTATTCAAAAGGGCAACATCAAACATGATTGCACAATAAATGATTATTGAAGGATGTGATTTTCCACTATCACACATAATTACACAATAAACAACTTGCCATCTTGAAGGAGGTGCATTTTCCACCAACCATTAAAAAAAAAAATTCCTTAATATTGTACAAATTTCATCTAAGAGTTAATATTTGATCTATTCTTCCTCTTAAATGCCCATGTTTCCAAATCATACTCAAAATGCCACCCTAAAAACTTGTCATACTTTCCAAACCTCATCTTTAAAAGTATCTTTAACTCTTTGAATAATGCGTTAGTTAAAGTTTCTTTGTAGCCCTATTTATGTCATAACTCCTCTAAGTTTCTATGTTGGCCCATTCATGCCATGATTCCTCTAAGTTTATTCCAAAACCTCTTTACCTCTCATAGCAATTCCAAAACACGTCCTTTAAAGACTATAGTCCAATTGAGAGCATCTTATATGTTAGACATGAAGGTGGTGTGCTATTAGCCATTGTGGTTCATGTTGATAACATGCTACTCACGAGTCCTAATGAGACACATATTATTGATTTTAAGGTTGAGTTAAATTCAACTTTTGATATGTCACATTTGGGCATATTGCCTCATTATTTGGGTTGTGATGGAGGTATTTCTTTGTGTCAAAAAAAAATATGTCAAGATGTTAGTGTAGAAATTTGGCCTCGAAGAATGCAAGCCTATTGCTACTCATATGGAGACAAGTTTGAAGCTGAGCCTTTATGATGTTGAAGACTACTTTCTCTATCAATAGGCTATTGGATGTTTGATTTATGTATGCATTATGAGGGTTGACATTTAGTTGGTAGTCTCATACATGAGCATGTTTATGTATAGCATAGGGAGGACTAAGCATCGGAAATAAGTGAAGTGGAGTTTTTGTTACTTCAGTGATACTAAGCACCCTAGGTTATTTTATCCCAAGTGGGGTATATTATCATACAATGCACATGTTTTTTTGGAGTCTAATTGGATCAATTTTCATGATAGTTTTGTGTCCACAAGTGGTTTTGCCTTTCTACTTGGCAACTCATGCATGTTGTGGTTAAGCAAGAAGTAGTCCACTATGGCCACTTCTAGTTGTGGAGCACTAAATATACGGTAGCTTTCACAACTAAGGTTGAGTGTGTTTGACTCAAACACCTCTTGGTTGATTTGGGTGTTGAAAAGTGATTTGCCACCATCATCTTTACCAAAAGTAATAGGGTATTGGAAATTTCATTAAATCTAACATTCCATGCACTTAGTAAGTACATTGAGGTGTAGTACCTTTATGTTAGGGAGAGACTCTTTCCAAGAGAGATCACAGCTTAGCATATTTGCCAATGCAATACCATTTTGCAAATATGTTCACAAGGGCTTTGCCTTGTGAGAATTTCGAAGCTTTCCACAAAGATTTGGGCTTATTTGCCTTTGTGGATTGATGTAGTCCACTAGGTATGGCACTTCCCTACTCATGAGTTCTAGCTCTTGTTCACTGCATCACTCCCAAGCAAGATTTGTTGCTATATTTTAGTAGCGATGTGTGTGAATACCCTTAGGAATTTTGATACACTTTTTACCTCTTTAGGAGGTTTTCTTTTCCCTACCCTTATATGTAGGTCTATTCACTTTTAGGATACTCTAAGTCTTGTAGATCTTCTCTATTGACACCTCTCAATACACTGAGTTGTGGGTTCTCAAGCTTCTTCTTCTTTGGGCTATGTACTTGCATTTGTACAATCCTAAATCCATCATAGACCAAATAGTTAGAAGATAGCCTAATGTGTATTGGATGATTGAACTAATGAAGGATAATGAAGCATACATCATCAAGTTATCACATGCCCCCATTAGTAGGTTCCCAAGCAGTAACCTTGGATAGAGGGTCACATGGGGGCCAATGAATCCCTGCCAAGGGGACAATGGATCCCTTGGTAGAGATCAAAGGGTAAGCATCAATCTAATGGTATGGAGTAATTTCTAGATGATCATATGTAATATACAAGGATGATGGATTGTACAGTAGTTGCATTTCATTTATGGCAAGTGAAGGAAAACTATCCATGCACCTCCATGACTAGTCCACCTCTAGCACTATATAAATGGAGGCAATGCTACACTCCAATACACTATAGTTAGGAATATCCTTATCATCTTTTGCCTTGTAATACCCACAAAACATTTGACTCTTTTTTTCCTTCTCATCTTTATCAACTTTCCTTGTTTGAATAATATTAATACATTTCTTCTTAGTAATAGAAAATGGAGCTATTTAAAAAACTTTTTGGTTAAACCCTTGGTCCATAACATGAATAATAACATGTTTTTCCTAGATTGTTCTTTTTGCAACAAAACAGAAACCATCTGAACAAATGAAAAAGCATTTGGACTACTCTTCATCATCAAATGAAGATGCAAAACTTTGGTAAGAATCAAGAACTAGTGAGAATAATCTTTACAAGTGAACTATTTGGAAAAATTGCATCTACAACAATCAACTACTCTTGAAGATGTTTAGTCTTTGTTAAAAAGCTATTGATTGAATCACCTTCATCTATACGTTTAGTATGTAATTGTGCTTATATAGGTTAGCAATACAAGCTTCATTTCTTCCTTGATACAAGTATGCAAGAGTATCCCAAGCATCCTTAGCTATATTACATGAGCAAATATGTGGGATCATGGTATGTTTACTAGATTGAAATCATAGCATGAGCCTCTACATCTTTCCATCCTATTGAATCTACTCTAGAGTAGCTAGTGTTGTCAATGCTCTAGCATTAACTAGAGTAGAACTAGAACATGCAACATCCTCAACACCGCCTCTTTTATCGTTTTGGTTGTACTTGCAACTTCCAAAATGCCACAAGGACATGTTTTAATTCAATGCACAATGTTCTAAAGTCCCTTTGCAACCAATACATAATAGAGAATACATCATTGTTGCCATCCATGGCTATTGAATATACTTGATGCAAAAATCGGTTGTATAAAGGAAAATATGTACAAAACCAATCTATGCTATGTAGAACAATACAAAGGAGAGTGTAAGGGCTCGTATATGCAAAATTGGTTCATGTAAAAAAAAAATCATTAAAAAACAAAATAGCTTGTGCAATACACTGTAAAATGGAGATTGAAACAAAAACTCAAATAAAAAATTTGACAATACATAGTTGACCTATGAACGCTCTCAAATTTCATCCCAATTTGATGAAATCAAGTGGAGGGTCTTGATGACTCTACCCAAGAGGTCAAAGCTTGCTTAGATACCAATTGTTGGATTTAGAGTTGCAAGAACACAAGCACACAACTTGGAGAAGATGAAGCTTGAGAGAGCATAAATCAAAGTGTATTGAGAGGTATCAATAGAGAAGATCTACAAGAATTAGTATGCCCTAAAAAGGAATTATCTTGTGTATTAGGCCAAGGGAAAAAAAGCCTCCTAAAGAGGGAAAAAAAGTGCCATAGTAGTACTAAGTGTGTTTACACACATCACTACTAAAATATGGCAATAGTCTACAAGGAGCCTTGATAATGTCCAGTTTCCATCATGAATTCTCCACATTTGGGAGCCTTACAACATTGGGCATTTTGAGCATAGCTATGTAACTTGGGCATTCGAGTGATTGCCAACATCCCCTAGTGCCACCCAAAAAGTGAACTTCTTGTTTAGTCCAACACTAAGTCGATGAAGACATTGACCTTACTGGAGCCTAATTGATCCCTCCAAAGTGACTTGGTTGATATATTGGCACAACTATCCTATCTAGAACAATAATCCATCTCCACAACTCCACCCTCAATGAGCTCCCACAACATATTGATATTGGATCTCTATGTGCTTTGTGCATGTATGAGGCTTAGAGTTTTTGCAACCACTATACGACTTTGATTGTCACACTTTATGATTGGTGCAACTCTAACTAGAACTCCCATGTCTCCCAAAACCCTCGTTAACAAAACTTCTTAATAGGAAGCATAGCATGCTACCTTGTAGTTGACCTCCATCAAAGATAATGTCAATATGGTTTGCTTCATTATTGATCTACAATATGACTCCTAATCCAAGTGAGAAGCAATATCCTATCATAGAGTTCTTGGAATCAACACCTCTTCCTAATCTAAATAACAATGTTTGACTAGGGTTTGTTGTCCAATCTTAGGTGATGACATAGTCTATCACACCCCTCAAGTACTTCGATACTTGCATCCCTTATTTCTAATGGTTCTCATAGGGCTCATTTGGGAAGCTACTCAAAAATTCAATTGCATAGCTAAGATTTGACCTAGTATTGCATAGAATAATAAGAAATTCTTAAAAACTCTTAATACTAGTTGATGTACACAAGTGTTGGCTCATTCTCTAATGAAAGTTTTGCATTTACTTCCATTGGTTAGACCATCTCCACGTTCAATCATCCAAATGCCTTCAAAGTCTCCATGGCATATCTTCATTGAAGATGGATATTTTGCCAAGCTCTTTAGGCACCTTAATACCAAAGTAGAAATGCATAAGTCCCAAGTATATCATTTCAAATTCAAAATTTAATATCTTTCTAGTATTCTAAACAATAGGCTCGTGATATCATATGATGATCACATCATCTACATAGAAAAACACCACTACATAATTTCCATCCTACCTAAACATACTTGCATTAGCATTTGAGTGACTTCTAGTAAAATTAGTGCTTATCCTTTCATAACACACCCTTGGGGCTTGTTTTAGCATGTATAATGCCTTCTTTTATCCTTTGATAGCACACCCTTGGGGCTTGTTTTAGCATGCATAATGCCTTGTTCTATAAATCTCATTTTCTTGACTAGGCGCTTCAAAACCTGGTGACCCAGCCACATATATATCCTCTTTGAGGTGTCCATTCAAGAATGCAAATTTCACATCCATTTGATAGTCAAGCCACTTCTTAGGAACAACCAAGGTTAATATTGCATAAATAATGGTCATCTTAGCTATAAGTGAAAATGTTTCTTGAAAGTCAAAGTTCTCTAAGATTAGTATTGTGTAACAAGTTGGACCTTGTATTTCTCTAAAGACCCATCTAATTTGTACTTGGCCTTGCAAGCCCACTTTTAACAACTAGTTTCCTATGTGTTGACCACTAATAAAACCCCAAGTTTACTTTTTGATTATGCTATCATAGTCTAATTACATAACCACCTTTCATGTTGGATAATCCATAGCCTCATCCAAACTTGTAGGTTCCTTTACTTGCATTATCTCAATAAAAACCACCATATTGACAATACATTTATACAACATTCTTTGCTCCTCTATCCTCTTTGACCTTCAATATCCATCAGTAGGTGGCTCCTCAACTATTGAAGTTGAATTCTTCTAATCAAAGAGATGTTTTTCTTGCTTTGGAAGTGCATCCCCTATAGTGCGAAAGTAGGTTGTTGTGAGTATTTTTAACAATGAGGAAATCCTCATTTTTATTAGAAGAACATCAGTGTCTTGTACACACATAGGGTGGCTTAGTTTTTCAGTTGATAATAAATTAGAGAACTCTTCCTCCTCCATTCCATGTGGCTACTCCTTTAAATACCACATCATAGTTCACAATCACCTCCTTGGCCTTATAATCATATAACTAGAAATGTGGGATAGAGCCTCTTTTATAAGCATAGATAAGTTGCTTTAGCTTACATCATAGGTGACCTCACAGTCACATGGAAATACACATAGCACCTCATATGGGTGTAATTATATATCTCATATAGGTCCAATACATTTCCCCTTCCACCAAATAAAGGAGGATTCACATGAGCTTATTAGAGGGGCATATTGAAACACCCTCCCTAGTCAAATAACAAGCTAAATAAAATAGAGTTGGCTAGGGTACTCAGCTCCATAGGGAGGGCTACTAAAGCATGTGCTCTAATACCATGTTGGATTTTAATTTATCATGTGAGTGGGTTTGATAAATGTGTACATGCCTAGAGCATGTGCTCTAATACCAAGTTGGATTTTTTAGTTATCCACATGAGCATGAAAGTGAACTATGGAGGATGATACCTAGAGTGTTCTTGTTGTGTGGATGAGAGAAATAATGTGTGTGTGTGGAGAGAAAAAAGAGAGCAAGACACAAGCTAGATACAAAGTAGAAAGGCCATCATATTGATAGAGAGTTTTGAAGTGCTTAGTTACAATAGTTACAATGTGGGATAGAGTCTCTTTTATAGGTATAGACAATTTGCTTTAGCTCTTATATCATAAGTGACCTCACAGTCACTTGGTAATCCAACTAGAACCTCACATGGGTGTAATTATATCTCTTGCATCGGTCCAATACATTTCCCCTTTTCCACCAAATAGAGGAGGACTCACATGAGCTTGTTAGGAGGGGTGTATCTCATTGTCCTTCAAGTAGTTAGCAAACTCATAGCAAGTGAACTCTCCTTCTTTATCACTCTACAAAGTTTCTTCACCTCTTGTTGCTTTCATTTTCCATAAGCTTATACCACTATTAGATATACCAAAAGCTTCACTCACATCTTTCTACGATAGTCACCAATAAAAGTAGCATAAAGCAAAATGATTCTCCCAAATTTTGATTATTCATATCTTCATAGAGACAAGCATACATCCACATTAGAGAAGTCTTCATCCAATTACTATTCTGATTTGAAAATGACTTTCTTTGTTTCTTACCCATCATACAAGCTTCACATGTTTTCACTAAACCTAGATAAGTGTACAACTATCCCAATATTATATAGTTCTTTGGGAAAAACGAAGCCAAAGTGGACAAATCACTCATGCAAAGGCTTATTAGTTCCTTTCCTAATGGTGGTCATAAAAATTGTGAGCTCATATAGGTTGTCTTGCTTCACTCCTTTATTGACCGCACTGCCAACATGATCAACAATCTCTCCCCCCTATTGTCAAATATGAATTCAAGGCCACAAATTGCAATCACTATGAATCATAAGTTTGTTTTGATTTGAGACACATATAAGACATTTGAAAGCTTCTTACACTCTGCATTTGATGTGAGAAATGAAACCATATCTATCCGTTTAATTGGGTATGTTGCATTATTCTTGACTATCATAGTGCTGGGTTCTTTTAGAGGCCTTAGCAAACTATATCACTCTTTCTTGTTGGTCATGTGAAAAAAAGCTCCACTATCTATCACCCAAGATTCATCCCCCTTTGAGGTCTAAGATGAGGAACAAAACTCCTCGATTGCTAAGAACAACTCTCAATTAGCTTTAGCTATGTTGATGGAGTCTTTGCCTTTGGAAGAAGACTTTGTAATCCCATTCATTTCATTGGTCTCTTTCTTTGTGCATTCTTTCACCATGTCATTGCTCTGTTCACAATGATACTTTCCTTTGAACCTCTTCTTCCCACCCTTCTTCTTAACACTTTTAAATTTGATATTTATTGTGAATGTAGCATCTCTGCCATTTCTCCCACCACAAATCTTTAGCCATATATCCTCCTCTAGTAACATTTGGTACTAAACTTCTCAAAAGACCCATGTATTCAATGCTGTGACTAGATAATCATAATTGAGGGCAAAAGTTGGATACATCTCCTAGTCAATTCCTTGGTGGTCTTTGCCATTTAGACCATCTTGATCACCAAATCTTTGATCATATTTTCTAGTAGGGGCTCCAAAAATAATACATTGGTGCCATGTGACAAAGATTTGTAAATGTAGCACAAACACTTATATTCATTAATGTGGATAAGTTTAAATAGGCAACTTTATATTAATTAGGGCTAGTTTCATAGCTTGAACGAAAGTGCACAATGATTCCTTATCTAGGAGATACGTTGCTATATTCATTCCACCCCTTGACCTTTGCATAGTCCTACATAGACTACAGCTCTTCTCTTACATATCTATGCCACATGTGTTACATTGTTTATGTCATCTTCTCAAAGTGCTAGCATACTAATGGTCTAAGGTTGTATTGAGCATTTGATGTAGATTCCCTAACACTAATTTAACCTAATTAACTATTCTTTGTCAATAATGTCGTCATCATTCTTTTATGATTAAAACCTAAATCATCGTCAATAGGGAGTATTGTCTCTCTCCTTTTCTTCATTGAAAGAGAATGAAGCAAAACATTATTTGGAGCATCTCTAGGCATGCCCCTTCTAGCCCTTTGCAACAAATTGACACTTGAAGCTTTATAGTCCTCCCTAATGTAACATCCAAAATTTTGCAAGAGATAAATCCTAACACTATCCTAAGGATGAATAGAAAGACTAGAAACAATGATCCCTCTAAATTGATTGCCACCACCCTACTCTAGCTTTATTATACCCATAGCTCTTCAAATTTGTAGTTATCATCTTCATACAAAGCCCTCACACTTCTTGGAAAATTTGAAGCATTTGCATGGAAAAGACTTCCAACCATCCTTCATCTTTCTTAAGTAGTGCTTCTACTCAAAGAAGGAAACATTGAGCTTAAAGGGATGAGGCCTCTTACATGACCTCTTGCCAATCATTCAATGAAACATAGACATTCTAGGACTTGAAATGGTTTGTATTTGATCTTTTGATGTAATTCACCATCCTTTACTAGTTGCATACACTTGATCCATCTTATTGCCTATCCATGTGCTATCTACATATGAATCTATTGAGTGGATGATGATTCCTACCTCCTTTTGATATCTTGATGTTATCTTCTAATTGTTGTTGGAGTACCACCATCATAGATAAGTTTTCTCCTTGCTCACCCCTACATGCCTTAAAAAAAGCATTGATGTCCTTTAACCTTTAGCTTGACCTCTAGTGCAAACCTAAAAATAGCATTGGTGTCCTTTAACCTCTAGTTGTTGTAACTCTTCTTCTCTAGTTTTAACATTTTATCTACTAGCACGCCACGTTTTCATAGCCTAATCAACCTCTTACATGACTTCATCATGTTAATGTAGGTACCTCAACTATTCTAGGTAAATGGTGATTTTTTAATTTTTATTTTCCATGTTAAAGTGAATCATAAAATAGCTATGCATAATTTGTTTCACTATCTAATGTTAAAGATATATTCTTCTCCACCAACATATGCTAAATGACATCCTTGAGTGATAACTTCTTTTAAACCTCTTTTGCATTTTGAATCCTATGTTTAAAGGTAGCCTTAACACTTTCCTTATCCTTGCCGAAAAAATTCTTGCTTGCACCAGAAGTTGACATTTTATCAAGCTCATCACCATCCTCACGTCCCTTAAGTTGTGATACTAGAGCTTTACTTTTCCTTTGTATAGGCTTTTAAGACTTGCAAGTGTTGAGCTAGAGGTGCTTTGAGAGAATTTAGACTTCTTATTTTCATCCATCATACACTTGTGGAAATACTTAGCAAAGTGGATAGAATCCTTGCATATACAATGTCAACAAATCCTTGCATATACAATGTTAAAACTGATAGGCTACCAACATGCAACAATGGAGTTGGAACACCATTAATTTAAAAAAATAAAGGAATGGAGATATATAACTAGAAAGTAAAGAATGAATAAAATAATCATAAATATGAATCAGACAAGAATCGTAGATGATGACACTTGGACTTGGAATACAACACTCCATCTAAAAAATACAACTCATTAGTATTCAAATAATAATTACATATCAACAAAATGCATATCCATTTGAGCTTGAGGTCCAAAGAAACACTATCCATCTAGGCATATCACATCCACATTATTCAACACACCTTAATGTGAGTCAGCAAACCTATAACTACTGAACCCACTATAAAAATCATTAGTTCGCAATGAGAACTATTGGACTTCTAAACTCAAAGCTTGCCTCAAGTTTATAATTGCACTAAGGAATGGACTAGTGAGCTCGAATACAATCCCAAGGTCTAGTACACTTGTAAATATAGTTTTATACAAGTTTCCAAGGAAAGACAACAAGCTATCGGGCATGATAAGGTCGCAATTGATTTTGGCTAGTTGGTGAAAGGTTTGGAAAAGGGAAATGGGTGGGGTAATGCTCTTGCATAAAGAGATCCATATGATGCCATGCCCAAGGTTTTGAAAGCTAAAGACAAACAATCTTTGTAGCCAAAAACTCCATATAAACATAGGTCTAAGCTCTTTGCCGCTTCATCTCCAAATTTCTCTATGACTCAACCAATTTGGTCCCAAATAGCATGATTCTGGACTATCAAAGTAAAGCTGAACATGAACAAACTCTATTATAAGCTACAAAATGTTGGACTACACTTTCACTAACTCTTCATTTCCCCCCACTCAATTTGAAGTCAAGGTATATGACTGGCCATAGATTGAAGAGTGGGAGGATGTAGGGAAATTGCTCAATCAAGGTAGGCTTAGAAAACTTCAATTGGGAGCTAGGACTAAAGCTAGGATGGAATTTGAGTGGAAGAGAACTAGCTAGACTATATTTTCTTCTAAAAACTCTAGTGAGTACTACAAATACTTGATTTCATGTCCAAAATTTTATTAAATCCAATAAGTTCTTGATGTAGTACTTTACTTGTTCTTGTTATGCTGCATTGGACATCTTCAAAGTCGCATCATGCTCATGTTGCATTTCAAAAGCAGTGTTAGTAGACATACCACTCAAGTTATCCAAAAAAATATCTTGAACTTGAAGAGTAGCTAATTTTGAAGGTTGCATTTCAAGGACCACAAATCAAAGCTCTTATCTTCCTACAATGTAGGAGACACATGATTGGCATGATTAGGAGCAAGGAGAGTTGATATGTAGAGCAAGACATTTGAACTTGAAGAAGGTTTTCTAGATATAGATGGAGTAGATGCCAAAGCAAGACCACCCACAATAGGAGTCAAGCCAATGGAGGCATCAAGAGTTGCATTTAGAATACAATGAGCCTCCACTATATGTGTATCCAAATCCTTGTCTTCCAACCTATGAGGAATGATTGGAGTACAAATGGAGTATGTTTTAGCTTTGAATGTTTGAATGTACTCTTGTGACAAAGACTTGATTTCCTTCATCAATAATTCCCTGAGCTCTATCACCTGGCTAGGATTATGCACAATGGATTTCTCAGTTTTTGAAGACTATGGTGCATTTAAGTGGTTCTATGATAAGTTTGATTGTGTCGTGCAATCCACCACCATTTGGTGTTGGATCTACTAGAAAAAATGGGATTGTGGATTATGAACATTAGTTATCTTCTTCTTCTACTTTGAAAGGTGGGTTTTCTATCAACCTAATGCTACTCCAAAGCACAAGTAGTCGTAGAGGACAAGGCATGGAGTTAGAGGTCAAAGCACCTAGATTTGGCACATTGGGCTCTTTGTGAACCAATGGTTCTAAATTGAAGGGAGCTAGGATTAGAGTAGTAGTTTAGGGGATAGGGACCGAAGGAATTGGAGTACTTGGAACTAGTAGGATAGGATACTATGTGTGTGTTAGAGATGAAAAGCAAAGAGGAGAGCCTACAAACTACAAATCCAAAATGTCACCAGCACCACCTGCATCGTCATTAGCATGTGCATCAACATCCTACTAATCAAAGCTCTCCAATACATCCTACATCATGAAAAATAATAGGGAAAATTGTTGGCCAAATTCAATATGGATGCACATTGGATGTCTAGGTCATTAGTCACGAATCTCCACGTCACTTAAGGAATAGGGAGTTCTAATTCCTATTTTCATTGCAAGTTGGCTCCAAAACTCGTACACTATTGTGTGGAATATTAAAAGATTACTTGCAAGAAAAGTTTCACCCCATTAAAAACTTCAAATCATGCATATTTTTCTCTACAATGTCATGAAGATAATACCCATTAGAAGTAGGAGGACCAAACAATAACTACATCTCAAATTGAGAAAAAGAACAAGGCATCATAAATTTTTCCTTACTAGACAAATGTAAAGCATGACCAACTAGCACTAGATCAAGATGATATGTAGTACCATTCAAAACCACCTTGCCACTTTTTGGTAACTAGTGATGATGAAGAGGGATTGAGAATGGAAAATCCATGGCAATCATGCAAATTGATTAAGCTTGGCCTAAGATAGCAATGAGAGCTACTCATAACTCTACTAAGACATATTTATGATAGTGATGAAAGAAACCATGCATCACTATATTTATGATACATAAAACATAGAGAGAAAATAGATAGAACATAGAGAGAATATACATCACAAACAAGAATATAGCAAAACATGACAAAAAACAAAAAACAAGTTGCAAAGATGTCAAGAACAATGGGTGATGATCATGGATGATCCATCAATGCATGCACACCACATAAGCACCAAAGAAATAATGTGGGTGCTTTATCTTCATCCACCAAATGAGAAGCCACCTTTGTAGCATTTTCATAATGGAAGAGATTGCCCAATAGATTGTATCCCAATAATCAATGAGATTGCTATGTCTAAAGTCAAAACCTTGCTAGTTGAACTAGTGACACTTTTTGGTATATTTGGTGAATTTCAAATCGAGGACTTGAGTAGTGTTGGAGATGGTGGCCATTGACTAATTTGTGAAGGATCTCACCAGATAGAGTTCAAGCTACTTTATCATCCACATTTGAGTGATATGTGTAGGTTTGAATATCGTATTAACCCAAAATTACATCCCAAAAACAAGTTTACAATGTCTTGACAATAAGGGCAACATATCCCAAAATACATGCACAAGGATGAGAGGATGAACTGAATTTAGAGCTAATAATAGCATCAAAATTGTTTTCAAGCTCAAATGGTGGTGCAAAACCAAGTACATAAACAAGGCCAAACAAATTACCAAAATGATGTCAAAAAGTCCAATTTTTGTTGCCAAAAATCACCCAAACACTCCTCAATACATGCTATTTTAATCCAATTTGTGGCTAATTTATCCTAATTAAAACAACCTTTGAAAATTGCACAAGAAAATCCTTGCAAGCCTCTAAAAGGACTCCTTGCCTCTTGACAATGTAAACATCAAAAGTAGTTGAATTAGTTCTAGAAAATAATTAGTTTGGACCCTACATAGTGTGAAAACAACTTCTATGTAAGTAGCTCAGATTTAACCAATTCAGATCTAGCACAATGTGAGCTCATCTTTTCTTCAAGTGTCTCATTTTTGGCTAGTTAAGATGTAGCTTAATGTGAATCCAACTTAGATTTAACCACTTCATGTAATAAAGCAAAATTAATACCTTAGCCAATATTTAGCCTTAGGTCTAGGATTAGATATAAATGGCTAAGTTGTAACTTGCCAAGCTTCTTTTGCCAATTGTAAACATTTCTTCTTTGAGGTTTCCACCTCCCACAATCCATTAAGGGTGCATACTCTTTGGCCACCATGGCATTGGGGTGGATTCCATGCCCCTCCATAGCATGAGGAGGATATCATGCTGCAGCCTATTATGAGTGATTCTTAGCCATTGTATCAAGTGGTAACATGATTCATGGCAGCCTAGCTACCTTGGCTATGGCTTTCTTAGCATTTCTTTTTTCAATATTTTTAGCTTATTGTGGGAATTAGCTTCTCTACAATGGTATCAAATCCTTAAATTTGATTCTTGGTAAAGTCATTTTCAAGTTCAGATCTGGTTACTAGCACCATTCTGAGTAACTGGGGTTTAAGATTTGGTTACAGGACTTGGTACAGTTCAAACTATGACTAGTTGGGGTTTCTTGTAGATCATGGTCAAGAAGAGGCTCATTTTGGAGGTACTTGGTATAATTGAGATTAATGAAGATTAGGGAAAGGCTTAAATAAGTTTAGTTTTTACTAATCAAGAGTTCTCTCTCTCTCTTTCTCTCTCTCTCTCTCTCTCTCTCTCTCTCTCTCTCTCAAGCTTTCTCACAAGCTTTCATGGGGATTCTTGCTTCAATCTTTCTTCCCTTTTCCTTTTGAGCTCCAAGGATGGCGGCATAGGCTTCTTCCTTACCATATTTCCTACCCAATGAGTACCATTCTTGCAAGGGAAGCTTAGCATTGCAATCCACATGACCCCAGGAGCCATCAATGTGATTTGCACTAAATTTCAACATGTAGTTGCTTCATCCTCAACAAGGCAAGCATTCTCCAAAATTCTTGATCTCCATCAAGAATTAGTGCTTCTTCATTACTCAAGGGCTCTTCTCCTATAGTGATTTAAGTCTTTTATTCAAGCATGGATTTCTAATAATCCATTGGAGCACTCTTCATTACTCAAGCTGAAGACATATTTGGGCAAGCATTATGGGACTAAATTTTGATTGAAGGTGAACCTATGGCACTCAATATTGATCAGTTTGGGGATGGATTATGTGGAGGATTGATCGGTTTTAAAGCCTATTCAATACTCTTCATTAGCAACAAAAGGTATTCCTACTACTTAATGCTTTTAATATCTCTTATTATCACATTGTTGTGTTGATCTTGTTGTTGGAAAAGGAAGATTAAGAGTAATTGATCATCAAGCTTGATATTGAAGAGTATATAGAGCCTAACATAGGGTTGATTATGATTGTTTCAATCTTGACACTAATCCTAAGTGGACAAGATAAATAAATTTTATTTATCTTGTCCACTTAGGATTAGTGTCAAGATTGATTGCAAGCATTGATTCATTACCTACATTTTATACCTAACATGAAATTTGACTTGTTGGTTGATCATTGATGCTATATGACTAAAAATATTAGTAAAAATGGTAAGTGGGATACATGTAATGTAGTGAGTCACTGCAAAAGGGTAATGCACTATCCTTATCTCATTTTAATTCAGTCAATTCCTATTTCCCACTTGTATTTCATTAAAGGATTCAAAGGGTTTTTCAATCCATGCATAGCATCACTATTTTCTTAGCCAATTAGCATGTACCTTTTCATGTTCATTCATGTGAGGAAAAGGGGAATACGAGGTGAGTCAGGAAAGACAATAGAGAGGTGACCCTCCCTTCCTGATTATGACCTTGAAGGGGTGCATCAATCGGCTTGAGAAGGAACTTGGCGCACCCCTCAAGTCTCGAAACCCACACAAATTTCAAGTTTAGATGCAGATACATCATCTTTAGCATTGGTTGATAGTGGTACAATAGTATCTCAGCCCTTTCATACATGGGGAACAAACAGTGGATGAAGAACATAGTATTTATTGCCCTCTTAATACCTACATGTTCCTACAAGTCTTACAAGTTTACACAATAGGTACCCATTATTTTACAGGTCTACTTTGATCCCCATAAGTGCCCCATGATTCTTTTCAGGCCCCTGCAATTGTTGACAAGGTTTGTTATACCCAGGGAGTTCTTACAGATCCAAATAGGGCATTTATATATAGTAGATAGGGTGCAAGAAACTTTAGTACATTAGTGAAGCTCTTATTATAAAATTTTCTATATGGATCCATAATTGAAAATTGATAGCTCAAATACATAGAGGGGATATTCAATTGTGTTTTGAATTAAAAATCTCATCGATTCGATATCAGAAGCTGAAGCTATTTCAGTTTTATTGATAGGAGGTATAATGGGACAATACCTAGACATCATAACAATATAACACTGTTTGACACTATTTCACCTAGGCCTTTATCCCAAGTTGAAACCTCTAAAAATTCATATATATCCACCTCATAAGCTTCCTATTGAGCTATAGAACACTTGGATTGGAGCTATACTTGGGGAGAAACAAAGGATTTACTGACAGAGACAGTCCACTATTATAATACTCTTCTTTCAATGGCTAGGAATAAGAAGAATTATCTTGTTTTAGTAGACGCAATGAATGATGATGTCAGAGAGTTTCATGAGGATCAAAATTACACTAATGAAGCTCAAAATCATGAGCAAGGGGATGAAGACATCAGTGTAGGAGTTGCCCACAGCATGCATCAAAGGATCGAAGCTACTCATGATGGAATAGCATTTATGTGGTTGCAGACCAATTGACTAGATTATCCCATTTCATCCCAGCAAAGGTTTAATTTAAAATAAAGTAAGTGGTTGATCAATTTATGGAAAGTGTCTTCAAACTTCATGGGATACTAATGAAGATTGTGTTTGATTGTGACACTAAATTTATAGGCAACTTTTGTTCTTATGGGAACTCTATTGTGACTCCTAGCACCTCTTATCATCCACAAACGGATGACCAAAAATCGAAAGGGTAAAGAAATGGCTAGATGTGTATTTGGGACACTTTTTCCATGATACACAAAATGCATGGGATCATTGGCTTCACCTTGCAAAGTTTTGCTATAATAATGCTCATCACATGAGTATTGGAATGTCTCTTTTTGAAGCACTGTATGGTTACAAAGTTCAAGTGCCTTCCGCATTGTTTCATGATGATGTGAATCCTCATGCTTGTGAAGAGTTAGAGAAGATGGAGGCTCTTATGGAGCAATGCAAGGATAATATTAGAAAAGCTCAAGAGACAATGAAATTCTATGCGAATGAGAAATGAAGGCATGTGGAATTTGACAAAGGTGAATGTGTTTTGAAGGTTTCAAAATCTCATTATGCTTCTCTTAAGGGGGAGGGTGTAATAAACTTGCCCATTGCTTTTATGGTCCATACAAAATAATCAAGCAAGTTGGGGATCTTGCATATCAACTTGATTTGCCTTTAACTACTTGTATCCACAATGTCTTCCATGTATCTCAACTTATGAAATATGTTGGCCTTGAAATTCAAGTTCTTCAAGAACTATCTCCCCTTGATGAAGATGTTTGATCATTTACGAACCCAAAAAGATTATTGGCAAGTGGGAGAAAGTTCTAAGGAGCTGAATTCTTGTGGAGCATCTGATTTAGTGGAAGGGTTATTGGCAAGTGGGACAAAGTTCTAAGGAGCTGAATTCTTGTGGAGTATCTGATTCAGTGGAAGGGTTTGCCTATGGAAGAGTCTTCTTGGCAACATGCTTCATATTTGGAACATTTTCCACAGCTTCTTCAAGAGTATACTTCCCTCAATGACTAGTAAATAACTTGCAATATTAAATTTCTATATAGAAATTAATGGCCTTATCTCCATTAAAATTGGATTTTGATAGCATGGTAGGATATTGTTGGGGGTAAAGGCGCCTTTGCCTAGCCGCCCGTGTATTACTACAATGACATTACCTGCCAATGCACACTGCAGGTGGCGAGTGCCCATCACTCACTTTATTCTTTATTCTTTTAGTGACAGTTTGAATAAAGGAAGGCTTGGCCACACATTGTGACTGTTGGAGTTCCCATTTGGTCTCTCTCTCTCTTTCTTGCTCTTGCTCTCCTGCCATAGCTCTTCCAAGCAAGCTTCGATCCTTCTCACCTTTCAACTGGTATCAGAGCAAGAATTCATGATTACTCGAGCTTGGTTCGTGGCGTCTTCAGCTTCCTATTGATTACTACACTCATTGGGTCCCCTTCCCGGCAGCCATAGTCGACTCTCTCAAGCTCCCGTCACTCCCCGGCTTCTTGAGCATCTACCTGACCCCTTTGGGCATCCTCAGGGCATTCCAACAAAGGTATTCATTCATTTACTTCAGAGTTTCATGCTGGTTATAGGTCTACAGGTCTTAGAAGAGAAAGGGGGCAACACCATTGAAGCTCCAGTGCTCCATATCTTGACATAGGCTTTACTGGGGCACCTTAGGCTTGTTGTGTGCCTTCATTGGCACACACTTGAGCTTCTACCACTCTACCAAGCTCAAAAACGTGAGTAGAAACCCCAAGAATATTTGCATCATTTTTCCAGGTGCATTTAGAGCACATGATAAGTTGTTTAATCTCCTCTAGCTCATTCCAGTCATTAGCATCCTCGTTTGGGCACTATACACTTGGTTTATGCTTGGCATTTGATCCCAAGCCTTGGAATTGAGCATTAATGTGATTTACTTCAGGTTTGGGCCTATTATAAACTGTTTACAGGTAGCCCACAGCAGTGCTACATTAGCATTTTATGTTTGGACCACTTTGGCATTAACATTAGTTGCTCGGTTTGGTCTTGAATGCTCCCCGAATGCTAGAGGAATGTATGCCCATGATATGAGATGCTTTTGAGGCTGAATTTTCTCAGTCATTGACTATTTTACATAGTCCATAGGCAGCCCAAAATAGGGTAGCCCCCTTTCATTACACTTTATGTTCATGCTATATAGTCATTTGATGCCCGATTATGCCCAGTTGGTGCCTATACATATGGGAAAGTATGCCTATGGTTTGTCTATAATTTTGAGCTTGGATTGAGCCATTGTTTGCTCAGTTTTGGAAATTTATTTGCTGCTGGAATATTCATGGCTGAAGCTCTTTTGCTTATGTTTGGATATGCATGTTGCATTCGGGCTATGCCTTGGATGTATACGTTGATGTAGTGACTCTCGGGGATCGACATAGAGCTTGGATTTGCTCTTGAATCATTGGTTTAGCTTGAGCTTGCTTCGCATATCATTTGGATCTTCATCTCTGATGTACTTATGGCATGTACTTTGCTTATGTCTGACCGGTCTTGACATGCTTGGCCTATGCCACTACTACATGTCTGTTCCATTGTTTGGAGTTGGATGCTACTGAGCCTTACTTTGGCTATTTCTCAGCTTGCCAGAGTTACAGTTTGGATGTACTTGATGTCTATGGATGCTATGTACAGATGCTACACGATCTATATGCTCATGTCTTATTGACATTTGATCTTGGATCTTCTGGCACTGGTGCTATCATATGCCCTTGTTGAGCTTCTTTCTTGAAATTTTACAGCTTTTGTGCTAGTGGGAGTGTCTTGATACACTTGACAGACATTGAGCAGGCAATTTATGCTACTTGAGCATTTGGATACTTGATACTGGGATCTTCACTTGGATGTTGCATGGTAGATATGCCATGGTCCTCACAGATGTAGTTGGACTGATTTGGGCTTTGCACTCCTTGAGCATACACCTCTCTATGTCAGGTCTTGCCACTGCTGTGTATACTTTGCCCTATTACACATAGGGGGTGTGTTGGCTTACTAATGGATTCTTTTGGCATGCTTGGGTTTTTGCTCGATGTTCA
The DNA here is from genome assembly GCF_053477565.2 of Lygodium microphyllum. Taxonomy (NCBI): domain Eukaryota; kingdom Viridiplantae; phylum Streptophyta; class Polypodiopsida; order Schizaeales; family Lygodiaceae; genus Lygodium; species Lygodium microphyllum. Next base: position 30,319,460 of record NC_141138.1, on the reverse strand, counting down.
TATGACTCTCACTTGTTGATTTATGCCGCTTGATGCTAGTTATGCTTTGACAGTCAGTGGTTGACTTGGTGCATTCATTTTGCCTACACTTTGCTCTCATTTTGTACCTGGCTGTAATTTATTATAGCAAGCAATTATGCATGGACTGACGTGGGATTTTCATGATGAATCATCCTAATTTTATGTACTTTTGATGGTACTTAGTGGGAATCATCATTAGCTATCAGTTTGTGGTCATTTTGCCTTGGTTTTGGTGGTATTTTGGCTGTTTACAGTAGAAAACATCAAGCAATTTTGAATTATCTGCACCATTTTAGACTGCAATATGGCATCTTCTTCCATTGACAGTGCTATCTTCAACATCACTAAGCTTGATGGTACGAATTATGCCTATTGGAAGAGCCAAGTTTGGCAAGTATTGGTGCAAAAATCTCAGATCAAGCCACTAAGGATGCATGGCAAGCAGCTTGAAACTATGACTGATGAGACAAATGTTATGAGCTTGATGAGTTATGCAAGTCCACCCTCATCTTATCTCTCACTGAACAGGTGGATTACAATGTGATTGAAGAAGCATAGAGTGCTTGGCAGCTTTGGGATAAAATTAAGAACCTCTCTGACAAGAAAAGTCTAGCATGACTGAAGCAACTTATGGACCTACACATGAAGAAGAATATGACGATGTCTGCTCATTTGAGCCAGTTCCATGCTATTCTCAAGAACTTGACTTCGCATGGCATTATCTTTAATGATGAGGTTACTCCATTGTTTTTGCTTGGGACTTTGAGTGAGTCATGGGATGTATTCCACACTGCCTTATGTGCTCCTACTACTCTTTTGAACTTGCCTGATGTAGAGAGTGCTCTTCTGTAGGCAACCATAAGAACTTGGATGCCTCTCGTTTGTCACATCCTTTGACTATTAGAGGCAGAGATGGTAATGGAAAGAATGACCGTGGGAATGGCTATGGTAGAGACTTGCAGAAGTCTAGGTCTAAGTCGCGTGTGGTAAGTCGTGTAGTAAGTCTCGTGAGAGAAATACTAATGTGACATGTCATCATTGCAGCAAGAAGGGTCACATCTGCCCACAATGTCATGAGTTGCACAAAGAGAAGGGGAAAGACAAAGTATAAGAAAAGTTTTCTGATCATAGCATAGTTCCTGTAAAATCCAATGTGAAAATAGAAAAAATCAATGTCATGCAAACTGATGACTTGATGGGGAGTACATACTTGTAGCTAGTTCTTGTGATGCTACACCATTGGTCGAGGTTCACTCTATGTATGCACAATGCTGGCTTTTGGATTTTGGTGCTTCACTTCATGTTACACCATGCCATGAATGGTTTCACTCCTACCACAATGTCTCTAGTTCAATTCACTTGGGTGATGACAGGTCACTTGATATTGTTGGCATTGATGATGTACGGCTACAGTTTCCTACTGGCAGTACTTTTCTATTACAAGATGTATGTCATGTACCTATGCTTCATGCAATCTTATGTTTACAGGGTAGCTTGATAATGCTTGATTTCATGTTTCATTTGTATGTCCTTGAAGGGAATGAAAATGCTTTCTGGTTTTTTGTAGTACTTACCGCCCCTTGACTATGCATGTTTTGATTCATGTGAACATTGTCTTTATGGAATACAGACTACGAATACGCACAAGAAGTCTGGTAGGACATGCATGAGTGAGCCCCTACTGGCATTGGTACATTCAGAAGTTTGTGGGCCTGTGCCCTATCACTCTATGGGTGGTGGAAAGTATTTTGTGACATTCATTGGTGATTTTTCGCGTAAAGTCCAGGCTTACCCCATTAAGCTTAAGTTAGATGTCTTGGCTGTGTTTCAGAGATGACTTGCATTGGTTGAGAACAAGACTGGGCATAGGCTGAAATTCCTTAGGACTAAAAATGGGGGAGAATATGTGTCACGTGCCTTTAAGTAGCTATGTGACGAGAGGGGTATTAAGCGTCAGTTGACCACCCCCTATACCCCACCCAGAATGGTTTGGCTGAGCAGATGAATAGAACCATCCAGGAGCGTGTACGCAGTATGCTTAGCCATGCATGCCTACCACAGAGCTTTTGGGCTGAGGTAGTCAGTACAACTGTGCATATCATCAATAGATCACCTTCTAGTGGTTTTGATTTCTAGGTTGCAAAGGAGGTATGGACTGGTTTTATGCGTATCTACGTGTCTTTGGATGTGAGGCATTCTGCCATGTGCCCAAGGACAAGTGGACTAAGTTGGATCCTAAGAGTGTCAAATGCATTTTCCTTGGCTATGGAGAGCATGCAGTTGGTACACATGGCCAAGGTGTTGGATAGGATGCTACACATGCAGCAGAGCATGCAATGAGATGGTCTACTAGAGCTAGATGTCCACCTGATTGATTTGAGCCCTCGATGCATTATGTCTTGGCTACAGATGCAGGAGGGCTTCTCATCTATGATGAGGCTATGCGCAGGGGTGACTCACTCACGGGAGAGGGCTATGCAGTCTGAGATGGACTCATTGCATAAGAATATGACTTGGGATTTGGTTGCATTGGCTCAGGGAAAGAAGGCTTTGCCATGCAAATGGGTGTACAAGCTGAAAAGTACCCCTGGAAACTCCAATCCGGCTTATAAGGCAAGACTTGTTGTTGCTAAGGGTTTTTTAAACAGGAGCATGGAGTTGAATTTGATGAAGTCTTTTCTGCTATGGTTAAGATGACCACCCTACGCTTGGTTGTGGCCTTAGTCGTGCAACTTGACTTGGACATGTATCAGATGGATATCAAGACTGCATTTTTGCATGGGGATTTGCATGATGAGATATACATGGAGCAGCCTAAGGGCTTTGCAGAACCTGGCAGGGAACACCTAGTGTGCAAGTTGAAGAAAAGTCTTTATGGCTTGAAGCAGGAACCTAGGGAGTGGTATCATAAGTTTGATGCCTTTATGCAGTCACAGGGCTATAGTAGGAATGCTATTGGATCTGTGTCTTTACACGAAGAAAGACCCATGATGACTGATTACTTATTTTGGTACTTTATGTGGATGATATGTTGACAGCAGGGAAAGCTCGTGATGAACTGGATGCTCTTAAATCTTAGCATGAAGAAGAGCTTTGAGATGAAGGATTTGGGACAGGCCTCTCACATTCTTGGTATGCACATTAAGCGTGACAGGCATCGGGGACTTCTCTACCTCTCACAGAGGGAGTACATTCATAAAGTCCTTGAGCGTTTTCGCATGCAGGACATGAAGCCTATTGGATGTCCATTACCTTCTTATGTGAAGGCCTCACAAGCCGATTGTTCGTAGACAGATGAGCATAGGGCTGAGATGGCCAATATCCCTTATGCATCAGCCATGGGCAGTTTGATGTATGCCATGATAGCCACTCGTCCAGATATTGCCTTTGTAGTTGGTGTTGTGGCACACTATATGGCTACACCTGGCAAGAAACATTGGGATGTCGTGAAGGGTATCATGATACCTGAACGACACAATAGATATGTGTACTTGCTATGGCAGTCAAGATACAAGAGTTGTGGGGTATACAGACTCCGATTATGCAGGATATGCAAATAGTAGGAAGTCCACTTCTTCTGGCTATGTATTCACCTATGCTAGAGTGTTGTCTCTTGAATGTCCATGGTTTAGAAATGCATGGCTCTCTCTACCACTGAGGCCGAATATGTTGCAACTACTGAGGCTTGCAAGGAGGCCATATGGTTGGGCCATTTGGTTCATGACCTTGGGATTGATACTATACCTACGCTGCATTTGGATTCTATGAGTGCTATTCAGCTAGCCAAGAATTCGGTCTTCCATTCGAAGACGAAACACATTGAGGTGAGGTATCACTTCATACGTGGGATCATGGAGGACAAGTCTGTTGACCTTGTCAAGATCTCCATTGATGAAAATCTTGCAGATTTGCTCACGAAAAGCCTCGCTACTACTGAGCACTTTGCCTTCCTCAGGTGATTGATGGGCGTTGGATGAGATGATGCTTTTCCTCATCTTATTGTGCATGTGCACATTGTAGTCTTTTCTTTTTCTTTTCACTCCTCACTGGGCAGATTCGCCTTTAAGTGGGAGGTTGTTGGGGCAGTTTGAATTAAGGAAGGCCCGGTCACACATTGTGACTGTTGGAGTTCCCATTCGGTCTCTCTCTCTTTCTTGCTCTTGCTCTCCCGCCATAGCTTTTCCAAGCAAGCTTCGATCCTTCTCACCTTTTAGATACTGCATATTGTCCTTTACATTTCTATAGGTTGTACATGAAAATTAGACACCTGTACTTCAAGTTATGGCCAAAATTATACTATAGTCTATTTTGGACAGCCTATAGTAGTTTCTTCACCAAATGCACTTCTCCATCATCGACTTACATGATATTCTTCAACTTGAAATTTTATTATAGAATGGTTTATATGCTTCAAGCTATCCTTGTAGTCTTCATTTGTAATTTGTCCCAACTTTAGCTTTGAGGACAAAGCTCTTTTACGCTAGGATAGCTTGTAATAAAGCAAAATTAATACCTTAGCTAATATTTAGTTTTAGGTCTAAGGCTAGATATAAAGAGCTAAATTGTAAGTTGCCAAGCATCTTTTGCTGATTATAAACATTTCTTGTTTGAGGTGTCCACTTCCCACCATCCATTGAGGGTGCATGCTCTTTGGCCACCATGTCATTGGGGTGGATTCCATGCCCCTCCATAGCATGAGGAGGATATCATGTTGCGGCCTGTCATGAGTGTTTCTCAGCCATTGTATCAAGTGGTAACATGATTCATGGTAGCCTAGCTACCTTGGCTATGGCTTTCTTGGCATTCTAGTGTAATTCTTTTATTTTCAATATTTTTAGCTTGTTGTGGAAATTAGCTCCTTTACACTTCCTAGAACCAAGTGTGAACGCAACTCAAGTCTAGCTAGTTCTAGAATGATCCAAGTCAGTGTGAGAATGTATATTTTTCAAGGTTAAAGCTTAACAATAAACTTTATTTTGCAGGGGGATGGGATTGGGGGCTTATCAATAGAGTAATAGCTTGTGGTAGTTGGTTATAATCATAACATGCCTCAATAGTGACTTAACCAAATCAAATCCAATGCAAATGTACTCATTCAATAGATGCTTGAGTTTTTGAGCTCTAAGCTATCTTCTAAGATATATGTAGTTTCCAACTTTCAATCTCATTCATATTCTTATCTGTTCTAAAGAAAATAAGCTATGTTCTTGCTTCTTAAACAAGCTAACTCCTTGCTTAAGCTGTGGCCCCCTATTTAAGCACACCTTGAGTTTACTTGCATCAATACATGAACATCACCTCTTCTTGAACAATCCAATAATTAAACAAATGACCTCAATTGTAGCCTTCAATGGCCTACCTAATTAAATACATGAACATCATGTCTTCTTGAACAATCTAATAATTAACTAAATGATCTTGATTGTAGCCTTCAATGGCCTACCCAAAAGCTTCCGAATTCAAGCTATGGAAGCCCCCAAATTGAGCTTCATTAGCTAACTCAATCTAAGCACTCGTTTTCAATTAAATAAGAAAGATCACTTTCTAATTTTTTACCTCTTTTGATCCTGAATAACTTAAATTGATCTCGTTGGTTGATCTCAACTCTTGCAATGCGTGCTCCAACTACACTTTTTCTTTGATACCAAATGAATGGATTGAAAGAGGAGAGGGCTCAATAGTTGTCTTCTTCTTCTTCATTCTTCATTACATCATTCTCTCTATTAGCTCATATGCATACTATCAAATAAAAAAATGGATATTATTTTCCATGAAGTAGCTTCACGCCCTCTCCTCTTATTTTATTGTTTTAAACATCTATATAGTAGTAGCCTGATAGTCTAATACAAACATGTCAACATTCCAAAGGACCATTTTGCACATGTTTGATGAGAAAGACATCAAAAAGCATTTGAAACTAGGGGATTTACCAATCATTAGACAAGAGGGTATAAATCTCCTTGCTTCCAAAAGTGAATGTACTTCATCCCCTTGTTTTAGAATCTATGAGCTTTGATTCAATGTTTCAATGACTTATCATGGATGCTTCTCCATGTTGCAGATTCAGTGAAATTATGTGCTTGCTCCTCATAGATGGAATCTAAATAAAATTAAGCAGTTGTGTTATTCAAATGCAAATCTATAGATTAGACTTGGCAAGTGCATTGAGAAGAATGGTAATGAAAGCAATCATACAAGGTATGGAAAGACAAAGATTGTTGGTCTATAAGAGACACATGGAGATAGAGCTCTTATTCAAGGGAGGTGTTGGCACATGAGGAGCAAGAGACTATGGATGTTATGCAAGGGAGTAAATGCGTTGGGCAACACAAATAAGGAAGGAAGGAGTGATGTGCAACAAAAACATGCATATAAGGAGAAACAAAATAGTGAAATCTAGATTTGAAGGGAATAAAAGTAAATTCATGGATCTTTGAGTTATGAGAACTAAAGTTCTCAAATGTTTGAGGCATTAGCATTGAAATTCTTGTGTAATTGTGACATATAATAGATAACAGTAGTGTAAAATTTGTGCATATGACTAATATGTCATGGTCATTAGGCTTAAAGTAATGTCAATATGAGCATCACTTTCCTCCTACTTGCAATAGTTTGAGGCTCACCTATGCGAGGAAAAGTTAGATGATCTAATTATTTCTAATATCGTGCTGAGTAGCTTTTTTAAATTTGTTTCTTATGACATCCTGAGTGTCTTCCACCCAATACGTATGTTGAGTGTGAATGTTATGCATTGCTTTGGACAATCCACATCAATAATGCTCAATATATGCTTATTAATGTAGAGATAGAGAATCACTTAGTTGACTACTTAACAAGGTATAGAAATCATGGTCATCCACCCTCAGCATAAGTCCCTTAAGGATGGTTCTATGTGTATGTGTAGTCTATAGAGCACTAAATAAATAAAATGACCACCAAGAGTAGTTTTATGTTGCTCCATAGTGTTAAAATTTCATTCATCCAACACAAGGTTTACAAGGATGGCTCTATAAGTCTATGTAGAATGTAGAGCTCTTTCTCAATTAATTATTATGGGTATAGTGAGTTGCTAAACATGTCATTTGGTTTGGACAATGCTTTGATATCTTAATGACACTTGTAAATGTTGTCATGAAACCTTAAATTGCCCAAAGATAATACAAAAGGGCATGGGCCTTACCCATTGCCAACTAAAAAAGGTGCACACTCCAAGAAAGGGCCTAATAAGCCTCAAGATGTACCCAAAAGGTGGGCAAAGTTAATATGGAGATATCTTTTTTTTTTTTTCTAATATCCAATATATTTCATGAAATACTTTCTTTACAAGCAAAAAATAATAAATTTGATTAGTCATAAAACTTCCAAAGACAAACCTATGAAAATTTAAGACAGTTTACATTTCACATAACTCCTCATACTCTAGCAAGAGAAATAATTAAGACAATTTAGAATAGCATTTCATTAATCCTTACCATGGCTTGCTCTTTTGTGGCACGGCCTATACATAGCCTCTATTGATCCTCTCTTTAGAGGTTCATGTCGAATAGCACCATGGTTCTAAGTCCCTATTAAAAACATCTCAAAACTCTAAATCACTCAAATTTGCAACACACAAAAACATACCTCAAGGATATTACAACTCTCTTATTCATTTTACTACTACTACTACTACCACCACTAGCTATGACTACTATAATTGTTGCAGCTATTATTGGAATTATCACCTCTATTGCCACTACTATATTAGTTCCTACTATTATTGCCACGACTATAGTTGTTCTTACTAATACTATTCTTCTTATTGCTATTTTGTTGTTGCTATAAGTATCGATCTCCTCCTCCTCCTCCTCCTCCTTGTCTAACTATACATTCTATTTTGTTTTGTACAAACTTAGCCTTTAGCATCTCCATCATGCAACCATATTCTTCATAACGAATCTCACCTTTCACCACTCAATCTACAAACTAATCTATATAAGCTACATGTTCTTTTTGAACTTAAAATCACACTACTTATCTAATCTCTTTTATGTCAACTTAAGAACTAGTCTAGCATATGCTATACATGTTTTCTCAATGTCTTACCTAATCACAAAATTGGCATATGAGAGTCTGGGAGAGGAATGCTTAATGAAATCAAGTTTTTTGACACCATGTGATACTCACTCTTCTGCATTGTAGTAAATGCAACTAATCTTTTTATGATTTCTCTATTGACCTTCCAAAGTCTCATCCAGAATTTTCATTTTTAACTTGTCCAAGTTTCAATGCACATGAAAGACAATAATATCCATTAAAAAACCCTTTATAATAAAACAAGTCCTATTTCAAATCAAAGAGGATAATGTAAGCTCTAGAAATTTATAGAAGTTGTACACCATGTGCAAGTCAAAAAATATTTCAAATCCACATAATCTATAGACTAACATGTACATGATACTTTGGGAGTTTGAGTCCAAGCTTATTTTATTACTTTGTGGAGTAACATGCAATAATATCCCTTAGATATTTATGTTGAGATTTCAAAAGCTAACGTGAGAGACATAGTTTGTGACTTACTTGATTGGATATCAACTTAGGGTAGACCAAAAATTTGTCTTCACATTCAAGCAACGAAAATCACATTAAAGCAATGATATGAAACTTTTTAATAAAGTGTAGAATCTTGCTAGGGAAAGTTATTTGGCATGGGCTATGAGTGGACCTTGAAAAGGTGTATTGGATGTCAATTCTTCCTCTAAGACTCAAAGTATATTTCTTGTTGCAAAAGTAGGCCCATAAGAATATGCTCTTGTTACATCAATAGGTTGGGATTTTTATAGAGACTAAGTTTGACACCATTTGATTACAATACGATTTAGGTTTTGTAATCATGAAGAGTTTCTCTAGAACCGCGGACAAAATCATGCGCTACCTATGCACAACACTGCACAACATGGACAAATTGATGCACTACCTATGCACAGACATTGCACGGTAGTTTCACCATATAGTGCAAAACACAAAAAGAGAGTCTATATTATGTATGAACACAAGATATAGTAGACCATCTCTTTGAACATAGTAGACATGGGCTTGTAGACTAGCAATCATACCGAGCATGTGAAATCAAAAACATATTATGCACCCTTGCATTCATTGTAGCGAGGTTTCTTGCAATATAGGTGTATTTTAAAAAGCCAATTTTATCTAGATGGTCAAATCTCAAACATACAATTTACGTAATAATATCCATGATAAGCATTTTTCAAAGTCAATACAAAAACCTTAAACCTTAACAATTTGAAAGCTCTCTCTTAGATTTTGTAGTGTTTTTGTAATATTAAAAACCTTTTGTCCAAACATTTCAAGGTTTTTTTCCAAATTTAACAATTCACTTGAGCTAAGCCTTTGTTTTAGTGAACATTGGGTATGTAATTTGATCTTATTTATTCTTTTTAGCAAAGGTAACAAAGAGTAGCAAAGGTTAGCTAGAATGAAGAGAAACATGGCCATCGGGTAGAGTAAAGACACTTGATGATATTTTGGAAGGTGCACCCATATCATTCAACAATCATAACTCATTCCACCTCATTTGTTGATTGTACATCTATGTGTACACCTAGATTAAGCCATAAGTCTTCCATGTACTTTGGAGTATAAATTGTACAATCGGCCATTTAAACTTTAGCTGCATTAGAACACTGCAACCTTTACTAGTAAGATCGATTCTATCTCAACTTTTCATAAGGCCACATGGTAGCCCTACTAATAACCCTCGCCTTGAAGAAAGAATTGTTTTTAAAAGCAATTGGTACTGGAAGGTCATGTCTAACTCAAACTTATGAAAGGTACCTACTTTGAGACAATTTCCATTCGGAGACTTTTGTTGCCTAAAATAGTACAATATTCTTAGCTATGTACCTATATTAAAGTTAGGTTACCTCTATGAATTAGACTTCTCAACATAAGAACGATGATTTAAAGGATATCAAAATCTTGGTTGGGTCAATTTAAGGATGTGACCATTTACCACTCAATTTACTTCAAAAATGTTCAGATTATGTAATTTTGTACCTCAACCATGTTCATAATAATGGTATAATTAAGGCTTCAAAAATGCTCAAATTATGTAAAATGTTTACATCAACCATGTTCATTATTGTATTACTTTATTGCATTACAATGAACATGATTGAGGTACAAAAGTTACATAATATCAACATTTTTGAAGCCTTAATTGAGTGGTAAGTGGTAGCATCCCCTTGGTACTTGGCATGCATGCGTGTGTGCGTGCGTGCGTGCGTGCGTGTGTGTGTGTGTGTGTGTGTGTGTGTGTGTGCGCGCGCGCGCGCGCGTGTGTGTCTCCAAAAGTTGTTGGTTGATAGTACAGATTTTCCTAGAAGCAAGTGTTATGAGATGGTTATGTTGGCTACACTTGTTAGATGGATACAAATCATTTTGAAGATATTGTGGGAAGTCAATCATATGTGGCCAAAGTCATAGAGCATAATGTTATCACAAACTAGCCTTTAAGTGTTAACATGGTCATAGTCGGTTTGTATGAGGTAATAGTTGATTATTCGAGTTTTTGGAATTCCTTTTATCAACCTTTGTAGGCATTTTCAAGATTTTGTTTTGTCTTTTGTTCTTTTGGTACATAACAATAATTTGATAGGGTGAATGCATCATGTGCTCTTCAATAGATTCACTTACATGTAACCTATCGTTTTATCTATTTCCTTACATTATCTTAGCTACATGTTGGGGCCTTATTTTTCTTCTCTGAAAAATTATCGCAATATTTAGGAATTCCTAGATATTACCTCTTTCTTTTACCTTCAATAGATTATGTCTCACATATGACTACTTTTCACCTAGACTATATCCAATCTTTGGCTCTTGTTGGATTACATGCCTCAACATAAGTATTTTTTGGCTTTTCTTGTTGTAGTTCTTTGTCTAAACACTTTGTACCAACATATATATATTATTATGTTTGTAAATCTTTAGTAGATAGTATGTAATTTGATTCCCTTTATGTAAATGACTATTGATGCCTAGTTTATGGGTCAATATTGTTACTTGAGGATGTCTTTTTAATAAATGCTCACATATGTCTCCTCTCTTTTATAGAGGGAGCACAAAAGATATTGTGGAGAACATGTTTAACTTCTTGAAATGGAGATTTATGAACACATACATTTGTGTTTTTTGTGACTTTTGAGAAAAACTCTTGATTAATGTGTTAACTTTTTCTTCCATTCTGGATGAACGAGCGTATGCACATGGAGGGAAGTGTGTTGTGAGCCCTTTAGTATATGGAATCATGCAAAGATGCCAATAGTCAAAAGCACATGGAGGGAAGTGTGCTGTGAGCCCTTTAGTATGTGGAATCATGCAAAGAGGCCAATAGTTAAAAGTAGTGGTCATTAAACAAAAATCTAAATAGGAGTTAACTACTAAATAGAACTTTAAGATGGCTTTTTAGGGCCCCAAGAGATGGGCATGCTTGATATCCTACTTGGACTATATTTATTGTGTCAAAAGCTTTAATTACTCCATAAGGCAATAAACTACTCAAACACACGTGAAACTCTCCATCGAAGTTAGAGCCCAATAAACATGTAATTATATTTAATGAGCAAAAGGCTTTTACCACTTGCTTACAGTAATGGGCTAGTTAAATATGCCAAAATCTTTGTTTGGATAACGAATCCAATGTAGAAGAAAATGCTTGCAACTTACCCCTTTTGGGCTATGCCCATGACCAAGCCTTAACTAGCCATGACCTTACAACCACATAAGCTAATTTACTCATTTTCAAACATTTTCCCCATAAAAAATCCCTTGAATTCTAGAACTTAGAAAGGGGTTCAAGCTTGCTAACAAATAGAGTAGCCCATTAAAGTTAAGTATGAAAAAAAATAAAACATGAAGGTGATCCAAGCCCTTCACGAGTCCTAAGATGAGACTCCTATCACACGGTAGCACTGCTTTGGGTCCATAAGGGGGGCAATGGATCATGTAAAAAATGTTGATGCATGCAATAGAAAAATGCTCTCTTCTCTTTTTGGATGCAAATAGGATTTTTTAAATTTATGACACTAGAGTGCAACCTAGGGTTTGAAATCATGCACTCATCAAGATGAACCTACACTCAAACCAATTGAGCTATAACCACATTGGTAGCTCTCTTCTCTTTTTGATTAAGAAATTTGTTATGATTGTTATTAGTCCCTAACAAGTGCCAAGGTTTGGAGTGTTGCCACATAGAATGAGCTAGGTGAACGAGAGGTATGATCATTTAAAATGTGAAAGGTAGACATGGAAATTAGTGAAAAGCTCGAGAAAAAGGGCGAATATTCAAGATGAATGCAAAATAAAAGTTCTCTGTGAAAGAGCATTGAATGAAAAATTGAATAATGAACACATATACATGCGTAATAGATGAAAATATAAATGTACACAAGAGAACTAAAGAAAAAAAGAAAGGAGGACCAAGTTGAATTTAAAAATTAGTATCACTAACCTAATGCTAGAACATAAGCATTTAAAGTGGTGCTAATGACTTTTGCTAAACAAAGGCCACGTGACGATTTTCTTGCATATTTGAAAAGATGATTCTCTTTTCTTTTTCTTTTACCAAGGCAATCAATCATCTTTTATGCCAATTTACCTATTGTTTTGTCATTTTTCTTTTCCAATATAATGCTCTTCCAATTATTTTGTTCTCTTCATCTTCCTTGTTTGCCATACTTTTCTTTCTTAGAGAACTTGTTCATATAATATATGTAAAATGGCTCTCCCCCGCCCCCCGCCCCCCCCCCCCCCCCCCCCCCCCCCCACAACACACACACACACAAATAGCTTTGAAACTTACCCCATTTGGAATATATCCTCATTGGGGAAGATGCCATATGCAATATATAATTTGACCAATTGCAAAGTGCTATGCTCTTGAACACTTTTTTCTTTTCAGAGAGTGAAACATTGAGATGCCCTGGACTAAAATGTTACACATCTACCCTAACTTTGAGGCCCAATTCAAGTGGTTAGCCATTGCCAATAAATTTTGAATGTGCCAAACCATACGACATGAGTGAATAGCTTAGTACAACACCAAACATACAGGTTGTGGCTCTCAATCACTATTATGGGTCACACAATACCCCTTATAAATATTGCAACACATGTTGAACCTATAGTTTGTTTTGTGAGTCAATTCAATTGGGAAAAGGCTTCTCAAAATAATAAAAGGGAAATGCTTCTTTAATAATATGTAGCTTTGTGTAAGGCACGTATGGGAGTGAATTTATGTGAATGGCCACAAGGATGGATGTTTTTGTGAGGACCAAATTTGTTGCGCCAGTTATAAAGATTGTTGGGCACTTTAAGTGTTGACAAGCCTAGAATGCAAGCCCTAGACTATACAACATCTAGGTTTTGTAGAAATGTGACATACGAAAAGAACTAATTCAAAATTCAAAATCCTAGAACTATGCTATCTTGAACCATGTTAGCCAGCGTAGTATCACCTCTCGTTCCTCATCAATGCACAAGAAATGGAGGGTATATCGTATATGGTTCGACAAAAAGATTATTTCATAAACTTGGTTGAGGAGGCTCAGAGCAGTTGCATCCTTAGCACATGGAGAGTTAAGATTCAAATGTTCGATATCTATTGCCTACTTTGTGTAGAAGGTTTAGGTTAAGCAAGTATCATCTCTAAAGATGTGGTACATGCGTTGCTTTAACACGGCTTCACGGTCTTTTGAAATGACCAAGGTTAGCAATGATAATGGTAATAGAATGGTTAAATTTGAAAGATGGATGTAGAAAGGAACATGTTGAAAGCATTGAGGAGGAAGCTCCTCAATGTTGAAATGTAAGGTCCTTCCCCAAAAAAAACACTTGCAAAATATGAGAAAGGAAATTGCTAAGGTTGAAGGTTTTGGTATGGGCTCCAAAATATGTATGTTCCATGGTGACATGCTACCTAACTGAAAGGCGCACAATACAAAATACTTGCAATTTCCAAAAAGAAGAAGAAGAAATGTGCAAAATAAGTGGAAAAGAGGGTTATCTAGAAGCAATAATAATGCAATGATTAAATATTAGATTCTCTGAGGGTTTCCTGGACAATCGTGATAGGCAGGATATTCCACAGCTGGGCTCCACTGGGGAGAGGAAATTCCGCAAATTCGCGTTTTAAATCTCCAATTTAATTTAATAATAATAATAGCAACAGTAGATAATAAACAATCTGTTGTCCGGAAAGCGACGTCTAATAATAATAATAATAATAAATGCTTTTTCTGGGAAAGCGACGTCTAATAATAATAATAATAATAATAATAGTAAATGCATTTTCTGGGAAAGCGACGTGTCTGACCGCAGGCAGGGTTAAAAATCTGCATGGTAAGAAAGAAACCCCCCCAAAAAGAAACCAAGAAAACCCAAATTCTTGAAGGGCGGGAGGGGGGCGGGGCAACTCGCGTGCCACGTCATATCGCATCCGTCACCATCGAGCTCTTGCTTTTCGGAAAAGATTTTAAAAAGAGAAAAAAGAAAAGAAAAGAAAAAACGCAGGTGATTAAAAATGCCTTTTGAATAGTCAAAGAGAGAGAGAGAGAGAGAGAGAAAAAAAAAAGCGGGACCCGCCCGGCCCGCCTTTTGATGTGATCCTGATTTTTTTCTTTCAAATTTTTTATTTTTTTTAAAAAAGTGATTTGAATGTGATGAAAGAAGGCCTTCTTTCTTCCCTTTCACCACCAACACAAACGGGTATGCGCTCCCCAAGAGGGCGTTCACGCGTGAACAAAAAATTACACTCCAGACCGCTATTTTCAGGGGGCAGCCGCATGGGGTTCACCCCACGGCTCAGGGAATACTTTGTGTCCAACCTTACATAGATCCTTCTTGTAGCAAGTAATTGTCATTTTTCAAGCAACCTGGAGAGACAACTTCCAAACCAACTTTAGAGCACCTAACAAAAGACTGGTGTTCCATAACATCTGCCCAGCTGCTTGCCAATCGCTTGCATGTTGCCTTCACTTTGGTATAAGTCACTTGCTCATGCCGTCTCGAACCTCTTGCAATGTTCAAAACAATCTTTGGACACAATAGAAAAACCCTTCAACCTTGATAATTCATGTCTTTTTGGTCATAGCATAGCTAAAATGGCCCTAGATTTTGAATCGACAAACCTTCTCTCCAAGAATTCCAAACTTTATTTTTTCAATTTTAGGAATTTACTTCACACTAAGCCCCGTTTCCTTGTGAACACAAGAGGTACATGCAAACTAGGTACTCTAATAAATCGACCTTAGACATGGCAAGGGGCTCCTGAAAAACTAAGCATTCTGAAATTGAGACAAAGCATCTATATGTAAATAAAAGTAGTCAATTTTTTACTTAAGTGCCCTTTTTTTGTATAGATACGAAATAGTATATCCCATGAAAGAAATCCCTCACGTCGAGCAAAGGAGACATCATAATAAGAAAACAGATTGAGACACATTACCTGTGTGCATATATATGGATTATCCTTGCGCATGTGACACATATTTTAATTAATAATATTCGATATACCTGCATATCATGAGCAATATTGTGAGTAAGATGTATACAACGAGCTCAAAGACCAAGGCGTGGAACCCCCACTGCTGGATGTTAATCACATAGCCTTCTCTTCTACATCCATGGTTGCCTATTACACATGCATATTTGGATAAATGTCAATATCTTGCAACCCACAAAAACTTTTGCATCCCATCATGACACATGAACATGCACATACACTTCCATTTACATGATATTCCAAGTTATATCCACCAACTTTCTAAGCTTCATTCATACCCTAGCACCTTTTCATGAATTTCATGCATATAATGCATCACACAAAAAGTTCCATGCATACAATACATTTCACAAAAAGTATCACACATATGAGTTCTTACAATATTTCTCTTTTGCTTAAAAAAAAAAAAAAACTTTGCTTTCACAACAATAAATAAGAAAAGGAGTTGCACTTCCCATGCACATTGCCTTTCTAAGCTCAACACTTATTTCAAGGCAACCCACTTAAATTTAGCAAATATCTAATCCATTTCTCACTCCTCGAGACCCAAGAGACCATTGCTTCCTCTTATCTGCTCATTTGCACAAAGTACTAAAACATAAGCCTACGTTTTGGCTTCTTCAAGGAACCGTCACCAATCAAGTGGGGCACTCAACAATAACATTTCTCTTTGGCATCTTCTTATGCCCTAGCCTCCAAGCACATTTCTAGCCACTAACTTAGTATAGATTAATGAGAGCAAATGGGTCACAACATGATCTTTTCAAAAGTTGTCCCAAAGGTTTGTCCTCGATGTGCAAGGTTAATATATGTAGCAAAAGCGTCATATGCACATGTTCAATCCTTAGTAGGTGAATATTATTAATACACAATGCACAAGGTGACCCATGTTTTATTATACTCATCTTCCAACTTTACTCAATAATGAATTTGACATTTAATTGAAGGAGTTTTACTTGCACATCCTTGGGACCTCGCATTGTTTTTTCATTTGAAAAATGTGCATGCTACGTGCTTTCTTCCCCAAAAAGCATGTTTAACGGAAGTAATGAACCATTTAGAAAACACCATTTCATTAGTTGCATAAAGAAAGCATCATGAGTTCTTGCTTTCTTCAAGACTGCATTTATGCCTCTTTTGAAATTTCAAATCTCAATGCAGCATTGGCAGGAGAACCTCTTAGCCTGTAGTGGATTGGGCTCTTCAAACGAATAAAGGTATATGGATTTAATTAAGAATTGATCATTGTTGTTAAATATAGATATCCACAGTATGCATGTTGAGATTGACTTAACTCATTTGATAGTGGAGGATTGAATGATAGAGAGACGAGGCGAGGGAGAGAGGGTAAGTGGGTGGGTGGTTGATTGAGCGTGAGCATGTGTGTGTCCATGTGAGCATGTGTGTGCTCGTGCATATACATGTGTGCACGCATGAGTGGACACATATGGGATAGTAAATGAAGTTCAAATATATGATGCATGTATCTATAGTCTAGTTAGTTAACTTTTTCCATTCAAGTACCTATGTAATATAATTTGTATTCTTCTTGGTATGGATGCATGAATCAAAGTTTTTGAGTGACACTCAACACTTCATTGATTACATGTAATGGTACTAAGCTTCTATCATCATCATGGTAGAGTTATAAAACAATACGCTTCTATCATTATCATGGTAGAGTTCATATTTGACCAATCTAAATGAAAAAATGGGTCCCTATAGATTCATGTATCTATGAATGTTTAGGATTGGATGAATAGATTGAAAGCTCATGGTACCTCTATTAAAACTTTGTAATAATAGAAAATGTTATCAACCTTTACATAATTATAGGTCGGCTTCTAAAAAAATTTTACTTTCTAAATTATGGATTTTTAGAAATGTTCACATCAAGGCATGCACATATAATACCTACACAAGGTACTGTGACAAACTTTTGACTTTGTTTGTTTGGCTCCATTTTGATGTAGACCACAAAAGTTTTGTATGTTCCAAATTGTTAGAACATGCTCAACAAATTTCAATAATCATGGCTATTGAACATCCAAAAATACTGCACTAAAAAGATTCAAAATACTATTAGCCATCAAGTTCTTGGAAGTCTCTTAGATAATCCCCTTATTCACAATACCAAATAGTTCTATAGTAGGTGTTGTCTGGACCTAAACCAAATAAGGTGATTGCCTATTGGAGTTGCTAAGATTTCTTTATGACCTCAACAATCTAATTTTCTCCTAAAATAGTGCTCAAGTTGTGAGTGCCCATAAATTGGAACTATTTTGTGCAAATAGAGCATTAGTTAGTAACATCCAACAAATTTTTTTTGGTAACAAAACCTACACACTAGATACCATTACTAAATTATTTGCAATGAGTTTCTTTCCGAATTTACAACCTCGAAGCCATATGGAGTTAGAGAATAGACATCAATTTGTGATATTGGAGTGTGAGTGGATGTTCTGCTAAGAGACTCCTTTAACAAAGAACTTGTGCTTATTTGTGTTAGCAAAATGAGTGTGCTTAGGCATAGCCCAAACATTATTTGTAGATCTAGAAAGTGCTCTTCCATCATAACTTAAAGATTACCATGATTTCCCCCAAAATAACTTCATAAGAATGTTCATTTTTTGTGAAAACAATAGATCATTGGTCAAATCATTTGGCATGATGAGGAACTTACAATGCCCACCATTAGTTAAAAAGTCCCTTTTACACACATTTGTGCATTGAACCCTAATCTAACAATACTAAGAGATTCCTTTAACAAAGAACTTGTGCTTATTTGTCTTAGCAAAATGACTGTGCTTAGGAAGAGCTCAAACAATATTTCTAGATCTTGAAAGTGCTCTTCCATTATATCTTAAACACTACTATGATTCCCCCCAATATAACCTCATAAGAATGTCCATTTCTTGTGAAAATCATTTGGCACGATGAGGAACTTACAATGCCCATCATTAGTCAAAAAGACCCTTTTACACACATTTTGTGCATTGAACCCTAATCTAACAATATCCTTGTCTTAGATTTATATCTCTAAATTCTTAATTGCTTTTCCTAATTTGTCACTTCATTTGGTGTCCCCACTATATTTTTTCTTCACCAGTGAAATCAACCTCCATATATTTATATAGGGTCTTATCAATACAACTTCTCCATTAATGCACATTTGTGGCATGTTCAACATGCCCATCGTGGTTGGCAAACCTTTGTAGGTAACCAAGAAACACAAGCTACTAGTAGAAAATATAGCTTTTCCTCAGATAGTTCATTGTTCTCATCCAAATATCAAAGTCATTTAATGTTTTTAAACTTGAAAGCTCATGTAGAGCAATTTGAGACAAACCACTCATACATAGTCATCGACTTAGAATGCTAACTACAGGCATTGCCTTGAAATGAATGATCTTACAACCTTCTTAAATGCTTATATGAAGGATGAGAGTCACGTTTGTGGCCTTCCACTCTAAGATTATAGTAAAAATCTAGGCTCATATTGTATTTAGCATGTTGCACAACATATTGACATATTTTTACATATCTCACAATTAGATAGGAAGAAGCCTCCTAAATTTGAGTAATTGAGGATTTTGTTGCACTTAGGCAAAGAGCTATTGCAAAATTTAGAAGTGGAGGTGGTGGTGTTTGCTTAGATCAAAGAGAAGGGCTAGACAATGTCAAATTTGAAAGTATCGCTATCTTGTGATGAGAAGTATTACACCACGAAGAATCATGACCAAGAGACATCGAGAAATACTTGGGTGAAGTTAAGTTTACTTCACATCAACTCCCTATTTCTTACTCTAACAATGACATCGCAACTTTACAAAGGTATAATGGGATGTACAAAATAAGGGGTATATTGTTGGGGTTAAAGGTGCCTCCGCCTAGCCGCCCATGTATTACTACACTAACAGTCACCGCCACTGCACACTGCAGGTGGCGGGTGCCCGTTACCATTACTTTATTCTTTATTCTTTTAGTGATAGTTTGAATAAAGGAAGGCCCGGTCACACATTGTGATTGTTCGAGTTCCCATTTCTTGTCTCTCTCTTTCTTGCTCTTGCTCTCCCGCCATAGCTCTCGAGTGGTGCAAGCTTCGATCCTTCTCTCCTTTCAAGTGGTATCAGATCATGGCTTCCGACTCTTGAGCTTGGCTCGTGGCATTCTCAGCTTCCCATCGACTCCCCACTTGCATTGGGTCTCCTTCCTGGCAGCCATAGCTCATTCTCTTGAGCTCCCGTCACTCCCCGGCTTCCTGAGCTTCTTCCTGGTCTATTGAGGCACCATCAGGGCATTGACATTGAGGTATTGCTTCATTATTTCAGAGTTTTACTTCAGTCCATAGGTCTAGGTAAACAGGGTTTTCACAGGTTGTGGGCAGCCATAGCTCACACCTCTTGGAGCTTCCTTCACCTAGATCTTGCTTCCAGCCTATCAAGGCTTGGTGTAGGCCTTCTTTGGCCCCCATTTGTGCCCCTTTAGGCCCCATTTTTGACATGTGGGATAGTAGACCCCCGTAGCCAGCTCACTTTTTTTTGCACATGTTTCAAAATCTGGCCCAAAAATCACTCTTTTAGTCATATCTCGGGCATTCGGAATCCGATTCAGGCAAGGTAAGAGTCTAACTTGGGGTTTTGGCATGCTCTGGATGTGATGGTGATGTCGGATTTGCCAAATTTTGATGATAGAATATTCTATATTTCAGGTCTGAGACAGCATGTATTTGTATGCCTATGGCTTATGTGATGCTTCTACTGATGTCTATTGATACCGGATCACTTGTGGATGTTATGCCTCTTATGTGAGACTCATTTGGAGCTGATTTAGCTCAGACATTGACTGTTTTGAACAATCCCAGATCTGTCCAAAACAGGGCAGCCACCTGTTACTTCAATTTTATGCTTACAGGTCTTGGCATTTGATGCCCGATTATGCTCGGTTGGTACCTATACATACGGGAATGTATGCCTATGGTTTGCCTATGGATTTGAGCTTGGATTGAGCACTGATTTGCTCAGTTTACAGAGGTTATATGCTGCTGGAAACTTCATGGCTGAAGCTATTTATGCTACAGTTGGATTATGCCTATTGGTCACGGGGTGCTCCCGGCTACTCGGTATGATGTCATGATGTATTTAGACTATGCCACATGTCTTGTTTATGCTCCGGAATGCTTTTGAGCTAAGATTAGAGCTCGATTTGGGTTTGACTGTCACTTCTTTGCAGCTGGCATTTCATCTATGATACATGGTTTATGCCTAGGCTACCCAATACAGGTTATGATGTCTTGGTGAATGCTTTATGCTTTGGCTGTGGATGGCAGTTGTTTGAGCTCGTCTCGATATTCATTTGAGTATTCCCTTGAGCAGTTGGACATTGACTTGGATTTTTCCGTTACGACTTGGCTTTTTCCATTACGACCTTGGATGCTATTGAGGCATTGTCTTGGTTATCTATCTTTGGTACTTTGACTTGGTTTGCTTGAGCTGTTGAGCTCGTTCATCTGCCTTTTGAGCCAGTGAGAGCATCTTGTATGCTTGACTGACATTGAGCAAGAGGTTTATGCTATTTGAGCATTTTGCAGATACTTGAGACTTTGGGATCTCTTACACTTACATGTTGCATGGTTCATGCACTGATATCTTGGAATTGCTTTTGACCTGAGCTTGGGCTTTGCACTCTAGTGAGCATACACCTACTGGTGTCAGGTCTTGCCAGTGGTATGTATACTTTGCCCTACTGTCCAGGGGATATGCCTACTCACTGATGGATACTTTGGTGACATGTTTGGGTGTTTGCTCAGGACCTTGATGACTATTTGGTGTTGATTTATGCCCGTTTATGGGTGGTCATGTCTTGGTTGACATTTCTTGACTTGGTGCAGTGATTTGGTCAGCAATTGCCTCTCACAATACCATGTTGTCATTTATTACAGCAAGCATATAGCTCCGACTGACATGGATTTTTCATGCTGAAATATTCTGAAATGATGTAATTTTACTAGTACTTGGTGGGCAGCAGCTTTGGTTACACTTTTCTTGCCATTTTCTCTCGATTTTGGTGATTTTTTTGGTCATTTTTTGCAGTAAACAGCAAGCGATTTTTGAACTGTCTACAGTCTTCTAGCCTGCATTATGGCGAATTGGTCCACTGATCATGCTATTTTCAACATCACTAAGCTTGATGGTACGAATTACTCTTATTGGAAGAGCTAGATTTGGTAGGTGTTGGTGCAGAAATCGCAGATCAAACTTTTGAGGTTGAGCAGGCATCCACTTGCAACTATGCCAGATGAGGAATGACTTGAGCTTGATGAGTTATGCAAGTCCACTATTGTATTATCTCTCACAGAACAGGTTCATTACAATGTATTTGAGGAAGAACAGAGTGTATGGCAGTTGTGGGATAAAATCAAGAATCTCTATGACAAGAAAAGTCCAGCGAGTCAGATGTATTGGCTGAAGCAGCTTATGGATCTACGCATGAAGGAGAATGTGACTATGTCTACTCACTTGAGCTAGTTCCATGCTATACTCAAGAACTTGACTTCGCAGGACATCACTTTTGCAGAGGATGTCACTCCTCTTTTCTTGCTTGGTACTCTTAATGAGTCATGGGATGTATTCCGCACTGCATTATGTACCTCTATTGCTACCTTGAAATTATCTGATGTTGAGAGTGCTCTTCTGCAGGAAGAGGTTAATCGTAGGAATTTGGATGCCTCTCGTGTGTCGCATTCTATGACAGTTAGAGGAAGGAATGATGGGTATAGAAAGCGTGGCAGTGGTAGTGGTTGTGGACGGGATGCTCAGAAATCTTGGTCCAAGTCTCGTGGAAAGTCACGTAGCAAATCTTGTGGCAAGAATGCAAATGTTACTTGTCACCATTGTGAGAAAAAGGGCCATATTAGGCCACAATGCCATGAACTGCACAATGAAAGGCACAAATATAAGGGGAAAGACAAAGTGCAGGATAAGTCTTCTGATCGCAGCATAGTGCCTACAAAGTCCAGTGTTAAAATTGAAGAGATCAATGTTATGCAGCCTAAGGATGTTGATGATGATGATTATATCCTTGCAGCTTCTTCTAGTGCTTCGCAGATGACAGAGATACACTCTATGTATGCACAATGTTGGCTCTTGGACTCAGGTGCGTCCTTTCATGTGACACCTTGTCGAGAGTGGTTTCATTCATACCGTATTGTTTCCGGTTCTGTGCACTTGGGTGATGACAGCTCTCTTGATATTGTGGGCATTGGTGATGTTAGGCTGCAGTTTCCTTTTGGCAATAGTTTTGTTATGCAGGATGTATGTCATGTACCTGCTTTGACATGCAGTCTCATGTCAGTTGGACAGCTTGATGACACAGATTATCATGTATCTTTTGGAGACTTTGCATGGAAGATCACTCGTGGCAGACTTGTGATTGCGAGAGGTGCCAAGGTTGGCGGCCTCTATCCCTTGATTGTATCCGCTTCTTTCCTTGATCATGTTTTGTCTGTGGGTTCTATCCCACATGTATCTTTTTGGCATGCTCGTTTGGGCCATATGTCTTTGAAGGGAATGAAAATGCTTTCTGGATTGCAGTACTTACCGCCCCTTGATTAAGCATGTTTTGATTCATGTAAGCATTGTCTTTATGGCAGGCAGACTAGGTCTATGCATAAGAAGTCTGGTAGGCCACGCATGAGTGAGCCCTTGGCATTGGTACATTCGGATGTTTGTGAGCCCATGCCTTGCCAGTCTATGGGTGGTGCTAAGTATTTTGTTACTTTCATAGATGATTTTTCATGAAAAGTTTGGGCTTATCCCAATAAGCTGAAATCTGATGTCTTGGATGTGTTTCAGAGATGGCTTGCATTGGTTGAGAACTAGTATGGGTATAGGCTAAAATGCCTAAGGACAGATAATGGGGGTGAGTATGTCTCACGTGCTTTTGAGCAGTTATGTGATGAGAGGGGTATTAAGCATCGGTTGACCGCCCCCTACACCCCCCCCGAATGGTTTGGCTGAGTAGATGAATCGAACCATCAAGGAGCGTGTATGCAGTATGCTTAGCTATGCAGGCCTACCACAGAGCTTTTGGGCTGAGGCAGGTAGTACATATGTGCATGTCATAAATAGATCACCTTCTAGTGCATACGTCCACATGATAGATTTCAGCCCTCAATGTATTGTGTCTTGGTTACAGATGCAGGAGAGCCTTTCACTTATGATAAGGCTATGAGCAGGGGTGATAGTCACTCCTGGGAGAGGGCTATGCAGTCTAAGATAGACTCCTTGCATAAGAATGAGACTTGGGATTTAGTTTCCTTGCCTAAGGGCAATAAGGGTTTGCCATGCAAGTGGGTGTACAAGCTAAAAAGTATCCCTCGACACCCCAAGTCGGCATACAAGACTAGACTGGTAGCAAAGGGTTTTAAGCAGGAGCATGGTGTGGACTTTGATGAGGTCTTTTCTCCTGTGGTTAAGATGACCACCTTACGCTTAGTCTTGGCTTTGGTTGCTCAGCTTGACTTGGATTTATGCCAGATGGATGTCAAGATGACTTTCTTACATGGGGGCTTGCATGATGAGATTTATATGAAGTAGCCTAAGGGCTTTGCAGAACCTGGTAGGGAGCACTTAGTGTGCAAATTGAAGAAAAGTATTTATGGCTTGAAGCAGGCACCTAGGGAGTGGTATCATAAGTTTGATGCCTTTATGTAGTCACAGGGCTACAACAGGAGTGCTATGGATCCATGTCTTTACACGAAGAAAGCCCATGATGGTTCTTTATTGATTTTAGTACTCTATGTGGATGATATGCTGATAGCAATGAAAGCTCATGATGAGCTAGATGCTCTTAAGGCTCAGCTCAAGAAGAGCTTTGAGATGAAAGATCTGGGACAAGCCTCTCACATACTTGGTATGTGCATTAGATGCCACAAGCATCAGGGACTCCTCTACTTGTCACAGAGGGAGTACATTCATAAAGTCCTTGAGCGCTTCCGCATGCAAGACATAAAGCCTATTGGCTGTCCATTGCCTTCTTATGTGAAGGTATCACAGGCTGATTGTCCGCAGACAGATGAGCAGAGGGCCGAGATGGCCAAGCTTCCCTATGCATCCACAGTGGGCAGTCTTATGTATGCCATGATCGCTAGTCGTCCAGATATTGGCTTTGCAGTTGGTGTTGTGGCATGCTATATGGCTACACCTAGCAAGAAACATTGGGATGCCATGAAGGGTATCATGAGGTACCTGAAGGGCACTGTAGATATGTGCATATGCTATGGCAGCCAGGATGCATGAGTCGTGGGATACATTGACTTTGATTATATAGGACATGTAGATAGTAGGAAGTCCACTTCCAGCTATGTATTCACCTATGTTGGAGGTGCTGTTTCTTGGATGTCCAGGGTGCAAAAATGCACGGCCCTTTCTACTACAGAGGCCAAGTATGTTGCAACCACTGAGGCTTGCAAGGAGGCCATTTGGTTGGGTCATTTGGTTGCTAACCTTGGTATTGATGCTATCCCTACACTGCATTCGGATTCTATGAGTGTTATTTAGTTAGCCAAGAATCCGGTCTTCCATGCGAAGATGAAACACATTGAGGTGAGGTATCACTTCATACGTGGGGTCGTTGAGGACAAGTCTGTTGATCTTGTCAAGATCTCGACTGACCAGAATCCTGCAGATCTGCTCACGAAAAGCCTCTCTACAGAGCGCTTTGCCTTCCTTAGGAGGTTGATGGGCCTGGGATGAGAAGACGTCTTTCCTCATCCTGTTGTACATGTGTACATGTTGTATAGTCTTTCTTCTTTTTTCTTTTCAGTCCTCATTAGGGAAGATTTGCCTTTAAGTGGGAGGTTGTTGGGGGTAAAGGCGCCTCCGCCTAGCCACCAGTGTATTACTACACTAACAGTCACCGCCACTGCACACTGCAGGTGGCGAGCGCTCATCACTGTCACTTTAATATTTTTTCTTTTAGTGATAGTTTGAATAAAGGAAGGCCTGGTCACACATTGTGACTGTTGGAATTCCCATTTCTTGTCTCTCTCTTTCTTGCTCTTGGTCTCCCGCCATAGCTCTTGAGTGCAAGCTTCGATCCTTCCCTCCTTTCATATAATTTCTTGTGTAAACTTTGAATTTATATTCCATATGAATGCTAATGATAGGGAAAGAGGGGACTCAATCCTCTCCACAATAGCTCCCATAAATCAGTTATGTATAAAAAACTTTCTCTTATTTTCAATGGATCCTACTAATTCTAGGACACATATACGTGGTTATCCAATTGAGACTCACTGTGGACCCATGTATGCTATTAGCAATGTGCATCTATTTCAATGGTTCATATTGTATGATAAATTTCAAAGAGAAGCTAATAATGTAAACTAGCATTGAGAATTTAGGAGTCCTAGAGGGGATGTTTAAGACTTTGGGAATGAATTCCACTCCCTTGCTTTGAATATTATCCTTTGTTGATTATGTGCATGTCAAACCCATCAAGGTTTGGATGATTACTAATTTTCTAGCAATTTCATGGGTTGGAAAGCTGAATTATGATAGCCTATTGTGTATCAAGATGCATGGTAGTATTGTAGTTCTTGTGGTTTATTCCGATGATTATGCCAACTTAGTGCAAGTGGCAATGTTCCACCTCAACCTATCATACCTTTTGATCCTTTTTAACGATGAGGTTTGGAATCCATTAGTTTAAGTCATTGGTGTAGCACAAATCCATAGCTTTTATGGGCACCATGCAATTGAGCGAGCAAAAGTTGTAACCATCCTTCAAGTTTTAGAAGTATAAAGTGATTCCCACACCCATGTTCAAGCTAGTGGCTACTATGGTTCTGCATCATAAGTTTTGGGATAAGACCTTGGAAGATAAAAATGCTCATGTTACTTTATTTGAAAATGAATTTACCAATTATTAATAATCCACCACCTACTCCTTTTGCAACTATGGAATCTTAGGTAATTCTAGACAATTTGCACAACGATAATGCTCCTTGGGTGTACTAGTGGAACAATAATCATTGGACCACTTGTGATGCTACTAAAGAGAAATTATTATCCTAATATTGGTTAAAAAAATATAGATTGCCCTACCATGGATTAGCTTCATAACATTGAACGAAAGGATCTTATTATGGTGTGGTAAAGTGCCAATAGCAAACAAATCAATTGGTAGCACCTAACTAAGCTAACCCAAAAACCATTTATTCTTACTTTTTGTGAATCGCTTGAATATGGATCTTTAAACTACCATAGCCACTCTCAATCTAGTGATTACTACTTTGGATCACATGGTTAAGATGGTCAAAGCTGAGTGAGAGTTAGTCATATGACCTAAATCCAAAAGTCTAAGTCAAGATCTACATCTTCATCTAAATCTAGCAAGTCAATGAAAGGAAATAAGTATAAGGTAAGATCTTCCTTGTGAGGTAGATTCAAATTCAAGCGATTTGATTCCTCATTAGATGATATAGGCAATGAAGAAGATGTCACAAAAAGGGAATGAAAGTCACGTGAGAAGGATAAAGGCAAGAAGAAGTCAAGAAGTTTCGAGATGGGCATTAGTGGGCAAGAGACTAAGGCCTCAAAAGTTTTCCTTGTGTCAAAACACTACATTGAACAATAGAGAATTGTCTTTATAATAGTGGATGATGTTGTCAAAATCCTATGAAAATGTTCAACAATAACTAGGTGCCCCATTGAAGTAAGATCCAATGGTGACTTATGCTCAAGCAATGGTTTCTAGCAACAAATCATATTTAGAGGTCATGGTTTTACTAGAGGATTTTGATGGAGGTTATGGTAACAAATGAAAGCCACTCTAGATAGGGCTTGCTCTATTGTGAAGCTCCAAGTCATTTGTTAATCCCTTTTAAGTTGAAAGTAACGGTTGAAAGAAAAAACACAATAAAATTTAAAAATTTCAAGTGGAAGCAAGTGTAGGAGAAAGAGTTTGAATGGGAACAAATAAGGAAAATAGTTGAAGTTGTATGAGGCTCCCTCCTATGCTAGTTGTAAAATTAGTGAGTTCACAATGATATATAGAATAATTTGTGCCTCATAGGCTTAGAAAGAATACAAGGCATATATTGAAAAAGGGCCAGTGTTGGATCCAAGGGTGGGTGGATGCCCAAAAAAAAAAGGCCATGTATATAAGCCAAAAAATAAGAGGATAAGTGAAAATAGAGAAGAGAGGAGAGAGATGCGCTCAAGAGCTCATACACACACAAAAGCAATGGAGACTTGAGAACACAGAGAGATAGGGTTGAAATCTTTTTCTTTTTCGTTCTTCTTCTTCCACACAAAAGAACAAAGTTTTCAACATGATAAAATACTAACATGAAAGTACCACAACATATGTACACATGGTCACTAAGTGTGAACTTGCTAAGGAAAGAAGAGGCGTCACCAATGAATGTGCCATAACCAAGGATGGACTACGTGAGTGTAGTCCAGCTGTAGAATTATTGTCATATCCTCATGTCAATTGCCTAATATGGCTATGAATAATATTGTGCCACATCACCAAGGCACGTAGTGGATGCCAACTCATGTAGAGCTCAACTTATCAACACCCCCCCCCCCCTCTTGAGCTCAACATGAGTTTGTGAACTCCAAGCATAGTCTTGAAGCATCGAAGCTTCTCAACTCCCAAGGCCCTGGTAAAAATATTAGCAGCTTGATCCTCCCTGCTGACATAAACCAAGTTAAAACCACTCTCCATGAGAAGTCGTGTTTAGAGGCAGTTGAATCTACATACCATACATCATTCTTTGATGAACCATTAGTAGTCATAGTATTCATAAATGTTGCATAACAAACAACTATTTTCTTCTATCATCATTGTTTCTGCTACTACTAGATGCATAGTTACCTTGTTGTTTTTTCCATTTCTAATTTTAGCCTTCTTTTTGAAGAAATCTTTAGAAATATGGCCTTTTTTACCACAATGCCAACATTCTTTGTTATAACCAAAATTATGTAGCCTATTAGAATCTGCAACTTATCCTCTTTGACTCCCCCTTCCTCGGGACTGTCCTCCTATATTTTGTTGTGCATCATAACCTTGACCATAACCACCACCTTGGCCTTTGCCACGATCTCTACCTTTGCTAGTAGAGTAAAACACCTATTCAGACTTGTTCTTGCTTTAAGAAGAAGAGGAATCCAAGCCAAGGTTTTTCTCCTCACGTATTAGCATAGAAATTGTTGAGATATTTGCAATCACACCTACCATAGCCTCTTTGTATGAGGCAATTTAGGTTGAAGACATGTGGACTATAGTAATCCCATATGCATAGAGAGGAAGACTGGCACCTACCCATCTTTGTATAACATTGTACTTGGATGTCACTTTTATATATGGAATGAATACAATGTCATGATGCTTTGTACTTTCAAATAAGTGTCTTGTCTTTGTCAGTCCAACACAAGATTGTGTTTATGAGTCTGAGCTGCTATCTTGGAACCTAATTCACTTGTGTAATAGATAAGTCTAGTGTTTTTGTCATCATGAGTTCATTCTTCTTCTTCCATCCACCATAGCTCATTGCCATGTCCTAGATCTCGTGTTTCTTAACATGGTATCAGAGCCATGGTGAGCATGGCAACTTAGCTCAAATTAGCTCCCTTCTCTACCCTCCACCATGGTAGCCATAGCCAGCAAGACATATCTCACTTAGAGCTTCTAGATCCATGCCATCTAGATTGCAACTAGCTTTGTTGTTCAGTTAGTCATTGACAGTGAAGTCTCTCCATTTCTGGTCACCTACATCTGCAACAAACTCTTTCTTGTATACTTACCTATCATTGAAGTAGGCCGAATCTTGTAGCCACTGGTTGCTTAGCTGTGCACCAACATTACGCAAATCTCATAATGCCAGTCAGTACAACGGAAGGTGCAAGATTGAAAATTGACGACCTTTTGGAGGATGGGATTGTAAAAGAGCAAGCTGTTGAAACAAGGAAGTGTGAAGTGGCCCAATTGCGAATGCCTGCTATCGCACCAGTAGCTCAGGTCCACTCG
Organism: Lygodium microphyllum; assembly: GCF_053477565.2. Taxonomy (NCBI): domain Eukaryota; kingdom Viridiplantae; phylum Streptophyta; class Polypodiopsida; order Schizaeales; family Lygodiaceae; genus Lygodium; species Lygodium microphyllum. The sequence continues at coordinate 30,289,837 of NC_141138.1, read as the reverse complement.
CACCACCAACGGACAACCCTGCTCTACGTTGTTATCCATGGCATCGTCTATCATGGAGCAAAAGAAGGCCCTCCACACGTGCATCAAAAAAGAGTTTTGTCTTCACCATTCGTCCCTCAGAACAGAAGATGTTCTCGTCCAAAAGCACATTTTAGATGCTCCATGGTACAAAAAAAGTCGAGTTATTTGTGCTTATATAAGCACACCAACTTTGAGAGAAGTAGATACTACATTAGTTGCTTCTGATATATTGCAGACAATGCATTCTAAAAGAAATGTAGCTGCCCATACTAAAGTGCAATTAATGATTTCATTTGAAGATTTTGAAGACATTCAAGCTACCTCAGTAATCATGCAAACCTTAAAGATAATGATATCTTTGCTTGAGGGGGACATGTACATGAAGGCTTATGCATATGCAAGAAAAGTCAATGAAGAAGCAGATCAGGAGGACCAAAAGATTAAAGAGAAAAAGAAGAAGCAAAAAAATCATGAAGACTTTGAAGCGGCAAGCAAAGTGAAGAACAAGTACATGATCAAAAAGAGCAAGCTGGACTACATCGAGACCTGCAATGAATTGAATATCTATATCAAAAGAAATGCTGAAAATTGCAAGGGCCTGATGGTCCTTGGCCCAATTTTTACTAGACCTTTTTAGCCTTGTAATGCCTAGCCCTAATGCTTCTGACATAAGCTTTTAAACTCCTAATGTAGCTTTGTGCTACAGCCTTTGTACACTTTGTGAGGCCCTTGTTACAGCCTCTGGATGACCTCCATGTTTGTTGTACCCACACTTAGCCTTTTCTGCGACAACCTCTCGTGTTTTTTGCCATGTCTATGGTGTACCCACACTTTGCAGGTGTTGCTTTCAGTAAAGCCTCTACACGCTTTGTACTTCTGGTTGTGATTGAGGAGGGGTGTTGAGATATTTGCAATCACACCTATTGTAGCCTCTTTGCATGAGACAATTTAGGCTGAAGACATGTAGGCTGTAGTAATCCCATATGCATAGAGAGGAAGACTGGCACCTACCCATCTCTATATAACATTGTACTTGAATGTCACTTTTATATATGGAATGAATACAATGTCATCATGCTTTTTACTTTCAATTAAGTGTCTTGTCTTTGTTAGTCCTACACAAGATTGTGTTTATGAGTCCAAGTTGCCATCTTGGAACCTAATTCACTTGTGTAACAATTAACTCCAGTGTCTCTGTCATCATGAGTTCATTCTTCTTCCTCCATCTACCATAGCTCATTGACATGTCCTAGATCCCGTGTTTCTTAATAGAAATCAAGTCTACAAAATCAGAGATATCATCCCTCATATTCATAGATGACATGAAACTCTTGTCTTCATCTCCAAGTCCATATAAGCATGCACACACAACATCACCATAAACTACCACACTAATAGTTCCAAGAGCTTTCACAATGCTCTTGATCTTCAAGGCATAATCATTAATGGACTTGAGTCAACTCTAACTTGAGTTGTAGCTTTCTGTCCTTTGTATTTACTTTGAACATCCTTGCCAAATTCTTCCACACAATAGCATGGATTTCAAATTCCTAAAAATAGCCCATCATGCTATATGTGACACTTACAGATAGCCAATACACGACTTTACTCTGTGTTTGCTCCCAATCTTTCTTAGACTTTAATTGTTGTGCAGTAGCATTTCATGTAGAAACTTCAAGTGCTACTACCATGTCTCCTTCAATGTAATTCTAAATACCTTTGCCCTTCAAAAATTTTATCATCCTGAACTTCCATGCATGATAATTGTTCTTTTCAAGCTTCTTTGTTGACAAATTGGTTGAAGTTATAAGACAATTTAACAAAATAGAAAACCTAGCAATCTACAAGGAAGCTAATACCAAGTATACCACAACTAAACACACAGTCTTTTTTACTGACTGCATAGTAATAACTGCAATCTACAATCTATATGCAAATGCCTTTTGTGTTTGCCATCCAGCAAACTTCTGAAACCTTATAGATTTGAAATCTCTAATCTATGCATCCATAAATGACGGACACAATCGAACTATATTATACCTAAAAACTATTACCGAGACCACTTATAGGTCCAGAATAGAGGCCAAAATGACCTCAGATATAGTATATATACAATTCTTCCTGCTCACCAAGTTTCACTGCAATCAGAGATTGCAACCTTGCTAGTCTCAAGAGCCTCATGCAGCTATAATCTAAGGCAAATTGAGCAAGGTGGAAGAGCTTCTTACCTATTTCTTGCTTGCTTTCGTGCTCCAGTGCCTTCACCTAAATGTTTTATCAAGCTTCACACAACCATATGATAGCTTTGACACTATGAAAATAGACAAGAGGGGAGAGAGGTGAAGCACTTAAGAGCTCACACACACACACACACACACACACACACACACACACACACACACACACACACACACACACACACACACACACACACACACACACACACACACACACACACACAAGCAATGGAGAGTTGAGAACATAGAAAGATAGGGCTGAAATATTTTTCTTATTCTTTCATTTTCTTCCACACAAAAGAACTAAGTCTTCAACATGATAAAAGAATAATATGAAAGTACCATAATGTATGTACATGGAGTCACTAAGTGTGAACCCAAGGAAGAAAGATGTGGCACAATGAATGTGCCATAACCAAAAGAACTAAGTCTTTCATTTTCTTCCACACAAAAGAACTAAGTCTTCAACATGATAAAAGAATAATATGAAAGTACCATAATGTATGTACATGCAGCCACTGAGTGTGAACCCACAAAGGAAGTAAGATGTGGCACAATGAATGTGCCATAACCAAGGATGGACTACATGGGTGTAGTAATTGTAGAATCATTAGTGTATCCTCATGTTGGTTGCCTAACACGCCAATGAATAATATCATGCCACATCACCAAGGCATGTAGTGGATGCCAGCTCATGTAGAGCTCAACATCTCAACAATAAGCTCATTCTTGGAGTGTGCAAACTTGTAGCTCTCTTCTTGCTCTTATGTCTATAAGAGAGGGAGAGCATGAGTGAGAATGAGGGATTGGCTTGGAGAAGCTCTTGCTTCTCTTCTCTTCTTCTTCTTTTTTTCTCTCCTCTTCACATGATGAACATAATGGGTGAAGCATGGAGATGAAACTTTCTTGAGTACATTCATTAGATCATGGAGCTATTGGTGGATGTGTAGCCAAACTACAATGAATGGATTGGCTAGTAAGCTCACAACATTTTATTAGAGAGTGCACATTGGCTATGCGAGAGGGAGCCATAGCTTAGTTTCTTGACACACTTGAATCAATAAGAGGTCTGTAGGCCTGGTGGTCTTACTCTATGAGAGCGCCAACATTTTGGTCCCATTGTTGGGACCGATGGATTTTTCATCTATTGTATTGGATTTTTCACTTTCTACCAACCAACAAAGAATTAGAAGCATGGGTCTTCCACAAGCAGGGGGACTTGAAGGAGTTTGTGAGTTGCCCAAAAGTAGATTGCTTTTTTTTTTGGTGCTTTTTCCTAAAGCTTGTGTTGGATTTATGAGTTGCTTTCCACATTTCTGTTGGGTTTTAGCATTTCACTTTTTGTAAAAACCATTGGGTGATATAATTGCTATAAAAATGGAGTCAGAAGAGGACTTGCTTCACGTTATCACAAGCAATGCAACATCATCACCTATAAGCTTCCAGGTATACTCTCTCCACACTTTATCATGTATGAATTCCATGCATTTGAGACATGGACGCTCTTGTTTGCTACTCTTGCACTCCCCCTTATAGTGCTGGAGGGAAAGTTTGCATCTTCTAGACCTTGTTTTCTTGGCAAGTTCAAGAGCATGTGCCTTTGCAATATGGCTTCCCATTCGTGTTAGGGGCTGTTCAAGTTCAAATTGACTAAGGCATTTAGCATGCAAGAATTGAGCTTTCCAAATGATCGCAAGACATAATTGCCAAGGCATTATACCTTTGATAGGGATGCTATCTCCAAATCTGAGTTTAATTGATGCATTGAGCCTTGTGTTGTGCCATCTGAGCTAAATGATTGACCCGAAAGCTAAGGCATTAAGGCTGGTTACACACCGCCACCATTGCCTGCCCAATCTATGCCTAGTTGGTGGCCATAGGAAAAGTCAATTTGTCCGCCACCTACTTATACACTGGGCAGTGGACACTTTTCCTAGCCAATAAGTGTCCATCTGTCATCTGTCCCCACAAGCGTTTACATATCGGCCACCACCTATATATTGGACACTTCTCGAATTATTATCCCCTAATTAGATGTGAATGAAGGGATGCTATGGATGTTGATCATTATTGACATAATACTTAATATTTGAATACCTGATTAAACACAATCATTGATGCTAGATAATACAAGCTTATGTTATTGAACATGGAAAAAGAGATACAATTCATAAAACTAACACATATTACTGACATAATAATCCATGCTAATCATCATTGGCACAATAATTATTATTGAAAATCACGATTAACACAATCATTGACTATAGGTATCACAAATTGATGTTACAAGACAAAAAAAAAGCAACTAATAAAACTAACACAAATTAGTATTAAAAAAGAGAGTATGTGAGTTGAACCCCTTCACCATGTTGTTGAGGTATGGCTCTACCCCTGGCTCTGTGTGGAAAGGTGGAAAGAGGGAAAATTTATTAGCACACCACCCCTCTTTCCACCTTTCCACCTGCAATGTAGATGCTATAGAAGTTTACTCACTATTTTCTTCGTCGTCGATCTCCTCCACAAAGTTAGAATCACCAAATACTATTCTCACATTTTTATTCTCCCTCTCTTGAAGCATGGTTTGAGAAATGTTGTCTCTTCAAGTTGCTTCCCTAGGTTGACTTGAACCTAGTATTGGCTCCACTGATTGATCTCTTTAAATTGCTTGCATAGTACCTAGTTTGTTAGTGTAGCAACCTTTGCTAATCCATTTCTCAAAGTATTTTGCTGGTCCATGTGTAATATATCAAATAAAATAAAAGTAAAAATTTTTCCCCCCTCCTCTCCTAGCCGACGTCGTGCTGGAGGGGAAGGAGGACACGGAATGCAGCATGCTGGCACCCATGTAGGTGTTGGGGCCATGTGTGTTGCCGAGTAAGAGTGAGAGGATTTCCCCCTCCCCTCCTATTTAAACCCAGGATGACGTTGCCAGCAAGAAGGTGGGGGGGAGAGTAGGTCCTGAGAGAAGAGGAAGAAGCCATCACTTTACTCGTGTTGCTGCCGAGCTGTAGGAGGAAGGTGATTCGAACGCCACCAGGCAGACGAGGTGGAGCTGAGGTGGAGGGACGACGCTGCCAAACGAACGAAGTGAACCTGCCGCCTGACTTCGCCAGTCCTCTAAGCACGCCGCAGTTGAATTCTTCCTATCTCTTACCCCCACGTGCCTCCTGACCACAGAAGCTTTAAGAAGCTTCTTGAAGTTTCTAAGGGGGGGCTCTTCTAAGCCCCCTTCCCATGGAGCCTTAAGCCTTCCCATTGGAACCCAATTTCCTCCCTCATGCCCCCTTTTTTTTTACACACCCTTTTACCCCCGGGTGTTAAAAATTTCCCCCTCTCACCCCCGTGTTTGACCACTAAACCCCCATCCCGTGCTTAAGCCACCTTAGCCCCACTCCCCATGGCCTCAAAAACCACTAAACCCCCCTCCATGCTTTATAAGCCTTAAGCCCTTTCTCCCTTAAGCCCCTTCCTGTGGAGCCATTAAACCCCTGCTCGTGGAACCCTTAAGCCTTCCTGTAGAACCCTTAAGCCTTCCCATGGAGCCCCCATAAAACCCCTTTCCATGGATGGAATCCCCAAAAAGAACCAAGGCTTGAAAAGTCTTATCCACCCTAACCCCCATGTTTAACCTATAAACCCTCTTCTTGTGCTTTTTGAAACCCCCTTTCACCCTTTACCTTTTCCCTTGGTTTGGAACTTACCCCCGTGTCTAGAAATCCCTTCAAGATTCCCCTTTTTTATACCCCTTCAAGGCCCTTCATATGTTTGTGAAACCACACTCACACACACCCTCTTGGCCTTTTTAGGCTTTGTAAACTTTTCCCTCCCGAAGAAGCTAAGACCTTAAAGGTCTTATTAACCCTTCTCGTGGTTAATCCCTTAACAATTCCTCGCCTCGATAAAGAGAAGAAGAGTATTGAAGTGATGGTGGAATTCCGAAAAGAAGCGTAAAGCTACTTCCACATCGAAGGACTACAGCTGCGATGCCACCTAAGAAAGTCCAAGGAGTAGCTACGGGAGGGTCATCTCCCGGTATCCATGTGGATATCTCACCCCAAACCCAGGTTTTTCCTTCTTAAATTTTTATCGGTTTTAATTTAATCGTACAAGATGAATTGTTAGGGATAAGATATATTTTGTCCTAGTTATTTACGACGAAGGAATTTAGTTTAATTAAACATGCAAAATAAATAAAGTATAAACATAGTTTTCCTTCAAAAAGTATTATGCATTGAAACTAATTATGAGCAAGAATATTTACCCACTAAAGTAGTATACTTTGGTTAAGTCTAGAAGGTATAATTCTGCATCTTGCACCATTATCCCCAATTCTTTTTACAACAAATCATCATAGAAGGTGCAATTCATGAAATGTTTCTTACGATGCTTAAACTCTAGGACGTTATCATTGCTAACTACATAACTTAGCAAGAGAAAGATTGCTTATTTGGCATGAGTTTTGTTTGCAAGGAAAAAAGAAGATTAATTGAATTTACCAAACCTCAAATTGATAAAGTTTAGGATTGAAAAATCAATTGACACATAGATAGCAAATCGTGCAGAAGTGATCTTGATATTACTTTCTAAAAGTTAACCAAATTAATATGAACTTAGAAATACCTATGCTGCGAAATATTCATTGGGAATGAATTAAAATCCAAGAAATGTTTATACCTTAAATACTTGCCCACATTCTTGGATTGTAGAATCAAAAAATTGAAAATGTAAAAGAACTAGGGTTTGTCCCTGAGTTTCTTAAAAGAAAATAATAAAGTTAGGAAACCTTAGGTCTGACAAACGTCAGCTTAAAGAAACTGAAACGGATTATTTCGTGACTCCATTATCGCATAGTACGATGTAGGACTTGCGCGGCAAGAACAAAGACATATGGTCTTGTGATTGATTCCCAAGAAGAAAGGTTAAATATCCTCAACAAGGATGGTGGATCCTTACGCAAGTTATCTTGCAAAAAGGATGTATCCTTTGATCTCCTTCTAAGTAAGGAAGGTTAAAAAAACCGAAAACTAAAGTATCCAATGAACTTTAGGATTGACCAAGTTGGGTTAACAGGGTACGCCCTAACCCAGAATATAAATGATCTTGCCAAGTTGCAAGGCACCTTGGATCGAGTGCTAGATGCATTCAAAAGGAAAGATTCCTTCCTTAGCAGTTTGCCAACAACAAGATCGATTGATGGAAATGTTTGTGCTTGCTAGAGATTTTAGAGCACTGTTGATTTATGAATTACAAATTAAATGAATATCTATACTTCAAGTTGAAGGCCTGAAGGGAGAGGCAGCTTCAGTTACCCCCGAGTGCCTACCTGACCCTAACCAAGGGGGTTGTTGATTGCGCTGGGAACGTGGACCAAACCCCCCGCGAGAGGTCTCTCCATTGAGGACTACTTGGAGCAGGAGGACGCTTGGGTGCCAGGGGGGCTCTGGCCGTAAATCCCTCGCCTTCCAAGTGCTGCACAAGAGGCTAACGTGACTCGAGATTGGATCTCGAGGCTGGCATACTAGTCTATGGGCGGAAACTTGGAATAGTGATCCCTGTGGATTGTTGGATAGTCTTCGGGCGGATTATGGACAAGCCTACGGGCAAAACTCCTTGTATTTCAAAGATAAATATGATGATATGTTAACAAAGAACTTGTCTGATATTATTTTTCTATGTCACGTGATAAGATTACGTGAAGGAACCAGTGCTTAATGGATTAATTAAAGAAGCTGATTGTTACATGTCCAATTAATGTGTTAGATAATTACATAACTAAAACAAACCGAGGAAAGTGCGGAGGATGGGCCATGGGTCCGTCCTACGGTTGGGTGGTCCCGGTTGCCCGGAAACTTTTCTCAAATCTCAAAGAACAGTGGGATGATTGTCAAAGGACACGAATACCGGAAGTGTTGACCTAGAGTTATGTCCTTCCCGATTTACGCTGTTTTAGGGGAACGGAATGGGACTATGCCTTATGGCAGAGAGGTTGAGCTTTGCATCCCTCTCGTTTCCCATTCTCCTTGAACCAAGTGTAGCATGAGTCCGCTTCGAACCTGGTGTTTTTACGTAAAGTAGTTCACTTGGGTCCAACGCTAGTTGCTGTTAGGAAAAGACCAATCAAGAAAGCCCTAATTCCGATCAATCCTTAGTGGGAACGGCCAGAATACTTCCACTACGTGGCAGACGCGAAAAGCCCTAGATTGCAAATCCCATAATAGTCCATGGGAGTGCCGGGTGGAGCTTTCTAGACATCCCTTTCGATGGACTGCTAAGACGTGTCCTAGATGATAATAGTGGACACGTTATAGTTGTACTCTTGACGCATACTACTCTAAATTCGTCTCACTTTTAAAGTATGAGCAACAGATGGACATGACACAATAGGTGTCCAAATTTTGTGCGGGTTTAAATCCACCAGTAAATACCCGTCTCAAATCTATGTGTCCATCAAATCTTCAAGATGCACTCATTCGAGCGGCACCTATAATTCAGGAGGTGCAAGCTAGACCAAGGGGTAACAAAACTTGGTCCTACAGTGACCTGAGCAGAGGAGCATTCAGACCTCAAATGAAGAGAGTTCAAGGTCATAATCAGGGACAAAGAAAGAAAGCAAGGACAAATAACGTCAACAACTTTGTTCCTACTCAAAGTAATGGCTGAAACCTGAGAGCGGAATTTTGGTGCTGGGAATTGCTTAAAAATAGCTAAAAATTATGAATATCAAGGGAAAAATATTCAACATCAAAGGCGGCGGCTCAATCTAGGACGATTTTAAGCACCAAAGTGCTGTAGAGGTTCCCGAGCGACACTTGTTGATTTTTCATAATTTTTCAGATAGTCTTGCGGGTTGACACAAGCTACTGGCCAATGTGGGATGCCAAGCCGGATGCCCAGGATTTTTTAGAACTCAATTCCGAGTCCAGACGAGGAAATGGCCAAGGAAACAGTCAAGATGCGAAGGGGTGGACCAAAGTTTGGCCAAAGTGGGCATGACCTTTGGGAGCCCAATTTTAAATGTCACATGAAAGGAAGGTGGAAAAAAGAAGCATGAAATCGTGGAGAAGAAGGTGCCATCAGGCGGCCGAAATTTGCGCCAAGATGTTGATGGGGCAATCTCCTGCTTGTGAACAACCATGCCAACAGACATTGGCCCTTGCTTCCCTTCTGAATGCTGACTCTATCGCCGCCCTTCGCCCATCGATTGGTGGCCTGAATGCTGAGATAGAAATCTAGTCTTTCTCTCTCCTCCCTCTCTCTCCTCTAAGGGGGAGTTCATGTGGGAAGAGAAAAGAAGAAGAAAGAATGGTGGAGGCTTGTCCGGCATCGATCGGATTGCTCCACGGGCTGGAAACGGTGACTTGTGATCGTCATGAGCATGAAGTGCTGCTGATTTTCAGATTTGTAGCCATGGACACGAAACCCAAAACACGCAAATAGGCGGTAATTCAAAATTTTCAAAGGAAATTTGAGATTTTATGGCTTTTGATTGATAAAATGTTGTTCATGTGGGCTAACAATTATTTATGTTGCTATTTTTCATGAGTACTTGTTGATCATAATCAGAAAATCAGAAAAACATGCATCTTGTGGCTCAAAATAATACACTAAAACACGTAAAATATGGAAAATCAAGGGAAAATGATGTTTTGGGCATAAAAATGGAAGAATAAATAGGAACACCAACTAAATTTTCATTTTTGTTGCAAGAAGGAACTAAGGGCCACAGCCCATAACCTATTTTGAATTTTTAGTAATAAAATAATGCAAAAAATAAGGGAAAATACAAGGAAAATAGAGAAAAACCACTAAAAAATAGGGAAAAAATGTATTTTGGGTGCGGAAAATTAATGAAAATTAAGAACAATGTTTGGGAATGTTTGTGGGGACTGAAGCATGAGAATTTGCCTTAGTTCAGCCCCACCTTCTTGTTCCAGTGTGTTTTTCTCGCTTTTTACACATAAAATGATGGCAAAATGCCTTAAAAATCTATGCGACAATGCAACATTTGATCGATGGGAGGGCAGAGTAGTTAAAATGTGTCTAAATGTGGAGCAAAATGATGAAAAGATTGCTGGGTTTTGTTTTCATGCCATATAGGTCGGTGAATAATTATAGAATGAGAGCCTAGTAGCACGAGGGTTTCCTTGGTGCTAGGTTCGTGCAACGCCGCATAAGAACGGTAGTTGAAAACCATTAAAAGGATGTTTTCCACATGTGCACAATATTGATTTTATAATTGTTTGAGAACTTGGCATCCACAATATGCATAAATCATGGAAATATTTAAAGGTATCAGAAATCCTGGATGCACAACAATTGCTTTCATTAGGACCTTGACCCACGTTGAGTGAGAGGCAGGACACCCTAAGCCATAGGCTAGTCGTGGGGTCTAGGGGAAAGAGAAGTAAGAACAATGGTACATTCCTATATGCGATTAAATGGTACCTTGAGTGGATTTTGTGCGAAATGTTTATATGTTGAGCAACGCACCGAGGGACCAATCCCCAAGGTGTAGGAGAGTCACAGAGGGGTGGCGACATTCAGCCGTTGGAGGACCCCCTATGTCTGTGCTTCGTGCTATTAGGCAATGTGCTGGGACTCCCTCTGAGGAGTGTTAATTGGGTTAGAGTTGGACTACAAGACATCATACAAATGCAAGATGCTTAGGAAGATAATGTATGTGTCATCAGCGCTCCTGGCCGCGAGGCCGTGGGGTTGTTGAGCGCATGATAGAGGTCCGGCTAGTGCATGAGCCAGTGCCGGCCCATTTTAGGTCCCATTAGTGGTGCGTTTTGTCGGGAGCCGCTTAAAAGTGGCAGTCCTCGAATCCTGGTTGTCTAGGGACCAACCATCAGTTTATGCCAAAGGATATTGCGATTGATCTATTATTTATCGATAAGCATCGTCTAGGAGAAATCCAAAAGCAAGAGAGAGACGAAAGAGCTAGGCGACGTGCTGAAATTTTTAGGAGATATTCCCCTAAGCGTAGCGTTGCTGAACCCTTACAAGGGAGTGGATCTAGTGGTCTTGGGGCCACAAGCAGTAAGTTAGGAGAAGGTGGAAGCTCTAGTGCTCCCCTTTCTTCCATAAGCCAGTCTACATCAAGTGCGGGAGGTGCAACCCCACCGTCCCTTATTCCTAGTGCAAATCCAATCCTCGTCATGGTGCAGCCTATTGAAATTCTAGCAGGAACGACGGATTTGCCGGCTCTAGGTTACCCGCTACCCATTTTTAATGGGTTAGTTGAGGAAGATGCGGAACTCCACATTAGGGAGTTTCAAAAGCTGATGTTTAACTGTCGCATTCAAGAAGAAGGACATTTAATGATGTTCTTCAATATGACTCTCAAAGGAAGAGCCACTATATGGTATCATGGTTTAGAAGCTGGAACCATATTGAATATTAATTCATTTTATGGAGCTTTTCGAAGGGAGTTTGCCCCTGAAAGGGGTGGGCAATATTGGTTGCATGTACTCAACATGACCCGCCAAGAACCACACGAGGACATTCGTGCTTATGCGAAGAAAATAAAAGAGGTTTTTCGTAAGTTGGACACCTCTATTCCTATCCCCGCAGCTGCCCAATTGCAATATTTCCTACATGGTTTGGACTTTAATATCCAATTGCAGTTGAGTAGTGTCCCCTTGGGAGATATAGATATTGCCATTACACGAGCACAAGAGGTGGAATCCCGACTACAGGTAGCCTATGCTTCTCGAGGCAATTCGAATATGGGTTTAGTATTGGGAAACAATATGGTGATGGCCAATGGCAGTAGTGGCCAAGGGATAGCGATTGCTAACCCTAATGGGAGAGGGAATATGATGTAGAATGTCCCTTTATTACCAGCTCCCCCTAGCATGTCGATGCCTATGGGCAGTCAAATGGCTCCAATTGGTGGAGGCCAGGCGGTCAATTCTAATACCATGCGTGTGGCTCAACAACCAGTGCCTAATCGAATTGTTAGACCGATGGAACGACATGGTAATGACTAAGGCTATGAGTCGAGCGCTTCCAATGTTCTTGGCGAGGTTAAGGACATGATGAAGCATTATATTGACATGATTACGGAGCAGTATCGGCAAATAGCCATTGATGTCAACTTCCTTAAAAAACAACAAAATTTGATAGGAAGTAGATACCCAGATGAGGGTGCACCTTCGAGGTTTAGTTGCAAATGGTGTGGTGGGAAGCACTATCCAAGAAATTGCCCAAATGTTAAGTGCGACATCTGTGGAAAATTCGGCCATTTAGCAGCTACTTGCTGGAGTAAGATCAGTTCCCTCCAGCGAGGTAGTCGGCAACCTAGGCCTGTTAATCATCGTGTGCAAGGAAATGATTCCCAGCGAGAAGACGGGCCTAAACAAATACTTCAACGACCAAAGACTACAGTGGAGGAGCTACCCAGTGGTAATGGGGTTAGTTTGATTGAGGCTGTATGCGTTAATGATGCTGAAACCTCTAATTTGCGAGCTGTTCTTATAAGGGGTCAAAAGGGTAGAGAGGCCGATAAGGATAAGCCTATCGACGGAAACCCTAAACAAGGCGACAAAGGAACACAAGTTTTGGATCCTGCCATGGAAGGGGGACCTTTGAAGCCCGTGGAGAGTAAAGCCGATAAGGAACCACCAAAGAAGAAGGTGAAAGTTAAAAAAGAGGCAATAAAGCCGGTTCAGCAACCTAAAGAGCGGATCGTTTGGCGTGAAAAGCGAGCTCTATCAAACTATCATAAATTCAATTTGGTGAGCTCTCTTTGCGAAGTCAAGCCGGATGTGAATCTTTTACAGCTTATTAAGCTTTTCCCAGGAGTACGCAAGGAATTTAGAAAAATCCTATGTACCGGGTATATCGTAGAACCTTTGGGTATTGCACGAGTTGGTGATGACTGGTTCGAGCATGCTGAGAAGCATTGCCCAAGGGTTGCAGCCTATGTCGATGGGATATTAGTAGATTATGCCATTGTCGACACAAGATCATCTGTTAACATTATGAGTTCTGAACTGATGGAAAGGTCGGGTCTTGCGATCCAGAAAGATACCTCCACAATCCTCAGAATGGCAGATGATAGTTTGAGGCAGCCGGAAGGTTGCATTACAAAGGTCCATGTCACTGTTGCAAATGTAGAATGCCTGTTGGACTTTAGGGTGATTCGTTTTGCAGGTCGTCCAAGTTACCAAGTATTACTCGGACGACCTTGAATCTTGCAAGCGGATTGCCAAGTAGATATACCTGCCGGTCGACTAATATTCGGTAGAGGTGCCCAGCGTGTGGTGGTTGATGTTTATCGTGAGTCCCCGCAGAGTGAGAGAGCTCCTCTACCTTCTACAGAATTGGAGACATTAGAAGATTTATCGGCCAGTGAGACATCATCGAGTGATGAGTCCAAAGAGGGATCTACCACGTAAGACATCTATCAGATCACTTTGAACGAGCCGATAGAGGGCCAGGATCGTATAAGAGATGCAGATGTTATTGATCTAGACCTTGGTACGCCTGATGATTCGCGGCCAATCAAATTAGGTTCTATGCTCAGCACAGCAGAAAGGGAGGACTATGTGGCCTTGATTCAGGAATTCCGTGATATCTTTGCCTAGAGTTATGATGAGTTGAGAGGCATTCCTCCTGGTCTTGCTGTTCATACAATTCCGTTGAAAGAGGGCAGTCGTCCTGTACGACAGAAAGTAAGGCGTATGCCTGTCGAACTGAGGGACGGGCTGTTTGAAGAGTTACAGAAACTTCGAAAAGCAGGTTTGATTTTTCCTGTGCAACACACGGAATGGTGTTCGCCAGTTGTGATCATGAAGAAGAATAATAATCAAATCCGATTATGTGTAGACTTTAGAGAGTTGAATAAGCGAACAGTTAAGGACTACTACCCGTTGCCATTTATTGACCAAATTTTGGATCAATTAGCGGGTAGGGAAATATATTTATTTATGGATTGCTTTGCAGGATATAACCAGATGGCAATTGCAGAAGAGGACAAGTTGAAAACAACTTTTATTACTATATTTGGTACTTTTGCGTACCATGTGATGGCCTTTGGTTTATGCAATGCGCATGGTTCGTGGCAACGAATAGCAGATAAGACATTCGGTGACATATCCCCTGAAGAGTTGAAGGTGTTTATTGATGACTTAGGGGCCGCCACTATGAGAGGAAGGCAGTTGATCATTTTAAGAAAATGCTTTGAGCGCTGTAGACAATTTTGCATCGCCCTAAACCCACGGAAGTGTGTTTTTGGAGTACCTTATGGGCTATTGGTGGGTCATGTGGTCAGTTCGGTAGGAATTGCGACAGACCCCGAGAAGGTCAAAGTTATAGTTGCCATGGGTCCACCACGCACTCGAAGGAAGTTCGTAGCTTTCTGTCTTCGATTGGTTATTACCGTAGATTCATAAATGCCTTGGCAGAAAGAACGTTGCCGCTTACAAATTTATTGTCCTTTAGCTGTTTGTTTGTATGGGGTGACCCTTGTAAGGTAGCATTCGAGGATGTGAAACAAGAGCTAGCAAGAGCTTCCGTTTTAAAAGCACCTAAAAGAGATGAGGTATTCTATATATTCTCAGCAGCTACCATGTATAGTATCAGCTGCTGTTTAGCCCAAATTTGGGAAGAGAAGTGGTACCACCCAATTGCTTTTGCTAGCTAGAAGCTGGGGGTATCCGAAATCAATTATACCTACATGGAGAAGTTGTGTCTAGCGATGGTCTTTGGGACCAAGAAATTCAAGCATTATATTCTCTATGAGAAAGTCATGCTTTTTACGAAGGCGGAGGGACTTCGATTATTAATGAATAAGCTACAGCCGCCTGATCGTCTAGCGAAGTGGTTAATCACTTTGCAGGAATTTGATTATGAAATCAGGAGTAAGCCACCAAGGTTGCAAGGCATCGTGGAATGTCTTGTGGACTTTGGGGAGCCGAAAGAATCTGTGGCTGAAGGTAGTGACATGGAGTTGTTATTCAAAATAGATACGGCATCTATTCCCTCCTGGTATGCTGCAATAACACATTATTTATCAACGGGAGAGGCGGGATCCGAATTATCTAAAGCTGAGAGAAGGAAAATTAAGCAGCAAGCATTAAAGTTTGCCTTGATCCCATGTACATTATATCGGCAAGGGGTTGATGACATCTATCGCCGATGTGTGATGCCTGACGAGGTGCCATTCATTTTGGAAGAGTGCCATGATTCTGCTTGCGGCGGCCATTTTGCTGGACGGCTTACATCACAAAAGGCTTTAAGAGCAAGTTATTGGTGGCCTGCCATCTTCCAGGATGCGTTTGTGTATGTTAAGAGATGAGATATTTTTTAACGACATGATAGTTGAGAGAATAGGAAACGACCACTCACCCCTATTATGGCGATACTTCCATTTGAGAAGTGGGGAATAGACTTTGTGGGTCCTATTACTCCGTCGTCGACTACGCAAAAAAGGTACATCATTGTAGCAATTGACTACTTCACAAAGTGGTCAGAAGCACATGCAACAAGGAAAGATGATGCTAAAGAAACTGCTAGTTTCCTTTTAGAGCAGATAATATGTCATTTTGGTCCGCCGAAAGAATTAGTGTCGGACCGCGGAACCCATTTCCTGAATAAGGTGATCAAAAGCTTGACAGAGAATTGGCAAATCAAGCATAACAAGACAACCCCATATAACCCACAAGCCAATGGGCAAGTTGAAAGCACCAACAAGCAGCTTATGGGCATCTTGTCCAAAATTGTGTCGGAAAAGAAACGGGATTGGGATAAAAAGTTATACATGGCAGTATGGGCTTATAATACGACTTTCAAACGAGCCACTGGCCATACCCCGTTCAAGTTAGTATATGGGAAGGAGTGTGTCTTGCCTTTAGAGATTGAGCTGCCGACTATTCGGTTTACCATCAATCATTCTTTGAGTGATGAAGACGCACTTTTTGAGCGCTTGATGACACTGGCACATTTAGATGAGCTTAAGCTGCAGAGCTTATTGCACCAAGAAGTGGCGAAGCGCCAAATGAAGCAGTTACAAGACCTCAAAGCCAAGAAATACACCTTCAAGAAAGGACAGCTTGTTCTGTATTATGACGCACGATGTGAATTATTTCCAGGCAAGCTAGAGCCCAAATGGGATGGGCCCTATAGGATCGTTAGAATAGGAAATAATAAATCCACAGTCTTGTTAGCTGACCTTGAGGGGATAGAATTTAAAAATAAGGTTAATATTAATAAGATTAAACCTTATTATTTCTGATTGCACTAATACTATGACTGCCTTGCAGGTCTAGGAGAGATCGATCAAACATCTGCAAGGAAATCGTGATAGAGGTTGATGGGTCGTCTGATCCCTTATTTAGAACACCCATATTTAGAACAAAGGTATCATCACGGAAAGCTCATTTGGTAGAGCAAAGGATATAAGGTGATTGAGCACGAAGGCGGGACATTTATTTGGGAGATCAAGGTCTTTTGCCATCACTACCTACAAATTTTGTCGAGCATCCTTGTTGAATTCAATGATGATGGAGGGATGGAGCCTATAGTCCACTCGTTGAATATGCTGAATTTCGATTATAATAATTACGAGTAGAGTTTAGGATGGCGGGATATGTAAACCCTTTATGGACGTACACCTTGTACTTTGATGGGGCATCCAGGGGTGCATGCAAAAGAGGAAGTGTAGGAGTTGTCATCTGAGACCCCCGACGATGCATTGTCATGAAGTTAGCTACTTATCTCAGGGTGAATTTTACCAATAATATGGTAGAATACAAAGCCCTGATTATGGGTTTGAATATTGCAAAGAAGGGTGGTATCCGCTAGTTGTTGGTGAAAGGGAACTCTCAATTGGTTTTAAATCAACTCAATGGGACGTACATGGTACGAAACCCCATCCTTTGCATGTACCATCATACTGCCATAGCCCTGCTAGATGAATTTGATAGAGTGTATTTTCAGCTAATTCCACGAAATTGGAATCAGTTTGCCGATTCATTGGCTAATTTTGCATATGAAGAAGACCTCTTCTTTAATTATGGCCCTTGTCCCGATATATCTATTGATGGTGATACAGGACCTGGTCATTTGTGGGGTATGCTTTTTGAACATGCCCTCTTTGGCAGACTATGGTTGATCTGGGTGATGCAGAGGGTAGGCGAGACTCATCTGCCTTTATTATCTTGGACCCACAGATTGATTAGACGACATGTGATGCGAACACCTCTTGCGATATACACAGGAGGGATGGGTCATAATTTAATGTACCTAGTTTAGGGCTACGAGCCTCTGTTCCCCTGGGAATGGTATGCTTTGATGTCTATCATAGTTGTTTCCAGGAGGATGCTATGCGTAGTTATGTTTGATTTCATTAGGCCAAGAGGGCCGATTTAGTTTTGTAGTGAAGTATTTGATTTCATTAGGCCAAGAGGGCCATTTCCCTGTCTAGTGCGGGTGCGTTTAATCGGGTTTTTGTTTTAAGTGTTGTGCTGGACAGGTTTCGTGATTCGTGGAATTTGGTGAAGCCTAGAGAAGCCTTTGCTGCGATGGAAGCTTCTTGTGGCCAATCCAGGTGATACCTCTCCTTTACGAGTACCTTTCTTTCCTGTCATATGTGTATTTGTACTTGTCGAGGGGATATATTTTGTTGGGGACCGGCAACTAAGGCATGAAGTCCTAGGTTTAGGCTAAGTATGTTTGAGGGAGGTCTGAGTAGTCATTGCCTCCTATAAAGACATTGTCAAGCATCGAAAGACTTGTTTTAGAAGGAAGTCCTAGTGGCCCTGTTCTACTAGCCTGCTAGGCAGCCATTCTAGGAGTTCTTGTTAGTAGTGAGGCAGTTAGAGAAGCCTGCCAGAAGATAATAATGATGATGCCAAGAAACCCTGAACATCCTACAAGATGAATATAAATACGAAGGTGTGTAAAAAGGGATTCTAACCCCTATCAAAGAAAAGAAAAGGAATGAAAATGCGTAGGCAGTTGATCATCACCTTGCGAAGGCCTGGTAGGTTCCCGGGGACGAGTCAGACCCGGGGCCGATACCTTGTCTTCCTAGGGGTGGCTTCTTGCTGAAAAAAAAAGAATAACAAAACAAGGAAGGTTGGAGCGAAAATAAAAGTGAGCGTTAGAAAAGGATTAAGTGTCGCCTTGCGAGGGCTTGGTAGGTTCTTGGGTGCCGAGACAGGTCCTAAGACTGATGCCCTGTTCTCCTTGGGTCACTACGCTCAGCTCCCTCCTTTTTACATGCCCAAGTATGTTAATAAAATAAAAACCCTAAAAGAAGAAATGTACTGAAAGACAATACTCCTTGATCAGGCTATAGGAGTCCTCGCCTTGTAGGAGCTCCTAGTTGTGTTGTCTTTAGTTGGTAGGTAGTTCAGACCCCCACTTAGGGCGACCTCTCTGATAGGTTTTTTTGTTTGGCTGTGTTGGAGCAGTTGGTTAGTGACTCGCTTCGGATCTTCTATTAGGTGGTGCTAGGCCTACTCCTTGTGGATGTCATGCCTTGGTTCTGTCCGGGGGTAGGGTAAGCGTTGTGCTGAGTTTTAATATATAATTATCTTGTATCAGCTTGATGCTTCTCTGGTTGTTTATGTGCAGATCTGTTCGTGGATTTGACGGGCTGAGTCGCCCTATCCCATGGTCGCCAATGAGAGCGGAATTTTGGTGCCGGGAATTTCTTCAAAATAGCTAAAAATTATGAATATCAAGGGAAAAATATTCAACGTCAAAGGCGGCGGCTCAATCTAGGACGATTTTAAGCACCAAAGTGCTTTAGAGGTGCCCGAGCGACACTTGTTGATTTTCCATAATTTTTTAGACAGTCGTGTGGGTTGACATGAGCTATTGGCCAATGTGGGATGCCAAGCCGGACGCCCAAGATTTTTCAGAACTCAATTCTGAGTCCAGACGGGGAAATGGCCAAGGAAACAGTCAAGATGCGAAGGGGTGGACGGCATGACCTTTGGGAGCCCAATTTTAAATGTCACATGAAAGGAAGGTGGAAAAAAGAAGCATGAAATCGTGGAGAAGAAGGCGCCATCAGGCGGCCGAAATTTGCGCCAAGATGTTGATGGGGCAATCTCCTGCTTGTGAACAACCATGCCAACAGACATTGGCCCTTGCTTCCCTCCTGAATGCTGACTCTATCGCTGCCCTTCGCCCATCGATTGGTGGCCTAAATGCTGAGATAGAAATCTAGTCTTTCTCTCTCCTCTCTCTCTCTCTCCTCTAAGGGGGAGTTCATGTGGGAAGAGAAAAGAAGAAGAAAGAATGGTGGAGGCTTGTCCGGCATCGATCGGATTGCTCCACGGGCTGGAAATGGTGACTTGTGATCGTCATGAGCATGAAGTGCTGCTGATTTTTAGATTTGCAGCCATGGACACAAAACCCGAAACACACAAATAGGCGGTAATTCAAAATTTTCAAAGGAAATTTGAGATTTTATGGCTTTTGATTGATAAAATGTTGTTCATGTGGGCTAACAATTATTTATGTTGCTATTTTCCATGAGTACTTGTTGATCATAATCAGAAAATCAGAAAAACATGCATCTTGTGGCTCAAAATAATACACTAAAACACGTAAAATATGGAAAATCAAGGAAAAATGATGTTTTGGGCATAAAAATGGAAGAATAAATAGGAACACCAACTAAATTTTCATTTTTGTTGCAAGAAGGAACTAAGGGCCATAGCCCATAACCTATTTTGAATTTTTAGTAATAAAATAATGCAAAAAATAAGGGAAAATACAAGGAAAATAGAGAAAAACCACTAAAAAATAGGGAAAAAATGTATTTTGGGTGCGGAAAATTAATGAAAATTAAGAACAATGTTTGGGAATGTTTGTGGGGACTGAAGCATGAGAATTTTCCTTAGTTCAGCCCCACCTTCTTGTTCCAGTGTGTTTTTCTCGCTTTTTACACATAAAATGATGGCAAAATGCCTTAAAAATCTATGCGACAATGCAACATTTGATCGATGGGAGGGTAGAGTGGTTAAAATGTGTCTAAATGTGGAGTAAAATGATAAAAATATTGCTGGGTTTTGTTTTCATGCCATATAGGTCGGTGAATAATTATAGAACGAGAGCCTAGTAGCACGAGGGTTTCCTCGGTGCTAGGTTCGTGCAACGCCGCATAAGAACGATAGTTGAAAACCATTAAAAGGATGTTTTCCACATGTGCACAATATTGATTTTATAATTGTTTGAGCACTTGGCATCCACAATATGCATAAATCATGGAAATATTTAAAGGTATCAGAAATCCTGGATGCACAGTAATTGCTTTCATTAGGACCTTGACCCACGTTGAGTGAGAGGCAGGACACCCTAAGCCATAGGCTAGTCGTGGGGTCTAGGGGAAAGAGAAGTAAGGACAATGGTACATTCATGTATGCGATTAAATGGTACATTGAGTGGATTTTGTGCGAAATGTTTATATGTTGAGTGACGCACCGAGGGGCCAATCCCCAAGGTGTAGGAGAGTCACAGAGGGGTGGCGGATTTCAGCCGTTGGAGGACCCCCTATATCTGTGCTTCATGCTATTAGGCAATGTGCTAGGACTCCCTATGAGGAGTGTTAATTGGGTTAGAGTTGGACTACAAGACATCATACAAACGCAAGATGCTTAGGAAGATAATGTATGTGTCATCAGCGCTCCTGGCCGCGAGGCCGTGGGGTTGTTGAGTGCATGATAGAGGTCTAGCTTGTGCATGAGCCAGTGCCGACCCGTTTTAGGTCCCATCAAAACCTCCGTTGTTTCCACTACAACAAACCCGTTCACTTCAAGAGGCAATGTCCCAAGCTCGGCGGAGGACATTGCCAAACGCCTTTCTAAGGAACAAGCCATGGTCAAGGAGCCGCTACTCGAGGAAGAGGAAGAACCGCCTGCATTGCCAATAGGCAAAGATGCGAAGAAGAAGAAGAGGAAGATCCGACCATGGAAGCAGAATTCGAAAGAGGGACGGTCCATGCCGCTTTACATAAGAAAGGGCCGAATCGCCAGTTCTTGGTGATTCGGACACCGTCAGACTATCAAGGTAAAGGTTTCAAGACCTCGATTGATTGTGGCAGTACTCATTCCTTTATCTCACCAGCATGTGCAAAAAGTTTAGAAATAACCACAGTAGAAGCACCTACCCTGCTTGTGGAATTGGCAAATGGTCGTGAAGTTATTTGTACCAGGCAAACTGCTAAGGTGGAATTCTTTCTGGGAGGAAAGAAGACTTCGGTTAAATTCAGAGTCATGAATTTAGGTATCCATGAGTGTCTACTCAGAATGGATTGGCTTAAGCCTAACGACGCCCACATTCACTGTGGGAAGGGTCAAGTTTCCTTTCGAAACTCTGAAAGGGAATTAGTCACAACTCAAGGCGAGGCTGGAGTGCCGAGAATCCAATTGGCCAAAGTATCTCCAATCATAAAAGGAGTCAGAAAAGGATTACCTGTTTACTTGATCAAACTCAACAAATTAGATCAAAAGCAAGAGTCTCATGAAGGACCTTCTTGGCTAAAGGAATACGCGCACGTATTCCCTAAAGAGTTGACTGAACTTCCGCCTCAAAGAGAAGTGGATCATGAGATTAGGTTAGTGCCTGGAGCTGCACCAATTGCAAAGAGACCTTATAGAATGTCCATACCAGAAGCAATTGAGTTGAAGGAACAACTCAAGCAACTATTAGATCATGGCTACATCCGGCCTAGCAATTCACCGTGGGGAGCTCCAGTACTATTCCAGAAAAAGAAAGATGGGACACTTCGACTATGTATTGATTATCAAGGGTTGAATCAATCAACAGTCAAGAATAAGTATCCTATTCCTAGAATAGATGAGCTTCTTGATCGTCTTTAGGGTGCAAAGATCTTCTCCAAGATTGATCTCAAGTCAAGTTACTATCAGATAAGGATCAAGGAAGAAGATATCCCAAAGACGGCCTTCAATACAAGATATGGGAACTTTGAGTTCCTGGTTATGTCATTCGGGCTTAGAATGCACCTGCCACCTTTAATAGGTTAATGCAGGACATCTTTAGGCCATATCTTGATGATTTCGCGCTTGTCTTCTTCGATGACACTTTAGTCTATTCTAAATAGGAAGAAGATCATGAACCTCAACTTCGGATTGTCCTTGAGACAATGAGGTCACATAAGATGTATGAAAAAATGAAGAAGTGTGCATTCTTCAAGAGTCAGATTAAATATCTGGGATTCATAGTATCATCAGAAGGAATATCAATGGACCCAGCCAAGGTCAGAGATGTGCTTGAGTGGCCAACACCAGTATCTGTCAACGAAATACACAGCTTTCTTGGATTGACAGGATGGTATAGGGTCTTCATAAAAAAATATGCTTTGATTGCAGCATCTCTGACGGATTTACTAAAGAAGCAGACTTCCATTACATGGTCAACTCCCGAACAAAATAGCTTCGATAGATTGAAGCAAAGTTTGGTATCAACACCTATTCTAAAACTTCCAGACCTCAATAAGGAGTTCGAGGTAGTAACTGATGCTAGCATTCTTGCCTTGGGGTGTGTACTTATGTAGGAAGGTCATCCAGTAGCATACTCTTCAAGGAAATTGAAGAATCATGAAAAGAATGATGCTACGCATGATTTGGAATTACTAGCTGTCATCCACGCTCTAAAGCTCTGGAGACACTACCTGTTGGGTAACAAGTTTACTCTAGTAACCGACCATAAGAGTCTCAAATGGGTCTTTACCCAGAACGAGCTCAACATGAGGCAACGTCGGTGGATTGAAGTGTTGGAGGAATATGACTTTGAAATCAAGTACCGACCAGGGAAAGAGAATGTAGTTGCCGATGCACTTAGTCGCAAGGCATTCCTAAATTCCCTAATCCTGCAGAATCCATCAACGGCCAGATTTCTAGCTATAAAAGTATCTATGCCAAACAACCCCATACTTGAATTAGCTAGAGAGGAATCATGCCATGATTTGGCCTACCAATCAATGCTAAAGGAGATCTCTATCAAGCATCAGAACCAAAAGTTGCAGGCTAAGTATCAGGAATTTTCCATTGATAATGGACTTGTCTACTATAGAACAAGGCTATGTATACCAACAAGCCAATCATTTAAGCAGAAGATATTGTGGGAAGCTCATGATTCTCCTTTCGCAGGACATCCTGGCTATGCTAAGACTCTTAATGTAGTTAGGAAGAGCTACCATTGGGAGAGGCTCAAAGGTGACATTCTTAGATATGTCACTGAGTGTTTGTCTTGCCAACGTATCAAAGCCCAACATGTCATGATGCCAGGGAAACTGCAACAGCTTGACATCCCCCAAATGAAATGGGAATTCATCAGTATGGATTTTGTTGTAGGCTTACCCCAAGTACAGGGAGGATACAACTCCATCATGGTTGTGGTTGACATGCTTACTAAGGTTGCACACCTTATTCCAGTAAAGACAAGCTATAAAGCCTCAGACATTGCAAGATTGTTAATCAAAGAGATATTCAAGCTACATGGTTTACCCAAAAGAATCATTAGTGATTGTGATTCTCTCTTCACATCACACTTCTCGAGGGCTATCTTTGAAGCTATTGGGACTCAACTCTGTTTTAGCACCGCCTACCATCCCCAAATGGATGGCCAAACAGAGCGAGTAAATCAAGTCATCGAGGATATGCTTAGGGCATATTGCTGTCGAGAGCCGAAGAGGTGGAGTCAATATTTGCCTTTGGTTGAATTTGCCTACAATGCTTCTTACCAGCAAAGCATTCAGATGACCCCTTTTCAAGCATTATATGGTCATGATTGCAGAAGTCCCCTAAACTTCTCAGATCCAACCTAAAGGGTTGAAGCTTCAAGATAGATGTTGGAAGGCATGGATGATCAAATAAAGTCAATAAGATAGGACATACAAGTGGCCAAGGATAGACAGAAGGCATACGCAGATTTGAAGCGTCAAGAAAGGGTCTTCGAAGAAGGAGACATGGTCTTCATTCGCGTATGCCCTAAAAAGAGTTCTCTAGTCTTAGGAAATTTCCAGAAGCTAAGTCCAAGGTATTGTGGGTTGTACAAGATCCTCAAATGCCTAGGACCTAATGCTTATAGATTGCAACTCCCTGAGAACCTAAAGGTTCACAATGTATTCCATATCAGCCTATTGAAAAAATATGTACCCAACCCTAACCATGTACTTGATGACCAACAAGTTGTAATGCCTAGTCAAGGAGTCCTTGAACTAAGGCCTGACAGGATCTTAGATGTTAGGGAGAGGCAATTAAGATCCAGAACCTTGAGAGAATGCTTCCTCCAGTGGAAACACTATCCCGAAGAGGATGCCACTTGGATAGATGAAGGCATACTCAACCATCAATATCCCTAGTTTATCTCGAGATGAGGACATCTCGATTCCTCTAAGGGGGAAAGAATGTAATATATCAAATAAAATAAAAGTAAAAAAAAATTTCCCCCCTCCTCCCCCAGCCGATGTCGCGCTGGAGGGGAAGGAGGACACGGAATGCAGCACGGTGGCACCCATGTAGATACTGGGGCCATGCATGCTGCCAAGTAAGAGAGAGAAGATTTCCCCCTCCCCTCCTATTTAAACCCAGGACGACGCTGCCAGCAAGAAGGTGGGGGGGAGAGTAGGTCGTGAGAGAAGAGGAAGAAGCCATCACTCTGCTCGTGTTGCTGCCGAGCTGTAGGAGGAAGGTGATTTTAACGCCGCCAGACGGACGAGGTGGAGCTGAGGTGGAGGGACGACGCTGCCAGACGGATGAAGTGAACCTGCCGCCTGACTCTGCCAGTCCTCGCAGCACGCCGCTATCGAATTCTTCCTATCTCTTACCCCCACATGGCTCTTGACCACAAAAGCTTCAAGAAGCTTCTTGAAGTTTCTAAGGGGGGGCTCTTCTAAGCCCCCTTCCCATGGAGCCTTAAGCCTTCCCATTGGAACCCTATTTCCTCCCTCACGCCCCCTTTTTTTTTTACACACCCTTTTACCTCGGGTATTAAAAATTTCCCCCTCTCACCCCCGTGTTTGACCACTAAACCCCCACCCCGTGCTTAAGCCACCTTAGCCCCACTCCCCTTGGCCTCAAAAACCACTAAACCCCCCTCCATGCTTTATAAGCCTTAAGCCCTTTCTCCCTTAAGCCCCTTCCTGTGGAGCCATTAAACCCCTTCCCGTGGAACCCTTAAGCCTTCCCATAGAACCCTTAAGCCTTCCCGTGGAGCCCCCATCAAACCCCTTTCCATGGATGGAATCCCCAAAAAGAACCAAGGCTTGAAAAGTCTTATCCACCCTAACCCCCGTGTTTAACCTATAAACCCCCTTCTTGTGCTTTTTGAAACCCCCTTTCACCCTTCACCTTTTCCCTTGGTTTGGAACTTACCCTCGTGTCCAGAAATTCCTTCAAGATTCCCCTTTTTTTATACCCCTTCAAGGCCCTTCATATGTTTGTGAAACCACACTCACACACACCCTTTTGGCCTTTTTAGGCTTTGTAAACCTTTCCCTCCCGAAGAAGCTAAGACCTTAAAGGTCTTATTAACCCTTCTCGTGGTTAATCCCTTAACAATTCCTCGCCTCGATAAAGAGAAGAAGAGTATTGAAGCAACGGTGGAATTCCAAAAAGAAGTGTAAAGCTGCTTCCACGTCGAAGGACTACAACTGCGATGCCACCTAAGAAAGTCCAAGGAGTAGCTGCGGGAGGGTCATCTCCCGGTATCCATGTGGATATCTCACCCCAAACCCAGGTTTTTCCTTCTTAAATTTTTATCGGTTTTAATTTAATCGTACAAGATGAATTGTTAGGGACAAGATATATGTTGTCCTAGTTATTTATGACGAAGGAATTTAGTTTAATTAAACATGCAAAATAAACAAAGTATAAACATAGTTTTCCTTCAAAAAGTATTATGCATTGAAACGAATTATGAGCAAGAATATTTACCCACTAAAGTAGTATACTTTGGTTAAGTCTAGAAGGTATAATTCTGCATCTTGCACCATTATCCCCAATTCTTTTTACAACGAATCATCATAGAAGGTGCAATTCATGAAATGTTTCTTACGATGCTTAAACTCTAGGACGTTATCATTGCTAACTGCATAACTTAGCAAGGGAAAGATTGCTTATTTGGCATGAGTTTTGTTTGCAAGGAAAAAAGAAGATTAATTGAATTTACCTAACCTCAAATTGATAAAGTTTAGGATTGAAAAATCAATTGACACATAGATAGCAAATCGTGCAGAAGTGATCTTGATATTACTTTCTAAAAGTTAACCAAATTAATATGAACTTAGAAATACCTATGTTGCGAAATATTCATTGGGAATTAATTAAAATCCAAGAAATGTTTATACCTTAAATACTTGCCCACATTCTCGGATTGTAGAATCAAAAAATTGAAAATGTAAAAGAACTAGGGTTTGTCCCTGAGTTTCTTAAAAGAAAATAATAAAGTTAGGAAACCCTAGGTCTGACAAACGTCAGCTTAAAGAAACTGAAACGGATTATTTCATGACTCCATTATCGCATAGTATGATGTAGGACTTGCGCGGCAAGAACGAAGACAGATGGTCTTGTGATTGATTCCCAAGAAGAAAGGTTAAATATCCTCAACAAGGATGGTGGATCCTTACGCAAGTTATCTTGCAAAAAGGATGTATCCTTTGATATCCTTCTAAGTAAGGAAGGTTAGAAAAACCGTAAACTAAAGTATCCAATGAACTTTAGGTTTGACCAAGTTGGGTTAACAGGGTATGCCCTAACCTAGAATATAAAGGAACTTGACAAGTTGCAAGGCACCCCGGATCGAGTGCTAGATGCATTCAAAAGGAAAGATTCCTTCCTTAGCAGTTTGCCAACAACAAGATCGATTAATGGAAATGTTTGTGCTTGCTAGAGATTTTAGAGCACTGTTGATTTATGAATTACAAATTAAATGAATATCTATACTTTAGGTTGAAGGCCTGAAGGGAGAGGTAGCTTCAGTTACCCCCGACTGCCTGCCTGACCCTAACCAAGGGGGTTGTTGACCGTGCCGGGAACGTGGACTGAACCCGCCGCGAGAGGTCTCTCCGTTGAGCACTACTTGGAGCAGGAGGATGCTTGGGTGCCAGGGGGGCTCTAGCCGTAAATCCCTTGCCTTCCGGGTCCTGCACAAGAGGCTAACGTGACTCGGGATTGGATCTCGAGGCCGGCATACTAGTCTACGGGCGGAAACTTGGAGTAGTGATCCCTGTGGATTGCTGGATAGCCTTCGAGCGGATTATGGACAAGCCTACGGGTGGAACTCCTTGTATTTCAAAGATAAATATGATGATATGTTAACAAAGAACTTGTCTGATATTGTTTTTATATGTCACGTGATAAGATTACGTGAAGGAACCAATGCTTAATGGATTAATTAAAGAAGCTGATTGTTACATGTCCAATTAATGTGTTAGATAATTACATAACTAAAACAAACCGAGGAAAGTGCGGAGGATGGGCCATGGGTCCGTCCTACGGTCAGGTGGTCCAGGTTGGCCGAGAACTTTTCTCAAATCTCGAAGAGCAGCGGGATGATCATCAAAGGACATGAACAACTGTTATGTCCTACCAAATTTACATTGTTTTAGGGGAACGGAATGGGACTATGCCTTATGGCAGGGAGGTTGAGCTTTGCAACCCTCTCGTTTCCCATTCTCCTTGAACCAAGTGCAGCGTGAGTTCGCTTCGGACCTTGTGTTTCTACGTAAAGTAGTTCACTTGGGTCCGGCGCTAGTTGCTGTTAGGAAAAGACCAATCAGGAAAGCCCTAATTCCGGTCGATCCTAAGTGGGAATAGCTAGAATACTTCCGCTACGTGGCAGACACGGAAAGCCCTAGATTGCAAATCCCGTAACATTCCATGGGAGTGCCAGGTGGAGCTTTCTAGACATCCCTTCCAATGGACTGCTAAGACGTATCCTGGATGATAATAGTGGATACGTTACACCATGTTTTGACAAGGTGCATTACTTTCTCTCTCAAGTTCCATTTTTGTTTCATGTATCTATGCATAATCAAAACTATCTCCATGCACAATGCATATCGATCAAATTAAAAAGGTTACGCAACCCTGTTACGTGGATCTTTGCTAAGGCATGCTACCACCATCTTCCAGACATTTTGTAAAAGCACGTCACATCTCTTCAATAATATACAAAATCATGCTTTTAGGATGCCAAATGCTCTTTCAAATGGCATACAACTACTTAATTGCCTGTAATTTTAATAACAACATTTCAAGGATAATCAATCCTTACTACCCTTGAAAGGAGTAAGGATCCAAAAGCATACAAGATAAGCACGATCACCTAGTAGACATTATTGTCCCAAAGTTCTATTTGTGCATCGTTTTCCTAGGTTTGAACATTGAAAAACATTCCAATCATACTTAGAACTTGCCTAGCTAATGTCATAGTCCCAAACAACACAATTGGCTGCCATAGTGTTTTGTAGAATAATTGAGTGAAAGCCCTTACTATTAAAATAACTTTATGATTTTCTCTTGGGGACATGATGGGTGTATGATTACCATCTACTACACCAACAACATACAATATACCTCGAAGGGCCTAAAATGTATATGCATAGTTTTGCATTTGTTGTGATGTTGGAAACTTTATGTATATATCATGCAATCCAAATGTAGCCAGTGCATCACAAAAGTCTAGAACAACCAATTGTGTAAACAAAGTTGAGACCCCATACAAATTTGCTATAAGTCCCAAAATTGAGCTACTAGCTAGATGATGCATGGCCACACAGACTTGCTTCTCAATAGGTATTGCTCTTCGATAGTTCGCGTTCTTAAGTCCCATTTGTGGTGCTAACTTCATGACGAGATATTCAAATATACTCATGCTAAATCAAAACCTACTTTTAAACATTCAGTTTGAATAACTCCCCAATAGTCCTTGCCCCATAAAAGTTTGCAGTCTAGGATAAGCCACAATGATCATCGATTGTGCCTTCGATAACCTATCCTAGCTCAATGTGCAACACAACCTCAAGCCATGCACTCCATCAAAGTATGCGATTGCACACTATCATCATCCCCATCATCCAAATCTCTTAATAGTGGGCTGAAATATTGCTATGACAACAACTACAACACCGACGATACACATTATCAAAAGACTTTCATAATCCATTTGTATGCCAAAAGATATGATGAAACTTTATGAGACAATTGAAGAGAGATGTACAAGTAAAATTTTAAAAAAGTTACAGATTTATCAATTGTTGAAACCATCATTCTTTTTTAAGACTTTTGATTACATCTAACAAACTAGATACATAGGAGTCAAGTGTATCCATGATAACAAGCCTACAATCTTCAAATCATTTCTTTTCCTCTAAGTTTACTTTTTGGTTGGCTAACATTTATCGAGTGGTGCTAGCCATGTCACTAAGAGACTCCTTTGTCTTTCTGCCCTTCTTATTGCATGCTCCTTGGGTGGTCATTTGATCTTGCTCGGTCTTTAGAGGAATATTAGAGCTAATATCTTCTTGAGTGTGTTCACTTGGATCATTGGAGACTATTGTAGTGTTGTCTTCTGAAGAAGAAAAACCACCAATGGCTGAGGCATGTGCATCATTGTCAACATTGGTATGATTCCACATATATTTATCCACAATATCATACCATTAACAAGTGATTTTGTGATCATTATCTGATATAGCATTGTGGGCCTTATCCTTTCTATATGACTCATAGACGTGTCTCCAACGTTTTTCATATGCCTTGCCATCTTTGTCGAACTTTCGAAATAATGATGCTAAGTATGTGGCTACCTTGGACCATATGTCCACTCCTTACTTTAGTGGCTTTGAGAACTCTACACTCATGGATCCTTGGATGTGAATGAGATGTACTGTACATGCATCCTTCCATTGAGAAAACTATTTTTTTGTGGTTTTGCATGATCTTGTGTCTTGGGTGCATTTTTTAAATTCTTTTCTTTTCGCACCATCTTGGTTTAGGAGGTTTTGGCGCATCAGATTTAGATGAAGAGTGTCGTAGACATTGCATGTTGGCATTTTTGGAATGTGGCACCATTGGTACTTGGGTTTGAATCACATCAACCTTGTCACATGTGTCCTAGATTGCATCACAAGAACTTATTGCTTGTATTTCTTGTTGAGGTGGTGCCGAGGGGCCATGTTGAGGACTATGTGGAGTTGGAAAAATAATTATATTATTGTGTATTATTCTAGGTCCCTCTACACCTAATTGTCTTGGTCATTAGAATGGTGGGAATTGAGGAGGACGAGGATTGATCAAAGGAGAGTGGTTCGGAAACACATTTAGAGGATTTTGCATATTGCATCATGGCTCATTTGAGACATGAATTGTTGAAACTTCTCCATGGGAGCGCTTTCTTGTGAATCCATTGAGCTCCACCTTACACATGCAATAACGAAATGATTTTTAAGAGTTGCTTGCCATGTGGGAAGAATAGTTGAAACTCATTAACAAAAGAATGAGTTGTAGTGCTTGACTAGGTTCCATGCATTCACTTGTCTTTGATCAATGTGGTTGATTACAATATGTGGATGGACTAAGAGGTTTCTTATTATTTACATGGTCAATCCATTCTTAAATTGTTCCACGTCGATTTTCTAACTACATAAGCATTGCACAATAAATTTATGCATAGTAAAAAATTTATCCAATTCATTTGTTTAGGATGGGTTTACACTAATACAAATCATGCATCGTCAATTAATGCTTAATCAAATATCGCATAATCATTTATACTTCATCATCAATCCATGCCTAGTATATACATGCATAATTAATCAAAGCATAGTCTATCCATACTCTATCCATAATCAATCTATGCATATTCAATGCATACTCTAACCATGAGAGGATTGGCACACTAGATTTTCAATGCAATATAATTTATGTACACACAATCAAATGATGCACAATAGATTATGCATAGTCTATCCATACTCTAGCCATAATCAGTTTATGCATACTCCATCCATACTCTATCCATTACCAAGTTATGTATTCTATGCTCAAACAATCCATGTATAACCAGTTTATACATAATCAGTTTATACATAATCAATGTATACATAATAAATTTACACATAATTAATGCATAATCTATATACATAATCATTGTATGTATAATCAGTCTATAATTAGTGTATACGTATTCAAATAATGCAAGATTAGTCTAGACATACTTAAATGGATCATAACCTGTTCATACAATATCAATATATGCAAAACCAATTTGGCACAATTCAACTTATAGATTGAGCATTAATCAATTGATCATGATGTCTACATGAATAAACATGCTTAAATAAAAAAAATTTAATGCATAATCAATTCTTTGCATTCCATGTAAATAATTCATGCATAATCAACCATACACAAATCAATTTGTGCAAGATTAGTTTATGCATGTGATGCATGTGCAAAGATCAACATAACTAGTTTATACATAATCAATGTATACATAATCAATTTCTTTGGATTGAATATGCATAATGAATGAATGCATAGTATATCCATTGCCCACCCAATAATCTCATGGATAGACTATGGATTGAATATGCATAATCTCAGTGTGGCAATCTATACATAATCATTGTACACATATTCAAATCATGCAAGATTAGTCTAGAATGACCAAATGAAGCATAACTTGTTTATATAATATCAATATATGCACAACCAATTTGACATCATTCAATTTATAGATTGAGCATTAATCAATTGTTCATGATGTCTAAATGAATAAACATGCTTAAACAAAAACAATTTTATGCATAATCAATTATGTGCATTCCATTTGTGCAAGATTAGTTTATGCACGATGCATGTGAAAATATTAGCATTAGTTTATGCATCATTGATGCAAATGTAAAGATCAGCATGGTCAGGATGCTACAATGCTCCCAAGCATCCTTGAGTGTTTATCTAATACAGATCATGGCATGTGCTATGCCATTCTATTATTTCTAATTTGTTTAGCCACATCAACATCATTATCTAGTAAACTTTCTAAGCATGTTAAAATGAAAGAGAAATTAGCTACCCCAAAGGAGAGGTACACTTAGAATGGGAAGGTTTTAGATGCTTTGGAGAAAGCGCTTGACTAGTCTCAGAAGGTGCAAGATGGTTATGAATATGAAAAGAACAAACACATGGATTGCTTGGAAGGCGATGCAAGTGCCATGAAAGCCAAAAGAAGAGCTGTGAAATCTAAAGTGTTCAAGAATGCATCACTTGCAGACAAAGGAAGGGCCATAGCCACACCTTCTTCTACAAGTTCAACCCCCAAACAAAAATAGGATCCACCTCCCCCATCAAAATAGCCAAAACAAGTCAATATTCTAGAAGATTGCAACTCCTGCAAAAAAGAGGAAGAGGATGAAGATAAAGAGGTGGCCAAGAATCCTTTCAAATATGCTACCATTGTGGTGCGCTTGAGGTATAGGCAAATATTCCCCAGTGGAAAAATTAAGCAAGTTTCCTTGTGCAGTAAGTTGAGGCAAGCTTCTCCTAGTGGGAGGAATTTGCAAGGTTCCGCAACAAGTGGAAGGATTAGGTAATCTTCCCTTAGTCCATCGTTAGCTGTGGTCATGGTCTCACACTTTATGGATCATGTATTATAACCTTAGCATGGTTGGACCTTAGTTATGTTAGTCTTATGTGTGAGGTAGTCTTTATTTGTCTTATGAAGATTAGTGCCTCATGAAGTGCAGTTTTGAGGCAGTTAGAAAACATGACTTGAAGAGGCATTTCTATGTATAATTTTTGTGGATCTGATCATCCTGGACGTCTAGGCTTGATATGTAAGATGGATTTATTTGGATCTATTTAGGATCTGGCAGTTGGTGCCATCATCTATTGTGTCTTTCTCTTATCCGCAGCATGTTCTTTGTGATTTACTTCTTATTCTCTAATTTGTAGTGCTAAAGTTAGTGTTTCTATATCTTTATATGGTTAGTTTTGAGTTTCTATGAGTTTTGGTTATGAGATTTGGGATTTACCCCATGAAACATTATCAGTCTTGTTATGTATTCTACATAGATAGGGCAGCAACATCCACAAGATTCTTGGAGACTTAGGAAGAAGAATATAATCCATTTACCTAGTAGGCTCAACATCAAGTTCTAGAGTTGTGGATTTACTTGTGAGGACACTTAGGAAGAGCATTGAAGAGCTTCTTAATAAAGAAGGCAAAGAGAAGCAGTCCAAGCTCTCATCAAAGAGCCAATAAAACCTATTGCCCGTACTCTGGTAACTCATGTTTCTTTCACCCACATTTTAATTACTATGGATTATCCTAGTTTCACATATATGTAGAATCAATTAAGTCCATAAATTGAATTTGAACTCTAAAGATACATTCATGGGTAGCTGGGCTCAGTGGATTGCCAATATGCTCTATTAATCATGTGCCTATATTGTGCATGAGATCTTGTGGGACAAGAAAAATGGATTTATGCTAGGCTAGATATAATTGATGATTAAGTAGAATCAAGTCTAAACATCTATCTATTTATTTTCCTTTTCAATATGGATGTAACGTAGAGGCTAGTTGATGAAATATCAATTGCATAATCCAGGTTTCGAGCTCCAAAAAATATCTTAACGGCACTGAAAAACAACAAGATGTTGAGGCAATGGATCGTAAGTCTGAGTACAGGCTACATAGGCCATCTTAAATTATAAAGTTTGTCACTCAAATGGAGACACGCTCAACATTGAGTGCATATCAGCCAACAATTCATGATAAGTGATGGACTTATGGTGGTGTGTCTTGGGAAACTCTACCTTCTACATTAGCTAAAATAGGCAAGGTAGCTCTAGTTTTTGTCTATTGCACATATTCTTCATGCTAAATAAGCATAATCAAATATGTGCATTCCATTTGTGCAAGATTAGTTTATGCATGATGCATGTGTAAAGATCTACATGAGAGAGAGAGAGAGAGAGAGAGAGAGAGAGAGAGAGAGAGAGAGAGAGAGAGAGAGAGAGAGAGAGAGAGAGAGAGAGAGAGAGAGAGAGAGAGAGAGAGAGAGAGAGGATAAAATTTAAAAGAGAAAGAGAGAGAGAGAGAAGAAAATTTAGGAGAAAGGGAGGAGAAGAAAAGGGGGTGCACAGAGAGAGAGAGAGAGAGAGAGAGAGAGAGAGAGAGAGAAGAAGAAGAAGAAGAAGAAGAAGAAGAAGAAGAGAGAATATGAACATAAAGAGAGAGAATTATATACAGGGAAAAGATAAAATTTACATACTTTAAGAGAGATTAAGGGGAGGGGGGATGAAAGAAAGTGAAAGAAAAAGAGGAGAGAGAGAGAGAAAGAGGGAGAGAGAGGGAGGGATTATGGAGAGAGAATTATAGAGAGAGGGAATATAAAGTTTAAAAAGAGAGAGAGAATGAAAAATAGAGGAGAGAGAAAGAAGAAAAAGAGAGGAGAGAGAAGAAGAAAAAGAAGGGAGAATTAGACAAAGAGAGAGAGAATAATAGAGAGAGAAAATATAAAATTTAAAAGAGAGAGAGAAAAGAAAAAAATTAAAAAGAGAAAAGGAAAAAAAGAGGGGAGAGAGAGAGAGAGAGAGAAGAAAAGCAAGGAGAGAAAAAAGGGAGAGAGAGAACCAAGAGAGGAGAAAAAAAAACTAAAATAGAAGAGAGAGAGAGAGAGAGAGGGAATTGGGGTGAGAGAGAAAGGTGAAGAAAAAAAAACAGAGAAGAAAAAGAGGAGAGAAAAAAAAATGAGAAATGAATTATTGAGTGAAGTCAACTTCACTCGCCACATCACGAAGCAGCCTAACCTTCCACACACACACGAAAATATGCATTAAAGAAAAATGTTCTTGCGCAAAGGTGTGTGAAAAGCCATAAGCACCGATACAAGTTAGAAAGTAGAAAAGTGGTGGAGTGCCACCCAAAAAAGGTGGGTAACCTAGCGCCAAACCGACCATTGAGGGCGGTTTTGGCACCAATGATGCCATTACCTATGCGTGAGGGACACGTGGAGACTGCACGACTCTCCTCAGCCATGTTCCTGGTGGATAAGATGCTTGGCATGGGGGAAAGTCCTCATGCTGCTTCAGGTGCTCATGCAACCAGTCTTGTCATCCCCCAAAGGTTACCCTCCCATCCTCCTCAACTCACGAGTGCACCCTTGCATCATTGACGCTTGAGGTGCTCATGTAACCAGTCTTGTCATCCCCCAAAGGTTACCCCCCATCCTCCTCAACCCGCGAGAGCCCCCTTGCATCATGGACGCACTCCCCCCCATCCTGAAGCAGCTTCACCCCCTCCCCCAGTCCTAATCGGCATGCTCACGATGTTCGACTCGTCATTCATGACCAAGACAGTGGCTCCCCCTATCTCTCTACTGATTTCCATGGTAGTATGCCCCAAACTGACTCGAGGCTTGTTGTTACCATAATGGAGGAATATAGAAACACAGGAGGGAGTAGCTCACAGGCCTCTCTGCCACGGCCGCAATCTCTACAACATGCCGCGGAAGGGGAAGGCACTCCTCAAGAAGTCTCGGCTCGTCTACACTGGTGCAGGCAAGAGTACCCCAAAACTGTCTCCAAGTCACCGGAGGAAGTGGACCACCACCACGCTGTGGGAAGCTCTAGCAAACAGCTTGAGGGCCAATCGGATCTTCTTCCATGACCCCGGTGGCCGACACCCCCCCAAATGATCCCCAACAAACGCAGAAGAAGACTCGAGTCTAGAAGGTACGTTCTCAGTTTATATCCTAGATCTTAGTTTCTCTTATTGGATTAAAGAATACCAATCCAAGGTGATCTATGGTCTCTGTCATGGCCCGCGCCCTCCTATAGAAATCCTTAGGGCATGGATGAGGGACCATTGGTAGCCCCTTGGCATTAGAGCTCTTCAAGCTAGATGCCTACCGAACAACTACATTCTCTTCCTTTTCGAGACCCAACAGATGGCCATTCATGTCATGTCCTTTGGCCAATGGATGCTCAAGAACTCCCCGCTGTCCCTATTCAGGTGGGATGAATCATTCAACCCATTGGGGCCTAAACCAACCAAAGTCCCCGTATGGGTAGAATTCCCCAATATTCATGACCATCTCTATCCTTTTCTCCACTCGTAGCCTCCCCCATAAGCAAAATTTTAGGGCAGTGGCCCTATTCGGACACCAACCCGAGATGGCACCCCTAGGTTCTGGTAGAAGTGGACCTTAGTCAGAAACTGTGCAACTTTGTTATTATTCAAAGTGATAGCAAAGCGCTTATTAGGAAGCAAGAAATCACCTATAAGAACTTGCCTAACTCTTGCTTCAAGTGCCACAAACAAGGGCACTTCATCAGGGACTGCCCTGAGTGGGAAAAATAAGAGATCAATAATCACTTGAAGCTAGAACCTAAAATCGTTCCTGAGTCAGGGGGCAATAAGGATACAATAGACAGCTTCCAGATTGTGCAAAATAAGAGACCAAAACACCCCAAAGCAAAGAGCAAAGTTAAGAACTCATCTGTCTCCAACTCACATAATAGGTTTTCCCCTCTACTAATGAATCTCGATGACTTGGGAACCTCGGGTAACACTAATAGTACATCCAACCCCCCGAGCTTTGAATCGATAGATTCTGACGATGATGAGTTCATCGATGGGAGCCAATTTTTCAAAGAGACTACTGACGGTGGCCCTGAGGAAGGCTCAGACACTAATCCCCCTCTTCAGGATGCTCAAACCAAGGTAGAGAATATTAATGAGGATGAGGAAGAGAGTCTCCCCTCCTCCAACTCAGTGGAAGAAATGCATGCGTCCCTTACCCAAGCCACTAGAAGCGCTTCAAGAGCTGCCGGGTAGTTAGGGGGGTCCCATCCCGATGGAGACTTCCAATTTTAGTAGCAGTAAACAGAGGCACTCTAAAGTAGGAGCCGGGCCAAGTAGCCCTGCCAATACTCAGGGTAACGACAAAGGGAAAAAACCAATCAAAGTTGTTAAGAAATGAATAAATTGAAGATTATATCCTATAACTGCATAAGACTTTCAAAAAAGTCTAGAGCGACAGTGATCCACAATTGGCTTCAGCATAATGCCATTAATCCAGACTGTGTCTGTCTCCAGGAAGTTAAAACTGCTGGAGAAAGATTGAGTCACAACCTCCGTACCATAAACAAAGATTTCACATGGCAGTCATCCATGCACAATGGTGGGGTTGTAATTGGAGTGGGCCCCAAACTGTAGCCATTCATACATGACTTTCTCCAGGATCCTGGTGGATGTTGGGTCGGGGTAAGACTTAAGGCTATAAAAGAGATTGTGATCATCTCTGTTTACTCATGGGGAGCTAAAAGGGATAAACCAAGAATTTGGGATTCTCTTGAACTAATCAATTGCCTGATCATCCTTGTAGGAGACTTCAACTTTGTAGAAACTCTTGAGGATCACTTTGAAAGCAAGGGCACCATTATCTCAAGCAAGGAGAGAGAATCATGGCTAAACCTGAAAGGGTTCCAAAGCCTTATTGAACCCAATCTAGAAAAGGGTTTCACTTGGTCTAATAACCGATGGGATACTCTTCTCAGGAAGGCCAAGCTTGATAGATATTCTATTACAATTGGTCTTATGGCCACTTTCATCGATTCCAGAACCAAGATTTGGCACAACATCTCCCTTTCGGACCACAAACCAATGCAACTCTCACTCTCTACAGCGAGTCATGCTGTTCGGGCGGGTTGGTTTCATGCATACCATTCCTTATTCCAAATGGAGTTTGTCCATAAGACCTTGGAAACCATTTGGAATTCAAAGTTCTCTCTCCCACTAGCCCCGACCAAGGCCTAGGAATCATTAGTTAGAGACACGCAAAGATTCCTAAAGGAAGCCAAACTACAAGTTGTCAATCTGAGGAGATAGATAAGAAACCTGATTTACCAAGAAGTTATCACGCTAGAAAAGGCAGTGGATACAGGTCGGGCATGCAGAAGCACAAGAGAACCTACTAGAAGCCAAAAGGCATCTTAGGCAAGAGGAGCTTGCTGAAGCCGAGTCCCTCTAGGTATACTTTGAAGGCTGGTGGGTGGGTAAGGTAGATCAACCTACTAAATAACAATTCAAATTACTCAAACTAAAGAAGGAGAGAGACACTATCCCTCTTCTAAAAAAGGAGGACGGGTCCATTTCTACCTCGCCAAAAGACAACATCGTAACGGCCTATTCCTACTTTAAAAATATATTTAGTCAACCCTCCTAATCTCACCCGGTTGAGACAACTGCACGGGCTGAAATAGCTAGGTGTCAATGCCTAGTAGCTCCAAAGGACATAGCTAGTCTACTTGAAGTAGACATTAAGGAGTTAGAACTCAGCGACACTATTAACTCTCTAGCAAAAGGTAAAACCCCAGGTCTTGATGATCTCCCCAACAAGTTCTATCAAGAAGTCAAGTGCTTCCTACTCTACACTCTCTTAAGGGTTTGAAAGGAGTTCATAGCCAATGGTTCCCTCTCAAGCTGCATCAACAAAGGAGTTTCCAGACTGATACACAAGAAGGACTCCAAGGAGGACTTGGCTTACTGGAGGCCTATAACATGCTTGTCCACAACATACAAAATCTTTGCAAAACACTAGCTCGTAGGTTGAGCTCCCACCTTAACCAATGGATTCGGAGAGAGCAGAAAGGCTTTATCAAATGGTGATATATTTTGGATGCAATAATTGGGTTGTGGGAGGGTATGGAGCATGCTCAAAGAACTGACCAAGACATTGTCTTCCTTAAGATAGACTTTGACAAAGCTTACGATAGGATTGAGTGAGAATTTATCCTCCAGTCCTCCCTGCACGATATGGGACTAGGGAAGAGATTCATTAGGTACGTTAGTGTTCTTTTTGGCAGCGCCTCGGCAATAATCTCCATCAATGGTACACTTACCAACCCCTACATATTAGAAGATTCATTAGACAGGGTTGTCCTCTCGCACCTTTACTCTTTGCAATAGCCACGATGCTCTTGGTTGGTTGCTTGAAAACCAACTCAACCTAGGCAATCTTCAGGGTATACATCTTCCTAATGCAAACATGCAGATGCTCCTCAACCTTTTCACCGATGACACTAATGCAACCATTAAGAATGACGAACGCTCTATTGCAGCCTTCTGGTAGTGCCTCAACAAATTCTACCTGGCCTCAGGCTCCAAAATTAATCATTCCAAGACAAGCATGCGGTCCAGTCTTGCTCCCCCGCCCCAATGGTTGTTGGATGAAGGATGTCATGTCATCCAAGAAGGAAAAATCTTTAGACTCCTAGGGATCCCAATGGGGTTTGGGGCCACCCTAAAACAAAGATGGCAGTGGGTAATGGATAAACTTAGTGTGAAGCTAGATAGATGGAAAGGCTTTCAAAGCGGGTTGTCTGCGAGGAAGTTCATCCTTCATCACTTTATCTACTCCACCTGTATCTACTTCTTGGCGTATTGGAAACCAAGTAACTCAGGTCTTAAATAGTTAGACACCCTTTGTAGGAACTTTTTATGGGGAGGGAATTTTCACAACTACACGCTACCGAAAGTAGCTTGGAAGGTCTATACTCTGGCAAAAAAGAGGGGGGGTCTCGAGCTTTCTGACATAAACCTGTTAGCATCAAAGCTCACGTCAAAATGGATAATCAGAAGCCAAATTTTGCCAGAAGAAGACAGGGCCATACTTATGATGCACAACTTACAGAGAGGGGTTAGCTACGAGGAGACTACATTCCATAACCTTCCAATCTACAACATACTCTTTGGCTCAACATAGTTCCAAATTAGAAAACCCTCCCAACTCTTTCGCTCCATGTGGGCTTCTTCGCTACAATACAAGGCTGAGTTCTCCTTTGAACTTAAAAGGAAAAGATTCAATGCTTGGGCCCCTAAAGACTCAGTATGGTTTAGCCTAAAAATGACCCCAACATGGAAGATTTAGTCAAAGTAGTTAGTAAGCTTCAAAAGAAAGGCATTCAGGCCTGGCACAACCTATGGGATGTCATAAATAAGACATGGAAAACTCCACTTGACATAAAATTGGAATTTTGACTTAATAACCAAGATATTGAAACAATCATGAACATAATTAATGTTTGGATAATGGCTAATGGTGGTTGGATTTTTAGTAACATGCAGGTTAAGGTGGAAGACATCCACTAGAAAGAAAGACTGTGTTTGCTCCCCCTTCTGCCCCTTTAACTTTTGGGCACCAGCCTAGTTGGTAAGCTCAACAAAAGGTGGAACATACATTGGTCAGAAACCCAATGGCATTATAGGTTTGAACAAGCGTGGGCGGTCTCCATTCCCCCTAAACAATCAATTCTTCTATGGACTATTCTACACCTTGCTGTGTGGACTAACGAAAAAGCAGCAAGGATAGGTAAAGGGAATGGACTCTGCCTTAGATGTGATAATGAGATAGAGTCCATCCCACACCTTTTTATCTCATATCTAGCAAACCAAGAATGCTTGAAAGCGCTACACAACTTACTCTTTCCCCTTCACCCTTCAGCGTTCTCATGGAAAGAAAATCTTCTTGGAGAAGCAAATCATATCCCCCCAGTAATCTGGATTGTAATAAGAGCAGCTTACTTATGGACTATTTGGATCTCTAGGAATGATTGGGTGTTTAATAATAAGCACACCAAAACAAAGCCCTTATTCACCTCATTGGTTTGTTGGCAGGTGGCCGATATGAAGATGGTCATCTCTAGGGACGAAGCAAAGCGGGCACTGCAAAGAAACAAACCAATGGGGAAAAAGGAAAGGAAGGAGACATTGCGGGCCAAAGAATGGGAAACTGCGGAGATCCTCCTTTCTTTGAAAGAAGCCATCGTGGACACCTGCCAGACCAAATCTCGGGCCCCTAGTTGCCATTGGTACCCATTCAAAGACAGGCACTTTACACCAACTTGCCAAGTCAACTCCCCTTCAATTTCTACCCAACGAGTAATTGGTGTACTCTTGTAACCGTTTAAGCTCCTCCCTTTGGGATTATCCACCAACAATGGCTACATTGCCCATCTATATAGTACCCCCTTCATAATACAACTTCCTATCTTATTTTAAAAAAAAGAAAATATTCATTAAAGCCTTTTGTGCAAATGCCTTGATGAAGAAGTGGTTTTTCATTTAGCCTTGATGATGGCATTCCAATGCTATAGGCTGTTTGAACGCCATTAAGGCATTAAGCCTTGGTCCATATCGAAAGTAAGCAAGGCATTAAGCCTTTGAATTTGGCGACGAAAGTGATAATGCCATAGACCATCCCATCAGAATGCCAATTAGGGCATGAAGCCGTGGGCCGGTCCGAATGCCATTAAGGCATTAAAGCCTTTGTCTGAACCATTAATGCTTAATGCTTTTTGTTAAGCATCCAAATGCTTAATGCTTATCGAAGGCCATTGAGGCACTAAGCCTTCATCCGATTGCTAGGCATTGAAGACTTCGTCCGATTGGTGTAGGTATTAAATCTTTCCTTTGAATGATAGGGCCATTTGTGCCGTCCGAAGCCTTTGTGTTGACTGAATTAAGTAATCAAACTTTCTAGATAAGTGAGCTAAATACTTGAACTTGAGCTAATCCTTGGCCTGTGTGCCTCAAGATGCATGCCATTAAATCCTTGAACTTGAGCTAATCCTTGGCCTGTGTGCCTCAAGATGCATGCCATTAAATCCTCTCAAGAGCCCACGAGAAGGCCACGCTAGTGCCCTGCTCAAACTCATGTGATGATCAAGGGAACATAGTTCTAATGAAGATTCATAGAGTTAAGGTAGAGAATGCATTGAAATGACACTTGAATTACTTACACTAAGAAAAGACCTTGAACTTGGAATTGCAACTACTAGCTCCTAAGTCACTAGATAAGAGGGCCTTGCAACTCGCTGGGGCCTATATAAAACAAGACAACTATTGCATAATGTCCAAGAGGGCACATCTAGGGGTGCCCTCTAGTCATTGCTCTTTTCTCATACCAATTCATGCTCTTTATCATCATTGCTATTCTATATGGTAACATATGATCACACCTTGCATGTTATCACATGAAAGATCATCTTGATAGTTTGTGAATTGGCTCACAAGACATGTAATGAGCTAGAATACAAGACTCGACATTCTTAGTCTCATTGAAAAACTGCTTGAGCTTTCTACCTAGAGATCGTACAAGTTAACATCATAGTCTTGTTTCAAGGCTAAAGGAGCCCTATTTATTGCTCTAGATCAACAAGAAGACCATTCTAGCTTGATATTGACATGAAAAATGCCTTGAGAATATGTGTGCCTTGTACCACTGTTTCACATGCAATGTATCTCTCGACCTTGACACTATCATAAGAACTGGTGCTATTCGAGCCAAGGAAGAAGCAACAATCTCTAGGATAGTCCCTTGAGAGACAATTTCCAAACCATCAAGGGTACTCAATGGAATAATGCCACACTAAGAACATCCACTTGTGAATGACAACTCTCTAAGAGCCCATGCACAAGTGGCATGCCATGTCACTTCACATGAGCAACCTAGCTAAGCCCTAGAGTAGCAGCCTCGATCTAGACAAGATAAAGGCCACGATGGCTTGATTTGCAATCACTCAAGATATTGCTTGGGGAATACTTAGAGGATTGTTATACCTTGCCCTACATTT
Source organism: Lygodium microphyllum (assembly GCF_053477565.2). Taxonomy (NCBI): domain Eukaryota; kingdom Viridiplantae; phylum Streptophyta; class Polypodiopsida; order Schizaeales; family Lygodiaceae; genus Lygodium; species Lygodium microphyllum. The sequence goes on along the minus strand of NC_141138.1, from coordinate 30,246,942 downwards.
CTTAGGAATCTTGACCTTGCACCATTTGGAAGGTCTTGCAATGGAAAATCTCATTATAGTAGCATTACCAGAGCATTGTGTTGGACTAAAGACTTTGTACTTGGAAAGACCATACACTCTTGAATTCAAGTTGTCAAGAAGTGGGAACACCTAAAGGATTACCATAAAGGACATCTCATTGCTACAAGATCCCATTCTCCCCTTGATGTTGCGATAGGGGCACTAGCACAAGCTAGAGTTGTTTCCATGATGCCATCACATCAACTAACTCTAGTCACCAAAATTGTCATTTCAATGGTATCTAATTATTTGATCCAATAGGCACAAGATTGTAGTTTCAAGGGCTTAGTTTAGATAAAAAATTAATAACAAGAATCCACTACATAAGGAACTTGGTTATCACAACACTTAACACCTCAACCCCTTAGACTATGGCTTTTATGAAAAGCACTGTGAAATTGAATGCACCCAGGCCCCATGCATGTTGATTGAAAGATCCAACTTACGACCACAAGTCATTGAAGACACATATGCAAGAGTGAGTGAAATACAAGAGACTCTCAAGAGGCCGTATATACCCTAGACTAGCGAGCCTAAAAAGGGTTAAATAGGCATCATCACATCAACAATCTGCATCCAAAATTCGTGATTCCTTTAGATCCATGCACTAGGGGAACATCCTACATAAGGTCCAAGCTTGCCAAACCTTGAGCCTCTCCCACAAAAGAGCTACTAACACTTAGAATTAGGTCATGCAAAATGTTGCTAAGGAAGCTTGGAAGCTTATGGCACTCCATCCTTAACTTTGAGCTTTTTTTTGAGAAATTAGTGCAAGAAGTAATATGTGGAACTAGACACATTCCATTAAGAGAGGCTAAGTGCCATTGAATACATACGCTCAAGACATCATAAGGTTGAAAGCCTTAACTATATGCAAGGGTTGTGCTCAACTTCTTGAGGGTTCAAGCAATTGCATAAGTCAAAGAGACTCTCATATGCTTGGATTGCCTTTACCATTGACCACTCTACAATGAGAGTTCTAGGGATACCTAGCTAATTTAGGCCTTGATACACTATCTTGGTCCTAAGAAGCCATAACTATCTAGCATATAGTGAGAATCCTTGGAGCTAAGAATTTGGTGATACCAACATAGCATTTCGTCTTATGGCATAACCTCTGAGTGATTTTTCAAACGAAGTCACACTCGATCTAGTATACATAATTTGAGAGACCATTATCCTAGAATGGTTAGAGAGTTTAGTGCTTCAATTTGCAAGGTGTGAAATTAACTTTCTAATCAAAGGTATTTGCAATCCCTAGATCTATAATAAGCTCAAGTGTCTTGATTATGAAAGCTAATATCAATTTATGAGTGCTACTTAACATCTTCTTGAGCTTTGGTGATTGTGCTAAGTTTTGAATGAAAATGCAATTTCACAAAAAATGATTGAAAAGTTGATAGATCATTCTTGAAGGGAAAAATCACATTGCATTCATTCACTTCTCTTGAGAAAGAATCAAAAGCCTATCTATGCACTATTCATGGTTGATTGCACTTGGTAAGAAAAGGATTGTCTACTATGGTAAGAAGCATGTGTATGTGTTAAGTCATTCAAGAAGTGGGAGGGAAGAATCAATCGACCACTGGAAACCAAACAAGAAAACAAAATCTAGAGACCATAGGAAGTTGAACCACAACAATCTTGAGGCAAGGGGGAAAAGGTAACAAAAAAACAAACCCATGAAGTACATAAGTCAAGGAATCCTAGTGTAACAAGCATAAAGATGAAGTGTCTCTTAAAGTAGAAACTGATGCTCTACCAATCTTCACTAGAATCATTAAAACCTTAGTTGCACAATAACAAAAAGTGACCATATCAGCTTAGGATCAAATGTGCTAGCAACGTAGGGATTGAATTACCCTTGGGTGTTTCCAGATGAAATCCAACAACTCTTAGCACAACATGAGCAAAAGGCACGTGTAGGGCATGCAGGTAGACCAACACATGGGATCATCATTGAGATAGATGGGGAAAGAAGCCTAGGAAAGGACCCATTGTAATAGGTTGTGAGGTTCATGTAAGTAGAATGAGTCGATAGGCAAAGGAAAGAGGCCAAACTTAACCAAATGCAATGCATCTTGGCATTTGTAGGGTGCATGGAACCAAGGGTTAATGTTGACATAGAACAAGCGCTTGAAGCAAGCCTCACTCTTGCTGAACCCCTAACCAAGTGGGACAATTCAATCAATGAACACAATAGTGTCGCACTAGCTACCTCAATCCTAGCTAGATTGGGGATTGCACTAATACTAGAAGGCATACTAAAATCCCAATAGTCACAAAACAAGTTAAGAAATACATCAAGAAATGACCCACATAGTTTTGTGGAACAATTCAAGTAGGTGTGCAAGGCCAATAACCTCAAAGACCTTGATCAATGTGCACGAGATTTTGGATTGTGCCTAAAGGAAAAGGGTCGAACTTGGTTTGCTAGCTTAGAAAATGCACAAGTGCAACAACTTCGACACATTAATAGAGTAGTGTCAAGTGTATCATCACTGCTATGTTATTAGTCTCACACTTTGTCGCCCTTTTGAAGGGTCATCCTAGGAGGGTTTCCTTTCCACAAGTAGCACTATTTGGAGGAACATGGAATAGGATAAGCAAGCTTTCCGTTTCAATAGTTACAAGGATTTTGCACTTTCCTATGAGTGCTTGTGGGTGTCCCCCATATGGACTAAGAGTTGCATTAGTCTATGTGAGCTCTAGTTGGCCTAGCAGAGTCCATGCTTCATAGGTCAAGATATTAAAACCTACCCCTTCATCGATGAGAGCATCGACACTGTGCTCTCTTCTTGCGATGAGTTTGACCCTAAGATAAGCAAGTGGCACTATGTCTTCATCTTTCGAGTCATGGCTTGTAAATTTAAGCCTTCTGATGCATGCCCTTGAGTCCCCAACTACATAGCTAGATTTGGGTTCTCTATTGATATCTTGGGTCATCTGTGCAGTGCTGTTCAAGGTGCATCGATCTTCAGTATTGTTGTGTCTAGTCATCCTCGCAATTGTAGCTTGAGTTTGTTGCATTCCACTTTGACTAGATGCAGTCTGAATGCAACCTACACATATTTTTGTGGTGTGGCCTTTCTGCCCTTGTTGGCTAGATTGGCCGATTGAGATTTTAGGGTTTCTTGCTGTGTTGTCTTACTCATTTTAGGTTCGTTTTGGGTCATATGACTCCACTGGCTGCCGTTACGGCGTTGACTCTCTCAACACCGTACTCAGGCTGTTAAGCAGCTGTGTCTTGCAAATTTGCCTATTCCTTTGTGCCAGAATCGAGCTCTAGGCATTGGGATGGATCACAAGGTTTGCACTGTTAAACTCTACTTAGGTCTGGTGCAAATTTCCAAAAAATTTGCAAAAATCTGACTCGGCCTAACTCATTCGAATTGCAGGGGCCAAGTGGTAGATTCAAACGGGGCCGAGGGCCGAATACAAACAGTGGTCGAATTTGCGGCTTGGATGGCTGAATGGACGTGGCCGAGGGCTGAGTAAGGTTAGTGGGCCGAGTCGATCATTTGGACGGGCCGAGTCAAAAAGGGCCGAGTGGAAATGGCCGAGTGGTTTGGGGCGAATCAAGTTGGCCGAGGGACAAATCCAAACAGGGCCAAATGGTATGTTCAGAGGGGCCAAGGCATGAGGGAAGATTTTAAAGGTGTTGGACGAGTTGTTCATTCGGATGGGCCGAGTTGGCCAAATGCAAGGGGACCGAGGACCAATTTTGGGACTCGACCCAGAACCAAGCTGCTCGAACGGGCCGAGTTGCACTCGACGACGGTAGCGCCGAGGGCGATTTCATTAAGTCTAGAGATCCGAGCAATCACAAGGCACACAAACTTCCAGATCACAACAAGGACATATGAGGAAGGGTTTCATATACTTGGTGCGTGAGAAGAACTTCCCGATGATGATAATATCCATTCGAATCACCAATGGAAGCTCCCTCTCCCTTTCTCTCTCTCTCTCTCTCAATGCTAGGGTAAAAAATGGGCTCCTCTATGGTCTCTTGGCCCTTAAACCCCTTCTCGAGCAAGGTCTTGCTATCCCCAATCATTCACTTGCTGATAATAATAATTTCAACCACTCTTTTTTTCCGTTTACCATGATTTGTGCCTTGTTTTTCCCTGTTATGACAGTAGAACCCTAATGGTTATTTTTCTCTTTTTTTCTTTGTTTTTTCCTATCCTAATGCATCCAAATCACAAAAAAATACCTACACTACTCCAACATGCTTTCCCAAATCCAAAAACCAAAAACCTACTTACTAAGGATATCGAATAATTCTTCAAACTCCCTCACTTCCTATCTATCTACCTCAAGCACCGATTTGGGAAAACCCTACTTCAATGCTCAATTCGAAGCGCACAAGGGCTCAAGGCTTGAACCCATTGGTCCTGGCATGGAACCAAAATGTAGAGGTGATCAACTGCTAAGAACCACCACGGACTGCTTATTGCTTCAAGCGTTCCAAGACGAGCACTAATGGCTACCTCTCACATAGCTGATGCGCTATCCATCTCTATAGGTGTAGTGAGCTTACCTCCATGCCCAATCGAGTTACCTCCTCTCCTGAGCACTCTGGTAGCTCCACGATCCAAGTGCAAGCTCCATCCTCAAGCTCCATTGTCGCGAGCAAGAGAAGAGAAGAGAAGAGGAGAATATGGAGAGCTTCTCCTCCCCGGTCCCTCACCCTCACACACTCACTCCCTCACTCCCTCACACTCTCACACTCCCTCTCTCAAGCACAAGCTCAAGAAAGCCAGCAAGCAAGAAGAAGAAGAAGAAGAAGAAGAAGAAGAGAGCCACTTTTGGCCACACACAAGAATGAGCTTCTTATTCACTTTTCAACTTTATATACAAAACCTTAAATCCCTCTTTTGGTGGTCATCCCCTTATCCCCTTTTTTACATGGCCGATCATAGCCTAGGCTCTTTTTCCCATTGTTCTCCTATCTTCCTAGCTTCCTTTCTACTGCCCATCTACCTTTACAATTTGCACGGGTGAGAGCCCGACACTCTTAAAATAAATCACAATGCACATTGCACTCTTTTACAAAAGCATTGATTTGTATTTTTTCTCGTGCGTCTTTCTCCTTGATTTAGGACTTTTTTACACTTCTTGTGTTTCCATACTTTTATCAGTACGCCTTCGTCTTCCATTTTGCTTTTGCCTTGGCCTTATCTTCTACTTTGGATTTTCTAGATTTTCCACCTTATTCGTTTGAGGGTTAACAAAATCATAGAAGGTCTACAAAAAGTGAAAGAAGTTGACTTACTTGAGGGAGGTGAAAAACCCCAACCAGTGTTCATTGCCAATGACTTGACCAACGATGACGAGACCTAACCTCATAACCCTCTTATGAGAGGGTTAAGATGTGTTTCCCTAGTCACTTGATAAGCTCAAGGGAGTAGATGCTAACATTGTCACTCATAATATTTCCATGGTATTAGCTATGGTCTCGGTCAAACAATGACCATACACTAGGATTCTCAAGCATGCACATGCAATCAAAGAAGAAATTGAAAAATTATTGAATGCTAAATTCATTCATAGTATAGAGCATATGGATTTGGATATCATTAATTGTGATAGTACTATAAAAAAATGAAAATTTTGAGTTTGTGTGAATTACAAGAAAGTGAATGTAGCAACGAAATGAGACAACTCACCTGCCATGCACCAAGCACCTGTTGGAGAGGGTCACACAAAAGGAAACTTATAGTTTCCTTGACATATTTGTAGTCTATAATTAGGTGCAAGTCCATTCAAATGATAGGCATAAAATGGAATTTGCCATTGAATGGGACATATTTTCTTTATAGTGATCCCATTTGGATCTAGTGTGCACAATATTCAAAGACATGCTTTGCAAATGGTTGGAAGTGTTTGTAGATAATCTCTGCATTCATACCAATTGGGTTGAACATCTCGAAAAACTTTGAGTGGTCTTTAAACATTGTAGGTAGTATGGTCTCTCCTTGAACACATTCAAGTGCCAGTTCTAAGTAAAACATGGATGCATCTTAGGGCATGTAGTTTCAAAGAACAACATTGCTATTGAATTTTCCAAAGTTTGGGTCATTGTCAATGTGCCACCATGGACAAACTACAAGGGAGTTTAATGCTTCCTTGGACACACATGATATTATCGATAGTTCATGTTGAACTATGCACTCATTGTTGCTATTGACTTTTCCAAAGTTTGGGTCATTGTCAATGTGCCACCACCGACAAACTACAAGGGAGTTTAATGTTCCTTAGACACACATGATATTATTGATAGTTCATGTTGAACTATGCACTCATTGCATGGCCACTTTACAAACAATTGATCATATTAGAATGGATTTTGGAATATCAACATGCTTATTAAGCCTATTAGCTATATTTTATCTTTTGATGTGAAGGTCAATCAGGTTGATTGTCCCCAGTCAAATGAGTAGAAGGCTAAGATGGCCAAGATTCCTTATGCATCCAAAGTGAGTAGTATGATGTATTCCATGATAGCCACTCGCCCTAACATAGCATTTGCAATGGGAATTATGGCATGATATAAGGCTACACCTAGCTAGAGATATTTGGATAATGTGAAGGGAATCATGAGATACCTAGAAGGTACTACATATACATGCATTTGCTATGGTGGCCAAGATACTACAACTAGGGGTTACATGTTAAGACTTCATGCTCTTTTATCTTTAGTATGTGTGTAACCGACACTCTATCACCTGTTTTTTATTGCTTGATTCGACGGGGTCTTGGGTGCTTTCTTGTTGCATAGCATGAAGCTTTTGGTCGCACGAGTACATAGGTCATGCCAAAAATTTTCTGTAGGATGTGGATTGTTTGGGAAAGTCTAGTTCAGTCTAGTCTGGTCGTCTATCCTTTGTTTTAATATTCTTCTCAGTGTTGATTTGTCTGGGTTTTGTAGGAAAATTTTTATCTTTTTCCTTGGTTCTATGTGTGGGTTTTTTGTTGTAGTCCGAATGGCATCTACCTCCATTCCTCCTATTGTCATCCAGCATGTGCCGTTGCCGATGCATGACTATGCTCTTCTCCTAGAGGCAGATTGCATTCGCTGTTTGTGGCTTTGAAGTTTTCGCCAGTGGACAACATGATTTGCTACTCCTTCGTGGCATCCTACAAGAACCAGTCTAGCTTGGTTTATAACCGATGGTTTTGCTTATCCATAGCCAATATCAATGATGCGTTGTGTTTGCCCCTTTCAACGTCTTTTGTCCCTAGTGGAAATCAATTATTTGACAGCTGAGGAGATCCTTTCTCTCTTGCAGAAAGAAACCTCTACTCTGGTTTCTAGCAAAGTTATCACTAATTCTTGGGTTTCTGTAGGTCACATCTCCTCCCGATATGGAAACAACTTTGCCAATTTCTGCAAGACATGTTCATGTTAGGGAAGCCTGCTTCCAAATGTCTCTCCAAGGAGCTGTTCACTGCTCCTATTAGGATCTTGGAGGGAGCTAAGTTCAATTGGGCAGCATTCATGCTTGCGAAGATGGATCATCATTTTCAAAGAGTTTGGAAAGGTTAGGGCAATAATGTCTCCTATTGTGTTTTTCTTCAGAAGATTATCTTCCTTGCACCTCCTCCTAGTGGTGTGCAAGTTTCTGATCCTGATCCTCTTTCGAAGAAGCCTCCACCTTCTGTTCCAACTCCTCCTCCTCCATTACAACCCAATTCTGATTCGAAGGATGAGCCCCCTGCTAGATTCTTTCGCAGTAAAAGATTACGTACTAAAGGGCCCCTTAGTCTTGTTTCTATTTCAGTTTCTGATTCTCCTGCACAAGACTCCATTCCTCCTGTTTCTACCAGTTCCCTTCCTTCATTCTTGTCATGTCCTAATCTATTTGTAGCGCAAAGGGATGGGCAGTTGGATAAACAGATCCCTACTTCCTTACAAACAATGTTAGCTGGACCTTTGCTTCCTCAACTAGTTTATGGTGTCTAGGCTACATTTGAGACTTCACTGACGACTTGTCTTCAGTCCATTTACACAGGGGTGTATACTTCCTTACAAGACAAAGTGGATTCCCTGACTAGTCAATTGAGTAAGGCTTTTGAGGATCTAGCTTCTAAGAAAGACGCCCTAATGGATATTCACAAACAAATGACTGAAGGTACTACCCTGATGGATTCCCAGAATGCCATCATTTAGAAGTTAGAAGCTCAAGTAGTCACCTTGGAAGCAGAGAATGTGTCTTTGACTAAAGAGAAGAATTCTGCCCTTAAGGAGATGATTGACTTAGCCAGTAGGCTGGGTACTTGTGAGGGTCAGCTATAGTCTTCTCAAGAAATTGTTGAGTCATAGAAGAAGATGATTGCAGAGCTTAATCAGAAGATTGTTCCTCTTTCTGTTCCGCCCCCTCCTGTGGTTTCTTCGATAGTATCTTCCAACGAGGAGCTTGACCAATTACAGTAGAAAGCGAAGTTGTGTAATGGTTTTTCTACCAAGGTAGAATGTCTTCAAACAACGAATGAATTGTGTGCAGGATGGTTTTACTAGTTATGTTGAGATGGTGTCACCCCCACTGTCTTTCTGGATCAAGTATAATTAGCAACGTTTTGCCTTGTATATCTCTTTAAGCAATGTGGATTTAGAACCTCTAGAGGATGGGTGGAAGAATTTGTGGTATGCAGATTTGCTGAAGTCTGTGTTTGATAGATTTGTTGATGAGCTAATTTCACATGAAGTATAGTTGCTGTCTTTCATGTATCTTATGAGGCATTTGCAGATTCTTGATGAGGAGGATTTGAATTTGTATGTGGGAGATGTGATCTTACAAGCAGTGATGTATGTGCACTTAGTTGAGCTCCAGCTTATCAGATAGTTTGAAGCATTATCATGAGCAGACGTCTTGGTGTAGAGGACATGCTTGGCATCTACCTTTGAAAGATGTTGCTTTGGAACCTCGTCGTCTCAGGGGTGTATTTCACAAATCTGATATCCAACCTTTGCAAACTCAAGTGTTGCATCATATTGCTAATCATCCATTATTCACCGATCCTTTTTTCCAAGATCTTGCTTATCATTGTTCTTTTTATCCATTAGATCCCAGTGATCTTTTGTCTTATTCTCTTATGTCCTATTGTTTTCCGTTGTATATTTCCCTCCTCACTTCCAACCCTGACACTATTCCTCTGTTGTCTTTTACTCCTTCTAATTCCCCTCACATTCCTGTTTTTACTTTTTGTCCTTTCATTGCCGATTTGAGATTATTGCCTACCCCTTCTGAACCTCCTCCTGTAGTTCCTCATGTTCCTTCTAATTTTTCAGCAAATTCCCTTCATAAGTTTTTGCTGAATTTTCCATCTCTTCCATCTTCCTTATCTCTTCATTTCCCTTCTTTTTATGATCTATCCTATCCTCCTTTACAATGCTCTCCTCTTATTCCATTCCCCTCTCCTTCCGATTACATTAACCTTCCTCCTCAATCAATGTTGGATACACCAGGATATGATAGTGACATACTTCGTCGACGACAATGGACACTACATGATTCTATGATAAGACACTGGTGTTTAACTGGCCTTTCATTCCAGGGTCCTGGGATACCTTTGCAGTATGTTCAAACTCTTACCTTCATTTTGCTCGGGTGCATGCTCATTCTGAGGATACCTCTGTACGTCTTGCAGCTCATTTTTGCTAGTACCTTGCTTTTATGCATCAACAGTCTAATTTGAACACTTGCAAGTGTACTTCTCGTTTAATCATCAATCCGAATATGGATGTGGCTGCTGCTCAGATGGATATTCTGTATTACTTCACATAATATTTCCCTATCATGTTTCTTATTTTTCTGGAATTGATGTGTTGTATACAGTTCCTTCAGAATGTGCCTTTGCATTTTGTAGATGAGAGTGAAAATCTGGAGCATCTCAAGTCTAGCATGTAGTTTAAGAAGAAGTGTATGCATCCTGCTTAGTAGTGGGGTTCTTTTTTGATGTATCAGCTCTTTTTCTTTAATGGAAATATTTTTCTGTGCTCTCCATTTTTTGGGGGCATGTGCCATTGAGATTACCTGGTGTTGTGTTTGTGTGAGTTGTATATGTGGTATGTATATATTATTTATCTTTGTTGGATGGAGTGGAAGTTGACGATGGATTGATGAAGAAGATGTTGGACTACAAGCTAGCAGAAGATGATGATGATTCAAAGAGAACTCTTATATCCTTTATGACTTTGTGATTGTTAACAATTTTTTTTTAAAAATAGAGATAATATCCAAAAGGGTGTTTTCCTTTCGTTGTAGTATTATTAGAGATACAGGTGATAAGTTGAGGTCATGGTGAAGTGATTGTTGAAGATACTAAAGAAGATCAAATTGAACTCTTTACTAAACTTACATTCTTTCTTTTCCTTAGGTCGTGAGGACGCTTCCTTTCTAAGTGTGGGGATATGTTGAGAGTGGAAAAGACTGAATTTTTGATTGATTTTTGTTGTTTTTGAGGTTTGAATGGTTGATTTTTGATGGATTTAGAGTGATGTATAGTTGGTAATGGAAGTGTTTGAGAGTGTTTTGGATTATATTGATTATATTTTGAAAGTTCATGATGATTTTTAGTGAAAATATGAAGCTCTATGATGTTCTGATAGGTTATGTTCAGGTTCTGATTGGTTCTATGATGTTCTGATAGGTTATGTTAAGGTTATGATTGGTTCTGATACCTTCTGTATAACTTCTGTTTTGTTCTGATTTTTTTTCTATATGAGGCATGGATTGATGATTGATGAAGGTTGAGATCTTTTGAAAGTTTATTGAATAGTTTTTTATAGTTTCGAATGGCTTTAGTATGAATTATGAGGATCTGTTGTTCTTTGATTACCTTCTGTAAACCTTTTGTAGAGCTTCTGTCTTCGTTCTGTCTCTGCTCTGTTCCTGTTCTGTTCTGTTTAATAGATCTTCTGTAAGTGTTCTATGGAATGTATATGTGACTTTGGGAAAGTTTTCTAACTTTTGGAAAGGATGAATCTAAGTTCAAAAGAGCTAAAACAAATGGAAGAAGCAGCTGCTGAAGACTGAAGAGGAGAGTAGAGTGACAGAGACAAAAGTGAGATATGAAGGGTTATTGTAGTGTCTCTGGTGTCTCTTCGCATCAGACATACCTCTTGGGAGGTGCATCCATGACCAAGAGAGGATAATTAAGAGTCATTATTGAGTATTGTAGTGAGGAGATGATGTATTATTAAGAGAGAGAGAGAGAGAGAGAGAGAGAGAGAGAGAGAGAGAGAGAGAGAGAGAGCCAATTCTATGAAAACTATGTTCCTTTTTTGAGAGATTGAGAGAGAAAACTACGAAGACATAGAAGATGAATACTATGTGATTGATTTCCATTAAAAAATGTTGTATTCTTTTATGTTCTTTGTTATATTGATGGATTCTATGAAGATGTTGAAGATTATGGTTGATTCTATCAAATCTGTGGGAGATATCTACTATGATGTTGCGTGAAGATTTGCTGTTTTTCTTGTTTTGGTCATCGAAAGAATGAAATAAAAGCTTGTTGATGTTACAAGATAGATTTCCTTGCAGTAGAATCCCCTTTTCCTTGGTGTTCCTCTTGCGGCTCCATGTTTTTGGTGCACAGCCGAGGAAACTTGCCATCAACAAGCATCAGAAGAGGCTGAAATTGAGGAAAATGGCATTGCCAAGAAGAGAAGAATTCAATGGATATTTGCAAAGTTCCTTTTTCCACTGAAGAGTTGGAGATTTTTATTGCCAAATCCACTTTTTAGAAGAAGTTCATCCCACAATGGCAGAAATATATTACCATCATGATGCAAGCTCTATGCGGTGGACTATTTTCTCTTCCTGTTGAAGCAACAAAAACTTGCATCTTGGTGGCAAATTGTTTGAGAACAAATTGAAGGGTAGAAACAGAGAGAATGACCATCCATGGAAGATTTGGCATTCATTGAGAAGTTTCCAAAAATCATCAAGTGGGAGATCATGAAGAAGCTTCAGGAGTCATGCTATGTGGAGATTCACGAAAACAAGAAGGAAAAGAGTTCGAATTTATTCGTGGATGCTCAACAACAAGATATGTGGGATGCTTGGTGCACTGACAATCTTCTATTTGTCCAATTAGCAACCCACTGAAAGTTGGTAAACAGAGTGTTTTTCAAAACATACACTTTTGAAACCATCAAAAGCTTGCATTATTATAATGATGGCACAACAACGATCCTTCCAGAACGGAATATCTCCCCCTCTATAGTGGTTTGAAAGTCGAATTCAGAGATGTTGAAAAGAAGGAAGTAGAGGAGATGTTGGACAAAGAATCCCCTAGAGACTAAAGCCCTCTCTAATTCTATTATGTTGAGTACTGAACAAATGGTTGGAGCCAAGCCCCTGATGAATGATGCAATCAAGAGGCAAGCATTAGAACGAGTCCAAAGGTACGTGAGAAGAGAGAAGGCAAGAATCAAGGCTGAGAACAAGCTCACAACAAAAGCCTCCTTTGACGCCCTAAAAGCACTCTTTACAGAAGTTCCCATGGCGACTCAAGGTCCCCTTCCTAGTTAGATTCGTCCTCAAAATATTGATGATAGGCCAACAAATGTAGTCCCATTGCCAATTTTTAAGGGAGAGTATAATGAAGACCCTGATCTTCATGTAGCAGAGTTTATGGTAGCATGTGTGGCTAACATGCCAGAACCCCTGAGCATTGGTTAGCAATATTCCCCACCACTTTCAAGGATGTGGTGTTCCAGTGGTATGAGAGACAAGCAGCAGGAACTTTTGGCACATGGGATGACCTGAAGTTGGCCTTCCTCACTAAATTTAGGCATGAAGGTTTTGAAGAGCAGATGCGAGAGGAGTTCATGAACCTAAGTCAGTTTTCTAGAGAAAGAGTAGAAGCTTATTCTCGCAAATGGAATCCATCCTGAAGAGATGGACTAACCATCATTTGGATGAAGGTATCCAGAAAGGAGTGTTTCTTAGAGGCCTATAACCAGAAGTTCGCAAGTTTGTGGAATTAAGAAGACCAGCTAATCTGCAAGCTGCAATGGAAGGTGCAAGATTGTATGATGAAGTTGAAGCAAGGCTATCAATGACTCCAGGAAGAGGAGTCTTACCTCTTCCCATGCCAGGAATGGTATACCCACCAAATGAAGTCCCAGGGACAATTCACTACCCCTATCACTAGATGCAAACATTGCCATAGTATAATGCACCTAATCCACTATGGTCACCACAGACAACAATGCCTCAAATGATGGTTCAACCACAACAACAATAGCCTCAAACAGTTCCTCCAATGGCAACTCACCCTACCAACTGGAATCAACAATCCCAAGTCTCCACAGGAGCTCTGAATCAGAACCAGAACAGAGGACCCTCTAGATCAACCCAACTAGTGTATGTAGTAATTACAGAAGCTTCCCAAAACTCTACTACAAGTACTTCAAGAGGTGAAAATCTGAATGACTACTTATCCAACTCAGTTGCAAGTATCAAGAAAGAGCGTATGGATATGATTACAGAGCAGTTACAGACACTGAAGGTGAATAACACTAATATATCTACTCTTGCGGGAGCTGGAAGAGATGTAATGCTTGTCAGCGAATGGGGAAACCCACCAAAACAAGTGCCATGCCATTGCAACCTATTCTTCCCCTAAAGTTGTTTGAGAAGTGGGGGATTGATTTTGTGGGTCCCATTGATCCACCCACCAGATGAAAGTAGAATAGATACATCTTAGTATATACAGATTATGTCACAAAGTGGTGTGAAGCTAAAGCCCTGAAGTGGGACGATGGTAGCAGTATAGCCATGTTCATGTATGAGAATATTATCACCCGTTTTGGCAGTCCCTGCAAGCTGGTAAGTGATAGAGGTACTCATTTCCTTAACAAAATCATGGAGGAGCTGACAGAGCTGTATAAGATCAGCCATTGCAAGTCCACTCCTTACTACCCCAGAGCCAATGGCCAAGTTGAAATCACCAATCACATCCTCTGCTCGATCTTGACAAGAACGATTGCCGCACATCGTCGCGACTGGGACGATCGACTTACAAAGGCCCTCTGGGCATACAAAATCTCCCATAAGGCAACTACATGACAGACCCCTTTCCAGCTAGTGTATGGTACAGAAGCCGTTTTCCCTGTTGAGTTGGAATTGCCCTTTGGGCATACAAAATCTCCCATAAGGTAGCTACAGGACGTACCCCTTTCCAGCTAGTGTATGGTACAGAAGCCATCTTTCCTATTGAGCTGGATTTGCCCTCTTTGCGAGTGGTAGTTAAAAAACACTTGGGAGATAATGAGTCACTGCAACGCCGCCTCTTACGCTTGGAATGTTTGGATGAGATACGGCGCATGGCCCTACAGTGTATGGAAACTACTCAAGCACGATGCAAGGCCTATCATGACAGTTTCATTAAGCACAAGGATTTCCTAGAAGGTGACCTTGTCCTAGCCTATGATTCGAGATTTGTCAGGTTTCCTGGCAAGCTTCAACAATGGTGGATGGGCCCATACAAGGTACTTGCTATCAATTCTAATGGCTCGGTTCAGGTGCAGACTGTTGATGCCTATGATGATCTTTTTCTGATCAATGGCTACTATCGTCTGAGGAAGTACTTCCCTCCTTGGGGATCTTGACAATCACAGCCAACCTACCCTCTTCCTTTTGGGCGTCGCACGTTCATTCTCTTCATGCTTCTGATAGCCCTTATGATCTTCCTCATGAAGGGTCTCGTTCTGTTAGCCCCTCATAGATACTTTTCAACTGAACATTGTTCTATTCTCGTCTGATCCAACAACGGTGGCGAGGTTGGTCTTGATGCATGGTATTTCTATCATTCTATTTCTTAACGAAAAAAAATAGATAAAATTGTTATGGGAGAAAAGGAAGAAATTCCTTGTCATAACAGGCCTCGTTCCAAGAAAAGGTGGAAACACCCTTGGGTGGGAAGATGACTGTGGAAAAGGTGGTAACACCCCGCAGTTCAAGATAACTAACTCACTAGCAGAATATTTCCAGCAAGTAATTTGAAGCCACCTCCCTTGCTGCGCTGTCTCTACAATATTAGTCCGTCTGCCCTTCTTAACAGACGACCTTTCTTACAAATCATTGAAGTATCAGACTTGTTGGCTGGCTCCCTGGGTACGCATTGTCTTCAATATCCGGATGACAACAATAGCCGACACGATCTTCATCAACCCCTTGAGTGATGCAAGCTTTCATCCTAATAGGATGGGGATGTGAGTATGGGCTACCCTCTGTATCTATCAGAGTATGAGATAGAGGGTGGGGTGAGTGATCAGTCTTTCCCTTCAAATCAAATGAGAGGTGAGATGTGTGAACGGAGTGTTGCATGCACGGGCGGGGCCTCTCAATGCACAACGCATGATCTATTCATGTGCACTGCACCATAAGGCTCATTGGCCTTCCTTCTTGCACTGTATGCCGCCACATGGCGGAATGCACTGTTGCACCATCAAATGTGCACAAGGCATACATCCTTTGCACAAGTGACAGTGAGGATTACATCAATGGGTTTCAGGAATGGGCTACCCTCTATATCTTTCAACAGAGCGTGAGACAAAGGGTGGGTTGAGTGTGATGGATATTTCTTCAATCAATTATTGAGAGGTGAGGATTGAGGGACGTTACGACCATTGGAGTTAGGTACGTTTCTGTTTCTCTATGCACCCACAAGATGGGTCTCTGCCATCAGCATAGGACACGTCACTCTGTTCTGTATACTGCACTGCAAGGCTCCCTGACTTTCATGCTTGCACCTATGCCAGACGGGTTGGATGCACTAATGCACCATCAATTGTGCACCCTGGCATATTCCCTCTACCCCACCCCCTTATTGATTCCTAAACTAGGTGTGAGATCTAGGTTTCCATTAATATTACATCGAGTGATGTAAGTTATGGGGCGAGTCGCTATTCTCTCATTCCATTTGAGTTCCCGTGAATTGAGTGACTATCCTTCGTCACGACACCTCCCCTGACGGGCTTCATCAACCAACTACCTCCCTGGGTGCTGCTGCATGGTCCCTGCCATACTGGTTGAACACTGGAATGAGCCGTGGTACCTCCTGCAGCTGACTCCAACCCTTTTATAGTAGTAACGGTTCCTTCGACCGTACGCGAAACGGGCCAAGTCTTTCTAACCTTATCCTTATGGTTGCAAGTGTATATTATGTTTTAAGTGTGGGGATGCCAGAGTTCACTCGGTTGACGAGTCCTAGATTATATTGCTGCATCTAACCCTACCCGGGTAAGGTCTTAAGTGTGGGGACGCGTCCCTGCACATTTGTTCTACATATCATCATGGAAATACATCTATCCACCTCCAAATGTGGAAATTCATTTTCTATGCTGTGATGGGGTCCTTGCCCCACTCATCCATTCTATTTCACCTTGTCCCCGAGGTTGTTCCTTGTCCATTTGCCTTTATCCTTTGTTTTGTCATTTTTCCATGTGAACGAACCCTACATTCACTGAGACTCACATCCAACCTTATACCCTTGTTCCTCCCTCCGAACTAGTCATTTTTCCTTTTTATGCACCCTTGTTCCAACTTATGATTCATCCGCTATTCCATTTTGAAGAGTTTTATGTATTTCCATGTGAACGCATCCTACATTTACTGGAGCTGATATCTAATGTCATAACCCAGTGTGTCCCTTTGACTAACATACTTTTTCCTTTTATATCCCCTTTTTCTAGCTTACTGTTTTTGAGTTATGAATTTTTGAAGCAATTCTCGCTAATTTGATATATTTTCATGTGAACGCATCCTTCTCTCTTCAAAACAGCAATCTAACATACCAACCCTATCCTACACCTTTCCTTGGACATATTTCCTTTTTACACCTTGTCCTTCCATTGTACGGGTTGTCCGTTATTAATTTTTGCAAGTTTTTGTGTCTTTTTCGTGCGTATTTTTGTACTTTTTCCATGTGAACCTACCCTATTCTCTTCAAAATTCCATTCTGACTGGAGATCCTTGTCCGGCCACCCTTCTTGCACAATTTTCCTTTTTCCTCTGCCCTATTTTTCCCTTTGTATTTTTTGTTATTAATTTTTATTGGTGTTTTTTAGCTCCATATTCTTGTTTTTTCCATGTGAATGCCTCCTAAACCCATCCAAACTGCAATTTGATGTGGGAGCCCTGAAGATTGTATGTGTCCGAACATTTTTCCTTTTTACTATCCTCCATTCCGGTGCACGTATCATTCCATATTAATTTCCGAATCCCTTTTCGTGTACGATTTTTGGGTTTTTTCCATGTGAACGGATCTTATCTTCATCGGAACTGTATTCTAACGTGATAGGCCTGTCCGGCATGCCTTTTGCACATTTTTCCTTTTTCTTGCCTTTCGTTTCGGTGCACGATTAGGGTTTTATAAAATTTTTGGCTAATTTGTGCCTCTCATTTCGCGCATGACCACCCGTTTTTTCGATTGTTAATCATGATGACGTGTTCGTCGCGTCTTCCCGCACCCGTGCCACCGTCCTACCCCTGTTGCTTCCCGCCACTACAAATTTTTTTGCCCTCGCCCCGCGCTTATGAGCGTGACGAGGGGATGGGCTTCTTTTACTTATGTCTCTTAATTTTATTTATTTATTTATTTTTAATAAATTAATTCAAAAAAATTCAAACCCCCCCTCCCCGATGGTTTCCCACCCCTTCCCTTCTCCTCTCTCTCTCCTTTTCTTTCTCCCTCTCTTCTTTTTCTTCTCTCTCCCCGACCCCTCCCTCTCTCTCCCCTCTCTCTTTGCTTCTTCTTCTTCCTCTTCTGCTTCTCCTTCTCTCCCCTCCTCCTCCTTCTCTTCTCCTCTTCCTTTTCTTCTCTCCTCCTCCTCCTTTTCTTCTTCTCCTCCTCCTCCTCCTCCTCTTCCCTTCCTCCTCTCCTCCCTCCTCCTTCTCTTCCCTTCCTCCTCTCCTTCTGCCTGTGCCCCTGCTAGCGCCGCCCGCTGCCGCATCTGTTGTCGCCGCCCGTGCCCATGCTGGCACCGCTTACCGCCGATGCCCGTGCTGTCGCCGCCCGTGCCCCTGCCCGCGCCGTCGCTTGCCCTTCCTCCTCTTCCACCTCCACCTCCACCTCCTCCTCCACCCCCACCCCCTTCTCCTGCACCCTTCCCCCCCATTTCCCCCACCCATTTTAAACCCCCCCCCCCCCCCCCCCCCCCCCCCGATCCCCCACCTCCAACTTTACCCCCTTCCCCCCACCTTTAGCCTCCTCCCCCTAAATTTGGCCTTTTCCCCTAACTTTAACTCCCTTCCCCTCAATTTAACCCCCCTCCCCCTAATTTGAACCTCTCCCCACATTTTCCCCTCCCCTTCTCTTACTTTACCTCACCCCCGCCCCCTACACCCCCTGTCCCACCCCCTCCCTCCGCCCTTTGCCTCTCCCCCCTTCGCCCCCCTTCGCGCGCTGCGGTCAATGGTTTGGTGTCGGTGGATGTTCGTGGGCATTCACGTGTGAGGATGCGCGTCCGCCTTGATCGTGTGGTAGGGTCTTGTAGCCATTCATACACAGTCACAGTCATCAGCAACCGTTCATATGCAGTCACAGGTACTTTAAATCCTGAAATATCTAAAAACACAATTAAAAAACAAATATTCATTAAAATTCAATTAAAATTCCTAAAAAATCCCCAATATTTTTGCAAACAATTGAAACATTTTTCATATTGAAAATATTTATAAAAAAAGCAAAAATTTCAAAAAGTGAAAATTCTTTTCAAAAGCATTAAAAAATTGGTCAAAATTCATTAAAATTTGATAAAAATAATGAAATAATTTTAAAAACTTTCAAAAAATTCCATAAATTCCCTTGTATATTTTAAGAATATTTGACCAATTGAAAATGCTCCCCTAAGTGGCCAAAGTATTATTTAAAGCCAAAACCCTGATTTTGATGCCTAAATTCATATAAAATTCATTTTAAATCTAAAAAATGAGCTAAATAATGTGAATTAAATCCGATTACCTTTTTGACACCTGATGCTCATGATTGGTTTTGCTGAAATTTCATGTTTACCTCCTTTTTTAAAAAAAACCTATTATAAAAAAAAATCATAACCATAAATCCTAATCAATTCAACATCCCAACATATCCCTCTTTTTGTTTTGGTCATACGTATCATTGGTTTTATTATATTTTGTCAATGTATTAATTGTTTTTTCATTTTTTCTGTACAACAGGACGACTAGTTTTAGTCGAGCTTTTGTCCGTTGTGTGGAATATTTGTGGATTGCAGCGTTTCTTTTTTTTTAGGACGTGGTATCAAACTTTGCAGACAGCCCCACCCATTGCTAGGTTTTTTCTATTTTTTCCTCTCTCATGTTGCACTGTAACACACATATAATTTTAATAAAATCAATCGACCGTTGCACCCACCAAATAAATAGAATGCACATCATTAACTTTTAATTTAAAAAAAACCCGACTGTTAATTGTAAAAGGAACCCCGCCATTGCATGAGCACATGGCACAATAATCCATATAATTTTCTAAAATAAATCCACAGTGCACGCGCACACGTGCTATTAAAAAAATTATTTGTAATTAAAATAAACCCCCGCCATCACGCATGCATGCGCTTTGTGCCACAGATCACATAAGTTGTAACAATGAATTGCATTTTTAGAGACCCCCAGTCTATCAAGTCAGTCTAAGTAGGGGTTGGGATTGCGGAATCAACTCACTATGCATTAATGGTTAATTAATAACGAGTTGCAATCTAATTTGTACATGGTTAAAATGAATTTGATAGTGTTCACCCATCCACGTTCATTGCACCATAGGTTTACACAATGCATTTACGGGGGTTGGGATTTGTTAAGTCCAAGATGTCGGTCTTATTCATCTCTCTTTATTCTATTGGTCCAATTCTTGGATTCTGTTTGAGTTTGGTAATTGTCTGGGGTACGGTGTGTTTGAGTTTTTTTAAAAATTGCTTGATTCCACAGGGTCTTGGGTGCTTGCTTGTTGCACATCATGAAGCTTTCGGTCGCACGAGTACGTAGGTCATGTCAAAAGTTTTCCATAGGATGTGGGTTGTCTGGGGAAGTCTGGTTCAATCTAGTATGGTCGTCTATCCTTTGTCTGAACGACATCTACCTCTATTCCTCGTATTGTCATCTAACATGTGTTGTTGCCGGTGCATGACTATGCTCTTCTCTTGGAGGCGGATTGCATTGGTTGTGCTAGTCTTCGTTCTTTTGTGGCTTTGAAGTATTCGCCAGTGGACAACACGATTTGCTACTCCTTCTTGGCATCCTATAAGAACCAGTCTGGCTTGGTTTATAACCGACACTTTTGCTTATCCACATGCAATATCAGTGATGCGTTGTGTTTGCCCCTTTCAGCGTCTTTCGTCCCTAGTGGAAATCAATTATTGCTGAGGAGATCCTTTCTCTCTTGCAGAAAGAAACCTCTACTCCTTTGGCCTCCAGCAAAGTTATCACCAATTATGGGGTTTTTGTAGCTCACATCTCCTCCCCAATATGGAAACAACTTTGCCATTTCTGCAAGACAGGTTCATGTCATGGAAGCCTGCTTTCAAATGTCTCTCCAAGAAGCTGTTCATCGCTTCTGTTAGGATCTTGGAGGGAGCTAAGTTCAATTGGGAAGCGTTCATGCTCGCAAAGATGGATCATCATTTTCAGAGAGTTCGGAAAGGTCAGGTAAGTAATGTCTCCTACGGTGTTTTTCTTCAGAAGATTATCTCCCTTGCACCTCCTCCTGGTGGTGTGCAAGTTCCTAATCCTGATCCTCTTTCGAAGAAGCCTCCACCTTCTGTTCCAACTCCTCCTCCTCCATTATAGCCCAATTTTGATTTGGAGGATGAGCCCCCTGCTAGATTCTCTCGCAGTAAAAGATTACGTACTAAAGGGCCCCTTAGTCCTGTTTCTATTTCAGTTTCTGATTCTCCTGCACATGACTCCATTCCTCGTGTTTCTACCAGTTCCCTTCTTTCATTCTTGTCATGTCCTAATCTATTTGCAGCACAAAGGGATGGGCAGTTGGATAAACAGATCCCTGCTTCCTTACAAACAATGTTAGTTGGACCTTTGCTTCCTCAGCTAGTTTTTGGTGTCCATGCTACATTGGAGACTTCACTGATGACTTGTCTTCAATTCATTTACACAAGGGTGTATACCTCCTTGCAAGACAAAGTGGATTCCCTGACTAGTCAATTGAGTAAGGCTTTCAAGGATCTAGCATCTGAGAAAGCCGCCCTAATGGATATTCACAAACAAATGACTGAAGCTACTACCTTGATGGATTCCCAGAAGGCCACCATTCAGAAGTTAGAAGCTCAAGTAGTTACCCTGGAAGCAGAGAATGCGTATTTGACTAAAGAGAAGAATTCTACCCTTGAGGAGATGATTGACTTAGCCAGTAGGTTGGGTACTTGTGAGGGTCAGCTACAGTCTTCTCAGGAAACTATTGAGTCACAGAAGAAGATGATTGCAGAGCTTAATCAGAAGATTGTTACTCTTTCTGTTCCTCCCCCTCCTGTGGTTTCTTCGGTAGTATCTTCCAACAAGGAGCTTGACCAGTTACAGTAGAAGGCAAAGTTGTGTAATGGTTTTTTTGCTAAGGTAGACCCCCTTCAACAACAAATGAACTGTGTGTAGGATGATTTTACTAGTTATGTTGAGCTGGTGTCACCCCCAGTGTCTTTCTAGATCAAGTATAGTCAACAGCATTTTGCCTTGTGTATCTCTTTGAGCAATGTGGATTTAGAACCTCTAGAGGATGGGTGGCAAAATTTTTGGTTTGCAAATTTGCTGAAGTCTGCATTTGACAGATTTGTTGATGAGTTGATTTCACATGAAGTACAGTTGTTGTCTTTCATGTATCTTACGGGGCATTTGCAGATTCCTAATGAGGAGGATTTGAATTTGTATGTGGGAGATGTGATCTTACAAGCAGTGATGTATGTACACTCAATTGAGCTCTTGCTAGAGATAGTTTGAAGCATTATCATGAGCAGACATCTTGGTGTAGAGGACATGCTTGGCATCTACCTTTGAAAGATGTTGCTTTGGAACCTTGTCATCTCAGGGGTGTATTTCACAAATTTGATATCCAACCTTTGCAAACTCAACTGTTGCATCATATTGCTAATCATCCATTATTCATTGATCCTTTTTTCCAAGACCTTGCTTATCATTGTTCTTTTTATCCATTAGATCCCAGTGATCTTTTGTCTTATTCACTTATGTCCTATTGTTTTCCGTTGTATATTTCCCTCCTCACTTCCAACCCTGACACTATTCCTCTGTTGTCTTTTACTCCTTTTAATTCCCCTCACATTCCTATTTTTACTTTTTGTCCTTTCATTGCCAATTTGACATTATTGCCTACCCCTTCTGAACCTCCTCCTGTAGTTCCTCCTGTTCCTTCTATTTTTTGAGCAAATTCCCTTCATAAGTTTTTGCTGAATTTTCCATCTCTTCCATCTTCCTTATCTCTTCATTTCCCTTCTTTTTATGATCTATCCTATCCTCTTTTACAATGCTCTCATCTCATTCCATTCCTCTATCCTTCCGATTACATTAAACTTCCTCCTCAATCAGTGCTAGATACACCAGGATATGATAGTGACATACTTCGTC
The DNA here is from genome assembly GCF_053477565.2 of Lygodium microphyllum. Lineage (NCBI taxonomy): Eukaryota > Viridiplantae > Streptophyta > Polypodiopsida > Schizaeales > Lygodiaceae > Lygodium > Lygodium microphyllum. The sequence goes on along the minus strand of NC_141138.1, from coordinate 30,224,257 downwards.
GATGACAATGGACATTGCATGATTATGTGACAGGACCGGTGTTTAACTGGCCTTTCATTCCAGGGTCCTGGGATACCTCTGCAGCATGTTTGAATTCTTACCTTCATTTTTCTCGAGTGCATGCTCATTATGAGGATACCTCTGTACGTCTTGCAGCTCATTTTTGTTGGTACCTTGCTTTTATGCATCAACAATCTAATCTAAACACTCGCAAGTGTATTCCCCGTTTGATCATCAATCTGAATGTGGATGTGACTGGTGCTCAGATGGATATTCTGTATTACTTCGGACAAGCTTTCCCTACCATGTTTCTTATTTTGTTGGAAAGGATATGTTGTATATGATTCCTTCAGAATGTGCCTTTGCATTTTGTAGATGAGAATAAAACTCTTGAGCGTCTCAAGTCTAGTATGCAGTTTAAGAAGAAGTATCTGCATCCTGCTTAGTAGTGGAGTTCTTTTTGGATGTATCAGTTCTTTTTCTTTAATGGAAATCTTTTTCTGTGCTCTCCATTTTTTGGGGGCATGTGCCATTGAGATTACCTGGTGTTGTGTCTGTGTGAGTTGTATATGTGGTATGTATATATTGTTTATCTTTGTTGGATGGAGTTGAAGTTGAAGATGGATTGATGAAGAACATGTTGTACTACAAGCTAGTAGAAGATGATGATGATTCAAAGAAAACTCTTATATGCTTTATGAATTTGTGATTTCTAATAATTTTTTTAAAAAATAGAGATAATATCCAAAAGGGTGTTTTCCTTTTGTTGTAGTATTATCAGAGATACAGGTGATAAGTTGAGGTAGTGGTGGAGTGATTGTTGAAGATACTAAAGAAGATCAAATTGAACTGTTTACTGAACTTACATTCTTTCTTTTCCTTAGGTCGCGAGGACGCTTCCTTTCTAAGTGTAGGGATATGTTGAGAGTGGAAAAGACTGAATTTTTGACTGATTTTTGTTGTTTTTGAGGTCTAAATGGTTGATTTTTGATGGATTTACAGTGATGTATGGTTGCTAATGGAAGTGTTTGAGAGTTTTTTGGATGATATTGATTATGTTTTTGGAAGTTCATGATGATTTTTAGTGGAAGTATGAAGCTCTGTGATGTTCTGATAGGTTCTGTTAAGGTTCTGATTGGTTCTGATACCTTTTGTATAGCTTCTATTTTGTTCTGATTTTTTTCTGTATGAAGCATGGATTGATGATTGATGAAGATTGAGATTTTTTGAAAGTTTATTGAATAGTTTTTGATGGTTTGGAATGGTTTTAGTATGAGTTATGAGGATCTGCTATTCTTTGATGACCTTCTGTAGAGCTTCTGTCTCTACTCAATCTCTGCTTTGTTCCTGTTCTGCTCTGTTTTATAGATCTTCTGTAAGTGTTCTATGGAATGCATGTGTGACTTTGGGAAAGTTTTCTAACTTTTGGAAAGTATGAATCTAAGTCCAAAAGAGTTAAAACAAATGGAAGAAGCATGCTGAAGACTAAAGAGAAGATTGGAGTGACAAAGACAGAAGTGAGATATGAAGGGTTACTGTAGTGTCTCTAGTGTCTCTTTGCATCTGACATACCTCTTGGGAGGTGCATCCACGACCAAGAGAGGATAATTGAGAGTCGCTATTGAGTATTGTAGTGAGGAGATGATGTATTATTGAGAGAGAGAGAGAGAGAGAGAGAGAGAGAGAGAGAGTGTGTGTGTGTGTGTGTGTCCGAGATAGCCAATTCTATAAAAACTATGTGTCTTTTTATGAGAGATTGAGAGAGAAAACTATGAAGACATTGAAGATGAATACTATGTGATTGATTTCCATTCAAAAATGGTGTATTCTTTTATGTTATTTGTTATATTGATGGATTCTATGAAGATGTTGAAGATTATGGTTGGTTCTATCAAATCCGTGGGAGATATCTACTTAAGGCTGCGTGAAGATTTGCCGTTTTCCTTGTTTTGGTCATTGAAAGAATGAAATAAAATCTTGTTGATGTTACAAGATAGATTTTCTTGCATTAGAATCCCCTTTTCCTTAGTGTTCCTCTTGGGGCTCCAGAACCAAGGTTGGGCCCAAAAGAAGCATGTATGGATTTTGAATATCTTCCATGGATAGAACCACTAGTGATATATCAAATTGGACTCCACCTCTTTTCAACAATGACACATTGGAGCACTCCAAAAGGAGGTAAATCAATAGTGATCTACCATTTTTATGCAAAAAAAAATTACTTTTATGAATATTTGGATAAATGAAAATATGCACCTCCAATAGCAGGTCATCAATACAAACTTCATGAAGATTGATATCTTGTTCCAAAGAATGAAGTAATTGCTTACCAAAAGCAGAAACCATATATAACACTTAACTTACCATGTTGTCTAGGTTTTGAGGTTTCTCCACAAATCAAAAGAATTGTCCAACTATACAACTACTAGAATCTTGGCATTTAGAGCAAACATCATTGACATGACCAATATGGTATCATATCTAGAAATCATCCACCATTGATACCAAAGATAAGGACAAGTCAAGCCCAATAGGATTAGAATTGATTAAGTATAGTCCTCATAAATTAGATCAAGAATCTAATTCATCCATGCTTATATATTTTTCTTGAATTTCTCAAAATTGGTTACTTGACTTTCTAGTATTTATCCATTGGATTATTTGGAGGCACCAAAAGTTGAAACTTTTTAGCATCAAAATGAGTAACTGTCAAGAGAAAAAGCTCTTTTGAATTTTCCTCTAGGGGATCAACCTAGGTCATATTAATTATCAAGGCCTAATAAGGATCAAGTTTGAATCCATCATGCTTCACTTTATGTAATAGCAATAACAACACTCACCTTTTGTGATGTTGGCTCTCTCACGAGCAACATCACCAAGTCTATAGATTGTTTATTGATTCAAGTGTTTCAAGCAACCAAGCTAGGCTACCTCTCACATAGCCAATGTGCACTCTCCAATTGAATATAGTGAGATTATGAGCCAATCCATTAGTTATAGTCTAGGTGCACAAATCCACCAATAGCTCCACAATCCAAGGAATACACTCAAGTAAGCTCCATCTCCATGCTCCACCTATTGTGCTCGTCATGCAAAGAGAAGAGAAAAGAAGAATAAGAAGAGAAGAGAAGCAAGAGCTTGTCCAAGTTGGTTGCTCACTCTCACCCATACTCTTCCTCTTGAGTCTCTCCCTCTCACACACACAACAAGATAGAAAGAAGAGCAAGAAGAGAGCTACAAGTTTGTACACTCCAAGAATTATCTTATTCTCTTGGTTTTTGGCTTATATACATGTCCTCTTTTTATGGCATCTACCCACCATTGGGTCCACCAACACTAGCCCTTTCTTTTTCTAAGCCTACAAAGCAAAAATTAATCTATATGTTGTTATGAACTTTCTATTTCTTAAAACTTTCATAGAAGAGAGCCTAATGCTCATACAACTTGAATTATTTTCTTTGTTTGGTCCCATTCAAACTCTTTCTCCTACACTCGCTTGTTCTTCACAAAATTTAATTTTTATTACGATTTCTCCTTCTTCCATTTCTTTCATCCTGAAAGGCATTAACATTTCCCCCTCCTAGCTAAGAGTGCTAATCCCATGGCACTCTAAGGTTCTATGGGTTCCATGTATAGTTGATGCCAATTTGGAGGTGTAGAGAGTACTAGTAGTAACCTTGTGCTTTAGACAACTGTGTGGTGGGAATGGAATTAGCTTCAAATTCTTCTTCAGAGATAAGCTTAATACTACTGAGGTAGAAGAGGAAATAATGAAGATGATGTGGACCACCAATGTTTCTAGTTTTGCCATGTTGTTCTTCAGACTATGTTATCACCATAGAAGGATGTGTGCACTACCTAGGGGGTGTCTATCTCATTGTGTTGTGACTTTTGAACTCGTATGGGTGTAACTAGGAGATGAGTTTAACCCCACACACTTGAGGACCTAGTTAGTGTTAGGAGGGAAGTGTAGTGCAAAACTGAGGGAGGGAGCTCTATTGACATTCTTGGGATATCTTGCCCGTAATGTGCCCTGAGTCAAGTAAAGTGTAGAGGGGCTAGAGGTTACAATACTCTAAGTGTTGTGCCTCTATGTGGTCCTCAATATTTTTCTTTTCTTTTATTTTATTTTCTTTTCTTTTGGTTTTTTGGAAAGCATTGTGTACAAGTAAATGAGGAGGGCTTCATTGGGACCCTCTGTGAGCATGGAGTGGTTGTCGAGGTAGTGACTATAATGATCTTTCTAGGCTTGTTTTTCTCATCATATAATTCTTCAATGTAGATCTTGGTACTAAGGATCTTGTTGGGAGAAAAGGGCAACTACAACTAGTGAATCAGTTGACATTTGTGTCTTGTAGTAGCTCAACTCAGTATGCCGATAGTGTATAGTGCAAAGGAGAATCTCACCATGGCTCACCTATCTATTCCCACTTTCACATCAAAGAAAGATGGCTAGAGATCCTCCTCTTCCACCACCTTCTTTTGAACAGAAGAAGCAATCTTAAATAATTGTATGTTGTAATGAAAGAGAGATCTAGGCAAGAAGAGAAATATTCTACGAATATTTTGAAGGAAGGGATTAAGTTATTCTCTCGAAACTTGAGGTTGTCTTTCAATATTTTTGCATTGACATTGTATATTAAAGGAAAATCATGCAGGCCATGCCTTGCAGAGTTGTAGTTAACAACTCCATGTCACCTAGTATAAGGCATGTAATTGAGGTCCCCTTTTTTGAATGGTAGTGAGCTCTAGAAGGCCACCCATGATTCCATGTTCTCATCCAAGATGTTCCTTCTCCACGTAGGTTGAGACTCGTAACCTTTTATATACTGTGGCACCTCAAACACCTTATTATGCCAATAATTTATTGATTTGTGTTGCCACAATCTAGGGTCCTTAATATTTTGCACAAATATCAAAAGCAGCACCTTTTTGAGCCCATGCAAAAAGTTAAAAGCAAATTTCATAAGCAATTTCTGAGTCTCCCATTGTTCCCAAGTAATGAGTTCTCTATCCCAATTGATTGATAAGTACTCTCCTCTCTCCAAAAAGGGTGTGTCACTAAGTAGTGGTAGTGAGCTTCCTTCTACTTATTTCCACCCATTCCCTTCTTCTCTATAGGGCTTCTGTAATACTTCCTAGAGGGATAAGTGCTCTTTCTATTTTTGAGGTGGTTTTTTGTAGTGGGGATGCTAATTGCTCTTATTTTTCATGTTCCTTGTTTGCTTCAAGAAAAAGAGGTGATGATGGTGGTGATCCAATGGTTTGGGCGAGTTCTTTAGTGATGGCTATTCCAATTATCTTCAATTCATCTATGGAGAGACCCATTTCCCTAAGCATCTACACATGTTCTTCCTTCATCATGCTATACTCTCACTTGGGAATTATCACTTGTAGACTATGTTTGAGTGCATGCCTAGTGAATTGTAGTTTCTTCTTGAGGTTATTCATAATGTCATCTTTACATAGCTGCCACACCTCAAGTAATGTGTTGATGAAGCCTTGTTGTTGAACATACATCACTACCTCAATTGCCTTAGCTATTTCTACTATCAAGCTTCTTTCACACTCTTCTTGTGCTAAATGGGTGGTTATACTCAACAACACATCCATGTTCTTTTCTTTGCATTGAATTACCTTTTCCTTTGCTATATCTAGCCCTTGGTTTTGCCATTTAGCAAGGATTTCCAATGTGGTTTGTTGTTCTTGCCAATTTTTGGCAAGGATGCTTCTTTATTGTAGTTCATGGGCTAATTGCTTTTGGAGTTGGGTACAGTTATATGTAGATTTTTCTATCTTGTTTTCCAACTCCACTAGCTGTTGAGTCTTTTCTTAGGTCTCCTCTTTGGCTTGCTTTTCCTTCTCCATCTTCCTTATTAATTGCCCTTGGACTCGCTTCCTCTTCTCTAGTTCTACCTCTAACTTAGCTTTGTCTTTCATAACTTGAGAATATTGGCCTTCAAGTTGCACATGGTTTTCTCTTTCCACTTCACATTGTTCTTGCAACTCTTCACATTATTTTTCCTTGTCATTGCCTTCCCTTACTACGCCAGTTCTTTCTTTAGACTAAAAAACTATCTTATTTTTTGTCGTCAATGAGTGTCATGGGCTCTCTTTTCCTTTTCTAACACTTCCAAGGCTAACTTTCTCATCTAGTTGATCCCTTTGCTCTTTTAGCTCTTTTGATAGCTCTTCAAAACCTAGTGCTGAGTGATTATCAGGGCAGTAGTAGTAGAGAAGCTGAGAACCCTTCCACTCTTGGTGTTTTAGGTGCCTTTTAACCAAATTTTGCATCCATGTCTACCATCCATCCGATACCAGTGATGACCAAAGATTTTTTTAATCTCACTTATGAGAGAACAGTGACCTATGTAGCAAGCTAATAGACTATGCACTTTAGTCTACTTCTAGTCGAATCATTTATTGTGGGGGCTAGGATGGGTGGTGTTGTGGCTACAAGTAAAGGGGAAAACATTTCTAGTGGAGCCTTACCTTTATCCAATATGATTGATGGCCTAACTGTAGGTCTTGTTACATTAATGCCTACCTCTGAAGACCCTTCTAGATTGAGGTTCATAAAAGCAGTCTCTTCAACTCTTGAGGGTTCCTCTACTGATCTTCTAATCTCTAAGGCTATGTATTCTTGCACTTGCTTTTTAAGGCGCTCCTCCTCCTCCTATTGTTTTTGCCTCCATTTCTCTTCCTCTCTATTAAAGGCTTCTTTCACTTTTTCAAGATCTTTCTCCTCCTCCATTATGCCCTTCTCTCATTTGATTGACACCCTAATGAATAAAAATTTCCCCTTTTTTTCTTGTGATGCATATGGTTGTGCCTTTTTTTGTTGTTGTTGTTGGGTTTTTAGCCTCCTATATTGTAGGTCTTGGAGCCTCTTGCTCCTCAACTCAATCAGTCACTCTATTGCCATGGCTTGAGTCTAAATATCGATTGTTATGTTCCTAGGCTAAGTTGCCTCTTGTTCTCTAATTGAGCTTATCATACGGGCTTTAGTTGCGATGCTTTTACTAGGTGATTTCCTAGTTTGGAGTTTCTGTCATGTGGTAGTAAGTCTTATTGCAGTCTCCTCTATCTCATGCTGCAATCTCCTAATTTCCTCTTTCTATTGATCCTTCAAGGGTCCCTACTCTAGAGTTTTAGTGCAAGTTGATGTCACCTCATGCACTGCTATGCCTTGTGGTTACTATGCTAATGGTTTTTCTTTTGGATTTGATTCTTTGGTGACTTCTTGTATAATGGCTATTAGTACCCCACCAAATCCTGTTGAGATATTTGCAATTACACCTACTTTAGTCCCTTTGTGAGAAGCAGTGAGGGCTTAGGACCAGAATCCCATATGCACAGTAGGAGAAAGTACCACCACTCAATTCCTATAAAGCATTGTACTTGCACTCTTTTTCTAATGCAATGATAGTACTCTTTTCTTTCCAGTAAAGTGTCATGTCACTGTCAATACACAAGATTGTGTTTATGAGTCCAAGTCTCAATATTGGAATCTAATTCACTTGTGTAACAATTTGTCCTAGTCAGGGTCAATCTCTTCATGAGTTTCTTTTTTCTCTTTCAACCTCCATAGCTTCCGCATCTGCCATGCTCTAGATCCCGCGTATTTCACATGGTATCAGAGCTCAGTTGAGCATGGCCCAACTCTCCTTTCACTCCTGTCAGCTCCTTTCCATCTCTTCTCAGCTCAGTTTGAGTACTGGACCATATCTCCAACTTCATTTGCATTCCTACCTTCAATGAAGCTTCCATGGTAGCCATAGACAGCAGCACCCTATCAATTTGAAGCTCTCATATCTCTCTCCACAGGCCAAATCTCTCTGAACTTCCTTCTGGAGAAGTGTTTCTCTACTTCCAAAGCTCGTTGTTGGCTCCTCAATCATTGAGATTGGGTAACTATAGCTTCAACATTGCCTCTTTTCAAAGTTGTTGCCATAACTGTGTCTGTGGACAACACCTACCTACCTCTATTGGAGCAGCCATATCTCATCAACCAAGAATATCTCTTTGAGCTTTCTTCTTGAGAGTTATTCTTCAGGTCAAAGAACAACTTCTTGTCACAAAAATCAAGGATATTGATGCACACCATGCTCGGCATTTGCATTTTTCCAAATATGGGTGCAGTTTTGATAGTGACCACTTTGAAGACTTAGATCTCTCAATTGGAGTATAATGAGTACAAACCCTCTTAGTGGGAGTTAGATCCACTAGTGAGGGTCCTCCGTCTCAAAGGGCTTGAGTAGATTTAACCTGTGGAGTGCATGAGAGCTCATTTACCAGTTGCTGGTTCCTGTTTTGACAAGATAGCCATATCCACTTACCTTTAAGCTCATTTTTCCTTCATTTTCTCTCTTCTGCCACTTAAACCAAGCCAAGGCCACTCTAATATGAAGTTTTCAGCAAGTATTCAACCATAAAATCAGCAAGGAGGAAAATCTATGAAGATTTTTTGAAGATCATCAAGTCAAACTCAAGTAACAAACATCAAATTTCAAACTAGTATCTTTTGATACTTCACTGCCATTGCTTGTGTCTTTTGACACATACAAAGATCAACTCATTCATGATTATTCTTAGTCATTTGAAGCTAATTTGTTGCTGGTCTCTCAAGTCAAACATGGGCAAAGATTCTCCAATTGCCCGTTTCAAAGGAGTCAAACATGGGCAAATTGATCCTAATGAAGAAGGGCCTCTGGACCATTACCATTGGAAAAGAAAAGAAGCCTCGTGATGCGGATCTTTTTGTCACTTGGCAAAAGAACGATGATAAGGCCCAGGCCATTATCAAACTGGAGCTAGATGACAACTATATCCACCATGTGGATAACTGTGAGACCTCACAGGATACATAGAAGAGAGTTGACACCTTGTTTGGTGCACAGTCTAAATCATCAAATTATGGTCTCCTAATTGAGTTTTTCAAGCTTGAAATGAAGTCCAGCACATCACTTTCCACACATCTAAATTACATGGAAGGACTTCTAATCCAACTTGCAGGAATCAACATTAAAATGGAAGAAGATGTTTGCATCGATGTTCTACTTAAGTGTTTGTCTCCTCAATATAATAATGTACCAACAACTTTAATCAACATGCCAAATCCTGAACTTGTTGATATCCAGGCATCACTATTAGAGGAGGAAAAGAAGCTAAAAACTAAGGAAGAACCAAGTACCTCTAGAGATGAGCATGCATTATATGTTGGCAACAAGTACAAAGGCAAGAAGGATCAGCTCTTCTGTGACTTCTGCAAAAGGACCGAGCACATCGAGAAGTTCTACCACGCTAGAAAAAGGTCCCAAAAGGCCTATCTAGTTGTAGTCAAAGAAGAAGAAGAAAATGGAGCAAATGAAGAATAAGAAGAAGAAGAAGACCGCCAGGAGAAGGACAAACCTCATCAGTCCTTCTATTTAGATAGACTTTTTTAGTTTTGTATTTCATAGCCGTAAACTCCTCAGTTATCCTTGTACTACAGCCTCTGTACACTTTATGAGGTCCCTGCTACAGCCTCTGGATGTCCATCATGTTTGTGGTACCCACTCTTAGCCTTTTTTGCGATAGCCTCTGGTGTTTTTGCCATGTTTATGGTGTGCCCACACTTTGCAGGTGTTGCTTTCACTAAAGCCTCTGCACACTTTGTACTTTTGGTTGTGATTGAGGAGGGGTGTTGAGATATTTGCAATCACACCTACTTTAGTCCCTTTATGAGAAGCAGTGAGGGCTTAGGACCAGAATCCCATATGCACAGTAGGAGAAAGTACCACCACTCAATTCCTATAAAGCATTGTACTTGCACTCTTTTTCTAATTCAATGATAGTACTCTTTTCTTTCCAGTAAAGTGTCATGTCAGTGTCAATACACAAGATTGTGTTTATGAGTCCAAGTCTCAATCTTGGAACCTAATTCACTTGTGTAACAATTTGTCCTAGTCAGGGTCAATCTCTTCATGAGTTTCTTTTTCCTCTTTGAACCTCCATAGCTTCCGCATTTGCCATACTCTAGATCCTGCGTATTTCACAAATCCTATGAAAGTGACCTTGGTTGCTACCTTCCTCCTATCTACCTCTCTACTTGTTGCTATTGACATGGGCCTTGATTTCTCAGACTCTTGAGCACTAGAGTTCAATGTCTTTACTATGTCATGGATGGTTTTTATGATGTAGGTATTTTGATTTATATTATCCATTTCTTGGGTAGCCACACTTTCCAACATTTTGATGTGGATTTTACTCATCAGGGAGTTGTACCTGTTGAGATATCGAGCTCCACTCGTGATATGCCAGGGTGACCGTTGTGCATTTATGTCACCGACTTGTCAGTTTGCAAATGCGGTTGGTACACCACCCATGAATAATAGCTAGATGACAGCTATCCTTATCTACTCTAGTTCGTGGCTTAGTTAGTATGCCACCTTAGTTAGTTGAGTTTGGTTTGAGACCCATATATAGGGTTCTTCTATTTCTATGTACTTGAGTTCTTTTTGGCTTACACAACTAAGAAGAGGAAAACTGTTTTCAGCCTCCATCTTTGTGTGTATTCCCCCATTGTGCAAGCAAGAAAGCTACAAGTGAGACTTCTTCCTTCTCTCCCACAATCTTGACATGGTATCAGAGTCTTGTTCGTGGTAAGGAGCTCAAGAAAGCAGACCAAGTTCGTGGTGTTCTGGTAAGAGGACCAGTGTTGCTTTCATTTTTCTGGTTTGGGAGCAAGTCTCTGCACAGGTAGCACAACCGGAAAGTGCAGGAGTGCATTGTCTCAGATTGAGACGCCCTTCGTGGTGTGGCAAGAGGGCAGTATATGCTGCGGGTCGAGGCTTTAGCCCTTGATTGCTCTGTTTTTTGATTTGAGGCCATTTCGGGGCCTGTTTTGGAGACAGAAGTTTGCTGCACGCACTCAGAAAAAGGCCCAGTTTTATGCTGTGCGACCACTGTTCTATAGGTCAGTGAAAAGTTACTATAGAAATTGCATCATATGCATGTGCACAGAGACATTGGGAGTTACAAAATCATCCTTGTTGCCTGTTGATGCAAAATCGTCACTAGAAAGTGACTGTGTGGTAAAATACCACTTTCGTCAATTTTGCAGATTTGCCCTTGTGAGGCTGAAGCTGTGTTCTTTGCAGTGACAGAATTTTTTTGCAGTGTTCTATAATGGCGTCTGATTCTCTTTCACAGATTGTCACTGAAAAGCTTGACAAGAACAACTTCCAAGCATGGAAGTTTAGAATGACGAATTTCCTTATGGGAAAAGGATATTGGAAATTTGTTGCAGGAAATGAAGAACAACCAGTTTTTCCTGATGTTCCCAATCAACAGCAAATGCAGGCATTTAAAGCATGGCATGAGAGAGCCACGAAAGTTATGTACTGGCTGTCTATCAGCATTTCAGACTCTATGATTGTGCATATTCAGGATGCAAGTACGCCAAATGAGGCAGGGATACTCTATCAAAAATGTATAGCACAAATACGCAAGCCAAGAAAATGCAGCTCAAGCAAGAGTTGCATAATGTGCAAAGAGAAAATATGAGCATCAATGACTACCACATGAAGGTGAAGAAGATTGCAGATGCACTTGCTTTCATTGGGTCACCAGTGGAAGATGATGATTTAGTTTCTGTGACCTTGAATGGTCTAGGAAAGAATTATGCACAGTTCCGAACATCCATTTCTATCAGTGAAAGATTTCTTGATTTTGAGGAGTTGATTGCTCTTCTAATTTCTAAGGAGCAGAGAAATGGTGGTGCATCTTCTTCAGGAGGAACTTCAAAAGAAGCTGTCTTCTACTCAAATGCTGGAAGAGGTAGAGGCAGAGGTAGAGGAGGCTGATCTGGAGGCTGTGGTAGAAATCAGAATATGCAGCAAACTCAAGAAAACTAGTCTATGGAGAAGGACGTGGTAACTCTAGAGGCAGGGGGAGCCAAAGAGGTCATGGTGGATGGCAAAGAGGCCAAAATGCAAACAACAATGTTGAATGCTACTACTGTGGTAAAATGGGTCATATGGCTAAGGACTGCTATAAAAAGCAGAATGACATCATGAATGGAAAATTGCAACAAGGGAATTATGCATCTTCTAGTAGATAGGGTGATGACATAAATGAGCATTTGTTTATGGTGCAGCACATGAACAATTCTGTGACAAGTACAGAAGAAAGCAACGAAGTGTGGTATGTTGACTCAGGTGCATCAAACCACATGACAAGTCATGCAGAATGGATGCAGGATGCAAGAAAAATGGAAAAACTAGGATTTGTGGAGACTGGTGATGATACTGCACATCCTATTGTGCAGATTGGAAAAATTCCTTTGTCTATGCAGGATGGGAAAAAGAAATACCTGTCAGATGTATTTCATGTCCCGAATATCACCAAGAATCTAGTTTCTGTTGGTCAAATGGTTGAGCAGGGCTTGCAAGTCAGATTTAATCCTCACGGATGCTTTGTTGAGGATATGAAAAATAAACATCACTTGATAGCAAAAGGGAAGAAGAAGGGTAGAATGTTTACATTGGATGCAGACATGCCTGAATTGAGTGCAGCAATGTTTGCACATGGGACCGGTGTAGTTGTAGATATTGATATCTGGCATAAACGCATTGGTCATGTTAATGTACAAAGACTTAAATCAATGCAGGCCCAAAATATTGTTGCAGGATTGCCTAAATTCAAGGTTGCAGAAATGCATAAGGTATGTGAAGCTTGTCAGCTTGGAAAACAGGCAAGGAAACCATTTCCTAGACATGTTCAAGAGAGTAAGAAGCCATTAGAATTAATCCACTCTGATATGTGGACTACTAAGGCTGCATCTCTTGGAGGCTGTCATTATTTTGTCACTTTTATTGATGACTATAGCAAAAAAGTTTGGGTGTATTTTATGAAAAAGAAAAGTGAAGTTTTTGGGCATTTCAAAACTCTTAAAGCTATGGTTGAAAAAGAAACATGCCTACAAATAAAATTCCTAAGGTCAGATGAAGGGGGAGAGTACCTCTCAAATGAGTTTGCAAGGTTCCTGCAGGAGCATGGCATAAAGCAGCAATATTCATGTAGTCATACCCCACAATAAAATGGAATTGCAGAAAGGAAAAATAGGCATATTGGAGAGGTATCTCATGCCATGCTCAATGAAAAAGACCTGCCAGATTTTTATTGGGCTGAGGCAGTTGCTACGGCAGTCTACATAATGAACAGGACTCCCACTGCAGCAATACATGGGATGACTCCAGAGGAGAGGTATACTGGTAGGAAACCAGATATTTCTTATTTGAAAATTTTTGGTTGCATTGCCTATGTTCATGTGCCAGATGAGTTGAGATCCAAGTTGGATCCAAAAGCTGAGAAGTGCATCTTTATTGGTTACTCTTTGCAGCAGAAAGGGTATAGATGCTATAACCCTTCTACTCGTAAGTTTACAGTGAGCAGAGATGTTGTTTTTGATGAGATGAGTAGCTGGTATAAACCAGTAAATGTGATTGATAATGTAGATGCACAAAATGGTAATGCTACAAAGAATTCACAGCAGCAGTCACAAGATATTAGTGGACCTAGAGCGTCCTCTAGCAATGGTTCACATTCTTTGCCATGGATAGGTAGATTGAGATCAGGAGAATCTTCTCAATGCAATGTAGATAGTGGTATCCAGGTATCACGAAAAGGAAAAGAGAAGGTAGATCAGCCCTTGTTTGATGTGAATGTAGGTCACTCTTATGTGGATGGTGAATCCAATGGCTCAGAACAGAGCATTGATGATGAGTTGGGTATTCCTTCTATTGTTACACCTGGAGTAAGGAAGACCAGGGATGTTTTGAGAGCACCTAGAAGTGAGCCTACATTGCGTAGGTCTACCAGAGCTAGGTATCCTGTGGATAGGCTGAAATATGATGGATTTATAGCCATTCACTATGCATATATAGTCAAAGTGATACATGAACTAGAACCCACTTCTTTTGAGCAAGCCATGGGAAAAGAAAAATGGGAGAAATCCATGGATGAAAAAATGGATGCCTTGGAAGCAAATGCTACATGGGAGTTGGTACCTTTGCCTAAAGATAAAAATGCAATTGGTTGTAAGTAGGTTTATAAGGTGAAGCACAATGCAGATGGTTCTGTGAACAGATACAAGGCAAGATTAGTAGTCAAGGGGTATGCACAAACATATGGCATTGACTATGAAGAAACATTTAGTCCGATTGCAAGGATGGCAACCGTAAGAGCAGTCATTGCTATGGCTACATCAAAGGGATGGTCTTTACATCAGATGGATGTAAATAATGCCTTCTTGCATAGTGATTTGCAAGAAGAGGTCTATATGGAGCAGCCACCAGGTTATGTGCATACTGTTCATCCTGAGATTGTTTGTAGGTTGAAGAAAGCCTTGTATGGCTTGAAGCAAGCACCTAGAGCATGGTCTGACAAGATAGGACAGTATCTTGTCACTATTGGATTTCAGATTTCCAAGGCAAATTTCTCACTTTATGTGAGAAAAACAAAGAAAGATATTATGTTGCTTGTCATTTATGTTGATGATTTGATTATCACAGGTGACAGTGATGAAGATATCCTTCATGTGAAAATGCTATTGAAGCAGAAGTTTGAGATGAAGGATTTGGGATAGCTGTGTTATTTCTTGGGCATTGAGGTGATTAGATCACCAAGTGGGATATGGCTCTTACAGAGGCAATATGGATTGGACATGCTATCCAAATATGGGATGACAAGCTGTAAGCCTATTTCAGTTCCTTTGGAGCAGAATGTGAAGCTAAGCGCAGATGCAAGTGAGCTTCTGGAAGACCCTACTATGTATAGATGCATAGTAGGAAGTTTGGTTTATATGACTATTACCAGGCCAGATTTGAGCTATGTTGTTGGATTGGTAAGTTAGTTTATACAGGCTCCAAGGAAACCGCATTTAGATGCGACTAGATGCATATTCAGGTATGTAAAGTCCACATTGCAGTATGCACTATTTTATGAGACTGGGGTTCAAATACAGTTGCATGGATACACTGATGCTGATTGGGCTGGTAGTATTTCTGATAGACAATCTACCAGTGGATATGTGTTCTCTTTTGGGAGTGCTACAATCACTTGGAGCAGTAAGAAACAACCTACAGTTGCCTTGTCGAGCATAGAGGCTGAGTACAGGGGTGCAACAATGGCTGCATGTGAAGTAGCTTGGTTGCATAAGCTACTTTATGATATGCATCAGCCTACATATGGGCCAGTTGTCATTTATTGTGACAACATGAGTAGTATACACTTGGCAAATAACCCAGTCTATCATGCTAGAACAAAGCACATTGAGGTGCATTATCACTATGTGCGGAAGAGGGTTTTACTAGGTCTTATTGATCTAGTTTATGTCAGCACAGAGGATCACGTAGCTGACATATTCACGAAGGCATTAGGCGCAGAGAAGCTGTGCAAGTTCAGAGACTTTCTTGGTGTGCAGGAATTGGGATTGAGCTCGAGGGGGAGTCTTGAGATATCGAGCTCCACTCGTGATATGCCAGGGTGACCATTGTGCATTTATGTCACCGACTTGTCACTTGCAGATGCGGTTGGTACACCGCCCATGAATAATAGCTAGATGATAGCTATCCTTATCTACTCTAGTTCGTGGCTCAGTTAGTATGCCACCTTAATTAGTTGAGTTTGGTTTGAGACCCATATATAGGGTTCTTCTATTTCTATGTACTTGAGTTCTTTTTGGCTTACACAACTAAGAAGAGGAAAACTATTTTCAGCCTCCACTTTTGTGTGTATTCCCCCATTGTGCAAGCAAGAAAGCTACAAGTGAGACTCCTTCCTTCTCTCCCACAATCTTGACAGTACCTACTTCCAAAGAATAGGGAATGTATCAATTTAGCTTGAATTTTAATTGACAAAACTAGGATGTTCTCTAAGAGAATGCCATCATTGGTGAAGAAATTTTTGCTTGTCCATCTCTAGCATTTCATAGATATACCTCTTTGGTCGCTTCTCCTACTTGTTTGGTAGGCCCAAAACTTTGTGCACCATCATTGGGTTAAGAGGGATCTATACCTATTCATATACATGGTTGTTGCTCACTGTAACTAATCCATTATGCTTGTCACAATCGTAGGTTGTGAGAAATTCTGTGCATGGCTCATAATTTATCTCCCCTTCAAATTTCTCCATGTACTTGTGCAATTTGCATTGGTCTACTAATTATCTGGCATCTCAATTTTTAGCAGCCACTTCTTTTAGGTTGTGAATTTGTCTTTACCACAAGTGGCAATGTCCTTTAACTTCTATACTCAACTTGTAGTCAACCTATTCTTCTTTAGAAAATGGTGTCTAGGACTTGGTCATCCTTTCACGTGTGGCTTTGTTTCCTTGTCATGCCATATTCAGGTCTATTGGCATCTTGTGCTGAGTTTCCAGAAGTACTAAATTTATTAAGAATAAAAGCCATATGTGCAACTTGTTAAAAGAAAACAAAGCTTCACCCTTGCACAAATACAAAGAAATTTGCAATCTTCACCTTAAGGCTTGCGTCTCACACAAGAAAACTTTTGCATGTCAAAATGTCAAAAATGATTCAAAAAGTATTCAAAAAAGTGTTCACTTTACAAATTGAGACTGAGTTTGTGCCAAAACCCTCCTTCTACCAATAGACTATAATTATGCAAGGGGTTGTAACAAGTATGTTTATGTTTACAATCACCACTCATAAAAGTATGAATTGTATTACATGGTGGCTAAATGGTTTGTATCCTGTGGATGGATATTAATGTGGGTAAAATAGGTTAGGATATCAATAAGGAGGTCCCTTGAACCAATCTGACTGGCAATATGAAGCTCTTCCTTGCTAAGGACATAGTTGATGTATAGATGCAGCATCACATTATCTTCTATCGTGCATTCATAGGTGAGAGCAAGTACCTAGAAGGATGTGAATGCAATATAGGTAGGATCATACTCTGACATTTTTATGCTGTTCGTTGCTATGCATTGGTCATGATTTTACATCCCTCTCTTTCCCATTGCGTTCATAGAGTAAACCACTGCTATAAGAATAAGGAATTGGTTTGTGTAAGGTAATAGATGTTACCTAGCTCATTGAGTATGAGCTCAACATAGCTTTGTTTAAAGGAGGTGATTAACATTCATTTCACGGCCTACTCTGGTGAAACCTAAGTAAATTCATTGGCAATTGAAGTGGTGAGATGAGTTCATATTCTTACCATGAGCATGGTAGAGACCTCACATTATCTGTGGTAATTTTATCAAGGAGGCCTGAGTCAAGCCGTTCGTAGTTGTGAGTGAATAGATGAAGGTGCTATCAAGCCATTGAATACATGTGATGATATTGTTGGTATCTACATAACCATGCTAGCAACTAGTTTTAAGAGAGACTATTTCTCTCATAAGAAGGCCTAAGGCTGAGAGGTGCATCTAGCTTTTTAGGCTGATTTGATTGAGTGGTACTAACACTTGGCTTTGGCTTGTTGTCGGGGTGCTTTTAGGCACAGTGGAGGTCTACCATACACTAAGTGATTTTGTTCTAGTGAGTGAGATTGGGGCACAATTTTGGTGGTCTTCAGCATTTCTACATGGTTGGGGATAATTAGTTGATGGGGTTCCAACAACTTACTAGATTGCGATCCTTTGTAAATTAGTTGCTAGGGTTTAGAGGCTAGACTCTATATGCTTGATTTGAGGACCATGATTGGGTGAAAGTGCTTGTGATATTTGTTTCCCTGTTTGTGGTGGGTGTTTGTATCCCAAGATTTTATGTCTAGGGATATCAGGGTAGTTTTGTACATGACCTTTGGCAATTAGATGAGCTTGTTGCTAGCATAGTAGCCTTGTGCTTTGAGTAAGGCTTTAGAAACCCATCAAGTTAGATTTAGGGCACATCCTTTGCATCACCACCATACTTGGTTAGGTTTTGGTTGTGTGATGAGGGCAAGTGTATGAATAGGCACCTTGCTTTTTCTTATTCAGTGTCAGCACCCACTATTGATGGTTCCTATTGGATGGATATATTTGACTGGCTGGCCTATCACGGGTTGCTTGGGCCTTGAGCAACTCATTGAGAAGAGTATACTCAATCTTTTAAAGGGGAAAATTGGGGTGTGTGGGGAGTGTTGATGGTACTACCTTTTCCATTAGTATGCTCAGTGAAAGTCATGATAATCTTGATGCTAAGTAGCTCCAAATTGATACATTGTAGTTTGAGGTCGACCACACGCTCAGTGAGTCTTTAAATAGGCATCCCAATAGTATGTAGAAGATTGCAAGTAGACTTTCAATCTTGATGGTCAAGATGATTTGACATTTTCCTAATAATGCATAAGGAGATCTACCATATGGATTTACTTTGCCATCATAGGTGTGAGTGGTGGTTGTCCAATTCCTATCCCTAATTAGTCATCATATGTCAAGATGTTACAATCAACACCTACATCAATTAGGGCAATGACATGGCAAGATGTTCTTCTAGTTAGGGTGATACTCAAAGAAGCCATAGGTATGGGGCTTTCAGCCTCATGATCGAGTTTGATGATTCTAAGTGCTCATATAGCAATGGGTGGTGGTGCCATTAGGGCTTCATCTAGAGGGTATATTGGGATATAATATTTTTTAATTCAATTTCCATTATAAAATCCTAATTCTTCAACCTCAAGTGTCTCAAGTTTAGCATTGCACATTCTACTATTGCCATCATGCACAACGAATGCATGAGAAGTCCACCTTATAAAACACATAAGACACCATGTGAGTTCAAAGGAAATGGTATTTTATTTAGTAAAATTTATAGGATTGTATTTATAAAATATTTTTTCTAATTATAATTTGAAAAAAAACTATAAGTTTAGTAAAGTAAAAGGAATCATTTTATGGCCTTATAGTATGCAAAGAAATTGTATTTCTTAATACCTTTTGAATGCACATCATATAGATAATTTCTTACCCCTAGGGCAGAATGGACCTAGACCTTTGAATTTTATTTTTTTTCTTATGCCCTTTAATGGAGTACAATAACACAAGGTCATTCTTGTCGAAGTCTCATTGCTTAACATGTTTGTCAAACTAGGCCTCCCGTTGTTGTTTTTCACAAATGAGCGCATGGATAGCTAGTAATCGCATTTCAGAAAGTCACTCTAAATCAAGCAAGTGATTAGTCTATGCTGCTCATCCCTCCCATCTTTCCTAGATAGCTATTCTTTGATTCAGAACAAAGTATTCTACAAGCATAATCACATTTGTACATTATGTTAGTCTAAAGGGCATTCAATCAGTCACTATTTTGTAGGCTATCTGGTATGCCCATATAGTGGCCATGAGTTTACTTCCTTAATGACTCCAAGAAGCCAAGACAATTTTAGTCATGACATTGATCAATGTTTTTTATGTGGACTTTGCCTAGCTATTGGCTTAGGGATAGTTGTTGGGATAAAAGGCCTCTGGGCCTGCCCGTGTACACTGTGGCCACCCATTCTTTATTCATATATAATATGATAGTGCAATAAGGCTGTAAGTTCAGTTGGACAACACCTACATTGTGTGTGCTCTTCTCTCCTGCATCTTGGGGTAAAAGGCCTCTGGGTGTACCCGTGTACACTGTGACCGCCCGTTCTTTATTCATATATAATATGATAGTGCAATAAGGCTGTCAGTTCAGTTGGACAACACCTACATTGTGTGTGCTCTTCTCTCCCGCATCTTCCTCTTCTCCTTCTCCATTGCCATTGCATCCCCTTCAATAGTAGGGGGAAGACTTTTTGTGAATGATCATAAAGGTGGACAACAAGTGTGCAATCACTTCATTAATGAAGTGGGTGCCTTGGTTGTGTACTATCTCAATTGGATAATAAAATCAAGAGATCACATGTTCCCATAAGAATTTAGTTGTGTTCCTTGCATCATTTTTCTTGTAGCTCTACCTTCTACCAACTACCCCTTCGGTGGTTCCTTGCATTGAAGTGGTCAGGGGACCATGATTGGTGGGGGTGGGTGAAGGGGAGCCTTTCCCTTGCCAACTACCATAGGCCTTTGTTTTGCCTCTTTTGTGGTAGCACTTGTGCTTGCCACGTCCTCACGTGTAGGGCTCATCATGACTAACTCCTGAGATCGAGAGTGTTGCTCTAGAGATCTTTTAATAACAAGAGCTATCTGCTCCTCCTCCTCTCGTCATAGCCTTTCTTCCTCATTCTCTTGTCTCTTTTTGCACTCCTCTTTGAGTTTCCAGTATTCTTCTTCAACCCTTTGCAATTCTTTGCTTTCTTCACGATGGCAGATCTGGTTATCTTGATAGGAATCTTCAGCACGATTCTTCTTTTTTTCCCATAGCTTGATGGCACTGAGCCTTGCTCCCCATGTTCACTAAACCATCCTTTGGCTTAAAGTCCTTTGAATTGGGCTTTCGGCTTCTCTCTTCTTAGCAGCTTGTTCTGTCTCCTCCTACTCAACTATATTCAATTCTTCCTCCCCCAAATTCCCTATTGAGAATGAAGTGGGAGGGCTAACTAGAGTAGGAGGCTGATACTCTTCTTGGGTCAGTGATTGTTCATGGGTCTCCTCCACTACTTCTCTTTCCACCTCCCCCATGGCTTCCTGTATTATGGCTATCAGCATCCCTCTGAACCCTATAGTTAATGCCTTGGATGTTGGTTTTTTCCTCCTTGACTCCACTATTGTAGAGTGAAGAGGAGACTCCCCTCTTGTTTCCCTTGGAGTTGTTGCTAGCACCTTTATCAATGCCTCAAATTTTTTTAATACGTAAGAATTCTAGTTCACCTTATCCAGTGCATTTGCTGCAAGGCTTTTAAGTAAGGGCACTCCTATTCTATTCATGAGGGTGTTACATCTTTGACTCAAGAAGAGAGTGCATGCCATCTTCACTTGTTGCAATCGGATGGTGGGCTCAAGAATATCAGCCAAGCTAATTTCATAATTTGTGCAAACTTTCTTCTTATTCATTCCTAGCATCCCATAGATATCTCTCTTTAGCCTCTTTTTCGGCTTGTTCAGTAACCCCAAGGCCTTCTCCATGATCTCTGGGCTAAGTTTGATTTCCACCCTCGTAGTGGCATCTTCTTGTGTGATTGTCACTACACCACTATTCTAATGGACATCAAAAGTTTTCAGAAATTCAGTGCATTTGCTATGATCTATGTCCTCGCCCACCTTCTCTAGGTACTTAGCAAGATTGTATTGTTTTATTATTCATCTGGCTAGCTCTTTTGATGTCACCAACTCCTCCAGGTTATGGATGTTATGGTATTTTAGTCAATTAAAGATGCGTGTCTCAATGGCTAAGCTATATTTGTTGCACTCTTCCTTTGAGAATGGGAGCTCGTTAGTTTTTTCTTGTTGCACAACACTCCATAATGTCAAGATTGTGGGAGAGAAGGAAGGAGTCTCACTTGAAGCTTTCTTGCTTGCACAATGGGGGAATACACACAAGGGTGGAGGCTGAAAACAGTTTTCCTCTTCTTAGTTGTGTAAGCCAAAAGAACTCTCATACAAAGAAATAGAAGAACCCTATATATGGGTCTCAAACCAAACTCAACTAACTAAGGTGGCATACTAACCAAGCCACGAACTAGAGTAGATAAGGATAGCTATCATGTAGCTATTATTCATGGGCGGTATACCAACCGCGTCTGCAACTGACAAGTCGGTGACATAAATACACAACGGTCACCCTGGCGTATCACGAGTGGAGCTCGATATCTCAACACTCCCCCTCGAGCTCAATCCCAATTCCTGCACACCAAGCAGGTCTCTGAACTTGCATAGCTTCTCTGCGCCCAATGCCTTCGTGAATATGTCAGCTACCTGATCCTCTGTGCTGACATAAACTAGATCAATAAGACCTAGTAAAACCCTCTCTCGCACATAGTGATAATGCACCTCAATGTGCTTTGTTCTAGCATGATAGACTGGGTTATTTGCCAAGTGTATACTACTCATGTTGTCACAATAAATGACAACTGGCCCATCCGTAGACTGATGCATATCATAAAGTAGCTTATGCAACCAAGCTACCTCACATGCAGCCATTGCTGCACCCCTGTACTCAGCCTCTATGCTCGACAAGGCAACTGTAGGTTGTTTCTTGCTGCTCCAAGTGACTGCAGCACTCCCAAAAGAGAACACATATCCACTGGTAGATCGTCTATCAGAAATACTACCAGCCCAATCAGCATCAGTGTATCCATGCAACTGTATCTGAACCCCAGTCTCATAAAATAGTCCATACTGCAATGTGGACTTCACATACCTGAGTATGTGTCTAGCCGCATCCAAATGTGGTTTCCTTGGAGCCTGCATAAACTGACTTACAAATCCAACAGCATAGCTCAAATCTGGCCTGGTAATAGTCATATAAATCAAACTTCCTACTATGCGTCTGTACATAGTAGGGTCTTCTAGAAGCTCACCTGCATCTGTGCTCAGCTTCACATTCTGCTCCAAAGGAACTGAAATAGGCTTATAGCCTGTCATCCCATATTTGGACAGCATGTCCAATCCATACTGTCTCTGCAAGAGCTGTATCCCACTTGGTGATCTAATCACCTCAATGCCTAAGAAATAACACAGCTCTCCCAAATCCTTCATCTCAAACTTCTGCTTCAATAGCATTTTCACATGAAGGATATCTTCATCACTGTCACCTGTCATAATCAAATCATCAACATAAATGACAAGTAGCATAATACCTTTCTCTGTTTTTCTCACATAAAGTGAGAAATCTGCCTTGGAAATCTGAAAGCCAATAGTGACAAGATACTGTCCTATCTTGTCAGACCATGCTCTAGGTGCTTGCTTCAAGCCATACAAGGCTTTCTTCAACATGCAAACAAACTCAGGATGAACAGCATGCACATAACCTGGTGGCTGCTCCATATAGACCTCTTCTTGCAAATCACCATGCAAGAAGGCATTCTTTACATCCATCTGATGTAAAGACCATCCCTTTGATGCAGCCATAGCAATGACTGCTCTTACGGTTGCCATCCTTGCAACCGGACTGAATGTTTCTTCATAGTCAATGCCATATGTTTGTGCATACCCCTTGACTACTAATCTTGCCTTGTATCTGTTCACAAAACCATCTGCATTGTGCTTCACCTTATAAACCCACTTACAGCCAATTGCATTTTTACCTTTAGGCAAAGGTACCAATTCCCATGTAGCATTTGCTTCCAAGGCATCCATTTCTTCATCCATGGCTTTCTCCCATTTTTCTTTTCCCATGGCTTCCTCAAAAGAAGTGGGTTCTGGTTCCTGTATCACTTTAACCATATATGCATAGTGAATGGCTGTAAATCCATCATATTTCAGCCTATCCACAGGATACCTAGCTCTCGTAGACCTGCGCAAAGTAGGTTCACTCCCAGGTGCTCTCAAAACATCCCTGGTCTTCCTTACTCCAGGTGTAACAATAGAAGGAATACCCAACTCATCATCAATGCTCTGTTCTGAGCCACTGGATTCACCATCCACATAAGAGTGACCTGCATTCACATCAAACATGGGCTGATCAACCTTCTCTTTTCCTTTTCGTGATACCTGCATACCACTATCTGCATTACTTTGAGAAGATTCTCCTGATCTCAATCTGCCTGTCCATGGCGAAGAATGTGAACCACTGCTAGAGGACGCTCCAGGTCCACTAATATTTTGTGACTGTTGCTGTGAATTCTGTGCAGCATTACCATTTTGTGCATCTACATCATCAATCACATTTACTGGTTTATACCAGCTACTCATCTCATAAAAAACAACATCTCTGCTCACTGTAAACTTACGAGTAGAAGGGTTATAGCATCTATACCCTTTTTGCTGCAGAGAGTAACCAATAAAGATGCACTTCTCAGCTTTTGGATCCAACTTGGACCTCAACTCATCTGGCACATGTACATAGGCAATGCAACCAAAAATTTTCAAATGAGAAATATCTGGTTTCCTACCAGTATACCTCTCCTCTGGAGTCATTCCATGTATTACTGCAGTGGGAGTCCTGTTCATTATGTAGATTGCTGTAGCAACTGCTTCAGCCCAATAAAAATCTGGCAAGTCTTTTTCATTGAGCATGGCACGAGATATTTCAAATGAGAAATATATGGTTTCCTACCAGTATACCTCTCCTCTGGAGTCATTCCATGTATTGCTGCAGTGGGAGTCCTGTTCATTATGTAGATTGCTGTAGCAACTGCTTCAACCCAATAAAAATCTGGCAAGTCTTTTTCATTGAGCATGGCACGAGATACCTCTCCAATATGCCTATTTTTCCTTTCTGCAATTCCATTTTGTTGTGGGGTATGACTGCATGAATATTGCTACTTTATGCCATGCTCCTGCAGGAACCTTGCAAACTCATTTGAGAGGTACTCTCCCCCTCCATCTGACCTTAGGCATTTTATCTGCAGGCCTGTTTCTTTTTCAACCATAGCTTTAAGAGTTTTGAAATGCCCCAAAACTTCACTTTTCTTTTTCATAAAATATACCCAAACTTTTCTGCTATAGTCATCAATAAAAGTAACAAAATAATGATAGCCTCCAAGAGATGCAGCTTTAGTTGTCCACACATCAGAGTGGATTAATTCCAATGGCTTCTTACTCTCTTGAACATGTCTAGGAAATGGTTTCCTTGCCTGTTTTCCAAACTGACAGGCTTCACATACCTTATGCATTTCTGCAACCTTGAATTTTGGCAATCCTGCAACAATATTTTGGGCCTGCATTGATTTAAGTCGCTGTACATTAACATGACCAATGCGTTTATGCCAGATATCAATATCTGCAACTACACCGGTCCCATGTGCAAACATTGCTGCACTCAATTCAGACATGTCTGCATCCAATGTAAACATTCTGCCCTTCTTCTTTCCTTTTTCTATCAAGCGACCTTTATTTTTCATATCCTCAACAAAGCATCCATGAGGATTAAATCTGACCTGCAAGCCCTGCTCAACCATTTGACCAACAGAAACCAAATTCTTGGTGATATTCGGGACATGAAATACATCGGATAGGTATTTCTTTTTCCCATCCTGTATAGACAAAGGAATTTTTCCAATCTGCACAATAGGATGTGCAGTATCATCACCAGTCTCCACAAATCCTGGTTTTTCCATTTTCCTTGCATCCTCCATCCATTCTGCATGACCTGTCATGTGGTTTGATGCACCTGAGTCAACATACCATACATCATTGCTTTCTTCTGCACTTGTCACAGAATTGTTCATGTGCTGCACCATAAACAAATGCTCATTTCTGTCATCGCCCTGTCTACTAGAAGATGCATAATTCCCTTGTTGCAGTTTTCCATTCATGATGTCATTCTTCTTTTTATAGCAGTCTTTAGCCATATGACCCATTTTACCACAGTAGTAGCATTCAACATTACTGTTTGCATTTTGGCCTCTTTGCCATCCACCACGACCTCTTTGGCTCCCCCTGCCTCTAGAGTTACCACGTCCTCCTCCATAGGACTGATTTTCTTGAGTTTGCTGCATATTCTGATTTCTACCACGGCCTCCAAATCGGCCTCCTCTACCTCTTCCTGTACCTCTTCCAGCATTTGAGTAGAAGACAGCTTCTTTTGAAGTTCCTCCTGAAGAAGATGCACCACCATTTTTCTGCTCCTCAGAAATTAGAAGAGCAATCAACTCCTCAAAGTCAGGAAATCTTTCATGAACGGAAATGGATGTTCGAAACTGTGCATAATCCTTTCCTAGACCATTCAAGGTCACGGAAACTAAATCATCATCTTCCACTGGCGACCCAATGGAAGCAAGTGCATCTGCAATCTTCTTCATCTTCATGTGGTAGTCATTGATGCTCATATTTTCTCTTTGCACATTATGCAACTCTTGCTTGAGTTGCATTTTCCTGGCTTGCGTATTTGTGCTATACATTTTTGACAAAGTATCCCATGCCTCCTTTGGCGTACTTGCATCCTGAATATGCACAATCATAGAGTCTGAAATACTGATAGACAGCCAGTACATAACTTTCCTGGCTCTCTCATGCCATGCTTTGAATGCCTGCATTTGCTGTTGATTGGGAACATCAGAAAGAACTGGTTCTTCTTCATTTCCTGCAACAAATTCCCAATATCCTTTTCCCATAAGGAAATTCGTCATTCTAAACTTCCATGCTTGGAAGTTGTTATTGTCAAGCTTTTCAGTGACAATCTGTGAAAGAGAATCAGATGCCATTATAGAAGACTGCAAAAAATTCTGTCACTGCAAAAACCACAGATTCACCCTCACAAGGGAAAATCTGCAAAATTGGCGAAAGTGGTATTTGACCACACAGTCACTTCCTAGTGACGATTTTGCATCAACAGGCAACAGGGATGATTCTGTAACTCCCAATGTCTTTGCGCACAAGCATACAATGCAATTTTTACAGTAACTATTCACCGACCTGTAGAACAGTGGCTGCACAGCATAAAACTGGGCCTTTTCTTGAGTGCGTGCAGAAAACTTCCGCCTCCAAACCAGGCCCCGAAATGGCCTCAAATCAAAAAAACAAGGTCGCCAAGGGCTAAAGCCCTACCCGCAGCATATACTGCCCTCTTGCTTCACCGCGAAGGGCATCTCAACCTGAGACAATGCACTCTTGCAATTTCCGGCTGTGCTACCTGCAGAGATCTGCTCCCAAAACAGAAAATGAAAGCAACACTGCTCCTCTTACCAGAACACTGCGAGCTTGGCTTGCTTTCTTGAGCTCCTTACCACGAACAAGGCTCTGATACCATGTCAAGATTGTGGGAGAGAAGGAAGGAGTCTCACTTGAAGCTTTCTTGCTTGCACAATGGGGGAATACACACAAGGGTGGAGGCTGAAAACAGTTTTCCTCTTCTTAGTTGTGTAAGCCAAAAGAACTCTCATACAAAGAAATAGAAGAACCCTATATATGGGTCTCAAACCAAACTCAACTAACTAAGGTGGCATACTAACCAAGCCACGAACTAGAGTAGATAAGGATAGCTATCATGTAGCTATTATTCATTGGCGGTGTACCAACCGCGTCTGCAACTAACACGTCGGTGACATAAATGCACAACGGTCACCCTGGCATATCACGAGTGGAGCTCGATATCTCAACACATAATGAGTTCTCTTTGAAGGATATTTCTTGCATAGAAGGTAAAGTGATTAAAAAGAAACACTATGCAAGAAATTCATAGAGAATTTTTACTAAAAGAAGAAGGAAATTCAATTCATCCCTTTCTTTTGAAGTTCAACTCTTGTTTCGATTTTTCATTCACCTTCCACTTTACCCTCTCTCCTCTTGGAAATGATGAAAATTCTTTCTAGAATTGTGGAAGTAAAGATGTAAGGGCATCCTTGGTGTACTTCATTGTTTCAAGAGTCAGTCGTAAAAGGTTGGGTTATACTCTAATATCACATGACAATCCATATCTCGTGGACAAATGTCCACATGTGTGATCTAATTCAATATGTTGGTCAAGATGTCATTGAGTTGACTTGGCTTGCAATATGGAGTTCCTCCTTTGTTAGGATCCTATCCAAGTATATATGTAGCATGATATTGTCTTCTAATGGTCGATTTCTTTTCATTGCTAATACCCTAAATGAAGTTGGGGCCACATATATCTGGTCATACTTGGAAGTCTTGATGGCATGTCATTTCTTTGAATTGGTCATGATTTGATAACCCTCTTGTTCCCATTGAATGTGCAGAGTATACCATTTGCATAAGAAATTGAACTCAAATTCAACTAATTGTTGGAGCTCAGAAAGTTCCTATGGTGACATGGGAATTTTTCTTTTCTTGAAGGATGTGATTAAGCATTGTCTTAAAGCATGTTCTCTTAAAATTTCCTTAGCAATCAACTCTTCTGCAATGGTGGAGGCATTTGTGAAGATGAATTTGTACTCTTCCCAAGAACATGGCAAGGAATGTATCTCATTTACTATATGTTAGTCAAGTAGGTCAAGGTCCAAGCATTTGTAACTTCTAGCAAACAATGTGAAAGTTGAGTCCAATTGTCCAATGCACATTACTAAGTCATCTCCTGTGTCCATGGCCATATTGAAAGCTACTTCAAGAATGGATTGTCGTTGCTACAATAACTTAAGTCCTAATAGTGGCTTTGATTCAATTGGACTAGAGAGGTTGGTACACGTAGTGTTTCCACTTTGGAATTCTCGTCGGGTTTGGTGAGCATGGTTTGAGAAGTTGATTGGGTTTGAATTTTGGTTGTGACACTTTGCTATCAGATTGTGTAGTGGTGATCACATCATAGTTATTAGGTGGAAGATAATTGATGATTGGTTGAGCTTTTGGTTGATAGACCATTGGAGCACTCATAGATTGAACATCCTTCCTCTTGACTTTTCTCTTATCCTATTTTGATTTACATTTATAGGCATTATTTTTTAGATCTTGAGATTGGGGGACATATATGTCACTTGTGAATTAGGACAGCCACACCAAGGTGTTACCTTCATAGTAACCTTGGGTACACAATAGGGCTTTTGGGACCTAGCATGGCCTAGTCACCTATATGCAATAGGAGCACCAAATCCTCCATTTAGTCTAGAGTGTAAGGCATGAAAACTATAAGTTCCTAATGATTGGCTTTTGTGAGGCTATGGTCTACACTTGGGGATCCACTTGATTGTTTGATTTGTAGCTTTGGATGTGGTTTCTAGATGCTTGTGGGACTTCACAATGGGTGTATGTTGTGGTGCATGACTCGCCTCCTTATGGTTGATACTAGGGTTAACTGGTCCTACTAGCTTTTGGGTGGTTGTGGTGCCCTTGGTGAAAGCCATTACTATTCTAACATTTCCTATGGTAAGGTGGATGTGCTATGAGGCGTAGTTAACATTACAATGAACTTGTTTTTTGAACACGTGACCTAACGGTGATTGCTTGCAAAGGTAGTACATAAAAGAGGATGGTAGTCTCGATAGAAACCATTTGTGTGCACTTCACCAAGAGTGGATAGGACTGCCTCCCAAATGGGCTGAGTTTTTTATTGGTTGGTTACAATTGGATTGACCAATAGTGATCCAGTGATCATAGGTTAAGATATTATAGTTAGCTCTCTCATCAATTCATCAAAGGTGTATGCCTTTTGAGTTGTCACTATTATATGTAGGTGGGTTGTTGCTATTGATTCCTCATCCTCATCCTCTATTTCAGTGATAGTTGCAACTCTCGCATTCATTGGTGGTTCTATCATTGGAGATTCATGGAGTGGGTGTGATAGAGGGTAATATTTTTTTAATGTGACTTCTACTGAAAAAGCCTATGCCCTCCCCCTCTAAGGTTTCGAGTTCTACATTTCCTATTCTACTGATGTTGTGAACCTTGAAAGGTCCCAATCCCATGAATCTCATCTTCTACTTGTGTCCCTTAATAGAGTATATCAAGACTAGGTCTCTTTGCTTGAAGTCTCATCATTTGACATGCTCGTTAAACCAGCTCTTGAATCACACATCTTCTCATAGATTAGGGCATGGGTTCGAGTCTTAGGAAAAGAGGACCTTGGTAAGATGGCCAGTCATGTAAAAAAGGGGATAGGCGTCCAAAGGGATGAGGGCATGTATAAAATCCAAAAATTGAATAGAGAAGCTTATTCTTGTGTGTGGAAAAAACTAGCTCTCCTCTTCTCTTCTTCTTCTTATTCTTGCTTGCTTGAGCATGTGCTTGAGAGAGGGAGTGTGAGGGAGTGAGTGTGTGAGGGTGAGGGATCGTGGTGGAGAAGCTCTCCATCTTCTCCTCTCTTCTTCTTCTTCTTCTATTATTTTCTCTTAACTCACATGTAACAATGGAGCATGGAGCTTGGAGCTTGGAGCTTAAGGATCATGAGCTTGCACCTTGGATTGTGGAGCTACTAGAGTGCTTGAGGGAGAAGGCAACTCGATTGAGCATGGAGATAAGCTCACTATACTCATAGGCTTGAGAGAACGCATGTCTATGTGAGAGATAACCATTAGCATTCGGCTTGAAACACTTGAGCAATAAGCAGTCTGTGGGTCTTGGTGGTCAAAGCGAAGGCTCCCACAATTTTGTTTCATTGCTAAGACAAATGGATTCAATCTTGAGTTCTTACATGCTTCAAATCGAGCAACAAAGTAGGAGTTTAACTCCAAAACGATGCTTGGTTCTAGGTAAGAAACAAGGGAGTTGGGGGCCATTTGATCTCTTTTGCAGATATGATAGGAGTTGTGTGCTTCATATCAAATTTGAGGGACTAAGGTTTGGAAAATAAGAAAAAAAGAGGAAAAAGATAACTCTCTAGATAACCAGGGAACAAGGAAATAGGGGAAGAAAGAAATTAGATTTTTGTATGTCCATGGAGAAAAATCGAGGTAAGGGGAGAAGGTGAGAACACAAAAGAGAGCACAAGAGAAAGAGAGAGAGCTCATTTGCATTCAAGGACTCTAAGAGAGAGAAAGAGAGCTTGTGAGAGAGAGGAAGAGAGTAATAGGTTGCAGGTTGCATTGCTTGCCTACGATCCCTATTGCAATCTACTATATTGTTCTTGAACTGTTGTAGCATTAAAAGCATGTATTGAATGCAGTGGAAGAATTTTTGTGCCATTCGGTGACTTTCACATGTTGCTTGAATGACAACTACAAGCTTAGAGTACCAAGGATGGGGTTCCAATGCTAGATGGTGGTTTGGGGCACAAGCTTGAGCAAGTTCTTGGAGATTTTAGGACCTAGCAACCATGGTAGTTTGCAAGAGAAGAGAGAGGAGGGTTGATGAAAAAAGTAACTGAGATTTTTCCCTCTTCTAACTCCTAAGTCTCTATTCTTGGCCCTGGAACCTCTAAATTTTGCATGAAAAGAAGTGACAACTTGCTAAGTTAGCCATTTTACATATATCAATATAATCTTGTTATACCTTGCAAGTGATTCTATCTTGTACCTTTTTATCCCAGTTTGCATCCACAAACTCTAGGATACTATTTGCATCTAGGCACTTCATTAGAAACATAGTTTGTGAGGTTCTAACTTGAGTGTTGGAGAAGAAGTCCACAAAAATGGCTATGGGAATAAGAAGATATATTTTCATTTATTTGCTTGAAATGTGGGCTTTAGGAATTTCTATACCTTCTAAAACATTTTACATTTGTAATCTTGCTTATTCTTGAATTTGATAACATCCCTCTTTGCTATTGAAATTTGGAAGGCGGAGTTTAGACAAGGTCTCCCATTTCTCATTGCAGGAAAGTGGTATGTAAAAATGGTCCTAAAATTCCCCTCTTAGCCAATTCCACTTTGGATCCCCTTGTAAGGCTCATCACCAACAAGCAAAGGTATAAATGACATCTAGAGCTTCTATGACAAATTCCATTAGCTGCCACTCATAGATGCTTGATAGATACAAGTTTGTTAACATCAAAAGATCTTCTCAGTTGCATGATGAATTGGAAACATAAACATTCATTCATACTAGAAAGTAGATGCAACCAAAATATACTAAAATTTGGGTCTATGGAGGGGGAAATTAGGTTTATTGGGCTCAACCTGAAGCTCTTGTGCATAAAAACATATTGAACACACACTTCTTTGATTGTCTTCTTGGAGCCACTAAGCCTAAAATCTGTTATCTACCATTGTAGCATGATAAATAAGGTTTGGATGTCAAGGATCTCTTTCACTTTCCTTGTTGCATGATTATCTACCTTTTCTTTCTTGTGGTCTAGGGAAACCACCTCTCTTGCTCATCAAGTATATTATAAGTGCATGTGGACTCAATGGAAGCACTAGGTTTTCTACATCAAGAAGATGGCTCCATGGAGTAGGAAGATAGATAGTAGAAACATGCAGTGAAGTAGAGAGAAAATGAAACAAAACTCCAAAGAGTGTGGAGTAGAGGCAAGAGAGGAGGATACGAACACTAAAAGATTTCAAACAAGGAGAATGTTCTATCATGTTTTTTCCTCTGGATAAGAGAAAAACCCATTAGGAAAAAAATAAACTTAGAAATGGGGCTTTTACCCCCTGCCCCTCCCCCACCCAACCCTCTTTTCTTCTTAAAACAAAGAAAAGAGGAGAGAAGAATAGTAAAAATAATCCTCTTCTCTCTCCACTTTTGTAATATCATTTTGTCTTTTTTATATGATCCACAAAGGATTTGCTCTAATTTCTTCTCTCTCCTCATTCAAGAACCCTTTTTCAACCAAATTTTATATTAAAAAAGGAGTTAATTACAAGATTGTGGTGTTTGGTTTTCAATATAAAATGATTAGTAGATACAAAGTAATTGATATTTCAATTTAAAAAAAGAAATAAAATTTTAAAAGTTTCTCTTAAGATATTTTAGGGTTTTTTATATCATGGATTTTGGTTTTTAAAAAACCTATTGGTCAAAATTTTCATTTTTTGGAAATATTTTTAGAGATAAATTTAAATTTTCTAAAATACGAGAACTCTTGGATACCTCTACTCTCTTAGCCATTTTTCCTCATTTCTTTACTCTCTTATGAATCTACTGTGACCTCTTCATTGTGATTATGCAACCTTCATTAACACAAAGAACTACTCACATCTCTCTTGCTCACAATCACTCATCCATAACCACTGTATGCAATTTGTCTATGTTTGTCTATCTATCCTCTCTCACTGTACTAAACTACCTCCTTTCCCTTGATAACTTTGTGTGCTTCTCTATGCATCTCTACTCTATCCCCTCAAAGAACCAACCTTGACTCTCCATTTCTATTAATATCTCTATGTATCCTCTCCAACCTATCTCCATATAGACACCAAACCAACTATTTTCATTAACATCTTTATGTGTCTATCTCAATGCTTGTATCTCTCTAGTTTATCATTGTAAACTCAATAGCCCTATTCGTATTAGCATATAAGTGTCATTTGGCTTCTCTCTAAGCTAATTCTCTACATACTAAACCTCATGTTCTTATTTGCATCTTTGTGTAATCAATTCATATACATGTAATTGGGGCACAAGCAATAAGTACAATGCATATAGAAAAGAAGAATATATAAATTGTGATAGAGGCGAATATGCTTCATTTCTTAAAAGGACCCAGTGAAAGGTGAGAAGGATCGAAGCTTGCTTGGAAGTGAGTTATGGTGGAGAGCAAGAGTAAGAAGAGAGAGACACACAAATGGGAACTCCAACGGTCACAATGTGTGATGGGACCTTCCTTTATTCAAATTTTCACTAAAAGAATAAAGAATAAAGTGACGGTGATGGGCGCCCGCCACCTACAGTGTGCAGTGAGTGGCAGGTACTGTCAGTGTAGTAATACACGGGTGGCTAGATAGAGGCACCTTTACCCCCAACAACCTCCCACTTAAAGGTGAATTGGCCCCAGTGAGGAGTGAAAAGAAAAAAGAAAAGACAGTACAATGTACACATGTACAACAAGATGAGGAAAAACGTCATCTCATCCAATGCCCATCAATCTCCTGAGGAAGGCAAAGCACTCAGTAGTGAGGCTTTTCGTGAGTAGATCTAGAGGATTTTTGTCAGTGGAGATCTTGACAAGGTCAACAGACTTGTCCTCCACGACCCCACGTATGAAGTGATACCTCACCTCAATGTGTTTTGTCTTTGCATGGAGGACCAGATTCTTGGCTAGTTGAATAGCACTCATAGATTCCGAATGCAATGTAGGTATAGTATCAATCCCAAGGTCATGAACCAAACGGCCCAACCATATGGCCTCCTTGCAAGCCTTAGTGGCTGCAACATACTCGGCCTCAGTGGTAGAGAGAGCTGTACACTTCTAAACCGTGGACATCCAAGAAACATCACCTCTAGCATAGGTAAAGACATAGCCAAAAGTGGACTTCCTACTATCTGCATGTCCTATATAATTGGAGTCTGTGTAGCCCAAGCTGCCCTACAGACATAAGATTGCATGTAAGAGCAGGTACATGACGTACATCCTATAACAAAAAAGTACTACCAGTAGAGAACTGCAACCGTGCCTCCCCAATTCCAACAATAGCAAGTGACCTATCATCACCCAAGCGAACTGAACCAGAGACAGTGTGGTAGGAGTGGAACCACTCACGGCATGGTGTAACATGAAACGAAGCATCAGAATCCAAAAGCTAGCACTCCACATACATAGAGTGAACATTGGTCAACAACATAGCATTACAAGAACTAGCTGCAAGTATGTACTCCTCTCATCAGAGTCAGTCTGCATGACATTTATCCCCTCTATTTTCACACTTGATTTCTCAGGTATAATGTTGCAATCAGAGAACTTTTCATGTACTTTTTCTTTCCCCTTCTCTTTGCGCTTCTCATTGTGCAACTTATGACACTGTGGGTGTATATGATCCTTTTTGCCGCAATGATGACATACCACATTAGCATTTCTCCCATGAGACTTGCTGCGTGACTTACCATGCGACTTAGATCTAGACTTCTGTGAGTCTCTATCACAGCAATTCCCATGGTCATTCTTGCCATTACCATCTCTGCCTCTAACAGTCAAAGCATGCCACACATGAGAGGCATCCAAGTTCTTACGGTTGATCTCTTCTTGCAGAAGAGCACTCTCTACATCAAGCAAGTTCAAAATAGTAGCAGGAGCACATAAGGCAGTGCAGAATACATCCCATGACTCACTTAGAGTCCCAAGCAAAAACAATGGAGTAACCTCATCATTAAAGGTAATACCCTATGAAGTCAAGTTCTTGAGAATAGTGGAGCCCCAAGAGGAACACCAAGGAAAAGGGGATTCTACTGCAAGAAAATCTATCTTGTAACATCAACAAGCTTTTATTTCATTCTTTTGATGATGAAAACAAAGAAAACAACAAATCTTCATACAACATCATAGTAGATATCTCCCACGGATTTGATAGAATCAACCATAATCCTCAACATCTTCATAGAATCCATCAATAGAACAAGGAACATAAAGGAATACACTATTTTTGAATGAAAATCAATCACATAGTATTTATCTTCAATGTCTTCATAGTTTTCTTTCTCAATCTCTCATATATAGATACACTGTTTTGATAAAATTGACTATCTCTGGCTCTCTCTCTCTCTCTCTCTCTCTCTCTCTCTCTCAATAGTACATCATCTCCTCGCTACAATACTCAATAATGACTCTAAATAATCCTTCTTAGGTCGTGGATGCACCTCCCAAGAGGTATGTCTGATGCAAAGAGGCACTAGAGCAACTACAGTGTCTCTTCATAGCTCACTACTGTCATTGTCACTCCAGTCTTCTCTTCAGTCTTCATCAGCTGCTTCTTCCATTTGTTTTAGCTCTTTTGAACTTAGATTCATCCTTTCCAAAAGTTAGAAAACTTTTTCAAAGTCACACATACATTCTACAGAACACTTACAGAAGATCTACAGAGCAGAACAGAACATGAACAGAGTAGAGACAGAATAGTTGGAATTTGAGGAAAACCCTGAGGTTGAAATATGAGAGGTAAGATAGTTGTTGAGTTGGATTGATAAAGGGAAAAATAAGCATCATAACGATGGGCCATTTGTTGATAGTACAATAAGCTAGGAACACAGGGACCTAAAACAGATCGTCGATAGTAGGCATCAAAGAAGGATGAATCAAATGGATGGTTCTTGGAAAGATAAGCTAGGAGATCCACCCTCAGTTGATTAGTGCTTTGCACATAAGTAGAAGCTGTATTATGGCATTGGTTCAGGACTACAAAATCAATCATTGAATGCCATGAAGTGTGAGGGCAAGTAGCCACTTTAGAAGAATAGCACTAGAACATGTCATCTATCCTTGACTCCAAATGGTTGACATATAAGGCAGCTTATAAGACCACATCCCCCACATACCAAGCTAGATCTACATCATCTGAAATTAACAGATCACCTCGTAGATACATATAAGACAGCAACATGGTATCCGTCATCATAGAATCTTCAAAGACCATACAGACAACTTTTGTCAATAAATTAGAAGACCAAGCCCCACTCCAACCATCCTCTAGAAGAGAGAGATCCATCATTGAAAGCTTAATATAGAAGACCAACTTCTGCAGGGGGCTTGGAGGAATGGACCGTGACTGTGCCAGTTGGTCCTTCAACTGCTTAATCTGGGAAGCTTGGGATTCCAATGTATTATGAGCAGTCTGCAAAGCTGACAATTTTGTATCTAAAAGATTCTTAAACTCTTGAGCTTCTTTGGACATTTTCTCTTTCTCTTCCAAAACTCCAGTGACCTCTGGTTGAGCTACTGCTAACTGAATTTTCAGAGAAGATATTTCTTCTCTCTGGATCTCAATCATTTGTGTTTATTACTCCAGCTACTTAAACAGATCAGCAAGAGCGTCTTTAGTAGAGGCTAAATCTGTGGTTGCCTTATGTAACTAGTCTTTGGATTGCATCAATTCTTCATAGAAAGAAGCATATAATTGTTGAACACAAGCTGTCATTGAGAGCTCAATAGAGCTCTGGATGTCGTTACAAAGGAAAGGAATGGCATCCCCTGACACTAAACTGTTCAGTGAAGGAACTGATATTTCCAAAGAACCCTCTTGATGTGCCCTGAATAAGTTGTTGCATGTGAGATAGGCAGGAAGGTCCTTCCAGAGGTAGCAGGAATTGTTACTGAAGGAATGACTGGTGGAATTTTCTCTACCACACGCTTTAAGTGCTTCCGTTGAATGACCAATGGAAGAGGGGAATCAAGATCCTCTATGTCAATGGGTTCTGAATCCTATGAAGGTGGAGGGGGAGGGACTCGATCAGATAGAGAAGGAGGTAGCACACCCTTCTTAAGGCCTGAATATGTCAAGAAAGCATATAAATATGAACCATAGGTTACATTGGTAACATTCCCTCTCGTCACTTTGACAAAATGTTGGTCCATCTTTGTAAGAAGGTAAGTACTCCAGTCAATGGCAACCCCTTTTAACACCATCCTAGAAGCTGTAAAGAGCTCCTTGGACAAATAGTGGGATGGTGTTTTGGCAGGCATGAACTTGTCCTGGAGAAATTGACAGACTAGCTTCTAGAGAGGATCAGTGATCATTGAAAAAGACACTCCTAAAGTGTTAGTCACCTTCTTGACATCGAGGACCTCTTTAGTCTGCTTCTGTAATAGCTTGAGAATCTCATCATTTGAGAATAACTGTTTGGTTGTAAATAAAGGGTTCTCCTTTGTAGGGAAGAGACAAAGCCTTCTCTAATCCTCTAGGTGTCAAAACCATGGAAGTACCACGAACCAAGCCCAATTTCTTACTGTATGATGCAAGAAACTATTCACATAGGGATGGATCTGGAATCAAAGGGAGTGAAGCAGCCACGAAAGTTGCAAGGCCAACTTTCGCGATAGGCTCAAAAGTCAGTAGGGAAGAATAATCCCTACTAATCAATGGGACATGCTGAACAGGAGGAGGATCTTGAGGACCCATTCAAATGAAATATAAACACACCACAAATACAGACAATCACAGAGAATGCTTGCAAAACAACAAAATAGCTATTAAAAAAAATTGATCAAAATAAGCACACACAGATGTAACCAACCAATTGACCACCCCAAACAACCCACATCCTAGAAAAAATTCGACATGACCCCTACACATATGCAACTAAAAGCTTCATGCTATGCAACAAGCAGGCACCCAAGACCACGTATCAGGCAAAAAAGAGAAAACTACATGCCGCACCCGTAATCGTATCACACAATCAAACCATAATACCTCAAAAACTTAATCAGGACATAACTGGGACTTTGATAAACAATGTCAGCTTAAAGGACTATACGTACCCATCCCATGAAGCATATTTATTGAAAAGGAAAAAAAGTGCAGTGAGGGAAATGATTTTAATGAAGGGTTCATTTTAAGAAATTATTAACAATGATTGAAATTTTATTAGGTTGTGAATCTTAATAAGAAAATGGCGGTTCATTTTTAAATTGTTAGTTATAATTTATTAATGTGAAATGGTGCTTTTAACAAAACCTGGACTACGATCCCCAAACTCAGGTCTCTAAATGCATATTTATTGGTTAAAAATTTAATGTGTCTGAAGCGCTCTTCTTTTTCAGCGCGTGCATTTTTGTGACGACTGGTTCATTTTTATTTAAAATTAAAGTACCTCTGAAGTGCACGTAGTGCATGCAAAGTGAACGGTAGGTTGATTTTAAGTTATTAGAAAAATATGTGTTTAGCGCAAGCGCGCATGGAAAAGTGGGTGAGTAAAGTTCATTTAAACAATTAACTGTGGTTAAGGAATGACCAAAATAAATTAAGTACGAAAAATAGATACTTGGTAAGGGTGTGTATGCAAGAGATTGAGGGTGCATTGAGTAGTCCCAAATGTAAGGAATCCAATCAAAAAAGCAAAACCCACGACTGGAAAAAATAAAACACCTTAGTATTTGAAAAAAATAAATAAATATCAAGACAATGTTGGTGGGATCACATTTGGTTTAGGAAATGTTCATTAGTGTTTGGGTGAGATTGTTATTAGTATTTTTTAAAAATTATAATTTAGGTGTATTTTGATTTTGTATTTTGTGTTTTTTTGGGTATATTTTTTATTTTAAAATGTTTGATTTATTAGAGTATCAATCAAACCTAATTGGAAATAAAATCATCCAACTTCAACAATGGATTTGCAATTTATTATTTTTGTTTTAAAATCTAGCAGCTTATTTTTGGAATTTAAAATAAATTTTTTATGAATTTAGATTAAAAGTGTATCATTTAGGTCCAAAAATAATAGGATGATCATGTGCTAAGGTGTTTTTAGCTTAGAAAATATTCCAAAAGCACTCAAATGCATTGATGGAATTTTTTGTGATTTTTTTGAATTTAATTTTGATTTTTAGGGATATTTAATTATATTTTCTCAATTTTTGGTGAATTTTAAAATGATTTTACATATTATTAAATTTTTATGCAATTAATTATCTATATTATAATCAACAAGATCAACTAAAAAATTGCCCAATTTAGTAAGGAAAATTTCAATAATTTTTTTATTTTTCAATTGAATTTTTATGAAAATTTTAGTGTTTTTAAGTGTTTTCAAGCTGTTTTTTAGGTATTTTTTGCAGGTTTGTGAAAAATCAAAGAAGATACCCGGGCTACGTGTGAACAGTTGTGTGTGCTTAGGGATGGCACGCACCACCTCACGGAGAAGACCAAACGCACGTCCTCGCACGTGAACACACGTTGGCAACTCCTGTACGTGCTAGCACACATAGATGCTCGCGCGAACACTCGTAGACACGGAACCACTGGGTAGCAAGGGGCCTGTGTGTGGAAAGTGGGGGTAGAGTGGAGTAGGGGTAAGAAAGGGGGCTAGAAGGGGAAAACTGGGGTCAGGTGAAAAGGGGGGGTGGGTTTTTAAGTTAGGGTGACCAGGGTAGGTTAGGTGATTGAGGGGGAGGGGAGTTAAGTAGGTCAGTTAGGGTAGCTAAGTCAGTTAGGTTAGCTAAGTAAATTAGGTTGGCTAAGTCAGTTAGGTTAGCTAAGTTGGTTAGGTGAGCTAAGTAAACTAGGTTGGCTAAGTCAATTAGGTGAGCTAAGGCAATTAAGTTAGCTAATGAAATTAGTTAAGTCAATAAGGTTAACTAACTAGAGGAGGGTTAGGAAAAGGAAGGAGGAGGAAGAGGAGGCGGCGGAGGAGAAGAGGGAGGGAGGGGAGGAGAAGGCGAGGAAGAGGGAGGAATGCGGAAGAGGTGGCAGAGGAGGTAGCAAGGGGAGGAGATGGTGAAGCAGAAGGAGAGGGAGGAAGGAGGGCCGCGAAGGAGATGAGGAGAATGGAGAGGGAGGAAGGAGGGCCGTGATGGAGGCGAGGGCCGCGAAGGCCACGAAGGAGATGAGGAGGATGTGTTGAGATATCGACCTCCACTCGTGATACGCCAGGGTGACCGTTGTGTATTTATGTCACCGACTTGTCAGTTTGCAGACGCGGTTGGTACACCACCCATGAATAATAGCTACATGATAGCTATCCTTATCTACTCTAGTTCGTGGCTCAATTAGTATGCCACCTTAGTTAGTTGAGTTTGGTTTGAGACCCATATATAGGGTTCTTCTATTTCTTTGTACTTGAGTTCTTTTTGGCTTACACAACTAAGAAGAGGAAAACTGTTTTCAGCCTCCACCCTTGTGTGTCTTCTCCCATTGTGCAAGCAAGAAAGCTTCAAGCGAGACTCCTTCCTTCTCTCCCACAATCTTGACATGGTATCAGAGCCTTGTTCGTGGTAAGGAGCTCAAGAAAGCAAGCCAAGCTCACGGTGTTCTAGTAAGAGGAGCAGTGTTGCTTTCATTTTCTGTTTTGGGAGCAGATCTCTGTAGGTAGCATAGCCGAAAAGTGCAAGAGTGCATTGTCTCAGGTTGAGACGCCCTTCGCGGTGAAGCAAGAGGGCAGTATATGCTGCGGGAATGGGCTTTAGCCCTAGGCGACCTTGTTTTTTTGATTTGAGGCCATTTCGGGGCCTGTTTTGGAGGCGGAAGTTTTCTGCACGCACTCAGGAAAAGGCCCAATTTTATGCTGTGCAGCCACTGTTCTACTGGTCGGTGAATAGTTACTGTAAAAATTGCATTATATGCTTGTGCGCAGAGACATTGGGAGTTACAGAATCATCCCTGTTGCCTGTTGATGCAAAATCGTCACTAGGAAGTGACTGTGTGGTCAAATACCACTTTTGCCAGTTTTGCAGATTTTCCCTTGTGAGGGTGAAGCTGTGGTTTTTACAGTGACAGAATTTTTTGCAGTCTTCTGTAATGGCATCTGATTCTCTTTCACAGATTGTCACTGAAAAGCTTGACAAGAACAACTTCCAAGCATGGAAGTTTAGAATGACGAATTTCCTTATGGAAAAAGGATATTGGGAATTTGTTGCAGGAAATGAAGAAGAACCAGTTCTTCCTGATGTTCCCAATCAGCAGCAAATGCAGGCATTTAAAGCATGGCATGAGAGAGCCAGGAAAGTTATGTATTGGCTGTCTATCAGCATTTCAGACTCTATGATTGTGCATATTCAGGATGCAAGTATGCCAAAGGAGGCATGGGATACTTTGTCAAAAATGTATAGCACAAATATACAAGCCAGGAAAATGCAGCTCAAGCAAGAGTTGCACAATGTGCAAAGAGAAAATATGAGCATCAACGACTACCACATGAAGGTGAAGAAGATTGCAGATGCACTTGCTTCCATTGGGTCAACAGTGGAAGATGATGATTTAGTTTCTGTGACCTTGAATGGTCTAGGAAAGGATTATGCACAGTTTCGGACATCCATTTCAGTTCGTGAAAGATTTCCTGATTTTGAGGAGCTGATTGCTCTTCTAATTTCTGAGGAGCAAAGAAATGGTGGTGCATCTTCTTCAGGAGGAACTTCAAAAGAAGCTGTCTTCTACTCAAATGCTGGAAGAGGTAGAGGCAGAGGTAGAGGAGGCCTATTTGGAGGCCGTGGCAGAAATTAGAATATGCAGCAAACTCAAGAAAACCAGTCCTATGGAGGAGGACATGGTACCTCTAGAGGCAGGGGGAGCCAAAGAGGTCGTGGTGGATGACAAAGAGACCAAAATGCAAACAGTAATGTTGAATGCTACTACTGTGGTAAAATGGGTCATATGGCTAAAGACTGCTATAAAAAGCAGAATAACATCATGAATGGAAAACTGCAACAAGGGAATTATGCATCTTCTAGTAGACAGGGTGATGACAGAAATGAGCACTTGTTTATGGTGCAGCACATGAACAATTCTGTGACAAGTGCAGAAGAAAGCAATGATGTATGGTATGTTGACTCAGGTGCATCAAACCACATGACAGGTCATGCCGAATGGATGGAGGATGCAAGAAAAATGGAAAAACCAGGATTTGTGGAGACTGGTGATGATACTGCACATCTTATTGTGCAGATTGGAAAAATTCCCTTGTCTATGCAAGATGGGAAAAAGAAATACCTGTCCGATGTATTTCATGTCCCGAATATCACCAAGAATCTGGTTTCGGTTGGTCAAATGGTTGAGCAGGGCTTGCAGGTCATATTTAATCCTCATGGATGCTTTGTTGAGGATATGAAAAATAAAGGTCGCTTGATAGCAAAAGGAAAGAAGAAGGGCAGAATGTTTACATTGGATGCAGACATGCCTGAATTGAGTGCAGCAATGTTTGCACATGGGACCGGTATAGTTGCAGATATTGATATCTGGCATAAACGCATTGGTCATGTTAATGTACAGTGACTTAAATCAATACAGGCCCAAAATATTGTTGCAGGTTTGCCGAAATTCAAGGTTGCAGAAATGCATAAGGTATGTGAAGCCTGCCAGTTTGGAAAACAGGCAAGGAAACCATTTCCTAGACATGTTCAAGAGAGTAAGAAGCCATTGGAATTAATCCACTCTGATGTGTGGACAACTAAAGCTGCATCTCTTGGAGGCTGTCATTATTTTGTCAGTTTTATTGATGACTATAGCAGAAAAGTTTGGGTGTATTTTATGAAAAAGAAAAGTGAAGTTTTTGGGCATTTCAAAACTCTTAAAGCGATGGTTGAAAAAGAAACAGGCCTGCAGATAAAATGCCTAAGGTCAGATGGAGGGGGAGTACCTCTCAAATGAGTTTGCAAGGTTCCTACAGGAGCATGGCATAAAGCAGCAATATTCATGCAGTCATACACCACAACAAAATGGAATTGCAGAAAGGAAAAACAGGCATATTGGAGAGGTATCTCGTGCCATGCTCAATGAAAAAGACTTGAGAGATTTTTATTGGGCTGAAGCAGTTGCTACAGCAGTCTACATAATGAACAGGACTCCCACTACAGCAATACATGGAATGACTCCAGAGGAGAGGTATACTGGTAGGAAACCAGATATTTCTCATTTGAAAATTTTTGGTTGCATTGCCTATGTACATGTGCCAGATGAGTTGAGACCCAAGTTGGATCCAAAAGCTGAAAAGTGCATCTTTATTGGTTACTCTTTGCAGCAAAAAGGGTATAGATGCTATAACCCTTCTACTCATAAGTTTACAGTGAGCAGAGATGTTATTTTTGATGAGATGAGTAGCTGGTATAAACCAGTAAATGTGATTGATGATGTAGATGCACAAAATGGTAATGCTGCACAGAATTCACAGCAGCAGTCACAAGATATTAGTGGACCTGGAGCGTCCTCTAGCAGTGGTTCACATTCTTCGCCATGGACAGGCAGATTGAGATCATGAGAATCTTCTCAAAGCAATGTAGATAGTGGTATGCAGGTATCACGAAAAGAAAAAGAGAAGGTTGATCAGCCCATGTTTGATGTGAATGCAGGTCACTCTTATGTGGATGGTGAATCCAGTGGCTCAGAACAGAGCATTGATGATGAGTTGGGTATTCCTTCTATTGTTACACCTGGAGTAAGGAAGACCAGGGATGTTTTGAGAGCACCTGGGAGTGAACCTACTTTGCGCAAGTCTACGAGAGCTAGGTATCCTGTGGATAGGCTGAAATATGATGGATTTACAGCCATTCACTATGCATATATGGTTAAAGTGATACAGGAACCAGAACCCACTTCTTTTGAGGAAGCCATGGGAAAAGAAAAATGGGAGAAAGCCATGGATGAAGAAATGGATGCCTTGGAAGCAAATGCTACATGGGAATTGGTACCTTTGCCTAAAGGTAAAAATGCAATTGGCTGTAAGTGGGTTTATAAGGTGAAGCACAATGCAGATGGTTCTGTGAACAGATACAAGGCAAGATTAGTAGTCAAGGGGT
This sequence comes from Lygodium microphyllum, assembly GCF_053477565.2. Taxonomy (NCBI): domain Eukaryota; kingdom Viridiplantae; phylum Streptophyta; class Polypodiopsida; order Schizaeales; family Lygodiaceae; genus Lygodium; species Lygodium microphyllum. Next base: position 30,180,543 of record NC_141138.1, on the reverse strand, counting down.
ATGCACAAACATATGGCATTGACTATGAAGAAACATTCAGTCCGGTTGCAAGGATGGCAACCGTAAGAGTAGTCATTGCTATGGCTGCATCAAAGGGATGGTCTTTACATCATATGGATGTAAAGAATGCCTTCTTGCATGGTGATTTGCAAGAAGAGGTCTATATGGAGTAGCCACCAGGTTATGTGCATGCTGTTCATCCTGAGTTTGTTTGCAGGTTGAAGAAAGCCTTGTATGGCTTGAAGCAAGCACCTAGAGCATGGTCTGACAAGATAGGACAGTATCTTGTCACTATTGGCTTTCAGATTTCCAAGGCAGATTTCTCACTTTATGTGAGAAAAACAGAGAAATGTATTATGCTACTTGTCATTTATGTTGATGATTTGATTATGACAGGTGACAGTGATGAAGATATCCTTCATGTGAAAATGCTATTGAAGCAGAAGTTTGAGATGAAGGATTTGGGAGAGCTGCGTTATTTCTTGGGCATTGAGGTGATTAGATCACCAAGTGGGATACACCTCTTGCAGAGGCAGTATGGATTGGACATGCTGTCCAAATATGGGATGACAGGCTGTAAGCCTATTTCAGTTCCTTTGGAGCAGAATGTGAAACTGAGCACAGATGCAGGTGAGCTTCTAGAAGACCCTACTTTGTATAGACGCATAGTAGGAAGTTTGATTTATATGACTATTACCAGGCCAGATTTGAGCTATGCTGTTGGATTGGTAAGTCAGTTTATGCAGGCTCCAAGGAAACCACATTTGGATGTGGCTAGACGCATATTCAGGTATGTGAAGTCCACATTGCAGTATGGACTATTTTATGAGACTGGGGTTCAGATACAGTTGCATGGATACACTGATGCTGATTGGGCTGGTAGTATTTCTGATAGACGATCTACTAGTGGATATGTGTTCTCTTTTGGGAGTACTGCAGTCCCTTGGAACAGCAAGAAACAGCCTACAGTTGCCTTGTCAAGCACAGAGGCTGAGTACAGGGGTGCAGCAATGGCTGCATGTGAGGTAGCTTGGTTGCATAAGCTACTTTATGATATGCATCAGTCTACAGATGGACCAGTTGTCATTTATTGTGACAACATGAGTAGTATACACTTGGCCAATAACCCAGTCTATCATGCTAGAACAAAGCACATTGAGGTGCATTATCACTATGTGCGAGAGAGGGTTTTACTAGGTCTTATTGATCTAGTTTATGTCAGCACAGAGGATCAGGTAGCTGACATATTCACGAAGGCATTGGGCGCAGAGAAGCTGCGCAAGTTCAGAGACCTGCTTGGTGTGCAGGAATTGGGATTGAGCTCGAGGGGGAGTGTTGAGATATCGAGCTCCACTCGTGATACGCCAGGGTGACCGTTGTGTATTTATGTCACCGACTTGTCAGTTGTAGACGCGGTTGGTACACCGCCCATGAATAATAGCTACATGATAGCTATCCTTATCTACTCTAGTTCGTGGCTCAGTTAGTATGCCACCTTAGTTAGTTGAGTTTGGTTTGAGACCCATATATAGGGTTCTTCTATTTCTTTGTACTTGAGTTCTTTTTGGCTTACACAACTAAGAAGAGGAAAACTGTTTTCAGCCTCCACCCTTGTGTGTCTTCCCCCATTGTGCAAGCAAGAAAGCTTCAAGCGAGACTCCTTCCTTCTCTCCCACAATCTTGACAGGATGAAGAGGGAGGAAGGAGGGCCGCAATGGAGGTGAGGGCCGCGAAGGAGATGAGGAGGATGAAGGCGGAAGGCAGAAGGGAGGGGAGGAGAGGGCGAGGAGGAGAGAGGGAAGCAATGGAGGAGAAGGGAGGGGAGGAGATGGCGAGGAGAAACGATGGAGGTAGAGGGCGATGGTGGGAGAGGACGATGGAGGAACGATTGAACAAGTAAGTAGTACTTTTTTGTTTTGTTTTTTTTGTTAATTGTTGTTTGTGTTTTGTAAGTTTTATGTAAATAACAGGGATGGGGCATCGGGGTGTGGGTTTGCGGGTTTGTTTTGTTTTTTTTTTTGTTGGTTTTGTGGTTGGTGTTTTTGTGTTTGTTTATTATTATTTTTGGTTGTTTTTTTTGTTGGTTTTTTTGTTTTTTGTTTTTGTTTTTGTTTTTTTTTTTTGTGGTTTGTGTTTTTTGGTGGTAGAGGTGAATTGTTAGGGTTTTGTTTGTTTTGTTTGTTCTTGTCTTGTTGCTTTTTGGTTGAAATCCATTAAAAGGTGAGCACACCCCCGACCTGCGCACATGCGCAGGGCGGGACTAAAAAAATTTGCATCGACAGGATCAGACGGGGCAAGGAGGGTGACATGTGAGGCACAAAGGCCATGGGAGCGTCCCGAGGTCCTTAAAACCAAAAACAAGCACGTTCACGCGCGACACGAGAGACACAGCCACACGATGAGAGCAAGAAAATTTAATAAAACCCAAATCGTACACCGGATCGAAAGACCGTAAAAAGGAAAAATGTGCTGAGAGACAAGAGGAAGATGAGAGAAAAATGTTACACGGGTTCTGGGGTGAAATCAGGGTGTTCACATAGAAAAAACCCAAAAATCGTACCCGAAAAGGGATTTGGAAATTAATATGGAATGATCCGTGCATCGGAATAGAGGACAGTAAAAAGAAAAAATGTCCAAAAAAATATAAACGTCAAGGCTATCACATCAAATCGCAGTTCATATGGGGTTAGAAGGCGTTTGCATGGAAGAAACAAGAAAAAGACGCTAAAAAACACCAATGAAAATTAAGAACAAAAAATCTAGATGGCGAAACAGGGTAGAGAAAAAAGAAAAATTGTGTAGGAAGGATAGCCAGACAAGGCGATCTAGTCAGAATGGAAGTCCGAAAAGAGTAGGGCAGGTTCACATGGAAAAATTTTGAAAATATGCACGAAAAGGGTCCAAAACCATGCAAAAATTAATATCGGATGAATCGTGCATCGGAAGGACAAGGAGAAAAAAGAAAAAATATCAAGAGAAAGATAGAGGACAAGGCTATCATGTCAGATTGTTGTTCGGAAGCAATAAAGGGACGTTCATATGGAAATCCGTCCAATTTACGAGAAATGCTTCAAAAATTAATAACCCAAGAACTATCAGTCGGAACAGGGGTTGGTAAAAAGGAAAAATAGGGAGTTCGAAGGGACGAACAGGACTGTAAGGTTGGATTTGGATTTCAGTGAATGTAGGATGCGCTCACATGCAAAACGTCAAAACAAGGGAGAAAGGGAAAGAGGGAAGGAACGGCCCAAAGGGTGGGGTAAAGTTAGACGGGTGGGTGGGAAAGGGACACCATGAGGGCAGAAAGAGGTCAGGGTATACATGCATAATCAACTTGAGGAATATGTAAGGGGTATGCACATCAGACACATAGGGATGTGTCCCCACACGTAAAATCGTAACGGACAGAGTAGATTGATCGACACGGCCATAGACTTGTCGACCGACTGGAGCTGGCATCCCCACACTTAAGACATCACATACACTTGCAAACAGAAAAGTAGGGTTAGGAACACTTGGTCCGTTTCACGTATGGTCGAAGGATCTGTCACTACTACAGAAGGGTTGGAGTCGGATGCAGGAGAGGTATCATGTCTCGCTCCAGCATTCAGCTAGCATGGCAGGGACCATGCAGCAACACCCAGGGAGGTAGCTGGTTGATGAATTCCATTGGGGGAGGAGTCGTTGACAAAGGATAGTCACTCAACTCACTGGCACTCAAATGGAATGAGAGAACAATCGCTCGCCCCATTACTTACATCACTCGAGTTAATATTGATGGAAACCCAGATCTTACACCCGATGGAGGAATTGACAAGGCAATGGGGCAGAGAGAGTATGCAGGGTGCACAATTGATGGTGCATCAGTGCATACAACCCATCTGACATAGGTGCAAGCAGGAAGGCCAGGGAGCCTTGCAGCACCATGTACAGAATAGAGTGACGTGTCCTGTGCTGATGGTAGAGACCCATCCCGTGGGTACATAGGGTAATAGAAATGTACCTGCTGATGCCAATTGTTGTAACGTCCCTCAATCCTCACCTCTCAATACTTGATTAAAGGATCATCCGTCACACTCAGCCCAGCCTCTGTCTCATGCTCTGTTGAAAGATATAGAGGGTAGCCCATTCCTGAAACCCATCAATGTAATCCTCACTGTCACTTGTATAGAGCTTGTATGCCTTGTGCACTTTTGATGGTGCAACTATGTATCTCGCCTTGTGCCGGTATACAATGCAAGGAGGAAGGCCAGGGAGAGCCTTATGGTGCAGTGCACAAGAACAACTCATGGATTGTGCATTGAGAGGCCCATCCCGTGTGTGCAACACTCCATTCACACATCTCACCTCTCATTTGATTTGAAGGGAAAAATTGGTCACTCACCCCACCCTTTGTCTCACGCTCTGTTGAAAGATACAGAGGGCAGCCTATACTCACGTCCCCATTCTGTTAGGATGAAAGTTCACATCACTCAAGGGGTTGGTGATGAAGATCATGTTGGCTATTATCATTAGGATCTTGAAGACGAGGTGTACCCAGGGAGGCAGCCAACAAGTCTCGTACTTCAATGATTTGTAAGAAAGGTCCTCTGTTAAGGACAGATGGATTGATATTACAGAGACAGTGCACCAAGGGAGGTGGCTTCAAATTACTTGCTGAAAAGGTGCAACTGGTGAGTCAGCTATCTTGAACTGTGCGGCGTTACCACCTTTTCCACAGTCAGCTTCCCACCCAAGGGTGTTTCCACCTTTTCTTGGAACGAGACCTGTTATGATAGGGAATTTCTTCCTTTTCTCCCATAACAATTTTGTTTGTTTTGTTTTGTTTTGTTTTGTTTTTTTTTTCTTCTATTGGGGTTTTTTTTTCCGTTAATAAAGAGAATGATAGAAGTACCATGTGTCAAGACCAACCTCGCCACCATTGTTGGATTAGACGAGAAGAGAACAAGGTCGGGTTGAGAGGTACCTGTGAGGGGCTAACAGAACAAGACCGCCTCATGAGGATAATCATAAGGGCTATCAGAAGCACGAAGAGAAGGATAGTGCGATGCCCAAAAGGGGAAGGGTAGGTCGACTGTGATTGTCAAGATCCCCACGAAGGGAAGTACTTCTTCAGTCGATAGCCATTGATCAGGAAAGGATCATCAGAGGCATCAACGGTCTACACCTGAATAGAGCCATTAGGATTGACAGCAAGTACCTTGTATGGGCCCATCCACCGTTGTTGAAGCTTGCCAGGAAACTTGCAAAATCTCAAATTATAGACTAGGACAAGATCACCTTCTTTGAACTCCTTGTGCTTGATGAAACTGTCATGATAGGCCTTGCGTCGTGCTTGAGTGGTTTCCATACACTGTAGGGCCATCCATCGTATCTCATCCAAACATTCCAAGTGTAGGAGGTGGTGTTGTAGTGACTCATAATCTCCCAAGCGTTCTTTAACTGCCACTCACAAAGAGGCCAATTCCAGTTCAACAGGGAAGATGGCTTCTATACCATATACTAACTGGAAAGGGGTCTATCCTGTAGCTACCTTATGGGAGGTTCTATATGCCTAGAGGTCCTCTATAAGCCGATCATCCTAGTCGCAACGATGTGAAGCAATCGTTCTTGTCAGGATCAAGCAAAGGATGCAATTGGTGACTTTAACTTGGCCGTTGGCTCTGGGGGAGTAGTAAGGAGTGGACTTATGATGGTGGATCTTATACAACTTTGTCATCTCCTCCATGTTTTTGTTAAGGAAATGAGTACCTCTGTTACTTACCAACTCGAGGGGACTACCAAAACGGGTGATAATATTCTCGTACATGAACAGAGCTACGTTGTTACTATCGTTCTGCTTCAGAGCTTTAGCTTCATAACACTTTGTGACATAATACATGATCTATTTCCGTCTAGTGGATGGATCAATGGGACCCACAAAATCAATCCCCCACCTCTAGAATGGCTTTAGGGGAAGAATAGGTTGCAGTGGCATGGCACTTGTTTTGGTGGGTTTTCCCATTCGTTGACAAGCATCACATCTTTTACAGTAGTCATATGCATCCTTGTGGAGGGTCGGCCATTAATATCCTACTAACAAAGCCTTCCTGGCTGTCGCTTCTCCTGTGAAGTGTCCACCACATGGTTCGTCATGGCATGATTTTAGTACTATGTCGATTTCATCCCCTACAGCACATCTTCGCAGCACTTCATATTTGCCTCTCTTGTACAGTGCACCGCCTAGCAAAGTGTAGGGGATTGATTCTAACAGAAGCTTCTTCTTCTCACGGCTTGAGATGCCAAGAGGATATTGTTGAGTTACCAAGAGGTTGGCTATGTTTGCATACTAGGGAGTAACTGTTTCAACTAGAAACAAGGAAGTATCAAGAAGGTCTGGATCATCGTGTTTCTCTTCGGCAGTTTGAGAGATCCATGATAGATGATTGGCTAGGACATGGGAATGGCTAGGCTTAATGACCACTTCAAAATCAAACTCCTAGAATAGGAGCAACCATCTCATTAGTTGTCCTTTAACATCTGCTTTGTTCATCAAGAAGGATAGGGCTTCATGATCCACGTAGAACTTGAAATGCGTTGACAGTAGATAGTGCCGAAACTTCTCCAGTGCAAACACCATTGCTAAGCACTCAAGCTCTATCATTGTATAGCTCTGTTCCCTATCAGTGACCTTCCGGCTTGCATAATAAATTGGTTGATCTAATTTAGAGGGGCCCTTTTGACATTGGATAGCACCTAGCCCTTGAACTGATGCATTTGTGTACACATGGAACTCCTTCGTCCAGTTAGGAGGTTGTAAGATAGGTGCTTTGATAAGGCACTGTTTTAGGGTATTAAAGGCTTCTTCACAGTCATCAGTCCAAAATGTGCAATAAATCTTATGTAGTAGCCCACATGGCCAAGAAATCCTCTCAATTGCTTGAGGTTTGTTGGTGCTGCCAATGCGGAAATCTTTGTTGGGTCTGTTGCAATCCCTTGTGCAAAGACAATATGGCCCAAAAGAACTCCTGATTGGATGCCAAAGACACATTTGTCGGGGTTGAGAGAAATCCCATACTCTCAGCATCTGTCAAAACATTACTCTAGGTGTCTCCAATGCTCTCGGATCAAACTATAGACACAAAAGTCATCAAGATACACCTCAATGAAATCATGAAGATGATTCTGGAAGGTAGCCATCATTACTCGTTAGAAGGTGGTAAGAGCATTACAGAGCCCAAATGGCATCACTCTATAGGCATAGGTCCCCATTCTATGGTGAAGGTTGTTTTTGATTGGTCCTCTTCTGCAATTTGGACTTGGTTATATCCGTTGAATCCATCCAAGAGGGAATAGAGCTCATGGCCTGCAACTGTGTCCAACAGTTGGTCTGTAAAAGGGATAGGGAAATGATCCTTCTTCGTCTCCGAATTGAGTTTTTGAAAGTCCACACATATTCAAAGTTTCCTATTCTTCTTGGGTACTACCACAATGGGTGAAACCCATTCATGGGATAAATGAACTCGGCTTCAAGAAGTTTCAATAATTCAGCCTTCACTAGAGCAGAATAATTAGGATTCATACGCCTTTGTCTTTACCTTACAAGTTTGGCATCAGAATCTAAGTCAATGTGATGTTGACATATTGTGGGATCAATCCCCTTTAGGTCTTTATATGACCAAGCAAACACGTCTAAGTTCTCATTGAGTAGGTCTCGCAGGACCACTAGTTACCCACTTTCAGGTGACACTCAGTACCGTCAGTATCCAGGAATGTCACTTGTCTTTCACCTTCCACTTCACTAATAAATCTCCCACGGATTGTTTCTGGATAGAGGTCTGGCTCTTTCAAGGGAGTAGTGTCATCGTCTGATGTTCCACTAGAACTAGTGTCCTCCTTCTGAATAGACGACTCATTTGTCTATTGAGATTATTGGAAGGGTATCAGAGCTTTGTTTGCCTCTGTGTGAGTGGTGATTTCTTTTGGACTTAGGGATTCATCTTCAAAGGATGCGTCCAGGAATGTCCCATAGCATGGACCTTCTAGAAGCCGAGGCTTTGATAGCTATGGCTTCTATTGGCAAGTAGCATCATCATCGTCTTTTCTCTGGACTGAACGGTCAGGGTGATAGGAGCTATTGGTGCACTTAATTTTTATGCCTTTGATCCATTGCTTTTGCAGATTCTGCATACTTTGTGGTCCATTGGTCAACCCAAATGGAACCATGGCCATTCCCTCCAACATCTTGAGATCTTTGGCCTCTGAGGTCTCTATAGGGACTTCAAAAAGATCATCCACTATCAAAGGATCTTCTTCAACTACACTTTCATAACCTACTTCGTTTTCTTCCTCATCATGTTCATCCTCTTCCCCTAGAGGCTTTGTCTCTGCTTCTGTAGAGTCTCTGTAGGAGAAGAATAGATCTTCTGTCTTTGTGTCTATTTCTACTTCTGCCTCTGTCTCTGCGACTACCATGTAATAGGGAGAACAGTATATCCATGCTTCTATTTCACTGTCAGAGGTGATTTCAGAAGTCAATTCTAGTTGAGGCAAGAGGTATTCTCCCATGGACAAGGACTTTTCTTCCCTTGGTAGTTGGCTTATAGTGCCCACTGTTAGGGATTGTGCCTTTTTTCTCTTGGGAAATATCTGCTTAACAGCCTCTTTGTCTCCTGATGTACCATTCATTACTTCGTTGGATGAGTCAATTATGACTTCAATAGATGTGGATCCATTGCCTTTTTGCGATCCATACAATTTCAACACCACTTTGTTGGGTCCTCTGCCTAGGGTTAGGGTTCCTTTGAACCAATCCATCTTGGCTCTCACTTCAAAAAGCCGCTTTAGTTTGCCAATCTGATAAGCTACTATGTAGATTGAATTTCTTGCAACCCTAAGTCCTTCATTGTCACATCCATCATTATGTTTACTGATGAACCTCCATCAATCAATGCATCTGAAATAAAGCATCCTTCAATCCATGCACTAATCTCTGGGGTTCCAGGATCTTAGAAAGCGTTAGCCACATCTACTTCCTTCACAGGTTCTGCGGCTCTGTTGGACTTTATTGTTGTTGGGGGAGCAATCATTAGTTTGCTCTTCTTGTTAAGATGCTTTTAAATTTCATTCGGGCACCTAGGAGACAGCATCAACAACTGCCAGAATATTAAGCTAGGTGTAAAAGTGTCTAGGTCTTTTACCAAGTCATAATCTTTGATAGGATCCACAGGCTTCTCCAGCCTGCTGGGGAATGGGGCTACACCCATTTTCATCTTTCCTTTTTCTTCTAGCAATTGCAGCATCAGCACTTCTTCTGTTTCTGGAGGTGCTTCTACATCGTCTATCTCCTAGACCTCTCGTCCTATTTCTGGGACTGTCTCTATGACTCTCTATGGCACTGCAGTGCTCTGTACGACACTGTTCTGTCTTGTAATGCTCTATCCCTCTGTTGGTAGGTTGAACTTCACAGTCTTAATAGGAGAATTATTTTCGTTCTAAACAATTGGTTTCTTCTTAGCACGCGTGATAGTGGCAACTTCCAATCCTACCAAATTGGAGGCAGGCTCTTGTACCTTCTATCGGCTACTATCAGTGGCATTGGCCTTTACAGGGGTTGGACTTGGACAGTCCTTTGCAGTGTGGCCTTCTCCTTTGCATTGGCTACATAAGGGCTTGTAATCCACAGATTGTCTAGGGTTTGGACAATTCGGGGAGATATGACCCTTTTCTCCACACCTGTTACATTCCACCTCTGATCTCTACTGCCAGACTGTCCTTCTCTGTAACTTTGAGAGGGAAACCTCCTTGAACCGAAATTAGGACCAAATTTCCTAGGCTTTGGTCCAATATCTTGGGTCGTCATTTTGGATTCTAGCAAGTTGAATCTTGCATTTTCATCCTTCTATCTTCATTTGTGCATCTCTTTTAGAGAGAAAATATACTCTCTATGGTTCTTTTGCAAACAGTAGGAACAGAAGGCTCCAGGAATGGTTGGTTTTTGGGTACATTCAGTGGCTAAATGTCCCCCTTGATGACACTTTTTGCACCATGTATTAGAGCACATCACATCTCTTCCAGCTTCCATAGAGGTGGATATATTTGCAGTATTCACCTTCAACGTCTATAGCTACTCTGTAATCACATCCATAAGTTGTTTCTTGATACTCGCAACTGAGTTGGATAAGTAGTCCTTCAGATTTTCACCTCATGAAGTACTTGTAGTAGGGTTTTGGGAAGCTTCTGTAATTACTGCATACACTAGTTAGGTTGATCTAGAGGGTCCTCTATTCTAGCTCTGATTTAGAGCTCCTGCTAAGACTTGGGATTGTTGATTCCAGTTGGTAGGGTTCCACTATTGTTGAGTCGACATTGGAGGAACAATTTGAGGCTACTATTGTTGTGGTTGAACCATCATTTGAGGCACTGTCATCTGTGGTGACCACAGTGGATTAGGTGCATTATACTGCGGCACTGTTTGCATCTGGGGATATGGGTAGGGAACTGTCCCTGGGATTGCATTTGGTGGGTATACCATTCTTGGCATGGGAGAAGGTAAGACTCCTCTTCCTGGAGTCATTGACAACCTTGCTTCAACTTCATCATACAATCTTGCACCTTCCACTGCAGCTTGCAGATTGACTGGTCTTCTCAATTCCACAAACTTGCAAACTTCTGGTTGTAGGCCTTTGAGAAGCACTCCTTTCTGGATACCTTCATCCAAATGATGGTTAGTCCATCTCTTCAGGATGGATTCCATTCGCGAGACATAAGCTTCTACTCTTTCTCCAGAAGATTGACTTAGGTTCATCCACTCTTCAAAACCTTCACGCCTGAATTTAGTGAGGAAGGCCAAGTCCCCTGTGTCAAAAGCTCCTGTTGCTTGTCTCTCATACCACTGAAACACCACGTCTTTGAAAGTGGTGGGGAATATCGCTAAGCAATGCTCAGGGGTTCTGGCATTGTTAGCCACACATGCTACCATAGATTTTGCTACATGAAGATCAAGGTCTTCATTGTACTCTCCCTTAAAAACTGGCAATGGGACTACATTTACTGGCCTATCATCAATATTTCTAGGATGAATCTGATTAGGAAGGGGACCTTGAGTTGCCATGGGGACTTCTGTAAAGAGTGCTTTTAGGGCGTCAAAGGAGGCTTCTCTACAAGCTCGTTCACAGCCTTGATTCTTGCATTCTCTCTTCTTATGTACCTTTGGACTTGTTCTAACACTTGCCTCTTGATTGCGTCATTCATCAGGGGATTGGCTCCAACCAGTTGCTCAGTACTCAACAGAATAGAATCAGAGAGGGCTTCAATCTCTGGGGAATTCTTTAGCCAACATCTCTTCTACTTCCTTCTTTTTAACATATCTGAATTTGGCTTTCAAACCACTACAGAGGGGGAGATATTCCATTCTGAAAGTATCAAAACTCCTTCTTAGGATCATTGTTGTACCATCATTATAATAATCCCAGCTTCTGAGGATTTCAACAGTGTATGTTGTGAAAAACACTCTGTCTACCAATTTCCAGTGGGTTGCTAATTAGACAAACAAAATATTGTTAGTGCACCAAGCATCCCACGTATCTTGACGTTGAGCATCCACGAACAAATTCCAACTCTTTTCCTTCTTGTTTTTCTGAACCTCCACAAACCATGACTGTTGAAGCTTCTTCACGATCTCCCACTTGATGATGTTTGGAAACTTCTCAATGAATACCAAATCTCCCATAGATAGTCATTCTCTCTGCTTTTGCTCTTCAGTTTGTTCCCAAACAATTTGCCACTAAGATGCAAGTTTTTGTTGCTTCAATAAGAAGAGGAAACAATCCATCGCATAGAGCTTGCATCATGATGGTAATATGTTTTCGCCAATGTGGGGTGAACTTCTTGTGGAAAGTGGCTTTGATAATAAGAATCTCCAACTCTTCAGTGGAAGAAGGAACTTTGCAAACATCTATTGAATTCTTTTCTTATTGGCAATGCAATTTCTTTCATTTTCAGCCTCTTCTAATGCTTGTTGATGGCAAGTTTCCCTGGCTGCGCACCAAAAACATGGAGCCCCAAGAGGAAAACCAAGGAAAAGGGGATTCTACTGCAAGAAAATCTATCTTGTAACATCAACAAGCTTTTATTTCATTCTTTTGATGACCAAAACAAAGAAAACAGTAAATCCTCATGTAGCATCATAGTAGATATCTCCCACGGATTTGATAGAATCAACCATAATCTTCAACATCTTCATAGAATCCATCAATACAATAAGGAACATAAAGGAATACACCATTTTTGAATGGAAATCAATCACATAGTATTCATCTTCAATGTCTTCATAGTTTTCTTTCTCAATCTCTCATATATAGATACACTATTTTGATAGAATGGGCTATCTTTGGCTCTCTCTCTCTCTCTCTCTCTCTCAATAGTACATCATCTCCTCACTGAAATACTCAATAATGACTCTAAATAATTCTTCTTAGGTCGTGGATGCACCTCCCAAGAGGTATGTCTAATGTGAAGAGGCACTAGAGCCACTACATTGTCTCTTCATAGTTCACTACTGTCACTGTCACTCCCAAGAGGTATGTCTGATGCGAAGAGGCACTAGAGCCACTACAGTGTCTCTTCATAGCTCACTACTGTCACTGTCACTCCAGCCTTCTCTTCAGTCTTCATCAACTGCTTCTTCCATTTGTTTTAGCTCTTTTGAAATTAGATTCATCCTTTCCAAAAGTTAGAAAACTTTTCCAAAGTCACACATACATTCTATAGAACACTTCCAGAAGATCTATAGAACATAACAAAACAGGAACAGAGCAGAGACAGAGGCTCTACAGAAGGTTTACAGAGGGTTACGAAAGATCATAAGATAACAACAAATCCTCATAACTCATATAAAACCATTCCAAACTATAAAAAACTATTCAATAAGCTTTCAAAATATTTCAACCTTCATCAATCATCAATCCATGCTTCATACAGAAGAAAATCAGAACAAAACACAGGCTATACAGAAGGTGTCAGAACCAATCAAAACCTCAACAATACCTATCAGAACATCACAGAGCCTCATATTTTCACTAAAAATCATCATGAGCTTCCAAAACATAATAAATATAATCCAAAACACTCTTAAACACTTCCATTAACAACCATACATCACTCTAAATCCATTAAAAATCAACCATTCAGACCTCAAAAACAACAAAAATCAGTCATAAATTCAGTCTTTTTCCACTCTCAACAAATAGCATGAAATTGGCTCAAATGAGCAAACATTGTCATATTCTCCTTCATGCGTAGGTCCATAAGCTGCTTCAGCCAATACATCTGACTTGTTGGACTCTTCTTGTCATAGAGGTTCTTAATTTTATCCCAAAGCTGCCAAGCACTCTGTGCTTCCTCAACCACATTGTAATGCACCTATTCAGTGAGAGACAAAATGAGGGTGGACTTGCATAACTCATCAAGCTCATCCCATTTGTCATTAATCATAGTTTCAAGCTGCTCGCCATGCATCCCTTAGTGGCTTTGTCTGTGATTTCTGCACCAATACTTGCCAAACTTGGCTCTTCCAATAGGCATAATTCATACCATCAAGCTTAGTGATGTTGAAGATAGCACTGTCAATGGAAGAAGAACCCATAATGCAGTCCAAAACAATGCAGACAGTTCAAAACTGCTTGCGGTTTTATGTTGTAAACAGCCAAAATACCACCAAAACCAAGGCAAAAGGACCACGAATTGATAGCTAATGATGCTGCCCACCAAGTACCATCAAAAGTACATAAAATAAGGATGATTCAACATAAAAATTCCACGTCAGTCCATATACAATTGCTTATTGTAATAAATTACAGCTAGGTACAATGAGAGCAAACTGTAGGCAAAATCAATGCACCAAGTCAACCACTGAATGTCAAAGCATAACCAGCATCAAGCGGGCATAAATCAGTATATGACAGTCATACGAACATCGAGCAAACAACCAAGCATATCAAACAAATCCATCAGTAAGCCGACACACCCCTTCTGTAGTAGGACAAAAAGTATACACAACACTGGCAAGACCTAACACAAAGAGGTGTATTCTCAGTGAGTGCAAATCCCAAATCAGCCCAAGTACATGTATACAAACCATGGCATATCAACCATGCAACATCCAAGTGAAGAAGATCCCAGTCTCAGAAGACTTAAAGCTCAATAGCATAAACCACCTGCTCAATGTCTATCAAACATCCAACGATGCTCCCACTAGCACAAAAGCCATATGGATCAAGCCAAGAAGCTCAAGAAGGGTATATGAGAGCACCGGTGATGAAAGATCCAAGACCAGACATCAATAAGACATCATGAGCATATAGCCTTTGTATCCTCCAATTAAAGCATCCATAGACATCAATGGTATCCCAAATACAACTCTGGAAAGCTAAGAAATATCCCAAGTTCCCAAAATCCAAATGTAAGCCAAGTCAAGGCACTAGTAGCAATTGGCTCCAAACAATGTAAGTAGCATGTAGTAGTGGCATAGGCCAAGTATGTCAAGACCGGTCAAACATAGGTAACATACATACCATATGTACATCCAAGACGGAGCATCAAATGCATTCCAAAGCTGAGCTCAAGCTCAAATGAAGATCTGGAACCAAAGACAAGCTTGATGTCATATCCCGAAGGTCAATACTTCATTGCATATCCCAAAGACATAGCCCGAAACCAATAGGGATAACCAAACTGGAGGTAAAATAACTTGTCAACCAAGGTAGCATAAATCCCAACAAAAAACAAAGTGTTCGTATTCAAATCAAGGCTGAATAGCTCTCAAATAGCATATCCGGGCATAAACCATGATGATCAAACATCAATACATCCAACAGGATACTCGAATGTCAACAAAGAGCATTATGCATAAGCCGTCCTCCCTGATAAAACCTTGCTGCCCAAACAATGTATAGTAGTAAAACCCAGCATAAATTGAGCTATGGAAGCTCAAACCAAGTCCCAAAGCATCTCAAAAGCTGGATCTTCCAGCTAGTTGGAGATTTTCCATTGGGCAAACATCCCCAAAGTATTTGGGCATCAAATACCAAGCCTCGGGAGCATTTCATAAGCTAAGAGCATGACATTTTCTTGTTGTAAATCAACTCAGATTTGTTGCAAAAAATGCTATGATCAAAATTTGAAAGATTTGACATCACCATTATGTCGAGAGTATGCCAAAACCCCAAGTTAGACCCTTACCTTGCCTAAATTGGGTTTCAGATGCCAAAACCCCAAGTTAGACTCTTACCTTGCCTAAATTGGGTTTAAGATGCCCGAGATATGAGAAAAAATAGAATTTTAAAGCTAGATTTTAAAACACGCACAAAAAAAACGTGAGTTGACTATGGGGCCTACTGGTAATGCTGAGGATAAGGGGAAAAATGGGAGCATACAAGGTGCCCAATGAATCCAAGGAACACCTGCAAAGATCCTATGAGGGCCGGGGAGAGGCGGGAGATGAAATCTTACCTCGGGGGGAAGAAGCTATGGCTGGCATTAAAGCTCCAAGCTCTAGGTCTTTGATATGGGTTGAAGTAATGCCGGGCAAAGCTCCATGATCAAGCTCTAATCCAAAGCTTTGATACCAATTGAAAGGTGAGAAGGATCGAAGCTTGCTTGAAAGTGAGCTATGGCGGAGAGCAAGAGCAAGAAGAGAGAGAGACACAAATGGGAACTCCAATAGTCACAATGTGTGACCGGGCCTTCCTTTATTTAAACTATCACTAATAGAATAAAGAATAAAGTGACGGTGACAGGCACCTGCGATGTGCAATGGTGGGTATTGTCAATGTAGTAATACATAGGGTGGCTAGGCAGAGGCGCCTTTACCCCCAACACCCATTGTATGAGTGACAACTCTCAGATTCTATAAAGTTACAAGTAGATGGAATTAAAGGAGGTGGACTTGTGGGTTGATGGGGGAATCTACCAAATTGATCCCCTAACCCATAAACCTCCAAATTTCTTAAGAATTACAAATTTTTTGAAATATATGTGTGAGGATAATAATGGGTTGCTTGCTTATAGTAAGTAGCTCAATGATCAGGTACTCAAAGTGCTTACAACCTGTCAAGAAACCATTAAAAAGTGTCATGATGTAATCATTGCACATCAATTTTACATACAATAGCTCATATGACAAGTGGTGCAATTGAATGAGATGATAATTCAACAAAATAGGTAGATTGTCACAATACATGACACTATCCATAATATTGATATCTTATATGAGAAGGCAATGGCATAATTGGATGACCTTAAAAAGATGAATAGCAAGCTAACACACGAGCATAAATGAAAGAATAAGACAATCAATGAGTTAATTGTGAATAGTAGCTAGTGAAAGTGACATATTAAAGCATGGAAGAAAGCTCGTTATAAAAACCTAGGCGAGGGTGAGCTTGGATCATCTATTAGAAAATCACTAATAGTGAGTACATTGGAAAAGGCTTTGAGCAATCCAAAGTTCAAGGTTATGAAGGAGAAGGTGATTGAATCCACATTGATAAATGCATCAAACAAGTTCTCAGCTATGGATGCACGATCCATTTGTAGAGGTGAGCACAAGCTCAACCACCAAGACCCACGGACTGCTTGTTGTTCAAGCGTTCCAAACCGAGCACTAATGGCTACCTCTCACATAGTCGATGCACTATCCATCTCTATGAGTGTATTGAGATTACCGCCATGTCCAATTAAGTTTCCTCCTCCCTCGAGTACTTTGGTAGCTCCATGATCCAAGTGCAAGCTTCAAGCGAGCTCCATCCTCAAGCTCCATGCTCCAAGCTCCATTGCCGTGAGCAAGACAATACAAGAGAAGAGAAGAGAAGAAGAGAGGGGAAGATGGAGAGCTTCTCCAACATGGTCCCTTAACCTTACACACTCACTCCCTCACACTCTCACACGCCCTCACTTAAGCACAAGCATAAGCAAGAAAGAAGAAGAAAAATAACAATAAGAAGAAGAAGAAGAAGAATAATAATAATAATAATAATAATAAGAATAAGAGAGCTACTTTTGGCCACACACAAGAATGAGCTTCTTATTCACTTTTCAACTTTATATACAAAACCCTAAATCCCTTTTGGGCGGTCATCCCCTTTTGGCCACACATAAGAATGAGCTTCTTATTCACTTTTCAACTTTATATACAAAACCCTAAATCCCTTTTGGGCAGTCATCCCCTTATCCCCTTTTTTACATGGCCGGTGGTCGTGGCCTAGGCCCTTTTTCCCATTATCTTCCTATCTTCCTAGCTTCCTTTCCACCACCCATCTACCTTTACAATTTACATGGGTGAGAGCCCAAATCTCTTAAAATAAATCCCGGTGCGCCTTGCACTCTTTTACAAAAGTATTGACTTGTGCTTTTTCTTGTGCGTCTTTCTCCTTGATTTGGGACTATTTTGCACTTGTGTTTTCGGATTCTTCTTTGGCAAGCCTTTGTCCTCCATTTCACTTTTGCCTTAGCCTTGTCTTCTGCTTTAGATTTTTTGAGTTTTTCACCTTGTTTGTTTGAGGGTTAACACTATCCCCCTCCTAGACGAGTGCCAGTTCCATGGCACTCACCGTCGTAGGTAGCAGGCTTTGGCATGCACAGAAGACGTGGGTAGAAGAGACATCTGTGGTTTTCCTTGGAGCAATTTGATGGTGGTGCGGATGCAGGTCATTGGGGGACATGTTGGTGGCCTAGGTGGTTGGTGGTTGGGTTGTTGGAGTTGGGGAGAGGGCTGTTCGTTGTTGGGAATCACACGGAGTGCTGGCATAGGTGTTGGTTTGTGGGGATTCCACACATGACGGTTCTTTGGTGGGCTTGTATGATGAGAGTTCAGAGTTGATGGCGATGAAGAGATGTCGATGTTTTCGTTGGAGTCATCAATGCCTACAATTGAAAACCTCTCATATGGTCCCTCCCTAGGGGTGGTGCTAGTCTTTGTATTGTGTGCACAAGAGGTAGTTTGATTAGTTTGGGAGATAGGTCAAATGCTAAGCAAGCTGAGAGTAATGGCCTGCACTTGAGGACCCAAACTATGTATAGGTTGTGGTTCAGATATTATGTGAGTGCCAGTGAATACTTAGATATTACGTAGTTAGGTTTGGTTCCTCGCACCAATGTATGGATGAAGCAAGGGTTCAATGGGGTGGAAAAATTTGTCGATACTGAGGAGAAGTACACACAAAGGTCTGTTGAGGCATCATTTGTGATTTTGACAATACAATGTAGCATAATTGAGCTTATTGACACCTAAAATTTTGGTAGCTAGTAGCTAGTTGTGTTGTTCGAAGAGTATGGTGTACTTTCCATGGTCTTGCGTGCCTTACTTACCACTATTGATTGCAATGGTACTGAGATGGAGTGCGAAAAAAGAATCGTGAAATTGGGTTAGGGTGATAGATCTAACCATAGGCGAGATGAAATCCCTAGGTATGTCCTGCCCTTGATGTGCCCTGAACAATTGTGGGGGATGTGTAAGGGGCTAGGAGGCTAGGGACGGTGGAGCCAGTTGACCAAGGCCATTGGATGTACCTAATTTTAAGACCCCTAGGTGTTGTGATGTGATCGTGAGTGTTTTTGTTTCTTTTCTTTTCTCTCTCTTTTTTTTGGATAAAATGAATACAACCAATGCAATACATTGAGGTGATCAGCCTTTCATTTGGACGGATAACTGTCGAGATCCAAGGGCTATGAAAAATGGATATTACAAGAATGATTGCATTACTAGCCTTGCTGCTAGAGGAATAGTCATTGAGATGGAGAGATACACTTGAGATTTTGCAAACCTCTTTGTAACATATGAGACATCGGTACAATTGAGGTGACAACTGTAGTGAGCCAGATGTAGAGTTTGGCCAAGAAAGAGAGAGTAGCCAATGACTATGCTATGGATCATGTTTAAATGAAATGTGTGCTTTATTTGTAGGGGTGATTTTCTCTTTCAGCAATCGGGTTTCTGTCATGGCTCTTTGTGGGGTTGGTGGTCTTGTGGTGACTTGGACATTGAACACTTTCCTACAAAGACATGTGTCATCCTGCATCCACTTGATAGCTTGTGAGAGTACATGCAAGTCATATTCTTCAATCATAATGAGTAGGTGCAATGCAAAAAGATATCAGCTATCTAAATCCTATGGTGTTGACTTCGATGCATATAATCGATGCTTGATTATCTTTTTTGTTAAAGATGTGAAATATATTAGAAGTAGGTAAGGAAAGTTTGTATAGTTGGGGAACATGCCCCTTTTAACCATCTAAAGACAAAAAGTCATGGCAAGATAGCACTTGGTAAGCATCTTATACAAAATAGGGGCTATATTATTTGTATGAGGTGGGGCCAGTCCGAGTGACTGGACGACTCAGGCATTGCTAGTGGTGAGCTCTTATTAGGCAAGGCTAAGGAGACATCGGCTGGAACACAAATGGTGTAGTCCTTGGTCACTGCCGTATTAAGAATGCACTAAAATAGTTTAGCAAATTCATTCTTGATTTTAGTTTCTTTTCCTCTTTCGAGCATCTGGTGCCCGAGCGTCTCGGGAGGGATTGCACATTAGGGGTCGATACCCTTCGGACGTTCCCTTGACACTTCCTCTTCATGGTTTGGGAGCATTCGGCCTGCATCTTGGATGGTGCTGCTTTGGGTCTCATCTTGGTGAATACCTATCTAGGGTGGGCATGTAGCGTTTCGGTGGCGAAGCTTGCGCAATGTGCTCCCTTCTACTATGGAGGAGAGCTTTCTTGCATGCCAATGGCATGGGGTGCTCCATGATAGGTTACTATTGAGGAACTTGTAAAATGTGAACCAAGGGTTAGGCCGTGAGGCAGGACAAAGCTAATTGCATGGAATGGATTAAACAACGGATTATCAAGCGCATATGATGAGGAGGGGTGAGGTGAGGCATCCAGTATTTGCTGTAGAGGTGTAACGTGCCCGCTCCTCAAATCATCGGACACGTCTTAGCAGTCCATCGAGAGATGTATTTAGAAGACGCCACTTGGCACTCGCAAGGAATGACCCGGGGTTTGCCAACTAGGGTCTCTTGAGTCTGCCCTGCAATGAAACTTCTTCGGCCATTCCCATTAGGATCGACCTGAAGTCTGACTTTATAGCCAACATTGTCTAAGGTCATAGACCTGAATTTTTCCTAATATTTATCGTTAACATTTCCTTTGAGGAAAGCTCTCGGCTAAACGAGACCACCCTTTCGTAGGATAGACACATTGGTCACATCCACCACGCTTCTCTCGGGGGTTGTTTTAGTTATCTAATTACCTACCACGTTATGTTTGACACATAAAAGCAGCTTCCTTAATTGACTCGTTAATCATAGGTTCCTTTACATAATTTAGGGCCTGGACACGAAGACAAGATAAAACAAGATCAAACACTTCCTTAGCTTATCTTCAGATTAATTTTTGTCTCCCACCCATACAAAATAATTAAGTGTTCCTTTCTGCCTCCGCAGAAAAATCCTTCCATCTCATGGAAACAAAACCCGTAGGTTTATTCTACCAAGATTCCGCCTTGTAACTAGTATCAAGGCCTCAAGATCCCATCTCGAGTCATGTAGAACACTTGTGTAGGGCCCGGAGGTATTGGGATTTATGGCAAGATCCCCCACTGGCACGCAAGCGTCCTTCTACACCAAGTGATTTCCACGGAGAGACCTCTCGCCGCAGGTTCGGTCCACATTCCTGGCGCGAATTCATAACCCCCTTGGTTAGGGTTTGGCGGCTTGCAGGGGGTAGCTAGTGCCATCCTTCCTTAATTATTCCTTTAGGAAATCAACCATAGCTAAAGCAACCAACTTAATAACAATCACTACGGAAAACATTCCTTTCTTTTCCATGGAAATCAGTCATCTCAGACCTGGCCACGAAATCATCAAATACTCCCCACTTGGGTTAACATCCAAAACCACATTAACAAACAGTTGAATGCACAACCTCTTGCTTCAAGGCATCGCAATCCTATTGCATGCACAATCAAAATTTTAATTGGATGTGCCAAAACACTTGCTTAAGGGATTTACAACCTTTCCAAACTGCCAAGAATAACTTGGGTCAACAATCCATTTAGGGTTAGGTCACCAGCTTCAATTAGGCTAGGAGCGTATCCATTTGCGATAGTCCACAACAAGATCGATAAAATAATTCGTAGGCAATTGTAATTATTCCTAATGCATCCGATCTCATGAAGGTCTAGGTTTCTATCCATCGGAGTCTATCATTTCATGTGTTTCTTTTAGTCATGATCGCGAAGCATGATTTCTAAATGACTGTTCATGCACTAAATTGTTTTAAAAGCTATTATTTTATGTGAAGTAATGCAAAAACCTTATCATTTTATGTGTGTAAAAGCTATCATTTCACGCATATAAACTTATGCGAATTCCATACCCTATCATTTCGTGCATACAACCTAGTGCCTAAGACTCATGCGTGTTCCATGCACGTAGGTAACCCCTTCGTTTCTTTCACGAGAAATAAAATGTAATTAATTACAAAGCTTAAAGAACCTGGGTTTGATTTATGAACGTAGGGGCATTCGTCACGTTGGTCGCTCCGCTTGCCTCTCCCGCATTACCGGTACCAATGGTAGCTTTGGCACCTATGCTTCCTGCAACTTTCTTCTTGGAAGCCATTTTCCCGCGGAGATTGGACAGTCCAGACCTTGATGGATTTCAAGATGACAGGTTGAGTAGGAAAGATTGCTGGATGGGAGTCCTTTGCCGAGGGGGAGGTTTGAGTGTGGCCTTGAAGTTACTCACTAGCTCCCACTCCCTCTCTTTCTTTCTCTCTCTCTCTCTCTCTTCTTCTTCTTGTTCTCTTGTTCTCTCTCTCTCTCTTCTCTCCCTCTTCTACTTCTTTCTCTCTTCTACTCCTTCTCCTCTTTCCCTTCTCTCTCTCCCCTCTTTTCCTCTCCCACTCCTTCTTCTTCTCTCCTTCTCCTTCTCTCCCTCTTCTTCTCTTCTCTCTCTCTCATCATCTTCTTCTTCTTCTCCCTTCTCTGTCTCGTTCTCTCCCTCTTCTATCACTTCACTCTTCTTCTCCTTCTTCTTTTCCTTCTCTCTTCTCTCTCTCCTTACCCCTTCTTCTTCTCCTTCTCTTCTTCTCTCCCTCTTCTCTCTCTTCCCTCTTCTTCTCCTTCTTCTTCTTCTCCTTCTCTTCTTCTCTCCCTTTTCTCTCTCTTCCCTCTTCTTCTCCTTCTCTCTTCTCTCCCTCTTCTCTCTTCTCTCTTTCTACCCCTTCTTCTTCTCCTCTTCTTCTCTCCCTCTTCTCTCTCTTCCCTCTTCTTCTCCTTCTTCTTCTTCTCCTTCTCTCTTCTCTCCCTCTTCTCTCTCTTCCCTCTTCCCTCTTCTCTCTTCTCTCCTTCTACCCCTTCTTCTCCTTCTCTTCTTCTCTCCTTCTTCTCTCTCCCTCTTTTTCTCCTTCTTCTTCTCCTTCCCACTCTCTCTCCTTCTCTTCTTCTTTCCCTCTTCTCCTCCTTCTCTCCTTCTCCTCCTCTTTTCTTCTTCTCTCTCTTCTTTTTCTCCCTTACTCTTCTTCTTCTCCCTTCCTCTTCTTCTTCTCCTCTCTCTCCCCCTTCCTTCTTCTCCTTCTCTTCTTCTCTCCCTCTCCCACTCCTTCTTACATGATCACAGGGGGGCGTTGTCTATGGAAAATGGGGCATGTGGGCGCTAGGGGCCACTGGACATGATGATGGGTAGGGTAGTGCCTACAGCAAATGGGTGGCCTGTGGATGAGGAGGAGGAGGGGTGGTCTTATAAGGGGGGGGTATCTCATCCCTTCTCCCACTTCACTCCCTCTCTCTCTCTCTCCTCGACCTACTATCGGGGAGGGAGGAAGAGGGAAAAAATTTTTGAAAAAGAAAAAGAAAAAAGGGGGGGGGTTCCTATGGGGCATGGGGATATTACATCCTCTCCCCCTTAGAGGAATCAAGATGTCCTCATCTCAAATGCGCTTAGGGTTCATTGATAACCAGTTATCATTGGGTTCTAAAACATGTGGGTTAGGACCCATCATGCTTTTGCTGCGCAACTCTGATTACTCAAATTCTCATCTTAAAATAACAACTTGCCATAACTCATAGGGTTCAATAGGGTTTATTCCAAGTACAAGACTTATTACCTCAAGAGGATCTTCCTAGGATATCTGGTCATCCTCAAAGGTTACAATAGGCTCCAAGCCTTCATCATTATATGGTTCATAATATGAGACAAAGGTAGAGTTTAGACAGATTTGTTTAACCGCACACTCTTGATTCTCAGGGTCCAACTCAGGACAATTTGTTTGGATGTGTCCTAGTTCATTGCAGTGAAAACATCGGCGGTTGGGGCATCTCTTATGGATGTGTCTTATCTCACCGCACTTGTGGCACCTCTTGTCTTGATCTCGTGAGTCATCTTCATCATAGTTGCCTGATTTAAGTTCTTGGACGATTGGATTCATTTGGAGTAATGTGTCTTGCAAGTCTGTTGGGTGCATTGATTCCAATCGAGTGTTTATGGCTGGATTCAACCCAGCGCAGAACTTTAACACCTGTTGTGTCATATCCATTGGGGATAGATACTTTAGGAGTGAAATGAACTTTGAATAGTATGCTTCAAGGGATAATCCTAGCTGCTTTAAGTCATAAAATTCATTCATCTTTTGTGTGTGGTAGGCATGTGGCAGATACCTCCCTCACACAGATTCCTTAAGCTTATCCCAAGTGACTATCCCCTTCGAGATCGCTTGGTCTTTGCACCACTATTTCCATCAAAGTCTTGCTTTTCTTGAAAGCTTAAGTTTGGCGAGCATGGCTTGGTTAGTAGGGGCAGTTCTTGCTGCCTCAGAATAGTCCTCCATGGACTCAATCCAGATCTCGGTGTCAGCTTGAATAGTCCTTCCCTTGCCATCAAACTCGGGTGGCTTAATTTTCTTGAGAAGAAACTTTTTCTCTTGCATATCAGTATTCGTGGGTGCAGAAGGTGCCTGACAATCAAGCCATACCACTTAGGTTATTTAGGATGTGTCTATGATCCGGAAATTAATCAATCATGCATCATTAAGAAGTTTTGCTCTGATATCAACTGTAACGTACCTGCTCCTCAAATCTCGAAACACGTCTTAGCAATCCATTGAGAGATGCATCTAGAAAATGCTGCCTGACACTCGCAAGGAATAACCCGGGGCATGCCAACTAGGGTCTCTCGAGTCTGCCCCGCAATAGAACTTATCTGACTGTTCCCATTAGGATTGAAGTTCGACTTTATAGCCAACATTATCTAAGGTCATAGACTAACTTTTTCCTAACATTTCTCGTTAACATTTCCTTTGAGGAAAGCTCTCGGCTAACTGAGTCCACCCTTCCATAGGATAGACCCATTGGTCACATCCACCACGCTTCCCTTGGGGGTTTGGTCCACATTCCCAACGTGAATTCATAACCCCCTTGGTTAGGGTTTGGCAGCCACTACAAGGATTTGGGCCATTAGCGACGCCAGATAGCGGCGTCGCTAATAGCGTCGCTATTTGCGTCGCATTTGCGACGCAAATAGCGATGGGCCGCAGGGAAAAAACGCGGCCGAAACCCGAGTGCGGTTTTCATTTCTTTTGCTTCATTGAGAGTTTTGAGAGCGAGAGTGAGGGAGAGAGCGACCGTCGTGAGAGAAGAAGAGGAAGAAGACTTGCCGCCGCCGCCGCCACCGCCGTTGTTCGCGAAGGAGAGAAGGAGCCTTCATCGCAAAGAGAAGCCGCCCCACGCTCGCCATATCTCATTGATGAGTCTCCCTCTCTCTTTCTTTTGCTTGTTCAAGGTTTAAATCACTCTCTTTTGCTTGTTTAGGAGAGGAAATGAAAGAGAAAGGAGGGAGAGAGAGGGAGAGAAAGAGAGGGAGAGGGAGAGGGAGAGAAAGAGAAAGAGAGGGAGAGTGCATTCTCTCTCTCCCTCTCCCTTTTGCTTGTTTAATGTTTAAATCACTTTCTTTTTTGCTTGTTTAGGAGAGGAAACGAGAGAGTAAGAGAGAAAGAGAAGGAGAGGGAGAGGGAGAGGGAGGGGGAGGAAATGAGAGAGGGAGAGAAAGAGAAAGAGAGGGAGAGGGAGGGAGAGTGCATTCTCTCTCTCCCTCTCCCTTTTGTTTGTTTAATGTTTAAATCACTTTATTTTTTGCTTGTTTAGGAAATGAGAGAGAAAGAGAGATAGAGAGGGAGAGAAAGAGAAAGAGAGGGAGAGGGAGAGGGAGAGGGAGAGAAAGAGAAAGAGAGGGAGAGT
This sequence comes from Lygodium microphyllum, assembly GCF_053477565.2. Classification (NCBI taxonomy): domain Eukaryota; kingdom Viridiplantae; phylum Streptophyta; class Polypodiopsida; order Schizaeales; family Lygodiaceae; genus Lygodium; species Lygodium microphyllum. Next base: position 30,155,273 of record NC_141138.1, on the reverse strand, counting down.
GTATTCTCTCTCTCCCTCTCCCTTTTCCTTGTTTAATAATTAAATCACTTTCTTTTTTGCTTGTTTAGGAGAGGAAACGAGAGAGTAAGAGAGAAAGAGAGGGAGAGGGAGAGAAAGAGAAAGAGAAAGAGAAAGAGAGGGAGAGGGAGGGGGAGGAAATGAGAGAGGGAGAGAAAGAGAAAGAGAGGGAGAGGGAGGGAGAGTGCATTCTCTCTCTCCCTCTCCCTTTTGCTTGTTTAATGTTTAAACCACTTTCTTTTTTGCTTGTTTAGGAGAGAAAATGAGAGAGAAAGAGAGGGAGAGGGAGGGGAAGGAAATGAGAGAGGGAGAGAAAGAAAAAGAGAGGGAGAGTGCATTGTCTCTCTCCCTCTCCCTTTTGTTTGTTTAATGTTTAAATCACTTTATTTTTTTCTTGTTTAGGAAATGAGAGAGAAAGAGAGATAGAGAGGGAGAGAAAGAGAAAGAGAGGGAGAGGGAGAGGGAGGGGAAGGAAATGAGAGAGGGAGAGAAAGAGAAAGAGAAAGAGAAAGAGAGGGAGAGGGAGAGAAAGAGAAAGAGAGGGAGAGGGAGAGGGAGAGGGAGAGAAAGAGAAAGAGAGGGAGAGTGCATTCTCTCTCTCCCTCTCCCTTTTGCTTGTTTAATGTTTAAATCACTTTCTTTTTTGCTTGTTTAGGAGAGGAAATGAGAGAGTAAGAGAGAAAGAGAGGGAGAGGGAGAGAAAGAGAAAGAGAAAGAGAAAGAGAAAGAGAAAGAGAGGGAGAGGGAGAGGGAGGGGGAGGAAATGAGAGAGGGAGAGAAAGAGAAAGAGAGGGAGAAGGAGGGAGAGTGCATTCTCTCTCTCCCTCTCCCTTTTTCTTGTTTAATGTTTAAATCACTTTATTTTTTGCTTATTTAGGAGAGGAAATGACAAAGAAAGAGAGGGAGAGGGAGAGGGAGGGGAAGGAAATGAGAGAGGGAGAGAAAGAGAAAGAGAGGGAGAGTGCATTGTCTCTCTCCCTCTCCCTTTTGCTTGTTTAATGTTTAAATCACTTTATTTTTTGCTTGTTTAGGAAATGAGAGAGAAAGAGAGATAGAGAGGGAGAGAAAGAGAAAGAGAGGGAGAGGGAGAGGGAGGGGAAGGAAATGAGAGAGGGAGAGAAAGAGAATGAGAGGGAGAGGGAGAGGGTGAGAGAGAGAGTGTGTATTCTCTCTCTCACGATGGGTTTGGTTGTTTGTTGTTTGAATCACTTTCTTTTTTGCTTGTTTAGGAGAGAAAATGATAGAGAAAGAGAGAAAGAGAGAAAGAGAGGGAGAGGGAGAGAGAGGGAGAGAAAGAGAGGGAGAGGGAGGGGAAGGAAATTTAAGATAATAGACTTATTGATAATGGTATGCAATGTGCTTTGCCATGGGCCACGTACATTGGTGACTCTTTAAGATGACTTAAAAATGGTCAATTCCTTCATAATGTCCAAGTAGGGGATCCAATTGTGATATGCATAATTCATTGTTTTTGTATTAACTTTATAGGCATAACAAATTAGAAATCATGCCAACTAGTCAACGGAAGGACTAAAAGAAAATGATACCCTAGCTAATGGTCATTACGGTACTTCATCAAAATGAACCCAAAAGTATTGTTATAGAAGAAGAAACCCTTCAATTGAGTATAGGATATTTTCTCTCAGGTCTTATGACTATGAGTGGAATTGATTGAAATAAATTTTATTACTATAATTATTAAATTTCATAGATGGCGCGTATTAATTTTAATACGTGATTCTAGGACAAAAAAACCACATTTCTAAGATGCTTTTTGTTGAGACTGATTTATTATTAGACTAAGATATCCTCAATGATGCTCAAAATGGATTACTTATACTCAAAGCCGAGATATAACAAATAATTATCTACCGGGACAAACAAATCCTTGAGCATGATACAAGGCCGAGATATAACATCGGAAAATCTCTTAACTACTATATACAATGCAAGATTTATGGTCAACTTGCAACTTGACGTACATCTCCATAAAGCTATCCATTTAAGCCTCGTTTGCTGTAATGTAGATAAGATGGAAAACGAAGAAGGTCTTATTGGTTAAGACCGCGAGATGTATCTTAATCAGCGTTTCTCATGTCCTTGCTCTCAATGCAAGTTGGCAATTAGACGAAAACGACGATTCTCTATAGAACACGTATGACGATTTGGTGAGTTTCAATCTGAGATCATTGATTAGGCGATTGCGGATTTTCAGCAAACGGTAATTTGAAGTTAATATTAATCATGCATTGTACTCTCAAGCTAATTGAAAACCATACACAATAAGATTGGGTCTTGTTGGCAAATTTTCTATTCAAGGGGTGATGTCTCGACCCAAGGGGGAGTGCACCCTTTGCGGCCAATTAGAAGAGTTCGTGGATGTGCGATGGATGGATTGCAGGAGCCAATCGACCACTCACAAGGCCCATCTATACCATCAATGCCAGAGGAGACAGACAACCTTCCCGACCTACCTACAATCTTGGAGCCTGAGATGGAGGCAATGATCGATGCATTGATTCCCATGGATGTTGAGACATCTGACCCGCTTAGAGAGGAAGCATCCATACCATTATATGATGGGTGCTGTTAACCCCAACACGAAGAAAGCAAAAGGAAGTGGAAAAGACACAGGGCAAAGGCGGAGAAAAGGTAGCCTGACTGAAGAAAGAAAATAAGAAAAGGCCAAAAGCGCAAGGGCAACCTTAAAAGTCCAAGGCAAAGCCAAAAGGGGAAAGGCGCATTTTAAAATAAAAAGGCGCACCCTGAAATATTGTAAAAGAGCGCCGGGCTCTCACCCGTGCAATTTGTAAATGAAGATGGGCGGTGGAAAGAAAGCTAGGAAGATAGAAGGACAATGGGAAAAAGGGCATGGGCTACGGCCGGCCATGTAAAAAGGGGAAAAGGGGATGACCGCCCAAAAGGGATTTAGGGTTTTGTATATAAAGTTGAAAAGTGAATAAGAAGCTCATTCTTGTGTGTGGCCAAAAGTAGCTCTCCTTTTCTTCTTCTTCTTCTTGTTCTTGCTTGCTTGAGCTTATGCTTGAGAGAGGGAGTGTGAGAGTGTGAGGGAGTGAGTGTGTGAGGGTGAGGGACCGAGGAGGAGAAGCTCTCCATCTTCTCCTCTCTTCTTCTCTTCTCTTCTCTTCTCTTGTCTTGCTCGCGGCAATGGAGGTTGGAGCTTGGAGCGGGAGGATTGAGCTTGCTTGAAGCTTGCACTTGGATCGTGGAGCTACCGGAGTGCGCGGGAGAGGAGGTAACTCGAACGGCACGGAGGTAAGCTCATTACTCCCGTAGATATGGATGGTGCATCGGCTATGTGAGAGGTAGCCATTAGTGCTCAGCTTGGAATGCTTGAAACAATAAGCGGTCCGTGGGTCTTGGCGGTTGAGTGAAAGCTCCCACATTTTGGTTCCGTTGCCGGGACCAATGGATTCAAGCCTTGAGCGCTTGCGCACTTCAAATCGAGCATCAAAGTAAGGGGTTTCCCCTGAACCGGTGCTTGAGGTAGATAGGTAGGAAGCGAGGGGGTTGAAGATGGTATTCGATCTCCTTGGCAAGTAGGTTTTTTGCTTTTTGTGATTTATGTTGTGGAATGGAGTAGTGTAGGTATTTATTTTGTAATTTGGATGCATTTAGGGTAGGAAAAAACAAGGAAAAAGAAGAAAAAAACAGACAAACAGTAGGGTTTTCTGTTGCTGTATAACATGCTAAAACAGGAAAATAGGGGACCAGATTCAAGTTTCTGGGTAAGATAGGGACAAGGAACTAGCTGTGAGGTTATGTAGTGCTCGAAAAGGACCTTAAGAGGCCTGGGAGGCCAGGACAAACCTCATTTCCTTGGTTTGTCTTGTGTGTGAGAGAGAGAGAGAGAGAACTTCTGGTTCACAGGACGAGGAAGCGCTGCCCCGATTCCTAGGCATCAGTGATTCGTGCTACTCCAAGTGAGTCTGATGTTTTCCAACAAGTGCCCTGATCAGATTTAAAAAGTTTGTGGTGATTGTGTGCACCAGACAGTGAGGAGGGGTCAAACGCGCGGGAATCGCGACTGCCGCCGACGTACTCGGACCAACTCGTTGTGGTCCGATTCCCAGAATCGGATCACTTGAGTTCGGGAGTCGGACCGTCCGATTCCCATAATTGGACCCAGCCGATCGGACGTGCCACGTGGCACTCGGACCAACCCATCCGATTTTGAGGCTCAGACCACTCGGACCAATCCATCCGACTCGGACACTCGGACGAGTCCATAATCGGACCAGGCCGTCCGAGTCCCAAACTCGGACCAGCTAGAATCGGACCAACTCAGAATTGGACCAGGCTAGAATCGGACCACCCTGTCCAATCCGATTCCCAGAATCGGACCACTTGAAAATCGGACCACTTTTTGATCCGACTCCTAGAATCAGACGTGACCAAAATCGGACCACTGGTCCGATCGGACCCACCCAAAATCGGACTCCTGAAAATCGGATATCTTAGAGTCGACCAAAAACTGTCAAAATCGGACATGTGTCTAGAACACAAATTCTGATACATCTAAACCCTGAAATTGACCCCTAAGGCTACATAGAGCTGAAGGCATATCACAGATCCATAACCGAGCTAAAATTTAGAGCACGTAGTTCAAAATTTGGCTATAACTGACCCTCCAAATTGCATATGGCGTCTACCGTAATGGCCCTGCGGGCCGGGGGGGATTGCCCCCCCCGGACCCTCGCAGAGGGGGGCTCTACCCCCTCCTCATCTCCCCCGAGTAGGTTGGAGAGAAAACACGCGCCGTGACAGGTCTTCCAAATTGGACCCTAGTGAAGTGATGGCTCTACACGAGCATGGATTCTCACATGCAAAAGAGCAGCCAAAAGCCCATACCCGAACAAAGACAAACAAAGACCCTAGAACCTCAACGGGCCAATCTAGCCATCAAGGGCAAAAAGGCCACATCACTAGGACACAAAGACATTGTGTTCAAACCGTGTCTAGTCAGAGCAAAATGCAACTTCAGCAAGCTACAAATGCGAAGATGACTAGACATGACACTCTTGACGAGAGATGTACCTTGAATAGCACTGCACTGACGATCCAAGACAGCAATGGAGAATCCACATCTGGTCGTGCAGTCGAGAACTCAAGGGCATCTGTCAGAAGGCTTAAATTTACAAGCCAAGACCCGGAAGATGAAGATGTAGTACCACCTGCTTATCTTAGGGTCAAACTCACCGCAAAAAGAGAGCATACTATCAATGCTCTGATTGATGAAGGAGCAGATTTTAACATCTTGACCTATGAATCATGGACCCTACTAGGCCAACTAGAGCTGACACCGACTAGTGCAACTCTTAGCCCTTATGGGGGACACCCACAAGCACTCATAGGGAAGTGCAAAATCCTTGCGACAATTGAAACGGAAAGCTTGCCTATCCTATTTCATGTTCCTCCAAATAGTGCTAGCTGCGGGAAAGAAACCCTCCTAGGAAGACCCTTCAAAAGGGCGACCAAATGTGAGGCTGACTATGTAGCACAGAGGATACACCTGACACTACCGGGTGTGAGGATAGTCACAACCTTTAGCAAGGGTGACCTCATCAAACCTCGAGGGAAAGGCAAGGAAGGTGCTGACGTAATAGTCAAGCCTACTAACAAGGGCAATGACTTGTTGGAAGAGTTGATACAAGCACAGGTCGAACAACGAGGACCAGTGAGTGAGGCCATGCCTGAATTGAGAAGGTTAAGAGACAATGCCAAGGACGGGCTCTGGACTTACAAATATCGTAGAAGACCCCAAAAGAAGCCCAAGCCTTATAGACGGAGGCGTCGATGGAGAGCCAGCACAACGCCACGATGGATATCCAAGGCGTTGCTTCGGGCTCAAGGGTATTATGCAGGCAACCGATGGATTTGGGTGCCAAAACCCCTTGCCAAACCTCCCTGGTCGACTGAAGGCCAGAGTGCATCAAAAGCAACGAAGCACAGGAGGAAATCTAAGAGAAACTCTAGGTCTCGAGGTAAGAAACCGGACATGAGTGTTCAAAAGGAAGAGCCTCAACCTAGCATGCTTAATAAGCAGATGTCATATGTAACCATTGAGCGTGCACAAAAGCCATTAGTGCCCAATGAGCCTTTGATTCCCCAAGGAGAGAACAAGCATCATGGGCACAACATTGCTCAAGGCAAGGCTGATTGCTCAACAAAGCAAATGGCACAATCGTCTAGTAACCTCGAGCAGATCATTCAGCGAGTGCCAAGTCCACCCGAGTCCTAGATCTCTTACGCCCTCTTCTCCCAAACGGACACAAGAAGCACCACAGCAGTTGTCAAGGGCGACTGCTCAATTCCAATCTCTACCTCCATCTAAGCTTCCAACCGTCAAAGAGGTGGGACATGATGCCATTTGTAGCTCTCGATCCAAGGATATGCCTGAGCCACCTAATGCGACTAGATCAGCTCATGTTTGATCTACACAAATGAGTGCTCAAAGGCCAACGAAAGACACAACCACTTCTGATCGCCCTAGGGACTCAACACCACAATCCACCAAGGGTAGCCAGCCCACTGAACTAGCTGCTACTACTTCCAATCAGGGATCACAGCAGTCACAGCCCTTGGCTGTGACAATGCCCCTTGTGGAACATGTCCTTAGTAGTTTACCTGTGAAGGAGGTGTCGCAACCAAATCCCTCAACAACTCCAGCGCTTTCAAAGTGCCTAAAGCCTAGGCTGGAGGAGTCAAATGCAAGGGAGTTGGTTGAAAAACTAGACTCTCCGAAAAGGGCGGCAGTTGTGCTCTCACAACCTAGCAAGGCTATTCAGCAGGCCACGACCATGTCCCGTAAGGACACACTAGAGAAAGAGAAGGCTGCGGCCCAATCAAGCACATCAACGGTCGATATAGCCCAGGGTCCTGAGTTGCTGAAAGAGGCACCTTCATTAACCAAGAAAAAGAGGAGAAAGCAGAGAAAACAACAATAGATGCAGGTGGTTGTGGACCCCAAGAACATTGAGACGAAGGGCACTGGAGAGCTGATGAATGAAGCATCGAGTCCACCCACCAATGAACCCACTGATGCCTCTCCTAATAGTGGTGAAATCTCAGACACATCTGTGTATTCTGAGAAACCAAAGCAACCGTTGCCATCAACAGTTGCTTGCAACACTCTATCCACTGACAATAGAACTCACATTGATCAATCAAGAGTGGATACAACGCTGTCACAACAGGCTGAAAAATCTATACCAGTCACATCCAAGAAGAACCAAGACGAAATAACAGCAAAACCTCAGGAGAAACGTGAGAACCCCAAGAGCACAAGGAATCCTAGCGTTGACCAATCTTGCTCATCTAGGCCTGAGCCCCCAGCCATGCTAAAGCCTAAGGAAACTCTTAGAACTTTGCATGAGATAGCAACCGAGAAAGCCCTCGTTGAACATAGAAGTGTCGCAGAATGCTAAACTGAGTTCGAGGCTAAGCTCAAAGTGGTCGCAGGTGTCTACGTCCTTGCAGACGTGGGCACGATCCCCAAGGAGCAGCTTGGAGAGTACTTGACCTTTCCTCTATCATGGGAAGAACAAGAACATCTTAACGGGCACTACGATAGGCTCCTGCATGAACAGATGTGACTCATCCCTGACGAGGAGGCTGACGAACTACGCTTAACCGTCACGTTCAATGAAGTGCTCTGTAGACCGAATCTCGTAGACATAGAGCTACTAAAGCGACTGTCAGCAGGCCAAAGTCAATTTGAGTGGTGTTGGTGTGAAAGCCGTGTTGTAATGGCCGAACTAGGGGCTCAGATTATGACGGTCTCAGAAGAGCGGTTGGCCAAATGGCGGTCTCAAAGAGACCCAACCTACGTGGCACCAACTTCCCTTCGAGTGCTCACTGACATTCGGGGTACGGACTTAGCTGGGACTAGGCTACTGGGCCCTTTGATTGATAAGGTTCTCACCGAAGAGGAGTTACATATTGCCAGTAGACTCGGCCAAGGTTCCGTACTACTCGACGTTGCAAAACATCTATCAGTATTAAGTTAGTTGCCACGAATACTAGATGCATGTGCCATGCTCTCGGTACAACCCCGAGTTCTACACTTGGTTCTTATCCTCGTGATGTGACATGGATTCATAGATATGTATATAAATAAACACTGATTTTTGTGTCATCTTGTATAAACAATATCAACACACACAAGTAATGATAGTCAAGCGCAGGGAGAAGAGTTGGTTCTAACAGGCTAACCTCCTCAAGTCCTCTTCTCATCACACATTTAAAAGCCGTGTGACCATTCCGACCTCCAAGTGAAGGGCATGCAACCCACATTACTGCCATAGGAAGACTTGACCAACAACACTGATGGTGTAGACAGAGTGCAGCCCCTTTCTATACACCTTTTTCCCTTTTTGGTCTATCCTTCCGAGGATGTGCCCTATCCCACTCCATGACAACCAGTCCACACAACTTAGCAAAAGCCAATATTGGCTAATGGCTGGAGGCAAAACGAACATCATCATGGGGGCCATCCCGTTATGACAAAACACTGCATGCCTCACCCCTCCCCTTCTTGTCACATGCGCTTGATAAACCACATTAAAATCCCTTTCATACAAACAGTTGTATCTTGTATCAAGGTCTGACCCTTGGAGTGCGTTTGGCAGGTTTCCTTTTTTGGCGGAACACATGGAGAATCATGAAGAGTTGGCTTGCAAAGATGCTCTTTGCAGAAGGCGAGAGCATGTGGCACGCGCCCCTCCACCGGAGCGCTATGTGCCCACCATCAAGAGGTATGCCAAGAAGCGAGGCCCTAAGCGACATTGCCTAGGGCGAAGGCCGAAGAATCCTCGAGTTAAGAAAGTCGAGACTCGAAACGCGCAACAGGTGGCAGCACTAGTGGTGCGCACTCCCAGCTCCTGCTCAGGCCCCAGACGCTCAAAGGCGGAAAGGGCAGCTCGAGAAAAAGAAGAATTTAATGAATTATTTAAAGAAATTCTGGAGACGGTAGCGAGCCGGGATTACACCATTCATATCCCGGCCGACATGTTCCCTGCTCACCCCCACGGGAGTCCCAAACCAGCAGAGCCCCAATCACCCGGCCACCCAGACTCGCCCCGCCTCGTACAAATAGAGTAGCCCCATGTTGTATAAAGGGCTTATCAAATGCTACCGAACCATGACTTTTTGTCTTTAAATGGTTAAGTATTGACATGATCCCGAAGTGTATGAACTTTTCAAATCTGCATTTAATATATTTCATGTCTTTAGCAAAAGAAAAAGCTAATCAAGCGCAGGTGATAAATATCTAAGTCAACACCATAAAATTCAGATAAGTGATGTCTCCTTGCATTGCACTGGTTTATTATAGTTGCGGCGTATACCATGCATGTACTCTCATGAAGTGGCAAGTTGATGCAGAATGACACAGGTCAATGTCTAGAAGCGTTTTACATCCAAGTCACCACAAGACCACCAATCCCACAAAGAACCATTATGGAGGAAGTGACAGGAATACCAAAAAACAAAAGCCATGACGGAAACGCCACTAGATGAGAACCCAAGGATACCTCTGCAAAAGCACATATTGCGACTGAGCATGGCCAAAGCATAATCATTGATTACCTCCTCCTTCTTGGCCAAACTCTATGTTCGGGCAGGAGCCACGCTCTCAACAAGGGCGAGCGTCTCTTCATCATCCAAGATTCAACTCGCAAGATGCTCTGCCCTTGTCCATGCACAGCTCACTCCAAGTGCTACCTCAATTGTTCGATGTCTCACATGTTACAAAGAGGTTTGCAAAATCTCAAGTGTATCTCTTCATCTCAACAAAAGTTTCTCTAGCATCAAGGCTGGTGACACAATCATCTTTGTAATATCCATCCTTCATAGCCTTTGGATCCCAACATTTCTCAATCCAAATGAAAGGCTAACAGCCTCAATGTATGGCATTATTGTATTCATTTTTTCCACCAAAAAAAAAAACAAAGAAAAGAGAGAAAGAAAAAGAAAGAAAGAAAGAAAGAAAGAAAGAAAAAGAAAAAGAAAAAGAAAAAGAAAAAAGCACACACAATCACAGTACCGCACCTAGGGGTCCTCAAATTAGGTACGTCCAGTGACCTTGGTTGGCTGGCTCCGTCCCTAATCCCCTAGCCCTTTGTACATCCCCCACAATTGTTCAGGGCACATCAAGGGCAGGACATACCTCGGGAGCTTGCCTCGCCTATGGTTAGACTTGTCACCCTGAACCACTTGCACAATTCTCTCGCACTCATCTCAATGCCATTACAATCAATAGTGGTAAGCAAGGCATGAAAGACACTGGACAAGTACAACATACTTTTCTACGAGTAGCCACTAGCTACCAAAAGCTAAGACATCAAGGAGCTCAATTATGCTACATGGCCTTGACAAGACCATAATGATGTCTCAAGCAATATTCAAGTGTACTTTTCCCATCTTCATCGATAAATTTTTCCATTAACTTAGCCCCTTGCTACACTAACCCATTGCTATATAAGGGAACCAGGTCGACAGTCTTCTAACTAAGTATAACCTAAATACTCACGAGCACTCACATACTATTTGCACCAAAGCATATACACGGTTTGGGTCCTCAAGTGCAGGACAATACTCCAAGATTACTTAGAGTTCGACCTATCTCCCAAACTAATCAAAATATGTCTTGTGCACGATAAGAAGACTAGCACTACCCCCTAGGGAGAGACCACATGAGAGGTTTTCAAATTGCAGGTGTTGAAGACTCCACAGAACGTGTCATTCGATCTTCATCAACACCCAACTCTGAATGCTTATCACTTACCATCTGACAAGCCCCCAAAAAATCGTCATGTGCAGAATCCCCAACAAACCAACACTTGTGCTGGCCATCAATGCAATTCCCAACACAGCATAACCCTACCACCAACTCCAACAACCTTCCACTAGCCACCTTGGCCACCAAAAGGCTCCTAGGACCTTCTGCGACACCACCACCAACATTCCTCCATGAAAACCACAGGCGTCCTTGTTACCCACGTCTTCGGTGCATGCTCCAGCCTACTATCTACGACGGTGAGTGCCATGGGACTGGCACTCGTCTAGGAGGGGGGTAATGTTAACCCCAACACGAAGAAAGAAAAAGGAAGTGGAAAAGATGCAGGGCAAAGGAGGAAAAAAGATAGCCCGACTGAAGAAAGAAAAGGAGAAAAGACCAAAAGCGCAAGGGCAACCTTAAAAGTCCAAGGCAAAGGCAAAAGGGGAAAGGCGCATTTTAAAATAAAAAGGCGCACCTTGAAATCTTGTAAAAGAGTGCCGGGCTCTCACCCGTGCAATTTGTAAATGAAGATGGGCGGTGGAAAGGAAGCTAGGAAGATAGAAGGACAATGGGAAAAAGGGCATGGGCTACGGCCGTCCATGTAAAAAGGGGAAAAGGGGATGACCACCCAAAAGGGATTTAGGGTTTTGTATATAAAGTTGAAAAGTGAATGAGAAGCTCATTCTTGTGTGTGGCCAAAAGTAGCTCTCCTCTTCTTCTTCTTCTTCTTGTTCTTGCTTGCTTGAGAGAGGGAGTGTGAGAGTGTGAGGGAGTGAGTGTGTGAGGGTGAGGGACCGAGGAGGAGAAGCTCTCCATCTTCTCCTCTCTTCTTCTCTTCTCTTCTCTTCTCTTCTCTTCTCTTGTCTTGCTCGCGGAAATGGAGCTTGGAGCTTGGAGCGGGAGGATTGAGCTTGCTTGAAGCTTGCACTTGGATCGTGGAGCTACCGGAGTGCGCGGGAGAGGAGGTAACTCGAACGGCACGGAGGTAAGCTCACTACTCCCGTAGATATGGATGGCGCATCGGCTATGTGAGAGGTAGCCATTAGTGCTCGGCTTGGAACGCTTGAAACAATAAGCGGTCCATGGGTCTTGGCGGTTGAGTGAAAGCTCCCACAGGTGCCGAGTATCTCGGTTGAAGACATTGCTTGCACTCTTGTGTGCAAGCAAAATATGGTTGGAGCGATATGAGTGTGACTGAGTTATTCAGGTACCTTGCACATAGGCTTCATTGATTTTTTAAAAACAGTATTATTGCAAAGATTTGTGTTTTTTCAAGGTGTTTTATGATTTTTTTCATGTTATTGAAATAACATATATTACCACCTGAAAATACCATGCCTGAGTCTGGTGATGATGCATGACATGTTTTACGGAAGCTTGGCATGCACTACAATAATATCCATGCATGTATCAACAACTGCATATTGTTTCGAGATGAATACGAGACTATGGAGACATGTCCAAAGTGTGGTGCTCACAGGTATCGACAGGACTTGCAAGGGCAAACCATCCCTCAAAAAGTTCTTAGACACTTTCCGCTCATCCCCCGCATAAACCACATGTTTCGCACGTCTGCCATGGCAAGCTTGACAACGTGGCATGTGCAGAATAGGTCCACGGATGGAGTTCAACGAATATCAGTGGATTTGTGCGCATGGAGCCACATTGACTCTACCTTCCCAGGCTTTGCGCGAGAGCCAAGGAATCTTCGGCTCGGTCTCGCCATGGATGGTGTGAACCCATTCAGTCCGCACTCGACTTCTTACAGTGTGTGGCCTATAGTGCTTGTCAACTACAACATCCCTCCATGGCTTTCTACGAAGAAAGGACATCTCATCCTTAGCTTGCTCGTCCCAGGCTGCTACAAAGTAAAAAATATGGATGTGTATCTTCATCCATTAGTCGATGAGCTTAAGATTTTGTGGGAGGAGGGGGTCACTGTGCAAGATATGAGCAGGCGCGATGGTCGACGGTCAGCCAACATTCGAGCCATTCTCATGTGGACAATGCATGACTTTCTGGGATTGGGAGAGTGCTTAGGTGAGCAGACCTTTGTTCTTGCTAGTAATATCTATATTTTATTTCATTCAATCAAGTATTCACTAGGTCATGGCTCGCCTTACAGGTCTGGTTACCTCAGGTTATCATGCATGTCCATTGTGTGGGCCACAGTTAGACTCCCGAAGATCACGAACCATGAAGAAGATGGTATATCAAGGACACACCGCTTTCTTGCTGGAGGATCATGAACTCAGGGAAGGTTTTCTTGGACGACCTCCAACACGTATGAACGCTGCAAGCTAGTATGAGCTGAAAATGGTAAACCTAGAATCACATCCAAATGGAATGCGATGGTTCTCAGTTTTCTACGAGTTGCCATATTGGACCCACTTACAGGTCAACCACTTGTTGGATCCCATGCATATTTTTAAGAATGTGGGCAGCTTGCTATGGGACCACATCATAGGAAAGAGAGACACTATAGGGTCACGAATGGATTTAAAGGTAGGTAGGTAAGATGGAGGCGCTTTGGCCGCAGTCGAGTGCTAAAGGGGGAGTGCAGCTTCCTCGTGCTCCCTAGGTTTTGTCTACCAAAGAAGAGCACATTGTGAAGCAAGTAATCAAGTCTATCCGCTCTCCGACGGGTATGATGCATTCTCTCAGGTCCACATTTTCTAATGTGACCAAATGTCTGGGCTAAAATCCCATGATTGGCATAAGATATGTCAGGTTTGTGAACAGAATGGATTTTAATTAGCGTGGACATTTTGCAATTTGAAAAGTGGCCATTACTCATAATGCTTTCTCATTTATGGCAGTTTGTCCTACCGATCACGATTGCAGGATGCCTTACTCCAAAAATTCGTGGGGCCATTTACAAGTTGTCGACTTTGGTGCAATGGATCTCACAGAAAGAGATTAAGACGTCCTCTATTGAATCCGCAAGGCGGGGAGCAGTTGAGACGGTCTGTCTCTTTGAGAAATACCTGCCCATTAGCATGCTCATGATACAAGTTCACCTTCTTGTGCATCTTGTGGACGAAGTGGAGATTGCTGGACCTGTCCATACGCGATGGATGTTCTTCATGGAGCGGTTCATGAAAACCCTAAAAGGTGTTGTGCGACAACGAGCTCGTCCAGAACGTAGCATGGCAGAAGGTTGGTTGGTGTCAGAGGCGTTAGTGCATATCTCACAATGGCTACCAATGGTGGAACCAGACAATGAAATGCTATGGACGCTGAAGGACGATGATAGGCTGACTGGAGATGTGGTGGTTGGAAATAGAGTAGAAAAAAGAATGGATGCCTCAATGGAAGAGAAGGTGAATCGCTTTTGTATGTTGCACCATGCCTCCATGGAGACGTGGCTCGCCAAGTACCAAATTGCAAGGCAAGATCGTGAGGAAGCACGAGCTGAATTCTGACGTAGTACACATCACCGACCAATTCGATATTCCGAAGGCATGGAGGAGATGCCGCGGTTTATGTCAACACGATGGTTGCATGGAGCCTTGACCAGCATCCAGCGAAGGGACAAAGGTCTTAATGGAGGAGTGGGAGTTCTCGAGGGGATGTAGTCCAAAGGTAATGAGGGGTTTAGAATATGTCATATCTAAATTTGCTTGCTACATCTAATTTGAGTGTTTCAATGTACAGTACAAAATATATAGTGCAGCATGGTCGCGCGGACGACATTTTCGCGTGGAGCGTATTGACAAAATGTGCTCCACAATGGACTGTGGTATCATGGCAAGGTTTGAGCAAGAGAGCCGGTGACGAGCAATGGATTCGAACACGGTTGTGGATAAGATGGAGTATTTTGGGAACTTGCAAAGTATTATTACGGTGGATTACCGTAGCTTCTCCATGATACTATTCGATGTGCAGTGGTTCAAAGTGGTACTTGGAGGAGCTGGAGCAACAGTTTGACGAGGTCCATCTAGATTTCTTGAAATAGATTCCGAAAAAAAATGGACGGATTTGCACGACACCTTTGTGTTGCCGGCCCATTGTGAATAGGTGCAAAGAGTCATTTTCTTGCTAATTGTAATATGACATGGTTTATGTCACAATGGTTTGAACTCGCTTTGTAAGTGTTTGTGAACAGGTAATCTTCTATCCAAACCCCCGACAACCTCAATGGTGGTATGTTATACCTTCAACTCCTCGAGGTGCGAGAGTATATGATCAAAGCGATGTTCCAGGCATAGATGAAGAAAATATGCAAATAGAGGGGTCGATATTACAAGGGTGGAGGCCACCGCAAGCTTGGAGCCTGCATCGGCTAACAATGATGGAAATACAGAAGTCCTAGAATTTTTTGAGAACGAGGCAGACTCGTTCTTTTGTGGTGACATGTCTATCGACCTTCCAGTGTATGCAGAGTTGTGTCAGGAGATTAACATGGGACCATAGAATACTTCATTCTTGGAGAATTGTATTACTCAATTCGTTGTTTAGATCTTCCATAAAGGTACATAAGATATGCATTTTAAGAGGGATTTTTCAAAAATGATTTATATTACTGTGCTTTGTATAGTTTAAATTGATTATTCTAACATCATTTTTTATCTGTGTAGGTGACATTTTCAAGATGAGTCGAGGGATGAGCGATGAGGAGTTTCAGGACATGATGGCACGCATGTCTCCAGATCAGCTCACAAAATTCAGAGAGATGGTAGACCAGGAGCTGTCTTGTTCTTCATCAGGGCGCTCTGCTAGATTTGCTTCAGCACGATCAGATGCTTCAGCTTCGAGTAGATGATCTCGACGCTCACGACTTGGGCCAGAGGGAGGGACTGCAGGAGAATCAGGGGGGTGCTGCTGTGGAGACACGGACGTGGTGTCTTCGTCTCGTCGTTCAGCTGGAGCTGTGTCACCTCCAGGATTTGTCACACCTGTGGGGACATCTACTCCAGTTACTCTGGCTTTTGCGCAGCTGTTAGCAGGTGGCATGCCTTTTGATGGCACTCCTATTGGTGGCACCCCCTTTGGTGGCACCCCTTTGAGTGGCACTCCGGGAGAGGGTATCCCCGTCGGTATATCGGATGTATAGGGGTCTCCTGGATATGCCCAGGAGTGTGGACGGAGATAGGAGAGGGCCCATCTTAGGCAGACTCCTAGGGATTATGGATACCTAGTGGATAGTAGGTCAGGAGCCATCATCATGAATGATGAGGGGAGGAGGGTGATGGCTCGCATGAGGGAGTTGTGCCAACAAGTTTTTCAGCACAACATCTTGGATCATTGGAGGAACATACCGGAGGGGAGCAAGGAATACATAGTAGCATCCTTGCATGAGGAGTTTCCGGTGCCAGTCGCAATAGATAGATTCTCTACGAGCTGGATGATGGATTGCATGCGTGCATACATGTCACATAGACGATCCGACACACGCAAGGCAATCAAGAGTGGGGCTCCAAAGCCCGAGTGGTTACATGCAGATCACTGGCGCCGACTGAGGGAGGAGGCTACAGATTTGCCAGGATGTTGGAGTCAGCAGCGGGAGGCGGCGAGGGTACGAATCGAGGCCGGAGTGGTGCATCATCTTGGGAGTGGCGGCCACAGGACATATTTGGAGGACTTTGTAAGTTTCTCTTTTGTTTTGCTTATTTATTTTTTTGAAATATTCTTTGTACTGACAATCATGTTTCTAACAGTTAGCATTTTGTTTTCTTTGCAGCACTCCATTACAAATTGCGATCCGCAAGGCCTTGAGACTCGATATGCAGAGAGGCACGGTCTCAGGGCATTGATCGACCGATTGTATAGACACGGCGGCCCTGTAAGTCACTCATCTTTCTTGTCCGTAGTTACCATGAGATATTTGAATGCATTATTGTATGGTGGGTTGATATGTTGTTTCTTTTTCTACAGAATCCGTTTGATGCTCCTTTGCGGCGGGACAAGCTTTCGGGGGATGAGGATTTCTAGCTCACCCTTGGATCCTTAGAGCTCACATACCTTTAGTTTTTAGTCGCCTGATCTATGTAGACATTTTCTATGTATTAGTGATATCCTTTCATGATTGTACCAATCGCATTTTATGAGATCATGTATTTATTTCATGTATCAGTTTTATGATTTCAGTATACATTCTTTTTATTTCCAAGCGCTTTGTATGCAGCAGTGCAGAAACTATTTTGTATGGCTCTCATACAGCACACAGTGCTATATGTGGTAGGGCAGCTTGCTGCCCTACCACAAATTTTTTTTTCCCTGTTACCGTCGCTATTTGCGTTGCAAATTTACTGCTCGCGTCGCTATTGGCGTCGCTATGAGCGTCGCAACTTTACTGGTTGCGTCGCTATCTGCGTCGCAATAGCGACGCAAATAGCGATGCATATAGCGACGATTCTATGGCATCGCCAATAACGACGCTTTTTGTGACGATGGGGGAAAATTTTGTTGTTTGTATTTTCGTCGCTTTAAACATCGGTATAAGGTCTATATCTTGTAGTGAGCTCGCAGGGGGTAGCTAGCGCCATCCTTCCTTAATTATTCCTTTAGGAAATCAACCATAGTTGAAGCAACTAGCTTAATAACAATCGCTAGGAAAAACATTATTTTCATTTCCATGGCAATCAGTCATCTCAGACCCGGCCATGAAATCATCAAATACTCCCGACTTGGGTTAACATTCAAAACCACATTAACAAATAGTCAAATGCGCAACCTCTTGCTTCAAGGCATCGCAATCCTATTGCATGCACAATCAGAATTTTAACTGGATGTACCAAAACACTTGTTTAAGGGATTTACAACCTTTCCAAATTGCCAAGCATAACTTGGGTCAACAATCCATTTAGGGTTAGGACACCAACTTCAATTAGGCTAGGAGCGTATCCATTTGCGATAGTCCACAACAAGATCGATAAAACAATTCGCAGGCAATTATACTTATTCCTAATGCATCGGATCTCATGAAGGTTTAGGTTTCTATCCATCGGAATCTATCATTTCATGTGTTTCTTTTAGTCATGATCGCGAAGCATGATTTCTAAATGATTGTTCATGCACTGAACTAGTTTAAAAGCTATTATTTTATGTGAAATAATGCGAAAACCTTATCATTTTATATGTGTAAAATCTATCATTTAATGCATATAAACTTATGTGAACTCCATATCCTATCATTTCGTGCATACAACCTAGTGCCTAAGACTCGTCCGTGTTCCACGCACGTAGCTAACCCCTTCGTTTCTTTCACGAGAAATAAAATGTAATTAATTACAAAGCTTAAAGAACCTTGGTTTGATTTATGAACGTAGGGGCATTCACCACGTTGGTCGCTCCGCTTGCCTCTCCCGCATTACCGGTACTAATGTTAGCTTTGGCACCTACGCTTCTTGCGACTTTCTTCTTGGGATCCATTTGCCCATGGAGCTTGGACAGTCCGGACCTCGACGGATTTCAGGACGACAGGTTTGGTAGGAAAGATCGTTGGATGGGGGTCCTTCACTGTTTCATCTTCCAGGTCTTGGCTTACAAATTTAAGCCTTCCCATATATGCTTGAGTCCCTGACTGCATAAGCAAATGTGGATTCTCTATTGATGTCTTGGGTCATCTGTGTAGTGCCATTCAAGGTGCATCTATTGTTAGGACTATCATGTCTATCATCCTTGTAGTTGTAGCTTGGTGTTCTGCTTTGACTAGAGGTAGTCTAAATGTAATATATACATGCTTTTGTGGTGTGGTCTTTTTGCCCTTGTTGGCTAGATTGGCCCATTGAGGTTCTAGGGTCTCTATTTGTCTTTGTTTGGATATGAGCTTTTGGTTGTTGTTTTGTAGGTGAGAATCTATGCCTTGTGTAGAGCCATCACTACACTAGGATCTAATTTGGAGGACCTTTCACAGCATGCATTTTCTCTCCAGTCTACTTGAGGGAGGTGCGGAGGGGCAAAGCCCCCAATCTGTAGGGCTGTTATGTTGAAATACCCTACGATTTGAAGGACCCGTTTTGAACTACTTGCTCTGGATTTCAATCTAGTGATAGATCTATGGTGTTCATTTGGCTCTGTATGGTCTTTGGGTCAGTTTCAAGATCTACAAGTTAAAATTTGAAAAAATCCAAACTCGGCACAATAGGTCCAAATTGTAGGGATCGAATGTCCAATTCAGCCCATTCGAATGGCTGAGGGCCGAATGACAAAATGGCCCAATGCAACTGGTCCGAATGTTCGATTCGGCCAATCCAAATGTGGTTGTCTAAGGTCCGAATGGCCAAATGATCGAGTTAGGTGGGCCAAATGCAAAGTTGGTATGACTGGTGATTTTGGCAGGACCGAATCTTGTTCAACTGGGGTTGGGCCGAGTCGTCAAGGCCAAGGGCCAAATTTTCGAGTGTTTGAGTAAGATGGGTCAAATTCCTAGTTGGTCGGAATGGTTGACTTAGACAAGCCAAGTGGTGGGTGTCCGAGTCAAGTGGATCGAATGGCCGAACGGCTGAGGGCCGAGTGGTTTGTCCAAATGGGTTTGGCTGAGTGGACAAATACAAGGTGGGCCAAGGTCGATTTTGGGACTGGGCCTAGAATTGCTATCACTCGGATGGGCTGAATACGATATGTTTTTCACCAAACTTTCACACAATTCGTTGCACCGAACAATCGAGGCCTTCTCACTAGTCGATTACCTCCACATCTTAGCTACACATGCAGGAGAAGATGTGGGAGTACTTGTAGTTGGCAATAAACTGCTCGGTGACAAGGTTGAAGCAGGTCCATACGATGAAGATCTCTCTCTCTCTCCCCAGCTCTCCCTAATCCTTGAAATGCAAAATGAAGTCTCCCTTGCCCCTCTATGCCTCTTACTACCCTACTCAGGTCTGCATTCACCTTAGCCTTGATCCCCTTACCAGCATTTAACCCAAATTTTCATTTTTTTCCCTTCTTTTTCCTATTTCAGCTTGTTATATAGTAGCAGAAACCCTACCGTGTGCTCACATTGTTTGCTCCTATCCTACCTAAATGTAAACAAAAATCATAAAGAAAAAACTTACACTACTCCAACCTACCTTTCCAAACCAAAAACTCACTTGCTAAGGAGATTGAATATCTCTTCAAACTCCCTCGCTTCTTACCTATCTACCTCAAGCACCGGTTCAGGAAAAACCCTACTTCAATGCCCGATTCAAAGTGTGCAAGCGCTCAAGGCTTGAATCTATTGGTCCTGGCAACATAACCAAAAGTAGAGGTGAGCACAAGCTCAACTGCCAAGACCCACGGACCGCTTGTTGTTCAAGTGTTCCAAGCCGAGCACTAATGGCTACCTCTCACATAATCGACATGCTATCCATCTCTACGAGTGTAGTGAGCTTACCTCCATGCCCAATCAAGTTGCCTCCTCCCCCGAGCACTTCCGTAGCTCCACAATCCAAGTGCAAGCTTTAAGTGAGCTCCATCCTCAAGCTCCACACTCCAAGCTCCATTTCCGCAAGCAAGAGAAGAGAAGAGAAGAGAAGAGAAGAAGAGAGGGGAAGATGAAGAGCCTCTCCACCATGGTCTCTCACCCTCACACTCTCAAACTCCCTCTCTCAAGCACAAGCTCAAGCAAGCAAGAAGAATAATAATAATAAGAATAAGAATAAGAGAGTTACTTTTGGCCACACACAAGAGTGAGCTTCTTATTCACTTTTTAACTTTATATACAAAACCCTAAATCCCTTTTGGTCGGTCATCCCCTTATCCCCTTTTTTACATGGCCGCCGTGGTGTAGGCCCTTTTTCCCATTGTCCTCCTATCTTCCTAGCTTCCTTTCCACCACCCATCTACCTTTACAATTTGCACAGGTGAGAGACCAGCGCTCTTAAAATAAATCCCGGTGCACCTTGCGCTCTTTTACAAAAGTATTGACTTGTGCTTTTTCTTATGCGTCTTTCTCCTTGATTTGGGACTATTTTGCACTTCTTGTGTTTCCGGATTCTTCTTTGGCGCACCTTTGTCCTCCATTTCACTTTTTCCTTAGCCTTGTCTTTTTCTTTAGAATTTCCAGAATTTCCACCTTGTTCGTTTGAGGGTTAACACCATTTGTGACAAGGCTAGTAATAGTATAGTGACTTACTCAAAACTATTAAAGGGTGTGTAGATTGGGTCTAGTCATGTGCTAGAGAGAAATAGAATCATGCCTCTTTCTAGACCTTCAAAGTTAATAGAGGTTGGATGCAACCTAATGCAAAGGTTTTGGAGTTGATAGGAGATTCCATGCATGTTCAAAGTGTGAAAACACTTGTTAGAAGTATAGCATGGGAACCTTGTGTAAGCAAGGATGCATGCAGAAAGGTGAGGTGTGAATGGACTAGAGGATAGGGGAAACCCTAACTATAGCTCTAGTAAGGCTATATAAACATGGCCAAGGGCCACTCTCAATGGATGAAAGAGAGTGTATCAATTATACTTTTATGAGTAACTGAATAAGCAAGATCTTCTTCTTATACTTTTGTGAGCTCTCATTCTTCCTCTTGCGCATATCTTTCCATGTTTTAGCTTTGATATTCCAACATGGAATTAAAACCATTCTAATCTATTAAGCTTCCCCTAATCTTATCTCACCTAATTGCACAAGAAGATCTCATATTCCTCATATTATCCTCTTCTTCTCCATATATAGTTCTAACCACTAAAGCCAATGGAGGACTTGGGGAGAGGAAAAGAGGAAATATCTTCATAAAGTTTGTTTTTGAAACCTTCTCCCCACCTAGAGCATAGTTGTGTGGTACATCAGAGGCTAACATCGGGTTGCCATTCTCATTTTTTTGAAAATAGTGCAATTTGGAATGGTATGACATTTTGTGCTAGATGCGGGCTACAAGAGACACAAACTCCTAGGCTATGTTAGGGATTTGATAGGCCCCCAAGTAAGCTAGCTCCCTTTAAGAGGGCCTATAAAAATTCCTTCTCTGTTGGCACTGTGCGTCAAACCCTAGCTCTCACCTTGTTTGGTAGCCATAGCTAAAAATCTTGATGCTTGATTTTTTCAAATTTCTTATTATTGAAGTCACTAATAGTGGTTCTAATCATTAGCTGAGAAAGATTCAAGCTCATTGTAGACCTGGAGGCTCAAAAATCAAAGCTTCTTGCCTTGAAGGTAACTCTCAAGATTATATTCAATCAGACTTCAAGATAAGCATTTCACCAAGCTTGGACATTAGTGTTTTTAAACACTACTGATCAATTTGTTTGCCATTGCTTGCTAGTTATTCTTAGTAATCTGAAGGTTTTTAGACCTCAAGTATATTCACTAAGTTCTTAACTATCATCATCTCTCTCTTGACCATTGTAAGGCTATGTGCAATTATAAACACATAGACCATTTCATCTCTTCATCCAATTGTATATCAATTGTAAATTATTTTTAGCCTACTATTTAAGCATCATTTCATTTACTAATGCTCATATTTTCCACTTTGTAAAGGAATAGACACTGTCATTGCCTTATGTAATCAGTAAGACCTTCCTATCATGACCTATGATGATGTAAAATTTCAAATCCCTAAGTTTGATGGCCAAGACTTCCATCCATGGCAGGTATTGGTAAAATATAAAATTCTTAAGAGGGGTCATTGGCCCTTCATCAAAGGGACCAAGGTAATTAATCCATCCAATCATAGAGATGTAGAAGATGATTATGAAAGAGCCCAAGCCAGAATAATGTTGCCTCTAGATGAATCCTTAATTCACCACATTGATTAGCTTTCAATTGTAAAGAAGAAGTACACAACAAGGATGTTTATGGAAAGATGATACAAAGGATGTTTGAAAAGGAAATCATTAGTATTTGGAGCTTTAGAGAAAAAGTTAGAGACGTTTGAGATTCTTTAAAAGAAAATATTTGAGGTGCTACAATTGTTCTCTATACATGCAAGCATTATAAATATCATCCATCGTCAGGAACATGGCAAGATGGTCTCAAGCTAAAGGGTATGGTCAATACTTGATGGAATGGCATCTTGCAGGAGACTTGAAAACTTTAAAATGCATGTGTGGAATCTCCTATGGTGCAAATGCAAAGCATCCACACCTATATTGTTTGAGAGAGAGGGTAGAAGGAAAGGATAGGAAGAAGAACTGGAAAAGGGTGACAAGTGTTGCACCAACATGGGATAAAGAAGGTTCCACTTGAAAGCCCATCAATATTCAATTGGATTGTGTTCATGTTTGTTCATTACATGATGTTATAAGAATCATGGAGAAAATCATGCATGATTATACTTGCTTTGCTTATAGGATGCAATCAAAAGAAGAAGCCCCTTGCAACATATAGGAATGTGGAGCGAGTGCTGGGCTATAAAAGCATCAAGTAACGATTGAAAAAGATGAGAAGAGATTGTGAAAAAATGGTATTAAAAAAACATTTCTTTGGAGGAGCGAAGGCTAGAAAGATTCTTTCATCACCCATCAATGAGAAAGGAAATATCACAATTTGTAGGCCGCAAGATTATGATGGGTGGAAAAAGTTGCATATTGTGATTCTTGATTGAAGTAATAGAGGTAATGCCAAAGCCAATGTTTTAATTAGTCTTAATAGATTACTTCCCTTGCTTTGAAATATGATATTTGATAATGAAGATAAGTAACTTTTTATCGATGCTGTGCATAGCTTCTACAAAAACATTGTGGAAGCATGGAGCAAAATTTCTATTGCACATTACATGGTGCATACTAAGTCAATATTTTAAAAGTGCATGAATTGTATAAATTATTAAGTATACTTTTACTCATGTCTAATATGTGCCTTTGTATCATATCCTTGAGATGCATGGTCCATACTTTGCAAAAAAGGGAAGCATCAAAGTTTGGTACATATGGAAAATTCGCATTGGATAGCGCATGGTCCATATACCAAGGAAAAACCAAGCATGGTGGAGGAGTGAATGGTGATAATCCAATGATCCAATTGCTATCTTGATAGTATAAGATTGTAGTAGCAAATGAAGCTCAACTCTTATAGAAGGGAGCAAATAAAAGTGTTGATAAATAGGCTACAAACATGATTAAATCACTTCGTGTCACTAAAAGAATGCATTATGATGCCTCAAGTGCCAAAGGAAACCATGCCAAGTATTTAGAAATAAGGCTTTAAGGAGATAGTAAATGGGTTCAAAAAGAGCTAAGATAGTAAGATGAGGAATGTATTCAGTGTGAATGCAATTCACTATCTAAGAGAGAAAGAGATACTACATCTATGTGAATGAGTCTTACAATTTAAGCACTATATAAGAGGGTTTCACTTTCTATCTTATTCATTGAGATTTCAAATCTCTTTCTATGTATGAAAGATGGCTAGGTCTGAGGTAGCCACAAAGAAGCTTTCTCTTAGAGTCCCATATTGTATTCAACTTTAAAGAATATTTACTAACTCAAATAAAGTCTTAGACAACAACACTTCATAGCGTACAAATGGACCATCTCCTTCTCAACCTAACCTAGCTTCCTCAAGTTGCCTTGAGAAGGGTTCTCCTTAGCATCCCCATAAGAAATGCAAGTTAAATCTAGGTACAATGACCCTAAGAGAAATCAAGAAGTATTAGTGCTCTTTTGATCTCTTCATTTAGAAGTTAAGTTTCTCAAGACTTATTCGTGAGATTGTGCAAGACCTCTACTATACAAAAAGTAGGAGGTGGTTTTTGGCATAGGGTCAAGATAAATCCAATCTCTTCACAAAATAATGTATTTATACTCTGTAGTGTGCTACAAAGGCCTTTTTAGCGGACTGATAATCAGTGTTGTGTAATATATGCAAAGTATACCACTGTAACTCTCAAAGACTTTTAACTTGTAAGAAATCTTTTAGCAGTAAATGATGTATTCATTCCAATGGAATGATTATAGTTTGTAATATTATCTTTTTTGGAATGGTATTCTTCTTGTGCACTAGACACATGGCTATGTCCCAGTGCCAAATGGTTGTACTCACCTAAAAATATAGATTAACTTTTTGCTCTCGTCCTTCACTTTGAGCTTTGATGTGCATCTTCATTGTAGTTTTTGCTAACATTGTCAATTTCAATAGGAAAAACATGTGAAAATTTTTCATGTCTCATTGTTGCATACTTTACACTTGATAGCTTTGTATAGTTTTTTTATTATAGCTCCATCCATGATTTTGGTGTAAGATAACTGTAACTACCCGCCTTGATTACGTGACGAGTGATGTTTTAGTATTTTCCTAGAGCTTACCTTCTAGCCGCCGCCATCCGTACTCTAATAATTATTGGATTTTGTCTAGCTAGTTAACCCTAGGTCTACCCCGTAGGAGAAGTGTCTTGCAGTTACCCACAGAGAATTGACTTGAAGGTTCTTGATTGACCTAACAGTCATCTATCACCAACTAACTCACATCCGAAGGTGTCCTTTGAGAGGCTTCTTGTTTGGAAGGAGTGATTGCAATTACCTTGGTTCATGGAGTACAACACTTTTTTCCAGGAAGACTAAGGATTCGTGAAACCCCTCGCAGAGCTCTGGCACAGCCATCGTACCTTTCCCCTAAGATAATTTATAGTTCTGGTTCTGAGACTAAACCCTAGGTAAGTCAGTGAATTGACCCTTGCTAGAGTTTCTTCCTAGCGTTAGTATTTGGGAAAACCTCTCGACTAACGGAGACCACCCTGCCATAGGACTTGATTTTTCAGGAATCCATCCACCCACTTCTCTCTATGGAAGTTCTTAGTTATCTAATTACCTAGCACATTACATGAAATATATAAAAACATATTCATTAATTAAAAAGAATCCTTTTATGCACAGTTTTTTGTTTGTGTAATTCACTCACAGACATACAATCAGAATTAAAAAAATTCATTGATTATGTTCCATAATGTGTATTCTCCCGCTCATACATGAGAAAAATTACAATTTCACATGCTGCCTCATCTGGCGCATCTGCACGTTACCAAGATCAAATCCATTTATAGCTAGCATTTTTAGGTGTCCCAAGTAGAACTCGTGCCATACAGGGGACCAAGTAGTTCTTAGGTGCATAAAGGATTTACTAGCTGGAGCTCCCTTGGCACCTTAACCACCTCCTACTTAATAGGATCCTTGCTAGGAGACCTCTTGCCATTGGAGTTGGTCCATGCTTTTGCGGCGGTAACAAAATCCCCTCTTGGTATGGAACACCTATTCTTGGGGGAGGTATAGGGCTCCTCAATTTATATATGTTCCAATACTTAATTCAATCAGTATCTAATCTAGAAAATCACAAACAAGATTGATGTCTTCAAGCAATTATGAATTCAATAAATCATGCAATTTTCAAGTGATGATTAATCTAGTAGCAATCGATACATGAATTTCACATAATGAACTCTTACCCTTGGAATTTAACTAAGGATATCTAGTTTTTGGGGTCTCTAACTTCCTAGTTTAAGGTTTATTCTTGTAACCAAGTTTCTTGGCCTTAAGTCAATTTCTTTAACTTAGAGATATTTTTTGTCTTAAAATCTTCTATCAAAGCTTCTAGATTAAACTATATCCTTGACTAATTTTTTCAAGGTTCGTTCTTAATAAATCCATCTTAAAAATTTCCTCATGATTTCTCTTAAGTTCTAGAATTTCATAGTTTCCCTAACCATTTCTAGCCTATAAGATGTTCTAATAATTTACCAAGTGAATACTTTAAGATTGCAATATTTCTTAAGAGACTTATCTTATTTCTATTGAATTCGGATAGAAATTTTTAGAAAAAACCTGTGATATCAAATTGGTGAAGGGTTGTTATTCACACTCGTGACTCTGTTAGTGAATCATGTGCTCGCAATTCCAATTGTTGCTTCCACATTAGTAGGGTCATTTGCGATTTCTTCTTTTGAATTATTTTTCTTTGGGGCCATGATGAAAATATGATTCGTAGAAGAAGAAGAGCATGGCAGTAATACTGGTTTTGAAAATATGATTCGTAGAAGAAGAAGAGCATGGCAATAATACTGGTTTGCAAGGGTATAAGACTCTCGATGATAATGATGGTTATTGTGGGATTCAATGATGTAGGCCTCACGAGTGGTTCTTCTTGACTCATGGAGAGCAATACTTCTCTCTCTCTAGTAGAAGGAATAGGGACGAGAGTAGAGGTATGACTTCTAACTGGATTGATAGAATAGGATAAAATTCTTCACTATCTTTTCTTCTCGGATTAGAGTAGAAGAGGATGAGAGACCTTCAGCATATCCCCTTTCTTGGGTTGAATGGGAATGATGTCTCTTCGTCTCGTGGAATAGAGGTTCCTCCTTCCCGATTGGCATCTTGTCCTCATCAAGATTGCTCATCCCCCTTCCTAGTCATCCCCAAGCCCTTAATTTATAGTTTTGCAGGGGGATAAAAGAGAGGACACTTGCTTTTTAGCATTTTTCGATGACAAAGGGAGAACGCTTTCTTTTAGTGCTTCTGATGACATCATTGATGATGTCAAAGAGGAAGCTCCATTTTTATAGTGTGAAGATAAAAATTTACGAATATATGGGCGAGCACCACATGGCACGTGGTTGGGTGGCCATCATTTCAAGGCTTACGACCAAGGGGGCGACCAAGACATAGACCTTGGTATCTTGGGCTTGGCATACTTGGCAACGGGCTACGAAGGCTTTGTTGGCATTGTTGGCTACGTGTGAGAAGCTCTCACTAGCTTGTAAAAAAATCTTCATGAGAGGTCACCCATCCCAACAACGTCGTCACCTAAGTATGCTTACCTACCAAGTGACTATCCACTAAGCTAGTTCTTTTTGTTGTTCTATACCACAAACATAGTTTTAATAAGCTAGTCTTGGAAGGGTCTCCCAAGTCTTTCTTCCATGAACTAGCATAAAATATCTCATTAATAATAATAGTTATCTTCATAATGAGACTCTATTTCATAAATCAATTTTCTTTGGAATGTATACGCACATTAAAATAAACTAAGTAATGGGGACATTACAATAACTTTAAAATACCAAACTATATCACAATGCAATGAAACTTCACATGCACATCTGTTAGGTGGCCAAGAC
Source organism: Lygodium microphyllum (assembly GCF_053477565.2). NCBI lineage: Eukaryota > Viridiplantae > Streptophyta > Polypodiopsida > Schizaeales > Lygodiaceae > Lygodium > Lygodium microphyllum. Next base: position 30,127,475 of record NC_141138.1, on the reverse strand, counting down.
CCTGATATATTTTTATTATTTAAAAAAAGCTATAAGATCCCTTGTTCAAAGTCTACTAGAATCTAGAGCCACTCCCTTGTAGTCTTAAAAGCCAAATATATATATATATATATTGGACTCTTGGCTATCTAAGGGTGTGCATGTGAAGTTTTGTCACATTCTAATAAAAGGTTATGGATTCTCCAATCACATGATAAACCATGTGTATGAAGCTATATTAACCTAGTTTGTAAGTTTAAATGGGTTAAAAGTTCATTCTTATTCTCATTTTCACAATTTTCTTTCATTACTTATTCCATTCTCATATCCCCAACATCAATCTCTCCTCCATCCCATCCTCCTCAAGCTTGCATGGCACACAACAAGCAAGCCACTTGTTATTTTGTCTCAGGGAAGACCGGACACCATGGCCCACCTGGTGTATGAAGTGTATCCTCCTCTAGTGTAGTATCAAATGCTTTCCCTTGACCACAAAGACCACCACAGAAGAAGAGGAGATGGAGATTAGGGACTATTGCCCTTCGAGAGATAATGAGAATCCAATGTGGGTATGAGCTTCTTGTCCCAAAATGTTCCTTCTAGAAGGTCATTCAGGAAGTGCGCGCGCGCGCGCGCGCGCGCGCGCGCGCGCGCGCGCGCGCGCGCGCGCGCGCGCGCGCGCGGACCTATGCTTAACCCTGCCATGGTAGGTGTGCCTTGAAAAAAAATTGTAGAAGGATTTCTCATCAACCTCACATCTAGCAGCCATCCACGCAAAGTATGTCACAATCATAGATAAATGTCAAGAATCGCGTGGTGGGGGGAGTTGCTCATGATGCTGCGTCAAACACACACAGGATGCACAAGGAGAAGCTCACTCAAGAGATAAGAAGAGAGATGGAGGCCAAAACGTTTTCTTGCTGGTTTCTTCTTCTTCTTCCACACACTTTACAATGTACACAAAGTATAGATAAGATAAAACATAAAGGAAAGTGGCCTACTAAGTCAAACAATGCATAAACGACTACACTAGTCGACTGGCGCTATAACTATGCCAGCTGTAAATAGGTGTAACGACCTGAATATAATAAGTAACGAGTCAATGGCCATGTGTGAGTCATAATGACCACCGATGTGCTAAGTATAGACATGTGGACCCATCTAACCAGGTGGTCCATCATCAATGTCCGCATGTGTTGAGCTTGTCATCTCAACACTGCCCCTCAAGCTCAACTGCATCTTTGCAACTCCAAGTAAGCTTCGAAACTTTTGAAGCTTCTCTGTACCCAATGCCTTCGTGAAGATGTTATCTATCTGATCATGTGTGTTGACACACACCAAGTCAATATCACATGCTAGTATCTTCTCTCTCACAAAGTGGTAGTGTACCTCAATATGTTTTGTCCTGGCATGGAACACAGGGTTCCTAGCCAATTGTATACTGCTCATGTTGTCACAATAAATGACAACTGCACCTTCCACTTGCACATCCAAATCAGCCAATAACTTTTGCAGCCATACTATCTCACATGTTGCAACAGCAGCACCTCTATACTCAGCCTCTGTACTCGACAAAGCAACTGTAGATTGATTTTTGCTACTCCAAGCAACTGCTGCACTACCAAGAGAGAACATGTATCTGTTGGTAGATCTTCTATCAGACATATTACCAGCCCAATCTGCATCAGTATATCCAAACATCTGTACATCTCTACCTGCCTCATAGAAAAATCCATAATGTAATGTGGACTTCACATATCTCAATATGCATCTAACTACATCCAAATGTGGCTTTCTAGGTACTTGCATAGACTGACTCACAAGACTAATAGCGTAACTCAAGTCTAGCCTTGTAATGGTCATGTAGATCAAACTCCCCACTATCCTCCTAAACATAGTAGGGTCTTCTATCTCATCCCCAACATCAGCACTCAACTTTACATTCTCCTCCAACGGGACTGAAAGTGGTTTGCATGCTGTCATACCATACTTGAACAACATATCCAAGCCATACTGCCTTTGGGACAGCCATATACCATCATCACATCTGATCACCTCAATGCCAAGGAAGTACCTTAGCTCACCTAAATCCTTCATCTCAAACTTCTTCTTCAAAAAATCCTTGACTTCAGCAATCCCACTATCACTATCACCTGTAATAATCAAGTCATCCACATAGATGACTATGATGACCAAACTTGCATCTCCCTTTCTCACATAAAGTGAGTGATCAACATCAGAAACATAAAAGCCAATATTGACAAGATACTCTCTGATCTTGTCAAACCATGCTCTAGGTGCTTGCTTGAGCCCATAGAGTGCCTTCTTCAACCTGCACACATACATGGGATGCTTTAAATCCTCATAACCTGCTAGCTAATCCATATACACTTCTTCCTGCAAATCACCATGCAAGAAGGCATTCTTCACATCCATTTGCTACAATCTCCAACCTTTGGCTACTGCCAAAGCAATCACACATCTGACAATTGCCATCCTAGCAACTGGACTAAAGGTTTCATTATAATCTATGCCATATGTCTGGGCATAGCCTTTTGCAACCAACCTAGCTTTGTATCTACTAATAGTACCATTTGCATTGTGCTTAATCTTGTAAACTCACTTACATCCAATAGCTTTCTTGTCCTTCGGCAATGATACTAGATCCCAAGTCTTATTGGCCTCTAATGCAACCATCTCCTCATCCATTGCTGCATCCCAATGAGCATTACCAATAGCCTCCTCAAAAAATGTGGGCTCAACATCCTCAACTAGTTTCACCATATAAGCATAATGGTGAGCTGCATAACCTTCAAAACCAAATCTTTTAATAGGGTATCTCACCTTGCTAGACCTGCGTACCACTGGATCACTCAATGGAGTCTTTGCATTAACGCGTGCTCTCTACATACCTGGAGTCCTCACTGAAGGAATGCCAAGCTCATCATCCAAGCTCTCTGAGCCACTAGAGTCTCCATCAAGAACTGCATCAATGCCTTCTGACCCTTTACTCTTTCCTTTGTCTTTACTTTAGTGCTACTAGATGCACCTGAAGATGTATAGCTACTCCTTAGTCTCCCAGACCAAGGATTACTAGATGATGTCTTTGGTCCACTAAGAGTCCGTGATTCTTGCTTTTCAGCCTGCACATGAGTGTCATGATCATCATCATCATCCAATGCATGTGACAGGGTTGTAACAGCAATACCCTTTCTGCTCTAAAGAGTATCCAATAAAGACACACTTTTCAGCCTTTGGATCCAGTTTCTTCCACAACTCATCTGGCACATGAACATACGCAATGCAGCCAAACACTTTCAAGTGTGAAACATCAGGCTTCTTACCTGTAAAACATTCTTCGGGGGTCATACCATGAACTGCAGTTGTGGGAGTACTGTTCATAATATAAACAACAGTATGAACAGCCTCAGACAAAAAATGCTTAGGCATATTCTTTTCAGCCATCAAGGCGTGTGCAACTTTTGCAATATGCCTGTTTTTCCTTTTTGCAACCCCATTCTGCTGTGGGGTATACCTGCATGTGAACTGTCTCTTTATCCCATGAGACCTCAGAAAATCACTGAACTCATTTGAGAGGTACTCTCCCCCTCCATTTGACCTCAAGCACTTTACTTTCAAGCCTGTTTCTCTTTCAACTGTAGCCTTGAAAGTTCTAAAGTGCTCAAACGCTTCACTCTTTTCCTTCATAAAATATACCCACAGCTTTCTAGAACAATTATCAATGAATGTGACAAAGTATGAACTGCCTCCAAGAGATACATTTTGTGTAGGCCCCCAAATGTCTGTATGCACAACATCAAGGATATTTCTGCTTACATCTCTGTCATGTGAAAAGGGTTGTCTTGCTTGCTTACCAAACTGACATGCTTCGCATACCTTATGAAATTCTGCAACTGTAAATGTAGGCAAACTTGTAACCAACCCTTTGGATTGCATTAATTTCAGCCTTTGTACATTTGCATGTCCAATGCGTTTGTGCCAAATTTCAATGTCTGCAACAACACCTTTTCCTTTAGCATACATAGCAGCATTCATAGTAGGAATTCCAGCATCCAGAGTAAACATACGTCCAACTCTACTTCCCTTTGCAACTAACCTGCACTTGTCATTGAAGTCTTCTACAAAGCAGCCTTTTGCATTAAATCTGACTTGCAGCCCTTGCTCTACCATTTGACCGACTGACACCAAGTTCTTTGTAATAGATGGCACATGTAATACGTCTGAAAGACTCTTTGTCTTATCATCATGCAAGGACAAGGGAACGTTTCCAATGTGTGAAATTGGGTGGCATGAATCATCACCCGTCTGCACATAACCTGCATTTTGCAAATCCTGCATCTCTCCAAACCATTTTGCATGGCTGGTCATATGATTGGATGCACCTGAATCAACATACCAAACATCGTCATGCATTCCCTTTCCTATAACAGCATTCAACATATGATGCATAACAAACAGATGTTCATTTTTGTCTTCATTTTGTCGTGAAGACGATGCATAGTTTCCTTGCTGCAACTTACCACTGCGAATATAATCTTTTTTAGCATAACATTGGGCTGCAATATGACCTGTTTTTCCATAGTAGTGACACACAATACCAGAGTTGTTAGAACCCGTGTTCTGCCATCCACCTCTTCCTCTAAAGCTCCCCCTGCCTCTAAAGTTACCACGACCTCTTGAAACCTGCATATCACCAAATTGCTGATTCAATCTGTTTTGTTGATTGTCACTACCACGTCCTATACCACGGCCTCTTGAAGAGAACCTGCCACGTCCCCTTCCTGAACTGGAGTAGAAAGCTTGGACTTGTTCACTACTTCTTTCAGATGTCTCACTCTGCATGTTGATCTCTTCAGTGATCATAAGAGAGACCAACTCATCGAAATCTGGAAATGGCTTTCTGACATATACAGAAGTTAGAAAGGACTTCCAAGCCTTTTCATTGTTAAGTCCACCTAAGGTAGACGACACCAAATCATCATCATCGGGCATTGCATCAATTGCTGCCAAGGCATGTGCAATGCTTCTTACCTTTAGTGCTGCATACTCATGGATAGACATATTCCCTTTCTTCAATGTATTCAACTCTTGCTTGAGTTGAATCTTTTGTGCCTTTGTATTTACAAAAAACATATTTTCAAGTATGGTCCAAGCTACATATGAATTCTCTGCATTTCTAATATGTCCCAGCATATTATTGTCAATTACTGCAGACAACTAATACATGACATTTTTATCTTTTGCATTCCATTCTTTTCGTGCCTTTGTCTCTTTTGCAGTTGGAGGATCACTCACCTCCGGCTCCTTTTCTTCACCTGAAACAAACTCGTAGAGGCCTTTTCCAATAAGGAAGTTCGTGACACGGAACTTCCATGAAGGGTAGTTGTTCTTGTTGAGCTTCTCAATGATGGGGCTTCCACCGTTCTCTACCATTATCACAAAATTAATACCAAACAGCAAGCAAATCTTCTGCAACCCTCGACCTGTAGTGCACAGCAATACACCAGACAACCTTTTTCACTGTTTGCTCAATAATACATGCAATTTGCAACCTGTTTGTAGATAAAACTTGTGTTTACTCACTGGTAAACACCTTTGAACTTACAGATCTGAAATCTATAACCTGCGCACCCACTTTTGGTCAATACAGTCGAAGTTACAATGTACCTTGAAACTGTTGTCCGCAACCTTGTGGCTCTAAAACGGGCCCTGAAACGGCCTCAGATGTCCAAAATAACTACTGGTTAACCCTAAAGGGCTTTTCTATAGAATATATAGTGCTCTTCGCGCACAACAAATCTCACTGCAATTTGAGATTTTTTCTCTGCCCTGCTTCCGGTGCCTCCACGGGCACTATCCAAGAGAGAGAGTGGAAGAATGGGAGAGCTTCTTACCCGTGGCTTGCTTGCTCGAACCTTGCTTCTTCTCCTTCGCTTCAACCTTTGAAATCAGCCTCTCTTAGTGGCGTGGCTCTGATACCATGTCAAGAATCGTGTGGTGGGGGGAGTTGCTCAAGATGTTGTGCCGAACACACACAGGATGCACAAGGAGAAGCTCACTCAAGAGATAAGAAGAGAGATGGAGGCCAAAACGTTTTCTTGCTGGTTTCTTCTTCTTCTTCCACACACTTTACAATGTACACAAAGTATAGATAAGATAGAACATAAAGGAAAGTGGCCTACTAAGTCAAACAATACATAACCGACTACACTAGTCGACTAGCACTATAACTATGCCAGCTGTAAATAGGTGTAACGACCTGAATATAATAAGTAACGAGTCAGTGGCCATGTGTGAGTCATAATGACCACCGACGTGCTAAGTGTAGACGTGTGGACCCATCTAACCAGGCGGTCCATCATCAATGTCCGCATGTGTTGAGCTTGTCATCTCAACAATAAAGACATAAACTTTATCGTTTAGCTTCGATATGGCAAGGGGACTCTTTCATAACCTTTACCACGAGTGCTATTCGATATGACAAGGGGACTCTTTCATAACCTTTACCATGAGTGCTATAGAACCATTATACTCAAAAAGGCAAAATATTCTCTGTGTGGGTGTGTGTGCGTGCGTGTGATATGTGCTCAATTTAATTACTTTAAGTAAAAAAATTTGTTTTTTATAAAATGCTATGATGCATATTTTTTTTGTAACATAAATGCATATCAAAAGTAGTAATATATACAAATACGAGTTATGTTATCATCTATGCAAGATGCAAGTATATGTATTATGTGTTGATATAATTAAATTGGATTACGTTAAAATATGTGAATGCATCATTAATGTACCACACATTATCATCACATTTACATAAACCACACAACAACATGTGATATCTAACAATGATGACAAATACAAAGAGCCAATAGCCAACAAGAACTCTCATTCATTCCTTGGCTTTTTCATCAGTGGGGGGCCAACTTCTAATAAAGATAAAAGTTCCTTCTTTGCTTAAAAAATGATACACTTCTCCTTTAGCTCTTCCTTCAAGAGAAGTGAATCTGACACTTTTATGACATCACCTAATGTAGCAAGCATATATATTTCTCCACCATGCACTTGGTCAAATAGATAGAGAAGCTTTGACTACTTCACTAACACCACATTATTCAAGAAAGATGGCAAAGGTATTGATCAAAAAGGTCCAAACTTGGTGAGGGCTTGAATTTTCATGATCATTTCCTCTTCTCATAGTGAGCACTTCTTATATGGAAGACCACCAAGTGGGCAATATGGTTGTCAATGTACTCCTTTAGAGCTAAATCCTTTCATTGAACTACATAATGAGATACTCCTTGCCTTGATGCAAACTCATCTATATATAATATATCCTAAATGACACAATCAAATAAAAAAATATGATTAGTATAACTGATCTAGAGCTATCAAAATGTGACAAAACTTGATTGTAGAGTGCATTGGGTCCCCAGAAGTCCATCGATGAAATCTTGGCAAAAAATGATGCATGTAGTTGCCTTTGTCCAAAGTTTGGTATTTGGGACCACTTTCTTGCCAAGATTTCACCGATGGACTTGGGGGGACTCGATGCACCCTAGGGTCAAGCTTCATTGCATAAAAATATATGATACTTAGAAATCTCACATTTTCTAGATCATATTGCATCTTCGTTTCCTAATGTATCAATAAGGCATATCTTTGGGTGAATCTGCAAACTCCTTGGTAGAAACTTGGGGCCTTGGTCCAAATAACTCATGTTGTAGCACTTCAAACTTAGTATTCAACATAAGGTAATCTTCTTCAACCAAGGCACTCTACTCTTATGCTGCTATAATGGCACTCAGTGTATCTAAGCTTGTGCCATCATATCTTCTAGTCTTTTTCATCATTGGATGTACATCCACATAATCATAATCGATAAGATCTTCCATCAAATCCCTGACTAGGATGGAGAACAACTCTTCTTCCTTCATTTCCAAGTATTGTAGCACATCAGATAGAAGCAAGTGCTACACACCATCTACTTCAATGGGTATCAAGGAGGCTAGATTGGGTTTGTCAACTTGTGGCTCTTTTACAGAGGATGGCATTGTGCGAGCCAACCCTTACTCACCACCTAATGTTCTTCTTAAACATCTATTGACTCTTCAATCATCTCTTCTCCCATGTATGTGATAGCAACCACATGTGGAGTTCTATCTTTATTGCTCTTCTCCTCTATGGGTGTATCCAATGCAAGGAGGTAAACCATCAATGCATAATCACACTCTATGAGCTTCAAAGATGTTATATTTGTTGGTGCATTGCCCATAAGAACAGTGCATACTCTATGCAAAGTATTCACGTGGGTCAAACACCTATTCACCACTTCTTGGTGGTTATTCTCTACTTGAAATACCATGAGTTGTTCTAGAGGACCCAAGTCATGTCAAATCTCTCAATGGAGTATATACAAGTGGCAACGATAAACACAAAGTCTTCCAAGACTTAAAGGGAGGGATCCAACGTGAGAGCACGCATTCAAGATTTAAGGTCTTTGAGAAGACCTCAAAGCTCTCATCACTCTAGCTAGCAAAGAGAGTTTCATGGATCCATGCATCAAAGTGTACGCGTGTATCTGTCGCAATAAAAAGGGGAGAGATATAGTGGATGTAGAGAGATGAATATAGAACGTATGAAATGAAACAAGGAAACAAGAACTAAGGTAGTTCCACCTTAAAAACCATACATTTTAAACCATTAAAGGACCATTTGCATACGATGTTTTAGTTATGGCTTTACTTAATCTATTTATAATGTTCACATGTATATGTAAATGTATCGATGTGGTAATTTCATGTTGTATCAGCTATGATCTAGAAGGAGTCCACCCCCCTCTTCTCCCCTTGTTACATAGATGTGCACATTGTCAGAGGGGTTTTTGTTGAAAGGTCGTATCCATTGGGGATCAGAGATAGAAGGAAGTAGAGGATAGGAGATATAAGAGAAGAAAAAGAATAGACAAGAGGTACACAAGATAAAGACAAATTTTAATGAATCAAAGCACTATGTATTGATAGAACCTGAAATTCCTTGTTTTGCATTACTCAGAAGCAATCTCCAAGCATTAGATCTCCTGGAGCTCCCTTGTAGACCAAAAATGTGCATCAAAATAGTAGCTTCTTCTTTGCTACTCAGAGCGCAAATATGATGGTTCCGTTGGCTTCAAAAGGGGGATAAAACTCTAGGACACCTACTCAAAAATCACCCAAATCACTCCTTCTTCTTTTCCCAATTTAGATTGTTGTTTGCTTCTTGTCAACTATGTTGGAAAATAGGTCAAATGATGTATGCTACATGATGAGGAGACTTGTATCCCATAAGCAAAGTGAGGAGAGTGGAGAAGTTGAAAAACTATAAAAGCATGTACTTGGTTCATCTTTCAATGTAATGCTATCGTACTTTGTACTACACTTTGTGCCATTATCACGTCCTACTTGAGATTGTGTTTATGAATCCAAGCATTCAATCTTTGAGCCTAGTTCACTCAAGCAACAGTTAATGTTATTTGTCCATGTTGCAATGATTCTAGTCACCACTTTCCAACCTCCATAGCTGTAGCCATGCTCAAGATCCATGCATTCTCATATGGTATCAAAGCCATGGTGAGCATAGGCTAACTCTCCTCACTGCTCTCTTAGTCTCTCACAACCTCTTGCAAACTTAGTCCAAGCACATAACTTCATCTCTCACTCCCTTTTTCACTCTATTCCTTTGGTTTGCCATAGCCAACCTGTACTGATCTCTGTTGGAGGACTCAAGGAGAACAAACTAAGCCATATCTTCACTAGCGTTGTTCTAGGGATCTCTTCCTTGACTCCCTGTGCAGGTTCCTGTTACATCACAGGCAGACATTGGTCGCATGTTTGAGCAACATTGTAGGAATTCCTCAATCTTCCTAGATCTATGCCTAACAGTGGTCATACAGTTTATGTTGATGAAGGCCGCTGCCATTACTCCTGAAACGTTAGGGCTTTTGTAGCCATGGTCTAGGCTACCTTCAAGCAAAATCTTGGCTCAGATTGTCCACAAGTCGCGCTACCAAAAGAAAACAACTACACCAAAAAACTGATAGAAGAACTCCATAGCTACAGTAGTTCAAGCTTTTCTCTCACTTCATCCTATTGAATTTTTTGTCACTCAGATTTGCTCATTCTTTGCTAAGTGCATTCTTCAAATTCAACAGGAGGAAGTTTTGAGAAGCCTAAGCATCAACATCAAGGTCTTCATTCAAGACATAGTATCTGTTGATACTCAAATAGTGCTTATTGGCACTTGATTTTTTAGCTTACTCAAGAGTAACTCACTTCTGATTCCTACTTCGAAGATTATTCTCAGTTTGTGTAATGATTTAAAGTCACATTGATCAAATCCCTTGTAAATCTCAATCTTCTTGTAAAAGGATAGACACTACCTGAGAATTCTCGTGGTAAGACCTCCTTCTAAAATGACTAAACTAGAGCAGATATCAAAGGTTAATGGGGAAGGCTTTCATGCTTGGAAGGAAAAAACCATGTACCACCTCATGTGCAAAGACTTGTGGGACTTGTTTGAAGATGAGGAAGAATATGCTGATGACAATAAGGAAGATAATAAAGATGAAGGTGCTGCAAAAGTTCAGCCTAAGTCTTAGCCTAAGACAAAGGCATGGAAGAAGATGATCAACAAAGCTCTAGGTGTTATTGCTTGGGGTCTATCCAATGATGTATTACATCATATTTCTGGCATCAAGGATGCATAGAAGGCATGGGAAGAGCTTGACAGGATCTTTGGCACACCCAAGCAAAGAACTCAAAGGTAAAATTGCTCGTGCAATTTTATAAGTTGGATGTAAAAGGCAGTTCCTTTATGACTATGCACATTAATAAGTTCAAGACCCTAAAAACTTAGCTTATAACTCTTAAAAAGAACATCGATGAAGATGAGGCAATAGCAGTGTTACTTGCCAATGTTAATCATGAATCATATGAGAACCTTGTTTCAACACTAAGTAATGTTCCTAGTCTCTCACTCAAAGACATTGAGCACTCACTACTTGATAGAGAAAGCAAATTTAAAAGCAATGATGTAAAAGAAACCAGCTCAAGGGATAACCTCTTGTACTCCAAGGGTACATATGCAGCAAAAGGACGTGGTCCAGGATTCACCACCAATAGCAATAAGGATTGAATTATTTGTCATTACTATGGCAAGACTGGCCATGTAGCCAGCATTGTTTCCACAAGAAGAGAGCACAACAGGTGCAAGATGATCACCATCAAGATTAGTTTATGAATGAAGAAGATGATGATTCTACCACCATCAATAACTCTGGCAGATTATACCTGCTTTTTGCATGTCACCGTATTCTAGAAGTTTCTATAGCTTTTTAGGATATTTACAAGAAATAATATCCAAAATATCAATAATAGGATAAACTTGTCCAAAAATCTAGTATTTTTGAACCATCTATACTTTGGACACTAATACTAATGACTAAAAATGACATTGACTCTCTAGATTAATAAGAAAGCTAGATGATGATGCGTTCCATGTTTTTTCACACTGTGTCCACATAGCGACATGACATCCACCCACTTTGAACTTGCACAGCCTTTGATATGTGCCAAAGTCCTAGTTGTCACCAGATTCTAAGTCCTCTACAACCGTATCCTTCGCTTCTTCATCTTCCATATCTTCATGGCTAGCCCCTGTATCATGGCCACTATTTTCTTCCAATTCTGGCAACTCATAGGCATTAGAATAATTTGATTCTTTTCCAAACTACTGGAAGTTTTATCGTTGTCCAATCTAGTTCTTTTAATGCATGAGTAGCATTATCAAACACCTGTCTTACCACATAGGATTCAAACAATCTTTTGGAGACTTTACGCATGGCATTATGCTGGTTGTCTAAATTGCTATCATAAACCAGTATCTAATCCCCATCTTGTATACTTCTTGGTCTCAATATATGTCTTTTGTCAAAATGTTTCTTGTTTTGTATCCTTGCTGCCCTTAACTTTGCAACTATTGCCTCTATGTCTTTTGACTTTCTTTCCAACTATCTAATGTATAAGGCCAACAACTCTCAATTCAACTCCTCTTCCCAAGGTAGCATACTCCATGTGACTATCATCTCTTCTATTGGCATGATAGGCTTTTGACCATACATCAATTCAACAAGCATATATCATATAGCATCACTATGAGTTGTTTTGTCAGCCCACAAAGCATAAGGGAGCAATTGTGGCCACACTTTTACCCTCTCTCCACATGCCTTTGTCAATGCCTTCACAATAGGTGGATGAACTCTTTCATTTTTGCCATTTCCTTTAGGGTTATAAGCTAAAGTTAAAGCAAGCTTTATCCCCAACCATGCAAAGAAATCATGAGCTTCATCTGCATCCATCTCACCCTTATCTGCTGTAATTTTTCTCACACAGCCATACCAACAAAAGATCTCTTCTAAGAGAAAAGTACACACTGCATTTGTTATCTTAGTATGTAGAGCTCTCCCTTCCACTTGATTAGTCAAGTCTTCACAGGTAAGTACGAGATATATCATTTGCTAAAAACCTGTAGGCATCGTGACTAAATCCACCATCCACTTAAAATGAAGAGACAAGGGATATGTGGGTTGAAATCCATCCCAATGTCTCACAAATGAATACATTTGACATGTCATATCATTTGCTAAAGATGTGTAGGCATCGTGACTAAATCCACCATCCACTTAAAATCAAGAGACAAGGGATATGTGGGCTGCAATCCATCCCGATGTCTCACAAATGAATACATTTGACATGTCGTACATATTTCCACAAAGAGAGAAACGTCCTTATACATACCCTACTACCAATATCTTTCTTTGATCTTTGCAAAAGTACCCCAAACACCTCTATGGCTAGCCCATAATCTTTCATGAAATTCTTGCATAACATTTACTTGTGTGAAGCTCTGTCATCCAAAACTTGCAATGTCATACCTATTTCTTTTTAGAATGTTTCCACAAGTATCCATCTTTTAAGAAAAACCCATATGCTTTCCTCTTGATCTTCTTAAACTCCTCATCCGATCACTCATCTCTCTTTGTTAATGTTTTGAGATATTGACCAACTCTCAATCACTCTCCTACATATTTGTCTACTAGAAACACTTCTACACAAGATACATAACATCTTAAGTGTCTTCTCTTTATTGTCCAAGGTGTAATATTTCCGCACAATAAAAGTTAGTTGGTTGGTTCGAAAGTTAGCTAGTCGATTAATAAGGTAGTAAGATTACTAACTAAAGACTAACTAAGGTAAAAACTAACTAACATTAATTATTAATAATTTTTATTTAATTTAAAATATTTTATTTAGAAAAATCGAGAGTTGTAAATTCGATATTTTTCTCGGATTGGCAAGGACCGTAGCCATCCTTCATGTAAATTAAGACGTGAAGGAAACTTATGAGTTATATTAATCACACTAGGTTAATGTGCATAGTTTGGATAGTCCAAAAACATTAGATTTTGGGTGAAGCTAGTATATTTTAGATATTTTAGATATTTTAGATATTATCCTTTAAAAAAAGATATGGAGATTTTTAGAAACTGGATGCCATTTAAAAGAAAAGACCAGAGATATTTTAGTTAGTTTGCAGATTTTATAAAAAGAAAAAAATAAAGAGAGGATTTGCGAAATCGCGCGCGCCGCGATCGCAGTACATAGGCAGTGGAGACCACTTCGAACAGAGAAAAGAAGAAGCAGTGAACTGAGAGATTTCTAATCAAGTGTCTTGGAGTTTTACCCCCCTTTCGGAGCCAATGGAACCATCAGATTTATGATCTGAGCATCAGATCACTGATCTTTCCAAGATCCCCCTCCACAAAGAGCTCCACTTCTCAACCACAAGCCCTCTTCTCTAATTCGCTATAAATATAAGGCATAGAAAAGCACAAGGAGACCCCGAGAGGCTGCGAGAGAGAGGTAAAGAGGAGGATACTTCTCCAAGAGATTGTGAGGAAGAGCTTGAAAGAGAGCTTGAGAGAGAGGGAGAGAGAAGAGTCACCCGAGAGGCTGCAAGGAAGAGAATTGGCTCAATTCCCTCTATCTCGATCCTTGACTTAACCATCTTCTCTTACGCTCTCCCATCTTCAATCTACTCCACCTTCTTAATCTCTTGAGTCTACCTGCGGATGATGGCCTCCAAGCGAAGAATGTCGTGTGTGGATGACAATCCCACAACTAGCAACAAGGCTTTGGGCAAAGGCATCATTGTCAATCCAACTATAGTTCCGGTCGTAAGTAATGTATTTTCAAATTGAAATATGCTTGCTTTGATTCTCGTATGAGATACGTTAGGCCCCATACTATTGCACGAGAATAGGTCATCGAAAATGATAAATTTCATCTCACCTACTGGAAAGATGGAGTTTGTGAAGTGCATATATCAAGGGAAGTTAATTGCACCTAGTTACATATGGCTTATTTGCTAGTAGAGCAATTACAAGGAAGAATTAGTCAAGCGTTATGAATGGCATAGTCGTCAAAAGAACGACATTAAAAGATTGGGCATACAAGTGCTAGATTAAAGTATAGTCAAGGGTTATAAATAGCATAATTGCTAAAAGAATATGACATTAAGAATCATGAATAGAGAAATACTAGTTTTAAAGTTTAGATACTTCAAAAGTACTTAGCTAAGAGCCCAAATATTAAGAAAAACTATATTCTAGCTCAATGCATGGCCTATTGGAGTCTAATTACTTGAGATCATCTCGCACTTATCTTATCAAGTATTTATACGTTATGCCTATAACATGTTTGATATATGAGGATAACTTTCTAGTTGCCTCATGACTTGACTAAGAGCTAGTACAAGAAATTAATCATAAGGGTTAAAACTAAGATATCTTGAGATCCATCGGATAACGATGACTTTTGCTAATCCAAATTCAGGGTTGGGTTATCAATCAAGGTAAATGACCTATAGAACTTACATTACGAATAGTGTTTGAACCCTTAACATATGCCCTAGCTAAAGGAAGGAAGTGTTAAGAACATGTTTGCATGGTATTGCTCTTAGATCCCAAGGGAGAGAGCAAATATACGATGGAAATGTTATATCATCTATTCTTGCATTGGTTGGAAAGAATGCAATTGGTTTTGTTGATTAATCGAGCAACATCCTAAATGCTTTTATATTCAACTGGTTGTTAGTTGTTGTTTGGATGATTATTCCAAGTGTTTGTGATTTATGGTAAATGCATGGCAAGGGTCTGTGATGACAAGTCGCCATGGGAATAAATGAATGTTTTCTTGGAAAATGATATTAGGCTGAATGCCTTGTTTGTGATTGATTCTTAAAGGATTTAATTAAGGAAGGATATATTGTACGGCTGGATCCCCTCCATGGTTGCACCGCGTATTAACTCGAGAGGGCACTGCTTGATTCATGGGCCGAAGGTGGAGTGGTGAAAAGGCCAACCACGGGACTGATGTTTCGCTCCTAGACAACTTGCGGGTCAATTGGAGCTCTGGACACCCCTTGCTAGGTCTAGAATGGAGTTGAAGACCTCCATGGCCCCCAACATCTGGGCATGTTGGGAGATCCTATTCTAGATAAAGGATTGAGTTTGTGGTGCCATGCGAATTGGACTAGTTACTTGTGCAGGGCAGAAGGGATGCTTCTATTGGACAGAAGCGATACATAATTGCTCCTGTATGGGTGGGAGACAAAGATTAACTTGAAGATAAGCTAAGGAACTTGTTTGATCTTGTTTGTCAATAGATTGCTTTGCTCTGTTTTCGTGTCTGTGTTATAAGTTATGCGAACGAACCCTGTTCCCTAAAAGGCTTAATTAATTAATGGGCAGAGAGGTTGAGCAGCGCATCCCTCTCGTTTCCCATTCTCTTTGAACCAAGTGCGACATGGGTCTGCTTCGGATTGGGTATCTCTGCGTAAAGTAGGACGTCCAAAACCCGACGCTAGAATGCTAACAGGAGACCTTGACAACTAGGAACCCGAATTTCAGGTTGGTCCTAGTGGGTTCGGTCGTGAACGTTCCGTTGCGAGGCGGATTCGGAAAACTTTAGGCGATAAAACTCGGAACATTCCCTGGGAGTGCCGGGCAGCGATGCTTAGATTTGTTTCTCGATAGACCGCTAAAAGAGTGCCTAGAAAGCCGAAGGGCGGGCACCTCACAATTGGTATCAGAGCAAAATTTTGTAATGATACGTGAATTGATTAATGTATGCTTTGTAGACATATCCTAAACAAAATAATCTAAGCAGTATGGCTTGATTGTTAGGCACCTTCTGCACCCACGAATGTTGACATGCAAGAGAAGAAATTCCTTCTCAAGCAAATTAAGGCACTTGAGTTTGATGGAGAAGGGATAGACATCGCAACAGAGGCAGAGATATGGATTGAGTCGATGGATGACTATTTCTTTGCTTTGGGAACTGCCTCTACTAATCAAGCAATGATAGCCAAACTTAAGTTAGTTGGCCAGGCTCGGTTATGGTGGAAGCAATGGTGCAAAGATCAAGGTATTTCTGAAGCCGTTGTTACTTGGGTTCATCTGAAAGATACTGTACGCGGACAATACCTTCCACCAACCTACCAAACTTTGAAGATGAATGAATTCTTCAAGCTAAAGCAACTAAAATTAACTTTGGAAGCTTACTACTCAAATTTTGTAACCCTACTAAAATACGCACCACCTATGGATATTGCGCAACAAGTATCCAAGTTTTGCCATGGCCTAAACACTCCTCTGAACCACCGTCTTGAAGCAATGCGTCCAACGGACTTGCAAGACGCATTACTCCGAGCGAATCCAATCATCCAAGAATTTAATTCGGAAATTTGTAGTAAAGATGACTCTCGAGATCTGGGTAAGAGATGCCATACATGTGGAGAGATAGCGCACATACGTAGGAGATGTCCCTACCATCAATGTTTCCATTGCAATGAGCTAGGACATGTCCAAGCAGATTGCCCTGACTTAAGTCCAAAAGATACGCAGCCTCCAAGAAAACGAAGCTACACAAGTGCAGTCTTCGGATATATAGAAGAATCAGATGAAGACGAAGATTTTGAACCTACTACACCACTTCAGGATTATTAGAAATCCTAAAAATTTTGTCGACATGAAATACAACTTGTATCGGAATAAACTTTACTCTTATAACTATAGTTAACTTGAGTAATATGACTTGTATCTATTTTGAGCCTAGAACTTGCAAATGATTAGAGATACTCTGGCAAGGAATGATAGTTATAATGTGCAATGAATTTCTCTTAAGTCATTTCTTCTCACCTAATATAGATTGGGTCTTACCAGAATATCAAAGCTTGGAAGTATTCTTTAGTATTACAAGCAAAGCCAATTGTCCATGGAGCTTAGTCCCGAACTAAGGGCAAGACAATGTAGAAATGTAGTTTCCAAGATAAAGGACCACTCCAATAT
Organism: Lygodium microphyllum; assembly: GCF_053477565.2. NCBI lineage: Eukaryota > Viridiplantae > Streptophyta > Polypodiopsida > Schizaeales > Lygodiaceae > Lygodium > Lygodium microphyllum. The sequence continues at coordinate 30,110,029 of NC_141138.1, read as the reverse complement.
GCTAAAAGAATCCTAGGACACTTTGGTCTAAAGAAGAAAATCCTACCAAGGACAACCAAAAATCTTGTGACCACAAGTGATAATGCTCCGCGCTGTTTCTATCGCAGGGAGTTAGGTCATTTCAAAAGGGAATGTCCAAAGCACCCTACACACCGATGCTCTAAGTGCCACAGCATTGGACATAACTATATCAATTGTCCCAATGGAACTCGAAGAGAACTTGAGCTTACAAGAAATAAGCCGTACAAGCTCCAATGATCTAGAATATACCAAGTGCTTAGGAAAAACCTAGAAGATATCCATGAGATGTAACGACAATAAATTTTCTATTGTAACCAAGAGTCAAATATATCAAATACCATAGATTGTTTTTTCAAAAGACCGTATGTCTGTGAGAGATCAGAGTAGCGTAGCAAAAGCATGGTGGGCCCATAACCCACAAGTTCCAAAATAATACCCCTCGTTTTTCTCGAGATGAGGATATCTCGATTTCTCTAAGGGGAGAAGGTTGTAATATCTCCGCAGAATAAAAGTTAGTTGGTTGGTTCGAAAGTTAGCTAGTCAATTAATAAGTTAGTAAGATTACTAACTAAAGACTAACTAAGATAAAAATTAACTAACATTAATTATTAATAATTTTTATTTAATTTAAAATATTTTATTTAGAAAAATCGAGAGTTGTAAATTCGATATTTTTCTCAGATTGGCAAGGACCGTAGCCATCCTTCACGTAAATTACAATGTGAAGGAAACTTATGAGTTATATTAATCACACTAGGTTAATGTGTATAGTTTGGATGGTCCAAAAACATTAGATTTTGGGCAAAGCTAGTATATTTTAGATATTTTAGATATTATCCTTAAAAAAAAGATATGGAGATTTTTAGAAACTGGATGCCATTTAAAAGAAAAGACAAGAGATATTTTAGTGATTTTGCAGATTTTATAAAAAGAAAAAAATAAAGAGAGGATTTGCGAAATCGCGCGCACCGCGATCGCAATATACAGGCAGTGGACAGCACTTCGAACAAAGAAAAGAAGAAGGAGTGAACAGAGAGCTTTCTAAACAAGTGTCTTAGAGTTTTACCCCCCTTTCGGAGCCAATGGAACCATCAGATTTATGATCTGAGTATCAGATCACTGATCTTTCCAAGAACCCCCTCCACAAAGAGCTCCACCTTCTCAACCACAAGCCCTCATCTCTAATTCACTATAAATATGAGGCATGGGAGAGACATAGAAAAGCACAAGGAGACCTCGAGAGGCTACGAGAGAGAGGTAGAGAGGAGGATACTTCTTCAAGAGATTGTGAGGAAGAGCTTGAGAGAGAGGGAGAGAGAAGAGTCACCCGAGAGGCTGCAAGGAAGAGAATTAGCTCAATTCCCTCTATCTCGATCCTTTACTTAACCATCTTCTCTTATGCTCTCCCATCTTCAATCTAGTCCACCTTCTTAATCTCTTGAGTCTACCTGTGGATGATGGCCTCCAAGCAAAGAATGTCGCGTGCGGATGACAATCCCACAACTAGCAACAAGGCTTCGAGTAAAGGCATCATTGTCAATCCAACTATAGTTTCGGTCGTAAGTAATATATTTTCAAATTGATAGATGCTTGCTTTGATTCTCATATGAGATATGTTAGGCCCCATACTATTGCACGAGAATAGATCATCGAAAAGGATAAATTTCATCTCACCTACTGGAAAGATGGAGTTTGTGAAGTGCATATATCAAGGGAAGTTAATTGCACCTAGTTACATATGACTTATTTGCTAGTAGAGCAATTACAAGGAATAATTAGTCAAGCGTTATGAATGGCATAGTCGTCAAAAGAACGACATTAAAAGATTGGGCATACAAGTGCTAGATTAAAGTATAGTCAAGGGTTATAAATAGCTTAATTGCTAAAAGAATATTACATTAAGAATCATGAATAGAGAAATACTAGTTTTAAAGTTTAGATACTTCAAAAGTACTTAGCTAAGAGCCCAAATATTAAGAAAAACTATATTCTAGCTCAATGCATGGCCTATTGGAGTCTAATTACTTGAGATCATCTCGCACTTATCTTATCAAGTATTTATACGTTATGCCTATAACATGTTTGATATATGAGGATAATTTTCTAGTTGCCTCATGACTTGACTAAGAGCTAGTACAAGAAATTAATCATAAGGGTTAAAACTAAGATATCTTGAGATCCGTCAAATAACGATGAATTTTGCTAATCCAAATTCAAGGTTGGGTTATCAATCAAGGTAAGTGACCTATAGAACATACATAATGAATAGTGTTTGAACCCTTAACATATGCCCTAGCCGAAGGAAGGAAGTGTTAAGAACATGTTTGCATGGTATTGCTCTTAGAACCCAAGGGAGAGAGCAAATATACGATGAAAATGTTATATCATCTATTCTTGCATTGGTTGGAAAGAATGCAATTGGTTTTGTTGATTGATCGAGCAACATCCTAAATGCTTTTATATTCAACTGGTTGTTAGTTGTTGTTTGGATTATTATTCCAAGTGCTTGCGATTTATGGTAAATGTATGGCAAGGGTCTGTGACAAGTCGCCATGGGAATAAATGAATGTTTTCTTGGAAAATGATATTAGGCTGAATGCCTTGTTTGTGCTTGATTCTTAAAGGATTTAATTAAGGAAGGATATATTGTACGGTTGGATCCCCTCCATGGTTGCACCACGTATCAACCCGAGAGGGCACTACTCGATTCATGGGCCGAAGGTCGAGTGGTGAAAAGGCCAACCACGGGAATGATGTTTTGCTCCTAGATAGCTTGCGGGTCAGTTGGAGCTCTGGACACCCCTTGCTAGGTCTGGAATGGAGTTGAAGACCTCCATGGCCCCCAACATCTGGGCATGTTGGGAGATCCTACTCTAGATAAAGGATTGAGTTTGTGGTGCCATGTGAATTGGACTAGTAACTTCTGCAGGGCAGAAGGGATGCTTCTGTTGGATAGAAGCAATACATAATTGCTCCTGTATGGGCGGGAGACAAAGATTAACTTGAAGATAAGTTAAGAAACTTGTTTGATCTTATTTGTCAATAGATTGCTTTGCTCTGTTTTCGTGTATGTGCTATAAGTTATGCAAACGAACCATGTTTCCTAAAAGGCTTAATTAATGAAGCTGGCTTTAAGTGTCATACATAAATTTGGTAGGACCTAATTAGAAAACTAAAGCTATTAAGGGAAGCGGGTGGGCGAAACCCCCGACGGGTTTGTCCTATGGCAAGGTGGTCCCAGAGAACTGGGAGGCTTCTCACAAGTTTTATCATCATTCGACGTTTAGGTATTGTTGGGTTAGAACCTGATTCATGCCATTTTAGGGGACCGGAATGGGACTATGCCCTATGGGCAGAGAGGTTGAGCAGCGCATCCCTCTCGTTTCCCATTCTCTTTGAACCAAGTGCGGCATGGATCTGCTTTGGATTGGGTATCTCTGCGTAAAGTAGGACGTCCAAAACCTGACGCTAGAATGCTAACAAGAGACCTTGACAACTAGGAACCCGAATTTCAGGTCGGTCCTAGTGGGTTCGGTTGTGAACGTTCCGTTGCGAGGTGGATTCGGGAAACTTTAGGCGACAAAACTCGGAACGTTCCCTGGGAGTGCCAGGCAGTGACGCTTAGATTTGTTTCTCGATAGACCGCTAAAAGAGTGCCTAGAAAGCCGAAGGGCGGGCACCTCACAATTGGTATCAGAGAAAAATTTTGTAATGATACGTGAATTGATTAATGTATGCTTTGTAGACATATCCTAAACAAAATAATCTAAGGAGTATGGCTTGATTCTTAGCCACCTTCTGCACCCACGAATGTTGACATGCAAGAGAAGAAATTCCTTCTCAAGCAAATTAAGGCACCCGAGTTTGATGGAGAAGGGATAGACATCGCAACAGAGGTAGAGATATGGATTGAGTCGATGGATGACTATTTCTTTGCTTCGGGAACTGCCTCTACTAATGAAGCAATAATAGCCAAACTTAAGTTAGTTGGCTAGGCTCGGTTATGGTGGAAGCAATGGTGCAAAGATCAAGGTATTTCTGAAGCCGCTATTATTTGGGCTCAGCTGAAAGATGCTGTACGCGGACGATACCTTCCGCCAACCTACCAGACTTTGAAGATGAATGAATTCTTCAAGCTAAAGCAACTAGAATTAACTTTGGAAGCTTACTACTCAAATTTTGTAACCCTACTAAAATACGCACCACCTATGGATATTGCGCAGCAAGTATCCAAGTTTTGCAATGGCCTAAACACTCCTCTGAACCACCATCTTGAAGCAATGCATCCAACGGACTTGCAAGATGCATTACTCTGAGCGAATCCAATCGTCCAAGAATTTAAGTTGGAAAATTATAGTAAATATGACTCCCGAGATCTGGGTAAGAGATGCCATACGTGTGGAGAGATAGGGCACATTCGTAGGAGATGTCCCTACCGTCAATGTTTCCATTGCAATGAGCTAGGACATGTCCAAGCAGATTGCCCTGACTTAAGTCCAAAACATACAGAGCCTCCAAGAAAACGAAGCTACACAAGTGTAGTCTTCGAATATATAGAGGAATCAGATGAAGACGAAGATTTAGAACCTACTACACCACTTCAGGATTATTAGAAATCCTAAAAATTTTGTCGACATGAAATACAACTTGTATCGGAATAAACTTTACTCTTACAACTACAGTTAACTTGAGTAATATGACTTGCATCTATTTTGAGCCTAGAACTTGCAAATGATTAGAGATACTCTGGCAAGGAATGATAGTTATAATGTGTAATGAATTTCTCTTAAGTCATTTCTGGTAAGGACCGTAGCCATCCTTCACGTAAATTACAACGTGAAGGAAACTTATGAGTTATATTAATCACACTAGGTTAATGTGTATAGTTTGGATGGTCCAAAAACATTAGATTTTGGGCAAAGCTAGTATATTTTAGATATTTTAGATATTATCCTTTAAAAAAAGATATGGAGATTTTTAGAAATTGGATGCCATTTAAAAGAAAAGACAAGAGATATTTTAGTGATTTTGCAGATTTTATAAAAAGAAAAAATTAAAGAGAGAATTTGCAAAATCGCGCGTGCCGCGATCGCAGTACACAGGCAGTGGACAGCACTTCGAAGAAAGAAAAGAAGAAGGAGTGAACTGAGAGCTTTCTAAACAAGTGTCTTGGGGTTTTACCCCCCTTTCAGAGCCAATGGAACCATCAGATTTATGATTTGAGCACCAGATCACTGATCTTTCCAAGATCCCCCTCCACAAAGAGCTCCACTTCTCAACCACAAGCCCTCTTCTCTAATTCACTATAAATATGAGGCATGGGAGAGACATAGAAAAGCACAAGGAGACCCCGAGAGGCTACGAGAGAGAGGTAGAGAGGAGGATACTTCTTCAAGAGATTGTGAGGAAGAGCTTGAAAGAGAGCTTGAGAGAGAGGGAGAGAGAAGAGTCACCCGAGAGGCTGCAAGGAAGAGAATTAGCTCAATTCCCTCTATCTCAATCCTTTACTTAACCATCTTCTCTTACGCTCTCCCATCTTCAATCTACTCCACCTTCTTAATCTCTTAAGTCTACCTGCGGATGATAGCCTCCAAGCGAAGAATGTCGTGTGCGGATGACAATCCCACAACTAGCAACAAGGCTACGGGCAAAGGCATCATTGTCAATCCAACTATATTTCTGGTTGTAAGTAATGTATTTTCAAATTGATAGATGCTTGCTTTGATTCTCGTATGAGATACGTTAGGCCCCATACTATTGCACGAGAATAGGTCATCGAAAAGGATAAATTCCATCTCACCTACTGGAAAGATGGAGTTTGTGAAGTGCATATATCAAGGGAAGTTAATTGCACCTAGTTACATATGACTTATTTGCTAGTAGAGCAATTACAAGGAAGAATTAGTCAAGCGTTATGAATGGCATAGTCGTCAAAAGAACGACATTAAAAGATTGGGCATACAAGTGCTAGATTAAAGTATAGTTAAGGGTTATAAATAGCATAATTGCTAAAAAAATATGACATTAAGAATCATGAATAGAGAAATACTAGTTGTAAAGTTTAGATACTTCAAAAGTACTTAGCTAAGAGCCCAAATATTAAGAAAAACTATATTCTAGCTCAATGCATGGCCTATTGGAGTCTAATTACTTGAGATCATCTCGCACTTATCTTATCAAGTATTTATACGTTATGCCTATAACATGTTTGATATATGAGGATAATTTTCTAGTTGCCTCATGACTTGACTAAGAGCTAGTACAAGAAATTAATCATAAGGGTTAAAACTAAGATATCTTGAGATCCGTCAAATAACGATGAATTTTGCTAATCCAAATTCAAGGTTGGGTTATCAATCAAGGTAAGTGACCTATAGAACTTACATCATGAATAGTGTTTGAACCCTTAACATATGCCCTAGCCGAAGGAAGGAAGTGTTAAGAACATGTTTGCATGGTATTGCTCTTAGATCCCAAGGGAGAGAGCAAATATATGATGGAAATGTTATATCATCTATTCTTGCATTGGTTGGAAAGAATGCAATTGGTTTTGTTGATTGATCGAGCAACATCCTAAATGCTTTTATATTCAACTCGTTGTTAGTTGTTGTTTGGATGATTATTCCAAGTGCTTGCGATTTATGGTAAATGTATGGCAAGGGTCTGTGACAAGTCGCCATGGGAATAAAGGAATGTTTTCTTGGAAAATGATATTAGGCTGAATGCCTTGTTTGTGCTTGATTCTTAAAGGATTTAATTAAGGATATATTGTACGGGTGGATCCCCTCCATGGTCGCACCACGTATTAACTCGAGAGGGCACTGCTCGATTCATGGGCCGAAGGTCGAGTGGTGAAAAGGCCAATCACGTGAATGATATTTCGCTCCTAGACAGCTTGCGGGTCAGTTGGAGATCTGGACACCCCTTGCTAGGTCTAGAATGGAGTTGAAGACCTCCATGGCCCCCAACATCTGGGCATGTTGGGAGATCCTATTCTAGATAAAGGATTGAGTTTGTGGTGCCATGTGAATTGGACCAGCTACTTCTGCAGGACAGAAGGGATGCTTCTGTTGGATAGAAGCAATACATAATTTCTCCTGTATGGGCGGGAGACAAAGATTAACTTGAAGATAAGTTAAGGAACTTGTTTAATCATGTTTGTCAATAGATTGCTTTCCTCTGTTTTCATGTCTATGCTATAAGCTATGCGCAAACCTTGTTCCCTAAAAGGCTTAATTAATGAAGCTGGCTTTAAGTGTCACACATAAATGTGGTAGGACCTAATTAGAAAACTAAAGCTATTAAGGGAAGTGGGTGGGCGAAACCCCCGATGGGTTTGTCCTATGGCAGGGTGGTCCCAGAGAACTGGGAGGCTTCTCACAAGTTTTATCGTCATTCGACCTTTAGGTATTGTTGGGTTAGAACCTGATTCATGCCGTTTTAGGGGATCGGAATGGGACTATGCCCTATGGGCAGAGAGGTTGAGCAGCACATCGCTCTCATTTCGCATTCTCTTTGAACCAAGTACGGCATGGGTCTGCTTTGGATTGGGTATCTCTGCGTAAAGTAGGACGTCTAAAACCTGACGCTAGAATGCTAACAGGAGACCTTGACAACTAGGAACCCGTATTTTAGGTCGGTCCTAGTGGGTTCGGTCGTGAACGTTCCATTGCAAGGTGGCTCCGGGAAACTCTAGGCGACAAAACTCGAAACATTCCTCAGGAGTGTCGGGCAGTGACGCTTAGCTTTGTTTCTCGATAGACAGCTAAAAGAGTGCCTGGAAAGCCGAAGGGCTGGCACCTCACAAAATGTTTTTTTAGGGCTATAGCAACTCCTTGCATTGCTAAATTTGCTCTTACAACATCATTTTCAGTTGCAAGAAAGTCCTCTTCTTCCTCCTCATCCATCATCCCATCTTCATTCTCATAGCATGCCCGAGATAACATGTCTGCCATTGGGTTATCTCTTCCTAAAATATGATAAAATTCAAGGGTTCAAAGATTTGATGTATGCAATCCACCAAAGCATAGCAATGCCTGGGGTAGCACAACTAGTAATCATACCCAATACTGGCAAACAATCAGCCTCCATGACTACACGAACACCCATAAAATACGCCTTATCATATTTAAGGGCTGTCACAATTTCCCATAATTCTATTTTTACCTATGGATACCTTCTCTGACATTCAATCAATACTTTAGCACCAAAGGGAATTGCATATATTTTCCCTTTCTCATCATCTTGTCCTTAATTGCCCATCCTCTCGAATCAACAATAATAATGATAGGCTTTCCATGTGAATAATCAACCTTTCTCAATGTAGGAGAAGATTTATAGAGTCACTTCAATTTCTTCATTGCTTTATGATGCTTCCTTTTCCAATGAAACCTTTGACCTTTCCTCAAGATCTGATATAGAGCATCATCTACATGTGCAAAGTGAGGGATCCAAATCAAATATAGCACACATGCACCCAAGAATCTACACACCTCTGATACATTCGTGCATAATCTTGCATTATATCAATCCCATCTATTTTTTTGGTGATGGTCTTCGCCTATAGGGCCCACACACGTATGCTCAACAATCAAAACCTCTTCAATTTGTCTAGAAAGAGTTAAATTTGCATCTTCTAGATGTGTCAAAATCCTTTCACAATCCACAATATGGTCTGCAGCAAATTGTATGGCACCCATGAGCATCCATCTCTTCATTCTTTTCATCCACTACTGCACACCCTTTGATTGGAACATCATCCAAGAAGGGCATTTTCAATTGTGGTATAAAATCCTTGAGTACCCTATTCATAGCATTTTTCATGTGTGTCACTGAGTTTGTTGCACCTTGCAGGAGAGTACACATATGTACTAACCCCAAGGGAGTCTTCATGGTTGTGATATACCTACTCTCTCAACTGCAAGATGAAATTGATTATACCCTGAGTAAATATCACCCAAATAATAGATCACTCTACCTACAAACACCTGTACAAATTCATCAACCACAGGACTTGCACCCACATTTCTCATGGTCACTTTATTAACTGGTTGCATGTCTTGAATAAGTCTCAAGGTCTCATTCTTTTTGGGTACAATAAACCAATGATTTGAGTACAGGGCTAAAGAGGGCTCCAAGATCTTCATACAAATATTTTCATTTAGCAAATACATTAGCTTTGCCAAGTAATCTTCAAGCACTGGAGTAGGCCTCAAGTTCCATGGTACATGTGGCATAGTAAATATTACCATAGGAGAGACAGCATTCAGATCCACACAACCTATTTCAATTGGTTGAAATGAAAATGCTTTTCCATGCCTAGCCAACATTTGCATAAAACAATCTCTTTCATTAGGCAAAAGAAACCCTTGTGCACCAACTTTCAAGTCATGTAATGTCTCAGCTGTAAATTGATGACCTATATCTTTAGGATCCCATAAGCTTGGCTGCCTCGACACTTTTTCATACAGACCCTCACTTTCTGGTGGAAGTGGCAAAGCAACTGATTTCACCTTTTTGTCAAATGTCTTATACTTTGTCTCCACAAGTGCTTCAGCCCATTGTAATCCTTCTTGTTGACAAAACAATGCTATAACATCATATATGTCCAAAGAACATATAGACAACACTCTATTTTTAACCTCATTTTCTACATGTATAGTTGCTAAAATTTCAGCCATAGATTCATTAATATTCAGACCATAAAATATGCTTAAAATGCCTTCATTTTTAGTAGCCAACAACCCTAGTGCTCTCACTTCCCTAGTAGCCCGTTTCATAGATATGTGTTCAGCATTGCACATAGCTTCCATAGGCTTAAATCAATATGAACTGTTTGCTGTAAATTGAGAAGAATAACCAATAGTAAATACATGCTTCTTTCCATCAAGAGGTGAGTACATCCTCTGAACAACACTACTGTAGCCCTACATTACAACAATGCTTCATGAAAATCCTGGTCTTTGAATTTCCTTGCATTTGGAGGCAAAGGAGACTCTCAAAATGTATCCTGATTCCTAGGATGATTAACACAAACGGTAAAAAATTGGATTGCTTTCCTCCCATCCTTACTTCTAACTCTTGCATATAAGAAGAACCATCATCAAACACCTTTGTTTCCATACCCACTCTTGTAATATAGGACTATCCCAAAATCATTGCAACAAGAAACTATCTTGCACAAAGAAGTGTTGCTCTTCTTGTACATCACCAATTATCACTTTTACATTAGGACATGCAGCATAGAGCTCCCCTGAAGAATTATTTGCAGCCCTCATACACCAACCATAATCAGTGTCCACAGGCGATGCACCATTCTCATACAATCCACGCTCAATGGCATTAATCTTAGACCCACGGTCAAGTAAAGCAACACAAGGAGTTTCATGCTCCCCTATTTTCACTACCATTTGAATGGTATCCCTAGCCCAGTGATTTCTTGTGTAATTACTTGGAGGAATAAATCCAAGAGTATCTTTCCCATATTGTTGCATCTGCCTTACTCCACCATGCATATTGTTATAAGACAATGCATTTTCAACCACTTTCTTCTCTTTTCCACATGTTGTCCACTTATTAATATCATCCTGCATAGATAATCTAGTACTTTCATCATGCTCATATTCAGCCTGAATACCCAACAAACTAGTTTTCTCTTCAAATTGCAGCAATGCACTAGTGGTATCACCAAGAAACTGATGCTTCTCTTAATTATGTCAATAATTTCATCATGAAATTCCTGCTTGGCGATGCCAAGTACCTCTCCCAAGGTGAATTCCACCAGACTGTTTAAGATCCATTCTTCAAGAACCTTCTTAAGATTTGTGGCTGTCTCAATATTAGATTGCAACTTATATCCTGGCTACTTGCCCTTGTATTTGCCCTCTTGTTTGCTATCTCGTTTTTGCTCCCGAGTGACATCTTCTCCATAACATGCTTGGGAGGTGGCTAATTTGTAGCTTTAGGCTGATCCACACTTCTTATCACTCTTTTAGATGTCCTTGCATTATCTTCATCTCTCTTTCATTTCTTTTCCACAAGTACATCCATGTTTTGCACCTTTACTAAATATGTATACACTGAATATGCATCTACCAGTGATTCCTAACCAGTTATGTCATGAATGTCTTGCCCTGCATGAGACATTTCAGTATCAGTAACTTTTCTCTTTTTAGCTGTATGCAAAGCATGTGTCCATATTGCAGCCTTTGGATGCCACGGCCAGGCATTCTATCCAACTGTAGACCAAAAGTAGAAGCATGTACAGCTGCATAAGCATTTTAGATAGCCAAGTCTTCCAAAAACTTATGCATACCTCCCTTTCTAAAATTCAAAGCAAGAGGCAATCTCGTTTCTCGTGCATGGATCTTGACATCTTTCCAAAAGATGAGTTATCATGCCAAGGCCTCTTGATAAGCAGAACAATCATTTCTCTCATGCTGCAAACTATCACACCACATACATATTTTCCCTGGTTTAGGGGTTGCTTCCCATCCCCTTTCCTCTTGTCCTTTTTCATCCAATTTTGCAACCTTCAACTGAAGATCCTACATGCCTTTGACCTATTCATCTAATACATCTTCCCTAACAGTGGGAAGAACAACAGAGGTACAACCATAGGTTTAGTCATAGAAGTGGGTGGCTTACTAGATACATCAATTGTTTTGCCCGTAACAGTGGGCAAGCTTGAGACATGCAATCTTTCTCTTCTTCTATGCTTTTTCACTAGTGTGGTAACAACTTCCTTGACATTCCTCCACTCTATTTTAAGACATGTCTCTATACTTTTTATCCTCTAGCAAATCATCAAGCTTCACTTGAAGTTCAAGATCTGCTGCTTGTAGAAACAATTCAACTTGCAAGAGCTTGCTATTTTGCAAGATCTAACTGCTCAAATCGACTTTCAAATTCTCTTAATAATTCTGTAGTCACAATACCCTTATTGGGTTGTAGAACCCACTCATGGAAAGTCTTGTTTGTAATCAAATGGGTGTCTTCAATGTAAAATTCTTCCCTAAGTGTCTTCTTGAAAGCTACCCCCAATCAATATCCTACAATTCAATAATTTGCTCTTTTAATTCAAGTACAGTAACCCATACAAAACATTGACTCCATGTAAGTTGAGCCATCCCAAAGAATTCCATCTTTTGAGCATATGTATGCACATATCAAATACATTCCTACCATTAAACAACTTCATCTCACGCTCCGCTGCTTGTAGAGCATTCATCACAATAGTTTCTGTTTGGGCAGAAGCTTGCATCACTTGTTGTTGTTGTACCTACATAAGCATGTTCATATTCTGAACTAACTATTGTAAAACATTACTAGAAATTATTCTCGAAGATTCTCCTATATTTTCTTTCCTTCTGGCGACCTTTCACATCAGGTTCACCAATGTCGGAGGGGTTTTTGTCGAAAGGTCGTATCCACTGGGGATTAGAGATAGAAGGAAGTAGAGGATAGGAGATAGAAGAGAAGAAAAAGAATAGACAAGAGGTACACAAGATAAAGACAAAGCTTAATGAGTCAAAGCATTAGGTATTGATAGAACCTGAAATTCCTTGTTTGGCAGCAATCTCCAAGCATTAGATCTCTTGGAGCTCCCTTGTAGACCAAAAACGTGCATTAAAAAAATAGCTTCTTCTTTGCTACTCAAACCGCAAATCTAACAGTTCCATTGGCTTCAAAAGAGGGGCAAAACTCTAGGATGCCTACTTAGAAATCTCCTAGATCATTCCTTCTCCCAATTTACAATGTTGTTTGCTGCTTATCAACTGCAATCGTGACATGTGCAATTTTGCCAATCCTTATTTTTGCATGAAATCTCCAAAACTGGTTGAACAAGTGACTTGCTTTTTGCATGCCACCCTATTCTAAAAGTTTCTATAGCTTTTTAGGATATTTACAAGAAATAATATCCAAAATATCAATAATAGACTAAACTTATCCAAAATTCTCGTATTTTTAAGCCATCCATACTTTGGACACTAGCACTAATGACTAATATGGCATTGAATCTCTAAATTGATAAGAAAGCTGGATGATGATGCATTCCATGTTTTCTCACACTTTGTCCATGTAGCAACATGACAACGTATATATCGAATGTCAATAAAAGGATATTATATGTATTGTAAAATTTCATTGTAAATTACAACAATGCACACACACCCTATCAATTAACATGAAGGAAGACACATTCTCCCCATCCTTGGATGGATGTTTGATATATACATCTTGTCTCAGTTTAAAAAAATATGTATATGTATTCAAAAGAATCAAGTTTAGGGTAGGCATTTCTCTCTCATAGTGTGCAATTGGTGCATGCATCTTATCTCAAATTTTAAAACACATATACACATACACATGTTCAAATAGTTTTGAATATAATTACATAAATACACAACAAGTTAAAAAATAATAAAAAGTTAAAACATTACAAGTGTATGATTTTTCAAAGTGATAATGTTCTATTAGCCAAATAAATCCACAAGTTTACAAGTGTTGGATATTACAACCTACCTAAAATATGTCAAGCCATGCACTTTCCACCAGGAATAGTACCCTCAATTTGACTTTGAATCTTTCTACCATCTAACTTAAAATAGAAGCTAATAGATAGATTATTTTGTTTAGGATATGTCTGCAAACCATACATTAATCAATCACATATCATTACAAAGTTTCGCTCTGATACCAACTGTGAGGTGCCCGCCCATTGGCTTTCCATGCACTCTTTTAGCGGTCTATCGAGAAACGAATCTAAGCGTTGCTGCCCGGCACTCCCAAGGAATGTTCCGAGTTTTGTTGCATAAGGTTTCCCGAATCCGGCTCGCAACAGAATGTTCACGACTGAACCCACTAGGATCGACCTGAAATTTGGGTTTCTAGTTGTCAAGGTCTCCTGATAGCATTCTAGCATCGGGTTTTGGACATCCTACTTTACGTAGAGATACCCAATCCAAAGGAGACCCATGCCACACTTGGTTCAAAGAGAATGGAAAGCGAGAGGGATGCACCACTCAACCTCTCTGCCCGCAGGGCATACTCCCATTTCGGTCTCCTAAAATGACATAAATCGGGTTCTAACCTAACAATACCTAAAGGTTGAATGACGATAAAATCTTGTGAGAAGCCTCCCAGTTCTCTGGGAACACCCTACCGTAGGATGAACCCATCGGGGTTTCCGCCCACCTGCTTCCCTTAATAGCTTTAGTTTTCTAATTAGGTCCTACCACATTTATGTGTAACACTTAAAGTCAACTTCATTACTTAAGCCTTTTAGGGAATGGGTTTCGTTTGCATAACTTATAGCATAGACACAAAAACATAGCAAAGCAATCTATTGACAAACAAGTTCCTTAACTTATCTTCAAGTTAATCTTTGTCTCCCACCCATACATGAGATATTATGTATCGCTTCTGTCCAACAGAAGTATCCCTTCTTCCCTGCAGAAGTAATTGGTCCGATTCACATGGCACCACAAACTCAATCCTTTATCTAGAATAGGATCTCCCAACATGCCCAGACGTTGGGGGCCACGGAGGTCTTCAACTCCATTCTAGACCTAGCAAGGGGTGTCCAGAGCTCCAACTAACCCGCAAGCTGTCTAGGAGCGAAACATCATTCCCGTGTGGTTGGCCTTTTCACCACTCGACCTTCGGCCCATGAATCGAGCAGTGCCCTCTCAGATTAATCCGCGGTGCGATCATGGAGGTGATCCACCCGTGCAATATATCCTTCCTCAATTAAATCCTTTAAGAATCAAGCACAAACAAGGCATTCAGCCCTAATATCATTTTCCAAGAAAACATTCCTTTATTCCCATGGCGACTTGTCATCATAGACCCTTGCCTTGCATTTACCATAAATCACAAGGACTTGGAATAATCATCCAAACAACAACTAACAACCTGTTGAATGTAAAAGCATTTAGGATGTTGTTTGATCAACCAACAAAACCAATTGCATTCTTTTCAACCAATGCAAGAATAGACGATATAACATTTTCATCGTATATTTGCTCTCTCCCTTGGGATCTAAGAGTAATACTATGTAAAAATGTTTCTTAATGCTTCCTTCGTTCGGCTAGGGCATATGTTAAGGGTTCAAACACTATTCATGATGTAAGTTTTATAGGTCACTTACCTTGATTGATAACCCAACCCTCAATTTGGATTGGCAAAATTCATTGTTATCCGACGGATCTCAAGACATATTAGTTTTAACCCTTATGATTAATTTCTTGTACTAGCTCTTAGTTAAGTCATGAGGTGGTAACTAAAAAATTATCCTCATATATCAAATATGTTATAGGCATAATGTGTAAATACTTAATAAGATAAGTGCGAGATGATCTCAAGTAATTAGACTCCAACAGACCTTGCATTGAGCTAGAATCTAGTTTTTCTTAATATTTGGGCTCTTAGGCTAAGTACTTTCAAAGTATTTAAACTTTAAACTAGTACTTTCTATTCATGATTCTCAATGTCATATTCTTTTAGTAATTATGTTATTTATAACCCTTGACTATACTTTAATCTAGCACTTATATGCACAATCTTCTAATGTCGTTATTTTGACGACTATGCCATTCATAACCCTTGACTAATTCTTCTTTGTAATTGCTCTACTAGCAAATAAGTCATATGTAACTAGGTGCAATTATCTTCCCTTGATATATGCACTTCACAACTCCATCTTCTGAGTAGGTGATATGAAATTTATCATTTCCCATGACCTATACTCGTGCATCGTAGTATGGGGTCTAACATATCTCATACAAGAATCAAAACAAGAATCTATCAATTTGAAAATACATTACTTACGACCGGAACCATGTTAGAATATCAAGCTCATACTAATCTCCTATTAGTATGTATGACCGACATTAGTCTTGTCCAACTGTATCAGCGACATTAAATAAGTCGGTGGTCTTAGACTCTGTGTGAATGGTCCTATGGACCTTAGTACTATTGTATACACTTACGGTATGTGGGTGGTTAAGTGAGAATGAATGAATGAAGAAGAGGAGAGCATGCTTGCTCCTCACTCCGTCTGCCTCTCTCAATCTCAACATGGTATCAGAGCTTCATCCATGAGGCTGTGGGAGATGGAGAATGAGTATTCCGCACTGTGAAAAGGAAAAAGCTTGACCTAAAGAAGAGGGTGATGATCTGCAGGTGAAGCCACAACTCTCCATTTGGTCTCTATAGATTTTTGAGCCTATTGAGGCTTGGTCCTTGGTTTATTCAGCATATGCACTAGCTTCTAAGTATGAAGCATTGACTGAAAAGGTCAATAGTTGAAAAACGTGGAGTAGCAAGAACTTGAAAAAAAAAATTTGCACTTGTTGCAATAGTGTGAAGCTTTTAACAAGCATTGTATTGGTATCTCTGCAAATGAATGACATGCCACTTAGTGAAGTACATGAACATCAATACTAAAGCCTTCAAGTGTAGCAGCAGATTTGAACATAAGAACAGGATTGAAAGCATGGGGTGTAGGAAGATTACGTCAGTAGGAAAAAGTGTGAGACAGGGAGGTACACGTCAGATAAACTGCGCCTATTTGCAGCACTTGTGATGGTTGACAAGAAGCATATTTCCCTTGCTAATGGAATGCCATATGATCAAGCATATGATTCAGACATCAGACATTGTTAGAGTCGCTATGCTCACTGCATATGCTGAATATTTTTGTCCACTGTTGGAATGTATAGTGGCAAGTCAAAGCTCACTACCGAAGCAATATCAAGTGTGTTTGAATTGAGATACTACCTGACATGGTTGAAATGACATATGAACTTATTTGAGCACCCAATGCATACCTAAAGTTGGTTTACTACTAGATAGAACTTACACTGGCATATATAATCTGAGAAAGGGTGTTGATTAACCTCTGTATGATCAAGTACTGGCACCCACAAGTTTTGACATATATCTATTGTGTTGTAAGATTGTTTTTAAGCAGGAATATTGTGCTAATGTAGATGGTTACTTCTGAAATTTGAAAGGGCTGAACTATCCTAAAGCTATCTCGTGTGGGAATGGTTATGCAAGTGGTATCTGGTTACATATGTGACTAGTCAACTTGCAACTTGCAGATTTTAGACTATGGTAACTGAAACCCCCTGCTAACAAGTGCATTAGCAATCCAGCCACCCAAATTTGTAGCTAGGGCCATGGTATGCCATGGAAGAATTGAAAACATTCCTGATTTTGTAAGGTTGAACTTCAGTACCTCACAGTAGTATATTGGCATTGATGTGAGGAGAATGAAAGTCCCCCAGCTATGGCAAAAGTGGCAAATGTGTTGGAGTGTCTGTTGGAGTTATTGAAGTGAATTGCCTTGGTTACTACAGAGATCTTATTGATGGTTATTGTAGGACTAAAATTGTCCTGCTTAGTAAGGTGCATGCCTATGCTACCTGGCTGAGAGTTTGGGGACTCTGACTGACATACTGATGTCTGTTGTATGACTGAACTGAGCCTAATTGAGCTGATGTCTATTGGCTGCTTAATGTACATGTATTATTTGAATGCTATGCAAGCATTTGGTCATTGAAAAGATTGTTTGGTTTGCAGGGATCTTCAACCCTGAAAGTCGACCAGGTAGCAATTTGTAGATAGAGGCGCAGCTCACAGGTTCAATAAGAACTTTGGTCAGTAAATAGAAGTTGGCTTGCAAAAAGTTAGGCAACATCATGGCAAATGCAGATAGAACCGATAACATAACCCAAATTGTGGGGGAAAAGCTTGATAGTAACAATTATGCCATATGGAAGTTCCGCATGGAGAACTTCCTAATAGGGAAAGGCTACTGGGAGTTGGTGACTGGAGCGGAAGTTGAACCTGAGCTCCCAGATTGACCTACGGCTGATCAGAGATTATTAAATTGAGCTTGGATAGAAAGAGCTCGTAGAGTCTTGCACTGGCTCTCTTTATGTATCTCAGATGCCATGGTAATGCAGATAATGAACTACATCTCTCCTAAGAATGCATGAGATATTTTGGTCAAGTACTATGGCACAACCACTAGTGCCAGGAAGATACAGTTGAAGCAGAAGTTCAAAAACATGGAGAGAAAGAGCAGATCTATACAGGATTATGTCATGGAGGTTAAGACCATTGCGGATCAACTGGCATCTATTGGCTCACAGGTTGAAGATGAAGACATGGTTGTTGTGACCTTGAATGGCTTGGGGCCTAAGTATAAGTCTTTTGACACTTCTGTGTCTATGCGGGCTGAAATGCGTGATTTCAATGAGTTGGTTGCATTGCTTATCCATGAAGAGGTTAAGCTTGGCTTTGCTACAGGATCTAGCAGTTCTAAAAACAAGGATGCAGTTTTCTATTCCAATCAACGTGGCCGTGGAAATCGTGGTAGAGGCTATGGATTTGGTAGAGGAGGCCAACGAAATGCATCCTATGGCAATAACAACTAGCAGGTATCGAATGCAAGAGGTGGTGGAAACTTTAGAGGCAAGGGGGATCTAGCTCTAGAGGTAGAGGCTCCTAGCAACAATAGCGTCCATCTAACAATACGAACAAGGATAAGGATTGTCATTACTGCGGGAAGTATGGGCATATTGCCAAGGACTGCTGGAAGAAGCAGGGCAATCAGAAAGGCAAACAACATGGACATTTTGCTACATCTAGTCAGGCAGATGATACTTTAGGTGATAGATTGTTTGCCATGTAGTATAAGACCGAGTTGTTGAAAAATCCACTAATGATATAGTTTAGTATATTGATTTAGGGGCATCAAACCACATGACTCCTCACGGTGATTGGTTTACTGATATGGTGGTTGAAAAACATGGCTATGTTTGTACAGGTGATGATACGCAGCATAGCATTGAACATAAAGTCAAAGTGCCTCTTGTGGTTCATGATGGCAGAAAGAAAAATTTGCATGATGTATTGCATGTTACATCGATTACGAAGAACTTATTGTCTGTTGGAGCAGAACTTGCAGGTTAGATTCAATAAGCATGGCTGCTTTATTGAAGAGTTTGGCAATGGATGCAAGTTGATAGCTCACGGTCACAAGAATGGCAGAATGTTTACTCTTGATGCTACACTGCCAGAGCTGAATTCAGCTATGTTTGCTCATGGTTCTGGCACTATCAGAGATTTGGAAATTTGGCACAAGAGAGTGGGGCATGTAAATTTGCAAAGGCTGCAAATTATGCAAAAAAAATATCTTGTTACAGGTCTACCCAAGTTCCAATATTCAGATATTGGTCATGTATGCGATGCTTGCCAATTTGGTAAGCAGTCAAGGTTGCCATTTGTCAAGCATGTAAGGCAGAGTACACTTCCATTGTAGTTAGTGCACTCTAATGTTTGGGGTCCAGCCCATAATGCATCCATGGGAGGCTCTAAGTATTATGTGACATTCATTGATGATTATAGTCGCTATACTTGGGTTTACAATCTGAAGACAAAGGATGAGGTGTTTGCTGTTTTTCAGCAGTTTAAAAAGCAGGTTGAAAAGAAATTTGACTGTTATATCTCTTGCTTGAGATCAGATAGTGGTGGGGAGTATGTATCAAATGAGTTTGACAACTTCTTGGCTCAAAATGGCATACGCAGGTAGCTTATCTGCAGCTACACTCCTCAGCAGAATGGGGTAGCTGAAAGAAAGAACAGGGTCTTGATGGAAGCTGCTCATGCCATGATGAATAAGAAGAAGATGCCACTATATTATTGGTCTGAGGTTGTTATGATAGCCATGTATATCTTGAATCGGACTCCACCTATAGGTATTCATGAGATGACACTGTTTGAGAAGCTGTATGGCTATAAGCTGGATGTAAGTCACATGAAAGTCTTTGGTTGTCTTGCTTATGTGCATATTCCAGATGAAAAAAGGAAGAAGCTAGATCCAAAAGTGCATAAGTGTGTTTTCATTGGGTATTCGCAGGAGAAGAAGGCATAAAAATGCTATGATCCCTCTACCAGGGAGACCTTGTTGAGCAGGGATGTTATTTTTTATGAGATGGGTTCTTGGTATGTATCATCGACTACAGTGCCATCAGATATGCCTTCTACTCATGTATCCATAGTTGATATGCAGCAGAGCACTGCTATGACAGGACCTAGTAGTTAGACAACATCCCCATGGACAGGAAGATTGAGGAGCTCACCATCCACTGACACCAGTATGTCAGTGAGGGGGAGATATGATGTCGCAGACAAAGGAAAAGAGAAAGTTACTGAGGATGTATCTGGGATGATGACACCTAGTAGAATGACTTCTAGATATGAGTCTACTGACACTTTAGACAGTGAACTTGGTATTCTAACTTTCTATACGCCTAGCGCAAGGCAGAGCAGGTACATTCCGCCTCATGAGAGAGGGGAATCAAGCAGTGCACCATAGCTTAAACGCTCACAGAGGGTCAGATACCCTGTTGACAGGTTGACATATAGTGGCTACACTGCAAAGCATTACACTTACATGACAAAAGTGATGGAGATCAAAGAACCAGGTATATATGCTAAAGCAGTGGAAAATGAGAACTGGTGTGCAGCCATGGATGAAGAAATGAATGCCTTGGCTGAAAATAAGACATGGGATCTTGTGCCACTGCCTGAAGAAAAAAAGAACATTGGCTGCAAATGGGTCTACAAAATCAAATGCAAGTCAGATGGCAGTGTGGAAAGGTACAAAGCCAACTGAGGGGTATGCCCAATAGTATGGACTTGATTATGAGGAAACATTCAGCCATGTTGCCAAGATGGCAACCATATGCACTGTGATTGCCTTGGCTGCTGCTAGAGGATGGAAATTACAACAGATGGATGTTAAGAATGCATTTCTTAACCATGACTTAGTAGAGGATGTCTATATGGTTTAGTTAGAAGGGTATGTTCACCCTGATTTTCAGTATTATGTATGCAAGCTGAAAAAGGCACTATATGGGCTAAAGTAGGCTCTGAGAGCTTGGCATGCTAGGATCAGTAACTACTTGTAGAGGTTGGGATTTACTGTTTGTAGGGCTGATCACAGCCTATTTACAAAGAAGACTAACAATGGCTTGGTAGCTGGTCATATATGTTGATGATTTGATAATCGCTAGTAATGATGACTTGGGCATACAACATATAATGAAGATGCTGAAATCTGAATTTGACATGAAAGATCTCGGTGAGTTGAAGTACTTTTTGGGTATTGAGGTAATCAAGGATGAAAATGGTTCATGGTTGATGCAGAAACATTATGCCATGGAAATGCTGAAGAAGTATGGCATGGCTGAATGCAAACCATTGGATACACCCCTTGATCAGAATGTCAAGTTGGACATTAGCACTGGAGCTAAAATTCGGGATGTGACTATGTACAGGCAGATGGTTGGAAGTCTGATCTACTTGACCATCACCAGGCCAGATTTGAGTTATGCAGTTGGGCTCATAAGTTAGTTTATGCAAAAGCCCAGGAAGCCACATTTGGATGCTGTTAGGCAGATTATGAGATATGTTAAGTCCACTCTAGATTATGGGTTGCTCTATATGAGAGATAAGCCCTTGAAACTAGTTGGATACACAAATGCAGATTGGGCAAGATGCTCATATGATCGCAGATCTACGAGTGGTTATGCTTTTGGCCTTGGAAGTGGCATGATCAGCTGGAGCATCAAAAGAAGCAACCAACGGTTTCATTATCTAGTACTGAGGCAGAGTACAGGGGTGCTACATTGGCAGCATGTGATATTTCATGGCTGCTCAAGCTTATGGCTGATTTGGATATTCAAGTGGATGCTCCAGTGACCTTATTATGTGACAATCTCAGTAGTGTACTCCTGGCAACGAATCCAGTATACCATGCCAGGACAAAACACATAGAGGTACACTACCATTTTATCATAGAGATGGTTCTTGCAGGGAGAGTAGATCTTATGCATGTGAAGACTGATGAACATGTTGTAGATATCTTTACCAAGTCTTTGGGTAAAGATAAGTTTAGTAGTTTTAGACAGCTACTTGGAGTTCATCGGATGATTTGAGCTTGAGGGGGAGTGTTAGAATATCAAGCTCATACTATTCTCCTGTTAGTATGTATGACCGACATTAGTATTGTCTATCTGTATCAGCAAGTGTGGGACATTAAATAAGTCGGTGGACTTAGACCCTATGTGAATGGTCCTACGGACCTTAGTACTATTGTATACACTTACTCTATGTGGCTGGTTAAGTGAGAATGAATGAATGAAGAAGAGGAGATCATGCTTGCTCCTCACTCCGTCTCTGCCTCTCTCAATCTCAACAAACTGCAGTTGGATTGACAGTGATGCCTTCGCCCGAAGCCTTGTTGCTGGTTGCAGGGATGTCATCCGCATGCGAAATTCTTCACTTGGAGGCCATTGTTCGCAAGTAGACTCAAGAGATTAAGAAGGTGGAATAGATTCAAGATGGGAGAGTGTAAGAGAAGATGGTTAAGTCAAGGATCGAGATAGAGGGAATTGAGTTAATTCTCTTCCTTGTAGCCTCTCGGGGTGACTCTTCTCTCTCTCTCTCTCTCTCTCTCTCTCTCTCTCTCTCTCTCTCTCTCTCTCTCTCAAGCTCTCTTTCAAGCTCTTCCTCACAATCTCTTATAGGGGTATCCTTCTCTCTACCTCTCTCTTGTAGCCTCTCGGGGTCTCCTTATGCTTACTTATGCCTCTCCCATGCCTCATATTTATAGTGAATTAGAGAAGAGGGCTTGTGGTTGAGAAGTGGAGCTCTTTATGGAGGGGGATCTTGGAAAGATCAGTGATCTGATGCTCAGATCATAAATCTGATGGTTCCATTAGCTCCAAAAGGGGGGTAAAACTCCAAGACACTTGATTAGAAAGCTCTTAGTTCAATCCTTCTTATTTTCTCTGTTCAAAGTGTTGTTTTCTGTCTGTGGACTGTGATTGCGGTGTGCGCGATTTCCCAAATCACATTTCTTTATTTTTCTTTTTATAAATTCTCCAAAACTAACTAAAACATCACTTGTCTTTTCTTTTAAGTGACATCCAACTCTAAAAATCTCCATATCTTTTTTAGGATAATATCTAAAATATACTAGTTTTGCCCAAAATCTAAATTTTTTGGACCATCCAAACTATACACATTAATACTAGTGATTAATATAGCTCATAAGTCTCGTTCACGTTGTAACTTACGCGAAGGGTGGCCACGGTCCTTATCAATCCGAGAAAAATATCAGATTTATGACTCTCGATTTTTCTAAATAAAATATTTTTAATTAAATAAAAATCCTTAATTATTAATGTTAATTAGTTTTTACTTTAATTAGTCTTTAGTTAGTAACCTTACTAACTTATTAATTGACTAACTAACTTTCGAACTAACCAATTAACTTTTATTGTGCAGAGATATTACATCCTCCTCCCCTTAGAGAAATTGAGATGTCCTCATCTCGAGAGAAACTGGGGGTATCATTTTGGAACCTATGGGTTATGGTCCCACCATGCTTTCGTTGTGCTAATCTGATTACTCACAGACATGCGGTCTTTTGAAAAAAACAACCTATTTTATTTTATATATCCGAGTCTTAATGACAAGAGAAAATTTATTGTAGTTACACCTCATGGATATCTTCTAGGTTTTTCCTAAGCACTTGGTATATTCTAGATCAGTGGAGCTTGTACAACTTTATTTTTTGTAAGCTCAAGTTATCTTCAAGCTCTGTTGGGACAATTGATATAGTTATGTCCAATGTTGTGGCACTTGGAGCATCGGTGTTTAGGGTGATTTGGACATTCCCTTTTGAAATGACCTAACTCCCTACAATAGAAACAGCACGAAGCTTTATCACTTGCGGTCACAAGGTTCTTGGTTGTCCTTGGCAAGATTTTCTTCTTCAGACCAAAGTGTCCTAGGATTCTTTTAGCAGATTGGAGTGGTCCTATATCTTGGAAACTACATTCCCAGATTGTCCTCTTTTTAGTTCGGGATTGAGCTCCATGTACAATTGGCTTTGCTTGTAATACTAAAGAATACTTCCAAGCTTCGATATTCTGGTAAGACCCAATCTATATTAGTTTAGAAGAAATGATTTAAGAGAAATTCATTGCACGTTATAACTATATTACTCTTGTAACTCTTGTATTTTAGTAGGGTTACAAACTTTGAGTAGTAAGCTTCCAAAGTTAATTCTAGCTGTTTTAGCTTGAAGAATTCATTCATCTTCAAAGTCTGGTAGGTTGGCAGAAGGTATTGTCTGCGTAAAACATCTTTCAGCTGAACCCAAGTAACAACGGCTTTAGAAACACCTTCATCTTTGCATCATTGCTTCCACCATAATCGAGCCTAGCCAACTAACTTAAGTTTGGCTATCATTGCTTGATTGGTAGAGGCAATTCCTGAAGTAAAGAAATAGTCATCCATTGACTCAATCCATATCTCTGCCTCTGCTGCGATGTCTATCCCTTCTCCATAAAACTCAGGTGCCTTAATTTGCTTGAGAAATAAATTTTTCTCTTGCATGTCAACATTCGTGAGTGCAGAAGGGGCCTAACAATCAAGGCATACTGCTTAGATTATTTTGTTTAGGATATGTCTACAAACCATACATTAATCAATTACGTATCACTACAAAGTTTCGCTCTGATACCAACTGTAAGGTGCCCACCCATTGGATTTTTAGGCACTCTTTTAGCGGTCTATCAAGAAACGAATCTAAGTGTTGCTGCCTAGCACTCCCAGGGAATGTTCCGAGTTTTGTCGCCTAGGGTTTCCCGAATCCACTTCGCAACAGAACGGTCACGATCAAACCCACTAGGATCGACCTAAAATTTGGGTTCCTACTTGTCAAGGTCTGCTGATAGCATTCTAGCGTCGGGTTTTGGACATCCTACTTCATGCAGAGATACCCAATCCAAAGCAGACCCATGCCGCACTTGGTTCAAAGAGAATGGGAAATGAGAGGGATACTCCACTCAACCTCTCTGCCTGTAGGGCATAGTCCCATTCCGGTCCCCTAAAATAGCATGAATCGGGTTCTAACCTAACAATACCTAAAGGTCGAATGACGATAAAATCTTGTGAGATACCTCCCAATTCTCTGGGACCACCTTGCCATAGGACGGACCCGTCGGGGTTTTCGCCCACCCACTTCCCTTAATAGCTTTAGTTTTCTAATTAGGTCCTACCACATTTATGTGTGACACTTAAAGTCAGCTTCATTAATTAAGCCTTTTAGGGAATGGGTTTCATTCGCATAACTTATAGCATAGACACGAAAATAGAGCAAAACAATCTATTGACAAACAAGTTCCTTAACTTATCTTCAAGTTAATCTTTGTCTCCCACCCATACATGAGATATTATGTATCGTTTCTGTCCAACAAAAGTATCCCTTCTTCCCTGCGGAAGTAATTGGTCCAATTCACATGGCACCACAAACTCAATCCTTTATCTAGAATAGGATCTCCCAACATGCCCAGACGTTGGGGGCCACGGAGGCCTTCAACTCCATTCTAGACCTAGCAAGGGGTGTCGAGAGCTCCAACTGACCCGCAAGCTGTCTAGGAGCAGAACATCATTCTCGTGGTTGGCCTTTTCACCACTCGACCTTTGGCCCATGAATCGAGGAGTGCCCTCTCAGGTTAATTCGTGGTGCGATCATGGAGGTGATCCACCCATGCAATATATCCTTCCTTAATTAAATCCTTTAAGAATTAAGCACAAACAAGGCATAATATAATTTTCCAAGAAAACATTCCTTTATTCCCATGGCGATTTGTCATCACAGACCCTTGCCATACATTTACCATAAATCACAAGCACTTGGAATAATCATCCAAACAACAACTAATAACCAGTTGAATGTAAAAGCATTTAGGATGTTGTTCGATCAACCAACAAAACCAATTGCATTCTTTCCAACCAATGCAAGAATAGACGATATAACATTTCTATCATATATTTGCTCTCCCCCTTGGGATCTAAGAGCAATACTATGCAAAAATGTTTCTTAACACTTCTTTCCTTCGGCTAGGGCATATGTTAAGGGTTCAAACACTATTCATGATGTAAGTTCTATAGGGTCACTTACCTTGATTGATAACCCAACCCTCAATTTGGATTGGCAAAAGTCATCGTTATCTCACGGATATCAAGAAATATTAGTTTTAACCCTTATGATTAATTTCTTGTACTAGCTCTTAGTCAAGTCATGAGGCGGCAACTAGAAAATTATCCTCATATATCAAACATGTTATAGGCGTAACGTGTAAATACTTAATAAGATAAGTGCGAGATGATCTCAAGTAATTAGACTCCAACAAACCTTGCATTGAGCTAGAATCTAGTTTTTCTTAATATTTGGGCTCTTAGGCTAAGTACTTTCGAAGTATTTAAACTTTAAACTAGTACTTTCTATTCATGATTCTCAATGTCATATTCTTTTAATAATTATGTTATTTGTAACCCTTGACTATACTTTAATCTAGCACTTATATGCACAATCTTTTAATGTCGTTCTTTTGACGACTATGCCATTCATAACCCTTGACTAATTCTTCTTTGTAATTGCTCTACTAGCAAATAAGTCATATGTAACTAGGTGCAATTATCTTCCCTTGATATACGCACTTCACAAACTCCATCTTCCGAGTAGGTGAGATGAAATTTATGCTTTCCCATGACCTATACTCGTGCATCGTAGTATGGGGTCTAACATATCTCATATGAGAATCAAAACAAGCATCTATCAATTTGAAAATACATTACTTATGATCAGAACCGTAGTTGGATTGACAGTGATGCCTTTGCCCGAAGCCTTGTTGCTGGTTGCAAGATTGTCATCCACACGCAACATTCTTTGCTTGGAGGCCATCGTCCGCAAGTAGACTCAAGAGATTAAGAAGGTGGAATAGATTCAAGATGGGAGAGTGTAAGAGAGGATAGTTAAGTCCAGGATCGAGATAGAGGGAATTGAGCTAATTCTCTTCCTTGCAGCCTCTCAGGGTGACTCTCTCTCTCTCTCTCTCTCTCTCTCTCTCTCTCTCTCTCTCTCTCTCTCTCTCTCTCTCTCTCTCTCTCAAGCTCTCTTTCAAGCTCTTCCTCACAATCTCTTATAGGGGTATCCTTCTCTCTACCTCTCTCTCGCAGCCTCTCGAGGTCTTTTTATGCTTACTTATGCCTCTCCCATGCCTCATATTTATAGTGACTAACTAACTAACTAACTAGTTAGTCCCATGCTTACTAACTAAAAACTAATTAAGGTAAAAACTAATTAACATTAATAATTAATTGACTAACTAACTTTCGAACTAACCAACTAACTTTTATTGTGCAGAGATATTACACAAAAAGATAATAGCAAGAGTTAGTATTTGGATGAACTTTGAAAAAAATAGAAAAGAGAAAAACATAGAGAGAGAGAGAGAGAGAGAGAGATGAGCACTTATGCAAACTCACCCAAAAGGATCTCTACAAGAAAATAATAATAAGGGTTAGAACTAATATTATGCTATATTGACAAGATAACAACAAAGAAAATCCACAAAGAGAGAGAGAGAGAGAGAGAGAGAGAGAGAGAGAGAGAGAGAGAGAGAGAGAGAGAGAGATCTTCACCTCTTGCTCCAAATGAAGTTTACAAGAAAAGAATATAAATTAAAACCAAAATCAAGGTTTATTGAAACTACAACAAAAAATAGAAACAACACATAGAGAGGGAAGGAGAGACAGAAAGAGAGAGATGAGTACGTATGCCTCCTGCCCAAAACAACCTTTGCAACAAAATAACAATAATAGTAAGAAACAACATCAAACCCTATTATGAAAACAATAAATAAGAAAAAACACAAAGAGATATTAGCACTTGTATTTTACCCAAATTATGGAGCTGTAAGGAGAAGAAAATGGAGAGGTAATCAAAATACTCAAAACTTCAATCACTCTCACCAGAGAGCTTCAATGGAGATGAAAATTTACTAGAATTGAGAAGAGAGGAAAAGTAGTATATTAATAGAATTGAGAAGAGAGGAAAAGTAGTATGTTGCTAAACTTGTATTTTGCCCAAATTCTTGAGCTGTAAGGAGAAAAATTGGAGAGGTGAGAAAAACATTCAAAACTTTAATCACTCTCACCAAAGAGCTTCAATGGAGACTAGAATTGATAAAGAGAGGAAAAGTAGTATGTTGCTAAACTTTTGGATCAAACTAATTTTATGAGAGAAAAAAAAGTAAATTTGAATTTTTTTCAAAAACAAAGAGAAAAATACAAGGTGAGAGAAACTCAAATTTTATATACTATTAATTCATCCATTTTCAAATCCCTAACTATACCTTTTAAAAATAAAAATTCCAAGATTTGAAGAGAGAAGATTCACCCTCCATGGATATCAACATCTATCCTTCCTATTAGACAATCGAAAATGCCCATATCTTAAACTATAATATTTTTAAGGACTCATTTTTTAGTCTAAATTTTTTCTAATGTGAAATGCAATGAAAAATTATTATTATTGAAAAATAATAATCACTATAAACTATCTCAATAACCTTAATATTTAATTGAATTTATTGTTGAAAAGTAAAAATCACTCTAGCCATTTCAATACAACGAATAATTTTAAAATACCAAAATAATTTTAAAAAATAATTTTTAGAATGAAAATTTTCTCCTCATTGGTGGAGGACACTCTCTCTACATGCTAAGCGGCCCAAAAGTGACCTTAAATTCTTGCTAATGAGATTAAAGAAATTCATGTAGTGACTATATATAATGATGATAGTGAAGTGCTATTTACTTCTACTTTTCCTATACACATGGTAGTTGCAATAGGTAGACAATTGGCTCACATTAAGGGTAGGGCCCCCTTGATTTTCCTCTCCAAACCTTAAAGTAAGGGGTGGGGAGGAAGGTGAGGCAATTGCATAAAGATTGCTACACTTAATGTAGCACTTTCTTTCAATGCATATATATTGACAATTCATAGACATTATCATTTGTTATACATTATATCACCATCAACCTATCCTTAGTCTCAATGATTTATACTAAAGAAGGGACAAGATCGTGCTTCGTTAGCATTGCAACATATAATGTGTTAGAAATGTTCTAGTTTTTTTTAGCTTAGTCAATATTAAACATTTAATAGAATACAAAATCTTATATAGAAGAGGGTATACAATCAATTGTTTTCATATATTATATAGGAGTAAAAGGGGGTCATATGTCTCTCGCATGAGTTGTAGATAGGGAGTTTTTCATTACTCT
The DNA here is from genome assembly GCF_053477565.2 of Lygodium microphyllum. Lineage (NCBI taxonomy): Eukaryota > Viridiplantae > Streptophyta > Polypodiopsida > Schizaeales > Lygodiaceae > Lygodium > Lygodium microphyllum. The sequence goes on along the minus strand of NC_141138.1, from coordinate 30,080,782 downwards.
TTGCTCTCACAAGTGACATGTCTCCTTTACAAAGAGTGAAATCATTGGGACAAGAGCAAGCATGGATTAGTTTACCTTGGTAATGATTATATATGTGATATAATTGGTACATATAATGTGTTATTTGATTTTCCAAACTAATCTGTCTTTAATCTTTAGAATATGCACCAAGTACCCAAGCTTACTAAGAGCTCGATGTCTATTGGTCTACTAGATTACTTGGGACACTCCACTAGCTTTGGAATTGAGTCCATGAAAAGTTCACAAGGGGTCACTTATTATTTTTTAAAGAAGCTAAATGTGATACTTTGTATCCCCTTCATATATCTTTTGTAAAAAATCATGTAATCATAGTAAAATTGAGTAACTAAATATAGCTTTGTGGTATTATGATTAGGATATATATCTAAAAAAGGAATTAAAAATTCTATCTCATTTGGTTTACTTATCTTCTATTTATTTTTTGATCTTTCTATTGTCACGAATCGTGTGATGAGGGGACTTGCTTAAGGTGTAATACCAAACACACACCATACACACAAGAGGAAGTTCACTCAAGAACACAAGAGAGATGGAGATCAAAACATTTCTTGCTAGTTTCTTCTTCTTTCATACACAATACAATGTAAACAAAGTATGAATAAGATATAATATAAAGGAAAGTTGCCTACTAAGTCAAACAATACATAATTGACTATACTAATGGACTAGCACTGTAACTATGCCAACTATAGATAAGTGTAGCAAATCGAATATAATAAGTGACAAGTCAGTGGCCATATGAGGATCATAATGACCATTGATGTGCTAAGTCTAGACATGCAGACCTATCTAACTAAGCGGTCCATCATCAATGTCCACATCTATTGAGCTTGCCATATCAACACTCCCCCTCAAGATCAACTATATCTCTACAACTCAAAGCTAGCTTTGAAATTTTTGAAGCTTCTCTACATCCAATGCCTTTGTGAAAATGTCAGCTATCTCATCTTGTGTGCTAACATATACTAAGTCAATCTCTATTGCAAGTACCTTCTCTCTCACAAAGTGGTAATGTATCTCAACCTATTTTATCTTAGCATGGAACATTGGGTTCCTAGCTAACTGTATGTTGCTCATGTTGTTACAGTGAATGACAATCAGACCATCTCCCTACACATCCAAATCACCTAATAAATTTTGCAACCATAACACAGCACATACTATCGTAATAGCATTTAGGGTTAACCTAAATTTGAGTCTAGGTCCTAGAAATAATTTGGCATTGATAAGTGGAAGTCAAGATGTGACTACTTCTATGACCAATTTGAATAGAAGAGGAAGCATAATGTAGAATGTGCCTATGCTGTCGGCTCCTCTTAAAGTTGCTATGTCAATGACTAGCCAAATGGTTCCACTAAATAATGGAAGCCAAATGACAAACTCTAGTGTCATGCTAACTAATCAGGTGGTTAGGCTAGCTAAATAGTAAGCGAATGATCATGGTTATGAGTCTAGTGTGTTAAATGTTCTTGGCAAAGTCAAGGACATGATGAAGCATTATATCGATATGACAACAAAACAACATAGACAAATAGTCATAGATGTTAATTTCCTAAAGAAGCAACAAAACTTGATAAGAAGTTGACATCCTAAAGAGGGTGGTCCATCAATATTTAGTTATAAGTGGTATGGTGTTTAGCACTTTTCAAGAAACCACCCTAATGTGAAATGCGACATATATGGGAAGTCTAGCCATCTAGCTAGTCCTTGCTGGAGTAAGATTGTCTCTCTTCAACCAACGGAGTAAGTAACTAAGTCCAATTACTCATCGAGCACAAGGGAATAACCTCTAGTATTAATTTCCTAAAGAAGTAGCAAAATGATGAAGCATTATAACGATATGATAACAAAATAGCATAGGCAAATAGCCATCGATGTTAATTTCCTAAAGAAGTAACAAAACTTGATAGGAAGTTGACATTCTAAAGAAGGTGGTCCATCAAGATTTAGTGGGAAGTCTAGCCATCTAGCTAGATACCAAGTAATAGATAGAACCAAAATGGGAAAATCAAATAAGCCATATGGGCATCCATTCTACATAACAAAGCTAAGAACTAGACCACCATAGCTCCAAGAAAAGACACCTGCAAACAATAGGCAACTTGTTGTCTTACAACCTTGCTGTAGTAAAATCGAGACATCTTTTGATAGGCATATACAAAGCAAGTATGCTCAAAGTCAAAATAAATTTCATTGGTTATATATTCTGCCCATATAGGTGTTGCTCTTCTGTAATCAAAGCAGAATTGAAACTGAGCCAAAATAATAAGTTGTCTCCAATAGAACAAGAGATAAAAGGACTAGCTTTCAGCCAAATAAACCTCTAAAAGATAAAAATTTAAACCCAATTATGGATTTTGGCCTCATGAAGGTGCAAAGCTTTCCCATAACCTCTTGAATCAAAAGGTATACCATCATGATATTGATCAAGAGGAGGAAAGCTATCATCCAACTCACAATCTTAACCACCTAGGTCAAATGGGTAGGAAGAAAGATCCTCATCCTCATAACCATAAGCATATCCATCATCCCTCAAGTTATAGCCTTCACAAAGGTCATATGCATCCTCATTATTAACATACTAGTCATAAAATTTATTATCCAAGTCTTCATAACCATAATTATATGCATCCCACTCATCTTCTTGTTATTGTAGACTCGAATTGAGTGTGAGATGATGCATTTCCTCAACTAATCCACCATAAGTATGACCAAGAGCTTTAGAGACTTCATTTCCAGCATGCTCATATTCTTCGTCAAATGGTTCATAAGGCTGATCACTTACAAAGTGATCTTCATATACATTGTCTTCTACTAGACAATCCTCTTGGTTGTTGATCATCTTGGTCTTCTTCATATGGTTGGTCTTAATGATCTCATCCTGGTCATTAGCCTCTTCATGCCCTTCCTCTTGCCCCACATAAAACCCACTATCCACTTTAGCATCATCATTACTTGAATAAATAAAGAATTCAACACTGCATTTGGTTGATTCCCATTGATATGTTGGCCAAGATCTATAGAATTATCCTCTTTATCATGGCATTATACAAAGTATAATTGTTGTCCATGGTTTAATTTTACAAATTTAGACATAAGACCAGCATCAAAATGTTCCAAAGAAGCAGCCACATCTAGTAGAGTAGGATAATCAGTATTCTTGAAGTGATTGCACCAAATAGTAATCATTACAAGCATTTTATTTTTCCATGCATCATGCTTTAGCAAAAAATTCATAGCCAACTCTACACAATTGCGAAGATCCTTATGGTAGACACAAACACAAATCAAGATGAAGGTAGCATTTTCATTGATCTTGGTAGATATATTTTCCAAGGATTTCGACTAGTGAAAGCATACCAACATCCAAGGTTTTACATGCTAACTATCCTTCTAATGAAGCCCATGTTCACCTCCTAACCAATGGGGATGTACAAACCATTGTAGTCCATTGATTAGCATCAATCTCGTCAAAGATGGTGGAAAGAAATACCATTACATATTCTAACTGATAGTGAGATGATAATTAAGCAATGATACCAACTGATATAATGCATCCATGCCTTGAATAGACTATAGAAGAGTAGAACCACTGCTACAAAAATATTTCATTGATGCCCACAAATCAGCTTGAAATTCCAATTTTTCCATGGTTAGAAATTCCAACAACATCCATTTAGCTTCAACATTACATATATATCCTTGTAAGACATTATTATCATAGAGATTGATAAGCACCTACATTACACCTTGTTGAACCAACTGAGAAGTGTGTGGTTGCAACTAATGGATAAGTACTTGCTCAACCAAACTCACATCTATCACTTCCAATGTCATTTCAAATTCATCATAAGTCATGAAATAATATGCCAAAGTACCCATAATGTCTATCAAAGGAATATCCATCCTATTAGAACCAACATCTCTAACTAGGCCCATAATACTTTGTTTCCACGTATGTGGAAGGTGCAATCCTACAATACCTATAGGTACTAAATCAACCATAACTTTTTATTGAAAACTCTAATTGACAAAGTTTTTTTTTTCAAATCAAAGCTAACACTTTCCTCTTCAAAAAAAGAACTTAATAGTAAATTTTGGAGTAGGTCAAAAAAGGATATGATAGCCCAAAGTTGGCTGACAACACAATATTAGTGAGTTTGGGAATCTCCCAATTCCCATTTTTTGAATACTAAAAAGGTGGTACCCGGATAACATGCCCATAAGTTTCTCAAAACCATATGATGTGACCTATCATTGGAAATAGCTTGAAAAATGGAATCTATTGAGCTCTAGAGTGCTTGATTTGGAGTTACAATGTTCAAGTTATGACAAATCCAAATATTTGACCACATGTCCCAAACTTATGGGGAATTCCCATATTCCCCAATATGATGTTTGACTGAAACTTTCAATAAATCTATCCAGTTTGAATGAGCTTGTAAGAGGTCTATAAATCCACTTTTGACCTTGTTGAGCCTTGTAGACTTACAAATAAAAATGAGGGCACTCTATAGGATACCAAGGCATCAATTTATGATCAATAAAAAGTAATCAAAGTCCCAAACCACCCATTTAATGGCTATAATGAAGGAGCAATGACCTGCAAAACATTCATTGTATGAATTGAATCACTGCTAAGATGAATCAATCAATGCCAACATGAACATCATCTTATCACCACTACCAACAATAGGAAGACATTATTGTAGACATATCAACATAAGCATTTCAATGTCTAACTAAAGATCCCATGCTACCACAAACATGTCATCAGCATAATCCATGTGCCAAGAAATGCTCCAATATCCAAGAGCTCAGAAAAGAGTAATGACTTTCCAACTTGTTGCCATCAGAAGCCCCAAAATGTTGCTTCTAATTGAAGCCCATAGCTCCATAATCTTCAATCTTACCAATTTTGGAGAGCCTTGTTGTAGATAGAATGCTTACTATCAGAGAAGCAAAACCTCCTATTTTGAAGCAATTTTGGGTGAAAGATTAGGGTTCCCTTAGAGTAGAGTAGTGGAGTGTTGAGACTATAGCCATGGTTTGAGATGACATGTAACACTAGAAATAGACCCTTAATGCTCCAAATACTATAGGAGAGAAGACCATTTGATGATGTCCTATTTTATTTAGCAAGAGAGACTCAATGTGGCTTCAATGGAAGAAGAATAGTCTTGAATCTTCAAAAAGTAAGTTCCAATGTACTATCACTCTTGATAGGATGAATGTGGAGCTCAAGTCCTTGACAAAATCTGAAGTAGATTGTGGCTGCCCTAGTTACTTCAGTAAAGAGATTCATTGATGCTCCAATGGTAGAAGAAGAATATTCAATATGGCTATAAGGAGCTTTGCATAGCCTTGTTTGAAGCTATTGATCATTGCCTCTTCAACTCCAAAAGCAACTAGAAGATGTGGCTCCTTCAAATAGGCTAAGAAAATAGTGCAAAATGTGCTAATAACTACCTAACAGCCCATGTGACTTCAAAATGGAGCATATTGGTGCTCATTAGCTTTCATTCAACCTCAAGAATCCCAAGCAAGTGCCCATTGTCAAGATAGAAATCAGTAGGGCATGATAGAATCCTTCCCCTTCATGGATATGGTAAAAGCAAGCTTGAAGAGAAAAAAGAAAAAAGCTCTTTTGTTAAAGATAGTAAGAATTTATCCTTTCCTAAATTCTATAACTCTATTTTACCTCAAGGAACCTCCAAAAATGATAGAAATTTGACCATGGCCTGCTATCTTTAAATGCATGTCTCTAACTTGTCCAAGGCTCCACTTAAGACTCCAAGAAAGGCTACCATATCTAGTACTCCTTGACTCCTGTGGTCTTTCAATGATGTACCTATCCTGATGTACCTATGTACCTATGTACCTAAGTAACTAGGGTTCTTGAACTGAAAAGAAACTAAAAACTAAAGGGAGGAGAGAGAGAGAGAGAGAGAGAAGAATGATCGAAGAGCGCTAGTGCTCTGATACCAACTATAATAAAGGAAACCTGACAAGACCTAAGAGAGAGAAGAAAGAGTGTATAAGAGAGAGAAAGAGAGTGATGAGGAGAGAGAAATAATAGAAGAAGAGAGAGAAAGACAAAGAGAGAGAGAGAGAGAGAAGAGAAGGAAGCCATGGAATCTAATATAGAGTTTCTTGATTTTTGCATGATAACTAAGCTAAACCTCTTACACCTTAAATATCATCAAGGTGACTGGTATTCCCCCTTATTTTCCCATATATCCCACACATTACAATTTTGAACTTTAGGATTATTAGGTTTGCAGGGTGACCAAGCTATCAAGTATTATTAGGAAGGCCATGGATCTTGCAATCTGATTGTCAAGTTGATATACCCGTTGGTCGTCTAATTTTTTGTAGACGTGCCAAACGCGTAACAGTGGATGCATATCCTGAATCTCCTCAAAGTGTGAGAACACCCTTATCTTACAAAATTATATGCATTAGGGGATCCTTGTGGCAATGATACTTCATCAAGTGATGAATCAAGATAGGGATCCACTACAAAAGATGTCTATCAAGTGACTTTGAATGAGTCCATAGAAGCTCAAGATAGAATTAGAGATATGGATGTGATTGAGCTAGATCTTGGTACATTGGATAGGCCACAACCGATTAAATTAGGATATATGCTTAGTTTGGAAGAGAGGAAGGCACTGACACCACTAAAACAGTTTAGACAAGTTCCTTGGAAGTAAACTTTATATTAGCATCTTAATTGAAATACAAGTATTGTCCAAAAAAAGGACGGATTCTACAATTCATGAGGATGCGTCTTATTTCTTCCAAGTTTCCACCCTTGCACTAGTATCAGGGCCTTGAGCATTCATCATGAGTGGACTGCTTCATTGGTTATAACCAAATGGCTGTAATAGAGGAAGACAAGTTGAAAACGACTTCTGTCATTGTATTTGGAACCTTTGCATATCATATTATGGATTTTGGATCATGTAATGTGCCAAGTTCTTAGCAACATATGGTTGATAAAACTTTCGGTGATATTTTCCCAAAGGAGCTGAAAGTCTTTATTAATGACCTAGGGGCAACCAACACAAGCAAGAGACATTTGATTATTTATGAGAAAATTTTTTGAGTAGTACATGCAATTTTGCATTGCTCTCAATCCAAGAAAGTGTGTCTTTGGAGTGCCTTATGAATTTCTATTAGGCCATGTGGTTAGCTCAATTGGTATTGCGACCAATTTTGAAAAGATAAGGGTTATTATCATTATGAGTCTGCCATGTAATCCTAAAGAAGTGCATAGTTTTCTGTCATTAGTTGGATATTATTGACAGTTTATTAATGCATTGACTAAGAGGACATTTCCATTGAAGAATCTATTATCCTTTAGCTGTCTATCTATTTTGACTGATTCATTTCAAGTATCCTCCAAGAACGTGAAGCAAAAATTAGAAAAAGTGCCAATCCTAAAAGCACCTAAAAGGGATTAGATATTTGATATACTTTCAGCACCCATGATGTATAGTATTAGCTATTGTTTAGCCTAGATATGGGAGGAGAAGTGGCACCATCCAATTGCATTTGCTAGTTGAAAATTGGGGATGTCCAAGATTAATTATACATATGTTACGTGTTTTCCGCAATATAGAGGAGCGGAAAATGGAAAAAAAGGAAATAGCAAAAAAGGTGCAGGACGAAAGCAGAAAAAAGCACCTTGACTGGTAACTAGATCTTGCAAATTAAAATGTTCGGGCATGACCCTCAGAAAGTCTCGGTGTTGCCCCGAGACAACAAAAGAGTAAAAGGCGCACCATTAAAATGTGGAAGCGCCCCCGAATCCTTGTAAAAGAGCGCCAGGCTCACTCCTATGCAAAGTGTACGCATTATTTGGGAATAGGATAAATTAGAATGGTGGGAAATGGGAAAAAGGGCCTAGGCTACGGCCGGCCATGTAAAAAAGGGAAAAGGGGATGACTGCCCAAAAAGGATTTAGGGCTTCCATGATGTATAGTATTAGCTATTGTTTAGCCTAGATATGGGAGGAGAAGTGGCACCATCCAATTGCATTTGCTATTTGAAAATTGGGGATGTCCAAGATTAATTATACATATGTTACGTGTTTTCCGCAATATAGAGGAGCAGAAAATGGAAAAAAAAGGAAATAGCAAAAAAGGTGCAGGACGAAAGCAGAAAAAGGCACCTTGACTGGTAACCAGATCTTGCAAATTAAAATGTTCGGGCACGACCCTTAGAAAGTCTCGGTGTTGCCCCGAGACAACAAAAGAGTAAAAGGCGCACCATTAAAATGTGGAAGCGCTCCCAAATCCTTGTAAAAGAGCGCCAGGCTCACTCCTATGCAAAGTGTACGCATTATTTGGGAATAGGATAAATTAGAATGGTGGGAAATGGGAAAAAGGGCCTAGGCTACGGCCGGCCATGTAAAAAAGGGAAAAGGGGATGACCACCCAAAAAGGATTTAGGGCTTTGTATATAAAGTTGAAAAGTGAATGAGAAGCTCATTCTTTGGTGTGTGGCAAAAAGAGTCTTCTTCTTCCTCTCTTCTTCTCTCCTTCTTGCTTGTGTGTACTCTTGAGAGAGGGAGTGTGAGAGTGTGAGGGAGTGAGTGTGCGTGGGAGTGAGGGATCAAGAGGGTGAAGCTCTTCACCATCTCCTCTTCTCTTCTTCTCTTCTCTTCTCTTCTCTTCTCTTCTCTTCTCTTCTCTTCTCTTGCGTGCGCAGCTATGGAGGATGGACCTCGGAGATGGAGGAGGATTGAGGATGCTTGAGATAGCATCAAGAATCGTGGAGCTACCGGAGTGCAAGAGAGAGGAGGGTACTCGATCAAGCATCAAGGTAAGCTCACTACACTCATAGGATCGACAGCGCGTCGGCTAGGTGAGAGATAGCCATTAGAGCTCACTTGGAATGCTTGAAACAATAAGCCATCCATGGGTCTTGGGGGTTGAGCAAAAGCTCCCACATTTTGGTTCCATTTCCGGGACCAACGGATTCAAGCTTGAGCACTTGCACGCCTCACATAGAGCATCGAAGTAGGGTATTCATCCCCGAAACGGAGCTTGAGATAGGTAGGAAGTTTGGGTGTTTTTTATCTTCAAAACAGGTAAGTATTTTGGGATATTTTGGTTGTTGATGATTGGAAAATATGGAGAAACTAGTTCAATGTTTTGCTTTCGATTTTTGTTGCATTTAGGGTAGGTTAACAGTAGGAAATCGCACCCGAGAGGCATAGGGTTTGCTGTTGTAAAACACGGAGAAAATCGGGAAAAACAAGTGGAAAATGGAGGAAATGCTCATTTGAATATGTATGAATCGCAAGGAGAGTGATCGATAACATCCGGATAAGGTCCAGTAGGGTTATAAGTTCTTGAAGGGCAAGGGAATCCTCATTTGCACCTAGCTGAGAGTGAATGAGAGAGAGAGAGAGAGAGAGAGAGAGCTTGGGCGACCCGTTTGATCGATCAGTGCAAGGAGTGACGTTGCTATCGGCAATCCCCAGGTGTATAGATCTCTTCCCCATCACTCCAGCATCATTCTTGTTGAATCTTGCAGCCTATAATAATCAATATCTTAAGATTTTGGACGAATTTATGCCCGAAAGTGCATTCGGGTCGCCGAAATTGAACACCTGATTCAATGTCCGATTCTCAGAATTAGACGTCTGATTTTTAGAATCGGACGTTCGGACAACCGTCCGATCGGACCAACCCGTCCGATTTAGGGACTCAGACCACTCAAACACTCAGACCAACCCCGCATGATCGAACGCTTAGTCCGATCGTCCGATCGAGGAAATTGGACTCACGAATTAGGACACGTTAGCAATCAGACCACACGCCTGGTCCGATCGGACCACTTGTTCGATTTTTGAAAATCGAACACTCGGCCCCCACCCGATTCTGAGACTCAGACGGCTCAAACTTGGACCCACCTGGTCCGATTCCTAGAATCAGACCACTGGTAAATCGAACGTTCGATTCTCAGAATCGGACACACCCTTAGGGAAAAAAAAAAGGGAAAACATCAAAAATTGATCCCCACGATCGACTGGAAGCGCAACCCGCTCCAGGACAACATAGCGAACACCTAGTAGACAGTTACCGACGTAGGAGTCAAGACCAAGGGACAGGGGGACAGTGCTAGAGCACACCCCAGTGACCTGACGAGTTGAGAAAGGAAACCCAATCGGGGAACCTGTGATTGACCCCCTAGTGAACAGCAAGAAGCAGTGCAAACCCTAGAACCCGCTAGAATGGCCAGGACTTGAGCAACGAAGCTTATCAGGCCCGAGACGAGACAAGAGGGTGTAAGCATATAGAGATCAATTGCCGCACTCACAGTGAATTCCACACTTGAAGTACACATAAGAAAGCTGAAAGCCTGATTGGGCACAAGTGCACGAGAAACAACATACTCACTGAGTGACCATAAATTGAGTTTTGTATTCAATAACCAAAGGAAATCACTCAAATAAACCACTCAAGGAACCCACCAATAGGAGAGGACCCAAGATATAGACAAACCATCAAAGCGCAGAATAGGACTAAGCAGGGAGTGCCAACGACGAGGATCTGTCAAGTCCATCCAACCTAATCGACAGTGTAGTGGAGCGTGAGAACTCGACCATGACGGAAGAGAGCTCAAACCATCGGTCTAACGAGGACCTCGATTTGAATGTATTCCCAGATGCTATTCAGCAGAAGCTAGTGAGCAGTTACGACACGCACGCCTGGTACAAGCACCGCGGCAGGACAACAAACACAATCATTGCAGATCTAGAGGAGAAGAGAAGGCTAGCCCGCAAGGCATTGTAGGGAATAACGGAGTACAATAGGGATCAGCAGGCTAGGAGCCAAAGGCAAACCATGGAGCTACATAAGGTGCAGCAAGTGCTGAACTTGGCTGGCCGAAATCGAATGGACCACGAGAGAGCACTGGAGGGAGACTTGACGTTGAGCGAGCTCCTCATGAAATGACTACTTGATAATACAACAGTAGAGCAGAGTGCCACCGCACTAGCGACGTCATTGCTCGCAGGATTAGGGGCGAGCCAAGGCTTAAAGAGCCAGGCCAAAATACCCATTGTTGCCAAGCAACTCGATAAGTACCAACCTCAGGATGACCCATATAGCTTCATTGAGCAATTTGAGCAAGTCTACGAAGCCAACGGCCTCAACGACCAAACTCAACGCTCGCAAGCATTCGGGCTTTGCCTAGGAGACAAGGGTAGGACGTGGTATACGAGCCTAGATGCTGCAAAGCGAGCCAACTTCAATGACCTCAAGGATCTCTTCGTCAAGAGATTTGTCGAGCCTGGATACTCCGATAACTTGCTAGTATGCTTGATGAACGTCAAGCAAAAAGAGAAGGAGGACATCCGCGATTATGCGACCCATGTGAGGAGTCTCTTTAAGAGAATCCCTCTAGGCGAGCGACCGACTCACAGAGCAGTTTCAACTGTATTCATCAGCGAAATTCGAGACGAGTTGTATAAGGCTTTAGCACGCAATTCAAGCTTGTAGCGGGACGCGGTGGTTAGAGTGTTTGAGGAAGCCATCAAAGTCGATGATCAGCTGAAAGAGTGGAGCTCCAGAAGCTCAAATCTAGAGGAGACCAACTCGCGAAGCTCAGAGAGAACGTCAGCCTCTAGTGAGCAGTCAATCCCATCATCCCAAAATAAGGGGAAGGCCACTGAGACAAACCAAGGCTTGGCTGAGGTCAAAATGGAATTAGCCAAATTATAAGACATGTTGAGACGACCAACGCGCCCGCACGTCCAATGCGTGTACTGTGGCGGAAACCACTTGCCGACCGAGTGTCAAGACCCTAGGTCAAGACCTTGTGCTAAAACTGCGGTAGGTTTTGCCATGATGTCATGCATTGTAGATTACCAAGAAGACTTCCATACTCGCAACCCTACAGCTAGCCTTACCTAGCGAACAGATCGCAGCCACTCTTCGGAAGGGGAGCCCCATTGGCTCTTCCCGCGCCTAATGATATGAAACCAGCCATCCCTAGAATGGACATAAATCCTACAAGCATTCCTAGACCGCCTGGTCCTTACGTGACCCACCCACCGAGTGACGCTCTAGTACACTACGTGGAGGAGATGAATGGTGAAGAGACCTACATATACCCTTACGTCTCGCACGACGACGAGGGCAATGCGGCCCTCATGGATTATCAACATGTGCCGGTGATGGCGTTAGGACGAGGACGAGGTAGAGGCTTAGGAGGGTAGCTGCAGGATCCAGTCACTTGTTGGACTTGTGGTCACCCGGGCCATGTCTCATCATGCTGCCCTGAAAGAGAGAAGCAAAACAGAGACAAGGCTGACCAAAGATGCGCAGAGTGCGGGATCACCCATCTTTTCGTAGATTGCCCAAGGCAAAAGCCATCCTCTAGCTCAGCCAATGTACCATCTGTCCCATTGGGGCTGTTTGGTGTCGAAAACCTCAATGGGGAGGCCATGCCTATCCCATTGTGGGTCATGACCCGAGCCCAAATGAAGTAGGCCGGCATCTCTCTACCATGACCTAGCAATCTTGACGCAACCTCCATAGGGAAGAAAATCCGCAGGTAGAAAAAGAAGAGATCGGAAGCTAAAGTCGCACTAAAAACCGAGAGTGCTATGACTCTGCCTGCGGGAAAGAAGGTTTCAGACGTAGAGGCAGAGACTTCAGCCCCTAAGACGGCCGAAAAGGGAAGCACTAAGGTAGGGGAATACCCACATCCAAAGCAAAAATTAGAGCCCATAGGAAAGGTGAAGGAATGGGTGAAGGAGGCTCAACAGCACCTCAAAGACGCAGAGCCCATTGTAGAGGACAAGATCGATGACATGTCCAGTGTAAGCACGTCGATATCACCACCTCAACCTAAATCGGCAGAGGAAACTGCACCACAAGCAGTGCCGCTAAGACCAAGCCTAGACACGACAGAGCCGCAGATCAGCCCGCCGCAGCCATTGGCCCGGACAATCTAGGTTAGGGAAAGGACATGTATCTAACAATCTCCTAACCATGCTAGTGACCATCCCTGCAACACTTAGCCTGGGAGATCTGCTTAAGCAGCATCCTACCCTATGGCAAGACCTTAAGCAGTGGGTCGAAGGATCACACGAGCAGGTCACGGAAGACCCTCAAGACCAGGATGCAGAAACGCAATTGCCAAGTTTGACATTGCACTCCGTACCTAAATCCTTACACGACAACACATTTTGGGAAGGCTTTGAGATGCACGCGGTCTTGCTGGGTCCTAGCCCTGGCCGACACAACAAGAAAGGGAATCATAGACACGGGAGCTGGGGTTAGTGTGCTTAGCCATGCAGTGCTTTAGACTTGGGGAAACCCGCTTGTCGAAGCTGCCAGGTTTAATGTCATGCTAGCAAATGGTATGAGAGTGAAGCCATTCGAGGTGAAAGAGATTCAAGCACTACATCTTGTATGAAAAGGTCGCATTTTATATGATTTGACTATGAAATTAGGAGTACGTTGCCAAATTTGCAGGGCATCGTTAAATGTCTTATAGATTTTGGAGAGCCAAAGGAATTATTGGCTAAAGGTAGTGACCTCAAGGGTCTATTCAAAATCAAAACGGTCTCCATTCCATCCTAGTATGCTACCACAACACACTATCTATCCATAGGAGAGGCTGGATCCTCTTTATCAAAGGCTGAAAAGAGAAAAATTAGACAACAAGACTTCAAATTTTCCTTGATTGGAAGAACACTTTATTGATAAGGGGTCGATGATATTTATCACCGATATGTCATGCCTAATGAGGTTGCGCTTATCTTGGAAGAGTGTCATGACTCTACTTGTGGAGGACACTTTGCTAGATGATTGACTGCATAGAAAGATTTGAAAGTTGGATATTTTTGGCCATTCATTTTTCATGATGCATTTGCATATGTCAACAGATGTGATACATATCAAAGACATGACAATATGGAGAATAGGAAGTGCTCACTAGCTCCTATCATGGCTATACTACCATTTGAGAAGTGGGACATTGATTTCATTGGACCTATACATCTCTCCTCAACTACACAAAAGCATTATGTCATTGTGGCAACATACTATTTTACAAAGTGGTTTAAAGTGTGTGCTACAATGAAGGATAATACTAAGGAAACTACAATTTTATTTTAGAATAGAATGTTTGCCGTTTTGGTCTACCTAAGGAGCTTGTGTCTAACTGTGGGATACATCTTTTGAATAAAGTGATGGAGACTAATGAAATCTCCTAAGATTAAACATAATAAGACTACTCCTTACAACTCCCAAGCTAATGGGCAAGTGGAAAGTACTAATAAGCAGCTTGTAGGAATTTTGTCTAAGATTATATCCGAAGGTAAGCGTGATTGGGATAAAAAGTTGTATGTGGCTACTTATGCTTATAATACAACATTTAAAAGAGCTACATGCCACACCTCTTTTAAATTAGTATATGGGAAAGAGTGTGTTTTATCTTTAGAGATTGATCTGTCTATAGTAAGGTTTACTTTAAACCATTCTTTGGGTGAAGAGGACACATTGCAAGAAAGGTTCACTTTCCTTGTACACCTTGATAAGATTATATTGCAAGCCTTATTACATTAAGAAGTAGGGAAGAAGTGGATGAAAATGCTTCATGATATTTGGACTAATATGTATAAATTTGTTAAGGGTCATTTGGTCTTATATTATGATGCCCATTGTGAGCTATTCGTAGGCAAGTTGGAACCCAAATGGGATGCTCCTTATAGAAAAGAATGGCTCTACATCCCTTTTAGCAGATTTGCAAGGGGTAGAGTTCAAAAATAAAGTAAACTTCAATAAATTGAAGCCCTATTACCTATGGGGATCAATGTTGAACTTGGTCCCTTTACAAGTCCTTCAGGATCTAGCTTAAACTTGTAGAGGGTACCAAGACTATTGGATGGGAAAAGTCGTTCCTTATCTTGAGTATCCATATTTGGAGCAATGTTATCACTAAGGCCAAGTGATCCGATGGAGTAAGCATTATCACATTACTAAGTAGCAAGATGGCTCTTTCACCTGGGATATTTGAATCTATTGTCATCAAGTTATTATGAGCACCCTATTGAGTTTAGCAAGAAACGAGAGATTATACCTGCCTTACACCCTCTCTCTTGATTAGACTTTGATTATCATAAGTATAAGTAGGCTGATTGCTATGGCAGGTTGCATCAATGAAGCCTTGGTTTATACATTATATTTTTATGGAGCTTCTTAAGGACCTACTAAGCATGCAAGTGTAGGGGTTATCACAAAAGACCCTTGTTATTGAGTGGTTTTAAAAATGGAAGTGTATTTAGACACCACTTTGTGAATAACATGGAGGAATACAAGACCTTATTTATAAGATTGAATCTAGCCAAAGGTGGTGGTATTCGTCGGTTATTGGTAAAAGGCGACTCTAGTTCGTGATTAACTAATTGAATGGGGCCTATAGTGTGAGAGATCCCATTCTAAGGATGTATTATCATGTAATCTTGGACACCATTGAGATCTTTGAGGCAGTGACTTGCCAGTTGATTCCTCGACAGTGGAATCGCTTTGCAAACTGCCTAGCTAATTATGCATTGATTGAAGATGTCTTCTTAACTATGGTCCTGAGAGCCTTTTACAATTGCCTCCTCATGTTATTCTAGGGCTACTATGGGGATTTCTCATTGCTTACATGTCATGTTTTAGCTGTCAATGGTTAGCATGGATTATGAGTTAAGTAGTGATTGACCATCTTCATATTCTATCATGGACACATTGGATCGTCATTCAACGGCATATTCATCAAACACCCCTTGCCATTTATGCAAGAGGTTACCTAATAATTTAATGCATTTAGTATATGGCCTGAATGGGCATCCCCTTGGTCCAATTTTTTCCTTCAGTAGTAGGGATTACGAGGGGAATAAGGGTTTTCTTTTAGAAATAGGTTGTTGAATGGTGTGCTTCATGCTTATGTTTAGTTAGGACAAGAGGGCTGTTTGTTTTGCAATGAAATGGTTTATTTCATTAGTCTAAGGGGGCCATTTGTTTGTTTGGTGTGGATGAAATTAATAGGTTTTGTTTTAGCATTACACTAAATAGATTCAACTAAGCACCTCAAGAGATCCTCTTCCTTTGTAGAAGCTTCTTGTGGTGGTTAAGCCCAGGTGATGTCCTTCCTTTATGAGTTCTTTCCCATTATGCTATGTATGGGGTCGTTATTTTCTTTTGATTGGGACCTGCATTCAAGGCATGAATTTCCAAGGTTAGGTTAGGTGTGTCTAGGGAGGTTTGAGCAATTTTCCATCTATTTTAAAGACATTGTCAAGCACTCTAAGAGCTATTTTTGAGATTAGTCCTAGTGATCTTATTCTGCTAGCCTGCTAGACATCTATTTCTAGGAAATCTTGTTAGTTGTGAAGGACATAAGGAAGCTTTCCAAAAAAAAAAGAGGAAAAAAATCATGAATATATTTGAAATATATTAGATACAAAGGCGTGTAAAAATGGGTTCTGACCCCTAAAATAAAAAATAAAGAATTTTTTTTCCAAGAGCAGATGATCATTGCCTTGCAAAGGCCTAGTAAGTTCCTAGAGATGCCATTTAGCTAGAAAATAAATAAGGATGGTTGGAGTGAAAACAAAAGTGAGTGAAAGAAAAAGGATTTAGTATCACCTTGTGTGAGCTTGGTAGGTTCTTGGATACTGAGACAGGACTTGAGACTAATGCCCTATTCTCCTTGGATCACAACATCCTCCATCTCTCTCCTTTTTACGCACGTGAGTGTAAAATAATCAAGGAAAAAATATGGTAAAATAGAAAAATATATTATTTTCAATAGATCAAGATATAGAAATCCTTGCCTGATAGGATTTCCTAGTCTAATTATCCTAGGTTAGGTAGGCATGACCACTACTTAGGATGACTCCTTTGATAGCTCTTTTAGTGGTCTATGTTGAAGCACTTGGTTAGCAACTAGCTCCATGGCCTATCTCTCATGGAATTTATCCCTTGATTGTTGTTAAACTTAGCACAAGAAGAAGGAGGAAAAAAGTGAAAGCGCAAGATCTAAAAGAGGTGGTCTAGGAGGAAATCGGACACAACAAAAGAGGCAAGAAGGAGAACAACTAAAAGCGCAAGGGCAGCCTCAAAAATCAAGTCAAAGGCAAAAGTGCATTTTTAAATACAATATGCCCCTAAAACTATTGTAAAAGGACTCCAGCTATGCAATTTGTAACCATGAATGGGTGGTAGGACTAAGCTAGGGAGTTTGGGCAAAGGGAAAAAAGGCCCACGGTCTGGGCCCTTTTTACATGGCTGCGGCCGGCCATGTAAAAAGGGGATGACCACCCAAAGGAAAGAGGCCATGTTCATAAGCCGAAAAGTGAATGGAAACTCTCATTCTTGGTGTGTGGAAAAAAGCTTCTTCTTCTTCTCCTCCTCTTCTTGCCTTCTTGTGTATCCTTGAGCAAGGGAGTGAGGAAGTGTGAGAGAGTGAGGGAATGTGTGTGTGAGAGTGAGGGATCGAGGAGAAGAAGCTCCCCATTTTCTCTCTTCATCTTCTTCTCTCCTCTTCTCTTCTCTTATCTCGCATGGATATGGAGAATGGAGCGTGATGGAGAGGGATTGAGGTTACTCGAGGTTGCATGGAGGATCGTGGAGCTATCGGTGTGCAAGAAAGAGAAGGTACTCAATCGAGCATCAAGGTAAGCTCATTACACCCCATGGGTAGGGAGAGCAATGGAACCAAAATGAAGCGATCTGTAGGTCTCAGGGGTTGAGTGAGAGAGCTCCCTTCATTTTGGTTCCATTGCTGGGACAAACGGATTTGAGCCTTGAGTGTTGCGTGCTTCAAATCGAGCATGGAAATAAGGTTTCATCTTCAAACCGGTGCTTGAGGTAGATAGGAGATTTAGGCATTTTAATCTTCAAAACAAGTATTTTGGGTTTCTGATATGTAGATGAGTAGGTTGTTTCATCCCAAGCATTGTGTTGTGATTTTTGTTTGCATTTAGGGAGGATAGGAGCAAAATAGTGTGAGCACACAATAGAGTTTTTGCTACTGTATAACATGTTGAAACATGGAAAAGAAGGGCAAAAAATGAGATCTTGGGTTAAATGCTAGTAAGAGAAGTGATATCAAGGTGAATGCACACTTGTGCAATGCAATAAGAGGCCAAGAGTGGCAAGGGAGACCTCATTTTGCATTTGAGAGATTGAGAGCTTGAGAGAGAAAGAGAGAGACATGCTGATCGCACAAGAGATCCCGCACTTTGATTCTGGTGTTTTCAGTTGATCCAGGTACGTAAAAATCTTCCTTAATCTGGAAGGTATGACAAGGGACCGTGATGAGCGCTAGGAGAAATTGGCAAAAAATCATCATATTGCTGTCAAGATTGTGGGAGAGAAGGAAGGAGTCTCACTTGTAGCTTTCTTGCTTGCACAATGAGGGAATACACACAGAGGTGGAGGCTGAAAACAGTTTTCCTCTTCTTAGTTGTGTAAGCCAAAAGAACTCTCATACAAAGAAATAGAAGAACCCTATATATGGGTCTCAAACCAAACTCAACTAACTAAGGTGGCATACTAACTGAGCCACGAACTAGAGTAGATAAGGATAGATATCATGTAGCTATTATTCATGGGCGGTGTACCAACCGCATCTGCAACTGACAAGTCGGTGACATAAATACACAACGGTCACCCTGGCGTATCACGAGTGGAGCTCGATATCTCAACACTCCCCCTCCAGCTCAATCCCAATTCCTGCACACCAAACAAGTCTCTGAACTTGCGCAGCTTCTCTGCGCCCAATGCCTTCGTGAATATGTCAGCTACCTGATCCTCTGTGCTGACATAAACTAGATCAATAAGACCTAGTAAAACCCTCTCCCGCACATAGTGATAATGCACCTCAATGTGCTTTGTTCTAGCATGATAGACTGGGTTATTTGCCAAGTGTATACTACTCATGTTGTCACAATAAATGACAACTGGCCCATCTGTAGGCTGATGCATATCATAAAGTAGCTTATGCAACCAAGCTACCTCACATGCAGCCATTGCTGCACCCCTGTACTCAGCCTCTGTGCTGGACAAGGCAACTGTAGGCTGTTTCTTGCTGCTCCAAGTGACTGTAGCACTCCCAAAAGAGAACACATATCCACTGGTAGATCGTCTATCAGAAATGCTACCAGCCCAATCAGCATCAGTGTATCCATGCAGCTGTATCTGAACCCCAGTCTCATAAAATAGTCCATACTGCAATGTGTACTTCACATACCTGAGTATGCGTCTAGCCGCATCCAAATGCGGTTTCCTTGGAGCCTGCATAAACTGACTTACTAATCCAACAGCATAGCTCAAATCTGGCCTGGCAATAGTCATATAAATCAAGCTTCCTACTATGCGTCTGTACATAGTAGGGTCTTCCAGAAGCTCACCTGCATCTGCACTTAGCTTCACATTCTGCTCCAAAGGAACTGAAATAGGCTTACAGCCTGTCATCCCATATTTGGACAGCATGTCCAATCCATACTACCTCTGCAAGAGCTGTATCCCACTTGGTGATCTAATCACCTCAATGCCCAAGAAATTATGTAGCTCTCCCAAATCCTTCATCTCAAACTTCTGCTTCAATAGCATTTTCACATGAAGGATATCTTCATCACTGTCACTTGTCATAATCAAATCATCAATATAAATGACAAGTAGCATAATACCTTTCTCTGTTTTTCTCACATAAAGTAAGAAATCTGCCTTGGAAATCTGAAAGCCAATAGTGACAAGATATTGTCCTATCTTGTCAGACCATACTCTAGGTGCTTGCTTCAAGCCATACAAGGCTTTCTTCAACCTGCAAACAAACTCAGGATGAACATCATGCACATAACTTGGTGGCTGCTCCATATATACCTCTTCTTGCAAATCACCATGCAAGAAGGCATTCTTTACATCCATCTGATGTAAAGACCATTCCTTTGATGCAGCCATAGCAATGACTGCTCTTACGGTTGCCATCCTTGCAACCGGACTGAATGTTTCTTCATAGTCAATGCCATATGTTTGTGCATACCCCTTGACTACTAATCTTGCCTTGTATCTGTTCACAGAACCATCTGCATTGTGCTTCACCTTATAAACCCACTTACAGCCAATTGCATTCTTACCTTTAGGCAAATGTACAAATTCCCATGTAGCATTTTCTTCCAAGGCATCCATTTCTTCATCCATGGCTTTCTCCTATTTTTCTTTTCCCATGGCTTGCTCAAAAGAAGTGGATTCTGGTTCCTGTATCACTTTGACCATATATGCATAGGGAATGGCTGTAAATCCATCATATTTCAACCTATCCACAGGATACCTAACTCTCGTAGACCTGCACAAAGTAGGTTCACTCATAGGTGCTCTCAAAACATCCCTGGTCTTCCTTACTCCAGGTGTAACAATAGAAGGAATACCCAACTCATCATCAATGCTCTCTTCTGAGCCACTGGATTCACCATCCACATAAGAGTGACCTGCATTCACATCAAACATGGGCTAATCAACCTTCTCTTTTCCTTTTCGTGATACCTGCATGCCACTATCTGCATTACTTTGAGAAGATTCTCCTGATCTCAATCTGCCTGTCCATGGCGAAGAATGTGAACCACCGCTAGAGGACGCTCCAGGTCCACTAATATTTTGTGACTGCTGCTGTGAATTCTGTGCAGCATTACCATTTTGTGCATCTACATTATCAATCACATTTATTGGTTTATACCAGCTACTCATCTCATCAAAAACAACATCTCTGCTCACTGTAAACTTACGAGTAGAAGGGTTATAGCATCTATACCCTTTTTGCTGCAGAGAGTAACCAATAAAGATACACTTCTCAGCTTTTGGATCCAACTTGGATCTCAATTCATCTGGCACATGTACATAGGCAATGCAACCAAAAATTTTCAAATGAGAAATATCTGGTTTCCTACCAGTATACCTCTCCTATGGAGTCATCCCATGTATTGCTGCAGTGGGAGTCCTGTTCATTATGTAGACTGCTGTAGCAACTACTTCAGCCCAATAAAAATCTGGCAAGTCTTTTTCATTGAGCATGGCACGAGATACCTCTCCAATATGCCTCTTTTTCCTTTCTGCAATTCCATTTTGTTGTGGGGTATGACTGCATGAATATTGCTGCTTTATGCCATGCTCCTGCAAGAACTTTGCAAACTCATTTGAGAGGTACTCTCCCCCTCCATCTGACCTTAGGCATTTTATCTGCAGGCCTGTTTCTTTTTCAACCATAGCTTTAAGAGTTTTGAAATGCCCAAAAACTTCACTTTTCTTTTTCATAAAATACACCCAAAATTTTCTGCTATAGTCATCAATAAAAGTGACAAAATAATGACAGTCTCCAAGAGATGCAGCTTTAGTAGTCCACACATCAGAGTGGATTAATTCCAATGGCTTCTCACTCTCTTGAACATGTCTAGGAAATGGTTTCCTTGCCTGTTTTCCAAACTGACAGGCTTCACATACCTTATGCATTTCTGCAACCTTGAATTTGGGCAATCCTGCAACAATATTTTGGGCCTGCATTGATTTAAGTCACTGTACATTAACATGACCAATGCGTTTATGCCAGATATCAATATCTACAACTACACCGGTCCCATGTGCAAACATTGCTGCACTCAATTTAGACATGTCTGCATCCAATGTAAACATTCTGCTCTTCTTTTTTCCTTTTGCTATCAAGCGACCTTTATTTTTCATATCCTCAACAAAGCATCCATGAGGATTAAATCTGACCTGCAAGCCCTGCTCAACCATTTAACCAACAAAAACCAGATTCTTGGTGATATTCGGGACATGAAATACATCGGACATGTATTTCTTTTTCCCATCCTGCATAGACAAATGAATTTTTCCAATCTGCACAATAGGATGTGCAGTATCATCACCAGTCTCCACAAATCCTGGTTTTTCCATTTTCCTTGCATCCTCCATCCATTCTGCATGACCTGTCATGTGGTTTGATGCACTTGAGTCAACATACCATACATCATTGCTTTCTTCTGCACTTGTCACAGAATTGTTCATGTGCTGCACCATAAACAAATGCTCATTTCTGTCATCACCTTGTCTACTAGAAGATGCATAATTCCCTTGTTGCAGTTTTCCATTCATGATGTCATTCTGCTTTTTATAGCAGTCTTTAGCCATATGACCCATTTTACCACAGTAGTAGCATTCAACATTACTGTTTGCATTTTGGCCTCTTTGCCATCCACCATGACCTCTTTGGCTCCCCCTGCCTCTAGAGTTACCACGTCCTCCTCCATAGGACTGGTTTTCTTGAGTTTGCTGCATATTCTGATTTCTGCCATGGCCTCCAAATCGGCCTCCTCTACCTCTGCCTCTACCTCTTCCAGCATTTGAGTAGAAGACAGCTTCTTTTGAAGTTCCTCCTGAAGAATATGCACCACCATTTCTCTGCTCCTCAGAAATTAGAAGAGCAATCAACTCCTCAAAATCAGGAAATCTTTCACAGACGGAAATGGATATTCGAAACTGTGCATAATCCTTTCCTAGACCATTCAAGGTCACTGAGACTAAATCATCATCTTCCACTGGCGACCCAATGGAAGCAAGTGCATCTGCAATCTTCTTCACCTTCATGTGGTAGTCATTGATGCTCATACTTTCTCTTTGCACATTGTGCAACTCTTGCTTGAGCTGCATTTTCCTGGCTTGCGTATTTGTGCTATACATTTTTGACAAAGTATCCCATGCCTCCTTTGGCGTACTTGCATCTTAAATATGCACAATCATAGAGTCTGAAATGCTGATAGACAGCTAGTACATAACTTTCCTGGCTCTCTCATGCCATGCTTTAAATGCCTTCATTTGCTGTTGATTGGGAACATCAAGAAGAACTAGTTCTTCTTCATTTCCTGCAACAAATTCCCAATATCCTTTTCCCATAAGGAAATTCGTCATTCTAAACTTCCATGCTTGGAAGTTGTTCTTGTCAAGCTTTTCAGTGACAATCTGTGAAAGAGAATCAGATGCCATTACAGAACACTGCAAAAAATTCTATCACTGCAAAAAACATAGCTTCACCCTCACAAGGAAAAATCTGCAAAACTGGTGAAAGTGGTATTTGACCACACAGTCACTTCCTAGTGACGATTTTGCATCAACAGGCAACAGGGATGATTCTGTAACTCCCGATGTCTCTGCGCACAAGCATACGATGCAATTTCTACAGTAACTTTTCACCGACCTGTAGAACAGTGGCTGCACAATATAAAACTGGGCCTTTTCTTGAGTGCGTGCAGAAAACTTTCGCCTCCAAAACAGGCCCCGAAATGGCCTCAAATCAAAAAAACAATGTTGCTATGGGCTAAAGCCCTCTCCCGCAGCATATACTGCCCTCTTGCTTCACCGCGAAGGGCGTCTCAACCTGAGACAATGCACTCCTGCACTTTTCAGCTGTGCTACCTGTAGAGATCTGCTCCCAAAACAGAAAATGAAAGCAACACTGCTCCTCTTACCAGAACACCGCGAGCTTGGCTTGCTTTCTTGAGCTCCTTACCACGAACAAGGCTCTGATACCATGTCAAGATTGTGGGAGAGAAGGAAGGAGTCTCACTTGTAGCTTTCTTGCTTGCACAATGAGGGAATACACACAGAGGTGGAGGCTGAAAACAGTTTTCCTCTTCTTAGTTGTGTAAGCCAAAAGAACTCTCATACAAATAAATAGAAGAACCCTATGTATGGGTCTCAAACCAAACTCAACTAACTAAGGTGGCATACTAACTCAGCCACGAACTAGAGTAGATAAGGATAGCTATCATGTAGCTATTATTCATGGGCGGTGTACCAACCGCATCTGCAACTGACAAGTCGGTGACATAAATATACAACGGTCACCCTGACGTATCACGAGTGGAGCTCGATATCTCAACAATTGCGTCGTCGGGCTTGCAGTGGAGGACCACTCTGTCCTAGTCCACCTAAGTGGAAATGGACTAAGGTGCATGACCTGAACTTAATGTATAATTAGGCCTTAGCCACCAAGGAAGGAAAAGCTAGAGACAAGAGTCTAGGGGATGATGAAGAGTCAGGGGGAGCTAATTCCAACAATGAGTACGAAGACTGCCACTCTATTAGTGAGGAAAGTGAGGAAGAAGTAGACACCATAGAGTATGACACTAAAGGGTGATAGAGAAAATAAGAGCAGACTCCAAGCCCCAAAAAGGGAATGCTTACAAGATCGAGAGAGAAGTCATGTGGATGGAGTGCGATCGCTCCTGGTTGGAGCACGTGGGAGCAATAGATTATGAACACATAGGGATAACCCAACCACTAGCAGCACCCTTGCTTGGATGAATGCACCCACTGAGATACAACTACCAGGGGAAACTCCCTCCTCTAGTGAGCATTGCGAGTTTAACTCTGAATCAAAGGTCAATACAAAAAGTAACCCAGAGATATCCCAACCTCCTAGGACCAAACACACCAAGGGGGACCTACCGTCGGTCCACCTAAGGCGCAAACGATTAAAGGAAAAAAGGAGAGGATGAATGAAGGAATTGGAGGTAGAATAACAAAAGAAACCACATGGCCTACCAAAACATTCACGAAGTTTAAGAAAGGTGGCAGGGTAGTGATCCTGCTAGGGGCAAAATGACAAGGACTGACAAGTGAGCCAATCGAGAGACCTGCCAACATCTAAGAAGTCAACTTGGTAGGGGAAGGCAAGAAGCCTTGACATGTGTTTATATATTATGACCTGACCAAGGAGAAAGAGGCAAGTCTCATTGTGCTCTTGCAAGAGTACACAGATGTACTTTCCTGGTCCTTAGATGAGCTTAAAGGAGTGGATCCTAGAGTGGTGACGCACAACATACCAATGGCCCCCTCTGATGCAGTGTCTGTGAAATAAAGATCGTACCCCATGAATCCTAAACATGACCAAGCTATGAAGGAGGAAATCGATAAGCTAATGAGGGTAGGATTAATCTATGAAATAGAGCACACGGATTGGGTATCACCAATCATGATAGTCATGAAGAAGAATGGGAAGATTTGAGTGTGTATGAACTATAAGAATGTTAACATTGCAACAAAAAGGGACAATTGCCCATTACCATACACAGAGCACATGCTCAAAAGGGTAGCAAGTAAAGAGGCCTACAGCTTTCTAGATGGCTTCTCAGGATACAAGCAGGTGCAAGTACATCCCAATGATAGGCACAAGACCGCATTTGCCACTGAGTGGGGTGCCTTTGCTTATGTTGTAATTCCCTTTGGGTTAATGAATGCACCTACAACCTTTCGGCATCTAATGTGCACCATCTTCAAAGATATGCTTAGATGAGAGCTAAAGGTTTTTGTAGATGACCTATGCGTTCACTCTAGTTGGGCAGAACACTTGAAAAAGATACAACCAATCTTTGAACAATGCCAGCTTTACAACCTATCATTGAACCCCTTGAAGTGCAAGTTTTGGGTCAAGCACGGATGCATTGTAGGTCACATGGTGTCCAAGAACGGCATAGCCACCGACTTTTCAAAAGTCAGGGTCATTGTCCACTTGTTGCCACCTAAGGATTATAAGGGAGTTCAGTGCTTCTTAGGTCACACCAGATACTATCAATGCTTTTTGTTGAATTATGCATTGATTGCAAGGCCTTTGTATAAGTTGCTGATTGTATTTGAGCTGACTGATGATGAGTGCCAATTAGCATATGAGGAATTGAAAAAGGATCTCACAAGTGCACCAATCTTAGGAGCCCCAAACTACTGGAGCATCACATTCCATGTGCATATACACATGTCTAAATTTGCTATAATTGGAGCTGTCTTGTGCCATCCTGGTGAACATAACTTGGATTACCTTGTGAGTTTTGCTAGTAGGCAACTCACTAACACGGAAATGAATTACTCCACCACAGAAAGGGAGGGGTTGGGCATGGTATTCGCTATAAAGAAGTTTTAACACTACCTCCTGGCCACGCCTTTCACCTTTTTTGTAGACCATCGAGCCTTGCTATATCTTGTAAATAAACATTGTGCTATTGGATGCATTGCAAAATGGTTGCTTCTTCTTTGTCGAATTTTCCTTCTTTGTAGTTGTATGCAAGGGAAGTAGCACTACATGGTTGATCACTTGTCTCGAATACCCATAGGAGAAGCTATTAGACAAGTCATTGTTGACGATTTGCTAGAGCCCACTTCTTTGGTCTATCTAGTGAGAAAGATTTGTTTAAATCCAAGCTAACACCATACTAGGCAGATGATTTAGTCCAAGTGCTAGAGCATGGTCTACCCAAGAGACCTATCAAGAAGGCCAGGCTTAGGAGACTTATTCTAAAGATCCAACCTTACCGATCAACTTTATAGGTTAGGGTAAGACGGGTTGCTACGATGATGCATGTGCGAGCACGAGATGCACCATGTGTTGAGTGAAGCACATGGTGGGATTGCTAGAGGGCACTTCAGCGGGGATACGACATCGTGCAAGGTGTTGCAATCTCAGTTGTGGTGGCCCACCCTATTCCGAAATGGTGCTAAGTTTGTAAGGCATTGTGATTAGTGCCAAAGGACTAAAGTTTCTGCACAAAAGGATAAGATGGAGTTGACCCCTATCATTGCATGACAAGCCTTTGAGAAATGGGAAATCGACTTTATTGTACCCATCAATCCTCCAGCACAATACTCACAAGCTAGATACATCATCGTAGCAACTAACTGCCTTACAAAATGGACTGAGGCATGAGCCACCAGGAAGAATGATGCTAGGACCACAATGAAGCTCTTGTGGGAGCAGGTTATCTCATGATTTGGTTGCCCTATCAAATTAGTAAGTGACCAAGGCACTCACTTCATCAACGAGGTGATTGCCCACCTACTCTCAACCTTCTTAATCATCCATAGGAAATCCTCACCCTACTACTCTCAAGCTAATGGCCAAGTAGAATCCACAAACAAGATCTGAGTCAATGTCCTTATGAAGGTAGTTTCTACCTCGCGAAGTGATTGGGACAACAAACTTATGGCAATATTATGGGCTTATCGGACATCCTATAAAATGGCTATGGGACAAACGCCCTTTAGGCTAACCTACACGATTGAGGCAATCTTGCCATTAGAATTCTTTGTCCCTAGCTTGAGGATAGCAGTACATGAGAGATGGGAAGGGAATGAAGCTTGGACCGATCGTCTCATGGAATTGGAATGGCTCTCTGAGACTCAGCTCATAGCTACCCACGCCTTAATTTGTGAGAAAGAATGACAAAAGATGTGGTTTGACAAGCATGTCAAACAACACAAATTTGGGCAGGGAGACCTTGTTTTGCTCTACACTGAGACCCCGTCTCATGGAATTCGAACAACTCTCTGAGACTCGGCTCGTAGCTACCCATGCCTTAATTTGTGAGAAAGCAAGACAGGAGATGTGGTTTGACAAGCACATCAAACAACGCAACATTGGGTAGGGAGACCTTCTTTTGCTCTACTTGGTAAAGGGCCACAAGCAGAAAATGAAATTCTAAGGATTAGGACATTTCCAAGTGCGCACCATTAGTAGGACGGGAAACATAGTACTTGAAACCCTTGAAGGTGAGGGCATAGGCTTCTTTAATGGCAGTCGCATGAAGAAGTACTACCCTCCCACACATCCACGGCATGCCCCCTATGCTAGAAGCCCCTGTCAATATCTGCATAGCTACCATCATTGAACTAGAGGATGAGGATGAGGATGTAGTAGCACCAGCATACCTGCACATCGCGGTCGCCACTCGGTGCACAAACACATTTAATGCCTTGATTGAAGAGGGAGCTAACTTCAATGTCTTGACTTACACTCATTGGACCCACATTGGTCAGTCACAGTTACAGCCCACCAATGCTAAACTCAGCCCATTTAGGGGCAAGTCATATGCATTTGTAGGGAAGTGCAAGATCGCAATCTCTATCGAGTCTAAGAGTCTATCAGTCATCTTCTATGTATTGCTAAATACGAAGGATGCAAGTCAAGAATCGATGTTAGGATGCACTTTCAAGAAGCAAGCACATTGCAATGTAGATTACAATCTGCAGCATATTCCCCTTGCCATTGACAACATTCGAATGGTGACAACTTTCAACAAGGGCAGCGAGGCTCTACCCAAGCTTGCCATGCCACCGATAGAGCTACCTAGGACCAAGCCTAAGGAGGGGGATCGTGAGTCATCACAACCCACCTAGACTATAAAACCACCACCAACTAAGGCCATCCCCAAAGCCATAGAGCCCATGCTTAAATGGGTGCCAAAGCACCAAAAGTGACCTACTCGTAGCCAGCAAACACAACCCCGCAAGGCCAACAACTATCATTCAAAACCTAAGAGACCGACCCGATGCTATCAACGTAGGTGCACAATCAAGTCGCGATGGATCCCCAAAGATCTATTGTGAGCCCAAGGATACTATGAAGGCAACACCTAGATGTGGGTGCCCAAGAAGGGAAATCCTAGAGGCATAGCCCAACCACGACCATCGCTTGCCACCCCATCTTAAGGAAGCCACACTGCTGCTAAGGCAATGAACACCCAGGAAACCTGAGCTGCAAAGCCTACAGAACCCACGATGATTGCGGTCATCAAACCCCAACCAATATATCAACCGAAATAGTAGCTTGATACCATGAAATCATCTAAGTCCAAAGATCTTGGCATCCCAGTGGCTACACAAGAGGAAGGAAATGTACCATCTATACCATTGGAGACACCCTCAATACCCCAAAGCAGCACTAGACACATGGATCAAATTACGGAGCTACCCTTAGAAATGCCACTGTCAAATCCACTACCACTAGAACCATCATTGTCTAGTCACCGCAACCACTAGCAGGTCTTAGGCCTTCCTACAAGCAATGTTCATTTCTATCGGTTGCCAAGGACCTTGCTGAGAATACGGGTGATGACTTGGTGACTTGCATCAAGCTCTTGGACAACACTTTCACCATGTTTGCTAGGAGCTATGAAAGACTCATCTTGCTTGATGAACCCCTTGCCTCTGATGTTCATTACTTATCCTGCACTTGGGAAGAATATGAGTTCATGACCGTAAAATCCTCCAAGGTTGCAAAGGAGTTGATCGATAATGGTGAAATCTCAAAAGAGCAAGTGCTCATCAAATGGCTAATAACATCATACCGCAAGCCCCAAAGGCTTGTGTCACTTGTTGAGCTTGAGGAACTCACTCACCTCGCTGGCTCTAACTCATTGTTCTTACAAAAATGGTATAACCTATGTCTTCAATGGGAGAAACGAGGTTGCCAAGTAATGACTAATGCTGAGCAGTGACATGTGAGTAAAAAAACTGAGTATGACCCACCTTACGTAGCACCAACCTCTTTCAGGGTCTTGGCCATCACTCGAAACAAAAACCTAGACAACCAGGTCTTGTCCCACCCTTACATTGATTACATACTTACAAAAGAGGAGTTACATGTGGCTAGCTACATTAACTCCGATGATTTTCTAACTAATGTCCTAACTTACATTACCCAAGTATGTGTTAGCCCTCGTAATCTTGATCGTCATGTCCACTTGGAATACAACTCTGCTTTCTACAATTGGCTTATGCTAAAGTAGATAGCATCATACTATGCTCAAATTCCTTGCATCTCCCATGTCCAACCCTAGGAAGGATTCTCATCATTTTTCAAGGGAGAAGGAGGTAGTCGTAAGGTGATAGGAAACAAAAAGACTTACTCAAAGTTAAAAGCAAGAAAGAATAAAAAGGGTTGGAAAGAAAATGTCAAAAAATGTTTTGGAATGAATAGGCTGCTGTTCGAAATTTTCATGTCTTTAATTCAGCTTGTTCATTCTCTTTGTGGAAGAAAAATCAATTTTGTGCTTACCAAAAAGTCATCTAAGCAATACTAATGTCGGATTATGATGAATGATAGGTACCCACAATGGCAATGCAAGATAAAGGGGGCAAGTTCCCTTTCACAGAAGAAGAGCAGACTAGGTACGGCCTGAGTGTCGAGACAAGGGGCTTTAGCCATTTCACCTTCAAAACATACACTAAACCTGGACAAAGCCATCTTGGAGGAGCAACTGTAAAGGAGTTGGTGGACAAATGTGCCCTCTAGAAGTACATGGAGAAAGTAGGGCAAGCAGTTGACTACAGCATGTTGCTTAAAGTTCCTAAGAAGTTTTGATGATGCAAGGAACTATGGCATAGTAACAGTTAGGACTAGAGAACAAGAGCGTCAAGTGGAGGTACTACTACTCAGCACTATGATGATCGAGAAGACCCTAGGCTTGGCCATCAAGACACAAAGACGCCCTTGGAGAGATGTATATGCCATGTTGGGAGTGAATAAGCATGATGTGCACACTATGGATGCGATAAGTCTGGCAAACATCCCAAACCCAAAAGTACAAATGCAAGTGAAGATGGCCCATTCCCTCTTCTCAAGATAGAGGTACAATGCATTTGATGAATGGGATTGGCATGCCACTGCTGGAGAGCATAGTCGCAGGGTTCCCTGAAGAAGTGGATTGGAATTGATTTGTCTTAAAAACCATCAAGAGCTCCTGTCCTAGCACAAGCTAGCCACAAGCTCAACACTAGCAGGAGGGGAGTCCCCAATCTCAATGACTAGGTGAGCACACAAAAAGGAGTACAAGAGGTGCTCACAGATATTTGTCTTGCACTTGAATAAAGATATTGAAGATCAATCCACAAATTCAGCAAGTCACCCAGCCTTGAAATCTCTTCTTGAGGAGTACAATGATTTGTTTGAGGTGCCTACTTCATTGCCTCCTGAGAGAGCAGTAGATCACCCCATTGATTTGAAGCCCAACTCAAAGACAATCAATAAGCCACTCGATAGATTTTCCAAGTGTGAGCGTGAAGAAGTAGCTAAGAAAATCAAGGAGCTTCTTGAAATGGGATTCTTTGAATTTAGTTCTTCACCCTATGCATCTCTGGTCTTGCTAGTAAAAAAGAAAGATGGATCTTTCAGGATGTGAATCGACTATAGGGATCTTAACAAGATCACAATGAAGAGCAGGTACCCAATATCTAGGATTGATGATTTGCTTGATAAAGGGGACTAGATTCTTTATTATGAAGATTGACTTGAGGTCTGGGTATCATCAGATCCGTATGCAAGAGGGTGATGAAATCATGACCACTTTCAAGACTAATCGAGGGATCTACCATTTCCTAGTGAATGCCATTTGGGCTTACAAATGCTCCAGCTACCTTCCAAAGTCTAATGAACAAGATTTTGTAGGCTTTCCTCTTTCAGTTTGTCTTGGTAAGACTCTTTAGACCCTTTAGGACC
The DNA here is from genome assembly GCF_053477565.2 of Lygodium microphyllum. Taxonomy (NCBI): domain Eukaryota; kingdom Viridiplantae; phylum Streptophyta; class Polypodiopsida; order Schizaeales; family Lygodiaceae; genus Lygodium; species Lygodium microphyllum. The sequence goes on along the minus strand of NC_141138.1, from coordinate 30,049,405 downwards.
ATCTATCATACATGAGAATGTTTTTGATGTATTGAGACATCACAAACTCTTTGCTAAGGAGAAGAAATGCTCTTTCATGTAGATTGAAGTGGAATACTTGGGATATTTTATCAGTGAAAAAGGGATCCATGCTGGCCCAAAGAAGGTGCAGTAGTGTATTAAAGATTGGCCAACACCTATTACCACTACTTCACTTAGAGGATTTATTGGCATATTTTTATTTTATCACCGATTCATCAAGCATTATACAGCTATTGCAACTCCTTTGACTGTTAGGTTGAAGAAGGAATCTTTCTTTTGGGATGCTCTTGCTGATAGTAGCTTCAACTAGTTAAAGGAAATCCTTACTTTTGCTCCCATTCTAGTATGCTCGGATTTTTCAAAGGAGTTTACTATACAATGTGATGCTAGTAGCCGAGGCATTGGGGCTATTTTGTTATATAAGCATGGAGTGATTTCCTTTGAAAGCCATAAGCTTACAGATAAGGAAATGACTATGAATGTTTATGACCAAGAGATGTTGGCTACATTGCATGCAATAAAGAAAAGACACCATTATTTGTATGGCAGGGCTTCAAAGTTCAAAGTGATCACAAGGTCCTTAAGTATTTTCTCACTCAATCCAATCTTACTCTTAGGCAACATAGGTGGGTAGCTACATTGCAAAATTATGATTTTGAGATCACTCATACGAGGGGAAAAGACAATGTAGTGGCTAATTCTCTTTCTCGTATGTGGGCTTGCAAAGTTTCAACAATGGAATAGTATATATGCAGTGGTAGATAGACTCACCAAGGCAACCCATTTCATTCCAACCAAGACCCATTTTATTGTTTCTCAAGTGGCCGGCTAGTTCGTAGAGTAGATTTTTAGATTACATGGGTTACTATAGGTGATTGTTCATGATAGAGATTCAAAGTTCATGAGTAACTTTTGGCAAGCGGTATTCATATCTATGGGCACTAAATTGGCTCCCTCTACTATAGCCTATCATCCATAGACTAATGGACAAACAGAAAGGGTAAATAAGTGATTGGAGACTTATCTTCACCATTTCTGTAATGATGTCCAGAATTCATGGAATTCTTGGTTTCACTTGGCTGAGTTTGCCTACAATAACTCCACTCATGATAGCATTGGAGTTTCGTCCTTTGAGGCTACGTATGGCTATAAGGTGCCCTTACCCACAGTCATCTTTAATGAAAGAATCAATCCTCATGGGAAAGAAGAATTGAAAAGAATGCAGACCCTTCTTTAGTAGTGTAAGATGAATCTTAGGAAAGCCCAAGACCAAATAAAGATGTATGAAAATTAGAAGAGGCAACCTTTAAAGTTCCAAGAAGGAGAATTGGTTTTGTTGAAGGTGCCCAAGTCTTGGTATTCTACTTTGAAAGATGGATCCAATAACAAGCTTGCTCATAGATTTTATGGCCCCTATTGGATCCTGAAGTGCATTGGAGACCTGGCATATAGATTGGAGCTACCCTCTTCGACTAAGATTCATAATGTATTCCATGTTAGTAAGCTCAAGCCTTTCTATGGTGATCCTCTTGATATAGTTGATGAGTTCCCACTTGTCGATGAAGAAGGTTTTATTCAGTATATTCTAGAGGCTGTCATAGGTCAGCGTGAGAAGAAGCTTTGATCCCGTTCCATCATTGAATATTTGATCAAATGGAGAGTTTTACCACCTGAGGAAGCTTCTTGGAGGCCTGATTCCATATTAGATGAGTTTCCTTTCTTAAGGGTCACATTGGTGGTTGAAGTCTATTGATTATGGAACCAGTTATGGTGTAGATAAGGACATGAGAGCACACTGTTTTAGAACAATTTTTATTTTTTCTAATTTTCAGAATTATGCCACCTACATAGGGTCAAAGTACTCTTCAAAAGCTATGTTTTGACACGTGGCATGCCTCATTTGGATACTTTTACCAGTAGTTATGGCATATTTGGTTCAGCAAGGTCTGTTTATACATCAAGTTGTCTATTTCACTTTGAGCTCACCAATTGAAGACTTTAAAGCTCCAAGTACTTTTGAAGTATTCTTGATCATGTATATAGCTAAGGCCTTCTTCCATTCCTTCATTTCAATCCATATGTCTCTATCTTTTATTCATTTTCCCATTTGTGAAGATAAAAACAAAGTAATACTCTATTCTATCCATCCTTTTCCAATCTTTGTAAGTTTGTTTTTGAGGGCAAAAACCCTTGGGATGGGATGGATTATAAGAAGCTGGGAAGAACAAGGATTTAGTGTGTAAATAATAGTGATGCCATGTCACACTGATATAGGTATAAAAGGAGGGGATATGTAAATTTTCTCATCTTTTGACACATTAATACATTACTATCCTTCTCTTCATTACCTTGCTCTAAGCTTCAATGGCTTCTTTCTCTTTCTTGTCTTTCTCTCTCCTATTCTAGTATTTCTCTCTCCTCATCACTCTCTTTCTCTCACTTCTACACTTCTTGTCTCTCTTCTATAGTCTTCTCTCTACTCTTTCTCTCTCTCTCTCCAATTCACTTCTTGACGGTATGTATATGTGTATATCCCCACTTGCATGCTCCCACTCATGCCAAGCATGGTGGTGACAATCAATACATTTTTGAAAAATAACCTATCCTCTTTGGAATTTGTGTATTAGATATAATTTTCTAATTGTTGTTGCAAGCCTTCAATGGAGTAACCTCACTAGGCTGGTGATTTTAAATATGTGATATGGAAGTGGCCATGAAATCAATCATTAGTATAATTGCAAAGCACGATACCATGTACTTTGAAGTGTATTCCCCTTAATGTTCTACAAACAAATGCAAGCATCAATGTTACCCAAAAAAGTATATTTTGTTTTGCTCACATAAGAGTTGTTCATAAGTGTGCCCTCCTTTAGGTTGTAGCTTTATACATGGAAATTTTAAAGAAGATTTTTCTATTATTGTATTTTTGTGAGATAAATAGATGGCAAGAGTATCTCCATGAATTGACAAAAGGGATAGAAGTAAGGCAATAATGCACAGAGTGAGAGAGAGAGAGAGAGAGAGAGAGAGGGTCTTCACATGCATTGGAAAACACATTTATGAATGCACTATTTCATGTAGATAGACATATGTTGTCAATTATAAAGCACATAGTAATATGCACATGTACAAGTCTCCAACATCTGCATCAATGAATTTGCCTCCATCTAGAGACACCTCTCTCTCTCTCTCTCTCTCTCTCTCTAGAAGTTGAAGCTTTGAGAACATTGATTTTGCCTCCATTCGGTTACTAAAAACTCCACAAATAGGGGGATATAGTGTAAAATATTACACGGTGCAGTGAACAAAATCTGAGAAAGAGATAGACAGTACACAACAGATAAGAGAAGAATCAGTAAATTCTTTAGCTCCAAACAACTGATACAAAGATGGCTCTGTCCACCCGTGCGCTTCCACTGTGTGAAGCTTAGATGGCGATCTAGACAGAAGATAGGTGAAGAGCTTAAGGCTAGCTAGAACAACAACTCTGATTGGGTGAAAGATGAATGATCGATGGCTAGCTAGAACCAATGTCTGGGCTCACATTTGGCTTCTCCTCATAATGGGGGCCTTACAACTTTGAGCACCATGGATCATTGGTGGCACCTAATGAGAGTGGGACATTGATCATATCTAACACCCCCCTCAATGTCCACCCATAGGTGAACTATCTCCTCAGCCCAATGTCGAGTCTCTGAAGATGATCTTGAAGCAGATCCTTCGTAAGTGCTTTGGTGAAGATATCTGCTCCATTCTCCTCTGTTAGATAGTAGACTAGTTTCACTATCCCATCCTCCATCAAATCATGCACATAGTGATATTGGATCTCTATATGTTTGGTGCGTGCATGAAACATTGGATTTTTTGCAATGGCAATGCAACTCTGATTGTCACATCTCAGCACAGTTGGTTCTTCATCCTGCACTCCCATATGCCATAGATTCCTTCTAAACCATACGGCTTCACATGCAGCAAAACAAGCTGCCTTCTACTCTACTTCGGTAGAAGACAATGCCATTGTTGGCTGCTTCTTACTAATCCAAGAGAAAATTCCTGAACCCAAAGAGAAACAATAACCAAAAACTGACTTTTTGGGATCAATGTCTCCTGCCCAATCTGAGTCATAGTTTCCCACAAGAGAAGTTCCGAAATTGTATGTGATACCATAGTCAAGAGTTTCCTTCAAGTATCTAAGCACCCGCATCCCAGCCTTCCAATGACTCTCATGGGGCTTGTTTGAGAACCTGCTCAAAACACCAACAGCAAAACTGATATCTGGTCTGGTGTTACACAAGTAGATCAACCTCCTATACCTCCCAATGTTTGCTAGTGCTAATGTATCCTCGACGGATAACTTTGCATTCACTTCCATAAGTGTAGCTATCTCCTTGCACTCGATCATGCCAAATGCCTTCAAGATCTCCCATGCATACTTCTTTTGAGAGATGAAGATCTTTCCTCGCTCTTGCCAAACTTCAATCCCCAAACAATAGTGCAGCAAGCCCAAGTCTGTCATTTCAAACTCAGAACTCAAAGCCTTTCGAGTTTGGTTGATTATATCTTCATAGTCACCTTTAATAAGAAGGTCGTCCACATATAGGACAATCACTAGAGACTTTTTATCATCCCTGTAAACATACAAGTTAACATCTGAGGCACATCTTTTGAAGTTTAGGTTTAAAAAGAACTTATCTATCCACTAGTACCATGCTCTGGGGGCTTGTTTCAGCCCATACAATACCTTCTTCGGCTTACACACTTTGTTCTCAGAATGGGGGGCCTCAAACCTTGGTGGCTGAGCCACGTACACCTCCTCCTTGAGGTCACCATTTAGGAACAGTGACTTAACATCCATTTGGTGCATTGGCCACTTCTTGTGGGCAGCCACTACAAGTACCATGCGAATAGTGGTCAATCTGGCAATTGGGGCAAATGACTCTTGAAAATCAAACCCTTCAACTTGTGAAAATCCTTGGGCAACCAATCTACCTTTGTACTTTTCTAACGTACCATCAGCCTTCTACTTTACCTTCCAGATCCACTTGGTGCAAATAACCTTCCGCTTTGCTGGTCGATCCACTAGCTCCCAAGTGTCATTCTTCATTATGCTGTCATACTCCACTTGCATAGTAGCCTTCCATGATGGATCTGCAAGTGCTTCTTCTAAGTCAATTGGCTCCTTTACTTCTCTCATAATCTCAACGATCAAGGCCATATTGACTATGTAAGCAAAAGCTCTCCTTTGCTCCTCTATTCTCTGAGACCTCCTTGGTCCGTCTGCCTTCTCCTCAACAGATGCACACATAGGATTATTGTGGTCATAAAGCTGCTTTACCCAGCACGGCAATGGCTTTTCTGGTGGGGTGATGTCAGGTTGGTGAACTTTTTCCTCATCATCTGAAGATGATGCTTCCTCCTCCCTAAAGATAGGGATAGCTCTCGAGACAGGTTCATAGTGGACTACTTCTTCGCTTGATGATAAAGTGGAAGAACTTGCCTTCTCCTCCTCCACTGTATGTGGCTCCTCCTTAAACACCACATCAGGGCTAGCAATGATCTTCTTTGCCTCTTAGTCATATAATTTGTAAGGCTTCTGCTCATCACTATAAGCCAAGAAGATACATTTTCTGCTTTTTGGTTTTAACTTGTTTCTCTTCTCATCTAGAACATGTGCATAACATTCACATCCAAAAATTATGAAATGTGAGACAGATGGTATCTTACCAGTGTAAGCCTCATGAGGTGTTTTTCCCTTGAGAGCCTTTGTGTAGCTTCGATTTAGAATGTAGACTATAGTATTAACAGCTTCAGCCCAAAAATGGTTAGGCAATCCCTTGCCCTTTAGCATGCATCTTGCCATCTCCACAATGGTGTGATTCCTGCATTCCACAACACCGTTCTGCTGAGGTATGTGAGGCGTCGTCAATTGATGCTTGATCCCTTTGCTCTTACAAAAGCCTTCAAACTCCTTTGAGTTGAACTCACCACCACCATCTATTCTAAATTTCTTCACACTTTTCCCTGTTTCATTCTCAACAAGTTTTAGCCATTCTTTAAACTTGCCAAAAGCTTGAGCCTTATCACGAAGAAAGTACACCCACATCTTTCTACTGTAGTCATCGACAATCAACATAAAATAAGAAGATCCCCCCAAGGCCTCTATAGGCATCTTACCACACAAGTCAGCATGCACCAACTCTAGAGGAGCCTATGCTCTATTCTTGCTTTCTTGTGGAAATGCCTTTCTCTATTGCTTGCCCATCATACAAGCTTCACATGGTTCCTTCGATTCAGTTATTGTAGGTAGGTGAGCAACCATATCTTGCTTTTGCATCTCCTTCAACATTGCAAATCCGATGTGTCCAAACCTTTCATGCCAAAGCTTACTTGTGCCCACTCCAACGGTGGCTATAAGAGCACTTAGCTCATACAAGTTGTGTCTTCTTTCTCCTTTGCCAACAATTGTGCCAACACTATCAAGAATTTCTGCACCTGTCTTCATAAACCTCACTTCATGACCAAGATCAGTTATGGTAGCAACTGATAGCAGATTTCTCCTGATTTCGGGAACATACAACACATTTGAAAGCTTTTTGACTTCACCATTTGGAGCAACAAAAGAAATAGTACATGTGTACGCAGCAGGGCATTTAGCATCATTTCCAACCGTCACAATGATGGATTCTTTTAGAGTCTGCATAGAACTGCATAGACCTTTCTTGTTGGTCATGTGATAGGAGACCCCACTATCCAACACCCATGGGTCAGTGGTAGATTCTTCTTGCACTGAGGAGCACACTTCCTCAATGGTCGCCATGAATAATTCCAACTCTGCTTGAGCTGTCTCTTTCTCTTTACTTTTAAGGGTACCATTCTTTTCATCTGCCTTCTTGACAGGACAATCTGCAATTGCATGTCCTTTCTTCTTGCAGTAGAAGCACTCTCCTTGAAACTTCTTCTTGTCGCCCTTCTTCTTTTTGTCACCATCATTTTTGGTGGAGGAACCACCTTGTCAAGAATCGCGTGGTGGAGGGGGTTGCTCAAGATGTTGCACCGAACACACACAGAATGCACAAGGAGAAGCTCACTCAAGTGACAAGAAGAGAGATGGAGGCCAAAACGTTTTCTTGCTGATTTCTTCTTCTTCTTCCACACTCTTTTCAATGTACACAAAATATAGATAAGATACAACATAAAAGGAAAGTGGCCTACTAAGTCAAACAATGCATAACCGACTACACTAGTCGAATGGCGCTATAACTATGCCAGCTATAAATAGGTGTAACAACCTGAATATAATAAGTAATGAGTCAGTGGGCATGTGAGAGTCATAATGACCACCGACGTGCTAAGTGTAGACGTGTGGACCCATCTAACCAGGCGGTCCATCATCAATGTCCGCATGTGTTGAGCTTGTCATCTCAACACTCCCCCTCAAGCTCAACTGCATCTCTGCAACTCCAAGTAAGCTTCGAAACTTTTGAAGCTTCTCTGTACCCAAGGCCTTCGTGAAGATGTCAGCTATCTGATCCTGTGTACTGACATACACCAAGTCAATCTCACCTGCTAGTACCTTCTCTCTCACAAAGTGGTAGTGTACCTCAATATGTTTTGTCCTGGCATGGAACACAGGGTTCCTAGCCAACTGTATACTGCTCATGTTGTCACAATAAATGACAACTGGACCTTCCACCTGGACATCCAAATCAGCCAATAGCTTTTACAACCATACTACCTCACATGCTGCAACAGCAGCACCTCTATACTCAGCCTCTGTACTCGACAAAGCAACTGTAGATTGCTTTTTGCTGCTCCATGTAACTGCTGCACTACCAAGAGAGAACATGTATCCGCTAGTAGATCTTCTATCAGACATACTACCAGCCCAATCTGCATCTGTGTATCCAAACACATGTACATCTCTACTTGCCTCATAGAAAATTCCATAATGTAATGTGGACTTCACATATCTCAATATGCGTCTGACTGCATCCAAATGTGGCTTTCTAGGTACTTGCATAAACTGACTCACAAGACCAACAGCATAGCTCAAGTCTGGCCTTGTAATGGTCATGTAGATCAAACTCCCCACTATCCTCCTGAACATAGTAGGGTCTTCTATCTCATCCCCAACATCAGCACTCAGCTTTACATTCTGCTGCAACGGGACTGAAAGTGGTTTGCATGCAGTCATACCATACTTGGACAACATATCCAAGCCATACTGTCTTTGGAACAGCCATATACCATCATCACATCTGATCACCTCAATGCCAAGGAAGTACCTTAGTTCACCTAAATCCTTCATCTCAAACTTCATCTTCAAACAACCCTTGACTTCAGCAATCCCACTATCACTATCACCTGTAATAATCAAGTCATCCACATAGATGACTATGATGACCAAACCTGCATCTCCCTTTCTCACATAAAGTGAGTGATCAGCATCAGAAACATAAAAGCTCTCTGATCTTGCTTGCTTGAGCCCATAGAGTGCCTTCTTCAACCTGCACACATACGTGGGATGCTCTAAATCTTCATAACCTGCTGGCTGATCCATATACACTTCTTCCTGCAAATCACCATGCAAGAAAGCATTCTTTGCATCCATTTGCTGCAACCTCCAACCTTTGGCTGCTGCCAAAGCAATCACACATCTGACAGTTTCCATCCTAGCAACTGGACTGAAGGTTTCATCATAATCTATGCCATATGTTTGGGCATAGCCTTTTGCAACCAGCCTAGCTTTGTACCTGCTAATAGAACCATCTGCATTGTGCTTAATCTTATAAAGCCACTTACATCCAATAGCTTTCTTTCCCTTCGGCAATGATACTAGATCCCAAGTCTTATTGGCCTCTAATGCAGCCATCTCCTCATCCATTGCTACATCCCAATGAGCATGACCAACAGCCTCCTCAAAACATGTGGGCTCAACATCCTCAACTAGTTTCACCATATAAGCATAATGGTGAGCTGCATAACCCTCAAAACCAAATCTTTTAACAGGGTATCTCACCCTGCTAGACCTGCATACCACTGGATCACTCAATGGAGTCTTTGCATTAACACGTGCTCTCTGCACACCTGGAGTCCTCACTGAAGGAATGCCAAGCTCATCATCCAAGCTCTCTGAGCCACTGGAGTCTCCATCAAGAACTGCATCAATGCCTTCTGACACTTTATTCTTTCCTTTGTCTTTACCTGTAGTGCTACTAGATGCACCTGAAGATGTAGAGGTACTCCTTAGTCTCCCAGACCAAGGACTACTAGATGATGTCTCTAGTCCACTAAGAGTCTGTGATTCTTGCTTTTCAGCCTGCACATGAGTATCATGATCATCATCAACATCCAATGCATCACCTCTAGATGCATACCAACTGCTCATTTCATCAAAGATGACATCCCTGCCCACTCTTAACTTACATGTGACAGGGTTATAACAATAAAGATACACTTTTCAGCCTTTGGATCCAGTTTTCTCCGCAACTCATCTGGCACATGAACATATGCAATGCAGCCAAACACTTTCAAGTGTGAAACATCAGGCTTCTTACCTGTAAAACATTCTTCGGGGGTCATACCATGAATTGCAGCTGTGGAAGTTCTGTTCATAATATAAACAGCAGTATGAACAGCCTCAGACCAAAAATGCTTAGGCATATTCTTTTCAACCATCAAGGCGCGTGCAACTTCTGTAATATGCCTGTTTTTCCTTTCTGCAACCCCATTTTGCTATGGGGTATACCTGCATGTGAACTGTCTCTTTATCCCATGAGACCTCAGAAAATCACTGAACTCATTTGAGAGGTACTCTCCCCCTCCATCTGACCTCAAGCACTTTACTTTCAAGCATGTTTCTCTTTCAACTGCAGCCTTGAAAGTTTTGAAGTGCTCAAATGCTTCACTCTTTTCCTTCATAAAATATACCCACAGCTTTCTAGAACAATCATCAATGAATGTGACAAAGTATGAACTGCCTCCAAGAGATACATTTTGTGTAGGCCCCCAAATGTTTGTATGCACAACATCAAGGATATTTCTGCTTACATCTCTATCATGTGAAAAAGGTTGTCTTGCCTGCTTACCAAATTGACATGCTTCACATACCTTCTGAAATTCTGCAACTCTAAATGTAGGCAAACCTATAACCAACCCTTTGGACTGCATTAATTTTAGCCTTTGTACATTTGCATGTCCAATGCGTTTGTGCCAAATTTCAATGTCTGTAACAACACCTTTTCCTTTGGCATACATAGCAGCATTCATAGTAGGAATTCCAGCGTCCAGAGTAAACATACGTCCAACTCTACTTCCCTTTGCTACCAACCTGCACTTGTCATTGAAATCTTCTACAAAGCAGCCCTTTGCATTAAATCTGACTTGCAGCCCTTGCTCTACCATTTGATTGAGTGACACCAAGTTCTTTGTAATAGATGGCACATGTAATACATCTGAAAGAATCTTTGTCTTACCATCATGCAAGGACAAAGGAACTTTTCCAATGTGTGAAATTGGGTGGCATGAGTCATCACCCGTCTGCACATAACCTACATTCTGCAAATTCTGCATCTCTCCAAACCATTCTGCATGGCTGGTCATATGATTGGATGCACCTGAATCAACATACCAAACATCATCATGTTCTCCCTTTCCTGTAATCAGCATTCAGCATATGCTGCATAACAAACAGACGTTCATTTTTGTCTTCATTCTGTCGTGAAGACGATGCATAGTTTCCTTGCTGCAACTTACCACTGTGGATATCATCTCTCTTAGCATAACATTGGGTTGCAATATGACCTGTTTTGCCACAGTAGTGGAACACAATACCAGAGTTGTTAGAACCTCTGTTCTGCCATCCACCTCTTCCTCTAAAGCTCCCCCTGCCTCTAAAGTTACCACGACCTCCTGAAACCTGCATATCGCCAAATTGCTGATTCAATATATTTTGCTGGTTGTCACTACCACGTCCTGTACCACGGCCTCTGGAAGAGAACCTGCCACGTCCCCTTCCTGAACTGGAGTAGAAAGCTTGGACCTGTTCACCACTTCTTTCAAATGTCTCACTCTGCATGTTGATCTCTTCAGTGATCATAAGGGAGACCAACTCATCGAAATCTGGAAATGGCTTTCTAACATATACGGAAGTTACAAAAGACTTCCAAGCCTTTTCATTATTAAGTCCACCCAAGGTAGACGACAGCAAATCATCATCATCGGGCATTGCATCAATTGATGCCAAGGCATCTGCAATGCTCCTTACCTTCAATGCATACTCATTGATAGGCATCTTCCCTTTCTTCAATGTATTCAACTCTTGCTTGAGTTGAATCTTTCGTGTCTTTGTATTTACAGAAAACATACTTTCAAGTATGGTCCAAGCTGCATATGCATTCTCTGTATTTCTAATGTGTCCCAACATATTATTGTCAATTACTGCAGACAACCAATACATGACCTTCTTGTCTTTTGCATTCCATTCCTTTCGTGCCTTTGTCTCTTCTGCAGTTGGAGGATCACTCACCTCTGGCTCCTTTTCTTCACCTGAAACGAACTCGTAGAGGCCTTTTCCAATAAGAAAGTTCGTGACACGGAACTTCCGTGAAGGGTAGTTACAATACATGCAATCTGCAACCTTTTTGCAGATAAACCTTGTGTTTACTCACTGGTAAACACCTTTGAACTTACAGATCTAAAATCTGTAACCTGTGCACCCACTTTCGGTCAATATAGTCGAAGTCACAACGTACCCTAAAACTGCTGTCCGCAACCTTGCGGCTCTAAAACGGGCCTTGAAACGGCCTCAGATGCCCAAAATAACTGCGGATAAGCCCTAAAGGGCTTTGCTGCAGAATACACAGTGCTCTTCGCGCACACCAAATCTCACTGCAATCTGAGATTTTTGCTCTGCCCTGCTTCCAGTGCCTCCACAGGCACTATCCAAGAGAAAGAGTGGAAGGATGGGAGAGCTTCTTACCCGTGGCTTGCTTGCTCGAACCTTGCTTCTTCTCCTTTGCTTCAACCTTCAAAATCAGCCTCTCTCAGTGGTGCGGCTCTGATACCATGTCAAGAATCGCGTGGTGGAGGGGGTTGCTCAAGATGTTGCACCGAACACACACATAATGCACAAGGAGAGCTCACTCAAGAGACAAGAAGAGAGATGGAGGCCAAAACGTTTTCTTGCTGATTTCTTCTTCTTCTTCCACACTCTTTTCAATGTACACAAAGTATAGATAAGATACAACATAAAAGGAAAGTGGCCTACTAAGTTAAACAATGCATAACCGACTACACTAGTCGACTGGCGCTATAACTATGCCAGTTGTAAATAGGCGTAACAACCTAAATATAATAAGTAATGAGTCAGTGGCCATGTGAGAGTCATAATGACCACCGACATGCTAAGTGTAGACGTGTGGACCCATCTAACCAGGCGGTCCATCATCAATGTCCCATGTGTTGAGCTTGTCATCTCAACACACCTTTGCCTTTTGCATTGGCAGAGAATGCAGCATCTCCATTGTTGCTTCCTTCTCGGGCTTTCAGCCTCAACTCCTTCTCCATTAATAATGCACAAAACTCCTCAAAAGTCAAAGCTTGAGGTCTCACATGAGTATTAAGGGTAGTTACTAGTCCATCAAACTTTTGTGGACAAATCTGAAGACACCTCCGAGCTAGCTCTTCGCTAGTCTTTTGTATCCCAGCGCCAGCCATCTAGTCGCACAAATTCTTAATCTGAATGATGAATTCTTCAACTGTCTCTCCTTCAGCAAACTTCTCCGCTGCTAGTTGATTCTCCAAGTTTTGAATCCTTGTTTGTCTTCATGTTTCATATTGACTCCTTAGTACATTCCAAGCCTGTGACGCTTTGGTTGTATGCTGAATCAAAGTCAGAACATTGTCAAAACAGCTTGTAACTAAGGCACACAATGCATCTACATTTCTTCTTTTCCAAGCTTGTAGAAGATCCTCATTAGGAGGAATCATCACACTAGGATTTGATGGATCAGGGGTAGGCTGTGGTTCTGCATCAATCCCCAGCACAGTCTCTAAAAGCTCATAAGAATCAAGGATAGTTGTAATTTTGAACTTCCACAAGGTGTAGTTTGTACCATCTAACTTGCCTTCATTGAAGGTTCGTGGACGAATCCTCAGTGTTTGAATAGCCGATACAGCAGCACCACCTCCTGCACCGCTTCCTGATGCGCCAGAACCGCTTCTGGAAGTCAACAGAGTTTCTCCTTCCTATTGAAGCCTTTGCCTCTTGCACACTCTCCGATCTCTAGAGCCCCCTGGGCTCTCATACCATATAAAATATTACACAGTGCAGCGAATAGAATCTGAGAAAGAGATAGAGAGTACACAACAGATAAGAGGAGAATCAGTAAATTCTTTAGCTCCAAACAACTCATACAAAGATGGCTCTGCCCACCCGTGCACTTCCACTGCGTGAAGCTTAGATTGGCGATCTAGACAGAAGATAGGTGAAGAGCTTAAGGCTAGTTGGAACAACAACTCTAACTGGGTGAATGATGAATGATTGATGGCTGTGAAGGTGTTTAGCTTTTATAGCCCGCGAAGACCATTAGGTGGGCATGACCAACCTACCATATAAGCCTCCACTAGTCAGCTAGGGAATATTCTGGGGACCCCCCAGCCAGGGGGTGCTCTTACGGCCCTCAGACACTAAAATAGGGGCCCCTTCTAACTCCCTTACCTTGCAACTCGATGCAATGCGCCTCGAGTTGCTACCAGCTTAACAACTCCGTCTAACCTAAAGATTAGACCCACAATGGTCACCTTTTTGCCATCCGATCACATAGACCTCATCTGATATACAAGTCAGGACTCAACCAATGTCCGGGCTCACATTTGGCTTCTCCTCATAATGGGGGCCTTACAACTTTGAGCACCATGGATCATTGGTGGCACCTAATGAGGGTGGAACATTGATCATATCTAACACCCCCCCTCAATGTCCACCCATAGGTGAACTATCTCCTCGGCCCTACGCCGAGTCTCTGAAGATGAACTTGAAGCAGATCCTTCGTAAGTGCTTTGGTGAAGATATCTGCTCCATTCTCCTCTGTTAGACATTAGTTCCATTATCCCATCCTCCATCCAATCATGCACATAGTGATACTGGATCTCTATATGTTTGGTGCGTGCATGAAACACTGGATTTTTGGCAATGGCAATGCAACTCTGATTGTCACATCTCAGCACAGTTGGTTCTTCATCCTCCACTCCCATATGCCATAGATTCCTTCTCAACCATGCGACTTCACATGCAGCAAAACAAGCTGCCTTCTACTCTGCTTCGTTAGAAGACAATGCCACTGTTGGTTGCTTCTTACTAATCCAAGAGAAAATTCCTGAACCCAAAGAGAAACACTAACCAAAAACTGACTTCGTGGGATCAATGTCTCCTGCCCAATCTGAGTCATAGTTCCCCACAAGAGAAGTTTCGAAATTGTATGTGATACCATAGTCAAGAGTTTCCTTCAAGTATCTGAGCACCCGCATCCCAGCCTTCCAATGACTCTCATGGGGCTTGTTTGAGAACTTGCTCAAAACACCAACAACAAAACTGATATCTGGTCTGGTGTTACACCAGTAGATCAACCTCCTATACCTCCCAATGTTTGCTAGTGCTGATGTATCCTCGACGGATAACTTTGCATTCACTTCCATAGGTGTAGCTATCTCCTTGCACTCGATCATGCCAAATGCCTTCAAGATCTCCCATGCATAGTTCTTTTGAGAGATGAAGATCTTTCCTGGCTCTTGCCAGACTTTAACCCCCAAACAATAGTGCATCAAGCCCAAGTCTGTCATTTCAAACTCAGAACTCAAAGCCTTTCGATTTTGATTGATCATATCTTCATAGTCACCTTTAATAAGAAGGTCGTCCACATATAGGACAATCACTACAAACTTTTTATAATCCCTGTAAATATACAAGTTAGCATCTGAGGCACATCTTTTGAAGTTTAGGTTTAAAAAGAACTTATCTATCCACTGATACCATGCTCTGGGGGCTTGTTTCAGCCCAAACAATGCCTTCTTCATCTTACACACTTTGTTCTCAGAATGGGGGCCTCAAACCCTGGTGGCTGAGCCACGTACACCTCCTCCTTGAGGTCACCATTTAGGAACGCTGACTTAACATCCATTTGGTACATTTGCCACTTCTTGTGGGCAGCCACTACAAGTACCGTGCGAATAGTGGTCATTCTGGCAATTGGGGAAAATGACTCTTGAAAATCAAACCCTTCAACTTGTGAAAATCCTTGGGCAACCAATCTACCTTTGTACTTTTCTAACGTACCATCAGCCTTCTACTTTACCTTCCAGATCCACTTGGTGCCAATAACCTTCCGCTTTGCTGGTCGATCCACTAGCTCCCAAGTGTCATTCTTCATTATCCTGTCATACTCTGCTTGCATAGTAGCCTTCCATGATGGATCTGCAAGTGCTTCTTCTAAGTCAATTGGCTCCTTTACTTCTCTCATAATCTCAACGATCAAGGCCATATTGACTATGTGAGCAAAAGCCCTCCTTTGCTCCTCTATTCTCTGAGACCTCCTTGGTGCGTCTGCCTTCTCCTCAACAGATGCATGCATAGGATTATTGTGGTCATAAAGCTGCTTTACCCAGCACGGCAATGGATTTTCTGGTGGGGTGATGTCAGGTTGGTGAACTTTTTCCTCATCATCTGAAGATGATGCTTCCTCCTCCTTAAGGATAGGGATAGCTCTCGAGACAAGTTTATAATGGACTACTTCGCGTGATGATAAAGTGGAAGAACTTGCCTTCTCCTCCTCCACTGTATGCGCCTCCTCCTTGAACACCACATCACGACTAGCGATGATATTCTTTGCCTCTTAGTCATATAATTTGTAAGCCTTCTGCTCATCACTATAACCCAAGAAGATACATTTTCTTCTTTTTGGTTTTAACTTGTTTCTCTTCTCATCTGGAACATGTGCATAACATTCACATCCAAAAATTTTGAAATGTGAGACAGATGGTATCTTACTAGTGTAAGCCTCATGAGGTGTTTTTCCCTTGAGAGCCTTTGTGTAGCTTCGATTTAGAATGTAGACTATAGTATTAACAGCTTCAGCCCAAAAATGGTTAGGCAATCCCTTGCCCTTTAGCATGCATCTTGCCATCTCCACAATGGTGCGATTCCTGCGTTCCACAACACCGTTCTGCTGAGGTGTGTGAGGCATCGTCAATTGATGCTTGATCCCTTTGCTCTTGCAAAAGCCTTCACACTCCTTTGAGTTGAACTCACCACCACCATCTATTCTAAATTTCTTCACACTTTTCCCTATTTAATTCTCAACAAGTTTTAGCCATTCTTTAAACTTGCCAAAAGCTTGAGCCTTATCACGAAGTACACCCACATCTTTCTACTGTAGTCATCAACAATCAACATAAAATAAGAAGATCCCCCCAAGGCCTCTATAAGCATCTTACCACACAAGTCAGCATGCACCAACTCTAGAGGAGCCTATGCTCTATTCTTGCTTTCTTGTGGAAATGCCTTTCTCTATTGCTTGCCCATCATACAAGCTTCACATGGTTCCTTCGATTCAGTTATTGTAGGTAGGTGAGCAACCATACCTTGCTTTTGCATCTCCTTCAACACTGCAAATCCGATGTGTCCAAACCTTTCATGCCAAAGCGGTGGCTGTAAGAGCACTTAGCTCATACAAGTTGTTCCTTCTTTCTCTTTTGCCAACAATTGTGCCAACACTATCAAGAATTTCTGCACGTCTTCATAAACCTCACTTCATGACCAAGATCAATTATGGTAGCAACTGATAGCAGATTTCTCCTGATTTTGGGAACATACAACACATTTGAAAGCTTTTTGACTTCACCATTTGCAGCAACAAAAGAAATAGTGCATGTGCCTGCAGCAGGGCATTTAGTATCATTTCCAACCATCACAATGATGGATTATTGTAGAGTCTGCATAGAAATGTATAGACCTTTCTTGTTGGTCATGTGACAGGAGGCCTCACTATCCAACACCCATGAGTCAGTGGTAGATTCTTCTTGCATCGAGGAGCACACTTCCTCAATGGTCGCCATGAATAATTCCAACTCTGCCTCAACCGTATTGGCTGTCTCTTTCCCTTTACTTTTAAGGGTACCATTCTTTTCATCTGCCTTCTTGACACGACAATCTGCAATTGCATGTCATTTCTTCTTGCAGTAGAAGCACTCTCCTTGAAACTTCTTCTTGCCGCCCTTCTTCTTTTTGTCACCATCATTTTTTGTGGAGGAAACACCTTTGCCTTTTGCATTGGCAAAGAATGCAGCATCTCCATTGTTGCTTCCTTCTTGGGCTTTCAGCCTCAACTCCTCCTCCATTAATAATGCACAAAACTCCTCAAAAGTCAAAGCTTGAGGTCTCACATGAGTATTAAGGGTAGTTACTAGTCCATCAAGCTTTTGTGGACAAATCCGAAGACACCTCCGAGCTAGCTCTTTGCTAGTCTTTTGTATCCGAGCGCCAGCCATCTGGTCATGCAAATTCTTAATCCAAGTGATGAATGCTTCAACCGTCTCTCCTTCAGCAAACTTCTCCGCTGCTAGTTGATTCTCCAAGTTTTGAATCCTTGTTTGGCTTCATGTTTCATACTGACTCCTTAGTACATTCCAAGCCTCTGACGCTTTGGTTGTATGCTGAATCAAAGTCAGAACACTGTCAAAACAGCTTGTAACTAAGGCACACAATGCATCTAAATTCCTTCTTTTCCAAGCTGGTAGAAGATTTGCATTAGGAGGAATCATCACAGTAGGATTTGATGGGTTAGGGGTAGGCTGTGGTTCTGCGTCAGTCCCCAACACAGTCTCCACAAGCTCATAAGAATCAAGGATAGTTGTAATTTTGAACTTCCACAAGGTGTAGTTTGTACCATCTAACTTGCCTTTGCTGAAGGTTGGTGGACGAATCCTCAGTGTTTGATTAGCCAGTACAGCACCACCACCTCCTGCACCACTTCCTGATGCGCCAGAACCACTTCTGGAAGTTGACATAGTTTATCCTTGCTATTGAAGCCTTTGCCTCTTGCACACTCTCCGATCTCTAGAGCCCCCTGGGCTCTGATACCATGTAAAATATTACAGGGCATAGCGAACAGAATCTGAGAAAGAGATAGAGAGTACACAATAGATAAGAGGAGAATCAGTAAATTCTTTAGCTCCAAACAACTGATACAAAGATGGCTTTGTCCACCCGTTCGCTTCCGTTGTGTGAAGCTTAGATGGCGATCTAAACAGAAGATAGGTGAAGAGCTTTATGCTAGCTGGAACAACAACTCTAACTGGGTGAAAGATTAATGATCGATGGCTGTGAAGGTGTTTAGCTTTTATAGCCCGCGAAGACCATTAGGTCAGCCTAACCAACCTACCATACAAGTCTCCACTAGTTGGCTATGGAATACCATCGGGCCGGGGGCACTACCCCCGGACCCCCAGCCAAGGGCCGCGGCATCTAACCCAAAGATTAGACCCACAATGGTCACCTTTTAGCCATCGAGTCACATAGACCTCATCTAATATACAAGTCAGGACTCAACAAATGTCCGGGCTCACATTTGGCTTCTCCTCATAATGGGGGCCTTACAACTTTGAGCACCATGGAAAATTGGTGGCACCTAATGAGGATGGGACATTGATCATATCTAACATATACGAGGTGCACACATGGCAGGGGTACAATAGGCAACATGCAGGTCATCTCTCTCTCTCTCTCTCTCTCTCTCTCTCTCTCTCTCTCTCTCTCTCTCTCTCTCTCTCTCTCTCTCTCTCTCTCTCTCTCTCTCTCTCTCTCTCTCTCTCTCTCTCTCTCTCTCTCTCTCTCTCTCTCTCTCTCTCTCTCTCTCTCTCTCTCTCTCTCTCTCTCTTTGTGTGCTCCTTCACTGCACAGAGAACCAACAACAAAGGAAGAACATTGCAAAAAGAACATAATATGTTTGTCCTACATATTATGGAGGAGATGATGCAGCTTGAAAAGTAAATTATGCTGACATGGTGCTTCACTTTGTGCTTTATTGTCTAATTTAGGATGAATATGAATATGAACTTATGTGTACTATATATTTCTATATGTTGATTTATGTAGATATTTTATAAGTATGGTTGGGTCTTTCCATTTTGCTTATAGATGTCATACATGATCATATGATGTTCAGTGTTGTAGGTTGACACTGGTACTAACTCTAACTTTTGTGAGATAGACAAATAGATCTATTAACATCCATATATAGAAGTGCATAAATTGTGCAATAATGCATAGAGAGAGAGAGAGAGAGAGAGAGAGAGAGAGAGAGCTCCATTATTGGGGCTTTTTGTGTGTAAAGGCTAATGACACCCACTCCAACTTGGATGCTTGGAGGAGTTAATAGCATCCACTCTAACTTGGATGCAATGAACCACAACAATATTTTCCTACAAATATATGTGTTCCATGAAGGAAACATGTTTGAAAAGTAATTATTTTGAGAAAAAGTTTTTGCTTGGCAAAATGCAAAGCAAGTGAGGTGTAGGCTAGTGAGCTTTGCAATGATTAGGGGGTGTGGACGACAACATTAGCCGTGCAAGCTAATAGATAGTATAGATAGATATTATAGACTAGCTAGTCTGGCCAAACCCACTAACAGTGCTTCACATGGTTGGTATCATTGTTGCAAAGCTTGCGAGGCTATGCCTTACTCATTTTTCATTTTTATGGGCAAAGGAAAGCAATTGTGCACAAAAATAGAATTAAAAACATGTTTCGCTCACAATAAACAATGTGAGTTTTTGGTCACTTGAAGTTATGATACAAACTCCTAGATATAGACTATAGCTTGAATATCGATCAAACAATTTATTCTTTTTATACCTTGTTTTCTAAAACCTTCAAACAATGCATACTTATTGTCACTCTATTATTACCTTCATTCTAAATTAAGATTTATCCAAAAATGCATGATTGTGAAGCTCACAAACCTATATCTTAGTAATTTCATGGTTTTTTCATAAAAAAAGTTCTTCCCTTTCTTTGCAAAATATAAAAGGGTGCACATCATGTTGCATTTTGCATATATACTTAGGTTAGAGGCATAAAGATTTAGGAAGTTGAGTTAAGATCTAGTTTCTTTAATAATAGACCTAAGCATGCATAAAGATGTAAATACACCTAGAAATAATTAAGCAATGTGGCATTAAACAAAAACCCTATAGCATGAGAGAGAGAGAGAGAATGCAAGTGCGCTTCTTGTCATTACATATCATTATAATAACATCACAAAACCTTAGTGTTTTCATGATTTGACATATTAAACACACAAATATCAAGATTCATTGCAAAACTTATAGAGTCTCGAGGTCTCACACTCACTCTCTCAAAATACATGTAACATCCTCATATGTCACTTGTAGAATAAGATAAGCTACAATAGTGTTAAATATTTTTTAGCGATCAAGTTGTGTTTGCTTGTGTGTGTATGTGTGTGCTTATATAGATGTATGGAGAGAGAGAGAGAGAGAGATGTTGCTCCAAATGTAAAACTCCCTCAACTTTCTTAAGAAGGAAAGTTATGGTGCTTTCCACAATCTCTCACTCTTTCTCTTAATTACATGATAGCTCTAATGAAAAACTATGTAAATCTCCAACCTTGCAACATTGATTGTGTTATTAATATACAATAATGATTTTTTAAATAAGCATGATAAACACACACATTATTTGCAATGTGGATTGTTTGTTGCAAGGAAATTTGAGAACACATGAATGCTTTGGTTGGTGATCATTAGATTGTTGAAGATTAGCTATCAAAACACATCCCAATGCCACTCGAAAGATTGATATAGCTTTCTTAAATTACACACCCTTGAAAGTTTGCCAAAGAAATGTGAGTAAACATGATCCATACATCTTAGAAAATTGGGGCATTTGTAGTGTAAGCTTTAACGACATTAGAATATGTGGATACTCATTGGACATCCATCCACTAATAATCATCCATCTAGAGAGGTTAACCTTAAAGATAAATAAAGATGATAGAGAGATAAATGATGGTTGTTCAATAATTGATGCTAGTCCTCCTTCATTAATGTGTTTGTAGATATCTAGTTCTTTGTGCATATGTGTGTGTCCATTCTTCCTTTAAACCCCTTAAGAGTACAACAATTTGACAATCGACCACAAGATCTTGCAATCTTATTTTAAATTATCATGTTGCACATCATAGGATTCCACTCCGAGTAGAGGAGAATCCTTATCTCTCTCTATTCCATGGTTGCATGATTCTATGAGAGAAAGAGATGTGGGTTGTTTTATCCTAGCTAGTTCTTTGCAATATACATGCATACACAGACATACACATGCATACATATATATGAGAGAAAGACGTGCAAGCTAATTTACCCTGCCTAGTTCTCTATAGTACATGATAGCATGATAGACGTGCAAGCTAATCTTGAAAGATTACATGATAGCTCTAATGAAAAACTATGTGACTCTCCAACTTTGCAACATTGATCGTGTTATTAATATACAATAATGATTTTTTAAACAAGCATGATAAACACTAACACATCATTTGCAATGTGGCTTGTTTGTTGCAAGGAAATTTGAGAACACATGAATGCTTTGGTTGGTGATCATTAGGTTGTTGAAGATTAGCTATCAAAACACATCCCAATTCCACTCGAAAGATTGATATAGCTTTCTTAAATTACACACCCTTGAAAGTTTGCCAAAGAAATGAGAGTAAACATGATCCATACATCTTGGAAAATTGGGGAATTTGTAGTGTAAGCTTTAACAACATTAGAATATGTGGATACTCATTGGACATCCATCCACTAATAATCATCCATCTAGAGAGGTTAACCTTAAAGATAAATAAAGATGATAGAGAGATAAATGATGGTTGGTCAATAATTGATGCTAGTCCTCCTTCATTAATGTGTTTGTAGAAATCTAGTTCTTTGTGCATATGTGTGTGTCCATTCTTCCTTTAAACCCCTTAAGAGTACAACAATTTGACAATCGACCACAAGATCTTGCAATCTTATTTTAAATTATCATGTTGCACATCATAGGATTCCACTCCGAGTAGAGGAGAATCCTTATCTCTCTCTATTCCATGGTTGCATGATTCTATGAGAGAAAGAGATGTGGGTTGTTTTATCCTAGCTAGTTCTTTGCAATATACATGCATACACAGACATACACATGCATACATATATATGAGAGAAAGACGTGCAAGCTAATTTACCCTGCCTAGTTCTCTATAGTACATATATACATACATATGAGAGAGAGAGAGAGAGAGAGAGCATGCAAGTGCACTTCCTATCATTACATATCATTAAAATAACATCACAAAACCTTAGTGCTTTCATGCTTGGACATATTAAACACACAATATCAAGATTGATTGCAAAACTTATAGACTCTTGAGGTCTCACACTCACTGTCTCAAAATACATGTAACATCCTCATGTGTCACTTATAGGATAAGATAAGCTACAATAGTGTTAGATATTGTTTAGTGATCAAGTTGTGTTTGCTTGTGTGTGTGTGTGTGTGTGTGTGTGTGTGTGTGTGTGTGTGTGTGTGTGTGTGTGTGTGTGTTCTTATATAGATGTATGGATATATATATATATATATATATATATATATATGTTGCTTGAAATGTAAAACTCCCTCAACTTTCTTAAGAAGGAAATTTATGGTGCTTTCCACAATCTCTCTCTCTTCTCTCAATTACATGATAGCTCTAATGAAAAACTATGTAACTCTCCAACCTTGCAACATTGATCGTGTTATTAATATACAATAATGATTTTTAAAACAAGCATGATAAACACTAACACATCATTTGCCATGTGGCTTGTTTGTTGCAAGGAAATTTAATAACACATGAATGCTTTGGTTGGTGATCATTAGGTAGTTGAAGCTTAGCTATCAAAACACATCCCAATGCCACTTGAAAGATTGATATAGCTTTCTTAAATTACACACACTTGAAAGTTTACCAAAGAAATGAGAGTAAACATGATCCATACATCTTGGAAAATTAGGGCATTTGTAGTGCAAGCTTTAACAACATTAGAATATGTGGATACTCATGGGACATCCATCCACTAATAATCATCCATCTAGAGAGGTTAACCTTAAAGATAAATAAAGAATGGTTAGTCAATAATTAATGCTAGTCCTTCTTCCTTAATGTGTTTGTAGAAATCTGTAAAATATTACACGGCGCAGCGAACAGAATCTGAGAAAGAGATAGAGAGTACACAACAGATAAGAGGAGAATCAGTAAATTCTTTAACTCCAAAAAACTGATACAAAGATGGCTCTGTCCACCCATGCACTTCCACTGTGTGAAGCTTAGATGGCGATCTAGACAGAATATAGGTGAAGAGCTTAAGGCTAGCTGGAATAACAACTCTGACTGGGTGAAAGATGAGTGAGTGATGGCTGCGAAGGGGTTTAGCTTTTATAGCCTGCGAAGGTCGTTAGGTCGGCCTGTTGACCGACCTACCATATGAGCCTCCACTAGTCGGCTAGGGAATATTCCCTTTACCATCGCGCCAACTCAATGCAATGTGCCTCGAGTTGCTACCAACTTAACCACTCCGTCTAACCCAAAGATTAGACCCAGAACAATCACCTTTTTGCCATCCGGTCACATAGACCTCATCTGATATACAAGTCAGGACTCAACCAATGTCCGGGCTCACATTTGGCTTCTCCTCATAATGGGGGCCTTACAACTTTGAGCACCATGGATCGTTGGTAGCACCTAATGAGGGTGGGGCATTGATCATATCTAACACCCCCCCTCAATGTCCACCCATAGGTGAACTATCTCGTCGTCCCAATGCCGAGTCTCTGAATATGAACTTGAAGCAGATCCTTAGTCAGTTCTTTGGTGAAGATATCTGCTCCATTCTCCTCTGTTGGACAGTAGACCAATTCCACTATCCCATCCTCCATCAAATCACACACATAGTGATACTGGATCTCTATATGTTTGGTGCGCGCATGAAACACTGGATTTTTGGCAATGGCGATGCAACTCTGATTGTCACATCTCAGCACAGTTGGTTCTTCATCCTGCACTCCCATATGCCATAGAATCCTTCTCAACCATACGGCCTCACATGCAACAAAACAAGCTGCCTTGTACTCTGGTTCGGTAGAAGACAATGCCACTGTTGGTTGCTCTTACTAATCCAAGAGAAATTTCCTGAACCCAAAGAGAAACAATAACCAGAAACTGACTTCCTAGAATCAATTTCTCCTGCCCAATCTGAGTCACAGTTCCCCACAAGAGAGGTTTCGAAACTATATGTGATACCATAGTCAAGAGTTTTCTTCAAGTATCTGAGCACCCGCATCCCAGCCTTCCAATGACTCTCATGAGGTCTGTTTGAGAACCTGCTCAAAACACCAACAGCAAAACTGATATCTGGTCTGGTGTTACACAAGTAGATCAGACTGCCGACCAACCTCCTATACCTCCCAATGTCTGCTAGTGCTGATGTATCCTCGACGGATAACTTTGCATTCACCTCCATAGGTGTAGCTATCTCCTTGCACTCAGTCATGCCAAATGCCTTCAAGATCTCGCATGCATACTTCTTCTGAGAGATGAAGATATTTCCTAGCTCTTGCCAGACTTCAATCCCCAAACAATAGTGCAGCAAGCCCAAGTATGTCATTTCAAACTCAGAACTCAAAGCCTTTCGAGTTTGGTTGATCATATCCTCATATTCACCTGTAATAAGAAGGTCGTCCACATATAGGACAATCACTACAGACTTTTTACCATCCCTGTAAACATACAAGTTAGCATCTGAGGCACATCTTTTGAAGTTTAGGTTTAAAAAGAACCTATCTATCCGCTGGTACCATGCTCTGGGGGCTTGTTTCAGCCCATACAATGCCTTCTTCAGTTTACACACTTTGTTCTCAGAATGGGGGGCCTCAAACCCTGGTGGCTGAGCCACGTACACCTCCTCCTTGAGGTCACCATTTAAGAACGCTGACTTAACATCCATTTGGTACACTGGCCACTTATCATGGGCAGCCACTGCAAGTACCGTGCGAATAGTGGTCATTCTGGCAGTTGGGGCAAATGACTCTTGAAAATCAAACCCTTCAACTTGTGAAAATCCTTGGGCAACCAGTCTAGCTTTGTACTTTTCTAAGGTACCATCAGCCTTGTACTTTACCTTCCAGATCCACTTGGTGCCAATAACCTTCCGCTTTGCTGGTCGATCCACTAGCTCCCAAGTGTCATTCTTCATTATCCTGTCATAGTCTGCCTGCATAGCACCCTTCCATGATGGATCTGCAAGTGCTTCTTCTAAGTCAGTTGGCTCCTTTACTTCTCTCATAATCTCAACCATCAAGGCCATATTGACTATGTGAGCAAAAGCCCTCCTTTGCTCCTCTATTCTCTGAGACCTCCTTAGTCTGTCTGCCTTCTCCTCAATAGATGCAGGCATAGGATTATTGTGGTCATAGAGCTGCTTCACCCAGCGCGGCAATGGCTTTTCTGGTGGGGTGATGTCAGGTTGGTGAACTTTTTCCTCATCATCTGAAGATGATGCTTCCTCCTCCTTAAGGATAGGGATAGCTCTCGGGACAGGTTCATAGTGGACTACTTCTTCGCTTGATGATAAAGTGGAAGAAATTGCCTTCTCCTCCTTCACTGTATGCGGCTCCTCCTTGAACACCACATCACGGCTCGCGATGATCTTCTTTGCCTCTTAGTCATATAATTTGTAAGCCTTATGCTCATCACTATAACCCAAGAAGATACATTTTCTGCTTTTTGGTTGTAACTTGTTTCTCTTGTCATCTGGAACATGTGCATAACATTCACATCCAATAATTTTGAAATGTGAGACAGATGGTTTCTTACCAGTGTAAGCCTCATGAGGTGTTTTTCCCTTGAGAGCCTTTGTATAGCTCCAATTTAGAATGTAGACTATAGTATTAACAGCTTCAGTCCAAAAATGGTTAGGCAATCCCTTGCCCTTTAGCATGCATCTTGCCATCTCCACAATGGTGCAATTCCTGCGTTCCACAACACCATTCTGCTGAGGTGTGTGAGGCGTCGTCAATTAATGCTTGATCCCTTTGCTCTTGCAAAAGCCTTCAAACTCCTTTGAGTTGAACTCACCACCACCATCTATTCTAAATTTCTTCACACTTTTCCCTGTTTCATTCTCAACAAGTATTAGCCATTCTTTAAACTTACCAAAAGCTTGAGCCTTATCATGAAGGAAGTACACCCATATCTTCCTACTGTAGTCGTCGGCAATCAACATAAAATAAGAAGATCCCCCCAAGGCCTGTGTAGGCATCTTACCACACAAGTCAGCATGCACCAACTCTAGAGGAGCCTGTGCTCTATTCTTGCTTTCTTGTGGAAATGCCTTTCTTCGTTGCTTGCCCATCATACAAGCTTCACATGGTTCCTTCAATTCAGTTATTGTAGGTAGGTGAGCAACCATACCTTGCTTTTGCATCTCCTTCAATACTGCAAATCCGATGTGTCCAAACCTTTCATGCCAAAGCTTACTTGTGCCCACTCCAGCGATGGCTGTAAGAGCACTTAGCTCATACAGGTTGTTCCTTCTTTCTCCTTTGCCAACAATTGTGCCAGCACTATCAATAATTTCTGCACCTGTCGTCTTGAACCTCACTTCATGACCAGGATCAATTATGGCAGCAACTGATAAGAGATTTCTCCTTATTTCGGGAACATACAACACATTTGAAAGCTTTTTGACTTCACCATTTGCAGCAACGAAAGAAATAGTACCTGTGCCCGCAACAGGGCATTTAGCATCATTTCCAACCGTCACAGTGATGGATTCTTGTAGAGGCTGCATAGAACTGTATAGACCTTTCTTGTTGGTCATGTGACGGGAGGCCCCACTATCCAACACCCAAGAGTCAGTGGTAGATTCTTCTTGCGGCCAGGAGCACACTTCCTCAATGGTCGCCATGAATAATTCCAACTCTCCTTCAGCCGTATTGGCTGTCTCTTTCCCTTTACTTTTAAGGGTACCATTCTTTTCATCTGCCTTCTTGACACGACAATTTGCAATTGCATGTCATTTCTTCTTACAGTAGAAGCACTCTCCTTGAAACTTCTTCTTGCCGCCCTTCTTCTTTTTGTCACCATCATTTTTGGTGGAGGAAACACCTTTGCCTTTTGCATTGGCAGAGAATGCAGCATCTCCATTGTTGCTTCCTTCTCGGGCTTTCAACCTCAACTCCTCCTCCATTAATAATGCACAAAACTCCTCAAAAGTCAAAGCTTGAGGTCTCACTTGAGTATTAAGGGCAGTTACTAGTCCATCAAACTTTTGTGGACAAATCCGAAGACACCTCCGAGCTAGCTCTTCGCTAGTCTTTTGTATCCCAGCACCAGCCATCTGGTCGCACAGATTCTTAATCCGAGTGATGAATGCTTCAACCGTCTCTCCTTCAACAAACTTCTCCGCTGCTAGTTGATTCTCCAAGTTTTGAATCCTTGTTTGGTTTCGTGTTTCATACTGACTCCTTAGTACATTCCAAGCATCTGACGCTTTGGTTGTATGCTGAATCAGAGTCAAAACACTGTCAGAACAGCTTGTAACTAAGGCACACAATGCATCTGCATTGCTTCGTTTCCAAGCTCGTAGAAGATCTGCATTCGGAGGAATCATCACACTAGGATTTGATGGGTTGGGGGTAGGCTGTTGTTCTATGTCAGTCCCCATCACAGTCTCCAAAAGCTCATAAGAATCAAGGATAGTTGTAATTTTGAACTTCCACAAGGTGTAGTTTGTACCATCTAACTTGCCTTCGCTGAAGGTTGGTGGATGAATCCTCAGCGTTTGAATAGCCGGTACAGTAACACCACCTCCTGCACCGCTTCCGGAAGTTGACATAGTTTCTCTTTGCTGTTGAATCCTTTGCCTCTTGCACGCTCTCCGATCTCTAGAGCCCCCTGGGCTCTGATACCATGTAAAATATCACACGGCGCAGCAAACAGAATCTGAGAAAGAGATAGAGAGTACACAACAGATAAGAGGAGAATCAGTAAATTCTTTAACTCCAAACAACTGATACAAAGATGGCTCTGCCCAAGCTTAGATGGGGATCTAGACAGAATATAGGTGAAGAGCTTAAGGCTAGCTGGAATAACAACTCTGACTGGGTGAAAGATAAGTGAGTGATGGCTGCGAAGGGGTTTAGCTTTTATAGCCTGCGAAGGTCGTTAGGTCAGCCTGTTGACTGCCGACCTACCATATGAGCCTCCACTAGTCGGCCAGGAAATATTCCAGGGAATATTCCCTTTACCATCGGGTGGGGGGTGCTACCCCCGGACCCCCGCCAGGGGGGCCGTTGGCCCCCCTGGGACCCTACAGCCAGGGGCCGCTTCCACGGCCCCCGGACCCCACAATAGGGGCCCCTTTTAACTCCCTTACCACGCAACTCAATGCAATGTGCCTCGAGTTGCTACCAACTTAACCACTCCATCTAACCCCAAAGATTAGACCCACAACAGTCACCTTTTTGCCATCCGGTCACATAGACCTCATCTGATATACAAGTCAGGACTCAACCAATGTCCGGGCTCACATTTGGCTTCTCCTCATAATGGGGGCCTTACAACTTTGAGCACCATGGATCTTTGGTAGCACCTAATGAGGGTGGGGCATTGATCATATCTAACAAAATCTACTTCTTTGTGCATGTGTGTGTGTGTCCATTCTTCCTTTAAACCCCTTAAGAGTACAACAATTTGACAATCGACCACAAAATCTTGCAATCTTATTTTAAATTATCATGTTGCACATCATAGAATTCCATTCTGAGTAGAGGAGAATCCCTATCTCTCTCTAATCCATGGTTGCATGATTCTATGAGAGAAAGAGATGTGGGTTGGTTTATCCTAGCTAGTTCTTTGTAGTATACATGCATACACAAACATACACATACATACATATATATGAGAGAAAGACATGTAGGCTAATTTACCTTGCCTAGTTCTCTATAGTACATATATACATACATATGAGAGAGAGAGAGAGAGAGAGAGAGCTCCAAGGGGAACTTGGGTCATGCCCTAGCCCTTGTGTTGGCTTAGGCTAGTTGTTGGGTTTTCGCCATTGTGCCTTTCCCCTAGCATTGATAGAGAGTCTCATTAATGAGGATGCCATGACCAATACCAAGAGGTAGCTCCACACATGGAGACCTTTCAACTAAACATGACCTTGTAAAAGTTAAGGAGAAGGCTAAAGGAGTGATAGTTATAGAAGGAGAGCACAATATGCAGGTCCACTTGACCAATCCTTGTAGGGAAAGAAGACGTCCATCAAGCATGCCACCATAAATCTCAATCAATCTCTCTCTCTCTCTCTCTCTCTCTCTCTCTCTCTCTCTCTCTCTCTCTCTCTCTCTCTCTCTCTCTCTCTCTCTCTCTCTCTCTCTCTCTCTCTCTCTCTCTCTCTCTCTCTCTCTCTCTCTCTCTCTCTCTCTCTCTCTCTCTCTCTCTCTCTCTCTCTCTCTCTCTCTCTCTCTCTCTCTCTCTCTCTCTCTCTCTCTCTCTCTCTCTCTCTCTCTCTCTCTCTCTCTCTCTCTCTCTCTCTCTGAGGAATGAAGGGAGGAGACATCTAACTCCACAGTGGAAAGATAGAGAGAGCCTTATGCAATTGATAATATGAGGTACTGTTTATAGGTAAAATCAACCATACGTCTCCCATTAAGTGTATCAGGCTAAATGTTGATAGTTTTGAATTTGCCTTGGATACCTTCCTACTTGTAAACTTGCCATGGCTATTGCCCCCAGGCTAGTAGGTAGTAGCAACATAAGACAAATACATATCACTTCAAGAACCTCCTTTGCATAGAATCATGGCACCTTGTCCCTTGGATAAAGCACTACTTCATAGTTGAATCAAACTCCCTCGAACGCATGGAAATTTGTGGCATAGCTCTGGTTGGCTAATGTGTAAATGGGGTAGTCAAGGGTGTCATTGGGCCATGGAAAACCCTAAACCTATCCATGTTTAGCTCTAATAGGCTATTAGTGCTTTCCATAATTGTCTTGGAAAAGCAAAGAGCCATGCTCTTGGAAAATGAAAGCAAGCCATGAGCTATAAAGAGGGAGATGGATTGCAAAAGCATCGATTTTAGTGCAACGGGGAATATGAAAGAGAGACTCGTGGTGGAAGAGCTGTCATGGAAACATGGATTACTTACTTCTTCTTTGTGTTGGAGCATGGATTGAAGTTCTTCTCTAATTGAAGTTCAGTGATTGAAGTCCCTTTAAAGATCACTTGAGCATGGATTAAGGATAAGTTTACAACATCTAGAATTTTCCTCATGAAGCTAATCAAAAGGAAAAATACTTAGCGAGTACATGTAATAAAGAGATTTGAAGAGAAGCACCAATGTTTGGATAGTTACACTACTTAGGCAAGTTGTTTCTATCATGAGTTTAGGTGTAACGTATTTGCCTTGATTATGTGATGGATAACGTTTTAGTAGTTGCCTAGAGTTTACCTTCCAGTTGTCGCCATTCGTACTCTAACCAAAATGATCGGATTTTGTCCGCCTAGTTAACCCTAGGTCTCTACCCCGCAGGGGAAGCGTCTTGGCGTTACCCATGGAGGACCGACCTGAAGGTTCTTAATTGACCTAACAGTCTCCTATCAACAACTAGCTCAGATCCGGAGGTGTCCTTTGAGAGGCTTCTTGTCCAGAAGGAGCGACTGCCATTACCCTTGGTTCATGGAGTACAATGCTTTTTTCCAGTAGCAGACTAAGGATTTATGAAATCCATCGCAGTGCTCTAGCATAGCCACCATACATTTCCCCTAAGATAATTTACAGTTTGGGTTTTGAGATCAAATCCTAGGTAAGTCAGTCAGTGAATTGGCCCTTCCTAGAGTCTCTTCGTAGCATTTGTTTTTTGGGAAACCTCTTGGCTAATCGAGACCACCCTGCCATAGGACTGGATCGTTGAGAATCCATCCACCCGCTTCCCTCTATGGAAATTCTTAGATATCTAATTACCTACCACATTACGTGAAACATGTAAAAACAACTTCATTAATTAAAAAGAATCCTTTTATGAACAGTTGTTTGTTTGTGTAATTTACTCATGGACATACAATCAAAATAAAACAAACTCATTGATTATGTTCCATAGTATGTGTTCTCCCACCCATATAGGAGAAAAATTACAATTTCACATGTTACCTCATCCGATGCATCTGCACGTCACCAAGATCAAATCCACCTATAGCTAGTGTTTTTAGGTGTCCCAAGTAGAACTTGGGCCATACAGGGGACCAAGTAGTTCCTAGGTGTGTAAAGGATTTACTAACCAAAGCCCTCGTGGCACCTTAACCACCTCCTACTCAATACAATCCCTACTGGGAGACCTCCCACCATCGGAGTCGGTCCATGCTTCTGCGACAGTAAAAACATCCCCTCTTGGTATGGGGATTCAACACCTATCCTTGGGGGAGATATAGGGCTCCTCAATTTATATCTATTCCAATACTTAATTCAATTAGGGTCTAATCTAGAAAATCATAAACAAGATTGATGTCTTCAAGCAGTTATGACTTCAATCAATCATGCAACTTTCAAGTGAGGATTAATCTAGTAGCAATCGATACTTGATTGGAATTTAACTAAGGGTATATAGATTTTGGGGTCTCTAACTTCCTAGTTTAAGGATCATTATTGTAGCCAAGTTTGGCCTTAAGTTTGTTTCTTCTAACCAAGTCTCTTGGTCTTAAGTCCGTTTCTTCAACTTAGAGAGATTTTTTATCTTAAAATCTTCTATCAAAGCTTCTAGATTAAACTATATCCTTAACTAATTTCTTCGTGGTTTGTTCTTATTAAATCCGTCTTGAAAAATTCCTCATGATTTCTCTTGAGTTCTAGAATTTCGTAGTTTCCCTAACATTTTCTAGCCTATAAGATGTTCTAATTATTTACCAAGTGAATACTCTAAGATCAAAATATTTCTTAAGATACTTATTTTATTTTTATTGAATTAGGATAGAATTTTTTAGAAAAAAACATGTGGTATCAAAATTGGTAAAGGGTTGTTATCGATGCCCATGACTCCGTTAGTGACTCTCGTGCTCACAACTCCAATTGTTGCTTCCACGTTAGTAGGGTCATTCACGATTTCTACTTTTGAATTCTTTTTCTTTGGGGCCATGACAGAAATATGATTCGTAGAAGAAGAAGAACATGGCAGTAATATCGGTTGGCAAGGGTATAAGACTCTCAATGATGATGACAATGGATATTGCAGGATTCAATGATGTGGACCTTGCGAATGGTTCTTCTTGCCTTGTGAAGAGAAATACTTCTCTCTCTTTAGTAAATGGAATATGGACAAGAGTAGAGGTATGACTTCTAACTGGACTGATAGAATAGGATAAGTTCTACAGTGTCTTCTCTTCTCAGATTAGAGTAGAAGAGGATGAGAGACCTTCAGCGTATCCCCTTTCTTGGGTTGAATGGAATGATGTCTCTTTGTCTCGCGGAATAGAGTCTTCTCCTTCTCGATTAGTATCTAGTCCTCATCAAGATGGCTTTTGTCCCTCTTCCTGATCATCCCTGAGTCCTCAATTTATAGTTTTGTAGGGGGAGGGGGTAAAAGAGAGGATGCTTGCTTTTTTAGCATTTTTTCGATGAGATAAAGTGAGAACGCTTTCTTTTAGTGCTTTTGATGACATCATTGATGATGTCAAAGAGGGAGCTCTATTTTTGTAGCGCAAAGATAAAAATTTACGGATATATGGGCGAGCACCACATGGTGCGTCATCAGGCGGTTGTCACTCCAAGGCTTACGACTAAGGTGGAAACCAAGACATAGATCTTGGCATCTTGGCCTTGGCATACTTGGCAATGAGCTATGAAGGCTTCGTTGGCACCATTGGCTATGCTCGAGAAGCTCCCACTAGCTTGTAGGAAAATCTTCTCGAGAGGTCACCCATCTCGAGAATGTCGTCACCCTGTTGAGATATCGAGCTCCACTCGTGATACGCCAGGGTGACCGTTGTGTATTTATGTCACCGACTTGTCAGTTGCAGATGCGGTTGGTACACCGTCCATGAATAATAGCTACATGATAGCTATCCTTATCTACTCTAGTTCGTGGCTCAGTTAGTATGCCACCTTAGTTAGTTGAGTTTGGTTTGAGACCCATATATAGGGTTCTTCTATTTCTTTGTAAGAGAGTTCTTTTGGCTTACACAACTAAGAAGAGAAAAACAGTTTTCAGCCTCCACCCTTGTGTGTCTTCCCCCATTGTGCAAGCAAGAAAGATTCAAGCGAGACTCCTTCCTTCTCTCCCACAATCTTGACATGGTATCAGAGCCTTGTTCGTGGTAAGGAGCTCAAGAAAGCAAGCCAAGCTGGCGGTGGTCTGGTAAGAGGAGCAGTGTTGCTTTCATTTTCTGCTTTGGGAGCAGATCTCTGCAGGTAGCACAGCCGGAAAGTGCAGGAGTGCATTGTCTCAGGTTGAGACGCCCTTCGCGTTGAAGCAAGAGGGCAGTATATGCTGCGGGAGAGAGCTTTAGCTCTTGGCGACCCTGTTTTTTTTTATTTGAGGCCATTTCGGGGGCTGTTTTGAAGGCGGAAGTTTTCTGCACGCACTCAGGAAAAGGCCCTGTTTTATGCTGTGCGACCACTGTTCTACAGATCGGTGAAAAGTTACCACAGAGATTGCATCGTATGCTTGTGTGCAGAGACATTGGGTGTTACAGAAACATCCTTGGTTCCTGTTTATGCAAAATCGTCACTAGGAAGTGACTGTGTGGTCAAATACCACTTTCGCCAGTTTTGCAGATTTTCCCTTGTGAGGGTGAAGCTGTGTTTTTTGCAGTGACAGAATTTTTTGCAGTATTCTGTAATGGCGTCTAATTCTCTTTCACAGATTGTAACTGAAAAGCTTGACAAGAACAACTTCCAAGCATGGAAGTTTAGAATGACGAATTTCCTTATGGGAAAAGGATATTGGGAATTTGTTGCAGGAAATGAAGAAGAACCAGTTCTTCCTGATGTTCCCAATCAACAGCAAATGCAGGCATTCAAAGCATGGCATGAGAGAGCCAGGAAAGTTATGTACTGGCTGTCTATCAGCATTTCAGACTCTATGGTTGTGCATATTCAGGATGCAAGTACGCCAAAGGAGGCATGGGATACTCTGTCAAAGATGTATAGCACAAATACGCAAGCCAGGAAAATGCAGCTCAAGCAAGAGTTGCACAATGTGCAAAGAGAAAATATGAGCATCAATGACTACCACATGAAGGTGAAGAAGATTGCAGATGCACTTGCTTCCATTGGGTCGCCAGTGGAAGATGATGATTTAGTTTCTGTTTTCGGACATCCATTTCCGTCCGTGAAAGATTTCCTGATTTTGAGGAGTTGATTGCTCTTCTAATTTCTGAGGAGCAGAGAAATGGTGGTGCATCTTCTTCAGGAGGAACTTCAAAAGAAGCTGTCTTCTACTCAAATGCTGGAAGAGGTAGAGGCAGAGGTAGAGGAGGCCGATTTGGAGGCCGTGGTAGAAATCAGAATATGCAGCAAACTCAAGAAAACCAGTCCTATGGAGGAGGACGTGGTAACTCTAGAGGCAGGGGGAGCCAAAGAGGTCGTGGTGGATGGCAAAGAGGTCAAAATGCAAACAGTAATGTTGAATGCTACTACTGTGGTAAAATGGGTCATATGGCTAAAGACTGCTATAAAAAGCAGAATGACATCATGAATGGAAAACTGCAACAAGGGAATTATGCATCTTCTAGTAGACAGGGTGATGACAGAAATGAGCATTTGTTCATAGTGCAGCACATGAACAATTCTGTGACAAGTGCAGAAGAAAGCAACGATGTATGGTATGTTGACTCAGGTGCATCAAACCACATGACAGGTCATGCAGAATGGATGGAGGATGCAAGAAAAATGGAAAAACCAGGATTTGTGGAGACTGGTGATGATACTGCACATCCGATTGTGCAGATTGGAAAAATTCCTTTGTCTATGCAGGATGGGAAAAAGAAATACCTGTCCGATGTATTTCATGTCCCGAATATCACCAAGAATCTGGTTTCTGTTGGTCAAATGGTTGAGCAGGGCTTGCAGGTCAGATTTAATCCTCATGGATGCTTTGTTGAGGATATGAAAAATAAAGGTCGCTTGGTAGCAAAAGGAAAGAAGAAGGGCAGAATGTTTACATTGGATGCAGACATGTCTGAATTGAGTGCAGCAATGTTTGCACATGGGACCGGTGTAGTTGCAGATATTGATATCTGGCATAAACGCATTGGTCATGTTAATGTACAGCGACTTAAATCAATGCAGGCCCAAAATATTGTTGCAGGATTGCCCAAATTCAAGGTTGCAGAAATGCATAAGGTATGTGAAGCCTGTCAGTTTGGAAAACAGGCAAGGAAACCATTTCCTAGACATGTTCAAGAGAGTAAGAAGCCATTGGAATTAATCCACTCTGATGTGTGGACTACTAAAGCTACATCTCTTGGAGGCTGCCATTATTTTGTCAGTTTTATTGATGACTATAGCAGAAAATTTTGGGTGTATTTTATGAAAAAGAAAAGTGAAGTTTTTGGGCATTTCAAAACTCTTAAAGCTATGGTTGAAAAAGAAACAGGTCTGCAAGTAAAATGCCTAAGGTCAGATGGAGGGGGAGAGTACCTCTCAAATGAGTTTGCAAGGTTCCTGCAGGAGCATGGCATAAAGCAGCAATATTCATGCAGTCATACCCCACAACAAAATGGAATTGCAGAAAGGAAAAACAGGCATATTGGAGAGGTATCTCGTGCCATGCTCAATGAAAAAGACTTGCCAGATTTTTATTGGGCTGAAGCAGTTGCTACAGCAGTCTACATAATGAACAGGACTCCCACTGCAGCAATACATGGAATGACTCCAGAGGAGAGGTATACTGGTAGGAAACCAGATATTTCTCATTTGAAAATTTTTGGTTGCATTGCCTATGTACATGTGCCAGATGAGCTGAGATCCAAGTTGGATCCAAAAGCTGAGAAGTGCATCTTTATTGGTTACTCTCTGCAGCAAAAAGGGTATAGATGCTATAACCCTTCTACTCGTAAGTTTACAGTGAGCAGAGATGTTGTTTTTGATGAGATGAGTAGCTGGTATAAACCAGTAAATGTGATTGATGATATAGATGCACAAAATGGTAATGCTGCACAGAATTCACAACAGCAGTCACAAAATAGTAGTGGACCTGGAGCATCCTCTAGCAGTGGTTCACATTCTTCGCCATGGACAGGCAGATTGAGATCAGGAGAATCTTCTCAAAGCAATGCAGATAGTGGTATGCAGGTATCACGAAAAGGAAAAG
Source organism: Lygodium microphyllum (assembly GCF_053477565.2). Lineage (NCBI taxonomy): Eukaryota > Viridiplantae > Streptophyta > Polypodiopsida > Schizaeales > Lygodiaceae > Lygodium > Lygodium microphyllum. The sequence continues at coordinate 30,012,926 of NC_141138.1, read as the reverse complement.
AGAAGGTTGATCAGCCCATGTTTGATGTGAATGCAGGTCACTCTTATGTGGATGGTGAATCCAGTGGCTCAGAACAGAGCATTGATGATGAGTTGGGTATTCCTTCTATTGTTACACCTGGAGTAAGGAAGACCAGGGATGTTTTGAGAGCACCTGGGAGTGAACCTACTTTGCGTAGGTCTACCAGAGCTAGGTATCCTGTGGATAGGCTGAAATATGATGGATTTACAGCCATTCATTATGCATATATGGTTAAAGTGATACAGGAACCAGAACCCACTTCTTTTGAGGAAGCCATGGGAAAAGAAAAATGGGAGAAAGCCATGGATGAAGAAATGGATGCCTTGGAAGCAAATGCTACATGGGAATTGGTACCTTTGCCTAAAGGTAAAAATGCAATTGGTTGTAAATGGGTTTATAAGGTGAAGCACAATGCAGATGGTTCTGTGAACAGATACAAGGCAAGATTAGTAGTCAAGGGTTATGCACAAACATATGGCATTGACTATGAAGAAACATTCAGTCCGGTTGCAAGGATGGCAACCGTAAGAGCAGTCATTGCTATGGCTGCATCAAAGGGATGGTCTTTACATCAGATGGATGTAAAGAATGCCTTCTTGCATGGTGATTTGCAAGAAGAGGTCTATATGGAGCAGCCACCAGGTTATGTGCATGCTGTTCATCCTGAGTTTGTTTGCAGGTTGAAGAAAGCCTTGTATGGCTTGAAGCAAGCACCTAGAGCATGGTCTGACAAGATAGGACAGTATCTTGTCACTATTGGCTTTCAGATTTCCAAGGCAGATTTCTCACTTTATGTGAGAAAAACAGAGAAAGGTATTATGCTACTTGTCATTTATGTTGATGATTTGATTATGACAGGTGACAGTGATGAAGATATCCTTCATGTGAAAATGCTATTGAAGCAGAAGTTTGAGATGAAGGATTTGGGAGAGCTGCGTTATTTCTTGGGCATTGAGGTGATTAGATCACCAAGTGGGATACAGCTCTTGCAGAGGCAGTATGGATTGGACATGCTGTCCAAATATGGGATGACAGGCTGTAAGCCTATTTCAGTTCCTTTGGAGCAAAATGTGAAGCTGAGCACAGATGCAGGTGAGCTTCTAGAAGACCCTACTATGTACAGATGCATAGTAGGAAGTTTGATTTATATGACTATTACCAGGCCAGATTTGAGCTATGCTGTTGGATTGGTAAGTCAGTTTATGCAGGCTCCAAGGAAACCACATTTGGATGCGGCTAGACGCATACTCAGGTATGTGAAGTCCACATTGCAGTATGGACTATTTTATGACACTGGGGTTCAGATACAGTTGCATGGATACACTGATGCTGATTGGGCTGGTAGCATTTCTGATAGACGATCTACCAGTGGATATGTGTTCTCTTTTGGGAGTGCTGCAGTCACTTGGAGCAGTAAGAAACAGCCTACAGTTGCCTTGTCGAGCACAGAGGCTGAGTACAGGGGTGCAGCAATGGCTGCATGTGAGGTAGCTTGGTTGCATAAGCTACTTTATGATATGCATCAGTCTACAGATGGGCCAGTTGTCATTTATTGTGACAACATGAGTAGTATACACTTGGCAAATAACCCAGTCTATCATGCTAGAACAAAGCACATTGAGGTGCACTATCACTATGTGCGAGAGAGGGTTTTACTAGGTCTTATTGATCTAGTTTATGTCAGCACAGAGGATCAGGTAGCTGACATATTCACGAAGGCATTGGGCGCAGAGAAGCTGCGCAAGTTCAGAGACCTGCTTGGTGTGCAGGAATTGGGATTGAGCTCGAGGGGGAGTGTTGAGATATCGAGCTCCACTCGTGATACGCCAGGGTGACCGTTGTGTATTTATGTCACCGACTTGTCAGTTGCAGATGCGGTTGGTACACCGTCCATGAATAATAGCTACATGATAGCTATCCTTATCTACTCTAGTTCGTGGCTCAGTTAGTATGCCACCTTAGTTAGTTGAGTTTGGTTTGAGACCCATATATAGGGTTCTTCTATTTCTTTGTAAGAGAGTTCTTTTGGCTTACACAACTAAGAAGAGAAAAACAGTTTTCAGCCTCCACCCTTGTGTGTCTTCCCCCATTGTGCAAGCAAGAAAGCTTCAAGCGAGACTCCTTCCTTCTCTCCCACAATCTTGACACACCCAAGTGTACTTAACTACCAAGTGACTATCCTGTAGGCTAGTTCTTTTTATTGTTCTATACTACAAACATAGTTTTAATCTTGGGAGGGTCTCCTTAGTCTTTCTTCCATGAACTGGCATATAATACCTCATTAATAATAGATTTTATCTTCATAATGAGAGTTAGTTTCATATTAGAGCTAGTTCTTTTTAAAAAAAAGTGCAATTTAAATCAATTTTCTTTGGAAGGTATATGCACATTAAAACAAACTAAGTAATGGGGACATTACATTAGGAGCATAAAGGCCACAAAAAGAGTCCATAATGAATATCCAAATAGGTAAGTAATTGCTTTATCCTCCAAAGTTTGAGGAACATCAACATCAAGCAATCAACATAGTTTGAGGACTTGGGAATTTGTTTGTTGCATGTGCATGGCAAAGAGAGAGAGAGAGAGAGAGAGAGAGAGAGAGAGAGAGAGAGAGAGAGAGAGAGAGAGAGAGAGAGAGAGAGAGAGAGAGATTTATCAAAGTTTGAGGAGAAACATCAACAGCAAGGAACCACCACAATCCACAGACTTGGGATTCCTTGCTGCATGTGCATGGCAGAGAGAGAGAGAGAGAGAGAGAGAGAGAGTTTTATCAAAGTTTGAGGAGAAACATCAACAACAAGGAATCACCACAGTCCACAGACTTGGGATTTCATTTGTTGCATGCACATGCCACACACACACACACACACACACACACACACACACACACACACACACAGAGAGAGAGAGAGAGAGAGAGAGAGAGAGATTAATGTAGGATGCATGGCAATCAAGGAGAGATAAACTCACTTTTTTTTAAAAAGTTAAAAATTACAAGGCCTCGAGGCTTGGGTGTATTGTATGGAAATCATGTAGGATTGGTGTTAGCTTAGATAGATTCGTTGATTATAACTTTTATAGATGACATAGCATAGATAGTATTTAATTATATATAGTATAGATAAATAATATAGAAGTATAGATATTATAGATCCTTTGTGTGTGCAAGGGCTCCACTTTTAGATTTACAAATAAGAGTAGACAAGTAGCGTTCAATTTATTTTTTTTGTTTTTCAAAGAAAGTAATAATAATTTGAGGCTTGTGAACAATTTCTCTTCTAGCGTGTAGGATTGGAGAGTGGTTTGTGAGATTGGTCAATTATTGACACAAATAAAACACTTTCTTTTGAGAAAAACCACATTTTGCATTAAGAGAGATTTGGACTTACTTTTGGGCATTGTAAAAAATGCCATGTCATCTTTCTATTAAGATAAAGGGGATCCACTAATAACTATATCCATTGCACCTCTCAAACCTATATCTTCTAATGTATCATTGGAAAGGTCTTGATGAGAGGATTCTAATAGACTAACTTTCAAAAAATTTGGAGTTTATATGCTCGATGTATGACTTGATCTTTTGGCCCTCCCCACACGTAAACTTATAAGGTTTATAGCCTTAATTCAAAATTTCTTAATGAAGGGAAAAAAAAAAGATGTAAACTATGATGCCACTGCCATTAACTCAAACACCACCTTTCTTAAGATCAATGTAGCCAAAGGTTGACATGCGAGACCGATCGAACAGAGAAGAGTACATATCTTCAATTACAAATCTTATTTAATCTATAAAAGAAGTATGGGGAGAAAAGGATATTACTTTCTATTTGGTAAGATAAAGAAATAACTCAATCCTATATCTCTAAAAATAAAAGATCAAATGACAGAAACTATCTCTTACTTCTTATATGATACAATACATTCTTCTAATTCATCATCCTTATTTTGTGGAAGAGCACATGCCTTTAGCAACATTTAGTAGCCAATAAATGGAAATATTCCACTATCAAGCTTATACATGTTACTCTAGTTTTTTAAGCACAACTTCAAAGACTAAATAATATAACAAATGTTAATGAAATTTGAACAACCATATTCACAAAGGGCTAGCTAACTTGAAATAGCCTTTACATCCTCTTCATCCTCAATCATATTTTCTCTATAATGCAAAAATTTCTCCTCGTATAGCCATCAATGGATTTAATATATGTTTGTTGTGTTGCCAATGCACAAGAGGACAATGTTAGAAAGTATCCAACTTTGGAGGCAGAGTAGCTATGTGCATTAATGAAAATTTGAATGGCTATTATATTTTCAAGAAACATTACTTTGTGGGCACTATACTATAATCCTAAGTAGCCAGCACCCTTGTAAGACCTTTTATATAAAGAATGGGCCATGATGCCTCCTTTGAGAAAATGCTATGTAAAATAAAAAGAATATGGGGATCAATTCTCCCAAGGTAGTGTCCCAAGTGCAACTTCCTTGATAGAGCTGCTACTAATGCTTGATCCTTTACCTCTTCCCAAGAAATGATCCTCATCTGCGATCTCCAACTAGAGATAAGAATATAAGATGAAAAGGAAACGTGAGAAAGAAAGTGGTGAAAAAGAAATATAAAATATATCTAGATATTCATGAAAAAGAAATAAAGTATTACCATTTGATATTTATCAATCTCTAGTTTACTTGGATTTCATAAGTTAATTGGCGATGTTTCCTTGATGTCATTGAGTTCTTTTAATACTTTGACTCTTCTCTACCAAAATTGAAAATTTTGAGTTTTTCTTGAAGCTCGTGAAACTCCTTATTAGTGATCTATTATTTCTTCTTAACATATTTTTCTTTGGTCAAATACATAGACAAGGCCTCATGTGCATTGATGAACTTATCATTAGACATTTATGTACCTAGTAAGAGAAATTCATCTTTAGACTCATCTTTTATATTAATAATGCCATTAACATCCACAAAATCTTTTGCAATAACTACCAAACAATAGTCCTCTCTCAAATTAAAGAGCCTTTTCACATTGTTGCTGTAACGTATTCGGCTATCCAAGCACATTTTTAGCGATCAAAGTGACACTGCCCGGCACTCCCATGAAATGTCATGGGATTTGTCACCTAGGGTTTCTCGAATCGTGGCTGAGAACCCACTAGGATCGACCTAAAATCTGGGTTCCTAGTGGTCAAGGTCTACTGACAACATTCTAGCATTGGGTCCTGGACATTCTACTTCATGGAGAGATACCCAACCCGAAGCAAACACATGCCGCACTTGGTTCAAAGAGAATGGGAAATGAGAGGGATGCGCCGCTCAACCTTTCTTCCTATACACATAATCCCATTCCGATCCCCTAAAACGGCATGAATCGGGATTCCAACCTAACAATTTCTAAGGTTTGACATTGATAAACCCTTGTGAGAAGCCTCCTAGTTCTCTAGGACCGGTCGGTAGTCAAGTTAATCTTTGTCTCTTGCCCATACAAGAGAAATTATATGTCCCTTCTTCCCTGCTGAAGTACCCGGTCCAAATCAAATGGTACCATAGTTTCCATACTTTATCTAGAATAGGATCATCCAACACCACAGATGTTGGGCTCACAACAGTCTTCAACTCCATTTCGGACTAGGCAAGGGGTTGTAAAATATTACACGGTGCAACGAACAGAATCTGAGAAAGAGATAGAGAGTACACAACAGATAAGAGGACAATCAGTAAATTCTTTAACTTCAAACAACTGATACAAAGATGGCTCTGTCCACCCGTGCGCTTCCACTGTGTGAAGCTTAGATGGCGATCTAGACAGAAGATAGGTGAAGAGCTTAAGGCTAGTTGGAACAACAACTCTAACTGGGTGAAAGATGAGTGAGTGCTGGCTGCGAAGGCGTTTAGCTTTTATAGCCTGCGAAGGTCGTTAGGTCGGCCTACTGACCAACCTACCATATGAGCCTCCACTAGCCGGCCAGGGAATATTCGCTTTACCATCGGGCCGACGGCACTGCCCCCGGACCCCCGCCAGGGGGGCCACTGGCCCCTTGGGACCCCCCAGCCAAGGGCCGCTTCCGCGGCCCCCGAACCCCACAATAGGGGCCCCTTTTAACTCCCTTACCACGTAGCTCAATGCAATGTGCCTCGAGTTGCTACCAACTTAACCTCTCCATCTAACCCAAAGACTAGACCCACAATGGTCACCTTTTTGCCATCCGATCACATAGACCTCATCTGATATACAAGTCAGGACTCCACCAATGTCCCGCCTCACACTTGCCTTCTCCTCATAATGGGGGCCTTACAACTTTGAGCACCATGGATCATTGGTAGCACCTAATGAGGGTGGGGCATTGATCATATCTAACACCCCCCCAATGTCCACCCATAGGTGAACTATCTCCTCGGCCCAATGCCGAGTCTCTGAAGATGAACTTGAAGCAGATCCTTTGTAAGTGCTTTGGTGAAGATATCTACTCCATTCTCCTCTATTGGATAGTAGACCAGTTCCACTATCCCATCCTCTATCAAATCACGCACATAGTGATACTGGATCTCTATATGCTTGATGCGTGCATGAAACACTGGTTTTCTGGCAATGGCGATGCAACTCTGATTGTCACATCTCATCACAGTTGGTTCTTCATCCTGCACTCCCATATGCCATAGAATCCTTCTCAACCATACTGCTTCACATGCAGCAAAACAAGCTGCCTTGTACTCTGGTTTGGTAGATGACAATGCCACTGTTGGTTGCTTCTTACTAATCCAAGAGAAAATTCCTGAACCTAAAGAGAAACAATAACCAGAAACTAATCTCCTGGAATCAATGTCTTCTGCCCAATCTGAGTCACAGTTCCCCATAAGAGAAGTTCTGAAACTGTATGTGATACCATAGTCAAGAGTTTTCTTCAAGTATCTGAGCACCCGCATCCCAGCCTTCCAATGACTCTCATGAGGTTTGTTTGAGAACCTGCTCAAAAAACCAATAGCAAAACTGATATCTGGTCTGGTGTTACACAAGTAGATCAGACTGCCAACCAACCTGCTATACCTCCCAATGTCTGCTAGTGCTGATGTATCCTCGACGGATAACTTTGCATTCACCTCCATAGGTGTAGCTATCTCCTTGCACTCAGTCATGCCAAATGCCTTCAAGATCTACCATGCATACTTCTTCTGAGAGATGAAGATCTTTCCTGGCTCTTGCCAGACTTCAATCCCCAAACAATAGTGCAGCAAGCCCAAGTATGTCATTTCAAACTCAGAACTCAAAGCCTTTTGAGTTTGGTTGATCATATCTTCATAGTCACCTGTAATAAGAAGGTCGTCCACATATAGGACAATCATTAGAGACTTTTTACCATCCTTGTAAACATACAAGTTAACATCTGAGGCACATCTTTTGAAGTTTAGGTTTAAAAAGAACTTATATATCCGCTCATACCATGCTCTAGGAGCTTGTTTCAGCCCATACAATGCGTTCTTTAGTTTACACACATTGTTCTCAGAATGGGGGGCCTCAAACCCTAGTGGCTAAGCCACATACACCTCTTCCTTGAGGTCACCATTTAAGAACGCTGACTTAACATCCATTTGGTACACTGGCCACTTATCATGGGCAACCACTGCAAGAACGGTGCGAATAGCGGTCATTCTGGCAATTGGGGCAAATGACTCTTGAAAATCAAACCCTTCAACTTGTGAAAATCCTTGGGCAACCAATCTAGCTTTGTACTTTTCTAAGGTACCATCAGCCTTGTACTTTACCTTCCAGATCCACTTGGTGCCAATAACCTTCCGCTTTGCTTGTCGATCCACTAGCTCCCAAGTGTCATTCTTCATTATGCTGTCATAGTCTGCCTGCATAGCACCCTTTCATGATGGATCTGCAAGTGCTTCTTCTAAGTCAGTTGGCTCCTTTACTTCTCTCATAATCTCAACCATCAAGGCCATATTGACTATGTGAGCAGAAGCCCTCCTTTCCTCCTCTATTCTCTGAGACCTCCTTAGTCCGTCTGCCTTCTCCTCGACAGATGCAGGCATAGGATTATTGTGGTCATAGAGCTGCTTCACCCAGCGCGGCAATGGCTTTTCCGGTGGGGTGATGTCAGGTTGGTGAACTTTTTCCTCATCATCTGAAGATGATGCTTCCTCCTCCTTAAGGATAGGGATAGCTCTCGGGACATGTTCATAGTGGACTACTTCTTCGCTTGATGATAAAGTGGAAGAACTTGCCTTCTCCTCCTCCACTGTATGCGGCTCCTCCTTGAACACCACATCACGACTTGCAATGATCTTCTTTGCCTCTTGGTCATATAATTTGTAAGCCTTCTGCTCATCACTATAACCCAAGAAGATACATTTTTTGCTTTTTGGTTGTAACTTGTTTCTCTTGTCATCTGGAACATGTGCATAACATTCACATCCAATAATTTTGAAATGTGAGACGGATGGTTTCTTACCAGTGTAAGCCTCATGAGGTGTTTTTCCCTTGAGAGCCTTTGTATAGCTCCAATTTAGAATGTAGACTACAGTATTAACAGCTTCAGTCCAAAAATGGTTAGGCAATCCCTTGCCCTTTAGCATGCATCTTGCCATCTCCACAATGGTGCGATTCCTGCGTTCCACAACACCGTTCTGCTGAGGTGAGTGAGGCGTCGTCAATTGTTGCTTCATCCCTTTACTCTTATAAAAGCCTTCAAACTCCTTTGAGTTGAACTCACCACCACCATCTGTTCTAAATTTCTTCACACTTTTCCCTGTTTCATTCTCAACAAGTATTAGCCATTCTTTAAACTACCAAAAGCTTGAGCCTTATCACGAAGGAAGTACACCCACATCTTCCTACTTTAGTCATCGACAATCAACATAAAATAAGAAGATCCCCCCAAGGCCTTTTGTAGGCATCTTACCACACAAGTCAGCATGCACCAACTCTAGAGGAGCCTGTGCTCTATTCTTGCTTTCTTGTGGAAATGCCTTTTTCTGTTGCTTGCCCATCATGCAAGCTTCACATGGTTCCTTCAATTCAGTTATTATAGGTAGGTAAGCAACCATACCTTGCTTTTGCATCTCCTTCAATACTGCAAATCCGATGTGTCCAAACCTTTCATGCCAAAGCTTACTTGTGTCCACTCTAGCGGTGGCTGTAAGAGCACTTAGCTCATACAAGTTGTTCCTTCTTTCTCCTTTGCCAACAATTGTGCCAGCACTATCAATAATTTCTGCACCTGTCTTCTTGAACCTCACTTCATGACCAAGATCATTTATGGCAGCACTGATAAGAGATTTCTCCTGATTTCGGAACAAACAACACATTTGAAATCTTTTTGACTTCATCATTTGTAGCAACAAAAGAAATAGTACATGTGCCCGCAGCAGGGCATTTAGCATCATTTCCAACCGTCACAATGATGGATTCTTGTAGAGGCTGCATAGAACTGTATAGACCTTTCTTGTTGTTCATGTGACGGGAGGCCCCACTATCCAACACCCATGAGTTAGTGGTAGATTCTTCTTGCACCGAGGACCACACTTCCTCAATGGTCGCCATGAATAATTCCAACTCTCCTTCAGCCGTATTGGCTGTCTCTTTCCCTTTATTTTTAAGGGTAACATTCTTTTCATCTGTCTTCTTGACACGACAATCTGCAATTGCATGTCCTTTCTTCTTGCAGTAGAACCACTCTCCTTGAAACTTCTTCTTGCCGCCCTTCTTCTTTTTGTCACCATCATTTTTTGTGGAGGAAACACCTTTGCCTTTTGCATTGGCAAAGAATGCAGCATCTCCATTGTTGCTTCCTTCTCGGGCTTTCAGCCTCAACTCCTCCTCCATTAATAATGCACAAAACTCCTCAAAAGTCAAAGCTTGAGGTCTCACCTGAGTATTAAGGGCAGTTACTAGTCCATCAAACTTTTATGGACAAATCCGAAGACACCTCCGAGCTAGCTCTTCGCTAGTCTTTTGTATCCCAGCGCCAGCCATCTGGTCATGCAAATTCTTAATCCGAGTGATGACTGCTTCAATCATCTCTCCTTCAGCAAACTTCTCCACTGCTAGTTGATTCTCCAAGTTTTGAATCCTTGTTTGGTTTCGTGTTTCATACTGACTCCTTAGTACATTCCAAGCCTCTGACGCTTTGGTTATATATGCTGAATCAGAGTCAAAACACTGTCAGAATAGCTTGTAACTAAGGCACACAATGCATCTGCGTTCCTTCATTTCCAAGCTCGTAGAAGATCTGCATTCGGAGGAATCATCACAGTAGGATTTGATGGGTCGCGGGTAGGCTGTGGTTCTGCGTTAGTCCCCAGCACAGTCTCCAGAAGCTCATAAGGATCAAGGATAGTTGTAATTTTGAACTTCCACAAGGTGTAGTTTGTACCATCTAACTTGCCTTCGCTGAAGGTTGGTGGACGAATCCTCAGTGTTTGAATAGCCGGTACAGCAACACCACCTCCTGCACCGTTCCGGAAGTCGACATAGTTTCTCTTTGCTGTTGAATGCACGCTCTCAGATCTCTAGAGCCCCCTGGGCTCTGATACCATGTAAAATATTACACGGCGCAGCGAACAAAATCTGAGAAAGGGATAGAGAGTACACAACAGATAAGAGGAGAATTAGTAAATTCTTTAACTTCAATTAACTGATACAAAGATGGCTTTGTCCACCAGTGCACTTCCACTGTGTGAAGCTTAGATGGCGATCTAGACAGAAGATAGGTAAAGAGCTTAAGGCTAGCTGGAACAACAACTCTAATTGGGTGAAAGATGAGTGAGTGATGGCTGCGAAGGGGTTTAGCTTTTATAGCCTACGAAGGTCGTTAGGTCGGCCTGCTGACCCGGCCTGCTGACCATCCTACCATATAAGCCTCCACTAGTCGGCCAGGGAATATTCCCTTTACCATCGGGCCGGTGGCGCTACCCCCGGACCCCACAATAGGGGCCCCTTTTAACTCCCTTACCACGCAACTCAATGCAATGTGCCTCGAGTTGCTACCAACTTAACCTCTCCGTCTAACCCAAAGATTAGACCCACAATGGTCACCTTTTTGCCATCCAGTCACATAGACCTCATATGATACACAAGTCAGGACTCCACCAATGTCCCGGCTCACACTTGGCTTCTCCTCATAATGGGGGCCTTACAACTTTGAGCACCATGGATCATTGGTAGCATCTAATGAGGGTGGGGCATTGATCATATCTAACAGGGGTGACCTGAGCTCCACCTGAACCCAAGCGGCCCAGGAGTGAAACATAATTTCCATGGTTGGCCTTTCCACCACTCGACCTTCGGCCCGTGAATCGAGCTGTGCCCTTTTCGGGTCAATCCACGGTGCAACCTTGGAGATGATCCACCCGCACAAAATATCATTTCCTTAATTAATCCAATTAAGAATCAAGCACAACCAAGGCAATCGGCCTAGTATTATCTTCCAAGAAAACATTCATTCATCCCCATTGTAACTTGTCATCACAAACCCTTGCCATGAATTTACCTTGGAATAATCATCCAGACAACAACCAACAATCGGTTGAATGTAAAAGCATTTAGGATGTTATTTAATCAACCAAAAAAACCAATTGTATTTTTCCAAACAATGCAAGAACCGACGTGATAACAATTCCATCACATATTTGCTCTCCCCCTTGGGATCTAAGCGATTCCATGCAAAATTTACTTAACACTCCCTTCCTTCGGGTAAGGCATATGTTAAGGATTCAAACATTGTACATGACGCAATATCTATAGGTCACTTACATTGATCAATAACCCAACCCTGAATTGGATTGGTAGAAGTCATAGTTATCAGTAGGATCCCAAGACATCTTAGTTTTAATCCTTAGGATTAATTTCATGTACTAGCTCTTAGTCAAACCATGAAGCAAACATGAAATTATTCCCATATATCAAGTAAGGTATAGGCATAATGTGTAAACACTTGATAAGATAAGTGCTAGATGATCTCAAGTAACTAGACTCCAACAAGCCTTGCATTGGGCTAGAATCTAGGTTTTCTTAATATTTGGGCTCTTAGGCTAAGTACTTTTGAAGTATCCAAACTTTAAATTAGGACTTTCTATTCACAATTCTTAATGTTATATTCTTTTAGCAATTATGTTATTTGTAACCCTTGACTATGCTTTAACCTAGCACTTGTATGCACGATCTTTTAATGCCATTCTTTTAACTACTATACCATTCATAACCCTTAGACTAATTCTTCCTTGTAATTGCTCTATCAGCACATAACCCGTATACAACTAAATTGGGTTAAAAGGAACAATCAAAGTGCCAAATCATAACAATAGGAATAAATTCAAGCTACTCCTTGACATGAATTCGTGTGCATGCCGAAGTGATATAGCTTATGAATCATGAATAGAGAAGATGATAATTAGTACTTAGGTATTCGGAGATGAATTATTTGTACCCAACATTGTATGTGCATTAATGGAAATGCCCTGAGCGGTGGCTTTACTGTTGGATACAAGATTACGATTGGTGCATGTCTCCCTCCGTTTGGGAGCCATAGCTTCAGCCGAGAGAGAGAGAGAGAGAGAGAGAGAGAGAGAGAGAGAGAGAGAGAGAGAGAGAGAGAGAGAGAGAGAGAGAGAGAGAGAGAGAGAGAGAGAGAGAGAGAGAGAGAGAGAGAGAGAGAGAGAGAGAGAGAATAGCATGTCAGGGTGACTCTCTTCTATTGCAAAAGGGGGGGAGATAAACTCATGGAGATGAGGCTAAGGGTAATCGTGTGTAGTCACCCTATAAGGAGGGGAAGAGAAGGAGATCCTTAGAATATTCCTCCTTTCTCTCTCTCTCTCTCACCCGCTTTCTCCCTCCCTCTCTCTGTCACACACACACTCTCTCTCTTCACCTTCTCTCTCTCTCTCTCTCTCTCTCTCTCTCTCTCTCTCTCTCTCTCTCTCTCTCTCTCTCTCTCTCTCTCTCTCTCTCTCTCTCTCTCTCTCTCTCTCTCTCTCATTCAATCAGGAGCAAGGGGGAAAAAGAAAGTAGTATATCCTTTGTTTAAGGAGGGGGAGGGGTTTTATAGGGGTTTGGGAGGTATTATTGGGGCGGAGGCGTGTGAAGGGCATGATATGGATTGGCCCTCTCTCTCCCTCTCTTCGCCATGTTTCCTTCATGGCGGCCATGCTAGAGGCCACCTAGCGATCTTGGGGAGATGGTCGATGCATTCAAGGCTCCTTCATCTTCCACTTCTTTCCCTTCTTCCTTGGCATCATCTCCTTCTTCCTCTCCTTCTCTGTCATCTTCATCATCTTCCACGTTGGCTTCCTCCTTTTTAGTTTTGCCATTGACGTCATGTTCTCTAGCTACATCAATTGTTACTATAGCTCCCCCTCCCTCCGCCAATTGGTGGCGTCAACAGGGGGTGTTAGAAAAATTTTGAATGATTTTTATTATTAAAAAGGGAGGGGGTGTTCCTGCAGAGGAGCTCAGGGTTATTACATCCTCTCCCCCTTAGAGAGCTCGAGATGTCCCCATCTTGGAAGAATTGGAGATTTGGTTCTAGAATCTATGGGTTAGGACCCATCACGTATTCGTTGCGATACTCTGAATACTCATAAGCATGCGGTCCTTTAGAATAACAACTTATTGTATTTGATCTATTCGAGTCTAGATTACAAGAGAAGAGTTTATTGTAGTTACATCTCATGGATATCTTCTAGGTTTTTCCTAAGTATCGGATAATTTCCTGATAGGTTCTAGATCACTGAAGCTTATAAAAATTCATTTCTTGTAAGCTCAAGTTCCCTTTTGAGTCCTATTGGGACAATTGATGTGGATATGTCCAATTTGTGGCACTCCGAGCATCAGTGTTTAGGGTGCTTTGGACATTCCCTTTTGAAATGACCTAAATCCTTGCAATAAAAACATCACGGAGCTTTATCACTTGTGGTCACAAGATTCCTAGTTGTCCTTGTTGGTAGGATTTTCTTATTTGGACCAAATTTCCCTAGGATCCTTTTAGCGGATCGAAGTGCTCCTTTATCTCAAAAACTTTGTTCCTAGATTTTCCTCTTCTTAGTTCGAGACTAAGCTCCATGGACGATCAGATTTGCTTGTAATACTGAAGAATACTTCCAACCTTCAATATTCTAGTAAGACCCAATCTATATTAGTTGAGAAGAAACAACTCAGAGAGAAATTCATTGCAAGTTATAACTGTCATTCCTTGCTAAAGTATCTTTGATCACTTGTAAGTTCTAAGCTCAAAATTGATGCAACTCATATTTACTCGGGTTAATTGTAGTTTCGAGAGTTTTATTCCAATACAAGTTGTATTTCATGTCAATTAAATTTCCAGGATTTCTAGTCATCTTGATGAGGTGTAGTGGGTTCTAAGTCTTGGTCTTCATCCGATTCCTCTATATATCTAAAGACAGCACTTGTGTAGCTTCGTTTCCTTGGAGGCTCCATATCTTCTGGGCAGTCTACTTGGATGTGCCCTAGCTCATTGCAGTGGAAGCATTGACGGTAGGGACATTTTCTACGGATGATGTGCCCTATCTCTCCACATGCATGGCATCTCTTGTCTTGATATTGGGAATCATCTTTGTCACAATTTCCCGATCCAAGCTCTTGGATGATTGGCTTTGCTCGAAATAATGCATCTTGCAAATCTGTTGGACACATTACCTCGAGATGGTAGTTCAGAGGAGTATTCAGGCCATGGCAAAACTTGGATACTTGTTGTGTGATATCCATAGGTGGTGCATATTTTAGTAGGGTTACAAACTTTGAGTAGTAGGCTTCCAAGGTTAATTCCAGCTACTTGAGCTTGAAGAATTCATTCATCCTCAAAGTCTGGTAGGTTGGCAAAAGGTATCGTCCATGTACGACATCTTTTAGCTAAGTCCAAGTGATAGTGACTTCACAAATATCTTGATCTTTGCACCATTGCTTCCACCATATCCGAGCGTGGCCAACTAACTTAAGTTTGACTATAATTTCTTGATTGGTAGCAGTAGTTCCCACAACAGAGAAATAGTCATTTATTGACTCAATCCATAGCTCCGCCTCCGTTGCAATGTCTATCCCTTCTCCATCAAACTTGGGTGCCCTAACTTGCTTGAGAAGAAATTTCTTCTCTTGCATATCGATATTCGTGGGTGCAAAAGGTGACCAACAATCAAGCCATACCACTTAGGTTATTTCATTTAGGATATGTTCACAAACCATATATTAATCAATGTCCAAGCACGTTTTTAACGGCCCATTGAGAGATGAGTCTAAGTGATGCTACCGGCACTCCCATGGAATGTCATGGGGTTTGTCATCTAGGGTTTCTCGAGTCCGCCTCACAATGGAACATTCACGACTGAACCCACTAGGATCGACCTAAAATCTAGGTTCCTAGTGGTCAAGGTCTCTTGATAGCATTCTAGCGTCATGGGTCCTGGGCATTCTACTTTACGCAAAGATACCCAAGCCGAAGAAAACCCATGCTGCACAATGGTTCAAAGAGAATGGGAAATGAGAGGGATGCACCGATCAACCTTTCTACCCGTAGGCATAGTCCCATTTGGGTCCCCCAAAAGGACATGAATTGGGATTCTAACCTAACAATTTCTAAGGGTCCGACATCAATAAACCCTTGTGAGAAGCCTCCTAGTTCCACTCACCCGCTTCCCTCAATAGGCATTCTTTAGTTATCTAATTAGGTCCTATCACATTTATGTGTGGCATTTAAAATCAGATCTCTTAATTAATCCTTTTAGTTAACGGGGTTCGTTCGCATACCTTATAGCACCGACATGAAAATAGAGCAAGCTATTCTTTTGACAAACATGTTCCTTAACTTATCTTCAAGTTAATCTTTGTCTCCTTCCCATACAAGAGAAATTACATGTCCCTTCTACCCTATAGAAGTACCTGATTAAAATCACATGGCACCATAATTTCCATCCTTTATCTAGAATAGGATCATCCAACGCCATAGATGTTGGGCTCACGACACTCTTCAACTCCATTCCAGACTAGGCAGGGGTGTCCAGAGCTCCACCTAAACCCAATCCGACCAAGAGTGAAACACAATTTTCGTGGTTGGCCTTGTCACCACTCGACCTTCGGTCCGTGAATTGAGCAATGCCCTTTTCAGGTTAATCCACGGTGCGACCTTGGAGATGATCCACCTGCACACAATATCATTTCCTTAATTAATCCAATTAAGAATCAAGCACAACCAAGGCAATCGGCCTAGTATCATCTTCCATAAAACATTCATTCATCCCCATTGTAACTTGTCATCACAAACCCTTGCCATGAATTTAGCATAAATCACAAGCACTTGGAATAATCATCCAGACGACAACCAACAATTGGTTGAATGTAAAAGCATTTAGGATGTTATTTAATCAACCAAAAAAACCAATTGTATTTTTCCAAACAATGCAAGAATCGTCGTGATAACAATTCCATCACATATTTGCTCTCCCCCTTGGGATCCAAGTGATTCCATGTAAAATTTACTTAACACTCCCTTCCTTCGGGTAATGCATATGTTAAGGGTTCAAACAACATACATGACATAAATTCTATAGGTCACTTACATTGATTGATTACCCAACCCTAAATTGGATTGGTGGAAGTCATAGTTATCAGACGGATCCTAAGACATCTTAGTTTTAATCCTTAGGATTAATTTCTTGTACTGGCTCTTAGTCAAGCCATGAATCAAACATGAAATTATTCCCATATATCAAGCAAGTTATAGACGTAACGTGTAAACACTTGATAAGATAAGTGCTAGATTATCTCAAGTAACTAGACTCCAGCAGGCCTTGCATTGAGCTAGAATCTAGGTTTTCTTAATATTTGGGCTCTTGGGCTAAGTACTTTTGAAGTATCCAAATTAGGACTTTCTATTCACGATTCTTAATGTTATATTCTTTTAGCATTTATGTTATTTGTAACCCTTGACTATGCTTTAACCTAGCACTTGTATGCACAATCTTTTAATGCCATTCTTTTAACTACTATACCATTCATAACCCTTATACTAATTCTCCCTTGTAATTGCTCTATCAGCACATAACCCGTATGTACAACTAAGTTGGGTTAAAAGGAACAATCAAAGTGCCAAATCATAACAATAGGAATAAATTCAAGCTACTCATTTACATGAATTTGTGTGCATGCCGAAGCGGTATAGACTATGAATCACTAAATAGAGAAGATGGCAATTAGTACTTGGGTATTTGGAGATGAATTATCTGTATGCAACAATGCAATTAATGGTAATGCCTTGACTGGTGGCTCCACTGTTGGATGCGGGATTACCATTGATGCGTGTCTCCCTCTGTTTGGGAGCCATACCTTCAGCCTATAAATCTATATATATATATATATATATCTCTCTCTCTCTCTCTCTCTCTCTCTCTCTCTCTCTCTCTCTCTCTCTCTCTCTCTCTCTCTCTCTCTCTCTCTCTCTCTCTCTCAATCAGTCAACAACTGGGGGGGGAAGGAAGTACTATATTTTATTTTTTTAAGGAGGGGGGTTTATAGGGGTTTGGGAGGTATTATTTGGGGGGGGGGGGGGGGGTGAAGAGGGTGTGGTATTATGGACTGGCCCTCTCTCTCCCTCTCTTTGCCATGTTTCCTTCATGGCGGCCATGCTAGTGGCCACTTGGAGATCTTGGGGAGATGGTCGATGCCTTCAAGGCTCTGTCATCTTCCACTTCTTTCCCTTCTTCCTCGGCATCATGTCATTCTTCCTCTCCTTCTTTGTCATCTCCATCATCTTCCATGTCGGTTTCCTCCTTTTCAGTTCTATCATCGACGTCATGTTCTCTAGCTACGTCAATTGTTACTGCGGCTTCCCCTCCCTCCACCAGCTATATCGAGGTCAACTAGGGGGCATTAAAAATATTTTGAATGATTTTTATTATTAAAAATGGGGGTGTTCCCATGGAGGAGCGCATGGTTCTAACAGTTGCAGACAAGTTGTGTGCTATTGTGTGATGGAGAATATTTGCGCAAGTTAGATAGTGCTAATGCATAGTTGCATACGATGGTCATATGATGTAATGGAGCACATATGTGGAGGTCAAAAAGGAACTATTTCATTGTTGCAGATGTGCTAGAGAAATCATATGCTATAGCATGATGAAGCACATATGGAGAAGTTGGATAGGTGTTATCACGTTGTTGCAAACATGCTAAAGAAAATGGCTATCATGGTGTAATGGAGGATGTTCGAGGAAGCCATGAAAATGCTATGGCATTGTTGCTGACGTGTTTGAGTGGATGGCCCTTAGGAAGAAGGGGTAAAGTCAAGGTTAGCCCAAGAAAAGAGGAGTACAAATGATGCAATGCAAAAAAATACATCTTTTATAGTTACCCACCTTGCTTGCAATATGTGCTCCTATTCGTGGTAGGAGCTAGGGTTTTGAATGGCTAGTTCCAATTGAAAAGTCAAGGTTAGCCCAAGAGAAGAGGAGTGCAAATGATGCAATGCAAAAAAATGCACCTTTTATAGTTGCCCACCTTGCTTGCCATATGTGCTCCTATTCGTGGTAGGAGCTAGGGTTTTGAATGGCTAGTTCCAATTGAAAAGCTCAAGGGCTAGAAGGGGTAAAGTCAAGGTTAGCCCAAGAGAAGAGGAGTGCAAATGATGCAATGCAAAAAAACACACCTTTTATAGTAACCCACCTTGCTTGCCATATGTGCTCCTATTCGTGGTAGGAGCTAGGGTTTTGAATGGCTAGTTCAAGGGAAGAAGGTGTAAAGTCAAGGTTAGTCCAAGAGAAGAGGAGTGCAAATGATGCAATGCAAAAAAAATACACATTTTATAGTTACCCATCTTGCTTGCCATATGTGCTCCTATTCATGGTATGAGCTAGCATTTTGAATGGCTAGTTCCAATTGAAAAGTTCAAGGGCTAGATTTTTGCCACATGTTCAATGTTTGAATCCAACGGCTAATTTTTTGCCAAGTGTCACAAGTGCCTATAAATAGGTTTTGCTAAAGCTTTTGTCTGCCTTTTTTGCTCTCTCTGCATGACTACTCCTAACTTCATGGTTTGCATGTCCATGGTTCATCCCTTCCATTACAGTGTGAGTGCGACTACTCCTGACTTCATGGTTTGCATGTCCATGGTTCATCCCTTCCATTACAATCTGAGTGCATATCCTCTCTCCTCTATGTTTTGTTGCTATTGCTACATTTTGGCTTCTCCCTTATGGTGTGACTAGGACATGGACTAGATCTTGGATTGCTTCTCCTTGTGCTTGTGGCATATACCTCTCTTCTAGATTTCCATTTTGGCAATTCTCTGCCTTTTCCTTATGGCATGGTTGGTACGCTGACTGGATCTTACACTGCCTCTCCTCATGTTGTTACACCACATGTCTCCCTCCTCTTGGTTTTCCATTTTAACAACCTTCAAGCATGTCTAAAGATTTAGGATCCCTCCCCATTTCCTCTACCAAGGCTATGAGTTTTGTGATTCAAATGTTGTATGCTCTCTCCACACAAGGAAATGTAGGCTTACATTGAAGTTTGCTACATTCATTTTGTGTATGCCCTTGTGAAGTATCCAATGATTTTTGATGAGCAATAGATTAAGACAATGATATTCTCCAATTATTGTGTGCTCAGGGAGATGTAGGTTGACAAGGATGTGGAGGAGTAGGTTGACCCTCAATCGGAGGCATCTATTGCAAAGAGTCTAGTTGTTGCTCATTTCAAGGACAATACTATTATTGAACAAAGTAGTGCTAAGGTCCTTGAAAATATCTGAGTCATCCTTGAGCCTTATTGTACCCTCTGTATTGATCTTTCCAATCAGGGACTTCATTTGACTAGTAGACAATACCATCTACTCCACTCTTGATAATAGCTCCACATGACGTTGGGCATGCCTATTCTCATGTTCACACATGGTATTGTTGAGTGCATTGATTTTCCCATGTACTTGAGGCTCTTCATGGCCCTCTTGAGGTATATTATCCAACATGGAATCTCTAATTTGCTATGCATACTCATCCTGGGCCTTATTTTTGCATTTATGCCCTACCATAGTAGTGCAATCCTACAGTATTTTTATTTAAATCAAAGCCAACGTTGCCTTCTTTCAAATGAGATATAGCACATCATAACACATTTAGGAAAGAAAATTTTGCAATTCAATCTCTGAATCTGAATTGTCCAAGCCTGCACCCTGTTTCAATGTGTAAACTCCTTGTAAATACCCAGTTTCAACCTGTAAAGGTAAAATGGTGGTTACAAATAGCTACCAAACCTTGTAGAAGACTGAGTACGAACTATGGGCACCATGTAGTACTTGCACCTATACTTCAGTAATGAAGTTTGTACATGTAAGGACTTGTAAGTACCCTGCAGTGCCCTGTAAAGTCCATGTTTTACCCTGTTCTGTTGAAGGTACTTGAGTCTTTGAAGGTACTTCAATCTTCAATTCTCCACTCGTTTTACCTATGTGAGGGATAAAATGGTAGGATATGCTCAGAATCATCGAGAGGTAGGAAAATTTCTCCCCAAGTTAGTTGGTTGCACCCCTTCGAGATCTTCAATACTGAGGGGGTCACCTCTTTTTGTTCGACCATCTCCCCCGGCATCCACCTTTTTCCTTGGTGGGAATATCAACATGGTAGTAGCATACTACTCTAATCAATCATCATGAGATGCATTACTAAAATATCCATTTAGCCCTTTTCATGAAATGCAAAAGGATGGAAATTTTGAAAATTTGGATGGGAATAGGGTCTTACCAATGCAATTCAGCGACTCACTGATTGCTACTACTTGCCCTTTTACAAAATTTCAATCTTGGGTAAAAGAAATCGGCCAATCAATGGATTAGAGTAAGCAATCTTATCAATCAATAGGCTTAACGAATCAAATTAAATGCAATGCTGGAAATCTCAGTTTGAAGCCTCTAATTCACTAATTAGAACCAATATGCTTCAAGCAAACATTGCATTATATAAATGGATTGGTTCAAGCAATGGTTGGCTGAGATTTGATGGAAATTATTCAATTCTATAATCTCTCAATCAAGTGGATAAAGCTCGGAAAATGGATGAATGAAAGAGATTAAGAATTAAATAAGAGTACCTTTGACATGGTTGATGATGACTTGGTTAATCCCCAAATGCTTGATGAAGCCTTCGACATCAAGCCTCCGATGGTCCAATGTTACCAAAATAATCTTCAATACTTGTGTATTTAATACTTGGGAGCAATCTTGAAGCTTTAGATGCTTAAGATTGAAGCATTAAACCTATTTCCCTCAAATTTTGTCTCATGGAAGCTCTTAAGCTTCATTCATGCTCAATCCTTGCAATCTCTTAAGAATCCTTACTGAAATTATCCCACGGGCTGAAATAAGGAAGAAACTTCAAGAATTTGATGATAATTGAAAGCTAGAGTTGAAGCTTTCATGGCTGCCAATGACTAAGGTTTCTCAAAAATGGGAGAAGAGGAGAATGTCAACTTTGCCATGAATTTGTGGAATCTTCACCATGCCAAAGATCAATGACAAAGCCACAAGCACCAATATGATCAGCAGAAGGAGAATTGAGCTACGAATCAGCCCAAAAATTGTGCTGCAATTTTCAAGGCTATTCTCTGTAGTACATAGCTTAGTCTAGGCACAAATAGGTACTCCACTTGTTGAGGATGAAGAAAAGAGAAAGATGCAAGCATGAAATGTCTATGTGAAACCTCATGATCTGAAGGCTAGGAGAATATCTTTGCTGAGAATTCCATGAAAGCTTAACCAAAGCTTGAAGAAAGAGGAAAGAGAAGCCTCTCTTGAAAAGTAACCACATTTTATTTTCCAACTAAGCCTAGTTAACTCCCATTTGATCTAGTTATCTCCAAATGAAAATTTGATGACGACTTGCTATTTTAGCCTTCCAATGCCATACTTATCCTTAAATATCTCTAGATATAGTCTTCTTCTAATTGTAGATGACCTACAAACCTCTGTTAGTCACTGTCCATCTCAAGCACCTGTAGTACTTGTCTGAAATTGATTTTTATGGTGAAAATTTGAACTACAATACAAAAAAATGGATCAAAGACCAATGCTCTGATACCACTTGTCAAGAACTGAACTAGAGAGAGAGAGAAAGAGGAGAGAGAAGACTACATAAGAGAGAGAAGAAGTGCAAAAGTGGGAGAACGAGAGTGATGAGGAGAGAGAAAGACTGGAATAGGAGTGACAAAGACAAGAAAGAGAAAGAAGCCATTGAAGCTGAGAGCAAGGTAATGAAGAGAAAGGTAGTAATGTATTAATGTGTCAAAAGATGAGAAAAATTACATACCCCCTCCTTTTATACCTATGTTACTGTGACATTGCATCAACATTATTTACACACTAAATCCTTATTCTTCCCTGCTTTTTACACATACATACATACATACATACGTATGTATATACATGCATACATACATACATATATACATACATACATACATATATACATATCTAATAACTATTTCTTAACTATAGCTTTTGTGTTATCCCAACCATATTGTGTCTAAAATTAATAGGTAAGTGGCTCAGTAGAGTGTGTCACCATGATATAATCCATAGAGGGCTCATAGCAATCTTGAGGACATGAAGCTCTAGTAGAGCCTCTCAAAGCTAGCTATGGAGCCTATACAACATATCTTCTCTATCTAGCAGCATGATCTTACACAATAGGTGGATTCTATGCCACTACATCAATTGGAGGCTATTTAGCTAGCTCTATAATAACATGAGGCTTCTCCTAGAAGACTACCTTATGTACCTCAACTATTTGTTGAGACTGCCTATGTATCTTCTACTCATGGAAAATCACATCATGGCTATGGATAACCTTTCGAGCTTGTGGATCCCAAAGGTGATAGCCTATCTCACCTGCATCCGCATATCTAAGAAAGATGCATTTAATAGACTTCAAATCCAACTTATTTCACTTTCTTTGGAAATATGGCAAAAAGGCTCCCATCTAAAGACCCACAAATGAGCATATGACAAAGGTTTCCCAAACCATATCTCCTCTATAACTTAACAATCAAGAGTAATGCATGGGGATCTATTATAATGAGATACATAACAATAGTAACTACCTTAGCCCAAATATACTACGGTAAGACTACTTGACTAAGCATACTATTGACTGTTTCTTGTATATTCATGTTCATACACTCTGCAATATCATTTTGGGGTGGGGTGTATGGAGTGGTTAATTGATGCTTAATAACTTCCTTAGAGATATATTCACCCCCATTTTCAAACCTTAGGTATTTCAACCTATATACGTAGACTAGTTCTCAATAAGAGTAACCAAGTGCTCAAATATAGCTATAACAATCAATTTATGCTTAATAGGATAAAAGCCTAGATCTTACGTGAATAATCATCAATAAATGTCTTGCACCACCACCCAATGATTGACAAGGCATGGGACCATATAATCAAAATGCATAAGATCTAGAGGCTCATCCATACCCGTAGACCTAGACTTCTTATGCAAGTTACGAGTCTACCTACTATAAAGACAATGATCATATGAATCAAAATGTAAGTAATCAAGCGGCGAAAGATACTACAAATGAGTTAAGACTTTCATTCATTTTAGAGACATGTGCCCAAGGCAATGATGCCATAAAGATACATGTGATAAATCGATCACAACTAAGACATTGTTAATAGATCCAAATAGAAATAAAGGATAAAGGCTACTAGCCTTGGCACCTCAAGCAAAAACAAGGTGATCACGGGTAATATTCCATACAAAATCGCCCAAAAAGACGTAATAACCTACATCATTCAACTATCCAATAGAGAGTAGTCTTTTGGTCAAAGCTAGTATATGACGTACATTATGCAAAACAAAAGAGCTACCTAAACCAAATTGCAGCCTAACATCCACAATACCAATTATATCCAATGCAGTATCATTTTCTAGTCTCGCAGATTTTGTAATGTTGTGATAGGTATGAAACCAATCCTGATGTGAGAGAAGTCTCCCAAATCAAGCATCCAAAATTAAGAGTAAGTAGATGAAGCATTGGTCAATTGAGTAGCATCAAGAGATGAAGCAACTAAGATATAGCCATCATTAGACCAATCGGCACTATATTTAGCTCTTCAATCTTCATGCTAGACTTATTGAGGAAAATGCTACAATCATCAAACTTTACATTATCATGCACTTTTCCCTTGCCTTGTTTATTGTGCATTTAAGATATTATGACTTAATATTGTAATGAATGAAGCTGAGAAGAGAGAGGAGAATGAGTAGAAGATAGAGAAAGAGAGAAAGAAGAAGAAGGAGAAATACTAAAAGAGAAGAGAGAAAAGAGAGAGAAAGTCATGGAAGCTTGAGAGGAAGTTGAAGAGTCAATTCTTGATTATTGTTTGGATACCCTAAATTGGGTCTCTTACACCTTATATACCCCCATCAGTGTGACTAGGTTCTAACCCTTGGTTTCCATATATCCCACTTGTTACATTCCATCCCTATCCTAGGAAATTTTCCCTAAAAAACAAAAGACAACTAGAGGTACTTAACAGAGGGACTAAGGAGTGGGGTGCAGAGAATGGCTCTTATCCACATTACAATGAGAAGGGTGGATGAAGACTATGGACAACATGTTGCCCACTATCCGCTTGCTAGGGTAAATCTATCATAAATCTGATAGGCTACTCCAAATGGGGCATGTTGCATGCCAAAATAGAGCTTATGACACATACTTTCAGCCCATGTATGAAGCATGTGGCTGTAGTTGAGATTGGTAAAAAAAACTATTCTAAAATTGTGTGTAGTCTACATGTAGTGTGTAGTCAAAAGGGGACATAATTAGCTCCGTTGGACCTCTTGGAGATGAGAAAATTCATTCACAATAGTGGTTGGGTACCAGGAGGCTTCTTCTAAGAGTAGGCCTTGCCATTTGATGAGTTATTCCTTGATGGATTGAGATCTCAAGTGGTTATCTCACTGCCCAATGATTGCCTCAGGGATATATTGAATGATACCTTCTTTGTCTATGGGGGTAGTTCTTCCACATAGTCCACTGAGGTGCCAATGAAAGCCTTCAACTGGCTAACATGAAACATACTGTGAATCTTGGTGGTGTAGCAAAGCTCTAATCAGTGAGCCAAGTCACCAACTCTCTTGCGGATTCAGTAGGGGCCATAGAAACAGTGGCCAGCTTGTCATTTTTGCCTTCTTTGAGAGTGGAGTAACAGGACTTAGGCACTTTCAATAGGACCAGCTCTCCCTCTTAAAATTCCAAATTCCTTGTTTTCTCATCGGCATAAAGGTTCATATGGTCTTCTGACTTTTGAAGATTCACTTTGCATTACTGAAGCAGGGCATGCATGTGCTCCATGTTGAAAGATATGACAAAAGATGTATACTCTAAGAAGAGATGCTCTATCTCCCATAAGCACAGTGAGGTGACTAGAACAATCCAAAGGCTACATAAGAATGTACTTGGTTCTTATTCCAATGAAAATGCTATTGTACTTTGTCCTTTTAATCATTGTCATGTCCTACTCAAGATTGTGTCTATGAGTCCAAGCACTTAATCTTGGAACCTAATTCACTTGAGTAACAATCATTGTCTCTTGTCTATGTCATCATGGTTCATGTCTATCCTCCATAGCTAAACCATGCTCAAGATCCGTGTTGTTTAACATGGTATCAGAGCCATGGTGAGCATGGTTCTATCTCAATTCCCTACTTCTTCACCTCTCCTTGTGAAATACATGGGATCTAGAGCATGGCAGATGCAGAAGCTATGGAGGTTGAAAGAGGAAAAAGAAACTCATGAAGACATTGACCCTGACTAGGACAAATTGTTACACAAGTGAATTAGGTTCCAAGATTGAGACTTGGACTCATAAACACAATCTTGTGTATTGACAGTGACATGACACTTTACAGGAAAGAAAAGAGTACTATCATTACATTAGAAAAAGAGTGCAAGTACAATGCTTTATAGGAATTGAGTGGTGGTACTTTCTCCTACTATGCATATGGGATTCTGGTCCTGAGCCCTCACTGCTTCTCACAAAGGGACTAAAGTAGGTGTGATTGCAAATATCTCAACACCCCTCCTCAATCACAACCAAAAGTACAAAGTGTGTAGAGGCTTTAGTGAAAGCAACACCTGCAAAGTGTGGGCACACCATAAACATGGCAAAAACACCAGAGGCTGTCATAGAAAAGGCTAAGTGTGGGTACCACAAACATGATGGACATCCAGAGGCTGTAGCACGAACCTCACAAAGTGTACAGAGGCTATAGTACAAGGATAACTAAGGAGTTTACAAGTTTATATTTGAGGCATTAGGGGTAGGAAATACAAAACTAAAAAAGTCTATCTGAATAGAAGGACTGATGAGGTTTGTCCTTCTCCTAGTGGTCTTCTTCTTCTTCTTCTTCTTCCTTTGCTCCATTTTCTTCTTCTTCTTTGATTGCAACTAGATAGGCCTTTTGGGACCTCTTTCTAGCGTGGCAAAACTTCTCAGTGTGTGTAGTCCTTTTGCAGAAGTCACAAAAGAGCTAATCCTTCTTGCCTTTGTACCTATTGCCAACATATAATGCATGCTCATCTCTAGAGGTACTTGGTTCTTCCTTAGTTTTTAGCTTCTTTTCCTCCTCTAACAGTGATGCTTGGATATCAACAAGTTTAGGATTTGGCATGTTGATTAAAGTTTTTGATACATTATTATATTTAGGAGGCAAACTCTTAAGCAGAACACTGATACAAACATCTTCTTCCATTTTAATGTTGATTCTTGCAAGTTGGGTTAGAAGTCCTTCCATGTAATTTAGATGTGTGGCAAGTGATGTGCTGGACTTCATTTCAAGCCTAAAAACTCAACTAGGAGACCATACTTTGATGATTTAGAATGTGCACCGAACAAGGTGTCAAGTCTCTTCCATGTATCTTGTGAGGTCTCACAGTTATCCACATGGTGGATATAGCTGTCGTCTAGCTCCAGTTTGATAATGGTCTGAGCCTTATCATCATTCCTTTGCCAAGTGACAGCAAGATCCGCATTACGAGGATTCTTTTCTTTTCCAGTGGTAATGGCTCAGAGGCCCTTCTTCATCAGGATCAATTTGATGCGGGTCTGCCAGGTATGAAACCTGACTCCTTTGAAACGGGTAGTTGGAGAATCTTTGCCTATGTTCAACTTGAGAGACCAGCAGCAAATTATCTTCAAATTATTGAGAATAACCAGGAATGAGTTGATCTTTGTATGTCTCAAAAGACACAAGCAATGGCAGTGAAGTATCAAAAGATACTAGTTTGAAATTTGATGTTTGTTGCTTGAGTTTCACTTGATGATCTTCAAAAACTCTTCATAGCTTTTACTCCTTGCTAATTTGATGGTTGAATACTTTCTGAAAACTTCAAATTAGAGTGGCCTTGGCTTGGTTTTAGTGGCAAGAGAGAGAAAATGAAGAAAAAATGAGCTTAAAGGTAAGTGGCTATGGCTATCTTGTCAAAACAGGGACCAGCAACAACTGGTAAATGAGCTCCCACACACTCCACAGATTGAATCTGCTCAAACCCTTTGAGATGGAGGACCCTCACTAATGGGATCTAACTCCCCCTAAGAGGGTTTATACTCATTATGCTCGAGTTGAGAGATCTAAGCCTTCAAAGTGGTCGCTATCAAAACTACACCCACATTTGGAAAAATGCAAATTCCGGGCATGGTGTGCATCAATCTCCTTGATTTTTGTGCCAAGAAGTTGCATCTTGACCTGAAGAACAACTCTCGAGGAGAAAGCTCGAAGAGATATAGCCTAGTTGATGAGATATGGCTACTCCAACAGAGGTAGGTAGGTGTTGTCCACAGACACAGTTATGGTAGCAACTCTGAAAATAGGCAATGCTGAAGCTATAGTTACCCAATCTTAATGATTGAGGTGCCAATAAGGAGCTTTGGAAGTAGAGAAACACTTCTTCAGCGGGAAGTTCAGAGAGATTTATCCTGTGAAGAAAGATATGAAAGCTTCAAACTGATAGGGTGCTGTTGTCTATGGCTGCCATGGAAGCTTCATTGAAGGTAGGAATGCAAATGAAGTTGGAGATAGGGTCCAGTACTCAAACTGAGCTGAGAAGAGAAGGAAAGGAGCTAAGAGGAGTGAAAGTAGAGTTGGGCCATGCTCAACTGAGCTCTGATACCATGTGAAATACGTGGGATCTAGAGCATGGCAAATGCGAAAGCTATGGAGGTTGAAAGAGGAAAAAGAAACTCATGAAGACATTGACCCTGACTAGGACAAATTGTTACACAAGTGAATTAGGTTCCAAGATTGATACTTGGACTCATAAACACAATCTTGTGTATTGACAGTGACATGACACTTTACAGGAAAGAAAAGAGTACTATCATTGCACTAGAAAAAGAGTGCAAGTACAATGCTTTATAGGAATTGAATGGTGCTACTTTCTCCTACTATGCATATGGGATTCTGGTCTTGAGCCCTCACTGCTTCTCACAAAGGGACTAAAGTAGGTGTGATTGCAAATATCTCAACATCCCTCCTCAATCACAACCAAAAGTACAAAGTGTGTAGAGGCTTTAGTGAAAGCAACACCTGCAAAGTGTGGGCACACCATAAACATGGCAAAAACACCAGAGGCTGTCGTAGAAAAGGCTAAGTGTGGGTACCACAAACATAATGGACATCCAAAGGCTGTAGCAGGGACCTCACAAAGTGTACAGAGGCTATAGTACAAGGATAACTAAGGAGTTTACAAGTTTATGTTTGAGGCATTAGGGCTAGGAAATACAAAACTAAAAAATTCTATATGAATAGAAGGGCTGATGAGGTTTGTCCTTCTCCTGGTGGTCTTCTTCTTCTTCTTCTTCCTTTGCTCCATTTTCTTCTTCTTCTTTGACTGCAATTAGATAGGCCTTTTGGGACCTCTTTCTAGCATGGCAGAATTTCTCGGTGTGTCCGGTCCTTTGTAGAAGTCACAGAAGAGCTAATCCTTCTTGGCTTTGTACCTATTGCCAACATATAATGCATGCTCATCTCTAGAGGTACTTGGTTCTTCCTTAGTTTTTAGCTTCTTTTCCTCCTCTAACAGTGATGTCTGGATATCAACAAGTTCAGGATTTGGCATGATGATTAAAGTTGTTGATACATTATTATATTTAGGAGGAAAACTCTTAAGTAGAACACCGATGCAAACATCTTCTTCCATTTTAATGTTGATTCTTGCAAGTTGGGTTAGAAGTCCTTCCATGTAATTTAGATGTATGGCAAGTGATGTGTTGGGCTTCATTTCAAGCCTGAAAAACTCAATTAGGTGACCATACTTTGATGATTTAGACTGTGCACCGAACAAGATGTCAAGTCTCTTCCATGTATCCTGTGAGGTCTCACATTTATCCACATGGTGGATATAGATGTCGTCTAGCTCCAATTTGATAATGGCCTGAGCCTTATCATCATTCTTTTGCCAAGTGACAGCAAGATCCGCATCACAAGGCTTCTTTTCTTTTCCAGTGGTAATGGCCCAGAGGCCCTTCTTCATTAGGATTAATTTGATGCGGGTCTGCCAGGTATGAAACCCGACTCCTTTGAAACTGGCAGTTGGAGAATCTTTTCCCATGTTCAACTTGAGAGATCAGTAGCAAATTAGCTTCAAATGACTAAGAATAACTAGGAATGAGTTGATCTTTGTATATGTCAAAAGACACAAGCAATGGCAGTGAAGTATCAAAAGATACTAGTTTGAAATTTGATGTTTGTTGCTTGAGTTTAACTTGATGATCTTCAAAAACTCTTCATAGCTTTCCCTCCTTGCTGATTTGATGGTTGAATACTTGCTGAAAACTTCAGATTAGAGTGGCCTTGTCTTGGTTTAAGTGGTAGGAGAGAGCAAATGAAGGAAAAACGAGCTTAAAGGTAAGTGGCTATGGCTGTCCTGTCAAAATAGGGACCAACAACTAGTAAATGAGCTCCCACATGCCTCACAGGTTGAATTTGCTCAAACCCTTTGAGATGGAGGACCCTCACTAATGGTTCTAACTTCCCCTAAGAGGGTTTATACTCATTATGCTCGAGTTGAGAGATCTAAGCCTTCAAAGTGGTCACTGTCAAAACTGCACCCAGATTTGGGAAAATACAAATGCCAGGCATGATGTGCATCAATCTCCTTGATTTTTGTACACAGAAGTTGCACCTTGACCTAAAGAACAACTCTCAAGAAGAAAGCTCGAAGAGACATAGCATGGTTGATGGGATATCGCTGCTCCAACAGAGGTAGGTATGTGTTGTCCCACAGACACAGTTATGGTAGAAACTCTAAAAAGAGGCAATGCTGAAGCTATAATTACCCAATCTCAATGATTGAGGTGCCAAGAAGGAGCTTTTGAAGTAGAGAAACACTTCTTTAGAAGGAAGTTCAGAGAGATTTGGCATGTGGAGAGAGATATAAAAGCTTCAAACTGATAGGGTGTTGCTGTCTATGGCTGCCATGGAAGCTTCATTGAAGGTAGGAATGCAAATGAAGTTGGAGATAGGGTCCAGTACTCAAACTGAGCTGAGAAGAGATGGAAAGGAGCTGAGAGGAGTGAAAGGAGAGTTGGGAAATGCTCAATTGAGCTCTGATACCATGTGAAATACGCAGGATCTAGAGCATGGCAGATGCGGAAGCTATGGAGGTTGAAAGAGGAAAAAGAAACTCATGAAGACATTGACCCTGACCAGGACAAATTGTTACACAAGTGAATTAGGCTCCAAGATTGAGACTTGGACTCATAAACACAATCTTGTGTATTGACAGTGACATGACACTTTACTGGAAAGAAAAGAGTACTATCATTGCATTAGAAAAAGAGTGCAAGTACAATGCTTTATAGGAATTGAGTGGTGGTACTTTCTCCTACTGTGCATATGGGATTCTAGTCCTGAGCCCCCACTGCTTCTCACAAAGGGACTAAAGTAGATGTGATTGCAAATATATCAACACTCCTCAACCTCAAACCCACCTCACTTTTAGCTCATGACCTCATCTCTCACTTCATTTTCACACACTCTCTCTCTTGTCTGTCGTAGCCAGCACCTACGTGCCTACATTGGAGGAGTTGGATCTCTTAAATTAGGGCATATCTCACTAAAATTTATTTTTAAGACTTCATTCTCTGCTCCTAGATATTCTCCCTATTACATCACAATGAAATATTGGCCTCCCTCTTGTGCAGCATTGCAAGAATTCATGGTTGCTAGTCGAATTGAGCCAACTCATGGTCATAGAGTTGTTTGCCATAACGCATACAGGCTGCCATTGGTCTTGCAATCATAAGGATTTTGAAGCTCCATATCCAAGCTCTCTCCCCATAAAATATTTCCCTAATTGATAAAACTCTTCATTTCTCTCATATGCTCGGTACATTGAAGTCCTTGCCACTTTGATCTATTGTACCATTGAGGATTGCTACATCAAATTAGCAAGGAGGGGAAGATTCAAGCTCAACAAGAAAAATCAACATCAACAACAAGCTTCAACCATAGTATCTCTTGATACTCAAATATTTTTGATTGACACTAATGCTCTTATGTTTGACAAATCATTTTCAACTCTCTTATTGGCCATTGTAAAAGGATAGACACTACCCAAGTATCTCATAAACTTGTGGTAAGACCTCCTTCTCCCAAAATTTCTAAAATTTAACAAATAGCAAAATTTAATGATGAAGTCCTTCATGCCTAGAAGGAAAAGACCATGTACCACCTCATGAGGAAAGACCTCTGGGATCTCTTTGAAGTTTATGTAGATGTGGTGAGAAAGAAGATTCAAGAAGCGGGATCCTTGTAGGAGCTCCACCAAAAACCAAAGAATGGAAGAGGATGAACAACAAGGCTCTAGGCATCATTGCATGTGGGGACTGATTCATGATGTGTTACATTGTATCTTTGGCATCAGAGATGCTAAATTGGCTTGGGAGGAAATTGATAAATTTTTTGGGACTCAAACTAAAAAATCCAAGGTAAAATTATCAATGTAATTCTACAAGTTGGATGTAAAAGATAGTTGTTCTATGACCATGCACTTTAATAAATTTAAGAGCCTTAAAACTCAACCCACAACTCTCAAGAAGATTATTGATGAAGATGAAGCCATAGCAGTTTTACTAATAAGTGTAAACAAAGAGCCTTATGAGAACCTTATATCTACCTTAAGTAATATTCCAAAACTCTCACTTAAAGATATTGAGCATTCTCTACTCGATGAAGAAACTAAACATAAAAACAAATATGCAAAGGGAGCTATCTCAACACAAAGATACAGTTTGTTGTACACCAAAGGAAATTATGGAGCAAAGGGCCGAGGCCAAGGATTCAACTTTAACAACAAAGATTGGGTCACATGTCATTATTGTGATACGACTGGCATGCACATGTCCAGTTAATGTTTCCACAAGAAGAGAGCACACCAAGTGTAGAATGGTAATCATCAAAAGTAATTCATGAATGAAGAAGATGAAGAAGATGCTTCCATTATCAACAACAACTCTAATAGATTTTTTTGAAGAATTTTTCATTGTATCTTTCTGGCAATGGACTTTTTTCCCATAGTGGATCTCTATTTCCCTTAGTAGATGCTTTTTTGTAAAAACCCTTCCAAAGATGTACAGTTTCAAGCTTTAACTTGAATAGGCTACCTGTGAGCTAGTCTTTGGGGTCATGTCATCATGTAGGGGGGACAAAAGCCAACAAGTATAGGAACTCGTCATTTGAGGGGGGTGTTGAAAGATATGACAAATGATGTATGCTCTAGGAAGAGATGCTCTATATGCCATAAGCACAGTGAGGAGAGTTGAACAACCCAAAGGCTAAGCATGTACTTGGTTCTTATTTCAATGAAATGCTATTGTACTTTGTTCTTTCAATCGTTGTCATGTCCTACTCAAGATTGTGTTTATGAGTCCAAGCTCTTAATCTTGGAACCTAATTCACTTGAGTAATAGTCATTGTCTCTTGTCTATGTCATAATGGTTTATGTCTATGTAATCTATCCTCCATAGCTAAACCATACTCAAGATTTGTGTTGTTTAACACTCCAACTTGGCTTTACACTAGGGATTGATCTTATCAATGAGCAACACCGTAGGGAGGGGAACCTTACACACCCATATAATTCCTTGAAAGGAGTTTGTAGGTGCGAGTGGTGGATATGGGCATCTCCAAAGTTGATAGGGTGAGGATACGACACAATGGATGTCCACCATGATGGTAGTGAAGGGCTCAAGTGGATACATGGACCCACACTGCCTCCAGATCAATGTCTTCTCCAAGAGGAGTGACTTGTATAGCTTCAATGTCCCCTTGGAACTCGTCCACAAGTCATAAGGCCATTACCCTCACCTTAGAGCTTCTCACCTCCTAGTCTAGGGATGTCTACTATTATAAGTATAACCCTATTATGAACCATCATGACATTTGCATCTCCCTGCATCATGAGTAGGACGTGTTGGACATAGTTATTGCCATTGACAATTATCGACAAGCTCCTACAACTCATATCCATGATGTTGTTGTTGCATGTGTCGTCCTTGACCCCTACCTCTACGACTTTGCCCCCCCCCCCCCCCTTCATCCATGCTATTATGGAGCTCGCCTACTCCTACCTCCACAACTAGTCCCACTTGCACCCCTTCCCTGATGGAGGTTTCTCAATGCCTGTGCAACTCTCTGCTTCAGTTCTTAGTAGCAATAGCTACTGCTACTATTTATGATGAGGGATCCTATCACGGATTAGATTATGTCAAGGAGGCTAATGATGCACTCAATGGTGATGAGGACATATTTTTCTCTGTCACTCCAACACATTTGACTTGCATAGTTTCTCCTAGTTGACAGATGTTTCTAGCAAATAATCTAATATTTCACTCCACATGCCAATGTTATGAGCTTATCTCATCCATGGACAAGTACTAAGGTCATCTTTTTTTGCACTTCAATTTTGCCCCAAAACTCCTCTAAACCATATCATGGTGATGTTTTTATGTATGGAGCACCCATCAACTATAGAATGTGAATGGGGGTGGATGTTTCACTAAGACCTTGCATGTCCCTTTTTATCAAGCTATCCCATTACCTAGGTGAAAGAACATCACTTTGATACAAGAAAAGTGGAATCTCCACAAGGAGCTTGCAAATATGTATGAAAGGAAAATGTGCATAATTCAATGATAACAAAGGATTGTATTGTAATGTATTTGCACATGCTAGAATTTTAAAATGTTTGGTGGAATTTTGTGGTTCCCTTACAATAAGGGTGGATTTCTCACATTTTAATTATAAAACTAGCCGGTCATATAAACTAGGCACTCTATGCATTGATGCTTTTGGCACATCCCACCTATGTTAGGAAGCATTGGTGTGTTAGTAACAATCAGGGTACTTCATGTCTTAAGACACACTTCATATGGCAAGAGGGTTTACAAAACGTATTGTATTTCATTCTATGTCTCACAATGGGAAGTTGAAGTATAAAGAAACCAACCTTGAGTGACTCCAAGGCTTTGCACTATGTACAATATATTATACTTTATTCCTTGAGGCATGGCTTAACATATTTTCATCAAATCTTATCTCCAATAGCATCTTTTAAGTCATGCTTGGAATGAAGTATGTTCTCTCTATATAGCTAAGGAAATTATGTGTAGCTCAGTATGCAAGTTAAGAGCATAAGTGAGTTGGCATAGATGATAGTAGTAGTGCTAGATAAAAGAGTTAGCATGGATGATAGGGGCAAGATGGTGGAGGAAAACTAGATATGAGAGGAAGCTCATACAAGACTACAAACTTAGCTATGTACTAAGACTAAGCTATGAAATAAGACAACATAGTGAGCTATGAACAAAGGATGTGGAAACTAAGATGAAAGTTGGTCAATGTATGAGCAGGAGCATAGAGATCAAAATGTATGGTGATGATGAGGAACTCCAAATAATGATGTAAAAATGTCCAATGTAATAAAGCCATTAGGCATAGGTTCTCATTTTCAAGAATAGCTTAACAATCTTGATGCAAATTTAGCTCTAATTAAATTCATATGGTAAGAGAGAGAGGGAGAGAGAGAGAGTCGAGTTACACTTTAGAGAGCAGAGGCTTGCCTATAGCTCTATATATATATATATATATATATATATATATATATATATAAGTATGTATGTATGTATGTATAGTTTCCCCCATTTTTCCTCTTCCTTGACTCTCTCACTTTAATGGTTTCCTC
This sequence comes from Lygodium microphyllum, assembly GCF_053477565.2. NCBI lineage: Eukaryota > Viridiplantae > Streptophyta > Polypodiopsida > Schizaeales > Lygodiaceae > Lygodium > Lygodium microphyllum. The sequence goes on along the minus strand of NC_141138.1, from coordinate 29,977,642 downwards.
CGTTTCCCCTATTGGATTCCCCCAGCAATGCTTTTCATGCTCCCTTCTGACTACCCCCCTACTTCATTAAAAAATTGCTTTGGAGCCACCCCCAAGCTTTCTCAAGAAACCTACCCAATTTTCCAATCCAACAACCCCTGCCCCCCTTCATAGCTCATAACCTAGACATCCTTGGGCACCCCATCTCTACCGTTATCCTTTCCATGAACATGGCCAACAATGCCTTCTTGAAAGAGATTGTGGGCAAAGTGCTCTCCTCCGACTACCCCTCAACTTCCTAGAAGAGCTTTAGAGTGCACCCCCCCCCCCCCCTCGAGGTTTCCCTATTGGGCAACCTATCCCCTTTCCCAATCTAGCAGCCCTTAGCCCCCTTCATGCCTCACAACTTGGACATTCTCAATCACCCCTTCTTTCTCCCTATCCTATCCATGTGCCCCTTTTTCTCATCACTAAAATGCAAAGTGAGCAAGGCATAGCCTTGCAAGCTTTGCAATGATGCCAACTGCATGAAGTGTGGTAGCAAGCGTGGCTAGCAAGACCGGCCATGCCAATTAGTATATCCTTAGCCGCAATGGACTTCATCGGTTGCACATGCATCAACCCCAAACATCAAGCTTGTTAGGTGTTAGACTTCAAGCTCATCTATCTGTCTTCAGTTATGACTGTATCCCACTTAGGATGTCCCGCTATACTACACTATGCGGACATTGAATAAGTCAGTGTTTTAGGACTTAGCAATCTTTGATGTGAATGGTCCTTGAGACCTTAGATTTTACTATTCACTTTAGTTATGTGTGAGAATGGATAATGGAAGGTAGAGAGAGCACACTGCTCTACACTGTTACTCCAACTCGCTGTCCATGTCTCTGACTTTGAACATGGTATCAAAGCACCCATGACTGGGCTCTGTGGAGTGAAGCATTCGAGAGTGAAGACACAAGTTCTTGAAGTGAAGAGGGCCGACTACCATTGACTGTCCTTGTCTATGCAACAAGGTATGCATTTTGGTTAGATGGAGTCTATGCTTCATGTTAGTGTTTGTGGCTTCTGTGGTGGGAGCTTTGGGGAGCACCATTGAGCACATCCAAGTGCTCATCTTTATCATCATCATCAACATATGCTACTGCCATCAGATCTATTGCTTGCATGATTGTGCCTGGTTCTGCTGATGTCATAAATGTTTGCAAACTGTCACTTACACCATTCACAGACTGATATAGAGCTTTCCTATGCTTTTTGAGAGGTTATTGAAAGCTTGGACATGTCAGTACTTGGTTAGGGACTCATCAATGAGCTAAAATGACTATTTGTAGGCCTAGAAATATTCACTGTCTATTGTATACAGGGTACATACAGCATGTATGCATGTCAAACATGAGGTTGGAGCCTTCAAACATGTCCAAAACAATCACCTGAGCTTCTGTACATGCAAAGAGAACATATGTATTGAATGCCATGCTTATAAACTGAAGTTTGGTGTCAAAAGAATTCAGATTTGTGAGTTCTTGATAGACTAAAAACTGTCATTCACAGTCTATAACAAGCATTCATCTACACTGGAAGATTACATGTTTTTTTTGTTGGTCTTGATGACATGTATGACATTGGATATGTCTACAAAATTGTTTGAGGATTGACATGAGTATTGGATGCTCTTGGAAACGGAAATTTGGATCAGAAAACAAATGCTTTGACACTCTATTGGATGGTCATGAAGTGTGAATGCATTATCTGATATTGCTCTTGAAGACGGGACAACTTGGAAGTAGTCAGGCTCATGTATTGGATCCCATGTATGGTGGTACATGTCTATGATGTTTTGAAGAATTTGGTGGACTGAAATACACTATCATTGACTATTTATGCTTGACTAAAATTTACAACAAGTGTACCTTGCTTTTGGACTTGCAATTCATGTTGCGTTCAGTGTCAGACTGATAAGTCTAGAACCCCATAAGCAAATATATAACTCTAAACTGCTGTAAGTGATGTTGGGGCACGTACCCTCTATGTTGAGCTCAAAAAGATCTGTTAGTTACTATCATTTTTCAGCCTACAAACTACTTGTCTGTACATGAACAAGTTGCCCAAATACATGTTGGTTTTGCATTGAATGCAGTCAGTACATGCAGGCTGCAATACCTAGGTGATTGCCAAGTGTCAGGAGATATATGTACCACTGTTTTTAAGCTGAATAACTGAATGTCTAAGCACATAGAGTGTTGAAAACTGTCATAAATAGTTGCAGGCTGAAACTGAACTATTAAGAAGAATTGGTTTGCAGGTAGCTAGACAGGGTCTACAACATGGCAAATGCAGAAAGGAGAGACAGTATTACCCAGATTGTGGGGGAGAATTTAGACAACCATAACTATGCCATCTCGAAGTTTAGAATGGAAATTTTCCTGATAGGTAAAGGATACTGGGAGTTGGTGACTGGAGTCAAAGCTGAACCTGAGGTCCCAGATCGACCTACAGCTAATCAGAGACAACTAAATCGAGCTTGGATAGAAAGAACTTGCAGGGTCTTGCACTGGTTGTCTCTATGTATATTAGATGCCATGGTAATGCAGATAATGAACTGCAGCTCTCCTAAGGATACTTGGGACATCCTGGTCAAGTACTATGGCACAACCAAAAGTGCTAGAAAGATACACTTGAAGCAGAAGTTCAACAACATGGAGAGAAAGAGCAGATCCATACAGGATTATGTCACGAAGATCAAGATCATTGCAGATCAGATGGCATCTGTTGGTTCACAGGTTGAAGATGAAGACATGGTTGATGTGACTTTGAATGGCTTGGGGCCTGAGTATAAGTCTTTTGACACTTCTATGTCTATGTGGGCTGAAATCCCTGATTTCAATGAGCTAATTGCATTGCTTATCCATGAGGAGGTTAAACTTGGCTTGGCTATAGGGTCAAGCAGTTCTAAAAACAAGGATGTTATTTTTTATTCCAATCAACGCAGCTGTGTGACAGCCATGGTAGAGGCTATGGGTCTAGCAAAGGAGGCAAGCAGAATGCATCCTATGGAGGTAACAACCAACAGGTATCAAATGCAAGAGGTGGTGGAACTTTAGAGGTAGGGGGAGATCTAGTCCTAGAGGCAGAGGCTCTTGGTAGCAGTAGTGCCCATCTGACAATCCGAATAAGGATAAGGATTGTCATTACTACGGGAAATATGGGCATATTGCCAAGGACTGCTAGAAGAAGCAAGGCAATCAGAAGGGCCAATAGCATGGACATTTTGCTACGTCTAGTCAGGCAGATGATGATTTAAGTGATAGACTATTTTCCATGCAATATGTAAAAGACAGGGCTACTAAAAAATCCACTAATGATGCAGTTTGGGATATTGATTCAAGGGTATCGAACCACATGACCCTCATGGTGATTGGTTCCACTAGCATGGTGGCTGAAAAGCATGGCTATGTATGTACAGGTGATGACACGTAGCATAGCATTGAGCATAAAGGCAAAGTGTTTCTTGTGGTTCATGATGGCAGAAAGAAAAATTTGCATGATGTACTGCATGTTCCATCGATTATGAAGAACTTACTATCTGTCAAAGCAGAACTTGTAGGTTAAATTCAATAAGCATAGTTGCTTTATTGAAGAGTTTAGCAATGGATGGAAGTTAATAGCTAATGATCACAAGATTGGCAGAATGTTTACTCTTGATGCTACTTTGCCAAAGTTGAATTCAGCTATTTTTGCCCATGATTCTGGTACTATCAGAGATTTGGAAATTTGGCACAAAAGAGTGGGGCATGTGAATTTTGCAAAGGGTGCAAATTATGCAAAAAAAAATCTTGTTACATGTTTACCCAAGTTCCAATACTCAAATATTGGTCATGTATGCGATGGTTGCCAGTTTGGTAAGCAGTCAAGGTTGCCATTTGCCAAGCATGTAAGGCAGAGTACTCGTCCGTTGCAGTAGTGCACTCTGATGTTTGGCGGCCAGAGCCCATAATGCATCTATAGGAGGCTCAAAGTATTATGTGACATTTATTGATGATTACAGTCGCTATACTTGGGTTTACATTCTGATGACAAAGGATGAAGTGTTTGTTTTTTTTAGCAGTTTAAAAAGCAGGTTGAAAAGGAATTTGAGTATTATATCTCTTGCTTGAAATCAGATATTGGTGGGGAGTATGTGTCAAACGAGTTTGACAATTTTCTAGCTGAAAATAGCATACACATGCAGCTTACATGCAGCTACACTCCTCAACAGAATGGGGTATTTGAAAGAAAGAACAGGGTCTTGATGGAATTTGCTCGTGCCATGATGAATGACAAGAAAATGCCACTCTATAATTGGGCTGAGGCTGTTATGACAGTCATGTATATCTTGAATGGGACTCCCACTATAGGTATTCATGAGATGACACCGTTTGAGAAGCTGTATGGCTATATGTTGGATGTAAGTCACATGAAAGTCTTTGGCCATCTTGCTTATGTGCACATTCCAAATGAGAAAAGGAAGAAGTTGGATCCAAAAGCACGTAAGTGTGTTTTCATTTGATATTCGCACGAGAAGAAGGCATACAAATGCTATGATCCCTCTACCAGGGAGACTTTGGTGAGCAAGGATGTTATCGTTGATGAGATGGGCTCTTTGTATGTATCACCGGTTGCAGTGCCATCGGATATGCCTTCCACTCATGTATTTACAATTGATTCGCAGCAAAGCACTGCTATGACAGGTCCTAGTGATCAGACAGTATCCCCATGGATAGGGAGATTGATGAGCTCACCGTCCACTAGAAACCAGTATGTTAGTGAGGGGGAGATATGATGTCTTGGACAGCAGAGGAAAAGAGAAACTACTAAGGATGCATCTGGTATGATGACACCTCGTAGAATGACTTTTGGATATGATTCTGTTGACACTTTAGACAATGAACTTGGTATTCCGATTGTCTATATGCCTACTGGCACAAGGTAGAGCAAGTACATTCTGCCTCATGAGAGAGGGGAATCGAGTAGTGCACCACAGCGTAGATGATCGTAGAGAGTCAGATATCCTATTGACAGGTTGACGTATAGTGGCTACTCTACAAAGCATTATGCTTACATGACAAAAGTGATGGAGATCAAAGAACCAAGTACATATGCTGAAGCAGTGAAAGATGAGAACTAATGTGCAGCTATGGATGAAGAAATGAATGCCTTGGCTGAAAATAAGACATGGGATCTTGTGCCACTTCCTGAAGGGAAAAAGACCATTGGTTGTAAATGGGTCTACAAGATCAAATGCAAATCAGATGGCAGTGTTGAAAGGTACAAAGCCAAGCTAGTTGCTAAGGGGTATGCCCAACAGTATGGACTTGATTATGAGGAAACATTCATCCCTGTTGCCAAGATGGCAACCATACGCGCTGTGATTTCTTTGGCTACTCCTAGAGGCTAGAAATTGCAGTAGAGGGACATGAACAATTCCTTTCTTAATGGTGACTTGGTAGAGGATGTCTATATGGTTCAACGGGAAGGGTATGTACACCCTGATTTTCAGCACTATGTATGCAAGCTGAAAAAGACATTGTACGGGACTTGTAAAGATTGGGATTTGCTATTGGTAGGGCTAATCACAGCCTATTTACAAAAAATACTGACAATGGATTGGTAGTGTTGGTCATATATGTTGATGATTTGATAATCACTGGTGATGATGACTTGGGCATACAACATGTAATGAAGATGCTGAAATCCAAATTTGACATGAAGGACCTAGGAGAACTGAAGTATTTCTTGGGCATTGAGGTAGTTCTAGCTAGAAATGGTTTATGGTTGATGCAGAAGCACTATGCCATGGAAATGATGAAGAAGTATGGCATGGCTGAATGCAAACCATTGGATACACCTCTTGATTAGAACGTCAAGCTAGACATGAGCACTGGGGCTGAAGCAGAGGATGTGACTATGTACATGCAGATGGTTGGCAATCTGATTTACTTGACCATCACTAGGCCTGACTTGAGCTATGATGTAGGGCTGGCTCATAGGCCAATTTATGCAAAAGCCCAGAAAGCTACATTTGGATGCAATTAGATGCATTATGAGATATGTTAAGTCCACTGTAGATTATGGGCTGTTCTATGTCAAATATAAGCCCTTAAAACTAATTGGATATATAGATGCAAATTGCCAAGATGCTCATATGACTGTAGATCTACTAGTGGCTACGCTTTCGGGTTTGGTAGTAGCATGATCAGTTGGAGCAGCAAGAAGAAGCCTACAGTTGCTTTATCAAGTACTAAGGCAATGTACACAGGTGCTGCATTGGTAGCATGTGAGATTGCATGGCTACTCAAGCTTATGGCTGATTTGGATGTATAGGTGGATGCTCCAGTGACCTTGTTATATGATAATCTAAGTATTGTACTCCTGGCTATGAATCCAGTATACCATGCTAGGACAAAACACATAGAGGTACACTACCACTTCATCAGAGAGATGGTTCTTGCACAGAGATTTGATCTCATACATGTGAAGACTGATGAGCAGGTTGCAGATATCTTTACCAAGTCTCTGGGTAAATATAAGTTCAGTGTTTTTAGACAATTGCTTGGTGTCCAGATGCTATCTTGAACTTGAGGGGAAGTGTTAGACTTCAAGCTCATCTATCTGTCTTCAGTTATGACTGTACCCGACACTTAGGATGTCCAACTGTACCACACTATGCAGACATTGAATAATTCAGTGTTTTAGGACTTAGCAGTCTTTGGTGTGAATGATCCTTGAGACCTTAGGTTGTACTATTGACTTTAGTTATATGTGAGAATGGATAATGGAAGGTAGAGAGAGAACACTGCTCTAAAATGTTTCTCCAACTCTCTGTCACTGTCTCTGACTTTGAACATTAGGATGTTGTACACGCCCGTGATGATAAGTCTTGTGCCCAAATCCAAGATCATCACAAAGTCAAGGCCACCATAGTAAGCATGTTGGTATACAATACTTGATGATGTAGTTGCATCATCTTGTTGATGTTGATGGGTGCAAGAACTTACCCCAATGGTTGCATGCAAGAAAAAAACCCCCAATAGTTGCACATAAAAACTATAGTGTCCTTTTGAGAGGGAGGGAGGGAGGGAGGGAGAGACAAAGAGAAAGATAGAGACAGATAGAGAGAGAGAGAGAGAGAGAGAGAGAGAGAGAGAGAGAGATAGAAGAGAGGGGTGCGCACCAGGTATGTAACACTTCTCTCGTTCGTGGCAAGTTTGTCATCTGTCAAGGTCATGGAGCTTGCATTCCATGCCTTTCAAAAGCCGATCTCCAAAATCCCAAGCTCATATCTGAGGCGAGGTCATATTATGCTAGGAGAGGTATTACTCATGGCATGGGGGACTAATTAATGCATTGTCAACACTATCTAGAAGTGAGATATTTATGTACCTAAAGCAAGGAATGTGGGGGGATTCCACTTTTAGAGAGAGGACTATAGTTTATGATAAATCAAGAATCAAGAATATAAAAAATACCATCCAAAATAGAAAAAATGTCCTTTTTGTGTAGAATATTATAGAAGTATATATTATCTATCACTCTATTAAACTTATGATGCATGGATCTCCCAAGCCTAAATTTGAAACCTACATGGCAGCCATAGAATACTTTCAAATCATTTTCCTTTTCCTTCACACACACACACACACACACACACTCTCTCTCTCTCTCTCTCTCTCTCTCTCTCTCTCTCTCTCTCTCTCTCTCTCTCTCTCTCTCTCTCTCTCTCTCTCTCTCTCTCTCTCTCTCTCTCTCTCTCTCTCTCTGTGTGTGTGTGTGTGTGTGTGTGTGTGTGTGTGTGTGTGTGTGTGTGTGTGTGTGTGTGTGTGTGTGTGTGTGTGTGTGTGTGTGTGTGTGTGTGTGTGTGTGTGTGTGTGTGTGTGTGTGTGTGTGTGTGTGTGTGTGTGTGTGTGTGTGTGTGTGTGTGTGTGTGTGTTGGCTTGTATGGCATCGAAGGCCAAGGATGCTACGTGAGAAAGTATAATGATTTCTTCTTCTTCTTCTTCTTCTTCTTCTAGCAATAATTTTAATGAACTCCTTAAGGCAATTCTCGTAGAGGATTTGAAGAACTCATCATCTTTGTAATCCTTCTTGAAGGAGATGAGGTGGTTGAGCTAAAAGATGTGCTAGAGTATGGCATCCCCCATGAGGAAGAGGAGAAGCAAGTGGGCTAGCATGCTATCATCATGCCAAATGATGCCCAATGCGGGCTGACTATCAATGTATCCATGATTGGAATGGCCTCTTTGGGAAGCTATCTTTTTGGCTTATGAGTGATGATGTCATAAATACAATCTTGCACCACGAATTTATGACCCAACAAATGCTCTATGTCTACCATTCATCCCCCTTCTTCTTCTTGTGATCATTGTTTGTATGGTAGGCAGACTAGAAATACACATAAAAATTCTAGTAAGAAACGCATGGGTGAGCCCTTGGCTCTTGTGCACTCAAATGTATGTGGGCCCATGCCCTGTCAGTCACTCGGTGGAGCAAAGTACTTTGTTGCTTTCATACATGATTACTCACGTAAGGTTTGGGCTTATCCCATAAAGAGAAAATATGATGTTTTAGACACATTTCAATGTTGGCTTGCATTAGCAAAGAACTAGTCTGGGAAAAGGCTAAAATGCCTAAGGTCAGATAATGGGGGTGAGTATGTATCACGTGCTTTTGAGCAGTTTTGTGATGAGCGGGGTATTAAGCATCAGTTGACCGCCCCTTACACCCCACCCCAGAATGGTATGGTTGAATGCATGAATAGGACCATTCATGAAAGGGTCCGTAGCATGCTTAGCCAGGCTGGCTTACTGCATCACTTTTGGGCTGAGGCAGTTACTACTGCAATGCATCTCATTAATCAATCACCTAGCAGTGGCATTGACTTTTTCATTACAGAGGAGGTATGGGCAGGCAAGTCCCCCCTCTTATGATCATTTGCGTGTCTTTAGATGTGAGGCATTCTATCATGTGCCCAAGGACAAATGCAATAAGCTGGATCCTAAAAGTGTCAAATGCATTTTCATTGGCTATGGAGATGTAGGAGAGATGGGTTACCGACTATGGGATCCGTAAGTGTGGAAAGTGATCTGGAGCCATGATGTCATCTTTCATGAGGAAAAAATGCATATGCAGCCTGAGAAAGTGGTTGAGGTACGCATAGTTATCTTTCAAGAGGAGCCACCTTCTCCTGTTCAGCACGCTCCCTCCATGGCCACCTAGACAGCATACAGTATCACCTAATGCTCATGGCCCAGATGTTAGACATGTTGATGTTAGACAGGATGTCGGTCATGCAGCAGAGCTTGGGTTGAGGCATTCTACTAGAGATAGACGACCTCCTGACCATTTTGCACCCTCTATGTATTATGTACTGGTTATAGATGCAGGAGTGCCTCTCACTTATGATGAGGCTATGCACAAAGGTGATTGTACCTCTTGGGAGAGGGCTATGTAGTCTGAGCTTGACTCCTTGCATAAGAATCAAACTTGGGATTTGGTTTCCTTGCCTCAGGGTAAGAAGGCTTTGCCATGCAAGTGGGTGTACAAGTTGAAAAGTACCCCTGGACACCCCAAGCCGGCATACAAGGCTCGATTGGTTGCTAAGGGTTTTAAGCAAGAGCATGGTGTTGACTTTGATGAAGTCTTTTCTCCTGTGGTCAAGATGACCACCCTACACTTAGTCTTGGCCTTGGTTGCACAGCTTGACCTGGACTTGTACCAGATGTATATCAAGACGGCTTTTTTACATGGGGACTTGAATTATGAGATTTACATGGAGCAGTCTAAGGGATTTGCAAACCCTACCAAGGAACACCTAGTATGCAAGCTAAAGAATAGTCTATATGGCTTGAAACATAAACCTAGGGAATGGTACCATAAGTTTGATGCATTCATGCAGTCACAAGGCTACAGCTGTAGGGCTATAGCCACAGTGCTATGGATCTGTGCCTATACACGAAAAAATCCCATGACAGTTCTTTACTGATTTTGGTACTCTATGTGGATGACATGCTTTTAGCAGGGACAACTCATGAGAAGCTAGATGCTCTTAAGGCTCAGCTCAAGAAGAGCTTTGAGATGAAAGATCTAGGACATGCCTCTCATATACTTGGTATGCGCATTATGTGCGATAGATCTCAGGGACTACTCTATCTATCATAGAGGGAGTACATTCATAAAGTCCTTGAGCACTTCTGCATGCATGATGTTAAGCCTATTGGTTGTCCATTACCGTCTAATGTGAAGGTTTCACAAGTCGATTGTCCACAGACAGATGAGCAGTGGGCCGAAATGGCCAAGATTCCCTATGCATCAGCCGTGGGTAGTCTTATGTATGCCATGATAGCCACCCGTCCAGATATTGCTTTTGCAGTTGGGGTTGTGGCATGTTATATGGCTACACCTGGTAAGAAACATTGGGATGTCGTGAAGGGTATCATGAGGTACCTGAAAGGCACAATAGATATGTGTATTTGCTATGGCAGCCATGATATAGGAGTCGTGGGGTACATTGACTCTGATTATGCAGGACATGCAAATAGTAGGAAGTCTACTTCTGGCTATGTGTTCACTTATGCTGGAGGGGCTATCTCTTGGATGTCCAGGGCGAAAAAGTGTATGGTCCTTTTTACTACAGAGTTCAAGTATATTGCAGCCACAAAGGCTTGCAAGGAGGTTATCTGGTTAGGCCATTTGATTCCTGACCTTGGTATGACAAATGCACGCCTACATTGCATTCGAATTCTATGAGTGCCATTCAGTTGGCCAAGAATCCGTGGCCAAGAATCCGGTCTTCTGTGCGAAGACAAAACATATTGAGGTGAAGTATCACTTGATTCGTGAGGTCATTGAGGGCAAGTCTATTGGCCTTGTCAAGATTCCAACTGAGTAGAATCCTGTAGACTTGCTCACGAAGAGCCTCACTACAGAGCGCTTTGCCTTCCTCAGGAGATTGATGGGTGTTCGATGAGATGACGTCTTTTTCCTCATTCTGTTGTACATGTGTACATATTGTACTGTCTTTTCTTTTCTTTTCTCTCTCACTGGGGCAGATTCACCTTTAAGTGGAAGGTTTTTGGGGATAAAGGCGCCTTTGCCTAGCCCCCCATGTATTACTACACTGGCAGTACCCACCACTGCACACTGCAGGTGGTGGGCACCCGTCACAGTCACTTATTCTTTAATCTTTTAGTGATAGTTTGAATAAAAGGAAGGCCCGGCCACACATTGTGGATGTTGGAGTTCCCACTTTGAGTTTCACTCTCTCTCTTGCTCTTACTCTCCATCCACCATAGCTCTCACCGCCAAGCTTCTTCCTCCTGGGTTCCACTTCCCTTTCACTTCTTTGGCCATTCAAGCTAGCAAAGATGGTTTGAGGGAAGAGTTGTAAGGTGTGGAAGCCATCCTCATTTAACTTGTGGTGGTTTTCTCTAAAAGTGGGTGGCTTGGTTATAAGAGACAAACAATAGTTGAGAATCCTAGACACATCTGATCTATAAAAGAGGGAAGGCACATCATGGGATTGTTGACTACAATGTCTTTTAGAAAGAGAAAATAAGATAAAGATAGCCATACGGTATCAAAAGGGGAGTATAACTCTGATATTTAGCTCTTATATGGTAGTAATCTCGACTTGAGAACTTATAATCTTGCAGATCTTGAGAAATAAATCTATAGCTATAAGGTAAACCAATATTTAGGCCACGATATGCACTACTGCTATAGGTTTAAGGAACAATAAATTTAGAAGTGGGTGCCTTGGCTATAAAGATCATAATTATTGGTAGGATGGAAGGTTATTTTGTTATGTTGGAACTTGGTATTAGGGTCCTTTTGTTTTTCAAATCATATTTTATTGGAATGGTCTCTTTCAAAACTTGCTTTGCTTTACACCAAACTAATTGAGTTATTATTAATATCCACACACACACACACACAGATGGATGGATGATTGTAGTTTTGTATTCAATTTTGAAAAATTTACCATGTAGTATGGGAAGATTCTCTCTCTCTCTCTCTCTCTCTCTCTCTCTCTCTCTCTCTCTCTCTCTCTCTCTCTCTCTCTCTCTCTCTCTGTGTGTGTGTGTGTGTGTGTGTGTGTGTGTGTGTGTGTGTGTGTGTGTGTGTGTGTGTGTGTGTGTGTGTGTGTGTGTGTGTGTGTGTGTGTGTGTGTGTGTGTGTGTGTGTGTGTGTGTGTGTGTGTGTGTGTGTGTGTGTGTGTGTGTGTGTGTGTGTGTGTGTGTGTGTGTGTGTGTGTGTGTGTGTGTGTGTGTGTGTGTGTGTGTGTGTGTGGCATCGAAGGCCAAGGATGCTACGTGAAAAAGTATAATGATTTCTTCTTCTTCTAGCAATAATTTTGATGAACATCTTAAGGCAGTTCTAGTACAGGATTTGAAGAACTCATCATCTTTGTAATCCTTCTTGAAGGAGATGAGGTGGTTGAGCTAAAAGATGTGCTAGAGCATGGCATCGCCCATGAGGAAGAGGAGAAGCAAGTGGGATAGCATGCTATCATCATGCCAAATGATGCCCAATGTGGGCTAACTATCAATGTATCCATGACTGGCATGGCCTCTTCAAGAAGCTATCTTTTTTACTTATGAGTGATGATGTCATAAATACAATAATGCACCACAAATTTGTGACCCAACAAGTGCTCTATTCCCACCATTCATCCCCCCTTCTTCTTCTTCTTCTTCTTCTTCTTCTTCTTTGGCCATACAAGCTAGCAAAGATGGTTTTGAAGGAAGAGTTGTAAGTTATGGAATCCATCCTCATTTAAATTGTGGTGGTTTTCTCTAAAAGTGGGTGGGAGCTAACAATAAAGAAAGTGAATACTTGTAGCCACTTGGTTATAAGAGACAAACGATAGTTGAGAATCCTAGACACATCTGATCTATAAAAGAGGGAAGGCACATCATGGGATTGTTGACTACAATGTCTTCTAGAAAGAGAAACTGAGATAAAGATAGCCTACGGTATCAAAAGGGGAGTATAACTTCGATATTTAGCTCTTATATTGTAGTGATCTCAACTTGAGAACTTATAATCTTGCATATCTTGAGAAATGAATCTATAGCTATAGGGTAGGCCAATATTTAGGCCAAGATATGCACTACTACTATAGGTTTAAGGAACAAGAAATTTAGAAGTGGGTGCCTTGGCTATAAAGATCATAATTATTGGTAGGATAGAAGGTTATTTTGTTATGTTGGAACTTGTTATTAGGGTGTTTTTTTCAAATCATATTTTATTAGAATGGTCTCTTTCAAAACTTGCCTTGCTGTATATGCCAAACTAATTGAGTTATTATTAATATCCACAGAGAGAGAGAGAGAGATGGATGGATGATTGTAGTTTTGTATTCAATTTTGAAAAATTTACCATTTCCAAAAGTAGTATGGGAAGATACTGTTAACATTTGAAATCTTATGCTTGCAATTGTTAACTACCTTTATATGTGATATTGGGGGCTTAAATTAATTAAAATGGTATGGCTTAAGATTAATAATCACTAAATGAAGTATAAGACTTTACAAATGTCTATTTACATATGTAACCAAATATGCATATGTATGCCTACATTGGATCTCTCTCTCTCTCTCTCTCTCTCTCTCTCTCTCTCTCTCTCTCTCTCTCTCTCTCTCTCTCTCTCTCTCTCTCTCTCTCTCTCTCTCTCTCTCTCTCTCTCTCTCTCTCTCTCTCTCTCTCTCTCTCTCTCTCTCTCTCTCTCTCTCTCTCTCTCTCTCTCTCTCTCTCTCTCTCTCTCAATGATCATTGTATAAACATCAATTTATATGGACATAGCCGTTTTCTACACCATGTACCAATGTCGAAAATGTAGAAGTTACTTCCTATTCTTATAGAGCTTATTGGTATGTGTTGCGTTTATGGTTTTGCAAGTGCTTGATATATTTGTTGATAATGTGTCTTGAATCTCCCAACCCCACATGTGGATCCTAAAAGTTATACACACACACACGCATGCACATGTGGCATGCACGCACGCACGCATGTGTGCATGCATGTGTGTGTGTGTGTGTGTGTGTGTGTGTGTGTGTGTGTGTGTGTGTGTGTGTGTGTGTGTGTGTGTGTGTGTGTGTGTGTGTGTGTGTGTGTGTGTGTGTGTGTGTGTGTGTGTGTGTGTGTGTGTGTGTGTGTGTGTGTGTGTGTGTGTGTGTGTGTGTGTGTGTGTGTGTGTGTGTGTGTGTGTGTGTGTGTGTGTGTGTGTGTGTGTGTGTGTGTGTGTGTGTGTGTGTGTGTGTGTGTGTGTGTGTGTGTGTGTGTGTGTGTGTGTGTGTGTGTGTGTGTGTGTGTGTTTCTCCTCCATCACTCAAGCTTTAACATGGAGAAATCTACAGCATCTACACTAATGATATTTCCTCCATCCAAAGACCGCCCCCCCCTCTCTCTCTCTCTCTCTCTCTCTCTCTCTCTCTCTCTCTCTCTCTCTCTCTCAGGGCTTGGTCGTCTGTCAACGGCAACTTCGCTGTAGATGTGCCGTTGGAATCGAGGATGCAATTTCATTTCCACGTTTTTCCGGTAGCAGGAGATGCTCACGGGCTTGCAAGTTTTTTCCTTTATGGTGTCGTTCTTCCAATGCTGTAACTGTTTCGGAGCGAAGCGGCCATCTGTAAACAGGAACACCACCACCTTTCAAACCACGCTAAGCAGTGCTACAACCCCTTCCACGACAGGTGGCCACCCGAGCTCGAGCCATAGCTGGATCAATTCACAATTGTTCTCTCTGCGGGATCTACGATTAGCAACTGATAACTTTAATATTGAGACCAAGTTAGGGCAGGGAGGCTTCGGTGTTGTTTACAAGGTCAGAAAATAGACAAGGGGACGCTACAAGACAGAAGGGAAATTGCTGTGAAGAAGCTGTCCGCGGCAAGCCGGCAGGGCAAAGAAGAATTTCCAAACGAAGTTAGCCTTTTAACGACGACTGTGCAGCATCGCAATCTTATCAAACTCTACGGCTGCTGTGTGGAAGAGTCTGAAAGGATCCTTGTTTATGAATACTTGAGCAACAGAAGCCTTGACAAGCATCTTTTCGTTTCAGGAGGAGGTGAAAAGTGGGAAACTTTCTTCATTGAAGGTGGTCTCTCTGACATTCAACAGGTCTATCGAGGGGGCTTTTTCCCCGTCAGGCGACATGCCGCTCGAGCTCCATAATGTGGAGCTTCTAATCAGCCAAGCTATCAAGGAGGTGAAGAAAGATTTCAAGAAGGATGCGGATAATGCCTTGAACCAAGAAACCCGCCGGTTCCATGAGAGGATCCCACGACTGGAGGAGATGGTGAAGACACTCACGGAAGAGAAGAGGGATCTCAAAACCGACCTGGACAAGCTACAAACGGAAGTGTCACATCTACAAGAGGCAAGTGAGGACGCGGATTTCAAAGCGGACCTTCGCGAGGCTATCACGAAGGAATGGCGAGAGGACCTCCAGGTATGCATTAAAACCGAAGTTGAGGCTTCGAGAGAGGGATGGGAGGAAAAATCAAAGCAAACATGAAGGAAGAATTAGAAGGGAATAAGGAGGGGTGGATTGAGGTAGTGAAGAAGAGCATTAAGAAGGAGGTCCAGGAAGAAAATAAAAAGAAGGAGGTAGTCCGGGTTCAGGAGACCTTAGAGGAGGAGAGGCTCAGGAACGCACGTAGATTGAATGTGCGTATTACCGGGCTCCCCGAAGGGGCCTCTCCGGAGGAGGACGCACGCGGGCTATGCACCCGACTAGGGTAAACGAGCAGGCCCTTTACTCAAGTATGGCGTGCAGGACGAGATACTACCAGGGTCAGAGCTCTGATATTACATATGAGCACACCAGAGGACAGAGCCACTTTCTTTCAAAAGCGGATTTCGCTTTGAGGGATGACTGGGGCTCCCATCTTCATGGATGAGGGCCTGACTCAGATGCAGATTGCACACAGACGAGCATGCATGCCACAGATACTCCAAGCACATAGAGAAGGCCGTAAGGCCTTCTATCAAGATGGCCGGATTTTTATAGATGGACGCCCCACCAAATAGGGGGCGTGGCCTATGAGACGGGGTAGAGGGCTGTACAGGAGACCCCGATACGTGTGGCAGTTTGGAACTACAATGGCTCCCTATGGTCATGACCGGACAGACTTGACGAGATTTTACCCAACCATGATGTTATATGCCTCACAGAGACACATGAGAGCCCAGAGAGAGGGCTCCCACGCATTACAGGATTTGAGTGGGTATCTGCATACCAAGCTACTACTAGGCAGAGCACATCTAGGGGCTCAGGAGGGGTGGCAGTTCTATTCCGTCAGGGGATACAGAGACATATCTAGTTAGTGAGACGAGATGAGGAGGCCAGTTACATATGGATCAGAGTGCAGATATCAGATGAGAGATGGATCTATATGGCAGTATGCTACTTTTCACCACAAGGGTCCAGATATGCTACTACGCAGGGTGATATTCAGGCCAGAGATTCCCCCTCCCCTTATTCACAGCTCTCAAAGGACATTATTCTGTATTCTAGTTTGGGTGAGGTCTTCCTTATGGGAGACTTCAACGGGCGCACACAGAGCCGACAGTGTGAGAGTTTTGATATGGAGTAGCCAGAGATCATGAGAGCATTAGACCCTGAGGAGTTGGGGATCAGTAGGGAGTCAGCGGATACTGGGTCAGACGCCACAGGGTATGGAGGGCATTTACTTGAGCTTGGTAGTAGACATCATCTCGTTATTTATAACGGGATGGCACGATGGCCATATTCAGGAGGTCTTACATGCTTCCCACATGGGGGGGCGAGAGTACTGTAGATTATCTGCTCGGACCGATCGATGGGATGCATACTATCGAGTCCTTCGGCCTTGGGAGACTTCCACTCGGTGCCGATCACACCTTTCTCAGTTTCTCACTCCTCACCTCATTACCATCACCACCTGCAGATATCATACCCCACATGCATACTACCATACACTTCACTCATGAGCTCTCACATGTTTACTCACAGCATCTGGAGGAGCACATCACGTCACTTGATCCATATGCACCCCTTGATACACTGACCACTAATATCACACGCATTCTGCATGATTCTGCTACACTCAGTTTTCCACATCACACATACACGCACCCCCCTCGGACCGGTACCATGCCACAGAATAGGTGGTATGATGATGAGTGCAGAGATCTACGTCGACAGCTACGCAATTTGGAGGCCAGAGGAGAGATCACACATAGACAGGCACAGAGACGCATGCACCGCTTGACCCGCCATAAAAAGCGGGAATGGGAGGAGGAGAGATATTGGGATATATACCACCTTCTTATGAGCAGAGATTGTGTAGAGGCATGGAGGCAGATCAGAGAGCCACGCTCACCCACACCGATACATGACCCTGTAGTATGGCATGGATACGCACAGAGTTTGTATCATGTACCCGCACAGCCGCTGATACCCACACCATGTACACCGAGACCGGGTATTTCATCCTTTTTTACCACCAATATGGTGAAACATGCTATCTCACGGTTACAGCATGGCCGCGCTCGAGACCAGTTTGATCTTCAGGCAGAGCATATTATATATGGCAGAGACACATTGGCTCCACTCATTGCTCACCTCTTCAACCGTGCATTGTCTGAGGGGTTCCCTGACTCGTGGACAGAGCACACCATTGTACCTATCCACAAGTCAGGGGACCCTATGGATCCTAACACATATAGGATCATCATGATTGGGCCAGTTTTGTCCAAACTTTATGGCACGGTGATGGAGGAGGAGCTCAGCATGCTGGCAGAGAGAGAGTGCATGGGCACACCCGGACAGGCAGGGTTCAAACGGGCATTTTCTACCATAGACCACATCTTCACTCTCCGTTGTCTGATCGACCAGACACGAGTGAAGAAACAGAGATTGTACTGTTGCTTTGTGGATTTCCGCAAAGCCTTTGACACGGTTCTGAGAGAGAGGCTTTTCAGATGCCTACTTGATCTGGGGGTGGATGATGACATAATGTGGGGTATTTATGCACTATATGAGCGGGTTACTTGCAGAGTCAGATGTACGGGAGGTATATCAGATCCCCTTGTGAGCACCATTGGTGTGAAGCAAGGATGCCCACTCTCACCGACTCTATTTGGGCTATACATTGATGAGATAGCAGAATTTATTCAACAGCAAGCCGGTGGAGGTATAGATCTCAGTGGAGCCACAGTTCATATCTTACTATATGCAGATGACATTGTGTTGGTCTCAGACTCAGCTCAGGGATTACAGCAGCATTTATTAGCATTGGATGATTTTTGCATATAGAGAGGCATGACAGTGAACCTTGGTAAAACCAAGGTTCTTATATTCCATACATCAGCTCAAATACGCAGACAGAGTATTTTCATGGCAGCAGGAGGGAGTATTGAGGTCACTAGATCATATGTATATTTGGGAGTCACCTTTACAGCAGCTTCAGGGACTTTCTCGATGACACAGGCAGCTCGTGACCACCTCACTAGAGGATACTCAGCATTGGCTCTTATGGAGCGACAGTGTCATCAGGCACATTTCCAGGAGCCCTGCACCAAGGGGTGGCTCTTTGATACTCTAGTCACTCCAACACTGATGTATGGAGCAGCTATATGGGGGCTAGGCCTTGCCGATTATGTATGGACATTGATGGAGAGACCTCAGGTGATCATGATATCTAGATTGATTCGCAGCAAGGCCTCAGTCCCACATGACATTGTGCGAGCAAAGCTTGCCACACCGCCCATACTAGTCGAGGCATTATTTCAGACAGTCTGCTTCCTACACAGATTCCAGGATATGGACAGAGATCGCATTGCATATAGAGCATATATGGCATCTTAGGAGATGGCTCGAGCGGGGGATACCACATCATGGTATGCACAGACTAGAGCTTGGTTTGACAGACATGGGCTGGACATTGATAGACTCCCACCTCTTCTATATGATACTCAGGCTCCCACTTACACCCTCTCTCCCTCTGAGAGGAACAGAGTCATCAGATAGGAGATATGGCATATTTATATGCAGAGGACATGGGTCAGCCCTGCACAGCCACTGCCATCGAAGATGGCACATTATTATACACAGTTCTTGAGGATATCAGAGCAGGGATTCATAGAGATTCCAAGATATATGCAGATCTATATGCCACATCGATTGATAGTTCTTATTGGACAACTCAGGGTATTATCACATCAGCTTATGATTGAGAGTGGCAGAGCCAGTGGCATCTCGCGGGAGGAGAGGATATGCCCCCTTTGCAGATCAGAGGTGGAGAGTGAGGAGCATTTTGTTCTCAGATGCCCGGCATACTCAGAGTTGAGATCTAGATACACATTGAGCAGCTCACTTCAGGGATGTATGACTGATATGGATCAGAGATCATTTGGCCGTTTTCTAGGAGAGGCATGGCACATCAGAGAGCAGAGCACACAGCGGGTCCCAGTCAGAGAGGGGCCCACCCAGACGACTATTACACTGTTCTTTCAGACAGACAAAGTGAGAGCTACTGTACCAGCCTCCAGCCAGACCTCTGGGCTCACACTACAGGCTGAGGACTAGCGTACCCGACGCCGCACGAGGATCCGTGGGTTTCGGACCCCACAGCCACACCGATAGGAGATCCGGAGGATTCTTGATCTACATCGACAGCAGACTGAGATCCGACGACACTCGACACATTGGATCTCAGATCTCCAGTTTGCTCTTTCTCCACCGCCGATGTACCACATCCTGCATCTAGGAGGGATCACCTGCTATTAGCGACTTCGACGACTGCTACTACATCCCAGGATAGTATATCTCCGTGCATCTGTTACATATACACATCGCACCACTTTATCACAGCTGATAGTTGTTCCCCTATCACAATCGACATTTGTTCCCCTTTTGTAGCCATTATCTGGAGTACCAGAGCTACATATGCACATACACATACACGACACTCACAGCACCGTATTTTCAGTTTCCAATTTTTAGCTTTTCATTCAGCACTTTTATTTTGGATAGCTGGACCTCATCAGTTGTATCACAGTTTATCTCATAGGC
This sequence comes from Lygodium microphyllum, assembly GCF_053477565.2. NCBI lineage: Eukaryota > Viridiplantae > Streptophyta > Polypodiopsida > Schizaeales > Lygodiaceae > Lygodium > Lygodium microphyllum. Next base: position 29,957,565 of record NC_141138.1, on the reverse strand, counting down.
CAGTTTTGGTCTTTAGAAGACGTTAATATAACTTTCTTTCTTTCTTTCTTTCTCCCCCATCAAGGCTAGTGCAAGGCATGGTCGAGCTAATTAGGCTCTCTCTTCGCCAAATTGGTGAGATAAAGAGAGAAAGAGAGTATCATTCTTCTCAAAATTCTAGTTATTGCTAGAGGCCTAGAAAAGGTTGCCTATGCACACATTTTTGCTACAAAATTTATTGCACATGGGATGTCAGTAATTGTTGCCATGGTAGATTGTAGGTTGAAGCAATGGAACTTTTTCAAGAGAGAGGAAGAGGGGTAGTCTGATCTTTCTATAGACTCTCTCTCTCTCTCCAAAAGTTTGAACGGGAAAGTTCAGAAAAGTAGCAGTCCGTTCATTTCATTTCATAGGCATTGGAGGATCTGGCATTTCTACTCTCGCTTTTCATGCTCTAAAACAGCCTGCCCAGCCTGGGGTCACATACATTCAGATTCGTAGTGTGTAGGGGTTACACATTGTCAAGCTTAGAGGCATTGCAGAAGGAAGGCTCCTGGAATGTGCAAGCTGGGACAGCATTTGTGGATGTGCAGTTTCAGGAGGAGGTGAAAAGTGGGAAACTTTCTTCATTGAAGGTGGTCTCTCTGACATTCAACAGGTCTATCGAGGGGACTTTTTCCGCGTGAGGCAACATGCCACTCGAGCTCCATAACGTGGAGCTTCTAATCAGCCAGGCTATTAAGGAGGCGAAGAAAGATTTCAAGAAGGATGTGGATAATGCCTTGAACCAAGAAACCCGCCGGCTCCATGAGAGGATCCGGCGACTGGAGGAGATGGTGAAGACACTCACGGAAGAGAAGAGGGATCTCAAAACCAACCTGGACAAGCTACAAACGGAAGTGTCACACCTACGGGAGGCAAGAGATGACGCGGATTTCAAAGCGGACCTTCGAGAGGCTATCACGAAGGAATGCTGAGAGGACCTCCAGGTATGCATTAAAACCGAAGTTGAGGCTTCGAGAGAGGGATGGGAGGAAAAAATCAAAGCAAACATGAAGGAAGAATTAGAAGGGAATAAGGAGGGGTGGATTGAGGTAGTGAAGAAGAACATTAAGAAGGAGGTCCAGGAAGAAAATAAAAAGAAGGAGGTAGTCCGGGTTCAGGAGACCTTAGAGGAGGAGAGGCTCAGGAGCGCGCGTAGATTGAACGTGCGTATTACTGGGCTCCCCGAAGGGGCCTCTCCGGAGGAGGACGCACGCGGGCTATGCACCCGACTAGGGTACACGAGCATGCCCTTTACTTAGGCATGGCGTGCAGGACGAGATACTACCAAGGTTAAAGCTCTGATATTACATATGAGCACACCGTAGGACAGAGCCACTTTCTTTCGGAAGCGGATTTCGCTCCGAGGGATGACTGGGGCTCCCATCTTCATGGATGAAGACCTGACTCAGATGCAGATTGCACACAGACGAGCATACATGCCACAGATACTCCAAGCACGTAGAGAAGGCCGTAAGGCCTTCTATCAAGATGGCCGGATTTTTATAGATGGACGCCCCACCAAATAGGGGGGCGTGGCCTATGAGACGGGGCAGAGGACTATACAGGAGACCCTGATACGTGTGGCAGTTTGGAACTGCAACGGCTCCCTATGGTCACGACCGAACAGACTTGAGGAGATTTTACCTGACCATGATGTTATATGCCTCACAGAGACACATGAGAGCCCAGAGAGAGGGCTTCCACGCATTACACGATTTGAGTGGGTATCTGCATACCGGGCTACTACTAGGCAGAACACATCTAGGGGCTCAGGAGGGGTGGTATTTCTATTCCGTCAGGGGATACAGAGACATATCCAGTTAGTGAGACGAGATGAGGAGGCCAGTTACATATGGATCAGAGTGCATATATCAGATGAGAGATGGATCTATATGGCAGTATGCTACTTTTCACCACGAGGGTCCAGATATGCTACTACGCAGGGTGATATTCAGGCCAGAGATTCCCCCTCCCCTTATTCACAGCTCTCAGAGGACATTATTATGTATTCTAGTTTGGGTGAGGTCTTCCTTATGGGGGACTTCAACGAGCGCACACAGAGCCGACAGTGTGAGAGTTTTGATATGGAGCAGCCAGAGATCATGAGGGCATTAGACCCTGAGGAGTTGGGGATCAGTAGGGAGTCAGCAGATACTGGGCCAGACGCCACAGGGTATGGAGGGCATTTACTTGAGCTTGGTAGTAGACATCATCTCGTTATTTATAACGGGATGGCACGATGGCTATATTCAGGAGGTCTTACATGCTTCCCACATTGGGGGGCGAGAGTACTGTAGATTATCTGCTCGGACCGATCGATGGGATGCATACTATCGAGCCCTTTGGCCTTGGGAGACTTCCACTCAGTGCCGATCACACCTTTCTCAGTTTCTCACTCCTCACCTCATTACCATCACCACCTGCAGATATCATACCCCGCATGCATACTACCATACACTTCACTCATGAGCTCTCACATGTTTACTCACAGCATCTGGAGGAGCACATCACGTCACTTGATCCATACGCACCCCTTGATACACTGACCATTGATATCACACGCATTCTGCATGATTCTTCTACACTCAATTTTCCACATCACACATACACGCACCCCCTCGGACCGGTACCATGCCATAGAACAGGTGGTATGATGATGAGTGCAGAGATCTACGTCGACAGCTATGCGATTTGGAGGCCAGAGGAGAGATCACACACAGACAAGCGCAAAGACGCATGCACTGCTTGACCCGCCGTAAAAAGCGGGAATGGGAGGAGGAGAGATATTGGGATATATACCACCTTCTTATGAGCAGAGATTGTGTAGAGGCATGGAGGCATATCAGAGAGCCACGCTCACCCACACCGATACATGACCCTGTAGTATGGCATGGATACGCACAGAGTTTATATCATGTACCCGCACAGCCGCTGATACCCACACCATGTACACCGAGACCGGGTATTTCATCCTTTTTTACCACCAGTATGGTGAAACATGCTATCTCACGGTTACAGCATGGCCGTGCTCGAGACCAGTTTGATCTTCAGGCAGAGCATATTATATATGGCAGAGACACATTGGCTCCACTCATTGCTCACCTCTTCAACCATGCATTGTCTGAGGGGTTCCCTGACTCGTGGACAGAGCACACCATTGTACCTATCCACAAGTCAGGGGATCCTATGGATCCTAACACATATAGGACCATCATGATTGGGCCAGTTTTGTCCAAACTTTATGGCACGGTGATGGAGGAGGAGCTCAGCACGCTGGCAGAGAGAGAGTGCATGCGCACACCCGGACAGGTAGGGTTCAGACGGGCATTTTCTACCATAGACCACATCTTCACTCTCCGTTGTTTGATCGACCAGACACGAGTGAAGAAATAGAGATTGTATTGTTGCTTTGTGGATTTCCGCAAATCCTTTGACACGGTTCTGAGAGAGAGGCTTTTCAGACGCCTACTTGATCTGGGGGTGGATGATGACATGATGTGGGGTATTTATGCACTATATGAGCGGGTTACTGGCAGAGTCAGATGTCCGGGAGGTATATCAGATCCCCTTGTGAGCACCATTGGTGTGAAGCAAGGATGCCCACTCTCACCGACTCTATTTGGGCTATACATTGATGAGATAGCAGAATTTATTCAACAGCAAGCCGGTGGAGGTATAGATCTCAGTGGAGCCACAGTTCATATCTTACTATATGCAGATGACTTTGTGTTGGTCTCAGACTCAGCTCAGGGATTACAGCAGCATTTATTAGCATTGGATGATTTTTGCATACAGAGAGGCATGACAGTGAACCTTGGTAAAACCAAGGTTCTTATATTCCATACATCAGCTCAGATACACAGACAGAGTATTTTCATGGCAGCAGGAGGGAGTATTGAGGTCATTGGATCATATGTATATTTGGGAGTCGCCTTTACAGCAGCTTCAGGGACTTTCTCGATGACACAGGCAGCTCGTGACCGTCTCACTAGAGGATACTCAGCATTGGCTCTTATGGAGCGACAGTGTCATCAGGCACATTTCCAGGAGCCCCGCACCAAGGGGTGGCTCTTTGATACTCTAGTCACTCCAGCACTGATTTATGGAGCAGCTATATGGGGGCCAGGCCTTGCCGATTATGTATGGACATTGATGGAGAGACCTCAGGTGATCATGATATCTAGATTGATTCGCAGCAAGGCCTCAGTCCCACATGACATTGTGCGAGCAGAGCTTGCCACACTGCCCATGCTAGTCGAGGCATTATTTCAGACAGTCTGCTTCCTACACAGATTCCAGGATATGGACAGAGATCGCATTGCATATAGAGCATATATGGCATCTTAGGAGATGGCTCGAGCGGGGGATACCACATCATGGTATGCACAGACTAGAGCTTGGTTTGACAAACATGGGCTAGACATTGATAGACTCCCACCTCTTCTATATGATACTCAGGCTCCCACTTACACCCTCTCTCTCTCTGAGAGGAACAGAGTCATCAGACAGGAGATATGGCATATTTATATACAGAGGACATGGGTCAGCCCTGCACAGCCACTGTCATCGAAGATGGCACATTATTCTACATAGTTCTTGAGTATATCAGAGCAGGGATTCATAGAGATTCCAAGATATATGCAGATCTATATACCACATCGATTGAGAGTTCTTATTGGACAACTCAGGGTATCATCACATCAGCTTATGATTGAGAGTGGCAAAGCCAGTGGCATCCCATGGGAGGAGAGGATATGCCCCCTTTGCAGATCAGAGGTGGAGAGTGAGGAGCATTTTGTTCTCAGATGCCCGGCATACTCAGAGTTGAGATCTAGATACACATTGAGCAGCTCACTTCAGGGATGTATGACTGATATGGATCAGAGATCATTTGGCCGTTTTCTAGGAGAGGCATGGCACATCAGAGAGCAGAGCATACAGCGGGTCCCAGTCAGAGAGGGGCCTACCCAGACGACTATTACACAGTTCTTTCAGACAGACAGAGTGAGAGCTACTATACCAGCCTCCAGCCAGACCTCCGGGCTCACACTACAACAGGCTAAGGACCAGTGTACACGACGCCGCACGAGGATCCGTGGGTTTCGGACCCCACAGCCACACCGATAGGAAATCCGGAGGATTCTTGATCTACATCGACAGCAGACTGAGATCCGACGACACTCGACACATTGGATCTCAGATCTCCAGTTTGCTCTTTCTCCATCGCCGATGTACCACATCCTGCATTCTGGAGGGATCACCTGCTATTAGCGACTTCGACGACTGCTACTACATCCTAGGATAGTATATCTCCGTGCATCTGTTACATATACACATCGCACCACTTTATCACAGCCGACAGTTGTTCCCCTATCACAGCCGACATTTGTTCCCCTTTTGTAGCCATTATCTGGAGTACCAGAGCTACATACGCACATACACATACACGACACTTATCACACTCACAGCACCGTATTTTCAATTTCCAATTTTTAGCTTTTCATTCAGCACTTTTATTTTGGATAGCTGGACCTCATCAGTTGTATCACAGTTTGTCTCATAGGCCAGTTTTGGTCTTTAGAAGACGTTAATATAACTTTCTCTCTCTCTCTCTCTCTCTCTCTCTCTCTCTCTCTCTCTCTCTCTCTCTCTCTCTCTCTCTCTCTCTCTCTCTCTCTCTCTCTCTCTCTCTCTCTCTCTCTCTCTGTGTGTGTGTGTGTGTGTGTGTGTGTGTGTGTGTGTGTGTGTGTGTGTGTGTGTGTGTGTGTGTGTGTGTGTGTGTGTGTGTGTGTGTGTGTGTGTGTGTGTGTGTGTGTGTGTGTGTGTGTGTGTGTGTGTGTGTGTGTGTGTGTGTGTGTGTGTGTGTGTGTGTGTGTGTGTGTCAGCTTGTAGATGACTAGAGGCCAAAAATGCCATGTGACAAAGTGTAACAATTACTTCTTCTTCTTCTTCCAATGATAAATTTGATGAACTCCTTTAGTCAATTGTAGTAGAGAATGGAGACAAGATTGAGGAACTCATAATCTTTGTAATCTTTTCTTGAAGGAGATGAGGTGGTTAGCTAAGAGATGTACTAGACCATGACGTCCCCCATGAGGAAGAGGCAAAGCAAGTGGGCTAGCATGCTATCATCATGCCAAATGATCCCCAATGCAAGTCGACTATCAATGTATCCATGATTGGCATAGCCTCTTTGGGAAGCTACTATCTTTTTGGCTTATGAGTAGTGATGTCATGAATATAATAATGCACCACAAATTTGTGACCCAATAAATGCTCTTTGCCCACCATTCACCCCCCTCCTCCTCCTCCTCCTCCTCCTCCTCCTCCTCCTCCTCCTCCTCCTCCTCCTCCTCCTCCTCCTCCTCCTCCTCCTCCTCCTTCTTCTTCTTCTTCTTCTTCTTCTTCTTCTTCTTCTTCTTCTTCTTTGGCCATACAAACTAGCAACAAAAGATTGTTTGAAGGAAGAGTTGTAAGGTGTGGAAGCCATCCTCATTTAACATGTGGTTGTTTTCTCTAAACATGGGTGGGAGCTATCAAATTAGAAAGTGAATAACTCTAGTCACTCAGTTATAAGAGACAAATGATAGTTGAGAATCCTTGACCAACAATCAACAATGGTTCAACATCTAATCTATAAAATAGGGAAGGCACGTCATGGGCATGTTGACTACAATGTATTCTAGAAAGAGAAAATAAGATAATGATAGCCATAGGGTATCAAAAGGGGAGTATACCTCTGATATGTATTTAGGCCAAGATATGCACTACTACTATAGGTTCAAGGAACAGTAAATTTAGAAGTGGGTGCCTTGGCTTGCAAATATCATAATTATTGGTAGGATGGAAGGTTATTTTATTATGTTGGAACTTGGTATTGGGGTGCTTTTTTTTTTTCAATTCATATATTATTAGAATGGTCTCTTTCAAAAGTTGCCTTGCTTTATTTAGCAAACTAATTGAGCTCTTATTAATACCCACAAAGAGAGAGAGAGAGAGAGAGAGAGAGAGAGAGAGAGAGAGAGAGAGAGATGGATGGATGATTGTAGTTTTGTATTCAATTTTGAAAATTTTACAATTTCTAAAAGTAGTGTGGGAAGATACTCTTAACATTTGAAATCTTATGCTTGCAATCGATAATTGCCTTTATATATGATATTAGGGGCTTAAATCAATTTTGATGGTATGGCTTAAGATTAATAAACACTAAATGAGCTATATGATTTCACAAATGTCTATTTACATATGTAACCCGATGAGCTCAAGAAGAGCTTTGGGATAAAGGACATGGGACATGCCTCACACATACTTGGTATGCCCATTATAGGCAATTACTCTAAGGGACTTCTCTACTTGTCCTAGAAGGAGTACATATATAGAGTACTTGAGCGATTCCATATGCAAGATGGTAAGTCTATTGGCTATTCATTACCTTCTCATGTGAAGGTTAGTTGGGCTAATTATCTACAATCGGATGATGAGAGGGTTGAGATGGCCAAGGTTTTGTATGCATCCACAATTAGCATTTTGATGTATGCCATGATAGCCACTCAAAGAATATCATGAGATATCTTAAAGGCACATCAGATATGTAGATTTGCTATGGAATCCAGGATATAGGATTCATGGATTACATTGACTCATATTATGCAAGACATGTAGACAATATAGAAAGTCCACCTTTAGATATGTATTTATCTATGTTGGAGGTGCTATTATCTCTTGAATGTCTAGGGCGTAAAAATGCATGGCCTTGTCTACTATTGATGTTGAGTACATTGCAACCACTGAGAGTCAAGCCCTATAGTTAGGTTGCCTAGTTGTAGATCTTGGTATGCCTATGACTCCTACATTGCATTCAGATTCTATGAGTGTTATTTAGTTGGCCAAGAATTGGTCTTCCACGCAAAGACAAAGCACATTAAGGTGCACTATCACTTCATCAAAGAGGTAGTGGAGGACAAGCCTATTAAACTTGTCAAGATCTTGGCTAATGAGAATCCTAAGGATTTTCTCACTAAAAGTCTCTCAATGGAACATTTTGCCTTCTTAGGAAGATGATGGACATAGAATGAGATGACATCTTTCCTCATCTTGTTGTACTCTATATATATGTTGTACTTTTTCTCTCTTTTGTCACTCCTCATTAAGGCATATTCACATTTAAGTGGGAGGTTGTTAGGGGTGCCTAGCCACCCACATTTACTCACTGTACAGTGTACCTACATACATGTATACTGTAGGTGGTGAGAATCCATTATTGTCAATCTATTCCTTATTCTTTTTGTAACTATTGAATAAGGGAAGGCCAATCACACATTGTGACTGTTAGAGTTCTCACAATCAGTGTCTCTCTCTCTTGCTCCATTTGCCATAGCTCTTACTTTGCTCTTACTTCTGCTTATGTACTTCCATTCGAGCTCTACCTTTGACACAATAATGTAAAACATCCAAACTATATTTCTAAGGGATGGACTTTTTTATGTATTTTTGCACAACAAAAAGTTGCCTCAAAATATATATCACTTTGGTCATGTGTTGCTAATACCAAAAGATAAAGTGAGAAAATCGAGTGCATTGTCCTAGCAAATAAATAGAGCCCATGCATAAATCTATCCATAGTCACTTAACCAAGCACTTATAACCTACTTTGGTCTGGTATGGTCCAATGTTCAACATGTCTTGCAGCTAAAGGCAAAGTCCAAAAGTGCCAAAGAGGCAATGTGTTTGCAAATAGAATCTTCGTCCGAGCTCATGCGAGCATGTGGATGATTTACACATGTTGCTATTGTCCTCTTCAAATCTATAGCTTTATGCACAAATCTCTCTCTCTCTCTCTCTCTCTCTCTCTCTCTCTCTCTCTCTCTCTCTCTCTCTCTCTCTCTCTCTCTCTCTCTCTCTCTCTCTCTCTCTCTCTCTCTCTCTCTCTCTCTCTCTCTCTCTCTCTCTCTCTCTCTCTCCCCTACACATATGTGACAATGTCTTATTAGTTTCAAACAACAATTGCCATCTTTGTATGGTAACTTTTAGTTTCCAAACCCACAAAATATAGTGTGTATATTGTACAATAATGGCATCTAGATTGTACAAAGGGTATCACATAGCATGTACTGCTTTGTGTTTTCAAGTGCATGGTGTTAGAAATGCGGGATCTAGAGCATGACATAACCGGAAGCTATGGAGGATGGAAGGAGAAGTGTAGACTCATGATGGAATGGACACTGTTTGTTACACAAGTGAATTAGGTTCCAAGATTGAGACTTGGACTCATAAACACAATCTTGTGTATGTGGACAATGACATTGACACTTTACTGAAATGAAAAGAGTACTATCATTGCATTAAGAAAGGAAGCAAGTACAATGCTTTATAGGAAAGTAGGAAACTGCAGTAGGCACCATTGTGCATATGGGATAAGTTAGCCTGCATGTCCTTGACCCTGAGACTCCATACAAAGAGGCTGTTTGAGTGTGATTGCTGATTCTCAACACCCCTCCTCAATCACAACTAGGAAAGGCACAAAGTGTGTAGAGGCTGTAATGAGAACCACCTGCAAAGTGTGGGTATACCACAGATATGGCAAAACACCAGAGGCTGTCGCAGAAAAAGCTAAGTGTGGGTACCATAAACATGGTGGACATCCAGAGGCTGTAACAGGGGCCTCACAAAGTGTACAGGGACTGTAATGCCAAGTTACATAAGGAGTTTACATAGCTTATGGCAGGAAGCATTAGGGCAAGGAAAAATACAAGGCTATTAAAAACAGACTATCAGAATTATGAGAGTACAAGGACTGATGAGTCTTGTCCTCCCGATCCTGGTGATCTTCATCTTCTTCTTCCTTTGCTTCATTTTCTTCTTCTTCTTTGACTGCGACTAGATAGGCCTTTTGGAATCTCTTTCTTGCGTGGTAGAACTTCTCGGTGTGTCCGGTCCTTTTGCAGAAGTCACAAAAGAGCTGATCTTTCTTGCCTTTGTACCTGTTGCCAACATATAATGCATGCTCATCTCTAGAGGTACTTGGTTCTTCTTTAGTTTTTAGCTTCTTTTCTTCTTCTAACAGTGATGCCTGGATATCAACAAGTTCAGGATTTGGCATGTTGATTAAAGTTGTTGATACGTTATTATATTCAGGAGGCAAGCTCTTAAGTAGAACACCGATGCAAACATCTTCATCCATTTTAATGTTGATTCCTGCAAGTTGGGTTAGGAGTCCTTCCATGTAATTAAGATGTGTGGCAAGTGATGTGTTGGACTTCATTTCAAGCCTGAAGAATTCAATTAGGAGACCATACTTTGATGATTTAGATTGTGCACCGAACAGGGTGTCAAGTCTTTTCCATGTATCCTGTGAGGTCTCACAGTTATCCACGTGATGGATATAACTGTCATCTAGCTCCAATTTGATAATGGCCTGGGCTCTGTCATCATTCTTTTGCCAAGTAGTTGCAAGGTCCGCGTCCCGCGGTTTCTTCTCTTTGCCATTTGTGATGGCCCAGAGACCCTTCTTCATCAGGATGAGCTTGATGCGGGTTTGCCAAGTGTGGAATCCGACTCCTTTGAATCGAGCATTTGGCGAGTCTTTGCCCATGTTAGATTTACGGGAACAGTAGCAAATCAACTTCAGACTTTATTAGATTTGAGCAACAGAAGAATTGATTGAGAGACACAATTGCTAAAGAGCACTAACTGAGTGTCAATGAATACCAAATCTGCAAAAGTCTTTTACTCCAAGTGATCTTCCCCTTCTTGATTTGATGCTGATGTCTTCAGATCTGAGTGACAGTACTTTAACGAACTTCAGAGAGTATTGCTCAGTGATTAAAATCACTGTTGATAACTTCAGTGAGAGAAACAGTGAAAAATGTCAAGATTTTGAAGCTTTTGGCTATGGTGGAATTAGGGTTTCTGAGACAGGGGCCTGGTTTTTTGCTTATTGCAGGAGCTACAGTGCATCATTTTCAAAACTTTTTACATATCTAGGAAGCTTATGTCATGGGCTACCAAAGCCCCATGGAGATTGTGCAGATCGTGGTCAGTATGCAGCGCGCAGGTGCCGCGAACAGAATCGGCGCAGATCTGGACAGCGAGGTCAAATTTCTGCAATGCTGGAGCCAAGGAGCATCAATGTCATTGATTATTGTGCCAAGATGAAGCGCCTTGAGTAGAGGAACAACTCTTCAGAAGAAATCGTGGGCTGAAATGGCCTGATTGAAGAGTTATGGAAGCTCCAAGCAAGGTAGGTCCTGTCTGGCTATGGCAGACACAGAACAGAGATTGGGGATTTTCACAATGCTGAGCTCCAGATGGTCCAATGTCCTGGATTGATGTGATACAGGGAAGCTTTATGAGTTGGGGAATACTTTTCCAGAAGGAAGCTCCAAGAGATTTGACTTGTGGAGTGAGATATAAGCAGTTCAATCTGACAAGGTGCTGCTGGCTATGGCTGCCATGGAAGCTTCAGTGAGAGTAGAGTTGAGAAAAGAAGTCATACACTAACACTGAGCTGGATGGAGGTTCAGAAGAATCAAGAGAGGCTGGAGAAGCAATGCCATGCCCAACTGGGCTCTGATACCATGTTAGAAATGCGGGATCTAGAGCATGACATAACCGGAAGCTATGGAGGATGGAAGGAGAAGTGTAGACTCATGATGGAATGGACACTGTTTGTTACACAAGTGAATTAGGTTCCAAGATTGAGACTTGGACTCATAAACACAATCTTGTGTATGTGGACAATGACATTGACACTTTACTGAAATGAAAAGAGTACTATCATTGCATTAAGAAAGGAAGCAAGTACAATGCTTTATAGGAAAGTAGGAAACTGCAGTAGGCACCATTGTGCATATGGGATAAGTTAGCCTGCATATCCTTGACCCTGAGACTCCATACAAAGAGGCTGTTTGAGTGTGATTGCTGATTCTCAACACATGGAACGCCGTCCTCATGGACTATCAACCAATACCAGTGATGGCGTTAGGAAGAGGATGAGATAGAGACCTAGGGGGGCAGATGCAGGATCCAATCATCTGTTGGACCTGTGGACACCCAGGCCATGTCTCATCACATTGCCCTGAGAGGGAGCAGCAGAACAAAGACAAAGCTGACCTAAGATGTGTAGAGTGTGGAATCACCCATCTCTTTGTCAATTGCCCAAAGCAGAAACCTTCTACAAACTCAACCAAAGTACCATCTGTCCCATTGGTGCTGTTCGACATCGAGAACCCTGATAGGGAGGCCACACCCATCCCATTGCCGGTCATGACCCATGCCCAAACAAAGTAGGCCAGCATATCACTACCGGGGCCCAGCAACCTCGATGCAGCCTCGACGGGGAAAAAGAGCCGCAGGCGAAGGAAGAGGATGTCGAAGGCTAAGATCGCACTAAAAGCTGAGAGTGCTACAACTCTACCTGTTGGAAAGAAATTCGAGGACACAGAGATGGAAACTTTAGCCCCCAAGACGGCCAAAAAAGGGAGTGCTAAGGTAGGGAAGTACCCACATCTGAAGAGCCAACTCAAGGCCATAGAGAAGGTGAGGGACTAGGTAAAAGAGGCACAATCACACTTAATAGACATTGAGCCCATCCTAGAGGACAAGAGCGAGGATCTCATCAGCATGACCATGGCAGACTCACCCCCTCAACCAAAGTTAGGAAGGGCAACCACACCCCAGACAGCACCTCTTAGGGCAAACCTTGATGCTGAAGGCCCACAAATTAGTTACGGCCATTAGCCAGGACAATTCGGCACAAGAGAGGGACAAGCAACCGATAGCCTCCTCACCACGCTAGTGACCACCCCAGTGACATTAAGCCTAGGAGACCTGCTTAAGCAGCACCCTACCCTATGGTGAAACCTCAAGCAATGGGTCGAGGAGTCACGAGAACAGGCGTCGAATCTGCAAGATCACTATGCAAAAACACAAATACCAAGTCTAATGCTACACTTTGTGCAAAAATCCTTGCACATTAACACTTTCTAGGAAGGCACCGAGATGCATGTAGTGTCCTAGCCTTAGGAGACACAACAAGAAAGGGGATCATAGACATGGGAGCCAGGGTTAGTGTGCAAAGCCATGTAGTACTACAAACCTGGGGAAACCCACCTATTGAGACCACTCGATTTAACGTCATGTTAGCAAACAACATGAGGGTGAGGCCATTCGGGGTACTTAAAAACTGGCCAGTGAAAATCACAGGTGTCCAGTTCTCTGCCGACTTTATAGTCATGAAGGGGGTGGACTACGATGTCCTATTAGGCCAGCCTTGGATGTGCAATGCCAAAGTTATTGAAGATTGGGGTAACGGCTTGATATTCTTAGGCAACAGGATGGAAGCTATGAGGGTGGAGATTGACACTTGGAAAACCTCACCGGTCAACTTGGATGCCATCTCTTCGATGTTCAAGGGCGATAGTTAGGTCAATAAAAATTAGAGTGTACGTCAATTATAAAAAGGTGAACGCTGCTACCAAAAGGGATAATTATCCATTGCCATACACCGAGCACATGCTTGAAAGAGTGGCAGGCAAGGAGGCCTACAGCTTTCTGGATGGCTTCTCAAGATACAACCAAGTGCAAGTGCATCCTACCGACAGCCTTCGCCACCGAGTGGGGCGTCTTTGCGTACCCAGTCATGCCTTTCGGGTTGACTAATGCCCTTGCCACCTTCCAAAGTCTCATATGCACCATATTTAAAGACATGCTTAGCAAGGAGTTATAAGTCTTTGTCGATGATCTCTGCGTTCACTCGACCTGGATGGAACACTTGAACAAACTCCAAGTAGTCTTTGATCGGTGTCGACTATATCGCCTCTCCCTGAACCCTTGAAATGCCAGTTTTGGGTGAAACATGGATGCATCCTTGGCCATGTGGTTTCGAAGAATGGCATTGCCACTAACTTCTCAGAGGTCAAGGCCATTGTCGACCTTCCACCCCCAACCAACTACAAGGGAGTTCAATGCTTCTTAGGCCATACGGGATACTATCGACGGTTTGTGTTGAATTACGCATTGATAGCAAGACCTTTATACAAACTGTTGATTGTCTTCGAATGGACTGAAGCCTACCGATGCACATATGAAGAGCTGAAGAGGGCTCCAACCACAGCACCAATTCTACGAGCCCCGGATTGGACCATAACCTTCCACGTGCATATCGATGCTTCTAAAATCATTGTTGGGGCAATGTTGTGCCAACCTGGCGAGCACAACCTAGATTATTCAGTGAACTTTGCTAGCAGACAACTGACAAAAACGGAAATGAATTACTCGACAACCAAAATAGAGGGCTTGGCCATGGTGTTTGCTGTGAAGAAGTTCTGGCATTATCTATTGGCTACGCCCTTTATCTTCTTTGTAGACCATCAAGCCTTGCTATACCTAGTGAACGAACCTTGAGCTACAAGGCGCATAGCTTGGTGGCTCCTTCTGCTTTTGGAGTTTGACTTCTCTGCGGTTATACGAAAGGGGAAACAGCATTACATGGATGATCATATGAATTGCCAGACGCCCACCTCTTTAACCTCTCCAATGAGAGGGATTTATTCAAGGTCGATTTAACACCATATTGGGCAGATGACATAGTCCAACTGCTTGAGCACGGACTCCCTGAACGACCAATAGAGAAGGCAAGACTGAGGTGCCTTATTCTCAAAATACAACCCTACCAGTTGATAGCAGGCCAGCTATATCGCTTAGGGCAAGATGGATTGATGCGCAGATGCATGTGTGAACATGAGATGCATGACGTGATCTCGGAGGCACACAATGGGATTGCTGGTGGACACTTTTGCGAAGAACACAATATTAGTGAGTTTGGGAATCTCCCAATTCCCATTTTTTAAATACTAAAAAGGTGGCACCCGGATAACATGCCCATAAGTTTCTCAAAACCATATGATGTGACCTATCATTGGAAAGCGCTTGAAAAATAGAATCTATTGAGCTATAGAGCGCTCAATTTGGAGTTATAGTATTCAAGTTATGACAAATCCAAAGATTTGACCACGTGTCCCAAACTTATGAGAAATTCCCATATTCTCCAATATGGCGTTGAAGACACAATGGCCCGCAAGGTGTTGCAATCTCAACTATGGTGGCCAACACTGTTTTGTGATGTTGCACAATTTGTTAAGCATTGTGACAAATGTCAACGGACGAAGGTCCCGATTTGCAAGGATCAGATGGAGTTGACCCCAGTCATTGCACAACAACCCTTCGAAAAATGGGGGATCGACTTCATGGGACCCATCAGCCCTACTGCACAGTATTCTCAGGCCAAATACATCATTGTGACCATAGACTACCTAACGAAGTGGGCAGAGGCAAGAGCAACCCAAAAGAACGATGCTCAAATGACTACCAAGTTCTTATGGGAGCAGGTGATCTCATGATTCAGATGCCCCATTAAACTAGTCAGTGACCAGGGGACACACTTCATTAATGAAGTGATAACTCATCTCCTATCCACCTTCCTAATTATCCATTGGAAATCCTCTCCATACTACCCTCAAGTAAACAGTCAGGCGAAATCCACAAATAAGATTCTTGTCAATGTCCTAACCAAGGTACTCTCGACCTCACGTAGCAACTGGGATAACAAGCTGATGGAGGCCTTGTGGGCTTACCGCACAGCTTACAAAACGGCCGTCGGACACCCCCTTTAGGCTAACCTACAGAACCAAAGCAACTCTCCCCATAGAATTCTTCGTGCCTAGCCTAAAAATTGCACTTTAGGAGCAATGGGAAGGAAAAGAAGCATGGACGCAATGCCTAGTAGAACTCGAATGCCTCTTGGAGACCCATCTTCTAGCCACTCATGCACTCATATGCGAGAAGGCACGATGCAAGAGCTGGTTTGACAAGCATGTCAAGCAACGCGACTTCGAACAAGGTGACCTAGTGCTCCTATACTCAGTCAAGGGGCACAAGCAAAAAATGAAGTTTCGGGGTCTTGGACCTTTCAAGGTCCGTGTGATTAGCCGAATGGGCAACGCTGAGCTCGAAACTCTAGCCGGCAAAGGAATAGGCTTCTTCAATGGCAGCCGTGCCAAGAAATACTATCCCCTCGCGCAACCTTTGCATGAGCCGCCAATGTTGGAACTAGATGTCAACATCCGAGTAGCCACCATCACCGAAATAAATGATGCGGATGAGAAAATCGTGGAACCTGCATACCTGCACATCACGGTCACTACCAAGCGAACATGCATCTTCAATGCTTAATTGATGAGGGATCAGACTTCAATGCCGTGACTCACGATCATTGGACCCAACTTGGCAAACCACCACTACAACCCACTAACGCCAGGTTAAATCCATATGGGGGCCGCTCCTATGCACTCCTCGGCAAGTGCAGGGCTGCCGTTTCTATCGAGACTGAAACTATACCAATGATCTTCTACATGCTGCCAAACACCAAGGACGCAGGCACGGAGACGCTACTAGGGCAAACCTTCAAGAAGAAAACTTGTTGCCACGTCGATTATGAGTCACAATGCGTTCACATCGCCATAGGCAACATCCACATTGATACACCTTTCAGCAAGGGTGGCACGATGGAACAGTCCGCACGACCACAGATTGAACTATTAGCATCCAAATCTAAGGAGAAGGGTAGTGCCCGGCCACCCCCCACCACCTCTCAAGAACCACTACTCGTGGTGACAAAATCTAAGGCTCAATAGCCTAGTTTCCAATGGAAGCCTAAACTGCCATAACCACGCCTAGGAGTCATCACACATGACCTCATAAGACCCATAGCTCTAAAACTAGGACACCAAGGCGCAGTTACAGAAATCAGGGCACGATCCAGTGCAAGTGGGTCTCCGAAGCCCTCCTGCACACGCAAGGCTACTATGAGGGAAACACATGCTTATATATCCCTAAAGCCCACCTAGCCAAGACCGCCACTCGTATGCTACCCCCGGGCTCAATCACTTCCAGCCCCATCAAACCTCAAAACCACGAGCCGCAGTGCTCCCTAAGACCACATCCATCAAGCCCATCTACACATATGCTTGAGAGACTCGAACAAGCCTACTAGCCCAAATGACAAACATCATCGCATGACCCATCACCCACTAGAGTCCATTCGACTACAATGATCCATGCTGAAGGCAGGAGTCCATCAGAAGTAGCTACTGCTCCCTCAGCCCTAGGCCAAGAAGCCCAACCGCAACCTAAGGCACACCCACAACCACAACTATCCACTGTCAAAGGCTCTAGTGCCATCAAACCCCAACCACCAGCATGTCTTAAACCCTCCTAT
This sequence comes from Lygodium microphyllum, assembly GCF_053477565.2. Classification (NCBI taxonomy): domain Eukaryota; kingdom Viridiplantae; phylum Streptophyta; class Polypodiopsida; order Schizaeales; family Lygodiaceae; genus Lygodium; species Lygodium microphyllum. The sequence continues at coordinate 29,940,266 of NC_141138.1, read as the reverse complement.
GAGCGGAAGTCATTTTTGACACTGGCCTCAGATCTAGCCGAAGATATAGGGGATGACGTGGTTGATTGCATTAGACAGCTCGATGCCACCTTTAGAGAGCTAGCTTTGAGCTATGATCGCTTGGACTTAGGCTTGTTGCCCGAGCCTTTTGCAACCGAAATTCACACAATGCCTTGTTCTTGGGAGACGTTTAAACTTACCTTCGCAAAGGCAGCAAACTCTGCTGTTGTATTGCTCGACAGTGAGGTCTTTAAAGAGCAAGCCCTCAAACAGCGCCTCATAACGTCATACGATCAACAAACCACTTCAACCATCACATCAACCAAGAAATTTCAAAATTATCCCAACTTGCTTGGACTGAATCTCCATTCTTGCGGCATTGGTACACTCTTAGGTTGCAATGGGAAGTAGAGGGATGCCGAGTCATGACCAACGCGGAGCAGCGCTGTGCAATCAAAACAACGGAGTACGACCCACTTATATCGCACCAACCTCGTACAGAGTGTTAATCACTCTTTGCAACCACCCCTGGAAGAGCACATCAAGGGACATCCTTACCTCGATTGCCTATACTAACTGAGGAGGAGCTACACATTGCTAGCCGCGGTGCCTCTGGTGACTTCCTAACAGATGTTCTCACTTACATAATGCACATTGGCACTCGCCCTTTTGACCTCGATTGCACAGCTCAGTTAGAGTATAACCTCGATTTTTACACTTGGTTCCTACACCGATGACTCCTAAGACCCATTGCCCAAGGTCCTCAACCTCCCACATGTTCAATCCTAGTAAGGATTCTTCTCTAGCTGGGAAGGGAAGGGGAGTAAGGTGAATCAAGAGGTCAATTAAAACCAGTAAAAATCAAGCAAAATGCATAAGCGCGCAGGCAACAAGTGAGGTAGAAAGATGTCAAGAGAACTTTAAAATAAAAGGCAAAAAGTTAAAGCTGAAAAGGAAGGCTCCACATTGGATAGGATTTTAAGGCTTTCATTCAATAAACACATAGAGTCTTTCCTTTTCAGTCTATGATGTTTTTGTATAATTAATTTGGAACAACTAATGGAAACTGGGGTTTATGACAGGAATGAAAGATGTCGCAACAAGACTGTGCCCACCGACTTCCATTCATGGAAGAGGAAAGAGCACAGTACATCATCACTCTGGAGAGCCGTGCCTACAACCAGCTAAAGTTTCGAACCATTCACAACATAGAAGGTTTGGTGGCCAAGGAAGAGGCGGCCAGGAGAGTCGTTGAAAAATGCAACTTCACCAAGTACCTGGAAAGATTCGCACAAGAACCCAACCACACAAAGTGTGTGGAATTTCTTAGGTCTTACGACCCCGATAACGAGTACGGCGACGTCACAATAGGAAGGGGACAAAATGGCAAGCAGGTGCTGGTTCGCCGCCTTGGTGGAGAATATGCTCATACTAGAACCGAAAATAGAAAAGAAGCAGAAGAGAGATGTGTATGCCATGCTAAGGATGAGAAAGGAGGACGTGCTGACAAATGTCAGCATCAGCATTCAGGACATCCTTGATGCAGAAACCGGATTGCAGGCAAAATTGGTACACGCACTCTTCTCCAACCAACGCTACAACGCATTGATGCACTGAATCAGTGTGCTTATGCTGGAGAACGTAGCATCTCATACCCTGCATGAAGTCGATTGGAACGATTATGTGCGCAAAACTATCGACCAGGCGGCTAAAGCACTGGCCTTAGGAAGCACGTCCATAGGAGGAGAGTCTCCAGCGTCTAGGGCCACAGAAAGAAAGAAAGCATCGTCCAAGGCCTCGTTCATCGCCTATGGAAGCATTTTAAGAGCGCTCATCCAAGAGGCCATAAAAGAGACGCGAGATGCAGAAGAGGGGGAAGGGGAAATGCCCGATAGGTTACCCCCTCATTAGTACCAAGAGAGGTCCAGCAAGACTAAGACCGATAAGGAAGGACAGAGGCAAGAAGAGCAATCAAGCAAAATGCAGGTCAAGGAAACCAAGAAGAAGACAGTGCAGAAGAAAAAGAAACCGAATGAAGGCCGCAGGAAGGAGGAAGAGGATTTAGAAAAAGCAAAAAGACAATCCCTCAAGGAGGCTGAGGAGAGGGAGAAGAAGAGGAATCGGGAAGAAGAAGAAACAACAGAGCAAGTCAAGAGGGCTAAAAAGGTGTCAAAACAGGAGGCGGAGAAGAGAAAAAGAGAAAAGTAGGAAGAAAAGGAGAAACTAGAGGGAGAATACATGAAGGCTGAAAAAGAAAGGCAAAGAAGAGCTACAGAGGAAGAAGAGGAACTAAGAAGAAAGGAGGAGGAGGACTTGGCCGAGGCTACACGCCGGTCCATTGAGCAACAGTGCAGGGCTGATGATTTAGGAGCCTGGAGCCAGCTGAGGGAAGAAGGGCCTAGCTCTAGCATGCAGGTACCAAAAGTCGCACCACCCGCAGTCCTGGAAGGCAAAGGCAAAGCCCTCCTCCATCCTATTCCCACCCTCCATTGAACCCACTATACTCACCTCTAGCATCCCCACCAGCATGGAAGTTTCCAACTTTGTGGCCTGGATGCAATACTTCATCAGTAAAGAAATGGCCCAAGGAAAGAGCACAGAAACCACGGCCATGGGGCAAAAGAGGCCAACCACAGATGTTGAGTCGAGGCAGGACCAGAAGCGTCCACGTGTGGAGGCCTCAACCACCCCCACCCACTCAACAATGACACCACCAACCAATTACGACGAATACGTCACCGAGTTGCTCTCCCAATTGGAGAAGGCGAAGGAGGAAAAGAGAATGGCGGTGTCTGAGTTGGTGGCAGAAAAGGAGTCAGTAGCCGCCTTCCAACTGGAGAAAACCCGCATAATAGCCATGCAACAACAACAAATTTTTGACCTCAAGCAAGAATTGAAAGACAAGGAAGACATGGAAGAAAGCTACAAATAGCAGCTTGAGGAGGAAAATCAAGAACTTGTGCAGATGCAGCGGGAATACAAGCTCCTCTTGATGAAACATGGGGAATTGGAGGCGAAAACAGCCAACATCAAGCAAATGATGGAGGAACTAAATGCCAAAGAAGAGGAGAGAAGACAAGAGAGGGAGCATCAGTGAAAAGAGATCGATTCTATGACCGATCAACTGCACCTCGGAAGGAAAGAGCACGAGAATATGAGCAAAGAACTCAGAGCCCAAGAGCAGAAGCTCGTAGCCTAGCACAGAAGTAGCGGGAGAGCATGGAAGAAATAAATAAAAGGGCAGAGGAATGGGCCACGCAGAATGAGAAATGGGTGAGGGCACAGGTGCAGTGCCTCGCTTTGGTGGAAAAAGAAAAAATCATGGCAGAAAGTAAAGCAGACGCTGTCCAGACAGCCTTCAATGCCCAACAATAGGCCTTCCTCGACACATTACTAGACACGACCCAGCCAGAGGGAAAGGAGTCGTTGGAGGTGGTGCAGAAGAAATTGAGCATCGCATGCAGGGCTCTACATGCGGGGCTACAGATGCCACCCCAACCTGCAGAGGTTAGGCTGGGCTTAGAAGAACAATGAAAGTACTTACTATTGGCCAGCCTAACCCCCCAGGATTTGGACGCACTTGGCTTTGAGGAAGGAGCGTAACTAGATGACTGGAAGGGGGAGGAGGCTAACATTGAATTCGTCATAAGGAGAACTAGTGAAGAAATAATCCCACAACCCCCCTCGCTGCATGATCAGTAATAGCAACAGATCGACCCACCCTCAGACAGACAAACCGTGCTCAAGGAGCGATGGAGAAAATTAGTTGAAGAAACCAGGAGGCAGTTAAGAGCCAAACCAGTCATGCGGCCATCCGTACCCCTTCCACCGTGCCCCGATGACCTCCCGGCGGGATTCCATGCAGAGCTGGTGATTTGGAAACAGCAAGAAAACGAAAAGGACCCTTTCACCTTTAGCGTCCTCATGCCTAACAGCCTGAGAAGGATCCTACCAATCAAGGTAATGGAGGAGGTGATCACGACTGGCGACTGACTGGGCCAAAAATGGCTGGAAGAAAGAGCGAAGACCCCTACTCTGTGGGGCACAGAGGAAGCAGAGTTTTGGCAAGACAAGTTGTTCGAAATACCACACACTATACAGGGCTACAAATGCCAACCTCTTTGGAGGAGGCGAGTATGCGATATTAGCATGCTCGCTTGGATGGCATTTTGCAACACCCTACCCTATGAGAGGAACGACCCCACATTCATGGCGTATCCTCGTAGGGTAGGTGTGGATTTTATTGCCATCCTCCATGGGCGGCATGATTTCCCCATCATCTATAACTCCAGTGCCGCCTCCTTTGAGCAGGACCTCCTTTTTTACGTAGGAAGCCTAAATGATTCCATGACGTGCTTTCTCACGGACTTCTCCTCCTATCCCGATCCCGCCTTTATAACTACATGTAATTACCTTAGGCTACTTAAGCTATTACTCAAGCAAGACCCGACCCCACAAGAGCGTGGCTTGCCCCCCCTCTTTTTTGGCCCCAACGCTATTGATAGCTGCGCCATGGTGTGCCCAATGATGAGAGCTAGCCTTCTTCCCTCCTTTTGCCTAGCTCTCCTAGAATATATGAACGACAGCTAGTTTACTAGGTGCAACCATCCCTTTCTCTCCACCACCTCTCTCCACATCCGCATGAACCTCAAAGGATACATGCAAAGCCGTCAATTTTTTAACAAGTCCATCCGACCCCCTTCTCCGCCTCAGTTAGACAAGGAAGATTAGGTACAAGCTATCGTTCTCCTAGTATAGTGCCAAAAAAAAAAACCATGCAGGCAGATCCTTATGCATGGAATAAACAAAACAACTCACTTCCACAATCACTCAGCACCACATAAAGCACAATCACCACACCTAGGGGTCCTCAAGTTAGGCATGCCTGGTGGCTTCGATTGGCCAGCTCCACACCTAACCCCCTAGCCCTTTTTGCTCCCCCACTTCATGCTTAGGGCCCATCAAGGGCAGGATATACCTAGGGAGGCCACTCTCCTATGGTTAGACCTGTCACCCTGAGCCACTCGTACTGCACACTAAGATAGACATCCCCCTCCTTAGGTGGAGCACCACCCCCTGTCCTTCCAAGCACCACCAGCGCGCCCACCCACCAACTTCGAAGGCCCCCGTTAACATCTGTTACTTCTCAAACCAACCTTACTACCACACTCCCATGAGCACCCGAGTCTACATGATGCCCTGCCCTCACATGACTCCTCCACCAACTGCCTCTTAAAACACCAACAGTCGATAAGAGTGCCATGGGATTGGCACCCATCTTGGAGGGGGTAATGTTAACCCCAAGCCGAGAAGGCGAAAGGATGAATGAAAACGCAGAAAGAAGATAGAAAAGGAGCAAGGACATGCAGGCGGGCTCCAAATCTAAGCCGGGGCCAAAAGCGTAGTTTTAAATAAAAGGCGCCTCAAAAACTCCAAAAACTCTTGTAAAAGAGCGCCAGGATCCCTCCTGTGCCACCTGTAAAAGAATAGTCGAATATAGGCCTAGGGCATGAAGCAAAAAGAGGGAATTAGAAAAAGGGGCCTTGCCACAATGGCTAGTCATGTAAAAAAGGATGGGTGCCCATGGGGTTATAGGGTTTGTATATATGAAGTTCAAAAAGTGAATGGAAGCTCATTCTTTGGTGTGTGCCTAACAAGAGCTCTCATTTTCTTCTCTTATTCTCCTCTCCTTGCTTGTGTATACTCTTGAGAGAGGGAGTGATTGTGAGAGTGAGGGAGGAAGTGAGTGGAAGTGAGGGATCAAGAGGTGAAGCTCTTCACCATCTTCTCTTCTCTTTCCTTCTCTCGCGCGTACGGCTATGGCGGTTGGAGCTTGGAGAAGGAGGAGGCTTGAGCATGCTTGAGCTACCATCTAGAATCGTAGAGCTACCGAAGTGTGGAAGAGAGGAGGCAACTCATATCGGCATCAAGGTAAGCTCACTATACTCGTAGGATCGAGGGCGCGTCGACTATGTGAGAGGTAGCCATTAGAGCTTGCTTGGAACGCTTGAAACAATAAGCGGAACGTGGGTCTTGGTGGTTTAGCAAAAGCTCCCACACTTCTCTACTCTCTCTCTCTCTCTCTCTCTCTCTCTCTCTCTCTCTCTCTCTCTCTCTCTCTCTCTCTCTCTCTCTCTCTCTCTCTCTCTCTCTCTCTCTCTCTCTCTCTCTCTCAGAAAATACTCTTTCTAGTCTACTAGAGAGAGAGAGAGTAAATACCCTTCTGCTCACCTTTGTCGCAAACCACCTTGTTGTGTGTGCCATCCTCTGGTACCTTTTTGTGTATGTTGCAAGCTCTCATATGGACTTCTCTTTCTCTCCTCTATTAACAATGTGTGTGTGTGTGTGTGTGTGTGTGTGTGTGTGTGTGTGAAAATGACCTTTTTGCTCACCTTTTCCTCCCACATTGGTAGGTGAAAATGAGCGACCGAGGATATGATGTTGTGTGGACTCAAGTGGGGTAACACATGCAAATATCATTTTTTTGTCTTTCTGACACTTATCCGTAGTGGGAGTCGGGTTGATAAATGGAAATCCCAAGTGGTATCATGCATGTTCGATACGTGGTTGTGATATTTCAATTTTGAGACACATGCCTCATGTAGGAAGAGAAGAAAATGTGTTCTTGCTTTCAAATTTGAGTCCCCAAGTGGAATTTTACGTGGCAAGGGGCATATTTGCCATTTAGCAACTAAGGGGAAGCAAAGAGCAGCTTAGTAAAATAGGGTAAAAGCAAAAACGTGAAGAGGTTTTTTGAAAAAAGAGGAGAAGAGAAGAGGGTTCGATACAAGAAAGAAAATCACAGAGAGAGAGAGAGAATAATCTTGCAGCCTGAAGAGAAGGGAGAAATCTAAAGCTCAGTAGAAGAAGACCAAGTTTTTAGAAAAAAGAGGCAGTGAAGTTAAAGTTATCAGAGCCGTGGAGCATGATGGCAGGGCTATTGAAGTCAATGGGCTGATTTGAGTTCTTAGTTTTCAGATGATGGTAATAAGAGTCTTCTTTTTGTCTTGTTTTCTTCTATTGCTGCATGGGACAAAAGGTATGCAGATCAATTCTGATGTATGGATATGATCAATTCTGATGTATGGATATGAGTGAAAGACAACAGAGGGCTATTCTTCATCATGTTAAGAGTGATATATGTTAGTTGTTGCGTGAGATTTCCTATCAACAGAGAAGAATGGAAGCAAAGGGTCTCTACATTTGAAACTAGGTATGTGGTAGAGAATATGCATTATGGGCAGATGTTGAATGCACGAACTCAAGTTAGTGGAAATTTGGAAGGATTTGCAGCTAGAAAATGAATCAGAGTTCATAAAGTTTGAAATTCCCGTAACTCTTTATTAATGCAAGATATGTTAAGATGTATCTATTGTTGTCTTCCCATTCGCAAGTTTGGGTTTCTTAGTATAGAGAAATTACGTTTTCTGTGTATAGAGCAATGTTAACCCTCAAACGAACAAAGGTGGAAAATCCGAAAAAGCTGAAGCAAAAGACAAGGCCAAGGAAAAAGTGAAACGGAAGATGAAGGCGTGCCAAGAAAAATATGGAAACGCAAGAAGTGCAGAAAAGTCCTAAATAAAGGAAAAAGGCATACAAGGAAAGCCGTAAGTCAATACTTTTGTAAAAAAGTGCAACGGTACCATGATTTATTTTAAGAGTGCCGGGCTCTCACCCGTGTAATTTATTTTAAGAGTGCCCCCGTGCAATTTATAAATGTAGATGAGCGATGGAAAGGAAGCTAGGAAGATAGGAGGACAATGGGAAAAAGGGCCTAGGCCATGGCCAGCCATGTAAAAAAGGGGATAAGGGGATGACCGCCCAAAAGGGATTTAGGGTTTTGTATATAAAGTTGAAAAGTAAATGAGAAGCTCATTCTTGTGTGTGGCCAAAGCTTGTTCTTCTTCTTCTCTTGTTTCTTGCCTTCTTGCTTGTGCTTGAGTGAGGGATTGAGGGAGTGTGAGGGAGTAAGGGAGTGAGTGTGTGAGAGTGAGGGATTGTGGAAAAGAAGCTCCCCATCTTCTCTCTTCATCTTCTCTTCTCTTCTCTTTTCTTGCGCGGCTATGGAGGATAGAGCTTGACAGAGAGGGCTTGAGCTTGCCTAAGCTTGCCACAAGGATCGTGGAGCTACGAGAGTGCAAGAGAGAGGAGGGAACTCGATCGAGCATCAAGGTAAGCTCACTACACCCGTAAGGTAGGCATTACACGTCGGCTATGTGAGAGGTAGCCATGGCCACTCAACTTAAAATGCTTGATCAATAAGTGGTCCATAGGTCTCGGGGTGATGGGACCTGAAATGGGCCGGCACTGGCTATAGCACTAGCTGGACCTCTATCATGCGCTCAACAACCCCACGGCCTCGCAGACCAGGAGCGTTAATGACACATACATCATCTTCCTAAACATCTTGCATTTGTATCACGTCTCGTAGTCCAACTCTAACCCAATTAACACTCCTCAGAGGAAGTCCCAATACATTGCCAAATGGCACGAAGTACAAACATAGGAGGTCCTCCAACGGCTGACTGCCGCTACCTCACTGCAACTCTCCTACATCTTAGGGATTGGCCCCTCAATGCGTCGATAAACATATATAACACTTCGCACATAGTCCTCTCAAGGTACCAATTATTCATATCCAGGAATGTACCATTTTCCTCACTTTCTTTCCCCTAGGACCCACCGCCTAGCCTACAGCTTGGGATAACCTTACTCACTCAACGTTGGTTACGATCTAGAGAATACAGGTGCTATGCATCCAGGAGGTATTCTTTGATACCTTTAAGTTTCTTTATGATTTATGCAAGTAGTGAATGTCCATGTGCTCAAACAATTAGGAAAATCAGCATTTGTGCTAGTGCAAAAGCATTCTTTCAATGAATTTGACTATCACTCGTATGCGGCATTGCATGAACCTAGCACCGAGAAACCCTCGTGCTACTAGGTTCTTAATTTTTAATTATCGACCAACCTAAATGGTATGCATAAAAACCAGCAAGCTTTTCATTATTTCATTCAGCATTTAAACACCTTTTATACACTCTACCCCCTCACCCGTTTAGATTGTGCACGGTGCATAGGTTTAGGGTAATATTTTTCCATGTTTTTTGTATAAAAAGCAATAAAACTCTCTAAAACATAAAGGTAGGGCTGAATTGAGGCTAAACCTCATACTTCAGACCCCCCATACATCCACAAACATGAATCTTATTTTTCCTTAGTTTTCGGCACTCAAAATCCATTTTTTCCTTATTTTTTTTCATTTTTCCTATTTTTCTTGTATCTTTTGCAATATTAAATAACTGAAAATACAAAATAAGTTGTGAGATGTGGCCCTTAGGTTCTTTTGCAGCAAAAACACAAATTTAGTTGGTGTGTCTTATTACATTTTCCATTTATATCGCAAAAACACCCAATTTTCCCATATTTCACGTGTTTTACGGGTTTTACACCATTAATTTCAGTCTCAACACTTATGATTTTCTGATTTTCTAAGCATAAACTGATCAAACTCATAGCAAACAAGAACATAATGCATAATCATCCCATGGGAACGAATATTCATGAAGCAAATTGCATAAAACATCGATTTCCTTTGTAAAAATGAAGTTACCGTTCTTTGCAGGTTGCGAGTTTTTATTTGCCGTGTCTCGGGACTGATTTTCAGCGGCCATTAATGCTCATGACAGTTCGGAATCAGCAATCTTCATTCCTCTTGAACCACGGAGCAATCCGGTCTTCATTGGACAAGCATCCGTCATCCATTCTTCTTCTTCTTCTTCACCACATGAATTTGCCCTTAGAAGAGAGAGAGGGAGGAGAGAGAATGACTGGTTTTCTCTCTCTCTCTCTCTCTCTCTCTCTCTCTCTCTCTCTCTCTCTCTCTCTCTCTCTCTACAGTCCACCATTCTTCGTGTGAGAGGAGGCGATATGGAGCGGAGAAGGAGTGGATTAACCCTGGCCTGCCATTGCTATGGCTTACTCACAGCAAAAAATTCATCCATGGAGGGGGGGGGGAGGGGGGGGGTTTCAGCATGCGCTGTCTGCATACCGCCCCCCTCTCCTTTCACATTTTTTTTTAAAGGGTGGGGGGTACCAAGAGGCACCCCCTTTGGGCCCCTACTTGGCCACCCCTTCATTCTTGGCCCTTTTTTGGGCACCCTCCCGGGTTTTGCCATATCTCTTGTGTCCGATGTCCGATTCGAGCCCGAAAAAATCCTGCATGACCATCTTGAGACCACAAACTGACTGGCAACTTCCATCACTTGCACAAGCACACTGAAAATTTACTAAAAATCCACAAGTGTTGCACGGGCGTCCTTAGAGCACTTTAACGCTTAAAATCATCCTAGATCGAGCCACCGCCTTCGACGTTGAATATTTTTTCCTTGATATTTGTAATTTTTAGCTATTTTTAAGCACTTCTCGGCATCAAAATTTTGCTCTCATTGGCGACCACGGGATAGGGCGACTCAGCCTATCGAATCCCACAATAGATCTGCACAAAACAACCAAAGGAAGCATCAAGCTTATACAAAATAGATACATATTAAACGCAGCACAATGCTCACCCTACCCCTTGACAAAACCAAGGCATGACATCCACAAGGAGTAGGCCTAGCATAATCTGATAAAAGGTTCGAAGCTAGTCACTAACCAACTGCTCCAACATGGCCAAACTAAAAGAACTGTCAAAGGGGTTGCCCTAAGTGGTGGTCTGAACTACCTACCTAACTAAGGACAACACAACCAGGAGCTCCTATTAGGCGAGGACTCCTATAGCCTGATTTAGAAGTATTTCCTTGTAGCACATTTCTTCTTTTAGGGTTTTATTTTATTGACATACTTGGGCATGTAAAAAGAAGGGAGCTGAGCGTAATGACCCAAGGAGGACAGGGCATCGGCCTCAGGACCTGTCTCGGTACCCAAGAACCTACCAAGTCCTCGCAAGGCGACACTTAATCCTTTTCTGACGCTCACTTTTATTTTCACTCCAACCTTCCTTAATGTCTTTTTTTCTAGCAAGATGCCACCCCTAGGAAGACAAGGCATCGGCCCCGGGTCTGACTCGTCCCCAGGAACCTACCACGCCTTCGCAAGGCAATGATCAACTGCTTATAAGTTTTCCTTTCTTTTCGATATTTTTATTTTGAGAGGGGTTAAACCCCCTTTTTACACACCTTTGTATATATTTATTGTCTTTAAAATATTTAGGGTTTCTTTTATCATCATTATTTTTCTTCTGCAGGCTTCGCTAGCTGCCTCACAACTAACGAGAACTCCTAGAATGGCTACCTAGCAGGCTAGCAGAACAGGGTCACTAGGACTCCCTTCTAAATCAGGTCTTTTGATGTTGGGCAATGTCTTTACAGGAGGTAACGACTATTCAGACCCCCCTCAAACATACTGAACCTAAACCTGGGACTTCATACCTTGCACGCTGATCTCCCAAAAAGAAAAGGAACCCTCACAAGTACACAAACACATATAGCAACAAAACACAGTACTCGTAAAGGGTAGATGTCACCTGGACTGGCCACAAGAAGCGTCAATGCCGCGACAAAGGCTCCCTCTAGCTACACGGAATCTGTCAAGCACAGGACTAAAACAAAGCACGGTTAAAAGCACCCATACTAGACAGACACACCGCCCTCTTGGCCAAAAGAAATAAAGCTTTACGCTACAAAACAGACTGGCCCTCTTGGCATAATGAAATAAAACAAAGTAGCACCTACATATCCTTCCCTGGTAGAACCCAAATATATAATAATATGATCCCTTCCAAGGAGAAAAAACAGGCTCGTAGCCCTAAACTAAATGCATAAGGTTATGACCCATCCCTCCTACATATATAGCAAGAGGCGTACGCATAACATGTTGTCTAATTAACCTATGGGCCCATGATAATAATGGTAGATTGGTCTCGACTACTCTTTGCATTACCCATATCAACCATCGTCTCCCATATATTGCATGCTCTGATAACAGGCCCCACAAGTGACCGAGTCCTGTTTCATCATTGATCACAATATCCAAACTAGGACCACAATTAAAGAAAAGGTCTTCTTCATAACCAAGATTTGCTAATGAATCCGCAAATTGATTCCAGTAACGTGGAATCAGCTGAAGAGACACTCTCTCAAACTCCTCAAGTAGAGTCATAGTAGTTCGATGATACATACAAAGAATGGGATTCCGCACTGTGTATGTCCCATCTAGTTGATTCAAGATCAACTGGGAATCCCCTTTTACTAACAACCGACGAATACCACCTTGTTTGGCAATATGCAGTCCCATAATCAAGGCTTTATACTCCGCCATATTGTTAGTGAATCCTACCCCAAGATAAGCAACCAACTTCATCGTAACTCTACGTCGAGGGTCTCGGATCACTATTCCCACACTTCCTTTTTTATTAGGGCCCTTGGACGCTCCGTCAAAATATAATGTATACGTCCACAATGGGTTTACATAGCCGTCCATTGCAAACCCTCTATTCGTAACTATGGTAATCAAAGTTTAGCATATTGAGAGGATGAACAAACGGCTCCATCCCACCTTCTTCATTAAACTCAACAGGGATACTCGTCAACAGTCGTAAGCAGTGATGGCAGAAGACTTTGATCTCCTACACAAAGGTTCCGTCTTCTAGCTCAATCACTTTGTATCCTTTGCTCCACCAGATGAATTTCCCTTGATGGTATCTCTGCTCTAGATATGGGTGCTCCAAATATGGGATTAACCGACCCATCAACCAACTTTAAGCTCTTTCGCAGGTCTCAAATCATTCCTAACATGGACCTACATTGCATTTTCTTTGTATTAGCAAACTTAAAAATAATAAGGTTTAATCTTATTAAGATTAACCTTATTTTTAAACTCTACTCCCTGTAGATCAGCTAATAGGGCCGTAGACCTATTTTTCCCTAACCTCACAATCTTGTAGGGGCCATCCCATTTAGGTTCCAACTTCCCTAGAAACAACTCCCTACGCGCATCATAATAGAGGACTAACTGTCCTTTTTTAAAGGTATACTTCTTCACTCTAAGGTCATGCAACTGCTTCATCCGACGCTTGGCTATCTCCTGATGTAATAAGCTCTGCAACTTTAGCTCATCCAGGTGGACTATAGCCGTGAAACATTCAAAAAGGAAATCCTCATCTCCCAAAGAATGATTAATTGCAAACCGTATGGTCGGCAATTCAATCTCAAGGGGTAACACACACTCTTCCCCATAAACCAATTTGAATGGAGTATGGCCGGTAGCTCGCTTGAACGTGGTATTATATGCCCATACTGCCACATACAACTTCTTGTCCCAGTCTCGTTTCTTCTCAGAGACTATCTTAGACAAGATACCCACAAGCTGTTTATTAGTACTTTCAACTTGCCCATTTGCTTGTGGATTATAAGGAGTCGTTTTATTGTGCTTGATTTGCCAAGCCTCAATCAAGCTTTTAATAACTTTGTTCAAAAAATGGATTCCACGGTCCGACACTAATTCTCTCGATGGACCAAAGCGGCAGATAATCTGCTCTAACAGGAAACTTGCAGTCTCTTTTGCATTGTCATGCCTCGTCGCCCGCGCTTCTGACCATTTTGTGAAATAATCAGTGGCTACTATAATATACCTCTTTTGGGTAGTAGACGACGGGGTAATAGGACCTACAAAATCAATGCCCCACTTCTCAAATGGAAGAATAGCCATAATAGGCGTAAGTCGGCGTTTCCTATTCTCTCTACTGTCATGTCTCTGACAGGTATCACATTTCTTTACATACTCAAAAGAATCTTGGAAGATGGACGGCCACCAATATCCAGCTCTTAACGCTTTCTGCACCATCAACCGTCCCACGAAGTGCCCTCCACATGCAGAGTCATGGCACTCCTCCAAGATAAAAGGAACCTCGTCAAGCATCACACATCAGTAGTAGATATCATCAACACCTTGCCGATATAGTGTCCTTGCGATCAAAGAAAACTTCAATGCTTGTTGTTTGATTTTCCTCTTTTCAGACTTTGACAAACCAGCTCCTATCTCTCCTGTTGATAGATAGTGTGTAATAGCAGCATACCAAGATGAAATAGAAGCTATATCAATTTTAAACATTTCCTCAATATCACTTCCTTCAGCCAAAGTCTCTTTCGGCTCCCCGAAATCCACAAGGCATTCCACAATACCCTATAGCTTCAGTGGCTTGCTCTTAATCTCATAATCGAACTCCTGCAAAGTGATTAACCACTTTGCCAAACGATCAAGCGGCTGCAGCTTGTTCATAAGCAGTCTATTAAGTCCTTCTGCCTTCGTATAGAATACTGCCTTTTCATAGAGGATGTAGTGCCCGAATTTCTTAGTCCCAAATACCATCGTAAGACACAACTTCTCCATGTAGGTATAATTGATCTCTGAAATGCCCAATTTTCGACTAGCAAAAGCTATCGGGTGATACCACTTTTCCTCCCAAATTTGGGCTAAACAGCAGCTTATACTATGCATAATGGCTGCTGAAAATATATAAAACACCTCACCTCTTTTAGGTGCTTTTAAAACGGGTGCTTTTACTAGCTCCTGCTTCACATCCTCAAAAGCTACCTTGCAAGGGTTGCTCCATTCAAATGAATAGCTAAAGGATAATAAATTCATTAATGGCAACGTTCTTTCTGCCAAGGCATTTATAAACCTCTGATAGTACCCTATTGATGAGACAAAAAGCTATGAACCTCTTTCGGAGTGCGCGGGGGACTCATAGCGACTATGACCTTGATCTTTTCAGGGTCAGTTGCTATCCCTACTGAACTGACCGCATGGCCTAGCAATAGCCCATAAGGTACTCCAAAGACACACTTTCGTGGGTTAAGAGCGATACAAAATTGTATGCAATGCTCAAAGCATTTTCTCAAAATAATCAACATCCTTTCCCTTACAGTGGCTGCCCCCAAGTCATCGATAAATACTTTCAAGTCATCTGGGGAGATGTCACCAAAGGTCTTATTTGCTATTCGTTGCCACGATCCAGGTGCATTGCATAAACCAAAGGCCATCACATGGTACGCAAAAGTACCAAAGACTGTAATAAAAGTTGTTTTCAACTTGTCCTCCTCTGCAATTGCCATCTGGTTATATCCTGCAAAGCAATCCATGAACGAATATATCTCCCTACCCGCTAACTGTTCCAAAATCTGGTCAATAAACGGTAGCGGGTAGTAATCCTTAACTGTCTACTTATTCAGCTCTCTAAAATCCACACATAATCGAATCTGGTTATTTTTCTTCTTCCTGATAATAACGGGTGAACACCATTCTGTGTGTTGAACAGGGAAGATCAAACCAGCTTTCCTTAGCTTCTGTAACTCCTCAAACAGCCCGTCCCTCAATTCAAAAGGCATACGCCTTACTTTCTAACGCACAGGATGACTGCCTTCTTTTACAGGAATAGTATGGACAGCCAAGCTGAGAGGGATACCTCTCAGCTCATCATAACTCCAAGCAAAGATATCGCGGAATTCTTGAATTAGGAACACATAGTCCTCCCTTTCTGCTGAACTGAGCATGGAACCTAATTTAATTGGTCGTGAATCATTCGATGTGACAAGGTCTAACTCAATCACATCCGCGTCTCTTATCCTATCTTGCGGCTCTATCGGCTCATTTAGAGTTATCTGATAGATATTCTCTGTAGTGGACCCCTCTTTAGATTCATCGTTGGATGATGTCTCACTACCAAATGGATCATCTGCTGTTTCTAATTCAATAGAAGATAAAGGAGCTCTCTCACTTTGAGGAGACTCAGGATAAGCATCGACTATTACTCGATTAGCACCTCTACTTAAAACCACTCGACCGGCGGGTATATCAACTTGACAGTCTATTCGTAAGATCCAAGGTCTACCTTGCACAAAACTCGATAGCTAGGACGTCCTGCAAATTTTATCACCCTAAAGTCCAAGAAACATTCTACACTTGCAACTGTAACATGGACTCTAGTAACACAACCTTCTGGTTGTCTTAGACTATCATAAGCCATTCTCAGAAGGGTGGAGCTGTCTTTCTGAATGCCTAGAACCAACCTCTCCATCAGCTCTGAACTCATGATATTGATGGAGGATCTAGTGTCTACAATGGCATGTCCTACTAATATTCCATCCACATAAGCTGGAACCCTAGGGCGATTCTTTTTAGCATGGTCAAACCAATCTTCGCCTACTCGTGCTATGCCCAGAGGTTCCACAATATACCCGATACGCAAGATCTTCTTAAATTCCTTGCGTACTCCTGGAGATAATTTGATCAATTGCAAGAGGTTCACATCTGGTCTAACTTCGCAAAGAGAACTTGCTAAATCAAAGTCACGATAAGTAGCCAAAGCTCTCTTTTCACGCCAAACCATTCTCTCTTTTGGTCTTTGACCGGTTTTGGTGCTTCTTTCTTGGCTCTCGCCTTCTTTCTTGGCATCTCCTCCTTCTAAGGGTCACCTTTCTTGTCAACCGGCTTTAGCGGTCCCCCTTCCATGCTAGGACTCTGGACTTGTGTCCCCTTATTCCCTTGTTTAGGGTTTCCCTCAACCGGTTTTGTATTATCTTTGTCAACCTCTTTAGCCTTTTGGCCTCTTGTCACGGCTCTTAAGTTAGAGGTTTGAGCATCATTGACTCGTATAGCCTCAATAAGGCTGACTCCATTACCTTGTGGCAACTCTTCTATAGTTGTTTTTCCCCTCTATAATATTTGCCTAGGTGCATCATTCTGTTGCAAGTTATTTCCTTGCGCTCTATGATTCACTAGGCCCGGTTGTTACTACCTTGTTGGAGAGAACTAATCTTACTCCAACAGGTAGCAGTTAGATGGCCTGACTTCCCACAAATGTCACATTTCACATTTGGACAATTCCTGGGGAAGTGTTGTCCACCGCACCATTTACAATTGAATCTAGAGGGTCCACCCTCTTCAGGGCATCAACTCCCTATCAAATTTTGTTGCCTCTTCAAGAAATTAATGTCGACGACTATTTGTCGATATTGTTCGGTAATCATATCGGTATAATGCTTCATCATGTCCTTGACTTCACCAAGGACATTAGATGCACTCGACTCATAGCCTCGATCATCGACCCGTCGTTCCATTGGTCTAACAATCTGATTTGGCATTGGCTGTTGACCCACAGGAACAACGTTAGAACTCGATACTTGGCCTCCAACATTTGATGGAGCCAACTGACTTGCCATAGGCATAGTCACACTGGGAGGAGCCGGTAATAAAGGTGCATTCGAAACCACACTCCCTCTCCCAATAGGGTTAGTCATAGGCATCCCTTGACTTCCATTCGTCAATGATGGATTGCTGCCAGGTACTAAACCCCCATTAACATTCATTCAAGAGGAGTAAGCCGTTTGTAATCGTGCTTCTACTCCCTCTGCCCGTGTAATAGCGGTGTCTATATCTGCTAAGGCCACAGTACTCAATTGTACTTGAATATTAAAGTCCAACCCATGCAAAAAGTATTGCAATTGGGTAGCTGGTGGAATGGGAATGTAAGTTTGCAACTTAGAAATACTTCCTTCAACTTCTTAGCATATGCTTTTACATTCTCATGAGGATCTTGACGTGTTACATTCAAGACCCGCAACCAATATTGGCCACCTCTTTCAGGGGCATATTCCGCTCGGAAAGCTGCGTAGAATTGATCAATGGTGGTTATGGTTCCGGACTCTATGCTGTGATACCATACCGCAGCCCTTCCTTTTAACGTCATATTGAAGAACATTATGAGATGTCCCTCATCTTGGATGCGATAATTGAACATCAATCTCTGAAATTCACAAACGTGAAATTCAGCATCCTCTTCCGCTAACCCATTAAAAATGGGCAAGGGAACTCCTAAGGCTGGTAAATCGAGCGTCCCGGCAGGAATCACAATAGGCTGTGCCATGGTGACAATCGGATTAGCAATAGGAGCTTGAATGGGTGAATTCACCCCCCCACTTGAAGTGGGTAAACTTAGTGGAGAAGAGGAAGAACTTATGCTTCCTCTTGCCCCTAATGGAATAAGTGGAGCAGTTAAGTGACTAAGACCACTACTTCGTATACGTACTAAACTACTCCTTTGAGGAGAATAACGGCTTACAATCTCTAACCACAGTCTAGCCCTCTCAGCACGTTCGGCCTTTTGAATTTCGGCTTGACAGTCCTTGTCAGAGGACATAAACCAACTTCCTTTTGGTCCCTAGAAACCCTAAATTCAAAAACCACCACTTATAAGTGGCTCCCGGCAGACGCACCATGGAGTAGAGCTCCATAGCTCCCCTTCATTTTGGTTTCGTTGCTGGAACCGACGAAATTGAGCCTCGAGTGCCGTGCGCATCGAATCGAGCATAGAAGTAGGGTTTGCAGCCCGAACCAATACTCGAGATAGTTAGGAGATTTAGGAGGTTTTAATCCTTGGAGCAAGTAAATATTTTGATTTTTTGTTGAATATTAGAGTAGGACCATCCATCTCCATCTCTGTTTTTTATTTTTGTTGCATTAGGTTAATATTAGGATAGGAAAAAGAAGGAAAACAAAAAGGGTTATGCTATTGCTGGAAACAGGGAAATAGGGGCACAAATTCAAATTTCTGGTTGAAAGAGTGTGAGGGATTAGCTTCTGAGGTTATAGCAGGCTGGGATGGGGCAATAAGAGGCCCAAGGAACCAGGAAAGACCACATTTGACATTCTGCTTTGTGAGAGAGACTAAGCTTGAGAGCTAGGGAGAGAGAGAGAGAGAGAGCTGCAGGGAGATCCTTGGAGTGCCATTCGATATGAGCACCACAGTGATTCCAGGTATATCTAGCATTTCTTTATAGTGTTTTGCACCTATCTAGAAGGCACTGGATGATTCCAGGGAGTAGGTGTTGAGCTTGAGTCATCGTGCGCAACCCGCAGGCTATCGTCTGTGCAGTCAGACCAGCCCGTCCGATTCCCAGAATCAGACCACCCAATTTTTGGTGGAGTTGGACCATCCGACTGTGAGAGTCGGACCACCCCGTCCGACTGCAAGAATCAAATCACCCCATTCGACTGCGAGAATTGGACCACCCCGTATGACTGAGAGAGTCGGACCACCCGGTCCGATCCGACTCCAGTAGTCGAACCTAGTGCCAAAATCGGACCACGTGTCCTAGTCTCAAAATCAGACCAACTGCAAGGATCGGACCACTTTTCCTAGTGTGAGAATCGGACCATTGGTCCTAGTCCCACAATCAGACCATCGTGTCCGAGTCCCACAATTGGACTAGTCCATCCGAGTCCCACAATCGGACCAGCCCGGCCGTCCGATTCCCAAAATCGGACCACTTCACCACAACTTAAAATAGAGGGTTTTTGAACCTACCTGACAGTCCTGGCCACCCTATTCACATCTCTGACCCCCCTGGAAACCCAATTTAGCCCTTAGAAGCCAAAGACCAGACAGGATAACTGAGGATTCACCCCAAACAGCTAGACACTGAGCGGACCGAATTTAGAACTTGACTTGACTTTCAGTAACCAACCAACCAACCCTGAAGCAGAATAGAGAACGCATCATGGACTTTTAGTAAGACCTTAGATCAGCCAGAACCTGCGCTTAGAGCCATATCAGGCTACAAACATGAGAGAAAGAGTGGAGGTTGCATTGAGCATTTCCTACATCCGCACCTCACTTTTGATTTTATCACCAAAAGGTGCACTACAAGAAAAGAAAAAGCATGTTTTCTCACTGAGCACTAGAAAGCACGAAGCACAACTTGTGAATAAGATTGACAACTGCTTTCAATAACAAGGAACACATCACGAGATATAATAACATCAAGGAACCCACTATTAGGAGAAGATCCCAAAACATAGTTGGATGCTTGAGAGCCCCATCAGTAGGACCTTAAGAGGACACGAAGATCCAAAAGGCGACAACATAGAGGATCAGACGTTGTCGAAGCTACTCAAATTGATCGACGACCTTGTGGAGCTAGAAGTGGGAGCAATGTAAGGATCATGAGGCGGAAAAGGAGAGGACCGACTGGACTTGGGAGAATTCCTAGTCTTAGTGCAGGAGTTAGTCAATGAGTACGACTTGTTGACTAGGACGGTAGTTCAAGGCAAACCAGTAGAGGAAGTGGTAGCAAGCCTAGAAGAGGAAAGAAAGGCGATTAGAAAGGAACTAGAGAGCATAATTGCCTATAACCACGAGCAGAAGGCTAGGAAACTCCAACAAGGTGTAGACATGTATGAGGCCCGGCGTGTGCTAGCCTTGGCTAGTGCAACCAAAGCAGGGCCAAATGCAGAGAGAACAAGCAGCAGAGGCTGACTTATCGTTGAGTGAATTCACAGCCAAGCAGCTCATGGACAATACATCCACTGAGCAAAGCGCAACATCCTTAGCCACTGCATTACTCTTGGGATTAGGGGTCGCGCAAGGGGCAATCTAGAATCCCTATTGTAGCAAAGTAGCTAGACAAGTATGAGCCTAGCAATGACCCATATAGCTTTGTGGAGCAATTTGAACAAGTTTGCGAAGAAAATGGTCTCACGAACCTTGCACAACACTCTCAAGTTTTTCGTCTGTGCTTAGGTGATAAGGGGAGAATTCGGTACACTAGTCTAGATGCAGCTGAGCGCACGAACTTTGCCCATCTTAAGGATCTCTTTATCAAGAGATTCTTTGAGGTAGGACACTCTGACAATCTCATCGTCTAGTTGATGAATGTCAGTCAAAGGGAAAAGGAAGACGTAAGAGGCTATGTCACTCATGTGCATAGCCTCTTCAAGAGGATCCTTACAAATGAGTGACCTAACAAGAAGGCTGTGTCTACCGTATTTATAAATGGAATTTGAAGCGAGGAGCTCTACAAGGCTTTGGCTAGCAACTCCACTCTACACCGAGACGTGCTAGCTAGAGTCTTTGAAGAGGCAATAAGTGTGGATGATCAGCTTAGGGAGTGAAGCATGAGGAACACCAGTCGGGACAGTACAAGTCAAAGAGCTCTAGAGTGGTCAACAGTTTCAGGAGAGAGAGAACTCTAGCATACAGGATAAGGGAAAGAGTGTTGATCAAGGCCAAGAGCTGGCTGAGGTGAGAATGGAGCTTGCACGATTGCAAGACCAAATGAGGAAACCTATGCAGTCGCATGTGTAGTGTATACACTGTGGCAGTAACCACCGCCCAGCCAAGTGCCAAGATCCTAGATCTAGGCCGTGCTCGAACTGCGGTAGGCGCATTACATTGCAGACTGCCAAGGAGATTCCCATATGCATAGCAATACAACCCTCCATACTTAGGCAACAGGCCACCTAACCTCTTTGGCAGGGGAGCCCAGTTGGCACTTCCAGCACCAAATGATGCAAGATCAGCCATTCCTAGGCTAGAGATGAACCCAACAGGCATACCCAGACCACCAGGGCCCTATGTAACCCATCCACCGAGTGACGCTCATGTTCACTATGTGGAAGAACCTAGTGAAGAGGAGACCTACGTGAACCCATATATATCCTATGATGAGGAAGGCAATCCAGTCCTGATGGACTACCGAGCAGTAACGGTAATGGTGCTAGGTAGAGGAAGAGGCAGAGGCTTTGGATGACCAAGCCAAGATCCAATCTCATGCTGGACTTTCGATCATCCATGCCATATTTCATCACGCTTCTCGGAAAGGGAACATGCAAACAAGGACAAAGCTGATCTTCGATGCACCGAGTGTGGAATCACATACCTATTTCCTGACTATCCTAGACGGAAGCCATCAACTAGTTCTGCCAATGTGCCCTCAGTACTTTGGGGCTGTTTGGTGTGGAGACCTTTGACAATGAGGATACGCCCATCCCACTACATGTCATGATGCGAGCACAGACAAAACAGGTAGGCATCTCATTGCCTGGGCCAAGTAACCTGGATGCAGCCTCATTGGGAAAGAAAAGCTAGAGGAGAAGGAGAAGGAGAAAGAGAACAGACACAAAGATTACCCTTAAGACTAAGGAAGCTACAATGCTAGTGATAGGAAAGAGGGTCATTGATGCAAAGCCAGAGACCTCAGCTCCTAAGACAGTGGAACTAGGGAATGCCAAGGTAGGAGAATACCCCCACCCCAAATGGGAACTCGAGGCTATAGCCAAAGTTAAGGAGTGGGTCAAGGACACCTAGGAACACCTTAAGGATATAGAGCCTATACTAGAAGACCAAATTGAAGACCTCTCTAGTGTGAGTACACACATTTCACCGTCACGACCTCAATCGGGGAATGCACCCACACCACATGAGATGCCACAGAGGCAAGACCATGAAGAAGCATGTCAGCAAGCTAACCAAGATGTACGGCCAAAGAGTGCTGACCAAGGAGGAAGGAAACCACCCAACAACCTCCTCACCACTTTAGTAACCACGCCAATAACCTTGAGCCTAGGAGATCTGCTTCAGCAGCACCCTTCCTTATGGCAATAATTAAAGCACTGGGTGGAGGGAAAAGAGGAGCACAATGCTGCTGACTTGCAAGAGCAAGATGTAGTCACGCAGATTCCAAGCCTAATGCTACACTCAGTTCCAGGGTCACTGCATGTCAATGCTTTCTGGGAAGGCACTGAGATGCATGCAGTCTTACCTATCTTAGCCTTGGGGGATGTAACACGAAAAGGAATCGTAGACACAGGCGCTAGTGTCAGTGTCTTGAGCCACGCAGTTCTACAGTTCTACAGGCCTAGGGACACAGGCACCGGTGTCAGTTTCAATGTCACATTGGCCAACGGAATGAAGGTCAGACTGATCGGAAGGTCGCAAGGGTGTAGTTTTTTGTGAACTTCATTGTCATGAAGGGAGTGGACTATGACATACTGCTAGGCTGACCCTGGATGAGGAATGCTTGAGTTATTGAAGATTGGGGTAACAATCTCATCTTCTTGGGGAATAGAACAGAAGTGGTAAGGGTTGAGATGGATACGTGGAAAACTACCCCAACTGACCTTGATGCTATCTCAACCATGCTAAAAGGTGATGCACAGGCAAGCAAACCCTATGGGTCATTGACCAAGTACATCCCTTGCCCTGAGGATGAGTGGGATTGGATGCATGTCTTGGAAACCATTGACCTACCGTTCTCAGATGAGGAAGAGCTATATAGGCAAGCTACTAAATCCCCAAGCATGCCCATCGTGCCACTCTGCATGATGGCAGGAAACTCACGTAACCCAAGGAAACCGGTCTCGTTCCATATCCCCATCAACAAGCTCAAGCTTCAGGAAATCATAGAGTACCTGTCCGATAAATTGAAGGGCAACATGGTTGCCAATCTAAAACCCCTAAGTGATCTTTTGGCTAAGCCTGAGTGGAAATGGACCAAAATTCACGATCTGAGCCTATTATACAATTGGGCTTGTCACTGACAAAAAGGAGATTGGAGAGGAAAGCCTGGGGAATGACGAGTAGTCAGAGGGGCAAGACTCTGATGATGAGAAGTACGAGGATTGCCGCTCTATTGGAGATGAGAGTGAAGAAGAGTTAGACACGATAGAATATGACACTGAAGGGAGAACGATCGAAGAGATCAAGGCAAACTCTAGGCCTAGAAGGGAAAGGGCAGGCTGGAATGAAAGAGGAGTCATGCGGATGGGGTGCGATAGATCCTGGTTGGAGCACATAGGAGCCATGGATTACGAGCAGGCAAGAGTGGCGCAACCATTGGTAGTTCCAGTGCTTAAGACAGATACACCTACTGAATTACGACCCCATGGTGAAACTCCTTCCTCAAGTGAGGGATGTGAGTTTAACTCGTAGTCAGAAGTCAGTACAGAGAGTGATCCAGAAATACCCAACCCTCTAAGGTCAGACGCACCAAAGGAGACTTGCTAGTCACCTAAGGCGTAGACGGCTAAAGGAGGAGTCCAGGAAGCGAACTAAGGACTCAGAAGCAAAGAGGCAAAAGAAGCAGCAGGATCTCCCCAAATGCTTCACAAAGTTTAACAAGGGTGATAGAGTGGTGATTCTACTAGGAGCAAAGAGACAAGGGCAAACCAGTGAGCCAATTGAGGGACCCGCCAAGGTCAAGGAAGTCAACTTGGCAGGGGACGACGAGAAGCCTCGACCTATGTTCATTGCTGACGACTTGACCAAGGATGAGGAGGCTAAACTTGTTGCTCTCCTACGAGAGTATGTCGACGTGTTTGCCTGGTCCTTGGAGGAACTTAAAGGAGTTGATCCTAGGGTTGTGACCCATAATATCCCAATGGTTCTAGATGTGGTGCCAACAAAGCAACGACCTTACCCTATGAATCCCAAACACGCCTATGCAGTGAAGGAGGAAATCAATAAGCTCCTGAAGGGGAGATTTATATATGAGATTGAGCACACAGATTGGGTATCATCTATAGTGATCGTTATGAAAAAGAATGGTAAAATTTGAGTGTGCGTGAATTACAAGAAAGTTAATGCCGCTACGAAGAGAGACAACTACCCCTTACCGTATACCGAGCACATCCTAGAGAGGGTAGCATGCAAAGAAGCCTACAGCTTCCTGGATGGCTTCTCTGGCTATAATCAAGTGCAAGTGCACCCTGACAACAGGCATAAGACTGCCTTTGCCACGAAGTGGGGTGTATTTGCCTACATCGTTATGCCCTTTGGGGTAGTGAATGCGCCTGCGACCTTCAACGATTAATGTGCACCATCTTCAAGGATATGCTTAGACGCGAGCTAGAGGTGTTCGTAGACGACTTATGCGTACACTCTAGTTGGGCCAAACACTTAGAAAAGTTGAGAGCTGTCTTTGAATGGTGTCGGTTATACAACCTCTCATTGAACCCCTTAAAGTGCCAGTTCTGGGTGAAGCACGGATGTAACCTAGGGCACGTAGTGTCAAGGAATGGCATTGTCACTGACTTCTCAAAAGTCAGAGTCATTGTTGTCCTACCAAGACCCATTAACTACAAGGGCATTCATTGTTTCTTAGGCCATATGGGATACTATCGATGCTTTGTACTGAATTACACACTGATTGCTAGACCATTGTACAAGCTGTTGATCATATTCGAGTGGAATGAGGAATGCCAGCATGCATATGAAGAGTTGAAGAAGGCTCTCACCACTGTACCAATCTTACGAGCCCCAGATTGGAGCATAACGTTTCATGTACACATAGATGTCTCTAAGTTTGCTATTGGAGCTGTTCTATGCTAGCTTGGTGAGCATAACCTAGATTACCCCGTGAGTTTTGCCAGCAGGCAACTCACTGAAATGGAGAGGAACTATTCCACTACAGAAAGGGAAGGGTTAGCCATGGTGTTTGCTGTAAAGAAATTTAGGCATTGTCTGTCGGCCACCCCCTTCGTCTTTTTCATTGACCATCAAGCCTTGCTTTATCTCGTGAACAAGCCGTGCGCTACAGGTCGCATAGCTAGATGGTTACTTCTCTTATTGGAATTCGATTTCTTTGTGGTTGTACATAAGGGAAAGCAACACTACATGGCTGATCACATGTCTCGCATAGCCACAGGACAAGCTGCTGAACAAGGCATACCTGACGACCTACCGAACGCTCATCTCTTTGGCCTGTCTAGCGAAAGAGACTTGTTTAGAGCCAATTTGACGCGATATTGGGCCAATGATGTAGTTTAAGTACTAGAGAAGTGTCTACCTGAGAGATCTATTGAGAAAGCCAAGCTAAGGAGACTTATCTTAAAGATCTAGACATACCAACTGATTGCCGGCCAACTCTATAGGCTAGGACAAGATAGTTTGTTGCGTAGATGTGTGTGTGAGTACGAGACGCACGATGTATTGAGAGAAGCACATGGTGGAATAGCTAGAGGACACTTTAGTGGGGATACAACAGCCCGTAAGGTGCTACAATCCCAACTATGGTGCCCCACCTTATTCCATGATGCTGCCAAATTTGTAAAATACTGTGATGAGTGCCAGAGGACTAAGGTGCTTGTGCACAAGGATAAGATGGAGTTGACCCTCGTAATAGCACGATAGCCCTTCGAAAAATGGGGCATTGACTTCATTGGACCTATGAGTCCTACGGCACAGTACTCCCAGGCACGCTACATCATTGTGGCAACTGATTACTTGATGAAGTGGGCAAAGGCAAGAGCCACTAGGAAGAACAATGCTAGAACTATTGCGAAGTTCTTGTGGGAGCAAGTCCTTTCACGTTTTGGTTATCTAATTGAACTAGTAAGTGATCAGGGCATGCACTTCATTAATGAAGTGATATCCCACCTGCTCTCGACCTTCCTAATCATTCATAGAAGGTCCTTGCCCTACTACCCTCAAGCAAATGGCCAAGCAGAATCCACGAATAAAATCCTAGTCAACATGCTTACGAAGGTGGTATCCACATCAAGAAGTGACTGGGATAACAAATTAATGGCGGCCTTGTGGGCCTATCATACAGCTTATAAGACGGCTGTAGGACAAACGCCCTTTAGGTTGACTTATGGAACGGAGGCCATTCTACCCTTAGAGTTCTTTGTCCCTAGCTTAAGGATAGCAGCCCAGGAGCGTTGGGAGGGAAGAGAGGCTTGGACCAACCACTTAGTGGAGTTAGAGCGTCTCACGGAGACTTGACTCTTGGCCACCCACGCTCTGATTTGTGAGAAGGCACGAAGAAAGATGTGGTTTGACAAGCATGTCAAACAGTGCAACTTTGATCAGGGGGACCTCGTTCTACTATACTCTGTGAAGGGTCACAAACAGAAAATGAAATTTCGAGGACCAGGACCTTTCCAAGTACGTACAATTAGTAGAACAGGCAATGTTGAATTGGAGATGCTCGAAGGTGAAGGAATAGGCTTTTTCAATGGCAGTTGCATTAAAAAGTACTATCCTCCTTCCCATCCGTTGCACGAGCCACCTATGCTTGAAGCCCTTGTCAATGTCTGCGTGGCCACTATTACCGAACTAATAGATCAAGATGAAAAAACAGTGGCACCCGCCTACCTACGAATCACGGTCACTGCAGAACGGACGTATTCTTTTGATGCCTTGATCGATGAAGGTGTCAACAATAATATCTTGACACATGACCATTGGACACGCATTGGTCAACCTAAATTACAGCCCACAAACGCTAAACTCAGCCCATTTGGGGGCAACACTTACTCACTCTTAGGAAAATGCAAAGTGGTTGTCTCTATCGAGTCTGAAAGTATACCTATCTTCTTTTATGTGTTGCCAAACACTAAAGGGACCGGTAATAAGTCACTACTAGGTCGCACTTTTAAAAAGCAGATGAACTGCAATGTGGACTATAACCTAGATCGCATCCATCTTGCTGTAGGCAATGTGTGCATAGTGACTACTTTCAGCAAGGGTTATCTTGATCCTTCTACAATTGCAAAGCCACCGATAGAGACCCCTACGACCACGCCTATGACCAAACCTATGGAGAAGGGCTGTGATATCTCACCCCATGCTCAAACTGCTAGAACCAAGCCCACTAAGACCATTCACAAGGCCAAGGAGTCCACGCTCATATGGGTGCCAAAACGACAAAGGCCACCTCCTTGTAAACCGCAGAAACGTGCTTCTAAACGCAAAAACTATCAGTCACAGCCTAAGAGGCAACTCAGACACTATCGATGTAGGCACACGACCATGCAATGATGGATCCCCAAAGATCTCTTGCGAGCACAAGGATACTATGAGGGCAACCTCGGGATATGGGTGCCTAAGAGTGGACAATCAAGAGGCTCAACTCTAAGCAACCTCACTCCAGCTAGAGAGGCTTGCACATACGGAGCTTAGGCTACAAAGCAAGCTGGACCAGCACCGGTTGTGATTAATGAATCCCAATACATTTATCGTCCAAAGCTAGATGCCCCAAAATTATCCAAGTCAGAGGAGTTGAGCACCCCCACGCCGGCTCAGATAGAATGCAGCACACCTCCTATGCCACTGGAGCCCCCTACAGCATCTCAAAGTGCTTCTGAGTGTAAAGTCCCATCTGTGAAGCCATCAATGGAGTCACCACTGTCCAACCCAATTGCACCATCACCACCAACAGGTCTTAGGCCTTCATATAAAAGACGATCTTTCCTTTCAGTGGCCAAGGATCTTGCTGAGACCTCGGGGGATGACGTAGTGACATGCATCAAGGAGTTAGATAACACCTTCACCACATTTACTAAGAGCTATGAGAGGCTTGACCTAGGACTTCTTGATGAACCCCTTGCTTCTGATGTTCGTGCATTGCCATGCACTTGGGAAGCTTACAAATTTATGACCGTCAAATTTCCCAAAATTTTCGCCGAATTAATCGCTAATGGAGAAATATCAAAGGAGCAAGCCATTCTCAGAAGACTAATTACCTCGTACCACAAGCCTGCTTGCTCTACACCTGAACAAGAATTGGAGGAGCTCATGCAGCTTGCCAGCTCTGATTCTTTATTCTTACAACTGTGCTATGCCTTGCAACTTAAATGGGAGAAAAAAGGCTGGGGTATCATGACCAATGCTGAGCAAAGAAGGGCAATCAAAACAATTGAACACGACCGTACTTATGTGGCGCCTCTTTCGTTTAGGGTTTTGGCCATTACACACAACATACACCTAGATGACCATGTCTTAGCCCACCCTTGCATTGACCAATTCCTTATGGAAGAGGAATTGCACGTTGCTAGATGCCTCAACTCCGGGGACATCTTTCATGATGCCTTGAATATCACCCAAGCTTACATACGACCATGTGAACTTGATCGTCATGCCCATCTTGAATATAACCCTAACCTCTATACTTGGTTGTTGGCCAAGTAACTCACCCAAGTCCATGTGAGTCCTTCTTCTTCCCTTGCTAATCCTATGAAGGATTCCTTTAAAACTTAAGGAAGGGGGGGGGGAGCAAAGTGAGAGCTCAGTAGCAAGGAGGAAATAGATGTTGCTTTTGAATTATTTCCAAGTTTTATACCTCTGAAGTAGCACGAAAAATTGTCACACGCATTCTTTCTTGGGTTTTTGTTAGTGATGAGTCAATTCATAACACTAATATTGGCATGGTGTAATGACAGGCATCTACCATGGCAGGACAAGAAAAGGGGGGTAAACTTCCATTCACTGAAGAGGAGCTGACAAAGTACGGGATCGGTGTTGAGACATGTGGATTTAGCCAGTTCATGTTCAAACATACCTTGAATTTAGACGATGCCATCATGGAAGAGCCGGCAGTGAAGGAGTTGGTGGATAAATGCAACCTTCGAAAGTATGTGGAAAAGGTCGGACAGGCTGTAGATTACAGCATGTGTGCTAAATTTTTAAGGAGCTTTGATGAAGCTAGGAGCTGTGGCACGATCACAATAAGGACTGGTGACTAGGAAAGAAGGGTGCAAGTGCCCCTTAATGCAGCTATCATCGAGAAAGCCCTGGGGCTTGTGTCCAAGAAGGAGAGGCGCCCAAGAAGAGATGTATATACCATGATGGGAGTCAAAAAAGATGATGTGCACACAATGGATGGAATTAGTTTGGCTGATATTCCAGACCCCGCAACAAAGATGCAAGCTAAAATGGTCCACACCCTTTTCTCAAGACGGAGATACAACGCTTTAATGAACAGAATCGGGGTGCCATTACTAGAGAGCATCGCTACAGAAGTTCCAGAGGAGGTGGATTGGAATGGTTTTGTGAAAAAAACTATCAAGAGTTCAGCCGCGCTCCTGGCTCCAACCGCAGCACCAGCTAGTGGGGAGTCTCCTGCTTCTACTGCACGATCTGCAAGGAAAAAGCCTGCCTCGAAAGCCTCCACAATCAGATATGGCAGTTTCCTGACGGCAATTATCGATGAGGCTATCAAGGATGCTGGTGTAGATGGAGAGCAATGTGCATCAAAGCTCACCTCACCGCGAGGAAGAAGGCTCAAGTGAAAGGAAAATAAGCGACAAAGGAGACCTGGAGGTACCACCTACTCAAGCGGCTAATCCACAGGAGCAAAAGAAGAGTGAAAAGAGCGAGAAGGAGAAGAAAGAAAGATTGAGCAAAGAAGAGCGAGCCGAGATGAAGAGGGCTCAAAGAGAGTCAAGAAGGGTGGAGGAGGAATGAAGGAAAAAAGAAGAGGAAGAACTCGAAAAAATTAGAGAAGAATCAAAGAGGGCAGAAGAAGAGAGGCAAAGAAGGGCAGAAGAGGAAGCCGAAGAACTAAGAATGAAAGAACTTGCTGAGTTGGCAAAGGCCACTCATAGATCTATCGAAGAAACCCATGGGGGAGGAGAGATCGATCCTTTGAGTCCCCGCCATGAAGCTGAAGCAAGTGGCAGTGTGGAAACAAACCTAGTAGTTGTAGGCAAGGGCAAGTCACTGTTGCACCCCTTGCCTTCCTCCTTTGTGCCAGTGCCAACCAACATGACAACCACAACCACCCCACAACCCACGCTCTCTCTAGACACGGTCCAATTGATGAACATGATGCGGCTACTTGTCAGTAAAGTGGCTGAAATTGTACGAGAAGCCGGAGCAAAAAGGCCTGTTGCCGCAGATGCCGAGTCGAGGCAAGATCCAAAATGACAGAAGCTAGAGGCATCAACCACTATAGCCCCTACTCCCATGCTATCTGGTGCTGACCATGATGCTTATGTGGCTTAGCTTCTAGCACAATTGGACAAGGCAAAGAAAGAAAAGAAGATAGCCCTGGTGGAGTTAGAGAAAGAAAAGGAAACTTCGGCAGTCTTAAGGTCGAAAGTTTCAAACCAAGGAGCTGACCAAAGAAGGGAAGTGAAAACTCTACAAGATCAGCTGCTGGAAGCAAAGACCAAGGAAGCCTAGGACAATGAGAGCCGCCTAAGACAAAGGCTGGAAGATGAAGAGCAAAACCTAGTGGTAGAACAACGAAGCTTGAAGTTACTAGTGCAGCAGTATGCTGACTTGCAACAGAGAATTGTTGAACTGGAAAGGTACAGACGGATAGAAGCTCAGGAGGGCGAGCCAAGTGAGCAACAAGAAGATGCCATAGCTTTTCGGCTATGGTATGAACTTAAAGAACAAGACAGATTGGAGAGGGAAATAGAGTTCCTAGAACAGGAAAGGCCGGGAGTTCCCATAGCAGAAGCACAAAGGCTACAGAATGAGGCACAACGATTGCAAGATCCATTGGAGATTACCAAGGGAGACATAGAGGCCCTCATGGCCATGGCCTTCACCCAAAGAATATTGACCTTCGCAGAGATCCAAAGTCACGAGCAGCTTGTGCAAGAAAAGTCGGAGCTATTTACTGAGGCAAAAAAAAGATTCAGCATTGCAAATCAAGCAAAAGAAATTGCTGAACAGTTGGCTCGAAAATCTAGGGAAAGAAACCAACTCTGGTTCTTAATGAATGAGCAACAACACGTTGTGACAACCTTGGCAAGTGAGTTGGAGGAGGGAAGAAAGAAGATGGACAACAGAGCCATTGAGTGGGAAAGAAACATTTTGAAAGAGTTAGGGATTTAACAGAATGCTTGGCGGTGGCTGAGTGCGAGAGAGTGCTTGCGGAGTCCAGGGCAGAAGCTACTAATATATGTGCCAACACACAAAGGCAAGCCTTCCTCAGCATAGTACTACACGTCACCTAGGTGGAGGGCAATGATTCAGTGGAGAAGGTAAGAAGGAAGCTAGCACTGACCACCCGAGCACTAAAGTATGGCCTTCAAGAACAGGAGCTTCCAACAGGCACAGGAATCACAAAAGAGCAGCAAGTTCACTACCTACACCGTGCCAGCCTCTCCACTGTTGAGATTAAGGAACTTGGGTTTGAAGAGCATGAGCAACCATCACCACCATCACAAGCGGTTCCATCAGTTGTCGAGTAGAATGTCAAAGAGGGTCCGGACTTTGAGTAGGATGCTAAAGAAGAGCAACAAAGAATGCCCAGTCCACCTCTATCAGACCTCCCGCTTGAAGAGTCCGAAGATGCCCATATCCCCGAGCGCATTGTGGCAGCCAGAAGAAGAAGACAAGAACTAGCAGAGGAAGCCCAATGCAAAGCACGATCACAGCCAAGACAATTCCCTAAAGAGCATGTGCCACTACGGGGGGATCCCCATCCTATCGATTGGCCTCAGGAATTGGTCATATGGAGTCAACGGGAGTTCCAAACGAGGTCGTTTGAACTTTCATTTGCTTATCCACGCTCTCTGGACCGTGCTTTGCCTCTAGGTATTCTAGCCAAGATCAAGGATCTGGCTAATGATCTTGCAAACAGGTGGATAGAGGAAAGAAGCCTCATAATAACCAGATGGAGGCAAGAGCCTGAAGACTAATGGCAAGACAATGTAAACAGGGTTCCCAAAATCGTCCAAGGCTATGAGGCACAGCCGAAGTGGCGGAGGAGGATTTGGGATACCAATTTTGACACCTGGACCGCCTTCTGTAGCTCGCTCCCTAAAGAACGCAACGACCCCATCTACATGCCCTACCCCCGTAGGCATGGATTTGACTATGATCGAAATATTCATGGGGATTTTGACTTTCCTAAGATATATAATGTTAATGGACGGAGCCTCGAGGAATGCCTAGTCTTTAGGTTAGAGGATCTCCTCCCATCTATCAACCGCTTCCTCGCAGATTTTTCTTCTTTCCCAAATCCAGCCTTTGTAACTACCTATACTTATCTTAGGCTTATCAAGTTCCTACTAATGCAGAGACCCACAACCGAGGAAGCCCACCTCCCTCCACTCTTTTTTGACATCAACCTAGGGATAGATAGTAGAGCCATGACTAGACTAATGATGAGCGCAACCCTGCTTCCCTCCTTTTGCCTAGAAATCTTAGAGAATATGAGTGATACCCACTTCACGAGGTGCAATCATCCTTTCTTGTCATCCACACCTCTGAAGTCCCGGGCCGGTATTAAAGAACATCTACAAAGTCGTGCATTCCTATCCCAATGCTTGCGACCGCCTCGTAATCCAGCTGAAGGTGATAGGCATTAGCCAAGACATCTCCTTGTATGCAATTCTTCAAAAAAAAAAGAGAGAGAAGAAAAAGAAAAAAAAAAGCATGAGAGCTCACTTCACTCACTACACCTAGGGTTTACACCTAGCCCCTCCCCCACTTCACGCTTAGGGCACATCAAGGGCAGGACTTCCAGACCTGTCACCCTAAGTTTTGTACTGCACCTCCAACAACACACGAACTAGGTCCTCAAGTGTGTGGGACATTACCAAGGGCTTACCCAAGGTTAGACCCATCTCCCAGTTCCACTACACATGCACTTACACCACACCATGAGACAGACACACCCCTTAGGGAGTGCACAACTTTCTCTTGCAGGCTATGATCGTGACTCAGTGAATGGCTACCTAGCTAAAGAAGATCATCCATGACATCCGCTAATGACCAAGAATTTTTCCCTGAGTCGGACAGGACACCACTATAACAACTTTAGGAGCTTTTGCATGCTCCAATGGTTGGATGGACCAACATGCTTGATGTAGCCGACCATTTGTCTATTGATGGCTACCATGACTGAACCAAATCAAGCAAAAGGAAAACTCAGTGATGGTTCCACCATTGCCATAGATTTTGGAACCTTATATTCTCCAAATGATTAGAGATGCCCATGCAAAACCTTTATCAACCGTTGCAGAATGGGAGCTACAACTGTGTGAGAAATGCTGAGCATCTTCATGAAGTCTAAGGCACGCCAAAATCTCTCACGGTCATCGTGAATCAAACTCCATCACCACTCATTCACAACAACACCTTTTGATTGTGGTCATCTACCCACTAGTTCCACTTAGCAACAACCCCAACTATCCCACTACTCCCCACCATAGCGCCATGGGACTGGCACTCGTCTAGGAGGGGGGTAATGTTAACCCTCAAACAAACAAAGGTGGAAAATCCGAAAAAGTTGAAGCAGAAGACAAGCCCAAGGAAAAAGTGAAACGGAAGATGAAGGCGCGCCAAGAAAAATATGGAAACGCAAGAAGTGTAGAAAAGTCCTAAATAAAAGAAAAAGACGCACAAGGAAAGGCGCAAGTCAATACTTTTGTAAAAAGGCGCATGGGTACCATGATTTATTTTAAGAGTGTTGGGCTCTCACCCGTGCAATTTGTAAATGTAGACGGGTGGTGGAAAGGAAGCTAGGAAGATAGGAGGACAATGGGGAAAAGGGCCTAGGCCATGGCCGGCCATGTAAAAAAGGGGATAAGGGGATGACCACCCAAAAGGAATTTAGGGTTTTGTATATAAAGTTGAAAAGTGAATGAGAAGTTCATTCTTGTGTGTGGCCAAAGCTTCTTCTTCTTCTTCTCTTGTTTCTTGCCTTCTTGCTTGTGCTTGAGTGAGGGATTGAGGGAGTGTGAGGGAGTGAGGGAATGAGTGTGTGAGAGTGAGGGACCGTGGAGAAGAAGCTCCCCATCCTCTCTCTTCATCTTCTCTTCTTCTCTTCTCTTCTCTTTTCTCACGTGGCTATGGAGGATGGAGCTTGACGGAGAGGGCTTGAGCTTGCTTGAGCTTGCCGCAATCCAAGGATCATGGAGCTATTGGAGTGTAAGAGAGAGGAGGGAACTCGATCGAGCATCAAGGTAAGCTCACTACACCCGTAAGGTAGGCATTGTGCGTTGGCTATGTGAGAGGTAGCCATGGCCACTTGGCTTGAAACGCTTGATCAACAAGCGGTCCGTAGGTCCCAGGGTAGAGCTCCGTAGCTCCCCTTCAAGCAGCATCAATTTAGGACTGCGACTGTGCAAAGCTGTTTTAGGATAGCAGATCAAAGATTTTGGCTCAAACTTTCCTGAAGAGTTATAGATTGGAAAGAGAGCTGCAACTTTCCTTTTTGAAGCTTGGCGATCCGAGATCTAGTTAGAAAGTTATGAACTGTTCTGTGTAGTGCTCTATGAGGCAATTTCTATGCTCTATGAGGAAACATGTGAATTTAGTAGCATTTACGTCACCAACTTGGTTTCCCATGAAAGTCATCATTATTATCCATTGCTATATCAATGTAAACTCTGTTTTGTTGCAGTAATGGAATGTTTACAACAGTGAAATGCTTGTAGCAACTGAATGGGCATGAAAATTCGCCATATAAAGCTTTGGTAACCTGTGCTTTTTGGTTTGTATTTATGTGCGCTCTAAGAAAAGAGGAACAGCAAGGATCTACAACTGATTTTGCACTGATTGAGGCAACCATGCTTTGTGGGGAAGTTTTTGCTGCGTGGGGTTACCATCCCTAAAAAATGGGAGTTGTGTAAATCTGAAAGCTCATGTTGTCAAAGTCTCGACCATGGTTGTTTCAGCTTTAGATTCTCTCTAAAAGGGTAAAATCTAAGCTTGAAGGTTTAAGATGCTTAAGTGTTGAGTTGAAGTCTCACTGAGGAGTGAGTGATATTTGATCATGTGTTTAGTGGTGCTATCTCGTGGGATTTGTTGAGGTGAGATCCTCCGTCTTTATCATGTGGTGTTGTCTTGGGGGTTGTTAGAGGTCGACTACGCAATTCACCTACCAACATGTCTCACAAGGTGTCCACCATAGTGCCTTCAACTCTTCACTCACCTCCTTTGCTGTTGTATACTACAAATCCTTGCAACCACTACCAATTATAGCACCACCCTAGCCATCACACCCTCCCACACCTGTTGCTCTTCTTCACCTTTGCCTCCTCCGCAATCTTGTTGATTAGTGCTAGCATCACTAACAGAATCATGGTGGCATTTAGGGTCCTGATGAAGAGAATGAGGAAAGCATCACACTTTTAATCTATAGAGGGGCAATAGAGACATAGTGACATGGATGGGTGGACCACTAAAAGGTCATCACCTCACCAATATAAGTTGTGGAAAGGGAAGTTGAGAACCACCAAACCTAACACAAACCTATATGGCACTCATTCTAAGAACATCTCTACATTTTATACTATTTATGGTGCGATCTCTTTTCTCTCTCTAAACTGTAGACAATTTTCTTTTTTCTCTCTTCTTTGAGTTTAAGATCGCAAACCCACCCTCCCCTCCGCTGGAATCCCTTTCCACAACCTATATTGTGAGGCAATGAACTTTCAATAGTGCACCCATCAATGTCACTATGCCCCTATCACCCCTATGCAACTTGAAAGTGTGTAGCTTTCCTCATTCTCCTCTCAGGACACCTTGGATGCCACCATGGTTCTGTCAATGATGTTGGCACTGATCAACAAGATCATGGAGGAGGTGGAGGTGAATAAGGTGAAGAAGAGGTTGAGCGAGGTGTGGGTAGGTGTGACTGTCATAGCTCCATAAATGATAGTCATTGCATTAGCAAGTATTAAGTGTAATAATGTTTATAGCACTAATGGCTACCTAGTCAAATGATGATAACACTAATTGATAACCATTGCATAATAATCTCAAGGATGTTAATTTCAACACTAGTGTTTAATTGAAAAAGCTACAACAATAATAAGTGTAGTTGAAGCTAGTAATATGTTGTGAGACATTAAAGAAAATTGAGGATTGCCAAGGAATGTAATAATGATGATAAATACTCATTGAGGATAGGATTTGTGATCACTTTGAAGCTATGGTTGTTTTAGATGAATGAGTATTGTACAATTATGGACCTACCTCCGTGGTCCTATGGCATAACACCAATTAGGTGATGGACTTGAAAGGGCACTACATGATAGACTAGTTGGAAAATTTGAGTGATGCGAAGGCCATGATAGACTAAGGTTCACTCCTATGGTAGCTTGGGAATTAGGGAGGCTTTGGACATTCTCACATTTGTCCCATGATGGAGATAGAAATCTCTATGGGCCAAGGTTTGTGGACATTGGGAGACCCGATTTTCGAAATGGATACAAGTTTGAAAAGGACTTGTTCATGCGTCCAAAAGGATTGGCTCATGAGCATGTGAGGGTTGGGGTATTTGGGATGGATATCTATCTTGGAGGGGATGTACTATACAAGCAACTCAAACTATTTTCAATGATTGTTTTTTATGTGATTATTTTACACTATTATGGTGTGTGCTATAAAGTACGTGAAGGAACTAGTGTAATGGGCACTAAATAAGAAAGTTGACTGTATATATCCTCATAGTGCAATAAGACTAAATTAGATAACTAAAGATACCTTGGGTGTGCAAGTGGAAAGTGGAGGAGTGCCTTTGTTGATGGAGCACTCTACAGATAGGGGGATCCATTCAGTTAAGTGGCTTTTCAAAATGAACAACATGATAGAGCAAACTGTTCGAACACCTAAGATAGAGTCTTAGAACTTTGGCTAACACTTTCTTAGGAGGCTAAATGTGTGACTATAGTATGATGAGGGGTTGATGGTCAACCCCTTCCCACCCTCCCATTTCACACTCTCTTCAAACCAAGTAGGGTGTTAGTTTGCCCCCATCCTTGGTTGGTTATGAAGTGATCTTTCTTGGATAAATACTAGATTGCTACTAGGAGACTCAAAGTCTTAAGAACCTCAAGTCATTCCCTTGGGTTTAAGCCATGGTGTTTTGTTGCAAAGCAAACATGGAGATCCTCCAAAAAGCTCAGTTTGTCCATACCATGGGATATTGGAGGTGTTGTTCAAGACTCAAAGTCTTAAGAACCTTAAGTCAATCCTTGTGGGTTAAGCTATGGTGTTTTGCTACAAGGTAAATGTGGAGACCATCCAGCCAGCTAATTTTTTAGCATACCATGGGATCTCGAAGGTGTTGCTTGGGAATGGTGTCCAAGCACTTCAAACATTGCCTCCTTTGGCCTAGCTAAGGTAGTTATGTCTCACTTTTTTTTTTGGAGCTTCATCCATGTCCCCTAGAAGGAAGAGAAAGGTTTATTCAAGTGCTTGAAAATTGAAGAGGGAAAGAGGGAGGGGAGAGATAAAGCCATGCAACAATTAAATATACATATGTTATTGACTTCTCAAACTATTGTAATTGCAAATACAAAAAAAATTGTGATATTTGCATTCTGATTACCTTGACAATTTGCTTGCTTCTTGTAATGCAATTGATAAACTTCTTCTACTAGTGCATATATATACCCAACTACAGAAAGAGAAATGATAAGAGAAGAAAGAAGACAAAGGAAAGGCTTGTAACAAGTAAATAGATTAAAAACACCATTGAGAAAAAGAATGGTCTTCATATTCCAAATGACACATGGACCACTTAGGCTTCTTCCAATGGATGAGCATGAGAGAGAGAACTAACCCGAAGAGTGAGAGTATGAAAAAGAGAGGAATGTGTGTATGTGTGTAAAATAGAGCTCAATGGAGACAAAGAGAATACATAGAGATAAGGATACAAGAGAGTCAAAGCAAAGTGAAAAAGAGGCGAAGTGAAAAGCTAAAGGCGATTTTCAAGATGGTGTGTAATTCACAAAAAGTTTAGAAAACGTCTAAAAATGTAGCTAAAAATCATGAAAATTAACAAATAGGTATCACTTTTCATTAAAAGGCAATATGCAAAAAATCTTCTTCAAATCCAAAAGAAACTCTCAAACTTTTCCTTTTAAAATTTTAGCTTATGTTCATTATTGACAAAGTATTAATCATTTGGCAGTGACACTTTCATAACTAGTTACTACATGGATATAAAATATCAAACTCTAAGAGGCATCTCTCCTTTCAAGAAAGCTTGTATTCAGGTTTTATTTCTTCTTTTTGGGTTAGAAAGAATAAAGTGAGGGAATGAAGAATTGATTATAGGAGGTTGCACTTTGGAAGGAGATGGAGGACGTGATGATGGGGGTAAGGGGAGGTGAGGCAAACATAAGAGAAGTTGTCTTTGAGAGAACATGGTGGAAGGTAGAGGAGCCAAGGCTCTTGAGACAGAAGGAGAGTTGGAGCTTGGAGTAGGAGAAGGAGAAGGCGAGGCATGGGGATTGGTTGTTCTCTTGCCCCTTATTTTCAGGGCAGAACCTTGACATGTTAGCATTGAATGAACATTAGGTAAAGAGGTCAATA
Source organism: Lygodium microphyllum (assembly GCF_053477565.2). Taxonomy (NCBI): domain Eukaryota; kingdom Viridiplantae; phylum Streptophyta; class Polypodiopsida; order Schizaeales; family Lygodiaceae; genus Lygodium; species Lygodium microphyllum. The sequence goes on along the minus strand of NC_141138.1, from coordinate 29,901,415 downwards.
AGTTGATCCCCCTTAATAAAATAAAAAAGCACTTGGCCCTAATTTAGTGATAATTTTGCAATAAGATGCATGTTCTTTTAGCCACTTAAATTTACATTTCAAAATTTTATGTATTACACATAAGTTTAATGCGAGTGAAACAATGGAGGCCATGTAAAATTTTGAATATATTAGGTTTGTAAAACCTTAGAAAGAGTGGATCCTTGAGTGTCAAGTTATTGGTCCCCCCCATTGGTTGATATATCAGAGTACCTTAAATTTCCAAATTTATATATATTTAATGTATAAAGTTTCACAGGCAGAGGACCTTGGGTGTATGTAACTCATGTGGACAGGAAAGAAGGATGTAAGGGAAGAGCCTCTCAGTTGCCCCTGTACTTCAGAGGGAGAGGAGGTAGGCGACGAGGGGGGTGCGCACGGAGTAGCGGGGCTGTGCGGGGCAGACCCAGGAGAGGGCGCCCGAGAGCATGAGGGAGGAGCCGCCGAGGCCAGGGGCGCGGAGGCTGACGCGGAATGAGAGCTGCTGCCGCGGGTAGGAGAAGGCCAGGCGAGAGGGAGACACCCGCACCTCCATCAGGCCCTCCTGCACCCCCTCCATCACCGCCTCGTACGTGCAGTTCGTGACTCCAGCCCCCCCCACGTTCGTCAGCGTCCTCTCCGTCGTGTACCACTCCCCTTTCAGGTCGATCGGATACGCCGCTGTGATCGCCGGATAATTCAGACTGTACAGCTCTGCCGGGTCGTCTGGGCACTCCGTCGTCGCATCCCCTGTCAGTGCCCTCACTGTCGTCGTATTCAGACCGTGGCTGCACAGGAACAGTACGTAGTCCCCGTAGCTCGCGTCGTACACCAGGCCGGGGTCTCCTGCCCTCGCCGGATTCAGATTCCCGGCTCCATAGCCGAACTCCCTGTCTTTGTTCAGCGGGTTGCTTGGATCCATTGGAGTTGCTGGAAATGCGAAATTCAGGAGGTGATTTTTATCAGTCTCTGTGACGGAAAAGTTGTTTAAGAAAGAGTTTGATGCTTGCTATCCTCCAAGTTTCACCTTCTCTTGTATCAATTGTCTCCATTTGCAGCATTTATGTGACACATTTCATGATAATGACAAGTAATTGAAGTTAAACACATTTCATGATAAAGGGTAGTGATCCAGTAGTAAGATTCACCTTCTCTACTACCAATTGTTTTATGCTTCTGAACTTATTCCATCTCTTTACTTTCTTTGGACAATTCAATTTTTGAGAAGAAGAAGAACTAAAAAAGTCCATTGGTTTGGTTCCGTGTAGAAGGTCCTCTCCAATTTTAATTCAAGCACAGTTATGCCATTGTTGTGTAGCTAATCAAAATCTTTTTCGGGGGGGGGGGGGGGGGGGGGGCGTTATATCATTTCAAAAAGACCTTTGGATATCCTTGACTAGCAGATTTCTTTACAATGATCCGTCAGTGTTGCCTGTGGGCTGTTTTGATGATAGATTGATTGGTACAGTGTCACTGTAATAGAACGATATACGGCAGTCTGTGATTTTTGGTTTTGGTTTATTTGTGATAAACACTTTTCTGATCTCAGTTCCTGGTTTTTAAGTTGGGCTGTGAGTTTCCGTATTTCATCTTCCTCATCATCCATTGAAGGGATTTTATCTTTGAACAGCTTTTGAATACACAGAGTCCTTCCGCAGGCAGTTGCAGATTATTATTGTAAATTTTCCCCTTATTAGCATTGCAAATATCATGCTTATGTTGGGTGTATTACATTCTTTCATATATCTTCAAGGGGTATGGCAGAAATTTGGCCTCAATCTAAATGGGGAATGGTGAAGAATCATCACCTGTCGTCATGAGTGCCGATTTGATTGCTGCAGGGCTCCAATCTGGATGGAGGGATTTCACATAGGCTGCAGCTCCTGTTACATGGGGAGTGGCCATGGAGGTTCCTGAGATGATGTTGAAAAGAGGATATCTTGTGTCATAGTCATTCTGTGCTGTTACGGAGTCATTCATTGACCAGGCTGCAAGGATGTCTATGCCAGGTGCAGCCAGATCTGGCTGCACTTGCAAAAGATTCAGGTTACTCCTGTGATCTTTGACTGTGGATTGCATGTGCTGTGTTTAGAAAATGCCCTTTTTATACCAGCTACCAAGGTTTAGTCATGCAAACAAAGTCAACGGTTGGGTCTAGATCTTTTCTTAAAACTCTTGACCCTACAATAACGTAGAAGTCCGTTCCATTCTGTCAAACTAGGATTGCCAGCTGTCTAGCTGTATGTGGTACATTTGGTTGGTAAGGTATCATCTTTAAAGTGAACATCAGCTAAATGGAGCAACTCAAAGAACGTTGATTATTAATGCAAACTAAGAAGTGACAGAAGAATAGCAGTTAACATGAGAGACTAACCTTCATTATGGCTCTTGAATTGTAGTTTGGACCTCGAGATGAGAAGTAAGCCAAGAAGGGGGCTGGCTCATGCATGGATACATCACAAGGCAAAATTTTGGCAACTGGGTCCCTGGATAATGTAGAAAACAGGATCTCAAATACAAGCCAAGCACACTTGAACGTATCAGAATGAGGATTTTATTCAATGCTGGTTTTGTGACAGAGCTGAAAACTACTTAATATTCTAGAGCTGGTTCTCTATCGCACAACATCCTGATGTGTTGTGTATACATAGAAATTATCTTACTTGGTGGTGTTGATGTATTCAAGGACTTTCTGAGAGTCAGAGTCACCTATGACACTTGCAGGCAGAACAAAAGAAAACCCCACTGTTTGGGCACCTTCTGCTGAGAAGATTAAGCCTGCCCCCTCAGCTTCTAATACATTTACATCGACGTAACCTGGGCCCCCTGCTTCACAATACACAATCTTGCCTTTCACCTTCTTCACATCCAAAGATCCTGAGACACAATAACTGCTGCAGACAAGTCAAAGTAAGAACCTGAAGGCCTGAAGCGGTCACACAAGTGAAGCTGTATGTTACTCCATGCATATTTCATACACAAGTGAATCTGCGTGTAACCTCATTCATATAAATTGGGCACAGGCGCTGCATTTGCATCCTGCTTATCCTATGCAAATGCTTGAGTAAAACAAAAACATTCACAAAACACACTTAACCTGCAAATATGGATTGTGTTTCACCTGATAGAGAGTGAAAGGACACAAGAAAGTTCAAACTTACTTCAGGTCATCTTTGGAATTTGCAAAGAGGCCCTGAGATCCTGTTATTAATGGGTACCAACTGGTGTTCATTATGAATGTATTGACACCAGTGCCCTGCATGGGATCATCGAAGCTTGAGATATGCAAAAACATAGTGCATCTAGAAGCCTGGTACATGCACTTAGATGTTGCTAATAAGAATGGAAATTCCTGTAGTCTTTCTTTGGGGAACAGATAATACAAGTATGGGGTCAATCAGTTACCTTTATTGTGACATTGTTGCCAAGAAGAATTGGTGAGTAAAATTGCCTGTCTATGCTACTAGCAGCAACAGTAATCACCCATGGTGCTGTATTGGATACTGGGAACAATGGGGCAGAATTACCTGCTGCACATGATGCAAGAATGCCCTTCTCCATAGCATGGAAGCATCCGATTGCCATAGCATCATCTATATAATCAACAGGCCATGAAGCACCTAAAGACAGGGATAGTAAGTCTACCCCATCATAGACTGCCTCATCTATTGCTGACAGGATATCTGCCTCATTACAGCCACCAGACCAACAAACCTTGTATACTGCTATCCTGGCTGCAGGAACCGCCCCTCGTGCTGTACCATTGGCCAAGCCATACAGGCTTACATGCTCTGTGGCCGAGCCTGCAGCTGTAGAGGCAGTATGGCTCCCATGACCCCCTTTGTCCCTGGGTGATACGAAGTCAATGCTTCTATTGAGTGGCCCACTACTGGCTTCATAGCCTTTGGCAAAGTATTTTGCTCCTATGATTTTCCTGGCATGAAAGTGAGGTTGCATTGAGTAGAGCAGGGAGCTATTCCCTTAGCATGGGATATTTAAAAAAGGAACTTCATCTCTGTTTGATTTGTGCATACAAGTTCTACATGCACCTGATTGCATATTTCTGCATCAATGCAAGCAGTTCTAGCATCACAAGCACGTGGAGTCTACCTGTTGCAGTTGTGAGCAGTGAATTGATCCCCAGATGTGCATTCTCCTTTCCACCTGGATGGAACAGGTCCAATGCCAGTGTCATTGAACATAGGATTTTCCGGCCAGATTCCTGTTAAATGTTGGGTGACTATAAGCCCAGGTTGGAGTTTTACAAGACGACCTTGTTTATTGTTCTCCTTAAAATGATTACTCTGTCTATCTCAGAGATGCTCGCAATGCTTTAAGAAACAGTCTGACCAATATAAAGCACGTTCATAATTGACAGGTCTTTCAAAAAGCAGATTTGATGATTGGACTGTCCTTCAGGCCACAGAGATACATGACACATTACTCCGTCTATCTTAGAGATACTTGCAATGCTTTAAGAAACAGTCTGACCAATATAAAGCACGTTCATAATTGTCAGGTCTTTCAAAAGTAGATTAGATGATTGGACTGTCCCTAAGGTCACGCAGATACATGACATACATTGGCCACACAGACCATCGGATGTGTCAACCTGCTACTTAGGTTAGTGCAATGTGAGGGACTTGTTAGTCCTCCTTGAAGTCTAGCAAGTAAAGTTGGCCTCGTGTGGGACCTTCTTGAGCTTTCATTCCCTTTATAAAGCCAAGATACTGTACTTCCTAGATTTGAAGGAAGTCTTGCAAGTGCCCATGTGGCACTGCTCTAGACTGTTTGCACATAAAAAAGGTAGCTTGGGTAATTGGTAGCTCCTCTCCTATTACCAACCTATTACCAACCGGTACCTGTATCGATAACGCCAACGATAATATCACTTTCAACAGCTGGATTTCTTGGACTGGAGGATGTTAAGCCAATATAATCCCAGGACCTTGTGGTAAGTGGTTGCAATTGCCGGCTTGGAAACACAGAAATCACTGTGTCTTTCTCTGGATGTCAGAAAAATCAGTTAGCAAATTTTCGTTTAGATTAGAACCCTACTGAAAGTTTTGAGGGGTAGCACCTTTGAGAGCTTTGGCCTCCCTTTGTGAAAGCTTTGCAGCAAAACCATTGAAGCTTTTTGTGTAGCTGACTACATGAGCCTCTTGGGCTGCTGCTTTGCTGAAAGATGTATGTGAAGAAACGTGAGAAAAGCCTAATTACTATGTTTAAACCAGTGTTTGAGGTGTTATTGAAGCTCAGACTGTTGATTTTGAGGTAGCGTCACTTAATACTGTTGATTTTGAGGTAGCGTCACTTATGATTCATCCATTCATAGAAAGCTTCTTTAATATGCCAGAGGACGTTCTCAGAGATCACACAAATGTTACCTTCTGTGGACAGTGGAGAGGAGCTCTATATGTGACTCGGCAACGCTACTGAGTGTCGAGGTTTGCGGCAAAGCTCCTAAATATACAATATGAAGCTGCTGAACATAAAGCTCTTCAGTAATTGAACGTATTGTGAGCAGTACTAATGCTTGAGGAGCAAGAGGCTGAAAAAATGGCTGACTATCGTTATGATCATCGTTGATTGTACTTTATGTTCAGAGGTTGTATGTTACGTTTAATGATCAATGGCTGTACTACTTGAATTGTCATGATCAGTACTCGGAAGTGCAGAAATCTCAAACTTGGTTTGATTATTAATATGATCATTAAAATTCTGCTATGATGTCCTCTACCTTCTTTTGAAAGTTCGTGTCAGGAGACAATAAACTCCCCCAACTGCCAGTAAGCATAGTGAGGCCAAAGAACACGAGAAGGGAGAAGATGAGGGCGGCCATGCCGGGAGGTGACATTGATGCAAAAGAAAACACGAGGGTGAGTCAAGCGGTGGGGGGGGGGGGGGGTGGGCAAGGGGGAGCGAATGCTTATTTAAAAGGGGGGAGCTGTCGACATGACCGAGGCCATAGTTTGTTGCGGCACAAGGGCCGGCTGCTGCAGAGGAGCTCTTGTGAGAACCCCCCAAAAACACAAACACCCACAAGCCTCCAAAGACACATTCGGTAAAACCCATGTCCCCGCCACTGTGAAATCCTAGAGGATCAAAAGGCGAGGCATGGCGCAGCCGGCCTGCACTGACACAGATACATATCTACATATAAACATATATGTCACTGACGCTCTTGCATGCTCGCAGTAGCCTTCTACATTTTGATGCGCTACATAGCGGACATACAGTATGAGGGTGGTGCCTTTCCCGGTTCCTACTCGCACAACAAAGCAGAAACAAAAGCGTTAAATTCTCTTGAAACGCCCCCAGAATTTCAACCCTTCACTTGCCATTTCTAGAGCTACCACTTGTTGGTTACTCTTGCTCCGACTTTTTGTGCGAACCTTGAAAGTTCACCTACTCTGAGTGTGATGATATCTAACTACATGGTACTAGATGCACTCCACACAAGCAACTTTCCCAAGAATGTAATGATTGAAGAAGAGATGAAACTTGGTGTGAAAGAGGATGGCACACTCCAGGAGGCAATCTTTCTATAGGAATTCTAGATTGAACTCCTTTGTAACGGATTTCAACTTGTTGATCCCAGTCCACCTTGTATTGGTTACCTCATTTGCAGTGAATGTAAGGAAGAAGTGAGGCATGCCCTATATGTCCACCATTGTGATGAGGTCTTTCAAGTTATATCAATGCCAAGATGGGGATCCTAGTATTAATACGTATATACAATAGCAAAGTATATGCGTGACCACCTCCTCATTAGAACAGTTCTTGTTTGCTTATCTTTAGTTGTCAATGTCTTTGTAGGCAAGTTGTGCTTGTGCTATTTGCGATTAAGTTAACTTGTTTTTGTTGGTATAAAAATAGAATGTAAGGCTTGTGTAAGGTGTAGATAGAGAACATGGTTGACGCGCACATCTTGATATATTTACTAAGATAATGTTCTCGCTGTAGGCACCATGGCCAAGTGGGAACAAGAATGGGAATAGTGCATTTTTCAAGGTAATGTGTTTAGGCAAGATGAGCTTATTGTAGCTAAGGCGTCTAGTTTGAACATTATTCTTCTTTCTACAAGATGATTATATCCCATAGTATGATGCATGTAAACTCATGTTGATTGGCTCTTTGGAATGCATATCGTTGGTTGGGCTTGACTATATTATTGAGCAAAGTATGACTTGTTTCATTTTTGTATTCTACTTGGAGTATTGGGTTGAATGGGGAGCTTTCATGATGAAGTTTTAGAATCCTTTTAATCGATTGCTTGTAGAGGATCCAAAGACTTGTCCTTGGATGTGGATGTTTCACTATAGTGATGTATTTTTAGATCACTAGATTATACAACATATTGAAAGTGAACATATAATCAATGCTAGATCTAGTCAAGTTAATTTTGTGGATTGGTGAGGAAGTGATGGATCATTCCAAGAAACTGAAGGATTTTTAAGAATCGATTAATGGTCCAATGTTCCATTTACAATCATTTTTGTTGTTTTGAAGAACAAGATCAATACATAAATGATTCTTAAAAGCTAAAGTTGTAATGGCTCTACATCATGGATAATTCTTTTTGTGTGGTCCCATGTGTTTGTTTCTATCTTTGTTTACAAGACATGATCGATATTTTATTATTATGATATTGGCCTCGTATTGTTGGTATGCAAGGGTGAGAATTATGCTTGAAAGAGTTGTTGAAACTTCTATTTAATTTGTAGATCCATGATTTCTTTGTAAGATTATGGCTTGGTATTGCGCCATGACTACTCAGTATGCGTGCATTGTTAATGTCCCAATGATGTTTACACATTGGATTGCCCACGATGATTCTAATATATATTATATCGAGTTGCAACAACAAAGGGTGTTAGTGATATTTTAAAATAAGTCAGTTTTCCTTTTTCTAGATGACCTCAATGAGGCTGTACAAATTTCACATTTGCATAGAGTCCATTGTCTTGTGTATTTTATTAGCATTAAGACATACACATTTTTTTGAAAATAGTATATTTCTATCAATAAATTGTATCCTTAGATCATAATTTATATATTTAGAAAATGTACACAATTTTAAAGGAAGTTTTGATTGAATTTAGAACCTTATAAGTTTTTAAAGCTTGCCAAATTTCACTACAAACTTGTCATATAGCTTGAGATATGTTGATGAGCAGTACGTTGCAAGACATAAAAGAGAAGAAAAAAAGTTGATTAGTCAAAATTTGAGAATTGGTAGATTTTAAAATTTACTACTTTTTTCTTAACACTTAACTTAGAATTTTTGAAAAACATAATATTAGTTCAAAAAATAAACAAATAAACATGCCAAACAAGTAGCATGTTGAAGAGTTGGCATATATTTCTTCATTGTTTTTTTATAGTTATAGGGGAAGGTGCCATTCCCTCGTCCTTTCATAAGATATGTACTTTGCTTTGCTTTTCTTTATTTTTTAACTATATTGTGTAAAAATAACACGGCATAGTGAATAGAATTTGAGCAAGAGAGTACACAATAGATAAGAGAGGAACAAAAAATTTCTTTAACTCCAAACAAGGTGATAGAAAGATGGATTTGTCCACTCGTGTGCTTCCAATGTGAAGCTTAGATGGCGATCTGGACAAAGGTAGGTGAAGAGCTTAAGGCTAGTTGGATTAACTCTGATTGGGTGGAAGGATGGATCATGAAAGCTATGAAGGGGTCTACCTTTTATAGCCTGTGAAGGGGGTCATGATGAATGACCTTTCATACGTACGTTTGTTGACCTTCCATGTGCACTTCCACTAGTTGGCCAGTGAACATTCTAGGAAATATTTTAGGGAATATTCCCCACCTCTAGTCAAGGACTACTTATGCAGCCATTAGACCCAAAATAGGGGTGATAACTTCCTTATCTCGCTACTTGATGTGTTGTGCCTTGAGTTGCTACCAGCTTTAACTACTTTGTCTAACCTAAAGGCTAGATCCGCAACAGTCACCTTTTGGCCATCCAGTCACATAGACTCATTTGACATACAAATCAAGACCCATTAATGTCCAGGCTCACACATGGCTTCTCCTCATAATGTGGGCCTTACAACTTTGAGCACCATAGATCATTGGTGGCACCTTATCGAGGGTAGGGCATTAAGCATATCTAACATCCCCCCCCCCCCCTTCAATGTCCACCTACAAGTGAACTAACTCCTTGACTGAATGTCGAGTCTCTAAATATGACTTGAAGTAGATCATTCGAGAGTGCTTTGGTGAATATATCTACTCCATTCTCTTATGTCGGACAACAGACCAGCTCCACTATCCCATCCTCCATCAAATAACACACATAGTGATACTAGATCTCTATATGTTTTGAGTGTGCATGAAACACTAGATTCTTGGTAATGGCAATGTAACTCAGATTGTCGCATCTTAGCACAATTGGGTCTTTATCTTGCACTCCCATATGCCATAAGATCATCCTTAACCATATTGCTTTACATGTAGTAAAATAGACTACTTTGTAATTTGCTTCGGTAGAAGACAATTCCACTCTTGGTTGCTTCTTACTGATCCAAGAGAAAATTCCTGAATCTAAAGAAAAATAATAACCAGAAACTGACTTTCTGGAATCATTGTCTCCTACCCAATGTGAGCCACAATACTCCACAAGAGAAGTACCAAAACTATATATAATACCATAGTTAAGAGTTTCCTTCAAGTATTTGAGCACTCGCATTCCAATCTTCCAACGACTTTCACAGGGTTGGTTTGAGAACTTTCTTAAAACTCCAATGACAAAACTAATATCTGGCCTAGTGTCGCACAAGTAGATCGAGCTGTTGACCAATCTCCTATACCTCCCAATGTTTTCTAGTGCCGATGTATCCTCAACGGATAACTTTGCATTGACCTCCATAGGTGTAGCTATCTCCTTGCACTTAGTCATACTAAATGCTTTCAAGATCTCCCATGCATACTTCTTCTGAGAGATGAAGATCTTTCTTGGCTCTTGCCAGACTTCAATCCCCAGACAATAGTGCAACAAACCCAAGTTTGTCATTTCAAACTCAGAGCTCAAAGCCTTTCAAGTTTGGTTGATCATATCTTCATAGTCACATGTAATAAGAATGTCATCCATATATAGGACAATAACTATAGACTTTTCACCATCCCTGTAAACATGCAAATTAGCATATGAGGCACATCTTTTGAAGTTTAAACTTAAAAAAAAAAACATCCATTGGTACCATGCTCTACGGGCTTATTTCAACCCATACAATGCCTTCTTTAGCTTACACACTTTGTTCTCAGAACATAGGGGGCCTCAAACTCTAGTGGCTGAACCACATATATCTCCTTCTTGTGGTCACCATTCAAGAATGTTGACTTAACATCCATTTGGTAAATTAGCCACTTATTGTGGGTGGCCATTGCAAGTACTATGCGAATAGTAGTCATTCTGGTAATTGGAGCAAATGAATCTTGAAAATCAAATCCTTCAACTTGTGAAAATCCCCATTCAACCAGTCTAGCTTTGTACTTTTCTAAGGTTCCCTCAGCCTTGTACTTGACCTTCCAGATCCACTTGGTGCCAATAATCTTTCTCTTTGGGGGCCAGTACACTAGCTCCTAATTGTCATTCTTCCCTAAGTTTGGAGTACCACATGGCTTAGCACACTCACTCCTGCCCTTGTGTCTACAATTCCCTTTCTTGTGACATCCCTTAGAGCTAGGACTGGCAGGAATGCATGCATTTTCATGCCTTCCCAAAAAGCATTGGCGTGCAAGGATTTAGGCATGGAGTGCAGCATCAAACTCAATATTTGGGTTTCTGTGTGATGCCAGGAGGCATATTTCACGGTGGATTCCGTGCCACGGTGGATTCCGTAAACTTTGTTGACCGGGGCTCATATACAAAGTGGATTCTTTGTGCGAGAAGTTGATGGGGATGCCTATCCTTTTTGGGCGTTTCATTAATTTAGTGTGTACATGGGTGATTCCATAGCTGGTGATTCTGCAAAATACATATTAAATTAATAAACGTTTATGAGTTTAGAGTGCGCACTTGTGATAAATTAAGATTAGATTTCAAACCAGTTGATTTATTTATGTAGTTGAAGACTGCTAGGTATTCACTTTTGTTGGTTTAATTGTATTATTTTATTAACAATTGTGAATGCTTCAGTTGATGTGTAGAGATAGCAGCAGTGGCGGAGGAAAGCATTTGAGGATAGCGTGTATTCGAGCTATCACTTATATTTTGATGGGTGCATACCTTAGGCATAGCGTCTATATTTTATCGCGCCTATTTATTAAGGCGTTGGATATTTATTTATTATTTTGTATGCGCATGGGCGTATGATTATGATATTTGTATTTGGACATTGTATTGGGTATGCCTGACTCTTTGGGCGCCCGCCCATTAGCTTTATTTCTATTTTGTGCTAAAGCAAACTCAAAAGCCAAAAGCGTGCTATTTTGTAATTTGGGCTATTATTTGAGCTTGAAGATGATTAATACATAAAAATACATGCTTTGTGGAGTGCTCACACAAGGCATGGGGGGAGATTGCACCCAATTGGTCTCTTGTTCATATCGTGCATGCTTTCTACCTTGAGTTTTGTGCAAAAAGTAGAGTTCTTTTGTTCTTGGGGACCTTTCGGCGTTCACTACGCGAGCATACAACATCCAATCTACGCACCACTGTGTGCTGCTCAGGCAAGTCTGTGGTAATTGGCTCATTTGGTTCTTCAACCCACTGCTTCAGCTCTAGCCATAGTGTTGGATGTTGCCTAAGCAAGTTGCTTAAGCTTAGAGTTATAGGGGTGGTCACCAGTGTATTGAGGAGGTTGCTAGCCGCTTGCCTTTCTCCTAATTCTGTAGTTCTTGGCCAATGGTCTTGACTGGTTTGCTGGGCCGAAGCATTTAGACTTTGTCTAGGCGGCCTTGCTTGTGGTGTCATTGCCTCCCTTGATTTTGGTCCATGGGAGAGGGATTGGCATGCTTATGCTTGAGAGATCATGGATTTCATCTTCTAGTATGGGCTCAACGTCCTTTAGGTATTCTTGGGCCTCCTTTACCCACTCTTTTACCTTCTTGATGGCTTCGAGTTGGCACTTCGGGTTGTGGGGTACTCCCCGACCTTAGCACTTCCCTTTTCATTCGTCCATGGGGATGATGTTTCTTCCTTCCCGTCAATGACCTTCCCTCCAACCGGCAGTGTTGTGGCACTTTCAATTTTGAGGGTGACCTTAGCAGCTGGTATTTTCTTCCTTTGTCTCTGGCTCCTCTTTCTAACTGAGGTTGCGTGAAGGTTGTTGGGCCCTTGGCAATGATATGCCGGCCTACTTCATCCGCGCACGGGTCATGACATGCAATGGGATAGATGTGCCCTCCCCATCGAGTGTCTTGACACCGAGAAACCCCAATGGAACTGATGGCTCGTTTGTCGAACTAGAGGATGGCCTCCGCCTCTCGGGGTAGCGCAAATAAATGTGTCTTGAGTGATCGCAAGTCCACGATTGGCTCTTGGGTCTGTGCCCCTAGGCCTCTACCTCTCCCCCTACCTAATGTCATCACAGGTACTGGTCGGTAGTCCATAAGGACTGAGTTTCCTTCCTCATTGTACAACACGTATGGGTTTACATAAGGCTCATCGTTGCTAGGCTCATCTACATAGTGGGTTGGAGTATCACTCGGTGGGTGGGTCATGTAGGGTCCAGGTGGTCTAGGGATACCTATAAAATTTATTTCCATCCTAGGAATGGCCGGCTTAGCATCATTAGGTGCCAAGAGAGCTAGTGGGGCTCCCCTTCCAAGGAAGTCTGGTGGCATGTTGTCAAGGTAGGGCTGAGTGTAAGGCTGTGGGTATATCAATATAGTTGCACATTTACAAAATCATATAGATACCTAGATTTTATTCAAAGATCATAAAACATGCAATAATCATTATTGTAGAGCATGCACATTAAAGTACACTTGAAAATTTCTATCACACTACATTGATTTAAAAATCTCAAACCAATAGAAAATCCTATTGATTTTGGATGATGTGGTCACCTCAAATAGAAACACAATAGATGCAACAAGCTCCCTCATAACCTCATTTGCCTCCCTTTCATTTTGCCTACATGCAGAATAATTCTCTATTCAATATCATTGATTCTCTCCTTTTGCATGGCAAAGGCTACTTTAAATGAGATACACTCCATCTCAAAGAATCGATCCATGATTTCCTTTGTGGTCTGTTCCAAGTATCTACCCAATGTGTTCCATCATTATGCTGTCATACTCAGCTTGCATAGTTGCCTTCTATATGGGATTTGGAAGTGCTTCTACCAAATCAGTTGGCTTCTTTACTTCTCTCATAATCTCAACCACATCAAGGCCATATTGACTATGTGAACATAAGTCCTTCTTTGCTTCTCTATTCTCTGAGACCTTCTTGGTCCATTTGCCTTCTCCTCAACAGATGTGGGCATAGGATTATTTTGGTCATAGAGCCGCTTTACCCATCATGACAATGCCTTTTTGAGTGTTGTAATGTCAAGTTGGTGAACTTTCTCTTCATCATCTGAATTTTCTACTTTTTGGTTATAACTTGTTTATTTTCTCAGTAGGAACATATGCATAGCATTCACATCCAAAAGTTGTGAAATGTGAGATAGATGGTTTCTTACCAATGTAAGCCTCATGAGGTGTTTTTCCCTTGAGAGCCTCTGTGTAGCTCCGATTGAGAATGTAGACTGTAATATTTACAGCTTTGGTCCAACAATGGTAATCCCTTACCTTTTAGCATGCACCTTCCTATCTCCACAATGGTGAGATTCTTGCATCCCACCACTATTCTGTTGAGGTGTCGTCAATTGACGCTTGATCCCTATCCTCTTGTAAAAGTCTTCAAACTCCTTTGAGTTGAACTCACCACCACTATCTGTAATAAATTTCTTCACACTTTTCCATGTTTCATTCTCAACAAGTTTTAGCCATTCTTTAAACTTACCAAAAGCTTGAGCCTTATCACAAAGAAAGTACACCCACATCTTTCTACTATAGTCATTGATGATCAACATGAAAGAAGAAGATCCTCCCAAGGCTTGTGTAGGCATCTTACTATACAAGTCAGCATGTACCAACTCTAGAGGAGCATTTATACTATTCTTGCTTTCTTGTGAATATGCCTTTCTCTGTTGCTTGCCCATCATACAAGCTTCACATGAATCCTTCAATTCAGTAATTGCAGGTAGGTGAGCAAACGTACCTTGCTTATGTATCTCCTTCAAAACTGTAAATCCAATGTGTCCAAACCTTTCATGCCAAATCTTACTCCTGACCACTCTAGCAGTGGCTGTAAGAGCACTTAGCTCATATAGGTTGTTCCTCCTTTATCCTTTGCCAAATGACTTTGTTAGGACTATCAATAATTTTTGCACGTGTTTTGTTGAATCTCACTTCATGAGGACTAAGATCAGTTATGGTAGTAAAACTGATAACATATTTCTCCTAATTTCTAGAACATACAACACATTTGAAACCTTTTTGACTTTACCATTTGCAGCAACAAAGTAAATAGTACATGTGCCCATGGCATGGTATTTTGCATTGTTTCCAATGTCACAGTGAGGACAGATTTTTATAGAGGCTATATATATAACTATATAGACCTTTCTTATTTGGTCATATGGTGGGATGCACTGCTATCCAACACCCATGAATCATTGGTAGATTCTTCTTGTGCCAAGGAATATACTTCCTCAATGGCTGCCATGAATAACTCTAGCTCTGCTTTCAGTCTTGTTAGTTGTCTCCTTCCCCTTACTTTTAAAAATACCATTCTTTTCATCTACCTTTTTGACATGACATTTTGCAATTGCATGTCCTTTCTTCTTGTAGTAGAAACACTCTCCTTGAAATTTCTTCTTACCACCCTTCTTCTTTTTGTTACCATCATTTTTGGTGGAGGAGACACCTTTACCTTTTGCATTGGCGGAGAATGCAGTATCTCCACTATTACTTCATTCTCAAGCTTTCAACCTCAACTCCTCCATTAATAATGCACAAAACTCCTCAAAAGTTAAAGCTTGAGGTCTCACATGATGTGGGAGCTTCTCTCTCGATCACCAAGACCCACAGACCGCTTATTGTTTCAAGTGCTTCAAGCCAAGTACAGTTGCTACCTCTCATATAGCCATACATGCTCTCACACCTATGAGCATAGTGAGCTTATCTCCATGCTTGATCGAGTTGCCTCCGCCCTCAAGCACTCCAGTAGCTCCACAATCCAAGGTGCAAGTTTAAGCAAGCTTGATCCTCAAGCTTCAAGCTCTAAGCTCCATTGTTGCATGTGAGACGAGAATAGAAGAGAAGCGAAGAGAAGAAGAAGAGAGGAGAAGATGGAGAGATTCTCCACCAAGGTCCCTCACCCTCATATACTTACTCCCTCACTCCCTCTCTCCCTCACACTCCCTCTCTCAAGCACAAGATCAAGCAAGGAAATAAGAAGAAGAAGAAAAATAATAATAATAAGAAGAGAGCTAGTTTTGGCCACACACAATTATGAGCTTCTTTATTCACTTTTTGCCTTTTATACAAAACCCTAATCTTAATCCCCTTTGGGCACCCATCTTTTCTTTAACATGCCTAGCCATTTTAGCCTAGGTCCTCTTTTCTTATTCCCTTCCTATTTGCATTGTGTCTTCACCCATGCCCCTCTAATTTTACAAATTGCACAAGAGGAAGTTTGGTGCCCTTTTACAAGGATTTAGAGTGCACTTTTATATTTAAAATGTGCATTTCCTCTTTCACTATTTCCTTGAACTTTTTAAGGTTGTCCTTGTACTTTTGGCATTTTTTCATTCTATTTCTTTAGCCAAGGCCGCCTTTTTCTGCTTTGCCTTGCGTCTTTTTAATTTTCTTTTTACTTTCTTTGCACTAGGGCTAACATTACCCCTCTGCTAGTAGCTGAGTGCAAGTCCTATGGCACTTGTTGATGAGGGATCGGGTGATTGAAGGGTTGTCATGTGGGTCTGTGATGGGGCTTCGTGGAGATTGAATAGGGAAAAGAAGCATCACAAAATTGGATGAGAGATTGCGAAGGTCGTGAGTAGATTGAGTGGGTGATGGGGGCCTTCAAAGTTGGTCATTGATCATAGTTGTTGAGTGTATCTGAAAAAGAAAAAGGAAGTGCACTCCCTAGGGAGTATGCCTATCTTACTGTTGTGTAGTGCAGGGTGTTTGTGCAACTCCAAGTGAAACTGGGAGTTGGGTCGAAGCTTGTGGTGTTGTTCCACACTTGAGGACCCAGTTTGTGTATAAGGGAGGTGTTATGGGTGTGACTTAGGGAGACATGTCTAACCATAGGCAAGCACAAACTCCCTAGGTGTGTTCTACCCTTGATGTACCCTAAGTGTGAAATGGGGTGATAGGGAGGGCTAGGGGGGTAACCGATTGACTGAGGCCACCGAACACATCTAATTTGAGAACCCCTAGGTTTAGTATTTGTGGCACTCTGATATTACATGGGAAAGCCCGTTGTTCCTTTCCTTTTGCTTTGTGTGGGTACTTTCTTTGTTTTATCTTTAAAAAAAAAAAGATACATTGGGAGGGAGCACACTAGACATCATCCTAATGCTCTTGAGTAGTTACATTTTGAGGGAGCCTAAGAGATTTGCCAAGGAATGCATGGCATGGCATGTAGCCCTTTGCTCTTCTAATTGTACTTGTGGCCACAGAGGGGGGCTTGGTTCCTGCACTTGTTCTTTCTCTTATTGATCTAATTCAAAATCAAACCCTTCTTCTTGGACCAGCTCCAATGGCTCCTATTGAGGTGACTGTATTTGTTGTTCTGGCTTCCCAAGCCCTAGCATGGAGAGTTCTTGTATGGTTAAGCCAATTGAGATTAGGTAAGCACGTCGCTCCTCCATCCCCAAGATGGTGCTAGTCCATGTTACAGTGCCCTCCTTGTAAGCTCTAGTTTTCTTTTTAGTTGTTCCAATGTCTCTTCTTCTCCCTGCTACGTGACATTTAATGTTGTGCTCAAGAATGCACGTTGTTACTCCAACATTCCTATATTGACAATTGCGGTTGAGCTTTCCACTAGGAGACATTCACTCTCAGAATGGGCTAGCTTGTAGGCTAAATCTTTGATTCTATTTTTGCTAGAGCAATCTCCTCCTCCTCTTGTTGCCTTAGTCATTCTTTGTCCTCTTCTTGCCTTTTCTTATGCTCTTATTCTAGTCTCTTCTTTGATTCCACCTCCACCCTTTGCATCTCTCTGTTTTCTTTTGAGGTGGATTGAGTTCTTCTTATGGGGATTTTGAGAGTGATCTTTTTCCTCTCCTCTTGGCTTGACAATTTTGAGCCTTGTTGCTCACTGACTGTCCTCTCGCTCAAGGCTTCTTGCTGTTGAGATGGTTGATCATTCTCCTTTTCATTAGCGACTCTCTTCGTGCTGTCCTACTGTTCCTTGTGGACTTCGTTTTCCCCTTATTCTCCCATTGAAAGTGAGATGGTTGGGCTTGCTAGGGTGGAAGAGCGATGCTCCTATCAGATTGATGATGGCTCTAGGGTCTCCTCTGGTACTTCTCTTTCCATCTCCCCTAGAGCTTCTTGAATGATGGCAATTAACACTTCTCCAAAGCCTATAGTTGATGCCTTGGAGGCACGTAATTTTCCTCTCAGACTCCGCTATGGTAGAGCCAAAGACTCCCCTTCTACTACCCTTGATGTTGTGGCTAGTACCTTTGCCGATGCTTGTATTGTCTTTTGGACGTAGGCGTTCCAATTTACCTCATCCAAGGCGTTGGATGCACAACTCTCAAGCAATGGTACACCTATTTTGTTCATGAGAGCATGATATTTTTGGCTTGAGAAAAGGGTGTGGACTATTTTAGCCTATAGGTGAATGGTGGGATCGGGAATATTAGCTAGACTGATTTCATCATTTAGTGTAAATTTTCTTTTTGTCTATCTCTAGCATCCCGTACACATCCCTTTTTGGCCTCTTCTCCGGCTTCTTTGTTAATCCTAGTGCCTTCTCCACAATTTTTGGATTAAAGGCAACTTCCACCCTTCTAAAGGTTTCGCCTTGCCTGATGGTCACTGTACCAACGTTCCTTCTTACGTCGAAAGTTCTTAGGAATTTAGTGCATCTGCTGTGGTTGATTTTCTGGCAAACCTTCTCCATGTATTTGTGGAGATTGCATTGGTTGACTATTTGTTTCATCGTGCCTTCCTTGTTCACTAGCTCTCTCAAATTGCTGACGCTGTGGTATTTTAGTTGGTTGTAGACTTGCATTTTAGTGGCCAATCAGTACTTGTTATGCTCTTTCTCTAAGAATGGAAGTTGGATTGCCATCTCAAGTTCCTATTATGGTACAACACTTTAGAATTAGCTCCTTTAAGAGTAACTTTTGCAAAAATGAAAGAAGTCTAAGATCAAACATTATGAAATAGTGAATGGAAATATTTTATACTTTAAGCAATCCACACATCCCAAGCACAAATTTCGTAAAATATATTCTTCAAGCACAAGTTCCCTTTATTTGACATTTTTTGCTTTTGAACATTTTTTAAAACTTTTAAAATTCAGATTGAAGTTATGAAGTTCAAGTCATGTTTTATTTTCTGCTTGCCTTACCCCCTCCCCCCTAGGAATGATGAAAATCCTTCCTAGGATTGGAGGATGATGAAGGGTTAAGGGCATGAAACTCATGCTTGTGGTGCTTTATTTCTTCATGAGCTAAGCATAGAAATGTGGGTTATACTCTAACTGGGCATGACTATCCATGTTTTGAGGCCTAATGCCTATTTGTGTAATGTAGGTTACGACAGTGTTGAGATTTAGGCAATCACACCTAGTATAGACTCTTTGAGGAGCAGCCTAGGTAAAGGATATGCAAGCTATCCAGAATCCCATATGCACAAAGCAGGAAAATACCACCTATCCTCAAGCTATAAAGCATTCTACTTGCCTCTCATTTTCAAGGAAATATGATGGTACTTTTGTCCTTTTAGTCAAGTGTTTGAGTCATTATACAACCACACAAAATTGTGTTTATGAGTCCAAGTCTCAATCTTGGAACCTAATTCACTTGTGTGACATTTTATCTTCAACTCTATGTCTTCATGAGTTCACTCTATGTCTTCAAGACACCATAGCCATGCTCATATCCATGCATTCCAACATGGTATTAGAGCCATGACGAGCATGGCTTAGCTCCTCTCCATCTCTGCTCAGCTTAGTTTTGTTAAAAGATAGGCATAGAAACCCATTGTAAGCAAGGGTGTATGAGGGTAGATGGGTGTGAATAGCCTTAGGGGCAGGGAAACCCTAGCTTGGCAGAGGCTATATAAACAGCCTATGGGTCACTATCAAACTTGAGATAGAGTGTACCCAAGTTGTATCTTGAGCAACTTAATAAACAAGAATTTATTCTTGTACTTTGAGCCTCTTTCTCCCCCTTGTGCACACATTCCAATGTTGCAACTTTGCTTTCTAACATGCTATCAGAGCCTCCTCTGATCCCCTGAGCTTCCTATACCCTCAGCCTCACTAAGTGCACATGATTGTTCATCATCTTCATCTTTTACCTCTTGCCTCCATAGCCAAACCAGACCCACCTCTGATGGAGGACTCGGGAAGAATAAAGGAAGAGGTTTCATCTCCTTATTCCTGTTGAGGAACTCTTCCCCATATTAGGGTGCAACTACCTAGCACCATAGACCATGAAATAAGCCACGTAGAAGGACGGCATTACGTTCCGAGTCAGAATGGTGTAGTTCTGGGCAGGCGGCCACTTTGTGCTGAAGCGCGGGCTGTAGGAGATGCATTGAAGGCAGTCACCATGGGGCTTTTGTAGCTCCCATAGTGGGCCATCTACTCCTAAGAAGGCTCTGGGAAATTCAACCTCTGTTGGCTGCTACAAGTCAAACCCTAACTGTCAGTCTCACTGGCAGCCATAGCCAGGAGCTTCAAGCTTCATCCATTTTCAAAAATTTTCAATGTTTGGTCTTCAACATTGATTTTAATCATTGAGTCAACTCTTCCAAAGCGTGTTATTAATCTGGGAACCTCATTTCAGAGGTTCTTCTACTCAAAGGGTCAACATCAAGCTCATTATGACCAACATTTACAATCTCTAGCAACATGAGCTATAGATGAGTGCTTGTAAGCACTAAGGCACTTTGTTTAAATCATCGTTGCTGCTAATACCTACACAATCTGAATGTTTTTATCAGGATATTAAAACAACTAAGTGCTATGTTTCAAATTGTAAGGCTATGTGTACAATTATAAAAACATAGACCATCATACACTAGAATTGTATTACATATCTTGAGTGACTTTGTTTCAAGTACACTGGTCAATGAAATCAAAAGGATGAGTGTCATTGTACTCTCCTCGAAATCATCAATAACAAGCATTGAGATCATAGACCAACCTTGTCCAACACAAGCTTCATCCATTAAGCCATACCACAAGGAGCCTGAAGTCCAGTCTAGGTTTACCTCATGAAAACCTAAAAAGACTATTAAACCTCAGAAGAAAATTGCACATAAGAAAGGACCACCACAATCATACCTTGAAATATTACATTTGTATGATTTTTAGCCTTTCTCCTCATTACAACTTTGATTTCAATTGTTTGATTTGCTTCCGCATTCAGTGGCAAATTTGTAAGGGACTAGACACTGCCCTTGTCCTAACAAGTGGTAAGACCTTCCCAATGGCCACAACATATGCTGATGTCTGTCATCAAATTCAAAAGTTTGATGGCAAAGATTTCCACCCATGGCAGGTACTTATAAAGTACAAAATGATGGAGAGAGGGTATTGGCCTCTCATTCAAGGCACTAGAGTTGTAAACTCTGCAAATCTGGTTGATGTAGAGGATGACCAATGTGCCCAAGCAATTATAATGTTACACTTAGATGAGTCCCTAATTCATTATGTTGATCAACTAAACATTGCTAAAGAAAAATGGGATGAGCTTGAAAAGCTCTATGGAGCCGCTGGTAAAAATACTAAAATCTCCCTTAAAATTGAATTCTTTAGCTTGGAATATAGATCAGGAGAAGATTTGGGAAAATTCATTTCTCACATGAAGGGACTTATGGCACAGCTTGCCTCTATACAAGCTCCAATACATGAAGAAGATGCTATTGCTATTCTCCTAAAAGTTGTAAAATAGGTGTTTCCTACTCTTGTAACCACTCTCACCAACATTCCAGATCCTACATTGGCAAGTACCATCCAATCCTGTTTGGATGAAGGAAAGAGGACCCACAAAGAAGGAAACACTAGTCAAGTATCTTCAAATTCCCGTGATCAAGTATTGGTACATACAGTTCTAACTAGATGTTCTTTTTGTAAGAAAAAAGGACATCAACTGTTGGAAGAAGTATTCCAAGAAAATGAAATGTAATAAATGCAAGAAGATAGGGCATATCACTAGTAAATTCCCTACACTCCTGATGTACCCAAAGAATTGGTGGCCAATTATGCCTCCAATCCATCTGAAGATCGAGTGTTTTAACTCTTTAAATCATCTACCTAAAAGACTCTTGTAAGCCTGATTTATGAAGGCGTCCTGATTGTTTAAAAAGGGGGGGGGGGGACATCTTACATGCCTTGTAATCCAATGCCATCCTGGCATTGAGGGGGGCTGTTAAAAGATAGGCATAGGAACCCACTATAAGCAAGGGTGTATGAGGGTAGATGGGCGTGAATAGCCGTAGGGGAAGGGGAAACCCTAACCCTAGCTTGGTAGAGCTATATAAATAGCCTATGGGTCACTATCAAACTTGAGATAGAGTGTACTCAAGTTGTACCTTGAGCAACTTAATAAACAAGAATTTTTTCTTGTACTTCGAGCCTCTTTCTCCCTCTTGTGCACACATTCCAATGCTACAACTCTGATTTCTAACAAGTTTGAGTGTTGGACCCCATCTCCAACTTCATTTGCATTTCTACATTCAATGAAGCATTGCCTCTTTTTAGAGTCACTACCAAAATTGTGTCTATGGACAACAACACCTACCTAACTTGGAGGAGTTGGATCTCCACATACATGCCATATCTCTCCAAGCTCTTTTCTAGGGAAACATTCATGAATTCCCTATGCTCCTACCTGGCACATTACAGTGGGACATTGGCCTCCCAATTGCTCAACATTGCGCAAATTTGAAGTTGTTGTTGCTTGATCTGCGTATGGTTCTATCCATACAGTTGTTCTCTCTCCAAGCAGTGCAATTCCCACCGAGACCATAAGGCTTTGGAAGCTCTAAAACTAAGCTCTTTCTCACTCAGAGGGTTTTCAAAATGGCTATCTCTGTGAGCTACAATGAGTGAAAAATCAAGCCCCTATCCTGAAACCCTAAAGGGCAGCCATAGCCAATTTTCTTCAAGCTCATAAAATACTTCAATTTCACCTACTGGAGTTCTTGCCACTCTAATCCTAGTTTCTAGCAAACATTTAGGCATCAAACCAACAAGGAGGGGACTCAAGTTACAAGACACGTGTCAAAGAATCATCATCAAGCTTGACATCTAGTTCTTCATGGCTAGTATCTCTTGCTACTAACCTAGTGCTTTTTGGCACTTGTGCTTGTTAGCACACTCAAGATCAACTCTTTTGCCACTCAAATCTAAGAATTTGGTGTTGATTTACTGCTGCTCTAGCCATCCAACATGGGCAAAGATTCACTGACATGTTGCTTCAAAGGAGTCGAGTTTCACACCTGGCAAACCCACATCAAACTCATCCTAATGAAGTAGGGCCTATATGGGCCATTACCAATGGAAAAGAAAAGAAGCCTCAGGATGCAAATCTTGCAGCTACTTGGTAGAAGAATGATGATAGAGCATAGGCCATCATCAAATTGGAGTTGGATGACAATTACATCCATCATGTAGATGCTTGTGACATGTCCCATGACACTTGGGATAGATTAGATACATTGTTTGGTGCATAGTCCAAGTCCTCAAAGTATGGTTTACTGATTGAATTCTTTTGGCTTGATATGAAGCCTAATACATCCATGAAATCTCATCTGAAACTACATGGAAAGTATCCTAACCTAGTTTGTAGGGATAAATCTCAAAATGGATGAAGATATTTGTATTGGTGTTTTGCTAAAAACTTTGCCTTTTGATTATGATAATGTTTTGACCACCTTAATTAACATGCCAAATCCTAAACTAGTTGACATTAAGGCCTCTTTATTGAAAGAATAAAAGAAGATAAAGAATAAAGAATCAAGTACTTCTAAAGATGAACAAATGTTGTATGTCAGTAAACAGGAACAAAGGAAGAAAGGACCAGCTATTTTGTGACTTTTGCAAAAGGACCGGACACACTGAGAAGTACTGTCATGCTAGAAAGAGGTCTCAAAAGGCCTATCTTGTAGCTGTAAAAGAAGAAGAAGATCATGGAGCAAAGGAAGAAGAAGAAGAAGTAGAAGAAAACCAAGAGCAAAAGGACAAGTCTCACCAATCCTTCTAATCCCAATTTTCTAATAGACTTTTTTGAAGCCTTATATAACCTTGCCCTAATGCTTCTATCATAAGCTTTGTAAACTCCTCATGTAATCTGGCATTACAGCCTATGTACACTTTGTGAGGCCCATGTTACAGCCTCTAGATGCCCACCATGTGTTTGGTACCCACACTTAGCTTTTTTTGCAAGACAGCCTCCTTTGGTGTTTACCATGTTTGTGGTGTGCCCACACTTTACAGGTGGTGACTCACTAAGGCCTCTACACACTTTGTGCCTTTCAGGATGTGATTGAGGAGGGGTGTTGAGATTTAGGCAATCAGAGCTAGTATAGCCTCTTTAAGGAGTGGTCTAGGTAAGGGATATGCAGGCTATGCAGAATCTCATATGCACAAAGCAAGATAAATACCACCTATCCTCAAGCTATAAAGCATTGTATTTGCCTCTCATTTTCAAGGCAATATGATGGTACTTTTGTCCTTTCAGTCAAGTGTCTGAGTCATTATCCAACCACACAAGATTGTGTTTATGAGTCCAAGTCTCAATCTTGGAACCTAATTCACTTGTGTGACATTTTATCTTCAACTTTATGTCTTCATGAGTTCACTCTATGTCTTCAAGACACCATAGCCATGCTCAAATCCATGCATTCCAACACTCAATGGTTTTGATTGTGCATATTTGCTCAACGTTGGTCATAATTTGACAACCCTCTTGTTACCATTGGAGACAAAGGGCGGCATACCATTTTCATAGAAAGAAAGAGTTTTTGAGATAAGGGTGTTGAGAAATGCTTTGTGGCTTAGGGCATTTACAATGGTGTTTTCCTTACATGGCCTATACTTAATCTCGAAGTCATACTCCTGCAAGGCTTCAATCCTATTGGGGGTAAAGGCACCTCCGCCTAGCCGCTCGTGTATTACTACACTGACAGTACCCGCCACTACACACTGCAGGTGGCAGGCGTCCACCACAGTCACTTATTCTTTATTATTTTAGTGATAGTTTGAATAAAGGAAGGCCCGGCCACACATTGTGGTTGTTGGAGTTCGCATTTCTTGTCTCTCTCTTTCTTGCTCTTGCTCTCCCACCCTAGCTCTCACATGAAAGCTTCGATCCTTCTCACCTTTCAATTGGTATCAGAGCATGTCCTTTGCGAGCGCCTCCCGGCCTTCCCCGACATCTACATGAGGTATGAGAGCTTGCTTCTCACTCAGTTTTCAGCCATTCTTTGACATGAACAATAGGGTTTCATGAAGAGGGAACCATAGCTTCCATCATTGAAGCTTGTTCTCTTCACCTCTTGCTTGGACTTGTCCTAGGCTTGTGTAGGCCTATTGTAGGCCTTCACATTGGGCTCTTGTTTATCCCCTACCCACCCTGATTTGGCCCCTCAAATATAGCAGCATGCTCACATTTTATTTGTGCCTGTTTGCAAAAACGGCTCAAAAATCACTCTTTTTGTCATATCGAATTTGCCAAATTTTGATAACATAATATTCTGCAATAGATTTCAGGTCTAAGACAGCATGTATTTGTATGCCTATGGCTTATGTGATGCTTCTACTGATGTCTATTGATACCAAATCACTTGTGGATGTTATGCCTCTTCTTATGTGAGACGCATTTGGAGCTAATTTAGCTCAATCGTTGACTATTTTGAGAAGTCCCAGATCTTGCCAAAATAGGGCAGCACTTATCTCTTGAAGTCTATGCTTACCGGGATTGATCACTTGATGCATATTGATGCCTGGATTATGTCTACATGTATGGAGATGCTATGTTAATGGATTGCCATCATTTTGGTACTGATTTGAGGCCTGAAATACTCAGTCTAGAGCAGTGAATGTCCACTATAAACAGTTGGGATGAAGCTATTCTACTCATGTATGCTTATGCCTATGCTATTCGGGTCATGTCTTGGAGATGTACATTGATGTATTGACCATCGAGGATTGGAAAAGAGTTCGACACTGATTCTTAATCATTGGTTGAGATTGAGCTCCACTTTCCATAGCATTTGGATATTTATCTTGGATATATCTTGGCACGTATCGGTCTATGCTTGACCACTTTGGACATGCACTTATGTTCATGTCACCTACTTGTGTCAGTTACATTGTTTGAGCTTGAATACTATTGGAGCTTTACTTGGGCTTGACATTCGATTGTCTGGAGCATATTTTGGAGATTTATTGGCTTGCTAGACTTTATTTTGGGATATACTTGATGTCCATGGATGCTACATATGGATGTCACACTGCCTCCATGTCCAGGATATCTCATTGATGCTTGATCTTGGACACTTGTTATTGGTGCTTGTACATGCTTTGTTCAAGGTTTGTTGCTTGATATTTATGGCTTTTGTGCCAGTGGGAGCATCTTTGGATGCTTGACAGATATTGAACAGGCGGTCTATGCTATTTGAGCTTTTGAGACTATTTGGGATTTTGTACCCTTTGGGATGATGCATGGCTTATATGTCTTGGTTCCTTCCAGTGCTTATGAGCCAACTCTTTGACTTGGATCCCTTTCCTTGTGAGCTGACACCTACTTGTGTCAAGTCTTGGTAGTGGTAGGAAAACTTTGCTCCGTTGACTGGGGGTGTATCTACACATTTGTAGATATCTCATGACATGTTTGGGTGTTGGATTCATGCTTATCGACTGTAATATGCCTATGTTATGCCCACATGATGCTAGTTATGGTCTTAGCAGTATATGATTGACTTGGGATCCGCTTCTGGCACAATTAGCTCTCATTTACTGAAATTTGTCATTTATTACAACAAGCTGAAATTTGCTGATTTTGAACACTTCTATAAGGGTAATGCTTACTATTTGATGTTATCTTGGTCATATTTGGTAGATAGGTTCTTCTCTTGGTAAAATCCACTCTTTCAGCCAGTTTTAGCAGTGGTTTTAGTGCATTTTTCTGCTAATTACAACAACCTACAATTTTACTATTTTGCATTAATTTGGGACAGTATGGCTGGTCATTTGAAAGATATAGCTCTCTTTAACATTGCCAAGTTGGATGGTACCAACTATGGGTATTGGAAGTCCCAAATATGGCAAGTTTTGGTGCAAAATTTGTAGATTAAACCCTTGCATTTCAAGGGTGTCAAACCTAAGCATATGGATAATGATGTTTGGATGGAAGTTGATGAGCTATGCAAGTCTACCATTATTCTGTCACTCTTAGAAGAGGTCCATCATAATGTTGTTGAAGATGAGAATTAGAGTGCATGGAATTTATTGGAGAAGATTCAGGAGCTCTATGTGCAGTAGAGTCCTGCGTCACAGATGTATTGGCTGAAGCAGTTAATGGACCTTTGCATGAAGGAGGGGACCTCCCTTTCATCTCATTTCAGTCAGTTTCATGCTATCATGAAGAGTCTGTTGTCACAGGGTATTGAGTTCAAAGACAACTTGCACCCATTGTTTCTCTTGGCACCTTGCCTGAATCATGGGATGTCTTCTGTACTGACATATGCACGAACAAGCTTGATGGGCTAAAAATCAAAGATATTGAGAGTGCTTTATTGACTGAGAAAATCAACAAGACAAATAATGATGCTTCCTGCCCTTCACATGCATTGACTATTAGAGGTGGCAAAAATGGTAGGCATGATAATGATCATAAGGGTAGGGACTCTCAGAAGTCTAGGTCCAAGTCACGTGATTGCAGTAAGTCCCGTGGATGGAAGTCTGATCTTACCTACAATTATTGTGAGAAAGCAGGACATATTAGGCCACAATGCCATAAAATGCGCGATGATAAGCGCGAGGAAAAGGGAAAAGAAAAAGTACAAGAAAATTCTTCTGAGCGTAGTATAGTACCTGCAAAGTCCAATGTGAAGATAGAAGAGGTTAATGTCATGCAAGCCATCGATTCAAATGATGATTACATACTTGTAGCTTCTTCATGTGATACCTTATAGACTTCTCAGATATATTCTATATATGGGCAGTGCTGACTCTTGGATTCGGGAACCTCCCCCTTTCATGTGTGACCCTGTCAAGATTGGTTTCATACCTATCGTACCATGTCTAGTTCTATGCATCTTGGTGATAACCGGTCTCTTGACATTATGGGCATTGGAGATATTTGACTACAGTTTCCTTCTGGCAGCTCTTTTGTTTTGCATGATGTACGTCATGTACGTGCATTGACACATAGCCTTATGTCAGTTGGACAACTTGATGATGCAGGGTATTTTGTGTCTTTTGGAGACTCTGCATGGAAGATTACTCGTGGCAGACTTGTACTTATAAGAGGTGTAAAGTCTAGTAGCCTCTATCCCTTACTTGTATTTGGAGCTACATTGGATCATGTTTTTTCTATGGGTTCTATTCCCTATATATCCCTTTGGCATACTCGTTTGGGGCATATGTCTCTTAAAGGAATGAAAATGCTCCGTGCTTTGTAGTATCTTCCACCTTTTGACTCTTCGCATTTTGATACTTGTGATCATTGTTTGTATGGCAGGCAGACTAGAAATACGCATAAAAAATTTGGTAAAAAATGCATGGGTGAGCCCTTGGCTCTTGTGCACTCAGATGTATGTGGGCCCATGCCCTGTCAGCCACTTGGTGGGGCAAAGTACTTTGTTACTTTCATAAATGATTATTCACATAAGGTATAGGCTTATCCCATAAAGAGAAAATCTGATGTCTTAGACACATTTCATCATTGGTTGCATTGGCAAAGAACCAATCTGGGAAAAGGCTCAAATGCCTAAGGTCAAATAATGGGGGTGAGTATGTATCACGTGCTTTTGAGCAGTTTTGTGATGAACGGGGTATTAAGCCTCAGTTGACCGTCCCTTACACCCCACCCCAGAATGGTATGGCTGAGCATATGAATAGGACCTTTCAGGAAAGGTCCATAGCATGCCTAGCCAGGATGGCTTACCGCAGGACTTTTGGGCTGAGGCAGTTACTACTGCAGTGCATCTCATTAATAGGTCGCCTAGCAGTGGCATTGACTTTCATGTTGTAGAGGAGGTGTGGGTAGGCAAGCCCTCCTCTTATGATCATTTGCGTGTCTTTGGCTGTGAGGCATTCTGCCATGTGCCCAAGGACAAACGCAATAAGCTGGATCCTAAGAGTGTCAAATGCTTTTTCATTGGCTATGGAGATGCAGGAGAGATGGGTTATCGTCTATGGGATCCGCAAGCGTGGAAAGTGATCCACAACCATGACGTCATCTTTCATGAGGACAAAATGCATATGCAGCTTGAAAAAGTGATTGAGGTATCCAGAGTTATCTTACAGGAGGAGCCCCCTGCTCCCGTTCAGCCCACCCGCTCCACCGCCAGCTAGACAGCGTGCAACATCACCTGATGCTCATGGCCCAGATATTAGACATACTAATGTTAGACAGGATGTGTGTCAGGCAGCAGAGCCTGGGTTGAGGTGTTCTACTAGAGATAGACAACCTCGTGACCGTTTTGCACCCTCTATGGATTATATGTACTGGTTACAGATAAAGGAGAGCCTCTCACTTATGATGAGGCTATGCACCGAGGTGATTGTTACTCTTGGGAGACGGCTATGCAATCTGAGTTTGACTCATTGCATAAGAATCAGACTTGGGATTTAGTTTTCTTGCCTTAAGGTAATAAGGATTTGCCATGCAAGCAGGTGTATAAGCTGAAAAGTATCCCTGGACACCCCAAGCCAGCATACAAGGCTCGATTGGTTGCTAAGGGTTTTAAGTAGGAGCATAGTGTTGACTTTGATGAAGTCTTATGGTCAAGATGACCACCCTACGCTTAGTCTTGGCCTTGGTTGCATGGCTTGACGTGGACTTGTACCAGATGGATGTCAAGATGGCTTTTCTACATGGGGACTTGCATGATGAGATTTACATGGAGCACCCTGAGGGCTTTGCAAACCTTGGCAGGAAACACCTAGTGTGAAACTAAAGAAGAGTCTATATGGATTAAAGCAGGCACCTAGGGAATGGTACCATAAGTTTGATGCATTCATGCATCCACAGGGCTACACCCACAGTGCTATGAATCCATGCTTGTACACGAAGAAAGCTTGTGACAATTCTTTACTGATTTTGGTACTCTATGTGGATGACATGCTTTTAGCAGGGACAGCTCATGAGGAGCTCGATGCTGTTAAGGCTCAACTCAAGATAAGCTTTGAGATGAAAGATCTAGGATAGGCCTCTCATATACTTGGTATGCGCATCACGCGTGATAGATCTCAGGGACTCCTCTATCTGTCATCACAGAGGAAGTACGTACATAAAGTCCTTGAGCACTTCCGCATGCAAGATGTTAAGCCTATTGGCTGTCCATTACCTTCTCATGTGAAGGTTTCACAGGCCGATTTTCCACATACAAATTAGCAGAGGGCCGAAATGGCCAAGATTCCCTATGCATCAGCAGTGGGCAGTCTTATGTATGCCATGATAGCCACCCGTCCAGATATTGCTTTTGCAATTGGGGTTGTGGCACCTCATAATGATAATCATCATTGCCTCATGTTTAGGTCTGGTTGAGTAAAGATTCGTTTCGAAATTTTATGGTTGGTGACTAAGGTAAAGTTGCTGCTAGGCAAATAGTGTCGCCATAATTTGAGAGCATGAATTACAACAGGCAGCTCTAGATCATGGGTAGCATAGTTTTTCTCAAGAATCTTCAGCTTCCTAGAAGAATAGACTATCAAATGGATTTCTTGCATGAGTACGCAACCTGATACAAGAGAGCTTACATCAGTAACAACTTCAAATTATTAGTTTGAGTAGTTTTAGAATAGGAGCTATGATCAAGCTCTATTTAAGCTTCTCAAAGCTAGATTATTCAATGAGAGTCCATACAATAATAGTTAGCTTCTTGAGTAAATCAATCAAGGGTGCGGCAAAATCAAGGTATAGTCCTTGATAAATCATGTACCATCTTGTCAAGCCTAGAAAACTTTAGACTTCCTTAACTATTATTGGGGGTGCCCATTCTCCTACATCTTTAACCTTGGCAAGGTCTACCACAATCCCTTTGTCAAAGACTATAAATCCATGGTACTCAACCTACCTTTAATGAAGGCACATTTCTTCTTCTTGCTATAAAGCTCGTGGATCCTCATTGTTTCAATGACAACTTGGAGTTGCAAATCAATGGCTTTTGGAATGAACATATGATAGAGCCACTTTGCTATTGGCACAGCTCCTAGTGTTAGATTAATCTCATTATCAACTCCTCTTGGTGGAGAAAGTTTTGTTAGCTCTTCAAGGAATACATCTATATATTCTCTTAACTAGGAAGGTTCTTTATCAACTTTCTTTCCTTTCTTGATCTTATTAAGTTTGATTAGGTTGATAGGCAGTTCTTTTCTTAGCCCCTTCATGATCCAAGAAGCTTTTGCTAGTAGGATTCTAGGGTTCTTGGCTTTTCCTTGAGTGGTTGCTAACTCTCTTTCTTAATCTAGGAATGTAATTTGACCTTTCTTGCAATGAATATGAGCATCATTGGGGATTAGCCAATCCATTCCTAGCAAACACTCATAAGCTCCTAAATTCATAACTCTGAACTCTATGTTAGAAACATTGCCTCCTAAGTTAAAATCCACTTTTCTAGTGTGTTGAGTAGAAATTTTCTCTTTTCCATTTGTCAATTGAACTAATAACTTAGATGCAAGTAAAGTATTTATCCTAGCCTTTTCACACACTTTGACGAGATAAATGAGTGGGTTCTTTCACAATCAATCAAAATCTTCAAGGTTTTACCTTGGTAGGTTGTCAAAGTCTGGATTTACTAAGAATTGGCAATTGGAGTGTTCTTATTGAGAGAAACATACACTGATACTCTTTCCATGTCCAGTTTTAACATGGGATCTTCACCTTTTTCTATTCCTTTGTTCCTCCCTTTGAAGGTTACTCTAGTAACTTTCTCTTTGGTGGTTGAAACTACCTGATTCTGACCATGAAATTATCCTTGATGGATTGGTTGACCTAAGTTCGGGTATTATCTTTTGAAGTGGTTGGGTTTGTTACAATAGAAACATCTTGGTATCTCCTTGTTGCCAACTACAGGTACGAAGTTTTCGATTGTACTTGTCTTGGCCTTCTTCCTTTGACCAATCTGTGGTATTTTCCCTGTGGTATTTTCCTTGGATCCTCTTAATGTATCCTCACAGTCCTTTGTATGGATAACTTTGTTCCCAAACCCTATCACTCTTAGATGTTGATTGAAGTTTTTAGATAATGGGCCTTGCTCAAATTAATACATCTTGTAAATTGGATAGGCACATTACTTCGAGATGAGTATCCAATGGAGGGTTTAGTCTGTGACAAAACTTTGACACTTGTTGGGTGATGTCCATGGGTGGGACATACTTCAAAAAAGGGACACAAAGCTAGAATAATAGGCTTCCAAAAACTAGATTATTTCAAGCTAAATAATCCATTTATTTTTAGTGGGAGTCATCACCCATGTACACCTTCCTTCAATTTTTCTCAAGTAATGGTTGCTTTCACAATCCATTGGTCATTGCACCATTTCTTCCCCAGGGGGTCCACTAGGGTTTAAAGTATGGTACCATGTGAGTGTAAGGGAGGGGGGTTATTTAAGGGAAGAAAGGTACATTTTATAAGGTAAGGTCTCATAAATAGGGGGTAGATAAGGGGTATTTTCATATATTTCTTGCACGCAGGTGACGTCTCCTTATTACTACTAGTGAATCCCCCGTGATTTCTTCTTCCAAAGTGGGGCTTCACCTGTTAACTTTAGTTTAGCTATCATTGCCTGATATGGAGGGGCAATGCCTATGGCACCAAAGTAATCCTTCATAGATTCAATCCAAATTTCTACGTTAGATTCAACTACCTTTCCTTTTCCATCAAACTCAAGTGGTTTGATTTGCTTGAGAAGGAATTTTGTCCTCTTCTACTTCAACCTAGGCAAGGAAGGTGTAATACCTTGGATAGAATTTTTAACATTTACAATATTAGTTGCACATCTCGTATGCTTACAATATTTTCCTCTCTTTAAGAATCCATGAATTTTTTATTTACAGCATAAGGTCAGTACAAAGTACACAATCTTGCAAGAATTTGAGAGTCTGTTATTATTCATGGCTCGCAATAGGGCTAATCGGACCTCTTTACTACATAAAATTGGCATCAAACTAGGGAGATTTTTGGATTACAATAGTTCTAATTGTGAAATTTAGATACACCAATATTTTTGTAGGCTAGATGCTCATCAAATATATTTAGGACTTTGTATTTTTGGAAAATATTTGAAAAACCATCTTTACAATAATTATGGCAGTAGAAGTGCCCTAAAATGGCAACATGCTCGACTGGGAGAATATGAAGCACTTGATCATAAAGATAACAGTTCTAGCCAACCCATTCTTCGCCTATGTTGAGGATAGGATTTAGATGTGATTCTTTGAAGATCAATAACTTGACCAATTTAAGGTCTTCCATCCACTTGATTCTTTTAAGGTTGTTTTGAGGGTAGGCAAGTCGATTGGCATTGATGAAGTAATAGACTCTGCTTTGCATCCATTGACATTCTCGATACATTGGTGAAGGGTTATACCTACACTCTAGTATCCTCATGAAGTGATCTCGATAATCAAAATCAAGGGAATGCATCATTGAGGTAAATATTGCTCGGAATACCAAGAATTTTACCAATCTTCATTGTTTGGAAAGAGATTCCACTGATAGTTAGAGGGTGAATCATTTTTGCATCGAATATTTCCTTAAACAAAGTTAAGAATAAATCTTTCTATGCATTAATTCCATTTTGCTTTGATGATATATGTGACATGCTCTCTTGAAACATCCTCAGTGGTACAATTTAGTGATCTATCGATATGATTTTCTAGGTAACACCACTCATTACTCTTTCAAATAACATGAGGTTTGCTACCTAGACTCTCTCGATTCCACTTCGCAACAGAAGGTCTTGGCCATTTTCATGAGAATCAACCTAAATTTTGAGGTCTAAGTAAACTAAGGTCATCTATCCAAGTTCACTAGTACTGATCTTCAAGCAGCTACTTCTACTAGATTGCCCCAGTCATTTTGTACTTGATTCAAGCACAATGAGAAATGAGGGGGAGTATGAGTACATCGACCCTTCTACACTGGCAAGGTAAAGTCTCACTCCATTCCCCTAAAACAATACGAACTCAAGGTTATAATTGATTCTATGGGTTAATATTTCCTATACTATAATGCATCGAATTTGTAAAGAAGGTCTCGCCTTATCGAGACCACCCTATCTTAGGGTGGATTCGTCTCAGGAATCACACCCTCTCACTTCCCTCGGTTGGGTAGTTTTAGTTGTCTACTTATCTAACACATTTAACATTTAAGTTGTACATATAAAATTAGGTTTTTTAATAAATCCTTTTAGTCACAATGTTAGTTCACGTAATTTCAGTCACAACACATAAACGATAAAAACAATCCTTTGAAAAATGGCTTCTTTATCTAATAGAGATTCTTATACAAGTATTCACCTTCCACCCATACGGAAGAATGTCATCAAGTCCTTTATTTTACCAAGATTTCCATCCCTAACTAGTATTGGGGTCCTTAGGAAGTCGATTTTGAGTCATGCAAGGGTTTGGACAATTCCTAAGAACACAATATTAGTGAATTTGGGAATGTGCCAATTTCCATTTTTTGAATACTAAAAAGATGGCACCCGGATGACATGCCCATAAGTTTCTCAAAACCATATGATGTGACCTATAATTGGAAAGCACTTGAAAAATTGAATCTATTGAGCTATAGAGCTCTCAATTTGGAGTTATAGTGTTCAAGTTATAACAAATCCAAATATTTGACCACATGTCCCAAACTTATGGGAAATTCCCATATTCCCTAATATGATGTTTAAGAGTCTAAGAGTTTACTGGTAAGTCCCCCCCAGCACCCTTAACTTCTCCTATCCAAGGATCCCCCTATGGAGTGACCTCTTGCCATTTGGTTTGGTTCAAACTTTCCAAGATGGTAAAGCTAATCCCCGTTGGAAAAGGAATTCGCAACTAGTATTAGGGGAGGTCAAATGAGCTTTTATTTTTGTCATCCTATTGCAAACTTAGTACATTAGGATTTTTATTCAATTCAATCAACTTATTAACTGTATCAATTTAAACTTGCATGCACCATTTTAAGCACAAGAAAAAAAATTCATGCAATATTTCTACACAAATAGGGAGGCAATCATGGCATGATCTTAACTTAGCAACATTTCTTTCTAACTTGGTAATATTCCTAGTTTTAGTTTTTCTTTGG
Organism: Lygodium microphyllum; assembly: GCF_053477565.2. NCBI lineage: Eukaryota > Viridiplantae > Streptophyta > Polypodiopsida > Schizaeales > Lygodiaceae > Lygodium > Lygodium microphyllum. Next base: position 29,866,642 of record NC_141138.1, on the reverse strand, counting down.
ACTTTTCTTTTCTAAATCTCCTTTTTGAGATCTAAATTCTGATTAGTCTTCCTTCATTTGATCTTTCCTTGGTTATTATTAGTCTTTATTCTCAATCTTGCGCATAACCCTTGTTAAAGTTCATATTTGCAATCGTGTTCATAACTCGAGTGCTCCCCACTCGAGAATATCATCTTTTTGGGGCCATCACAAGTAGGGAGTCCATGTATACTAGCTTTAAACTTGGTCTTGATTAGAACTTGGAACAGTTAAGTAGGTTCCTTGTGAGAAGACACAGATCTTTTTTCCTTCCTCTTCTCCTCTTCTCTCCTTTTTCTACTACCCTTCCCTACCTCTCCGCCTCTTCTCTTCTCCTCCTCTTTTCTTCTTCTCCACCTTTCTCTTTCCCTCTACTTCTCTTCTCCTCCTTCTCTTCCCTTCTTCGACACCTCTTCTCTCTCTCTCTCTCTCATAGCGACTGGCAGGTGGCAAAATAACACTAGCCTAAGCCTTATGCTTAAGCTAAGGCTTTATAGCGTAAGCCATGATGGATATTATTCATTGCTAATTCCGGGTGACGGCGCGTGGTGGCATGGAACTTGCAGATGAGATCGAAGGCTGCAACTCGCAGTGATGATCACAAGCACCAATCCTCATTGCAAGAGGGCATTGCAACCCATGGTGATCAGAGTTTGATGGCAGCGCTTGTGATGATAACAGCATGTTTGATCAGTCCATCGATCAGTTGTTGGTTTCCTTTTTCATTTCCAATACTTACTGAGGCTATAATCCTTAGTTAATCCCCCCCCCCCCCCCCCAAAAAGCCTTGTTCTCATGGGATTTGGGACTTGGGATATTATACATAGCTAGATGCATATGTGGAGATCTGAAAGAGGCTTAGTGAAGTTCATGACTTTGGATACTAGTGCCTTACCCATACACTCCTTTATGTGCTTTTTTGGGGATATCTTCCTTAGCTATGCAAATTTGGTGCTAGCTAGATCTAAGATTGATGCGACTTAAATTATTTGGCTCCATGCAACCTATTTAAGAGATCATCCACTAGAGGCATTGGGTCCTTATTCTTGATGGTGATCTTGTCAAGTTCCTTATAGTTTATGCTTAACCTCAATTCTCCATTCTTCTTCTCACAAATAATATGGGGTTTTGAAGGGTGTTTTTCTTGGGCAAATGAAACCTTGCTCTTCTTACTCATGCAATTGTTTCTTCAACTTTATCATCTCTATATAGTTCATCCAATTACTAGCATCATTAATTAGGAGAGCTTTGAGGTCTTCAAGCTGACTTTTAGGATGTAGAGCGAGAGTGTGTGTGCTTTGGACGACCAATAAAAGGAAAGCCTCCATAATGGAACTTCTATTTTGAAAAACAAAAAAAGTATATTTTTTAGAATGATGTAAATATTTATAATTATAACATTTTTAGTTGAATATCTACTTTTTAACTCACATAATCATAATTACGGTATCCTTTACATTAATGGCACTTTATATTAATGGCATAATTGTTCTTACATGATAATCATGATTAGATATATATTTAACTCACAAAACGGCTTGGTGCTTGAAATTCCCTCTCAACTTTTTTCCTCCTTTGGAATATTCCTCTCTCTCCCTCTCTTATCCATAGATACAAAAAGTTGGCTTTCAACAAAATGCCCAAGCTCTTAAATCACATCCATATTAGTCAAAATGATAGAAGATGGATTATTATAGTTATTGCCAAAGGTAGCTGGATCACCATGCAATAGATAAGATGTAGGAAAAATAAAGGTGTGAGAGCTCATTCATCTCTCTTGAGAAAGGTAGAATTAAATACTAGAGACTTAAAGCAATAAAAATTAATATAAAAGAGGTACTAGTAAAATATATGTTTATACATAAAGAGTTATGTTTGGAATTTGGAACCTCGAGCCTTCTAATGCATAGACTTCATTGGAAGTTTTTGATCCTTAATGCTTATCTTTCTTGAGACTTGCTATTAGATTTAATTATGATACCATTATTTTTCTTGTAGATCTCTACTCATCTTATCTTGAGAAATGTCAGTTGATTGAGCCTAGTGTGGATGCTATTTATATTCTACATGGTTCTGCTAGAGAATAAATGTACAAAGGTAGAAAAAAAAAACATAGCTTACAGGAAATGGGCTAATTTTTAATGATCATTCTTATGTTTCCCTTGCACAAAATTACCAATGGTGTGCAATACCACCCCTTTCTTTTCTTAAATTTTCAAGCCACCAATGATAAGGAATACATGTGCAAAATGTTTTCTGAGATACAAAGAGCATTGAAATCTAGTATCTCAAATAAGCTAAGTAATATCACTTTGTTTATGCCTATTGGTGTAATTGTGGATACTTTTTTGTGATGCTGAGATGAGAAGATCAAAGATCATGCTCTTAGTGAAAAAACTAGCATATGATCATTTCTTACAGTTTATTGATGAAAGATGGGGTATTGAAATAGAGGGTAAGATAACATGTAAGATGGATTATGACTTTGTTTCTTGTAATAAATGCATGATGGCTACTCAAAGTTTCATCCTTAGCTTTTATTAAAGTAGATAGCATTGTGGTGATGGTAATTTGGTTGTTAGACCAAAATCTTGTTGATTTTAGTCAATGCCCTATATTGGATCTTGATATATGGTTCCATGAGGAAGTTATTAGGAAGTTATTACAATTCTAAAGATTAGATAATCATCTATAGTACATCAAGTAATGATGGACTTACATAATGAAGTTATTGAATCGCCTATCTCATTTATGTTCAAACTCAATAACAAAAGTGTAAGTTTCTACATCACATTATACAAATGTATGTGTATATTTTGGTGTTGAAATTTTTTGTAGATTTAAAAGAGGCACAAGAATCAAGTATTCTATTCTCAAAACAGACCCACCTAAGTTTTGCTCAAGTTGACTATATCTTGATTTCTCTAAGGGGGAAACATGTAGAGTACCTAAAGCATTGTTGGAGCAAGCTAGGAGTTGGGGAGCATTAATGGAAGCTAAATGGGGGAACTCAAGATAGTTGTCGCAATCATGTTGGCTATCTTGGGGCTTCTATTAATGTGATTAATAGACTAAGGTAGAATGGGATATGTGTGTGTGTGTGTGTGTGTGTGTAGAATATAGTGTGTAAATAAATTGAACTAAATATCTCTTTATTTTCAATATAATTATAAGGATTGATATCGAAGAAAATCTCCTTTTTTTTTCATCCTAATAACATACAAGAGTATTTACAATGTGATATGGAAAACCTATTTCTTTTTGCAATGACTTTTCTTAGGAGAGACATTCTTTTCTAGAGTCATTTGGCCTTACTTTAACACTTTAGTGTGACAAGTGTTGAGGCCATGCCTTTATTTGCTACAGTTTTAGACACATCTTCTTCTTGTCCACTTCCACACTCTCCATAGCCTCTTTGCCTCTTTGATCAGCATCTTTTTTGTGTCTGTTTGACCCTTCTTTATCACCATTTTTTTGGGAACCATCTTGAACATTTCTTACTGGTTATATACTTCAATACCTTTGCTCTTAGATACCAAACATGCTCCATACTATAACAATTTCCAAAAAATGTGTACATTTAAATAAAAAGAGTATTACTTCACCATAATTTTGCGATGGACTAAGTTTTGAGTAAAACTCTACCTTAAAGCTTACTTTGTGTAATGTTATTTTTATAAGATTGTAATCATTAAGAAAATAAAATGAATCAATCTTCTAGCATTTTTAATAGCTTTCCAACTAGATGAATGGCTATCTTCTTGAGGAGGACTCTGAAATCAATAACAAAGAGTGAATATTTCAAGTTAATTATGGTAGGTTGTATCATAAACTATCTTAACACCTATTAGTCAAGAACTTACCACAACTTGTCTATATCCATCTTTGCAAGAAGATCATAAAGTATTAGAGGTATTTTTTCAAGTAATTTTTTACACCTCTATATTAGAAATCATGAAATTTAGGAGAATTTGTGAGTAACAAAAATTCAAATGATGATGGAGACCTTGAATTATTTCACTTACATCTTGGCAATTCGATTGGCTCTCTCTAAAAAATTAAGGAAATAACATTGGTTATCAATGTAGTCTATAACAATCAAGCTCCAATGAGCACTCAAAACTAAGTCATATGAAAATAACTTAGTAAAAAAGAAATATTTCGAGATAGAAGGGCTAAACTATTTGTCATATATGATATGGAATTAGAAGAATCTCCATTGTTTCAAAGTCAATTAGATAAAACTAGTGTCCAAGTCCACTTATGTCAAGCTCAATTTTCCTTATGAAAAAATGGAAGATGGAGGATCGAGTACTTATTTTTATTGTATGTTTCGAGGAAACTCGTATATCATACATCTGAAAAAAGAAGTAAGGAAGTACATGTTTAAATTTAAAAAGTACCATAATAAACATTTGACCATGATATACCTTAGCCCAGCAAGAAGAATAAAATCAACTTAGTAAAAAATAAATATTTGGAGATAGAAGGACTAAACTATTTACCATATATGATATGAAATTAGAAGAAGCTCACTAACTATGACTATTTAAGATTGGTCTACACCCTCTCCACATGATCCTTATGCACAAAAATTATAGTAACCCTTAGGCCATAGGCCTTTTGGATTCACGTCATCACTTGCTGCTACCCAACGCCACTGTCGCTTGCTCTACACATCAACTGAAGCATTCACAATTGTTAGAAAATAATTAGATAAAATCCAACAAAAGTGAATAGCTAGTAGTCTTCAATTAAATAGGTTGGAACTCTGTCATCCTGACCTTAATTTAATTCGAGTGCGCACTCTAAACTCATAAACATACATTAATTTGATATATATTTTGCGAAATCACCTGCTATGGAATCACCCACGTGCACATTAAATTAATCTGACACCCAAAAAGAATAGGCGTCCCTATCAACTTCTTGCACAAGAAATCCACCTTGTGTACGAGCCCCGAAAAATAAATATAATCATGAAATCCACCATGGAATATGCCTCTTGGTATCGATAAATCCAATTCTTTTATCAATTTTGCGAAAATAAAGTCATGTGTGCTTCCATCATCATGCAAAACAATCTTTTCTTCACCATGCACAAAACATTTCAATATTAATAACGAATGAGGATTTGGCATACCTGGTAAAGTATCTGAAGCATCGTCGATATTATCATCATCTTCAGTGAAGTCTCTGGCATATCTTCATGGTCCTCATTATCAGTTGCTCCCAAGTGATTGATTTGAATAGCTTGTTTCTTGGACTGATAGTTCGCTGCTAAGTGTCCAGGCTGATGACACTTGTAGCAAACCATAAGCTTTGCTTTAGAGACATTTTTTATAAGGGCTGAAAATTTGGGTATATTGGGATTTGGCTAGAGGGAAGGCTTAGGGTTTGAATTAGCAGTTGATGGTAAAGCAAGAGATCGAGTCCAAGGTTTACGGAAAGAAGGAGCAAAGCGATTTTGATTGAATCTTCGAAAGTTAGAATTGAATTTCTTTGTACCAAAGTTACTATTAATTGAAAATTGTTGCCGTCGCTTTTCTCATCTATGAATTTTATCCTCCGCATCATGCACTAGAGAAATCGCATCCTCCAAAGACTTTGGCTTGAACATATTCACTTTCACATAGAAGTGACCAAGCAAACCGGACATATACTTGCACTTGTGGGTCATCTTAGGAACATCTTCACGCATTCAAAGTTGAAGTAAGGTACTCCAGAAATGCTTAGTGTATTGCGGGATGGATTCACAACTCTTTGTTGCAGGAGGTCCCACTATTTGATGGCTTTCTCATGGAATTGAGATGGAAGGAAATTCTACAAAAATTTCTTTTGAAAGGCTTCCCAAGTAGAGGGACAATCAACAATCTTGTGGACAATAGTCCACCATAATGATGCTATGTCTGCTAGATGGTTAGTGATGCATTTAAGTCTATCTTTTTCAGCATATTGCTCTTCATGAAAATAGTTGTCAAATTGACTAATGAAAGCAAGAACAATTTTGCCATCACGTTGCCCATTAAAAGTATGGCATTTAAATTTTCTTTTACTTATCTTGGCCTCTTTCATAAGAGCTTGTGCATCAAGTGTTGCATCAATAGTACATCGAATAACATCTTCAGGTTGCGCTTCGTTTTGATTTATAGTGGATTGTTGAAGTGTAGCCAATTGTGCCTGCAAGTTTTGGCATGCTCTTTGCTCTTCTTGAAGTTGTATCATGATTAGATCCAATTTTTGCTCCATAGTCGGCTCTAACAAATCGCCTTCGCCCATAGAATCGTCCATATTATGATCCGACATCCTAGATTTGTTGAGGATTCATCATTCGTCTTCTAGCCACATATGAAGAAGATCACCACGAGCTTGCTTTGGTTATTAGGATGCCTTTGCTTTTACGATCTTGCTTTACTCGAGTATGGCAATTGAAAACGGTCTTCTTCCAAGCGAGAAAGTCTTCCGCATAGACTGTGTGTGACAGCTTTCTTGCTACAAATCCGCTAAGCCAAGTTGCAGGTGGGAACAGGGGCTTGTTGAGACTTGAAGATCGATTCGAGAATACCACAATGTGAACTCCTACTAGGTAGTAAGAGATTGAGAATTGAACTTTAGGCTTTAGTGAAGCTTAATAACTTTAAGCTTTTTAAAAAGCTTAATAAATTTTAGGAATTTAGAGCAGGACAACGGCACGTTGTTGATAGATTCGATGCCCGTGTGAGTACATCCTTCCGCCACAAATCATGAATTTTAGAGAGCTTAGAGCTTAAGCTCTCTAAGCTTAAGGATTAACTGTAACTTGGAACTAATCATGAATTGCTTTATCTGTGAAAAAGCGACTTGAAGAGGAGACTTTCCGAGTGGTCCTTTGCCACCTGGGAGAGGTCCTTTGCGATCAGAGGGTACATGAGGGGTGTACTTCACTGCTAAGAACACACATGTATTGTCAATTCATCACAAGATAGCCTATAGAGCCCGTTCATTCCAAGAGCTTCACCTTCGCACGAGATGGTAAGCAATTGGAAGCTCTTGATCTCAACTTCGCTCTGATACCACTGGTGTGCAAATCGGATTCTGTATGTATACGTAGCGAATGTCGGAAGGTCCCCAAGAACAAAGAACTCTAGAAACCTTCATAAAAGCAAAAGGGAATTTGCACGATATGGGACCAAAATGACAAATTGGGTGCAATCTCCCCCTGTGCCTTATGTCAGCGCTTCACAAGGCATGTATTTATAGATTTATTTATCTTTTAGCTAAAAAATAGCCCACTTTACAAACAACATGCTTTTGCTTTTGTGTTTGCTTTTGCCCAAATATAAAGTAAGGCATTCGGGCGTCCAAAAGGGCTGTGCCCAAATACAAATATCAAATAATGAAATATTTAACTGAGTACCAATGCACATACAAGGTAATAAATGTTTTGTCAAGCACTTTAATAAATAAGCGTGCTTAAATAAATATTGGTGCCACGCCTTTTAGTGATTAGGCACGTGCCCATAAAAAATGATAATTTTTCTAGGCATTTGGATTCATGTCATTGCCCGGTGCTACCGAATGCCGCCATCGCTTGCTCTACACATCAACTAAAGCATTCACAATCGTTAGAAAATAATTAGATAAAACCCAACAAAAGTGAATACCTAGTAGTCTTCAACTACAAAATAATTAAATAGGTTGGAACTTTGTGTCCTGACCTTAATTTAATTTGAGTGTGCACTCTAAACTCATAAACGTCCATTAATTTGAGATGTATTTTGTGGAATCATCCACGTGCACATTAAATTAATCTGATGCCTGAAAAGGACAATCGTCCCCATCAACTTCTCGCACAAGGAATCCACCTCGTGTACGAGCCTCGAAAAATAAATATAATCACGGAATCCACAGTGGAATATGCCTCCTTGCATCACTTTCAGAATATCAATAGAGAATTTTTCATAGTGGACTTTATGTGACATTTCCAAAATTCCAACACCTAGTGCATTGTCTTGACACAAAATTTCACTATTTGAGCTCCTTATGGGTTGAAAAGCCTATGCAACTTAGCGTCCACCATACATGCATGATAAACATGATTCCACATCCATCCGAGCATCAATAAACTCTACAAAAACTTCATATGAAGGACTCAGTTTAAAGAAAAGAAACAACTTGAACTTTGATTCAATGGTAAGTTATATCCCAAAGATCCTATAAAAAATAGTATATCTCCTTTCTATAAGTGCTCTTCATTGTTAAGATTTCTTGGTGATTGTTATAATGGTTTTTCAAGGTATGCACTCAATCATACGAGAGAATGATGTTCTAAAATTAAAGAATCACTTAATAACAAAACATTAGAAATAAGTTGTGGTAGAAACTATAGGATTGTCAACAAAAAAATCATTCTTGGAGAAACATATAAAGAACTCTCAAGGACATTAAAAATCTCAAATGAGGAGAAGATGGCTATACTAAAAGAATTCAAGTAGATGCTAAAGGAAGCTCAACTGTTAAGTACAATCAATGGAAATCTTTTCATAATATAGTTAAAGATCATGTTGATAATGAACAAGTTCAGAATTAAATGCTAAAGTCTAGAAACATTAAACAAAATATTTTTTAAATTGCAACACAACTGTATAGCAAGATTCATGATCTTCAAAGACTAATTAGAACTTTTCAAAAATGTAATGATAGAAGCCTACAGTAATCAAGACTTCATGCACTATATGTTAAGAAACTTACATTGTTTAACTTAGAGTGTGTTGAGATCCTTAAGGATAAAATGAGATTTAAAAATGATTCTATTCTTCTTGCTGGGCTAAGGTATATCATAGTCAAATGTTTATTGTGGTATTTTTTTCTTATTTAAACATATACTACCTTACTTCCTTTTTCAAATGTATGATATACAGTTCCCATTTCGTGAGGAGAAATGAGCTTGACGTAAGTGGACTTAGACACTAGTTTTATCTAATTGGCTTTACACATGATTTATGGACTCTAAAATAGTATTGAGTTTTGTTATTTTCCCTAATTGATTCATACTCACTTTTTAGCCGAATAGAAGACAACAAACAGCTCTTTTACTAGCAATACAAAGATCATTGGATGATTGATCAGTAAGGATATTATTTGAAGATTGGTACGAGAAAGTTGTGTGAATTCAAAAAAGAAGAATGAGAAAGACACTAGTAAGGAGGAGGAGACAGGAGGAAGGCCATGAGGATGGGAAAAATTAGATGTTAGACAAAAACAAATTGAATATTCATTTTTACTTTTATAATGAAAAATTAGGATCTATATTGGGCCAATTATTGTCACTATTATGGAGGCCTAGATTTCTAGGTTTGATATAAGCCATGAGAATATTATTTTAAAAATCCCAAAAAAAGCTCTCACTCGAGGATTTCTTATGCAGCTATTTTGAGACCTCAAACTCCCCTAATTCGAAAATCAACTTGAGCTTGTGATCTTTGTCGCTCTTGGAAAGTTGTCCCTTGGGGAGCTCCGAGGGAATCATATTTGCATACCCTTTCAACACAACTTCCACTTCTTTGTTCCCTACTTGGAACTTGCATGCTTATGCTTCCAAGGGTATCATCATATATAAGTATGCCATGTCTCCTTGCTTCATGGATTTCTCCACCTACATAGCACTACATGCCATGATCCTAGACTAGATACTTGTGGTTGCATTGGTCATGGGCTCTTTTGATACTCCACTTTGATTCGAGGCCCTTGGATTAGTTGCTTTTGACTTTGCATCTTGGCAAGAGGCTCCCATGAACTTGATTAATACTTATCTCTCCTTTGGTTTGTCTTCCTTTACTTGCATAGTCATTAGGGTTCTCTTTGGGAGTTGCAATCTCTCATATGGGACACAAACTCCTCCTTACATATCTAGCAACAAATCATTTACTCCATTCCCAAACATTGCTATGACAAACTTATTATAGGATTCCAAGCCCAAAATGTCTTCATTCAACTTGGCCTTCCATTGTCCTACTTCCACTAACACTCAAAATTTGCTTCAGCTCTTTGGCTTTTCCTTGTGTAAAGGTCACAGTCAAACATCTTGGTGCCTTAGCCAACTTCAATCCTTGTCTTGCTACACATTCTAGGGTGATTAAAGTTATGGGTTGCCCATGTGTCTACCATCACTACTTGCTCTTGCTCATTCACTCTTTCATTTAAGTATAGTTGGTATATTGCAATCACCCACATCACCATGCTTTGTAGGCCTGCACTCAATTTGCCCACTCTTGGATGTTCCTAGGCTTCTTCACTACCTATCATGACCTCCATGATGCATCTCATCTCCTCCATAGGCACATGTCATTGCTACATCATACTCTCGTTGAGGTTTAGGTCTCCACCATGATGCACTTGATCTTGCCAACTCATAGGATGAGCTAGGGTCAATCTATAGTGATTAGTCCCCCATCTTCTAAATGCTACCCTTGGTACCAAGCTAGATTGGGTTGTAGTAGGTGGGTCGCTTTAGTTACTTTGCTTCTATGTCTAATGCTAGTCCTCTTGGAGGGCTTGGTTTTGGGGCCTAGGTGTTGGCGATGAGAGTGGTGTTGAATTGTGCTTGGCTCCCTTGGACAAACCTCCTTCCTTCCAAGTCTACTAATCTTTCAACCACTCTCATGGCATCAACTGAGTCCTCACATTCTTGCCTTTCCATGTCTCTTTCGGGCCAATGTTGCATATTGAACAAGAATCCACATAGCTTTGTATGCATCCATGTCCCAAAAATGTAGCATGAATCGACGATATTTGTGGGCATACTCCATCTTCCCTTGTGCCTACTTGAGGTCCCTCTATTTGCCCCCGACTTTGAATATTTCCATCTTCAACATGTAGTCCAACTCTTCTTGCAATTCCTCCCATAGAAGATGGACTAGCTTTGTTCTTGCTTTAACATGTGCCAACTAGTTGCATCCTCCACCAAGTAGATAGCCACTACTCCTTTTCCCTTATCGAGCACTCTAGCATACTTCAAATAATCATCCACCTTTGCTACCTACTTCTTAAGGATCAACCCATCTCTCTCTCCCTTATCCTTAGTAGGCTAGGGGAACTTGAATCTTCCATACTCATCATTTGAGCTCTCACTATTTTCACCATTGATAGTTGTCTACTTCTTATCCTTCTTGTTGGAGGTTCCAATTGCTCCTCTTTCACCTCCTCCTCTCTCCTTTCTAGGTGCTTCTCCAATCCTCTACCTCTCCTCTTTCTCTTATTGTAGTTTCAACCATTCTTAGTGGGCTTCTTTGCAAACCTTCCTTCAAGCTTCCTCTTCTGCTTCCTTCTTTTGCATGCTCTTCCACATGTTGTCTACAAGGGACACCATGCCGACTATCTACTTCTCCAAACAGACCACCTTCTCCTCCTAGGTTTCTCTCTATCCTATCCATGGCTCTTGTCTTCTACATCTCCATGGTGGATGTGGGAAAAGCCGAACCTTGGCTTTGGATGGCATATTGTGAAAAAGCTGCACTTCAACTTTAGATGGTATGTTGTGGGAAAGGTACACCTCAAGTTTGGGTCATATGAAGTAGGGAATGTCACTTGACTACTAGGTATTGGATCCTCTCTCTTGTTTCCAAGAGTACCCATTGGCTCCAAGCAAGTGTCACTTTAATACCAAGCGTGATGCGTATGCACTCAACCCACTCACTCTCCCTAAGATCACTCAATACAACACAAAAGAGCACACAAAACATGAGAACAAGGTATGCTCTTGTATTACTCAAAAGAAAGAATGTATAATATAAACACCTCTAGACTATACCCTCATCATGCAGCACATATAAGGGTATACCACACCACAAAGTATGGGGAATCATGTGTAGAAGGCCTCAATTGAACATACCACTAGTTTGCATGTAGGTGCATTTGGTTCTAACATCAATGCATAGCTACACATGCCTAAAGTAGGAAAAGGGTAGACGACGGGCCTCAACTTTTTTTGTTGGGGGAAGGGGGGTGTCCCACTTTGTTTCGTTTTGGGTCGTGCCCATGACTTTGATTGAAACAAAAGTAGCCTTTTGAGTCTAGATGCTTAACAAAAAGGAAAAATTAACATTACAATCTTGAGACCAAGATGAGCCACTCACTCTAATACAAGGTAACTATGAGACATTTCACCTTGCAATGTTCCATCATGAAGCATTGTGTTTCAACCTCAAACGTTTCACCCTCAAATATGTGTCCTAGGTAAAACGCCACATGAAATGGCAAAAATAACACATTTAAGGTACAATGTTCAATGAATTGGTAACATGAATTACTATTCTTTCTTGAGTGAAATGGATGGGTGAAACGGTGCACAATTAAACATTACACTAGTAAAACACATTTCATGTTTCAACCCTGATGAAAAGTGTTTTCCTTGTTACCATGCTCTAATATAGATAACAAATCCAAATTCTCACATCATGATTAAAACGAGAGCGAAGTTGCAGCTACTTAAGATCACTCTCAGTTGCAGCTACTTAAGATCACTCTCATTCAAGGTTTTGAATCATAATGAGGAACTATTCCACCTGCCTCACACATCACTTGAAGAGACATAGAGACATCGCAAAATAAAAGACCAAGGCCAGTAATGTAAAATGTAACAGAACAGAATATGGCTTCATTTGCACATCAAGTATCTCAGAGACACTAAAAACAAGTAATGTAAAATCTAACAGAGAAGCAGATGGCTTCATCTGCACATCAAGTATCTCAGAGATCAGAGACACTAAAAACAAGGATCCAGCGCAAACCACCATGCAGATACTTGAGATAAACCAACACATTAACGATAGATTTTTAAATGCTGCACATCACAATCCCATAGCAGACTTACACAGAGGATATGAGCTCTTAAACACAAAACTACTTCATATGTTTTATCAATGCCTATAGTCCACCTGGCACTGCTAAGCTTATTGGTCTCTGTAGATGCACATGTCCACCTGCTCACTTTGAATCACCAAACTTTCATGCCTGTAAAACAGTTCTGCTGTTTCACTGCACTTGTATTCACTTATTACATTAACAGTCAAAATTCAAAAATGGTCTAGGCATCGATAGTATTGTTAAGGATTGAGCACCTTTTAAAGGTACCAATTAGCACATGTAAAGTTTACCAAGCTATTCTAGAAGTACATTTCGACTTACACCACGGTTGGTGCCTGCCTGATTTTGGATTGCTGTATGACCTTGCTGCTGACATGGATTGAGAAATAAATGAGCGGCTTTTCACAGCACTTAAACATTTTCTTGAGAATGCATTGCTTGTTTCAATAATCAAGATTAAAAAATGACCATCGAGGCATTTATCGCATCATGAAATGTTCATCTTTTGTACTCAATCTCTCATTGACTGTCATTTAGAGGGGTTATTCTTACTTATCTATTTACATCAGATTGACAGAGACTCTGTATCCTGCTATAGATGTTGTCTACACATCTTATCAACATTGTATCCAAATCAACCATGAACGTCTGCTTATGTTCCCTACCACCACAGATATATACTTTAATTGGGTCCAGATCTCTTCACAACAGATGATATCAAAATTGGCATTTGAATGGAAGTCACAGTAAGTCACAATCCCTCGAATATAATTACATTTTGACTGTGTGATCTCTGCTCCAGCACCCCTTCAAAATGCTGCATCCCAAGACTGGTCAAATAAAGTGGCAGCCAAATTCTGCACATCTCTGCTGTTGTCAAACTCTCTTCTCCGCAAGACAAGTTTAATGTCAATCTCTGCCTCTTATCCCCTCAGATTAGTCATTCAGGTGATAATAAGTAAAACATGAATGCTCAATCTAAAGCTCTCACCCTCATAACACCCATTAACAAATGAATATATTGAAATCCAACTGCTTAGTCTTGTTCGAACCACTAGAGTCATTCCACTGAAACATCATGACTCACACCATTGACATATTAAGTCGCATTCAAACCAAACATGTGAAAAGACTAAACACTTAACAACAGTGCAAAATTTTAAGTGACGTGTTGCAAGTGAGACTTGAAAAAAATTACACTACAAGGATAACCCTACTGCTCTAACAGGGTTGTCTATAGTTACTGTACAATATCAGATCTTCTTGGCAATCTCACTGAGTGTATCTTTCAACGAGTGTAAAACAGCCAGCTTTTCTCTTTCACTCTCTCGAGTGACACGTAACATCTCCCTTCCAATGTTGACAAGTTCAGCAAGCCTCGAGTGTATTGAACTCGAAGATACTTTCTCAAATGGAAGAGGTTTCTCAACTGTGTATGATTTTTGCAAGACGTGATGCTCCGGCTTCTCTGTGATATATGTGTTCTCATTCACACTAGGCTTTGAATCAGTTTCGACAGCCATGTCATGGACTTTATCTTCTACAGCCTCATTTAAGAGTGTAGGCACTGGCTCATGTACAGGAGTTGCCACCTCTCCGGCAACAGGAGTCTCAATGCCATCTTCACTCACAGGAGCTGCACCAGTACACTTGTCCCCAAAGTAATGATCTATTAGAGCAAAGAACCTGCACTTTTGAGGTCTGTCAATACCAGACCGTGCTAGATTCTTCTCATCCCTGTATTCCTTATAGATTCTGCGCCATTTCTTCCTGCAAGCTTCATAGTCTTTGTCAAAACCAATGCAGTTTTTCATCAGCTCGTTTCTTATGATTTGCCACATGTCTCCCCTCTGCTTTTGTGCATTGGTGAGGCTATGGTGCAGCCTTCCTTTTGTGCGAATGAGTTCTGCCACCCAATTGTCCTTCCATCTCAAGATAGCTTGCTTTTCGGAGGACCCATCTCCATTATTGACTTCTGTATTATGGCACTCTGGCCTGGGACGTTTTCTTACTTTACATTTGTCAACAAGCCTCTCCTCCTTCATCAAGGGCATATCTGCAGTTACAAATGCAAGTCTCTCCTCCTTCACCAAGGGCATATCTGAAGTTACAAGTGCATTTGAGACTATAATATGTGAATCAGATTTACTAACACCCACTGCGAAGTCAGCACGTTGCAAAGCATCCTGCTGGCTTGCAGTGATACAAGAAAAATTTGTTGTTGTCCTAGCTTCAGATGGCTGGTCAGCAGGGTTTAGCATCACCCCATGAGTGGAACCCAAGGCCATACTATCACCAGCCTTTTCTGGAAGGGGGGAGTTACTAGGTGACTGTGAAATTGTCCCCTGAGGATGAGGAACCACTTGTGACAATATTGTGGTAGAACCTTCTGAGCTGAAGTTTTCACAGTGCTCCATATTCTTAAGTTTGTAAATCTGCAAAAGCAACACATACATAAAGATCTCGAAGAGCCAGCTATAATGCACACCAAATCTGCAATCCCCTTCCCCTTGAAAATAAAGGCGCTGAAATCTACATTAACAGACCTAACTAACAAAAAGTCACTTCATTACTTCAGAAAGACCGATCGGAAAAAGCCCAAAAAGCTACTATTCGTCTCAGATTATATGAGTGACACGACAGGACATCATGTTTATATCACATTTTTAAAAAAAGTATAAATTCGAAGAAGGAGAGGTGATGCTCATGTCACAATGCATCAATCATATGCTAGGAATCTCCAAGAAACTGTCCACTTTAAGTCCAGATATGAATCATTCCTCCCATCAGTCCGTGATACATGATGAATCAGTAGAATAGCCTTTCATGTTCTCATGCTGCCAATCTGTTGCCAGATAAGTCACCACAGCAATAATCCTCAGTTCTCACAGGATCTTCTGCCAGAAACTTTCAAATCTTAGCTCCACATATGTTACAAGTGCTGCTATAGCTATACAGTAGCTATCAATCAAGTATATATCATACCCAGCATCCAGTATTTAACTCAATCTCTATCATTATGTAAACTGGACTTGATGTACACAAGGACAAATATGTGATGAAAGGTGAGCACTCCTCTCTTGAAGTGTGGCAGGACTTAGATAGGGGTAAAACTATATAGAGCCTGAAAATGACTAAACTTCCCCATCCCAGGTCTTCAAAAGTTGAGTCACTAAGGCTGGCACTCAGCGATAAACTCTATTTCCAATGCTTCCAAACATTGTTAATACTAGTAGACTTCCTGTAAAATTGGTTAAAATTATCTGCAGTAAATTATACACTTTTACTTACAGCTTACAATTATCTCTAAATAAGTTCAGGAAAAGCCAAAATGTGTTCAACACAAATTTGCAACCCCTCTTTCTACAGTATTAATGAGCAACCTGCTGCTTAACTCCCAAGAAACATTAAGAGTTTGAATCTTCATAACATTCGCCTGAAATTACCATTGATGCAAAATGCAACAGTAATCAGTTACATCTGTACACTAAATAGCTGAACCAATTGTAAAGTTTCATCCAGGTTTGAAAATTAGATATTGTAATCTTTAAGATGTGGAAATACGTCACGACATAAGTACACCATACATTACCACCCACACATTACTGCTTTAGCTGCAGGACAAATCTCAAATGCAATAGCTCAATTCACTAGTAAACTCACCATAAGTCCGCTCACATTCAAGTGGAGGATGATAGACCATAACCACCTTATTTTTGCCGATCAGAAAATCTACAAGCAGAATGGTCCTGAAGGTGCTATCTATTGAGACATGTTCACAGTCAACAAGGTAGTTGTTTGTTTTCACATAAAAATTGGGGTCATATAACAGCCCACACTCCTGCTATTGTTGCCTAGTAAACCAGAGACGCAAGCAGAAAGGTCCCGAATGGTGATGGAACAAGGTAGTTGTTTGTTTTCACATAAAAATTGAAGTCATATAACAGCCCACACTCCTGCTATTGTTGCCTAGTAAACCAGAGACGTAAGCAGAAAGGTCCCGAATGTGCCATCACAATGAGACATGTCCACACAAATAGCCTAATGTCCATGTTGGCAGAGAAATCGTCTGTTGCAAGAGTTTAATGTGCCACTCTGCGGTACTTTAAAGCAATTTGGCATGACTGGCCTCCCAAAATGGAATGTCAACAGGAGGTACCACTGAACAAGAATTGATGGGCATGTGCAAGGACCGCCCGGCTCATGTCCAAATAGAATTGCCACACAAAGAATGAAGCCCAGCCAGGGCTAAATTCTGCATAATTGACGCTTTATGGTTGTTCGTCTATCTGGAAAATGAACAGAAGTCTCTGTACTCTACATCGAAAGCCCCAAAAAACCCCTTTCTAAAGCGAACCATGCAGACAAAATCTCAGTTCGAAAAGTACGAACAGATAATCGTGACGAGACCTGTGCAAGTGGATGGAAAAAGCTTGGAGAGGACCTGCAAGATTAGCGGCCAACGCCGGATCCCTCGACGCCATGTCCCCTGCTGGAGCTTCGATCGTCAAGCTTTTAGTGCAGCAGTACTCAGGATTAGGGTTTTTGTCAGGCGTCGTTAGTAAACGGACTGCACATCAAGTGAATTTTTACATCGCCTTTCCTTCCTTTTTTTCTTTCAAAAAGCTTCTCTCTCTCTCTCTCTCTATTTGGGGGGTTATTAGCCTATTCTTAAACCATGATTGCCTCCTCATCATTACCATGTTTAGCCATAAACAACGATCAACTTAGCTTACAACACACTTAATTGTATTATGAGAAAATTACAGATTTGATTGCGCATTGTGAGAAAATATTTGTGACTTGCATTAAACAAAAAGCTTTAGTGTTAGGTGTTGCAAAGTAGGTAGCTTTCGTATGTTGTTTCTTTTATTGCTACATGTTATAATGCTGAATAGTTTGCTAAGAAGTTGAGCCCCTTCACTTGTAAAACCATTGACTTGTAATGGAGGGCTAATTGCCAAAGTTCAAGAACTATCAACATGTAGGTTAATCTTGTCATGGAGTTCATGTGATAACAGAGGAAGAAATGTGGCACAAGATGAGGCAAGAGAAAGATACTCACTATTAACATTGCTGTCACATTATCACAAACTAGCTAGGGTCGATTGAGTACCCCTCATAAGGGGATAGAACTAGAATTCACTTAGGATAATGTTGGATTTTAAAGTCCAAGTTGATCTAGTTGTTAGGGTACCAACTAGACCCTGATTCTAGATAAGGACAAAACCCGACAAGGATTGGGATATCCAATGGTGTGATATCAATCTCAGAGTAGACTGGCTACACAAATTTCACAAAAAATATTCTAATTAATTAACCAAGGGAAGCTACACTTTCATTCATATGGGATAAAAATGATGATAAGGCTCAAGCTATTATCAAGCTTGAACTTGATGACAGCTACATTCATCATGTTGATGATTGTGAAACCTCTTACATGACATGGGATCAAATAGAAACCCTATTTGGAGCTCATTCAAAATCCTCAAAATATGGTTTACTAATTGACTTTTTTAGGCTCAACATGCAAAGTAATACCTCACTTGCAACTCATTTGAATTATATGGAAAGCTTGTTGACACAACTTGCAGGAATCAACTTGAAGATGGATGAAGACATTTGCATTGGAGTGCTTCTCAAAAGTTTTCAACTTGAGTTTGAGTATGTCTACCACACTAATCAACATGCCAAAGTCGAAACTTGTGGACATCAAAGCCTCTCTCCTGGAAGAGGAAAAGAAGATCAAGAACAAGCGAGAAACAAGCATTCCAAGAGGAGACCAACAACTTCTCTATGTGAAAGGGAAGAAGGGCGTAGTCGGTGACTTTTGTAAGAAAACTGGGCATATTGAGAAATTTTGCTATGCTAAGAAAAGGTCTCAACGAGCATATCTTGCTACAATCAAAGATGATGATGACAACATTGAAGAAGAAGGAGAAGAAGAACCCCAAGAACAAAAGGATAGGACTCATCAGTCCCTCTTTTGTAGCTCATTTTCTAATAGACTTTTTTAAAGTTTAACATGTGGACTTACCTAATGTTCCCACCATAAGCTCCTATACTCCTCGTGTAACCTCTGCATAATATAGCCTCTACACACTTAGTGAGGCCTTGTAATAGCCTCTAGCTTTGTATGGTTGTCTTTGTTTCTTCCATGTCTACGCTTAGCAAGGTTCTAGTCATGATAGCCTTTGTATACTCAATGTCTTTTCCAGTTGTGATTGAGGAGGGGTGTTGAGAAATGTCAATCACATCCACCAAAGCCTCTTTGTTTGGAACAAACAAGGCAAAGAAACATACTACAAATAAAGCCTTAGACTAGGCCATGTATGCATAGTTTATTAAAACTACGGTTGGTGATTACCATGGTCCCTTTCCACTTTTCTCCACCTACCAATACTACCTACTATAAGCCTATAAAAAGCACTCATCCCCACACTCATTCTCATAAGTTGTACTTGCATTATGCTTAAATAATATCAGTTGTTCTTCTTTGTCAATGCTTATGCTTCATTATGATTGTCTATTTGCTCTTCACTGATCCTCCATAGCATGCATTCTCAATATTTTAACATCATTAGCTCTCTAACTGATGGCCCACATTTACTTGGTGTTTCCTCCAAACCCCCCAACTAACCCTAGTCAAAGACAAACACTTATTATTTTGTTTAAGTGCATTGGCCAATAGGATTAATACAAGGGGAGCAACCTATTTTTCAAATAACCCCCTCCTTACCTTTAGTAGGTGACATTAAAACCTTGTGCCTCTCTAAGGCTTAGACCAAAACCTTTTAAAGTGGCATCTCCTTCGTGCAAAAAATGAAGAAAATCACAAAATGGGAATTTTGCTTTATTAAGGCGTATATATGAAAGCTTCTAAGTGGCTAGCCATGCATAAATACACAACATTCATATTTATCAAACAAGGTGTTAATTCAAAAAGTTCCTAAGCTAACAATTTTCTTTTTGGGGTAAATTTGAGACGTTGTTGATTTAAGTCATAGCTTTCATTAGCTCTACAAAAAGTACCATGATGTTGGGATCTTGTGAAGTGAATGAGCTCAACAAGTCCAACTAAGTTGAAATCCAAGATAGCACCACTGAGATACATCAATACTCCAGATCTTTGCCTATAATGAGCAAAGTGATATAAATTGACCTTGAAACGCTGGAACTTAAGTGCACATAGGCATTTAAGGTCTAAGTAAAGGATGTAAAGATATATTAGGGAAAATCCATAATTAATTGGGTAAATGATCTCGTGGACTCATCTCCTAGCTAATTTTAAGCCAGTTACCAATTAAAGCTTAGAAAATGACTTTTCAATCTAGGATAAGAGAATTAGAAGAAAATAATGACTCTTGATATAGTGCATATGTAAGCATTTTGAAAGGTAGATAACCCTATGCTTGTTTGGGCATGACTACATAACCGGTTTGATGCCTATTGCATCCCGATTGATTGGGGGATTGAAGGTACATGTAATGCTATGATTTTGGCTTGATTTTGGGGCTAGAAATACACAGTTTATAGCAGTAAATGCATGCTGAATACTCTTGGGCTGAAGCCGTCTTTCATGCTTTGACATATGCCTATTGGTTCCGGATGTATGTCTTGGGTTATGCTATGATGTATTGATCATCGAGGGACGACTTTGAGCTTGTCATTGAATCCGGATGCTTTTGGAAGCTTGAGCTTATTTCAGCTTACACTTATTGACATTGGTATATGCTTGGACAGTGATGCTTCTTGAGTTTATGCATACCCGTTGCCTACGGCTTGATGCTCAGTTCACAGTTGATTACCCTATGCATACATTGAGCTTTAGTGCTCATTAAAGCTCCACCTTGGATGCATTTTGGATCATCTGGAGTAGTCTTGGATGTTACTTGGCTTGTCAAAGAGTTTGGATTGGGATGTATTTGATGTCTTACATGCTTACGGATGCTACATACGAATGCTCTACCACCTACATGTTTGGGATGTACTATTGATGTATTGTCTTGGACTTATGTCATTGACACTGTGTCTTGCCTTGGCTTGAGCTCTTGAGCTCATACATACGGCTTTTGTGCCAGTGGGAGCATTCTTGAATGCTTATTAGACATTGAGCAGGTGGTACTTTTATGCATTGAGTTGTTACATGCTATTGAGTAGTTACAGACACTTGAGACTTTGGGACTTCTTACATTTTGGGATGATACATCATATGTCTTGGTTCACTGTATGCTTATGAGCTAAGTCTCAGTTTTGGATCCATATCTTTGTGAACTAACACCTACTTGTGTCAAGTTTTGGTAGTGGCAGGAACACTTTGTCCCATTGACTGGGGGGTGTGCCTACTCACTGGCAGATGTTTGTATGACATACTTGGGTATTGGATTCATGCTTATCGATTGTCATATGCTTATGCTATGCCTGCATGATGTCGGCTTTGGTCTTGGCAATGTCTGATTACCTTGGGATCCGATTTTGGCACTGTTAGCTCTCTTTTACTAAAATATGAAATTTATTACAGCAAGCATATATGTATGGACCAACATGGATTTTTCATACTGAAACACTCCAAAATGATGTACTTTCACTAGTACTTGGTGGGCAGTAGCTTTGGTTCCACTTTCCTTGTCATTTTCCCTCGATTTTGGTGATTTTTTGGTCATTTTCTGTAGTAAACAGCAAGCAGTTTTGAGCTGTTTACAGTCTTCTAGCCTACATTATGGCGAGTTCGTCCATTGATCATGCTATTTTCAACATCACTAAGCTTGATGGTACGAATTAATCTGATTGAAAGAGCCAAATTTGACAGGTGTTGGTGCAGAAATCGCAGATCAAACCTTTGAGGTTAAGTGGGCATCCGCCTGCAACTATGCCAGATGAGGAATGGCTTGAGCTTGATGAGTTATGCAAGTCCACCATTGTATTGTCTCTCATAGAACAGGTTCACTACAATGTATTTGAGGAAGAACAGAGTGCATGGCAGTTGTGGGATAAAATCAAGAATCTCTATGACAAGAAAAGTCCAGCGAGTCAAATGTATTGGTTGAAGCAGCTTATGGATTTGCGCATGAAGAGAATGTGACTATGTCTGCTCACTTGAGCCAATTCCATGCTATACTCAAGAACTTGACTTCGCAAGACATCACTTTTGCAGAGAATGTCACTCCTCTTTTCTTGCTTGGTACTCTTAATGAGTCATGGGATGTATTCCGCACTGCATTATGTGCCTCTACTGCTACCTTGAAATTATCTGATGTTGGGAGTGCTCTTCTGCAGGAAGAGGTCCACCGTAAGAATTTGGATGCCTCTCGTGTGTCGCATGCTATGACATTTAGAGGCAGGAATGATGGATATGGAAAGCATGGTAGTGGTAGTAGCTGTGGACGGGATTCTCAAAAATCTTGGTCCATGTCTCGTGGGAAGTCACGTAGCAAATCCTGTGGCAAGAATGCAGATGTTACTTGTCACCATTGTGAAAAAAAGGGCCATATTAGGCCACAATTCCATGAACTGTGCAATGAAAGGCACAAATATAAGGGGAAAGACAAAGTGCAGGATAAGTCTTCTGATCGTAGCATAGTGCCTGCAAAGCCCAATGTTAAAATTGAAGAGATCAATGTTATGCATCCTGAGGTTATTGATGATGATGATTATATCCTTGCAGCTTCTTCTAGTGCTTCGCAAATGATAGAGATACACTCTATGTATGCACAGTGTTGGCTCTTAGACTCAGGTGCGTCCTTTCATGTGACACCTTGCCGAGAGTGGTTTCATTCAAAACGTATTATTTCAGGTTCTGTGCGCTTGGGTGATGACAACTCTCTTGATATTGTGGGCATTGGTGATATTAGGCTGCAGTTTCCTTCTGGTGGCAGCATTTTTGTTATGCAGAATGTACGTCATGTACCTGCTTTGACACGCAGTCTCATGTCAGCTGGACAGCTTGATGACACAGGATATCATGTATGTTTTGGAGATTCTGCATGGAAGATCACTCGTGGCAGACTTATGATTGCGAGAGGTGCCAAGGCTAGCAGCCTCTATCCCTTGATTGTATTAGCTTCTTCCCTTGATCATGTTTTGTCTGTGGGTTCTATCCCCCATGTATCTCTTTGGCATGCCCGTTTGGGCCATATGTCTGAAGGGAATGAAAATGCTTTCTGGTTTGCAGTACTTACCGCCCCTTAATTATGCATGTTTTGATTCATGTGAGCATTGTCTTTATGGCAGGCAAACTAGGTCTACGCATAAGAAGTCTGGTAGGCCACGCATGAGTGAGCCCTTGGCATTGGTACATTCGGATGTCTGTGGGCCTATGCCTTGTCAGTCTATGGGTGGTGCAAAGTATTTTGTTACGTTCATAGATGATTTTTCATGGAAAGTTTGAGCTTATCCCACTAAGTTGAAATCTGATGTCTTGGCTATGTTTTAGAGATGGCTTGCATTGGTTGAGAACCAGTTTGGGTATAGGCTAAAATGCCTAAGGACAGATAATGGGGGTGAGTATGTCTCACGTGCTTTTGAGCAGTTATGTGATGAGAGGGGTATTAAGCGTCAGTTGACCGCTCCTTACACCCCCCCAGAATGGTTTGGTTGAGCGGATGAATAGAACCATCCAGGAGCATGTACACAGTATGCTTAGCCATGCAGGTCTACCACAGAGCTTTGGGCTAAGGCAGTTAGTACAGCTATGCATGTCATAAACAGATCACCCTCTAGTGGTTTGGATTTCCAAGTTGCAGAGGAGGTATGGATTGGAAAACCTCCCTCTTATGCACATCTCCGTATCTTTGGATGTGAGGCATTTTGCCATGTGCCAAGGGACAAGAGAAGTAAGCTGGATCTTGAGAGTGTCAAATGCATTTTCCTTGGTTATGGGGATACAGGTGAGATGGGTTACCGTCTCTGGGATCCGCAAGCGCAGAAAGTCATCCGCAGTCATAATGTAGTCTTCCATAAAGACAAAATGCATAGGCAGCCTAAGAGAGTTGTTGAGATCCGCAGGGTCATATTTCAGGAGGAGCCGAGAGCTCCCGCACAACCAGTTGGACAGTATACAGCTGTAGCAGATGCTCATGGTCAGAGTGCTGGATAGGCAGCTGGGCAGGTAGCAGAGCCTACCGTGAGACGGTCTACTAGAGACAGACGTCCACCTGATAGATTTCAGCCCTCGATACATTATGTCTTGGTTACAGATGCAGGAGAGCCTTTCACCTATGATGAGGCTATGCGCAGGGGTGACAGTCACTCCTGGGAGAGGGCTATGCAGTCTGAGATAGACTCCCTGCATAAAAATGACACTTGGGATTTAGTTTTCTTGCCTACGGGCAAGAAGGCTTTGCCATGCAAGTGGGTGTACAAGCTAAAAAGTACCCCTGGACACCCCAAGCCGGCATACAAGGCTAGATTGGTAGCAAAGGGTTTTAAGCAGGAGCATGGTGTGGACTTTGACGAGGTCTTTTCTCCTGTGGTTAAGATGACCACCCTGCGCTTAGTCTTTGCTTTGGTTGCTCAGCTTGACTTGGATTTATACTAGATGGATGTCAAGTCAGCTTTCTTACATGGGGACTTGCATGATGAGATTTATATGGAGCAGCCTAAGGGCTTTGCAGAACCTGGCAGGCAACATCTAGTGTGCAAATTAAAGAAAAGTCTTTATGGCTTGAAGCAAGCACCTAGGGAGTGGTATCATAAGTTTGATGCCTTTATACAGTCACAGGGCTATAGCATGAGTGCTATGGATCCGTGTCTTTACACGAAGAAAACCCGTGACGATTCTTTATTGATTTTGGTACTCTATGTGGATGATATGTTGATAGGCAGGGAAAGCTCATGATGAGCTAGATGCTCTTAAGGCTCAGCTCAAGAAGAGCTTTGAGATGAAAGATCTGGGATAGGCCGCTCACATACTTGGTATGCGCATTACACGCGACAGGCATCAGGGACTCCTCTACTTGTCACAAAGGGAGTACATTCATAAAGTCCTTGAGCATTTCTGCATGTAGGACGTAAAGCTATCCGTTGCCTTCTTATGTGAAGGTATCACAGGTTGATTGTCCGCAGACAAAAGAGCAGAAGGCCGAGATGGCCAAGATTCCCTATGCATCCGCAGTGGGAAGTCTTATGTATACCATGATAGCTACTCGTCCAGATATTGCCTTTGCAGTTGGTGTTGTGGCACGCTATATGGCTACACCTGGCAAGAAGCATTGGGATGCCGTGAAGGGTCTCATGAGGTACCTGAAGGGAACTGCAGATATGTGCATATGCTATGGCAGCCAGGATACATGACTCGTGGGGTACACTGACTCTGATTATGCAGGACATGCAGATAGTAGGAAGTCCACTTCCGGCTATGTATTCACCTATGCTGGAGGTGCTGTTTCTTGGATATCCAGGGTGTAGAAATGCACGGCCCTTTCTACTACAGAGGCCGAGTATGTTGCAGCCCCACTAAGGCTTGCAAGGAGGCCATTTGGTTGGGTTGTTTAGTTGCTGACCTTGGTATTGATGCTATTCCTACACTGCATTCGAATTCTATGAGTGCTATTCAGTTAGCCAAGAATTTGGTCTTCCATGCGAAGACGAAACACATTGAGGTGAGGTATCACTTCATATGTGGGGTGATCTTGCCAAGATCTCAATTGACCAGAATCCTGTAGATCTGCTCACGAAAAGCCTCTCTGTAGAGCGCTTTGCCTTCCTCAAAAGGTTGATGGGCGTGGGATGAGATGACGTCTTTCCTCATCCTGTTGTACATGTGTACATGTTGTACTGTCTTTTTTTCTTTTTCTTTTCACTCCTCACTAGGGTAGATTCGCCTTTAAGTGGGAGGTTGTTGGGGGTAAAGGCGCCTCTGCCTAGCCGCGCGTGTATTACTACACTGACAGTCACCGCCACTGCACACTGCAGGTGGCGGGCGCCCGTCACCGTCACTTTATTCTTTATTCTTTTAGTGACAATTTGAATAAAGGAAGGCCCGCTCACACATTGTGACTGTTGGAGTTCCCATTTCTAGTCTCTCCCTTTCTTGCTCTTGCTCTCCCACCATAGCTCTTGAGTCCAACCTTTGATCCGTCGCTCCCTTTCAACTATAGTTTATATGTAGAAGTAGTACAACCATGATATAATAGATTCTATTCCTAGAGTTACTTATTTTTAGGAAAAGGTAAGAATTATTATGGCTTTTTAGTATTGAAAAGGGGAGACTAAACTCCATTTAAAAGTATCCAAATGCTATATTATCATCAAGATATTATGGGCCATTTCATATTGTTTAAAATATTGATGATAATGCATTCATTTTGGCATTTTTCCTCATTGGCAAATCCACAATTCATTTCAGTTTAGGTTATTGAGATTGTTTAAGGGAATTCCAACTATCGCACCTATGGTAGATAGTCTTTCATTGATTGAGAATGATACAAAATCTTAGTACCTAAAATTATCTTCAACCATCACGATTACTACTCGCACACAAGGACTAAGTATTATATGTATCTAGTTAAGTATAAAAACCATTCTATTGAGAGATCCTAATGGATTTCGAGTGCATCTCTTACTTCTACTTGTGATTATCTAATAACTACATACCACTCATAATCACATTAAGTTCTAAGTCAAACACAAATTCACCCCATGTTTGAAAAATCCATGGTTTCTTATCTTCATAGTGGATGTGCAAATTCATTGTTTGAATTGGGATTTACATTTTAAATTTTCCTTATTGATTTAGTGCAAATTTGATATGTGAGGTAGCATTACCATGTGGCTAGCCACCCATGCTATTTGTTTTGTTTAATTTCTATGAAAATAATGTACTACTTATTTGATTTTGTGGATTTTCAAGAAATGATCACATTGTGATAGGTGGATAGAAAAGGAAAATAATGTGTTGTATGGTTTTGATGAGTAGATTATTAGTAAGCAACGTAATGTGGATACAATGCCTTTATAATTATGAGTGGAGCATCTTTAATGCACAATATTTTATTGTTTTGGGTAATATAATTGTGTGGATTATTTTGTGCACTTATACACATGATTATTTATTATTATGGTAACATTTATATTATGGCCTTAGGGCAAGGACAATTATTTTCGTAAGATTAGAAATATGGTTTAGGTCATAGCAATAATTAGACAAGCCTTAGAAATTATTGGCAAAAGCAAGTTGTTTGAGCAAGGAAAGCAAAAAAAAAGCCCAAAATGATGTTTTTAATTATTTTTAAGCATACAAAGCAAACATATACAAATCATTAAATACATGTATAAGGGAAGTGGTCACTCTTGCATATGGGAAGACTATACCCATTCTCTTGTCATGCACTATTGACTCCCTTATTTCCTTACTCTCTTACATTTTCTCAAATTGTCATTAATTTTCTAATAAAGCGTAGTGAATTTGGATAGCAATCAAGATCTTTCTTCTTCTTACCTAAATATGTAAATGCCCATACTTTTGAATTAAATGGTGATTGCACCATCTGGAACAAGTTTCTTCTTCTTAAGTTAAGTGGAAGTTAACCAAATTATAATCTCTATTGGACTAAAAAGTCAAGGAGAATAATGCCTCCTATTATCAGATTATGTATCATACTCCATAGATCATTTGTAAGGGTTGCACAAAGAGTTTGGATAACAAATAGATTTATTTTTTTCAATTTTCTCGATTCTCACTTATCATTTGGTTGATTTGGATCCATATGGTCTCCTGCATCCTCATAACTTTCCACAATCAATGGAACCAATCCTACTCTAACATTTCCTTACATGTCCTACAATTCATTAAATGAGACGTTCCTGCCCTACTGAGAATCAACTCCACAAAATGTGCATATTGGCCTAACATACAACAAGTCTTGGACCTTTTGGCCACAATAATCATCATAATAACTGCACCATATATGATTTGTGGGCTCCGCTAGAGATCCATTATGCAACCTTAATCATGCATATTGCTGTAGAGAAACCCACAAGATTGCCAAGTGGTCTTTACTAAACAAGACATTCTCCATCGCAACTATACACAAACAATAAGCTTCCTCATATTTTTCATATCCATGTAGAGCTTACACAAAAAAAATTACAATGTAGGAAATGAATATAGAAGAAAAGATCATCATGCTACAAAGTTATCACTAATAATAGAAATGATGAAATAACTAGCATGCAAGAAGTATATTCCATAATAGAATTGTCACTTGCTATGCTTTCTACAATGATTCTCCAAGAGATACAAAAAGAATCACTTGTCCCTTCACACTTGAAGGTAGACTAGCATGCATAGACTAAGGTTCTAGATGGTATTTCAAGCCCCTCATAGTTGTTTGTGTTGTCTCCACCACTAAGAAGAAACATGCGACCTATAAGAAGACAAACCATCAAGCCAAATATTTCTTGATCAACCCTTGCAGCCAAATGCTTTAAATAAGTGTTGTCACAATGACAAGGAGGGCAATCTTGTAGTAGGGAACTTGAAGTGAGTGATGCGTTGCGGAGATGCAATGTCCGGCGATGAAAATGTCAGGTAAAGAGCAAACACGTGAGCAACAGCAGCGAGTGAGAGCGAGAGATGCAAGATGTTCTTGGGTACAATTGGAGTGTGTACCACTTTAGGTTTTTAGATAGATATATATGAAAGTACAAGTGTGCTAAGGGTGCGTTCACACCTGTGCACATATAAAAGGCACGATGGCCCTTTATTCCCAACAACCTCCCACCTAAAGGCAATGTGCCTTAAGAGGAGAAAAGAATCAGCTAAGTCTAAGTATGTACAAAGCTGAAATACATATATCTATCCAACTCCCATCATCTGTCGGCAATGAGCAAACCGCTCTGCTGGAAGACCCTTCGTGAGAAGATCTACAGGATTATCATCTGTATGCACTTTGACAAGCTCAATGCTCTTGCTGTCAAGTACATCTCTGATGAAGTGATACTTCACCTGTATGTGCTTCGTCTTTGCATGAAAGACGGGACTCTGTGCTAGCATGATAGCACTCTGACTATCACAATGAAGAATGGGTAACTCTGTAATGCCAAGATCTCCCACCAGACGTGAAAGCCATAAAGCCTCCTTGCATGCCTCAGTAGCAGCCACATACTCTGCCTCTGTAGTAGACAATGCAACACACTTCTGTAGCTTGGAGATCCAAGAGACTGCTCCTCCTGTGAAGGTAAACACATACCCAGAAGTGGACTTTCTACAGTCCGCATGACCAGCATAGTCTGCATCCGTAAAGCCAACGACAGATGCCTTCTGCTTTCCAAAGCAGATGCACAAATCACTTGTGCCTTTGAGGTATCTCATAATACCTTTCATTGCTTTCCAATGCTTTTTGCCAGGGTTTGCCATATATCTGTTAACCACTCCCACTGCAAAGGCAATGTCAGGACGTGTAGCAACCATATCATACATCAAGCTGCCAACAGTTGAAGCATATGGAATCTTGGCCATTTCAGCCTTCTCATCATCAGATGTAGGGCTGTCCTCTGCACTGAGTTTCACATATGGAGGCAATGGAACACCAATTGGTTTCCCCCCTCCATATTGAAACGCTGCAAAACCTTAGAGACATACTCCTGTTGAGATAGAAAGAGTAATCCTTTGGACCTATCTCTGAGTATTCGCATGCCAAGAATGTGATTTGCATCACCAAGATCCTTCATGTCAAAGCTGCCATGAAGACTTTGCTTCAACGAATCCAAGGCATGAGTATCCCTGCCAGCAATCAGCATGTCATCAACATACAGAACCAAGATAATTAGGCTGCCATCTGCGGCCTTCTTGGTGTACAAGCAGTGATCCACTTGACTTCTTTGAAAACCTTGAGACTGCATAAATGTATCAAACTTATGATACCATTCTCTTGGTGCTTGCTTCAGCCCATACAAACTCCGTTTGAGCTTACATACCATCTTCTCTTTGCCTTTAGCCACAAACCCTTCAGGCTGCTGCATATATATGTCTTCATGCAGATCACCATGTAAAAATGCAGTCTTTACATCCATCTGTATGAGCTCCATATCTTCAGCTGCAACCAAGCCCAAAATGGTTCTCAATGTAGTCATTTTGACTACAGGAGAGAAGATCTCATCAAAAGCAACTCCATGTTCTTGCTTGTACCCCTTAGCAACCAATCTGGCTTTGTACTTTGGCGAGGAACCAGAAGTGACCTTCATCTTATAAACCCATTTGCATGGAAGCGTTTTTTGCCCTTTAGGCAACTGCACCAAGTCCCAAGTGCCATTTTTCTCAAGAGATTCCATCTCTGACAGCATGGCTTTATACCATTTCTTGCTGTCCTGTCTGTCCATTGCTTCCTTGAAGCATGACGGCTCACCACAGTCAGTGATCATGACATAATCAGCCACATTATTTGCACCAGGAACGAATTTGTCGGGCTGTCTAGTAGCCCTAGATGATCTCCTAACCCAATGATCATTGTTTGCTGGCTGTTCAGCCTGCATATTATCATTTACAGCTTGTTGTCCTGGCATTTCAGCCTGCAAATCAACATTAACAGCTTGCTGTCCTGGTTGTTCCTGCACATTTAGTGGCTCATCATTATGGGCAATGGCTGGCTGATCATTTCCAGCATCATTTTCTGCATTCGCAGGTTCATTTACAGCAGGTATTTGCTGCTGTACAGCGGGCACATTTTGCTGTCCAAAAGGTGCTTCTTCCCGGAATACAACCCTACGAACCTCCTCAGTCTTTTCGGGCTGTTTATGCATGCGACCTTCCCGGAAGATAACATCATTGCTGCGCACTGTTTTCCTTTTCACGGGATCCCACAATCTATACCCCATTTCACCCTCGTCACCATATCCTAGGAATATGCATTTACAGGACTTTGGCTCAAGTTTGCTGTGGTCTTCCTTACGAATATGCACAAAAGCCTCGCAGCCAAACACTCGTAAATGAGCATAAGAAGGTGGCTTGCCCGACCATGCTTCCTGAGGGACTCCCCCCCCCAAAGACCTGTT
This sequence comes from Lygodium microphyllum, assembly GCF_053477565.2. Lineage (NCBI taxonomy): Eukaryota > Viridiplantae > Streptophyta > Polypodiopsida > Schizaeales > Lygodiaceae > Lygodium > Lygodium microphyllum. The sequence continues at coordinate 29,835,790 of NC_141138.1, read as the reverse complement.
TGGTGACCGATTGATCAAGTGAACGGCTATCATAACAGCCTCTGCCCAAAAACCATGGGGTAATGCAGCATGAGACAGCATAGTACGGACTTTATCCTGTATAGTCTTGTTCATACGCTCTGCAACTCCATTCTGGGGTGGATTATGAGGGGCAGTGAGCTCCCTTTTTATCCCTTTGCTGTCACAAAATGCCTGAAAGGCCTTGGACACATATTCCCCACCATTGTTAGAGCGAAGACACTTAAGTGTCTTATCAGTCTGATTTTCAACCAATGCCAAGAAGTTTTTAAACTTGTCAAGTACTTCATCCTTGCTATGAATGGGGTAAACCCATACCTTCCGTGTAGCATCATCGACAAAGGTGACAAAGTACTTCTTCCCCCCCAAAGACAATCCTGGCATCTGACATACATCTGAATGTACTAACTCTAGAGGTGAAGATTTCAAAGAAAGAGATTTCTTATGAGATGTCTGCGCATGCTTACCATAGACACAATGATCACAATGCTCAAAATCAGCATAACGAAAACAAGGCAAGTAACCCAAACGAGAAAGAACTTTCATTCTTGTTTGACTCATGTGTCCTAACCGGCCATGCCACAAAGAAACACTTGGCTGCTCGGTTACTGCGACAACATGGTCACGCACACTAGATACATGAAGAGGATACAGAGTATCACTCTTTGAACCCCTGGCAATGACTCTAGATCCTGTACTGATCTTCCATTTTCCATCGCCAAATGTGGTATGATAACCATCATCATCTAGCTGCCCAGTACTGATTAAGCTCTTCTTGAGCTCAGGTACATGACGAACATTCTGAAGAGTAAAGACAGAACCATGCTGAAACTGAAGCTGCACACTGCCAATGCTTGCAATATCACATGCTGAGTTGTCCCCGAGATGGACAACACCATGTCGACCGCCTGTATAATCGGAAAACCAATCTCTGTAAGGGGTGACATGAAAGGAGGCACCCGAATCTAAAATCCAGGTATGCATGTCATCAGCCGAATCGGCAACCAATGCATGGGCATCAAAACATGAAGACACGAAGAGTACATCGTTCCCACTGTCACTGTCCTGAGTGACTACATTCACCTCTTCGATCTTGACGCTGCTCTTCTTGGGCTGGCTCTCTTTCTTCTCTTCCTTGCTGTCCTCTGTCTTCTTGCCTTTGCCTTTCTCTTTCTTCCACTTGTAACAGTCATGTTTGAAGTGACCCTTCTTGCCACAGTGGTGGCATTCCACATTCTTGCCGTGAGACATGCTGCGACCCTTGCCATCAAATTTTCCCTTCTGCTGTGATCTGCCCCTGGTATGCAAGGCACTAGATGACTTACTTGATGCATTATTTTGCCTATTCATCTCTTCCATAAGCAAAGAGCTTTCCACGTCGGAATACATAAGCATAGCATTCGAGTTACTCAAGGCAGTCCTGAATGTATCCCAACTCTCTGGTAGAGTGCAAAGCAGAAAGGTAGCTTTAAACTCGTCATCAATGACAAACTTCAAAGTAACCAGCTGGCTGAAAATTGAGTTGAATTCACTTAGATGATTTGACATAGCAGTTCCTTCTTTCATCCGCAAATCCATAAGCTTTTTTAGACAATACACCTTACTAGCTGCACTCTTCTGAGCATACAATTCCTCCAGTCTAGTCCAAATGGCATAGGCAATGTCCAAACCCTCTATGTTAAACAGCAGAGCATCAGAGACAGATAGCTCAATGGTCGAGCATGCAAGCTCGTTCAACTCATCCCAGTCATCTTGTTCCACATCTGCGGGCTTTACCCCTTTGGCCTTGATCGGCTTAGCCTACTTCTTTTGCAATAGGATATTGTAGCATTGCTTTTGCCACACTGCAAAATTATGTGCACCCTCAAGTTTCTTGATGTGCATAAGATGGCTGCTATCGCTGCTGCCAGCCATGATTTTCAGTCCAAAATATGACCACAAATTCAGCAAATGCAGGCCCAAACTGTCAAACAAGTGACCAAGGTACAAACAAGTACCAACCAGCAATAAGTACCAGTTAAAAGCAGAAATTTTAGATCTGCAAATCAATTTTCAGAAGCACCAAATGTTGTGCTACAGCACTCCACAACTGATGACAGCTGTTCCAAGGACAAATACATCACATTACATGAGAAGTCCCAAATTTTAGCTGCAATTTCTGCTGTACATGCACCCACGGGCATAAAATTTGACCCGCACGGTCAAAAGCCCCAAAGTTTTGTGCTCAAAACATCAACCATACATCTGCACTGTCTCTGACATGCATAGAGTAGACCAATTTTGCCAAAATGAAGCAATTTCAGCAAAACCCCCAAAATTTTCAAGTGTCGGGCGTCCAAATTGCATGAAATTAAACCCGCATGTACATAAAATGACCAATTTGCGGACAAATTTTGCTCAAACAGCAAAAGCCCCAAATTGCACGGGGTCCAATGTGCATCAATGTCAAGAAATTGGGTCAATTTCAGCCCAATTTTAACATGTACATGAAAAGCCCTAAATTTCAGAGGCAAAATGTCACAAATTCTTGCAATTTCTGAGATAGAATCGCACTGTGTGTCTTGCTCGTGTCAAATCCGGACAAATCCCCAAATTTGTGGCTCAAATCTGCCCAAAACACAGAACTGTGCTTACACATGCGAACTCCCGTCAGTGGGCAAAGGGGGCAGCTTGCAGTAAACCTTTGAAAATTAAAAAAATTTGCAAGAGAAATTTGACGAAAACTGTCCCATAACGTGACGGCTGCTGCGTTTTGACCTACCGCCAGCGTTTTGACCTGCCGCCAGCTGCACGTGGCCTGGAAAGTCACGAACTGACCTGGCGTGACCTGCGTGACCAGCGCCTGTGCAAAACACGTCACTTCTGACCTGCGCCTGACCTGCACGCTGCCTGGAACTGCACGCCTGACTGCACACTGTCCAAGAACAGTGATGAGCTGACCAGAAAATGACTGACTGACCTGCGCGCAACCTGGGAAATGTCGCCTGGCTGAAAAACGTGACCTGTGGACTGCGAGAAGCGCGAACATCTTAACCGAAGCTTTGCACGGACTGCGAGAAGCGCGAACACCTTAGCCGAAGCTCTGATACCAGTTTGAAGTGAGTGATGCGCTGCGGAGACGCAATGTTCGGCGACGAAAATGTCAGGTAAAGAGCAAACACATGAGCAACAGCAGCGAGTGAGAGCGAGAGATGCAAGATGTTCTTGGGTACAATTGGAGTGTGTACCACTTTAGGTTTTTAGATAGATATATATGAAAGTACAAGTGTGCTAAGGGTGCGTTCACACCCGTGCACATATAAAAGGCACGATGGCCCTTTATTCCCAACAGAACATAATGACAAATCCACTTTTCTTGTGATGAGAAAGAGGATAATGTCTTTAGCAGTGTGCATTTCATGTGTGTTAGGCTCTTTATATTAGGCTTGTTATTGAGTGCCTTTATGGGCAACTAGATGGCTCATTTAGGGCTAGCTCATTTATCTCGAGTCTCGTTATGGAACTTGTATGTATTCCACTCTTGTTGTATTGGATTACATCCACCTAGAGAGAGGGAGATTGGAGGTATTTTTGCTCACCACTTATGTGGTTTGTATAGTACATCTCATGTCTTGTGTTATGGATTCCAATGCACATTCATTCATTATTTGAGTTCTTATGTTCTTTATTTCACTATTCATTCTTCTCAGTGGTTAACTGTCGTGCTTCTTATACTTTTGTTGCTTGTTTTTACATTATATCAATTGACTAGTGTTGTTGATTTGGGTGCTTTGTATTGTTTTTAGTGCTATGAGATTATCATGTATAAACTTTATCTCATCTTTATTAAAACAAGATTAATTAGATTCAAAAGCCTTTTGTTGTTATGTATCTTTTTTTTAGTACAATGCTTGGCTAAAGGGGGCTATTAGAGGTAACCCAATCATTATGCTACATTAGAGTACATTTGATATATCCTTATGAAATCCACATCCCTACTACCTCATTTATCATGTACCACATCCTCACAATTGAAGCTATCATTGAGGAGCACAAAGCATATGGGAGGTGGATTTGTTGTTGCTTTGTGGATTTTCCAAAGCATTTGATATTTTGCTCAAGAAAGGTTAATGCAAAGACTATAAATAGCTTAGAGTCCCTAGTAGAATGTGGTGGTGTGTGTTCACACTATACGAGTCACAATCATTGGGCGTGTCATAGATCCAAAAGGGGTGTCAAAGGAAATCATCAACACCCATAGAGTGAAGTGGATTTGCTTACTCTCACCCATTCTCTTTGGATTGTACATTAATGAGTCTATCATAACTAGGTGCCCAATAAAAGTTTAAATATCTTTAATATTGTATATTGATGATTTGTGCTCATTTTAGCACATATGCATTGCATGTCTTTTCAAGGATTGTGATCTTATTGCAAACCTCAAAATTCATAATTATGGTATTCAATACCTACAATCCTTGGATTGTATGATTGGTGCTTCGATTTACATATGGTAAGGAGATAATGGAGCACATCCACATGTATGTTTATCTAGGGTTACTTTTGAAAATTGAGATTCACTATGAGGAGAGAAATAGAGGATAGATTGACTTGATGCTATGCTACATTAGCAACCATGGAGAACTAGTGTGTGCGCAAACAATTTTAAGAGCCTCAAATGAAGTTGTTTGATGCTAGTTACACTAGCCACTACCAAATATAGGTGAGCTCTATGGGGGGTTGACAATAGATGGGAGAGACTCCTAGCCTCATATCATCAAGAATAAGCTATTAGGGCCACATGAGATAGTTGGAGCAGAGATGGAGCACTAGCTAATGTGGCAAAGGCCCTTTTCCAGACAGTGAACTTTATGCACAAACTTTGGAGTCTCCCAAGCTAGAGATACTCAAGATATACTCTAGACAATCATGTATTCTAGGGGGACATGAAGTGTTGATACGCTTAGACTAGCACAATGTTGTAACTATATGGATTGTACATGGATTATCTTCCACATCTATGATATAGCCTAGACTTAGAGCTTGATTGCAAGTAATAGGAGCTCAATAGGATCATCAAAACAGGAATCATTTGAAAATAGATGGCCAAGACATGGGTCACACATATAGAAGATGACCTTTTATGGAAAGCATCTTCTCCAATTTTCACTTAATGATTTTTTTATTGAACCAAGATACATGGAGGCACCTCTCTCAAGGAGTACAGTGCGCCATTGGTTAGCTTCACTAATCCTCACACTAGCTATCAAAACTAGACACTATGGAGCCGATTCTCTTCCCTCTCACATTGAATTTGTGAACTCCATTATCTTTAGCCAAAGACTAAGGTGCACTACATACGCAAGTGTCTAGTCTTACTACAAAGATCAAAGGGTGTTTCCACCACTTTCTTCAATGGCATTTGGACCACTAAGAGTGATGTGCTTTCCATATTAGCATTGTCTTGTTCTCTTCCTTTTGAAGTTGCATCAACATAGAGAGCACCTCTTGCAAATTGGGGAGAGGCACCTTGAGGATGTAGAATAGCACACTTACGAACTTTTTAAAATATGCAACCACCTCATATACATAGGAGCACACCTCAGGTATACCTATAGATCCACCATAGCAAGTTACCTTTGATAAAGCCATAGAGAGGTGTAGATCACACTGCCCATATCTCACAAGTCCCCATGTCCTCACTTGAGGTAGCATGGATAGGCTAAACCAACGAGGCTTGGGTGCTTGATTCCATGCTAGTCCTCTAATGGTGCACACAATTGATGAGAGACATCACAAGATTATCTTGGTCCTCTTGTTGCCTCTACAACTTATCATATTAGTTGCACATTCATTTAACTTTGTGATATTGGCAAATGCGTCAAATTCCTACTTTTCATCTCTCACCTATTTGTTTCCTAGCTAGATGCTTTTCTAAAGTAATACTTTCTTTACTCATACTTGGGAAACATGATAGTTCCCAAAGTTTCATATGTATGTTTTGTTGCCTCAAACATTGATTTGCCCTTATAGACGTTGATCTTAATCTCCCTTCCCCCCCCCCCCCCCCTCTCTCTCTCTCTCTCTCTCTCTCTCTCTCTCTCTCTCTCTCTCTCTCTCTCTCTCTCGCATTGTTCCCATATTGACCAACAAGAAACTGGCTAGTGAGACCAACAAATTTCATAAAACTGTGAGAATTGTATTAATATCTATCTTTGCCCACCTTGTATTACCACCACTACCATATTATCATCTTATCCCTTCTCCTTAACCTTATCCTTTCCATCCCTTCTCATTTAATAGCCCTCATCCATTTTGATCTTACCCCTTTTACATTCCAATCAAAAGCTCTCTTATCTAAATCTCTTTCTCTCATTCCCTATTCACAACATTTGGACATAGTCTTACAACTTTTCCCATTGCATTACTATATTGAGTTACCCCAGCATATGGACCTTTATTGATCTCTCATGGATTCATGCTGCTATAAAATTTATATCACAAATCTTTATCATTTCCCTCCTTACATCCATAATTCTCACATAGCTTAACTCTTGATCTACTTAGGTATGGTAATGTATTATGGGTCTTACTACCATCACATCCAAAGCACTCATACATTGTCCTCATAATGATGGCTATATACTGATCCATTCCGATTCACCCTTATTCACAAATATTCTATTTTTCTCATCTTGAAAATGCTTACAATACCAAAATAGTTTTCTCCTTCTCTTGCGATATCCTTACAATTTTACACTTATCTTTGAGAAAGAAATAATTCATGGATTCTAATTATAGTTAAATACTCTTTGTTATTTATAAAGTTCAACACTCATGAATATCTTTTGCTTCTTAAATATTTTAAGACAATTCTTTCATTATATAGCCTTTAGTCATTCTTCCATCCAAATCATAAAGCCATAATCTAGGTGCATTTTCACTCTCCTTCATTCATATATTAATTCAAATTATCTTATCTTTTTGTCACATTTAACTCCAAGGCTCTCTCTATCAATTCGTCTTCTTCTTAATCCATCCCAAAAGTTTCTCATCCCACCTATCTTCATGTCACTCTCTTCTTCATCTACTTTTTTTTACTAGATCTATCGACTCAAAGTTGTATCTGTGATAAATGTACCATCCTCGAATCTCAATATCTTCTACATTTTCATGGAAATTGTCCATATTATTATGAAGATTTCATATAAAAACTATGAATATTATATGTCTAAAACTCAACTTACGAGAATTAACTTTAGGCAGATTGACATGAGGAGACAAGATCAAACAATTCAAAATGAACCAATATACAATGACATGAGAGATTGCTCAAATGAAGCACAAAGAGTTTACATTTATAAAGCTAATCGTATATAGTAAGTATATTGAGTCCATAAAAAGATATTCTTGTTATAAAATGTGATTGAACAAGAAGAAAAAAATAAATTATGAAAAAAAACAAGTAAATAATTATGTTGACATAAAAGAGACTTGAATGATTTTGGTGGTTGCAAGCATATTAATTTATAGCTTTTCAACTTGGATACACATTTTCACTTTACTTATGGGATATAATACTTTACATATGCTTGTAACACGTTTTCTAGTACTATATATGTTAATAACCCTCATTTTGGTGATTACAAGTATATTATTTTATTGCTTTTCAACTTGGATACACATCCTCACTTTGCTTATGGGATACAACACTTTATATGTGCATGTAAGAGAGCCATTAGTACCATTTATTTTAACAAACTTTCCTCCCCCTAGTGCTAGCTTACCCTTTAGATAACTGCACCTAAGGATGTAGATTTCCCCCTAGATGCCAACAATGCGTTTAGCTCATGCAATATCAAACAAAATATAGACAATGTTTACAAAATACCTTCAAATTTTTCTTCATAAGATGATAAAGATTCTTGTACAATGCTTACTTTTTTATTTCAAGAATATTCATCAATGTGTTTAAACTTGTTGCAATTTTTACATCTTGGTTTTTCTTCATTCTAGCATTCTTGCACATTGTGTCAATTTCTTCCATATGCCTTATAAATTTTATAACCTTTAAAGACGAATCTTTGTTGTATAGTGTGGTTGCTACAAGGCTTGGTGTAGACTTTTGGGTCTTTGCCTTGATCTTGCTCTCTTACTCATACAAATAAACTTCTACTGCATTTAGCTTTCTACTAGGTATACTCCTTAGTATAGCCACAACTTGTTCATAACTATTGTCTAGTTTACTAATACTATTTAAGAGTATAGTGATTGCCTCATCTTTTTCAATATCTTTGTTAATTGGTTATAAATTTAAAGCAAGAAAGAGTAGAAAATTTGCCAAGAATCATGAAAATTTGGAGAAAATAGAGAAGTGGATAAAAAATAGACGTCAATAAAATCAGGAAATCAATTTAAGAAGTATAAGCAACAAACAACCAAACAAAACCAAAGTATAGCAAAAAAGCTCAGAAGTCTACTAACATTGTTATTGCAAGTGATCTATAAAGCAAAAATATAAAATTAAAATTTTCTCGAGTGTTAGGCTCACTTCCATGCAAATTGTAAATTAATGTGTAATTAATGGTGTGCTAGTGGAGTGAGTCAAGATTTTGAAAAACTGATAAGTTGACGAGTTAGTTGTCCATTGAACAAACCCTTGATTGCAAAAAGAAAGTGCTTGGATCATTTCCACCTACATGACTAACTTCCTAGTCTAGTGATGGCTGATTTTATGACAAGAGTATATTATTACCCAATCATGCGACTTATACCCAATTTCATGACAATCTAAACCCTTTAACATACAAGGGAATGCAGATCCTTAAGGTGGACGATAGGCCATTCTAATGTCTTTTCCCATCAAAGTGATTACAAGATTCTTGGAAGTTTATTCAACAACTTCATCCTGCAAAAGAGTTCACTTCTTGTATAGGAGCAAGAGGCTTCTTCCCTATACAAGCCAACAAGTACTGCCATGATCACACATCAACAAGTACTGCCAGCTAGAAAGGAGGGTAAATGTGCAGCTTTAAGCATACAGGCTGCATAGCAATTACACAAGAGTTCTGAAGGCCTAAGCCAGAGGCTACTTTCGGGTTATGCTATAACAGTCTGAAAGGCATTAAAGAGCAACTAACACAGACACACAAAAAGTAGGTGATCACAGGTTAAGTCGCTCATGTTAGGCACCATTACTGTAAACATGGAGTCAGTCAGCAGCATTTTTGTTTAAGTGAGCAAATATGTGCAGCCTCGGGGTGGTCCATGGCACATGGCTTGAGAAGCCAGTCATTAGTATGCTAATCCAACAGCCTTCTTCCCATTGTCTTCTTCATACTTGAATATTATCTTGTATGAGGAAGCGATACCTGTAGATGCGCTCCGGTATCTACCGGCTCCAGTCACCTGTCTGCTACTGGAGTATGGAAAGGAGTCCAAGAACTCACACAAAACAGAATGGATCTGAGAAAATTTACCGTTGTATGAAGTGGGGAACAAAAACTTGATTAACTACAACTGTGAGTTCAACTTCGCAAATGTTTTATTTGAAAAACATCTATGCCCTCAAAATCATTCACTGAGATCACGTAAAGTAGCTCACTGATAGGGGATGTAATTAATCCCCCAATCGGGGGCAGAAATTGAGCAAGTGATCAGCTATGATTGAAGTCCCATAGCATGCCTTTAAGAAACAACAATACAAAGAGATAGATACTCTTGCTTGAGTATCTTGTGTGTTTTCAACAGGGTAAGAGCTGTAAGAGTCCGTCTTGAATCAATACTTCTGAGTTCTCACTGTTGAAGAACCAGCAAAGCACGACACCACATCTAGATAGTAGTGACATTGAGATGCCACTTGATATCTAAACAATGCCATCCGTTAACATTCTGCACTTGCTTCAAAGCTTTCTGTCTTTTCCTCACAATGTGGGAGCACAAAAGTGAAGCATTTTCCAGTGAACAATCACCATCTGTCTCTTTCTTAGTAGAAGAGGTTTTCTTTGAAACATTTTTCCATCTCCATTCAAATTGACAGGCTGTTGCACACCAGTCAACCATTCTTTAACCCTTAAAGAGGATGGTGGAACTTCTTAATAAAAGTTGCTGAGAGCATCCTTACCCTCAGAATAAGTTGTGAACCCTTGGACAGAGCATAAGATCTTCCATGGCCTTCCAGCTCTGGCTGCTTTTGCACCACCTGAGATCTCCCCATTGTGTTGTCTAAGTCTACACAAAAACCAATGTGAACAATTTTCATCGTCATGTTTGTTTAGCTTCTGCTTAGCTCCTGTATGGAACTACACTGCATGAAATCACTTTTACCGCATCCCTAGACTAATTGTAGAAACTTCACTATCAGCAGCGCTGCAAAATACCTCACACATGTAAGGTATCAATATTGTTCTGTTTTCTATGACGTTTTTATCCAAACATTGACCAACCTCTCCAGTTTGTGATACCTTTGCAGGATTATTGTCTGCTAGTATTAGCTAATATTATCTTAGCGCACTACAATATGGATGACACAAGTTCCCTTTTTTTTGCGAATAAAATGTGGCTGATTATATTACTCAAAAAAACTGATTACAATGGAATGTTCATGCTCAACAGACAAGCTGGAGCTGATACAAAGTCACAAATACATCATGCATACAAGCCTCTCAAGGCGGTCTGGGGGAGATGGGGGCAAGAAACCATTTGGGGGGGGGGGGGGGGGGGGGGGTTATCGCCAACTGGGGCTGCCTGCCTGCATCACGAAAAACATGTTGGGATGTAAAGGTCCTTTCTTCACCTCTGTGTATTTTACACGTGTATTGTTATGTTGTACATGTGAATGCACCCTTACGGGCCCTAAGTATAAATACATTTTATTCTTTGTGTACCAACACATTGTTGGTACACCCAAATCAGCTCGTACTCTCTCTGTCTCTCACTCTCACTCACCTGCTCACTTCTCTGCTGCAAATCTTCACGCTTCCGCTACCCGCGCACTCCAACAATTGGTATCAGAGCTTCGGCTAAGGTGCTCGCGCTCCTCGGAGTCCGTGCGAGACATCTCCATTGTTCGCTCGTGCGAAATCGACAGGTCGTTTTTGACCTAGCAGGCAGGACAGGTCGTTTTTGACAGGCGACAGCAGATTCAGTCACGCTTTGTGCAGGGACAGGTCGTTTTTCATCAGGAGTGCAGGCGATGACCAAGAGAGTGTAGGCGATGACCAGGCGAGTGCAGGCGACAGTTTCCCTGCAGACCGCGGTTCACGAAAGTAAAGCGACAGCTGAGGCGACAGTTTCCTTGCAGGTGGCAGGTCAAAATCGTCAGGCGACAGTTCACGCAAGCAGGCGGCAGGTCAAAATCGTTAGGCGACAGCTCACCCAAACAGGCGGCAATCAGATTTGACCTGCAAAACCAGGGCACGACAGTTTATTTGATCTTTTGTGTGATTTTTCACACTTACACAAGCCCCGGTTCATGCGCGCAGGCACAGTTTGCAGATTTGTGCAATTTTGAGCCTGGAAATTTGGGGCTTTTCCCAGATTTGATTTTGTTTATGCTTGACAGTGGCATCTGTGTCAGAAATTGCAGACATTGTGCGCATTGACCTCAATTAAATTGGGGATTTTGCCAAATTTGTTGGAATTTTGCTCATCCGAGTAAAATTTCTTGGCATTGGACCAATAAAAATTGGGGCTTTTCATGTATTGATGTAATTTTGCTCAGCTGAGTCGGTTTGGCTGACATTTGCGCACATTTGGACCTGGAAATTTGGGATTTTGTGCAGAATTTGATAAATTTCTGCATTATTTGCCTGTGCAGTGGCTGGTTTATGTAAAAACAGCAGAGGATTATTGCTGGTTATGCAAGAACAGCAATGTATTTGCTGATTTAGCTTTGTGCTCTTGCAGTTCAGTGCATTTACACTTGTACTTGTGATAAAAATGGCTGCAACTTCTTCCAGTTTTGACATTAAGAGTTTGATGGAAATCAAACGGTTTGATGGTCAGGGTTTTGATCTTTGGAAAGATTGTATGTAGGGCATATTGTTCTTAAAGGATTGTGAGAATGCTTTGCAGAAGGATAAACCCGCACAAATGTCTGAGGCAGATTGGGCCAAAGTCAATAAAAAGATTGTGGCTTATATAAAGATGGGTGTCACTAATGACATTTTGACAGACATTAAGGGTTTAGACACTGGTCATACAATATGGGAGAAGTTGAAAACTACCTATGAGATCACCACACTTGTTAATCAGGTGCATTTAATGCGCAAGTTGGTGAATATGCGGTTGGATGAGTCCAAGCCTGCAGCTGAGCACTTGAGTGCATTTACTGGTATTTTAAATCAGCTCAAGGATGCTAATTTGGATTTTGATGATAAGTTGAGGGCGATCTTTTTGATCATGACATTGCCTAACTCTTGGGAGACTTTGGTTGTTTCTCTCAGTAATAACCCCAATCTCACATATGATGGTGTGAGGGGTTCGATCTTGAATGAAGAAATTAGACGTAAGTCTAGTGGAAAAGGCAGCAACTTACCTTATAATGTTAGAGGCAGGGCTGAAAAGAAAAATGCAAATGCTGGACAGAGAAGCAGGAGCAAGAGCAAAGGAAAAGAAAAGAGTGATGTTACATGGTATCAATGTGGTCGGAAGGGCCACAAGAAGCCTGATTGCAGGTATTACAAGAAGGAACGAGCGAGAAAGAAGAATGCAGGAGACAAAAAGAAGAAAGAGGAAAAGACAAATGCATCTGAGGCAGGCAAAGGCAAGGAAAAGGCCAATGTGGTCTCCAGTGTTGTCATAGAAGAGCTCTCGGATGCAGAGGCTGATGTATTATGTGCAGTGGATTATGATGCCCTTGTATGTCACATGCAGGATATGCAGATCACCAAGGCTGATGTGATTGATGCACTTTTGTCAGTTGATGATGGTGTCACTCAGACTTGGATTGTTGACTTTGGTGCCTCTTTCCATGTGACTCCATGCTTGGAGTGCTTTGCTACTTTTGATGCAGGCTGTTATGGCAAGGTTTACCTTGGAAATAATCATGCTTGCAGCATTGATGGGATTGGCACCATACACTTGTCTTTGGATAATGGGCAAGAACTTGTGTTGAAAGATGCCAGATATGTGCCTGGCATCAAGAAGAGTTTACTATCTGTTGGACAGCTTGACTTGCATGGTTACACCACACAGTTTGGTGGTGGTTTGTGGAAATTAAAAAGGGGTTCCATGCTGATTGCTAAAGGAACCAAGAAGGGCACTTTATATTGTCTGCACTGTAAAGCTTTGAATGGCAAGTTTCTTGCAGTTGCTGAAATTGGCTGTCATTTGGAGTTATGGCATAAGAGATTAGGCCATATGAGCTAGAAAGGACTTGATGTCCTTACCTCTTTGAAGAGGGTTGATGGAAAAGGCTCTAAACTTGATTTTTGTAATGACTGTCAGTTTGGAAAGCAAATGAGAAATTCCTTTTACTCTGGTGTCTCCCGTAAGTCAAATGTCTTGGACTTAGTGCATTCTGATGTATGTAGCATGCCCGTGAAATCGTTGGGTGGTGCTGCATACTTTGCCTCTTTTATTGATGATTGTTCCAAGAAGATTTGGGTTTATTTGTTGAAAAAGAAAAGTGAAGTGTTTGCTGTTTTTAAAACTTTTCATGCATACGTGACCACTTAGACAGGTAGAAAGTTGAAATGCTTGAGAACTAATAATGGGGGTGAGTTCACATCTAATGAATTTAAGTCCTTTTGTGACTTGCATGGAATCAAGAGGGAGCTTACAGCCCCTTACAGCCCTTCTTCAAATGGTGTGGCTGAAAGATACAATAGGACCCTATGTGAGAGAGTGCGGTGCATGCTGTTCACTGCTAATCTCCCTCATGAATTTTGGGGAGAGGCACTTAAAACCACGGTTCACATTTGCAACCGCTCTCCAAACAGGTCCTTAAATAATGGCATCCCTGAGGAGGTTTGGTCTGGCAAACCGGCCTCATATGACCATTTACGAATATTTGGCTGTGATGCTTTTGTGCATGTTAGAAATGAGCCGAGGAATAAACTTGATCCGAAATCCACCAAAGGCATTTTCATGGGCTATGGTGATGAGGGTGAATTTGGCTATAGAGTGTGGCTACCTCAGTCTAAGAAAATTGTTCGCAGCCGTAATGTTGTGTTTAATGAGGCAAAGTTGCTGAAAAGCACTTTAGCCTCTGATGAAGACATGAAAAATGTTAAATTTCAGAATTTGCAGCCACCTATTACCTCAAATGATGAGCCTCATGGTGCTGTACCACAGGCTGAAATTGATGATCAGCCGGTTATCTTTGAGCCAGATGATGATGGACAGCAAATAGAAGCACAGGGAGGTCATGGACAGCAAGATAGACTTGCTGATTATGAAAATGCAGGTGCTGGAAATGAAAATGAATGTGCTGTACAGCATGAACAGCATGCTGAAAATGGCTTACAGCAGCCAATAAATGCTGAAAATAACATGCCTCCAGATGTAGATCCGATTCCTGAGAATGTAGATCATTGGGTGCGCAGGTCTACACGCCTAAGAAGGCAGCCACATAGGTATGACCCCTCTTTGCATTATGTGATGCTTACTGATGAGGGTGAGCCTCTGACATATAAAGAGGCCAAGTCATGCAAATTCAGCAATAAGTGGGAGCTAGCTATGCAGGAAGAGATTAAATCTCTGTATCCTAATGATACTTGGGATCTTGTGTCGTTGCCCAAAGGAAGAAAGCCTCTTCCAAACAAATGGGTTTACAAAGTAAAGACAGTTGATGGGAAACCCAAGTACAAGGCAAGATTGGTTGCCAAAGGGTATGCACAGAAGGAAGGGATTGACTTCTAGGAGGTCTTCTCACCTGTTGTGAAGATGACCACACTACGTGTGCTTTTTGCTCTCACTGCTGTATTGGATTTAGAGCTGTACCAAATGGATGTGAAAACAGCTTTTCTGCATGGTGACATTGATGAGGAGATCTACATGAGACAGCCCGAGGGTTTTGTAGTTCCTGGAAAAGAGCAGTTGGTGTGTAAACTAAAACGCAGCTTATATGGGCTGAAACAAGCACCACGGCAGTGGTACAAAAAGTTTGACACTTTTATGCTCTCTCATGGGTTTACACGCAGCCATGCAATGCAGATCATTGTTTGTATATGAAAAAGGATACAGATGGCAGGCCTATCATACTTGTTTTGTATGTGGATGATATGTTGCTAGCTGGAAAGAGAAAGACTAGCTTGGATGCTCTCAAAGATCAGCTGAAATCAGCTTTTTCCATGAAAGATTTGGGGAATGCAGAGCATATATTGGGCATGAGGATTCGTAGGGATAGAACGCAGAAATTGCTGTTCTTATCTCAAGAAAAGTACATTGAAAAGGTACTGGACAGATTTAACATGGCTGAAGCTAAGCCTCTCGGAGTACCCTTACCTCCATACCTTAAGCTTAGTAAAGCCAACAGCCCAAAAGATGACATGGAAGCCAATGCTATGAAGGGAGTCCCTTATGCATCAGCTTGTGGCTCTCTTATGTATGCTATGGTGGCTACTTGTCCAGACATTGCTCATGCAATGGGAGTTGTCAGTAGGTTTATGTCAAATCCTAGCAAACCACATTGGGAGGCTGTAAAGTGTATTCTTAGATATCTAAAGAGTACACAAAGAAAATGTATTTGCTATGTGTCTATGAGTACTCCAGTGTTGGGATGTGATAGCCAGAGTGTTGTGTATCTGGCTAAAAATGCCATGTATCATTCACGCACAAAGCATATTGATGTGCGATATCACTTTATCAGACACATTCTGGAAGATGGTCTAATCACATTGACCAAGATCAAAACACAGGACAACCCTGCAGATGTTCTCACTAAAAGTCTAGGCAAGGCTCAGCATGAGCATTGCATACGACTAGTGGGAGTTGGTTAAAGGTTCACTCCGGACCTTTAAGTGGGAGGTTGTTGGGATGTAAAGGTCCTTTCTTCACCTCCGTGTATTTTACACGTGTATTGTTATGTTGTACATGTGAATGCACCCTTACGGGCCCTAAGTATAAATATATTTTATTCTTTGTGTACCAACACATTGTTGGTACACCCAAATCAGCTCGTACTCTCTCTATCTCTCACTCTCACTCACCTGCTCACTTCTCTATTGCAAATCTTCACGCTTCCGCTACCCGCGCACTCCAACAAAACAGGTCAGGTCCTGGCAGCCCCAAGTGCGCATGAAATAACAACGGAGCTCCTGACAAGCCCTGGACTCGCCCTGCACCTGATCCCATCGGCCGCGGAGGGAGTGGATAATGGAGGTCCAGAGCCCTGCTAAGGTCGCCTGTACTGACAGTCTCTCTTCGCGGAAAGCCTCCTGATACCGCGCCTTCCAGATCTGCCATCCAGTAAGGCTCCCTATGATCTCCCATACCTCCGAGCAGTTTGCTGTGGGCTCCAGTACCTGTCGGATGGGTAAAGCCTCCAAACCGACCATTGCGCACGACCCTGCCTCGATAATGAATATCGTGTCCTGCATCCCGGTCTCATACAGAAGGTGATGGCCCTGGTTGACTGCCTGCCAACAGAAGGCTCCCCATGAGATACATCCAAGGCTGGGTGCTATACGGCGAAGGATGCAGCAAGCTCCTCTCCACACGAGCTGCACCTCCTCACATGACCAAAGGCAGTGCTTTGGGGTTTCCACAGGCTGCTATATCCAGCGCTTACAACCTCCCTCCTTCTGCATCTGGGCAAGCCAACTTCCCACCGCTAAGCCTCCATGTGCCGCCAGCCATAAGAAATACGACACCCTCCTCGGCCTCCAGCTATCCCATAGGCAGCACCAGAAGGTCCGTCGGAAAGGCTCCGTGATGCTGTGCTCCGCCTAGTGTCTGCTACGTAACGGCGCCCAATCCATATCCTCCTGCATCAGTACGTATCTGCCAATCCTAGCACTGTACTCTAGGAACCTGGGTGGCTTCTTGGCAACCGCCGTGGCCGGCCATAGCCACTCTCCTGGATCCCACTCCAGCTCATCAAGTGGTCTACCCTCCCAGATCCAAAGGCGTCACTCCCTGAGCTCCTCCCAGAAGACATAGGGGTCCAATCGCCATGTCTTCCCTTGAAGGCCCAACACCCGAATCCTTCTCCAAAAGAGGGCGGCTATCCCCTCATCCTGTTGCCCTCTGTCAAGGGCCAGATGTCCCCCCTCATGCACTACGAAGAACATCCTGTGTGGGGCGCCACCCACTCTACCTGCCACCTGTAGGAGAATGCCTGCTGGTGAGAACCTAGCTGCCCATACCTCCCCACGCTCTATCAGCTCTCGTATCGGGGGAGCAAGCCACTCCAAAGGTCTATCTCCCTTCTCCTGAACTCCACTCCCCTCTGGCAACCTAATACTCGCAGCAGCATCTCCTCGTCTGCCATCCTGTACACCTCCCGCCATGTCCTGATGGTACGAGCCGGGCCGGCATCCCAACCAGCCCATTGGATGTGGGGACACTCGCCAATCTGTGCTCCTTCCCGATCTTTGACGTGGGGGTTCCAGATCACTGGCTGATGGTCTATCTCCTCCTGGCAACTTAGGGGGCTTTGTATTAGGGCCTTATGGAGGCCCTGCCACACGCGGAGTAGGCTACATAGGAAAGGTGATCTAGAGGGGGGTGATCTGGGCTGACGTGAAGATCCATCTCAAGGACGGCCTCCACTCATCGCCAAGCCTCGATCTACAGTCCTAAAGGCCCTCCTGCAATAGGACCTTCTACGTCTGCCTGCCCGGTGTGAGGCCGCGGATAACTAGCTTGCCCAAGAGGACCATACTCTAATATTCTAGGTCTATGATCCCGAGCCCTCCCTCTGACCGATGCCATGATGATCGCCCATGCCACCTTGGCCCTGGAGTCCTTGGAATCATCTGACCCTGACCAGAGAAAGTTCCACACTAGGCGGCGGAGCTGCACTATGCAAGATGAGAAGCACCAACACAAGGCGATGTACCAGGCTGTCGCTAGGAGTACCTGGTTGACCACCAGGGCTCAGCCAGCTAGTGAGAGGCGAGTCGTGCTCCAGTAGGTCAATTTCCTTTGAATAGAATCAAGGACCGGAAGAAACTGCTAGGCAGCAGTGATGTCGAGTTCCACCTGAAACCCAAGGTACCGGACGGTCTGCCCTTTGCTCACCCATCTAAATCCCAGGTGGATGCCCCACTCCGTGCTAGAGTCCGGGTCTGTGAGGAAACCAATCGACTTTTGCCAGTTGATTTTCGCTCCTGCTGCAGAACAGAACACATCAAGAGCCAGCCTCACTCTCTCCAACATCAACTCATCGTCCTCTGTGTAGAGTGTTGTGTCAGTTGAACAACTCGGTCTCCTCTCTCACTGGAAGTTGGAGGCCGCGTAGTTTGCTCACACGTGACCTAAGGAAGTGAGACATCGCCTCTGCAAAGAGTAGAAACAGGTATGGGGCCAGGGGGCAGCCCTGTCGAACCGATCTCTCCAGCCGAAACTCCTCCCCTCGCCTTCCGCCTATGAGAACCCTACCGATGGCCAATCTGTAAAGGGCAAAGACCTCGCGAATCCAAACCTGAGGGTATCCTAACCTCACCATGGTGCCCTCTAGGAAATCCCAGTCCACCCTGTCATAAGCTTTCTCGAAATCTAGTAGTACGACCAGTCTTTGCCCACTGTGCTGAGCCCACTTTGTCACCTCAAAGAAGGTAAATACATTGTCTAGGATGCTCCTATCCTGGACAAAACCTGTCTGTGTGTCATGGATGATGTCTGGAAGCACAGGGCATAGTCGCCTACCAATCATCTTTGCCATTGCCTTATAGGCCACTGACAATAAGGCGATCGGTCTCCACTAGGAAAGCTCCAACCGGTCTCCCCCTTTGGGGAGAAGGCTAATAAGGCCTGCCGAGAGACTCCCTGGCATCTGTCCTAAAGTGAAAATCTCCTGGAAGGCCAATAATAGGGGGTCCTTCACCACTTTCCAGTAGGTAGTGAAGAAGGCCTTAGATAGGCCACCCTCTCCCGGGCATTTTTGCCCATCCTGTGTATGGAAAGCCTCCTCTAATTCCTTCTCTATGAAGGGGGCTAGGAGGGAGCGTCCCATCTCCTCTGTGACGAGGGATGGGATGTGATCCTAGGCCTGCTGTCTATATCTCTGTCCTCTAGATGAGGCTCTCTCCTGCTGAAAGAGGCGTGTGTAGTAGTCGGTGGCAATCTCCATCACCTCGTCTGGGCTAGAACGAGTCCTCTCATACTAATCCCGAAGGCTGCGTATCTGCTCTCCTGCGGTGCGGGGCTGGTGCACCTAGAAGAACTCCCTACGCATCCTGTCCCCCTTCCGTGCCTAGAAGGCTGCTGTGGTTTGGAAAGAGAACTCGGAGTACCTGTCCTCTAGACCAACAATGGATGCTCGCGTGCGCCTCTTGTGCATGGAGGGTGGGATCCCCTGGTGCCTCCTGTAACAATCTTTGCAAGGCTACAAGGTCCCACCGGAGTGCTCTCTCCTCCTCCCAGCTCTGCTGCCTGGCCTGTATGGCTGCCTCTTAGCAAATTCTGTTCGACTCGGCTAGGACCTCTGCTATCCGGTCCCTCCCGCCCCACTCTGTGGTCCAAATCTGTTCTATCTGTCTCGTCACCTCCCCTCTCCTATAGATCGAGTCAGGGATCCGATAGGAGCGTGTGTCTAGGGTGAATGCTGGGGGATCAAGTGCAGGAGGACTGAGCAATGATCGAACAACGTGGTTCCTGCCAACTGCTCAATCTGGCCTCCACGAGAGCCTCCCCACTCTCCCACATAGAACCTATCCACCCGCTCCAGCAAGACTCCTAGCCGCCTTTATCCCCAAGAGAAATCCAACGACCAATCCCTCTTGTGGAAAGCAGGGTCTCTCCAGGCGTCACGTGCTTCTACTACCAGCAGAAAGACCTCCCATGCCTCCTGCTCCTCCCTAGCCATGCCTGGTAGTTTTTGCATTTGCCCTGCTAGTCCTCCAAAGCCTCCAGGTTGTTGAAGTCTTCTTCAACAATCCAGGAGTCCATCCACGATCTCCACCCAGAACCTACTGCGTGCCCTAACCTCCGTAGGGGCATAGACATTGAGGACTCCAAGGCAGGAGTCCCCAATATCCAATCTGATCCAAAGAACCCTCCCTGCCACTATCGTCCCATGGTCTCGTACACAGGCAGTGAGGCTTGGGCCAATAGAGGTGCATACGCCTCCACTCTTGCCGTGGGCACCTATAGCGTGCTCCCAGTAAGTGTGTGAGCTACTCGGAAGTACCTTCCCTATCCGCTGGGCCTGGGAGGGGGTGAACTTGTGCTCTTGTAGAAGTAGGATGTCGATCCGTCCGGCAAGGGCAAGCTACAGCTCCTACCGAACAATCAACTTCCTGGAACCACGTGCCCCACTATAATGGAGACTATTCACATTCCAAGATGCAAGGTGTAGGCTCATGGGGAAACCTGTGACTGACCGAACAGGCATCTGTTCGATGTAAAGGCTGCTGATGAGGAGGAGAAACTATGAGGCATGCAAGTACGCTTTGCCGCCGATCTGGACAGCAAGCTCCAGTCCCCCATGGTGGCTCTCAGTCGGACCATAGGGGTGATAGATGCTCCAAGTGGTACTCTCAATGCATCTATCAGCCATGCTGAGAGTTGTGACTCTGTACACTGGTAGAATCGGGCCGCTTGTGCCAGGGGCCACTCGATCACATCCTTCGGAGCTCTCCACTGTGAAGGGGCTCGAAAGATGATGCTCAAGTGTGGGACCTCAGCGCCGGCCCACCAGTTAATGTCCATGCAACTAGGCCACTGTTGTGCAAACAGTGCTAGTCCTTCTTCTCCCATCCATTGGGAGATGTGGTCCGCCACCTGACTCTTCAACTCCTCCTCTACCTGTGTAGTCATCCACTCCCCTGAGTGAGAGAACTGAAGAAAAAAGGCATAGTTTGGTCCATCCGGTGGTGCTAGTAGATGGACCTTGCCCCTCCTTGACTTATGAACCACGAAGATCCCCACCTCTAGCGGCAGTGGGAACTCTGCTCTCCGCAACTCTCAAGTAGGACCATGGGTCACTATGGAAAAACTCCTGTGGCAACAGTTGTGCCTGTCTCGGGAAAGTGTGATGGGCGGCAGGGACGGATGAGCTAGTAGCTGTATGAGAGGAGGAAGACTACTGGTGCGAGGAGGATGTAGGCGTATGTGGCTCATCACCACCTATGGGAGGAAGGGGAGTGGGACTGGGGGGGATGACTTGAACCAGGTGCGAGTCAGGGGGAGTGCTCGGTGGGTGGGGGGGAGAAGGATCGAGTGATGGTGGGATGGACGGTGGTGTATGGCGGGTGTTGGGGGGGGGTGGTTTGTGGGGGCGGTAGGACCTCAGGCGAGGTAGTCTGTGGCACGGGTGGTAGATGTGGGGGGCTGCAGTCCTGCCAAGTGGGACGGGCAGGGGGGGCTGTGGAGTGCTCTGCCGAGGGGGCGTCGCACGCCCACCTGCTCCCTACTGCCGAGACTGGGTCTGAGGGGTTGGCTGCGCCCCCCTATCGTCTCCCTCTTTGTCATCTCTGGACCCGTGCGTTCACTTGCGGGCCTGTCGACAGAGCCGCCTTGGCACCGAAGCGCGTACAAACTGCTACTTGATGCCCAAAGTCGTGGCAGCGTAGGCACCGCCCTGGTTGCCCAGTCACAATGACTTGCTACCTAAAGGAGTACCCTCCCGCCTCAATCTCTAGGACCTGTGGGATATTCTTGACCTCTTTCACTGCCACCCGTACCTTTGGGACTCCTACTGCTGTCACTGCATCCGCGAAAGACGCGGGAAGGACAGTGCCGAAGAGACGTCCAAAGTCTTCCACAAGCTGGAGAAACTCTATCGCCAAGCCGGGGAAAAGAAGGGTGACCGGGTGCCGAAGAAACCTGTTATGGAGTGCAAATGCCTCCACAATAAAGCCACTGTACCAGGGAACCATGTATATGAACCCCTTCGCGGACGCATATGGTGAACTGGCAAGTAACTCGCGAGCTGCGTCTGCCGAACTGAGCCGAACCATGAAAATCCCTTGGCCCATTAGGACCGCCTCCACAATCTGCACTATGCCGATGCGCAACATGGAGTGAAGCCAGTCCCAAAGCTGGGCCCTAGCTGGGGAATGTTCTACCTGACCATAAATTATTGTTTCCTTTAGCTCCAGCTCCTTAGCTTGGACGGCAAGAGCTGCTCCTCAGAGAGGACGACGCACAAGGTGTTTGACTGGGACCCGGGGGGCACTCGCTAAGTGCACCGGCATCTAGCTAGAGATTTCTATTGTGCGTCCCTTCTACGAGAACAACCAATCACGTTGTGGTGCTACTTTGTTTGGGGGGGGGGGGAGGAGGGGGGCCTCAGCATGACGAGCCGTTTATGGCACGCTTGGTCTGGGGGGGTGGCCGTGATCAGGCGGAGTGAGGGAGGGGTGATCAAATGGAGCCGGGAGGGTGGGGGGCGTGGGGGGGGGGGGCCGCCGGGGGGGGTGGTGTGGTGGTGATCGATCTGGGGGACGGGCGCGATCTGATGGAGCGAGGGGGAGAGCTTGCGACGTGACGGTTGCTGAGACTCTCAGTTCTGAAAAACATCAGTTGTCACAAGTTGATGACACAAGTTCCCTATTCTCACCTTCAAGTATTAGAGGATTGAATTTATTGCAGCAGGTAGCAATGTAGCAGCTTAGGAGAGAGGCAGAAGTTCCTTAAAGAACTAGATAAAAATAGATCAAAACTGACTAAAAGAAAGTTCAACGATGCAGATGATGATGAAGGGAAAAGCCCGAATCTGAACAGAAAGGAGGCTGAATACGAGTCCTGCACATGTGGACACTGCCACATCAGTGAGGGCAACACCGGATTGCAAAGCAGTAGAGAGAATCTGGCTGACGAGAGAAGAGATAAAGATCACAATGGCTCGAAGGATGATGACCGAGTGCAGCAGGATGACCACCAGCACCAGCACCAGCACCAGCAGCAGAAGGCTGCTGATGACATCATGATGAGCACAAACACAGGAAGCCCTATGAATAGGAAGCGCAAGCCTGATCCGTCCAACCAGCATTAAATGCTGGTCAGAATGCTGTGAAAGCTGCTGACTAGGCCAGAAAAGTGGTTGTCTGCCTGAAATAGGCCAACTTGCTTGCCACATGAAGTCCACCCTGCTGGAACATGTCTGCCCTACCTGGAAAAGTCCACCCGGGCTGGAACCTGTTTGCCCAGGACTGAAATGTGCTGCTTCATGATAGCAATGCAGGGAATGAAGTCACCTGCTGCTGGGATGCCATGTGGGCAGTTGGGCAGAGAGTCAACAGGATTGAGAAGACCATGGACAGATCTGTGCAGGTCTGAGAAACCCTGATCTCCACCTAATATGCCTAGGATGAAGGTTCACGGCTGCTGTCACAAACAAAGAGCTGACAGACAGAGAGGGTGCTAAAGCTCCAAATGTCCTCACCAAATTCTGGTGGAGGCTCACAATCAGGAGACGGACACAAAAGAAGACAAGAAATAACATGTCTGCTGACAATCTGACCAACTAGTTGTCTGAGGGCCAACAAATGAAGAATAAGTCAAATATTCCTCTATCATATAGTAGGCCCACCCTTGTCAGCCAACAAAACATTACCATAAAGGTAAGCAGACACAAAACTCAAAATATGGCATTTGTCTCACTCCAAACTCTAGAGCCATCAAATCTTAAACCCAAGACTAGGGTTAGCAACATCACGAACTCATACCACCAGCCCACATCTAGGAATGATAGGTTTCTTCTAGAAACTGTATAGAAGCTAAAGTTCTGTGTTCTCGGTCATGTGGAGTGCTATTTTATTGATCTCTTCAAGGATCTGACATTGTGAGGTTTCTTCTCTAGAGGAAATTGACCAATGGAGGATCTTCTTCATTGCATTTCTTTGTTTTCCTCCTGTTGGTGTAGTTGAGATTTTTGGCAGAGCAGTTTGGCATCTTAATTGAGAGAGCTGAGAGGGAGAGAGTCTCTTTCCTGTGAAGCTGGTGGACTCATCCCCACTTTAGTGCCTCATTCTGTGTGTCCATCATTTTCCTATAATTTGCATAGCTGAGAAATTTGGCAGAGAGCTGCCTGGGATCTTGATCGAGGAGGCTAAGAGGGAGATAGAGTCTATTTTGTATTGGGGGCAGAGCCCTTCCCACCTTACTGCCTCATTCCCATTTAGCTAGCAAAAATTTAAACCAAGTGAATTGCATATTTATTTCTTCATCTGTCATACAACCCCGAAACGCAATTTGAAACAATTAGTGCAAAAGATGAAGGGAAATTTGATCAAAAGCTTACAAAAGGGAATCTTGGACCAGCCATTCTTTGATCCCTGCTATCATCACTTTCCTCACCAGAACCATTTGCCATCAGCCATCAATTACAAAGCTTGAAGCCTATGTTTTCTCTCCATCAGCTCATGATGGCCCCAAGAGACTGGGCAACTGCTGCTGCTGCCAAGGTCACTGCTGCTCCATCCCACCTCTACTGCTCCAAATGCAAGCTGGTGGCTGGATGACTGCATAAGATACATCCTCTTGCTATGTTTTGAAGCCATGCTGCTGCTACCTACTGACAACTCGAGAGGTCATCACAAGTACAGCGATGTGCTGTGTTTTGCTACCCAAGATGAAACCAGCCTTTCTTTATACAGAAGGATGGGAGAACCCTAAAATGCACTGATTTACAGTAATTTACAGCAAGCAATATTTCACAAAACTAAAATATAAACTTAACTACAATAATCTTGGACATGCGACATCCAATTGTCCCCAAAGTTGGCACCCCTTGCAGAATTTCTTTAACTTGTATTCCTATGATTTGTAGTATGTTGTAATGTAGACTGATCTCTCTACAAATTCCAATACTTTGGGCTGTCATCAATGAGCAGCAGCATCAAGATCCAACTTGCCCCCTGATTCTAACGCAATTCGGGTACAAATTGAATCAAGAACACTTGCATGTGGATCAATACAAATGTGGATGTGCAATCCCCTTCTAGTCAGCGTTAATTTCTTCAATTGCAACTGCTACTCTGATCATTGGGCCTCCAATTACAGGACACACACTTTGATGGCTGAGAAACCCTAATTTCTAGAGTAAATTGTGTGTTTTGACAAAAAATGCATTGATGTCCACTCTTAATCTGTTGGGAATGGCTGAGAATGGCAAGTAGGTAGAAGTGGAGCAATGGATTCAAGTAGCCAAGAAAGGGGAACAACCAGCCCATACATCTACAACAGCCATAATCAATGATACACAAAAAGAATGTGGTGGCTGATGCATTATCACGTAAGCCTCTGATCAAAGCTGTCACTATTGTATATCGCACAGAGTTGGATGCCATGAAAGATCAGTATGCTGCTGATAGCCTAATTCAAACTTTGCTAATGTATATAATTAGCTTTAAGATGGCTAGAGGCATGAGCACTTTGCGCTTAGAAATGGTTTTTTGATGATGCATGGACGATTGTGTGTCACAAAGCAATTGAGGCCTAAAGTGATTACTAAGAGTCATCCTCCTCCTTATGCAGGACATAGAGGTATTATTACTACAATTAGAGTAGTGGAACATTTCTTTTATTGGCCTTCTTTGAAATCTAAAGTTGAGCAGTTTGTCACGATATGCATCGCATGTCAAAAAGTGAAGTATTAAGCAAAAGATGCCACGTTTATTGTAGCCCTTACCTATTCCGGATAGGCCTTGCCAGAGCATTGCTATGGACTTTATCTTTGAGTTTCCTAGAACAACTACAAGGAATGATGGGATATTGATAATTATTTGTAGATTCAATAAGCAAGCTCATTTCATTCCGGTGAGAAAGAAGACAAAGGCTAATCATATAGCACACTTATTTTTGCAGTATTTATTTTAGTATCATGGTATGCTAGAGGCGATCATCAACGATCGAGACCCTCGGATGACCAATTTATTTTGGAAGGGCTACTTAAAAATATGGATACCATGCTGAAATTTTATTTGTTCTTCCATCGGTAAACAGATGGTCAGTCATTAGAAGAGGCAAATTCTACAGTGCTTAATCTCTTGGGATGCTATGTATCTGAACATAAGTCATAGTCGGAGCAATAGTTTCCTTTGGTAGAGTTTGTATACAATAGTACAGTGCATAGTTCCATTGGCAAAGCTCCATTTAATGTTGTGAAAGGTATCAAGAAAGTGCCATGTATTTTGCACACAAAGGACAAGATCTTTGAGGTTGATCGGGATGTAGAAGAATGGATGCAACCTATGCAAAAGTTAAGTATGCTCTTTAGAGGTCTCAAGAGAAGCAAAAGAAGGCAATTGATTGCCATAGAAATGCTTTGCAATGTGTAAAGGGCGATTATGTGTTGCTGCATTTTGAAAAAGCAAGGCTGAAAAAGATGAAAGATAGAGAGAGGTTGTATCTAAAGTTGAGTAGGAGAAACTATGGGCCCTTTCAAGTGTTGGAGAGGATTAACAATGTTTCTTATAGGCTGAGATTACCTCCACATTGGTGAATATACAATGCCTTTCATGTGAGCTTATTGAGGTTTTTTCATGGTGATGTGCTTGCATATATGACTTTATGCGCACTCGAGATTAGTAAAATAACTCGATATAATTATTGTCAAATGCGACAAGGTTAAGTGTTGATTAATGCTTAAAAAGTGAAACTCTATTTAAAGGTCTTGTAAGTCATCTCGTTAAGTTATTATCGCAATATATTTCTTTAATAAATTTCGCTTATGTTGGGTAAGATAGTCCTAAACGGGAAATTCATGCCCTGCTTAACAAATTTAAAGAAACGTACTTAACACTTCTCATTGGGAAGGAGAATCCTCATTAGATTGTAAGATTACCTTAGGCTAAGGTCTACCTTGGCTATGCGAAGCTGTGAGCTGTACGATGGTATTTATCTGCTGAAATTTAACCAAAGGTTGAGGAATTGGATGAGATTTTGGTATCTCGGCAGATTTTGACACATAAAGAGAGAAAGATCAAGGGTAAAGCTTCCAAAAGGTATTTGGTGAAGTTTCAGAACTATTCACCAATGGATGCTATGTGGATGGAAGAGGATGACTTGGTAGACCATTCTCAATTGTTATAGCTTTACCTCCAGGCTTTTCAGTTCGAGACAACTTTGGATTAGGTTCAATCAAGTTCAGCAAGGCAGGGGTCCAAAGCATTACTTGATACTCAAGGGGGAGGTAGCACTTCTACTCCTCCAGTGATGGACAACTCTCGTGTATAGTGAATCTCGAATGTATTCAGCGTGCATCTAGGGTACTGCGCTAACATTATGGCTGCTACGAGGTCACTATTCAATATAATAGTCATTGCAGTTGGTATATAGATGAGTATGGTTTTCACTGCAGCTTTGAAACACTACAACTCTAAAACTATACATTTGCATCAGTATACATTAGTTTGCATTAGTCTATGATCATCAAAGATTGATTATTGGTTGCTAGTTTTAATGGATAATCATAAGTTTTAAGTGGTAGTCAGCTAGTTTTGTGGATAGCAACATGTTTTATGAATGCCATTGATAATTCAACCATGAGTTATGCTCAATTTATGCTTTGCTACGGTTGTTTGGCTAAAATAGTTAAGATATACTAATGGGAAATGCATTCTATGGGTTTTTGGCAATAGTATTGGATTCTTTATGAGTCCTATATATTATGTATGCTGGCTGGAAAATTTCAGCAAGTCTTTGTCATGTTTAAGGATTACCTCACACTTCGACAATAATTTTTAATTTAGTCTCTCTTTCTGTGTATTAGAGGCTTGCTTCACACTCTAGAATTAAGATATTAGGAGTATTTATTTGTGTTTGTGTTGTGTTAGAGGCTGATACTTACACTCACAACACAAGTTAAAGACTTGGAATTGCTATTGCTAGTGTTTGAGATTTACACTCGCACTACAACAGTAAATCCAAGTAATAGAATATTCGTTTTTGTGTGTGTTAGAGGCTTGCCCCACATGCTAAAAATGAATTTAGATTATGGTACTTGTATTTGTGTAGTGCGGTGTTAGACATGGGCCTAGATCAATTTATTGGCCACTAATATCACTGGTGACATAAGAGACTACGCATTAACTAATTAATTAATTAATACTATTCTAAGGGTCAATAACTGCTTAGGGACACTTGGGAGACAAATTGGCCTAGGCAATTTAATTATTGGTTGATGAAAATATTTTTTTGGACACTAGAATAATAATTAAATTACTTTTTAAAATTGATATTCTAAAAACTAATTTAATAAGTTAGATAATGTTGGAAAATGGGATTCGAAGGTTGCCACTTGGCAAAACTTGGCCATTCAAATGGGAAAGACGTTTTTGAGAGAGAGAGAGAGAGAGAGAGAGAGAGATGGTCATTCTAGCCTTGTGCAAGCTGAGAGAGACAAAGAGAAGGTTGCCATAGCTGCTACAACAATTGATAGGCCATTTCCAACCAACAAGAGACTCTCCAAGAGCAGAAACATGCCCTAAAGAGACTATAGCAATAGATGATAATCGTTTGAGGACTATCTCGGCCAAACAACATTGTATTTGGTGTGTTCCATCAAGGGAGACAGCTTTCATGGCTATCTAGATAGGGCAACAACTAATTTTTTCCATTTTCTCACGATGAAAGTGTGAAATTTCTTTGACATTCTCTCTCATCCTCAACCATTTTGTTAAAATTTAGTAATTTTGGGCAATACTCAATGTATTTCGTGTGGTGTGGACACTTATTAAAGTGTCAATACAATGTGTGTACCTAGTGTCTTTAGATATTAAAGTAGTAGTGACACTAGGAACTAGAGTAAGTTAGCCTAACTCTAGTTAGTTGGTAAAAGGCTGGTTAGGTCAACCCATGACCTAAACTAGCATTGTACTTTTACTCTTATCTTTCACTTTAGCAAGTACGCTCTACTCTCTTGCTTCAACTCACTCACTATCATTGTCTTGTTTCTCTCTCCTCCATTGTTGATTTTGATTTCTCGTAGTTAATATGAGAGCAATCCTCGCATGGGTTGCGAATAGCCACTGCCACCAGTTCCACTCTGCCGCCTGAGGTCTTGCCACCATCAACATTTACTCATACGAGGAAGAAAACTGTTGCTCAAGGTTCAATAGTTGTCCTAAATTGCACAGCCAACCATCAAGCTAGTTGTCCAGGCTGAAAGAGTCACCAGTTGTGCTCCAATAGTGCCATTTTCTCCCTACTTTAGTACCCAGTTCACCTCTTGCCCCACCAACGCACAGTGTGACTATGCCCCCTATGGCATCTCCACTTGCGCCACCCTCTTCTACACCTCTGTCCTTGCACCCACCGCCCGCCATTGCCCTATCCTATGTCATCTACATCTCTGTTTTAGCAACAGCCGCCGCCATGATTTGTGCAAGAAATTTGAGGCTTTTTATCCGAGAGGCTCAAGCATGCATCCCAAGGCAGATTCTAGCTATCGATCATTGTTGGTGCACATCCCAAGGTGACATTGTGCAGAAATTCAAGTTGTAAGGTATAAATTTCTTCAATTTCTTTGAAATTTCAAGAAGAAATTTAGGGCTTTTGCCTTACATCCACTCCAAGGCAAGAAACAAAGTGCAACAACATTTAATTATTGCTTCAATCAGATTGAGTAAAAAATTCTCAAAATTTTCAAGAAATTTTGGTGAGATTTGGCATTAAGTTTCTATAATTTGTAGTTTTGTGGACATGCATTTTGAGGCAAGCGTGATACAACAATGCATTGCTATTATTTCTTAGCTGAGTGCACACTTTGGCATTTGTGTGACAGTTTGGTACTTGTTTCTTAATCCCCTGGGGATTTTTTATACTTTGAGTAGTACACACACTACAACACCAAAGTATTTGGATACAGATTTTTATTGGTTATTGATAGCATGACATGTCAAGAAAATAATAATCAATTCAACATTCTTGATATCCTCACTCAAGAGGAATCATAAACTCCATGGCTCAAACCACTCGTTGTTGATTTTATGGTCCGTAACCTTCTTGTTGCAAAGGACTTGTGAGACTATGTAATAGGTGACTTGTAACAACCACGAGATCTCGCACTTGAGACACCTCAGCATCACACTCGAGGACAAGTTGCCGGTGTTGGTGCTTCCGCCTCTCCTCCCCCTCCTATGAAAGATCATAGGAAATGAGATTCCAAGGATGCACATGCACTTTCTTTTATTGCGTTGTCAATGAAAAGAGCCATTATTCTGTACATTTGGTCTTGTAAGGCCTCAAAATTAGAATGGGACACACTTGAGCATATGTTTGCAGCCCGCAATGAGACCAAGATCTCCTATCTTCGTAGAGAGTTGGCCAATGTGAACATGGATGAGGGTGATGGCATGATAGATCACCTTACTCACATATAGGATTTGCGTGAGCACCTACTCAATGTTGATGAGATTATTTAGGATGTTGAATTGGTGAATATCACACTGAACTCTCTTCCAGAGTCATATCTTGGTTTCCACAACTTCTTGATGTCATTGAGGGGGAGCTGTAGCCCCTTACATTTGTGGAGTTGAAAGGCCTCTTGTTGCAAGAGGAACAGGCTCATAAGAATGTTGCATTGCGTTCAGGTAGTCAACAGATGGTGATACTTCAATCAACTTTGTGGAGGAGGATTATGAATTTCTCACATGCAATTATGATTCTTCTATGGCTGATTTTGCATTTCATGCTACTCAAATGAAACAAACATGGTATTTTGATAGTGATACATCAAAGCGTATTACTTCCAGGAAGTGCTTATTTACCTCTTTGAATTCAGCCCTTGTTGGGAAGTGCGTCCCATGTGCAAATAGTAACAGTTATGATGTATGTGGCATTGGGACAGCCACTATTACTGCTGCATATGGTTCTCATTTTATGCTTCTAGATGTCTTGTTTGTGCCTAGCATTACAAAGAAATTGTTGTCTATTTCTCCCTTCAATAAGCATGGCTTTTAGGTTATCTTTGAGGATGACAAAGACGGAGAGATGGATTATACACTCAAGCTGTTCAACACCCTGTACAAGGGTTTATTCTTGTTAGATATATATGATAGACAATCTCATGATGCTCTAGCAATCACTAGTCTTACGCCTGCTATGCAGAATGTGGAGCTTTGGCATGCCCGCTATGGACATGATTTTTGAGAGTTCGATGATCCTTCAGAAGTGTCATATGGTAGATGCATTGTCTCTAGTGGAGACTCCACCTCCTCATGCATGCAAGGGATGTATTTTGGGCAAGAAGCATATGTTTGCCTTAAAAAAGGATAGTGCAATGCATGCAGTCCGAAAAATGCAGCTTATTCACTCTAATGTTTGTGGTCCCATGAGGACATGTGCACTTGGGCATCATCTTTACTTTGTTACAGGTATGGTCTCTAGTGGAGACTCCACCTCCTCATACATGCAAGGAATGTATTGTTAGCGGATCAGAGACTGGCCGTACAGTCGGACTGCCACGTGGCAGTCCGACCTGTACCAGTACAGTCGGCAGCCGACCTGCCATTTATGATCGCCCAGATTCTAGCTATTTATAGCTGAGTTCTCAGCAGTCTGCCCACTCACTTCTGTACGCAGATTCCAGGCTGGAGATACGTGCAGATTCCGTCTCTGTTCGCAGATTTCAGACAGGAGATCGTGTAGACTGCAGCAGACTTCGAGGTGAATAGCAGGTTGCATCGTCGAGGTGGAGACACGCAGTCCAGCACACTGCGACCGTGTACATATCTGCATATCTTTGTATACAGCACACTTTATACAGCAGATCTTTATCTTCCACTATCTCTTTCTCTCTCTTCTCTCTGCGTTCTCTCTCTCTCAGTCCTATGCTTCCGCACCGCTGCACTCTGACATGGTATCAGAGCAGTGTAGAAGGGCTGACTGAGTGAAGAACCAACCTGAAGAGGAGGAAGTTTGAGTTTTCAGCTTTCAAGTGCAGGTTTTGCTTTTTCATCGCCTCCGATGGGTGAAGAAGGGTCGGGACGCGGAAGAAAGAGCCCTAGCAGGCTGAGTTTTCACAATCAGAGGGGGTTGCTTTTGCGTTTGTGAAGGCATTGCAGGTGAAGATGTCTACAGAGATTGACTTGGAGTTCCAGACGATCATGGACCGGAAGGTACCTGTCTTACCGGCTCTTCCCGCAGATCAAAAGCTCGATGGCAACAATTACCGCATTTGGCGTGTGATGATGTTGGCCATCCTTGATTCCTACGATTTGGCGGGGCGTGTACAGGAGGAGATCGACCGGCCCTCGGTGAGAGATGAGTCCAAACTCTCTTCCGATGCTCGTGCGGAGTTGGCCAAGGCCCAGTCTCACTGGGACAAACTGAATGCCAGGATTCGTTCCTTTCTTTTTCTGTCTTGTACTACAGTCGTGATAGTCCACATCGAGCACTTGACGGTGGCTCGGGAGATATGGCTGGAGCTTGATCAGATGTATAACCGGATGACCCTTATGAAGCGGGTTTCTTTGGAGGTGCAGATGCGGACCTTGTCCGTGAACAAGTCTTCTTCATTGCAGGAGCACATCAACAAGCTTAGACAGCTTCAGATGCAGGTTCAGAATGCGGGGAAGCCGATTTCCTCCGAAGACATGGCGATCACACTCTTGTCCCAGTTGCCGCCACGATTCGGTGCTTTCTACTCCGCCCTTATTGCTTCGGGGCGTGAGTCCACTCTTCGGTGGGAAGAGTTGGTTCCTATGGTCTTGGACTAAGAGGAACAACTGAAGGGACAGAATGCTTCCAAGACGGAGGCACTTACAGGTCAAGCCTCTCAGAAGAAGGGGAAGGACCAAAAGAAGAAGAAGGGGGATAACAAGTCAAAGAAGGACAAGGACAAGGACAAGGACAAAGAATCCACATGCCATATTTGTGGAAAGACTGGCCATTGGAAGAAGGATTGCCCTGACAAAGACAAGAAGGACACCAACAAGAAGGACACGAAGGATTATGGAGCGGTGGCTGCACCCTCATCAACTGCGTTTCTTCATCTAGCTGTCATTGAGGACTCTACACCGAATGCTTCTGATGCTGCGATGATAGCTCCCCAAGCTCGAGAGTGGATCGTTGACAGTGGTGCCTCCCGGCACATGACTCCATCAGATGGTGTTACCCAGTTGCGACCTTCGCGGGGGCAGATTCTCATTGGAGATAGCTCTTCGGTGTCTATTGCAGGACGGGGTGAGATGCAGCTTATTCCAGATAGCCATGGTGGTACCCATACCTCTGAGGTCTTGCATGTACCAGGTTTAGGATATCATCTACTGTCAGTTCATAAGATTTGTTTCCTTGGACTTTTGGTGGAGTTTGACAGTGATTCAGTGTGAGTCCTTGATCGTGGGTCAAGTAAGGTTCTCTCATCAGGATATGAGGAGAACGGCATCTACAAATTGAAGTCTTCTACCGCCCTCTCTACTCTTCTTCTTACCTCTCAAACACCGTCAGAGCTATGGCATGCTCGGTTTGGTCACCTCAACTATGATTATCTTCGGAGGGCGTCACGTGGACAGCTTGTTCGAGGGTTGCTGGACATAGTGGTGAGCCAGCAGCCATGCGTCTCCTGCATTCGTGGGAAACAACATAGGGATGCGATTCCCAATAAAGCTTCGCGGCGGTCTACTTCACTGATAGAGCTTGTATCTACGGATCTTTGTCGCCCTATGAGGAACAAGTCCTTGAGAGGGAGCTCCTACGTCATGTTGATCGTAGATGACTACAGCAGGATGACATGGGCCTACTTCTTGGCGTTGAAGTCCAACGCTTTCTCCCACTTCAAGGATTGGCTTCTCTTTGAGGAGAACCGATCAGGCCGGAGATTGAAGACCTTGCGATCCAACAAGGGTGGTGAATTTGTTTCTAATGAGTTTGTTCGTTTTTGTGCAGATAAAGGTATTCACCAGGAGTTTACTAATACCAACCTCCTTAAGAAAATGGCATTCTTGAACGGAAGAACCGAAGTGTGATCGAGATGGCGCGCACCATGATGGAGCACCGACAGACACCTCAGTTTCTGTGGGCCGAGGCTGTGGCTACTGCAGTTCACATCCTTAATCGATCCCCCACTTCGGCCGTTGATGGGATGACACCTTTTGAGGCTTACTTTGGGACTAAGCCCGATGTTTCTTATTTTAGGGTGTGATGCCTATGTTCACATTCCCAAGGCCCATCGTGATAAATTTGAAGCAGTTTCCCGAAGACAGGTGTTTGTTGGCTACAGCTCTCAGTCCCAAGGCTATCGTTTGTATGATCCCGTCAAGCGGGATGTGTACACCAGTCGAGATGTGCGGTTCGTGGAGGTTCCGGCCGTAACAGCGGGTGAGGAGCATCCCGTTCTTGGAGATTCAGGGGAGAGCTGGGCTCCCGAGACAGTTCCTTTGGAGCTCGCGTCTTTTGATTTCGATTCTGTTTTCGATACAGAGTCTATTGTTCCACCGGTCACCCTCGAGAAGTTACCACCGGTGGATATCCCAGAGTCTTCAGCCGATGGAGAGAGACAAGGAGAGGTCTGGCCTCCTCCTCGATGGGCCCGTGACACACTCCGTGATTCAAGGATCAAGGGGATCCTTGAGGAGTGGGGACCGCAGGATAGTCTGCGGCGGTCACGGCGGCACCAGGCACATTCTACGGAGCTTGTTTGCTCTAACTATTGTTTAATGGCCCGTGTTATGCAGGATCGAGAGCCCACCTCCGTGAAGGAGGCTTTACAGTCCGCACCATGGAAGAAAGCTATGGAAGCCGAGTTGGAGGCTATTGAGAGAAATGGCACTTGGTATCTCGTACCTCGCCCCCCGAATAAGAAGGTGATTGGCGTCAAATGGGTCTTCAAGACCAAGTACCTTAGCGATGGTTCTTTGGACAAGCACAAGGCTCGCCTTATTGCTAAAGGTTTTGCACAACGCCCAGGGATTGATTGTCATGACACTTTTGCCCCACTGCTCGTATGGCGACTATTCGAGCTGTTCTTGCCTTGGCTGGCCATAGGAGATGGCCTGTCTACCAGTTGGATGTGAAGTCGGCCTTCCTCAATGGTGATTTGAAGGAGGAGATCTATGTAGAGCAGCCTCCTGGCTTTGGATCTTCAGATGGGAAAGTCTATAGGTTGAAGAAGGCCTTGTATGGCCTCAAGTAGGCTCCACGTGCATGGAACGAGAAGATTGACTCGTTCCTACAGTCACAGTTGGGATATCGGCGTTCCAAGGCCGATCCGCAACTTTATGTACACACTTCTGAGGCTGGTTGTGTGCTTTTTGTGTTGTATGTTGATGATTTGATTGTCACAGGTGATCATGCACAGAAGGTCAACGAGACGAAGGCAGCTTTACATCAGACATTCGAGATGACGGACTTGGGTCTACTCCATTTCTTTTTGGGCCATGAGATTTATCAGTCTCAGAGGGGGATCTTCATCTCTCAGCAAAGATATATACAGGAGCTCTTGGTTTCTTTTGCGATGGAGGATTGTCGGACCCTTTCTACTCCTATGGATCCGAACTGGAAGGCCACTTCCCATTCAGCTTCTCCCATGGCGGATGCTTCCCGCTATCGTCAGTTGATTGGATCATTGATTTGGCTCCTCAACACCCGTGTTGATCTTTGTTTTGCTGTTGGGCTCTTGGTAGGGTTCATGAGTGAACCTCGGACGGTGCATTGGTAGGTTGCCCAGAGGATACTTCGGTATTTGAGGGGGACATCTGATTTAGGGATTCATTATCCAACAGGCACAGGTGGTTCAGATCTTGTACTTGCAGGTTGGAGCGACTCGGATTGGGCTGGTGATGTGGACCACAGGCGGTCTACAACAGGTTACTGTTTTACCTTGGGTGGAGGGGGTATCTCATGGAGTAGCAAGAAGCAGCCCACGGTAGCTCTTTCGTCTACTGAGGCGGAGTATCGGACCGCGTCTTCCACCACATGTGAGGCTGTGTGGCTTCGAAAATTGTTGGAGGAGCTTGGCTGCCCCCAGACTCGTCCTACTTTGCTGCAATGCGACAATGAGAGTTGCATTGCCTTGGCACGGAATCCTGTTTTCCATGCCCGGACGAAGCACATAGAGACACAGTATCACTTCATCAGAGAGAAGCTTCTGGATGAGACCATCACTGTGGAGTACTGCAAGACGGAGGACAATCTTGCAAATTTGTTTACGAAGGCACTTCCTCGGGCTCTACTTCGGAGACATTCTAGATCCCTCAGGCTTCTGCTCCGCCCAGGCTCTGAGAGGGGGTGTTAGCGGATCAGAGACTGGCCGTACAGTCGGACTGTACAATCGGACTGCCACGTGGCAGTCCGACCTGTACCAGTACAGTCGGCTGCATTTAATGCAGCCGACCTACCATTTATGATCGCCCAGATTCTGGCTATTTATAGCCGAGTTTTCAGCAGTCTGCCCACTCACTTCTATACGAAGATTCCAGGCTGGAGATACGTGCAGATTCCGTCTCTATTCGCAGATTTCAGACAGGAGATCGTGCAAACTGCAGCGGACTTCGAGGTGAACAGCAGGTTGCATCGTCGAGGTGGAGACATGCAGTCCAACGCACTGCGCCCATGTACATATCTGCATATCTTTGTATACAGCACACT
The DNA here is from genome assembly GCF_053477565.2 of Lygodium microphyllum. Lineage (NCBI taxonomy): Eukaryota > Viridiplantae > Streptophyta > Polypodiopsida > Schizaeales > Lygodiaceae > Lygodium > Lygodium microphyllum. The sequence continues at coordinate 29,799,151 of NC_141138.1, read as the reverse complement.
TTATACAGTAGATCTTCATCTTCCACTGTCTCTTTCTCTCTCTTCTCTCTGCGTTCTCTCTCTCTCAGTCCTACGCTTCCGCACCGCTGCACTCTGACACGTATTTTGGGCAAGATGCATAGGTTTGCCTTGAAAAACGATGGTCCAGTGCATGTTGTCCGAAAAATGCACCTTATTCACTTTGATGTTTGTGGTTCCACAAGGACATGTGCACTTAGGGGTCATCTTGACTTTGTTGCATTTATTAATGATTAGTCACGGTATATATGGGTGTATGGGCTGAAGGCCAAATCTGATGTATTTGTGCCTAAAACTCATTTAAAAGTGCAGACACAAATAGAGGGGGGAAGTACATGTCTCGTGCATTTGAGACATATTTGCTTGATCACGGCATTATGCCTTAAGCCACTGTTAGAATGACCCCTCAACAAAATGGAGTTCCTGAAAGGAAGATTTGCTCTCTTATGGAAATGACTCATTGTATGTTGAAAAGCAAGGAGCTGGGGCTGCCACAAAAATTTTGGTTAGAAGGCCTTCAGTATGCAAATCATGTATTGAATCGTGCATCCATTAAGGCTTTTAAGTCAATCACCATTCGAAGCTTGGTATGGTGATAAACCCAAACTTGACTACTTTCGATGTTTCATTGCATAGCCTATGCGCATGTTCCGAAAGAGCCTTGTGGAAAGCTTGATGACAAGGCTATAAAATGCATTTTTATTGGCTACAATTCAAAAAGCAAGGGCTATCACATGTATGACCCACGCACAAAGAAGGTTTTTGTTAGTAGGGATGTCATATTTGTGCTGAAAATGCTACATTTTCACATGACAATTTCAAATGAGAACCACTCATAACATTGATGTCTTTGAGGACCTTTTGCCACTTTCTTTGGAGTCCATGCCTATTAAAAATGGCAGGATAGACTTATTACAACAAGCTGTTGCTGCACCATATAATCTCGAATAGCAGGGTATTGATGATGGTTTGCCACATGTAGTGGAGAAAGTAGTATAACATGAAAGGGCTGTTGTAAATGCAACCAAAACAATCCTGAGATGGCTTCACAAACTCTCCACCAGAGTAAAATGGAGGCTCCTTTACCTCAACGCACTAGAAGGGCTACTAGATATGCAACATATGATGCACAGGAGGCACATTTGGCTAATATTACAGAAATAGATGATTGCGACGAGCATGTATTTATGAGCTCACTGTTGGATGATGATAAATCTACTTCCTTGGACGAAGCTCAGCAAGATGTACATTGGATGCAAGCCATGCAGGCAGATTAGACTCCATTGCCGCTAACTCTATATGGGATCTTGTGGATTTACCACATGGCAAAAGAAAGCCATTAGCACAAAATGGGTTTTTAAATTCAAACGTAAGGCTGATGGTACCATTGACAGGTACAAAGCACAGTTGGTAGCAAAAGGCTATGTATAGAAAAATGGCATAGATTACGAGGAAACTTTTGTTCTTGCATCCCGTACGAGTATGGTGAGATGTGTGATTGCTATGGTTGCAAATTATGATTGGAGAGTACATCAATTGGACATGAAGACAACATTCTTGAATAGGGATTTGCATAAGAATGTTTATGTGTCAAACCTCCAAGGTTTATGATTAAACGCACATGGTATGCAAGTTGCGTAAAGCTCTTTATAGTCCTAAACACGCTCCTCACACATGGTACTAAAAAATTGATGCATATTTGGCCAACAAAGGGTTCAAAAATAGTCTAATTGCTCCACTCTATACATTAAGAATAAAGGGGGAGACATCCTAATTATCATTCTTTATGTAGATGGCATGTTGTTCACTAAATCTATAGAGGGAAAATTTGCAGATTTTAAGGTTGAATTAAAACATGCATTTGCCATGTCAAATATGGTTGTCTATACTATTATTTGGGGATTTAGTTCACCCAAAATCAGCATGGTATCATCATGCCAAAGTCACAGAATGTGAATAAGCTGATACATAGGTTTAATATGCAAGATTGCAAACCTATGTACACTCTTATGGAGCCTAAAGTTGTTTATCCATGATGTTGCAAATTATAGGCACCAAACTATTGATTGTCTTATTTACCTTTGCAACACACGTCCTCACATTTTTTATGCAATATCTTAGGTAAGCAAATATATACACAGCCCACGGACCATACATTGGTAAACTGTTAAGCAAAGCCTAGTATGGTCCAATGTATCAATATAATGTGTGTACCTAGTATATTTAGATATTAAAGTAGTAACACTAGGAACTAGAGTAAGTTAGCCTAACTCTAGTTAGTTGGTGGAAGGTTGGTTAGGTCAACCCATGACCTAAACTAGTGTTGTACTTTCACTCTATCTTTCAGTTTAGCAAGAACACTCTACTCTCTTGATTCAGCTCACTCATAGTCACTGCCTTATTTCTCTCTCCTCCATTGCTGATTTTGATTTCTCCCACATTTCTTAACTCCCCTTAGCATTTTCTAGCAGTTTGAGTCATCATAGGTGGAGATATTGGAAAATCTTTGCTATAAATCCTAATTTACAGCAAAATTTAGAGTTTGCAGCCATCTCAAGATGCATGCTCAAAATTGAGAGCCTAGGACTTGAATTCCAACGGCTGAAATTAAAGAATTTTAGGGAGATTCAAGAGGCCAATCAACCAATGTCAATTTGGGACTAAATTTGTCTCACAAGGAGCAAGGTGAACGATCAATTCCCCAAGCAAACCAAGGGGCAAATTGGTTTGAAGGCTTGCTTGTTAGTTATGACAGCAAGAGGCACTTGGATTAGCAGAGGGGATCATAGAATTTCCGTTGTGCTCCATCCATTTGCAATAAAAGCTAAAGAAATATTGTGAGGGACGCCAATTTTGGGATCAACAAGCTATTCATTGCCCAAGATTAAAGTTGTAGAGTATACATTTCAATTTTTGTGAATTAATTGATTGTTGTAATTAGTGTTAAATCAAGTTGGTACCACTCTATTCAAGGAAGAAGGCTGGTTTCAACAGGTGTTAAAGATGTCTTACCATCAGTTCAATGGCTTTGATATCTCTAACAAGGAGATTTCTCATCACTCCTTTAATAGGCGGTATGATCATTGCAAACACCGGAGTTATCCGAGCCCTTTTATTCAGTCTCACCATTTGGAGCAGCATTCTTATTTTTTCCCCTCTCTCCATGTTTCCCATAAAGCCCATTCAACTGGCTTTAAATTGTCCTACATGGCACCACCTCTTCAAGTGCCTAATCTCTCTTCTTTATCCAAAGAGGATCAGCTTAATGGTTCCAACTATTCGCTTTGGTCTTCTAAGATGAAATACATACTTTGCATCTTTGATCTTTGGGAGCCTATTACCCTATGGAACCAGCCTTCCTTCTTGGATAGGGTGGTGATAACCTGATTTAAGAGTTAATTACAGTAATAAATAAATGCATATAAAATGAAATACACACTTTGTCATAACATTCTTGGACAGTAGACTCCCTGTTGGCCCCAAAACTAGCGCCCCTTGCGGTATTTCTTTAGCTTCATTCAATTGGAAGGAGTACAACTTGAGATTCTTCAATCTCCTCCTGCTAACCAATTGCTCTTGCTATCATAAATGACCAGCAAGCCTTTTGGATCATTTGCCCCTTGATTCACCCAGGACTTCTTCTCCAATTTGACCCTTGGCTGGCCAAATGCTGCCCCAAATCAATTTGGGATGGGCTGGCTCCTGAATTCCCTTGATAATCTTCAATTATCAGCTGCTGCTTTCAGTCCCTTGAGCCTTCAATCTCTGGCACGGATCCCAAGGTGGCTGCTAAACCCTAATTTCTGCTGTAAATCAGGGTTTACTGCAGAAATTACAAATCAGCCCACCAAAATGGCTGAGATCTCCTTCAAATGGCTGAGAATTGCTGAGAATGGTTGAGCATAGGCTGAAGGAGATGAGAGAATGCTGTAGAGAGAGAAAATTTTGAGATTTGTCGCAAAGAACTGATCAAAATCAGCTGCTGCCCTGCTGTACCAGCCCCAAACAGATGCACCAACAACAATAGGAGCATCAAAGACTGTGATCTTCAGGAGAAAGTGCATCAGCAGCAATTGCCAGCTTCCCAAGGTCAAGAATATGCAATCTCCATCACCAAAATGGTCTCCAATGGCTGGGAAATGGCCCCAAAAGCTGGCAGCAACAGTCCAACATCTCTTTCCAACAGCTCCAAAATGAAAAAACGAGATTTCCATCTCTCTTCAGCCCTATGTAGCCTTTCCCCCACTTGCATGGGAAAGTTTTGCCAAGTGGCAGCTTTCTTAATCCATTTTCAGCAATTTCTAGTCATTTAATTAATTTTTAGAATTAATTAATTCTGAAAATTAATTCAACCCTTAATCCATGTCCAGAAAATTGACCTTGCCCATCCAAAAATTAATTGGCTAGGCCATTTGCAACGCAAAGTGGTCCCATGCATTAATTGACCCTTGGACAAGCATTAATCCATTAATTAATGCCTAGTCCCTAGTATCACCACTGACACTTAATGGCCAATTAATGATTCTAGAGGCAAACTAATACCAAAATTCACCTAGAATCTAACAAGTGTAACTTGTTACAACTTTTGCCTTTAACACCTATCTTTTTCACAGGGTCCTTCGGCCTTCAACTGTGAAAAAGTAGCTTGCACCCCACATGTGCAACACATGTGCATCTTTTAATTGCACATTTGATTAATCCTTTAATCAAATGTCAATTAAACATAAGCAAAGCATCAAATTTTCACGTCCTCGTGACACCCTACCTATATCCCGTTCCAAAGAGAATCCCCTTGTGGAAATAACCATGGATCGTGTGGCCCTCTGGGATCGGCTCAACTCTCGAGCCCAATCCTTCCTTTTTATGAGCTTATAGGATTTTTTCCTAGTGCATGTTCACACGTTGAAGACGACGACGGAAGTATGGTCGAAGCTTGCATCTTTGTATCACAAAAAGGCGTTTGCCCACAAGATTTCTCATGAGAAGAAACTTCAGATGCTCACTGTTGATAACTCCCCTTCCATCTTCCATGAAGGATCACATCAACCAACAAGAGGACATGAGGGATGAGCTTACATCCCTTGAGAGGACTATCTGTTTAGAAGATATGGCAATGATTCTCTTGACTTAATTGCCATCTCCAAAGTTCGATGTGTTCTAGACCAGCCTTCTAACATTGAGGACCCGAGAGACTCTTCTATAAGAGTAGCTTGCCCCGTTGGTATTGGAGCATGACAAGCGCTCAAAGAGGTTGACCCCAGTGGATCTAGCTCCTTAAAGGCTTCCATAGCAGATTCGGGAGGAGGAAAGCAGAAGGCGAAGCCAAAGGCAAAGAAATAAGATGATAATAAAGCGGACACGAATGATACTAAGAAGCAACCCAAGTGCCCACATTGTGGGAAGGCACTTATCCAAAGAAGAAGTGTTGGCAAAAGTATCCCCATTTAAAGACTAAGGAGGGATCTAAGGATTTGAAGGCTAACCCAACTACCATTGAGTCTGTCTTCGTACATCTGTTTGAGGAGGAGGATACCATGCTTCCTCCTCTTTTGAGAAGAAGCCTTGGCTTGTGGATGATGGAGCTTCTTTCCATATGACTTTCTGCTAGGATGGGAAGAAGTCTTTTGTATCCGACTTTCACATCTTTGGGTGCGATGCATATGTCCATATGGACAAGCAGAAAAGAGGAAGCAAACTCAACCCCAAGTCAAGGAAGCTCATCTTTGTGGACTACAATATGACCATGAAGGGCTATTGGCTCTACGTCCTAAAGAAAAGAAAAATTGAGATAAGCAAGGATGTAATCTTCAATGAGGCTGCAACCTTCAAAGATCCAATTGATGGTTCTTCTATTCCACATGGTTCTTCATCATCAAGGCCCCCCCTCCTTCCCTCCCCCCATCCCAATCACCCCCCAGTTACCCCCCCCCCTTCTATTCAGTCTCAGTGTTCGGAGCAGCATTCTCCTTCTCCCCCCTCTCTCCATGTTTCCCATAGAGCCTACTCTACTGGCTTTGCAATGCCCCTCATGGCGCTACCTGTTCAAAAGCTTGTTCTCCCTTCTTCACCCAAAGAGGATTAGCTTGATGGTTCCAACCATTCACTTTGGTCCTATAAGGTGGAATGCATACTTGACACCTTTGATCTTTGTTACCCTACCTATAACCCGTCCCATAGAGGATCCCCATGTGGGAACAACCATGGATCGCACAGCCCTCTAGAATCAATTGAACACTCGAGCCCGAACCTTCATTTTTATGAGCTTACAAGATTCTAACCTAGTGCATGTTTGCAGGTTGAAGACAACAGCAAAAGTATAGTCGAAGCTTGTATCTTTGTATCATAAAAATACACTTGCCCACAAGATTTCTCTTGAGAAGAAACTTCAAATGCTCAGTATTGATGACATCTCTTCCATGAAAGATCACATCAACAAACAAGAGGACATGAGGGATGAGTGCCTCTTGGCCCATGCAAATCAGCTAGGATTTAGGTCCAATGGGATAGTTCACTTTGTGTGAACTATGCCCTTATGTTCTAGATTCTTCAGGACCATGAGCCTACTACAATTGATGAGGCTCTTGCACAGGAGGTTTGGTGCAATGCTATATAGGCTGAGCTCAATTCTATCGAGCGAAACCAAACTTGAAAGTGGGTTCCACATTCGAAGAAGCGGAAGGTGATGGTGTGAAGTGGGTCTATAAGACTAAGTATCTTGCAAATGGGTCCTTGGACAAGCATAAGACTAGGTTTGTTGCTAAGGGATTTTCTCGATAGGCAAGATGGGATCTTCGCACCTATACTCTAATGTCCACACTCGAGCTATCTTCGTTCTTGCAGCTCATCACTATTGGCCTATTTATTAGATGGATGTGAAGTTAGCCTTTATGAATAGTGTCTTGGAGGAGAAGATTTATGTCTTAGCATCTCTTGGTTTTCTTGTGCAAGGAAAGGAGGACCATGTTTACACGTTGTGGAAGGCCCTCCAAGCAAGCTCCTCGAGCTTGGTACTAGAGGATTGATTGATTTTTCTTATATAGAGTGGCTTTCATTGATCAGATTGTAGCCCCAACCTTTATTACAAGGTTGAGGGTGATAGGTGTGTCTTGGCCATTTTGTACGTTGATAACCTTATTATCCCAGGAGTGACTCACAAGAGGTTGATCAGGCTCCGGACATATTGCAACAAGAGTTTGACATGCCGAAGCTTGGCATCCTACACTTCTTTCTTGGTTTGGAGATTTATCAAATGGCACAAGGCATCTTCATATCCAAGCACAAATATGTCTTCTAGTTACTTTCAGAGTTTGGCATGGCCAAGTGTCAGCCTATTTCTTGCCCGATGCACCCAAAGTCTAAGTTATTGACAGTCGGTAATTCCTTCCAAATGCTACTCAATAGGGGTGCCTTGTTGGCCCATTGATCTCGCTTATTTTAACTCAACTAAATGTTTCCTTTATGGTGGCATTTTTGTCTTCTTTCATGGAGACTCCTACTTAGGCTCACTAGAGAGCCGCTTTGCGCATTCTACCTTATTTATAAGGGATTCGATCCTATGGTATCATGTATGGAGAGGGGGCAACTCTTTCTGGATAGAGTGACTTAGATGGGGGCAAGTGATGTGGATTCAAGATGGTCCACTATCGGATATGCTTTCTCCCTTGTATCAAGAGCTATTTCATGGAGCAATAAGAAGCAGCCTATTGTGGCACTTTCTTCTACAGAGACTAAGTATCACACCCTTTATTCTACAACTATGGAGGGAGTTTGGCTCCATTGGATGTTGGTGGAGATTGGCATTTTACAAACAAGTCTCTTGCAGTTGCACATGGATAACCAGAGTGCCTTAGCTCTAGCCAAGAACCCCATGTTTCATGCTCGCACAAAGCATAGAGGTTTAGTATCGTTGTCTATGGGAGTCGATCATGGTGTTAGAATTTGCCGATTCTATGGGCAGCGCCCAATGTAATGTGTGGTGTGGACACTTATTAAAGTGTCAATGTAAAGTGCGTACACCTAGCGTCGTAGAAACTTAAAGTAGTGACACTAGGCTCTAGAGTAAAATAAACCTGACACTAAAATAAACCTAACTCTAGTTAGTTGGTGGAAGGCTGGTTAGGTTAACCCTTGACCTAAACATAAGTTGTACTTTCACTCTATCTTTCATTCAACTACACTCCTCTTTTTGCTTCAGCTCACTCTCTTGCTGTCATTGTCTCTCTCCTCTCTCTCTCCATAGCTGGCTGCCATTTTCAAACATTTGGTATCAAAGCAACTCGTACTCACGGATTTTGTTCAGCCACCGTCAGTCGGTGCCATCCTACCCAAGGTCCTACTACTGCCAGCTTGGTTCTCAGCTCGAGGAAGAGTCTTCAACTGCTATGAGCTGCTGCTGAAGTGGAGGAGGAGCTGTAGCTGAGCTGTCTCTTGTTTACTCCAGATCTGTCCATCTATCCATCTGCTCCAGATCTGTCCAATTCAGCCATCAGCTCTAAATCTGTCCATTTGCTCCATATCTGTCCAGCTCAGTCATCTGCTCCAGATCTGCTATTTTCAGCCTGCGCGCAGCCCTACACGCAGTCCAACGCGCAGTCCCACACCCAGCCCTGGACGCAGCCCGAGGAGCTGCTGTTTTGGAAGAGCTGCTGCTGTTTTCAGCTCTGCCCACCATTTTCTCAGTTCTACCCACCATTTTCTCAGTCCTGTCCGCCCATTTCTACAAACCCTAAAAAGTGCAAAAACCCTATTTTTCAGATTTGAGGTTTTCTTGAAGTTTCTGGAATTTCCAGTCTATTTCAGCCATCTCTTCTCGAATCTCAGCTCGTGCTGCCCGAAAATTTGGGGCTTTTGCCAATTTTTGCTCCCGGAGTTCGAATTGACAACCAATTCCAAGACATTTCTCAATTTCTTGGACATTCCCACCAAAATTTTGGGGCTTTTCCCCGATTGGAGACCCTTTGCGCAAATTGTTACCAAACTCATAGACATTGCGCAATTTCTTCCACATCAGCTCAAGAAAATTTGGGGCTTTTCATTCTTTTGAATCCTACATGCATCACGAGGCAGATTTTAGCTGCTGTTCACTGCTGACACGTATCCCAAGGCAACATTTTTGCAAAAATTCCAGCTGTAAGGTACAAATTTCTTCAATTTCTTTGAAATTTTAGACAAAAATTTGGGACTTTTGCCTGACACGCACTCCAAGGCAAGCAACAAGCAGTATAGCAGCATTTAATTGCTATTACAGTCAAATTGGGTAGAGAATTTCGGGAATATTCAGTAAATTTTGGTAATAATTAGCATTAAGTTGCTGTATTTTGTACTTTTGTGGGCACACATTTCAAGGCGGGTGTGGTACAGCAGTATAGTGCTGTAATTTACTGGTTGAATGCTGATTTGGGTGGCATTGTGCAGACTTTGGCATTTGAGTGACACTTTGGTACTTGTTTCTTAATCCCGTGGAGGGATTTTGGTACTCTGAAGTATACTCTATACTTCAGCATTGAAGTATTTGGCTGTAGATTTTTGTCTATCATTGGCAGCATGGCACATCAAGGGAATAATGATCAGAGCAACATCCTTGGTGTCCTCACTCACGAGGACAAACTTAATGGCTCAAACTACCCACTGAGTTTTATGGTCCATAGCCTTCTTGTGGTGAAGGACTTGCGGGACTATGTTATAGGTAATTTACAGCGACCATGAGGTCTTGCACCTTAGACACCTCAACGTAACACTCCAGGACAGGTTACTGGTGCTACTGGTGGTGGTATTGGTGCTAAAACTGCTGCTGCCCCTCCTCTCCCTACTACCAAGGATCAGAGGAAATGGGACTCAAAAGATACACATGCACTTTCTTTGATTGCCTTGTCAGTAAAAAGGGCAATTATTCTGTACATTCGGTCTTGTAAGACCTCAAAATCAGCATGGGATGTACTTGAGCGTATATCTGCAGTACGCAATGAGGCTAGGATATCCTATCTCCACAGAGAGTTGACCAATGTGACCATGGATGAAGGTGAGAGTATGACAAAGCACCTTACTCACATCACACCTCTTTGATGTTGTCCTTGAGGGGGGGCAGCAGCCCCTTACATTTGTGGAATCGGAAGGCCTCTTGCTGCAAGAGGAACAAACTCGGAAGAATGTGGCATTGCGTTCAGGTGATGTGTCTATACTTTCCAAGTTCAAAGGCAAAGGAAAAGTCAAGAAAAATGTAAAAAATCAGTAAAACGGTAATGCTGGACAACCATCAAATAAGGTTGTCCAAGACACAGAAAAGACTAAAAAGAAGGGGAAATGTCATTATTGCAAGAAGCCGGTCACTATATCGATGAATGCAAAAAGAGATTGGCCAAAGAGAAGAAAAAGAACTCCGGTAGCAAATCTACTGATGATGATACTTCAGCCAACTTTGTAGAGGAGGACTATGCATTTCTCACATGCAGTTATGATTCTTCAATGGCTGACTCAGCATTTAATGCTGCTGAAATGCAGCAAACATGGTATTTTGACAGTGGGACGTCAAAGCACATCACTTTCAGGAAGTGTTTGTTTACCTCTTTGCATTCAGCCCCTGCTGGGAAGTGTGTTACATGTGCGAACAGCAGCAATTATGATGTATGTGGCATTGGGACAGTCACTATTACTGCGGCAAACGGTTGTGATTTCATGCTTCTAGATGTCTTGTTTGTACCTGGCATTACAAAGAACTTGTTGTCTATCTCTGCTTTTAATAAGCATGGCTTTCAAGTCATCTTTGAGGATGACAAATACATTGTTAGAGACAGAGAGATGGATTATGCACTTAGGCTGTCTGGCACCCTACGTAAGGGTCTATTTTTGTTGGATACATATGACAGATAGTCTCATGATGCTTTAGTAGTCACTACTCTTTCACCCGCTATGTAAAATGCAGAGCTATGGCATACCCGCTATGGACACATGAGCTTTGGGAGTTTGATGACCCTTTAGAGGTGTCATATGGTAGATGCATTGCATCCAGTGGAGACTCCATCTCCTTATGCATGTGAGGGATGTATTTTGGGCAAGATGCATAGGTTTGCCTTCAAAAAGGATGGTGCAATGCGTGCTGTCCGAAAAATGAAGCTTATTTACTCTAATGTTTGTGGTCCCATGAGGACACGTGCACTTGGAGCTCATGAGTACTTTGTTACATTTATTGATGACTACTGTCGGTATACATGGATATATAGGCTGAAGGCAAAATCCGATGTGTTTATGCATTTCAAACATCTTGTTGCAAAGCTTGAAGTTGAAATTGACTTAAAAGTGCAGACACTTCGCACAGATAGGGGGAGGGAGGGTAAATGTCTCGTGCTTTTGAGACATATTTGCTTGATCATGGCATTACGCATCAAGCCACTAGTAGAATGACTGCTCAGCAAAATGGTGTTGCTGAAAAGAAGAATCGGACTCAAATGGAGATGACTCGTTGTATGCTAAAAAGCAAGGGGCTTGGCTAGAAGGCCTTCAGTGTGCAAATCGTGTGTTGAATCGTGCACCCACTAAGGCACTGAAGACGATCACACCGTTTGAAGCTTGGCATGGCAAGAAACCCAAAGTAGACTACTTTCAAGTGTTTGGTTGCATAGCCTATGCACGTGTTCCAAAAGAGCTTGGTGGAAAGCTTGATGACAAGGCTGTAAAATGCATATTTATTGGCTACAGTTTGGAGAGCAAAGGCTATCGCTTGTATGACCCACGCACGAAGAAAGTCTTTGTCAGTAGGGATGTCCTATTTGCTGAAAATGCTGCATTTTCACATGATCAGTTTCAAATGCCAGCCACCCATGACATTGGTGATGCCTTTGAGGTCTTTTGCCACTTACTTTGGAGTCTGTGCTTTCTGTAAATGGCATGACAGACTTAATACAGCAAGTTGTTGCTGCACAATATGCTCCCCCAACAGCAGGGTATCGATGATGGTTTGCCACATGCAGTGGAAGAAGTAGTACAGCATGAAAGAGCTGCTGTAAATGCAGCCAAAACAGTCCCAAGATGGCTGTTACAGACTCTCCAGGAGAGTAAAATGGATGCTCCTATACCTCAACGCACTAGCAAGGCTGCCAGAAATGCACCAAATGATGTAGGGGGGGCACATTTGATTGATTTTACGAAAGTAGATGACTGTGATGAGCATGTGTTTATGAGCTCACTATTGGATGATGATGAGTCTACCTCCTTGGACGAAGCTCAGCAAGATGTACATTGGATGCACGCCATGCAAGATGAGTTGGACTCTATTGCCACTAACTCTACATAGGATCTTATGGATTTGCCACCTGGCAAGAAGGCCAATGACACAAAATGGGTTTTTAAACTCAAATGCAAGGCTGATGGTACGATTGACAGGTACAAAGCACGGTTGGTAGCAAAAGGCTATGCACAGAAGAAGGGCATAGATTATGAAGAAACTTTTGCTCCTACATCCCATATGAGTACGGTGAGATGTGTAATTGCTATGGCTGGAAAGTACATTAGTTGGACATTAAGACAGCGTTCTTGAATGGGGATTTTCATGAGGATGTTTATGTGTCACAACCTCCAGGGTAGGTGGTTAAAGGGAAAGAGCAAATGGTATGCAAGCTGCATAAAGCTCTTTATGGTCTCAAATAGGCTCCTCGTGCATGGTACTCCAAAATTGATGCTTATTTGGTTAGCAAAGGGTTCAAAAATAGTCCAACTACTCCCACTCTATACATTAAGAATGAGGAGGAGGGACTTGCTGATTATCATTCTTTATGTAGATGGCATGCTGCTCACTGGATCTACAAAAGAAAAAATTGCAGATTTTAAGGCTGAATTAAAACATGCATTTTCTATGTTAGATATGGGATGCCTATACTATTATTTGGGGATTCAATTCACCCAAAATCAGCATGGTATCATCATGTCACAATCACAATATGTGGATAAGTTGTTATATAGATTTAGTATGCAAGATTGCAAACCTATGTGCACTCCTATGGAGCCAGGCTTAAAGCTGTCTATGCATGATGGTGAAGAGATGTTTGATGTTGCAATTTACAGCCAAGCTGTTGGCTGTCTTATTTATCTTTGCAACACATGCCCTAACATTCAGTATGCAGTATCTTAGGTGAGCAGGTATGTGCATAGCCCACAGACCATACATTGGCAAGCTGTTAAGCGGATCTTCAAATACTAGCAAGGTACTCAATCACATACATTATTATTTCCGAGGGGGGGAGACTTGCACTTACAGGCTTACAAGGATTCGGATTGGGCTGGTGATGTAGACACTAGACAGTCTACTAGTGGACACTGATTCTTTCTAGACCGTTCATGCATTTCATGGCTAAGCAAGAAACAGCCTACAGTGGCTACCTCGTCTTGTGAGGCTGAGTACAAAGCAGCCTTCATGGCAACAATGGAATGTGTATGTTTGCGCAGATTTTTGCCTGATCTACATTTACCATTGGAGGGTCCTACACCCATTCTTTCTGATAGTCAGAGTGCTATTGCAGTAGCACGAAATCCTATGTTTCATGCTCACACAAAACACATAGAGGTGCATTACCATTATGTCAGAGAGAGATGCTATGCAAGAGAGATCAACTTGATGTATGTACCCACACAGAAAAATGTTGTAGTACCACGCGAGAAGTTTGAGGCTTTTCGAAAGTCCTTAAACTTGTTACCCTTTGGTGATTGATCATCCTTGTACTTCATCACATTGGCACTGCAAGGGGGTGTTAGAATTGCCGATTCTATGGCAGCGCCCAATGTAATTTGTGCAGTGTGTGGACACTTATTAAAGTGTCAATGTAAGGTGTGTACACCTAGTGTCTTAGAAACTTAAAGCAGTGACACTAGGCTCTAGAGTAAAATAAACCTAACTCTAGTTAGTTCGTGGAAGGCTGGTTAGGTCAACCCTTGACCTAAACATAAATTGTACTTTCACTCTATCTTTCATTCTAACAAGTACACTCTTCTCTTTTTGCTTCAGTTCACTCTCTTGTTGTCATTGTCTCTCCTCTCTCTCTCCATAGCTGGCTGCCATTTTCCAACACATGGATTCCGAGTTAGTGGTTGTTCACTGTCCTACAGCAGACCTCTTCACGAAGTCTTTGCCTAAGGCTTCTATGCTTCATCATATGCAATTATTGGGTCTCTAGACTCCCCAAAGATCTGAGAGGGGGTGTTTACTTGCCTATTTTAGTCTAGTAGTCTATCAACTCCTGGTTGTGAGCTCTGTGAGAGTCTAATGGAGACATAGGACCTCTGACTGTTTTTTTTATCTCTAGGTTTGTCATGCAGTTAAGAGTTTGTGCAACCTTTGCATGTCAGTTTCCAGCCCCTGCCACGCAGCTCCCTAGAAGTGCCAGGTCAGCATGATCACTACCGTGTTAGCATTTTTTGCGCTGTTCAGCTGCTACCGACTACATTTAATGCAGGTCGACAGAATTTTTAGGCTTGCAGACAGCTGATCGGCCAGTTTTGATGGATTTCAGCTATTTATAGCTGAGTCAGTCTGGCTGGGCAGATCACTTATTCTTTTGCCTCACAATCTTTTGCCTCACAAGTGCTCCGTTAGGTGGCTGCAGTCTTCTCCTTCTCCAGCATGGACAGCAGACTGCATACTCTCCATCTCCATCACCATCACTCATTGATACCTTGGGCTGCATGCAGGGTCCTCTCCTTTGTACTCAACATTCTTCTTCAGTTAGTGTAGATTTCTTTCCTTCATATGTGTGTGTGTGTGTGTGTGTGTGTGTGTGTGTTCGTGATTCTCTTCCATGCACATTCTCACAAAAGTATCTCAGGTGTCGATGGGATGCATGATAGGTTTGAACATTAGTAAATTGGAGATCTATAGTGAATGGCAAATAAGCATGATTCATTGCAACTTCGAGGAGGCATGGTGAGACTGAGAGCTCCTGGATATGAGGTATAAGCATTGGCACAGAAAGTACATAATTTGTTGTGCTGGCACCATGCCAATGGGGCAGGGTTGCATTCTGTGCGCGTACAGTATGTTTCATACGGTACAGTACCGTACATTCGTTTCGTATGGTACCATACGGTTTGCATGCATTCGAACTATACCAAAAGAAATGACCATTTAAAATGTCCATTGGTGCATTTTTTTTGAAAATTTGCCCTTTTTTGGCATGTTAAACATTCAAATTCTCTTCTTTCACACCCCTCCATCTTTCATACTCCCTCTTCTCTTCTTCCTCACCTCAACCCTTATAAAAGGGCTGCCCCCTCCCCCCATCTCACCACACATCAGCCTCCATCTTCAATCTCCCTCTCTTGAGCTCAACTTTCAAGCCACTGTCTTCTTCAAGCACCCTACTCTCCCTTTCCCTTACCCTCTTCCTCTCCCTTTCCCTCACCTTCTCTTCCTCCTATCCCTATCCCTGTCCCTCTCCTTGTCCCACTTCCTCTTCCTTTGCCTTTCCCTATCCCTTTCTCGACTTCTCTTCCTCTCCTCTCCCTACCCCTCTCCCTCTCCCTCTTCCTTGTTGAGCTAAAATAAGCATTACTTGCTGATTAGCCTCTTAAACAGCCCCAAAACACACTAAAAATACTCTTTTAGAGTAAAACCCTAAAACGGGGACTGGTTCGAGAGAGTTCAGTGGAAACCCTAAAACGGGGAGCAGTTCGAGAGAGTTTAGTGAAAACCCTAATTTTTGGGGCGCCCTTCCACATCTATAAATAGATAGGCTGCCCCCATTCAGTCATCATCCTTGTTTGCAGGTTACACCAGCCCACACACCCTCTACTGCTATTGGCGCTCAGTTTCCAGCCTGCAGCCCACCTCCATCTACTATCCAGCCATCATCGACTCCAGCCACATTATCTTCAGCCTGTCCATTGCTGTAGGTGACAGCTCTCAGCTGCTGGCGAATGCTCCAGACTATCCCAGACTACTGTTCAGCCTGTTGTCCATTATCTCTAGGGTCAGCTAGCCTACGTTTTCAACATTGTAGGCCCTGACACTCTCAGACACTGTTTCAGCCTGCTTTTTACAACAGACTGTGCATAGTTTCCAGCCTCCGATCGGTGGTACACTGCTGCATTTACTAGTTTTTAGCCTCCAAACTGCTGCGTTTTGGTAACCAGCCTTCTGCCGTTCACTATTCAGCACTCCTACACTCCGATTGATGGTCACAAACTTGGGATCCGTCTTCGGTGGACATCACACTCCGGCATTGCTCTGCCCTTGAGCGCACTGTACACTCTTACATTCATTTACAGCATTCATTTACTTCAGAGTTGTATTCTCTCTCTCTCTTCTTCTGTTTGTGTTTGAGTTTTGAGTTTTGCGTTTAGGGTTTGAGTTTTTGAGTTTCGCGTTTAGGGTTTGAGTTTTGCCCTCTGTGTCTGTGTCTGTCTCTTTGTGTTTCTGTCGTAGTCATACACTCTGTGTGTCCTTAGTGCAAACCCTAGCAGTTTCCTTCACATGGTATCAGAGCTGGTGCTCTTGTAAAGAGTATCCTGCGGATATTGTGGAGAGCTAGTCTTTGTCGAGGCACACAATACGACTCGTAACCGAATCACAATGTCCCGAACACCTTCTTCTCCAGTTCCTATGATGTCTTATCAGGCTTCTCCATCATTGGAGGCCCTGAGACGGCATTATAGACTCGGTGAGGAGGACGACACTCCACCTTCACCAGATTTCACTAACATGGCAGAGGAGGACTTAGAGGAGTACTATCACAACAAGTATGATGATGTTTACACCCCTCCTACCAGTTTTGCTACCACATCCGCACCGGTTGGTGAGGCTGGCCACCTCTCCGATCATGGAGGACATACAACATTTGAAACGTCTGGCGATCCATCTTCATCATCTCAGCCAGATCCAATGTCAAGTTTGTACAATTCTTTTGTGTTGCATGAATCAAAACCCTCGCATGTTTCTCCTTTTGAGATACAAGATCCGGATGGCTTTGCGTATGTGAACTTCAATAGAGGGAGCTCACGAAGCAGACGAAATTCAGGTACATCTACACCTTCTGTTTCATTTGAGCATATCACACACACTTCTCACTTCCCTCCCATCCCACCCTCTTCTATATCACACCTCCCATCATCTTTCCAAAACCTTGGATTACACTCCACATCTGCATCACACACCCTAGGGGTTGGATCTTCCATCTCCGCTCCTAGCACCTTTTTCTTCACCCCATTCTCTACCTCTTTGCACCATAGTACTTCGTTAGGGGGAATGCCACCCTTTAACACAGTGTCTCTCACCTTTCAGCACATGAGCACACCCATAACTCTTGGGATGACTGTGATGGGCATCCCCCTCACTATCCCCAACTTCACACATCTCCCACGGCCACTCATATGCAAGGGTTTCCATCCTCAGCTTATGGTGCGTCTTCACACTCTCCTTGGGTTACACCTACGCAGGAATTCCCATCTTTTGCTCATCGTATTCCCGTCCCACCTCCTTGGGTTCCTCATGTGGCTACCATGCCCATGCCTAGTCAAACCATTCCTACCTAAGGTTATAGGACTACACTGAAGGAGATAATACTAAGGCTCTAGAATTACTAGAGGAAAATGCCACACTTGAGCAAGACAAGTTATTTAAGGGATGGAACTAGGGTGCTTGGAAAGCTATATATTGCCTTTTTGTTAGTGTTTTAGACAACATGATTGGCATACACAGGATGTAGATAGTCTTACCAAAGCTAGAAAGTTGCAATTGGAGTCTAAGTTAAACAATGTCAAGCATGGTAATTTATTCATCAATGACTATGCATTGAAGACTAAGAGCATTGTTAAAGCCCTTGGATCTATCAAAGTGCAAGTTGATGATTTTGCAAATCTAATTTCTATGTTGATATTAGAAGAGAAAAACTTGGGCCTTGATACATCCTCATCACAAAGCAAGAACAATTTAGAATAGGTTATGTACTCTAACACAAGTAGAGACAGAGGTCATGGTGGTAATAGAGGCTACAATGGTGGCCATTATGGGCAAAATCAAGGGTAATCTCATGAATCATAGGAGCAGTCCCATACAAGTGGTAGATGCTAGTCTTGAGCCAAGAGGAGCCATAGAGAACATGGCAAATAAAACATATATTATGATAGTAGAGAATCATATAATTGTGGTTAGAAAGATCATATTGCATATGACTGTCCAAAAAAGAAAAGAGGTAAAAATAATATAAATGCAGGACATAGAGATATTGATGCCACGGTCAAGGCAATGGAGCATTTCTTTTATTGGCCAGCTTTGAGGCATGATGTAGAGCAATTTGTTAAGACATGCATCGTATGCCAGAAGGTAAAGCATGATAGGCAAAAGATGTCGGGTTTGTTCCAGCCCTTGCCTATTCCACATAGGTCTTGGCAGAGCATTACAATGGACTTTATTTTTTAGCTTCCTAAGACACCTACAGGGAATGATGGGATATGGACTATCATTTGCAGGTTTCACAAACAAGCCCATTTCATTCCAATGAGGAAAAAAATAAAGGCTGATCATATGACACGATTGTTTTTGCAACACATCTTTAAGTATCATGGTATGCCAGAGTCAATCATTAGTGATCTCGAGACCCCAGATGACCAGTTTATTTTGGAAGGGGTTGTTTGAGAATATGGGTACCACGCTGAAATTCTCATCATCCTTCCATCCGCAAATAAATGGTCGGTCTGAGGAAGCAAATTCCACAGTGTTAGATCTTTTGAGGTGCTATGTTTCAGACCACAAGACACAGTGGGAGCACTATTTACCCTCGGTTGAGTTTGCTTACAACACAATGCATAGTTCTACGAGCAAAGCTCCATTTGAGGTGGTTCATGGTGGCAAGAAGATACCACCTATTCTGCAAACTAAGGATAAGATCTTTGAGGCTGATCGTTATGTGGAAAACTTGGATGTAGCCTATGCAAATATAAAATATGCACTTCAAAGATCGCAAGATTAGCAAAAGAGGGCAACTGATCGCCACAAATGTGCTTTTGCAGTTTGCAGAGGGTGATTATGTATTGCTGCGTTTTGAAAAGGCAAGGCTGAAAAAGATGAAAGGAAGAGAAAGATTGTATCCGAAGTTGAGTATGAGATACTATGGGCCCTTCTAGGTGTTGGAGAAGATCAGCGATGTGACATATCGATTGAAATTACCTCCATATTGGTGGATACACAATGTCTTTCATGTCAGTTTGTTGAGGCCTTTTCATGGTAATGTGCCAAAGGATATACTGCTGAAATTCGGCCTGAGGTTGAGAAGCTAGATGAGATTTTCACACCCGAACAGATTTTTGCACATAAGGAAAAAAAAGTCAAAGGTAAAGTTTCCACGAGATACTTGGTGAAATTTCAGAATTATTCACCAATGGATGCCAAATGGATGGAAGAGGATGACTTGGCAGACCATCCTCAATTGTTATAGCTTTACCTAGATGCCTTTCAGTTAGAGCCGACTTTAGTTCGGGCTCTGTCAAGTTCAGCAGAGCAAGGGTCTAGAGTATTGCCTGATGCTCAAGGAGAAGGTAGCACTTCCACTCCTTCAGTTATGGACAGCTCTTGTATGTAGTGGATCCCGGATGTATTCAGTATGCATCCAAGGTACTACGCTAACAGTATGTTTACCATGAGGTCACTACTTAGTGTACTAGTCACTGTGAGATGTATGTAGATGACTATGAGTTTCACCCAGGCACTAGAACTATACTTTTGCATCAACTTATGATTAATTTAGCATGAATTTTGCCTCAATTTTGAGACAAATTCTAATCAATTTCACCTCAGTTTTTGATCGGCTTGAGAACTATTTATGGTCACTTTTGGGATCAATTTTGCATCAGTTTTTGCATTGATTACTGGTCAGTTTTTGCAATGAGTTTGTGATCAATTTGGGGTCACATTTGCAATAGTTTGTGATCAGTTCTCAAATCAGCAAGTGATCAGTTTATGATCAGATTATGCTCAATTTTCAATGGCTTACATCTGGTTCCATGGACAACAGCATATGTTATGTTGCCATTGATGTTTTAGCCATGGTTTATGCTTCCTTATGCTATGCTATGGTTTGTTTTGCCAAATGAGTTGAGCTCATGAGAAATAGACATGTCACATGATAATCTGGCAATGTTTTTGAGATTCTTTGTGAGTCTTATGTTATGTTATGATTGGTTCATAATTTTCAGCATGTGCTGGGCATATGGAATGGTTGAGCAACAGTTCGCAATGTTGTGTTAACTATGATGCCTTATGGAAATTCCAATCTACTATTTTGCTTTTGATGCATTTGGCAATGCAATCGAGGACAATTGCAAGGATTGCAAGAGTGAGGGTTGTCATAAGGACATGTATTTTTGAAACCTCACTTAACATGTGGATTAATTTTTAATCACATAGTTAAGTAAATGTTGCACATGTGAGATGTAACTAGGGTTAGAGTAAATTTACGAGTATGAGATCCAAGAAAATCACGGGATGTCAAAGGCAAAAGTTGCTATAAGTTATGCCACACAAGTACTTGGTGGTATTCGATGCCACTTGTTGGCCTAAGTCATATGCATTTAGCCATAAGCATCAGTTGAAAACACTAGGGAAGTGGCATTTAATGGTACCTAACGCCAATCTAATGGTCAAAGATGGCACAGAGACACTTGGGAATGGAAGTTACCAAGCCAATTTAATTACTCGCCAGTCTGTTTATTTTTCAGGGCACCGAAATAATTATTAGATTAATTTTTAGTATTTAAAGATTGAAATTTAATATTTAATTATGGATAATGCTGAAAAAACCATTTGGAAATGCTGTCACTTGTCAAAAATGCCCGTGCAAGTTTGAAAAACGTGTTTAGAGCTCGGAGAGAGGCATTTTTAGTATATTCAACCTACAACAGAAAGGAAGCAGATGCTGCTGCTTTGATTTGCAGCAATTGAAGGACCTTCCGAGGCACCCAAGGGCAAGAGAAGACCAATCAATAGCAGCAAATGACAGCATCTATAGACTGTTGAGACAAGACAGCAGCAGTAAGTGGCTGATTTTCTTCAGTTCTTTGCCTCTACAAGCTGTTGAGACAGGGCAGCAACAATAAATGATAAATTTTCTTCAGTTCTTCGCGAAGAAAGTCTGAATTTTCTCTCTCCTCAGCATTCTCTCTCGTCTCCTAGCCTTGCTTCGAAGATTACAGCATTGAGATCACCAAAGACTGAGAAATTTCAGATTTCTCTATTATAAACCCTAATCTGCAGAAGCAGCAGATATTAGGGTTTAGCAATAGTCTCGAGAAGCATGCCAGAAATTGGAAGCTCCAAGACTTGGATTCAATAGGGCTGAAGCTATTTTTAGCCTATTCAAGTGGAGGGACCAGCAAATCATTGAATTTGGGGCATTTTCCATCTCCATCAAAGCGGGTGAAGGCCAATAATTGCCTGAATCAAGGAGCAAATCAGATTGAAGACTTGCTAGTCATTTTGGACAACAAGGGGAGTTGGAATACTGAAAGGGATTGGGAGAATCCCATTATGCATCAACTTCTTCTTCAATTAAGTTAAATAAATACCGAAAGGGGCACTAGTTTTGGGGCCAACAGGGTGTCCAAAGTCCAAGATTAGTGTGCATCTCAGTTTTGTTTTGTGAATTTGTTAATTGCTGTAAATAGTGCTTAATCAGGTTATTTACCACCCTATCCGAGGAGAAAGGCTAGTTACACACAGAAGTAGCGAAAGGGCCTTTACACCCAATAACCTCCCACTTAAAGGTCATAAGCGAACCTTTATCCAACTCCCACTAGTTGAAAGCAATGCTAATGTGTTGAGCCTTTGCAAGACTCTTAGTGAGAATATCTGCTAGGTTATCCTATGTTTTGATCTTAGTCACTGTGACTAGACTATCATCTAGAACATGTCTGATAAAGTGATATCGCATATCAATATGTTTGGTATGTGCATGAAACATGGCATTTTTAGCCAATCATACAACACTCTGGCTATCACATCCAAGTACAAGTATTTTGGTGGGCAGCCCAATATCCTTCACTAAAGGACAAGCCAAATAGCTTCTTTCAAAGCATCTATGGTTGAAAGATATTCAACCTCAGTGATAGAAAGTGCTACTATTTTTTGTCATCTAGAGCACCAAGTTACAGCCCCACCAGTTAAGGTAAATATATACCCGCTAGTCGACTTGCGAGTATCCAAGTCACCTACCATGTCTGCATCACAATATCCCTACAGATCTAATGTACCCTTCCCATAGCAAAAATACATTTTCTTTGTGTGCCTTTAAGGTACCAAAAGATGCATTTCATTGCCTTCCAATGCACTTTGCCAGTATTTGACATAAACCTGCTCACGACTCCTACTACATGAGCAATGTCAAGTCTAGTGGCAACCATAGCATACATGAGTGACCCACAAGCTAAAGCATAAGTAACACCCTTCATAGAGCTGGCTGCCTCATCATCCTTTGGGCAATTTGCTTTGCTAAGCTTAAGGTATTGTGGTAATGAAACACCAAGTGGCTTAGCATCTGCCATAGAAAAACAATTAAGTACTTTGCTGATGTACTTTTCTTATGAGAGAAATAAAAGCTACTACTCTCTGTCTCTTGTCACATGAATGCCCAAAATATATTTAGTTGCACCCAAGTCCATCATGGAAAAGGCTGAATTCAATTGTCTTTTTAGTGCATTAACCTTGCTTTTATGCTTACCAGCATAAGCATATCATCCATATAAGGCACAAGTATTATAAGGCTTTCATCATCAACCTTCTTTATATATAAGTAGTGATCTAGATTGCTTCTTTAAAACCCACGTGAGAGCATGAAGGTATCAAAGTTTATAAACCACAGTCTAGGAGCATGTTTTAAACCATACAAGCTTCTCTTAAGCCTACAAACCAAATGCTCCTTCCTTGGCATAACAAAGCCCTCTGGTTGTTTCATGTACAGCTCTTCTTCTAAATCACCATGCAAGAATGTAGTTCTAACATCTATCTGATCAAGTTCAAGATCCATAGATACTACAATAGCAAACAATACTTGAAGAGTGATCATTTTAACAATAGGTGAAAAGACTTCCTGAAAGTCAATCCCCTCTTTTTGTATGTAACCCTTAGCCACAAGCTTGGCTTTGTATTTGGGTTTGCCATCCACACACTTGATTTTATAGACCCATCTGTTAGGAATAGCTTTCCTATCTTTGGGAAATGGAACCAAATCCCAAGTATCATTCTGATACAAAGATTTAATTTCTTCCTGCATAGCTAGCTCCCACTTTTTCTTTAACTCACATGATAATGCCTCTTTATATGTGAAAGGCTCACCCTCATCTGTGAGTAAAATGCAGTCTAAAGAGGGATCAAACCTTTGTATACGTCTCTTGACACGTATAGACCTTCTCACCCAATGATCTGTGTTATTAGGCAATGGATCCACACCCAAAGGAATGTCAATGACCTCATTATTTGGCTACTGAATTGCATTTTCAGGTTGCTGTAATTCATTTTCAGCGTGCTGATTTTGTTGCCCAAGCTGATTTTTAGCATCCTTTGCTACCCATTGCCATCTCGCCCAATAATGATACACTGATTATCAAAACTAGTATCAAATGGAGCTGAATTTTTGGAGGCTGATGGCAATCCAAGTGGTTGATCATGTTGAAATTTTACTTTTTTTTTGTCTAAATCACTAGATGTGGCATTTTTCAACAGCTTTGACTCATTAAATACCACATCTTGTGTTGAGAAACCCTTCACCTACAGTTTTGCATTCTGTGTTTTGCATTTAGGGTTTCACAATGGACAGCCCCAAAAAGGGGTTCGGCGCCCATAGTGGGACACCACCCTAGACAGCCGGCGCCCTCCCTCTAGGCGCCACCCTAGACAGTCCCTTGCCTATTTATAGGCTGCGTCTGTCACTCATTCTTTACGGCTGATTCATTCAGTCCATCACCTCTTCTCTCCACTCTCTTCACTACCCTCACACCCCTTCATGAGGACATTGCGGTTTGTGGTTCGTGACTGTCTTCATTATCTTCCCTGTGCTATGGCACCCTTGTTTCCTTGTATCACATTCACTCCAAGATTCAGATCTTCATCATTCCATTCATCATAGTTTCTTCTCTCTTCTCTTCTCTTCTCAGTGTTTGTTGGGTTCCCTCCATGTTCCTCCCCACAAACCCTATTGTCTCGCTGGTACGTCATCTTTTGACATGGTATCAGAGTTGGATCTGCTCAAACAGTAGCAAAGATCCTCCAATCAAATGGAGGCAAAGACCGATGGCGGATTCGGCATCCACTTCTCTTCTTCTTCTGTTGCATCAACATCCTAACTAGGAGTTGCTCCCTCCTGTACTTGTTGTTTTCCAGCCTGCGTTCAAGGCTGCTGCTACCACCTCCACCTCAGACTGCTGGCAACTTCTCCCTACTGCTGGCGGCTCAACCAAACTACTGGCGGCTGTTCTTTGCAGCTAGCAGCTCACTATCAGTCCTTCCACTACACTCATATCCCTTTTGGCACACATTGTGCAAGGCACCTTGGTACCCATGGCTTCTTCCCCAACAGATGACTAGTATACTAGCTATTCCTACTACGGTAAGAATGGTCATTCCACCGATGCTTGCCGACTTCGACCTTTGCTCCCCACCCCCTGGAGTATATGCATCTTCCACCAGGCACTCCTTGTGCCACCTCTCCTTTCTAGGCCACAAAGATCGTTATGTATCGTCTATCAGAGTATTATACTCAAGGCAATAAGCCGCAACCGATGCGCACTAAGTCCTTTCTAGCACACAGAGGCTCTAAGACCTTACGAGGCAATAAGCCCTCCTAGAGACCACCCCACTGTGTGGAGGTTTCCCCCACCCACTTCCGGGTACAATGGCTTCCACGATCCACATCTCCTCCATAGTCCACTCTCTTGAGAGCCCGTGACTGTTTCCCACCCTTGGCTCATCCTGAGCCTCCTTCCCCACCCTCTTCCACTTAGGTTTGAGAGGCCACTTCTGTGTGCTTCCAGCATTTTCTTCCGAGCCCCGGATACCTTCTTCGGCACGACTGGGGGCACTTCTTTCATCATCTGATGCTTCACAGTCCGTGAGCCATGAGTAACGGTTGGATTCCCTTTCTCTCTCAGACTGGGATTCAGAGGGGGATTTTCTTACTTCACCCTCAGAGGGGGCTTCCAGTTCTTCTTTGGCTTTAGAGCGGGCTCCTACTTCTACTACTTTAGATTCAAAGAGGAACCCTATGTGCCATGAAGTTCTTCGCACACCACCACCTTTCACTTTCAAGGAGTGGCTCTCCTTTGAGCAGCCATTTCCTCTCCTCATACCCAGGATCTAAAGGATCTACCTAGATTGGGGCCCTTGGGTCTTTAGCAACGACTTGGTGGCTATGCCTTTGTATTCCTTCTAGCATGGAGTCATGAAGCTAGTGGCTTCTGTCCTGAGGTTGAGTTTCAGGTTCTACAGCTCATCCAATCTCCTAACTATCTTCAAAGGTCTCCTTTCAAGTGGTATTCTCAAATTATAGGGTGGAACTTCTTCATCCCTTGGTTAGCATGGAGCCAACTCCTGAGATCAAGTACTGGCATATCCTTATGATTCTCGTCACCACACAAAGTCCGACATTCCTCCTATACATTGCATGTTTTCATCATCTTTGTACTAGGGCACTTGGGCAAGTGAACAATTTTACCACGAGGAACACTGTCGAAGTGACACCTGCTGCATAAGCATTCTTCAGCATGTAGCATTCCATCTCCACCTCACTCTTCTCTTGTTCCCCTTTTTGGGCCTAAGAAGGGGTGTTGAGAAACCCTTCACCCGCAGTTTTGCATTCTACATTTTGCATTTGGGGTTTCACAGTAGACAGCCCCAAAAAGGGGTCGGGCGCCCACAGTGGGGCACTACCCTAGACAACCGGTGCCCTGCCTCCAAGAGCTACCCTAGACAGTCTCTTGCCTATTTATAGGCTGCCTCTATCACTCATTCTTTATGGTTGATTCATTCAGTTCGTCACCTCTTCTCTCCAGCCTCTCCACTACCCTCACACCCCTTCAGGAGGACATTGCGGTTCGTGGTTCGTGGCTGTCTTCATCATCTTCCTTATGCTACAACACCCTTGTTCCCTTGTATCACATTCACTCCAAGATTCAGATCTTCATCATTCCATTCATTAGAGTTTCTTCTCTCTTCTCTTCTCTTCTCAATGTTGCCGGATTCACTCCGTGTTCCTCCCCGCAAACCCTACTATCTCACTAGTACATCGTCTTTTGACATCTTGGCTACATAGTACCTTTTTCATACTTGGAACCCAAACTCTATAGCCCATTTCACCTTCATCTCCATAACCCATAAAGATGCCTCCGTGGGATTTTATGTCAAGTTTGGTTCTGCTATCAACAAGTACATATACATAGCATTCGCAACCAAAGACCCTTAAGTGGTCATATGAAGCAGGTTTGCCAGACCAAACCTCCTCAAGGATGCCACTTTCAAGTGCACGATGTAGAGATCGGTTGCAAATATGCATCGTGGTTTTAAGTGCCTCTTCCCAAAATGATTACCCGAGATTAGCTGTAGACAGCATGCACTGAATCTTCTCACATAAAGTGCGCTTCATTCATTCAGTCACACCATTAGATGACGGATTATAAGGAGCTATAAGCTCTTATTAAATCCCACTATCATCACAAAACTTATTGAATTCTTTAGATACATACTCTCCCCCATTGTCTGTTTTTAGACATTTTAATTTTAAACTCTTTTGAGTACTAATAAACGCATAAAACCTTTTAAAGGCGTCCAATGCCTCAGTTTTCTGCTTAAGCAAGTAAACCCATAGCTTTCTAGAATGGTCATCAATAAAAGACAAAATAACAGAAACCACTATGAGTTTTTATTGGCATGGTGCATACGTTAGAATGGACTAAATCCAAAATACATACCTTCCTAGAGGCTCCATGAGAGTATGAACTCTTTACATGTTTTCCCAAAACACAATCATCACAAAAGTCAAGCTTTGAGTTTTTCACATCAACTCTTCCAAGTGAAGAAAGTGCTTGCAAACCCTTTTGGTTCAGGTGAGCAAGATGCTTGTGCCATAACTCCATGTGTGACTGCACTTCTGCAACTGCAACAAACTTTCCAGGAAGTGCCTTGCAGTGAAGATAATATAGAGTTCTCTTTTTACCGCCTCTAGTGACTAGTATGGATTCTTTCTGTGTCTTCCACATTCCACCACCAAAGGTAGTGAAGTAACTCCTATTGTCTAACTACCAAATAAAAAGCAAGCTCTTCTTAATGCCAGGTACATACCTAATATCATGAAAAATCAATTACTGGTCATTTTCAAGAGCCAAGTGTATGGTGCCTACTCCTTCAATATCACATGCATGGTTATTTCCTAGATAAACTTTCCCAAGGTTACCTACTGCATAAGAAGAAAAACGCTCCAAAGATGGAGTTACGTGAAATGAAGCACCATTGTCAACAGTCCATGATTGTAACAAACCATCATGAGCAGACAACAAGGCATCTATCACATCCCTTTTTAGTGATATACAAGTCTTCCACTGTTATAACATGTAGATCTAAAGATGCAACCAACAAATCAGCATCTTTATTTTCTTCTATCTCCTCAATAACAACATTAGATACCACATTTGCCTTCTCTATTTCTTTAGGGGTAGAGCTGCCATCCTCCTCTTTTTTTTGCCTTTACATTAGCTTGCTTCTTGTGTTCTTGCTCCTTTTTATAGTACCTGCAACATTAGCTTGCTTCTTGTGTTCTTGCTCCTTTTTATAGTACCTGCAATCGGACTTTTTATGCCCTTTGCGTCCACACTAATAGCAAGTGACATCTTGCTGTTTTTCCTTGCTTTTGCTATTATTTTTGTTCTGATTTGAAGCATTTGATCCCTTTTCAAATCTTCCTCTTACATTGTAGGTTAATCCACTGTTTTCCCCACTTGCCTTGAATCTAATCTCCTCATTGAGAATAGAACCACGCACGCCATCAAATGTTAAGTTGGGATTGTTGCTCAATGACACAACCCATGCTTCCCATGAATTTGGCAAAGTCATGAGCAAGAAGATAGCCCTCAGCTTAGAATGAAAAGCCAGCAAACCTACATTCTGTAAAACCGACTCAAAATACCAGCGAAAGCATTTAAATGCTCTAAGGCAGGCTTAGACTCATCAAGCTTCAAGTTAACCAACTTTCGCATGAGATGTATCTGATTTTGAAAGGAGTTGTATTCTCATGCATAGCCTTGAGTTTCTCCCAAACTACATAAGCAATGGTGACTCCCTTGATATCAACCAAGATATCATCTGTGACTGCCATTTTGATGTAAGCAATGGCTTTCTTATTCATTTTAGCCCAATTCTCATCTGACAACGCGACAAGCTTATGTTCTGCCAAGGCATCATCACAATCCTTCAGAAAAAGTATACCTTGCATATGATCTTTCCAAAGATCAAAGCCATTGCTATCAAATTTATGAATCTCAAAAAGATTCTTCGTGGTCAGATGTAGATGCACTACCAGCCATTTTTAGCAATTTAAAAAAACTGCAATAAAATACTGAATCCTTTCAGTCAATAGCAAGGTTGTTGAAAATAACAGCAAGTACATACACTTGTACTTCCAAAGGTGTCCAAGAAGCAAATATTTTGCTGCAATTTCAGTCCCAAGAGTTGGCTATAACATGTACATGAACCAAATCTGATACTTATGCATAAATGACAGCTCCCACTTCAATAATACATCACTGTAACGCCCAAATGCAATAACCCAAGCGCTGTATGCACCATTGTTTCATTACATAATGAGCATTCAGCAATACATGTACCAAGAGAAGCTGCCCTTTTACAACATTTAACACATCTCAAGTCCAAAATTTCTCCCACTCAACAATGAATCTGCTGTAATTTCACTGTCAAAGCACATATCAACTCAAAATGCATCACCGATGCGAAAAGCCCCAAAATTTTTGCAGTAAATCTACCCCAATTGCATTAATTAATACATCATCTCGAGTGTCAAATATGGGCAAATGCTACAGAAATTTCATAAATTCTGCAAAACTCCCAAATTTCGGGGAATGATGTGCACAAATTTTGGTGAAATTGACTCAAGTGAACTAAATTTCACTTGTACATGAAAAGCCCCAAAATTTCCGAGGCAAATGCGCACAATGTCTGCAATTTCTGGGTCAAATGTCTCTATTTTGCATGAACAACATCAAATCTGGGAAAAGCCCCAAATTTTCAGGTACAAATCTGAGCACTGTACTTATGCACGTGAACCCCCATCAATGAGCAAGGGGCCTATATGCAAGAAATAAAATAATGTATTTTAAAAATGACAAAAACTACCATAATCGTATCAAAAATGTTGTTGCAGTTCTCGCAACCTCCCGTGACCTCTTGTGGCCTACCCGTGACCTGCGCCTGCCAACCGTGATGCCCACTGCCTACTTGCGACCTATGGTTGGTTGCCACGCCTGCCTCTAGTAAAAAACTGACCACCAAACTTATCCCGCCTACTTGTCGCCTGCAGAAGACATTGTCGTAGCTGACCTTCACCTCATGCTAGCTGCCATCTGCAATCGACTAACCGCAGATTGGTCAAAACAAACACCTACTGACTCCTGAACAGGCTAAACAATGATGAGCTGACTCCTCCTTTGCACAAGCACTCTTGCTGTAGCTCTGATACTAGTTTGAAGGGGGAGCAGAAGTACTCAAGTAGTGTGCACAGCAAAGGAGATGTATTCAACAGTAGAGAGTGTGAGAGTGGAGACTCGAGATGGGTGGGTACCAGTGCCGTACACACAAAGAATAAAAGAATGTATTTATACTTAGGTTATGGTACACTTACACCCACAAGGGTGTGTTCACATGTATAGGTAAATATATACACGAGAGTAGAGAAAGGGCCTTGACACCCAATAATCAGTCCATCTCCATTGTATCAACATTCTTCTTCAATCAGTGCAGTATTCTCTCTCTCTCTCTCTCTCTCTCTCTATATATATATATATATATATATATATATATATATTTTTTTTTTTTTTAAATAAATTTTTTTTGGTGTTTCTCTTCCGTTGCACACCCTCACAGATTGAGACACACCAATGTGATGCATCTATGCTCACGCGCACCTATGTGTAGCAGTGGCGCATCAAAGCCTCATCCTGTCTTGCCACTCCTTCCAATCCTTCCTCCAAGCAGCTTGGATGGCCTACTGACCTATTGAAGGACATGTGCAATGGTGGCCACACCCTTATACTATCACCTTCTAGGTTCCTAAGGGTATAGTAGACTAGTTTACCACTTACATTCTTAGCTTCTTATGTTAATTAAGTCAAACCCATATGCTGCTCGTCCTTTTGGTTCAAGAGCTATGTCTTCAAGTATAAAGCTACTTGTGTAGCGGCCTAGAAGGTTGAGCAATTGAGAAGATTACTTTCAAAGGTTAGTTTTGCACAAACGAGGCTGGCCATGTCAACCAAAACTACTTAGCCAATGCAAGGAACTTGATATTTCATGTTCTCTCAAAGCATACTAAGATCTAGTATCCCTTTGGTTTGAAGTGCATCCTTGATAGGGATTTGGAGCCTGCCTTGCTTGTCATCTACTATGGACAACATAGTGGGTCTCATCACAAAGGCTCCTTTGTTTCCTTCAATTCTTTAGAATTTGAACTCTTTGGATATTCAAGCCCACCCATGATCTAAAAGAGGTCGTTAGCACTTCTTGCTTGTAAGCCCTATCATTGAGTTAATCGAGAATATTAGCACTTCTTGCCTATAAGCCCTATCACTAAGTTAATGGGCGATATTAGGATCTCTACTCTTGGCCGACTAATTTCATTTTATTCAGTATTTGACCCTTTTGGCCACCCATTCCTTTCTGAGAGAGCTTTATTGTGCATGCCACTTTCAGCATATACAAACACCTTGTCATTATTTCCTTATCTATGCCCACCAGTTTTCCTTACTTTGGTCTTCCATGCACAAGACTTTTGTTTCCTGTTCAGCATGTGTTAACTCATTGTGCCTTGTTGGCTCTGCTGGTTGTCATTCTGGCAGATTTGCCACTCTTCATTGCCTGGGCTAGTTTTTGGGCATCGTAGTATACTACACTGTAGACCAGTTGATTTTTCACTGAGGTAATTTGTTAGCATAGTTCAAAAGTTCTCTCTCACACGGCCTCTCCAAGACTCTTTTGTATCTTGGAGACCTTTCTCAAAATCCAGTAGAACTGTTTTACTGTCATTTTTGAACCATAAGACCTCTATGGTTTTTATTCTAGCAATAGCATCCTGAAATAGCGTCTTATTATTGGATGAAGCATCAAAATGCATAAGTCAGTGTTGATCAATTTCAGATTAGCTGAAATGCCTGACCTGCGTTGCAAGTTGGAAGTTACACCAACATAAGTTTTGTCCAGTCCTGCTGAAATAAGGCAATACACTAGCCAAGCGGTTGATGCATTAGACGAAGAATCTGCAGGGTCATGGAAAACTGGTTCTGCGTCATGATCTTCAGCAAGACCCGAATCATATGGGGGTTGGGTCTTGGGATTGGGAGATGGCGCAGTGTGTCTCTTCTCTGAGGGGAACAATTCACGTCTATGGGAATGAGGATCAACCCTGCCTCTTCGGCTGACAGGACAGCTCGTTGGATTGGGAGATCTTGCAACAGGGGACTCCAAATTGGGTAATTCGAGCCCAAACTTGGTAACCGATGAGACAGGGGTTATTGGCTCTGAATTATGTGATCCTTCCTTCACAGGAGTGGACATTCCTGCCTCCGCAGAGAAGAATCTTTGTGCAGCATCACACGAACAGTATTTCCAGTGACATGATTTGATGCTGTGGCGGATTGTTAGCGGTGAATTATCGCGACCCCCAATCCACAGCTTTGGAGTTTTTTTCGGCAAGAAACCGAAATGCCCGAACCTTATCAGCATCTCATCATGTGAAACCGCATCGTTAGAGTAGCTATTGAGGTGCAAACTTGGGATACAATAGACCTAAGAAACAACGGCACGCTTGCCCACTGCGTGCCAAGTGATCTCCTAATATATGCGAGTGAGTTATTGGAGCTTTTTCTACATCCATTCCCTAGTGTGAACCAATTTTACACGAGGGATAGTGTCGTGTCATTATGCGTACACAGTGTGAAAAATTTTAGAGTATGGTTTTTTTATTGATCTAGAGAGTCAATGTCATATTAGTCATTAATGTTAGTACTCATAGTTTGGATGATTTAAAAATATTAGATTTTTTTATAAGTTTAATTATTTTTTTATATTTTAGATATCATCTCTTGTAAAAAGTAAAAAATTTATATACAACTTTTAGAATAGGATGACATATAAAAGAAAGCATGTAGCTTTCAATCATTTTGGGAGGATTTTATGTAAAAAGAAGGATTGGTAAAATTGCACGACGTGCGATCGCAGTTTTCAAGTAGTGAACAGCATTTCAAACTGGGAGAAGAAGAATGAGTGATTTGGAAGAATTCTGGATACATGTGCCGGGATTTTACTCCCCTTTTGGAGCCAATGGAAGCATCAGATTGATAATCTGAGCTGCATAGAGGAAGGTATTGTTTTATGCACGTTTTTGTCTACAAGAGATTTATCTTCTCATCATGTAAAAATAAATTGATAGGCTTCACCTCTGTGAGCATTCTTCTATATCTTCTATTTCTTTGAACCCTTTCTATTCCGTCTACTCCTCTCCCTGAATCTCCCTTCACCTTGCTATCTCTTACCCCCACAATAGACTTTCGATATCAAACGCTCCGATAATGATGAATCCGATGTGAAAGGTCAACAGCAGTAAGTGTATAAAGATGGGGGATTCTGTGGGTTCAAGTGGTGGTGATGCTTTACAACAAATGATTGCTTTGTTACAGCAACAGCAATAACAATAGTTGTTGTTACAACAACAGATGCAAACTCGGCAGGAAGCAGAAAGAATTGATTCCTTAGTTGTGAATGCATTGCAGACAATGGGACAAGATTTGAAGTAGTTTAAAGGTCAAAATGTTTCAACCTTCATCTGGTTGTATGAAGAAAAGATATTGTTTCATGGGGTACCGCAATATGCATGGAGTCGGTATTTTTCTCGTTTGGCCATGCATGTATTGTACGATCGGATTGATGAGTTACATAGAAGATATGCTGATTGGGCAACTTTTACGAAAGCTTTGAGAGAATTGTTTTTCTTGGAAGATGTAGGATTGATAATTAAAAAGGCATTTATAGATTGGATTGAAAAGCCCAATAAAGGGTTGGCTGCTATAGCTTTGCTCTGTGAATTGGAAAGTCGATATGTGCAGTTAGAAGTTGATAAGCAAAAATCATTGGAGAGTCAAAAAATTGATTTATTTCTGAAGGCTGCAGATCATGTCTTGTAGGAGAAGCTGACCAATCATTTAGAATATACCTCTTTATTGAAACAAGACTGAAATTAGATTGGGCTAATGTAACTGAAGCAATGCATGTATTAGTAAAGAGAGAGTTGATGAAATTAAGATGGGGTACATGCACCACACCTGCCAATGCTCAAAAGGGGACTAAAATTGCAGCCAAGGTGCATGTAGCTATGGCAAAGCAACTGGCTATACTTGTTCGTCTGGCTCTTAAAGGTGATGTTGTAGATAAATTAATCAAAGGCATGTATGATTTGAGGCTAAATTTGACAAAAATCTATGCAAAGGTCAAAAAATTGGATGTCAAAGTAGAAGAAAAGGGTCGGGCAATAGAGTAAAAGCCGTATAGAGAAGGATACAATAGGATATGCATTTCATGTGACAATTTACAATATGAAAAGTGAGACTATACAGCCTACCGTGAAACAAAAGCAAAAAGGTTAGTCTTTTGAAAAGATGGCAAAATACATGCAATAGAAACTGGTCCTTCAATAAAGCCAAATTTTGGAAATGATGGCATGCAGAAGAGGTTGGAAGATATGGCTGCAAGGACATCATTTGTTGCTATAGATGCAACCACATGTGGGTTAAGAATTGAAAGGATTGATGAAGCTCGTAAAGGAGGCATGACTGAAGCAAAATCTCGTATTTGGATGCAAGCATTAGATTGCATGGAAAAATGTAAAACAAGAAAGTTTGAATTGGCTGATGCAAGTCACTATATAGGGGAGAGAACACGATGGAGTGCACAAATGGATTCATTTTCAACCTATGCTTATTTGGCTGAGATTCATGATTAAGAAGCTATTGTGGAAGAAAAGAGAAGAAGAGATGATGACAATGCTGGTCATTCCTCTTCAGGCCCATCTAAATGCATAACATGAAGTAAAATGGAACAATAAAAAGAGACAAAAAAAATCCCACCTGAGCATATTATGGAGGATGCATCTCAAGAGAAGAAACAAGAAGGGAAGAAAAGGGGCAAGCATTCCGATTACAGGTTACAATCAGATCTTGAGATTGCCACAAACCTTAAAAAGGTCTTGGAAGATCGCATACTTGGCAGTAGGGTGGAATTTACACTTGGCGAAGTTCTTGAAATCGTAAAGCGTGTATTTCATAATGCAATCATTGATATGTTGAAACGAAAAAGACAGTTTGAAGGTGAATTTTTGCAAGTATTGATGCAACTTGGCAAAGACATAGAGAAACGTCTTCAGAGGGAATATGATGATGCATGTAATGCTAATTTGGAGGAGGTTGATGTTAAAAATGGGCTAAATGGAAGTGTAGACAACAAGCTTGTGGTGGCTGAAATTGGTATTATGGGCAGCACTAAGCATAGAGAGAAGGCTATATATAATGGGAATGTCCATCAACAAGCACATGAAGAAGAAGATGCTTATTTTATTCCAAGTAGGTATTATTCACAAACGCATTATTAGGCTCATGCTACAACAGAGATAATTGTTTAAGTGAAAGAAAGAGAGATGCCTTGCATAGCTCTCTTGGATCATGGTTTCAAAATCAATGTTATGGCACGCAACTTGTATGAGAATGGAGGTTGGCCGATTGATATAGATCCAAGATGGGACATGCGAGCAACCAATAATTCATTAGGGGATCTTTATGCAGCTTGTCCGAATGTACCCGTGACTATTGGAGATGTTAGGCATGAATATCATTTTTTTGTGTAGGATTCATATAGTTATCTGGTGATTTTGGGACAGTCCTTTATTTCGGAATCAAGGCTGAAAATAAAAGCCTTAGATGATGGTTCTCCATATGCTCGGGTTTGGAGTAAAGACAATACAAATGCAGTACAGTTTTTCACTGTTTGTGTGAATCATCCCCACAATCGGGATAGACTACGGGATAATCCCATGCCACCCAATGCACGAGAGCTTAAGGGTTTTTAGACAACACTGCTATAAGTGGAGGCTATGGCAATGCCTCTAGGAAGATAATTATGCCTTAAGAAAGGGGAAAACTATGTTTGTGTCTGGATTGCAGGAATGGACATCATGTAGTCTTGGCAATTTTAAGAATATTTCACCCATGTGCAGGGCTGAAAAGAAATATATAGAATGGGTTGAAAAAGAACTGAAGACATATGGTTTGATGGCTACAAATGAAGGTATTTCAGGGCTATTTTCAAGGCTGGTTGATGTTGATACAGTGGTTGAATTTACAACAATTAATGTTGAAAACAAAGCAAAAAAAGATGTTATTTATGTTGACACTTTAGAGATGTATGAAATCATTCAAGAGTTTGTGGAGCAAGGGTGGATACAAAGTATAAAATAGTTACAAAGAAGGTTAAGCCTGTGGCTTTGCCTTTACCACATGAAAGTCATGGGTTGGCTAAAAAAGTGACTCAATAGGCTAGTTTACGAGATCCACATGGAGTAGAACATAAATTTACTGGTGAAACTTTACAAAAGCTAAAAATTGGTGATACAAGCTCTCTTTTGCTTTTTGCAGAAAGAGCTTGTTTCTTGCAAATGTTGGCAAGGCATGGGAAAGCCTTTGTGTTTGAGCCAGATGAAATTGGATGTGTTGATCTGACCATAGTTGCACCTATGGTGATCTTTACAATACCTCATGTGCCATGGAATTTAAAGCCTATTCTAGTACCTTGGACATATTTGCCTAAGTTGATGGAGCTTTTGAACAAGAAGATCAGGATGTAGATTTGGAGCCCTCTTCAGCTCCATATTCGAATCAGTGGTTTACTATTCCAAAGAAGAATGGTTCTTTCAGGTTTATACAGGATTTGCAACCAGTTAATAAAGTCACCATAAGGAATGTTGGATCAGGCCCGATAGTGGATGAGTTTGCAAAAGCATTTGCAGGCAAGGAAATTTACTCTATGGGTGATTTATATTCAGGATATGATTAGTTCCAGCTTGCATTGGAAAGCCGAGATATCACTACCATATGAAGATACCGCTTGGATTGGTTAGGATGTGTATGCTTCCACAAGGACCAACCAATTCAGTGGTGCATATGATGAATGTTATGCATAAAGTTTTGAGGGAGTATATTCCTCAGTTGACCTTACCCTTTATTGATTATGAGTCGATAAAAGGGTGCAATATCCACGAGAAGAATGAGGAGCTGAATGAGTAGGGATGTAGAAGATTTGTGGCTAATCATATTGTTGATTGTGACAGGATTTTGAGCCGTCTTGAAGAAGTGCATTTGACTCTGTCAAGAAAAAATCAGTTTTTGGAGTGGAGGAAGTATTAGTTATTGGACACATGTGTGGATCATATGGAAGAAATCCCTCACCAGTAAATATTGATGCCATAAGCAAGATATGGGAGACATGTTCAAATGTATCCGAGGTGAGAAGATTTTTGGGTACATGTGTCTTTTACTTGATATGGATTCCGCATTTTGCTCATGTGGGTGAAAGTTTATATCAACTCTTGAGAAAATGGCAAAAGTTTTGGTGGGGTAAACAACATACAAAGGCAGTTCAAAAGTTAAAGAGCTTATTGATTTCATCCCCAACACTAAAGAGAGCAAATTATGAGAATGGGTAGCCTATTATTCTCACTGTGGATAGAAGCCCAATTGGCATTGGTTAGGCAATGGGTCCGGATGATGCTGATGGGAATAGGTATGCCATTCAGTTTGGAGCAAAGGTCCTTAATGAACGACAATGGCTGTATTCTCAAGTCAAAAGAGAGCTTTGGGGTGTAGTGACAGCCATTAAGTGTGATAGGGAGTATTTAATGGGAGCTCATGTAGTGGTAGAGAGTGATTGTCTACCTCTGTTGGGCATGATAGTAAATTGCTCAACTCTCAATATTGCCATGTTACGGTGGATTGCATATATAAAGTAACTTAATCCTAATTTTCAGCATATTGTAGATAGAGAAAATCGCAACAAAAGGGGAGGAGGCTAGCCCTCATCATCAGACGCGCCATGGCACAACTGTTGATGGCATTAGGGTCAAAGAAGAGGGGAGACAGGCCACGTTCTTGTGGAGTCGAGTCCTACTTAAGTAATAACTTAAGTAACCTAAGATAATTACATGTAGTTACAAAAGTTGGATCGGGGCATGAAGAGAAATCCGCGATGAAACGCGTCATGGAGTCATCTTGGCTTCCCGAGTTGAAGGGGAGGACATGTTCGAAGGAGGCAGCATTAGAGTTGTAGATGATAGGAAAATCATAACGCCCATGGAGGGTGGCAACAAAATCCACACCTACCCTATGAGGGTACGCCATGAACGTGGTGTTGTTCCTCTCGTAGAGCAAGGTGTTGCAAAAAGCCATCCAGACGAGCATGCTGATGTCGCACACCCGCCTCCTCCATAGGGGTTGGCAGTTATATCCCTGTACGGTATGTGGTACTTCAAACACCTTGTCTTGCCAAAACTCAGCTTCTTCATTTCCCCAAAGAGTGGGGGTCTTTTCCCTTTCCTCCAGCCACTTTTGTCCTAGTCGGCTGCCAGTCGCGATCACCTCCTCCATCACCTTGAGCGGTAAGACTCTCCGCAGGCTATTGGGCATGAGGAAGCTGAAGGTGAATGTGTCTTTTTCTCTTTTCTGCCTCTCCCAAATTATCAGCTCTGCGTGGAATCTAGCGGGGATATCATCAGGGCACGGTGGGAGAGGTGCAGACGACTGCACAACCGGTTTGGCCCTTAGTTGCTTCTTGGTTTCTTCGACTAACTTTCTCTATCTTTCCCTGAGTGTGGCTTGTCTCTCCGCAGATGGATCAACTTGTTGTTGCTCTTGAGAATGCGGCGAGGGGGGTTGTGGGATCACCTCTTCTCTGAATCTCCCCATATCGAATTCAAGCTCAGCCTCCTCCCCCTGCCGGTCTCCTTGTTATGCTCCTTCTTCAAAGCCCATTGCGTCAATTTCCTAGGGGTGTAGGCCGGCCAGTAGCAGGTATGTTCGTTGCTCTTCTAGACTCAGCCTAACCTCCGCAGGTTGGGGTGGCATCTGCAACCCTGTGTGTAGAGCTCTGCATGCGATACTGAGTTTTTTCTGTACCACCCCTAATGACTCTCCTTCTTCTGGGTGGGTGGTGTCCATTGGTGTGTTAATGAAGGTATTTTGCTGGGCACTGAAGGCCATCTAGGCGGCTTCGGCTTTGCTCTCTCTGCGAGGATCTTTTCTTTCTCTACCAGAGCGAGGCGCTGTGCCAGTGTCTTCACCCTCTTTTTGTTCTGCACTGCCCATTCCTATGCCCTCTTGTTCATCTCTTCCATGCTCTCTCCCTGCTTATGTACCAGGGTTACTAGCTTCTACTCTTGGTCTTTCAGTTCCCTGCCCATGTTCTCTTGCTCCTTCTTTCCCAAGTGTAGCTGATCGGTCATAGACTCGATCTCCTTTTGTTGCTGCTCTATCTCTTGCTTTCTCTTTTCTTCTTTGGCATTCAATTCGTCCATCATTTGCTCGATGTTGGCAGTTTTCGCCTCCAATTCCCCATGTTGCATCAGGAGAAGCTTATACTCTCTCTGCATCTGCACCAATTCCTGATTTTCATCCTCCAGCCACTGCTTATAGCTCTCCTCCATGTCCTCCTTGGCCTTCAATTCTTGTTTGAGATTAGAGATCTCTCTTTGCTGCATGGCTATTGTGCGGGTCTTTTCGAGCTGGAATGTAGCTACCGACTCCTTTTCCGCCACCAACTCAGCCACATCTATCTTCTTTTCCTCCTTAGCCTTCTCCAGTTGGGAGAGTAGCTCTATGACGTACTCGTCATAATTGGCTGGTGGCGTCATTGTTGTGTGGATTGGAGTAGTCGAGGCCTCCAATTTTTGCTGTCTCGACTCAGCATCTACGGCTGGTCTCTTTTGCCCCATAGCCGTGGTCTCCGTACTCTTTCCTTAGCCATTTCTTTATTAATAAAATTCTGCATCCATGCCACGAAGTTGGAGACCTCTACGCTGGTAGGGATGCTAGGGGTGAGGGTGGTTGGTTCAGTGGGAGGCACCATGAGGGTAGGGATAGGGTGGATAAAGGCCTTGCCTTTGCCTTCAAGGACAGCGGGCAATGTGATTTCTAGTACCTGCATATTGGAACCAGGCCCTTCTTCCCTCAGCGGGCTCAAGGCTCCCAGATTATCGGCCTTACTCTGTTGCTCTATTGACCGCTCTATTGACCGGCGTGTAGCTTCGACTAAGTCCTCCTCCTCCTTCCTTCTCAGTTCCTCTTCTTCCTCAGCAGCTCTTCTTTGCCTTTCTTCTTCAGTTTTCTTACTCTTCCTCTAATTCCTCTTTTCCTTCCTTTTCTTTTCTTTTCCTCTTCTCGGCCTCCTGTTTTGACACCTTTTTAGCCTTGTTGACTTATTCCTTTGCCTTTTCTTCTTCATGTTTCTTCTTCTTCTCCTTCTCCTCGGCCTCCTTGAGAGATTCTCTTTTTGCCTTCTCCAAATCCTCTTTCTCCTTCTTGCGGCCTTCATCCTGGTTCTTTTTCTTTTGTGCCGTCTTCTTCTTGGGTTTCTTGGCCTACTTTTTGTTCGATTGTTCTTCTTGTTCCTGCCCTTCCTTATCACTCTCTGTCCTGTCACTAGACCTCTCTTGGTCTTGGTGAGGGGGTGACCTGTCAGGTGTTTCTCCTTCTCCTTCTTCTGCACCTTGTGCCTCCTTCACTGTCTCTTGGATGAGTGCAGTCAAAATGCTTCCATAGCCAATGAATAAGGCCTTGGATGAGGCCTTCTTTCTTTCTGTGGCCTTGGAAGCTGGGGACTACCCACCTGCTGGTGTACTTCCTAAAGCTAGTGCTTTAGCCGCCTGGTCAATGGTTTTGCGTACATATCTGTTCCAGTCGACTTCATGAAAAGTGCGAGCTGCTACATTCTCCAGCACACAGGCACGCCGATTCGATGCATTAAGGAGTTGTAGTGCTGGCTGGAGAAGAGCGCGTGCACTAGCTTCGCATGTAGGCTGGCTTCCGCATTAGGAATGTCCTAGATGCTGATGCCGTCATTAGTTAGCACATCATCCCTTTTCATTTTCAGCATGGCATGCACATCCCTCTTCCGCTTTTTCTCTATCTTTAGCTCCAATCCCAACACCTTCTCCACCAAGGCTAGGTTTAAGTGAACCTGCACCTGTTTAGCATTTTCTCCCCTTTCCACCGTCACGGTGCCTCACTCATGGTCGGGGTCGTATGTCCTAAGAAACTCCACACACTTCGTGTGGTCAGGCTCTTGCGCAAATTTCTCAAGGTACTTGGTGAGGTTGCACTGTCCGATGACTCTCTTGGCGGCTTCCTCCTTGGCCACCACACCCTCTATGTTATGAATGGTTCGGAACTTGAGCTAGTTGTAGGCGCGGCTTTCAAGGGTGATGCGGTATTGCATTCTTTCCTCCTCCATGAACGGAAGTGGGTGGTGGGTGCAGTCATGCTGCAACATATTTTGTTCCTGTCATGATCCCAAGTTTCCATTAGTGCTTTCAAAATAATAATTTGCTGGAAAAGTCATAATTAAAAAGAAAGACTCTATATGTTTATTGAATGAAAGCATTAAAATCCAATCCAATGTAGAATCTTCCCTTCAGAATTTAACTTTTTGCCCTTTATTTCAAAGTTATCGTGCCATTTTTCCTACCTCGCTCGTTGTTTACGTGTTTATGCATTTTGCTTGATTTTCCTTGGTTTTAATTTGATTCACCTCACCCCCCTCCCCTTCCAGCTCGAGAAGAATCCTTCCTAGGATTGAAGGGTAGGAGGTCGAGGGCATTCTGCAATGGGTTTAGGAGTTACCGGCGTAGGAATCAAGTGTAGAAATCGGGGTTGTACTCTAACTAAGCTTTGCGGTCTAGATCAAAAGGTTGAACGCCCCACGTGTGTGATGTAAGTGAGAACATCTGTTAGAAAGTCACTGGAAGCAACGCGGCTAGCAATATATAACTCTTCCTTAGTCAATAGGCAATCGAGGTAAGGGTGTCCTTTGATGTGCTCTTCCATGGGTTGGCCACGAAGAGTGGTTAACACTCTATATGAGGTTGGCGTGATGTAAGTGGGGTTGTACTCCGTTGTTTTGATTGCGCGCGCGTTTGTCATGACTTGGCACCCTTCAACTGCCCATTGCAACCTAAGAGTGTACCAGTGCCTCAAGAATGGGGATTCAGTATTAGCAACTTTTAATAATTCTGCAATTTCTTGGTCAGTGATGGCAGAAGTGGTTCACTGATCATATGACGTGATGAGGTGCTATTTGAGGGCTTGCTCTTTAGATATCTCACTGTTGAGCAATTCAGCGGTGGAGTTAGCTGCTTTTGCGAAGGAAAGTTCAAACGTCTCCCAAGAACAAGGCATCGTACGAACTTTCGTTGCAAAAGGTTCGGGCAATAGGCCTAAGTCCAAGCGGTCATAGCTCAGAGCTAGCTCTCTGAAAGTGGCATCTAGTCATCTAATGTAATCAACCATGTCATCCCCCGTATCTTCAGCTAGATCTGAGGCCAGTGTCAAGAATGATTTTCGCCCATAGGAGGGTTTAAGACGTGTTGGTGGTTGGGGTTTGATAGCACTAGAGCCTTTGACAATGAATAGTTGCGGTTGTGGGTGTTCTTGAGATTGCGGTTGGACCTCCTGGATTAGGGCTAGGGAAGTAGCAGCTACATCCAATGGATTGCTGCCTTCAGGATGGATCATTGTAGTCGGATTGGCTCTAGCGGGTGATGGCTCATGTGACGATGCCTGTTGTTTGGGCCGATAGGCTTGTTTGACTCTCTTGGGCATGTGCGTGGATGAGCTTGATGGATGTGGGTCTGGAAAGCGCTACGGCTTATGGTTTTGAGGTTCTATGGGACTTGGGGTGATCAAGCTTGAGGGTGGCATACGAGTGGTGCCTTTGGCCGTGTGGGCTTTAGGGATCCATATCCAGGCATTTCACTCATAGTAGCCTTGCTCTTGCAAGAGGGCTTTAGGGACCCATCTTTTCTTGATCATGCATCGATTTCTGCGACTACGCCTTCGTTTCCTAGGTTTAGAGTTTTGAGTCTTATGAGGATGTGTGCGTCGACTCCTAGGCGGTGGTTGCAGCTGTTTAGGCATCCATTGAAACCTAGGCTGTTGGGCCTTAGCTTTTGCTACTGTGAGCAGCGGTTCTTGAGAATTGGTGGGTGGTGGTCGAGCACTACCCCCCTCCTTAGATTTGGCTGCTAATACTTCTACAGGTGGCCTTGCAGACTGTGATGAGGTTGCGCAGTTCTTGCTGAAAGCTGTAACAATGCGAATGTTGCCTATGGCGAGGTGGATGTGCTGCAACTTATAATCAACGGTCCAATGAGTTTGCTTTTTGAAGGTTCACCCTAGTAGCGACTCCGTGCCTATGTCTTTGGCGTTTGGCAACACGTAGAAGATCATTGGTACAGTCTCAGACTCGATAGAAATGGCGTCTCTGCACTTGCCGAGAAGTGCATATGAGTGGCCCCCATATGGGCTTAATTTGGCCTTAGTGGGTTGTAATGGTGGTTTACCAAGTTGGGTCCAATGATCGTGAGTTAAGACATTGAAGTTTGCTCCCTCGTCGATCAAGGCATTGAAGGTGCATGTTTGCTTGGCAGTGACCGTGATGTGTAGGTATGCGAACTCTACGGCTTCCTCATCCTCATCATCGATTTCAGTGATTGTGGCTACTCATACTTTGACAGGCAGTTCCAACATTGGTGGCTCATGCAAAGGATACGTAGGAGGGTAGTACTTCTTGACACGACTGCCATTGAAGAAGCCTATTCCCTTGCCGTCTTTAGTCTCGAGCTCGACGTTGCCCGTTTGGCTGATTGCACGAAGAATTCTACAGGGAGAATTGCTTCGATTCCGTAGGTCAACCTAAAGGGGGTCTGGCTGACAGCCATTTTATAAGCTGTGCAGTAAGTCCACAAGGCTGCCATCAGCTTGTTATCCTAGTCGCTGCGTGAAGGCAGAGACTACCTTGGTTAGGACGTTGACAAGAATCTTATTCGTGGATTCTGCCTGGCCGTTTGCTTGAGGGTAGTATGGAGAGGATTTTCGATGGATAATTAGGAAGGTGGATATGAGATGCGCTATCACTTCATTGATGAAGTGTGTGCCCTGGTCTCACTGACTAGTTCGATGGGGTAGCCAAATCATGAGATTACCTGCTCCCACAAGAACTTGGTAGTCATTCAAGCATCGTTCTTTCATGTTGCTCTCGTCTCTGCCCATTTCATTAGGTAGTCTGTGGCCACAATGATGTATTTGGCCTGCAAATATTGTGCAGTGGGGCTGATGGGTCCTATGAAGTCAATTTTCCATTTTTCAAAGGATTGTCATGCAATGATTGGGGTCAACTCCATTTGATCCTTGCGAATCGGGACCTTTGTCCGCTGACACTCATCACAATGCTTAACAAATTATGCTGCACCATGAAAGAGCGTTAGCCACCATAGTTGAGACTGCAGCACCTTGTGGGCCGTCGTCGCTAAAGTATCCACCAGCAATTCCGCTATGTGCCTTTGAGAGCACGTCGTGCATCTCATGCTCGCACACACATCTACGTAACAATCCATCTTGCCCTAGGCGATACAGATGGCATGCTATCAACTAGTAGGGTTGGATCGTGAGAATGAGTCGCCTAAGTCTTGCATTCTCTATCAATCACTCAGGTAGTCTGTGCTTAAGCACTTGGACTATGTTATCTGCCCAATATGGCATTAGATCGGCCTTGAATAAATCTCTCTCGCTGGAAAGGTTAAAGAGATGGGCGTCTGGAAATTCATGAGGAATGCCTTCTCCAGCGGCTTCTCCAGCGGGGATGCGTGATATATGGTCAGCAATGTAATGTTGTTTTCCCTTCCATACAACCACGGAGAAGTCAAACTCCAAAAGCAGAAGGAGCCACCGAGCTATGCGTCCTATAGCACAAGGTTTATTCACTAGATATAGCAAGGCTTGATGGTCCACAAAAAAGCTAAAGATAATGCCAGAACTTCTTCATAGCAAACACCATGCCCAAGCCCTCTCTTTCTATCGTCGAGTAGTTCATTTCCCTCTCAGTGAGTTGTCTGCTAGCAAAGCTCATTGGATAGTCTAGGTTGTGCTCGCCAGGTTAGCACAACACTGCCTCCACAGCAAATTTAGAAGCGCCGATATGC
Organism: Lygodium microphyllum; assembly: GCF_053477565.2. Lineage (NCBI taxonomy): Eukaryota > Viridiplantae > Streptophyta > Polypodiopsida > Schizaeales > Lygodiaceae > Lygodium > Lygodium microphyllum. The sequence goes on along the minus strand of NC_141138.1, from coordinate 29,754,605 downwards.
ACATGGAAGGTAATGGTCCAATCTGGGGCTCGTAGAATTGGTGTTGTGGTTAGAGCCTTCTTCAACTCTTCATATTCTCGTTGGCATGCTTTAGTCCATTCAAAGACAATCGACAGCTTATATAAAGGTCTGGCCATCAACGCGTAATTCAGCACAAACCATCGATAGTATCCCGTATGGCCTAAGAAGCATTGGACTCCCTTATATTTTCTTGGGGGTGGAAGGTCAACAATAACCCTGACTTTTAAGAAGTCAGTGGCAATGCTGTTCTTCGACACCACGTGGCCTAGGATGCATCCATGCTTCACCCAAAACTGGCATTTTAAGGGGTTCAAGGAGAGACGATATAGGCGACACCACTGAAAGATTGCTTGGAGTTTGTCTAAGTGTTCCATCCAAGTCTAGTGAACGTAGAGGTCATCGACAAAGACTTCCAATTCTTTGCGAAGCATGTCTTTAAATATGGTGCACATGAGGCATTGAAAAGTGACAGGGGCATTAATCAACCCGAAAGGCATCACTATGTAAGCAAAGACATCCCACTCAGTGGCGAAGGCAGTCTTATGCCTGTCGGCATGATGCACTTGCACCTGATTGTATCCTGAGAAGCCATCCAGAAAACTGTAGGCCTCCTTGCCCGCCACTCTTTCAAGCATGTGGTCAGTGTATGGCAATGGGTCATTGTCTCTCTTAGTAGTAGCGTTCACCTTCTTGTAATTGACACACACTCTGATTTTTTCATTTTTCTTCATCACGATGACTATGGGTGATAGCCAGTCCATGTGCTCAATTTCGTAAATGAATCCCATTCTCATCAGCTTATCAATCTCTTCCTTGAGAGCATGAGCGTGTTTTGGATTCATAGGGTACGGTTGCTGCTTCACTGGCATTGCGTTTGGTGTCATGGGTATATTATGAGTCACTACACTCGGATCTACCCCTTTGAGCTCTTCCAAGGACCAAGCGAATACATCTACGTACTCTTGCAAGAGAGCGATAAGACTCCTTTCTTGTTCCTCAGTTAAGTCATCAGCAATGAAGGCTGGTCGGCTTCCTGGGCTAGGTTCACCTCCTTGACCTTGGCTGGTCCCTCGATTGGTTTGCTCGTTTGCCCTTCCCGTTTGGCACCCAATAGGATCACTACCCTATCTCCTTTCTTGAATTTTGCAAATCTTCTAGAGGGAGGTCCCGCGGTTTTCGGTGTTCGTCTGTTTGTGTGTCCCTGGATTGTTTTGCCCTTTCCTGCTTCAATTGTCTGCGCTCTTAGGTGGACGGGTAGGTCCCCCTTGGTGCGTCAGGTCTTGGGCGGCCTAGGTATTTTTGGATCGCTATCCGAACTTATCTCCGACTTAGAGTTAAACTTGCCATCTTCGCTAGAAGAGGTGGTCTCCCCTAGTGGTCGTAGTTCAGATGGTGATTCTGTCCTAAGTACTGGTGTCATTTCCGGTTGGGCTAGGTCTGCTTGCTCAAAGTCTATGGCTCCTACGTATTCTAACCAAGCGCAATCACAATCCATGCGCATGACCCCTCGCTCTATCCTGAAGACACTCCTTTTCTGTGGCTTGGAGTCTGCCCATATTTGTTCTATTTCATGTCCCTCAGTGTTGTATTCTACGGTATCTATCTCACCCTCACTTTCATCACTAAAGGATTGGCAGTCTTCGTACTCATCATTAGAGTCCTCTGCATGAGACCGCTCGTCATCTCCTAGGGCTTGGTATTTCTCTTGTCATTGATCAGGGACTAGGGCCCAATTGTACATGAGTTTTAAGTCATGCACCCTGGTCCATTGCCACCTGGATTCATCTAAGAGATCCTAGAGTGGTTTGAAGTTTGTTGCTAGGTTGTCAACTAGCTTGTCCGTTAAGTATTCCAAAATCTCCTGGAGTTCTCTTTTGTTGTTTGGCACTTGGAAGGTGACGGGGTTAGGTTTCCCACGAAGGATTCCTGCCATCATACAAACTGGTACAGAGGGCGTGCCATTAGACTTGCCCATCATCTTGATGGCTTGCTCATATGCCTCTTGATCTGAGAATGGTAGGTCGATTGTAGCAAGGACATGCATCCAATCTCGCTCATCCTCTGGGCATGGGATATACTTGGTCAAGGGCCCATAAAAATTCTTGACTTGAGCGTGGCATCCAAGTTGACTGGTGAGGTCTTCCAAGTGTCCATCTCTACCCTCACAGCTTTCATTCTATTGCCTAGGAAGATCAAGCCATTACCCCAATCTTCGATAACTCTGGCATTATGCATCCAGGGTCGGCCTAATAGGATATCGTAGTCCACTCCCTTCATGACTATAAAGTTGACATAGAACTGGACACCTGTGATTTTCACTGGCCAATTTTTAAGTACCCCGAATGGCTTCACTCTCATGCCGTTTGCTAATGTGACATTAAATCGAGCAGTCTCGATAGGTGGGTTTCCCCAAGTTTGAAGTACTACGTGGCTCAGCACACTAACCCCAGTTCCCATATCTACGATCCCCTTTCTCGTCATGTCACCTAGGGTTTTCCCAAGTTTGAAGTACTACGTGGCTCAGCACACTAACCCCAGCTCTCGTGTCTACGATCCCCTTTCTCGTTGTGTCACCTAAGGCCAGGACTGGTAATACTGCATGTATCTCGGTGCCTTCCCAGAAAGCATTAACATGCAAGGATTTTGGCATAGAGTGCGGCGTTAGACTCGATATTTGTGTTTCTGCATCATGGTTGTACAGATCAGCCACTTGTTCTCGTGACCCCTCAACCCACTGCTTCAGGTCTTGCCATAGGGTGGGATGCTACTTAAGTAGGTCTCCCAGGCTTAACGTCACAAGGGTAGTCACTAGCGTGGTAAGGAGGTCGTTGGCTGCTCGTCTCTCTCCTAAACCGGATTGTCCTGGCCAATGGCCATGATTGATTTGCGGGCCTGTAGCATCAAGGCTTGGCCTAAGAGATGCTGCTTGTGGTGCGGTCACATCTCCTGACTTTGGTCGAGGGGGTGAGACTAGCGTGCTTATGCTGGGGAGATCATCGATCTCGTCCTCTAGGATGGGCTTAACGTCCCTTAAGTGCTCTTGGGCCTCTTTCACCCAGTCCTTCACTTTCTTTATGGCCTATAGCTGGCGCTTCAGATGCAGGTATTCCCCTACCTTGGCACTTCCCTTTTCGGCCATCTTAGGGACTGAAGTTTCTGCCTCTGCAGCCGTGACCTTCTTTCCAACAGATAGAGTTGTAGCACTCTCAGTTTTCAGTGCAATCTTAGCTTCCGACCTCTTCTTTCTCTGCCTGCGGCTCTTCTTCCCTATCGAGGCTGCATCGAGGTTGCTAGGTCCTGGTAGTGATATGCCGGCCTGCTTCGTCTGGGCATGGGTCATGACCTGCAATGGGATAGGTGTGGCTTCCCCATCGAGGTTCTCGATACCAAACAGCCCTAATGGGACAAATGGTACGTTGGCTGAACTTGGAGAAGGTTTCTGCTTTGGGCAATCGACGAAGAGATGGGTGATTTTGCACTCAACGCACTTAGGTCAGCTTTATCTCAGTTCTGCTGCTCCCTCTCAGGGCAACATGATGAGACATGACCTGGGTGACCACAAGTCCAACAAATGATTGGATCCTGCTTCTGCCCTCCTAGGCCTCTACCTCATTCTCTCCCTAACGCCATCACCGGTACTGGTCGCGATAGTCCATAAGGACTGCATTGCCCTCGTCATCGTGAGAGACATAAGGGTATAAGTAAGTCTCTTCCTCATTTGGCTAGTGGACTAGAGCATCACTCAGTGGATGGGTCACATAGGGACCAAGTGGTCTAGGTATGCATGTAGGGTTTATGTCCATCCTATGAACAACCAGCTTAATGTCGTTAGGCGCAGGTTGGGCCAATGGGGCTCCCCTTCCGAAGAGTGACTGAGGCCTATTCGCTAGGTAAGGCTGGCTGTATGGTTGCGAGTACGAAAGTCTTCTCGACAATCTGCAATGCGCGACGTCGTGATTGAACCTGCCGCAGTTAGCACAAGGTCTCAACCTAGGGTCTTGATACTCAACTGGCAAGTTCTCCACCACAGTACACGCATTGGACGTGTGGACGCGTTGGTCATCTCAACATGTCTTGCAGCTTGGCTATCTCCATCTTGACATCAGTCTTTATCTCCGTGGCTTTCCCCTTATCTTGGGATGATGGAACTGATCGTTCACCAGAGGCTGACGCTCTCTCTGAACTTCGCGAGTTGGTTCCTTCTGAGTTTGAGCTCTTGGAGCCCCACTCTTTCAGCTGGTCGTCAACTCTGATGGCTTCCTCAAAAACCCTATCTAGCGCATCTCGCTGCAAGCTCGAGATGCTTGCCAAAGCCTTGTATAGTTCCTCATTTTGAATTCCGCTGATGAATATAGTTGAAACTGATTTTTCAGTTGATCATTCTCCTGTAGGGATTCTCTTGAAGAGACTCCTCACATGGGTTACGTAATTGCGAATGTCCTCCTTCTCTTTCTGCTTGACATTCATCAGTCGTAATAGTAGATTGTCGGAGTATCCAAGCTCGACAAATCTTTTAATGAAGAGATTCTTGAGGCCATTGAAATTGGCTCACTCTATGGCATCTAAGCTTGTATACCAAGTCCTACCCTTGTCACCTAAGCAGAGCCCAAAAACTTGAGAGTGCTGAGTCAGGTCGCTGAGGCCGTTGGCTTTGTAGACTTGCTCGAACTGATTTACAAAGCTGTATGGATCATCGTGGGGTTGGTACTTGTCAAGCTACTTTGCGACTATTGGAATTTTAGGCTGTCTCTTAGAGCCTTGGGTTGCTCCTAATCCTGCTAGCAGTGATGTCGCCAATGCTGTGGCACTTTGCTCTGTTGTGGTGTTGTCTAGCAGTCGCTTCATGAGAATCTCGCTCAGCGTTAAGTCTCCTTCTAGGGCTCTCTCGTGATCTGTTTGGTTTCTACCGGCTAAGTTCAACACCCGCTGCACCTCACGTAACTCCGTGCTTTGCCTTTGGCTTCTAGCCTGCTGGTCTCTATTGTATTTGACTATGCTTTGCAATGCCTTGTGGGCTAGCCTTCTCTCTTCTTCTAAGTTTGCGATGATAGCATCACGGTGGTCATACCGGGGTGCGCATTGTAGCTACTGATCAATTGCTGCTGAATAGCCTCTAGGAAGACGCCTAAGTCGAGTTCCTCGTTAGACCTGTGGTCTGAGCTTTCTTCTACCATAGTCGAGTTCTTGTGCTCCACCAAGCTATCAATCAGGTTGAGTAGGTTTGTCAAATCCACTTCGTTGGCATCGCTTGCTTGGTCCTACTTCATGTGTTGATGGTTTGTCTACGTCTTTGGGTCCTCTCCTATTGGTGGGTTCCTTGAGTGGTTTATCTGAGTGAGTTTCTTGACTTATTAAATACAACCCTCAATTTATCTCCACTCAGTGTGTGTGTTCTTTCCGGTGCACTTGTGCTCAATTAGGCTTTCAGCTTTCCTTAAGTGTACTTCAAGTGCGGAAATTCAAGGTGAGTGTGGCAAACAATCTCTAAGCGTCTTACGCACTCTCGCTTCGTTTTGGGCCTGATAGGCTTTGTCGATCAATTCTCTGGCCGTCTTGACGGGGTTTAGGGTTTTTCTATTACGTTGCCTTGGTCATTTTTTTTTTGGTCCAATCAGGGTTTTATGGCTTAGCGGGTTGCCTCTAGGTCTCTAGGTCTCGCGACCACCTACTCAAGCTATTAAGCGGCTGCGCCTTACGATTTTGTCTATTCCGTGTACCAGAATCAAGTTCTGAGTGTTAGGAGGACTTGCCACAGTTTGGGCTGCTGAGCTCTAGCCGGGTTAGGTCAAATTTCTGAAAATTTGAGACAAATTCACATTCGGCCAAACTGGTTCGAATTGTAGGGGCCGAGTGGGTGACTCGAACGAGCCGAATCACACTGGTTCGAGGACCGAACTTTTCACGGCCCAAGGGCCAAGTGCCGTCACTTGAACGGGACGAGGGCGGAGTTGGGTCTTGGGCCGAGGGACGAACTGGTCAATGGGATCAAGTGGACTTTGGGCCGAGGGGGGCTGATTAGGGTTTTCGGGCCAAGTCAGCCGAATGGCAAGGGCCAAGGGCCGAATCTAGGACTCAACTCAGAAAAGGCCGCTCGGACGGGCCGAATGCGGCGTGATGAATGCCGTGCGATGATGATTTCAATCAAATCTCACGATTTAGACAATCACTCCAAGCACAAACTTCCAGATTCTAACTAGGGTACCAAGGAAAGAGATTGGTATACCTGAGATGAGCAGTAGGCTCTCCGATGACGAGATCGAATCGAATCTTTGCGGAGGCTCTCTCTCTCATTGTAATGGTTACAAATGAGCTCTCCCTTGGCCTCTTAGCTCTTAAACCCCCTCTCGGGTAAGGTTTTGATGCTCCCAATCACTCACTTGCTAACATTAAGCATCCCAAGCAAGCTTTTTGCCATTTTTTGCATGATTTATATCCTGTTCTGCCCTGTTTTGCAACGGTAAACCCTACCCTTTCCTGATTCGATTTCCTAATCCTATCCTATGCTAAATGCAATAAGAATCGAAAGCAAAATATTGAAATGATTTCTACATGTTTTCCAATCATCAAACAAACAAACTAACCCAAAATACTTACTTGTTTTGAAGATCAAAACACCCAAACTTCCTACCTATCTCAAGCTCCATTTCGGGGATGAATCCCTTACTTCGATGCTTGATATGAGGCGCACAAGCGCTCAAGCTTGAATCCGTTGGTCCTGAAAATGGAACCAAAATGTGGGAGCTTTTGCTCAACTGCCAAGACCCACGGACCACTTATTGTTTCAAGCATTCCAAGTCGAGCACTAATGGCTATCTCTCACCTAGCCGACGCGCCGTTGATCCTACGAGTGTAGTGAGCTTACCTTGATGCCGATATGAGTTGCCTCCTCTCTCGCACACACTTGTAGCTCCACGATCCTAGATGCTAGCTCAAGCATCCTCAAGCCTCCTCCATCTCCAAGCTCCATCCACCATAGCCGCGCGTGCAAGAGAAGAGAAAAGAAGAGAAGAGAAGAAGAGAAGAGGAGATGGTGAAGAGCTTCACCCTCTTGATCCCTCACTCCCACGCACTCACTCTCTCACACTCTCACACTCCCTCTCTCAAGAGCACACACACAAGCAAGGAGAAGAGAAGAAGGGAAGAAGAAGAGAACTCTTGTTAGCCACACCAAAGAATGAGCTTCCATTCACTTTTTGAAATTTATATACAAGCCCTAAAATCCCATGGGCACCCATGGGCAAGGTCCTTTCTCTATTTCCTCTTCTAGCCTTATGCCTCTAGTCTACACCCATCTAATATTTTATGCTTGACACAGGAGGGAGCCTGGCGCTCTTTTACAAAAGTTTTTGGAGTTTTTGAGGCGCCTTTCATTTAAAATTATGCTTTTGGCCCTAGCTTAGCTTTAGAGGCCGCCTGTGTGTCTTTGCTATTTTTCCATCATTTTTCACTTTTTCATTCATTTTTCTGCCTTCTTGACTTGGGGTTAACAGTAAGGATGTAGATGTAGGTGTATGGGAGGAATTGGATGAGCTAGCATGCTCCACTATTATATTGACACTTTCAAAGTTTGTGTGCTTTAATATGAAACACACGACAAGTGTATATGATGTATAAAAAAGCTTGGTGACCTTTATGAAAAAGAAAGTGTAACTTTGGAAATTTATTGACTAAAGAACATTGATCTCTGCATGGAGAAGTGGGCTTCAATGTTGAGTCACCTCAATGAGATTAATATAATTTTCAACCAATTGACATCTCAAAAGATTTCCTTTCATGATTTAGTGAAGGTCATATTTTTGGTAGTAACCTTGCTTGAGAGTTGGGATACTTTCAAGACTACCATTAATAACTCACTACCTACAAGTGGTCTTATGAGTGCTAATATTAAGAGTATTTTGCTCATTAAGGAGGTGAATAGAAATAACAATGCAGGGTCAAAGAGCTCCATTGTACTTATGGTGAGAGAGGAAGGTCAAATACCCTAGGAACTCACATGAGAGAGGCAAGTCAAGAAGCAAGTTGCATAACAAAAATGATGTAGAGTGCTACTTTTGTGGCAAGAGGAGACACATAAAAAAGAAATTTTTCAAATGGAAGAACAAACAAAAAGACAAGAAGGAAAAGGAGGATGATGGAAAAAGGAAACAAAATGCAAAGATTGAGAAATTTGATGCTTATGGCAATGATAATAGTGATGCTTTGTTTGTATCCTCTTTTAATAATGCATTCTTGGTTGCCATGGATAATGGCATATATCAAGACTAGTTTATGGATTTTAAAGCATTTTTTAATGTTACTCTACATAGAGAGTAGTTCTGCACTTGTGATGCTTGAAAGCAAGAATGTGTTTATCTTGGAAATGCTATACATATAGTATTGTTGGCATTAGGGATATACATGTCACTACCATGTCTTGTGACATGTATGGCATGTTTGATGATTGTGGCTATAGAGTGATATTTGGTGATCATGTGTTGAAGATTTTAAAGGAATGTCTTGTTGTGACCAAAGGGCCAAAATTTGGTGCTCTATATCCTTTATATATTTCCAGTGTTGAAAAAGATATTGGAGTTGTCATTGAATAACCATTTGTTGCTTTATAGCATTGACATTTGGGGCACATGTCAGTCACTAAAATGAAAGCTTTATGTCATTTTCATTATCTTTTGCCTCTAATTTTTTTAACTCTTCATTTTTGTGAGCATTTTCTCTTTGAAAAGTTAAAAAAATGTTGCATAAGAGAGGTAGTGGGAGTAGAAAATTAAAATGTCTTCATTTGGTTCTTACTGATTTATGTAGACTAAGTTTCATTGGATGGAGCATCATACTTTATAGTGATTTACGTGGACCAATATCCATAGTTTCATTAGGTGGAGCATCATACTTTGTCACTTTTATAGATGATGCCACAATGAAGATTTGGTCTTATACTCTTTGCAAGAAGAGTAATGTATTAGATGCATTTTTAAAAAAATTTGTATTTCTAAAGAATTACTTAGGTAAGAAGCTCAAGGCTTGAGGACTAATAATGGTGGAGGGTATATTCTATATGCTTTTAGTATTAAGGGAGAGTTGATAAATCTTGAGAATCCTGCTCAAAATAATGTGGTTAAGAAGATAAACAAGACCTATCAAAAAAGGGTTCATAGTATGCTCTCTAATGCCAGTCTCTCTAATGGATTTTGGGCTAAAGTTATAAAGGCAATAGTGCATTGATCATTATGTCTCCTAGCAAGCCATTAGATGGCAAGATATTAGAGGAGTTATGGTCTGGCAAGAGACCTAATTTTTATCACTTGCGTGTTTTTGATTATGACGCATTTATGTATATACCTAGGGATAAAGAGAGTAAGCTTGACCACCCTAAGTCCAAAAAATGTGTCCCATGATGTATGTAGTCATGATGTCATTTCAAAGAAGTTAGTTGTAGCCATGATGTCATTTCAAAGAAGTTAGTATGTAGCCATGATGTCATTTTCAATGTAGATAAACTACAAAAGCAGCCCATGAAAATGTTTGAGATTTATAGAGTGGTATTTCACAAGGATGGTAGCCAACCCACGAGAAAATCATACAACCTATTCCACATGATCCAAGGCTTGAAGAACTTGCTAATGTTGTAGGAGAAGTGTCATGGATTGTAGATAGTCTCATGTCTTATAGAATAGACAAGTGAGATAGCTAAACGCTCATGATGAGCTAATTTTATGCAGGTCTACAAGGGTTTCTAGACCACCATCAGATAGATATACTCCATCACAAATTGTGACAAGCCTTCTTGTTATGCTAATGCTATAAGTAATGATGATAGTGATAAATGGAAGAGGGCTATATAGTCAAATATTGATTCTTTGGAAAAGAATGTTACTTGAGAGTTAGTTCCTTTTCTTGAGGGGAAAATATGCACATCCACATAAATGGATCTACAAGCTAAAGGTATCTCCATATAATGCATTTCCTAAGTACAAGGTAATATTAGAGGCCAAAGGATTAAAGTAGGAGAAAGGAATTGACTTTGATGAGATATTCTCACTAGTAGTCAAAACGATCATACAGTTCTTGCTCTAGTTGCTAGAGAGGAGATGAAGTTAGTATAGCTGGATGTTAAGACTACTTTGTTTGTTATGGAAGGCAATGAGAAATTATTGTGTAAGCCACATAAGAGCTCATATGGTTTAAAATAGGTACTAAGGAAATGGTATCATGAGAATTTCTATCTATATACTAGAAAGCTTGAGATAGTAGCCTTATGATCTTGATTCTTTATGTGGATGACATACTAATTGCTAAAAAGTCAATCATTCATGTGAATGCTTTAAATAAAATGTTATATGAAACCTTTGACATAAGGACTTAACCAATGCTAGTCACATTCTTGGTATGCATATTATGTGAGACTGAGATAAAAAGATACTCTATTTTTCTCAAGGAGAATAATACACTGGAAAGGTATTGGAGTATTTCAATATAGAGAGGGAGAAGGCTATCATTGTTCCATTGCCTCTATATTTGAAACTTAGCTAGGAGGACAGCCCCAAGTCAAATGAGCAAAAGGCTAAAATGACTAAGGTTTCTTATGCATTCATAATTGGTATTTGATATATGCCACGTTTGCTACATATACAAATATTGTCTATGTAGTGGAAGTTGTCATAAGGTATGCTAATCTTGGCAAAAAGCATTTGCACTCAATAAGGAGTATCATGAGATACTTGTACAACACTAAATCTATGTGCATATGCTTTAGAAGGAAGCATGTATCTATTCTTGGAAATGTAGATGTTGATTTTGTAGGGAGTGTAGATTTTAGGAGGTCTGTTACATGTACATTTTATATTCACTTTTATATGTGGTGTACTATCTTGGGTCTCTTGATTGTAGCCATGTATGACTTTATCTATGATTGAGACAAAGTATGTTGCAATCCCATTGAGGCCTATAAGGAAGCTATATGGCTTACTTGTCTAGTGGGAGAGTTGGGCCTAGTAGGAGAGATGCCTACACTACACTATGATAGTCAGAGTGCCATTCAATTGGCACAAAACTTATGTTACATGTAAAGACAAAGCACATTGAGGTAACGTATCACTTTATTAGCGATATTCTTGAGGAGGAGTATATTGAGCTTGTCAAGATCCATATAAATGATAACCATGCAGATCTTCTCATGAAGAGTTTACCTCTTGAGCGCCTTTACAAATTGTAGTGTGTTGATGGGAATTGGAAAGTATATTCACTTTCTTCTTAAACTCTGATAAAGGCACATTGGTCTTTAAGTATGAGTTGTTGGGATAAAGAGCAATGGCCAATAGTAGCTAAGAAGGCAACCCTTCTATATGTATACACTATACAATTATATATAAGTGAAGGTAACAAAGAATAAGGGTGCCATTAACTTTTTTATCTATATAATAAGTCTCATGTATTCTTCTCTCTCTATATCAACCATTTTTAACTCCATAGCTTCTACCTTACATCCCACCATTACTTCCATCTGAATCACTATTACTTGATTATTCTAGATGAAAATGAGACAAAGGTCGACAATGTGAAGAGTGATCTCAAGGGTAAGTTTGAAATGAAGGATTTGGGAGAGTTATACTATTTTCTTGATATAGAGATGATCAAGATACTAGAGGGTATATGGTCATAATAGAGAGAACATGATTTGGATATGTTGAAAAAGTATGGTATGGTTGATCCAAACTCAACATGTCCATATGTCAATGTTAAAGTTATTGCACATGAGGATGATGTGATTGAGGATGTCACTATATATAGAAAGATTACAGGTAGCCTCATTTATTTGATAATCATTAGGCTAGATCTAAACTACACAGTTGGTTTGTAGATTTATTTCATGCAACTTCCATGGAAACCACGTTCAGATGTGATATGGCACAATTGCACTATTTGACTATGCCTTGTTTTATGCAGACTTGCATGGTTACATGGATGCAGGTTGGGGTTGTAGTCTTTCAAACTGGATGTAAATTAGACCTACATGGATGTAGATTGGGCTAGTAGTATTTCAAACAGGTTGTGAGGTAACTTGGCTATGTAAGCTACTTAGTGATTTGGGACTATAGGTGGACATGAAGGTTATCATCTATTGTGATAACGTTCATGGATGTAGATTGGGCTTGTAGTATTTCAAATAGGAGATGAGGTAACTTGGCTATGTAAGCTACTCAATGATTCGGGACTATAGATGGACATGAAGGTTATCATCTATTATGATAACCTTAGTAGTATTCAACTAACTGAGAATCAAGTGTATCATATACATACACCAAACATGTAGAGGTCCATTACCATTTCATTCAAGAGCAGGTTCTAGCAAGTTATATTGACTTAGTTTATCTCATTACAAAGAGAATCGGGCTCTAGAAATATTGTCACCAAGGCCTTGGGAGCTGAGAAGCTCTATTGCTTTAGAACTATGCTTGCAATATATGAGCTCATGCTAAGATCAAGGGGGAGTGATATGAAGCTCCACATGAGCTAAAATCAAGTGCATACCTTGATAATATGGCAAGAATTTATTTACTAATGCATCAGGTCATAGACATGAAGAATATACCAATGATTCTACAATTAGACTTAACCCATATAGTCCACTCTTGGTTAGGATGCATTGATTGTGACACCTTATCTATTCTTAGCAAGTTCATGATTTTTAAGCACATATACATATGTTTTAGTACTTTCATATTAGTTTTTTATCATGTTATAGACTAATTTCTTTTGTGTGGAAGAAGAAGAAAGAAGAAGAAGAAAATTTCAACCCTCCTTCTCTATGTCCTCAAGTCCCCATTATGTATATGCACTCTTGGTTACTTCCCCTCTCTCTCCTCTCGTCTACTTTCAACAAATCAAAAGGAACTTCAAGCTCTTCCAAGCTAAAATTATTTAGCTTTGCAAGACAAATGTTAGTTATAGGTTATGATAAGTATTATGTTCTATCTTTTCTCAATGTTAATAATATTTTGAAAATGATTGAAGAAATATTCATAAACCTAATAATTAGAGCTATTAAGGAAAAAAGCATAAAAAATACTACAAGAAGATCTATCTTGTATCATCAACAACCATCTTCTTGTTCTCTTGATTGCATCACATATAGGAAACAAAACCAAGGAAAACAAATCCATGCAACATCATGAAGCAAATTTCCCACTAATGTATCTTTCATAAAATACTTTATACTCTTTATCATAATGAATAATGAAATAAAGAACATATATGCAAATGCTAATCTTGAATGGAAATCATCTCATAGTATTTCAAACTGTCTTCAATGAAGCCTCCATAATTTCTTTTCTCACATTCTCATAATGTCTCAAAGATTACATAGAATTGATATTGAGTGATTATCTTCTCTCTCACACACATTTTCCCTTATACTTTCACAAAGATACAATGGAATGATGATAATAAAATATCCATCTTGGTCATAGAGACACTCCCCAAGAGGTATGACTAATTTGGAGAGTCATTAGAGTTGCTATAGTGTCTCTTTACAATCCATTACTATCATTCTCACTGAATCTTCACTTGATTCTTTGAGATACAAATTTCTTTACTCGAAATAGCTTAGAAAATATTTTATGCTATTTTTTTCAAGGAATCAAAATATTCCCAAGCTATTAACCCATCACATAAAACTTATAGAGAAGCATACAGAAGGCTCCAGAGACATGCAAAAGCTCATAGAACCTAGCAGAAGCCAAATAAAAGCTAAAAAATCACATAGAAATATAAAATCTTTATCAATAAAGCAAAGACCACTCAAAAGACCTCAATAAATATCCAAACTCATACAACCACAAATTTAAATCTCAAAGAAAAGAAAAACAATGCTCTACAAAACCTTGTAAAGGCAAATAGAACTAAACAAGACTTGTCAGAATGTATTGGATCATTGGAAACTAAATTAAAAATCATAATGAGCTATCAAAGGATATCCAACCAATCCAAGATCATTAAAAACACTCTCAAAACCATCAATGAAGGAGTCATAAACCAATAAAGGAGTTAGAAACCTCAAAAACCATACCTAAAAAGGCAATTATGCTTCAAAAATTGATAAAAAAGAAGCCAAAAAATCAAGCATTTCAAGCATTCAACACATCTCCACACTTAACTTGAGCATCCTCACAACCATTGGAAAAACGTAGAATATAAAAAATCATCCAACTAGCTAGGTATCCATTTATATTTATCAACATGAACTTGAACAACAATCCAACATACGACCCCAACCAAATATTCAAGATTACTTGAGTCTAAAACTTTAACAAAAGGAAAACAAACATGAATCCAATTAGGAGGTCAAATGAATAAGTTGATAAAGGATACAAGAGCTTTCTCCATTGCATCCATCTTCAATACAACAAAAAAGGCTTTAGTTAGAAATGCCATAGAGATGTCACGATCTTCAACCAAACTAATTTCAAGCAACGGTCCTCTATGATATGCATCGTTAGAAGAGGATAAACTCACATACAACAACACATCCATAAAATCACATCCACATAAAATACATACATGTACATATAGATAAACATATACAAAAAATAAGGCACTTTGAATAGCATGACTTTAAAAATAAAGAGTGAGTTATATGGAAATGAGAGATCAAGATACATCAATAGAATTTCTAGGATGCAAATACTTCTTCTTGAATTTCATGTACAATTTCAACCTCTCTATAGCTCTACTCTCATCAAAAAATTAAGAGGGAGGATCCTAAAGGATTTGTAAATAACGCATTCTCTCTAGAAGAATGAAAAAATTAGTGGGAGATTCTTGAGAAGAATAATGTAATACATATATTCGTGCATTGAACATCAACATTACAATTGATAATGAGCAAAGAAATTAACTTTCTTATATTCATGTGCAATTTTTGTTGCATAAAAGCAAGATACTAATGTCATTGAGCTACCAATCACATTGATGTTGACTATGCCTACACTCTAATAAACTACAAATAAGAAGTTGAGCCAGCCGCAAGGTTATTCCAAGACCCTAAAACAAGAGGAAAATTAAATATTGGTCCTATTACCAAATCTTGCAAGGTCTAGAGTTGTCAACAAAGAACATCATCATCAAATCTAGACATCTCCAAAACCATTTGAGGAGGACAATGGATATGTGTATCTAGGTTAGGAAGGAAAAGATAAATCATAAAAACTAGATAAATAGAGGGAAAGGGACACTAGGAAAGCAAGAAAAATTGATAAATTTTATTGAAGGAAATTTGGAAAAAGTGGATGGAAGAGGGAAATCTAATGGAGGGGACAAGTAGGTGTAGGGAAAAATGTTAAATCAACAATAAATAGACGTGTAAAAATAGGCATTTGTGGAGCAAAAAAAGGTAGGGATGAGATATGAATGGTATCAAGATGGGAGATAAGAAGGGAAACATAATGGGAAAACTGATAGCCTATTTGCTATTAGGTAGTAACAAATGTTTCAAGAGGATATACAGAGCTATGATAGTTAGACGATTGGAAGAAGTCATCATTGAAAGGAGGATGAGAAACATGGGTAAGGACAATAATGTGCAAATATGGATGTTTGAAGCATAAAAAGAAGCATTTAAGAAATGAACATAAAGATCATAATGTAAAATGGCATCCCCAACATATACATCCATATCCTCCTCATGTAGAATGTCAAGGAAAAATTTGGATTCATTGAAGGTTTGGTATATCTCCCATGATGCATGGAGTGGTTTCAAAGGGGACAATATATTACGCCTTAAAGGCTATGTTAATGAAAGAATTTCTCATATTCTTATCAATACCGGGAGTATACATAGCTTCATTAATACACGGTCTCTTGATAGGTTGAAGTTGTATACACAAGAAATGCCTTCACCATTAAGAACCCAAATAGCAAATGGAGCTTATGAGAGCAGTGATCAGATTTGTTCCAATGTTCCCATCACTTTATCATCATCTTGTAGCACTTCGGTGAATCTTATTGCCTTGGAGATGGGTCCCATTGATGTCATACTTAACTGCAATTGGCTGAAAAGTATTAGCAGGTTTACCATGGATTTGAATAGGCTATAAATGAAATTTCAATGGCGTGGGCAACAAGTTACTCTTCAAGGGATTGAGAAGAGAAGCTAGAGGTGATCAACATCAAGAAAATTAAGAGAGATATCAATGCAAAGGCATGCATGTTTACCCTTCTCTTGTCAAAGATTGATGAGGATCAATCCTCTACTCCTTCAAAAGATATGGATCCTTGTCTTTGCAAATTTTTGGAAGAGTATGATTATTTATTTCAGCCACCTATCTCTCTTCTTCCAAAGCATGAAGTGGATCACCCCATTGACTTGCTTCAAAATACCAAGCCTATCAATAAACCTCCATATCGCCTTTCAAAGGTGGAAAGAGAAGAATTTGAGTGCCAAGTAAAGGAGCTACTTGAAATGGGTCTTATAAAACCAAGTCAATCTCCCTTTGCTTCTCCCATTCTTCTAGTCAAGAAGAAGGATGGTTCATTCCGCATGTGCATAGATTATTGGGATTTGAATAGAGCCTCTATCAAAAATAGGTATCCAATACCAAGGATTGGTAATCTCTTGGATGAATTGCAGGATGCTAAGGTCTTTTCAAATATTGATTTGCCACCAAATACGCATGAAGGAGGGGGATGAATACAAGAATGCATTTAGAACCGAGAGGGGATTATATCATTTCATGGTTATGCCCTTTGGTCTTTCAAACACTCCAACCACATTCCAAGATTTAATGAACAAGATACTTCAGCCACTTTTGTTCAAGACAATTTTGGTGTTCTTTGATGACATATTGATATATAGCAAGGACAAAAAAGAGCATTTATAGAATGTTAGAGTAGTTTTTAACATATTGTGGAGTCACAAGTTGTTTGCTAAAGCAACCAAATGTACATTCATGGCCAAAGAAGTAGAATACTTGGGATATATTGTTGGAGAAAATGACATCAAGGTTGACTCGAAAAAGATCCGATGTGTGAAATATTGGCCTACTCCAACAAATACCAAGGGGTTTTATTGGTTTGTCTTCTTTCTCTTGAAGATTTATTAAGAATTATGCTCATATGGCTGCACCATTGATCGATAGGTTAAAGAAAGAAGCTTTCTTTTGGGATGAAATAGCCAACAAAAGCTTCAATGTTCTGAAGCAACTCCTCATTTCAGCACCCATATTGGTTTGTCCCAACTTTTCTAAGGTCTTTGTGATCTATGCGGATGCTAGTGGGGATTTGAGGCTATTTTAGCCCAAGAACATGGTGTCATTGCATACGAGAGCAGAAAATTTGATGAAAAAGAGAGGCAAATGCATGTATATGAGCAAGAGATGTTAGCTATACTACATGCAGTCAAAAAATGGTATCATTACCTCTATGGAAGTCACTTTAAAGTGAAAAGTGACCATAGGGTGTTGAAGTACTTCCTCTCATAGTCTAACTTGTCTCTTGATCAAAGAAGGTGGTTGGAAACTCTTCAATCATATGATTTTTAGATAGCATACACGGTTGGAAAAGACAATGTAGTGGGAGAAACACTCTCTAAGATGTGGGCATGTAATGTATGTACTGTCTCCACTATATATAAAGATTGGATAAATGACATACAAGAGGAATATATGATCGAGGAGCATGCTGCCATAATAATGCAAAAATTACAGCAATGGGTAAATGAAGAATATCCAAACTTCAAGTGGCATAATGGAATTTTATGGTACAAAGGAAAGGTCTATTTGATCCCTCAAAGCAATTTTAGACTGAAAGTCCTTCAAGAAATGCATTCTTTTCCCTTGGCTAGTCATCTTGGTCTCTTTAAGACTTTTGAAAAAGTGCATAAGAGTTTCTATTGGAAAGGCCTATGGCAAGATGTGAAGGAGTATGTTTCTCATTGCTTGGAATGTCAATAAAATAAATATTCTTCTTTATTACCAGCAGATCTCCTTCAACCCTTGCCTATCCCACAAGGAAAATGGACTTCATTATGGGCCTTCCCACCACAAGGCATGGTTGGAATAGCATTTTCATTGTGGTGGAAAGACTTACCAAATCAGCCCATTTTATTCCAACCAAGACACAATTTTTAGCAAATAAAGTAGCCAGTCAATTCATGGAAGGAGTGTTCAAGTTATATGGTATGCCTTTGAGGATAGTGTCGGATAGAGACACTAGATTCATGGAATTTTTTTTGGAAGGGTTTGTTTACTTCCATGGGCACTACTCTTACCCCTAGTATGGCTTACCACCCTCGAACAAATGTTCAAATTGAAAGGGTTAATCGATGGGTGGAAGTGTACTTAAGACACTATTGTCATGACACACAATCATCTTGGGATAATTGGTTACATCTTGCTGAATTTTGCTACAACAATACATATCATATGAGCATTGGGATGGCTCCTTTTGAGACACTCTATGGATACAAGGTTCAAATTCCTTTAGCCATGTTTCATGGAGATGTGAATCCACAAGCAAAGGATGAATTAGAAAGAATGGAGATGCTTATGAAGCAATGTAAATAAAACATACAAAAGGCACAAGATGTCATGAAGTCCTATGCTAATGATAGGCAGAGGCACATGGATTTTGATGTTGGATATTGGGTCTTCTTGAAGGTGTCCAAGACTCATTATGCATCCCTTAAGGGTGGAAATAACAAGTTAGCTCATAAATTTAATGGCCCATATCTGGTGTTGGAAAATATTGGAGAGCTTACATATAAGCTCCAATTACCCTCAACTACTCGCATACATGATGTTTTTCATGTATCTCGATTGAAGAAGTATATTGGGCAGGATGTACAAGTTATTGAAGAGCTTCCACCACTTGATGAAAATGGATTGATTGTCTATGAACCTAATAAAATTATTGGGAAGCATGAAAAGGTTCTTATGAACTAAACTCTCATTGAATTCTTAATCAAATGGAAGGGGCTACCTATGGAAGAGTCCACTTGGCGACCCTCTTCTTATTTGGATGCTTTTCCATGGCTTTTACAAGATGAATGATGGTAGTCTGTGTAGGAACAACTTGTTATTTTAAAATACTGTTATTGATTAAATTACCTTAATGACATCAAAAAGTGATGTTGATGGTATGGGATGATGCTTGAGGATGTGTATTTTATTTCTACACTTCAATAACTAAATTTAGACACTCCAATCAAAAGTTATGGCAATTCTACTGATGCAGCCCTGTTTGGACATCAAACAATTAATTCATTGTTTCAGGTTCATTATGATGTTTCTTCACACAAAGTGCTTCTACATGCTTATGGATCTTCATTGACATAATTTGCTTCATTAAAGACTTGCCTACTACCTCATTATCTTCAGTTTTGAGGACAAAAGATCTCTAGGAGGGGATGATTTGTAATGAAGCAAATTATCAAAATGAGAGTTGAAGCCTATTCGAAGTATAAATTTTGTAAATAATTGAGCCAAGAGAAAATAGGACTTAGGGTTTAGTACAAAAAGGCAAGAGGTGCTAATGTAGCATTATTATTTGGCATTATCACAATTTCATCCTTGTTGTCTTTCATTCCTCTTGTACTTGGGTTGCATCTCATGGCTACATTGTGTTGTGGTAATAGAAGATGTTCCATAGCATGGCCATGCTGGAATCTCTGTTTGGTTCATTTCTTGTCATTTTTAGCTTAGAATATTTTGATTTTCTGTTCATTTCCATTGATAGATTAGACTTCTTTTACATAGAGGAATCGAGATGTTCTCATCTCGAAGGAACTTATGTTTTTGGCCCTAGCAGAAGTGGGGATCTCAATGCTTATGGATTAGGACTCATTAATGCTTCTACTATGCTACTTGACTACATGCATCATTGAAGTTCAAGATTATAAGAACAAGGTAGAATAGTCATTATAAAGTATCTTGTCCTAAAAGTGTAAGGTTTATTCCATTTTATGAAACACTAACTAAGATTTAATTGGGCCCTAGTCCTTTATTACATAAGAAATGTTGTTTATGTAGGATATACGTGTCCATCCAAGTGGCATTCTTTGAGAAGTGAAGAGAGAATCACAATCACTAATTATCCTTTGAGGAAATCTAGGCATCATAAAGATCTCCTTCATAAAGATCCTTGCAATATTTGAAGCCTTGTAGTTGGGTTTAACTGGCATACAATGTGCAACCTCAGTTAGCATATCCATAATGACTAGAATTGAATTATATCCTCCTTGGACACAAGGTAATCCAATTACAAAATCCATGCTAATAAATTCCCACTTTATTTGTGGGATGTCAAGTGGTTGGATCTTTAGCTTTCTAGAAGAGTAGGCTATCAGATGGCCTTCTTGTATGAGCACACAGCCTAATGTGAGAGAGCTTGCATTATTGACATCCTCAAATTTGTGGTTCAAGTCAAGTAGTTTTAGAATAGAAGCTATTATCAAGCTTTGTTTAAGCCTCTCAAAGCTAGATTGTTCAATAGGAGTCCATACAATGGTAGTTTACTTTTTTAGTAAATCAATCAAGGGCGCCACAATCAAGGCATAGTCCTTGATAAAAATCATGTGCCATCTTGTCAAGCCCAAAAACATTTGAACTTTCTTAACTTTCGTTGGGGTTGCCTATTCTTGTACATATTTAACCTTGGTAGGGTCTATCGCAATCCCTTTGTCAGAGACTATTAATCCAAGATAAAGCTTGTGCATCCTCATTGTTTCAAGGACAACTCGGAGTTGTGATTCATGATCTTCATCCTTCTTCAAGTAGGTCAAGATGTCATCGAAGAAGACAAGAACAATGTCATCAAGATAGGGCCGAAAGATATCTTGCACATCAGCATGTTAAAGGTTACGAGTGCATCAGCTAATTAAAAAGATATCACAAAAATGAATTTGTAATGGTTGTACCTTGTATTGAATACAAATTTTGAAATGTCTTCTTCTTTGATTCTTATCTGATAATAGCCTAATTGTAGATCAATCTTTGAGAATATTTTTGCACCTTGAAGACGGTCAAGTAACTTGTATATCTTTGGGATTGGATATATGTTCTTAGTCATCACTTGGTTTAGCCCATGGTAGTCAATGCAAAGACAAAGGGTTCTGTCCTTCTTTTGAAATACCATCGAGGCTTCCCATTGTGAATTACTTGGTTTGATGGTCCAAAAGTTGCTTGAGTTGTTTTTTCAACTCAATGGCTTCTAGGATGAATATACAATGGGGTCGTTTTGCTACTGGTGCAGCTCCTGGTGTTAGCTTGATATCTCAAGATCAACTTCTCTTGACGGGGGAAGTTCTATCAACTCTTCAAGAAACACATATGCATATTCCTTTAGCCAGGATGGTTCTTCATCAGCTTTCTTTCCTTGCTCAATCTTGTTAAGTTTAATTAGGTAGATAGGTAGTCCTTTTCTCAGTCCCTTCATGATCCGAGAAGCTTTGCTAGTTGGATTTTTGGGAATTCCAGCTTTGTCTTGAGTAGTTACTAACTCTCATTTTTTAAATCTAGAAACATAATTTGACCTTTCTCACAGTGAATATAAGCATCATTGGGGATTAGCCAATCCATTTCTAGCAAGCACTCGTAAGATCCTAAATTTATAACTTTGAACCCCATGTTGGAAAGATTATCTCCTAAGCTAAATTCCACTCTTCTAGTTTATTGAACAGAAATTGCCTCTTTCCCATTTGCCAACTCTACTGACAACTTAGATGTAGGTTTAGTCTTTATTCCTAGCCTTTTTGCACACTTGGTGAGATAAATGAGTGGGTGCTTTCACAATCAATCAAAATCTTAAAGGGTTTACCTTGGTAGGTTGCTAGGGTTTGGATTATTGAGAACTAGCAATTGGGGCCCTTTTTGTTGAGAGTAGCATGTACCATTGCTCTTTCCATGTCTGCTTCTATAGTGGGACCTTCACCTTTATCTCTTCCTTTGTTCCTTGCTTTGAAGGTTACACCAACAACTTTCCTATTGGTGGTTGAAGCTACTGGATTTTGACAACTATGAAATTACCCTTGGCGGATTGGTTGACCTAACTTCGAGTATTGTATTTTGAAGTGGTTGGGTTTGTTGTAATGGAAACATCTTAGTAACTCCTTATTACCAATTGCTAGTACAAAGTTTCCAATGGCACTTGTCTTAGCCTTCTTCCTTTAACCGATTTGGTATTGTCCTTGAATCCTCTTAACATATCCTCATGATTCTTTGTTTGGAGAAATTTTTTCCCATAATGCACCACTCTTAGAGTTGATTAAAGTTCCTATATAATGGCCCTTGCTCAAGTTAATGCATCTTGTAAGTCTAATGGGTGTATTACTTTGAGACAAGTATTCAATGGAGGGTTTAGCTTGTGATAAACTTTGACACTTACTAGGTGATATCAATGTGTAGGGCATACTTCAAAAGGGACACAAATCTATAATAATAGGCTTCCAAACTTATCCCAAATTTCTTTAAGCTAAAGAATTCATTCATTTTCAGTGTGCGGTACACTGATGGGGGTATTGCCTACATATATAGCTTCCTTCAACTTGTCCCAAATTAATTGTCACTTCTACAACTCCTTGGTCCTTACATCATTGCTTCCACCAAACTTGGGCTTCACCCATCAACTTTAGTTTAGCTATCATTGCCTAATTTGGAGGAGGAGTATCTACAATAGCAAAGTAATCCTCCATAGATTTGATCCAAAATTTCTCTTTAGACCCCACATCCTTTCCTTTGCTATCAAACTTGAGTGATTTGATTTGCTTGAGAAGTAATTTCTCCTCTTGCACTTCAGCTAGGGTAAGCATAGACATGAAAGGTGCAATGCCCTGGTTTTGTTAGCATTTGCAAGATTAGTTGCACCTTTTGAGTGCTTATAATATTCACCTCTCTCTAAGATCTTTTTCAATACTTGAATCCACAATTTTTAAATTTACAACATAAGGTTAGTACAAAGTACACAATCTTACAAAATTTTGAGACTCTTTTATCTTTCACAGTTCACAATAGGGCAAATCGAATTTGACTATTACATCAAGTACATAGTTGAAATCAAGCTAGAGAGATTCTTGGGTTACAATGGCCCTAATTGTGAAATTCAGATACATCAATAGTCTTGTAAGTTGGAGGTCTACCAAATATTTTTAAGACTTTGTATTTATGGGAGAGGTTTGGGAAACCATCTTTACAATAATTGTGGAAGTGGGAGCATCTTAAAATGGCAACACACTCAACTGGGAGAGTTTGGAGCACTTGATCATAAAGGTAACAGTTTTATCGAATCCATTCTTCACCTATATTGAGGATGTAACATAGACGCTATTCTTCAAAGATAAATAGCTTGACCAATTTAAAGTCTTCCATCCACTTGATTCTCTTAAGTTTGTTTTGAAGGTAGGCAAGTTGATTGGTATTAATGAAGGAATAGACCCCACTTTCCATCCAACGATGCTTGCGATATAGTAGTGAAGGATTGTACATACACTCCAAGAACCTCATGAAGCAATCCCGCCAATCAAAATCAAGGGAATGCATCACTGAGGTAAACATTGATCGGAATACCAAGAATTTTTGCCAATTTCCATTATTCTAAAAGAGATCCCACTGATAGTTAGAGGGTGAATCATTTTTTTCATTTAATTTTTCCTTAAACAAGGCTACAAAAAAATCCTTCCTATATGTTAATTCCATTTCACTCTAATACCATGTGTAACATACCTGCTTGAGACATTCTTAGCGGCACAATCTAGTGGCCTATCAAGATGATTTTTCTAAGCAATGTTCCTTGGTACTCTTTCAATGAATAATATGAGGTTGGCTGCCTAGACTCTCTCAAGTCCACTTCACATTGGAAGGTCTTAGCCGTTTCCATGAGAGCCGGCCTGAATTTTGGTTTCTTGATAATATTTCAATGCTTGTAACCACACCTTTGTCTTTAGCCTTTTGCATTAAATCAAACCTGCAACCTTTGCTCTATCATTTGATTAATAGACATTAAATTCTTTATGATAGATGGCACATGTAATACATCTGGTAGACTCTTTGTCCGACCATCATGCAAAGATATGAAAACTTTTTCAATGTGTGAAATTGGGTGACATGAATCATCACCCATTTGCACACATAACATGGACTGTATAAATTCTACATCTCTCCAAACCATTCAACATGATCGGTCATATAATTAGATGCATCTAAATCAATATACCATACGTCATTATGTATCCCCTTTCTTGATAGAATTCATCATATGTTGCATAACAAACAAACACTCATTTTTTTCTTCATTCTGTCATGAAGATGATGTATAGTTTGTTGCAATTTACCAATGCAGATATTATCTTTCTTAGCATAACAATGGGCTAAAATATGACTTGTTTTGCCACAATAATGAGAAATAATACTAGAATTACTAGAACCTCTATTCTGTCATTCACCTCTTCTTATAGATCTCCCCCTACCTCTAAAATTTCCCATGGCCTCCTCAAACCTACATTTTACTAAACCATTGCTTTAATATGTTTTGCTAATTATCATTACCACATCCCATACCATGGTCTCTTGAAGAGGATTTGTCACATCCCCTTCTTGAACTTAAGTAAAATCCTTAGACATATTCACCACTTCTTTTAGATGATTTACCCTGCATGTTGATCTCTTCAGTGATCATGAGAGAGACTGATTTATCAAAATGACATACACAAAAGTAACAAACAATTTCCAAGCCTTTTCATTATTAAGACCATCCAAAGTAGATGATATCAAATCATCATCATCAAACATTGCTTCAATCATTACCAAAGCATTTGCAATGCTCCTCACTTTTAAAATGTACTCATTGTCAAACATTTTCTCTTTCTTCAAAGTATTTAACTCTTGCTTGAGCTGAATCTTTTATACCTTATATTCATAGAAAACATACCCTAGCATAGTATTAGCCAATACATCACCTTCTTCTTTTTTTCATTCTATTTTTCTCATCCCTTCAATTTATCTACAATCGCCGGGTCATTCAGCTCTGGCTCCATTTCTTTACTTGAAACAAACTAAAAGAGACATTTTCCAATAAGAAAGTTTGTCACATGGAACTTCCATGATGGGTAGTCATTCTTGTCCAACTCCTCAATGATGGGGTTTTCACTCTTCTCTACCATTATCACAAAATTGATACAAAACAGTAAGCAAGTCTTCTATAATCTTTCACAACAAGCATACAACAATATACCAAGCAGTCTTTTTTATTGACTGCTCAATAATACATGTAATCTACAACCTATTTGTAGATAAAACTTTTGTTTAGTTCCTAACAAACACCTCAAAACACAGGTTCAAAATCTATAACTTGTGTACCCACTTTTGATCAATACAATCAAAATTACAGTATACCATGAAGCTATTATTCGCAACTTTATGAGTCTAAAATGGGATCAGAAATTGCCTCATATGGCCAAAAAAGCAATGCCAAAGCCCTAAAGGGAAAATGTGTAGAATCTACAGTGCTCTGCTCTCACACTAAATCTCATAGCAATCTAAGATTTTTGCTGCTCTAGGACTTGGTTCCAATGCCTCCATATGCACTATCTAAGAGAAAGAGTGAAAGAATGGAAGAGCTTCTTAACTGTTGCTTGCTGGCTTGAATCTTTGTTTTTTCTCATTTACTTCAACCTTCAAAACCAATCTCTCTTAGTGGCACTACTTTGATACCATAACAAGAATCATGTGGTGAGGGGACTTGCTTGAGCTACTCCACCAAACACATACCATACACACAAGAGGAAGCTCACTCAAGAACACAAGAAGAGAGATCGAGACCAAAATGTTTTCTTGCTTGAGCTACTACACCAAACACATACCATACACACAAGAGAGATGGATACAAGAAGAGGAATCATGTGATGAGGGACTTGCTTGAGCTATTGCACCAAAACGTTTTCTTGCTAGTTTCTTCTTCTTCTTTCACACACAATACTATATACACAAAGTATAGATAAGATACAACATAAAGGAAAATGGCCTACTAAATCAAACAGTGCATAACTAACTATACTAATTGATTGGTTCTATAACTATGCTAGCTATAGATAGGCATAATAAACTAAATATAATACTTTATAAAATAGTGGCTATGTGAGAATTATAATGACCACTAACATGCTAAGTGCAGAGTGTGGATTCATCTAACTAGGCAGTCCATCATCAATGTATGCACATGTTGAGCTCACCATCTCAATATAGAGGGCTTTGGTTTTGTTGAGTCATTAGGACTTTTGTAAAGAGTACCATAAGGGCATTAAGAAATTCTTCTCTTATTAATTTATTTTTTACTCTAGCCTTAGCCTTTTATCTTCCCATATATATTTAGAGACATTTCAATGCATGTCTCTTTATTGACTCGTTTATCAGAGAGTTGGTACCACCTAACTTGTTAATGCTCAATAGAAGGGAAGAGTCGGTGTTTTGCCTTCTTAATCTCTAGAAGATTACTTTTCTACATTTCCTCAACTTTTTCTTTCTCACCTCTCTAAATTCAGACTTCATACCACCATAGAGAGAAAGAAAATTGGCCCTAAATTTTTCAAAACTAATGCACCTTAGGATATCCATTGTACCATCATGTCATAATACTAACTTCTAAGATTCTCAATTGTATAGATTATGAAAAAAACACAATCCACCAACTTCTAGTGAATTTCTAATTAAATAAATAGGAGTTTTTAAGTACACCATGCATCACAACTACTATCCTATCATTGAGCATTAAGCATTCACAAGGAGATTCCAACTCTTTTTCTTCATGTTCTTGTGAACTTCTACTAACCATGACTCCTAAAGCTTTATCACAATTTGCAACTTGGAATTTTTTGGTAGATCTTCAATGAAGGTTGAATCCAAAATTTCTAAACATTCTTTGTCCTTCTATTTCTTCAATTTCCTTCTAAACAATTTGCTACAATGGTGCAAGCTTCTATAGCTTTAGCACACGTAGTGGAAACGATTTCTCATACAAAGCCTATATCAAGATAGCATTTTTTTCATTGGAAATTAATATTATATAAAATATTTCTTTTACTATAAATTTCTTTAATTTCTCCTTGGTTGTAGGGCTCCTACTATTTTCCATTGCTTTCTTTCCTTTTTGATAGTGCCATTTCCTTCATTTTCAACCTGTTACATTGCTTATTGATGGCAAATTTCCCTAGCTACATACCAAAATATGGAGCTTCCAAGAGAACACCAAGAACATACAAACTCCTAGTGGATCCGCGACCTATCTGGAGTCTCATCCTCTCCTTCTTCTCCTTGCTCAGCTTCTTTTACAGTCTCCTAGATGATGCTTGTTAGCACACGTCCATATCTGATGAAAGAGGCTTTCGAGGAAGGTTTCTTTCTCTCGGTACTTTTAGAGACTGGGGATTCTCTGCCTACCGCTGCCCAGGGCTAGTGCTTTGGTAGCTTGGTCTATAGTCTTGTGCATGTAGCGGTTCTAGTCTACCTCATCCAAGGTGTGGGCTGCCACATTATCCAGCACAAGCACACTAATTTGGTGCATGAGGGAGTTATAGTGTTGGTTGGAGAAGAGTGAGTGCACCAAATTTTCTTGCATGCAGGCCTCAGCATTGAGGATATCCTATATGCTGATGCCATCGTTTGTCAAAACATCCTCCCTCTTCATCTTTAGCATAGCATACGCATCTCTCTTATGTTTCTTCTCCACCTTAGGTTCCAATCCCAGTGCCTTCTCCACCAAGGCCTAGTTCAATGGTACCTGCACAAGCATACAACAATGAGTCATTGGCTGTGTGGGCACCCTAGCACCAGGTCCTCTCTCCTCAGAAGAATCCACAAATGATGGCTGAAGTACACAAGAGGAGAAGGAGCCCTAGCAATATATAGGCATAAAATGGGGGGAGCAATAAATGCATTTGACCAGCATTTGATGCTAGTCGACCACCATTAAATGCTCCATAGCTCTAAAAAGGGCACCAAAAAATGCTAAATAAATACTACATAAAATGTTATAGCTCTGCAGCGCAGACTCACACCTAAGTTGACTAATCTACTAACACCTCTCTCAGATTAGGGGTAATCTGATACAATACAATAGTACAATGATGGGGAATCATAAACTATACAACATAGAACCACTAGAAGAACCATGGATATCCAAGCAGTGAGTGGCCAGCCCACCACCAAGATGCCTCAGAGAGTATCTACATCGATGTCAATCATAACAGCACCACCTGAAAATAGAGAAGAATCATAGTAGTTCTCTCTGTGTTATGTCACCTATGTCACTCAAGACATACAAGACCAATTTACCAAACATGTCTCTGAACATGTGACCATGGAATCCCCCCCTTTGGCCGGAACCACCAAAGTGTCCCCTCATATGGGCTCCACACGAAAACCTCCCGCTCTCTGTCAAGGAACTAGCCCATCATGAACCTGGATGTCAATCCTAGCTCCAAGATTTGTACCTGCTAAATGATGCATCAGGGATGTCCCTCTCTGGATCCTGTGAATCTGTATAGACATATAGATGAGGCACGGCTGCCCCATTTCACCGCCCTCTCACACTCCCTCTCTGGCACTGGAGAGTCGTGAGCGATGTTTGCATCACCACCACTAGAAAGCAACTGAGGAAGGGGCCACTTAGCCTTCCCATGATCCAAAGAAGAGGATCCCTTCTGCGCCTTGGACTTCGCCTTGGCTGGAGGATTGGAATCGGAATTTGAGGCGGCAGAGGATGACTTGTCAGAGGAGTCCGCATCCCGATTCGTCTTCTGCTCCTTTTTCTTCCAGGAAGTCGTTAACTCTTTGCAGTCCTTCCTTAAATGACCTTTCTTGCCACAATGGTAACATTGGGCCTTTGACTTCTTCATCTTTGAACCCCTCTCTAAAGTTGCAAGAGCCTCATCTGAACCTCCAGAATGTGACATAAGCCTCCCCTATAGTCGCAAAGTAGCCTTATGCTCAAGTACCATGGAGGACATGTGAAGAAAACTGACAGGAGTCATAGATGTTTGCGCCTGTAAAGCATTCGCCACTCCATCAAACTCCCGAGGAAGCTTGTAGAGTACCGTACCAACAAGATGTGCCTCTGATAGGGCACTTTGCATAGTGCGAGGCTAGTCCTAGAGTTGGGTAACACAAAGTAGGAAGGATTGAATCGTATCTTTTGATTCAAACTTTAGTTGCTGGAACTGGCCATAGAGAGTAACAGCCCTCATGGTGGAAGAAGCCTCATACATCAACTATAACTTTGACCATATGTCTAAAGTTGTCATACAGGAGGTGACCACCGGTAGGACTTCTTTGGAAATACACCGAAATAAGGGTGAAGAAGCATGGGCATCATCCAAATCCCATGTAAGCACTACCTCCTCATGGTTATCTTCATCAAAATCAGATGGAATAGGGGAAGGTTGTTAAGGACAGCAGGCCATAGCTTCGCCAACCACGTACCATAACTGTTTCTGAATAAACCAAGACTTCATCACCGCATTCCACGTGTAATAATTAGGTCCATGGAGTTTTTCATCAGTGGATGTGCATGGAGGAGCCATCTAGAGAGGATTTAGAAAAGAATTAGAGAAAAGAAGGGATTGGGAGGGGAAACATAGCCAACAAACCACGAGCACAGACTGCACAAAGCAATAGTTCACATGTAGTATAACCCAAAATCTGATCAAAATAAGACAAAAATTGCTGTAAAAAGTCAAGAAATCAGTCAAAAATAGCAAAAACGGCATGATAATGTAAGTGCCCAGCTAGGAGAAGATGCAGAAACACCAAAACGTAAGTTGATATGGATGCGAGGCTGTACAGATGCTAATGTCAGCAAAAAATACAAGAAAAAAATGGTTGCCTAATTGGGGCAGCAGCGCTTGATCAGTAAGAGGAAAAACAGTCCTAAAATCAACAAGAAAACATAGCACAAACACAAATCCTGAAAACTGATACCATATTAGAAGTGATGCAACAATGGAAGCATAAACAACATGTTGAAATAAACTACTGAAACACAAGACAAGAGAATGAATGAATGAATAAACACAAATACAGATGAGAACTCAGATGTATGCTCAGGAAACGGAATAGATATCGAACACGAGATAGCAACATACAACAGTGAGTCACTAGTTGTGTGGGCACCCTGGCATCGGCTCCTCTCTCCTTAGAAGAATCCACAAATGATGGCTGAAGTACACAGGAGGAGGAGGAGCCCTAGCAATATATAGGCATAAAATGGGGGGAGCAATAAATGCAATCGGCCAGCATTAAATGCTCCTTAGCCCTAAAAAGAGCACCAGAAAATGCCAAATAAATACTACATAAAATGTTGTAGCCTCTGCAGCATAGGCTCACACCTGAGCTGACTAATTTGCTAACAACCACCTGCGTACAAAACTCAGAAGATGAATGAGTTCTTTAAGTTGAAACAATTAGGCCTATCTCTGGAGGGATACTACTCCAAATTTGTCTCCTTACTGAAATACGCCCCGATAATGAGTATCCCCCAACAATTCTTGAAGTTCTATGATGGGCTAAACCCACCTATGAATACTCGATTGGAATCAATGCATCCTTCGGATTTGCAAGATGCATTGATAAGAGCAGGATCTATTATCCAAGAAGTCCAGCTGAAGTCTAGACTTTGGTCTTACAAAGACCAGAATCCAAGGATGTTGAAAGCTCAAATTAAAAGGGTGCAAGGACAAATTCAAGGCCAACGGAAAAAGCCGAAAGCAAATGCAATCAGTGACTTTGTCCCCATTCAAAGAAGTGATCAAAGATTGCATTGTTTTCATTGCAATGAACTTGGGCACTTCAAAAGGGAATGTCCCAAACTTGGCGGAGATTGCTATCAAGGAAAATTCATGGCCAGGGCTACCCGTGGCCATGGTTATGCAGCATTGGGAAGGGCAAAAACTTCCAATATTACCATTAAGGGAATCAATGAAGAGATCCATCCATGAAAGCTGAGATTGAGAGGGCAACCATTCATGCCACTCTCCATAAAAAGGGGCCGAACCGCCAATTTTCAGTGATCCAAATACCATCGGACTACTAGGGTAAGAAATGCAAAACCCTGATTGATTGTGGTAGCACTCATTCCTTCATTTCACCAGCTTGTGCAAGAAGGTTAGGGATGGCCACTATAACTCCACCCACTTTTCTTGTCAAACTAGCAAATGGGCGAGAAATCACTTGCACTAAACAAACTGCTAAGGTGGAATTCCTACTCGGAAACAATCCCACATCTGTTAAGTTCAGGGTAATGAATCTAGGAGTCCATGAGTGCCTACTCGGGATGGATTGGCTCATCCCCAATGCTGCTCACATCCATTGTGGAAAGGGTCAAGTCTCCTTTCAGAATCCTAAGGGTGAGCTAGTTACAACTCAAGGAGAAGCAGGTAAACCAAAGATCCAGCTAGCTAAGGCAAAACGAATAGTTCAAGGAATAAGAAAAGAATTGCCCGTCTACCTGATCAAGCTCACCAAACCAGAACATGTAGAGGACACCAATGAAGAACCATCATGGTTAAAAGAATATGTGGATGTGTTCCCAAAAGAATTGAGTGAATTACCACCACCTAGGGAAGTGGATCATGAGATTAAGCTAATGCCAGGAGCTGCATCAGTTGCAAAAAGGCCCTACAAGATGTCCATTCCTGAAGCTATTGAGTTAAAGGAATAATTCAAATAGCTACTGGACCAAGGGTACATCCACCCCAGCAGTTCTCCTTGGGGGGCTCCAGTCTTGTTTCAAAAGGAGAAAGATAGTGCACTTTGCCTTTGCATCGATTATAAAGGCACGAACCAAGTAACCATCAAGAATAAATACCCCATTCCAAGGATAGATGAGTTACTCGATTGATTGCAGGGAGCAAAAATCTTCTCCAAGATTGATTTGAGGTCAGGGTACTATCAGATCCACGTCAAGGATGAGGATATTCCGAAGATGGCATTCGATACTAGATATGGTCATTTTGAAATCACAGTAATGTCCTTTGGATTGACTAATGCCCCTACCACTTTTAACAGGCTAATGCAAAACATTTTTAGACCATATCTCAATGATTTTGTACTTGTCTTCTTTGATGACACCTTGGTTTATTCCAAGGAAGAGGAGGATCATGAATCCCAAGTTTGCATAGTCCTTGAGACCATGAGGACTCATAAGCTTTATGCTAAGAAGAAAAAGTGTGCCTTCCTCAGAAGGCAGATCGAATATCTTGGATTTTTTGTGTCGAATGAAGGTATCTCTGTAGACCCTACAAAGATTAAGGATGTCCAAGAGTGGTCTCCACCAACTACTGTTAAGGAAGTGCGTAGCTTCCTTGGATTAATAGGTTGGTACAGGATATTCATTAAGAACTATGCCTTAATCGTAGCACCCCTCACAAATTTGCTGAAAAAGGAAGTTGCCATAGTGTGGATGCCCACTGAACAAACAAGTTTTGATCAGCTAAAGCATAGCTTGGTGACAACACCACTTCTAAAGCTCCCTAACTTACGCAAGGAATTTGAAGTTGTCACGAATACTAGCTCACTTGCACTGGGATGTGTACTAATGCAAGAAGGTCAAATATAGCCTATTCCTCAAGGAAGCTAAAAACCCCAAGAAATTATGCCACCCATGACCTAGAGCTACTAGCAGTTATTCATGCTCTCAAACTTTGGCAACATTACTTGCTTGATAACAAGTTCTCCTTGGTCACGGGCCATAAGAACCTTAAATGGATCTTCACCCAAACCGCCAACCTCAACATGAGGAATGTCATTGGATTGAAGTTCTGCAGGAGTATGATTTTGAGATCAGATAGCAAAGATAATGTGGTCATTGACACCTTAAGTCTGAAGGCATTCCTCAACTCTCTTATCATGGAGAAACCCTCAATGGCGGAGTCGTTGGCAACTATGGTGTCAATGCCTAGCAACCCTATCCTTGAACTAGCTAAGGAAGAAGCTGGCCATGACCCGAAATATCTAAAGATGATGAGGGAGATTTTGGAAAGGGACGAAAACCCCAGACTTAAGGTCAGGTATCAAGAATTCTCTGTCTTTGAGGGACTTGTCTATTTTAGGACAAGATTATGCATATCCTCGAGCAAGAAACTCAAACAGAGAATACTTTGGGAAGCACATGACTCCCCCTTTTTAGGCCATCCCGAATATGTCAAGACCCTCAACACGGTTAGAAAGAGCTACCATTGGGAAAGGCTTAAGGGAGACGTACTCAAGTATGTCACAGAATGTTTGTCTTGCCAGCCCATTATGGCAGAACATGTCAAGATGCCTGAGAAGCTACAACCTCTTGACATTCTCCAAATGAAGTTGGAATTTATCAGCATGGACTTTGTTGTTGGGTTACCCTCAGTGCAAGGAGGCCACAATTCAACTATGGTTATAGTAGACATGCTCACCAAGGTTGCATACCTCGTTCCAGTCAAGACACACTATAAAGCTTCAGATATTGCCAAATTATTCATCAAGGAGATATTCAGACTCCATGGGTTGCCTAGAAGGATCGTTAGTGACCGTGATTCCCTCTTCACATCTCACTTCTTGAGAGGGATATTCGAGGCCATTGAAACTCAACTCTGTTTCAATACGGCCTATCACACTCAAAGTAATGGCCAAACGGAGAGGGTCAACCAAGTCATTGAAGATATTCTTAGAGCATATTGTTGTCGTGAACCCATGAAATTGATCCAATATCTACGATTGTTATAGTTCACCTATAATGCTTCCTACCAACAAAGCATTCAAATGACACCTTTTCAAGCATTGTATGGGCATGATTGTCGCACTCCATTGAATTTTTTAGATCCTACCTTAAGGGTAGAAGCTTCTAGGAAAATGCTTGAGGAAATGGAGGAGCAGGTTAAGGCCATCATATAGGACATTAGAGACGCCAAGGATAGGCAAAAAGCCTATGCAGATCTAAATAGACAAGAGAGACTCTTCAAAGAAGGAGATATGGTTTTTATTTGTGTACGACCCAAGAAGAGTTCGTTATCATTGGGAGAATTTAAAAAACTGAGTCCAAGGTACTACAGGCCCTATAGGATCCTCAAGTGCCTAGGGTTCAATGCCTACAAACTCTAACTCCTTGAGAATGTAAAAGTTCACAATGTATTTCATGTTAGCCTACTAAAAAATATATATATCCAATCCTAGTCATGTACTCAATGATCAACAAGTTGTAATGCCAAGTCAGGGAGTCCTTGAGCTTTGGCCAGATAGAATCCTAGATATTTGAGAAAAGAGATTGAGGAGTAGAATCCTCAAAGAGTACCTCATCTAGTGGAAGGACTATCCAGAAGAAGATGCCACATGGATTGACGAGAGTACTCTCAACCAACGATACCCCAAATTCCTTTCGAGATGAGGACATCTCAATTCGTTAAGGGGGAAAGGATGTAATATTTTCCCGCACCCGTAACCGTAAGGCCCCCTTTATAAATTAACAATTTTTTTTAAAAAATAATAATAAACGCCCCCTACTCATGCCGCCAACTGTGCTAGCGGATGGAGGGGGGTTACTGTGGGATGACAGCATGGAGGGGGAGCTGCAGTGGTGACCGATGACTCCAAGGGAGGACGGGTTGATGTGGAGCAGTGAGGTAACAACTATTCTCTCTCTTACCCTCCAACTTATCCTGCATAGCGACGATCCACATGGACGATTAGGTAGAGTTAGGGGGTGGGCTCCATGCCAAGCCATTCCTCTTTCCCCCCCTCCCCCAGGCAAGAGAAGAATGGCATTTTTTTTACTATCATTACTCTCCCTTGTTGATGAGCTGAAGGGGAGAGAGAGAGAGAGAGAGAGAGAGAGAGAGAGAGAGAGAGAGAGAGAGAGAGAGAGAGAGAGAGAGAGAGAGAGAGAGAGAGAGAGAGAGAGAGAGAGAGAGAGAGAGAGAGAGAGAGAGAGAGAGAGAGAGAGAGAGAGAGAGAGAGAGAGAGAGGGAGAGAGAAGGAGAGAGGGAGAGAGAGAGAGAAAGGGGGAATCTCCTTGGAAGCTTCCAAGCTTCCTCCTTCCCCCCCTCTTTGAGAGGGTTCTCATGGTCGATTTATTCCATGAGGAGTCAACTCCCTTGTAGCTCGGGTGCGTATCCACGCGAAGAAAAAGCCGAACTATGCAATGCCTCCCAAGAGAAGTAAAGTCCAATCGAGCATGAATCCTGCATCAATTGATGGAGCTATGGCTCAAGGAACTGCAACACTTGGTAACCAGGTGCATTCCAGAAATCTTACTCTAGTAGGAATCTTTAAAAAATGTAGATTGACTACATTAGGAGGAGTATCCATGTGAAAATCTACGATAGCTAACCACCAACTAGGCTATATTATAAATTCATGTTCGGTATTGTGTTTTATTGCACTCTAGCATATTTTAGAACGAACCATTTGCAAAAAGATTATGCATTGGTGCACATTGAAATCAAGGACTTTATTGATTGTGTTCATAGAGCATTAGATTTATGCACTAGCATTGGGATGCTTGGGAGGTAAAAGAAACTAAAAAATGTGTTATCGAGACGATAAAGCATAGTCATCCTTAGGAAGAAATCATACTTTTGCATCATGAAATTTGCATAATTGGTAAGGTAGGTGTAAAGGCTTGAACCAAGTCCATGATGATCATGAACTGCCATGAATCAGTTAAGTATCTATGGGTTGTTGCAATATCAAGCCGAGTATTATGCTCGTTTCTTCAAGCTCATATGGTGTGTGACTGCCAATGGAGTCTTATCTGTGTCCAGCTGTATCAGCAAGTGTGGGACATTAAATAAGTCAGTGGCTTTAGACTTATTCAGTGATTAGTGTGAATGGTCTTATAGACCTTAGTGTGTTGTAATCATTTGATATATATGGGTAATTAAACATCAAGAATGAGTGAGAGCATATGGCTCCTCACAGTGATTCCCATTCTCTGTCTCTGCCTTTCTCACTGTTGACATGGTATTAGAGTAGGTTTTGTGGATCCCTTGCAGGGCTTCTTTGAGCTTGTGTTAAGCTCATGATAGTGAGCTTTCAACTCAGTTCATAGGGTAGCTTCACCTTAGTTTGCAATGGAGATTGGCAACTTGTTCAACCTTGGTTTGCAATCCTTGGTCTGCAATGGAGGCTTTACTCTAGACTTGGTCTAGACTCATCCAAGCCTATATAAAGCCTTGATTGAGGCTTATGGACTATTAACTACTGCTGCCTAGTCCCCAGAACAGTAGGCACAAATTCATGCCAGCTTTCCAGATCTGCTTCTACTTGTATTAGTCCTCTCCAACTTCTACTCCAGCTCAGTGGTAGCTTATTCTTCCTTGTGACACTCTTGGATATAGTGGAAATGATCCCTGACATCAATTGTTGATGCTTGGTACTGAGATTGACCACCACATACTCAGATTTGGACTATGAAGAATAGTCTACAGGTGTGTAAAATAGGGCAGCCCCCTGTCTTGATGATTCAAGCTCCTTGGCTATGCTCATCTGATGCCCAAATGGCAATGATTGATGCTGGACACTTAAGGATGTTGTGCTTATGCTATGAGATGACTTTGGGCTGATTTAAGGGCTTTATCTCCTCAATTTGAATAGAGATTTATGTGCTATAATATACATATTTGAGAATGTATGACAGGCTGGAAAATTGTCATAAAATGTTGGAAGCATGCATTGGTCTATATTGTAGCACAACATGACCCTGATTGACTTCTGGAGATGTACGCTTTGACATTTGCTTGGCAAATGTCTTGTGGACTGAGAAAGGGATTGTATGCTAATACTTAAAGCTGGAAACAAATACAGTGATGTTATCTTGGCTTGTTACAAATAGGAATGCATTTTATGACATTGTCTGTTGAAGACAGAGTGTCTATGGCTATTTGTATGGTCATGTATTGACCCCTACATCTGATAGCACATGTATGAAGTACTTTGAGGACATTTTGGAGCTGGATAAACCTTGCTTTGCTGAATATTTGCTGACTGCAACCTGCAATCAAGATATTTGACACTGGTACTTAATGTACATGCACTAGTATGTGCCCGAATGATCATGTATGGAACCCTACATGTATTAGCAGATGTCTGTGAGCTTTTGGGACATGTACGGCATGCATACACCTTGTTTTTGGCTGTAAATCAACGGCTGGTAATTTATAGCTTACAAATTTTAGACTGTTTATATGCACCCTAGCAGTAAGGTTGGACAATACAGAATTAAAGTAACTACTGACTGATGTACCTATGGGTTATGTCATATGTTTCTGGATGGTTTTGAGATGTTGATGGCCTGAAATATTCTGGCTTTAAAAAGTAAGTTTGGTGCAGAAAACTGTCATAAACAGTCAAAGTTTGCAATTAGTCAATTAGACTTGTTGACTTGCAGGTAGTCAGGCATTGTTTACAAAATGGCAAATGCTGACAGGACAAACAATATTACCCAGATTGTGGGGGAAAAATTGGACAGCCATAATTATGCCATATGGAAGTTTCGCATGGAGAACTTCTTAATCGGGAAAGGATATTGGGAGTTGGTGTGACTGGAGTAGAAGCTGAACCTGAACTCTTAGTAGAGAGACCTACAACTGATCAAAGAAGACTACACCGAGCTTGGACAGAAAGAGCTCGCAGGGTGTTGCACTAGCTCTCTCTATGTATATCAGATGCCATGGTAATGTAGATAATGAATTGCATCTCTCCTAAGGATGTGTGGGACATTTTGATCAAGTACTATGGCACCACTACAAGTGCTAGAAAGATCCATTTAAAGCAGAAATTTAACAATATGGAGAGAAAGAGCAAATCTATATAGGATTAGGTCACGAAAATCAAGACCATTGCAGATCAGCTAGCATATGTTGGATCACAGGTTGAAGATGAAGACATGGTTGCTGTAACATTGAATGGCTTGGGGCTTGAGTATAAGTCTTTTGATACTTCTGTGTCTGTGAGGGCTGAAATGCCTGATTTCAATGAACCGGTTGCATTGCTTATCCATGAGGAGGTTAAACTTGGCTTGGCTACAGGGTCAAGTAGTTCCAAAAGCAAGGATGCAGTGTTTTATTCCAATCAATGCGGTTGTGGCAGCCATAGTAGAGGCTATGGTTATGGCAGAGGAGGCCATCAAAATGCATCCTATGGCAATAACAACTAGCAGGTATCGAATGCACGAGGTGGCGGAAACTTTAGAGGTAGGGGGAGATCTAGCCCTAGAGGCAGAGGCTCTTGGCAGCAACAGTGTCTATCTGACAATCCGAATAAGGATAAGGATTGTCATTACTGGGGGAAGTATGGTCATATTGCCAAGGACTGCTGGAAGAAGCAGGGCAATCAAAAGGGCAAACAGCATGGACATTTTGCTACGTCCAGTCAGGCAGATGATGCTTCAGGAGATAGATTATTTGCCTTGCAGTATGTGAAAGAAAGGGCTACTGAAAAATCCATTGATGATGTAGTATGGTACATTGATTCAGGGGCATCCAACCACATGACCCCTCACAATGATTGGTTTACTGACATGGTAGCTGAAAGACATGGCTATGTATGCACAAGTGATGACACACATCATAGCATTGAGCATAAAGGCAAAGTTCCTCTTGTGGTTCATGATGGCAGAAAGAAAAATTTGCATGATGTACTGCATGTCCCATCAATAACAAAGAACTTACTATTTGTCGGTCAGATGATAGAGCAAAACTTGCAGGTTA
This sequence comes from Lygodium microphyllum, assembly GCF_053477565.2. Lineage (NCBI taxonomy): Eukaryota > Viridiplantae > Streptophyta > Polypodiopsida > Schizaeales > Lygodiaceae > Lygodium > Lygodium microphyllum. Next base: position 29,715,880 of record NC_141138.1, on the reverse strand, counting down.
GGTTCAATAAGCATGGTTGCTTTATTGAAGAGTTTGAAAATGGATGCAAGTTGATTGCTCACAGTCACAAGAATGACAGAATGTTTACTCTTGATGCTACTTTGCCAAAGCTGGATTTAGCTATGTTTACTCATGGTTTTCGCATTGTCAGAGATTTGGAAATTTGGCATAAGAGAGTGGGACATGTGAATTTGCAAAGGCTACAAATTATGCAAAAAAAACATATTGTTACAGGTTTACCCAAGTTCCAATACACAGGCATTGGTCATGTATGCGATGCTTGCCAATTTGGTAAGCAGTTAAGGTTGCCATTTGTTAGACACGTAAGGCAGAGTACACGCCCGTTGCAGTTAGTGCACTTTGATGCATCTATGGGAGGCTCAAAGAACTATGTGACATTTATTGATTATTACAGTTGCTATACTTGGGTGTATATTCTACGAACAAAGGATGAGGTGTTTGTTGTTTTTCAATAGTTTAAAAAGCAGGTTGAAAAGGAATTTGACTGCTATATCTTTTGCTTGAGATCAGACATCGGTGGAGAGTATGTGTCAAATGAGTTTGATAAGTTTCTGGCTGAAAATGGCATACATAGGCAGCTTACCTCCAGCTATACTCCATAGCAGAATGGAGTGGTTGAGCGTAAAAACAGGGTATTGATGAAAGTTGCTCGTGCCATGATGAACGAGAAGAAGATGCCGCTCTATTATTGGGCTGAGGCTGTTACGACAGCCATGTATATCTTGAATCGGACTCCCATTGCAAGTATTCATGAGATGACACCATTTGAGAAGCTGTATGGCTATAAGCCAGATGTAAGTCACATGAAAGTCTTTAGCTGTCTTGCTTATGTGCACATCCCAGATGAGAAAAGGAAGAAGCTAGATCCAAAAGCGCATAAGTGTGTTTTCATTGGATATTCACAGGAAGGCATACAAATGCTACGATCCCTCTACCAGGGAGACTTTGGTGAGCAGGGATGTCATCTTTGATGAGATGGCCTCTTGATATGTATCACCAGCTGCAGTGCCATCGAATACGCCTTCTATTCATGTATCTACAGCTAATTTGTAGCAGAGTACTGCTATGACAGGTCCTAGTGGTCAGATGGTATCTCCATGGACAGGGAGATTGCGGAGCTCTGGCTCACTGTCCACTGACACCACTATGTCAGTGAGGGGGAGACATGATGTAATGGACAGCAAAGGAAAAGGAAAAGTAATTGATAATATATCTGGTGTGATGACACCTGTTGACTTCAGGCTATGACTCAACTGACAGTCTAGACAGTGAACTTGGTATTCCCGACTATGTATACGCCTGGTACTAGGTAGAACAGGTACATTCCACCTCATGAGAGAGGGGAATCGAGCAGTGCACCATAGCTGAGATGCTTGTAGAGAGTCAGATATCCTGTTGATAGGTTGACGTACAATGGCTACTCTGCAAAGTATTATGCTTACATGACAGAAGTGATGGAGATCAAAGAACCAGGTACATATGCTGAAGCAGTAAAAAATGAGAACTGGTGTGTACCTATGGATGAAGAAATGAATGCCTTGGCCAAAAATAAAACATGGGATCTTGTGCCACTGTCTGAAGGAAAAAAGAACATTGGCTGCAAATTGTTCTACAAAATCAAATGCAAGTCGGATGGCAGCTTGGAAAGGTACAAAGCCAGGCTGGTTGCTAAGGGGTATGCCCAAAAGTATGGACTTGATTATGAGGAAACATTTAGCCATGTTGCCAAGATGGCAACCATACACACTTGATTGCTTTGGCTACTGCTAGAGGCTGGAAATTGAAACAGATGGACGTGAAGAATGCATTCCTCAATGGTGACTTGGCAGAGGATGTCTATATGGGTCAGCTGGAAGGGTATGTACACCCTGATTTTCAGCACTATGTATACAAGCTGAAAAAAGCATTGCACGCGTTGAAGCAAGATCCAAGAGCCTGGCATGCAAGGATCAGTCACTACATGCAGAGCTTAGGATTTGCTATTAGCAAGGCTGATCACAACCTATTTACAAAAAAGATTGACAGTGGCTTGGTAGTGCTGGTCATATATGTTGATGATTTGATAATCACTGGTGATGATGACTTGGGCATACAGCATGTAATGAAGATGCTGAAAACTGAATTTGACATGAAAGACCTAGGTGATTTGAAGTATTTCTTAGGCATTGAGGTGATTACAGCTGAAAATGGTTTATGGTTGATGCAGAAGCACTATGCCATGGAAATGCTGAAGAAGTATGGCATGGCTGAATGCAAACCACTGGATACACCTCTTGATCAGAATGTAAAGCTAGACATGAGCACTGGGGCTGAAGTTGAGGATGTGACTATGTATAGGCGGATGGTTGGCAGTCTGATTTACTTGACCATCACTAGGCCTGATTTGAGCTATGATGTAGGGCTCATAAGCCAGTTTATGCAGAAGCCCCGAAAGCTACACTTGGATGCAGTTAGACGCATTATGAGATATGTTAAGTCCATTGTAGATTATGGATTGTTCTATGTGAGAGTTAAGCCCTTGAAACTGGTTGGATACATGGATGTAGATTGGGCGGGAGGCTCATATGACCATAGATCTATGAGTGGCTATGCCTTCAGGTTTGGAAGCGGAATGATTAGCTGGAGCAGCAAGAAGTATCCTACGGTTGCTTTATCGAGTACTGAGGAAGAGTACAGGGGTGTTGCATTGGCAAGATATGAGATTGCATGGCTACTCAAGCTTATGGTTGATTTGGATATACATATAGATGCTCTAGTGACTCTGCTATGTGACAATCTTAGTAGTGTACTCCTAGCCATGAATCTAATATACCATGCTAGGACAAAACACATTGAGGTACACTAGACTTCATCAAAGAGATGGTTCTTGTAAGAGTTGATCTCATGCATGTGAAGACTGATGAACAGGTTGCGGATATCTTTACCAAGTCTTTGGGTAAAGATAAGTTTAGTGTTTTCAGACAACTACTTGGTGTGCATCTGTTGTCTTGAGCTTGAGGGGGAGTGTTGAGACTTCAAGCTCGTATGGTGTGTGACCGCCGACAGAGTCTTAGCTGTGTCCAGCTATATAAGAAAGTGTGGGACATTAAATAAGTCGGTGGCTTTAGGCTTATTCAATACTTGGTGTGAATGGTCCTATAGACCTTAGTGTGTTGTAAACATTTGATATATATGGGTACTTAAACATAAAGAATGAGTGAGAGCATACGGCTCCTCATAGTGGTTCCCATTCTCTGTCTCTGTCTTTCTCACTGTTGACATGTTGCAATACCAAGCCGAGTATTAGGCTTGTTTCTTCTACAAATACATCGTAGGTTACAAATTTACAAAATATGTAACACAGTGCACAACGATGGCATCCTATAAACCTTTAAAGAGAAGTGACTTGCATTTGCATTGGGCGTCATGATTTCATGTTCCTCGCACAAAGAAAAATTATAATCATTATTTATGATTTGCATAAGTGCATTGAAATGAATTCCCAAGAATAGAAGAGCTGCATTGCATCATCAACTTAGGAAGGACTCGCATCTCCTTTTGTGTGGCATCATGGATAGTTTCAATTGCATTACTAGGGATTCATCTTAAAAGATAAATTTAAAATATGCATGTGGACTACTAAACTTAGTTGCTTGAGGCAGTTTGATAGATGAATCCTATGTGATACGTAAGGCTAGGTCTTAATTTGACTTATTTAGGGTGTAAATGTAAATAAGTCAAACTATTGTTACAATCATAGGTTGACCTTGAGACAAGTAAACCACTCATTGGTCTCTATCCTACAACTAGCCATGATAATTCCAAAACACCCTTGGAGATATCACCTTTAGCCATGATACAATTCGATGTCAATACAAGAAAAATTGAGTGCCGTATCCCCAAAACAAGAACCTTGGACAAAAGGCTAGCAAATTAGGGCCACTACCATCCAAAGACTAATGGATACAAATCCAATAGTGTAATTGCTCACTCCTATCACATGGGAATGAGGTAAAAAACAAGGGTATTCTTTATCTCTTAGAGGTCATGGAAACTATCACCAAGGCAAGAAAGACCCATGAAGGGTGAACATTAAGCACTCAAAGAGGGGAACTCCACCTTAGCAGATGCTCGAGCACTCGCCTTCACCATTGTTTGTGCTTGTAAATTTAGGAACATCGTCTATAAAAGGATTGGTTGACCCCAAACTCACAAAAGAAATGGGAATAATGAATTAGGTTAAACTCTTGGAGGGCCCGCCAAACCACCCCCAGCTGGTCGCTAACCCTAGCAAAGGGGGTTCTAAATAGCCCTGATGGGAATGTGGACCGAAGCCGCCATGAGAGGTCTCTCTGCAGGTTGGTTTGTGAACATAGGAGGACACTTGGATGCAGCTCTGGATGTAAATTCCCTGCCTCCGGGTCCTACTTAAACGATCTGGATGACTCAAGATAGATTCTCAAGGCCTATTACTAGCACAAGGGCAAAAACTTGGAGGAAATAAGACGCATCCTCACGGATTACAAAAATCGTCCTTTTTGGGCAAGATTTGTACATCAGTTAAGATGCTAATATTAAGTTTACTTCCAAGAAACCTATCTGAACTGTTTTTGTGTCAGTGCCATAAGTTACGCAAATGAACCCTGTTCCCTAAAAGGCTTAATTAAGGAAGCAGAGTTTAAATGTTGCATATAAATGTCATAGGGTCTAATTAGATAACTAAAGAATGCCTATTGAGAGAAGCTGGTGGGTGGAACCCCTGATGGGTCCATCCTATGGAAGGGTGGTCCCAGAGAATTGTGAAGCTTCTTGCAAGGCTTTACCAACGTTCAAGCTTTAGGTATTGTTAAGTTAGAACCCGATTCATACCATTTGAGGGGACCGGAATGGGACTATGCCCCACAGATAGAGAGGCTAAGTAGCACATCCCTCTCATTTTCCATTCTCTTTGAACCAAGTGTGGCATGGTAAAGTAGGAGGTCCAAGATGCGATGCTAAAATGTTGTCAAGAGACCTTGATCACGAGGCACCGGGATTTCAGGTCGATTCCTGGTGGGTTCGGCCGTGAACATTCTGTTGTGAGGTGGACTCGAGAAACCCTAGGTGACAAACCCCGAATCATTCCATGGGAGTGCCGGGTAGCGACTCTTAGATTTGTTTCTCGATGGACTGCAAAAAAGTGCTTGGGCAGCCATTACGCGCACGTTACAACAAGCAGGAACATGGAATTGACTTTGATGAGATCTTCTCTCCTATAGTCAAGATGACTACCTTGAGAACCATTTTGGGCTTGGTTGCAACTGAGGATATGGAGCTCATACAGATGGATGTAAAGATTGCATTTTTACTTGGTGATTTGTATGAGGACATATATATGCAACAACCTGAAATCTCTTCTTTATCTCTCAATCTACATCTCTATGCAACTACCTCAACATGAAGGTCTAGGGTAGTAGGATGCCCTATTCCATGGTGGGTAGGCATTGTCACTGTACAAATTTAAATAGGACAAGTGTTTAGGGACTTTGCAATAGGCTACCTCATATGTGAATCATCCCTAGTTTGTGCACATCTATGAGGGTCTCAAGCATTCAGGAGGTAGGTGGTCATCTACACATGTTATATGTGTATCATCCCTAGTTTATGCACATCTATGATGAGGGTCTCAAGCATTCGAGAGGTAGGTGGTCATCTACACATTTCATAGATTGAATATTTTGATAGTAAGGTTGCAATTTCTTCAAGCCATCAAAAAGTCTAGCTATCTCTAACTATTGCTACCTAAAGATAGTAAGAAAGTCTTGGATCATGCTTAATTCTAAGCTACTCATTGTGGAGATGCGACATCACTTCCTAGTCTATCTCTTCTGCTATGATTTCTCTCTCGTTGTAAGTCATCAATAGGCATGGCTTCATCCAAAACCTCATTGAGATTTGTCAAGTTTTTTGCCATAGCTTCATGAATTCTCTTATCTCACATGCCTTTCACATAAAATTTGGCAGTGGCCTTGGCATTAGGCCTTTTAGCAAGCATGATTGGTTTATATAGGCTCTAAACCTTGAAAATATACTCACACATGTTTTCTTCCTCCATACTTGAATTAAGCAAAGCATGTGATCAAAATTCTCTTGAGGAAAGAGAAATGAGACTCCTTGACTATGTCCAACCACATGAACCATGTCTCTCCCTTGTTGCCTAAGCATAGACCGAAGTCTTGCACATTCTTTGAGTGTGAAGTGAGGTTATCAACCTTGCATATCTGCTCAAATTGCTCTATAAAGCTATAAAAGTTACCATTAATCTATGTTTCTCTAATTGCTTAGCTACTAAAGGGGTCTTTGCCTAGTCCTTTGAAGTAGGTGCAGCACCAAGTCCTATGAGCAACATATTGGGCCACATGGGTTCTAATCTAAAGGGCATTGGTATTGTTGAGCAACTTCCTTTGTAGTAGATAAGTGTGGTAGAGTCGCTCAAAGATTCTGTAAGCCCAACATTTAGCAATAACCTCGTATTGTCACTTATTTCCCATTGAATGCTCTTCTTCTCATGCCAGGCAACTATTTTTTCAAGTCCATGAGTTTATCTAGACTTTCTCTACTCTGACCTACTAGTATTTTGTACAGTTGTTCTACATCCAAGTATAACAATTTCCTAATATCTCTATGATTGTAGCTTGGAAGCTGCCTAGTGCATCCCAACACATTCTTCAAGTGTTGTCATTCCTTCTCCATCATGGAAGTTGGGTTTGGTAATGTGTTGGCTTGATTGGGAATGCATTGGCATGGGTATGGCCCTTACTTTAGGGTAATGTATTCTTGTCTAAATGCTTAAGGACTTGTGCAATTTGGTAAAATGGTGTGATTCACTGTGATTTTGGTTATCAATAATTATATGTGAGATTCCTTTTGAATTTGCAGGGTTGGTTCTTATCATTAGGTTTGCTTTGTGTGGGTTCTAGAGTGGTTGGCTTCCTTTTATAGCCATCTTTCTCAATTTCCAAGGTCCAATTTTGATCAATGACTTAATTTCCAAATCTTATCAGTGTTATTGTGCTCAAATAGGCTTTATATCTTGTAGAATCAAGTGCAGATGCACACATAACTTGATTAACAATAATTATGGACTTCTTAGTTTTCTAGATCTATTGGTTTTCTAGTTCGCCACATGAATCCTTAGTTTCTAGGTCCACTTGGAAGTGGCTTACTTGAGTGTGTCATGTCAAGTTCTCATGAGCTCTTTGAGCTTTTTTGGTCCCAAAGGTTAGGCTTAGGTGCTTCAATCAAGGTTCGGCCACTCCAGCATGAAGACACTCGATCAGTTTAAGGGGCACCAAGACACAAGTTCACAAGGTTGACTTGAGGGTGGTGGTCAATCAATTGAGGTCATTGGTTAGGCCTTAGTCTCATTGATGAGACCTCAAGCACTCACTTGAGAGCACTCAAGTGATCCTCTCAAGGGTCAAGTCATGTGGTTTGAGCATGTGGCTCTAAGATCCCTCGAGATGGATCTCAAAACTTGGATCTAAATTAGTGATAATGGCATTGAGTTAAGTAGGTTGAGTCTAAGGTTAAGAATGATTAGGGGACTCAAAATGTGCTCCTATTGAGCATTGTTAAAGATACAGGATCTAGGACATGGCAGTGAGTTATAGTGGATGGAAGGAGAAGTGTGGACTCATGATGGAGAAGACAAAGACACTGTTTGTTACACAAGTGAATTAGGTTCCAAGATTGAGACTTGGACTCATAAACACAATCTTGTGTATGTGGACAATGAAATTTCACTAAAAAGAAAAAAGTACTATCATTGCATTAAGAAAAGGAAGCAAGTACAATGCTTTATAGGAAAGTAGGAAACTGTAGTAGGCACCACTGTGCATATGGGATAGGTTAGCCTGCATGTCCTTGGCCCTGAAGCTCCATACAAAGAGGCTGTTTAGTGAGTGTGATTGCTGAATCTCAACACCCTCCTCAATCACAACTAGAAAGGCACAAAGTGTGTAGAGGCTGTAATGAGAACCACCTGCAAAGTGTGGGCACACCACAAACATGGTAGACACCAGAGGCTGTCACAGAAAAGGCTAAGTGTGGGCACCAAAACATGATGGACATCCAGAGGCTGTAACAGGGGCCTCACAAAGTGTACAGGGAACGTAATGCCAAGTTACATAAGGAGTTTACAAAGCTTATGGCAAGAAGCATTAGGGCAAAGAAATACAAGGCTTTTAAAACAGTCTATCAGAGTAATGAGAGTAGAAGGACCGATGAGTCTTGTCCTTCCGATCCTGGTGGTCTTCATCTTCATCTTCTTCTTCATCTTTTGGTCCATGGTCTTCTTCTTCTTTCATAGCTGCAAGATAGGCCTTTTGGGGCCTCTTTCTAGCATGACAGAACTTCTCAGTGTGTTCGGTCCTTTTGCAGAAGTCACAGAAGAGTAGTTCCTTTTTACCTTTGTATATGTTGTTTACATATAACATTTGTTCATCCTTTGAAGTGCTAGGCTCTTCTTTGCTTTTGAGTTTCTTTTCTTCCTCTAGCAGAGAGGCTTTAATATCAACAAGTTGAGGATCAGGCATGTTGGTTAGAGTGGTTGATATATTATCATAAGCAGGAGGCAAACTTTTTAACAAGACACCAATACAAACATCTTTATCCATTTTTAGCTTTATTCCTGCAAGTTGAGTAAGCAGGCTTTCCATGTAGTTCAGATGGGATGCCAGGGATGTATGAGGCTTCATATCAAGTCGAAAAAATTCAATTAATAGACCATACTTAGACGACTTTGACTGTGCACCAAATAGGGTATCCAATTTATCCCAAGTGTCATGGGACGTGTCACAGTCATCCACATGATGGATGTAGCTGTCATCCAATTCCAGTTTGATGATGGCTTGTGCCTTGTCATCATTCTTCTGCCAAGTAACTGCAAGGTCCGCATCTCGAGGTTTCTTCTCTTTGCCATTTGTGATGGCCCAAAGACCCTTGTTCATCAGAATGAGCTTGATGCGGGTTTGCCAAGTGTGAAACCCGACTCCTTTGAATCGAGCATTTGGAGAGTCTTTTCCCATGTTGAGGTTACAGGATTAGCAGCAAATCAACACCAGAATTCTGAGATTTTATCAGTAGAAGAACAGATTACAATGTGTCAAGAGACACATGTAATGACAGTGTGAAAACACACTATGTCAGTGTTGATGTTGAGCTTGATTCTTCTTGTTCGGGATCGTTTGGTCGTTCTTCAATCTTCTCAGGTCCTTCCCCTCCTTGATTTGATGCTGAGTCAATGGATTAGAGTGGGCTTTAGCTTGGTTTAGTGTCAGGAGTTAGAAAAATGAGGAAAAAGAAGCTTGAGGGATTTTGGCTATGGTGGAATTAGGGTTTCTGAGACAGGGGCCTGGTTTTTTTTTTCAGATTGCAGGACTTGTAGTTGATCATTTTAAAAAAATTTTACATGTCTAGGAAGCTTATGTCAAGGGCTATCAAAACCCCATGGAAATCTTCTAGATTGCGGACAGCACGGTGCATGCAGAAGGCTCGAACAGACACGGCGCAGATCTGGGCAGCGATGTCGAATTTCTGCAATGTTAGGGCTGTAGATCACCAATGTGCCTTTGTGATGTGCCAAGGAGAAGCGCAGGGAGTAAGAGAAAAATCCCCTAGAAGGAATCAGGAGCTGAAGTTGCCTGGTTGAGGAGTTATGGAAGCTCCAAGTGAGGTAGGTCCTGTCTGGCTATGGCAGACACAGGGCAGAGATTAAGAATTTTCACAATGCTGGAGCTATGCTTGCCGAAAGTCAGTGATTGATGTGTCAAGAAGAAGCTCTGCAGCAGGAGAACATTTCTCAGAAGGAAGCTCCAGGAGGTTTGACCTGTGGAGTGAGATATAAGAGCTTGAAGCAGGTTTGGCTATGGCTGCCAAGCAGGGCAGTGAGAAGAAGGAGTAGGAGATGAGGTCCTAGACTTGGACTGAGCTCAAGCTGAGCTAGATGAGAGTGAACTGGAGTTGGAGAAGCAGTGCCATGCCTGTCTGTGCTCTGATACCATATTAAAGATGCGGGATCTAGGACATGGCAGTGAGTTTTGGTTGATGGAAGGAGAAGTGTGGACTCATGATGGAGAAGACAAAGACACTGTTTGTTACACAAGTGAATTAGGTTCCAAGATTGAGACTTGGACTCATAAACACAATCTTGTGTATGTGGACAATGACATTTCACTGAAAAGAAAAGAGTACTATCATTGCATTAAGAAAAGGAAGCAAGTACAATGCTTTATAGGAAAGTAGGAAACTGCAGTAGGCACCACTGTGCATATGGGATAGGTTAGCCTGCATGTCCCTGGCCCTGAAACTCCATACAAAGAGGCTATTTAGTGAGTGTGATTGCTGAATCTCAACAAGCATCTAGCATCAAGGTTCTTAGATGGGGCCAATACCACCAACCTTGAGAGAATGTGCCCTTACATAGGTAAAGTTGAGAGAAAGGACTCAAGTGGAGCACACTTGAGTGTTCAATGTCAATGGTCTTTGGCGTAGTCTCAGGCATCAATTTAATGTCTCAAGGGTCGGTGATCAAGTAGATTGGTCAACGGAGATGATTGAGAGCTTCGTGTTTGAGTGGTCAGTGTGAATGTGTTTGGGTCAATGTCCTCTCAGCATTTGAATCCTATTGGCCAAGGCAAGCCTCTTTAGTGGTCCTACAATTTATGGGTAAGCTTTGACTAGTACTCAAGTCCTTAAGGGTTCAAGTTTCTTTATGGGGCGAATGTCCTACAAGAAAGATCAAGTAAAGAGTGAGTCTTTGCTCAATTCCAATGGTTCAAACGTACCAATGGGTACTCACAAAGTAGAACTCCTAGCTCAAGAGGGCTCTCCCACCAATCAAGCATTGGAATTCCCTACACTTTCTATCCTAGTTTGTGGAGCACAAGTTGGGGCCGAGATGCAAGCTTGATTTCTCCACAATTGTGATGGCCTTTGGTGTCACAAGAGGTAGGTCAAATATCAAGTTACACACATATGGGTGGAAGGGATGTGTAAGAATCAAGAAGCTAACTACTCTTAATCTAAACAACCCAACACTACAAAAGGATACTCTGATGACAATGAAATGGAGGTAAAACTCACATGAGAGAGTGAGGTGTAAACATACCTTATGATGGTAGATGATGGCAATGATAGTAGTGATGGCAGTGGTGATAGAGGTGGGTGTGGACTGTGTGTGCTCCAAAGTCCACCCGACACTCCTCCTTTGCTCTTCCCTACATAGACCTATAGAAAATCTTGCTCTCATTCTCACTTGCTAGCTTGCTTAGTCAATTATGAGTTATCATTTCTAGTTGCATTTTTCTTTTTATACTATCCTTAAGTTACATACAATTTTCCTAAAATTGAGTCACTCAATCACTTGATCAACTAAGTGTAGGCTCAAGGCATTCAGGATAGAGCATGATTGTTTAGTAATTAATGTGACATTATGGTCTCGATCATTGATCTCAACTAGGGAAGCATGATCGTTGTAATCAGTGTGCTCTCCTTCTTGCTTTCCCTCAAGTCATTTCCTTACTCTTGATTTCCCCCTTTTCATGTGTCCTCAAATGTGCCTATGGAGGAGCAGTCAAGTTGCTCACTCCTCTCTACTCAAGGGAGCCCATCCAAATACATTATTGTCATAGTAAATTTCCTTTCTATTCACTTTAACAATCCAAATCTTAACAAGTGTGTTATTTTTTTCTAAGCATGCTTTAAGATATTCATTACAACTTTTCCCAATAGCTCCAATGCACATCCTTCTTCATTAAGCCATTTTCAAAAGTCTCATTTTCATTCTTCCCTTTTCTCTCTTCATTTTTTATTGGACTCAAGATGCTCATAGGTGTTGAGTTGTCAAACTCTACATGAGCTAGCATCCAATTCACATCTTAGTGATATGACAAGATATTATTGACTAGCATGTTAGGTGACTAACATGAGGATATGCCAATGATTCTACAATTGGACTACACCCATGTAGTCCATCCTTGGTTATGGTACATTCATTGGGCCACCTCTTCTTTCCTTAGCAAGTTCACACTTAGTGATGGCATGTACATAGGTTGTGGTACTCCATTTTAGCCTTTTATCATATTGTAGACTTAGTACTTTTTGTGTTGAAGAAGAAAGAAGAAGAAGAAGAAGAAGATTTTTAGCCCTATCTCTCTATGTGCTCAAGTCTCCATTGCTTTTTTATGTGTGCTCTTGGTTTCTCCATCTCTTTCCCTTCTTGTTTATTTTCATGGTATTAGAGCCATCCCATGGCTACTGCATGGAGAGAAGACTAAGGTGAAGATGTTAGAGCACGAAAGTAAGAAAGTAAGCAACCGGTAAGAAGCTCTTCCACTTGCTCATTTGCCTTAGGTTATAGTTACAAGAGGCTCTTGAGGCTGGCAAGGCTATAGTCACCAATTGCAATGAAACTTAGTGAGCGTGAAGAATAGTGTATATACTACAAATAAGCCTACTGAGCTTTCCTACTGTGATTTTTCACATCTAGGGTTGTTTTGCCCTTCGTTCTGGACCTACAAGTGCTCTCGACAACAGTTTTTGGATATACTATAGTTTCAATTGTGTCGGTTGTTTATAGATGTACATTTACAAATTTTGAATCTATAGGGTTTTAAGTATTTTCTAGGTTATGGACACAAAAGATATCTGCATACGGATTGTAGATTGTGGTTATTGTTGTGGTGAAAAAGGCTGCATCTTTAGATGTGGTGCACATGGTATCAGCTTGCTTGTAGATTGCAGTTTTTTGTAAGGTTATCTACTTTGTCAAAATGTCTAACAACTTCAACTAGATTTTTAGCAAGAAGTTTGATAAAAACTATTATCATGCTTTAAAGTTGAGGATGAAATTTTTTTTGAAGAGAAAAGATGTTTGAAATTACATTGAAGGAGACATGGCAGTAGCACCCAAAATTCCTACTCAAAATGCTACTACAAAATAGATATAAGGCTAGGAAAGATTGGGAGTAAATGTAAAGTCATGTATTAAATGTCTGTCAATACCATAGATAGCATAATGGACTATTTTCAAGAATCTAATACCCCTATTATTGCATGGAAGAATATAGCAACACGTTCAAAATGAACATAGAGGCTAGAAAGTTGTAGCTCAAGTTAGAGTTGAACCAAGTGAAAAGAGGGAACATGTCCATTAATAATTATGCTTTGAAGATTAAGAGTATTGTGAAAGCTCTTGGATCTACTAGTGTGGTAATTGATAATGATGTTGCTGTGCATGCATGCTTAGATAGACTTGGAGATGAATACAATAGCTTCATGTCATCTATGAATATGAGGGATGATATCCCTAATTTTGCAAACTTGATTTATGTTGATACTTGACGAGAAAAACCTTAGCTTGGATTCCTCTTCTTCTCAAAGCAAGAATAATTTTGAACCTGTGCTTTACTCTATTACTAGAGGTAGAGGTCATGTGGTAGCAAAGGCTAAGGTGGCGGTCACGGTAAAGGTCATGATGCATAGCAAAAAGGAGAAGGATAGTCCCAAGGAAGGGGGATCAAAGAGACCAAGTTGCAAATTCTAATAGATAACATAATTTTGGTGATAGCGAGGAGTGTTGGCATTCTGACAAAAAATATGACATTTCTAAATACTACTTCAAAAGGAATGTTGAAATTAGAAGTGGAAAAACAAGAAAGGCAATTATATATCCAGTAGCAGAAACAATGATGAGACAGAAGTAAGCAATTGCTTGTTATGCAGCACTTGGTTTAGAGAGATGAGTAGTATAGAGTCTCCACTCTATGTGGAGATAGGGAATGATATAGCTCACTCGTTTACTCATGTTAAAAATGTTCATTTGAGTATGCATGATAGTAAAACTAAGTACTTGATTGATGTATGGCATGTACTAAATATTACAAAAAACTTGGTTTATGTTGGTCAAATGGTAGAACAAGGATTGCAAATTTGGTTCACATCTGATGGTTATTATGTAGAAGTTCTAAAAAATGATTGCATGTTGATTACAAAAGGAAAATATACTAGTAAATTGTTTACTCTTGATGTAACTCTACCTGAAATGGATGTTGTCATATTTGCACAAGTTTCAAGTGTTGTGGATAATATTGAAATTTGGCATAAGAGAATTGATCATATGAATGTGCAATGACTAAAAGACATATAGTCAAAACATATTATGGATGGCTTGCCCATGTGTAAGGTTAATGGGATGAATAAAGTATGTGAAGCATATCAATTTGGAAAGCAAGGCAGGCACGTGTTTCTACATAAAAGGTATGTATGCAAGAAGCCACTTGATTTGTTTTTGTAAGTATTATGTTTCATTCATTGATGATCATACTCATTGCAAAGTATGGGTTTACTTTATATGTGAGAAAAGTGAGGTGTTTACTCACTTTCAAAGCTTTAAGGCTTTAGATGAGAAGGAGACATGGTTGCATATTAAATGCCCAATTTTAAATGGAGAGGAAGAATATCTCTCTAATAATTTTTTTTGATTTTTTACTAAAAAATGATATGCAAAGGTAATACTTGAGTTTTGGATTCCTAATATTGGTCAAACCACCTATTGGTCAACTAGCATTAGTATTTTGAGTTTTCACTTCTCACAAGATTGCTCAAATCGAGGTAGACTTGTATTGTACTTGGTTTAAAGAGAATGCAAGATGAAGGGCAATGCAATATGTCAACCCCTTTGCCCATAAGGCAAAATCCCATTTTGGCCTTCTAAAATGATGCAACTCAGGTTTTTCCTAATATCCAGTGGCCATTTGTTTGCCTAATTATTAACATAGGTTTTTTTAAGAAAAGCTTTTGATTAACCAAGACCCACCCAACCGTAGTCTGGACTCGTTTAGGAGCCATCCACCAACTTCCCTCAATAGAGTATTTTTAATTGCCAAATTATCTACCGCTTTAAGTTTGCCATATAAAAATAGCTTCTTTGATTATCTCCCGACATAGATTCATTACACATCCTTATTTCACAACATAAAAACAATGTAAATCAATTCTTTCCAAAACAATTTCTTTAAAAAAAATATCTTTTTACAATGCTTCCTATCCTCAATGGACATAATATCAACACGAAGGTATTATTTCTACCAATTCAGTCCCTAGACTAGTATCAAGACTTCCAAAATACTATATGGGCTTGAAGGTTAATTGGCAGTTGTAAGAGTCTAAGGAATTTGTGACCACAACCCCCTTGGTATCCTCAACTCCTCCTACCAACTAGAGTTCCCTACGATGTCTATCTCACCAACACACAAAAAAAATCTTATAGGTTTTATTCACATTGGCCTTGGGGAGGTCTAGTGTCATCATGGATAGAACACTGCCTCAATCAGTGTTCTATGCCTATTGGAATACTGTCTCAGTCTCAGTGATCTATGCTTAATTATCCATCTTTTATCTTGATAATTTAAGAGAAAACATAATCTAATTTAAAATCGTAAATTTCTCACCTCAAATGTATTACACACAACAATTTTGATGAATTTTCTTCCAAGACAAACCCTTTTCCTAAAATGACAATATCAAGATCTTAGCATAAGTTGCAATATCTTCCAATAATCCTCTTAGATTACTCTTCCTCTTGGGATTTGGCCCAAGATAAATTTTAACAAGAGTTTATTTTTCAAAACTTTCCTCTTCGAGGGTTCAGATAGCCCATCAATCCTTCTAAGATTGCTAAAGGACTTCTATAAGCAAAACCTTTTGTGATGATCTCTTTTCTCTTTTTTCTTAACGGATGGTCCTTGTCTAGTGATAACTCACTAGATTCAAAACCCTTGGATATTCTATTATGGAAAGTATTCTAAAAATTCCAACTCAAGATCAGGCACTTCTTTTTGTTGTTGTCACCTCCTCTTAAAAGGCAAGTTCTGAGCTATCTTTCCTCGAGTCTTCACCATGACTTCACCAACAAGGCACTACTGAAAATCTGGTTCTCAAAGAGGCTAAGAATCAGATGAAAGATGAAGGCAATGGAGAAAATTATGGCGCTATTCATTCGCTTCTCCAAATGCATGAGCAAGGCAATGTTGCCTCTTTGCCATAGTCCCCTCTTTTTCCCCTTTTCCACATATACTGATTACATAAAGTAGTTACAGCGAGTTTGACAATTGCTTTTTGGTCCTTCAATTGGCCTTCAAGCAATTGAAACTTCTGGACTTCATGCAGTTCCAATGGTAAAATACCTTCAATTGGAGTTATTTGATCCAATATCCCATCATCCATGATTTCATGGTTAGAAAATAGAAATCTTGTCAAAGAATACTTCACCCATGTTATGACACTATTCTCCCATGTCATAATAGTTTGTGAAAAGCTCTTAAACATATATTCAACCATGGTCTAAGTTCCCATGAATGAGCCTTAATTGTGCAAAATACGACTACTTCATAAAGTCCCATATTGTTTGCGACAGGACTACAGATAAGTCCCACACCTCATACAACAAAATCGAGACATATATAGCTTTTGGATGAGAATCAAAAATAATTTGAAAGACAAAGATATCAGCAACAATCTCACATTGGTATAGTGGCACTCCATATTGAAAACTATTCCACGAAAACCTACAAATACCCATAAGAGTCAAAAAATCATAAACTACCGTAATTAGGCAAATAATCATAGCTTGCTGTATCAAGTAACACTATTGAAGGTTGAACCAAATTGACTACCATTGCTTGCTTTCCTTGTGCCTCTTCAATTAAATCATCATAGTTTGGCTATGCTAATCTCCACAATTTGAATCCATTAATTGCTACCTTAATTATCTCACACTCGAATGTGGCCAAAACAAAAGTTCCTTGTCCCACATCTTTGACTATTTCATACAGATCTATATACCATAATTTAAACTTCCGTGGGTGCTTACTAAGCTTAGAATTATACACCATCACAAGATCTCCCTTCTTAAAAAACTTCTTTTTGATCTGTTAGTTGACCCATGCTTGCCATCTTGACTGCACTACTGCTAATAGGTTGTGAGCTATGATCCTATCCTCTTCAAGTTGCATCACCTTCTGTAATCTATCATGTACTAAATCCTTATGAGATAATCTAGGAGTTATTTCCAATCTTAGGCTATGAACTAAGAACTCCATTGGGACCACTACTTCAAGGCTATACTAACTTGAACATGTTAAACCTTTTGACACCTGATATGCTATGCAAAAAGACCATCGTGCTAAATCTAATTTAGTGTCCCAATCCTTACAGTTATCAATGACTAGCTTCTTAAGAATCTGTAGCAAGATCTTGCTAGAACTCTCAGCTTGACCATTTGCTTGAGGGTGGTAAGGTATTGGCTTGTTATGCAAAATCATATGTTTAGAAGTTAGCTCTTGAATCACTTCATTCAAAAAATGCTTACTATAGTCACTTACCAACTCTATAGGGCAACCAAACCTAGTCATTATATTGGAATAGAGAAATTATGCTACATTTTTTCTCTATTATCCCGCAAAGCTTTGGTTGCAATCCACTTAGTGCAATAGTCAGCACACCAAAATATACCAAAATAGTCTTCATCATGTATATTTACCTTTGCTCTTCATCATGTATCTCCACCTTTGCTTGCAATACTTTACCGAATGTATAAGTGATTTCATCACAAAGTAATATAGCACATACAATGACGTACATAAAAATATATACTTTCATATGTAAAATAAGACCAAATCAAATGAAATTAAGTATATTAGATATTAAAATAAGAGGTATAGATCAAAAGCCCTAAAAAACATGAAAAACTTCACCCTTGCTATTACATGCTTAGTAACACACAGTTATTATTTTGCACAACATAGAGAATTGTTTTTATCGAGTGGTGGTCAAACAGTGGACTGCATTTATGGACATGTAAAAATATATTTCCCACTTCCTACACTCACCCACCCTCTTACCTACGTAGACATATACTATTTGTTTGCACAACATATAGAGTTGTTTTAATAGAGAGGTGGTCAAACATTAGACCGCATTTTGTTTGCACAACAAATAGAGTTTTTTTACAAAGAGGTGGTCAAACATTAGACTGCATTTACAAACACATGTAAAAATGTGTTTCCTACACCCATGCACTCACTTGCCCTCTTACGTGCTCAAACTCACGCTGTTACTCTACACAAAAGAGAGCTTTTACATAACACGTGGTCAAACTAATGAAGTGCATTTGGGAATGCATGTAAAAATCTATTTTATGCCTACAAATTTTGTATATATTTACCTACACGGACACACATACTTTTCTTCACACAATCTATGCAAAAACCATTTTCAAGCTCATCTTAATCAAAAGTAAATTTAAAAAAGCATAGCACAACACACAAATAAAAAAAGCTATTAAGAGACTAAAAGAAAAGGAGAAGAGGAGTTTATCTCTATATGAGCTCAAATTGTTTGAAACCAATGGAGCTTGCCTGACCTCTCTTCACAAATAGAAAGAACACCTCCTTTAACAAACAAGTGAAAGAAGAAGCATAAAAATAAGAATAGAATGAAGAAGATGAAGAGGGGAAGTGAAAGGTGGAGAAAAAGTGATAACATAAGCGGAAGCAAGAGACTGCAAGAGCTATGGAGGTTCAAGCAAGAGAGAGAGAGAGAGAATAAGACAATATGGGGAAACTCCAACACTCAAAATGCGTGCTATCATGTCTCTTATTCTATTGTCATAGAAACAATAAGAATAAAGTGACAATGATGGGTGACTGCCTTTGCAATGTACAAGTGACAATGATACCAAGGTTTGCAACCAACAAGCGGCCTAATCGTAGGGCCTCTTGTAAGCCTCAATGGCTATAATGTACTTAGTCTTAGTAGTAGACAAGGCCATGGATTTCTATACCATGGACATCCAAGAAACAATACCAACACAGGTAAAGATATAACCAAAGATGGACTTCCTACTATTTGCATGTAGGAACTTGGGCATCTCAACCTTCTCATCATCAATCTACTTGACTAACCTTCATATGAGAAGGTAAATGGTAGCCAATAAACCTATCACCTTGCATATGCAATCGCTGAAGTACTTTGTGGATGTACTCCTTCTAGGACAAGTAGAGAAGTCCCTTTTAGTGAGATTCTGCATAATGCCCCATGTCCTTCATCTCAAAGCCCTTCTTGAGTTGAGTTTCCAAAGTACCCAACTCAACATGAGTATTCCTATTAGGCATGGATCCATAGCACTCTAGAAATAACCCTGTTGTGAATGCATAAAAGAATCAAACTTATGGTACCATTCCCTAGGTGCATGTCTACATCCATAAAGATTCTTTCTTAACTTGCACCCTAGGCGTTCCTTGTCCTTTTTTACAAATCCCTTAGGTTGTTACATAGGTTTCCATGTAAGAAATTTGTTTTCACATCTAACTAATAAAGCTCCAGATCTAATTATATAACGAAGGCCAAGACCAAGTGTAAGGTAGTCATCTTGATCAAAGGGATATTATCTCATCAAAGTCAACTCCATTTTCTTGTTTAAAATCTTTGCAATTAAACGGACCTTGAATACTAGCTTAAGAGCAACTAGGGGTGCTATTCAACTTATACACCCACTTGCATGGCAATGCATGTTTACCATCTAGCAAGGAAACCAAGTCCCATGTATAATTTTTCTACAATGAATCAAACTCAAACTACATGGCCCTCTCCCAAGACTAACTATCACCTCTGCACATAGCCTTCTCATAAGTAAGGGGCTCATTAGAATCTATCACCAAGAGATAATGCATAGAGGGCTCAAAATAATTAGGAGAATGTGATGCTCTAGGATAGCATCACATAAATGGCTAAGGGGCCGACTGGCTAAGGGGCCGATATTACATGTTCTCTCTATCTAACATCATGATCCTGCACAATACGAGGATCCTAGGCCACTACATCATCAATAGTGCATGTTATCTAATTCGAACTGGTTGTATTGTAACAACAAGCTCCTCCTAAAAGATTACCCTACATACCTCAACTACTTGCTCTAGTCTCTGATATCTCTTATTATCATGAAACACAACATCATGGTTACAAATAACCTTCCAAGCTTGCAAAGCCCTAAGGTGATAGCCCATCTCACTTGCATCACCATATCCAAGAAAGATGCACTTGACAAACTTCATATATATATCTTTGAGAATACGGTAGAAAGCCAAACATCCAAAGATTCACAAATGTGCATACAAGGAAGGTTTACCAAGCCATTCCTCCTCTGCAACTCTACCACCAAGAGTAGTGTATGGGGATCTATTAATCAAATAAACTACAATAGTAACTATCTCAATCCAAAAATAGTGTGGTTAGAGTGTTTGACCAAGCATACTACGAGCTCTTTCCTAAATAGTCCTACTCATACACTCTGCAACAGTATTTGTTAACCCTCAAACGAATGAAGGTGGAAAATCCAGAAAAGCTAAATAAGAAGACAAAGACAGAGGCCAAGGCAAAGAGAAATGGAAGACAAAGACGCACAAGGAGAAGAGTCCTAAACAAGGGAGAAAGGCGAACAAGGAAAAGCGCAAGTCAAAACTTTTGTAAAAGAGTGCAAGCGCATCATGGTTTAATTCAAGGAGTGCCGGGCTCTCACCCGTGCAATTTGTAAATGTAGATGGGCGGTGGAAAAGAAGCTAGGAAGATAGAAGGACAATGGAAAAAAGGGCCTAGGCTATGGCCGGCCATGTAAAAAAGGGGAAAAGGGGATGACCGCCCAAAAGGGATTTAGGGTTTTGTATATAAAGTTGAAAAGTGAATGAGAAGCTCATTCTTGTGTGTGGCCAAAAGTACCTCTCCTCTTCTTCTTCTCCTTCTTGTTCTTGCTTGCTTGAGCTTGTGCTTGAGAGAGGGAGAGGGAGTGTGAGAGTGTGAGGGAGTGAGTGTGTGAGGGTGAGGGACCGAGGAGGAGAAGCGCTCCATCGTCTCCTCTCTTCTTCTCTTCTCTTGTCTTGCTCGCGGCAATGGAGCTTGGAGCGTGGAGCGGGAGGATCGAGCTTGCTTGAAGCTTGCACTTGGATCGTGGAGCTACTGGAGTGCGCGGGAGAGGAGGTAACTCGAACGGCACGGAGGTAAGCTCACTACACCCGTAGATATGGATGGTGCGTCGGCTATGTGAGAGGTAGCCATTAGTGCTCGGCTTGGAAGGCTTGAACAATAAGCAGTCCGTGGGTCTTGGCGGTTGAGCGAAAGCTCCCACATTTTGGTTCCATTGCCGGGACCAACCGATTCAAGCCTTGAGCGCTTGCGCGCTTCAAATCGAGCACTGGAGTAGGGTTTTCCCCGAACCGGTGCTTGAGGTAGATAGGTAGGAAGCGAGGGGGTTGAAGATGGTATTCGATCTCTTTGGTAAGTAGGTGTTTTGCTTTCTTGAGATTTATGTTGTGGAATGAAGTAGTGTAGGAATTTACTTTGTGATTGGATGCATTAGGATAGGAAAAAACAAGGAAAAAGAAACAAACAATAGGGTTCTCTATTGCTGTATAACAGGCTAAAACAGGAAAATAAGGGCACAGATCCTTGGAGTGCCGTTCGATTCGAGCACCACAGTGGTTCCAGGCATGTCTGGCATTCCCTTGTAGTGTCCTGCACCTATTTGGAAGGCGCTGGACGATTCGGTGTAGTAGACGTCAGCCTAGAAGCATCGGGTGCAACTCGCGGGCCATCGTCTGCGCCGTCAGACCAGGCCATCTGAGTCCCAGAATCGGAGATTCGATTTTGAGAATCGGACGTTCGGACAACCGTCCGATCGGACCAACCCGTCCGATTTTGAGAATCGGACGCTCGGACCACTCGGACGCTCGGACTTGGACAAACCCGTCCGATTTTGGAAATCAGTCTACTCGGACTCAGACGCTCGTCCGATCGGATCAACCCCGTCTGATCGGACCAACCCACCCAGAATCGGACCAGTCCAGAATTGGACCACCCTGTCCGATCCGATTCCCAGAATCGGACCACTTTTTTGATCCGATTCCCAGAATTGGACATGACCAAAATCAGACCACTAGGCTGATCGGACCAACCCAAAATCGGACGTCCGATTCTGATAATCGGACTCCTGAAAATTGGACATCTTAGAATCGGACCAAAAACTGTCAAAATCGGACAGGCATCTTGAACACAAATTCTGATACATCTAAACCCCGAGATTGACCCCAAAGGCTACGTAGAGCTAAAGGCACATCACAGATCCATCACTGGGCTAAAATTTAGAGCACGTAGTTCAAAATTTGGCTATAAATGGTCCTCCAAATTGTGTATGGATTTTACTGTAACGGCCCCCTCTGCACCTCCCCCAAGTAGGTTGGAGGGAAAATGCGTGCCGCGATAGGTCCTCCAAATTGGACCCTAGAGTAGTAATGGCTCTACACGAGCATGGATTCTCATTTGCAAAAGAGCAACCAAAAGCCCGTACCCGAATAGAGACAAACAGAGACCCTATAACATCAATGGGCCAATCTAGCCATCAAGGGCAAAAACGCCACGCCACGAGAACACAAAGACATTGTGTTCATACCATGTCTAGTCAGAGTGAAATGCAACATCAGCAAGCTGCAAATGCCAAGATGACTAGACATGACACTCTTGACGAGAGATGTACCTTGAATAGCACTGCATTGACGATCCAAGACAGCAGTGGAGAATCCACATCTGGTCGTGTAGTCGAGAACTCAAGGGCATCTGTCAGAAGGCTTAAATTTACAAGCCAGGACCCGGAAGATGAATACATAGTACCACCTGCTTATCTTAGGGTCAAACTCACCGCAGAAAGAGAGCATAGTGTTGATGCTCTCATTGATGAAGGAGCAGATTTCAATATCTTGACTTACGAAGCATGGACTCTACTAGGTCAACCGGAGCTCAAACCGACTAATGCAACTCTTAACCCTTATGGGGGACACCCACAAGCACTCATAGGGAAGTGCAGAATCCTTGTAACAATTGAAACAGAAAGCTTGCCACTCCTATTCTATGTTCCTCCCAATAGCGAGAATGGTGGAAAGGAAATCCTCCTAGGAAGGCCCTTCAAAAAGGCTACCGAGTGTGAGGCTGACTACATAGCTCAGAGGATACACTTGACACTACCGGGTGTGAGGATAGTCACGACCTTTAGCAAGGGTGACCTCAGCAAACCTCGAGGGGAAGGCAAGGAAGGTACTGACGTAACAGTCAAGCCCATTAACGAGAGCAAGGACTTGTTGGAAGAGTTAATACAAGCACAGGTCGAACAACGAGAGCCAGTGAGTGAGGCCATGCATGAACCAAGAAGGTCAAGAGACAATGCCAAGGACAGACTTTGGACTTACAAATATCGTAGAAGACCCCAAAAGAAGCCGAAGCCTTATAGATGCAAGCATCGATGGAGAGCTAGGACAACGCCACGATGGATATCCAAGGCGTTGCTTCGTGCTCAAGGGTATTATGCAGGCAATCATTGGATTTGGGTGTCCAAACTCCCTGCTAGGCCACCTCTATTGGAAGCCCAAATTATGTCCAAAGCAAAGTGGCGTAGGAGGAAAACTAAACGAAAGGCCAAGTTTCGAACCAAAAATATTGGAGTGATTGAGCCCCTCACTACTGAAATCAAGAAACCAAACATGGCCTATCAAAAAGTAGATCCTCAGCCTAGTGTGCTTGACAAGCGGACATTAGATGCAGCCATTGAGCGTGCACAAAAATCATTAGTGCCCAAGGAGCCTTTGCTTTCCCAAGGGGAGAGCAAGCATCATAGGCACAACATTGCTCAAGCCAAGGCTGATCGCTCAACAAAGCAAATGGCACAATCGTCTAAAAGCCTCGAGCAAATCATTCAGCCAGTGCCAAGTCCACCTAAGAGTCCTGGATCTCCTACATCCTCTTTTTCCAAAAGGACACAGGAAGCACAACATCGGTTGTCAAGGGAAACGGCTCAATTCCAATCTCCATCTCCATCTAAGTTTCCAAATGTCCAAGAGGTGGGACATGACGCCATCTGTAGCTCTCGACCCAAGGATATGCATGAGCAACCTAATGTGACTAAATCAACTCATGCTTGATCTACACAGATGAGTGCTCAAAGGCCAACAAAAGACATGACCACTTCTGATCGCCCTAGGGACTTGACACCGCAATCCACCAAGGGTAGCCAGCCCACTAAACTAGCTACCCCTACTTCCAATTAGGGATCACACCAGTCACAGCCCTTGGCTGTGACAATGCCCCTTGTGGAACATGTCCTTAGAAGTTCACCTATGGAAGAAGTGTCGCAACCAACTTCCTCGAAAATGCCAGTGCTTTCAAAGTGCCTAAAGCCTGGGCTGGAGGAGTTACACGCAAGAGAGTTGGCTGAAGAGCTAGACTCCCTGAAAAGGGAGGCAGTTGTGCCCTCACAGCTTGGTAAAGCAATTCAGCAGGCCACGACTGTGTCCCATGAGGACACACTAGAGAAGGGAAATGCTGAGGCCCAACCAAGCACATCGGCAGTCGACCTAGCCCAAGGTCCTAAGCCATTAGATGCACCTGCGCTGACCAAGAAAAAGAGGAGAAAGCAACGAAGACAACAACAATCACAGGTGGTTATGGACCCCAAGAACAATGAGACGAAGAGCGCCGGAGAGCCGATGAATAACGCATCGAGTCCATCCACCAATGAACCCATTAATGCCTCTCCTAATAGCGGTGAAACCTCAGATACATCCACGTGTTCTGAAAAATCAAAGCAGTTGTTACCATCAATAGTTGCTTGCAGCACTCTATCCACTGAGAATAGAACTCGCATTGACCAATCAAGGGTGGATACAACGTCGTCACAACAGGGTGAAAAATCTATATCAGTTACATCCGAGAAGAAGACATTTGGGCTAGACATTACAAGGCTAAAAAAGTCAGTAAAAAGTAGGATCAAGGACCGTGAGGCCCTTGCGGTTTTTAGCATTTCTTTTGACATAGATCTTCGATTCATTGCAGTCCTTCTTGTCTAGCTTCCTATACTTGTGCTTCACTTTTTTTGCCACTTCAAAGTCTTCATGATTTGTTTGCTTCTTCTTCTTATTCTTGTTCTTTTGGTCCTCTTGATCTGCTTCTTCATTGACTTTGCTTGCAATAGTTGCATCAGTCTTTATGTTCATGTCCCCCTGAAGCAAAGGTATTATTGTCTTTGAGACAACAAAAATATCTTCAAAATCTTCAAATAAATTCATCGATTGCTCTTCAAAACAAGTAAATCTATCCATCCCTGGAAGCGGAATAAACAAGTCTTTCATGTAGTTGAATTGAGCAACAAGAGTAATGTTACTCTCCATGAGAAGCATCTTCATAAAAGACTTGATTTTGGTCATTCCCATGATGGAAATTAGCTTCAAATGACTAAGAATAACCAGCAATGAGTTTATCTTTGTATGTGTCAAAAGACACAAGCAATGGCAGTTAAGTATCAAAAGATACTAGTTTGAAATTTGATGTTTGTTGCTTGAGTTTGACTTGATGATCTTCAAAAACTCTTCATAGATTCCCCTCCTTGCTGATTTGATGGTTGAATACTTGCTGAAAACTTCATATTAGAGTGGCCTTTGCTTAGTTTAAGTGGCAGGAGAGAGAGAATGAAGGAAAAATGAGCTTGAAGGTAAGTGGCTATGGCTGTCCTATCAAAACAAGGACCAATGACTAGTAAATGAGCTCCCACGAGATCCACAGGTTGAATCTGCTCAAACCCTTTAATATGGAGGACCCTCACTAATGGGTCTAACTCCCCCTAAGAGATTTTGTACTCATTTTTTTCGAGTTGAGAGATCTAAGCCTTCAAAGTAGTCGTTGTCAAAACTGCACCCATATTTGGAAAAATGCAAATGCCATGCATGATGTGCATCAATCTCCTTGATTTTTTTACCAAGAAGTTGCGCCTTGACCTGAAGAACAACTCTCGAGAAGAAATCTTGAAGAGATATGGCCTGGTTGACGAGATATGGCTGCTCCAATAGAGGTAGATAGGTGCTGTCCACAGACACAGTTATGGTAGTGACTCTGAAAAGAGGCAATTTTGAAGCTATAGTTGCCCAATCTCAATGATTGAGGTACCAAGGAGGAGCTCTAGAAGTAGAAAAACACTTTTCTAGAAGGAAGTTTAGAGAGATTTGGCCTGTGGAGAGAGATATGAAAGCTTCAAGCTAACAGGGTGCTGCTAACTATGGCTGCCAACCATGGAAGCTTCATTGAAGGTAGGAATGCAAATGAAGTTGGAGATAGGGCCCAGTACTCAAACTGAGTTGAGCTGAGATGGAAAGGAGCTGAGAGGAGTGAAAGGAGATTTAGGCCATGTTTAGCTAAGCTCTAATATCATGTTAAAATATGCGGGATCTAGAGCATGGCTATGGCGGCTTGTAATCATAGACTAAACTCATGATGACATTGACTGAAGACCACAACTGTTACACAAGTGAATTAGGTTCCAAGATGGAAGCTTGGACTCATAAACACAATCTTGTGTAGGACTGACAAGTACAAGACTAACACTAACTAATAAAGAAAAACATCATCATGTATTCATTCATCTATTCAATGTGGTAGTCAAGTACAATGCTTTATAGTTGTTGGACGGGTACAGTTTTCCCTTTCTGTGCATATGGGATTCCTATAGCCTGCATGTCTTCATCCCAAAATGCCTCATACAAATAGGCTACGTTAGGTGTGATTGCTAATATCTCAACATAAAATTGAGCTTCACATTACGTATACCAACAATATCACTACATGATCATTACCCTATCCAATTGAACTTGTGACAATGCAGTAGGTATAAAACCAATGACGATTGAGTCACATGAAAGGAAGCCTTGAATCAAGAAGCCAACACTGAGGGTAAGAGAACTAAACATCAGTCAATTGAGTCACATCAAAAGTGAAGAAGCAAGAAAGTATATAATCATCTGAACTATACTCCGATGCATTTATCTCCTCAATCTTAATAGTAGTTGGCCATCATCAAAAGATTTGGTATTATCCTACACTTTCCCTTTCCCTTTTTCACTCTTATCATTGTGCATTGGCACTGAGGCCTTATTTGATCCTATTGTTCACAATAATGACAAGTAAGAGAGAACTTAGGACCTTGAGATTTATTGCATGATTACCCATGAGACTTAGGCCCTTATTGGGCTATGAGTCTCTATTACAATGGTCATTATTCCCTTTACTATCATGTCTACCTGTAACTATAAGTGCATGAGAAGTACATGCTACATCAATGTTTTTCTTATTCACTTCTTTTGTAAGCAAGACTCTCTCTACATCAAAGCATTTAAAGCCATCTTTAAGGAGATTTGTACTCATAGCTATATGGAAGGTATTCCAAGACTCAGGTAGTGTGACAAGAAAGAATAAAGGCTTAATGCTATTCTCAAACTTAATTCCTTGCAAGGGTAAGCTAGCTAAAAATGGAGTGAAACTTATTCAAATGAGTGGAGATAGGAGTGCCCTCCATCAAATGAAGGTTTGCAAGCTTCTTTAGCCAATACAACTGTGAGGCAAGACTTTGCTTATCATAAACATCACATATCTTTTAACATAAATAAGTAAACCTACTTAGATAAAGACAAGTTAATGGTGGACTTACGTAGCTCATCCTTCCCAATCCACTATATACGCCAATATTTTGGCTTTATTCCCTTGGTTTTCAATGGCCTAGCTTACTTGTTTTGCACCATGTTGGTTAGTGGAGAGCAGAGTATTGAGAGACAAGGTGAGAGATTGTCACCAAAGTGAGTTGCAGCTTGTAAAAGAATAGAAGTTCATCCCAAGTCTTGCTTGTTGTGCATTTGGCTCAACATTTTGGTTTTGTTATTGGGACCAAGGACGATACAACTACCAAGGTTCTCACACTCCTATTGTGTGGCTAAATAGGAGGCTTGTGCATGGGCATAGATGGGATCAATGGATTGTTGATTGTATGCGTTCCAAAACCTATTTGGCTAGGTTAGGAAGGGCAAATAAAAAGGAACTGATTTGTTGGATTGAGATTGAAGCAACAAGAATTGTTAGGTAGGGAAAAACACAAATGTCAGACTCTGAAACACAATAAAAACTCAAAAAAATCACAAAAATCCTAAACTTAAAACACAAACATGAAACATAAAACTCAAAACTCAAGGCTATTTTTGTTAGATCTATTGTGTAGTTTTCTTGAAAGAAAAAGGTGCATTTGGCTTTGTTTAAAATATAACATGACTTACATCTTGCTCTTATGGTCTTCATGTCAATCATTAGGGTTGAAGGGGATGAAGAGGTATAGCTCACTCTTGGGGTCTTCTCGTCAACCCTTAGGGTTAGTGAAGGGTGACAAGAAGAAGAAGGTGAAGAAAAAGTTGTGGAGGTGGAGAAGAAGAAGAAAGATAAGAAGAGTAAGGAGTAGAAGGAGGAAGAGAGAAGAAGAAGAAATAGTGGAGGTAGAGAAGAAGAGTAAGGAGTAGAAGGAGAAAGGTAGAAGATGAGAAGAAGATGGAGTGAAGGAGGAGAAGAGAAGAGTTAGAAGAGGCAGAGAAAGAAGAAGTAACATAGAAGAATAAGAGAAGGCTAAGAATGTAACAAAAGAAGATGGAAGGGGCATAAGAGGCGAGGAGGAGAAGCGGATAGAAGATAGAAGAAGGGAGAGGAAGGAGAGAAGAAAAAGAAGTAGTGGTTTGGAGGTAGAAGAAGAAGAGTTAGAAGGATAGAAGAAGAGTACAAAGAGAAAGAAGAGCATGGTAGAAGAAAAGAATAGGAAGGAGTAAGAGGAAAAAGAAGAGGTAGAGAAAGAAGACGAAGCAGAAGGAGGTAGGAAGAAGGAAAAAGAATAGAATGAGATACTAGAGGAAAGAGGAGAAGAAGTGGAAGAATAAGTGGGAGGAGTAGAAGAAGAATATATATTTTTACTTTTATTTAAAAAACCAAAATAAAAACAAGTCAGCTAACCTATAGGAGGACATCTCTCTCTCTCTCTCTCACACACACACACACACACACACACACACACTCTCTCTCTCTCTCTCTCTCTCTCTCTCTCTCTCTCTCTCTCTCTCTCTCTCTCTCTCTCTCTCTCACACAGCACCGTATTTTCAGTTTCCAGTTTTTAGCTTTTCATTTAGCACTTTTATTTTGGATAACTGGACCTCATCAGTTGTATCACATTTGTCTCATAGGCCAGTTTTGGTCTTTAGAAGACGTTAATATAACTTTCTTTCTTTCTTTCTTTCTTTCTCTCTCTCTCTCTCTCTCTCTCTCTCTCTCTCTCCCTCCCTCCTTGCGTTTTGGCTAGCAGCATCTCGACAGCGGGCAACAGGACATAAGATAAGATTTTTTTTCTTTAATTTTATTTTCTTCTTTGTTTCTATTGTTTTGTTTCTTTTCTTTTCTTCTTTAAATTTCTTTTTTTTCCCCATTCACACACACACACACACACACACAAATTACACATATACACACAAAAACACAAACACATTAATATCCACGTGCCTATTTACACATCCAAACACGAACCCATTCACACACCTACCACCAACACCCACACATTCACATGCATTAAAATTCACACGTATCCATTCACCCTTATAAACACAATCACACTCTTTCACTAACACACCCCCACACACACCCTTACACACACACACACACACACTCTCTCTCTCTCTCTCTCTCTCTCTCTCTCTCTCTCTCCACATTCTCACTCACACACTAATATTAACCTTCGTACACATGTATAAGACTACACATTAGAACTTACACACATGCACTCACCCTCACACACCATAAACTAACCACACGCATACAAATACATAAATCTCATTCATCCACTAATAACACACTCACTCACCTAAAACAAATCCACGCCCTATACACATTTATTCTCGTACCCCATAGTCTTGGGGTAAAAGGCCTCTGGGCCTACCCGTGTATACTGTGACCGCCCATTCTTTATTCATATATAATATGATAGTGCAATAAGGCTATTAGTTCAGTTGGACAGCACCTACATTGTGTGCGCTCTTCTCTCCCGCATCTTCCTCTTCTCCTTCTCCACTGCCATTGCATCCCCTTCAACTGGTATCAGAGCGGGTCTTCAAGAGCTCACCCCGGACTTCCACATGAGGTATGAGATCTCATTCTCACTCAGTTTTCAGCTCAACAGGGTTTTCACAGGTTGTGGGCAGCCATAGCTCACACCTTTTGGAGCTTCCTTCACCTGGATCTTGCTTCTAGCCTATCAAGGCTTGTTGAGGCTTGGTGTAGGCCTTCTTTGGCCCCCATTTGTGCCCCCTTTGGGCCCCATTGTTGACACGTGGGACAGTAGAACCCCTTAGCTAGCTCACGTTTTTTTTTGCACCTGTTTCAAAATCTGGCCCAAAAATCACTCTTTTTGTCATATCTCGGGCATTCGGAACCCAATTCAAGCAAGATAAGAGTCTAACTTGGGGTTTTGGCACGCTCCGGACGTGATGGTGATGTCGGATTTGCCAAATTATGATGACATAATATTTTGCAATAGATTTCAGGTCTGAGACAACATGTATTTGTATGTCTATGGCTTATGTGATGCTTCTACTGATGTCTATTGATACCGGATCACTTGTGGATGTTATGCCTCTTATGTGAGACACATTTGGAGTTGATTTAGCTCAGACATTGACTGTTTTGAATAATCCCAAATCTGTCCAAAACAGGGCAGCCACTTGTTACTTCAATTTCATGCTTACAAGTCTTGGCATTTGATGCCCGATTATGCCCAGTTGGTGCCTATACATACGAGAACGTATGCCTATGGTTTGCATATGGATTTGAGCTTAGATTGAGCACTAATTTGCTCAGTTTAGAGAGGTTATATGTTGCTGGAAACTTCAGGGCTGAAACTATTTATGCTACAGTTGGGTTATGCCTATTGGTCACGGGGTGCTCCTGGCTACTCGGTATGATGTCATGATGTATTTGGACTAGGCCACATGTCTTGTTTATGCTCCGGAATGCTTTTAAGCTGAGATTAGAGTTTGATTTGGGTTTGACTATCACTTCTTTGCAGCTGGCATTTCATCTATGACATGGTTTATGCCTAGACTACCCAGTACATGGGTTATGATGTCTTGGTGAATGCTGTGTGCTTTGGCTGTGGATGGCAATTGTTTGAGCTCGTCTCGACATTCATTTGAGTATTCCCTTGAGCAGTTGGACATTGACTTGGCTTTTTCCATTACGACTTGGCTTTTTCGGTTACAACTTTGGATGCTATATGGGATTTGCTGCTCCGATTATGGATCTTGGCTATTGCTCATTTGCATTTGATATACGGGATAATTACTGATCAATGGACTTGGATACTGCTTGGGATTTACAGTTATGGCTTTCTTGCTCCTCTATTGTCTAGCTTCTATGCTAGTTGGGCTCCTGTTGCCTGTCCATATTAGAGAGCAGATGCTATGTATGCTTACCCATCTATGCACATGGTCTACTGTTGTATACCTTACAGAGCCACTTATTTGGATGTTGTTGTATAGATGTTTGGGCTTCACCTGGAGCTTGACTCTTGCAGGATGCTTTGCCAGTTGTCGGTCTTTACTTGACTTGGATGTTCCTTGGTGGCATGATGTACTGCAGAGCTATGCGTATGCATATGGTTATGGGCCGATTTCATGGCTGAATATCATATGCTCTTATGATAGATGTCTTATGCTTGGTTATGTCATGCAGTTGGCTACGACTCTTCTTCATGTGGGAGCTTTTGCATCCTTGATTGATGCCTTTATGTCCTCTCATCCATTGAGGTTTCATGAGCATTTGCAGCATGCTTCTACCACTAATGTACTAGCAGATGATTGTCTTTATGAGCAGGTTCCCTATGTTGGGACAGCCCTCGACTGCTTGAGCTCCGTGGATGCTATGGATAGCCCTATTCATGATAACTTGGATTCTTTGTCATCTCCTACAGGTTCTTCTACTTCAGATGTTGTTTGCTTCCATTGTGGGAAGCTTGGGCATGTTCAAAGGCAATGCTTTAGACGGATTAGAGAGCAGCAGAGACAAAGATGAACTCGACATGAGCAAAGAGTCAGCGATGCAGCAGGTATTACCACTCTTTCTAGTGGTGAGGTACATGCAGTTACCCATGATGATGCAGTTGAGCATGTCCTCCTGTCATCTAGTTTCCCTACAGTTTACTTGCTCAATGATCAGGCCCATGCCTTTGATTGGCTTTTCAACTCTATGGCATCTTGTCATGTTACCCCTCATAGAGCATGGTTCTCTTCTTACAGGGAGGTTGATGGATATATTGATCTAGGTCTTGAGCAAACTTATGCTATTGTTGGTACATGGAACATACACCTAGCTTTGCCTAATGGGACTTCTCTTCTACTCAGGGATGTTCTACATGTTCCCATGCTTAGTAAGAGCCTGATTTCTGTCAGTTAGTTGCATTATGCAGGTTACTCTGTTTCTCTTCAGGATAGGTCATGGAAGATTTGACATGGTTGCTTGGTTTTGGCCAGAGGTTCTCGAGTTGGTTCTCATTACCCAGTGCATGTCTCTCATGTGGGAGATTCTAGGGTTGCAGTTATCCGAATACCACATGCATTGTTATGGCATTATCGCCTAGGCCATATGCACCACAGAGAGATGGAGATCTTGTCTCGTTCAGACTCATTGCTGCCTCCCATGTCACTTACAGATCTTAATGCTTGCCCTGATTGTACTCTTGGTCCTTGCAGAGCCCCCTTGGCTTATGGCGATCGTATGAGGCATGCTCCTCTAGATCTTGTCGATTGTGTAGTATATGGACCTATGCCTTCCCAGTCACTTGGTAGAGCGTCGTATTTTGTGACCTTTATTGATCATGCTACCCATCGTGTTTGGGCTTTTCCCTCGGTGCAAATTGAGGATGCTGCAGTTATGCTTGACAGGTTTATGGATTCTGCTGGTAGCAAGCCTAGATGCTTGCAGATGGATTATGAGAGTCATGCTCTCTCTCCTAGCTTTTGGACCTCTTGTCAGCAATATGGCATTGATTTCTTGTACCCACAGTATTACGGGATTGCTCATAGCATGTGTCTGACCTTACAAGCAAAGGTTGCTTCTATGCTTACCACATCTCGGTTGTCTTATGGATTTTGGGCTGAGGCCCTTATGACATCAGTCTATTTGGTTAACAGGACGTCGTGCTTGACCTTGGATGGTATTACATCCCATGAGGCATGGACTGGCATGCAACCCTCCTATGATTACTTGAGGATGTTTGGCTGCCAAGCATCTATACGTATGCCACATGAACCTATGTCACGTAGATGTATCCTCCTTGGTTATGGAGATGGTGACTTTAAGGCCTACCGATTATGGGATTTGGATGCCCAGCATGTCATATGCAGCCGTCATGCTATCTTCTATGAGGTGCAGACTATGGATTCTACAGGTTTATGTTGAAAATGAGGCACTTATTGGCCCAGATGATGTAGCTATGCATAGCAGTCAGGGTCAGGATGTTGGTGGTCAGTTGCTAGACCCCTTGCAAGCTCATGAGAGCTGTTTTCTTGTAGTTTTGCAGGCTAGAAAGCTAGCCATATGTCAATCTTCTGCTTCGCTGAGGCCACATGTAGTCTTGAGACCCCATTGGACAAGTGTCCGGGATGTTGGTCCTCTTTCAGTGATTGACTCTGGAGAGTTTGACTACTCTCCGCTGTCTTATATGTGCCACGCTGATGCTATGCGCGACTCTGATGCTTTACATCTATGCACTGATGAGTTATGCTTGCTTCATGAGAAGCATTCTTGGATTGCTCCATTGTATGGAGCTGCGGGATCGCTTATCTCCTGGACGTCATGGACTCGGGGATGCTTGACTCTTCTTCTGCAGAGATTCTCGACACTTCTTGCACAACTCGCTTTCTGATTAGGCGTTGGGTGAGATGTTATGATTCCTCACCTTGTCTTTTTTTTCTTTTCTTTGTTTTCACTCCCTAGCCACATTGGCCTTTTAGTGGGAGGTTTTTGGGGTAAAAGGCCTTTGGGCCTACCCATGTATACTGTGACCGCCCATTCTTTATTTATATATAATATGATAGTGCAATAAGGCTGTCAGTTTAGTTGGACAGCACCTACATTGTGTGTGCTCTTCTCTCCCGCATCTTCCTCTTCTCCTTCTCCACTGCCATTGCATCCCCTTCACATAGTTCACCTCTAGACCTCATTCACACACCACCTAACTCCCACAGCTTGCACCACCACTTTTTACTTTCACCACCTAGGTTTACGTCACCTACCTCTACCTTGCTTAGGTTTGCACCACCTAGTTGCACTACCTACCTAGTTGCACCATCATCCTTGCACCACCTAGGGCTTGCACTAAGCTTGCACAGCCTACCTTGCCCTATGTATCTTGCATCACTTAACTTGCACAACCTAGTTGTACCACCTCATGACTTGCACCACCTAGATGACTTTGCACTTGCATCACGTAGGTCACATTGCACTTGCACCACCCACAAACCTATGACTTGCACCACCTAGATGACTTTGCACTTGCATCACGTAGGTCACATTGCACTTGCACCACCCACAAACCTATGACTTGCACCACCTAGATCACTTTGCACTTGCAGCACCTAGGTCACATTGCACTTGCACCACCCACTTGTACCACTTAGGCTTATGCATGCACTACCTATTCATGACTTGTACCACTTGCCACCCTCACAATACCACACACACATTACTCCCACATGCACCCAAGTACATCTATGCATGTACATGGTCTCATCTGCCATTTATTACATTTCATCTTGGTGTTTGGTCTTGTAATGTATAAGGGTATTCTTACATTATGCTTCCACATGCACACCTTGCTTTTTGAAAGGTTGAAAGTCTGATTTTACCACCACACCCTATTTTGTGTTGGAGATCAAAATATCGTGTCTTGAGAACTTGTCTTTTTATCAACTATCCTTGCAAGAACATCTAGGGTGCCTTAAAAGTTAAAAAGAACAAGCTTGTGTCAATAAAACCTAGAAACACCTTCTCACATTATACAACCCAATCCATAGAAAAAAATATAGCACTCCTTGGCCTCAACTCAAAGATCAACTTGACCTTGTTGTATGCTCTTGCAAAACGGCAAGGTGATTCCCTCTCCTCCTTGAGAAGGGACCCCTAGCTCGAATCCTATCCAAACAAGGTCCAACCCTAAATCTTCTCTTGTCACAAGTTCAATCCTAGAAACCACATCCCTCAAAGATCCCATTGACCAAGTAATTGACCTAGTCAACCACGAGACCTTAGTTCGCCAAGCTAACACAATGGACGAGGCCATGTTTTTAGACTCTCTTCCACAAGATGTTCAAGAGTTCTTAGACAACTACCATTAAGCCAACACTTTGATTATGCTCGACTCTCCCCTCGCCATTTAGAGGAAAAACTTATGGCCCTTAAAGATCAAGGAACCAGTACTTTTAGCAAGATCCTCTAACACACCATGGACACAAAGCAAGAACTTTTAAACATGCAATTCAAACTACATGGGTTCAAGAATATGTTGTTGAACACGGGAACGTGTGGACCAACTAACACCCTAATAGACCTCGTCCAATGTAGACTCTTTGATCACACAGATGGATAACACACCTGCCCTAGCAAGACAAACCTAGAGTACCCCTAGTGGTTAAGGAAAATGATAAGGTTCGTGCATTGGAGATGACCCATACATCTTCATAGAGCAAATTGAGCGAGTTTGTGAGGCGAATAACCTTCTAGGCAATGCCAAGTAGGCTCAAGCCTTTAGGCTCTACATGGGTGAAAAGGGTCGTACTTGGTTTATTGGCCTTGATGTAGGTGAGAAGGCTTCCTTTGCAGCTCCTAAGACTCTCTTCATTAAGCGATTTGTATAGGGAGGCTATGGGGATAATTTAATTTTCTAACTCATGAACATCAAGCAACACGATGAAGAGAGCATGCAAGACTATGTATCTAGATTGAGAGGACTATATGAGCGAATCCCATTAGCAGAAAAACCAGTACTAAAGAGGTTACAAAGGCTTTCATCAAGGGTACCCATGACAAAAAGATCTATGAGGCACTCGCTAGCGATTCTATGCTAGATCAAACAAATCTCAATGGAGTATTAGATGAAGTGATTTGAAGTGATTTGAATAGAAGATCTACACAAGGAGAGAACTCGAGACAAGAAAGAAAAGGGCCTAGAATCCAAAAACCAATCTAATAGAGGAAAACTGGAGATTGGCACCATCCAAACTCAGGATCTCATGGCTAGTGTGATGAAACAACAAGGGCTCTTGAAAATGATCGACTCATTTAAGCATACTTGATAGCACCATTAAAATGTGTAGTGCATACATTGCAGCAGTGACTTGCCATTTGAATGCTCTCAACAGAGCAAGACCTACACAAATTGTGGGCAGTTTGGTCATGAGGAACCTACAAGTTGAGCCCCCTAGTGGCTTCCCTATGTTGTAACTTATGCAAATTGTGGGCTCCCATATCCCCAACCACAACGAATGGCTCTTCCCTCTCCCCCAAATCAAAGACCTACAGCTCCTCGAGCTAACATTAACCCATCTAGCAACCCATGGCCTCCAGGCCCAATCATAACTCACCCACCTAGTGATGTCGCAATCCATTTTGCTGAAAAGCCCACCAAGGAGGATGATTGTACCGACCCCTATGTCTCATATGACGAAGAAGAAAATGCAATGCTTATGAAATATAGACTAGTCCCATGAAGTTAGGATGAGGTCAAGGGCCTGGCATAATGCAACCTTGTGAGACCCTTGCCTACTAGACTTGTGGCCAACCTGGTCACCTCTCCACATGGTGCCATCTGAAACAAGAACAATTGAAGGAAATTAGCCTCTACAAGTGTCTCCATCCCCTTGGGCATGCTCTTCAAGAACAATCCTGCCATTTGGAAAACTTTCAAGACTTGGATTGATGGAAGTAATGTGACCCAACATGTTGAGGATAATCCACAAAATCCATTGCCTAGCTCCCCACCTACTCCCATTCTTGGTGCTCTCAAAGTTTCCACGTTCTAGGAGAGTACTAAATAATATGATGTTCTACCTGCAAAAGTTCTCAATGATTCCATGAGAAGAGGCATTATCGATACATGAGCTCGTGTTAGCATAGTGAGTCAAGTACTGCTTAAGACTTGGGACAACCCTACAATTGAGCCTATCCACTTTAATCTCACCATCACCCATGGTTCTAAGGTCTAACCCCTAGTTATGTTGAAGAATTGTCCAGTGAAGATCACTGGTGTCAAGTTCTCTATCACATTGGTGATCATGAAAGGAGTTGACTATGACCTATTACTCCGCTCACCGTAGTTGCGCACATTGCGTGACTTATTGAAGATTGGGGCAATGATCTAGTTTTTTTGGGAAATCATACTGAGACTGTGTGCATTGAAATGGATAGCTGGAAGACTACCTGAGTCGACCTGGATGCTATTTCTAGCTCATTGCGAGGTGATGCCATCTATCCCCCACCACAGACGCCCTTGAACAAATATGTTCCATGTCCCGAGGATGAGCAAACTAGCTTTATATTCTTGCCACCTTGGAGGTTCCATTCACTGAGGAAGGAGAATACAAAGAATCCAATGAAGGTCCGAGTCAACACGGACTTAAAGAATGATAAACAAGGTTGATATTCGTAATGAACTTCCTTTTGTGCCATTGTTGATGATGCATATTGGCCCATCCTAAAAACCTATGCCAAGAGGCTTCCATGCACCCACTGATAAACTTGAGCTTCGTAAACTCCTCTCATTATAGAGACCAACCTTCAAGAACATGGGTGAGGCTAACCTGCTCATCTTTGAAAAGCTCATATGTCCCATATGGAAACTCAACCAAACTCCATCAAGTTTTGTTTGATTATCACAGTAATCTTTTTGTCTCCATGATGCCCCCTAATGAATCCAATGTAGAGGAGGACAATGACTTTGAAGATGAATCAATTGAGTATGAAAGTGCTACCAATTTTGATGCAAACTATGACTTTTATGGCAAAACAATTGAGCAAATCACAATTGACCAAAAACCCTCCAAACACCCCATATTGCTATTGATGCTCGCCTTCTCTATGTTAAATCTGACTTCGAATGGTTGGAATACCTAAAAGCCATGGAATACGATCAGTTGGATTTTGTGGCTTACATGTAACCCATTGGGAAAACCAAGGGTGGTAGCCAACCAAGTCATTAGATGAGCATAAGTGAACATGGAGCAACTCGATAACCTCGTGTTGCTCCTTGCTTCCTTTTGTTCCTGCCATTCTTTTCCATGATTTTGACTAGCCAAATGATGGTCCTCCTAGCCCATCAGTAGGGGCAATACCAAAGGAAGGCTAGGGCTTAGCACACCTGAGTCAACCATCATTAAGTCAAAAGCCATTATTGCCGATCATGTACACACTTGAGACGACGGCACATAGTTGGAAGAAGCCTTCGAAGTGTGACCAATCAAAGAGATGCCCTAGCAAAGGTGTCGTATATCAATATCAAAAGAGGAGTGAATACGACTATAAATTAGTAAATTAAACAAGTTTTCTTCAAATTAAAACTTGGCCCAACATCATCCATGACAAGAGGTATAGATTAGATGTCACCATGTTGAGAGTTTATTGTCAAAAGGCATACAAAAGAAGGGACTCCAGCTCCAGATTAATAACATAGGAAGTGTTTCCCCCATCTTGGGCGTTGAGGGACTCATAAGCAAGCAATAGTGAAACCAAAGCATGGCCATTTATTTCAAAGAGCTCCCACTCAAGGCAATATACAAGATCTAAAACAAGAGATCATACGAAAACTTTACAAGCTACAAAGAAACAACATTCAAGGTTTACAAAGTTTTACATCATTGCAAAATAAGATTGATCTAACATGCCACTTAGAAAATTGTACTTTTTTTGGTCTACCAAAGCAAAGGCTAGGGGCAAACGCATTCATTCTTGGGGTTTTTCTAGAGTCCAAGGTACTTTTAAACTAAGTAGTTTCAAAAATCTCAATGGTTAAATACTACATCATTATTATAGTATAATGATGACCTTTCTAATGTCTCACATGCCCACTCACACACATTAATGCACATACAAGTGGCACACACACACATTAATGCAATACAATATTTGGCATTTTAGTAGAAACCCTCACAATATCCTATAGATGTAGCGCTTAAAATCCACCAAGTTGTCCTTGGGAATCTCTCTCTCTCTCTCTCTCTCTCTCTCTCTCTCTCTCTCTCTCTCTCTCTCTCTCTCTCTACATTTGTAGATGCACTATATACTATGATATCTGAGGCCGCTACCATTGCCTCTTATGAGGGCTTTGGACCATTGAGACGGGTGACGGACCATGAGGACCTGGGCCTTTTCTTATTGGAGCTTCAACGACACAGAGCAACATTGTTACAAGATCAGAGGCAACCCCAACCACATCCACCCCTCCAAAGAGCAGTTACTGACTTTTTCAAAATAACTAACCCCTCAACCACTGCCATCTTAGACAGTACATCTTCTACGGGCAGGCGCCATCAAGGAACATCATCAAGTGGCACCACATCAAACAAAGCTACAATGTTCTACAAAGCACGATGCCCTAGGGTACTTGCTCGATAACGTAGACATGCTCATATATGACACATTTGCATCATAATTGCTCATTACAAACAAAAATTACCGCGATGATTCAATTGGAGGTAGCTTGCAAAACCTTGGTGGATTCCAGACATTGAGAGGGAGATACTCTATACTATCTTCAGTTTTCAATTTTTCATATTTTTCATTTTCCATTTCAATTTATCATGTAGACCTAAACATAATTCTGTCTTCTTCTCTGATGACAAATGATACCAATTGTATTAGTTATAGTCTCATAGACCATTCTAGCCTTCTAGAGACTAATAGATCTCTCTCTCTCTCTCTCTCTCTCTCTCTCTAAGTGCGAGAGATGTAGAAGGAAACCAAAATAAGAAAGGAGGTAGATAAGCAAGTTCTAATAGACACTATATTTGTAGTAATTAATGAAGCTACATTGCAAGAGAAGATTGCATTCCATACACATTTAGGAGGCCTCCCTAATGAAGATTCATATAAACTATAGACCAAACTAGGGAACTCTAGAAGAAAAAGGGTTTAAATGGATGCTACTATAGAAAATCACCAAGCAAGGAAATAATCAACTTTGGAGTTTGAAAAGGGCAATCAAAATGTTTCAAGGGAACACAAAATGTGAATCATAGTGAGCTTCCACCAGCATAGCTCAAAGCACAATGAAGTGAAATAGCCAAGATAAAAGTAGCTAGAAAAGAGGGTAAATGGGCAAATTGTCAAAGTAGTAAAGACATCATAGAGTTCAAAAAGTAAAGTATGAGCACTAGTTTACTTTAGGGTCATGATGTATTTAGCAACGTTTATAACTTTACCGGGTTTTTTTCTAAACCAAGGGCACTCTAGTTGTCTTTTTTTTTGGATGCTAATGGCAACCCAAGTGGATTGTAACTGCAACTTTGATATGTCTTTTTGTCCTATAGTTTGGATATAATACTCTCTTGACAGCATATATCATATACATTATTAGTTACTGTTTGACACGAGGAAGAGTTGGGTTGCATTATCTTGGCTCAAAAAGAAATAAAATCATATTAGTGACTATCTCAGAGGCCAAAATGATCCATGAGACCGAAATGATTAGTACAACTAATCTATGGTATATCTGTATCTCCTCATAGATAAACAATTAAAGTCGAATAGAAACAGTAGAAAACGCCATCATTCTATAGAAGAGCCCTTGCTTCGTCCACGCTCCTTACAAGATCCAGCATAGGGTGTGTGGTAGAGGGATCTCACATTTATATGCATATGCAAGAATTCTGCGAATGCCGATAAGCATCTGGAAACGGGCAGGGTCTCTTAGTCCTACAGATCTCATGTGGCTTTGTAAAACTATGATATCACCTTGTTACTCATCAATCATGGATTCAACATGGTTTTGCCTCGTGCATATGAAAAGCTGAAAGTTCTCTGTTCTAATACTACTCATTCCCAACTGAGCATAGGTGCCGACACAACACTGATTTCCATCAACTCACTCTCCACTTGTGTAAGCACCGGCTAGAACAACATCATAACAATAGAAAAGAAAGATTTTTTAAAACCTCATAGGCATGATACTAGCATGAGTGCTTTGTTAACACCCGATAGAGAGAGAGAGAGCACTAGATGTTCTGCATATCAAGCACAATATCCACCATAATATAAGATGTCAATACTCCCCAAGATGCAAGCCGGTATTATAATTACACTCAGTCAATTGTGTTGCTATTTGGCAAATCCTTGAATGTTCCAATCATAGTTAGAAGAAAAAATGCCAGATGTGCAAGCATATAAAAGTGATCTTGCTCACCCAATGCTTGTTTGTATCAGGGTTTACCAACACCTACATTCGAAGGAAGGATCTATCTTTGGAGTCCCTATATAATCGCACATGCTGCAGGGTTGGAACATGCACCAATCTCAATAATGCAATAAAAAGTTGAGACAGAAAAGCACTGTATCTAATGCTCTTGTCTTCCAACTTATGAAAAACACTACCAATCAAGCTTCCTCAGGGCCCAAGCTGATCACAAGCTGGATTCCTCAGGTAGACTCATCTGTAATAGCTGAAGGCTGTCAAAGCAACACAAACATTAAGAACACTGCAGGGTTCCAAGGAAGTGCTTTGGACCAAGAAAATTGAGAAACCTCTACTTATGATTCCAGCTTGTAATCAAGCCTACCTGGCAGACATAACTGCCATGCCCACAAAGACTGCTGCAACAGCTTTCCGGTGCCCAGCATACTCGAATGCTAGTGGAAGCATTTCATGTAGGGTAATGAAAGCCATAACTCCTCCAACTGAAATCACAATATGTAAGCCAAGGGAGAGGCGGAAACACAGAGAACATATTTGACCTCCTGAAGACTTACCTGCACCAAGCAATCCTTCCAATGTTTCTGGTGAAAGACTGCTTGGGAAAAGAAATGCTGGAGTTTTACAAGAAAAAATCAGATGGGATGAAGCTGATTACCTTCATCTGAGAAATTTAACTGGAAATTTGACAGTGAAAAGTTTCATCTCACCTACAAGGACCACACCAAGTGGTTCCGCAAAGCCAGAAAGAGATGCATACTTGAAAGCCTGCCACTTACTGTTCAAAACAATCCACAGTAAACAGAAGACTGGTACACTATTTAACCAGATAAGCCAGAAACTTATCCTACCTCTCTGTTGCATAATAAACAGGCAGTGCTACAGCGATTCCCTGTATAAAAGAATGAAAGGACATGTCACCAATTGCTACTTTCTGGAATTAAACAACAGGCACTGAACTAGCACATTGTTAAACATCCACACCGGTTTTAAGGGCTCTTTTAATAAGAGCTTACTGAACCAAATTTGCAGCAGGATTTACCATAAATGTGAAACCCACTGATTATAGCAGTGTCTAATTTGTTTCAAGGGAGAGGAGAGCATATATTGTTAAAAAAGCATGTTTCTGCTAGAACGGTGTTACTTAGGAAACTTGAAAAGCAGTAGAGCTGATCTTAGGAATGAGAAAGAGCACGGAACCTCATTCTTATCAAAGAGAAACAAACATCTACAACGAAAAATATGGCACTCTGCAGCTTTAGGCCTAGGAAGATATCTGTAATGTTTTGACCCTACAAAAAAAAAATACACGACTATGGATGTGTTAATACTTAAAACGAAACAAAGCATATAAATTACATAAGCATTTTTTCATCAGAAAAAAAACGGCCGAATATAAGCTATATAATAGCTTAACGAACGTCAACAAAATCATCATCACGGAAGTCAGCATCCCCAGTATCGCGGACGACAGCATCCTCATCATTACGGACGTCAGCATCATCGCATTGCAAACTGGGAAGGATAATAACTCCCCCCCCCCCCAAAAAATAATAATAATAATAATACACGAAAAGTAAAATTAACGTGCTTTGATCAGTGACCACCCCCCCCCCCCCCCCCCCCCCCCCTTTTGCAAAACTATAAATTGAGGGCATAGGGATAACCAAGCCAAACAACAAGGGCAATCTTGGTGAGGATGAGATGCTAATCGAGAAGGACGAGACTCTATTCCACAATTCCAAGACGAGGAGACTCTACTCCGTCAACTCAAGAGAAGGAGACTACTCTCACGAGACAAGGAGGCACTATTCCATTCAACCCAAGGGATACGCTGAAGGTCTCTCATCCTGTTCTACTTTAATTCCAGAAGAGAAGTCACTGAAGTCCTATTCTATTCTATCAATCCGATAGAAGTCATACCTCTACTCTTGTCCCTACTCCACCTACTAGAGAGAGAGAGAGAGAGAGAGAGAGAGAGAGAGAGAGAGAGAGATCATACCTATTCTCTCGCTCTTACTCTATACTAGAGACATAGCTACTCTTGTTTCTCACCCTTACTTGCCAAGGTAAGAGAGAGAGAAGTATTGCTCTCCACGAAGCAAGAAGAACCGTCCGCGTGGCCTACAGCATCGAATCCCACAATAACCATCATCATCATCGAGAGTCTTACATATTTGCTAGCTGGTATTACTACCGTATTCTTCTTCTACAAATTGTATTTCTGTCATGGCCCCAAAGAGAAGAAATTCAAATGCGGAA
The DNA here is from genome assembly GCF_053477565.2 of Lygodium microphyllum. Taxonomy (NCBI): domain Eukaryota; kingdom Viridiplantae; phylum Streptophyta; class Polypodiopsida; order Schizaeales; family Lygodiaceae; genus Lygodium; species Lygodium microphyllum. The sequence continues at coordinate 29,672,187 of NC_141138.1, read as the reverse complement.
ATCGCGAGTGGCCTTGCTAACGTGAAGCAACGATTGGAGTTGCGAGCAAGAGAGTCACTAACGAAGTCACGAGCGTGGATAACAACCCTTTACTAATCGCGATACCACAGGTTTTCTAAAAATTTCTATCCAAATTCAATAGGAATAAGATAAGTCTCTTAAGAAATATTGCGATCTTAGAACATTCACTTGGTAAATTATTAGAACATCTTATAGTCTAGAAACTGTTAGGGAAACTATAAAAACCTAGAACTCGAGAAATCATGAGGAATTTTGAATTCAAGACGAATTTATTAAGAACGAAATCCTAAAGAAATTAGTCAAGGGTATAGTTTCAATCTTCTTCTTTTTTTGCAAATAAAGTGTGGCTTTTTTATATTACTTCAAAAAAAACCTGAATACAAGAAAGTGCTCATGCTCAACAGACTAGCTGGAGTTGATGCAAAGTCATAGATAAATCAAGTATACAAGCCTCTCAAGGCGGTCTAGGGGGGATGGGGGCAAGAAGCCATGAAGGGCGGATATATCGCCATCTGGGGCTGCCTGCCTATATCACGAAAAACAGGTCATGGCCGCCCCAAGTGCGCATGAAATGAAAACGGAGCTCTTGCCGAGCTCGAGAGTCGCCCTGCATCTAGTCCCATCGGCCACAAAGGGAGTGGATGATGGAGGTCCAGAGCTCTGCTAAAGTCGCTTGTACTGAAAGTCTCTCCCCGCCAAAAACCTCTTGACACCACATCTTCCAGATATGCCATCCAATAAGACTCCCTATGATCTCCCATACCTTAGAGCGGTATGCTATGGACTCCAGTACTTGGCGGATAGGTAGTCTCCAAACCGACCACTGCGCACGACCCTGCCTGAATAATGAATATCGTGTCCTCTATCCCAACCTCACACAGGAGGTGATGGCCCTAGTTGACTGCCTGTCAGCAGCAGCAGAAAGCTTCCCATGAGATATATCGAAGGCTGGATACGGCATGCTCCTCTCCACACGAGCTGCGCCGCCTCACACAACCAAATGCAGTACTTTGGAGACTCCAGAGGTTACTGTGTGTAACATTTACAACCTCCCTCCTACATCAGGGCTAACCAACTCCCCACCGCCAAGCCTCCATGTGCCACTACCAACTCCCCACCGCCAGGCCTCCATGTGCCACTAGCCATAAGAAATACAATACCCTCCTTGGCCTCCAACTATCCCATAGGTGGCGCCGGAAGGTCTGCCGGAAAGCCTCCGTGATGCTGTGCTCCATCCAGTACATGCTACGGGACAGTGCCCAGTCCACATCCTCCTGTATTAGTACATGTTTGCCAATCCTGGTTGTGTACTCTAGGAACATCAATGGCTTCTTGGCGACCGAAGTGGCTGGCCATAGCCACTCTCCTGGATCCCACTCCAACTCATCAAGTGGCCTACCCTCCCAAATCTAGAGGCGCCACTCCCCGATCTCCTCCCAGAAGACATAAGGGTCCAGCCGCCATGTCTTCCCCTGAAGGCCAACCATCTGAATCCTCCTCCATGAAAGGACAACTATCCCTCATCCTGTTGCCCTCTGTCAGGGGCCAGACGGCTCCCCCTCCTACACGGTGAAAAAAGTCCCATGTGGGGCACCTCCCACTCTACCTGCCACCTATAGGGGGATACCTGCTAGTGAAAACCTAGTAGGCCATACCTCCCTAGGCTCTATCGGCTCTCGTCTAGGGGGGGGCAAGCCACTTCTAAGGGATTGTTGCGCCTATCTCCCTTCTCATCAACTCAACTCCTCTCTGGCAACCTGATGCCGGCTACAACACCTCCTCGTCCACCATCCTGTACACCTCCCGCCTTGTCCTGATGGTACGAGCCGGGCCGGCCTCCCAACCCCAACCCACTAGATGTGGGAACACTCCTCAATCTGTACCCCATCCCGATCTCTGACCTGGGGTTTCCAAATCACCGACTAGCGGTCTATCTCCTCCTACCACCTTGGGGGACTTTAAATTAGGTAGGGCCTTACAGAGGTCCTACCACACACGAAGCAAATTGCGTACGAAGGGGGATCTGGGAAGGGAGATCTGGGCTATCGTGAAGATCCATCTAGAAGATAGCCTCCAATCACCGCCAAGCCTCGGTCTACACTCCTAGAGACCCTCCTCCAACAATAGGACCTTCCAAGTCTGCCCTCCTGGTGTGAGGCCGCGAACTACTAACTTGCCCAAGAGAGCCATACTTTGGGTCTATGATCCCAAGCCCTCCCTCTAACCAATGCCGAATGATGGTCGCCCATGCCACCTTGGCCCGAGAATCCCTAGAGCCGTCTAACATAGTGCCCTCTGAGAAGTCCCAGTCCACCCTATCATAGGCCTTCTTGAAATCCAATAGTAGTACAGCCAATCCCTAACCACTGTGTTGGGCTCACTCTGTCGCCTCAAAGAAGGTGAAGACATTGTCTAGGATGCTCCTATCCTGGAGAAAGTCTGTCTGTGTGTCATTAATGATGTCTGGAAGCAAAGGGAAAAGTCGCCTACCAATCAACTTTGTCAGTGTCTTATAGACTACTGACAACAAGGTGATCGGTCTCCACTGAGATAGCTCCAATAGGTCTCCCCCTTTGGGGAGGAGACTGATAAGGCATGCCTCCCTAGCATCCGTCCTAAAGTGAAAATCTCCTGGAAGGCTAGCAGTAAGGGGTCCTTCACCACCTCCCAGTAGGTAGTAAAGAAGGCCTTAGAGAGGCCATCCTCTCTGGGCATTTCTGCTTGTCTTGTGTATGGAAAGCCTTCTCTAGTTCCTTCTCTCTGAAGGGGGCTAGGAGGGAGAATCCCATCTCCTCTATGATGAGGGACGAGATGTGATCCGAGACTTACTGTCTATATCGTTGTCCTCTAGCTGAGGCTGTCTCCTACTAAAAAAGGTGTCTGTAGTAGTCAGTGGCAATCTCCATCACCTCGTCTGGGCTAGAACGAGTTCTCCCATACTGATCTCGAAGACTGCGTTATATGTTCTCTTGAGGTGCGGGACTGGTGTACCTAGAAAAACTCCCTGCACATCATGTCTCCCTTCCACGCCTAGAAGGCTGCTGAGGTGCGGAATGAGAACTCCAAGCGCCTGTCCTCTAGGCTGGCAATGGCTGTACATGCGTGCACCTCCTGTGTGTGGAGGATGGGATCCCCTAGTGCCTCCTGTAGTAATCTCTGCATGGCTGCTACATCCCGCCGGAGTGCTCTCTCCTCCCAGCTCTGCTGCTTGGCCTGTAAGGCTACATCCTGGTAGATACTGCTCGACACGGCTAGGACCTCTGCAACCTCCTCTACGATCCGGTCCCTCCTGCCCCACTCCCTAGTCCAAATCTACTCAGTCTATCTTTTCACCTCCTCCCTCCTATAGATCAAGTCGGAGATCTGACAAGATCGTGTGTCAAGGGCAGATGCAAGGGGATAAAGTGTCAAGAGACCGGATGGACAAAGTGGTGCCCGCCAACTGCCCTACCTGGCCTCCACGAGAGCATCCCCACTCTCCCACATAGTTGTTAGAGTCTCATTCCAACATTGTGAAGGTTGAGAGAGAAAAAAAGAGAACTACTACTATTGAAGACTGTCAAAGAGCTACCCCCAGCTAATCAAGAAGCCATTGGAGGCAGGTGGCAATCCCTGAAGGCTGTCTACGAGCAAATGACAATAAGTTTGGGGCCCATAAGAACAAGCAACTACATGTGGGGCTCTTGTTGATGATGCATTGTAGTCAATTAGCCATTCGCAACAAGGCAGCATTAAATTTCAGCCAACTTTGGCAATGAACCTCTGAATTTTCTCTCTCGAGCTTCCTCTATTCTCTCAACTAATTCAAAGCTTCCCTCAAGAGATCTCAGCCAAATTCAGTCCCATGCGGATGCAATCAAAGAATTTCTCCTACTAAATCCTAATTTACAGAGTAGAAATTAGGGTTTACCAACCATCTTGGAAAGAGTGCTCAGAAATTGGATCTAGTACTTAAAATTCAGCGACTAAAATTTGGGAATTTCAGAGAATTTGAGAAAAAGAGAGAATGAGAGCTTCTCACTACCGCCGCCACCGTTTGCAAAGAAGAGGAGGAAATGTACAGAGGGTGAAGAGGAGCTGCCGAATCTATCCTTGAGCCTTTGCGGTGAGCACATTGTTCTCTCTTGGTTTGTTTTTGTGTTTTCTTCCTTTTTTTTACTTGTTTTTGTTAAAAATGATGTGTACTCAGAGAGAAAGAGAGGAAATGAGAGAGGGAGAGGAAGAGAGAAAAAGGAAGAAGGAACGAGAGAGGGAAAAAACATTAAACATAATAAAGAAAGAGAGAAAGAGAGAGGGAGGGAGGGAGAGAGGAAAATGAATGGATAAAAAACAAAGAGAGGATAAGATCATGTTCTTTAATTTCTTCTTTTCTTATTTGTAGTAGTAGTAGTAGTAGTAGTAGTTCTTTAATTTCTTCTTTTCTTGTTTGTAGTGGTAGTAGTAGTAGTGGTGGTGGTAGTAGTAGTTCTTTAATTTATTCTTTTCTCGTTTATTGTAGTAGTAGTAGTAGCAGTAGTAGTAGTAGTAGTAGTAGTAGTAGTTTTCTTATTTATTGTAGTAGTAGTAGTAGTAGTAGTAGTAGTTTTCTTATTTATTGTAGTAGTAGTAGTAGTTCTTTAATTTATTCTTTTCTTGCTTGTTTGTTGTTGTTATTGTTGTTATAGTAGTAGTAGTACTAGTCGTAGTAAAGTAGTAGTCGTCGTCGTCGTCTTGTTGTTGTTGTTGTTGTTGTTGTAGTAGTAGTAGTAGTAGTAGTAGTAGTAGTAGTAGTAGTAGTAGTTTTTTCTTCTTTTCTTGTTTTTTGTTGTTGTAGTACCAGTAGTTGTTGTTGTTGTTGTTTTTTCTTCTTTTCTTGTTTATTGTTGTTGTTGTTGTTGTTGTTGTTGTTGTTGTTGTTGTTGTAGTAGTAGTAGTAGTAGTAGTAGTAGTAGTAGTAGTAGTAGTAGGGAGAGAGAGAGAGAGAGAGAGAGAGAGAGAGAGAGAGAGATATGTTTTGTTAAAGAAAATGAGAGAGGGAGAGCTAGAGAGAAAAGGAAAGAAGGAACGAGAGAGAGAGGGAATAAACATACAACATAATAAAGAAAGAGAGAAAGAGAGAGAGAGGGAGGGAGAGAAGAGAATGAATGGATAAAAAACAAAGAGAGGTAAGATCTTGTTCTCTAACATCTTCTTTTCTTGTTTGTAGTAATAGTAATAGTAGTAGCAGTAGTGGTGGTGGTGGTGATGAGGTCCGGTGCAATACCACGAGACGGGAAACACTCCGACATATGTCAATTTGTGGGTGGGTAGAGACTTTACATACGTTAATTTTGTTGAGTTACAAGAGAAGAAATCCCTTCTCAAACAATTTACGAAAGAAATAAAGAATGATAACAAAAACAAATTGTTTGTCGTAACGTAGACCAAATGGAAAACGATGAAGGTTTTCAAGGCCAACATGGTGCCCATTGTCCAAGATTCAGTGGTAATATTTACATTTTCAGTTTATGTGAATTCTATGCTTGCTGTAATTAGTGCTTAATCAGGTTATTTACCACCCTTTCGAAGAAGGAAGGCTGGTTTCAATAGACCTTTGTGATAGCCTCATCTAAAGGCAACTTACATAAATGGACCTAGCTCTCAACCTCTGAAGTCTCATGCCAAAAGCATTAAAAATACATGTCCTCATGATACCAAGAGTAGGCAACAAGGTGCAGAGGATCTTGGTTTGGCCTATCCTACCCCCCCTAAAAAAAAAATTGCGGATTTCAAGAGGCCAGCCATGCAACATTGAGTTTGCGGAAAAATTTGCCATTCAAGGAGCAAATTGAAGACTAATCCCCAACAAACTAAGGGGCAAATTGGTTGAAAGGCTTACTAGTTATTATGGACAACAAGATGTGTTGAAAATTGAAGAAAATGAGATCATATCTCAGTGTGTTTCAACTTTAGCAATGCAAGTCAAAGAAATGCCACAATTGGCCCCACTTTCAAGGCCAACATGGTGTCCATTGTCCAAGATTAAGTGGTAGCATTTTCATTTTCACTTTTTGTGACTTCTATGCTTGTTATAATTAGTGCATAATCAAGTTATTTACCACCCTTTCGAAGAAGGAAGACTAGTTTCAATAGATCTTGGTCGTAGTTGATCCCATCATGGTTTGGCCTACCGTGCCCCCGTCCCCCCCCCCCCCCCCCAATTTTCAAATAGACATTTCAATTTAATTTTGGACCTAAACAAATTCATGGTGAAGCTGAGCCCATCCAACACCTCTCCCCAATGTCACAATGCAAAAACCACTGTCTTCCTCTCTTTTCCAACCCAAGTCAGCCTTTTCATCCTTGGAATGTTGAAATGGGAAGTTTTGCCAAGTACAGCCTTCCTTATCCATTTTCCAGTAATTTTCAGCCCAATCAATTAATTTTCAGAATACTAATTCTGAAAACTAATTAATCTTTAAACTTTGTGCTTATAAAAATAACTATGCCAGCCAAAAATTAAAGTGGATAGGCCAATTTGTCACTGTTAACCCTCAAACGAACAAAGGCGGAAAATCCGGAAAAGCTAAAGCAGAAAACAAGGCCAAGGCAAAAGTGAAACGGAAGACGAAGGTGCGCCAAGAAAAATATGGAAACACAAGAAGCGCAGAAAAGTCCTAAATAAGGGAAAAATGCGCACAAGGAAAAGCACAAGTCAATACTTTGGTAAAAGGGCGCAAGCGCATCACGATTTAATTTAAGGAGCGCCAGGCTCTCAACCATGCAATTTGTAAATATAGACGGGCGGTGGAAAGGAAGCTAGGAAGATAGAAGAACAATAGGAAAAAGGGCCTAGGCCACGGTCGGCCATGTAAAAAAGGGGATAAGGGGATGACCGCCCAAAAGGGATTTAGGGTTTTGTATATAAAGTTGAAAAGTGAATGAGAAGCTTATTCTTGTGTGTGGCCAAAAGTGGGTCTCCTTTTCTTCTTCTTCTTGCTTGCTTGAGCTTGTGCTTGAGAAAGGGAGTGTGAGAGTGTGAGGGAGTGCGTGTGAGGGTAAGGGACCAAGGAGGAGAAGCTCTCCATCTTCTCCTCTCTTCTTCTCTTCTCTTCTCTTTTCGTCTTACTCGTGGCTATGGAGCTTGGAGCGTGGAGCTTGACGATGGAGCTTGCTTGAAGCTTGCACTTGGATCGTGGAGCTACCGGAGTGCGCGGGAGAGGAGGTAACTCGATCGGCATGAAGATAAGCTCACTACACCCGTAGATATGGATGGCACGTCGGCTATGTAAGAGGTAGCCATTAGTGCTCGGCTTGGAACTCTTGAAACAATAAGCGATCCGTGGGTCTTGGCGGTTGAGCGAAAGCTCCCACAGTCACCCAAGCTAACTTAATCTTTTTTTAGCCCTTCAACTAGCATTAATTAATCAGCTTATACCTAGTTCCTAATGTTACCACTAATATTAATGGTTAATAAATTGTCCTAGGCCAACAATTGTCACCAAGTACCATGCAATACCTAACTCAAACAACTTATTACAACTTTTGCGTTTGACACCCGCTGACTTCTTGGAGTCCTTAGACCCACATTGTGAATTAACTAACTTGCATACCACATGTGCACCTCACATTTGCACATTTGATTAATAACTTAATCAAATTCTAAGCAAAGTATCAAAATTTCATATCCTTGTGACAGAGCTATCAAGAAATGCAGCAAAATTAAGAACCCCAACATAGCCAACACACTATTTAGAGGCCAAGACAAAAGAATATTACAATTGGATACGCCTAGCTGATTATAAGATTCAAGGGAGATTTCATAGTCTCCTTTGAGATGGCTTTGGCTCACTCTCTCAAATAATGAAGTTCCCTCATAAGAGATGTTTTTTATGGAGGTTTTACTGAGCTGAGAGTGAACGCGACAAATAACACACACACACAGAGTAGAGAGTAGTAGAAAGGAGAGTGAGCACGACACACTTGATGTTCGATACAAAGACGAGTGTACCACTTTTTAGGTTTTGATAATATATATAAAGTAGAAGAAGTGTAAGGGTGCGTTCACACCCAAACACAGTAAAAGGCACGATGAGCCATTATTCCCAACCACCTCCCACCTAAAGGCAACGTGCCTAAAGGGAGAGAAAAGAATCAACTAAGTCTATGTATGTACAAAGCTGAAATACACACATACTATCCAATCCCCATCATTTGGCGGCAATGAGCAAACCACTCCGACTGGGAAACCCTTCATGAGAAGGTTTGCAGAATCATCATATGTATGTACCTTGACAAGCTCAATGCCCTTGCTGTCAAGTACATCCCTAATAAAGTGATACTTCACCTGTACGTGCTTTGTCTTTGCATGAAAGACAAGGTTCCATGCTAGCATGATAGCACTCTGAATGTCATAGTGGAGGATAGAAACCTTTGTAATACCAAGCTCTCTCACCAGGCGTAAGAGCCATAAAGCCTCTTTGCATACCACAATGGCAGCCATATATTCTACCTCTGTAGTAGACAATGCAACACACTTTTGCAGCCTAGATATCCAAGAGACTACTCCACTTGTGAATATGAACACAAATCCTAAAGTAGACTTCCTATAGTCAGGATGGCTAGCATAGTCTACATCCGTGAAATCGACAATAGATGACTTCTGCTTACCAAAACAAATACACAAATCCTTTGTGCCCTTAAGGTATCTCATGATACCCTTCGCTGCTTCCCAATGCTTTTTGCCAAGATATGCCATGTATCTGCTAACCACTCCCACTGCAAATGCAATGTCAAGACGTGTAGCAACCATAGCATACATCAAGCTACCAATAGCTGAAGCATAGGGTATCTTGGCCATTTCAGCCATTCCATCATCTAATGTAAGGTTGTCATCTACACACTCTTTCACATATGGAGGCAATGGTACACTAATGGCTTCTCCCCTCTCCATATTGAAACACTGCAGAACTTTCATGACACACTCCTACTGTGACAGATAAAGAAGACCCTTTGATCTGTCTCAGAGTATACGCATGCCAAGAATATGATTTGCCTTACCAAGATCTTTCATATTAAAGCTATTGTGTAAACTCTACTTCAAGGAGTCCAAGGCATAAACATCCTTACCTGCAATCAACATGTCATCCACATACAAAACCAAGAGAATACGGTTGCCATCCGTTGCCTTCTTGGTGTATAAGCACTGATCAAAAACATTATTTTGTATGCTCAAGCCCGTCATGTCGTGTTGCTGTCCCCCCGCTCCGACTACGCAAGCCCGTTCGACTGATCGCCGCCCCCCCCCCCCCCCCCGCGCCCTGGCTGATCAGCCCCGTCCGACTCGTCGCCCCCCGCACTGATCACGCCCCCTCGCCCTGACGATTTGCAATGGCTGCATCCTCGAATGTGAATAGCTTACACCTTGCATCCTGGAATGTGAATAGCCTCCACTACAGTGGGGCACGTGGTTCCAGGAAATTAATTGTTCGACAAGAGCTTTAGCCTGCCCTGGCCAGACGAATCGACATCTTACTTCTATAGGAGCACAAGCTCACCCTCACCCAGGCCCAACAGGTAGGGAAGGTACTCCCAGGCAGCTCGCACACTTACTAGGAGCACGCCATAGGTGCCCACGGTAGGAGTGGAGGCGTGTGCACCTCTATTGGTCCGAGTCTTACCGCTTATGTTCGAGACCACGGGACGATAGTGGCAGGGAGGGTGCTATGGATCAAATTGGATATTGGGGACTCATGCCTTGAAGTCCTTAATATCTATGCCCCTACAGAGGTTAGGGCACGCAGCAGGTTCTGGGTGGAGATCGCAGGACTCCTACAGGTGGACTCCTGGATTGTTGGAGGAGACTTCAACAACTTGGAGGTTTTGGAGGACCAACAGGGCAGAGGGAGAAACTACCAAGGCATGGCCGAGAAGGAGCAGGAGGCATGGGAGGTGTTTCTACTGGCAATAGAAGCACGCGATTCTTGGAGAGAACCTGCCTTCCACATGAGGGAGAGGTCAATGGACTTATCTTGGGGATATAAACGGCTAGGTGGAGCCCTGCTGGAACGGTTGGACAGGTTTTATGTGGGAGAGTGGGGATGCTCTCGGGGAGGCCAGATTGAACAGTTGGCAGGCACCACGTTGTCCGCATCATTGCGCGATTCTCCTAACACTAGATCCCCCAGTATCTGCCCTAGATTCACGATCTTGTCGGATCCCTAACTCGATCTACAGGAGGGAGGAGGTGACGAGACAGGTAGAGCAGATTTGGACCAGAGAGTGGGTCAGGAGGGGCGAGATCGCAGAGGACGTTGCAGAGGCCCTAGCTGGGTCGAGTAGAATCTGCCAAGAGGCAGCCATACAAGCCATGCAACAGAGCTGGGAGGAGGAGAGAGCACTCCAGCGGGACCTTGTAGCCACGCAGAGATTATTATAGGTGGCACCAGGGGATCCCACTCTCCACGCACAGGAGGTGCGTACGCAAGCAGCCATTGCTTGCCTAGAGGACAGGCACTCTGAATTCTCTTTCCGCACCTCTGCGCACTTGGGGCGGCCAGGTTCTGTTCTTCGTGATGCAGGCAGGCAGCCCCAGATGGCGATACACCCCCCCTCCATGGCTTCTTGTCCCTATCCCCCCTAGACCGCCTTGAGAGGCTTTGTATATATGATGTAGCTGTGACTTTCACCACCTCCAGCTTGGTCTGTTGAGCATGAGCACTTCTTTGTATTTCGGTTTTTTCTAAAGTAATACAATTAGCCACACCTTATTTGCAAAAAAAATAAGCAGTGATCAACTTAAGAACGATGAAATCCCTGAGATTACATGAATGTATCAAATTTGTGATACCATTCTCGTGGTGTTTGCTTCAGCCCATACAAACTCTTGTGGAGTTTACATACCATGTGCTCTTTTCCCTTTGCAACAAAACTGTCAAGTTATTGCATATAGATCTTCTCATGCAGATCACCATGTAAGAACGCGGTTTTTACATCCATCTATATAAGTTCAATGTCCTCAGATACAACCAAGCCCAAGATGGTTGGCAAAGTAGTCATTTTGACTACAAGAGAAAAGATTTCATCAAAATCAATTCCATGTTCTTGCTTGTACCCTTTAGCAACCAGGCATGCCTTGTACTTTAGCAAAGAACCAGAAGTGACTTTCATTTTGTAAACCCATTTGCAGGGTAGCACATTTTGTCCTTTTGGCAAATGCACCAAATCCCAAGTGTCATTCTTCATGAGAGATTCCATCTCCAACAGCATTGCTTTATGCCATTTCTTACTATCTTGTCTTTCCATTGCTTCCTGGAAGCATGACGGCTCACCACAATCTATTAACATGACATAATCAGCCACATAGTTTACACTAGGAACGTACCTATTTGCCTATCTTTGCACTCTGGTCAACCTATGGACCCAATGGTCAAGATTTTCTGGCTGTTCAGCCTGCAAATCTGCATTAACAGCTTGCTGTTCTGCAAGTTCAACATGTTGTACAACTAGTTCAGGTTGATCCAAAGGCACATGTTCTAACTGAATTTGTGGGGCATTATAAGCAAGATCCTACTTATCATTTTCAGCATCATTCCCTACATTTTCACGGACATTTACAACAAGTATTTACTGCTATCTAACAGGCATTTTTTGTTGTCCTATTGGAACATCGTCCTGGAATACAACCTTTCTAACCTCCTCTGTTCTTTCGGCCTGTTTGTGCATGCGATCTTCCCGGAAGATGACATCATTGCTGCATACTACTTTTCTTTTCTCGACATCCCATGATCGATACTCCATCTCACCTTCATCACCATATCCTAGGAAAATTCATTTATAGGACTTCGGGTAAAGTTTGTTGCATTCTTCTTTGTGAATGTGCACAAATGCCTTGTAGCCCAAAACTCTCAAGTGAGCATACGAAGATGGCTTGCCGACCACTCTTCTTGAGGGACTCCTCTCCCCCCCAAAAGACCTGTTTGGTGACCGATTAATCAAGTGTACGGTTGTCAAAACAGCCTCTCCTCAAAATCCATGGGGTAAAGCAGTATGTGATAGCATTGTACAAACCTTGTCTCGAATGGTCATGTTCATACACTCTGCAACATTTTGGGGGAAATTATGAGGGGCAGTAAGCTCCCTTTTAATCCCTTGCTATCACAAAAGTCCTAAAAAGCTTTGGACACATATTTCCCACCATTGTCAAAGCGAAGGCATTTCAATGTCTTGCTTGTCTAATTTTCAACAAGTACCAAGAATTTTTTAAATTTATCCAAGGCCTTATCTTTCCTACGGATTGGATAGACCTCGACTTTGTGTGTGGCATCATCAACAAAGGTAATGAAATACTTCTTCCCTCCTAAAGATAATCCTGGCATTTGACATACATCTGAATGTACCAACTCTAGGGGTAAAGACTTTAGAGAAAGAGATTTTTTGTGTGACGTTTGATCATGTTTACCATAAATACAATGATCACACTATTCAAAATCAGCATACCTCAAAGACGGTAAATAACCCAAACGAGAGAGCACTTTCATTCCAGATTGACTCATGTGTCCCAACCGGCTATGCCACAAAGAAACACGTGGTTGCTCAGTTATGGCAAGTATATGGTCACGCACACTAGATACATGCAAAGGATACAATGTATCACTTTTGGACCCCTTGGCAACAATGCGAGAACCCTTACTGATTTTCCATCTTCTATCCCCAAAGGTGGTCTGATAGCCTTCATCATCCAGTGGCCTTGTGCTTATCAAGCTCTTCTTGAGCTGAGGTACATGTCTCACATTATGCAAAACAAGCACAGAGCTATGCTGAAATTCCAGTTTGACACTACCAATGCCTGCAATTTCACATGTATAGTTATTCCCCAAGTGGATAACACCACGTACACCACCATTGTAGTCAAAGAACCACTCATGATGTGGTGTGACATGAAAGGACACACCTAAATCAAGTATCCAAGTGTGCATATCATCCTCAGAATCTACAATCAATACATGTGCACTCAAAGAAGACGCAAGAAGTACATCACTATCACTGTCATTATCATGAGTAACTACATTAACCTCTTCTATTTTAACATCGCTCTTCTTGGCAAGTTGGTTGTCCTTGTTTTCACCCTTGTTGGCTTCACTATTTTTGTTTTTGCCCTAATCTTTCTTCAATTGAAAGCAATCCCATTTGTAGTGCCCTTTTTTGCCACAATGATGGCACTCCACATTTTTTCCACGAGATTTGTTGTGTGCTCTGTTTTTAGAACTGCTCTTGTGCTAAAATCTGCCTCTAGTGTGTAATGCATTAGAAGACTTGTTTGCTGAGTTATTCTGCATATTGAGTTTTTCCATCAGCAAAGAACACTCCACATCAGAGTATAACAGTTGAGCATTCGAATTACTCAAAGCTGTCCTGAAAGTATCCCAAATTTCAAGCAAAGTGCATAGCAAGTAAGTAGCTTTGAACTCTTCATCAATATGGAAATCCAAAGCAATCCGTTCACTGAAAATTGAGTTAAACTCATTCAAATGTACAGACATGGCTGTACCTTCTTTCATGCAAAAGCCCATCAGTTTTTTTCAGCCAATAAACCTTGCTGGCTGCACTTTTCTGCGCATACAATTCTTCAAGCCTTTGCTACATTGCATATGCTGAATTCAGCTTCTCAATGTTAAAGAGGAAGTTGAGAGCTCAATGGTAGAGCGAGCAAGCTCATCCAAGTCATCCCACTCATCTTGTTCCATGTGTGTTGATTTGATTTCCTTTGTTTTGATGGGCTTTACATGTCTCTTCTACACCAAGACATTCTAGCATTGTTTTTGCTAAATTGCAAAATTATGTGCACCCTCAAGCTTCTTAATGTACAAAAGATTACTGATGTCATTGTTTCCAGCCATAATTTGCAATCCCAAATTGACTAATCAATCACCGAAGGCAAGCCCAAATGTGACACAAGTAACCACAGTACACCAAAGTACCAACCAGCAATGAAAATCCCGAGATTGCAGAAATTTCAGATATGCAAATAGATTTTCAGAATTTAAAGATATCTATTGCTGCACTCCTCAAGCAATTACTGACACATTAGAGACCAAGCCACCAGTTACATGTGAAATCCCCAAATTTTCACTATAATTTCTGCTCCAAAGGCATTCCCGTGCACAAATTTGACAATTTTGATCAAAAGCCCCAAAATTTTAGAGGGTAATCCATTCTGATTGCATCAACACATGTACCCAGGTGCATATACTATACAATTCTTGCACAAATTAATGAAATTCTGCAAAATCCCCAATTTTCTTGGATCAGGTGTGCACAAATTTTAGTAAAATTGAAAAAATTTCATTAAAATGTGAAAAGCCCCAAAATTTCCTAGGTAAATGTTCACCGATTTTGCAATTTCTGAGTCAGATTGTCCAATTCTACATTAAAGTCCCCAAATCCGAAAAAAGCCCCAATTTTTTAAGTCAGGCTTGCACACTCTGCATGTGTGCGTGAACACCCAGTTGTGGGAGGGGAACAAATTTTAAATATTTTTTTAAAAATGACAGCATTGATTGCTGAATCGTGACCCCTAGCCCGTTTGGTCAACAGGTCACCACCTGTCCCATCAGAGTGCTCGCTGAGCCCATCTTGTCCGCCGCCTAGTCCTAGTCTTGTGTAGCTTCCGCGTGACCTACGTCGACCTGTCGCCTATTGCCTGCAGTAGGCATTGACAAAGCTGCTACCTATTAGTCCCCTTCTCGCTACGCCTGTTGGTTCCCTAATCGCATGCACACAGCTGATCCGACGGCCTCTGTTAGGTAGTCAAATGTTGACTCTAACCTACACCTGCTGAACGCTGACTACTTGGGGTCGCCTGACTAGCCTGTCCAGCTTCGAGAAGTGTGCACTCCTTGAGCTCTGATACCAGTTTGATGGAGATTTTATTGAGCTGAAAGTGAACGCAACGGATAACACACACACACAAAGAGTAGAGAGCAATAGAGAGGAGAGTGAACATGACACACTTGATGTTTGGCACAAAGACTAGTGTACCACTTTTTAGGTTTTGATAATATATATAAAGTACAAGAAGTGTAAGGGTGCGTTCACACTCGAAGACAGTAAAAAGGCACGGCGAGCCTTTATTCCCAACAGTTTTGAGTTGTTTCTTTCAAAGCTACACGAAGTCCTTGTCAAGACGGCTATGACTCACCAAGAGTATCTACAAGTAAGCTACTACACACTTCTTTAAACCTCCAGCTGCATATGCCTCATCAAACACCCTCATCCTAATGTGAGAGCCTACCAAATGTTTTGCTTGGGTGAGCAAGCTTTGTTGAACTATCCTCCACTTGATCCACAATTTTTGAGGTCATTTGCACTTTGACATGAATTCTCAAACACCCATCACTCCTTGTGGGAATGTCTGGGTAGTATTTAAACAGCCGTACAAGGCAACTAACTAATCTTTAAATTTTCTAGTTTGAATCTTAAAATATAAAACTTTCTATTAATCTATTGATAGTCTACTCACATTTACTAAAAGAAAATTTTACTAACCTCGGGAATATTGTGAAGTGCTATTGCCAAGGCCAAGTTGATACCAACACGCAAACCCTGCAAATGGAAGACATTGCCTAGCCATAGCAAAAATAGAGAGAATCATGAAATACATAACAAGAGGAATGCACTACCTCTCTATCGCACCTTTAATGAGCCTAGGAAAACGGCCATCCCTTCAGGAAAGTTATGTAAACTAATACCTGAGATAATATGAGAAAAGATACTTTGAATTAGTTTTGTGACTATAAATACCAAAAGAAGCAACACTTGAAAAATGTCATGATTACAAAACTTCTCTGATATAATGTGTCAAAGCAAAATTTACTATTATCAACTTCAACGGTCCACATAATTTTCACAACAAAAACAGTGCTTCAATGTTAAACCAAGCATCATGCTTTATGTTCTTAAAAACTTGTGGAGCATTAAATGGAGCACTTAGGATTTGTGCAAAATAGAGTATCTATACTTTATAAATACCATTAAAATTTTATCCTCTCATTATAGCCATAGTAATAACTTAGGAAACAAGATGCTTTTTTTATCTTCTGAAAAGGAGAAAACTCTGTTTAAGACACATTCATAATAATCGTCACTTGGTACACACTGAATACAAAATCCTCACATATGAAAAAAGAAAAAACATGGGTCAACATCTCCCTAGATATCTACTCAAGGGAGAAGTCTAATATAAGATCATTAAAATGACCAATCCAACGGCCTATAATACAAGACCATATCATGTTTCTGTTATTAGATAAAACCACAAAACTAGGGAGTCAAAAGTGGACAACACCACCAAACTGCCAAGTCAAAAAACCTCACGCCTCCTACTCATGAGCTTTGAGTTGCCCTCCTATAACCTCTCTCGTTGGCCTCTAACCATACATAGCTTACGTTGAACTAAAAATGCATTAGCTTTATTTGAACAACTCTAAAACTCATACTAATTGATGAATTAAAACCTTTTATTAAAAAGAAACATAGTCTTAGAGAGTTTTTTTGTTCCATATGCAAACCCCAATTTGTGAGGCCCAAGACTTTCTATAAATAGAAGGCTCTCATTTTGGCAGCTTGTAGGTGCCAAAGCTTCGTTGTCCACACCTCGTACGCAAATAATATCTCAGCCAAAGCTGTCCATCATCATTGTCTACCATCTAGTGCCCGTCTCTTAGTAAGGCAACCCTCCTTGAGGGTCTGGCACACAGCAATGTAGGGTTGGATCAGTGGCACAAGCAAGTAATTGGAGGAGGGAGACACCAAAATGCCACTCCTTGATGTCTCTATCAAGCTGAGCAGCAGCTGTATGCAGCAAATGCAGCATCTAGATGACATGGACAAGCTGGGTGATGGCTGAGATCAGCAAAATACAACTCTCGAAGGTGTCGCCAGCTGTAGATGGCACCTAATCAAGCTGAAAAACAGATTTTGGGGCAGCATTCAGCAGTAAACACAGAAAACTGATGTAGATAGCATCTGCCTGGTTGACCAGCAATGTGGAGATGGCTAGAAACAGTTTGAAACTACAATGGAAGGCTACGTTTCAGGATCCATGAAGCGTACAACAAAACCTCCAGCTTGTACTCTCTGCCCTAGTCTTCAAGACATGGGAGTTTGGGGGTCAATATTCATTCACTACATAGTGTATTTGCTACATGAGCATTGTATTCTATTCAAATGGATTCATTTCATATTCATAGTCTCTAAGTTACCCTAATCCTAATTGTGTTCTATTATCACTTTGTGCTTTGTCGCACAATTGTATTTAAGTTTCTATATTAGGGCATTTCTTTACATGGTATCAAAGCTAGGTACTCTCTAAAGAAACCTAGACCTTAATCCGAAAGCTCTTCTTAGAAGCTAGGAACTACAATAGGACAAATGACTTCAAACACATCTATACTGACTCAATCCACAAAGGAGCCTGTGCCACAAATTGAGCTAGAGTGGAATCCACTGCCAACTCCGCAAGGTTCCGACATGGCCGGAGATCCTTCTGACTACATTGGAGACATCACAAATGAGGAGCTGCAGTTGATCTTGGCTCACAAAGCCAGGAAGTCCAAAGAGCTACATCGATAAGCCTTTAAACAAAACCTGCATAAAAGAGGTATACTTGATTCTTTCTAATCAAATGTAGTACACAAGTTTGATGATGTTATAGGGCTGTTGAGACATCCATTAGGGATGGGCCCCCTCTCTTGGAGAGAGATCTAGAGTATGTTCCTTATTCAAGGTCTCTTCTACTTCAGAGCAAGGTATACGAGTCTCTACTTTTGTTCCTTCGTCTATTTCTTTTTCTTTACTGCCTTTGCAGCATGTTGGTAAAGAACAAGTTGAAGCAAGAGTGGCATAAACTAATGATGGCAAATCTCCCATTGAAGATCCACTCATGTATGTTAATACAAGAAGGGTTGATTACAAGAAAAATTATGGTATCTCTTCTTCTTCCCTTGCTTCTTTTTATTATGCTTCTCAAAGTTAAAATGAGTTTGGTGTATCACCTTCAATGCATCTTGCATTTTCACTCTCATTTCAATTTCCATCACCTAATCAAAATCAATTAAATGCATCATCATTTCCACAATAATTTCAAAACCCACCTGTCCCACCCACTACTTCTATCGTATCGCCATTACCTTTTACATCATTCACTTTTGCATATCAGTCACCACATGGCATACCACACGTGGCAACGCCCGGGGTTGGTTTTTTTTTCCCTCAAACATAAGCAAAGCCTTTAGGACCTCTACACCTTCATTTCTGGGTGGTTTTCATGCACCTTCAAGGGAGGCTCAACCTCCATCCGATCCACCTTTGGCTTACACCCACCATGGGGTCCCTATCCTTGCTTATCAAGGTGTCCATCAGTTGGTACCAAATTTTGCCTCCATGGCTTTACCTAGTGGACCTACTGGTCACTCTATTGTGCCCCAATAGCTGACATTTGGATAAGGCTTAGATGCTCGAGTGCCTCCATCTCCATTGGCATCGTATAATTCATGTTCTAGTGCCTCCGCTATCCACACCATATGGATATTCACAGCCTATTTGTACCTACCCACCTCTATTCCTTCTTATCCCATCCCTCCTACCCACCTTATCTTCTTACCCATCTTATTTGACACCTCATGGTTCATCTTCCTCATCAACCAAGCACGATTTTATTGACAAGACTCGTTTCTGACTCTTCACCTCCTCTATCTGTGCCATCATCCAATCTCCTGTATGAGAGGTCTGAAGGAAGAAAAGTATAGTTTGGTCATCCGATGGCGCTAGTAAATGGACCTTGGCGCTCCTTGACTTGCGTACCACGAAGATCCCCACCTCAAGAGGTAGTGGGAACTCTCCGCGCTCCGCAACTCTCAGGTAGGACCACAGACCACTGCAAAAGAACTCCTATGGTATAGCAGAAGCGCCTATCTCAGGAAAGTGTGACAGGCGGCACGGACAGATGAGCTGGTGGTTGTGTGTGTGTGTGTGTGTGCGTGCGGGGGGGGGGGGGGGGGGAGCGTCCTATCACTTGACCAAAGATCATTGTTTTTTTCAGCTCCAGCTCTATGGCTCGAACAGCTAAGAGTTGTTCCTCAGAGCGGTCCATGTGCAAGGTGTTTGACTAGGGGGCACTCGCAGAATGCATAGATCATTGTTTCTTTCAGCTCCAACTCTATGGCTCAGACGGCTAAGAGTTATTCCTCAGAGAGAACGATGTGCGAGGTGTTTGACTGGGGGACATTCGCAAAATGCATCGGTATCTAACTAGATATTTCCATTGCATGTCCCTACAGAGAACCCACCAATCACACTGATGTCCTACTAGGGGAGGGAGGCGGGGGGGGAGGGGGGGAGTTGTTGCAGAGGGAGGGAGCAACTAGAGGGGAGAAGAAGGGGGGGATGGCCGATAGTGAGAAGGGGGGAAATGTTGTTTTCTGATAGTGGGGGAGGTGTTAGACCCCACTGAAGGCCGGCTTGCCACGGGCACAGTGCGAGCGGTGGGTCTCCCGAATGGAATCGGGGCCGAAGGGTACAGGAGGCGAGGGGAACAGGCAAAGAAGGCGGGGGGGTTAGACGGAGAAGGCGGGCGGGTCAGGCGGAGGAGGCAGGGGATCAAGTGGGGGAAGGAGCTGGCGCAGAGGATCAAGCAGGTGAGGAGGGGGAGTCAAACAAGGAGGCAGGGGATCAAGCAGGGGGATCAGGCGGAGAAGGCAAGCAGAGGAGGCGCAGGATCAAGCAGGGGTGGAGAGGGCAACGCGAGGCAGCGGTTTTTTTTTTTCTTGGGGGGGGGGGGGGGGGGGGGGGGGGGGGGCGCACGGTAGACGAGAGAGCAGTGCGCCACAGAACAGTAGGCAGGGACGCGCTGGTTGGATAGCAAGGGCAAGGAAGCAGTGCAACGCGACGGTAACAGTCGTTTTTTCCAATATCACCAAAGGGTAATAGGTTCAATAAGTTTCAAAAAGCCTCAAACTTTTCACATGGTAATGCTTTGGTGAAAATGTCTACAATAATTTTCTATGTCGATACATACATCAAGCTAATCTCTCCTACATAGCATATCTCTTTGACATAATGCTAATGCACCTCAATGTGTTTCATATGAGCATGAAACAAGGGATTTCACCACTGCAATAGTACTCTGACTATCAAAAAGAATGGGTGTAGAACCCTCCAATAATATACCTCACATGACGAGATAGCCACTATAGGTTGTTTTTTACTTAGTCATGAAATGCATAAATGGCCCAAAAAGAAACAATGTCTACTAGTAGACTACCTAGTGTTTGAATCACTAGCCCAATCTGAATCACTGTAAGCCTGTAGATGCAAGTCTCTTTGCCTCCCCCCTCCCCCCCCGGGAAATAATAATGCATGTGACTAAGTACCTTGCAAATATTTGAAGATCCACTTAACAGCTTGTCATTATATGATCCATGAACTATGCATACACTTGTCACCTGAGATACTACATATTGAATGTCAAGGCGCGTATTGCAAGGATAAATAAGATAGCCAATAGCATGGCTGCAAATTGCAACATCAGACATATCTTCACCATCATGCATACACAGCTTTAGGCATGGCTCCATCGTAGTGCACATAGGTTTGCAACTTGCATGTTAAACCTATGTAAAAGCGTATCCACATACTATGACTGTGACATGATGATCCCATGCTAATTTTGGATAAATTGAATCCCCAAATAGTAGTGTAAACAGCCCATATCTAACATAGTAAATACATGTTTCAATTCAGCCTTGAAATCTGCAATTTTATACTCTTTCAGTCCAGTGAGTAGCATGTCATCTACATAAAGAATGATAATTAGCAAGTCCCCCCCTTTCATTCTTAATGTATAGAGTGGGAGCAATTGGACTATTTTTTAATCCTATGCTAGCCAAATAAGCATCAATTTTAGAGTGCCATGCATGAGGATCCAATTTGAGACCATAAAGAGCCTTATGCAACTTACAAACCATGAGCTCTTTTCTCTTAACCATAAACCCTAGAGATTGTGAAACATAAACATCCTCATGTAGATCCCCATTTGAAAATGTTGTCTTTATGCCCAACTGACAAACATTCCACCCATAATTTGCAGCCATAGCAATGATCATAGTTGCCTCCGTACGACGTATGGATCTATCCGTACGGTACATATCCGTAAAAATTTCTAGGCCTATTTACCTGGTCTACGCGCCATTGATCCCGCATCCCACGTTTCCTTCGCCCCCACCTTTACTCCTGCGCATTTCGCCTGCCTGTGCGGCACTTTTTGGGAAGGTGGGAAGCCTTGGATACCTCATCCCACCCCCTTTTCGAGCCATGCACTCCCCCCCCCCCCCCACCAGCCCTCTTTGGATTCCTTCCAGCTGGCAGCCCTCTCTTTGACCGTCGACCCCTCTTTGACATTTTGAATTTTGACCCTTGGGCCTTCTCTCATCTACAAAAGGTGCTCCTCTCTTCCATGCTTCCACACCAATTCAGCAAGCACTTACCATTCTCATCTTCCTCTCTTGGATCTTGATTCTTGAATGGACTTGTGATTTGTCATTCTTAAATCTCACCTCCCATCCACTCTTTCCCACACCCTATCGAAGCATTTGCCACTCTCAAATCTCATCTCCCATCCCCTCTATCCCGCACCCTATCAAAGCATTTGCCATTCTCATCTCCCATCCCCTCTCTCTCACTCTTGCTCTTTCAACTTTACCCCAACCCTCGGGCCTCTCAAGTCTCCCTCCCTTTCAACTTTCAAGACTCAAGTTTCAAGAGTCAAGACATGAGCACCCCTCTCTCTCTCTCTCTCTCTCTCTCTCTCTCTCTCTCTCTCTCTCGTGCATCGGCACCATGACTCCTGAGAAGCACGAGGTCTTCAATTTGCATGCGATCCATGTGGAGAGGGACACAAAGGAGTCCAACTCCCACCATTGGACATCCAAGTATTGCAGGAAGCACTATACAAGTGGTGCAACTCAGCTTCTCCAACATCTTTCCAAGATGGGTGGGCAAGTTGCTCCATGCAAAGAGATCCCTCAAAACATTGCAGAGGAGATTCTCACCAAGATGAGAGGGGGATCCACAAGAGGAGGAGTAAGTGGCTTATCGGCACTAACTCCTATGCCTACTAACGAGGAAGCATCCCATATGGGCATATCTTCAACCAATGCGGGAGAGGCCTCTACCGTTGGTGGTGGGGGCTCCACATCCACATCCGGCTCCGGTAAAAGACAGAGTGGAAGCTCATGCAATGCCGAAGAGACAATCCTCTCTCTCTCAAGCTCCCAGTCATATGCATGGATCGGTTGCCAACAACTTGCATACATTGAAATTGCACACACAGTGATTGAGTGCAATCTTGCATTCAATATCCTAAAGCAAGAGAAATGGAAAAAGATGGTAAAAGCCATTGCCAATGTGGGTCCATGTGAAGGATGGACCGGTGTTACATACAATGGCATGAGGACGAAAAAGATTGATGAAGAGAAGGAGAGGATTGATAGAGCCCTTGATCCTATTCCGGCCGCATGGATAAAATATGATTGCTCCATTCTCACCGATGGATGGAGTGATCGTAAGAAACGAGGCATCATCAACATACTCGTCTCATGTCCACTCCGCACTTACTTTTTGCGGGCCATAGATACCGGCAAGAGAAGGAGAAAAACGATGGGCGCATTCATCTACCACCATATTCAACAAGCTATCATTGAGATATGCATTGCAATTTGCCTTTTAAATTTGTCTCACTTTCTTTCATTATGATAATATCATGATTCATAATTGAAATTTGATTTATGCATAATAATCTATCTCCCTATTCTAATAATTAATTTCTCTCTAGTATCTATGATCTATCTCAATTCTCTCTTTCCCCCCGGGCCGCAAGGCCCCCAACCCCCGGGCCCCAGCTCTCTTCATTCTTGAATCTTGAAACTTAAAACTTAAAAGGCTCAAGTTTCAATGCTCTCTAAACTCTTTCTCTCTCTAACCTCCAATTAATAAATGTAACTTATTGGGAAACAAGGGTCAGAGATGACCGTCCGGGGGCCTTGGGCACCTGTACGGGTTAAGGGGAGCTTAGGAAGTAAGTGAGTCATAAAAATAGTAGAACTCACCAAGTAATGACGGTTAGCAGAGGGAGTCACGATGGGGTTCCACTCCAGTATCTTCTTGAGCGTGGTTGGATGGAGAGAGATTTTTCTCATGCTCGTTTTCCAAGAGCTCAGTGGGGCATTGGTAGACAACAGAAGACAGTCCCGTATTTCTGCAGACACGTAATACTAGTATCAAAGCCACTTCAATCACGTCCTATGTTGGAGACTACACTCAGGCCACGCCAATTGCCACTTTCCGTGTTGGCAACTGTAGTCGGGCTACGCCAATCGAATCGTTGATGCCACTTGCTTTCAAGTCGGGTCACGTCCCGCCAAAATGATCACGTCCTGCCGAAACGATCACGCCCCATCTCTAGTCATTTCCGCTACGTCTTGCGTCAATACGGGCCACATTAATCATAACTCTGGCCACGGCCTTCTTCCCACGCAACCTGGTTGTGGTATTTAATCACACGCTAACCCAGCGCTCCTGCTGACAGGCTTTGTTCCCACGCGACCTGCACACAACCACTATAGATCGGAGGAAAGCCGCACTGTTCCTCACGTTCTTTCTACCACTGAGCTATAAAGACTGTCGGCATTTGTCCTACCTTTGTAATCAAGGAAGTACCCCACCTTTGTCTGCAAATTTCTTATATTTTCTTTCCAATTCCAATGTATAGATGGGGGGAAAAAGAGAGAGAGGGGGCAACGGAAGGCTCTAGTTCTAGGAACCACCCTATGAAACTGAAATACAAGAAGAACATTGGGAAGAATTTTTTGCTACACAAGAACAAATTTGATGATTTCATTGCTCGTTTGCAAGCATAGGGGGTTCAAATGGAGTTGCTAACTCAAGCACTCACCGAAATAAAATCCCAATTAGCCTTATTACTAGAAAGGGACATAGGTAAGGTAGAGACCTCAGATATTCCATGCTTGAAGAGGCAATTAAATTTGCATTAATCAATGAAGATAATATGCATCCAGGTGCACTTACTGGTCTCACTGATACGGAGCCCAAAACTAAGGAATTTGAGATCTCAAATTTTGTAGGCAAATCCAAAAGGAAAATGCCATTCCTTAAGGGTAAGAAATAACCCTTTGAAAAGAAACAATATGTAAGGCCGAAGTTAAGTCAAGATGACTTTGATAAGGCCAAAAAAGAAAGGTTGTGTTTCAATTGCCTATCCCCTAACCATGCTACTTGGAATTGCCCTCAAAGAAAGAAGGGGGAAGATAAAGAAAGGGATAAGGACAAGGGCAAGGCAAAAGAGAAACAAATCCATGTAGTGCAGACCCTGGAATTAAAGGGGCATGAAAAGTATAAATCTTTAGAGGTCTTGCACAAGGATGTACAACATAGGTGTTGTATGTCAACTTCTATGTGGCAACCTACCTTTAGGCCACATGAATTAGTTAGCGTGCATGGATCGATGGGTGGGGAGAGGGTTAGAGTCATGATTGATGACTCTGCCACCCACAATTTCATAAGTTATACACTAGTCAAAAAGTTGAAACTTCCCCAACAAAAGAGTGAACATCAATACATTGTTCGCATGACGCAAGGTCAAGATAACAAAATATGGGATACAATGGTATCCAATGTGGAAATCGAGATTCAATGATATAAAGATAAGCTTGATTTCCAGATTATGAATATGGAAAGAGCCGATATCGCTTTAGGGAGGGAGTGGCTATGGGGATTGGAACCATCCTTAAAGCGTAGTTATCATCATAATACACTGGAATTTGAAAGGGATGGTAAGATGTTTTTGATTCAAGGTGAACATGAAGTATCTGATAACCCTTTGATGTGTTCCTTTGAAGTTCAGAAGTTGATAAAGAAGAAAGCTTGTGAGGTATATATGTTATGGTCCCTTCCTGTACAAGACACTTTTACTTCTTGTAATATAAAGCAACAAATTTCTTATGTTTGTGAGTTGAATGTGAATAATGAATTAAGTGGTTTATTAGATGAATTTAAAGATGTGTTTCCTTTTGATTTACCAAGTGGCCTTCCACCAAATAGGGGTGATGTAAATCACCCAATTGACATAGATAGGGATATACACCCTGTTTCTAAACCACCTTATAGGCTAAGTGAAACACACCACCAAGAAGTCAGAGACAAATCAAGGATTACCTTGATAAGGGGTTTATACAACCCAGCAATTCACCTTGGGCTTCGCCAATTTTATTGGTGAAGAAAAAAGATGGTTCTATGCGACTTTGTGTTGATTATAGAGCACTTAATAAAATAATGGTGAAGGATAAATTTCCTATGCCTAGAATGGAAGATCTTTTTTATCAATTACAAGGGGCAAAAGTCTTCACAAAGATTGATTTAAGATCAGGCTATTACCGAGTAAGAATTAAGGCCCAGGATGTTCCTAAGACGGCATTTTGTACTAGATATGGGCATTATGATTTTTTGGTGATGCCTTTTGGCCTCACTAATGCACCAGCTACTTTTATGAAGCTAATGAATAGTGTGTTATGGCCTTATCTAGGACGTTTTGTAGTAGTCTTCTTGGATGATATCTTCATCTTTAGTAAATCAAGAGAATAACATTTGGAACACTTATAGTTAGTATTCCAATTGCTAAGAACCCATTCCCTTTATGCAAAGAAAACTAAATGTGAATTCTTCACATAAGTGGTCAAATATTTGGGGCATATTATCTCGAAAGAGGGAATCAAGATGGATCCAGAAAAAGTAAGGGCAATTATTAGATGGCCATCTCCAAGGAACCTGGAAGAGCTGCAGATCTTTCTAGGTTTATCTGGATTTTATCGTAGATTCATTCAAGATTATGCCAAGTTAGTTGTTCCAATGACGGTTCAACTTAAAGGGAAAGAGAAGAGTTTTAATTGGGAAACAGACCAAAATGAAAGTTTTCAAAAACTTAAGGTAGCTATTGCTACAACTCCAGTACTATTAATTGTGGATCCCAATAAACCATTCGTGGTTGAAGCTGATGCCAGTGTCAGGGCAGTAGGCGCGGTCTTATTACAAGAGGGTCGACCGGTTGCTTTTGAAAGCAAGAAATCAGACCGTGCAAAACGGAATTATTCTGTTTATGAGAGGGAGCTATATGCAATAGTACATGCAATGAAGAAATGGAGACACTATCTGTACGGTGCCAAACTTTTGATCTTGTCGGATCATGAGAGCATTAAGTGGCTTAATGACCAACCGGATCTACAAGGGCGTAAAGCCAGATGGGCCGAACTCCTCCAAGAGTTCAACTATGAGATAAGGTATAGAAAAGAAAAGTACAATATAGTGGCTGATACACACAACAGAATGCCCATCATAAATGAATTGAGTTTTACTCAATTCTCTTCTGATTTGCTTGAATCCTTAAAAGAGAAATGCCAGGTTGATCCAGCATATTCCAACATATGGGAAGCAATTGAAAATGGGGATCCAAATGGAAGGGCCTCCACTGAGAAAGAAACATCTGAGGATGCTCAACAAGGAAATGGAGCATCAGGGGTTGCTCAAATGGAATTCAAGTGGAAGAATTTTACCATTGATAATGGTTATTTACTCTATAAGGGTAGGGTATGTGTCCTAAAAGATGATGAAATAAGGCGTCAGATACTCTTTGAGTGTCATGATACCCCTAGTGTGGGACATCCAGGAGTTAATAAGACTTCTAGTCTTATCAAAAGGCAGTTCTATTGGCCTGGAATGAATAAGGACGTCCTTGACTATGTGGTTAAATGTAATAAATGCCAGGTTAATAAAGCTGAAATATTGAAAATGGGAGAACTTCTCCACCCATTAGAGATTCCTTCGGGAAAATGGGAGAGTATCTCCATGGACTTTATTGTCGCATTATCCAGAACACAGAGGGGGTACGACTCTGTGTGGGTGATTGTGGAAAGGTTAATCAAAATGGCTAGGCTTATTCCAACTTCAACTGATGTTGAAACACCAGAATTGGCTAGATTGTTCATAGAGAACATATAACGATTGTATGGCCTTTTGGCAAATATAGTTTTGACCGAGATAGAAAATTTGATAGTCAATTTTGGCACGTTGTATTTAGGAAGTTGGATACTAAACTTAGCATGAGCACAACGGAGCACCGGCAAACTGATGGGCAAATTGAAAGGGTTAACCAAATCCTTGAAGATATGTTGAGAGCATATGTAAGTAAAAGGCAAACTAATTGGGAAGAGTATTTACCGATAGCAAAGTTTGCATATAATAGTGCCAAGCACTCTTCCACTAGATATAATCCATTTATGCTAATGTATGGGTTTCAGCCCAGAGCTCCTCATGCAGTAGGACTGCACAAGGAAAAGGTTCCGGCAGCAAAGGATTTTTTGGAGGATATGAATAGTATGTTAAAATTTGCTCAAGAAAATATTAAGAAAGCTCAAAATCGAGCTAGAGCTTATGCAGATCCTCACCGAAGAGACATCTCCTTTGCGAAAGGGGAATTGGTCTATCTTAAGGTACATGAACAAACTAAAACCATGAAAACGGGATAATGTCCAAAGCTTTCACCCAGGTATTGAGGTCCTTTCACAATACTTAAAAGGGTGGGGAAACGGGCTTACAAGCTCCAACTACCTGCTTGTAGTAAAACACATCCAGTTTTCCATGTAAGCAAGCTGAGAGAGAAGCTGGGTAATATAGATAATATAATCTTAAATGATAACATTGAGGAGCTATTAGGTGACCAATTTATTCCACATGAACCAAAAAGAATTTTAAATGTTCGTAAAGACAAACAAGGAATACTATTTATCAAGAATATCTGGTGAAATGGAAAGATTGTTCAGAAGAAAGCTCAACATGGGAGCGAGTAAGTACTTTAAGGAAAAGGTTTCCCAATTTCTAGTTGGACCTTCCAAGTATCGTTTTCAAGGACGAAACCGATTCTTAAGGGGGAGGAAATGTTACATTAATAAATGTAACTTATTGGAAAACAAGCACGAGAGATAACCGTCCAAGGGCCTTGGGCGCCTGTACGGGTTTAAGGGGAGCTTAGGAAGTAAGTGAGTCATAAAAATAGTAGAACTCACCAGGTAATGATGGCTGGCAGAGGGAGACACGACGGGGTTCCACTCCAGCATCTTCCTAAGCGTGGTTGGGTGGAGAGAGAGATTTTTCTCGTGCTCGTTTCCCTAGAGCTCAATGGGGCATCGGCAAAAGACAGAAGACGGAAGACAGTCCCGTATTTCTGCAGACACGTAATATTGTGGTATCGCGGTTGATAAAGGGTTGTCATCCGCACCCGTGACTCCATTAATGACTCCCGTGCTCGCAACTCCAACTATTGCTTCCACGTTAGTAGGGTCATTTGCGATTTTGGCTTCTGAATTTTTTTTCTTCGGGGCCATGACGGAATAGAGACGAGAATGATAGAATAGGATAGAGTTTTTCAGTGTCTTCTCTTCTCGGATTAGGTTAGAAGAGGATGAGAATTCTTCAGTGTATCCCCTTCCTTTGGTTGAACAGAATGATGTCTCTTCATCTCGTGGAATAGAGTCTCCTCCTTCTCAATCAACATCTCATCCTTGTCAAGATTGCTCGTTGTCGCTCTTCTGGTCATATCCCCAAGCCCTGAATTTATAGTTTTGCAAAGGGGGAGGGGAGGGATAGAGAAGAGGAGCTTGCTTTTTTAGCAATTTTCGATAGCATCATCGATGACAAAGAGGGAACGCTTTCTTTTAGCGCTTAGCTTTAAAGCTTATGCTTTATTTTCGTTTCTTTCTGCCATGCAACTTGTTTGGATCATAACTCCAAATATAGTTGTTCGAGTACCCAAAACGATCGAAAAGCATCTGGTCGACAAGCAAACACGGGAAATTTTGAGAAAATCCATCTTCCCGGCCTATTGAGGCACCTTGAGGGCATTCACACAGAGGTATACACTCTTTCTTTGCAGGGTTTATGCTGGTCACAGGTCATGCAGAAAAGGGGCAGCCATTAGTGAGCTCCCATTTGGAGTTTGAAGCTCCCCCTTCAACTTGGCTTGATCAGGCTTTGTTGAGGCCTTGTCATTGGCTTCTTTGGCCCCTTTGTGGCCCTCCCCATAAGCCATTTGGTGCCACGTGATCAATAGGACCCCCCAGCCCATTCACGCAGGCTGCGCCATCTGCCCCAACTGTTCGTGATCTTCTTCAGCAGTCCCCCCCTTCCTCCCTGGCACTAAGGCAGCTTCACAAGTCATTTTCACTTGTCTTGACCATTGTTTGAGCTGCCAGGCATTGGCATTTAGCTTGAGCTGAGCTTGAGTTGATTTACCTCAGATTTGGGACTGTATAATCAGTCCACAGACAGGCCAAAACAGGGCAGCACTTATCTCTTGAAGTCTATGCTTACCGGGATTAATCACTTGATGCATATTGATGCCCGGATGATGTCTACATGTATGGAGATGCTGTGTTAATGGATTGCCATCATTTTTGGTACTGATTTGAGGCCTGAAATACTCAGTCTGGAGCAGTGAATGTCTGCTGTAAACAATTGGGCTGAAGCTATTCTACTCATGTATGCTTATGCCTATGCTATTCGGGTCATGTCTTGGAGATGAACATTGATATATTGACCATCGGGGATTGGAAAAGAGTTCGATATTGCTTCTTAATCATTGGTTGAGCTTGAGCTCCGCTTTCCATAGCATTTGGATATTTATCTTGGATGTATCTTGGCACTTATCAATCTATGCTTGACCACTTTGGACATGCACTTATGCTCATGTCACCTACCTATGTCAGTTACATTGTTTGAGCTTGGATGCTATTGGAGCTTTACTTGGGCTTGACATTCAATTGTCTGGAGCATATTTTGGAGATTTATTGGCTTGCCAGAGTTTATTTTGGGATATACTTGATGTCTATGGATGCTACATATGGATGTCACATCGCCTCCATGTCCGGGACGTCTCATTGATGCTTGATCTTGGACACTTGTCACTGGTGCTTGTACATGCTTTGTTTGAGCTTTGTTGCTTGATATTTACGGCTTTTGTGCCAGTGGGAGCGTCTTTGGATGCTTTATCGACATTGAGCAGGCGGATCTTATACTATTTGAGCTTTTGAGACTATTTGGAATCTCTTACCTTTGGGATGATGCATGGTTCATATGTCTTGGTTCATTTTCGATGCTTATGAAGAACTGACTCTCTGACTTGGGTCCCTCTCTTCGTGAGCTAGCACCTACTTGTGTCAAGTCTTGGCAGTGGGAGTAACATTTTGCTCCGTTGACTGGGGGGTGTGCCTACAAACTGACAGATATTTCATGACATGTTTGGGTGTTGGATTCATGCTTATCGACTATCATATGCCTATGTTATGCCCGCATGATGCTGGTTATGGTCTTGGCAATATATGATTGACTTGGGATCCGCTTCTAGAACAGTTAGCTCTCATTTACCGAAATCTGTCATTTATCACAGCAAGCTGAAATCTGCAGATTTTGAGCACTTCTCTAAGGGTTTGCTTACTATTTGATGTTATCTTGGTCATATTTGGTGGACAGGTGCTTCTCTTGGTAAAATCCACTCTTTCAACCAGTTTTAGCAGTGGTTTTAGTGCATTTTCTGCTAATTACAGCAACCTGCAATTTTTCCTTTTTGTATTGATTTGGGACAGTATGGCTGGTCATCTAAAAGACACAGCTCTCTTCAACATTGCCAAGTTGGATGGTACCAACTATGGGTATTGGAAGTCCCAAATATGGCAGGTTTTGGTACAAAAGTTGTAGATTAAACCCTTGCGTTTCAAAGGTGTCAAACCTGAGGATATGGATGATGATGTTTAGATAGAAGTTGATGAGCTATGTACGTCTACCATTATTTTGTCACTCTCAGAAGAGGTCCATCATAATGTTGTTGAAGATGAGAATCAGAGTGCATGGAATTAATAGGAGAAGATTCGGGAGCTTTATGCGGAGCAGAGTCCTGCGTCACAGATGTATTAGCTGAAGCAGTTAATGGACCTTCGCATGCAGGAGGGAACCTCCCTTTCATCTCATTTCAGTCAGTTTCATGCTATCATGAAGAGTCTGTTGTCACAGGGTATTGAGTTTAAAGACAACTTACACCCGTTGTTTTTGCTTGGCACCTTATCTGAATCATGGGATGTCTTCCGTACTGCCATATGCACAAACAAGCTTGATGGGCTGAAAATCAAAGATGTTGAGAGTACCTTATTGACTGAGGAAATCAATAGGAGAAACAATGATACTTCCCGCTCTTCACATGCATTGACCGTTACATGATAATGATCATAAGGGCAGGGACTCTCAAAAGTCCAAGTCCAAGTCACATGGTCGCAGTAAGTCCCATGGATGGAAGTCTGATCTTACATGTCATTATTGTGGGAAAGCAGGACATATTAGGCCGCAGTGCCATAAAATGCGTTATGATAAGCACAAGGAAAAGGGAAAAGAAAAAGTGTAGGAAAAGTCTACTGAGCGCAGTATTGTGCCTGCAAAGTCCAGTGTGAAGATAGAAGAGGTTAATGTCATGCAGGCCACTGATTCAGATGATGATTACATACTTGCAGCTTCTTCATGCAATGCCTTACAAACTTCTGAGATACATTCTATGTATGCGCAGTGCTAGGTTTTGGATTCAGGTGCGTCCTTTCATGTGACACCCTGTCAAGATTGGTTTCATACCTATCGTACCATGTCTAGTTCTGTGCGTCTTGGTTATGATAGGTCTCTTGACATTGTGGACATTGGAGATGTTCGGCTGCAGTTTCCTTGTGGCAGTTCTTTTGTTTTGTATGATGTGCACCATGTACCTGCGTTGACTCGCAGCCTTATGTCAGCTGGACAACTTGATGATACAAGGTATTTTGTGTCTTTTGGAGACTCTGCATGGAAGATTACTCGTGGCAAGCTTCTACTTGCAAGAGGTGCCAAGTCTGGCAGCCTCTATCCCTTACTTGTATCTGGAGCTACATTGGATCATGTTTTGTCTGTGGGTTCTATTTCCCATGTATCCCTTTGGCATGCTCGTTTGGAGCATATGTCTCTTAAAGGAATGAAAATGCTCCGTGCTTTGCAATATCTTCCGCCTTTTGACTCTTCGCATTTTGATTCTTGTGATCATCGTTTGTATGGCAAGCAGACTAGAAATACGCATAAAAAGTCTGGTAAGAAACGCATGGATGAGCCCTTGGCCCTTATGCACTCAGAGGAATATGGACCCATGCCCTGTCAGTCACTTGGTGGGGCAAAGTACTTTGTTACTTCATAGATGATTACTCACGTAAGGTTTGGGCTTATCCCATAAAGAGAAAATCTGATGTCTTAGACACATTTCAGCGTTGGCTTGCATTGACAGAGAACCGGTCTTAGACACATTTCAGCGTTGGCTTGCATTGGCAGAGAACCAGTCTGGGAAAATACTCAAATGCCTAAGGTCACATAATGGGAGTGAGTATGTATTACGTGCTTTTGAGCAGTTTTGTGATGAGCGCGGTATTAAGCGTCAGTTAACCGCCCCTTGCACCCCACCCCAGAATGGTATGGCTGAACACATGAATAGGACCATTCAGGAAAGGATCCATAGCATGCTTAGCCAAGCTGCCTTACCGGAGCACTTTTGGGCTGAGGCAGTTACTATTGCAGTGCATCTCATTAACAGGTCACCTAGCAGTGGCATTGACTTTCAGGTTGCAGAGGAGGTATAGGCAGGCAAACCACCCTCTTATGATCATTTGCGTGTCTTTAGCTGTGAGGCATTCTGCCATGTGTCCAAGGACAAACGCAATAAGCTAGATCCTAAGAGTGTCAAATGCATTTTCATTGGCTATGGAGATGCAGAAGAGATGGGTTACTATCTATGGGATCCGCAGGCGCAAAAAGTGATCAACAGCCATGATATCATCTTTCATGAGGACAAAATACATATGCAGCCTAAGAAAATGGTTGAGGTACGCAGAGTTATCTTTCAGGAGGAGCCACCTGCACCCGTTCAGCCCGCTCCACGGCCAGCTAGACAACGTGCAGCATCACCTGATGCTCATGGCCCAGATGTTAGACATGCTGATGTTAGACAGGATGTCAGTCAAGCAACAGAGCCTGGGTTGAGGCGTTCTACTAGAGATAGACGACCTCCTGACCGTTTTGCGTCCTCTATGGATTATGTACTAGTTACAGATGCAGGAGAGCCTCTTACTTATGATAAGGCTATGCACCGAGGTGATTGTCACTCTTGGGAGAGGGTTATACAGTCTGAGCTTGACTCATTGCATAAGAATCAGACTTAGGATTTGGTTTCATTGCCTCAACGTAAGAAGGCTTTGCCATGCAAGTGGATGTACAAGCTGAAAAGTACCCCTAGACACCCCAAGCCGACATACAAGGCTCGATTGATTGCTAAGGGTTTTAAGCAGGAGCATGGTGTTGACTTTGATGAAGTCTTTTCTCCTGTGGTTAAGATGACCACCCTATGCTTAGTCTTGGCCTTGGTTGCACAGCTTGACCTGGACTTGTACCATATGGATATCAAGACAGCTTTTCTACATGGGAACTTGCATGATGAGATTTATATGGAGCAGCCTAAGGGCTTTGCAGACCCTAGTAGGGAACACCTAGTATATAAGCTAAAGAAGAGTCTATATGACTTAAAGCAGGCACCTAGTGAATGGTACCATAAGTTTGATGCATTCATGCAGTCATAGGGCTACAGCCGCAATGCTATGGATCCGTGCTTGTACAAGAAGAAAGCCCATGACGGTTCTTTACTAATTTTGGTACTCTATATGGATGACATGCTTTTAGCAGGGACAGCTCATGAGAAGCTCGACGCTCTTAAGGCTTAGCTCAAGAAGAGCTTTGAGATAAAAAATCTGGGACAGGCCTCTCATATACTTGGTATACGCATCACGCGCGATAGATCTCAAGGGCTTCTCTATCTATCACAGAGAGAGTACATACATAAAGTCCTTGAGCGCTTCCGCATGCAGGATGTTAAGCCTATTGGCTGTCCATTCCCTTCTCATATGAAGATTTCACAGGCCAATTGTCCGCAAACAGATGAGCAGAGGCCCGAGATGGCCAAGATTCCCTATGCATCAGCCATGGGCAGTCTTATGTATGCCATGATAGCCACCCGTCCAGATATTGCTTTTGCAGTTGGGGTTGTGGCACATTATATGGCTACACCTGGAAAGAAACATTGGGATACCGTAAAGGGTATCATGAGGTACCTGAAAGGCACCACAGATATGTGTCTTTGTTATGGCAGCCAGGATACAGAAGTCGTGGGGTACACCGACTCTGATTATGCAGGACATGCAGATAGAAGGAAGTCCACTTCTGGCTATGTGTTCACCTATGCTGGAGGGGCTATCTCTTGGATGTCCAGGGCGCAGAAGTGTACGGCCCGGCCTTTCTACTACAAAGACCGAGTATATTGCAGCCACAAAGACTTGCAAAGAGGCTATCTGGTTAGGCCGTTTGATTGCAGACCTTGGTATGACAGATGCTATGACTTAGCAGGCATAAACCTGTCCTGGAGAAACTGACAGACCATCTTCCATACGGGATCAGTGATCATAGAAAAGGAAACTCCTGAAGAGTTGATCACCTTCTTAACATCCAGCATTTCCCTTGTCTGCTTTTGCAACAGCTTCAGAATCTCTTCATTAGAGAAAAGCTGACGAGTGGTAACAAAAGGTTCACCTTTGAAGGGAAGAGACAGAGCCTTTCCTAAACCTCGAGGTGTCAAAGTCATAGAAATTCCCTAGACTAGTCCTATCTTCTTGCTGTAGGAGGCCAGAAACTCATCACATAACGACGAATCTTCGGGAAGCAATGGAAAGGAAGTAGCCACAAAAGCAACGAGTCCCGCCTTCGTGAGAGGCTCAAAAGTGAGTAGGGAAGAGTAATCCCTACTAACTAATGGGACGTACTGGATAGGGGGAGGAGCGTGAGAAGGCGCCATTCAGATGGTTACACACACACCACAAACACAGACAATCAAGGAGAATGCCTGCAAAGCAACAGACAAAAAACCAAGGATAAGAGAACAACCAAAACAATAAAACGTGACGCGACCAACTAACCCCAAGCAAACCATAGCCTAGAAAAAATTCAACATGACCTCTAGACATATGCGACTGAAAGCTTCATGCTATGCATCATACAAACACCCAGACACTGCATTCGGATTCTATGAGTGCCATTCAGTTGGCTAAGAATCCGGTCTTCCATGCAAAGACGAAACATATTGAGGTGAGATATCACTTCATTCGCGAGGTCGTTGAGGACAGGTCTGTTGACCTTGTCAAGATTCCGACTGAGCAGAATACTGCAAACTTGCTCACGACAAGCCTCACTACTGAGTGCTTTGCCTTCCTTAGGAGATTGATGGGCATTGGATGAGATGACGTCTTTTTCCTCATCCTGCTCTACATGTGTACATGTTGTTTTTCTCTCTCTCACTCGGGTAGATTCACCTTTAAGTGGGAGTTTGTTGGGGATAAAGGCATCTCCGCCTAGCCGCCCATGTATTACTACACTGACAGTACCCGTCACTACACACTGCAGGTGGCGGGCGCCCGTCACAGTCACTGATTCTTTATTCTTTTAGTAACAGTTTGAATAAAGGAACGCCCGGTCACACATTGTGGTTGTTGGAGTTCCCATTTCTTGTCTCTCTCTTTCTAGCTCTCAACTCCCGCCATAGCTTTCACATGCAAGCTTCGATTCTTCTCACCTTTCAAATGAAACAGTTGGAATAATAGAAGGATGATGTTGATGAGCATTCATTTAGGCTCTAAGAATGCTTGTAGGAGATTTGGACCTGTGAGGATTGATGGGTGTGGATTCTTCTTCAATTACATTTTCACCATCTTCATCTGAAGATGTAATGGCATGGGCCATTCTTTCCTCAAAATATGCTTGATCCTTGTAGTACCATGCAGGTGTTTTGACAGTGGTAGATTTGATGAAGTTTATTGTATACTTTCACCCAAATATCTAGAGTTGATCCTGTTATGTACATGTCTGGTAAAGTCTCCATTATCCTGTTCTTCTGGGTCAATACACAAGGACATTTGGTCAAGAACTTTGTTTTCTTCTTTTAATCTTTTGATTTTCTTTAGGTCAAGATCAATGTCATCAAAAGCCATTTTATAATGAGATTCTAACCAATCTGGAAACATAAATTTTAGATATTCTGATAAGTCAAGTGCTGTTGATCTTGCCTGGATCGGACTTTGAAACAGTGGTGGTTTTTGTGTTTCTTGTGATGTGTGTAACCATGAACCTGTAGATTGACAATAAATATCTTGATTCTGTCGCAAGATATCTTCTAGGTAATTTGTGTCCTGCAGATTTACATAGCACAATAAATCATGTTCAAGAAGTATGGGTATAGTAGCGCCTTCAATAGACTTGGAGGTACCTTCTCCTGTGGGTATGATTTCTTTCTCTTTACCCTTGAGAGAAATATGCATGTTCAGTGTACCAATTGATGGAGATGAAAAATGAGATGTCGAACCTTTATATAGCCGTTTGTTTGAGAATGTGGACCAGTCTGGTGCATTGCTTGGTGTTGGCACTATTGTTGAAGAAACATTGGCTGTGGCTGGTTTTGCAATAGTATTTTTCTGTATTTGCTGGCAAAGGACAAGTCATTGATATGTGATCTGCTATAAGGATTCCATTTTCTCAATGAGTCCTGTTAGTGCCAGATGTGTCCAATTGACTGCTTGTAGTTCTGCTGTCCAAGAATTATTATCCTAGGGTCGCAGATATGGCATTGCCTTATAATGATTTTCTTCATACTCAAAAGTCTAAAGAGCATTGATTATAGAAGATGTGGCTCTTTCAATGAGCTTCTTACAATGTTGGCATACTCCATGAATAACTCGGTCATGTAAGCACTGTTGAGTCTGAAACTTCAAAGTGTTTGCTCTTTGAGAGGGAGAAACCCTCAGTTGTGGTTGTGTCACTGCTTTTAAAGATGATTGTTCTGGAGGAGAACTTGTAAACATCTGTTTTTATGGAAGGAATAATGTTTTTCCTTTTATATTCTGAACCTTTATAATCTTTGGAGGAAGTAGTTCTTTCTTTCTAATAGAGATAATATCAAGTTGCCATTCAGTAGGTCGATCTATTTCCGACCAATTTACACAATCGAGTAGAAACCTTTGTGTAACTTCATCGGACTTCATAATGATGGTTTGGCCTTTGTCATTAGAAGAGTTAACCCCTTCTATCACTCTGGGGATAGACAAAGACATACAACAGAAAACCATTCTATATTGGATTGCAAGGTGTACAGAGGATGCTTTCATTTGCAAGCCTATAGTCCTAATATGTAACATAAGAAGTTCCGGAAGATAAGAATCATCAACTGCTATAATATAATTTGGTCTTAGTTCAAAAAAGATGGGGCCATTTGCCAATGGTGATACTGCAGCTCCAACTATCATATCGTCCAAGAAAAGGAAAGGAGCAGAACAATTCTGCCAAAGTCAACATGCACATCTATGATTCAAATTCATCAGATGATTCAGCAGAGTACTCTACATCAGATTATTCTACAGATGGTTACTCATATGATGATATGACTAAAACTCAAGAAGAATCTAATAATTCAGAAGAAAGTGAGTTAGCCACTGATTCAGAAACTGAATCAAGTTCTTCCCACTCTTGGCATATTATAGAAAAGTCAGAAGAATCATCAAAAGACACTTCTTCTGATGCAACAGAAGTTACACACAAAGACACAATTATTTCTTCAAGTTTTCATCTTATCAATACTCATAAGTCTTATTTTCCAGGAGACAAGAAGCAAAAGTTTATGGCTTCAGCTTTCAGTCCTTATCCCAAATCTTGTTTTCCAAAAATTTTAAAAGGAAAACAAAAGAAGGTTGATTCCTCTGAATCCACAGAAGATTCTGATACAGATACATCTTCCTCCAAGCATAAGAAACATAAGGATAAGCTTAGGCAAGAATTTTTTGTTAATCCTTATAACTTGCCTAAACCAAGTACATTGGGACCAGAAACTAAGAACCAGGCTAACATGTTTGTGCCACACAAGTTGAAAAGCATGTATCAACCCAGAACTGCATCACAACTACTTAAATCTCTAACACCCACAACAGCTGCTACACAGTAAACTGGTGAAGAAATGGTAAAAGCATTTACTCAAACGCAATAAGAAGTACATTCACTGTGCAAGGTATATAGAAGAATTCTCTACAGTCAGAAAAAATTAGCAAAAAGCCTTTCCCTTTTTCGTAGAATTTGTTCCTTTCACAATCAGAACTGATTTGAAACATGTGTACCAGGATACTTGACAAAAAAGGCGCCAAATGAAATAGAGAACAAAAGATTACTTCAGTGGTCACTGTTCTTTGATGCTCTGGATATCACATTCGAGCATGTGCCGGGAATCCAAAACACTATAGCTGATTTACTTTTCCAAAAACCACCTTGAAGAAAAGCAAATTATGCTTGATGTACAATATTCCTCACTCACCTTTATCAAAACCCAATTGTTGTTTCCTCCAAAAGGCTTTGTCACTTTAACAAATTCCCCCCCGCTCCAATCCTTCGTGGGAAATGTTTTTGCATCTCCTCTTTCGCCTATATAAGTCTCTCATTGTAAACCATTGTAACATAACAAATAACAAGAGAGCCAGTTTGACAGTTTTCAATACCAAGTCTTCTCATTCGCCTTGACTCTTTGTCTCCATATCTGCACTTGTTATTCTATCAGTACCATATCTCGTTGCACCGTGCTATCGTCTCTTGTCTGCCTTCAATTGTGTTTGTCCGTCTTCCGCTGTGTACTCTATGA
This sequence comes from Lygodium microphyllum, assembly GCF_053477565.2. Classification (NCBI taxonomy): domain Eukaryota; kingdom Viridiplantae; phylum Streptophyta; class Polypodiopsida; order Schizaeales; family Lygodiaceae; genus Lygodium; species Lygodium microphyllum. The sequence continues at coordinate 29,633,264 of NC_141138.1, read as the reverse complement.
GTTGGTATCAGAGCAGAGTTCTCATTCATCTACTTGAGTGAAGTGAGATTGTAAGTGACATTGCGAGACTTAGCTTATCTTTAGGCATTGAGACTTTGGTTTGCCATGCTGCCGTTTCAAGCACTTCCGTCCTCTTCACGAGGACGTGAAAATTTGATGCTTTGCTTGTGTTTAATTGACATTTGATTAAAGGATTAATCAAATGTGCAATTAAAAGATGCACGTGTTGCACATGTGAGGTGCAAGCTACTTTTTCACAATTGAAGGCCGAAGGACCCTGTGAAAAACATGGGTGTCAAAGGCAAAAGTTGTAACAAGTTACACTTGTTAAATTCTAGGTGAATTTTAGTGTCAGTTGGCCCCTAGGGCCATTAATTGGCCATTAAGTATCAATGGTGACACTAGGGACTAGGCATTAATTAATGGATTAATGCTTTTCCAAGGGTCAATTAATGCATGGGACCACTTTGGGTTGCAAATGGCCTAGCCAATTAATTTTTGGATGAGCAAGGTTAATTTTTTGGGCATAGATTAAGGGCTGAATTAGTTTTCAGAATTAATTAATTCTGAAAATTAATTAAATGGCTGGAAATTGCTGAAAATGGACAAAGAAAGCTGCCACTTGGCAAAACTTTCCCATGCAAGTGGGGGAAAGGCTAAATAGGGCTGAAGGGAGAGGGAAATCTCGTTTTTTCATTTTGAAGCTGTTGGAAAGAGGTGTTGGACTGTTGCTGCCAGCTTTTGGGGCCAATTCCCAACCATTGGAGACCATTTTGGTGATGGAGATTGCATATTCTTGACCTTCGGAAACTGGCAATTACTGCTGATGCACTTTCTCTTGAAGATCGCAGTCTTTGATGCTCCTATTGTTGTTGCTGCATCCGTTTGGAGTTGGTACAGCAAGGCAGCAGTTGATTTTGATTAGTTTTTCGTGACAAATCTCAAAATTTTCTCTCTTTACAGCATTCTCTCATCTCCTTCAGCCTATGCTCAGCCATTCTCAGCAATTCTCAGCCATTTGGAGAAGATTTCAGCCATTTTTGGTAGACTGATCTGTAATTTCTGCAGTAAACCCTAATTTACAGCAGAAATTAGGGTTTAGCAGCCACCTTGGGATCCGTGCCAAAGATTGAAGGCTCAAGGGACTGAAATCAGCAATTGATAATTGAAGATTATCAAAGGATTTTAGGAGCCAGCCCATCCCGAATTGATTTGGGGCAGCATTTGGCCAGCCAAGGGTCAAATTGGAGAAGAAGTCCTGGGTGAATCAAGGGGCCAATGACCCAAAAGGCTTGCTGGTCATTTATGACAGCAAGAGCAATTGGTTAGCAGGAAGAAATTAAAGAATCTCAGTTGTACTCCTTCCAATTGAATGAAAGCTAAAGAAATACTGCAAGGGGCACCAATCTTGGGGCCAACAGGGTATCTCCTGTCCAAGAATATTATGGTAAAGTGTGTATTTCGTTTTATGTGCATTTATTTATTGCTGTAATTAACTCTTAAATTAGGTTATCACCACCCATTCCAAGAAGGAAGGCTGGTTTCATCTTCCATCCAGTAAATCCCTCATGACTTCCAAGCAAGTTGGGAATGCTTTCTTCTCTGCATTCAAGCATCTCTCAGGGAGATACAAATCGCTAGGCAATTCTATCATCATCGTTGACGAAGCTCAACTAAGTCCTAAATGGATCTTACGGGAGATTGATGCATCTCAGATTTATGGAGAAAACGGAATATTCAAATTCAAGGTTTCTACCATGTTCATATGAAATCAAGGTATTTTAACTCTCAGAGATTCTCTGTCAGAAGATCAACATATTAATCTATTGTCTTTAGTTTATCCAAAGATCCAAAAGCAACCTTTATGCCAAAAGAAAGAACTGTCCACTGATAGTGGCTATGGGGAACGCAGAAAGCGGTCTTGTACCTGTCTGCTTCTTTTAAAAGTAGTTGCCAAAAACCAGATTTGAGATCAAACTTACTAAATATATTAGCTTTTTTTATTCTTTTCAAAAGCAAATCCTTTAAACGGATAGGGTGTCCATGCCCTATTAGATATTAGTTGAGGGGCTTGTAATTTATCAACATTCTCTTTTTTCCTCGCTTTTGCTCCGAGTATTTATTGACATAAAATGTCTCGTAAGTCCACAGGGAATTCGTAGGTTCAATCAATCCTTTTTCTAAAAGAGACTTAATTTCCTCTTTACAGAGTACTAAGTCTTTTTCTTTCATTCCTTTATGGGCAACCTTTGTAGGTACAGCATTTGAATGGATTGGTAAAGAGATAGCAAACTTCTCTCTTTTCTCCTTATAGACCAAAGGCTCTTCATGCATGAATTGTCTTAGCCTTGTTTCCATGCTTTTTATCTAATCCTCATATTTCTTCATTTCCTGCTTTATCCAATATTCCCTTGTCGTTGTTTTGTCAGACCCAGTAGTTTCGGTTATTGAGTAAACCGATCTACAAATGTTGAGAGTAGAGGTAGCTCTGCCTTCTTGGCCTGATAAGTGATGCCAAACTTATTTGACCAAAAAGTGAAGAAAAAAAAAAATCTACAGCACTGTACCCCTGTAGATATACATCTGGGATTTTCTAGACCACTTAGAAGAATTATCCCTCCTACCAAAGGGAAATCCTTGCAATGATTAAGGCTATCAAAGCCTTTTGCTTTTTCATAGAATTTGTAACTTTCACAATCAGAACTGATTTGAAACATGTACTAGGCTACTTGACAAAAAAGGCGCCCAATGAAATAGGGAACAAAAGGTTACTTCAGTGATCACCGTTCTTTGAGGCTCTGGATGTCTCATTCGAGCATGTGCCAGAAATCTAAAACACTATAGCTGATTTACTTTTCCGAAAACCACCTTGAAGAAAAGCAAATTATACTTGATGTACAATATTCCTCACTCACCTTTATCAAAACCCAATTGTTGTTCCCTCCAAAAGGCTTTGTCACTTTAACAAATTCCCCCCCGCTCCAATCCTTCGCAGGAAAAGTTTTTGCCTCTCCTCTTTCGCCTATATAAGGCTTTCATTGTAAACCATTGTAACATAAAAAAAATAACAAGAGAGCAAGTTTGACACTTTTCAAAATGAAGTCTTCTCATTCGCCATGACTCTTTGTCTCCATATCTACACTTGTTATTCTATCAACACCATATCTCATTGCACCGTGCTATCGTCTATTGTCCCTCTTTAACTATGTTTGTCCGTCTTCCATTGTGTACTCTGTGAGTTGGTATCAGAGCAGAGTTCTCATTCATCTACTTGAGTGAAGTGAGGTTGTAAATGACATTGCGAGACTTAACTCATCTTTAGGCATTGAGGCTTTGGGTTGCCGTGTTGCCGTTTCGAGCACTTCCGTCCTCTTCCGTCCAATAAATCCCTCATGGCTTCCAAGCAAGTTGGGAATGCTTTCTCCTTTGCATTCAAGCATCTATCAAAGAGATACAAATCGCTAGGCAATTCTACCATCATTGTTGATGAAGCTCAATCAAGTTCTAAATGGATCTTACCAGAGATTGGTGCATCTCAAATTTATGGAAAAAATGGAATATTCAAATTCAAGACTTCTACCATGTTCATAGAAGATCAAGGTATTTTAGCTGTCAGAGATTCTCTGTCAAAAGATAAGCATCTTAATCTATTGTCTTTAGTTTATCCAAAGATACAAAAGCAACAAAGTAGAAAGGCGTACCCTTACATACACCAAGGATATATCGCTATAGGTATTATCCCACTGTTTAGAAAAGGCTTAAAAATCCTGTATGGCAACACTCTTAGATACACGCCATTTAAATTTGCATGATATGATAGTTCAAGCTGCAGTATCACCATTCTCTATCAAAAGATAAGCATCTTAATCTATTGTCTTTAGTTTATCCAAAGATACAAAAGCAACAAAGTAGAAAGCAATACCCTTACATACACCAAGAATATATCGCTATAGGTATTATTCCACTGTTTAGAAAAGGCTTAAATGCATCCTGTATGGCAGCAGTCTTAGATACACGCCATTTAAATTTGCATGATATGATGGTTCAAGCTGCAGTATCACCATTGTCAAATGGCCCCATCTTTTTTGAACTAAGACTAAACTATGTTATAGCAATTGATGATCCTTATCTTCCAGAACTTATGTTACATATTAGGACTATACGCTTGCAAATGAAAGCATCCTTTGCACACCTTGCAATCCATTATAGAATGGTTTTTTATTGTGTGTCTTTGTCTATCCCCAGAGTGATCGAAGGGGTTAACTCTTCTAATGACGAAGGTCAAACCATCATTATGAAGTCCGATGAAGTTACACAAAGATTTCTACCCAATTGTGTAAATTGATCGGAAATAGAACAACCTACTGAATGGCAACTTGATATTAGCTTTATTAAAAAGAAAGAACTACTTCCTCCAAAGATTATAAAGGTTCAGAATATAAAAGGAAAAACGTTATTGCTTCCACAAAAACAGATGCTTACAAATTCCCCTTCAAAAGCAGTGATACAACCACAGCTGAGGATTTCTCCCTCTCAAAGAGCAAACACTTTGAAGTTTCACACTCAACAGTGCTCACATGAACAAGTTATTCATGGAGTCTGCCAACATTGTAAGAAGCTCATTGAAAAAGCCACATCTTCTGTAATCAATGCTCTTCAAACTTTTTGAGTATGGAGAAAATCATTATAAGGCAGCGCCATATCTGCGACCCCAGGATAATAATTCTTGGACAGCAGAACTACAAGTAGTCATTTGGACACATTTGGCACTAACAGGACTCATTGAGAAAATGGAATCCTTACACTAGCAAATACAGAAAAATACTATTGCAAAACCAACCACAGCCAATGTTTCTTCAACAATAGTGCCAACACCAAGCAATGCACCAGACTGGTCCACATTCTCAAACAAACGGCTACATAAAGGTTGGACATCTCATTTTTCATCTCCATCAACTAGTACACTGAACATGCATATTTCTCTCAAGGGTAAAGAGAAAGAAATCATACCCACAGGAGAAGGTACCTCCAAGTCTACTGAAGGCGCTACTACACCCATACTTCTTGAAAATGATTTATTGTGCTATGAAAATCTGCAGGACAGAGATTACCTAGAAGATATCTTGCAACAGAATCAAGATAATTATTGTCAACCTACAGGTTCATGGTTACACACATCACAAGAAACACAAGAACCACCATTGTTCCAAAGTCCGATCCAGACAGGATCAACAGCACTTGACTTATCAGAATATCTAGAATTTATGTTTTCAGATTGGTCAGAATCTGATTATAAAATGGCTTTTGATAACATTGATCTTGACCTAGAGAAAATCAAAAGATTGAAAGAAGAAAACAAAATTCTTGACCAAATGTCCTTGTATATTGACCCAGAAGAACAGGATAATGGAGACTTTACCAGACATGTACATAACAGGATCAACTCTAGATATTTGGATAAAAGTATACAACAAACACCAGCAAATCTACCACCTGTCGAAACACCCGCATAGTACTACAGGGATCAACATATTTTGAGAAAAGAATGGCCCATGTCATTACATCTTCAAATGACGATGGTGAAAGTGTAATTGAAGAAGAATTCACACCCATCAATCCTCACAGGTCCAAATCTCCTACAAGCATTCTTAGAGCCCAAATGAATGCTCATCAACATCATCATTCAGTTACTCCAATTGTTCCATTAAATGCTCCTACTTCCAGTCTAGCATCCAAAACCTCTCACAATGATTTCTACGAGAAAATTGGAGTCCCTCAGAAAGTTGGCTCATTTCCTATCTGGTCTATCGATGGAAAAACACCAGAAGAGATACAACTATTGATTTACATGATGTATGCATATACAAGCCAAAAGATAGTTGTAAAGCCACAAACTAGCAAGATTGACATCCTAAATGCAATTACCCATGGCTTTGTGGGCGGCATCAAGCACTAGTGGACATCAATACATCCACAGGTAAAACTGGCCATTGCACAAAACCCTGATCCCGTACAAATATTCTTTGAATTATTATTGGGTGAATTAGTGGAAAATAAGCTTGATGATGTTTTGGAAGCTCGAGAAGCTTTTTTCAAGTCTAAGCTATGTGACCCCCGCATGTACAAAGAATATTTGATCTACATGAGAGATTTACTATATGAGGGTTTGGGAGCATATGACAATACAATGAAAGGACATTTAGTGTGTTCTTTCCCAAAGCCTATTCCATTTTACTGTAAACAAAAAATGAAAGCAGAAAATAGAGATTTCACAGACAGCGTGGAACAAATCATCCAGACAATTGAACAAACAATGAAATATTTATTGTCACCATCAAAAGATGACCCAATTAAATCAAAGGTTTCCTCAGTCAATCTACAAGCAAGCTTACAAGTTTGACATGGATCTTGGATGTGAAAAATGCAACTGTGACAATTTCTCCAAATACAGCCACCGGCATCATCGACATCGCCACTTCTCCAGGTATCACAAAAATTATTCTCATTCTAAACCATTTTTCAACAAACAGGATTACACTGGCCACAGACACTCTAAGCATTCAAGAAAGTCGTATAGACATTCAAAAGGCAAATCATCATACAAAAATAAAAATACACAAATGATTCAAAGAAGAAGGATCTAAAATGCTTAATCTGTGGAAGTCCTTCACATTTGGCAAACAAATGTCCAAGAAAAGGAAAGCATCAGAACAATTCTAACAAAGTCAACATACACATCTATGATTCAAATTCATCAGATGATTCAGCAGAGTACTCTACATCAAATTATTCTACAGATGGTTACTCATATGATGACTCATATAATGATATAATTGAAACTGAAAAAGAATCCAGTAATTCAGAAAAAAGTGAGTTAGCCACTGATTCAGAAGTTGAATAAGTTCTTCCCACTCTTGGCATACTCCAGAGGAGTCAGAAGAATCATCAGAATACACTGCTTCTAATGCAACAGAAGTTACAGAAGAAGACACAATTGTTTCTTCAAGTTTCCATACTGTCAATGCTCATAAGTCTTATTTTCCAGGAGATAAGAAGCAAAAGTTTATGGCTTTAGCTTTCAGTTCTTATCCCAGATCTTGTTTTCCAAAAGATTTAAAAGGAAAACAAAAGAAGGTTGATTCCTCTAAATCCACAGAAGATTCTAATACAAATACATCTTTTAGCCACCCCATTTAAAGAAGGCTGTAAGGGGTTGTAAGCTCTCTCTTAATACCATGCAAGTCACAAAAAGACTTGAACTCAGTAGATGTGAACTCACCTCCATTATCAATTCTCAAGCATTTCAGCCTTCTACCTGTCTGAGTGGTCACAAATACATGAAAAGTTTTAAAGATAGCAAACACTTCACTTTTCTTTTTCAACAGATAAACCCAAATCTTCCTAGAACAATCATCAATAAAAGAAACAAAATATGCACCACCACCCAACAATTTCATGAGCATACTACATACATCAAAATGCACCAAGTCCAAGACAATGGACTTACGAGAGACACCTGAGTAAAAGGAATTTTTCATTTGCTTTCCAAACTAACAGTCTTTACAAAAGTCAAGTTTAGAGCATTTTCCATTAACCTTCTTCAAAGAGGTAAGGACATCAAGTCCTTTCTGGCTCTCATATGGCCTAATCTCGTATGCCATAACTCCAAATGACAACCAATTTCAGCGGCTGCAAGAAATCTCCCATTCAAAGCTTTACAATTCAAACAATACATAGTGCTCTTCTTGGTTCCTTTTGCGATCAGCATGGAACCCTTTTTCAATTTTCACAAACCACCACCAAACAATGTAGTGTAACCATGTAAGTCAAGCTGACCAACAGATAGTAAACTCTTTTTGATGCCACGTACATATCTAACATCTTTCAATACAAGCTCTTTCCCATTATCTAAAGACAAGTGTACAATGCCAATCCCATCAATGCTGTATGCATGGTTATTTCCAAGGTACACTTTTCCATAACTGCCTGCATTAAACATAGCAAAACACTCCAAGCAAGGAGTTACATGGAAAGAGGCACGAGAGTCTACAATCCAAGTCTGAGTGACACCGTCATCAACTGACAAAAGTGCATCAATCACATCAGCCTTGATAATCTGCATATTTTGCATGTGACATACAAGGGAATCATAATTACCTGCACATAATACATCAACCTCTGTATCCGAAAGCTCCTCTATGACTGCACTTGAGGCCACATTGGCCTTCTCCTTGCCTTTGGCTGCCTCAGATCCATTTGTCTTATCCTCTTTCTTCTTTTTGTCTCTTGCATTCTTCTTTCTCTCTTGTTCCTTCTTGTAATACTTGCAATCAGACTTCTTGTGGCCCTTCCAACCACAATGATAGCAAGTGATGTCACTCTTTTCCTTTCCTTTGCTCTTGCTTTTGTTTCTTTGTCCAGCATTTGCATTTTTCTTTTCAACCCTGCCTCTTACATTATAAGTTGAGTTGTTGCCTTCTCCACTAGACATACGTCTAAATTCTTCATTCAAGATTGAACCCCTCACACCATCATATGAGAGATTGGGGTTATTGCTGAGAGAAACCGCCAAGGTCTCCCAAGAATCGAGCATTGTCATGATCAAAAAGATCACCCTCAACTTGTCTCATCAAAATCTAAATTTGCATCCTTAAGCTGATTTAAAATGCCAATAAATGCACTCAAGTGCTCGGCTGCAAGCTTTGACTCATCCAATTGCATGTTCACCAACTTGCGCATTAAATACACTTGATTAATAGGTGTGGTCATCTCATAGGTAGTTTTCGGCTTCTCCCATATTGCATAACCTGTATCTAAACCTTTAATGTCTGTCAAAATGTCATCAATGATACCCATCTTTATGTGAGCCACAGCCTTTTTGTTAATTCTGGCAAAATCTGCATCAGACATTTGTGCGGGTTTATCTTCCTGCAAAGCATCCTCACAATCCTTTAAGAATAATATGTCCTACATACGGTCTTTCCAAAGGTCAAAGCCATGACCATCAAACCGTTTGATTTCCATCAAACTCTTGATGTCTGAACTAGAAGAAGTTGCAACCATTTTTATCACCAACACAAGAGTAAATGCATTGAACTGTAGAAGCACAAGCTAAACCAGCAAATACACTAATGTTCTTCCCCAAACAGTAATAAATCTCTGCTGTTTATACATAAACCAGCCATCACATGGGCAAATACTGCAGAAATTTACCAAATTCTGCACAAAGCCCCAAAATTCTAGGTCCAACAGTGCATAAATGTCAGCCAATCTAACCCAGCTGAGCAAAATTTTACAATGCATGAAAAGCCCCAATTTTTCGAGATCCAATGTCAGGAAATTTTACTCGAGAGAGCAAAATTCTAACAAATATGGCAAAATCCCCAATTTAATTGAGGTCAACACACACAATGTCTTCAATTTCTAGCCTAAATGTCACTGCCAGGCATAGACGAGATCAAGTCTAGGAAAAGCCCCAAATTTTCGGGCTCAAATTTACACAGAATTAACGACTATGCTTCCAATGTGCGAACTCCCGTCAAGAGAAGGGAATGAGAGAAATTTAGGAAATTTCTGTTTTAAAAAAATTTTTACGGGAACGAAGGGTCCATTGACACATTGTGCACGCCGTGACCATGTAGCTTGCGTCTCCTCGCCACGTGCTAGGCCCAGTCTCCTCCATTCCCATCTCATCACGCGTGCTGCAACCTCACGCGACGCCTGTTGCCCCTGCCCGTTGTCGTACCGCTACGCACACACCGTGTAAAAAATTCTAGAGTGTGGCTTTCTTATTGATTTAGAGAGCCAATGCCATTTTAGACATTAGTGTTGTCCATGGTTCAAAAAATTTAGATTTTTGGACAAGTTTTAGCCCATTTTTGATATTTTAGATATTATCTCTTGTAAAAATCCATAAAACTATAGACAACTTCTAGATTAGGATGACATGTAAAAGAAAGCATGTAGCTTTCAGCCAATTTGAGAGGATTTTATGTAAAAAGAGAAATTGACGAAATCGCGCGACGCACGATCGCTCTTTTCAAGCAGTGAACAGCACTTCGAAGGGGGAGATGAAGAAGGAGTGATCAAGCAGAATTCTGGGCAGGCGTGCTGTAATTTCCCCGCCTTTCAGAGCCAATGGAAGCATCAGATTGGCGATCTGAGTAGCATAGAGGAATGTATTATTTTATACACGTTTTTATCTATTAGAGTTTTATCTTCTCATAATGCAGAAATAAACTGACAAGCTTCATCTCTGTTAGTATTCTTCTACATTTACTAATTCTTTTTGGGAGTATTCTTCTACGTCTTCAATTTCTTCGAACCCCTTCTCTTCTATCTACTCCTCTCCCTGAATCTACCTTTACCCCCTTGTCTCTTACCCTCGTGGTGGACTCTCGACACCAAACGCACCAACACCGCGTTAGGAAAAGTTTATGCTATCATTAGAGGTGAATTTCGAAAGATATTTGGGCTGATTTGGGGCTGATATCTTCAGCCATATTCAGAGAATCAGCTACAACATTGTTCTTTTAATTCACTTCTTACTCTACAGAAGACATCTTGTCAAAATATGCAAGTATTATGTGCCCCTATGGCAAGGCAATGTTTAGATGCTTTGAGTTAAATTAAAAGGAGCTTTTTCTCTTATTTCTTGGCTGTGGTAACTTATCCTTATCAGGAACTCAATTTAAAGCTCTCTTGAAGCAAGTCTCTTTGCCCTACAAGCCTTGTAATTGACTCATAAGCTTTTGTCCCTAACAATCTACATTGAATGTAATCATGCAAAGTTGATTCATGCTATGGCATCATGTATAAATAATGAAATGTAGAGTTGTTTATGATACATGACAACATACTGTACTTGATTTTATAATTTGTGATTGCTCTTACAATCAAGAAAACAAGCTTGATTTGAGATAATACTCTTGTGATCTTTACTAAGAACATGCAATTGGAAGCTCTATCAACATCTTCAAGAACTTGGCTTGAAACCTTCAACTCTTCTCTTATCTCTACCATCTTCAAAGTCTAAGCTCTTGAACCCCCATACATTCTTCTCTCTCAAACCCCTATGATTGACCGTGAAGTACTTCTTGAACCTTAAAACATTCACTGTAATCTACCTATCTCTATCTATCTTGTCCAGTTTTCTTACCAAACCCCTGTGGTGACCTTCAACCCTACACGTTGCGACACCGTTGCACCGGTTGCCTCTCCCACGCTGGTCGCACTGGTTGTAGGTCCGTCACACCTATCATTGCGCCTGTTGTTGCCCATCACCACACAACCAGTCACCTGCACGCCATACGCAAGGCCTTCTGTTGAACGTCCTGAACGTCGGACTCTGCCCGCTCAACGTCCAACTCTGCCCCCGACTCTACCCGCTAAATGTCCGACTCCCTGCAGCTGTCGCCTTGGTCTCAAGAAGCATACAAAACCTTGGGCTTTGATATTAGTTGTTGGAGCTCAGCTGGAAAGAGTGAGCAACAGTTTGAGGAGTGAGAGTGACAGAGAGTGAGAGAGTGAAAGTACGATTAGATTTGGGTGTACCAACAATGTGTTGGTACACAAAGAATAAAATGTATTTATACTTAGGGCACGTAAGGGTGCATTCACATGTACAACTAAATAATGCATGTGTACTATACACGAAGGTGAAGAAGGGTCTTTATCCCACGCCTTTATCCCAACATAGTCTTCAGTCTTCTCTTCACATGTGCACACTCCGACACTCAACTCTCCGTGCTTGGTGCTACCATCATCATAAAAGTGATCTAGTGCCCTCATTGACGCTTTGGACTATGTACAGGGACTGATCAGTCCATCATCATTGTATCAACATTCTTCTTCAATTAGTGCAGTATTATTCCTTCATATTTTGCTTCTTCTCTCTCTTTGCTTCTCTCTATGTTCGTGTTTCTCTTTCGTTGCGCACTGTCATAGATAAGACTCAAGGAGTTCAAAGTGATATTCACAATTTCTACATCCAAAACAACCTCATCAATGATCGACACATGCTCATGAATATCCTACAAGTGTGTGAGGTGATCAATCATGCTGTCACCCTCATCCATATGTGCATTAACTAGTTGTCTCCGTAAGCAGGAGATTCTCACTTCATTACGAGCTACAAACATGCGCTCCAAAATATGACATGTTGCTTTAGAGGTCTTGCATGACCATATATAAGGTATGATGGCTCTCTTAACTAAAGAGGCAATCAACGACAAAGCTTGTGCATCTTTTGAGTCCCATCTTTTCTGATCTGCCATAGGAGCAAGGGTAGCAACTAGAGCAACAGCAGGAGCAGCTAGTTATCCTCTAGCACCATGCTAAAGTATCTGAGGAGCAAGCTCACTCCATCTCAGTAAATCGCCTGTAACATAATCCCAGAGATCCTTTGCAACAAGAAGATAGCGCACCATAAAACTCCATATAGGATAGTTGGTGCCATCTAGCTTGTTCTCCTAAGTGAGGACTCCCAAAATGTTGCTCTAATCTGAGGTTTCATGATTTGATATTGCTACAATATTTGGACACACTAACACTTAAAAAATTGAAGTGTGGAATGTAGTCGGCTAACTAACAAAATCCCAACACGGGATACTAAAGTCTCTCTTCTTGAAAAATGTGCCCAAAACTGCACCCAAACTGCAATTTACAGCAATTCAACGTTGTACAACTGCATATGCATTGCTATGCGTACCCAACATTAAATGCAGCAACTTAATGCTGAAAATCCCTAATTTTTCACTGCAATTTTCAGATTTACTGAAATCTCTATCCAATGTCCCATAAACAACAAAATAATATTGTTCGAACACTTGTCCACTATTTTGGGATACCTCCCAAGCAAAATCCCCAAATTTACTTGACAAAATTCTGAGAAATAGAACAGACTTTATACTTATTGTAACTAGCCTTCCTCCTCGGATAGGGTGGTAAATAACTTGATTAAGCACTATTTACAGCAATTAACAGATTCACAAAACTGAAAAGTACATTTTACCATATAATCTTGGGCATTGGGCACCTTGTTGGCCCCAAAACTAGCGGCCCTTTCAGTATTCATTTAACTTAATTGAAGAAGAAGAAGATGTACAATGGGATTCTCCCAATCCCTTGCTGTTCAAAATGACTAGCAAGCCTTTAATCTAATTTTGCCCCTTGATTCGGGCAATCAATTGGCCTTCAGCCTCCTTGATGGAGATGGAAAAATGCCCCAAATTCAATTATTTGCTGATCCCTCCACTTGAATAGGCTAAAAACAGCTTCAGCCCTCTTGAATCCAAGTCTTGGAGCTTCCAATTTCTGGCACACTTCCCAAGGCTGCTACTAAACCCTACTTTCTGTTACAAATTAGGGTTTACAATAGAGAAATTCGAAATTTCTTAACCTCTGGTGATCTCAATTCTGCAATCATTGGAGCAAGGCTGTAGAAAAGCTAGGAGATGAGAGAGAAAATTCAAACTTTCTTTGCGAAGAACTGAAGAAAATCTGTCATTTACTGCTGCTGCCCTGTCTCAACAGCTCATAGATGCAAAAAACTGAAGAAAATCAATCATTTACTGCTCCTGCCCTGTCTCAACAACATGTAGATACTGTCACCTTCTATTGATTGGTCTTCTCCTACCCCTGGCTGCCTCAAAAGGTCCTCCAATGGCTGCAAATCAGACCAGCAGCATCTCCTCCCTCTCTCTTGCATCTCCTCCCTCTCTCTTGCAAGCTGAATACACTTTAAAAAATACCTCTCTCCAAACTCTAAAGACGTTTTTCAGTCTTGTATGGGTATTTTTGACAAGTGGCAACTTTCCCAAATGGTTTTTCCAATATTATCCATAATTAAATACTAATTTTCAGCCTTTAATTTACTAAAAATTAATCTAATAATTATTTCGATGCCCAAAAAATAATCTGACTGGCCAATAATTAAAGTGGCTAGTCAAGTTCCATTCCCGAGTGTCTCTGCGCCATCTTTGACCATCAAATTGGTGTTAGATACCATTACACACCACTTCTCTAGTATCACCAACCGACACTTATGGCCAAATGAATGACCTAGGCCAACATTGACACCAGATATCATCAAGTACTTGTGCAACATAACTTATAGCAACTTTTGCATTTGACATCCCATGATTTTCTCAAGTCCCGGGCTCGTAAATTTACTCTAACCCCAGTTGCATCTCAAATGTGCAACATTTACTTAACCATGTGATTAAAAAATCAATCCACATATTAAGTGAGGTTTCAAAAATACATGTCCTCATGACACTTACAACCTTAGAATTCATTGTAATGCCACCTCAAGATTAACATAGACTATAACCAGCAACAATCAGATGTCACCTCAAGATATGTGTCAGACTATAACCAACAACAATCGGACCCAGCAACAATCGAACGTCACCTCAAGATATGTGTCAGACACAAAAATCAGAAAAGCCCCAAATTTGTTACACTAATATCAAAGAAATTGAGCAATACTAGCAATTTCAGTGGTGGAGATTCACACGGGAGCTCGAATCGGGCAAAAGCTCCAAATTTTCTTGAGTAAATTTCAATAAATTTTAGTTGAAAAAATCAATTAAAAACCCTGAAATTTCTTCACACGCAATGTGAGAAATTGAAATTTTCCTTTAAATTGGGGATGAAACGAGCAAGATGGATGAGAAATTGCCAAATTTCCAAAAAACAATCCAAATTCAAAAGATTTAGGTTTTTGCATTTTTTCCAGATATGCAAAAAATGGCAAAAAAGAGTGAGAAAATGATGGACACGCATGAGAATATCACGAGCAAGGCTGAGAGAGACTCTGTATGCAAGGTTGTCTGCAAGACTACATACAGGGCTGCATGCAACCTGAAACAGCAATACCTCCTCCAACCAACAACTCTTTCAAAACAACTTGGCTTAGTAAACTTTACGTGGGTGGCACTAGCTGAGCACTAGAAAGACACAACCCACATATCTAGCTCTGATACCAATTGTTGAAAATAGAGAGAGAGAGAGAGAGCGTGTGTGTGTGTGTAAACACAAGATAGTGAGCAAGTGTGGGCGACAGTCCCACACTCAAAAGACGCAAGTACTTGAATGATATAACGAAAGTTCAATAGGTCTTAAGAAGTTGGATCTATTTCTAACTCAACTAGAGTTCTTCCCCCCAGCGTGACCCTCCCCCCTCCGTCTCTCCCCAGCACGACACCTCCCCCCAGCACGACCCCCCCCCCTCCGTCCACTCCCACTCGACACTACACCTTCTGCTCCCTTGCACACCTCGCCTCCCCAGCCTCAATCACGCCACCGATCGCCCCCACCTAGAAACCCCCTCGCCCCCACCTGGACCCGCATTGTGTCCTCCTGCCTGAGGATCTAGTTCCCCGCCCCTCCGCCCTAGCCCCCCGGCCTCGACATCTTCCCCCTTGTCTTTTCCCGTATTGTGACATGCGGCTCTATCCGATAGGCCTAACACACTCATTCGCCTCGCTGCAAGCTGGACTACAGCAGTGTCCAACACCTCCCCCACCGTGTAAACAAGCATTCCCACCCCCCTCCTCCTCGCCATCAGCTCTCCTCCCCTCTAGTTGCCCCCCTTCCTCTGCAGCAACATCCCCCCCCCCCCCTCCAACAGCACAGCAGCGTGAGTGGTAGGTCCTCATCAACAGGGACGCGCAATGGAAACCTCTGGTCAGACGCCGGTGTATTCTACGAGTGCCCCCCAGTCAAACACCTTGTGCATCATCCTCTTTGAGGAACAGCTCTTGGTCGTCTGGACCATAGAGTTGAAGCTAAAAGAAACAACGATCTTTGGTCACGTCGGTGGAGACTCCCCATCGAGGGCCCAGCTATGGGACTGGCTCCACTCCATACTGTGTATTGGTACAGCGCAGATCATGGAGGCAATCCTCATGGACCGAGGGATCTTCATGGTTTGACTCACCTCTGTGGACGCAGCGCGTGAGTTAGTGGAGAGCTCACCCTATGCCTCCACGAAGGGGTCATCTACATGGTTCCCTGGTATAGCGGCTTCACAGTGGAGACATTTGCACTCCACAAGAGTTTTCTCAGACATCCAGTCACCCTACTTTTTTCCGGACTGGCAGTAGAGTACCGCCAGTTAGTGGAAGACTTTGGACGGCTCTTTGGCACAGTTCTTCCTACTTCCTTCGCAAATGCAATGACAGCTGTTGCAGGAGTCCCAAAGGTACGAGTGGCCGTGAAAGACACAAAAAGCATACCAAAGTTCCTAGAGATTGAGGCTGGAGGTCACTCCTTTAGGCAGCAAGTCATTGTGACTGAGCAACCAGGGGAGTGCCTGCACTGCCACAACTTTGGGCATCATGCAGCAAATTGTATGCGTTTCGGGGCCAAGGTGGCTCCGTTGGCAGGCCCACACGTGGACATTGACGGCTTCACATGGGTCCAAAGACGACAGAGAGGGAGACAGTAAGGGGGGAGGGGGGGGGGGGTAGCCAGCTCCTTAGACCCAGCCTCGACGGCAGGGAGCAGGGAGGCAAGCGACGCCTCCTAGACAGAGCACTCCACAGCACCCCCCTACCCGCCCCACCCGCCAGGACCGCAGTTTCCTACATCCATAACCTGCACCACAGACTACCTCACCTAAGATCCCACATCCCCCACATCCCTCCCCTCCCCTCCCCCTCCCCCCCCCCCCCTCCCCGTTTCCCATGCCCCCCCACTTACCTTGACCCACAAGCGACGCCCCCTAGACAGAGCACTCCACAGCACCCCCCTACCCGCCCCACCCGCCAGGACCGCAGTTTCCTACATCCATAACCTACACCACAGACTACCTCACCTAAGATCCCACATCCCCCACATCCCTCCCCTCCCCTCCCCCCCCCCCCCCCCCAAACACCCACCACATACCTCTGACCATCCCTCCATCCCCCAACCCCCCTCTTCCCCCCCACCACCTCCCCTGCCAAACACCCCCCCTAATCCACACCCGGTTCAAGTGATCCCCCCAGACCCACCCCCTCTCCTCCCACAGGTGGTAATGAGCCACACACACCTACATCCTCCTCGCGCCAGCAGTGCTCGCCCTTCCACACAACCACCAACTCATCTACCCCTGTCGCTCGTCACACTTTCCCAAGACGGGCACAGTTGTTGCCACAGGCGTTCTTCCACAGTGGCCCATGGTCCTACCTGAGAGTTGCGGAGCACGGAGAGTTCCCACTACCTCTTGAGGTGGGGATCTTTGTGGTTTGTAAGTCAAGAAGGGGCAAGGCCCATCTACTAGCACCACCGGATGGACCAAACTACGCTTTTTTTCTTCAATCCTCTTAGTTAGAGGATTGGACGACAATACACAGAGGAGGAGCTGAAGAGTCAAGTGGTGGACCACATCTCCCAGTGGATGGGAGAAGAAGGACTAGCATTGTTTGCATAGCAGTGGCGTGGTTGCATGATGGACATTAATTGGTTGTTTGGTGCCAAGGTCCCACACTTTAGCATTATCTTTTGAGCCCCTCCACAGTGGAGAGCTCCGCGGGATGTGATCAAGTGGCCCCTGGCACAGGCGACCTGTTTCTACCAGTGTACAGAGTCACAACTCTCAGCATGGCTGATAGATGCATTGATAGTACCACTACCTGGAGCATCTATCACCCCTATGGTTCGGCCAAGGGCGACCATGGGGGACTGAAGTTCGCCGTCCAGACCGGCGGCAAAGCGTACCCCATAGTTTTTCCTCCTCATCAGCAGCCTCCACATGGAACTGAGTTATTGCCACTCTTAGGCTAGAAACTAAAAATTCCATTGGGACCACTCCTTCAAGGCCATAAACTAACTTGAACAGAGTCAAACATGTTTACACCTTATATGCTATGCAAAAAGACCATAGTGTTGAATCTAATCTAGTGTCCCAATCCTGATTATCAATGACTACCTTCCTAGGAACCTGTAATAAGATCTTGTTAGAACTCTCCGCCTACCCATTTACTTGAGGGTGGTAAGGTATTGATTTCATATGCAAAATCATATGTTTAGAAGCCATCTTGTTAATCAATTCATTCAGAAAATGCTTACCACGGTCACTTTCCAACTCTATAGAGTAGCCAAATCGAGTCATAATATTGGAATAGAGAAATTGTGCTACAGTTGTTGCCTTATTATCCCCCAATGCTTTGTCTTCAATCCACTTAGTTTTGTAATTAGCCCCATGAGCTTACACCTTGCATCCTGGAATGTGAATGGTCTCCACTACAGTGGGGCACGTGGTTCCAAGAGTTGATTATTCGGCAAGAGCTGCAACCCTGCCCTGCCCTTGCCAGATGGATCGACATCTTACTTCTATAGGAGCACGAGCTACTCCCAACAGCAGGCCCAACAGGTAGGGAAGGTACTCCCGGGCAACTTGCACACTTACTCGGAGCACGTCATAGGTGCCCACAGTAGGAGTGGAGACGTATGCACCTCTATTGGCCCGAGTCTCACCGCCTATGTACGAGACCATGGGATGATAGTGGCAGGAAGGGTGCTATGGATAAGATTGGATATCGGGGACTCGTACCTTGGAGTCCTCAATGTCTATGCCCCTACGGAGGTTATGGCACGCAGCAAGTTCTGGGTGGAGATCGCGGATGGACTCCCAGAGGTGGACTCCTAGATCATTGGAGGAGACATCAACAACCTGGAGGCTTTGAAGGACCAGCAGGGCAAAGGCAGAAAGTACCAAGGCATGGCTGGGGAGGAGCAAGAGGCATGGGAG
This sequence comes from Lygodium microphyllum, assembly GCF_053477565.2. Lineage (NCBI taxonomy): Eukaryota > Viridiplantae > Streptophyta > Polypodiopsida > Schizaeales > Lygodiaceae > Lygodium > Lygodium microphyllum. The sequence goes on along the minus strand of NC_141138.1, from coordinate 29,614,525 downwards.
GTTTTTCTACTAGCAGTAGGAGCACGCGATGCCCCAAGAGACCCTGCCTTCCATAGGAGGGAAAGGCCGCTGGACTTCTCTTGGGGATACAGGCGGCTAGGTCGAGTCCTGCTAGAGCCGTTGGACAGGTTTTATGTGGGAGAGTGGGGAGGCTCTCATGGAGGCCAGATTGAGCAGTTAGCAGGCACCACGTTGTCAGATCATTACCCGGTTATCTTGACCCTTGATTCCCCAGCATCTGCCCTAGACACACGATCCTGCTGGATCCCTGACTTGATCTATAGGAGGGAGGAGGTGACGAAACAGATAGAGCAGATTTGGACCAAGGAGTGGGGTAGGAGGGACCAGATCGCAAAGGAGATTATAGAGGTCCTAGCCGAGTCGAGCAGAATCAGCCAAGTGGCAGCCATATAGGCCAGGCAACAAAGCTGGGAGGAGGAGAGAGCACTCCAATGGGACCTTGCAGCCACGTAGAGATTATTACAGGAGGCACCAAGAGATCCCACCCTCCACGCACAAGAGGTGCGAGCACGAGCAGCCATTGTTGGGCTTGAGGACAAGCGCTCGAAGCATAGTAGCAAGGGAACGCCATTCCACATCCTTGGAAACATGGGAACGCGTTCCACACCAAAAAAATACCAAAGGAACAGGGGAACGTTGTGTGGGAATGCTTGTAAAGGGGGAACGGCCAAGGGAACATGGAGGGAAACGTAGGGAACGTTGGCGGGAACGCCTATGAAGGGGGAACGTAGGGAAACGTGAAAGGGAACGTGGATGCTGCTGTTCCCCAAAGGGCAACGTTAAAAAAGTGACGGGTACTATTGCGACTGCCGAAAGTGACCATGAGGTGTCCGGATTGTGGCAATTGGCATGCAAACTATTGGACTGTTGAGAGCAAGGCGCTATGTGCTACCGCGACTTACGTGCATTTGTTTCAACCTCTAGGTAAGAGAAAACTGCCCGTTGGTAGACTGTACTCTCCTCTCTCTCTCTCTCTCTCTCTCTCTCTCTCTCTCTCTCTCTCTCTCTCTCTCTCTCTCATTTCAGAATAATTACAGCTCTCTCTCTCTCTCTCTCTCCCCCTCCCATTTCAGAATAATTACAGCTCTCTCTCTCTATCTTGTGTGAGGTGAGAGGATCGAGGTGCAGCTGAGAGTGCAGTAGACTGTGAGAGAGAGTGAGACAGAGTGAAGCTCGACACCCAATACCAATAGACTGAAAGAGTGTTGAATGAAAGTACAAAGTACAACCCTTAAACCTTAGGGTTGTAGGGGGTGTTCACACCCGAAGACGGTAAGTGCCCGTAAGTGTGTAACATAAGCACATAAGCACATACGAAAATAAGACTATAAGTCTAGGGGAAAAAACCTCTCCTACCGAGAGTAAAAAGTGCCCCAGTGTCCTACTGATCACAGACACTCCCATATGAGCGTAGGCGTAAGTGAGGCATGAGTCAAATACCCAACAAACCCCCCTGGAGTGAAGAGTGATTAAGAGTACAAGGATCATCCGCAACCAAAGGACATCAAATTTAAAGCATCGCGAAATGCTTCAAATTTGTCACAAGGAAGAGCTTTGGTGAAGATGTCTGCCATATTACTGGTGGTAGGACAATAGACAAGGCTGATATCACCTGCATGTAGCCTCTCTCTAACAAAGTGATAATGGTTCTCAATGTGTTGCGTGCGTGCATGAACACTAGGTTCCGTGCCACTACAATGGCACTCTGACTATCAGTGAACAAAGGAGTAGACTCCGTAACAGATACATCCAAATCAGCTAGCAAGCGTCTAAGCCATACGCATTCAACTGTGGTAGTGAAAGCTGCCTTGTATTCAGCTTCACATGACGATGTGGCAACAGTGGATTGTTTCTTGCTAAGCCTAGAAATGCAAGAAGAGCCAAGAAAGAAACAATTGCCACTAGTGGAGTGACGTGAATCATAATCACCAGCCCAATCAGAATCATTGTAAGCATGTAACTGCAGTGGTCCCCCCTTGGCATAAAGCAACCCAAGAGATCTAGTACCCTGCAAATAACAAAAAACACGCTTGACAGCTTGCCAATGTGACATACGTGGCTGATGCATATACCTGCTCAAGGCTGAAACTGCAAACTGTATGTCCGGCCTACTGTTGCATAGGTAGATAAGACATCCAACTGCTGGAGCATATGTATGTATATCAAACAAATCACTGTCATCATGTAATGACAGTTTCAGTCTAGGTTCCATGGGGGTACAAACTGGCTTGCAATCCTGTAAGCCAAACTTCTCAAGAAGCTGCCCAATATACCTTGACTGTGATAGCCCAATACCTCGAGCATCATGTATGAACTGGATGCCCAAGTAGTAATGCAAAATTCCCAAGTTAGACATGTCAAAAGTTTGCTGCAAATTTTGTTTGAATGCTGAAATCTGATCAGCATGTGTTCCAGTGAGCAAAAGGTCATCAACATAAAGACATATAATCAGCATAGATCCCCCTTTTTTACATACGTAAAGAGTAGACTCAGATGAGCTGTTTAGAAACCCCTGACCAAGCAAGAAAGCATCTATTTTTGCATACCAAGCTCTAGGAGCTTGTTTCAAACCATATAGTACCTTTTTGAGCTTGCATACCAAATGTTCTAAGCCTTCAACTGCAAAACCAATGGCCTGCTGTACATAAACTTCCTCTTGAAGTTCCCCATGTAAAAATGCAGTCTTGATATCCAGCTGATGCACTATCCAACCATAATGTACAGCCAAAGCAATCATAGACCTGATGGTCGTCATACGGGAAGTAGAAGCAAATGTCTCCTCATAGTCAATGCCCTTTTTTTGTGCGTAGCCTTTAGCTACAAGCCGTGCCTTGTATTTATCAATGGATCCATCTGCTTTCCTTTTCAATTTGTAGACCCATTTCGTTCCAATGGCTTTCTTCCCAAATGGCAAAGACACCAAATCCCAAGCTTGATTCTTAGTGATAGAATCTAATTCAGCTTGCATTGCTGCCATCCAATGCACACTGTGTTATGCATCCTCAAAACATTCAGGCTCTTCATTATCAAAAGTACTTGCTGCCATAACAAACTCCATGGTATGTGCTGAATCATGCAAACGAGTTTGCCTTCTAATACGACCAGCCATGGGTGTATCCAAATGACTATCTTGCATAGTCTGCAAATACCATCTAGGTATCTATCTAGCTTCTTGACTGTGTGCAAGCTCTTGCTGAATTTCAGTTTCAGCATTATGCTGAATATTCTGATCAGCCAATGGCTGAATTTCTGCACTTTCCATAGGAGCAGCTGGCTGAACATTAGGTTCATTTTCTAAAGCTCCAGCTGAATCACCAAAAGTAATGGGCAGCAGCCCTTCAAAAACATCACGGGCAGCCTGATATGTGTCCAAACCAGCCAAGGATAATTCTGATTTTTCATCAAAAACAACATCCCTGCTGACAAAAACCTTCTTTGTAACGGAATCATAGAGTCCATAGCCTTTGCTCTCACTGCTATATCCCATAAAAATGCACTTAACAGCCTTGTTGTCCAACTTTTTTCTAAGTACCTGTGGAATATGGGCATAGGCAAGACACCCAAAGGTACGGAAGTGACCAACAGAAGGTTTACGGCTGTTCCAAACCTCAAAAGGTGTGATGGTCTTCAAGGCTTTGGTAGGGCATCTATTCAAAATATGGCAAGCACACATGACTGCTTCCATCCAAAAACTATGAGGCAAGCTCTTTGCCTTCAGCATACATCTGGCCATCTCCATGAGTGACCAATTCTTCCTCTCTGCTACCCCATTCTGCTGTGGAGTATAGGCAGTAGTGTACCGATGGACTATGCCTTTCTGCTTCAAAAAAGAATTCAGCAGAGAGGACATATATTCCCCCCCTCGGTCCGAACGGATGGTCTTAATTTTGCATCCAGATTGATTTTCAACAAGTGCACTGAAAGCCAAAAATCAATCATACACTTCTGACTTCTTTTTCAAACAGTAGACCCAGCAAAAACGTGTAAAGTCATCAATGAATGTCACAAAATAGTAACAACCGCCCAATGACATTGTTGGCATAGGCCCACAAACATCTGAATGCACCCACTGCAATCTGGTTGTTGCTCTGAAAGCAACATCACGGGGAAATGAGAAACGATGCATTTTCCCCAAAATGCATCCCTCGCATAAGTGCTCAGGAGGTCTCTCGAGGAGAGGTAAGCCATCCAGCATCTGAGTACGCTGCAAAAGCATCAAGCTGCCAAAGTTTACATGCCCCAAACGAGCATGCCATAACTCTGCCTGTATCATAGCAGGAGTAAGAGTAGATGTCAAGTATGCCGACTAATCTACTGAAAGAGCATCCAACTCATATAAACCATGACACAAAGATCCTGTCAAGACCAAAGTCATGCGTTCTTTATCTCTAACCATGCAACGGTCATCATCAAATGTGACCTGCAAACCACAACGTGCCAAAGAAGAAATAGATAGCAAATTCTTCTTGATCCCAGGCACAAACAAAGCATCCTGCAGGCGGAGAATAGAGCCATCAATGGCTGTGAGCTGAATCTTCCCAATACCATGAACAGGGTATGATACATTATTGGCACACTGTACAAATTTCCCAACGGGAGGTGTACTAACTGAAGCAAACAAATCTCTGCGAGATGTAATATGCCTAGAAGCACCACTATCAAAGAACCAAGTGTCAGCATCTTCTGTAGAGCTAAGTGCTCTATCAGCCCAAGAGATGTCATAACTGCAAGTGTAAAAACAATAGTCCCTGTCTACAACAAAGGACGCGGACTCACTAGCAGTGGAAGGAGTAGTAGAAACAGACATTCCTGACTCCTTCTTCTTCTCTTTGGCGATGCGCTTCCTGCACTCAGTTATATAGTGGCCTGGCGTCTTACAATAATGACATTTTCCCTTTTTAGCTTGTGTGCCCCCTTGTGTCTGATTCTGTGATGTCCCAAAAGTACCAAAACTCTGTGGAGCATTTTTTACCTTGCTGTTTTTGCCTTTCTGTCTTGCCACAAAAGCCTGCTCAGAGACTATAGCATCCACACCACTATTTTTCCTTGTTTGCTCCTCCTCTAGAAGCAAACTAACCAGCTGAATAAAAGTGAGTGGCTGCGCAGCAATCCTTATGGTGAGGTTCAAGGCAATATGAAAAGACAAGTACGAAGGAGGTAAGGAATTCAAGGTGGTGGAAATCAACTGTGCATCCGAAAAGTACTCATCTACATTCATGAGCTGCTCCCGCAAGTCCTAAATCTTATTCAAGTGATCCTGCATAGAATCACCCTCATTCATCTTCAAAGTTTCTAACTCTTTCTTCAAGAAAGAGATTCGAGTCTCATTTTTTCCTGCAAACATATGCTCCAAAGTGAGCCATGCATCTCGTGAAGAAGATGTTGAACGAATGTGAGGGATGATGGACCGCTGAACTGCCAAAGCAATCAGCGACAAAGCCTGTGCATCTCGTGTATCCCAAGCTTTTTGAGCTGCAGTTCTTGGAGGAGGTGGCTGAGGTGGAGCAGGCTGAGGTCCCCGTTGTCCACGTCCCCCTTGAGGAGGAGTAGCGGGAGCTACAACTCCCGGTCTAATTTCCTTTCCACTGACATAATCCCATAAATTCTTAGCCACTAATACATTCTTCATCATGAATGACCATAGCGAATAATTGTTTCCATCCAATCCGTCTTCCTTGGATACATAGGTAAATACATCACCTCCCTGATTTGCCATGATGACAAATTTCCAAAGACAAATGAGCAATGTCAAAGCAGTAAGGGCTGGAAATCTGCAAATTTCCAGAAATGGCAGCAAGCAAACTTCTGCAATTAATGTGCAAGGGTGTACTCTGTCAAGAACTGTCTTTAATGCACGCTTCCCAAGGTGCAAACAATGCTCAGCAACACTGTAATGTCAAAATCCCCAAAATTTCTGCCAAAATTTCTATCACAAATACCCCAAAATGTGCATTTAATGTGTCTCTGTCACACACACAAGCACGTGTCCCAATGCAGAAAACTGATCCTGCTGCTGTATGAACTCGTGTTGAAATAAAAAATGCAAAATGTTACCTCTGCAGAATGATTGCAGCTGACTGACGACGGGCACAGATCCCAAGGCAATGTCTGCGCACAGGAACAGGCTGGCGAACAGAGGCCCACGCGTCAGCTGGTTGCCGAAACAGGGACGGATCTGCGCAGTCGCTACTGGTGGCGGGCTTCTACAGGTACAGGAGGCGGCGTCTGCGGACAGGTGGCGCGCGCAAGTTGGTGGCACGCGCAGTTAGGACTGGCACGCGCTGACACGTGGCGTGCACGCAGACAAGTGGCGGCTAGGCAGAGGAGGCGGCGCCTGCAGACCTGGCAGCAGGGTTGGAGCAGAGCTGGCGGCTGGAGCTGGCGGCGCCTGCAGACTGGTGGCGGCGGGAGGGACAGAAGGTATTGTTGGGGACGGCAGATTGTAGACAGGTGGCTGAGCTCGGAGCTGAGCTCTGATACCAAATGTGTGAGGTGAGAGGATCGAGGTGTAGCTGAGAGTGCAGTAAACAGTGAGAGAGAGTGAGACAGAGTGAAGCTCGACACCCAATACCAATAGACTGAAAGAGTGTTGAATGAAAGTACAAAGTACAACCCTTAAACCTTAGGGTTGTAGGGGGTGTTCACACCCGAACACGGTAAGTGCCCGTAAGTGTGTAACATAAGCACATAAGCACATACGAAAATAAGACTATAAGTCTGGGGGAAAAAACCTCTCCTACCAAGAGTAAAAAGTGCCCCAGTGTCCTATTGATCACCGACACTCCCATATGAGCGTAGGCGTAAGTGAGGCGTGAGTCAAATACCCAACATATCTTAGCTTTGTTTTTGCAGCTCTCTCTCTCTCTCTCTCTCTCTCTCTCTCTCTCTCTCTCTCTCTCTAAACAAGCTTAGAGCTTCAAATTTTACTATTTACAGCTATCAGCCTTTTCTTTTACTAATTACAGCTCTCTCTCTCTCTCTCTCTCTCTCTCTCTCTCTCTCTCTCTCTCTCTCTCAAACAACTCTGTTTTCATAGTAGTCTCTTTCTCTCTCTTAAAACAAGCTGAGTCTCATGGACGGTCAACTAATGCTTTTGATTCCTGAATTTGTAGAAGTCATGGCTTCCTCGGGATCAAAGCGTTCGGGCAATAAGCGATCTCAGCCTAGTTGATGGGAACACATGGAGAAAGTGGACTGTTATGCATCAAAGGGAGATGCAAAGAAATGGAAATGCAAAAGGTGTGAGCAATTGAAAACATGAGGATCCAATCGTGTGAAGCAACACTTATGTCATGTTGACATCGGAGCCCAAATAGATTTCTGCCCAAATACCATACCTGAAATGCGAAGGCAGCTCTTGGCAAAGTACCCAAGTGAAGAAGACAAAGCATGTGCAAGGAAAAAGCAAGCAATTGATGCATCTTTTTTTCATGGACAAGCTGATGATATAGTCATGGGTGATGGAGCCATGCATGGGGGACTTGGAACTTTTGCATCCTCACAATCCCATCATGGAAAATGCAGCAAGCAACAAACCTTGGGAACAGCTTGGGATCCTCGTAAAAAGGACAGGGTGGATGCAGCTGTGGCAAGGTTTTTCTACCATGATCATGTTTCATTCAATGTTATAAGATCTCCCTACTTCCTTGAGGATTGCCAAGTATGGTCCAACCTATAAGCCTCCATCATATGCGACACTGCATACCACTTTGTTGCAAAAGGAAAAGGATGCAATTGAATGTGCTTTGGCAACTGTGCAAGAAAGTTGGGTGAAGAATGGTGTCTCTTTGATAGCAGATGGATGGAGTGATACTCGAAAACGGTCCATCCATGCTTTGCTCATTGTTTGAGCAATTTGTTGAAAGACATTGGTAGCTTATCATGGATTGATCCCTTCATCTAAAAGGGCAAGGATATAATCAGTTTCATCCAAAGCCATAAGTTCGTTCTTAGTGAGTTCCGCAGGAGATCACCTAAAACAAATCTCTTAAAGTACTCTGAGACGTGCTTTGGCTATAACTTTCTTATGACAAAGAGACTTGAGAAGATAAGCTTACCCCTGAAGCAATTGGTGGTAAGTAATGAGTGGATGGGATGGGCTACTTCTAGATCAAGGGTTGATATAGCAGTGGAGAACATCATACAAGATCATGCATTTTGAAATGAATTAAAAAGCATCAATATTGTCATGAAGCCAATCATGCGCTTGATGCGAATTGCAGATGGATGAGAGCCATGCATTGGAAAGGTCTATGAGGGGACAGATCGCATGATTGAGAAGCTAGGACAGCTTGGTTTGGATGATGCAAAGTATCAAGAAGTCCGAGATTTATGTGAGGCAAGATGGAATGCTTATCACTCACCTATGCATGCAGCAGCATATGTATTAGATCCAGAGTTCCAAGGATGTGGTCAAGAGAAGGATGAAAAGGTAATGCAAGGTTAGGACATAGTGCTTTCTAAATTGGTTCCCATTGATACTAAGAGAAGATTGGTGAAAGATCAGCTTGGTTTTTATAGAAACAAGTTAGGAAAGTTTGGATCAGTTGATGCACAAATAGATCGGTTTAAGATTGGGGCTGCCTTGTGGTGGGAAGATTATGGGGCACGTACACCTGAGCTTCAAACATTGGTAGTGCGGATTTTGTCTCAAGGTGCAAGCTCCTCTCCCATTGAGAAACTATGGAGTGTATTTGGGCATGTTGCATCTAAAAAGCGGAATAGGTTTGGGACAAAACAAGTGAATGACTTGATATTTGTTGGTGCAAACTTGCACTTGCGCTTGCTTGCAGATGTGGCTTCCCTCAAGGCAGAAAAGTTTATAGCTCTTGATGAAGAAGAGTCCTCTAATGATGAGGATGGGGAGACACCTATGCCTACACATATGGCCGATGATCAAGATGCTTTGGAACTTGCAAATGCTGATTTTGATGATGATATGGCTTTCTTAGACAATGTGGATGACAGTCTTTTGGATAGTCTTGCTGCTAGTGGCAGCCATGTATGATCCAATGGTTACTTTGAGAGACTTTCAAATTCCAAGTTGCCATATTTTGTCAACTATACTTGTTACTTGATGCTTCTTGACTCTTTTATGTAGTATAATCCTAGATTATCATCTATTTTGGATCTTATAAGTTATGTGCCATTTCAATGTAACATCCTTTCATCTATGAAAAAGACTATCATGTTTTGCAAATTGTGCATGTGTTTTTCAAAGAGCTTTTATGAAATATATAAATGAATAGTTTAAAATATATAAATCATATATATAGTGCAAGTCGTTCACCTTCCCCTTGGGGGTTCGTTCTCGTTCCCTTAGGACCCCGCGTTCCCGTTCCCGTCCCCGTTCCATTGCTACTATGGCTCGAAGTTCTCTTTCCGCACCTCAACAGCCTTCTGGGCGCAAGAGGACACGATGTGCAAGGAGTTCCTCCAGGTGCACCAGCCTTGCACCGCAGGAGAGCAGATACACAGCCTTCGAGATCAGTATGGAACTCGTTCTAGCCCAGACGAGGTGATGGAGATTGCCACCGACTACTACAAGCGCCTCTTCTAGCAGAAGACAGCCTCAGCTAGAGGACAACGTTGTAGACAGCAGGTCTAGGATCACATCCCACCCCTCGTCACAGAGGAGATGGGACACTCCCTCCTAGCCCCCTTCACAGAGAAGGAACTAGAGGAGGCTTTCCATACACAGGACGTGCACAAATTCCCGAGAGAGGATGGCCTCTCTAAGCCCTTCTTCACTACCTACTGGGAAGTGGTGAAGGACCCCCTACTAATGGCCTTCCATGAGATCTTCACTTCAGAACAAATGCCAGGGAGTCTTTCGGCAGGCCTTATCAGTCTTCTCCCCAAAGGGGAAGACCTGTTGGAGCTTTCCCAGTGGAGACCGATCACCTTATTGTCAATGGCCTATAAGGCACTGGCAAAGATGATTGGTAGGTGACTACGTCCCGTGCTTCCAGACATCATCCATGGCACACAGATAGGCTTTGTCTAGGATAGAAGCATCGTGGACAATGTATTCGCCTTCTCTGAGGCGACTGAGTGGGCTCAGCACAGTGGGTAGAGACTGGCCGTACTATTCTTGGATTTTGAGAAAGCTTATGATAAGGTGGACTGGGATTTCCTAGAGGCCACCAGGGTGAGGTTGGGTTTTCCCCATGCTTGGATTCGCCGGGTCTCCGCACTTTACAGATCGGCCACCAACACGGTTCTCATAGGTGGTAGGCATGGGGAGGAGTTTCGGCTGGAGAGATTGGTTCGGCAAGGCTGCCCCCTAGCCCCGTACCTGTTCCTACTCTTTGCAGAGGTGATGTCCCACTTCCTCAAGTCACGTGTGAGCGGATTACGCGGCCTCCGACTTCCAGTGAGAGAGGAGACTAAGTTGTTAGACTCAGAGTATGCAGATGATATAGCACTCTACATAGAGGACGATAAGCTGATGCTGGAGATAGTGAGGCTGGCTCTTGAGGTGTTCTGTTTTGTAGTGGAAGCAAAAATCAATTGGCGAAAGTCGGTTGGTTTTCTCACAAACCCGGACTCTACGACGGAGTGGAGCGTCCACTAGGGATTTAGATGGGTGAGCAGAGGACAGACCATCAAATACCTAGGGTTCCAGGTGGGACTCGACATCACTACCGCCCAACAATTTCTTCCAGTCCTCGATTCTATTCGGCAAAAGCTGACCTACTGGAGCACGGCTCGCCTCTCCCTAGCCGGCCAAGCCCTGGTGGTTAACTAGGTCCTCCTAGCGACGGCCTGGTACATCGCCTTGTATTGGTGCTTCTCCTCATCCTGCATAGTGCAGCTTTGCCGCCTAGTGCAGAACTTCCTTTGGTCCAGATCAAACAACTCCAGGAATTCTAGGGCCAAGATGGCGTGGGCGACCATCATACGACATCGGTCAGAGGAGGGCTTGGAATCATAGACCCAGAGTATTAGATTATGGCCCTCTTGGGCAAGCTAGTTGTCCGCGGCCTCATACCAGGAGAGCACCCCTGGAAGGTCCTATTGCACGAAGATCTTTAAGATTGTAGACCGAGGCTTGGCAGGGAGTGGAGACCATCTCTGAGATGGATCTTCACGTCAGCCCAAATCACGCCCCCCCCCCCCTGATCACCTTTCCTACATAGCTTGCTCCGCATGTGGCAAGGCCTCCGTAAGGCCCCAATCCAGAGCCCCCCACGCTACCAAGAGGAGATAGACCATCAACCGGTGATCTGGAACCCCTAGGTCAAGGATCAGAAAGGCGCACAAATTGGCGAGCCTCCATATCCAGTGGGCTGGTTGGGAGGCTGGCCCAGCTCGTACCATCAGGACATGGCGGGAGGTGTACAGCAATTGAGAAGAAGGAGATAGACGCAGCAATACCTCAAGAGTGGCTTGCTCCCCCGATACGAGAGCTGATAGAGCCTGGGGAGGTATGGGCCACCAGGTTTTCACTAGCAGGCATCCCCCTACAGGTGGCAAGTAGAGTGGGCGAGGCTCCACCTAGGACCTTCTTCACCGTGCAGGAGGGGGAGCGTCTGGCTCTTGACAGAGAATAGCAGGATGAGGGGATAGCTGTCCTTTCATGGAAGAGGATCCGAGTGATTGGCCTTCAGGGGAAAACATGGCGGCTGGACCCTTTTGTCTTTTGGCAAGAGCTTAGGGAGTGGCGCCTCTCGATCTGGGAGGGCAAGCCACTTGATGAGCTAGAATAGGATCCAGGAAAGTGGCTATGGCCGGCCACTGCGGTCGCCAAGAAGCTACCAAGGTTCCTGGAGTACACCACTAGGATTGGCAAACATGTACTAATGCAGGAGGATATGGATTGGGCGTTGTCACGTAGCAGGCACTAGGCGGAGCACAGTATCACGGAGCCTTTCCGACGGACCTTTTGGCACCGCCCATGGGATAGCTAGAGGCCAAGGAGAATATCGTATTTTCTATGGCTAGTGGCACATGGAGGCTTGGCAGTGGGAAGCTGGCTTGCCCAAATGCAAGAGGGAGGTTGTAAGCGTTGCACACAGCAGCCTCTAGAAACCCCAAACCAATGCCTCTGGTCATGTGAGGCGGCGCAGCTCGTGTGGAGAGGAGCATGCCGTATCCTTCGCCATATAGCACCCAGCCTTGGATCTATCTCATGGGGAGCTTTCTGCTTGCAAGCGGTCAGCCAAGGTCGTCACCTTCTGTATGAGGCCGGAATGCACGACACGATATTCATTATCGAGACAAGGTTGTGTGCAGTGGTCGGTTTAGAGGCTCTACCCATCTACCAAGTGCTGGAGCCCACAGCAGACCACTCTGAGATATGGGAGATCATAGGGAGCCTTACTGGTTGGCATATCTGAAAGGCGCGGTGTCAGGAGGCTTTCGGCGAAGAGAGACTTTCAATACAGGCGACCTTAGCAGAGCTTTGGACCTCCATCATCCACTCCCTCCGTGGCCGATGGGATCAAGTGTAGGGCGAGTACAAGGCTTGTCAAGAGCTCCAATGTCATTTCATGCGCACTTGGGGCGACCACGACCTGTTTTTCGTGATGCAAGTAGGCAACCCCAGATGGTGATACACCCCCCCTCCATGGCTTCTAGCCCCCATCCCCCCAAGACCGCCTTGAGAGGCTTGTATACATAATGGATTTGTGACTTTCATCAGCTCCAGCTAGTCTGTTGAGCATGAGCACTTCGGTGTAATTTGTTTTTTTGAGTAATATAATCAACCACGTTTTACTTGCAAAAAACTCAACTAGAGTTAATTTAGCTCTAGAGTCGGGTGTCACTACTTTTAAAGGCCTAGACACACTATAGTTTGGCACTTTAATAAGTGTCCACACCACACAAATTACATTGGGCACTGCCCATAATTGACCAATTCTAAAAGCCTATGCAGACTCCCTCATTACATGGATCTTTGTATTTCTTCTTGTTTGTTGATAACTTCTCTAGTAAGTATTTCTTTGGTATGGGAGCCCAAGAGAGAAACTTGCAAGTACAAGGCTAAACTAAAACAATTCATTGATGTGATATATGATGTGAGATATGAAAATACAAAAGATAAGGGTCTCGATATATAGGCCGGGGTACACACCTAAACCTTTGGCCCTTATTAAAGGCTTGGTGGTGTGGAAGATGTTCACACATATACACACATACATAACAAACAGACCTCCCTTCAGGTCATCAATGATTGAACCTATAACATTAAACATAGAAGAAAATAGGAAGGTCTTACCTCATAAGAGACAATCTCTAGTCCCATACAAAAGATTAATAGGAAGGTCTTACCTCATAAGAGACAATCTCTAGTCCCATACAAAAGATTCTTGAAAGGGATATACAAAGTCAAAAAGGATATTTCTGATTGGAGCTGGAACATGCCATGTTCTGCCAACAAGCTCAAGGACTCAAAGTTGTGCATGATTCAGAGGTGCATGTGCATGGCTTAAGAGGGTTGTATAAAGGTTAGCATGGCTCAAAGGCATAGTGCATATGAACAGGGACCCTAAATCCAAGCACGGCTATCAAACTCAACTCAAAGGCCATGGGAACTAGTTACAAACCCCCAACTCCTGGTACCTCAAGACACACCCACTCACAATATCTTCCTCTCATAGTGAACCACTCCAGGAAACAAAGTTCAGTGGTGGCTCTATCCTTAGGCTAGTTGTCCATTAGGGTCCTTAGGCTAGTTAGTCTAGTCATCCAATCACATCCTTGGGCTAGTCAAGCTACAACAATTTGGCTACTCTTCTAACTCAGTATCAAGAGGATTCTGATGCCCACTGAGGTATGTTTATTCTAGACGTTCCAAGTCTATGTAGACAGCTCACCGTCTGGAAAAGGGCATAACACCAATAGTGCGTGGTGTAAAGGGAGAATATCAAAACTAGAGAAAGGCATTTAGTTAGTCTTGTACACAAGATTACATGGCCACGCTTTACTAAAATCATCTACAACTATTAATTCAAGCACCTTAACCTTCACTCAATCAAAACATAGAGAGTATACTTCAAAGAAGCCTCATACATAGATTGGTAGGCTTTGAAAAGGACTTTCTCTCTTACAATTCTAAATTCTAAATCTTTGTCCAGAATCAAACAAAACCTGACGATGAGAGAATGTGCATACCAACAGCAGTGATGATGCCACTAAACAAGACTTGTTTCCGCTTCTTTTTCATCGAATCCTTGGATGATGTATAGTCATCATCCTTCTTCTCCTACAGCAAAGAAGATGCAAATAAAGTCGCCATATCTGTTAGGAAAGCATCTCATCAAGGCACAAACAAGTCACCTGAGCTTTCTTTACTGTTGGAGAAGGTCCAAGATTTGGTTCAGGAATGAACGTAACAATCACAGCAAACAGAATGACCCCACTGAAAAACTGCACAATATTCCATGTCATTGGTTTAAAAAGTGCATATTCTCTTCTAAGTGATATAATTAGCCATGTTTTTTCAGGGAAAAACGCATATTCTTGTTCAAAAATGGAAGTGAATTCACCCAAATGTTGGCTTTTGAAAACCCAATTGCATTGATTGCATTGTGAGCGAGGTCCATAAACGAGATACAAAGCATGAGACCACCTGCAAAACCCTAAAACACAAGGACAACGATCAGCTGATGCTGGTAAGAGCAGGGAAAAGAAGGCAAAAATATTCAAGTGCTGCTTGCAACTACTTTAATCCAATTATCTGCTACAATGAGAATTTAGAGGTCTTAATCTAGAATGAACTCAAAATCTCTCACATTCCCCCTCCTCTAGGGTCTCTTTTAAAGTCCCACCTTATTCTTAGGGTTTCACTTCCTATTTGCAACTCTTTTTCAGGATCCGCAAGTTATTTTGCGAATCTGAAGTCTATTTTATCCTTATGAAAAATTTGGTATTTCCGCCCTAAAAGATAATATGGGCATTTATATCTATGCAGGCAATTCATGCGCTGCACTACCCTAACCCATGCTTAGCAGGATTTCAAATGCTTTTTCAAGTCTGTTTAGACTTTAGAATTTCTATCGACAAATTCTTATCAATGTCCAACAAGTCCTATAGACTTTCGATATTTATTTAATTTCCTGATAATGACAGTTTTAGGGTTGCCAATGTTTTTGCTTCAAGATTCTTGATATTTTAGGTTAGGTTTTCTCACTGATTCATACGTGGATCAACTCATGATATTGACGCTCTCACTAATATAATCATTAATATTTGTTCTTGTATAATCCACTTATCTAGGTAGCCACTAATTCTTCTTGCCAATGCACTGACAAAAATGTTGTATGCGGATGTAAGATAAGTAATAGGCCTTCAGTTAGCCAGCTGAGATTTGTCATCTCTTTTATGTATGAGTTTGATTACTTCTACAATAAGACAATGAGGCAATGCTCCAAATGCTTGCCACGCTGCAAGGAGTAGTGTATTACATATTCCTTAAATTCTCGGAAAAACACATTAGGGAGGCCATCCAGCCCTAGGAATTTACCCTTTTTGAGATCATTGATTGTACCATCAAGCTCATATGGGGCGAGGTCTTGTTCAAAGATTTTTGCAATTTTGCTAGGGATAACCACAAGCAACTCATTGGTCCTCTTGGTGGGCGGCACATTTGTAGGTTGGGTTCTCTGCTAGGTGGCCTGTTTATAGGTGGACAGATTTCTTTCTTTGTTGCATTTTAAACTAGTTGGTCTTTTTTAACCAGGGTGACTTCTTTTCGATATTGGGCGGCCTCTTTTTTAGGCCAGGGGTAGATTTGCATTTATTGCAGGTACACCATTTCCAGGCACTCTTGGTATATTACCAGCCCCTAGATTGCCTGCGATTACAGACTGAAGACTTGTTTTCCTTTGCATTTATTGCTTCTTTTCTCTACTCGACAGTGTGTGTTTCCTTTGGCATTGGATACTCCCCGTCTTCCTTGCCCCAATCAGTCTTCTTTTGTATTGTGGCCCAACGGACCCCGATTGTCCTGAGGACACCTCTTATTGGTCACCTTTATTCCAGTGGCAGCATTGTCTTTTGTTTCTTGCAAGTATTTCTTGAAGGACAAATATGGCCAACGTGTATGCTATGGGGGATTGTATGGTCTGTATCTTCTAAGGGCGTCGCCATGATTCTACTGGAGGACATGAGAGATAAGCTTGCATCTCTCAAACAGACTGTATCTTCCGAGGACATGACCATGATTCTATTGACAACTACTTTTTCCATAGTTTGATGTATTCTACACCAGTCTTCTAACTTCGAGAACCCATGACACACTTCTTTGGAAGAACCTTGCCCCACTAATCTTGGAGCATGATGAGCAACTCACAAATATAGGTACCAGTGGATCCGGCCTCTACGAAGGCTTTTACCACAGGTTCGAGGGAAGGGAAGGAGAGGAAGCCCCAGGCCAAGAAATTGAAGGATGGATAATCGAGCCTCTTCCCACATGACTTACAGCCACGATTGGCTTCAAGACATGAGATCCAAAGGGGGATCTGTCATCATTGGTGACAATTCTTTCATCCCCGTGCAAGGAGTAGGGACCATTCCTCCCTTACCCGATCGGCAAACTTCTTTGGCCAAAGTTTTCTATGTACCAAATTACAATCTTACACAACTAGGTACTCGAGTCATCTTCACCAAGCATGCAGTCATAGTGGAGGATGCATCTACAAGCACTGCTCTTTGGACAGATACACATGAGTCACTTTACACACTCATAGCCCTTGTTGCGTAGACTTCACACGAGTTTGGACTACTTTGGCATGCTCGTTATGGGCATTTCAATCCTGATGCTATTCAACAAGCTTCTCCAAAGAAGATGGTGGAGAGACTTCCTAATTTTCCTCCCATTCACTCTCTTTGCCCTAGTTGCTCGAGAGACAAGCACCATAGGCAGCCTCATCCATAGGTTGCTACTCGGAGGGCCTCAACACCGCTTGAGTTAGTGCATACCGACCTTTACAGTTCTATGGACACAACCTCCCTTGGGAAGGCCAAGTACCTCACACTAATTGTTGACAACTTTAGTCGTTGTGTAGGGCCCTATTTCTTGGCATACAAGAGCGAGGTGTACTCTCACTTCCACGAGTAAAAGGTGTTTGTGAAGACACAAATATCTTTCTAAGTTTGTGGAGTTCGATGTGAGTTTTGTTCTAACCTATTTTCTCAATTTTGCAAGGATCACGGTATGCAAGTGGAGTATTCCCATCTAAACACACCATCCAAGAACGGTGTGGTGGAGCATGCCAATTGGACCATGCTCGAAATGACCCAATCGATGTTGAAGCATAGGAGTCTTCCCCATTCCTTATGCGGTGAGGCATTCATTGCTACCACAGTACTTATCCGCAACAAGTCCCCTACTTCCGCATTGCAAGATATGACTCCCTACCAAGCTTTCTTTGGAAAGAAGCCTTCTTCCGCATTGCAAGATATGACTCCCTACTTCCGCATTGCAAGATATGACTCTCACTTCCACTTTCGCATCTTTGGATGTGATGCATATGTCCATGTGGACAAGAAGAAAAGAGGAATCAAACTCAACCCCAAATTAAAGAAGCTTATCTTTGTGGGCTACAACATGCCTACGAAGGGCTATCGGCTCTATAACTCGAAGACTCCAAAGATCAAGGTGAGCATGGATGTGATCTTCGCTGAGGCTGCGGCCTCCCAAGATCTGATTAATGGTTCTTCTGATACAGGTGGTTCTTCATCATTGACTCACCCCCCTTCCCCCACCATCAATCCCTCTCCTTCCTTCCAAGTTACCCCTTGGCATCCCTTCTTCATCTATGACTCCTCCGCCTCCTTCCTCTTCTCCCTCACCTTCTTGTCAAAAGTGGTACAACAATGGAAGCGTAAACATAAGCTATAATAAACTGCTGAAACACATGACAAAAGAGAAGGGGAAAGAAAGAACACAATACAGATGAGAACTTAGATGTATGCTCAGGAAATGGAATCCATTACCAAGACATGAGACAGTACAAAAGCAATGTGAGTCACCGGCTGTGGAGGCACTGGCACATGCTCCCTCTCTCCAAGAACTGTCAGGTAATGAATGAATGTGGGTCACCGGCTGTGGAGGCACTGGCACATGCTCCCTCTCTCCAAGAACTGTCAGGTAATGAATGAATGTGGAGGAGGGAGCCTAAGAATATATAGGCCAAATAAATACAAAAAATGACTGGTCGGTCAACATTAAATGCTGGCAGACTGACTACAAATAATGTCAAAACACAATAAATGTTGGCAAATAAAATGCCTAAAATATCTCTGTGCCCAGCCTGCTGTACCACATGTACAGACTCAACCATGAACTGACTAATCTGCTAACACCCTCTCTCAAATCATGGGTGATCTCATACAATATACAATAATAATGTCGCATCATAGTACATACAACAATGTCCATCAGAGTAGAACCATGGATACCCAAGTAGTGGGTGCGCAAGCCACCACCAAGGTGCCTCGGAGAGAACATGATGTTGATGTCGATTGTACTAGCTCCTGAAGATAGAGAAGATCATAGCAGCTCTCAATGTCTGTTAACAATGCCTCTAATGCAACATACGTGACCATCTTGCCACCAATGCTCCAGCACAAAAATGACCATGAATTCCCCTTCTTTGGCCAGACTGCCAAAGTGTCCCCTCATGTGAGCTCCAAACGAAAGCCACCCGCTCTCTATCACGTAACCAGCCCATCATGAACCTAGATGTCAATCCCAGCTCCACGATTTAAACCTGCCAGAGACTTCAGTCGATGCATTAGGGATGTCCCTTGCTGGATCCTATGCATCTGTATAGAAATATAGATGAGGCACAGCTGCCCCATCTCACCACCCTCTCACACTCCCTCTCTAGCACTGGAGTATTGTGAGGGATGACCTCATCACCACCACTAGAAAACAACTGAGGAAGGGGCCACCAAGCCCTTCCCATGATCCGAAGAAGAGGATCCCTTCCGCACCTTGGACTTCACCTTGGCCGGAGGAGCTAAGTCAGAATCTGAGGCAGATGATGACTTGTCGGAGGAGTCCGCGTCCCGCTTCATCTTCTACTCCTTGTTCTTCCTGGAAGCCGCTAACTCTTTGCAATCCTTCCATAAATGACCCTTCTTGCCACAGTGGTAACACTCGGCCTTTGACTTCTTCATCTTCGAACCCCTCTCTGAAGCTCCCAGAGCCTCACCTGAACCTCCATAATATGATGGAAGCCTCCCTTGTAGTTGCAAAGTCGTCTCATGCTGAAGTAGCATCGAGGAAATATGAAGAAAACTGGTAGAGTCATAGATGTCTGCGCCCTTATGAAGAAAACTGGTAGAGTCATAGATGTCTGCGCCCTTAAAGCATTCACCACTCCATCAAACTCCCGAGGAAGCTTCTAGAGTACCGTACCAACAAGATGTGGCTTTGATAGGGTAGACTGCATAATGCGAAGCTGGTCCTAGAGTTGGGTAACTCAAAGTAGGAATGATTAAATCGTATCTTTGGGTTCAAACTTCAGTTGTTGGAGCTGGCCATAGAGAGTAACGGCCCTCATGGTGAAAGGAGCCTCATACATCAACTGCAACTTCGACCATATGTTTGAAGCTATCCTGCAAGAGGTGACCGCCGGTAGGACTTCTTTGGAAATACACCGAAGTACGGCCGAATAAGCATGAGCATCATCCGAATCCCATGTAAGCACTACCTCCTCATGGTTGTCTTCATCAAAATCAGAGAACAAGAAAAGGCTGTTGAGGACGTGACATGGCTCCACCAACCACATACCAGAACCGCTTCTAGATAAACTAGGCCTTCATCACCGCACTCCACATGTAATAATTAGGTCCATGGAGCTTGTCATCAGTGGATGTGCATGGAGAAGCCATCTGTAGAGGATTGAGAAAAGAAGTAGAGAAAAGAAGGGATTTGGAGAGGGAACACGGCCAAAACACGAGCACAGACTGCAAAAACCAAGAGTTCACATACAATACAACCCAAAATCTAACCAAAATAAGACAAAAGCTACTGTAAAAAGTCGAGAAATCAATCAAAAACTGCCAAAAACAGCAAAAACGGCCTCATAATGCAAGCGTCCAATCAAGAGGAGATGCTGAGGCACCAAAACGCAGGCTGAAACGGATACACAGGCTATACAGATACTGACGTCAGCAAAAAATGCAGGCAAAACAGCAATGGAAGCATAAACATAAGCTATAATAAACTACTAAAACACAAGACAAAAGAGAAAGGGAAAGAAAAAACACAATACAGATAAGAACTCTGATGTATGCTCGAGAAATGGAATCCATATACCAAGACATGAGACAGTACAAAAGCAATGTGAATCACCGGCTCTGGAGGCATTGGCACATGCTCCCTCTCTCCAAGAACTGTCAAGTGATGAATGAATGTGGAGGAGGGAGCCTGAGAATATATAGGCCAAATAAATGCCAAAAATATGATTGGTCGGCCAGCATTAAATACTGGCTGACTGGCTGCAAATAATGTCAAAACACAATAAATGCTAGCAAATAAAATGCCTAAAATATCTCTCTGTCGAGCCTGCTGTACCACATGCACGGACTCAACCATGAATTGACTAATCTGCTAACACTTCTCCCCTTCCACCCTTGATGGCTCCTTCATCTACTACCCCGTCCTCAAGTGTTTCCATCCCTTCCCCATCTCCTTAGGTTTCCTCTAGGGGGATCGAGCCGTTAGAGGGAAGCCTTCTTCATTGAATGAGGAGAATTTACCTTCCCTTAGTGAGGGAGAGTCCCCTTCACAAATAGATGCTTTGCAGGTACAAAAGGCCTCTCAGTCTCCTTCACAGCAAGTTGAGCCTATCACCATTCCTCAATGGTATTGAGGCTTATACATTTAGGGATTACTCAATTCCTTGAGATGCCTCTTGGTCTATACAGATCAGCCTAGATTCAGGCCCAACAGGATAGTTCGTGTGAACTATCCCCTTATGTCATAGATTCTTGAGGACCATGAGCCTACAACAATTGATGAGGCTCTTGCACAGGATGTTTGGCGCATTGCTATGCAAGTTGAGCTCAATTCTATCAAGCAAAACCAAACTTGGGAGTTGGTTCCTCGTCCAAAGATATGGAAAGTGATTGGTGTGAAGTGGGTCTATAAAACCAAGTATCTTGCAAATGGGACCTTGGACAAGCATAAGGCACAGCTTGTTGCCAAGAGATTCTCTCAACGGGCAGGTTTGGATTAGTTTGAGACATTCATACCGACACCTTAAACGTCCACTATTTGAGCTATCTTGGCTTTAGTTGCTCATCACTATTGACCGGTTTATGAGATGAACGTGAAGTTGGCCTTTTTGAATGGCATCTTAGAGGAGAAGATTTATGTCTCACAATCTCCTAGTTTCTTGTGCAAGCACGGGACCATGTTTACAAGTTGTGGAAGGCCCTCTATGACCTAAAGCAAGCTCCTCAAGCTTGGTACCAAAGAATTAATTAATACTTCTTACATAGTGGCTTTCATCATTCAAATCATGACTCCAACCTTTATTACAAGGTTGCAGGTGATAAGTATGCATTGGCCATTCTATATATTAATGACCTCATTATCATAGGAAATGCCTCACAGGAGGTTGATCAAACTCCGGAGGTTTGCAACAAGAGTTCGGCACGACGAATCTTGGGAGCCTCCACTTCTTCCTTGGTTTGGAGATTTATTAGATGGCACATGGCATTGGCATCTTTATTTCCTAGCACATGTATATCTCCAAGTTACTTTCGAAGTTTGATATGGCTGAGTATTGGCCTATTTCTTGCCCCATGGACAATGAGTCCAAGCTCTCAGTACCAAGTGATCCCCTTCCAAATGCCACCCGCTATATGTACCTCGTTGGCTCTCTGACCTGGCTAATCCACACTCAGTCAGACATTTCTTTTATGGTGGCTTTGTTATCTTCTTTTATGAAGACTCCTACTCACACTCACTTGCGAGCCACTTTGCGTATTTTGCGCTATCTACAAGGGAGTCAATCCTACGAGATCGTGTATGGAGAGGGGGGCACTCTTGTCAGAAGTGGTGCAGCAATGGAAGCATAAACAACATGCTGAAATAAGCTGCTAAACACAAGACAAGAGAAAGAATAAACACAAATACAAATGAGAACTCAGATGTATGCCCGGGAAACGGAATCCATATCGAGTACGAGACAGCAGCATACAACAGTGAGTCACTAGCTGTGTGGGAAACCTAGCACCTTGCTCCTCAGAAGAATCCACAAATGATGGCTGAAGTACACAAGAGGAGGAGGAGCCCTAGCAATATATAGGCATAAAATGGAGGGAGCAATAAATGCAGTCGGCCAGCATTTAATGCTGGTCGGCCAGCATTAAAGGCTCCCTAGCCCTAAAAAGGGCACCAAAAAATGCCAGAAAAAATACTACATAAAATGTTGTAGCCTCTGCAACACAAACTCACACCTGAGCTGACTAATCTGCTAGCACCCTCTCTCAGATCAGGGGTGATCTGATACAATACAATAGTACAATGATGGGAAATCATAAACGTTACAACATAGAACCACCAGAAAAACCATGGATATCCAAGCAGTGAGTGGCCAGCCCACCACCAAGATGCCTTGGAGAGTATCTAACATCGATGTCAATCATAACAGCACCACCTGAAAATAGAGAAAAATCATAGCAACTCTCTGTATAATGTCACCTATGTCACTCAGGACATACAAGACCAATCTGCCAGACATGTCTCTCAACATGTGACCATGGAATCCCCGCCTTCGGCCAAAACCGCCAAAGTGTCCCCTCATGTGGGCTCCAGACGAAAACCTCCCGCTCTCTGTCAAGTAACCAGCCCATCATGTGTCAGAGTGCAGCGGTGCGGAAGCGTAGGACTAAGAGAGAGAGAACGCAGAGAGAGAAGGGAGAGAAAGAGACAGTGGACGATGAAGATCTGCTGTATATAGAATGCTGAATACAAAGATATACACAGGCGCAGTGTGCTGGACTGCGTGTCTCCACCTCGACGATGCGACCTGCTGTCCACCTCGAAGTCTGCTGCAGTCTGCACTGTCTGCTGTCTGAAATCTGTGAACAGAGACAGAAATCTGCACGGCACCGGTCTGTAATCTGCGACAGAGAAGAGTCGGGAGATGTATGAGACTGCTGGAGACGTCAGGTATAAATAGCCGACATCTGCCCAAAAAAATAGGACAGGTCGGCTGCATTAAATGCAGCCGACTGGGCTGCAGGCAGTCGGACTGCCACTTGGCAGTCCGACTGTGCAGCCCAGATCCTGCCTGCCTGGCAATGATCTCTAACACCCCCTCTCAGAGCCTGGGCAGGGCAGAAGCCTGAGGGATCTGGAATGTCTCCGAAGTAGAGCCTGAGGAAGCGCCTTCGTAAACAAATCCGCAAGATTATCCTCCGTCTTGCAATACTCCACAGTGATGGTCTCATCCAAAAGCTTTTCTCGGATGAAGTGGTACTGGATCTCAATGTGCTTCGTCCGGGCATGAAAAACAGGATTCCTCGCCAAGGCAATGCAACTTTCATTGTCACATCGCAGCAATGTAGAATGAGTCTGGGGACACCCAAGCTCCTCCAACAATCTCCGAAGCCACACAACCTCGCATGTGGTGGAAGACGCGGCCCGATACTCCGCCTCAGTAGACGAAAGGGCTACCGTGGGCTGCTTCTTGCTACTCCATGAAATAACACCTGCACCCAAAGTAAAGCAGTAACCTGTTGTAGACCGCCTGTGGTCCACGTCACCGGCCCAATCCGAGTCGCTCCAACCTGCAAGTACAAGATCTGACCCATCTGTCCCTGCGGGGTAATGAATCCCCAAATCAGACGTCCCCCTCAGATACCTAAGTATCCTCTGAGCAGCCTGCCAATGCACCGTCTTAGGTTCGCTCATGAACCCTGCCAAGAGCCCAACAGCAAAACATAGATCAACCCTGGTGTTGAGAAGCCAAATCAAGGACCCGATCAACTGTCGATAGCGGGACGCATCCGCCAAAGGAGAAGCTGAATGGGAAGTGGCCTTCCAGTTCGGATCCATAGGAGTAGAGAGGGCCCGACAATCTTCCATCTCAAAAGACACCAAGAGCTCCTGTACATATCTCTGTTGGGAGAGAAAGATTCCCCTCTGAGACTGATAAATCTCATGGCCTAAAAAGAAATGGAGTAGCCCCAAATCTGTCATCTCGAACGTCCGATGTAAAGCTGACTTTGTCTCCTGGACCTGCTGTGCATCATCACCTGTGACAATCAAATCATCAACATATAATACAAACAGCACACAACCATTCTCGGAAGTGTGAACATACAGCTGCGGATCGGCCTTGGACCGCCAATATCCCAACTGAGACTGGAGGAACGAATCAATCTTCTCGTTCCAAGCTCGCGGGGCCTGCTTGAGGCCATACAGGGCCTTCTTCAACCTGTAGACTTTCCCATCTGAAGAACCAAAGCCAGGAGGCTGCTCAACGTAGATCTCCTCCTTCAAATCACCATTCAAGAAGGCCGACTTCACATCCAACTGATAAACAGGCCATCTCCTATGGCTAGCCAAAGCAAGAACAGCTCTAATGGTTGCCATACGAGCTGTGGGGGCAAAGGTGTCATGACAGTCAATCCCTGGGCGCTGGGCAAAACCCTTAGCAACAAGGCGAGCCTTGTGCTTATCCAAAGTACCATCGCTGAGATATTTGGTCTTGAAGACCCACTTGACTCCAATCACCTTCTTCTTCGGGGGGCGTGGCACAAGTGACCAAGTGCCATTCCTCTCAATAGCCTCCAACTCAGCTTCCATAGCTTTCTTCCATGGGGCGGACTGTAAAGCCTCCTTTACGGAGGTGGGCTCTCGATCCTGCATAACACGGGACATCAAACAATAATTGGAGCAAACAAGCTCCGAAGAATGCGCCTGGTGCCTCCGTGACCACCGCGGACCATCCTGCGGTCCCCACTCCTCAGGAACCCCCTCGATCCCTGAATCACGGAGTGTGTCACGGGCCCAGCGAGGAGGAGGCCGAACCTCCCCTCGTCGTTCTCCATCAGCAAAAGACTCTGGAATATCCACCGGTGGTAACTCCGCAGAGGTGTCCGGTGGAACAGTAGACTCTGTGTCAGAAACAGAATCATAATCAAAAGGCACGGGCTCCAGTGGAACTGTAGAAGGAGCCCAACTCTCCCCTGGATCTCCAAGAACGGGGTGCTCCTCACCCGTTGAAGAAGCCGGAACCTCCACAAACCGCACATCACGGCTAGTGTACACATCCCGCTTAACGGGATCATACAGTCGGTAGCCTTGGGACTGGGAGCTGTAGCCAACAAATACCTGTTTTCGGGAAGCCGCTTCAAATTTATCACGGTGAGCCTTGGAAATGTGAACATAGGCATCACACCCAAAGACTCAAAAGTAAGAAACATCTGGGTTCGTCCCAAAATAAGCCTCAAATGGAGTCATTCCTTCCACGGCCGAAGTAGGGGATCGATTAAGAATGTGGACTGCAGTAGCCACAGCCTCGGCCCACAAAACCTGAGGGGTCTGTCGGTGCTCCATCATGGTGCGCGCCATCTCGATCACACTGCGGCCATCTCGATCACACTGCGGTTCTTCCGTTCTAGAATACCATTTTCTTGAGGAGTATTGGTATTGGCAAACTCCTGGTGAATTCCTCTATCTGTACAAAACCGAGCAAATTCATTAGACACAAATCCACCTCCCTTGTCGGATCGCAAGATCTTCAACTTCCGGCCTGATCGGTTCTCCTCAAAGAGAAGCCAATCCTTGAAGTGCGAGAAAGCTTCTGACTTTAGTGCCAAAAATAGGCCCATGTCATCCTGCTATAATCATCCACGATCAGCATGAAGTACGAGCTCCCACGCAGGGACTCATTCCTCATAGGGCCACATAGATCCGTAGAGACTAACTCCATCGGTGAAGTAGACCGCCGCGAAGCGGTGTGGGGAATGGCATCTCTATGCTGCTTCCCCCGTATGCAGGAGACACATGGCTGCTGGCTCACCACTATATCCGGCAACCCTCGAACAAGCTGTCTACGTGACGCCCTCCGAAGATAGTAACTGTTCCTCTTGGTCCAAGACCATAGAAACCAACTCTTCCCAGCGAAGAGTAGACTCTCGCCCCGAAGCAATAAGGGCAGAGTAAAATGTACCGAATCGTAGCGGCAACTGGGACAATAGTGTGATCGCCATGTCTTCGGAGGAAATCGGCTTCCCCGCATTCTGAACCTGCATCTGTAGCTGCCTTAGCTTGTTAATGTGTTCCCTTAGCGAAGAAGACTTATTGACGGACAAGGTCCGCATCTGTACCTCCAAAGAAACCCTCTTCATCAAGGTCATCTGATTGTATATTTGATCAAGCTCCAGCCATATCTCACAAGCCACCGTCAAGTGCTCGATGTGAGCGATCATGGCTATAGTGCATGATAGAAAGAGAAAGGATCGAATCCTGGCATTCAGTTTGTCCCAATGAGACTGGGCCCTGGCCAACTCCGCACGAGCATCGGAAGAGAGTTTGAGCTCATCTCTTACCGAAGGCCGGTCAATATCCTCCTGTACCGACTCCGCCAAATCATAGGACTCAAGGATGGCCAACATCATAACGCGCCAAATGCGGTAGTTGTCAACCTTCAAGCTTCTGATCTGTAGGAAGAGCCGGTAAGACAGGCACCTTCCGGTCCATAATCGCCTGGAACTCCAAGTCCATCTCTGTAGACATCTTCACCTGCAATGCCTTCTCAAACGCAAAAGCAGCCCCCTCTGACTGGGTAAACTCAGCCTGCTAAGGCTCTTCCGCGTCCCGAAGCTTCTTCACCCGCCGGAGGCGATGAAAAAGCAAAACCTGCACTTTTAGGTTGAAAACTCAAACTTCCTCCGCGTCAAACAGCAGTAAACAGCAGCAAATCCACCACCTGTACTCCTTTCCTGTGCGCCCACACTCGTTTCAGCCTTGTTCCAAGGCGCAGCCCTCCTGTCTGCCCTTAAACGCAAAAAACACAAATTTGTGTCGCGATGGAAACTCCCCTTCAGGTTGATTCTACGCACAGTCAGCCCTCAAACACTGCTCTGATTCCATGTCAGAGTGCAGCGGTGCGGAAGTGTAGGACTGAGAGAGAGAGAACACAGAGAGAGAAGGGAGAGAAAGAGACAGTGGACGATGAAGATCTGTTGTATATAGAATGCTGAATACAAAGATATACACGGGCGCAGTGTGCTGGACTGCGTGTCTCCACCTCGACGATGCGACCTGCTGTCCACCTCGAAGTCTGCTGCAGTCTGCACTGTCTTCTGTCTGAAATCTGTGAACAGAGACAAAAATCTGCACGGCACCGGTCTGTAATCTGCGACAGAGAAGAGTCGGGAGATGTATGAGACTGCTGGAGACGTCAGGTATAAATAGCCGACATCTGCCCAAAAAAATAGGACAGGTCGGCTGCATTAAATGCAGCCGACTGGGCTGCAGGCAGTCGGACTGCCACGTGGCAGTCCGACTGCACAGTCCGACTGTGCAGCCCAGATCCTGCCTGCCTGGCAATGATCTCTAACATGTGTCCCCTCATGTGGGCTCCAGACGAAAACCTCCCGCTCTCTGTCAAGTAACCAGCCCATCATGAACCTGGATGTCAATCCTAGCTCCAAGATTTGTACCTGCCAAACTTCGGTCGATGTGTCAGGGATGTTTCTCTCTGGATCTTGTGCATCTGTATAGACATATAGATGAGGCACGGCTGCCCCATCTCACCACCCTCTCACACTCCCTCTCTGGCTCCAGAGTGTCGTGAGGGATGTCCTCATCACCACCACTAGAAGGCAGCTAAGGAAGGGGCTACTAAGCCCTTCCCACGATCCGAAGAAGAGGATCCCTTCCGCGCCTTGGACTTCACCTTGGCTGGAGGATCGGAATCGGAATCTGAGACAGATGACTCGTCGGAGGAGTCCGCATCCCGCTTCGTCTTCTGCTCCTTTTTATTTCGAGAAGCCACTAACTCTTTGCAGACCTTCCTTAAATGACCTTTCTTGCCACAGTGGTAACATTGGGCCTTCGACCTCTTCATCTTTGAACCCCTCTCTAAAGTTGCAAGAGCCTCACCTGAACCTCCATAATGTGACGGAAGCCTCCCCTGTAGTCGCAAAGTAGCCTCATGCTCAAGTAGCATGGAGAACATGTGAAGAAAACTGACAGGAGTCGTAGATGTCTGCGCCCGTAAAGCATTCGCCACTCCATCAAATTCCCGAGGAATCTTGTAGAGTACTGTACCAACAAGATGTGCCTCTAATAGGGCAGACTGGGTAACATGAAGGAGGAAGGATTGAATCGTATCTTTGGATTCAAACTTCACTTATTGGAGCTAGGCAATAGAGAGTAACGGCCCCCATGGTGGAAGAAGCCTCGTACATCAACTGTAACTTCAACCATACATTTGAAGCTGTCGTACAGGAGGTGACCCCCGGTAGGACTTCTTTGGAAATACACCGAAGTAACACCGAATAAGCACGGGCATCATCCGAATCCCATGTAAGCACAGCCTCCTCATGGTTGTCTTCATTAAAATCAAATGGAACAAGAGAAGGTTGTCGAGGACGTGCCATAGCTCCACCAACCACGAGCCATAACTGCTTCTGAATAAACCAAGCCTTCATCACTACACTCCACATGTAATAATCAGGTCCATGGAACTTGTCATCAGTGGATGTGCATGGAGGAGCCATTTGGAGAGGATTCAGAAAAGAAGTAGAGAAAAGAAGGGATTGGGAGAGGGAACACAGCCAAACCAAGAGCACAAACTGCAAAAACCAAGAGTTCACATGTAGTATAACCCAAAAGCTGATAAAAATAAGCCAAAATCTGCTGCACAAAGTCAAAAGATCAGTCAAAAACAGTCAAAAACAGCAAAAACAGCCTGATGATGTAAGTGCCCCACCAGGAGGAGATGCAAAAAAACACCAAAACGCAGGCTGAAATGGATGCACAGGCTGTACAGATGCTGACGCCAGCAAAAAACGCAGACAAAACTAGTCGCTTGATTGGAGCCGCAGCTGCCTGATCAGCGAGAGGGAAAACAGTCCTAAAATCAGCAATAAAACATAGCAGAAACACAAATCCTGAAAACTGATACCATGTCAAAAGTGGTGCAGCAATGGAAGCATAAACAACATGCTGAAATAAACCACTGAAACACAAGACAAGAGAAAGAATAAACACAAATACAGATGAGAACTCAAATGTATGCCCAGGAAACGGAATCCATATCGAACACGAGATAGCAGCATACAACAGTGAGTCACTAGTTGTGTGGGCACCCTGGCACCGGCTCCTCTCTCCTCAGAAGAATCCACAAATGATGACTGAAGTACACAAGAGGAGGAGGAGCCCTAGCAATATATTGGCATAAAATGGAGGGAGCAATAAATGCAGTCGGCCAGCATTAAATGCTCCCTAGCCCTAAAAAAAGGGCACCTAAAAATGCCAGAAAAAATGCTACATAAAATGATGTAGCCTCTGCAGCACAAACTCACACCTGAGCTGACTAATCTGCTAACAACTCTTTCTAGCTAGAGTGACTCTAATTGGGCAAGTGGATTTGAGACAATCCACTATAGGTTTTGCTTTCAATGTTTCACCCTTGGTTCGAGAGCTATCTCGTGGAACAATAAGAAGCAGCCTACTATGGCACTTCCTTCTAAAAAGACTGAGTACTACGCTCTTTGTTCGACTGCTATGAAGGCAGTGTGGCTTCATTTGATGTAGGCGGAGATTGATTTTCCCTTGATAGGAACCACTTAACTACAAGTGGACAACCAGAGAGACTTAGCTCTGGCTAAGAACTCTGTATTTCATGCTCATATGAAGCACATTGAGGTTCATTACTGTCTCACAGAGGACAATGCAATGGATCTCTTCACGAATCCTCTGCCCGAGTCTTCCATACTTCATTACGTGAGATTGTTGGGTCTTTAGACACTCCCAATATCTAAGAGAGAGTGTTAGTCTGCCTATTTTAGGGTTCTCAATCTGTCATCTCCTTGTTGTGAGCTCTTGTTAGAGCCTGACAAAGACATGGGAGCTCTAGCATTTCAGTATACATTTATTCTTTTTCTGGCACTTTTTAGTCAGTATTCACTCGTTGTCAATGTCTATCTATCTCTAGGCTGCCCGAGTTGCCACGTTATTTTCTGGATTTTTCTGTGTAGTCAAACTATATTTATTATAGTCCTTGGTTATTTTTCAATAGGACGACCAAATTTAGAGGCCATTTTGGTAAGTCGGTCAGATTTGCAAGCATTTAGCTATTTACAGCTGACCACTCTTCACTTTGGCATTTATCTTTTACAAGTTGCTCCCTCGACTTTGGCATTCTCGTCCGTCTCCGGTGCTACTACTGCCATCATCGTTCTCAGCCTGATGTGGTGCCCTCACTGACACCTCATGGTGCATGCAAGGATTGATCAATCCACACCATTACATTCAACATTCATTCAAATAGTGCAGATTTCCTCCTTCTTATTGTTGCTTTCTCTCTCTATATTCGTGTCCTTCCATTGTGCACTCTCACATTTTCTTGCTTCGGATACCCTTAAGCAAACATGTCAAGGATTCAATAATATGAGCATAGTTTTTTACGAATTTTTGAAAAAACTTAGTAAAACCTAAAAAATATTTTACTTACCTTATGGTCCCCGGAATACGCCAATAAAATACTACTCCTACCTTTTCGAGAATATCGTCAAAGAGAACGACTATCCACTTTCCAAGATACAGACAAAATAAATAATTCATCATTTGTTGGAAAGTTGCATTAGCATTGGTCAATCCAAAAGATAGGTCTAAAAATTGATAATGTCTATACTACGTTCAAAACGCAATTTTCGAGACATCCTTCGAAACTCTCCATATCTTATGGTACTTGGACCTTATATCGATTTTGGTGAAATATTGCACCGCACAAAACCGATCTATAAGGTCATCCATCCTAGGTAATAGATATTTATTCTTGATGGTCACCCTTTTTAGACCTTTGTAATCGACACGAAAGCGCATCATGTCATCCTTCTTTTTAGCGAGAAGGACAAGGGTGCCCCATGGAAATTTGCTCGGTTCAATAAAACCCTTTGATAAATAGTCTTGAAGTTGCCTAACTATCTTGTCCTCTTTTGGGCTAAATGTGTAAGGTTGCCAAGAGACAAGATAGCTATGGACAACATTTCAATCCTATGGTCTAAGGTTCCATGGAATGGCGAAAGTTTGTCAAGTAGATCAAATGACTCAAGCACTTGTTGCATAAAATTCGACCAAGTGGTGAAATTTAACCCGTTAAAATGCGTCTTATCCATGAAGGCATTCTTGACCGTTGCAATAGGAGTGGTAGCGCTCGGAGATGGATAGTGTGAAAAAGTGTAGTGTGGGTAGGATGGGGGAGTGGAGAACACTTGGGAATGGGCCCTAGAGTGCCCACAAGGCATGCGGATAGTGTGCAAGGTGGATCCATAGGTAAGGATAGGTTGACTAGGCATGGGTATGGTAGCCACATGAGGAACCCAAGGAGGTGGGATGGGAACACGGGGAGGAGAAGATGGGAATCCTTATGTAGGTGTAACCCAAGGAGGGTGTGAAGACGCGCCATAAGCTGAGGATGGAAACCCCTATGTTTGAGTGGTCATGTGAGATGTGAAGTTGGGGATAGTGAGGGGGATCCCCATCATAGTTGACCCAGGAGTTATGGGTGTGTCCATTTGCTGAAAGGTGAGAGGCACTGTGTTAAAGGGTGGGATTCCCCCTAATGAAGTACCATGGTGCAAAGAGATAGAGAATGGGACGGAGAAGGAAAAGGTGCTAGGAGCGGAGAAGGAACCCTTCTTCTATTTTATGCAAGGTTTTGTCTTTCCTGTAGGGCCAACTTGCAGATAGCTTTGGTCCTACTACCCGGGCTAGAGACGTGGGGATGCATACCTTTCCTTTCATGGTTTCATCGTCCTCAAAGTGCTTGCTCTTCTTTCAGCATGGCGGTTTCTCCTCCCGAGGCAAATCATGCAACATCTCTCTCGATGCTATCATGGCGGCGACTTCTACCTTACTCTTCTAGCACGGTACTTCATCCACTTCATCTTCTTTCATTCCTTATGGTTCTCTGCACCATATGAAGATCAACATCAGGCTCCTCTTCCTTCGTCGGCATCTACATCCAGGTTGAGAGAGGGTTCCTACACTTCTTGGTATTCTACAGGCTTCAGCACTTTGTCTTCGATATCGGTTTCTTCTCCCTATTGTACCTTACCCTTTGCACTGCATGATTTCACCATCTTTGTACTAGGATGCTTGGGCAAGTGAACAATTTTTCCACGAGGGACACTGTCCAAGTGGCACCTGCTGCATGAGCATTCTTCAGCATGTAGCATACTTTGCATCTCATAATGCAGAGCACCACTTGAGTGGATCCTAAGCTGTTTCCACCAGCGGTTATTGTTATCACACCACCATCCTCCTTCATCACATGGATACCTCGTCACCCTTTCTCTCGTCATCGACACCCTCAAGCGGTTGGGTACGCTTGTCATTCTCCTATATTGGCACTGTTACTTAATCAACCGCAAACCATCTCTCAATCATTCACTTTCTCACCAAAAAAAAAAAGTTCAATGTGGTTTCATCCACCTTTGCAGGACTTGGTAGGCCATTGGACAGCCAATGTGCACCCTTTGTCCGATGCCCTGGCCTCTTTAGGGTGACTACTTGGACTCCCTTGGTAAGATAACCATTGTCTCTGTAGTCTTAGTAGGCCACTAGGCAGCCACACTGCACCCTTTGTCTAATGCCCTGGCTGTTTTGGGGTGGGACGCCTTGGGATACAAATGGTTGGCCTTCCTTTCAGTGCTGTTTTGGGCCTAAGAGGGGGTGTTGAGCTAAAACATGCATTACTTGCTAATTAGCCTCTTCAACAGCCCCAAAACACATTAAAATTTGCTCTTTTAGAGTAAAAACTCTAAAACGGGAGGCAATTCGAGAGAGTTCAATGTAAACCCTAATTTGGGAGGCTCCAATCCACATCTAGAAATAGACCGGCTGCCCACCATTCAGATCTGCTTTTTGGCGCCTAGTTTCCAACCTGCAAAGCGCCTCCATCTGCTGTTTAGCCATCATCGACTACACCACATTGTCTTCACCCTGTCCATTGATGTAGGCGATAGCTCCCAATTGCTGGCGACTGCTCCAGACTGTCCCAGACTACTATTCCAGCCTGCCGCCCATCATCGCCAGGGTCATCCAGCCTGCGTTTTCAGCATTGTAGGCCCTGACACTCTTCGACACACCTTCTCCAACTATCGCCCTACTGTTTACAGCACTTGTGCAGCTTCCGATCGGTGGTACACTACTGCGTCTACCAGTTTCCAATCTCCAGATTGCTGCGTTTTGATGACCAGCCTACTGCCATTCACTATTCAGTACTCTACACTCCGACTGGTGGTCACAGACTTGGGAACCATCTCCGATGGACGTCACACTCCAACATTGCTCTGCCCTTGAGCACACTGTACACTCTTACATTCATTTACAGCATTCATTGACTTCAAAGTTGTATTCTCTTTCTCCCTTCTTCTATTTGTGTTTGAGTTTCTGTGTTTGAGTTTTGAGTTTTGAGTTTTGCGTTTAGGGTTTGAGTTTTGAGTTTTGCGTTTAAGGTTTGAGTTTTGCTCTCTGTGTCTACATCTGTCTCTTTGTGTTTCTGTCGTGGTCATACACTCTATGTGTCCTCAATGCAAACCCTAGAGAACGCCTACTAAATGAGCTTTTGGTAGAGCAGACTCTATGTTGCAAAGTTGATCCTAGATCTGAGTCACTATGGAGAATGAATGACAATCATATCGATCACCTTGAATTGAACACCTTGCAATTGGCTATTACAATCCTCATCGTCGACAAAGCCTTGAAAATAACCTAGAGCTTCACCAACACCTCAGGCAATATCCTATAGGAGGTGACCACTAGGAGGTCTTCCTTTGAGATGTATCATAGAAGTATCAAATGTGCTTTGCTATCGTCATTGTTCCAATCTATCACTGCTTCCTCATAATTGTGCTTGTCCAAATCAAATGAAAGAGGAAAGGGTCATCGAGGACACAAGGCAAAACCTAAAGCAATGTACCAAAGATGCTTTTGCACAAACCTGTGCTTTCATTACCACACTCCAAGTGAGATAGTCAAGCTTGTCATTAATGTTACAAATTGGAGGAGCCATTGATACATGATATGTGGAGAAGGTAAGTAAGACTGTCATAGAGAATACATCTATGACAATACACGAGAAACTTATGGTTTTAGAAAGTGCACAAGGGAAGACACTTTGTTGGGCTGGGTTCCTACTTTACGAACCAAAACGAAGGGCCCAATGTCATAAAATTTCACGTATACCCTTTCTCTTCCCCAAATCTGCGCTTTGCAAGGGGAATTTGCAATAATGTTGACAAAGAATCTACGCTTACTCACAATATTCCAGTCTTTAAAGAGATTTATAAAAACACCATACTAAATTGACTTAATGGCATCGTAGTGGCTTCTTTATCATACGGGTGCTGGCATGCGATCTAACTTCATGATATGAAGGCATATGGTGCCGACTTACAAGGCAAGCAAAAAACCAGCGATGCCCAAAAACACGCGAGCACTGTATGAAAAGCAAACAGATGAACCGCGCTTCAGAGTTCGGACAATGACCTGCAAGACTCCGAGTCTGTTGAGCTTTGGAGTGGGCCGGAGCACGACCAGAAGAGCACCTGAATTGAGCGATTAAAAGGTCCTTTAATTCTCGCCATTGAAGAGATGAGTCAGGGCATACGTACAATGGCGTAATTGCAGGGGAGGGGAGACACAGATCAAACGGGAAAAGACACCATCACTCTTCTGTGTTCTCTGTTATGGTGCTCCGCTTTTCTTGTTTATTTAATCATTCTTTTGCTCGGGGACTTTCATAGGTCGGCCTTACCTACGGCTGTGCTTAAGCCTCCGACCATGGACAGCAACAGGGCGACTGACACCTGCGAGCTCATCGCGTCGACTGCAACCTCGAAACGCATCTGCGCAGAGCGTCGATCCTTTTCTATGCGTTTCTCATCTTGTCGGCATCGCCTACGGCCCTAACGTGAAACAATCTAGGGCCATAGGTGGCATCTGCAGGTCAATTCGACCTGCCGCCTGCTACCCCCGTCTATGTGGTCTAGTCCGTCATTTGATCAAGTCAAACGGATGCCCTGAAGAGCGCAGCCACACGTTGACCTGCCAGACGTTTCCAATGTCGAATAGGTCCAAGTTTGCATCATGTGGCGCGCCCCTTTCCATTCCTGCTCCCTAAAATTATAGTCACCTTTACTTTCAAATGCAAGTAGTGACCAAACACGTGGCAAGACTCCACGGGTGCATCTAGACGAACAAATTACTTGTCGAGACTTCCAATTTTGGAGTATTTGGTACACTCTATTAACTTCTCAATCTTGTTCATGTGGAGTGCAGGATCCTTTTCTCTTTTCTCCCGATGCTCTCTCTCTCTCCCCTCTCACATTGATTGGAGTTAGGATTCACCATAACTTGCGCATGAGAAGTCCAAAAGTCCCAAACCTTATATGACTAATCATTAATAAATGTCACAAAATATTTACTACCACATAATGACTAATACAGCATAGGACCATAAACATGTGAATGCAAAAGAGCCAACGGCTCACCCATACATGTAGAACCAACCAGACCTTTTATGCAAGTTACAAGTCTGCCTACCTTATAAACAATGATTGCTTAATTTAAAACACGAGTAGTCAAGAGGCGATAAGGATTGCAAACAAGTAAGGACTCTCATTCCTTTAAGAGATATATGCCCAATACAATGATGCCAAAAAGATACATGTGGAAGATCGATCATAGCTAAAACATGATCAATAGATCTAGATACAAGCAAGGGATACAAGCTACCAACCTTGGTACCTATAGCAAAGATGAGGTTGCCATGTGTAATCTTCCATGAAAAATCACCAAAAGATACATGATACTTGTCATCATCTAGCTGTCCAGTTGAGATAAGGCTTTTAGTCAAAGTTGAGACGAGATCACATATCATGCAGCACAAATGAAACACTACTACTACCAAAATGTAGTCTTCCATCACCTATGCCAACGACGTCACATACATGATCATCACCTAGTCTAATAGAACCTATAGTAGTATCATAGGTATAAAACCAATGATGATGCAAGGTAACATGGGAGAAAGCCCCAAAATCAAGAAGCTAACATTGAGAGTAAGTAGACTAAACATCAAGTCATTGAGTAGCATCAAGTGAAGATGTAACAAGGTATGTAATAATTTGAATTGTACTCCAATGCATTTATTTCTTCCATCTTAGCATTGGACTTAGGAACAATGGTGAGACTATCAGAACACTAAGCATTATTCTACGCTTTCCCTTTGTATTTTCATGCCTATCATTGCACATCTTATGGCATTGTGGCCCTATTTGGCCCTACTTTCCACAAAAACGCTAAGTAAGAGAGGATGTATGACCATGAGACTTACTACACGATTTTCCACGAGACTTAGACTTGCCCCTATTGGGTTGTGAATCTCTACCACAATTATTACACCATTTGCCATCATGTTTGCCTCTAACTACAAGTACATGAGAAGTACATATCATATGTTCTTCCTATTCGCTTCTTTTGTAAAAGCAAAGCTCCCTCTACATCCTAATAAGCAAAAATAGAGACTTTGCATTATCCTTAAACTTAATTCCTTGTGAGATAAGGTGATTGATAATAGAGTAGAACTCATTTAAAGATCTTTTGCCATAAATCATGTGCACCACCTTTTATCTCAATAACATTAAAATGAACCTACTTTGACAATAACAAGATAATGATGGACTTGCATAGCTCATCCAAATCTTCCCATGCCTTTGTATCAAATTGCTCAAGCTTTATACCTTTGCATTTTAGCAGCCGAATTTGCTTCTTCTGCACCAATATCTACCAAATCAGAGTCTTCCAATAATTGAAGTCGATGCCATGTAACTTGTCTATGTTAAAGATGGCACTATCCCTAGTAGTAGTAGCAGAGGCCATTATAATTGCAACATAAAGAGTAAATGGGCTACTATAGTAACAATAAAATAGTCCCAAAATTACCCCAAAACCAATTGTAAAAGGCAGGGTATAATGCAAGATTTAGTTGTCCACAAAACAAATGTTGTACAATGCTTGCAACAAATGTATGCTCTCAAAGAACTGCTCAAAACTAAAAATCCAACATGGTTGGTCACAAAAAATTGTAGTAAATGAGTGTATAACTATGGGAAAAAACCAAAATAGAAAGCTTCCACTACTATAGTAATTGGGATATGTAATGTAACTAGTAGTGCAAGATAGGCATAAACCACCAAGGTACCAAACATTGTTAAAGATCCAAAGATGTTAGAGCCATAGTTGCAATCTCAACCAAAGGAGTAGCATGTACATAAGCTAATTGTGCATAAGAGATCTCCCACCAATTCAAGAGTCTAATCTTTGCAAAGAAAAGGTTAAAGTACTTACATGCAAGCAAACAAGAATGTCTAAGAGCAAAGCAAAGCTTA
This sequence comes from Lygodium microphyllum, assembly GCF_053477565.2. NCBI lineage: Eukaryota > Viridiplantae > Streptophyta > Polypodiopsida > Schizaeales > Lygodiaceae > Lygodium > Lygodium microphyllum. The sequence continues at coordinate 29,576,896 of NC_141138.1, read as the reverse complement.
ATTCATATGCCTCATAGCATTCATGTGTCCAATGAGATAAAGTAATACATCCGGGAGCATGTACCCACAATAAGCCTTTAAGTTTGTTAGTGAAAAATCATTGAAGCAAAGAGCCACTGCAAATATGAAATTATTGGAGCTGAGAACCAAAGCTGGGAGCTCAACATAAGCATATCCGAGCATGATAATCAATGCCAAGTATCAATACATCAATGTAGCATCCCCAAAGCATTTATAGGCATTCAATATACAAGTCTTCACAGTGAATGCTTGTTGTCCACGGGGTATTATAGCAAAGAACCCTTCAAGAATTTAGCTAAACAAAATCTATTTAGTCCAAACGCCTTTCCTGAGCATCAATACATTATTCAAGCAATGCAAACTTTCCCTTTAAGCATCAATAGAGCATAAAACAATTGAATACTTGCTATCCAAATAGTGAACGGTAAGCCTATCCTGAATTGTAGAGCAATGGTGGCTAACCTCAAATACTCCAAATAATGCTTGAGATTGAACCCACAAGTTTTGAGAAGGATGCTAAGTAAGTGAGCAATGATGTTGGAGCTTAATAAGAGTTGGAAAAGATGTAGTATGTTTGAACTAGGAGTAGCCCAAACTGGCACAAATGATGCTAGCTTCTCCTAGGGTCTTGTTGGCTACTATTGAGGTTAAAGCTCACTTATTGGAGCTCAAAAGGTCTAGGGGAAGGCCTCGATCGATGCCGAAAGGGGTGGAGTTGATTGGAGAGGCAACAAGACTAATGCATACCTCAATGAGTGGTTGCTTTGGAAGTTATGAATGAATCTCTCTTCCTGGGCTAAAGTGAATGTCAATGAAGCTTCTCAAATACCCACTTTGATACTAGTTGAAAGGTGAAGCAAAGGGTGGGAGCACAAATAGAAGCAATCATATGCAAGAGGTATGGAGGTTAAAGCAAGAGAGAGTAAGATGGTATGTGGAAACTCCAATAGACACAATGTGTGAGTTGCCTTCCCTTATTCTACTGTCATAGAAGGAATAAAGAATAAAGTGATAGTGACGGGTAGCTACTATCTATAGTGTACAAGTATGCGGGAAGTAAGTATAAGTAAATGCAGGTGGCTAGGCATATGCAGCCTTTAACCCCCAACATTAGATAGGAAGAGAATGGCCATGGAGTTTAATATGTTTTATGGAAATAAATACCATTGACTTTACCCTATTTGGGATAAGATAGTAAGAGGGGATGAAAAATGTTTCAAGAGATACAATAAAATACCTTGATCACACTACTAGAGGGATGGTATAGCTATGGAAAAAATCTATATGAGTACAAGGCTAGCCCCCTATGTCTCCCTTGCAAAGGGCCCCAACCATCTTGCAATTTTCATACACTACTATAGGGATGGTGCTGGAGGCAATTCATAGATCATAGCATAGGAGGGCATAAGATTGTGATGGCCAAGTCAAGGAACATTTTATATATGCACTTGAGATTCTTGATCCTTTCTTGATGCACATTTTTTATAGAGCCATGTGTGAGGGCTTTCCAACTAGTTGATCAGAGCACACCATTGTAGTGCTCTTTAATAGTGGGGATCATGTGGTACTGGAGAACTATAGGATGAGTATAGGATATTGGCACTCTTGAAGATCTATAGGGGGGATTTATGCCTTGTATGAGTGATTGAAAAGGATGCTAGGGTGGTGTTAGAGGCACAAACAATGCAGGCTTCAAAAGTGAGAAGTTTTATAAGCACAAAGATTGAATCTCATAACCAAAGTAAAGGTTGAGGAAACCAGCAAAAAAGTTATAAATTTATGTACTTGGCTTACAGTTCAAGCAAGAAATCAAGTGAGCCTATCATGTTTGAGCATCTCGCCTTCTGTTATCCTCCATAGCCCTATTTGTCTCTTGCCTTTGATCCATATTTTCTAACAAAGGGAGGAAGCATCTTGCAAGAGGGGTTTCCCCATATGATTGATACTGTCATCAAAAGGAAGCAAAGGTATCTACTTTCACCTACTCTATTTAGGGTTTGTTAGCCATGGCTTGATGCACTATGTTTGCCCTTAGCATGGTTAGAACCTTAGTCTTTACTATTTCCTATATAAAGTAGACTTAAAATGCCTCATGGAGTGTAGCTATGTAGGTAGCTTTTAGGCATGACTTGAAGTATTATGGGTGTCTCACCTTTTTTTACTCATTGCTAATGATTACGACATGATGTATGATGTATTTTCTTGTTGATATTATATGAGATCTGACAATCGACACTATGGCTTTCTCTATATTTTTTATCTACTTTCAGCATACACTCTGATTTCTATATTTGATTTGTCATTATTAGTATTGTAGAGTGTGGTTCTATGTCTATATGTCATTGTATCTTAGTTTCTTATTGATTGCCTGATATAGCATTATGTATTTTCTACACTACCTGAAGTAGTATAGTCTATTCTTGTAAGAGGTAGTTTAGTACTATTATGTACTCAGCATAGATTTAGGGCTGAAACACTTTGGTGACCTTGCCATTGTCATCATGAACCTCTAGTGTGAATCTTTGTGAAAAACAACTTTGTTTTATGGACAAAAAATAAATTTGTTGTATGTAGTTCGAAGGGTTTCTATGTGTATACCCTATCATTGCTTCTTTGTATCTTTGATTTTAAACACCAACAAAAATGACCTTGTTTGATGGTAGAAATTCGAATTTCCTGTATGAAGTAGTGACACATTTCATACAACATGATAATGCAATTTTATCATTGTTATCCTCTTGTATCTTTGATTTTACAGCCTAATAAAAAATACCTCTATTTGATGCCAAAATTCTAAATTTTTTGTTAAAACCTGAAGCAGTGGCATACTGCCCAAAGTAGCATGATGTAGTCTAAAGGTCTAAATTTGCATTTTTGCATATATGCTAGAAAATTATTTGCATTCATCAAATGCCATCCTAACCCAAAGTAGGTCCAAAGAGTTAAGAGAGTTATTGGCAAGACAACAACAAGGGTTATTGCAGAATGATGAAAGAATTGGCACCCTAGATGAAGAGGAATCTACAGTATTTCGAGAGGACTTCCAAGATGTAAGTACCTCTACTGGTACTACTATTGTGTGTCATTCCCTTGCTACATCTATAGAATTTTCTCCAAGTCCTTCTGAAATAGAGAATGACTTGCCTAACTTGGAAGATCACTCACCTCCTCCCACTTGTGTGGAGAAAAGATTATAGCATCTGGTGCTAGGAAAAGCATAGTTTTGTTAAGAAGTAGAGTAGTTACTACAAAGAAGTCTCTTAATTTTGACCCTCTACCTCCATTGAAGAAGAAGAAGAAGTTAAAAGCCATGAATCCCAAACCACTAGTCAATCCTAAGATCAGAGCTTCTAAGTTCTTTGGCAAGAAGAAAGAAGACCCAAATTGCCATATCGCACAATTCCAGACAAGGTGGGTGGCTAGCACTTTTAACAACATGTTCAAGGACCAGATTAAGCTACAATATTTTGCGGTAACCTTCAAAGGTAAGGCCATGGATTGGTACAACACTTATGATGTTGGACACGTTACCACATATGACGGCATTAAAATTGCTTTCCTAAGTGGATGTAGAAAGGAGCAATTTCTAATGTGGAAGTAAAAAATAATAACACCATAGATGTGCTGGCTAAAGTAGCACAATGAGTGGAGAAAAGACTTGGAAAAAGTAGGTCCAAGAAGAATAGTAAGGATTTCTTAGACTCTAATTCTAATGATTCTGATTTAGGGGACATCAATGATGAAGAGGATTCCTTGTCAAGTTTGGAGTTGGATACCACATCAAGCAACTCGGATGGTGATAGGAGTAGATAGAGGTATAAAAATAAATATAGGAAGGATAAGGGTTCTTCTAAAGAAAAGAAAAAAGAACAAGAGGATAAGACAGCTTTGGAAAAAAGTTTAGAGAAGAAAATAAAGAAACAATTGTTGGATATCGGAGTTATCAATACTCCTAAGAATGTGAAGTTATGTGGCATATGTTAGAAGGTGGGCCATGAGGCTAGGGAATGCTGGTATAATTCAATGGTGCTAAATGCAATATAGCAACCAACATCACCAATGGCAATGGTAAGCCAAATTGCACTTGAGATGGCATAAATAGTATAGATTATTTAAACTATATAATGGTGAAAGATTGTTCAGAAGAGATAGTTGTTTTAGCCATCACTAGGGCTAAAGCCAAGCATAAGATAATTTGGGATGATTTGGAGAAGCCAAGGAAAGTAGCCTCTGAGGAAATTCAGAAGTTGCACTAGAAAAAGGAGTCAAAACAACTCAATACCATAGATTTGTTGTATGAAATGGAGGGGAGTCAATGGCAACATGTAGAAAAACAACACAAGTTGCCACTTATAGGGGTACAATTTAGTGGCTAGCAACAAAGTCCAGATCTTTATAAATAATCTCAAGGTTCCCATGAGTTATTTGCTGCATTAGCTAGATCTTTGTTATAGTTAACTTTAGAATAGATCCTTGACTTGATTCTAGGATTGAAGGAGAAACTCACAGTAAAGATAATTCTGAATCAAGGAGAAGTGTGGAAACATTACGTTGTTGAAAACAAGGAGGTTTCAAAATGTTAAGCCATCATCCCCACACAGTCTAAAGTGGTGGATTATGAAGTGCCAACAATACAAGTGCAATACTTGGGTATTAAATTTAATGATGCATTACTAGACAAAGGCTCAGGCGTAAACATTATACCTAAAGAGTTATATCTTGCACATAAATTATAGGGACTAGTACCAATACCATTTCAAGTCAAGGTAGCTAACCAGTGGAGGCTTTAGTCTTTGGGGATCCTGAAGAATCAACTCATTTGGGTTGCAGGGCTAAAGTTTAAGGTAAGCTTTGTTGTCCTCCACATGCAAGGTCTAGGAGATTCATATCACATGCTCTTGGGAAGGCTATGGCTATGGTTTAGATTATCCAAGTTGAAGCAAGACTAGGAGGCAAATACGGTAATCATTTTCCATGGCAATAAAGGAGGTAAAGTAATCTACAATTAATCTAGTAGTATTGAAACCCAAATGCCATCCACTGGTTGCTCAAACAATAAATGTTGCAATAGATGATGAAGAAGAACTCTTCTTACATGCTAATCCTACCATTATATTGGTCTTTAAAGTGGATGTTAAATTTTTTTTGTCCAAATATAATGTGTTTACACTATAGGAAGCAACTTTACCATCGTAGGTAGAGAGTTCACTACTACAAGTAAAGATATTACCATTGCAGGCAAAAGGGTCACCGATTACAAGTAGTAGGTTCATTGCTGTAGGCAAACATGGGAACACTAAATTGGATGGACAAATGAGTGATTGTCCTAAGGGAAGTAAAGAAACTGATGTGGACACTCTCAAAGAGTAAGAAAATGCTACATCAAAGATAGCAATGACTCTTAATAGAGCAAGACAGCAAGCCATCATTGATGCTAAGTTGAAATATGAATACATTATGAGCAAGTTAGCAAGAGTGCTTGAAGATGATGTTCAGAAAGTATATTTGGATGGTGAATCAAGTTATAAACTAATAAAACTGATTATTTTTGTTGAGGAAGACTTCAAGTAGCAATTGATTCATCGATGCAAAGAAATCCATGATATTTTTACTTGGGAGTACATTGATACAAAGGTATTTGATCCAAGGATGTGTTAGCGTAGGATTAATTTGAAGGTAGATGCTAAACCTATTATGCAAAAAAGGTACCACATGAATCCAAACTATGCTAAATAGGTAAAGAAAGAGATTGACAAAATTCTTAAAGTTGGCTTCATTAAGCTCGTGAATGAAGTGACTTTGTTGTCACCTATCATAGTAGTACCCAAAAAGAATGGCAAGATATGGGTCTATGTGGATTATAGAAACTTGAATGCAACAACAATAACATACCCATTCCCTCTTTCGTTTACAGACTCTTTATTAAATGATGCAACATGTCATGAGATCTACAGTTTTTTGAATGGTTTCTCAAGATATGATTAGGTTCAAATGCATCCAAATGATATGGATAAGACCGCTTTTATAATGGAATGGCAAGCATTTGTAGGTACTATTGTTGAGGCTATGTTGGCTTGTTATTTAGTTGATTTTGGTTGTTTTTATAAGGTGAATGGTTGATTTTGAGGACTTATTGGTTGAATTTTGGAAGTTTTGGAAGTGTTTTGAAGCATTTTGGGATGGTTTGATTATGATTGAGAAGGTGATGATGGTTTTTGATTGAGTTATGATATGCTAATTGATTTTGTATTATGTATGCATGATTTTGTTAGGTCTGTTTTACTTCTGTTTTGGTCTATTTTCTTTCTAATTAAGAGGTTATGATTGTAAATGAATGGTTTGAGGAATGATTGAGAGAGTGTTGGATGGCTTTTGATGGTTAGAATTGATTTTGGTTTGAGCTATATGGTTTTTATGCCTTCTGTTGACCATCGGTGAAGAGTTCTATAGAGCTTCTGTAAATCTTTTGTTTTGTTCTGTATGCTTCTGTGAGTGTTCTATTAGATGAATGTTTAGCTTGGGAATGTTTTGTAATCTTGGAAAGAGATGAATGAAAGCTCTTTGAAGCAAAAGAAGTAGCTGATGAAGACTTGAAGTGAAGACTATAGTGATAGTGACAATAATGAGCTTTCAAGGGTCAATGTAGTAGCTCTGGTGACCTTTCATACAAGACATATCTCTTGGGAGGGGTATCCACAACCAAGAGAGGATTATTGATTATTGATATTGATTATTCCAATATAATATTGAGGAAAATCATACGTGAGAGATATAGTGTATGAGAGATAGCCAATTTTTTATAAAAAATAATGTATCTACGAGTGAGATTGCAAGAGAGATTAAGAGAAAGACTATGAAGATGATGAAATATGATTATTACGTGATGAATTCTATTCAAAGTTGATAATTCCTTTGTGTTTTTTTGGTTCTCGGATGGTTTCTATGAAAAAAATGTTGAAGATTTGTTGTGATAAATCTGAGGGAGATTCACTAATAATATTGTGTGAAGATTGATTGTTCTTGGTGTCCTTTTTCTTCTTATGGTTGATTAAAGTGTAAAAAACATGCTGATTGGTGTGACAAGATAGATTTTCTTGTAGTAGTTTCCATGTTTTATTGTTGTTCCTCTTTGGGTCTCCATGCTTTAATACATAGTTAGGGAAACTACCATCAATAAGCACCAATAAGGCTGAAAATGGAAGTTGTGGCACTATTAAAGAGGAAGAAAAGCAATGGAAGATTGTAGAATTCCTGCTACTATTTAAGAATTGGAGATTTCCATTACCAAAGTCACTTTATAAGAAGTGCATTTCTCCATGGCAAAGACATGTCACTATCTTGATGCAGATTCTATGTGACAAATTGATCCCACTGTCTTATAAAGCTACAGAAAGTTGTATCACTATACTAATTGTTTCCTACAAAACTAAAGATCAAAACACATAATATCTTCATCTCTGTAGTGGAATGAAAGCCGAATTCAGAGACATTGAAAAGAATGAAGTAGAAGAAATGTTGGCAAGGGAGTCCTCTAGAGATAGAAACCCCTTTGATTCCCTTTTGTTGAGTATGGACAAATTGGGTGGAGCCAACTCCTTGATGGATGATGTGATCAAGAGGTAAGCACTAGAATGAATTTACAGGTAAGTGAGAAGGAAAAAGGCAAAAATCAAAGTCAAGAATAAGCTAGCAGAAGCAAAAGCCTCCTTTGACACCCTTATAACACTCTTTAAAAAAGTCCCAATGGCAACCTAATATCCTCTTCCAAGTTAGATCCGCCCTAGAAGTGTTGATGTTGACATGCCAATGAATGTACTTCCATTGCAAATCTTTAAGGGAGAGTACAATGAATACCCTAATCTTCATGTAGCCGAGTTCATGGTAGCATGTGTAGCCAACAATGCCAGAAACCTAGAGCATCAATTGGCGATATTTCCTACCACTTTCAAAGGCGCGGTGTTTCAATGGTATGAGAGACAAGCAGCAATAATTTTTGGTACATGGGATGACCTAATGGAGGGGAGCTACGGAGCTCTACCTCGAGACCTATGGACCGCTTTTTGATCAAGTGTTTTAAGCCGAGCGGCCATGGCTACCTCTCACATAGCCGACGCGCAATGCTTGCCTTACGGGTGTAGTGAGCTTACCTTGATGCTCGATCGAGTTCCCTCCTCTCTCTTGCACTCCGATAGCTCCACGATCCTTGTGGCAAGCTTAAGCAAGCTCAAGCCCCCTCCGTCAAGCTCCATCCTCCATAGCCGTGCGAGAGAAGAGAAGAGAAGAGAAGAAGAGAAGATGAAGAGAGAAGATGGAGAGCTTCTTCTCCACGATCCCTCACTCTCACACACTCACTCCCTCACTCCCTCACACTCCCTCACTCAAGCACAAGCAAGAAGGCAAGAAAAAAGAGAAGAAGAAGAAGAAGCTTTGGCCACACATAAGAATGAACTTCTCATTCACTTTTGAACTTTATATACATGCCCTACTTTTTGGGAGGTCATCCCCACTTTTTATATGGCCGGCCATTAGCCTAGGCCCTCTTTTCCTATTTCCCACCGTTCTAACTTATCCCATTCCCACTAATACATACAATTTGCATAGGAGTGAGCCCGACACTCTTTTTACAAGGATTTGGGAGCGCCTTCATATTTAATGGCGCGCTTTTACTCTTTTCTTTTCTCGAGGCGACACTGAAGCCTTCAAGAGAGGTCGTCATTCAAATTTTCAGGGTCTGACCTCCATCTAGAGCGCCTTTTCCTTCCTTTGTCCTGTGCCTTTTTGGTTATCTCCTTCTTTCATTTTTCCTGCACTTCTGCTCCATTTTTTGTTCCTCTGTGCTGCGGTAAAAATTACCCCCCTCCTAGCAGAGTGCCAGTCCCATGACACTGGGATGGGGAGCAGCAGGGTAGTTGGGCTTGGTGCTAAGTGGAATCGGTGGGTAGATGACCACAATAAAAAAGGTGCTGCTATGAATGAGAGATGATGGAGTGTTGATTCTTGATGATTTGGAGAGATTCCAACGTGCTTTGATCTTCATAAAGATGCTCGGCCTTTGTCACACAGTTGGAATTTTTCTTCTGCGACAACTGTCAAAACCGGGGCTCCGTAATCAATTGAAGAACACGTGGCTCCAAGATCTATGCCAATGGTGGGTCCCAACTGAGTTACGATCAGCCTGTAGAGAAAGTTGTGCACTCCCTAAGGGGTGTGTTTGTCTCATGGTGTGGTGTAAGTGCATGTGCAGTGGAACTGGGAGATGGGTCTAACCTTGGGCAGGCCCTAGGTAATGTCCCACACTTGAGGACCCAGTTCGTGTGTTGTTGGAGGTGTAGTGCAGAACTTAGGGTGACAGGTCTGGAAGTCCTGCCCTTGGTGTGCCCTAAGCGTGAAGTGGGGAGAGGGGCTAGGGGTGAACCCTAGGTGTAGTGAGCAAAGTGAGCCTTCGTGCCCTTTTTCTTTTCCTTTTTCTCTTTTTTTTTTGAAGATTGCATACAAAGAAGGCGTTTTGGCTAATGTGTATCACCTTCAGCCGAAGCGCAGGGTGGTCCCAGGCATTGGGATAGAAATGTGCGGCTTTGTAGGTATTCTTTAATAGTGGCCTGGGCCTTCAAAGGTGTCATAGACCTACTATCTATTCCTAGGTTGATGTCAACAAAGAGGAGGGGGAAGGTGGGCTTCCTCGGCTGTAGGCTTATGCATTAATAGGAATTTGATTAGCCTAAGATAATTGTAGGTGGTTAGGAAGGCTGGATTTGGGCAAGAAGAAAAATCCACGAGGAAGCAATTGATGGATGGAAGGAGATCCTCTACTCTAAAAACTAGGCATTCCTCAGGATTTCGGGCATTTACATTATATATTCTAGGAAAGTCAAAATCCCCATGAATAGTGTGGTCATAATCAACTCCATGCCTACGAGGGTAGGGCATGTAGATGGGGTCGTTACGTTCTTCAGGAAGTGAGCTGCAGAAGGCGGTCCAGGCGTCAAAATTGTCATTCCAAGTCCTCCTCCGCCACTTCGACTGTGCCTGATAGCCTTGGACAGATTTGGGAACCCGGTTCACCTTGTCCTACCAATAATCTGCAGGCTCTTGCCTCCACTTGGTTATTATAAGGCTCCTATCTTCTATCCATCTGTTCGCTAGGTCATTGGCCAGGTCCCTAATCTTGGATAGGATGCCTAGAGGCAATGCCGCACAGTCCAACGAGCATGGATAGGCAAATGAAAGCTCAAATGGTCTCGTCTGGAACTCCCGATCACGCCATATGATCAATTCCTGAGGCCAATCGATAGGGTTGGGATCCCCTCGTAGTGGCACCAGTTCGTTAGGGAATTGTCTGGGTAGTGGCTGTGCTCTGTGTTGTGCGTCCTCTGCTAGTTCCTGCCTTCTTCTTCTGGCTGCCACAATGCGCTCAGGCATGTGGGCATTTTCGGGCTCTTCAAGCGGGAGGTCTGGTAGAGGCGGACTGGGCATTCTTTGTTTTTCTTCTTCAGCATCCTGCTCCAAGTCCGGGCCCTCTTCGGCATTCTGCTCGGCCACTGCTAGGGCCACTTGTGGTGGTGGTGCGGGCTGCTCCTGTTCTTTGAACACTAGTTCCTTGAGCTCAATGGTGAAGAGGCTGGCACGATGCAGGTAGTGGAATTGCTGCTCCTTTGTGATTCTCGTGCCGGTGGGAAGCTCCCGTTCCTGAAGGACATATCTTAGCGCTCGGGTAGTCAACTCTAGCTTCCTTCTCACCCTCTCCACTGAATCATTGCCCTCTGCTTGGGTGACATGTAGCACTATGCTGAGAAAGGCTTGCCTTTGTGCGTTGGCACATACAACGGCTGCTTTGGCCCTGGATTCGGCAAGCACTCTCTCGCACTCAACCGCCAAATTCTTTCAAAGTTGTTCTCTTCCCACGCGTTGGCTCTTTCATCCATCTTCCTCCTTCCCTCTTCTAGCTCACTTGCTAATGTGGTTACCACCTGTTGCTGTTCATTTGTTAAGACCCAGAGTTGGTGCCACTCCCTCGATTTTCGAGCCAGCTGTTCTTCGGCAAATTCTTTCACTTGATTTGCAATATTGAACCTTTGTTCTGCCTCAGCGATTAGTTCTGACTTTTCTTGCACTAGCTGTTTGTGGCTCTGGATCTTTGCAAGGTGCAGTCTTCGTCGCGTGAAGGCCATGGCCATGAGGGCCTCTGTGTCTTCCTTGGCAACCTCCAACACGCCTTGTAGTCATTGTGCCTCTTGTTGCCACCCTTGTGCTTTTGCTGTGAGGGTTGCCGGCCTTTCCTGTGCTAGGAACTCTATCTCTCTCTCCAGCCTGTCTTGTTCCTCGAGTTCATACCATAGCTTTGCTATGGTATTCTCCTGCCACTCACTCGACTCGCCCTCTTGAGTTGCCAACTGTCCATACCCTTCTAGTCTAGCTGTTCTCTGTTCCAGGTCAGCATATTGCTGCACTAGCAACTTTAATCTTCGCTGCTCAGCCACCAGGTTTTGCTCTTCGTCCTCTAGCCTTTGTCTGAAGCGGCTCTCGTTATCCTGGGCTTCTTTCGTTTTTGCCTCCAGTTGATCTTGTAGGACTTTCACCTCCCTTTTTTGGTTGGCTCCTTGCCTTGAAACTTTGAGCCTCAAGGCTATCGAAGTTTCTCTTTCCTTTTCCAGCTCCAACAAGGCCACCTTCTTTTCTTCCTTTGCTTTATCCAACTGTGCCAAGAGCTCCACCACGTAAGCATCGTAGTCCGCACCAGGTGGCATGGGAGTAGGAACTGTGGTGATTGACGCTTCTAGCTTTTGTCATTTCGGATCTTTCTTGGACTCAGCATCTGCAGTGCCGGGTCTTTTCGCTCCGGTCTTTGGCACAATCTCAGCCACTTTACTGACTAGCATCTGCATCATGCTCATTAGCTGGGCCGTGTCCAGAGAGGGTGTGGGTTACGGGGTAGTTGTGGTGTCGGTTGGCGGCATGAAGGAGGAAGGCAAGGGGTGCAACAGTGATTTTCCCTTGCCTACGATCACTGGGGCTGCTTCCGCACTACCACTTGCTTCAGCCTCATGGTGGGGCCACAAGGGGTTGATCTCTCCTCTTCCATGGGTTTCCTCAACAGATCTGTGAGTGGCCTCTGCCAACTCAGCTAGTTCTTTCATCCTCAGCTCGTTGGCTTCCTCCTCCACCCTTCTTTGCCTCTCCTCTTCTGCCCTTTTTGACTCTTCTCTCTTTCGAGTTCATCCTCTTCCTCCTTCCGCCTCCACCCTCCTTGACTCTCTTTGGGCCCTCTTCACCTTGGCCTGCTCCTCTTTGCTCAACCTCTCCTCCTTCTTTTTCTGGCTCTTATCGGTCTTCATTTGCTTTTGTGGCTTGGCCGTTTGAGTGGGTGGTATTTTAGGCTCTCCTTCGTCGCTTGTCGTCTTTTCACTCGAGCCTTCTTCCTCGTGGTGAGGTGAGCTTTGGTGCCTAGCTCGCTCTTCCTCCATGTCGGCATCCTTGATAGCCTCATCAATGATTTCCGTGAGGACATCTCCGTATCTTATTGTAGAGGCTTTTGTGGTAGGTTTTTTTCTTGTGGATCGTGCGGTAGAGGCCGGAGATTCCCCACTAGTTGGTACTGCGACTGGAGCTAGAAGGGCAGCTGAACTCCTGATAGTCTTCTGGACAAAGCCGTTCCAGTCCACCTCCTTCGAAACTCTTGCCGCAATGCTTTCCAGCAGTGGCACGCCGATTCTCTTCATGAATGAGTTGTATCTGTGGCCCGAGAAAAGAGCATGGATCATCTTAGCTTGCATCCTCGTCGCAAGGTTGGAATGTTAGCCAGACTGATTCCATCGACCGTGTGCACGTCCTCTTTTTTGACTCTCAGCATGGCATACACATCTCTTTTTGGGAATCTTTCTTTCTTGAGCACAAGCCCCAGGGCTCTCTCGACAATGTCTGTGTTAAGGGGCACTTGCACCCTTCTTTCTTGATCACCCGCCCTCACTATGACCGTGCCACATCTCCTTCCTTCATCGAAGCTCCTTAAGAAGTCCGTGCACATGTTGTAGTCTACAACCTGTCCGACCTTCTCTACGTACTTTTGGAGGTTACATTTGTTCACTAGCTCCCTCACGGCCGCCTCTTCCAAGATGGCTTCATCTAGATTCATGGTATGCTTGAATGTGAATTGGCTAGATCCACGCGTCTCGATGCTGATTCCATACTTCGTCAGCTCTGCTTCCGTGAATGGGAGTCTACCCTGTCCTGCCATGGTAGGTGCTTGTCATCACCCAAGTCAACGTTAGCATTATAACTTGATTCATTCCTAGGAAAACCCAAGAAAGAATGCGTGTGACAGTTTGCTATGCGGATTCAGAGGAATGAAACTTAGAAATAATTCACAACCAACATCTATTTCCTCCTTGCATTCTTTCCTATTTGAATTCAGTTGATCATTTTTACCCTTTATACCTCTTGCTACATCACTTAGTTCATCACGTGGTTCTCATTCGCTCCTCCCCCCCCTTTTTCCCAAGTGTTAAGGGAATCCTTTTTAGGATTAGTGAGGGGAGGAGGAAGGCTCGCATGGGCTGTGTGGGGCGAGTTACTTGGCCAACAGCCAAGTATAAAGGTTAGGGTTATATTCAAACTAGGCATGACAATCAAGTTTGCATGGTTGTATGGAAGCTTGAGTGATGTAGGCCAAGACATCATGAAAGATGTCCCCGGATTTGAGGCGACTAGCAACGTGCAACTCCTCTTCCGTGAGAAACTGGTCAATGTAAGGGTGGGCCAATACCTGATCATCTAAGTGTATGTTGCATGTAATGACCAAAACTCTAAATGAAAGAGGTGCCACATAAGTAGGGTTGCGCTCAATTGTTTTGATTGCCCTCCTTTGCTTAGCGTTGGTCATGATACGGCAGCCTTTTTTCTCCCATTGGAGTCGTAAGGCATACCACAGTTGTAAGAATGGAGAAGTAGAGCTGGCAAGTTGCGTGAGCTCCTCCAGTTCTTGTTTAGGTGTAGAGCGAGCAGGCTTGCGATAAGAGGTGACTAGTCATCTGAGAACTGCTTGCTCCTTTGAGATTTCTCCATTAGCAATTAATTCAGCTGCAATTTTGGAAAATTTGATGGTCATAAACTCGTAGTCTTCCCAAGTGCATGGTAACGCGCGAACATCAGAAGCAAGGGGTTCGTCAAGAAGTCCTAGGTCAAGCCTCTCATAGCTCCTAGCGAATGTGATGAAGGTGTCATCCAACTCCTTGATGCATGTTACTACGTCGTTCCCCGAGGTCTTAGCGAGATCCTTGGCTGTTGAATGGAAAGATCATCTTTCATACGAAGGCTTAAGACCTGCTAGTGGTGATGGCGCAATTGGGTTGGATAGTGGTGACTCCATTGCTGGCGTCACAAATGGTACTTTGCACTCTGGAGCATTTGGAGATGCTGCAGTGGCATAGGAGGCGTGCTGCATTCTATTAGAGCCGGCATGGGGGTGTGCAACTCCTCTGACCTGGATGGTGCTGGGGCATCTAGCTTGGGACAATGAATGTGTTGGGAGTCATTAATTATCACTAGTGCTAGTTCAGCATTCTTTGCGGTTTGTGCTTTGTATGTGCTAGCCTGTCCAACTAGAGTGGGGTTGCTCAGAGTTGAGCTTCTTGAATGCCCACCCTTAGGCACCCATATCCAGAGGTTGCCCTCATAATATCCTTTTGCTCGTAGGAGATCTTTCAAGATCCATCGTGGCGTGGTAGTGTGCCTATGTCAATAGCATCTAGGCTGCCTCTTAGGCTGCAATTGATAGTTTTTGCGTTTAGAAGCATGTTTTTGCGGTTTACCAGGAGGTGGCCCTCACCGTTTTGGCACCTATATGCACGTGGGCTCTTTGGCCATGTGAATGGCTTGGGTGGGTTTGATTCTAGCAGTTGGAGTGCGAGGTGAGATATCCATGCCTTTCTCCTTAGGCTTGGTCATGGGGGTGTCTATTGGTGGCTCTGCAGTTGTAGGAGGCGTAATATGACCCTTGCTGAAAGTAGTTACTATGCACACATTGCCTACAGCAAGATAGATGTGATCTAGGTTGTAGTCCACATTATAGTTTGTCTGCTTTTTGAAAGTGCGGCCTAGTAGTGACTTATCACTGGCCCCTTTAATGTTTGGTAACACATAAAAGACGAATGG
Source organism: Lygodium microphyllum (assembly GCF_053477565.2). Classification (NCBI taxonomy): domain Eukaryota; kingdom Viridiplantae; phylum Streptophyta; class Polypodiopsida; order Schizaeales; family Lygodiaceae; genus Lygodium; species Lygodium microphyllum. The sequence continues at coordinate 29,561,728 of NC_141138.1, read as the reverse complement.
GATACTTTCAGACTCGATGGAGACAGCCACTTTGCATTTTCCTAAGAGAGAGTAAGTGTTGCCCCCAAATGGGCTGAGTTTAGCGTTTGTGGGCTATAATTTAGGTTGACCGATGCGTGTCCAATGGTCATGCATCAAGATATTACAGTCGGCACCTTCGTCGATCAGGGCATTAAAAGAGTACGTCCATTCTGCGATGACTGTGATTCGTAGGTAGGCGGGTGCTACTGCTTCTTCATCTTGATCTATTAGTTCGGTAATTGTGGCTACGCAGACGTTGACAGGGGCTTCACGCATAGGTGGCTTGTGCAATGGATGGGAAGGAGGATAATACTTTTTCATGCAACTGCCATTGAAGAAGCCTATTCCTTCCCCTTCGAGTGTCTCCAACTTGACATTGCCCGTTCTACTAATTGCACGCACCTCGAAAGGTCCTAGTCCTCGAAATTTCATTTTCTGTTTGTGACCTTTCATCGAGTATAGTAGGACAAGGTCTCCTTGATCAAAGTTGCGCTGGTTGACATGCTTGTCAAACCACATCTTTCGTCGTGCCTTCTCACAAATCAGAGCATGGGTGGCTAAGAGTTGAGTCTCTGTGAGACGCTCTAACTCCACCAAGCGGTCGGTCCAAGCTTCTCTTCCCTCCCAACGCTCTTGAGCTGTTATCCTTAAGCTAGGGACAAAGAACTCTAAGAGTAGAATGGCCTCGGTTCCATAAGTCAGCCTAAAGGGCGTCTGTCCGACAGCGGTCTTATAAGCTGTACAATAGGCCCACAAGGCCGCCATCAATTTATTATCCCAGTCCGTTCATGATGTGGATACTATCTTAGTAAGCACATTGACTAGGATTTTATTCGTGGACTCTGCTTGGCCATTTGCTTGAGGGTAGTAGGGAGAGGACCTTTTATGAATGATTAGGAAGGTTGAGAGCAGGTGGGATATCACTTCATTAATAAAGTGTGTGCCCTGATCTCTCACTAGTTCAATTGGACAACCAAACCATGAAAAGACCTGCTCCCACAGGAACTTCACAGTGGTTCTAGCATCGTTCTTTCTAGTGGCTCTTGCCTCTGCGCACTTCATCATGTAATCTGTTTTGCCACAATGATGTGGCGTGTATGGGAGTACTGCGCCGCAGGACTGATAGGTCCAATGAAGTCAATGCCCCATTTTTCGAAGGGCTATCGAGCTATTACGGGGGTCAACCCCATCTTATCTTTGCGCATGGGCACCTTAGTCCTCTAGCACTCATCGCAGTGTTTGACAAACTTAGCAGCATCACAGAATAGGGTGGGCCACCATAGTTGGGATTGTAACACCTTACGGGCGGTCGTATCTCCACTAAAGTGCCTGCCAGCTATCCCGCCATGCGCTTCTCTCAATACATCGTGCATCTCGTGCTCGCACACACATTTAGGCAACAAATGGTCCTGTCCCAACCTATAGAGTTGGCCAGCAATTAGTTGGTATGGCTGGATTTTTAAGATAAGTCTCCTTAGCTTGGCTTTCTCAATAGGTCTCTTAGGCAAACCGTTCTCTAACACTTGGACTACATCATTGGCCCAATATGGCGTCAAATCAGCCCTAAACAAGTCTCCTCGCTAGACAAGCCAAAGAGATGAACCACAGAGAAATAAAACTCTAACAAGAGAAGTAACCATCTCGCTATGCAACCTATAGCGCACAGCTTGTTCACAAGATACAGCAAGGCTTGATGGTCAACGAAAAAGACGAAGGGTGTGGCCAACAGATAATGCCTAAATTTCTTTACAGCAAACACCATGGCTAGCCCTTCCCCTTTTGTAGTGGAATAGTTCATCTCTGTTTCGGTGAGCTGCTTGCTGGCAAAGCTCACTAGGTAATCAAGATTATGTTCACCAGGCTGGCATAGAACAACTCCAATAGCAAACTTAGAGGCATCTATGTGTACATGGAATATTATACTCTAGTCTGGGGCTCGTAAGATTGGTACAGTGGTGAGAGCCTTCTTTAAATGTTCATACACTTGTTGGCATTCCTCAGTCCACTCGAATACGATCAGCAGCTTGTACAATGGTCTAGTAATCAGCGCATAGTTCAGTACAAAGCGTCGGTAGTATCCTGTATGGCCTAAGAAACACTGAATGCCCTTGTAGTTAATGGATGTGGTAGGTCAATAATGACCTTGACTTTTGAGAAGTCGGTGGCAATGCTATTCCTTGACACTACGTGCCCTAGGATGCATCCGTGCTTCACCCAGAACTGGCACTTCAAGGGGTTCAACTAGAGGTTGTATAATTGACATCGTTCAAAGACAGCTCTTAACCTCTCTAAGTGTTCGGCCCAATTAGAGTGTATGCACAATTCATCTACGAACACCTCTAACTCTCATCGGAGCATATCCTTGAAGATGGTGTACATTAATTGTTGGAAGGTTGCAGGTGCATTCATGAGCCCAAAGGGCATAATGATGTAGGCGAATACACCCCACTTCGTGGCAAAGGCAGTCTTGTGCCTGCGTCAGGGTGCACTTGCACTTGATTATAGCTAGAGAAACCATCCAGGAAGCTGTAAGCTTATTTGCCCGCCACCCTCTCCATCGATATACGGTAAGGGGTAGTTATCCCTCTTCGTAGCAGCATTAACTTTCTTGTAATTCACGCACACCCGAATTTTACCATTCTTTTTGACAACGATCACTATGGGCGATACCCAATCCGTGTGCTCAATCTCATATATAAATCCCGCCTTCATGAGCTTATCGATTTCTTCCTTCACTGCATGGGCGTGTTTGGGATTCATAGGGTAAGGTCGCTGCTTTGTTGGCATCGCATCTGGAACCATTGAAATATTATGGGTCACAATCCTAGGATCGACTCCTCTAAGTTTCTCCAAGGACCAGGAAAACACATCGACATACTCTCGTAGGAGAGCAACAAGTCTAGCCTCCTCATCCTTGGTCAGGTCGTCAACGATGAACACAAGTCGAGGCTTCTCACCTTCCCTTGCCAGGTGGTGAAGCGTTTGGGGAGGTCCTGCAACTTCTTTTGCCTCTCTACTTCTGAGTCTTTAGTTTGCTTCTTGGCCTCCTCCCTTAACCGTCTACGCCTTAGGTGGACTGGTAAGTCCCCTTTGGTGCATCTGACCTTAGAGGGTTGGGGTATTTCAGGATCACTCTCTGTACTAACTTCAGACTCCGAGTTAAACTCACATCCCTCGCTTGAGGAAGGAGTTTTGCCAGGGGGTCGTAGTTTAGTAGGTGAATCCACCTTTAGTACTGGAGCTACCAGTGCCTGTGCCACCCCTGCCTGCTCATAATCCATGGCTCCCATGTGCTCCAGCCAGGTCCTATCGCACTCCATCCGCATGACTTCTTTTTCATTCCAGCATGCCCTTTCCCTTCTAGGCCTAGAGTCTGCCTTGATCTATTCGATTGCTCTCCCTTCAATGTCATATTCTATTGTGTCTAACTCCTCTTCACTCTCATCCCCCATAGAGTGATAGTGCTCGTACCCCTCATCATCGGACTGCTCGTCATCCCCCAGGTTTTCCTCTGTGATCTCCTCTTCGTCAGTGACTAAGGCCCAATTGTATAATAGGTTAAGATCGTGAATTTTGGTCCACTTCCACTCAGACCTAGCCAAGAGATCACTTAGGGGTTTTAGATTAGCAGCCTTGTTGCCCTTCAGTTTATCGGTCAGGCACTCTATGATTTCCTGAAGTTCGAGCTTGTTGGTGGGGATATGGAATGAGACTGGTTTCCGTGGGTCACGTGAGCTTCCTGCCATCATGCAGAGTGGCACGGTGGGCTCCTTTGCTGGCATACTTGGTGATTTAGCAGCTTGCTTATACAGCTCTTCTTTATCTGAGAACGGTAGGTCAATGGTTGCCAATACATGCATCCAATCCCGCTCGTCCTTAGGTCAAGGGATGTACTTGGTCGATGACCCATAGGGTTTGCTTGCCTGGGCATCACGTTTTAGCATGGTCGAGATAGCATCGAGGTTGGCTAGGGTAGTCTTCTAGGTGTCCATCTCAACCCTTACCGCTTCCCTCCTATTCCCCAAGAAGATGAGATTGTTCCCCGAATCTTCAATAACTCGCGCGTTCCTCATCCAGGTTCGGCCTAGCAGTATGTCGTAGTCCACACCCTTCATGACAATGAAGTTTACGGAAAATTGCACTCTTGTGACCTTCACTGGCCAGTTCTCTAGGACCCTGAATGGTCTGACCTTCATTCCATTGGCCAATGTAACATTGAACCTAGCTGCTTCCACATGTGGGTTTCCCCAGGCCTGTAGAACTGTGTGGCTCAAGACACTGACCTCGGCGCCTGTGTCTACGATTCCTTTTGTGTTGCATCCCCCAAGGCTAAGATAGATAGGACTGCATGCATCTTCGTGCCTTCCCAGAAAGCATTAATGTGTAGTGACCTTGGAGCCGAGTCTAGCATTGGGCTTGGAATTTGTGTGACTGCGTCCTACTCTTACAAGTCAGCGGCAGTATGCTCCCCTTTTCCCTCCACCCAGTGCCTTAATTCTTGCCATAAGGGAGGGTGCTGCCGAAGTAAATCTCCCAGGCTCACGATTATTGGGGTGGTTACTAAAGTGGTGAGGAGGTTGCTGGGTGGTTGGCTTCCTCCTTGGTCACCATTCTTTGGCCATATGTCCTGGTTAGCTTGTTGACAAGCTTCTCCTTGGTCTTGCCTTTGTGGCATCTCTCGTGGTGTGGGTGCATTCCTTGATTGAGGTCGCGATGGCGAAACGGGTGTACTCACACTAGAGAGGTCTTCCATTCGATCTTCCAGTATGGGTTCTACATCTTTAAGGTGTTCTTGGGCATCCTTGACCCACTCCTTAACTTTGGCTATAGCCTTGAGTTGCCGTCTGGGATGAGGGTACTCCCCTACCTTGGCACTCCCTAGTTCTGCTGTCTTAGGAGCTGAGGTCTCTGCCTCGGCATCAGTGACCCCCTTTCCTACCACTAAGGTTGTAGATTCCTCAGTCTTAAGGGTAATCTTTGCGTCTGTTCTCTTTCTCCTTCTCCTCTGGCTTTTCTTTACCAACGAGGCTGCATCCAGGTTACTTGGCCCAGGCAACGAGATGCCTGTTCGTTTTGTCTGCGCTCGTGTCATGACATGCAATGGGATGGGCATATCCTCACTGCCAAAGGTCTCCACATCGAATAGTCCCAAGGGTATCGAGGGCACGTTGGTAGAACTAGTTGATGGCTTCTATCTAGGACAGTCAGGAAATAGGTGTATGATCCCACACTTGGTGCATCGAAGGTTAGCTTTGTCCTGGTTTGCTTGTTCCCTTTCCGGGGAGCATGATGAAATATGGCCTGGATGACCGCAAGTCCAGTATAAGATTGGATCTTGACTTGGTCCTCCAAAACCTCTACCTCTTCCTTTGCCCATCGCCATTATCGGTATCGGTCGATAGTCCATCAGGGCTGGATTGCCTTCCTCGTCATAGGAGATGTATGGGTTCACATAGCTTTCCTCTTCACTAGGTTCTTCCACATAGTGAACATGAGCGTCACTTGGTGGTTGGGTCACATAGGGCCCTGGTGGTCTGGGTATGCCTGTTGGGTTTATCTCTAGCCTAGGAATGGCTGGTCTTGTGTCATTTGGTGTTGGAAGTATGGAGGGTTGTATTGCTGCACACATGGGAATCTCCTGGGCAATCTGTAGTGCAATGCATCATGATCGAACCTACCACAGTTCAAGCACGGCCTAGACCTAGGATCTTGACACTCAGCTACGAGGTGGTTTCCACCATAGTGTATACATTGCACGTGAGACCGCGCAGGCTTCCTCATCTGTTCTTGCAATCGTGCAAGCTCCATTCTTACCTCAGCCAGCTCCTGGCCTTGGTCAACACCTTTTCCCTTATCCCGTATGCTAGAGTTCTCTCTCTCTCCCAACGCCATTGTCCGCTCTGGAGCTCTCTGGCTTATACTGTCCCGACTGGAGTTCCTCATGCTTTGCTCCCTAAGCTGATCGTCCACCCTTATTGCCTCTTCAAAAACTCTAGCTAACACATCTCTATGTAGGGTGGAGTTACTAGCCAAGGCCTTGTAGAGCTCCTTGCTTCGGATTCCATTTATAAACACGGTAGACACAGCCTTCTTGTTAGGTCGCTCATTGGCCGGGATCCTCTAGAAGAGGCTACGCACATGAGTGACATAGTCTCTTACGTCTTCCTTTTCCCTTTGACTGACATTCATCAACCGGACGATGAGGTTGTCAGAGTACCCTGCCTCAGAGAATCTCTTGATAAAATGGTCTTTAAGACGGGCAAAGTTCGTGCACTCGGCTGCATCTAGACTAGTGTACCAAATTCTCCCCTTATCACCTAAACACAGTCCAAAGGCTTGAGAGCGTTGTGCAAGGTCCCTGAGACCGTTTGCTTCACAAACTTGTTCAAACTGCTCCACAAAGCTATATGGGTCATTGCTAGGTTCATACTTGTCTAGTTCCTTTGCTACAACGGGGATCCTAGATTTCCCCTTTGCCCCTTGCGTGACCCCTAATCCCGAGAGTAATGCTGTGGCTAAGGCTGTTGCGCTCTACTCAACGGACGTAGTGTGGGAACGGTGATCAAATTCTACTTTGGTATGATTTCCCTAGTCCGACAGGGGAGGTCTGACTACTGCAATGGGTCGAGTGGTCCAAATCCGAGACTAGGACACATGGTCCGACTTTGACACCCGATCCGATTATAACTGTTGGACGGCTGGTCCAATTCTGGAGATCGGGTCGAAAAGGTGGTCCGATTTTCAGGCTGGTCTGATCCTGGGAATTGGATCGGAAAAGTGGTCCAACTTTTGGAGTCGGACGGTCCGACTCTAGAAGTCGGGCAGTCCTATTCTGGGACTCAGATGAACTGGTCCAACGACGCAAACGATGGCCCGCGGGTTGCTCGCGATGCCTCAAGGTCAACGCCTACTCCATGGAATTGTGCTGTGCCTTCCAAATAGATGCAAAGAAATAGAGAGAACTTTCTAGCATACCTAGAAGCGATGTGGCGCTCGAATCAATCAGCACTTCGTGATCTCCTCGCAGCTCTCTCTCTCTCTCTTGCTCTCTCCCTGGCTCTCAAGCTCACTCTCTTATCAGAAGGAAGAATGTCAAATGTGGTGTTCCTTGGTTCCCTGGGCCCCTTATTACCCCATCCCAGCTTGCTGTAAACTCAGAAATTAATCCCGCACTCTTCCAGGCTGAATCTGTGCCCCTGTTTCCCTATCTCCAGCAGTAGCAAACCCCTTCTGTTTTCCTTCTTTTTCCTATCCTAAACTTAACCTAATGCAACAGAAATCACAAATAGAGATGGAGTTGGATGGTCCTACTCTAATATTCAACAATAAATCAAAATCCTTACTTGCTCGAAAGATCAAAACCTCCTAAATCTCCTAACTATCTCAAGCAGCGGTTCGAGCTGCAAACCCTACTTCTATGCTCAATTCGATGCGCGCGGTGCTCAAGGCTCGATTCTGTCGGTCCCGGCAACGGAACCAAAATGGAAAGGGAGATACAGAGCTCTACCTCGAGACCTATGGACCGCTTTTTGATCAAGCATTTCAAGTCAAGCGGCCATGGCTACCTCTCACATAGCCGATGCGCAATGCCTGCCTTACGGGTGTAGTGAGCTTACCTTGATGCTCGATCGAGTTCCCTCCTCTCTCTTGCACTCCGGAAGCTCCACGATCCTTGTGGCAAGCTCAAGCAAGCTCAAGCCCCCTCTGTCAAGCTCCATCCTCCATAGCTGCGCGAGAGAAGAGAAGAGAAGAGAAGAAGTGAAGATGAAGAGAGAAGATGGAGAGCTTCTTCTCCAGGATCCCTCACTCTCACACACTCACTCCCTCACTCCCTCACTCCCTCACACTCCCTCACACTCCCTCACTCCCTCACTCAAGCATAAGCAAGAAGGCAAGAAACAAGAGAAGAAGAAGAAGAAGCTTTGGCGACACACAATAATGAACTTCTCGTTCACTTTTGAACTTTATATACATGCCCTACTTTTTGGGCAGTCATCCCTACTTTTTACATGGTTGGCCATTAGCCTCTAGGCCCTCTTTTCCTATTTCCCACCATTCTAACTTATCCCATTCCCACTAATGCATACAATTTGCATAGGAGTGAGCCCGTTGCTCTTTTTACAAGGATTCGGGAGCACCTTCATATTTAATGGCGCGCTTTTACTCTTTTCTTTTCTCGAGGCGACACTGAAGCCTTTTGGAGAGGTCATCATTCAAATTTTCAGGGTCTGACCTCCATCCAGGGCATCTTTTCCTTCCTTTGTCCTGTGCCTTTTTGGTTATCTCCTTCTTCCATTTTTCCTGCACTTCTGCTCCATTTTCCATTCCTCTATGTTGCGGTAAACACCTAAAGATAGCCTTTCTCACCAAATTTAGGAGTGAAGGTTTTAACAATAGTGGCCTCAAACCGCTCCCCCAATGGCAACTTAACAACAATAGTGGAACCCTACCAATTGGAACTAGCAACCACCAATAGTCTCAACAAGAGCCCTGAATCAGAATCAAAACAAGGGACCCTTTGGTCTAACCCAACTAGTCTATGTAGTGATTACAGATACTTTCCAAAACCTACTACGAGTACTCCAAGAGGAGAAAATTTGAAGGGCTATTTGTGTAATTCAGTTGTTGCAAGTATCAAGAAAGAGCTAATGGATGTGATTATAGAACAACTGTGGATTCTAAAAGTGAATATCGCTAGCATATTCAATACTGCGAAAGATAGAAAAGAGATGTGATGCGATCAAACACATGATGTGGAAAGTGCCATCAAGTGGGACATTTAGCCATTGAATGTACCCAAAAACTAACTATTCCTGGAGCCTTTTGTTCATATTGTTTAAGAAAGAACCACACAAAGGATATCTGCTTTGTGAAGGAGATACATGAAAGAAGGAAAAAACATGAAGAAGCAAGGTTCAACTTGCTAGAATTTAAGATTATAACCCAATATATTAGTCCAAATCTCAGAGATTTTGGTCCTAGTTTTAGTCCAAGGTAGTTTCCTACCCAAAGTTACAGAGGAAGACAATCTGGTGGTGGATAGAGATTAGAAGTGGAATGGTACAGATGCGGAGAGAAGGGTCATATCTTCCCAATTTTTCCAAACCCTAGAAGGTCAGTGGACTATAAGCCCTTATGTAGTTGATGCAAAGGAGAAGGCCACACTGCCAAAGATTGTCCCAGTCCACAGCCCTTGTGAAGGCCAACACCACTAATAAAACCAACAAATGGGTACGACACCATTTCCTAGTTGGTTGGAAAATCTAGTGGATCCAATAAGGTGAACATCATGACAGATGTGATGATGAAAGATCTAGGCCTACAAGGCATGCAACCTACCTAGTGGCTTATCATATTAGCTGATCAAAGCAAGATCAAGCCTTTAGGAATCCTCCCATACATTAAGACTACAATTACTAGTAGAGATTATTGGATGGCATACTTGGTGGTGAAGGCAAACTCTTATGGTACATCTTACCCTTTGTTTATTGGGAAGACCATGGTTGTTTGAGGCAAAAGAAAGGGCGGATTGGTTCAAAGGAACCCTAACCCTAGGCAGGGAACCAAATAATGGTGCTGAAATTGTATGGTGCTTAAAAAGGACATGGATCCATCTCCATAGGGATTTCCTCAGACTCTTCCAATGAGGCTACAAATGGAACATTGGCAAAAGAAGACGTCAAAAACAAATTTTCCTAAAGAAATCAAAAGCACAATCCTTAAATATGGGCATCATAAGTCAACTCCTAGCAGAAGCAAAGTCATTGTCCGTGGGTAAATACCTCCTACTAGAACCAAGAATGACTTTGAAAATTACCTCTAATAGAGAGATAGAGGCATGGATATACTGCTGTCCCTATGCTACATGGCCACAGTAGAGTTTGAGCCAGAAGAACAAGTAGATACGGAAGGAGAAGTAGAAGATGCAACAAAGAACATGCTCTTCTCTTACAAAGCCCCTATTGAGCTAGAGACACAGGTTGAAGAGGACAATGATAAAAGTCCAGATGTAGATAATAAAAGTGACATGAAAGAAGCTATCCAACTAGAAGGGAATACTAATGAGGAGAATGTCCTAGAGGTCATAAAAGTTGAAGATCCCATGTTATGGGATAGAATGACTACGATACCCTATGGAGTAGTAAACAAATCTCATCATATGTAAATGATTTATAAGAAGTGGATTAAGAAAAATAATCCTTCCTTTAGTAGTGGCTCTTGTCACCCTAAACTACCCTTCTTGAGAGAGAATGATGATGATGCACCTTGCCAACAAGCACTAGTCCTGTACTCAAAACAAAACTTAGATTGTCCTTGTTAAAAGATGAGTTCTCAAGTCAAGAAGCAATTAACTCTTTAAAAAAATAAAAAACAACCCTGATACCATTTTAGCATTCCAAGGAGCTAGATGACTCCCCCTTGAAGGTTAGAGTTGGTTCCAACATAGCATCAGATGAGGACACCACTTCCTTGAAGGAGTATGACTTGTATCTATAAGCAATCCACGGGACCTTTTCAAGAAGTGGAAGGTGAAAAGTAGTTGACTTTTATTGATATAGATGGCATGGAAATTTATCTCAAAGTGGGCATCAACCTTCTAAAAGAGGAGCTATTGAGCCTTCATAACCTATCGTTGAAGAAGAACCTTGATGTTTTTGCATGATCTAATAAAGATTTGAAGGAGATTGATCCCACTATGTGTCAATATCACATGAATCCAAATTACTCCACCTTGGTGAAAGCAGAGTTGTTGAAGCTCCTAAAAACCGAGTTCATCTATTCAGTGGTGGCCAATACTGAATGGTTTCACCCATTGTGGTTGTACCTAAGAATAATGAAAAGTTGCAGATTTGTGTGGACTTTCGAAAGCGGAATCCCAAAACAGAAAGATATAATTTTCCTATCTCCTTCATCGACCAATTGTTAGACACAGTGGCGGGTTATAAGCTCTATTCCTTGCTAGATGGATTTATTGGATACAATCAAGTGTAGATCGTAGAAGAAGACTAGTATAAGACAAACTTTATAATAGAATGGGGTACATATGCCTACAGAGTGATGCGTTTGGGCTTTATAATGCCCTTGCTACCTTTCAGTGAGTCATGATGGATGCATTCCAAAATCACATGTACGATTTCATTGAGGTATATTTAGATGATTTTTGTGTCTTCAATCTGCTCTTTGTAGGCATTAGGGACACTTGGAGCAGTGTTTTGATCGATGTTGGGAGTATGGGATCTTCCTCAACCTCGACAAATGCATCTTCAGAGTCTCTTCAAGCATTTTGTTGGATCACATTGAGAAGATTGCAACCCTAACTGCACAAACCAACCTATAATAGTTGAGAACATTTCTTGGCCATGTGGGTTACTATAGGAGGTTCATCGCACATTTTACAACAAAGGAAACTCTCCTGCACAGGCTCTTAAGGAAAGATGTAGAGTTTAATTGGATAAATGATTGTGAAGAAGTCTTTAATACCTTGAAGCAATGCCTCATTAGAGCACCTATCATATAGCTTCCCGATTAGATGAAGGAATTCCATGTGTACATTAATGCATTAGTTGTCAAAGGGCTAGGCGTAGTTCTTTTTCAAAAAGACTCCTCAAAGCTAGACCAACCAATTTATTATGCAAGCCAAAAAGTTGTTGATAGAGAGAGGAACTATATAATGATAGAGCTTGAGTGCTTGGTGATGGTGTCTACCTTAGAGAATTTTCAACCTACTATCAATCACTTTAAATTCTATGTGGACCATGAAGCCTTATCGTTCCAGATGAATAAGGCAGACGTTAAAGGTAGAATGATAAGATGGGTCCTTCTATTCCAAGAGTTTGATTTTGAAGTGGTCACTAAACCTGATCATTTCCATATCATGACTGATCATTTATCATGGATCTCTCAAAGTGATGAAGGGGAGCAAGATGATTTAGACCTTCATGATGCAGCTTTGTTTCTAGTAGAGATTGTGACTCCCTGGTATGTAGACATTGCCAACAAAAAGAAACTAGGTTATGGGAGAAAAGAACTTTGGTCCTGCCATATTGACATACTCTTTGAGAAAAGGTGAAAACACTCTCGGGGGTAGGAAGAAAAAAAACATGAGAGAAAAAAAAACTATTATGAGAAAAAAGGAATAAATTTCTTGTCACAATAGACTTTACTCCAAGAAAAGGTAGCCAACACCATTGGATGAGAAGGTGATTGTGGAAAAGGTGGAGACACCCCACAATCTAGATTAGCTAACTCATCCATTGAAATTTCCAAGATCTAGTGCCTGAAACCGCCTCCCTTGGTGCATTGTGTCATGTACTTTTGCAAAGCATTTGACTCCTATAGCAAATAAAGTCTTCCCCATTTAATCCAAGTTTCTAATATACTGGCTACCTCCCTTGTTAGAGCAGAGCCTATTTGATATCATTGCTAGGATGAAGTTGATCGTTATTAACAACCCCTGGAGTAATGTGAGCTTTTATCCTAATCAGATGGGGATGTGAGTATGGGCTACCCTCATAAACAGAGCGTGAGACAGAGGGCGAGGTGAATGACTAGCCTTTTTTCCTTCAATTAAATGAGTGGTGAGATTGTGAATGAAGCATTGCATGCATGAGTTGGGCCACTCAATGCACAAAGCACGATCTGTTCTTATGCATGGCACTATAAGGCTCCTTGGCCTTCCTTTTTGCAATATATGTTGGCACAGGGTGGGATATACAATTGCACCATCAATTGTACACATGGCATATAAACCTTTGCACAAGTGGCAGTAAAGATCACATCAATGGGTGTGAGAAGGTGAGTTGTCCTCCTGTATCTATCAAGAGAGTATGTGACAGAGGGGGGATAGAGCGTGACCAATCCTTCCTTCATTTAATAGAGAGATGAGGATTAAGGGATGCTACAACATATGGGAATAGATATGTTCCCATTTTTCTCTGCACACATGGGATGAGCCTCTGTCACACCACAATAGGACATGTCGCTCTATTCTTTGCACTACATTACAAGGCTCCCTAGCCTTCCTTTTTACACTTGTGACAAATGGCTTGGGATGCACTGATGCACCACCAATTGTGCATGCTATCATACTCCCTCTGAGCCCCTCAATTTTGTCAATTTCTTAACTAGGTGTAAGATATGGGTTCCCTTGAATTCTTCTTTGAGTATGTGAGCTATGGGGTGAGAGGCTACTTTATCATTCCCACAAGAGTGGTTGTTGAATTGAGTGTTGTATTCTTCTTCCTTGATAACTTAATGGGTCTTCATCAACAATGATACCTCCCTGAGTATTCTGCATGGTCCCTACCATGATTGAAGTGTGATGTGGGAAGCTGTGGTACCTCATACGGACGACTCCGACAACCAGCGCATCAATGATTATCCACTTCGACCATCTACTAAATGAGCCAAGTGCTTCTAACCCTACCTCTTGCGTTCATATGTGTATGTCATGTCTTAAGTGTGGGGATGCAAGGTTTCAGTTTGTTGTCATGAGTTAGACCCCTACCGATTAACAAAATTAGTTCGAAAAGTTTTAAGTGTGAGTACTCATTCCTACACGTTTCTTCACTCATGAAAACGCCACTATTTGATTGTTGATAGATGAAATGTCTCTTCTATATCCTGTTGGGGTCCCTTTCACACCCACCCCTCCTATCCCCCCCGGTACCCGGAGTCCTTCCTTCCCAATGTGGCCATTTCTCTCTTTGTCTCGTCTTTCTATGTGAACATATCCTTGCTTTACTAGAACTACACTTTAATATCATAGTCCTATTTGTCCCTTCAAATTGGACATTTTTTTGCTTTTGCAGTCTCTTGTTCCAACTCACCGTTCATTTATTATTAATTTTTAAATCCTTTTATACTCTTTGGATGTATTTCCATGTGAACATGTCCTCTGTTCACCAAACCTAAAATTTGACCTTAAAGTCCTAGTCATCCCTTTAAGTCAAATACTTTTTTCTTTTATTACCTTTGTTCCAAGAAATGGTTTATAAGCTATTAATTTTTGAAGGATTTTATGTGAATCGAACATGTTTCTATGTGAATGTACTTTTTTGCACTAGAAAATGTAGCTTGTTAACGTTATAGTCTTGATCCTCCCCTTTCCTTAAACATTTTCACTTTTTTATGGCTTATCATTTTGATGCTCGGTTGATCATTATTAATTTTTACGTATTTTTGTATATTTTTCTTCAGCCTTTTTGTCATTTTTCCATGTGAATAGTGATATTCAAACTTTGATTTAAAATCTTCCCAAGTTCTCACAAAATGGACTTGAATAACTCTAAAATCATTAAATAGAGAAAATCTTGAGCAAAAAAAAAAGAGAGGATCATAACCCGACATTTTTTCTAGATTGACAAGGACTGTAGCCACCTGTCACGGAAGTTACCACATGAATGAGAGTTATGAGACATATTAGTCATTAGTGTCAATTTCTATAGTATGGATTGTCTAAAAATACTAGATTTTTGGACAAAACTAGCATATTTTTGATATTTTGAATATTATTTATTGTAAATATCCAAAAAAGTTATGGAAACTTCTAGAATATGGTGTTGTGTAAAAAAAACAAGTGGCTTTTCGGCCAGTTTTGGAGATTTAATGTAAAAAGGAGAATTGGCTAAATCGCGTGTGTTGCGATCACAGTTTATGAGTAGCAAACAACACTTCGAATGGAGAGAAGAAAAATGAGTGATTTGGAAGATTTCTGAACAGGTGTCTTAGGGTTTTATCCCCCTTTCGGAGCCAATGGAACCATCAGATTTGTGATTTGAGTATCAAATTGTATCTTGAAAGCTTCAGATTGCTGATTTTGCCAAGATTCTCTCCATAAAGAGCTCTTTTTCTTAGCCACAACTATTCTTATCTAATTTAGCTATAAAAAAGAGGCATGGGAGAGCAGTTGAGAGAGGTCCGAGCAAGAGGGGAGAGGTCATTCTCAAGAGTATAGAGCAAGAGGGAGGAAAAGAGAGGGAGGTAGAAGGATACCCCCTACCCCCTCGAGAGGCTGCGAGAGGGAGCTAGAGAGGGGGAGAATTAGAAAGAGAGAGAGGGAATAAGATCCCAAGAGGTTGCAAGAGAGGGAATTAGGGAGAAAATGAATTATCTCAACCTCCCCTATCTCGATCTTCAACTCAGCAAGCTACTCTCATGCTCTTCCATCTCGAATTCATTCCACCTTCTTTGTCTCTCGAACCCACTCGCGAACAATGGCTCCAAAGCAACGAGGTGGAAAGACCATGAAATCCACTACAATCGGTTAAAGAATGGGTATTGCTAGAGATATAGGAGTGCCCGAGATTGCCAGAATTGCAAGTACCAATCGAACATCGAGAGTGGCGAATGCAAGCGCAAGCAAAGACGAAATTCCCAATGATGTCGTGCCAAACTAGGTTGTTCACAACTCAGAAATAGGCTATTATTTTTATATCGCCACATAAGATAATAAGATTTTTGTCAAATTTTTTTAATGTAAATGTTAGCTTTTGCATTAATTGGTGCAAGAACTACTTGTTAGATTACATAGACAACACCCATATAAAAATTAAGTACATATAATATTAACTTCCATATTTACACTTACAGAGATGTCAGTTTCATCTAGAGAGCGCATTAATACACGCACAAACGGTTAACTGCTACCTATGATTTGTAAATAGATTAATCAAGATTATAATTCGTAGAATCATGATGGAAATAGCTGTAGAAGGTTATTGCATGAAATGAGTAAAGGACGCTATGCGCACTTGAGATTAGTAAAATAACTTGATATATTTATTGCCAAACGCAACAATGGTTAGGAGTTGATTAATGCTTAAAAAGTGAAAGCCTATTTAAAGAATCTTGCATCTCGTTAAATTATTATCGCAATATTTTTCTAAGTACCAACTAAAGGAAATTCGCTTATGTTGGGTAAATTAGCCCTAAATGAAAAAATCGTGTCTTGCTTAACAACATTGAAAGAATTGTACTCAATACTTCTTTATGGGAAGAAGAATCCTTGTTAGAATGTAAGGTTACCTTGGGTTAAGGATCTACCTTGGCTATGTAAAGTTGTGAATTGCATGATTGTGTGATTGTCATTGTTTGAAAGGATTATTTGTGTTTGCTAGAATCTAGATCTGTGATTAAAAACATTAACAAATAGGATAAAAGGAAAGATCGTGCTAGACTATCCCCAAGCTAGTTGCGAGACCCTACTCCAAGGGGGTCATGATTATCGCTTTGAGAGGCTTAGATAAGCTTCGTAGCGGAAAGGTCTGTCCATATAGGAATAGTCTTGAGTAGTGGAAAATGTGGATGCTAGGGGGGGACTCTGGCTATAAATTCCACATTACTCCTAGAATCTGACGAGCCCTTTCATGACCCAAGATGGGATCTTGGAACCCTAATACTAGTTAAAAGGAGGAATATTGGTGGACAGAATACTCTCATGAAATTCTATATATCTTCTGCAGGTTCGAAAAGATGGAAATTATAATAAACTTCAAATATAATAAAGGTTTTTTTTTTTAAAAATTCAAGGGTTGTTTGAATTGTATGCGTGTCCATGAAATAAATTACGTGAAGGACCCGATGATTTAACTGACTAATTAAAAAAGCTGGTTGTATATGTTTCAATAAATGTGATGTAGGTAATTAAAAAACTAAAGATGATGGTGTCATCAAAGAAAAGCCGGTGGGCGTGACCCTCGACGGGTCCGTCCAATGGTAGGGTGGTCCCGATTAGCTGGGAGCTTTTCTAAATCGGCGATAGAAATAGGAAGATGATAAATTGACCAACTAGTCGTTAGGTAGAACCAACTTGTATTGTTTTAGGGGGCTAGAATGGAATTTTGCCTTATAGGCATGAGAGTTGACGTACCGCACTCCCTTCGTCTCCCATTCTCTTTGAACCCAATGCAATGGAAAGTCCGCTTAAGTTCAAGTAATCCTGTAGGAAATGGGAACTTGAAATTACTGACGCTAGCTAGGAGACTTGTATGATTATAGGAACCCGGAAATTCAGGTCGTGGGTTCAGCCAGAACTCTTTCGTTGCAATGTAGACTCAGTAGGGCCTAAGTGACAAACCCCGTGATACTCCAAGGGAGCGCTAGGGAAGTGTCATTTTGGAAAACTTACTGATGGACTACTAAAAGGTGCGCCTTGGATTGAGACTGGCGGACACTTCACAGAATACTCCTATTTCTTACTGGACCTATGATTTATAGCTATGTCTATCTTATCAAATCGAACATTTTTCCTTTTTATTATACTCTATTCTGGTAAAATAATATTTTTAAATTAATTTTTGATTATGTTTTTAAGTGCACTTTTAATAAATTTTCCATGTAAACACCTATTTTTGATGCCGAATGTATAGTTCATGTTGTCTATCATGTTCTCTCTGTTGTCTTGCCCACTTTTCCTTTTTACTACCTATCCATTTGATGCTTTGATATTTTTGAAATACCTTTTTCATAAATTTTAGGTCCCATCATTGCTATGTGTTTACACGAATGCTTGGTTTTTGCCTCGAGATGCGCATCATTGGCTCCCACATATGTCATGGCCATCCCATCAGTGCTCCTCTCGCTTCTGTTCGCCCCTAGCAATGCAAAATTTTTAATCTTGCCCTGCACTTGTGTGCAAGATGGAGGGGGTTCCCTTTCTTTATTATTATTTTAAAAATACTAAATAAAAAAAAAACACCAACCACCTCCCCTCCCCAACCGTCTTCGCTCCCTCCCTCCCTCTTCTTTTTCTTTTTCTCTCTCTTTCTTCTTCTCTCTCCTCCCTCTCTTTCTCTCTCCTTGACTCCTTCCACCCTTCTTCTTTCCTCCTCCCCACCGCTTCTCCTCCTCCTCCTCTTCTCCTCCAGTTTACACCCCCCCCGACCTCCTCTTGCCACTCGCATGCCGCCAACATGCTTTCCCACCACCTACTCTCCCTCTATCCCACCGGCCCTACTCGTCTCACCCTACCTTCCCTCCCCTGCCTTGCATGCCTACCCTTTCGCCCTTTGCCGCCCCACCTTCTCCTTTTCTCCCCTTCCACCCTCTGCCCTCTGTTGCTCTCCTTCTCCTCTTTTCCACCTCCCCTTCTCCCCATTTCCACCTCCCCCTCCATTCTCTCCATCCTCTCCTTCACCCTCCTCCCTCCACCACCTTTCCCACACCTCTCTTCCCATCCAACCTCCTCCCAAACCTTATTGAACCTCCCTCTCCTGCCCGCCTTAGCCCCCCTTTCCCCCTCCCTCCTTCTTGAACACATATGTGCCTCTTGTTCTCCCTACATAGCACCCGTTCCTCCTACCCCGTGGGATTGTTTCCACATATGTGCCCCCCGTTGCCCCTTGTAAGCCCTTGATCACTTGTTGACATCACACCCACACTTGCCTCCATAGCCTCCATTTCACTGACAGTTATTTACACCCAACGATCTACATGTTTTCTGCTTCACCTTTGTCATTAGTGTTCACGATTTGCATTTGTACACATTTTGAAGTTCTTGTTCACGCACGAGGATGCACGTGGGGTCTTAAACATGTCGTGTCACCTGCGGTTCACACATATCGTTGTTGTGTACTCGTCTTTTTCTCACATATTTTATTTAAAAAAATAATTAAAGAAATAAACAAACAATAAAAATAAATTTAAAAACAAAAACACATAAACAACAGAAAACAAAGAACAAAAAACAAAACAATACAAACTCATAGAAAATTCAAATAAATGAGAAAATTTACTAAAAAATAGCATTAAAAATAAAAATTTTAGTAAAAATTTTGAGACCATAAATTCAAATTGAAAAATCACATAAAATTTTTGAAAACCCTCACAAAATTTGCAAATTCCATGGAAAATTCTTAAAAATGTGAAAAAACACAGATTTTGAAAAATTATACCCTTTAAATTTTGACCATTTTCCTTCCTATTTAGTCATCCCATAATACACATTTATTTGTTTATTAAAAAAATGCAACTAAGAACCACATTAAAATAAAAAAAATAAAAATAATGCCCTAAAAGTCATAATCAAACAAAATAATAAAAAAGAAAAAACACACAAAAAAACAATTCAAAACCCATAAAAATTCCCATCCTTTTGTTCCTTCCTACATTGGTGTTAGTTGCTTTTTAAAATTGTCCAAGGGATCAACTCTTTAAAATTGCTATGAATTTTTGGACGTGGGATTTGTGCTTCTTTCCATGGTGTCATTAGACCTTGCAGGTGTTCACAGGTTCCATTTTCTTTCCCTTCTTTATATGCGCCATATTATGCAATAATTTAAAAATAAATTTAATCCAATCGTCGATTCCACCAAATTAACAGAATGCACTCCATAACTTTTTAAATTAAAATCAATCCAATGGTTAAATTCTAAAAATGAACCCCTGTGATTGCACAAACATATGTCACAATAATCCATATAATTTTGTAAATGAAAATCAACCCTTGTTCATGGTGTATATGCACATACGCTACATACATATTAAATTGTAATTAAAAATAAACCCCCGCTATCACATATGCATGCATTTTGTGCCAAACATCATGTAAATTGTAACAATGAAGTGTATTTGTAGAGATCCATAGTCAAATCAAGTCGAGTGGATTTTGGGTTATGCAACACAACTCATTGTGCATTAAGGGAATAGTTTAACAATGAATTATGCATTAAGAATGTGATATGATTGAGAATTGTAAACATCAAGTCTAAGGTCATTGTGCATTAAGAATGTGATATGATTGAGATTATATTTTATTTGAGTGCTTAACTATGGGGTTTTAGGGTACATGCATCTTTTCATATCACGAAGATTTCGATCGCACATGTGAGTAGGTCATATAATTTTTTTCATAGAATGTGGTTTGCTTGGGGAAGTTTGGTCCAATTCTGGTTTTCCTTTTGATATTCGTCTTTGTGGTGGATTGTGTGGGTTTTATAGAAATTTTCTCTTTTTGTGATTTTTGTGTGTATGGGTGTTATCATGTGTAGTCTAAATGGCATCTCCCTCTACCCCGATGATAGAAGTTTAACATATCCCACTACTGGTCCATTACTACTCACTCCTTTGGGAAGCTAATTACATCTGTTGGCCTTTGCTCTTCAGTTTGTTACACTCAAGTTTCCACTTGTGGATGTGAAACTTTGCTATTCCTTCCTAGCATTTTACAAGAAATATTATGGCTTGATGTATGGCCATACATTTTTCTTATCTTCTGCTAATATCATTAAGACATTGTTCTTATTGCTTTTAGCTTCCTTTGCGCCTATAGTGGTAGCCAATTGCTTATAGCAAAGGATATTCTTGCCCTTTTACAAAAGGAGACTTCAATCCCCTTGGTACCTAAAAAAGTTATTAATAGCTCAAGGGCGTTAGTGGCCCATATCTCTTCTCCTGTGTGGAAGCAATTGTGTCAATTCCTATAGGATCACTTCATGTTGGGCAAGCTTGTGCAAAGTACCTATCCAAAGAATGGTTCATTGAATCTACCAAGATACTTGAAGGTGTCAGGAAAGTGTTTCTTTTGAATAAAATGGATCACCACTTCTAGCATGTCAGGAAAAGGTCAGCTTAGCAATGTGTCATACGGATCTTTTCTCTAGAAGATTATTGCTCTTACACCTCCTCCAGGTGGAGTGCTAGTACTTGATCCTTCCCCTCTTCTAAAGAAACCTTCACCTTCTGTTTCCTCCTCTCCTTCAATGCAACCAAACTCTAATTTTGAAGATGTGTCTCCTACTAAGTTCCCTTGAAAAAAACATTTACGCACAAAGAGTCCTTCCAGTTCTCCTTCTATTCTAGGTCCTCCTGTAAAGGAATATGATCTTCATGTTTCTAGCATCTCTTCCCTCGTTCCTTTCCTGTACAAATCTATTTACAGCCCAAAGGGAAGGATAATTAGATTCACAGATCCCTTCCTCCTTGCAGATAATGTTATCTGGACCCATGCTTTCATAGTTGGTTTCTAGTGTACAGTAGTATACTTTAGAAACCTCAATCACTTCCTATCTTCAGTCCATATATACATGTATTTACACCTCTCTGCAAGAGAAGGTAGACTGCTTGACTAGTCAACTTAGTAAGGTTTTGGCAGATCTAGCCTCTAAGAAAGCTACCTTGAGTGACATCCATAAACAGATGGCTATAGCTACAACTTTCATGGATTCACAGAAAGCCACCATTAGAGAGATGGAAACCAAGATCACTACTTTAGAGGAGGAGAATGTGTTAGTAACCAAAGAGAAAAATTATGCTCTCGAGGAGGTGGTAGCATTAGCTAGCAAGATTGGCAATACATGTGAGGTTTAGTTACAACACTCTTAGGAAATTATACAATCACAGAAGAAGCTTATTGAAGAACTCCATAGTAAAGTAGCTATCCTTTTTGTTCCTCCACTAGCTCCTATGGTATCTTTTGTACTATCTTCTAAAGAGGAGCTTGATTAGTTACAACAAAATGCTTAGTTATGTGATTGCTTTTTTGCTAAGGTAGAACGCCTTTAGTAGCACATGAACTATGTTTAAGAAGATTTTGTTCACTATGCTGAATTGGCATCACCTTGGCCTTCTTTTTTGATTAAGTATAATCAACAATGCTTGGCTTTGTATATCTCCATGAGTAATGTGGATTTAGAACTTTAGAGGATGGGTGGCAAAATTTGGGGTCTAAAAAGTTGCTAAAATCTTTATTTGATAGATTTGTGGATGGGTTAATTTCTCATGAGGCACAATTACTTTTTTTTCATGTATCTTAAAGGAGATTTACAAATCCTTGATGAGGAAGACATGAATGTTTATGTAGGTGACATGATCTTGTAGGTTATTATGTACGTACATCCAATTGAGATGACTTTGGCAGATGGCTTGAGAAATTATCATTATAGTAGACATCTTGGTGTAGGGGATATGCTTGGCATCCTCCTTTGGAGGGTGTCATGGATCTATGCCATTGACGGAGTGTTTTTCATAAATTTGATATCCAGCCTTTACGATCTCAAGTATTAACACATATTGTGGATCATCCTTTGTTTATAGATGAATTTTTCTAAACTTTTAAATTCCATTCTTCTATTTATCCTTTTGATCCCAATGATATCCTTTCCTATTCTCTCATTCCTATTGCCTACCTTTGCATATTTCCATTATCAATTCTAACCTAGATACCATTCCTATCTTTTCTTTCACTCTTGCAAACTCCCCTCAAATTCCTATTTTTACTAGTTGTCCATTCATTATCGATCCCATATCTTCTTCTACCCCTTTTGAACCTTTGCCTATTGTTCCACCTATTCCCTCTATCTTTTCAGCAGAGTCTCTTCAAGCATTATTGTTATCTTTTCCTCCTTTTCCATCCTCATTGTCCCTTTAATTATCATGCTTTTATGATTTTATCTTACCCGCCTTTGCAATGTTCCCCTATTCTTCCAGTACCCCCACCTACTACTGAATATATAAGTCTTTATCCCCAATCTGTGGTGGATACTCCTGGATATAATAGTAATACCTTTGTTGACATCAATGGATGTTACATGATTCTTTGATAGGATCAGTGTTTAATTGGCCTCTCATTCTTGAGTCTTGGGAGAGTCCTTCAACATGTTTAAATTCCTATCTTCAATTTGCTCAAGTGGATGCTTAATAGTTTGAGGATACCTATGTGCATCTTGCAACTCATTTTTGTTGGTATCTTGCCTTCATGCATCAACAGTCCAATCTGAATACTCAAAAGACAATACCAAATTTGCATATTAATCCTAATGAGGATATAACAATGGCTTAAATGGATATGTTATACTACTTTTCATAGGCTTTTTCTACTAGATTTATTATATTGTTGGAAAGGATGTATTGTCTTTAGTTTCTCCTGAATGCGCATATCTACTTTGTAGATGAGAGCAAAGCCTTGGAACGTCTAAAGCTTACCATGAGGTTCATGATGAAATATCCTCGCCCTACATAGGAGTGGAGTAGATTTTTGGTTGTATCTTTATTTTTAATGAAAAATCCCCTTCTTTTTTCTCTCCATTTTTTGCAAGCATGTGTCATTTAGACTACATCATTGTTATGAGTTATGAGTTTTGTGTTTTATGATATCTGTATGTGCAATGTGTGTGTATTTTATCCTTATCATGTGAAGATGAAGTTGAAGCAAAAGATGATCAAAGTTGGATGGTAGTTGAAGTTAAAGATATTTTGGAAGAATATATGCTGAGATGTAGAGCAAACTCTTATATCCTTTAATGATTTGAGTTTATTGATTTAACAATTTAAGGAATGGTTAATAGTGGTTATGGTTTTCCTTTCATTTCTATTGTTAGATCCAAGTTTATTTAAAGAACACATGTTGGGGTTGTGGATTTGTTTGAGCTAGAGTTGATGATTGAAGATGATTATTTTAGAGCTTTTATTCTCTTTTTCTAAGGTAACGAGGATGCTCCTTGATTAAGTGTGGGGGGATATGTTGAAGGTTGAATTGACTTGTTTTTAAGCAGAATTTTGTTGTTTTTATGAGCTGAAATCGTTGATTTTCTAAGGGTTTATTGTGTTGGAAGTGTTTTGGGATGGTTTAATTATGATTGAGAAGCTCATAATGGTTTTTGATTGAGATATGATGTGCTGATTGGTTTTGTATTGTATCTGTTTGGTTCTATTAGATCTGTTTTGCTTTTATTTTGGTCTATTTTCCTTTTGATTAAGAGGTTATGATTGTAAATGAATGGTTTGGGGAATGATTGAGAGAGTATTGGATGGTTTGTGATGGTGTAAGTATTGATTTTGATTTGAGCTATATGGTTTTTATGCCTTTTGTTGACCTTTTGTGAAGTGTTCTGTCGAGCTTCTGTAAATCTTCTGTTTTGTTATGTATGCTTTTGTGAGTATTCTATTGGATGAATGTTTATCTTGGGAATGTTTTGTAATATTGGAAAGAGATGAATGAAAGCTCTTTGAAGCTAGAAGAAGTAGTTGATGAAGACTTGAAGCGAAGATTGTAGTGACAATGATAATAGTAAGCTCTCAAGGTCACTATAGTGTCTCTAGTGACCTTTCATACAAAATATACCTCTTATGAGGGGTATCCACGACTAAGAGAGGATCATTGATGATTATTCTTCATTATTCCAATGTACTATTGATAAAAATCATATGTGAGAGATATAGCGTATGAGAGGTAGCCAATTTTCTATGAAAAACAATGTATTTATGAGTGAGACTATGAGAGAGATTGAGAGAAAGACTATGAAGATGATGAAATATGAATATTATGTGATGAAATCCATTCAAAGTTGATAATCACTTTGTGTTCTTTTGGTTCTTGGATGGTTTCTATGAAGAATATGTTGAAGATTTGTCGTGATAAATCTGTGGGAGATTCAGTATATAATGCTATTTGAAGAGCGATTGTTCTTGGTGTTCTTTTTCTTCTTGTGGTTGATTAAAGTGTGAAGAACATGCTTGTTGGTGTAATAAGATAGATTTTATTGCAGTAGTTTCCTCGTTTTATTGGTGTTCCTCTCAGGGCTCCAACTATTATGAATTTTGGATTAAAGAATGGACCACTAGAGTTTCAAGCTATAGCACATAAAACCTTTGATCCATATCTCACTACTTTTATGAGAGTTTTCATAGATGATTTGTGTATGTTTGGTAAGAAAGTAGATCACTTGTAGTATATTAGGATGTGCTATGAAAGATACTGTCAATTCAGGATGTCTTTTAACCCATTTAAATTAGTTTTTGTTGCCATAAATGAGAGGTTCTTTTAGGCTATATTATTGATCCAAGGAAAATTCAGGTGGTTCAAAAGATTGCTGTACCTACAAGAGTTCAAGAAGTGATGCACTTTGTGGGGCAAGTGAAATGGCACAGTAGGTATCTTTGGTATTTAGCTCATATATACGTCCTGCTCACTTTGCTTATTAAGAAGGGAGTTCAGTTTGTATGGAGCCATAATCTGGATAAAGCTTTTGCTACACTAAAGAAGATGTTTGTGATGGCACTGTTTTTATAACCTCCACAAAGGGACATTCCATTTCATATATTTGTTGATGCATCTGACGTTGCAATGGGTGCAATCCCGATGGAGGAAAAGATTGCACGGTGGTTTAGACTTGTCTACTATGCAAGTAGAAGGCTTAGAGAGCAGCCAAGAATATATATATAGTGATTGAGAGATAAGCTCTTGGAATGATATTCGTGTTACATAAGTTTAGGCACTACCTATTTGGAAACCAAGTAATCTTTCATGTGGATCATTAAGCTTTATTGTATCTCGTTAATAGGCCACAAGTTATAGGAATATTAGTAAGGTGGATGCTTCTTTTGTAAGAGTTTGATTATAAAATAGTGCATGCATAGGGCAAAGACCATGATGTAGTTGATTTCTTGAGCATGATTGAGTAAGGATCAATTACCTGATTGAGGGCTATTAAATGTTTAGGTACATCAATTCAATTCTTTGTATGACCAAATGAAAAATTTTATGCTTGATAGAGTAATGCTTGTAGAATTGTCTAGAGATAAGTGTAGAAGGTTGGCATTGCAAAGCAGACACTTTCAAGTTATTATATGGGAGTACTCTATAGAAGAGGCATTGATAATGTATTGAGAAGATGCATGATTATTGAAGAATAACTTGCTGTATTGCATGAGTCACATGCGGGACTGACAAAAAGTCATTTCTTAGGTGAGATTATAGGTAAGAAGATTCTTCAAGCAGGTTTATGGTGGCCAAGAAAGCTCATCAATATGTGAAGGAATGCATTACCTATATGAGGGAAGATCAACCTTAGCTAGAGATAGGATGCAGGATAATCTAGTCATGCCTCTAGAGCCCTTCCAAAAGTGGAGCATTGATCCAAAACAAGCACTTCCTGGACAGTGAGTCCCATGTGCACCACTAAGGTATGCTCTTTAGGATGCCTTATTTAAAGATCCACTAAACACATTGTCTCAATTACCATCACTCAAGCATTCCAAATTGTTGTGGTGTTAATTTTCTTTTAACTAATATACCTACAAAGAAAAACACATAAAAAAATTTATTAGCATAAGCAAGTGAAACATTATATGCATGTGATCACTTTGCTATAATAAACAATAGTTTTAATATATGTATATGATTGCAAGATTTCACTTACCTATATCACCCTTGTGTGAATCGTGAGACTTAAAAAAAAACTACACACATTTTCTTTTGGCCCTTGTGTGATGAAGGCCCCCTTCAAGCATCACATGCAACTAGTGGGATGTATGGGACTTTGTTATGTCTTGTTTCATAATCTTTTCCATGGAGCATGTGATAGAATGGTCTTTCCATTTGTTGTCTGTTATGTCCAGGCACCCTTTTTCCTTACTACATAGATTCTCTCTTACATCCTTAGAATCTTGCATCCCAATGAAGTGCTCCCATATGGTAGATCCCACATTCTTGAATATATGTATATGTATCTAATTAAGAAAGTATACAATATATATTCAATAGGCCTTGAATAAAGCTCAAGGTTATAAAAGGACGAAACACTTAGACTCTGCATTGACTTTAGAAGACTAAATTAGGTTACGGTTAAGAATAAGTACCCCATACCTAGGATAGATGAACTTTTAGGTAGCCTACACGAAGCCAAGGTTTTTTCCAAGATTGATCTAAGGTCTGGATACTATCAAATTTGAAACAAGGAACAAGATATCCCAAAGACTGCCTTCAACGCTAGGTATGGTCATTATGAAATTTTTAGTCATGCCATTTGGATTGACTAATGACCCAGCTACATTCAATCGTTTAATGCAAGACATCTTTCGACCATATCTAGATGATTTTGTGCTATTATTATTTGACTATATACTTGTATACTCCAAATCCATAGAGGAACATGAAGGTCACTTAAAGATTGCCCTAGTAACACTCTATGAAAATGAGCTCTATGCCAAGATGAGTAAATGCATATTTCTCACTGACAGGATTGAATATCTTGGATACATTGTTTTCGCTAATGGAATATCTATAGACCCACCAAAGTGAAAGATATCCTAGAGTGGCCAATACCTAAGACAATAAAAGAAATTTGAGGATTTTTGGGACTGATAGGATGGTACCGAATCTTCATCAAGGATTATTCCCTCTTTGCTGTACCCTTGACAAATCTTTTGAAGAAAAACACAGTAATCATTTGGACCAATGAGCATCAAGAAATATTTGATAAGCTTAAAGAAGTTGTAACCATTGCACTTGTATTAAAACTCCTAGACTTCAGTCAACCATTTGAGGTGATCATTGATGCAAGTGGACTTGCGATCGGTGGGGTGCTAGTACAAGAAGGAAGACCAGTGGCCTATACTTCTAGAAAATTGAAACCCTACGAGTCCAACTATGCCACTCATGATCTTGAGTTACTCACAGTAATCCATGCCTTGAAACTATGGAGACACTATCTATTGGGAAGGGAATTCACTTTAGTGACAGATCATAAAAGTCTTAAGTGGATCTTCACCCAAGCTGACCTAAACATGAGGCAAAGAAGATGGATAGAGATATTGCAAGAGTTTTATTTTAAAATCAAATATCATCCAGGGAAGGCAATGTTGTTACAGATACATTAAGCCGAAAATCCTTTCTTAACAGCGTTGTAGAAGTTCGAAGCTTATGAACCATATCCATACCTGATAACCTTGTATTTGAGCTTGTATGCCAAGCTATTTCTTAGGATAAGGAATATGAAGGACTCATGGTTAAGGTACTTCAAGGAGAAAGCTCTGACAAAGAAAGGTCTAAGATTAAGGATTATTGTGCTAGCAATGGTTGTCTATATTACTAAGATCGCCTTTGTGTTCCAAAAAGACCAGAAGTGAAGACCAAGATCTTATGGGAAGCACATGACAGGCCCATTGCAGGACATTCGGGGTATGCCAAGACACTCAATGTAGTTCATAAGAGCTATCACTGGCCATGATTAAAAAGGGATGTATTAAAGTACATAACTCAATGCTTGACTTGTCAAAGAGCCAAGGCAGAAAGGATCAAGTTGCTTGGAGAGTTACAACCCTTGGACGTTCCACAAATAAAATGGGAGTCAATAAGTATGAACTTTGTTGTTGGATTACCTATTGTTGCTAGTGGATATATTCCATCATGGTAGTGGTTGATAGATCGACAAAAGTTGTACACTTGATCCTAGTCAAAACAACCTATAAGTCATCTGACATTGCTTGAGTCTTTATCAAATAAGTATTTAGGTTACATGGATTGCCAAAGAGCTTAATCAGTGAGACTGAGACTCTAGGTTCACCTCTAAGTTTTGGACTTGCCTA
Organism: Lygodium microphyllum; assembly: GCF_053477565.2. Lineage (NCBI taxonomy): Eukaryota > Viridiplantae > Streptophyta > Polypodiopsida > Schizaeales > Lygodiaceae > Lygodium > Lygodium microphyllum. Next base: position 29,533,405 of record NC_141138.1, on the reverse strand, counting down.
TTCCAAGCAATAGGAATGCAGCTATGCTTCAGTACTACTTATCATCCTCAAAATTGATGGCCAAACTGAGAGGGTGAACCAAACCATTGAAGATATTCTAAGGTCTTATTGTGGCAAAGAACCAAAATGGTGGATTGAACATTTACCCTTGGTGGAGTTTTCTTATAACTCGGCCTTTCAACAAACAATCAATATGTCACCATTTCAAGTTGTGCATGGGCAAGAATGTCATACACCTCTAAACTTCTCAGATCCCACTCTTAAGGTAGAGGCTCCTAAGGCTATGCTTGAAGAGATGGACCAACAAATCCAATTGATTCGACATGACATCCAAGTTGCTCAATATCGGCAAAAGTTCTATGCAGATCTTGAAATATCCATAAGAACATTTAAGGAAGGTGACATGGTGTTTCTAAGGGTAAGGCTCGATAAGAGCTCATTATCCTTGGGGAAATACAAAAAGCTTAGTCTAAGGTACTGTGGACCATATGAAGTAATCAAAGTAATAGGAAGGCAAGCCTACAAGTTTAAATTGTCACCCCATCTCAAGATTAACAACGTATTTCATGTAAGCCTACTGAAACCTTATGTAGCAAACCCGGATCATGTGCTTAATGATGAAGAAATAGTCATGCCTGCCCAAGGAATTCTGCAAATGCAACTTGAGAAGATTCTAGATACAAGGGAGAAACCTCTAAGAAGCTAAATTCTAAGAGAACACCTAGTACAATGGAAGGATTATTATGAAGAAGATGCCACTTGTGTCGATGAGGCAACCCTTATAAAAGAATACCCATAGATTCTCTCGAGATGAGGACATCTCAATTTCTCTAAGGAGGGAAGAATGTAATGTCCCCATTACTTAGTTTATTTCAATGTGCATATAGATTCCAAAGAAAATTGATTTATGTTGCACATTTTTAAAACTAGCTCTAATTATGAAACTAGCTCTAATTATGAAGATAGTTATTATTATTAATGAGGTATTATATGCCATTTCATGGAAGGAAAACTTGGGAGACCCTCCCAAGCCTAGCTTATTAAGACTACGTTTGTAGTATAGAATAACAAAAAGAACTAGCCTAGTGGATAGTCACTTGGTAGTTAAGTATACTTGGGTGATGACACTACCAGAATGGGTGACCTCTCGGGAAGATTTTCCTACAAGCTAGTGGGAGCTTCTCACACGTAGCCAATGGTGCCAATGAAGCCATCGTAACCCATTGCCAAGTATGCCAAGGCCGAGATGCCAAGGTCTATGCCTTGGTTGCCGCCCTAGTCATGTGCCCTGGTCATGAGCCCCTTCTTGACGTCATCAATGACGTCGTAAAAAATGCTAAGAGAAAGTGTTCTCTCTTTGTCGTCGATGACATAATAAAAAATGTTAAAACACACCCACCTTCTCTTTTACCCCTCCTAATTACTATATAAACAAGGGTAGAATGTCATGTCAAGGGACACACAATGATCCATATAGAAGTCTCTCTATTGCTATTGACGCGATGAAGCTCTACTGCAATTAGCCAAACCTCGCTTTCTCTTTCTCTTTCTCTCTCTCTCTCTCTCTCTCTCTCCACTCTTACGCGAAAGCACTGCCCAAACCGATCAAGCTTTTTCATGGCTCCTAAGAGATGTCGAGGTGTTGAGCGAGGTTACACTCAGAGAGCTCCCCAACGTGAGGGAATGGCCGCTGCTATTGAGGAAATTCAACATGATGCTGAAGCGCAAGTGGAAGTTAACCCTGAACCCATTCAAACCAAAGAACCAACCATCCCACAACAAATCGAGGTTGCGGCCATAAATTGTAATCATGATGGATGGTCGAACAGAGATAATTAGGTTTAGTACATAAAAAAAGGATTACTTTTTAATCTATTAATTCTACAATTTTCTAATAAGGGATAAGCTAGTCCGTTACGTAGATTATGATTAGTTAGAACGTACTTAAACTTACAAAAAAACATGTAAGTATTATCAATTGCTTTTAGGAAGGAACATGATAATTGATGAAGGGATAGATTCCATCCATCGCATACATTGACAAGTGTGTTAAAAATCTCTTACGGTTATGACTACTTTTGGATTTGTGAATGATGAATTATGGCTCTTATGATTCCGTGCTTGCACAGATGGACAAATTGTTGATTATGATGGTTCAGTACGTTGGAGTCCCCAACCCAATGCTCCTTAACACTTTGTGGAGTGTGAAAAAACTTTGTACCACTCTACGGAGTGATCGTTCCGGATGTTACTATGAAATGAAGTATATGATTTTTCGAATTGTTGTTATGTGCTAAAGATTGAGTTTAACGAAACTAGTTTACTGGAGTAATAACATGAAGTTGATTTTATATGTCCAAACAATGTGGTAGTATGCTTTGCTAATTATAAAACTAAGCAAACTCCATCAAGGAAAGTGGGAGGCTTCAATCGTGACAATTGGAAATCTATGGATGGATGGACCCAATAAGTCCAACATTAGATAGAGCTAATTAAATCGATAGGATTAGTTACCAAGTTTAACACCATTTTAGGGGGCCATAATCATGACCCTCCCAATATCGGTAGGATTAGCTACAAGGTTTAACATCATTTTAGGGGGCCACAGCAGAGATTTCACCTTATGGGTAGGGGGATCGAGTTACACTCTCCCCAATCTCTCGCTCTCTTTGAACCGATCACAATGTTAACCTCACTCTTGCCTTTGATTGATTACAAAGTGGTCTTTCTTAGGTGGGCGTTAGATTGCTGTTAGGGGTGACTTGTCCACGCTTCCTCTATGAAGTAGAAGTGAGACTCCCATGCTTAACTAAGTCCAAGGTTTCCCATGGGGAGATGGGATGGTGATGTGCATGGATATGAATTTTAGTCGACTATTAGAGGACTCCTCCGCGTTTGTTGGAGGAGGCACCTCACAAGTAACCCATTAAAAATGTATAGGGGAAAACCAAGCACTAGAAAATTTGCTATTCCTACAGGTATCACAATTGGTTATGCCATCATGATGACTGTGTTTCCTCTAGGGGTTTGTACAGAAGGGGTACACTCCCATTCAAAGTAGACTAACTTTTTGGGAAAAGGGAAATGCTAGACCTTCCTCCTTCCCCTCACATGGAGGACTAGTTGGGATATTAATTGGGTCAATAAGACCTCTCACTCTTAGCAATATTGGACTACTGTCTCCTTCCCTTGATGGACTAGTTGGGATATAAATTGGGTCAATAAGACCTATCACTCTTAGCGATATTGGATGGCCGCGCTTAGGAGAATACTTCCTAATGATCTCTACTCTTTGTCTAACCCTTTCAACTCTTTCTTGTCATTGACTTTGTTGCCATTCTTTTTGGCATACACTCACTAATTAGGTCCCTATTAGCTGACGTTCAAAAAGTGACACTTATTAGTAGCTCTTGGCAGATGCACCATCTGTCAGGACCTAAAACGGGTCTGACACAGGCTCTAAGGTTCTACTCAAGCTCCGGTTCTACTCAAGCTCCTATACTCTCCCCAAAACCCCCATGATCTTGTGGCTAGGAGTATTTAGATAATGAAAAATGATCTATCTATCAAATGTGTTTGTATACATGAGTTTCAACAAGCTGTAGTCCAACATAGTGCCCATCTTGACTCGAAGCAAAGGGAATATCCCATACATATGGGTGACTAGCCGGTGCGTAAATTGGATGCTGGATGCATACGTAGCAAGCGTTGGAAGGTTCCCAAGAACAAATAACTCTACTTTAAGCTCAAAAAACAAGAAGATAGACTTGCACGACATGAGGTAAAAAGACTCTAAACTCATAAATGTCCATTAATTTAAATATGTATTTTAAGGAATCACCCGCTGTGGAACCACCCACATGCATATTAAATTAACATGATGCTCGAAAAGGATAGGCGTCCCCGTCAACTTCTCGCATAAGGAATCCACCTTGTGTACGAGCCCCAGTAAATCAATATAGGTTTACGGAATCCACTGTAAAACCTCACGAAATCCAGCGTGGAATATACCTCCTGGCATCATACCCCTAGGGTGGGATAGCAATTGTCCTCCATTGCTATTAGCTCAATGTGGAGCGAGCAATGTTGGGTAAGCACTTAGATCACGGGCGTGCATCCATTGGGCCTCTTCAACAGGATGATTTTTAAACTTAACCAAATATCTAGAGTATCTATGGGCTAGTTCTAGTGGTCATAAAGTCAGTGTCTTTCAAGGATTTCAGTTTCTTCTTCTAACAATGGAGGGTTTTCATAGACAATGTGAATAGGTAATTGGTCTTTAAAAGGGCGTAACAAACTGATATGAAAAGTATTGTGGATTTTCCAGTGTTGGAGTAATTTTAATTTAAATGCATTGTCATTAATTTTTGAATGATTTTGAAAGGTCCATAAAATCGAGGGGCTAACTTTACAACAGGGTGTTTCTCAACACTTTGTAATCTTCTCTTTTCAATACGTAACCAAACATAATCATCAATTGTGAAACACACAGCTTTTCTTTTCTTGTAGCTTGTTTAGTGTATGATTGTTGGGCTTTCTCAATCATGTCTTTGACTTCGGCAAAAATAGTAGCATGCATATTGGCAATATCATCAACAGCTTTAACTGATGTAACAGGTGTAGGCAATCTATTTCCATAAATGATTTTGAAAGGTGCTTTGTGTGTAGCTATATGTGGTGTGTTATTGTATGTAAATTGAAGTAAATGCAAGTGTATATCCCATGTTTGTGGTTTTGAAATTGTGTATGCACGCAGAAGATCTAAGCTTATACTGTTAGTAGCTTCTGTTTGCCCATTTGTTTCAGGATGAAATGCAGATGAGAAATCAATATTTGTACCTAAATTAGCAAACAAAGTAGTCAAAAAATTATTGCAAAATCTAGAATCACGGTCAGAAATAATAACTTTTGGCAAACCATGGTTGGTGAAAATAATTTTCAAAAATAATTAAGCAGCTTGAGATACAGTTAATGTTTTCTTGCATGGAATGAAATATGCTTGTTTGTTAAATCGATCTACAATAGTCTAAATCGTGTCATGATTAGCTTGGGTGTTAGGCAAACCAGTAATAAAATCCATTGAAATATGTTTCCATGGTCGTTTAGGAATTGGTAAAGGCATTAATAAACCATATTGCTTACCATGGTGTCACTTAACTCTTTGACAAATTAAACACTTAGATACAAAGTTAGAAACATTAGATTCCATTTGTGACCAGTAAAAATCTTCAACCAATGTACGTAAAGTAGAAATAATACCTTTATGGCCTTGATATGGGGGACAATGAATTTCGTGCAACACAAATGATCAAAATGGAATAGTTATACACAACCTTTTCTCATAAAACATAAATCCATCAGTATAATACAAGGAATCTATTGAAATCCAGTTATTTGCAAGTAATTTATTCCAATCAGCTTGAAAACTAGGGTCTTGGTCATAGGTATCTTTCATAGGGATAAGGGAATCAAAAGATATAATAGAGATATTATGGATACTTGGTCTTCTACTTAAGGCATCAGCAATAACATTCTCTTTTTCAGGTTGATATTGGATAAGTGGATGAAAACTTTGAATAAAAGTGGTCCATTTAATATGATGATTAAAGATTTGTGGTTGACTAAGAAGATGTTTGATACTTTGTTGGTCAGTTTTGATCATGAATTCAGATCCCATTAAATAGTATTTCTATTGACATAAAGCTTGTACTACAGCTAGCAATTCCTTATCATACGTAGAATACTTGAGTTCAAATGGTTTGATTTTGTAGCTAGAGTAGGCTATGGGATGTGAATCTTGCATATAACGACAGCTCCTATTCCAAATCCACTAGTATCAATGACTACTAGGAAGAATGGTCTATTAAAGTCAGGTAATTGCAATACAGGAGCATGTGTTAAGGCATGTTTCAGTAAATCAAAAGACTTTTGCTGATTTTCAGACCAATGATACACAATACATTTTTTTAATAATTTTGTCAAAGGCAACGTAAGCAATTTCTCACAAATTTTTTGTAAAAGCTAGCAAGACCTAAGAAAGAACGTAATTCATGCACATTTTTAGGTATTGGCTAATTCAAAATTGTTTCTATATTTTTAGGATCAACTTTAATACCGTCATATGAAACAATATGTCCTAAGTATTCAATGTAGGTTTGGAAAAATTTACTCTTTTCAGGATTAGCATATAATTGATTTTCTTTCAATAATTTGCCAAAGATAGATGTTCATAATGCTCGTTCTCATTCTTATTGAAAACCAATATGTTATCAAAGAAAACAATGACACAATGCTGATGTTTCAGAAATATGCGATTCATCATACAACTGAATGTGGATGGTGCATTAGTTAGACTAAAATGCATAACAAGGAATTCATAATGTCCAAATTGTGTTCTAAATGCAGTTTTGAAAATATTAGATGTGTCCAATTGTACTTGATGTATCTAGATTTAAGATCTATCTTGCTAAATATTGTGGCCCCTTATAGCTTATCCATGAGGTCATCTGCCCTAGAAATCAGATATCTATTCTTGATAATAATCTTGTTTAGGGTACGATAATCAATGCACATCTTGTAGGTGTTATTTTTCTTTTTAACTAATAGGACAGGTGCACCAAAAGGAGAACTATTGGGCCTAATGAGTCCTTGGGTTAACAATTCTTCAACTTGGGTTTGATTTTCTTTCCGCTCAATTTGATTATGTCGATAAGGTGCTTTACATGGTAGTTGGGAACTTGTAATTAAGTCTATTTTATGATATTCAGGATGTGTAGGTGGTAAGCCAGGTGGTAAGTCAGTAACAAAACAATCTTTAAATTGTGAAAGAAATTGTGGGATGCATATAATTTTCCTTAGCTTCAATTTCATTCACCCATATTAAGTATGATTTGCTACCTTTTCTTAATGCATGTTTAGCCTATGTGCGACTAACTAATGGAAAAGTATCTAAGATATACATACCATGTAATGTGATTTGTTTCCCATTAGAATGAATTGTCATTGAATGTGTGGAATAATCTATATCGGGATTATATTTATGATTCCAAGGCATTCCTAAAATAATGTCACTAGATTGCAAAGGTACAACTAAGAAATTTCTGCGCTCAACATAATCGCCAATTTTAATTTCTAAGTCATGAACCTCTTGTGTTCCATTGTATCTAGTACCTAAGAATGCAGCCTTGATGCGATAATGAGTTGAAACAGTATGTAAATTCAATTCTTTGACCAATTTTACAGAAATAAAATCATGTGTGCTCCCATCATCATATAAAACAATATTTTCTTTACTATGCACAAGACATCTCATCGTTAATAAGGAATGAGGATTTGGCATACCTGGTAAAGTATCTGAAGTAGTAGTGATATTGTCATCGTTTTCTGTGAAATCGGGCATTTGTTCATGGTCTTCATCTTTAGTTGCTCCCAAGTAGTTGATGTGAGTAGTTGGGTTTTTGGATTGACAATTCACTGCTAGATGTCCAGGTTGATGGCACTTGTAGCATACTATGGGTTTGGCTTTGGAAACATTATTGGTAATAGTTGGGAGTTTAGGGATGTTGGGATTTGACTGGAAAGATGGCTTAGGATTTGGATTTGTGTTTGATGGTAAAGTAAGGGGTTGTGCATAAGATTTACGAAAAGAAGATGGAACAAAGTGATTTTGATTGAATCTTTGAAAGTTAGAATTGAATTGCTTTGTACCAAAGTTACTGTTAGTTGGGAGTCGTTGTGGTTACTTCTCTCGTTCTTGAATTTTGTCTTCAGCATCATTGGCCAAAGGAATTGCATCCTCAAGGGTCGTTGGCTTGAACATGTTCACCTCCGCATAAAAGTGACCAAGCAGACCAGACATAAACTTGCGCTTGTGGATCACCTCAGGTACATCTTCGAGCATTCGAAGTTTCAATAAGGCGTTCCAGAAATGCTCGATATATTGTGAAATAGGCTCACGATCTCTTTGTTGCAGAAGATCCCATTGTTTGATTACTTTTTTGTGGAATTGAGGTGAAAGAAAATTCTGTAAAAATTTCTTTTGAAAAGCCTCCCAAGTAGTAGGATAATCAATACTTTTGCGGACAACAGTCCACCATAGCGATGCTCTATCCACTAAATGGTTAGTGATACACTTGAGTTTGTCTTTTTTGGCACATTGTTCTTCATGAAAATAATCATAAAATTAACAGATAAAAGTGAGAATAATCTTTTCGTCACATAGCCCATTAAAAGTACGGAATTTGAAATTTCTTTTACGTATCTTGGCTTGTTTCATGATAGATTGTGCTTCAAGTGTCGCATTGATCATACGTCGTATAACATCTTCGGGTTGTGATCCATCTTGTTTGACCGTAGATTATTGAAGAGTGACCAGTTGAGCTTGCAAAGTTTGATATGCTCTTCATTCCTCTTGAAGCTGCATCATAATTAGGTCCAGTTTTTGCTCCACCATTGGTTCTGTAAATCACCTTCGGCCATAGAATCTTTCATGTTTTGATGGGACATCCTGCAAAATTTCAAACAACCTCACACTCTCGAAATCTTGTTAGCGGGATGAGTATAGCTCAAAGTTGGGTTTACAAGGCTTGCTTTTCTTTTTTTTTATAAATATGACTTTTTGCAATCTTTTTTCTTTTTGCGGGTACGAAAATCGATGAAGGTCTTCTTTCAAGCAGGAAATAGACTGTATGTGTCAGTTTGCTTGCTGGAAACTATCTCTGTCAGAGTGCAGGTACAAATAGGGGCTTGCAGGGAGTTGTAAAACTAGTTCGGGTTTGATTTGGAGAAGAACTCAGTGTGAACACCCGCTTGAGGAAAATTTAAAGATTGAGTTTGAAGCTTTAGAAAGCTTAATAGTCTTAAGCTTTATTTAAAAGCTTAAGAATTTTAATGAAACATATCGGAACGAGAGGACGTCGTTGACAAATTTAACGCCATCGAAAACATATTGTCGCCGCAGATGCTGGATTTTGAGGGATTAAGCTTTTTTATAAAGCTTATTAAGCTTTGTAATCTTCAATTGACTAATGAAAGTTTCTACTTTCTGAGAAAAAAAAACGTTTTGATAAAGGAACTTCCTAGGTGGTCCTTCGACAGAGAGTGGTCCTTAGCATTCTGATAGCACAGTAGGGGATTGTTCACCGCCAGGAACATGTTGGTATTGAAGTTTAGACTGGCTATAGAGCCCATTCGTTCTAGGAGCTTTGCCTTCGCACAAGATGGTAAGCGTTGGAAGCCCTCGATCTCAGCTTCGCTCTGATACCACTATTGCGCAAATCGGATGCTGGATGCGTACATAGCGAGCGCCGAAAGGTCCCCAAGAATAAAGAACTCTACTTTAAGCTCAAAAAACAAGAAGATAGACTTGCACGACATGAGGTAAAAAGACTAATTGGGTACAATCTCCCCCCATGCCTTATGTGAGCACTTCACAAGGCATGTATTTATAAATTTTATTCATCTCAAAGCTCAAAAATAGCCCAATTTTACAATAAGCATGCTTTAGCTTTTGTGTTTGCTTTTGTCCAAATAAAGAATAAAGTGGTTGGGCGGCCCAAGAGTCGGACTGTGTCCAAATACAATGTCCAATAATAAAATATTTAAGTCGTGTGCCCATACGCATACAAAATAATAAATATTTATAAAGTGCTTCAATAAATAAGCGTATCTAAATAAATATTAGTGCCATGCCTTTGATGATCAGGTGTGTGTCCATAAAAAATGATAATTCCTTCTAGGTAGTTTGAATACATGCTATCGTCTAGTGCTTCCAAACGCCAGTGTCGCTTGGTCTACACATCAACTAAAGCATTCACAATTCTTAGAAAATAATAAGATTAAATCGACAAAAGTGAATACCTAGCAGTCTTCAACTACAAAATAAATAAATAGGTTGGAACGTCTGTCCTAACCTTAATTTAATATGAGTGCACTCTAAACTCATAAACGTCCATTAATTTAAATATGTGTTTTGCAGAATCACCCGCTATGGAACCACCCACGTGCACATTAAATCAACATGACGTCCGAAAAGGACAGGCGCCCCATCAACTTCTCGCACAAGGATCCACCTTGTGTACGAGCCCCGATAAATAAATATATTTTTATGAAATCCACTGCAAAACCTCACAGAATCCATCGTGGAATAAAAACTCATGGAATCCACCGTGGTCTCACGAAATCCATTGTGGAATATGCCTCCTGGCATCACTAGCACCTCATCATACATACAAATAGAGCATTCCCTTGCTGATTGTTGTGGCTTCTATGGCTCTCCTAGACCCTCGAGATTGACATTATGATGTGATGTCAAGCATAATGCCAAGGGTATGTATAAAAAGGAGTGCCTTTAGGAATGTGAAATGAACATAGAGAATAAACGTGACATGATCCTCTCATGTTATATATAACGATCTAAGAATATTTCAATCTTACTTAACGATCAGCCATGTGTCATGCAAAAATAATATTTTCACGATTTTATTTATCTAATGTTATGTTGTGTTGTAAAGGGACAGTATCGGGCTAACCCATGCTACTATTCCTCTTTAAACTTAAATAAAATGAAGCCTAAATATCATAGTATACAATGAAATTAGAATTCATTCAAATCTTATCTCTTTTCAGCCCTTTTTTCCCCTAGCGTTTAGATTTTGCCTTCGTACATAGGTGTGAAAGGGCTTTGTCATCCTTTTTTTGTATAAATAAGCAATAAATACACACTTTTCAAAAACACAAATGGAGGTAGACTCAGGCAAATTCTCATGAATACCCTCATTATACATCCATACATACTCTCTTAGTTTTTGATAGTTTTTTACACATTGAAACTAATTTTTTGATATTTTTCCTCTTCAAAAAGAGTATTTTTCATGTATTTTTTCATTTATTTAAACATAAGTGGTTGATTTTCCATGGATTTTTGATTTATGTGACTATTATGGATTGTGATTCAACAGTATATCAATTATTATTCCATGCAATTAACATTGGACCCTCAAAATTTAAAAAAAAAACTCAATTTTTGAATTAATTCTCGTATCTTGGGTTTTGCAATTTTAATATTTTTATATAAATGATTGAAAGTGACTAAGTTTTTTATGATTTCAGACATCAACAAACATGATTCAAGTATTTTTAACCACATTCCACGATAGATACAAGAGATATGACATAATATGCAATAAATCGTCACGTACGCTAAATCCCGCATAAGTGACACATCTAATTCAAAAATCGAAGCTGTTGATGCTATCAAACAACCATCGTGATGCTATTTTTTATGCTTTCTCGTTCCACTCCTTGCATATCATCACAAACCGGCATTCATTCCCTCTCATCCTTGCAGCCCATACGAACAACAATTATGGTGAGAGAGAAAGACTGAAATTTGACTTTTTTGTAGAGTGCATCAAATATCTTACTATCTCTTGTGATATGGAGTGAAGAAATCACGGATCTTAGCCCCAGGAGGAGGAGACATGATTTGAATAGGCACAAAATGGCATTTTTAAAGGAAAAAATTGGGTGTCGAAAAAATGCCCCTCACTTGCCCTTCATTGAGTTTCATGGGATTTGCTTCTTTTAAGCTTAATTAACACATAACTTACAAAAAAACCTAGTTCAATCCCATTGCATTCACACTATTCAAAAGTGGTTTTGATCCAAACGGAGGGGCAAATGACCTGGGATTTGTGATCCAATTGGATGAGTGGCTTCTTGGCATTGAAAACTATTACCTTGGACTTTGTTGCTTGCTTTTCAACTTTCGGATTAAGTAGCTGCTTTATGATGCCAAAACTTTCGGATTAAGTAGCATCAACGAATGGACATGCATTGGATTTCTAGCGTCAAGATGCACATAGGAAAACTCTACCTCCTTGATTCGTGATCCTCACATTTTCCACCAAAAATGCAAATTTTAGGAATCTCGGGGAACTTTTGTGCTTTAAATTCAGCTCTCATTTACTCCTTTTATGACATCACTTTCATATAATGTTATGAAAACAATAGTTTTCCATTACATTCCTCAACTGACATATTGTAGTACATTACCATTGCCGTTTGTACCTTATATAGACCTAGATAATAATTGTTGAGTTCGGTGAACTTTACTTTACATGCATTTTTGGTCCCAACCTGTAATATTTTCGCACCTTGAACATGTATGGGATCTTCTATCACCTCCAAAACCTTTGCATTAAGTTTATATTAGGTTTTTATTAACTTTGAAGATTTAGGAAGAGGCACGATCCTATTTCTCTTTAGCACATGACCAGACCCAACCTTCATACCCTTGAATATTTTTGAGTAAGTCGCTATACTAATACTGGCCTTGCCACAAATGGATTGTGCATCCACATCTAAGAACTTGTTTGATACATCTTTCAATGTGGACTCGATCACCTTCTCCTTCACAACCCTTACCTTCTCCTTCACAACCCTGAACTTAAGATTGGTTAATGCATTTTCCAATATACTTGCCTTTAGCTTTAGCCATCTTGTAAGAACTTGTTTGATACATCTTTCAATGTGGACTCGATCACCTTCTCCTTCTCAACCCTTACCTTCTCCTTCACAACCCTGAACTTAAGATTGGTTAATGCATTTTCCAATATACTTGCCTTTAGCTTTAGCCATCTTGTAATAGATGATCCAGCTCACCCTCACCTAGGTTTTCATTCTGAGCTTCCTTGCATGCTTTAATATATCCCTCCACCATTGGCTACTATTCACAATTAACTCATTGTTGATTGGCTTCTTCTTTCATTTGTGCTCATGTTAGCTTGCTATTGATCGTTCTAAGGTCATCCAATTGTGTTTTTTCTTGCATTAGCTTGTTGTTGATCTTTCTAGGGCCATCCAATTGTGCCTTTTCCTCCTCATATGAGATACCAATGCCATGGATAGTATCTTGCATTGTGACAATGTGATTATTTTGTTGAATTATAGTCTCATTCATCTGTGCCACTTGTCGTATGAGCTATTGTCTATGAAGTTTATGTGCAATAAGTACATCATTATAATTTTTAATGGTTGCTTGGTAGGTTTTAGATACTTTCAATGCTTGATCATTAAGCTGCTTAGTGTAATCGAGCAATCCATTATTACCCTCACACATATACTTCAAAAAATTTGTAATTATTGAGAAATTTGGAGATTTATTGACTAGAGGATCAATCGGGTAGCTTTCCCCATCAACCCACAAGTCCATATGCTTTAATCCTATTTGCATGTAACTTCGTAGAACTTGAGGGTTGTCATTGGTATGCTGGGTCCTTTTAAACAATGGGGCATATTCAGCCTCTATTGTAATATGTAGCTCAATCTTTCTTATATGTATTTTACTTATTGCTTGTGGCATAGTTGAAGGTATATGAATTGATTACATAGAGATGCTAATGAGAATATGAGATCTAGTATTTAGAGAGTTAGTCTAGAGAGAAGTAAAATGACACACTTATATGTTAATAAGAATAAATCTATTGAGTTTATAGTGATAAACTAGAGAGGCACATATAGAGACACTAAGATAGACACATAAAGACATTAATGGAAATAGTTGGTTTGGTGTCTATATGGAGATAGGCTAGAGGGGATGCATGAATATATTAATAGAAATAGAGAGCTAGGCTTATTGTCTCAAGAGATAGAGTATAGATGCACAGAGAGGCACACAAAGTTATCAAAAGGGAAAGGAGGTAACTTAATGTAGTGAAGGAGGATAAATAGATAAACATAGATACATTGCATACAGTGGTTATGGATGAGTGATGGTGAGCAAGAGAGCTATAAGTAGTTCTCAGTGTTAATGAAAGTTGCATAATCATATAGAAGAGATCATAGTAGATCCATAAGAAAGTAAAGAAAAGGAGAAATATGGCTCAAAGAGTAAGGGTATCTGAGAGTTCTCATATTTTAGAAAATTCAACTTTATCTCTAAATACATCTCAAAAATGAGAAAATTGACCAACACGTTTGTTTTTTGACCAAAATCTATTATATAAAAAATCCCCAAAATATCTTAAAAGGAACATCTAAAATTTTAAATTTTTCATTTTTGATTGAAATATCAATTACTTCGTATCTACAAATAATCATTTTGCATTGAAAACCAAGCACCACACTCTAGTAACTAACTTCTTTTTTAATATAAAATTTGGTTGAAAAAGGGTTCTTGAATGACAAGAGAGAAGTAATTTGAGGAAATAATTTGTGGATAATATAAAATAGAAAAATAGGATTGCAAAAAGTGGAGAGAGAAGATGATTATTTTACTATTCCTCTCTTCTTTTTTCCTTGTTTTAAGTAGGAGGGAGGGGGGCTAAAATACCCATTTTTGAGTTCATTTTTTTCCTAATGACTCTCTAATCAATCAATCATCAATCAGAGTTTCCATTTTTAAGAGCTTTATTTGGTATTTTTGGTGAGAAGTATAATTGAGAAATAATATGGATAGGATTTCCCCCTTATCCCTTAGACTGAAGGCTTAGACTTGAAGTTGTAATTTATCATGCTCACTTCATTCATTAAGGGGTTAACCATAATCAAAATGTCCTTTGAATTGCTTGTTGACTTGGAGTGGGAATCCAACGGAGCGTTTAGCCCTTGGTAGAATCAAGATACCTATCAAGATAGTTATTGGAAGCATGGACTTCATCAAGGTCACATGACTTATAGTAGATCTCTAGGGTTAGCCCTACCTACCTCAGAGCTTAGTCTAAAGAACACACACAACTTTATAAAATTAAAGGAGGGCATAAGATACCTCCCTAAGTCTATGTCTAGAATGATTTATCACACCTCTGGCTCACATCGCCCCATTGATGGCCTCATCACCTTGACCCCTTTTGCTAACAATTGAAAAATGTTGCATTCGCATTCACAAAGAGGGGGGGTTGTTTCAAGGGTTCAACTCCACCTATCATAGACCCATTAAGGTAAATGCGCAAGTTTAATGTCACCTATTGGTGCTCAAAATTTGACAATAGTAATTGGGCCTATGGGGGTGAAATGGGAGAATTGCCATGTGTTGATGCATCATTCATCCAATAATAGTTCACTCCAGTACATGTGGGAGATGGTAGGTCCTTCATTGAAGGAAACAACAACTATCATGTGTAGGTTTATTGCATGTTAGTAATGGTGAAGTCTCTATCTCTTCCTATCTCTCTTGTGGGCAAGGTTGGGTTCATTCGAGCTTGAGGTCTCTATCTCTCTTCCTATCTCTCTTCCTATGTCTCTTGTGGGTAAGGTTGGGTTCATTTGAGCTTGAGGTCGAAGGCCCAACACTTGCATTGAACTCTCTCTCTCTCTCTCTCTCTCTCTCTCTCTCTCTCTCTCTCTCTCTCTCTCTCTCAAAATATCGTGCTAGGTTCCAAAGTGATAAAGGAAAATGATATTGGTCAGCAAGACAAACAAGTTTCTGTGAGATAGATTGAAAGAGAAGGGGTCACCACAAGTAGCTAGTAGATTGAAGGCAATGAAGAGCATAAAGATGTCATTGATATGGAGAATGAATTTAGTTTTGATCTTATCTTGTGATCATTACTATAGGGAGATGGACAATTGAAGCCATTGAAAAGCAAGAATATCTCAATGATTTTTGGTAATGAATTTCCTCCTAATAGCAAGGTGATCCACCCCTTCTCAATCTTTTCATTGAAAAAGAAAGTATGTGTGCCCCCTCCCATTCCGTTGAATTTCCTCCAAATAGCAAGGTGACCCACCCCTTCTTAACAAGTAGGTGCATGGATCCAAACACTATAGAAATGTCCTTTTCTATAGTGTTTGTGAGGTGTTCATGCTACAAAGATTCCCCTTTCTCCATTCTCACTCCATGAATAGTGTAGCTGCTTTGAATGACTTTCATGGAACTTTTTTCTTTGGATTGTTATGTGTGTTGATGCTCTAAGTGTTTGCATTTTCTTCAAGCTACTTATTGATCATACATTCCCCTTCTTCATTCTCCTTCCTCATTATGTGGCTTACATCCGATCAACCTACATGCATAACAAATTCTTCCATGATTGTGTGAATTGCATTTGTGATTCAAAGACTCACAGCTCCTAGCATCCATGTCAATTCCCTTGGATCAAGAACACTAGTCATTCATTTGATGTAACTTCATTTGCTATGTTCATTGCCTTCAAGTTTTGTTGTTGCATGCCCATGATTTTTCATGAACTATACCTTTAATTTCTCATGCAAGGTGTACAAATTCTCCCCTTTTTCATATAGTGTGTGCCTAGCAATTTATTGTCTTTGTTGTCTTTCTTTTTGTGGGATGCATGCAAGCTCATGCTTAGGCACCTTGATTTCCACACCTAAGCATGGTGCTATCTAAACTACATGCAACATTTTTTATACTTTTCATAATAATCAAATTTATGGAATTTATTTATTGAATTTTAAAATTGTTGAAATTTGAATGCAAGGTATGCATAAATGTTGTGACCAACCAAAAGCCCAACCATGCATATGCATCCAATGCCAAAAAAAAGTACAATGCACAATGGCTATGTAGTTCTATAAATAGAAATGAATCAAATGCTTCAAGTTCCTTCATGACTTCCTATTAAGAGTGGAAATTTTTAGAAGCTTTGCTATAGTTTATGTAGGAAAGTATCGGTTTATGAAGGATGTCTATTGGACACACATTTGATACATCATCAAAATTTGATAAGAACATTTATGTGAAACATCTGCATGATATTAAGAGATTGGGCAAAAATGTCAATAGGAGTAGTTTTGATCATACTTGTCTATTTTTAACACGCAATAAATTGCACGATTTGGTTTCCATGTTTAGTTTTGAGAGAATTGCATCATTCACATATTTTTGCAAATAGGTATGACTATGAAACTGGATTTTGGGGTGCTATAAGTGGTCCTTGCCTCCAGATTATCGTTATGTGTTGATTGGACTTCTAAATGATCTCAATTTATTTTGTTTGCTAGAATAGGCTCTCTCTAATAATAGGCATATAAGTAGTATGCATGCATAGTAATGCTAATGGAATTCCTTTTTCTTTTTGTAGTTCTTAGAAGTAGTTTAGGATTTGGCTACCTTTGTGGTTTGCAAATGAAATCTCAAAAGCATGTTGAAGTTTCCTTTCAACATAAAGGGGTAAATCTTTCAAGTTTGCAAACCATTAGGTGTCTACAGGGGCCAAACAATGATCAACAAAGGTAGAAATTGTTTCAATCGGCCATATGCATAAATGCATCGCATGAGGCATCTAATTATTGTTTATACATTTTCTATGCTTTTAGATAGCCTTGTCCTTCTATCCCAAGAGATGTGGGAATGCTTGTAGTAAAGTAGAATCTTCTCTCAAGCACACTTTGCTCTATCCTATTTTGTAGTGCTGCAATTGTAACAAAAGCAAAAGGGTTATGATCCATTAGAGCATCAACTAAGTCTCAAGATACATTATGTAAATTAGTTTGGTAAATATGGCTACTTTTCCTAGAACTCTTCTTTAAAAAAATAGCGATTTAAAGTACAAATTTATTAATTCCAATGGATTATTTTACCATCCCTCATTTTAGACCATATGCATACTTCGAGTCTTAAATCTTTATGTACTATTGTTTTTGCACCATATGCTTGCTTCAAGTGGGCGTGCAAACAACATAGAGCATTTAAGTTTGGTAAATACGGTTATTTTTCCTTTAACTCTTCTTTTAAACAATATTGATTTAAAGTACAAATTTCTTAATTCCAATGGATTTTTTAATCATCTCTCATTTTAGACCATATGCATACTTGGAGTCTTAAATCTTTATGTACTATTGTTTTTGTACCACATGCTTGCTTCAATTCGACGTGCAAATAACATAGATTTTCTTACTCTTAGCTCCAATTTTATATGATGTCTTTCAATTCACATGCATTTAGAGCCAAATTGGAGTCAAATGAAATCGGATTGGGAAATGTTTGTGTCATATTGTGACATCCATATGTAGCAGATTATAGTTGCATACATAGCAGATTATAGTTACAAATCTAATTATAGGTTATCACACCTTACAAAATATTAAAAGAGATAGGTTGGAATCAAGGAAGTATCTTACAAAAAATTGTGGAAGGTTAAACTTTCCCTATGATGGAAAAGAGGGTGCAGTAGGAGATGCTTTAGCAGTCCTATGCTTTGCAAGCCTTGCTTGGGACAAGTGGATGGATGGTGAAGTAAGGGTACCTTAGATGCTCAAGAGCAATGTTTTGCCCTTCCCATAATATAGCTTGCAACTTGCATTTGAACATGGCTTGTTGACATTCCCATTCTTTGTGAGCTTGTCGCAAACTAGCCTACTCTTCCCATTGCCATCTCTTTGCATCTACAATGGCATATCACTCAGCTCACTTCTAGGCTTCACACTTCTTCTTTTCCTTCTTGGATCTCTTTGCTTCTTCTTGCTTTGTGATCTTTGCCTTCATGCTTTTAATGTATTGATTAGAGGTCAAGATAAGTGAATTGGTGTAATCCATAAACATCTCTCATGTAGACCTACAAACACTCATCTCAGCATGATGCACATGTAGGAGTTCCAATGTTTGTGGGAGGTTTCTAGCAACATTGGACATTGGGAATGATTCAATGCTATCTACCAACTCAATCAAGCTTGATATTTGTTGCCAAAAATCAACCAATGTGGCAGCAATGGACTCCTCTTCATTCCCATATATGGTGTACTAGGCACATTGCTACAAGTTTGATAATCAAATGCAACATTTTTGTGCATGGTTGTATCCATGGCCACAAAATCCATGTGGGAGCAAGGGAGGTGAGAAAAGTCAAGTGCCTCTTGATTAGGAGGTCAAATGTGTGTACCTCTAAATCTCACCTTCATGTTTGTAATTTTCATAGACCTCTTCAATGCTCTTGAAGCAATCCCCATGATATCAGCCTTGCTCATTGTTGTATCATGGTGCTTTAAGCGCCACATCACCCTTTCTTTCTTAAAGGTTGTCTTAAATGGCTAAAATATGAACACATCCAATGGTTGAGGTTGATGGTATGTATGAGATGGGAGAGGAACAATATTATGCTCCATGGCTCAACCTTTGCAATAGTTCTAAACTGGTGTGGCTTCTATGAACATCCAAGACTAGCAAATGATTGTTGGTCAATGTCACACCATTAGGCACCACTTGCCTAAAATACAACATCCATGTTGCAAATAATTACATGGTAATCCATGTCTTATTTTGCATAGACATTGTGGCCCCATCTTTGCATTGGCTCAAATAATTTTGCATGGCTCTTCCCCTTGAATATGTAATACCTTGGCCTTCAATATTCACACAATTGAGAATGGCTAACCATTCTTGAGAGTTTGGTGTCATACCATACACTACCTAATTCCCTTTTTTCCCCAAAACATCATTCCTTAATCTCTTGAGCCTTGGCAACCTATCCCATTTGCATTTCAAATGTTGGAAGGTGGGTATTTGTGTTAGTTGTTTAGTAACTCCAAATTGTCATACAATGACAACCACTTCGGGCCTCAAATTTACAACTTGTTGGTTCTCCAATGGTTTAGCAAATTTGAGCATCAACTTATGATGATGTTTTCTAAACCCATCCAACCAATCGCAGATAGAGATACCATCAATGAAGGGGTTCACCCTAATTTGACATACCTTAGCCACCTTCAAGATGAGGTCCTGAGTGTGGTGGCCTCATGATTGGCATCTTTCTTCTTGAAGCACCATTGGAGAACTACTTCTTCCTCCTCTTTTGAAAAAATGGGAGATGGTCATTTGTGCTTCTTAGTAGTTCTCCCTTCCAACATAGATTGGGTCATTCCATAGTGGGAGATGGTCATTTGTGCTTCTTAGTAGTTCTCCCTTCCAACCATGCACCCAACATAGATTGGCTCATTCCATAGTGGTGAGTAGCAACTCATTCAAACATCCCACTCTCCACTACTTTAATTGTAGTAGCCATGTCAACCTCCATCCAAGGCCCTAACTCTCATTGTGGGTCTTTGAATAATAGTGGCCACTTAAGGCTACCATTCGGCCAAGAAGGAGATTTCTTATACAATCTCAATTGTTTTGACTATGCTTATAACATCAAACTATTGGATTCTTATCCATGCATCTCGCAAAGGTGATGGACTTGGAACGTTGCATTGTAGAGATTACATGAAGATGGATATTTGAGGGCCTCCCTTTGTCTTCTTGGCTTTTTTAAGGCTCATAGTTGGGAATAAGAAGTTAATATTGAGAAACCCTACTAGAGTGAATAAGAAGTCAATGTTTATAAATAGAATTGTAGTGAGGAGGGTGGAATGCAATAATTGCAAGGATGCACTAAGAAGAACCTTCAATAACAAGGAAGATAATGTTAAATACATGTAGCCAACAAAAAAGTAAATAGAAAAGATAATACTCTTGTTAAATAAACTTGCAATAAGTCACCAAATCCCTTCAAATTACATGGGATTCAACTCTTAAAATTCATTCAAAAGGTTCTCATAATCTCTTACACAGAACTTGGGTCTCTTGGCTTCAAGTGTGGCTTTAACAAGGGAGAAGAGTGGGTTTTTTTGAAGGAATGTTAGGAAGTGTGGTATCAACTTGTTGCCTCCTTCTCTTGTGGTGATTGGTTGTAGTAGGCGCTAAGTGGGGGACTTGTTAAGTGTGCAATTCCTTTCTAGGTGTAGAGGCTAGCAAGCTTGACATGCACACCTCCACAATTGTAGACTCTATACATACGATTGTCTAACAAGAGATTAATGAATAAGGTGTTTGTTAGTTGTGGATGATGAGACAAAAAGTAGGTTGCATAACCATAGTGTCTAAAAGATAATGGAGAAGGGGACATTGTTTAAGGTTGAGAAAAGGGTAGATTGCACGGGCAACATGGGGGATGAGAATGCAAGAAGAAATAAAGAGTGGAATTGAGACATGAGAGGGCTGATTTATGAATGGTGAATGCTTCCACTTAGGTTAATCTAGGCCCTTTGATTATGGAGAGGGTTATCAAGATCATTCATTTGCAATCCTAGGATTTTGATTGGTTACAATAGGGTGATCCAAATCAATATAGGGTGAGAAAAGTTGCAAGTCATAGGTGTAAAGAATAGTTCATGAGAGTAGTAGAGAGTGCTCTTTGTTTGAATTTGCATGAATGTATTGATTAAAAAGCAATGTGTAGAGGTGGAGCTCTAACAAAAAATTGTTTTTGTGTTGTGTAGGGAATCCACAAGTTGGCAGTCATGAATGCACCAAAAAGAGAATAGTGAAGAAAGGGAAAAAAATGTAAATAGAGAAAAAAGCTACTCATTTTTGGTGCATGTCCAAACTATCATCAATATTCTCTTTTTTTTCATTTTTTGGCCCAAAGCCTATCGTTTTATATGAGGTGCCTCCTCCAACAGACCCAGAGGAGTTCTCTTAGTAGTCGACTGAAATTCATATCCATGCACGTCACCATCCCGTCTCCCCATGGGAAACCTTGGACTTAATTAAACATGGGAATCTCAATGCTACTCCATAAGGGAAGCGTGGACAAGTCACCCATAATGGCAATCTAATGCCCACCTAAGAAAGACCACTTTGTAATCAATCAAAGGCAAGAGTGAGGTTAACACCACACTTGGTTCAAAGAGAGTGAGAGACGGGGGAGAGTGTAACTCAATCCCCCTACCCATAAGGTAAAATCTCAGCTCTGCGGCCCTCTAAAATAATGTTAATCTTGGTAACTAATCCTATTGATATTGGGAGGGTCATGATTTAATTAGCTCTATCTAATGTTGGTTGGAAAGTTACTCAACTTATCGGGTCCACCTAGCCATAGGCGTCCAATCGTTAGGATTGAAGCCTCCCACTTTCCTCGATGGGGTTTGCTTAGTTTTCTAATTAGCAAAGTATACTACCACACTATTTGGACATATAAAATTAGATTCCTTTTATTACTTCTTTAAATTGGGTTCATTAAACTCAATATTTAGTACATAACAAACAATTCGAAAATCAGATACTTTATTTCACTATCACTCCACAGAGTGGTACAAAACTGTCTTTCTGCAGAAAGAAACCGTCCAGCCTAGGATAGGACCTTTCAATCCCTCGGGATTGGGCTGTATGTGATCACACTCCATTTGCGGTCAACAAGGAATTTACTGGCTCATAGCCCCTCTAGGCTTCCCTAAGCCGCCCTACATAACAGGGGCATTTACCACTCAGCCCTTTGCCCTCCCAGGTGCTTGAGTGATCAAAAATCAAAAACACCTAGCTCCCTCGGGAGCCTAGGATCCCCACCCGTAGGTGAGTTTTTCAACACTCCATAGAGTGTTAGGGAGCATTGGGTTGGGGATCCCAATGTCCTGAACCACCACAATCCTCAACTCGTTCGTCTATGCAAGCCTAGAATTATAATAGCCATATCTCATCATTCACAAATCTAAAAGTAGTCATAACCATAAAACATTTTTAACACAGCTGTTAATGCGATGCATGGAATCTATGCCCTCCAATTTTTGTGTTCCTTTCTTATTATCTCCATTCGGCCATCCATCATGATTACGGTTTATGGCCGCATCCTCAATTTGTTGTGGGACGACTGTTTCTTTGGTTTGAATAGGTTCGGGGTTAACTCCGCTTGTGCTTCAATATCGTGTTGAGTTCCCTCAACAACGGCCACTTCTACGCTTTGGGGAGGAGCCATGTAAGAAGCTGATGGATTCGAGCAGCACTCCTGCATAGGTGTGGAGAGAGAGAGAGATGGAGGTTTGGCTGATTGCAGAAGACCTTCATTGCGTCAACCAACAGATAGACTTTTGCATGGGTCATTCTTGTGTCTGTGTGTGTGTCTATTTGATGTGACGCTCTACCCCTGTTTATATGATAACCGAGGGGGGGGGGTGTAAAAGGAGGACATTTGCTTTTTAGCGTTTTTCGATGACATCATCAAAAAGAGAGAATAGTTTCTTTTAGCACTTCTGATGACATCATTGATGACGTCAAAGAGGGAGCTCCATTTTTGTAGTGTGAAGATAAAAAATTTATGAATATATGGGCAAGCACCACGTGGCGCGTCATTAGGCAACTGTCACTCTGGGGCTTATGACCAAGGTGGAGACTAAGACATAGACCTTGGCATCTTGGCCTTGGCATACTTGGAAATGGGCTATGAAGGCTTCGTTGGTGCTGTTGGCTGCACGTGAGAAGCCTCCACTAGCTTATAGAAAAATCTTCTCGGGAGGTCCCCATCTTGACAGTGCCATCATCCAAGTGCACTTAACTGCCAAGTGACTATCCGCTACGCTAGTTCTTTTTGTTGTTCTATACTACAATCATAGTCTTAATAAGCTCGTCTTGGGAGGGTCTCTCAAGTCTTCCTTCCATGAATTGGCACATAATACCTCATTAATAATAAAAAATATCTTTATAATTAGAGCTAGTTTTAAAAATGTGCAACATATATATATATATTTTTGGAATGTATATGCATATTGTTTATTAAAATAAACTAAGTAATGGGGACATTACATTCTTCCCTCCTTAGAGAAATTGAGATGTCCTCATCTCAAGAGAAATTGGGGGTATTCTTTCATAAGGGTTGCCTCATCAACCCAAGTGGCATCCTCTTTAGGATAATCCTTTCATTGTACTAGGTGTTCTCTTAGGATTCAATTTCTCAGAGGTTTCTCCCTTGTATCTAGAATCTTCTCGGGTTGCATTTCTAGAATTCCTTGGGCAAGCATGACTATTTGTTCGTCATTAAACACATGATCGAGGTTTGGTACATAAGGTTTCAGTAATTTAAGCTTGTAGGCTTGCCTTCCCATTACTTTGATTACTTCATATGGTCCACACTATCTTGGACTAAGCTTTTTGTATTTCCCCAAGGATAATGAGCTCTTGTGGGGCCTTACACCATGTCACCTTCCTTGAATGTTCTTATGGATATTTCAAGATCTACATGGGACTTTTACTGATCTTGAGCAACTTGGATATCATGTCAGATCAGTTGGATTTGCTGGTCCATCTCTTCAAGCATAGCCTCAGAAGCCTCCACCTTGAGAGTGGGATTTGAGAAGTTTAGAGGTGTATGACATTCTTGCCCATACAAGGCTTGAAATGCCGACATCTTGATTGTTTGTTGAGAGGCAATGTTATAAGATAACTCCACCAAAGGTAAATGTTCAATCCACCATTTTTGTTCTTTGCCACAATAAGACCTTAGAATACCTTCAATGGTCTGGTTCACCCTCTTAGTTTGGCCATCAATTTGAGGATGATAAGCAGTACTGAAGCATAGCTGCATTGCAATTGCTTGGAATAGGCAAGTCCAAAACTTAGAGGTGAACCTAGAGTCTCGGTCACTAATTATACTCCTCGGCAATCTATGTAATCTAAATACTTCTTTGATAAAGACTCCAGTAATGTTAGATGACTTATAGATTGTTTTTGACTGGGATCAAGTGTACAAATTTTGTCAATCTATCAACCACTACCATGATGGAATCATATCCACCACCAGCAGTATAGGTAATCCAACAACAAGTCCATATTTATTGACTCCCATTTCATTTGTGGAATGTCCAAGGGCTCTAACTCTCTAGGCATCTTGATCCTTTTTGCCGCCTTGACTCTTTGACAAGTCAAGCACTGGGTTATGTACTTTAATACATCCCTTTTTAATCCTGGCCAGTGATAGCTCTTACGGACTATGTTGAGTGTCTTGGCATACCTCGGATGTCCTCTTGCAATGGCGCTGTCATGTGCTTCCCATAAGATCTTGGTCTTCTCTTCTGGTCCTTTTGGGACACAAAGGCAATCATGGTAATATAGACAACCATTGCTAGCATGATAATCCTTAATCTTAGACCTTTCTTTATCAGAGCTTTCTCCTTGAAGTACCTGAGCCATGCGTCCTTCATATTTCTTATCTTGAGAAATAGCTTGGAGTACAAGCTCAAGTATAGGATTATCAGATATGGATATGGTTCTTAAGCTTCGAACTTCTACAACGCTATTTGGCTTAAGGCATCTACAATAACATTGTTCTTCCCTGGATGATATTTGATTTTAAAATCAAATTCTTGCAATATCTCTATCCATCTTCTTTGCCTCATGTTTAGGTCAGCTTGGGTGAAGATCCACTTAAGACTTTTATGATCTATCACTAAAGTGAATTCCCTTCCCAATAGATAGTTTCTCCCTAGTTTCAAGGTATGGATTACTGCGAGTAACTCAAGGTCATGAGTAGCATAGTTGGACTCATAAGGTTTCAATTTTCTGAAAGTATAGGCCACTGGTCTTCCTTCTTGTACCAGCACCCCACTGTTCACAAGTCCACCTCAAATGGTTGATTGAAGTCAGGGAGTTTTAATAGAGGTGTAGTGGTTACAACTTCTTTAAGCTTATCAAAGCTTTCTTGAAGCTCATTGGTCCAAATGATTACTGTATTTTTCTTCAAAAGATTTGTCAAGGGTGCAACAATAAGAGAATAATCCTTGATGAAGATTCGGTACCATCCTATCAGTCCAAAAAATCCTCAGATTTCTTTTATTGTCTTAGGTATTGGCCATTCTAGGATATCTTTTACTTTGGTAGGGTCTACAGAGATTCCATTAGCGGAAACAATGTTTCCAAGATATTCAACCTTGTTAGTGAGAAATACGCATTTACTCATCTTGGCATAGAGCTGATTTTCATGGAGTGTAAACTAGGGCGATCTTTAAGTGACCTTCATGTTCCTCTATTGATTTGGAGTATACTTGTATATCATCAAAGAATACTAGCACAAAATCATCTAGATATTGTCAAAAGATGTCTTGCATTAGACGACTGAATGCAACTGGGGCATTAGTAAATCCGAAGGGCATGATTAAAAATTCATAATGACCATACCTAGTGTTGAAGGTAGTCTTTGGGATATCTTGTTCCTTGATTTGAATTTGATAGTATCCAGACCTTAGATCAATATTGGAAAAAACCTTGTCTCCATGTAGGTGATCTAAAAGTTCATCTATCTTGGGTATGGGATGCTTGTTTTTGACTGTAACCTAATTTAGTCCTTTGAAGTCAATGCAGAGTCTAAGTGTTCCATCCTTCTTTTTCTAGAAGAGGACAGGCGCTGCCCAAGGGGAGTTACTTGGGCGGATAAATCCTTGCTCTATCAGTTGCCTCAGTTAGACATTTTGTACGGTTGTTTTGACACTGGATGGGCTCCAGGAATCAATTTTATTTCATGATCAACCTCACGATTTGGAGGCAATTGAGTTAGTTCTTTTGGAAAGACATCCTTGAATTTGTTGATCTAGGAAGTTAGAGTGCCTTCATTATTCTTTTTGACCTTATTCAATCGGATCATGTAGATTTGTTGATCTTTCTTCAATCCCTTCCCGAGTCAACTTGCCTTGGCTAGTTGGACTCTAGTTCTTTGAGCTTTCCCATATGCCTTTACGGTTTCTCTTTCCAAGTCTTGAAAGATTATTTCCTCTTCAGCATATAGAATCTGGGCTTTGTTCTTCTTGAGCCAATCCGTTCCTAGAATGAAATTGTAGCATCCTAGTAGTAGGATTCAAAATTTTGCTTTAGTTATATGGCTATCTAACTCAAATTGAAGTTTCCCTACAGTTTCGGTTGAGGCAATTTCCTTCCCACTAGCCAATTCTACTATCATTTTCCTTGTCCCCGTGGATTCTAGATGCAATCTTTTAATTGTCTTGGGTGCAAGAAAGGAATGTGTGCTACCATAATCAATCAATATTATAAACAACATACCCTTGTATGTAGCTAGAGATTGAATTACTGAACATTGGTGGTCCCCTCCTTTCCTTTCCATGGCAACATGAATGGATCCTCTTTCAATTTCTTCACCTAACATGCATTTCTCAGATTGTCCAATCACGGTATTTACCTGAGAACCAGTTGTTCTTTCACGTCCATGGCCTGGGTTGTTGTTGCTATTCCCTCGGCTTCTTCCACTAACTTGGTTTGGGCTAGGATTTTGAGGATGGTTAGGACAATTTGCCCTTAGGTGTCCAATTCTTTTGCACTGGTAGCAGTGTCTGATTCCTATCCCATTTGGTCCTTGAGTGTTTGGATTAGCTCTACCATTCCCTCTGGCATTGGCCATGTCGGCACCACGGTTTGGGTAGCCCCTTCCATAGTTGTTTTTTGGACAGTTCCTTTTGCCATTTTGAGTGATTTCCTTGGCCATAGGTTTTTCTTGCATAAGAGAATCTTCGAGAGTCGTTGATCTCATTGATTCAAGGTGAGTGTCCAAAGGTGGATTTAGTCCTTGGCAGAGCCTTGCAATCTGTTGAGACGTTTTCATTGGGGGTGCATATTTGCATAGACTCACAAACTTAGAATAGTATCCTTCCAAGGTTAGGCTTAATTTTCATAAGTTGTAGAATTCATTCATCTTGATTGATTGAAAAGATAGGGAAAGATAACGTCCTTTCACAGCTTCTTTGATCTCCTCCCAACAAGTTTGGAAAGCTTCTGTTACCCCTTTATCTCGGCAAAACTATTTCCACCAAAGCTTAGACTTGCTAGTAAGAAAAAGACGATCAGTCATTGATTGATTTGTAGCAGTAGTTTTAGCGGCTAGAAAATAGTCGTCCAAAGGCTCAATCCATGCATTTGCATCTTTCTCCACCTTGGGTCCTTCACCACTAAACCTAGGTGTTGGTGTCTGCTTGAGAAGAAACTTCTTCTCTTGGAGTTGTATGTTTCATCAATTCGCACTAGTTTGGCAAATCTAATTATTTTCGTGTCTTCTTTGTTACAAAACGAGGTGGTTTGACCTTCATCTCTAGGAATTGGTAAGTTTTTGGGAGACTGGGATACTCTGGAAGCTCATTAATTTTTTGACTTTGCATGCTCGGTAAGGGCGATCCTATCGGTAGAAATGACCTTTGTATATTGGCCATACACCCATTTATTTCTCATTACAATTTTCGCATCTATATATTTTGCCTTATCATTTCAAAGAATATCGTACTTATATAAAGTCCTATCAAATTGAGGTCCTCAAGCCATTTCAACAACTTAATGAACTTTCACATCTTCGTATAGAGTTGAGTCTAGGTAAAAGTAAGGGCCATCCCTTCCCCAATTTTGGGCTCTAGTTTTAGCCCCTTCTTAAGCTTAAACAACTCCATAGACGAGTCTTCTCTAAGATAGCCATTACACTTTCTCTTAATTCCAACATGTTTGACTAGCAAGCACTGGAGTACATGATCTCAAAAATCACTTGAATAAAGCGTACTTCATCATTAACTTGTCAAAGTAGCTCAACTATCATCATGAGCTCATAACTCATGCTCTTCAAAAATAACAACGAGACTTTAGATTTATGAAAAGTCTTTACAAAGATGTATTGATCATACTATGATCTACCAATACATCATCTCATGGATCCTTTCCTCATGAAAAGTATTAGGGTCTATATTCTCATATCTTGGGGGATTCTCATGTACATGTGGCAAAAAACATAATGTGGTGGCTCTTGGGAATAACCAAAACATTCTGTACCAAAATAAGGCCTTCCTGGCACTACCAAAACTCTCTCGGGTGGTACTATTTGTAGCACTTTCTAATATATCCACAAGGTTTCAAGCACATGCTCATCCCCAATGTCTAGTAACCATTCAGCAAAGGCACTGAACAAAAGATATATCTTAACTATCCTTAGTTGTTCAGCCCATCAAACCCTCCATAGTTTGTAATGAAGAAGGATGTTATGCCCATAATATATCTCCATATGTGACATTTTCCTTGGCTAGAAATCTCTCATGTACCATGAGTTAGGATGAGGTTGCAAAACAATTGAAGGAATAAAGATCATTTCCATTATCTCCGATATAGCCTCACGATATGAGAAATTATTTGACCCTAAGGCTACTTGATACATGATGGGAAAAATACCCTGCAAACATGTAGCTTCCTCATCACTAAGTTCCTAATGAGCACAATGTGTATGCTAGTGTTAGTGCAAGATAATCAACAACAGTTTTCTTCAAACAAATGTAGTTATTTTTTTAATTCCTTTTATACATTGACTACTTAACCTTATACTGAAAGCTCTATTGAAACTTGGCTCTGATATCACATGTGAGGTGCCTCCTCCAACAGACCCAGAGGAGTCCTCTTAGTAGTCTATTGAAATTCATATCCATGCACCTCACCATCCCGTCTCCTTATGGGAAACCTTGGACTTAATTGAATATGGAAATCTCAATTCTACTTCACATGGGAAGCATGGACAAGTCACCCCTAATTTAAGGCTCACCTAAGAAAGACCACTTTGTAATCAATCAAAGGCAGGAGTGAGGTTAACACCACACTTGGTTTAAAGAAAGTAAGAGACGGGGGAGAGTGTAACTCAATCCCCCTATCCATAAGGCAAAATCTCAGCTCCATGGCCCTCTAAAATGATGTTAATCTTGGTAGCTAATCCTACTAATATTGGGAAGGTCACGATTTAATCAGCTCTATCTAATGTTGGTTGGAAAGTTTCCTGACTTATCATAGGCGTCCAATCGTCAGGATCAAAGCCTCCCACTTTCCTTGATGGGGTTTGCTTAGTTTTCTAATTAGAAAAGCATACTACCACACTATTTGGACATGTAAAATCAGCTTTCTTTTATTACTTCGTTAAATTGGGTTCGTTAAACTCAATATTTAGTACATAACAAACAATTCGAAAAATTTGATGGCATGTATTTGAATACCTATGGCTTATGCAATGCTTTTAGGGGAAGTTTAGAGTTGCAGAATTGCATAAAGTCTGTGAAGCATGCCAATTTGGTAATAGAGCCGTCCATTTTGGTTGTTCCATAATTCTAGTACTAACTCTTTCTACCTAACTGGCTTACAAGAAAAGATATTACCAAATCTTGTCAATGGATTTCTTAGATGTGCCATTATCATGCCAAAGGTTTCCAATGTACATTCTCCATCAACTTGAAATCCCCTACTACCTTTGCTAGACCTTCACTACTACCAAATTCTGGACCTTTCACCTAGTGGTTGCCCACCTTCAGATTGACTTAGATCCAGTAGTCACCAATCAAAGTGACATGGAATTCATTTATGAACCCCATTCATTTAATTACCCCAATGGTAGCATGATATCTTAGAAAGCTCATCTTTATCATGCCCTTTTATGGCCTATTCTACTGATGTGGCAAACATGCATTGGCCACAACACATTCGCATTAACTCAATGGTCTTTCAAGAAAGATTATTCCTTTCATCACTCTTATTTGTCATCTTACACTTGTGATCATTGCCTTGCTTTGTTGGTCTTCTTTCACCTCTTCTATGTTCTCTATGTATCCACCATCTTGGTCCTCATTTCCATGGCTACCTTCCAACTCTTAACTAAGGAAGTTTGCCCTCCTAGCCTAGATACTATCGCCAAAGTACAACCCTTCATTGACTCCTTGAGATTAACCACTTCATTAGCCTACCATGGAGCACTAACCCCATTCGTTACCACACACATTAAATCTTGGAGAAGCTCGTTGTCTTAGGCTCTACCATCTACATCTAGGGTCACAAGAACATATTGTCTACCAAGAGGGTCCAGGAGAAGATGTGCCTACCCACTAGTCATGGTGATCCTAAACCTCCACTACTCTCCACCTTGGTCATCCAAGGTCTTTGGCTTGATTCTTCACAAACAATACTAGCTAAATACTCTCCTTGACCCCTACAAATCCAAGCATGATTCCCTGAAGTTCCTTGTGGAAGCCATCATGTATTTGCAGGTCAAGGAGTTCAGTGTATCCTAAAAAGTTTCTTCTTTCTTCTTCTCTCCTTAGCTCTTCCTATTGCCTAGGCCTATGTCTTCCACAACTCCTTCTTTGTTGAGGTGAAACTCCTAGTCCATATGACGGCTAGCACAAAAACCATGAAGGTTATGTGCAGCCAACATTTTACTCTCCTCTTTCCCCTACTTGCTCTCCTCACTCGAGCCTGTTAGCTTCGAGTGCCCATGCAGGGATGTCACTTGAGGATTTTGGCCAGTCTCAACTTGAGATTGAAAAATCACATAGCCCAAACCTAATCATGATCAAGTGGAGTAGAGCCTTAAAGAAAAAGTCCTCAAAAAAGAGAACTAGATAAATCACAACACTACCAAGTCGGCACCAGAAGCTGTCACCCCAAGAAAGCCACCCCCAATTTTCCCAAGAAGTCGACCTTCACCATTAGCCTCTCTGCCAAAATTTCCCTCCCCAAATCTCAAGGACAGAAGTGCTACTAGGAGGAAGAACCCTTTGAACACAACAAGCACCATGGTCCCCCCTCCGATGACACACAAGTTCAGACAACACCTCCTTCGTCGCTACCCTGTCCTCCATTACTCTTTCTCAACGATTCATTTTTATCCCTCTGGAGTTAGTTAAGAAATGGCACATTAGTCCTCCCTGAACTTTGTCAACAAGCTCTTAACCTAGTAGGAACACTAGCATCATGAGCTTACCACCCAAGTGGACCACCTAAAGTAGGCCAATACTGCCCTCTCTAAATAGCTCCAATGCAAAAGGATATTGCACTCCACAAACACTGACAAAGTAGAGGCATTCCAACATGAATAGCTAGCCTTTGTAGATGACATGTGTACCACTATGCAACATATGGAGAAGGAAAATGTCTTCCTTCCTACACATGCAGTGGGAGTAGAGCACCCAGATGGTGGACCCAAAGACCATTGAAGAACTCTTGTGAGACTATGAGAAGAAGTGGCTCGACCACTAGAAAAAGGTAAAGCTGAAACTCCAAGCTTGCTATTCATTTGGAATGTATTTCCAAAGAAGGTCAGACTCTACCTTCCAATCTCGATTCAAGTCTAGCACCACTTGTTGCACAACTTGGATTTGATTCTCTGCCTTGGTGTTTTGTTGCCCCAACACTTGGCAGTGCTCTACCATCATCTACCACTTAAGATCTACAGAGGTAGTACTACGGGAGAAGTTGAAGAATTCTGTAGCTAGAGCCTTTGGCAACACATCATTCTCACTCATGGTAGTGATGGGTTCTTCCATGGCAATCTACTTCCCTTTTCCTAGAGGCACCAACATGGGATGTGTTGCTACTATTTCTTGCTCCCTAGGAAACCAATCTATGAGGATTTGGAGAGTAGGTTATTTGTTGTTCTGGGGCAAGGCCACAAGTTTGAACTTGGCAACATAGGTTGAAGTAGAGTGAGAGTGAGATGGGGTGGAACCGATAGGGGTGCTCTCACCTTGCTACCATAGAGTGGCGATGGTCTGAGGTTGGGGAGAGGGGATAGGCTTGGCATTTGAGATGGCTTATCTTATTTGTTAGGCAAGGGCGGGAGGTTGGAGCATGAGTCCATCATGGCCAATATTAAGGGCAGTAGTAGTTAGTGACATTTAAAGCAAGGTAGCCAACAACATATTGATGAGAAGGTAGGTGCAATACCAATTATGACCATCAACATGACATATGGGCGAATAGAATATCATCACAGATAGTAGTAGGTGATATAAGAGAGAGACTTGCCCAAGAAAAGGGGTTCCACTATTCATTCATCCTTTTGGATTCATTTGTGTGTTCACCATCTAAATGTTGGATCTTTTGACTTGGCATCCTAAGTGCTACAATATTAGTACAATTATTCCCCTTTGTATGTCCTGAGATATGAGCATTGGTAGTAGTACTATCATCTTCTTTTGTAGTATTATTTGCCTCATAGTCTGCGAGATGATGTTATTCCTCCAATGATTGTCTATATGTATCAAGTTACTATCACTTCCATCTCTGTCAAGACTATTGTATTGGTTTCATATATCAAAATACACTTGGGAGTTTTTGTTTGAGTTCTTCATCTTTGTCTCCATTTTTAAATTGAGAATAATGATGTTAGTCTCAATATCTTGAATGTTGATAGTAGAGTAGGATGTCAGCATCCACTTGTGTAGGCTTTGAGTATGACTACACTCTACCTTATGGCAGTGACTCTTGAACTTGATTATAGTCGTTTTTCTTATTTTTTCCACACTCAAACACATTCTCCTTTAAGTGGGAGGTTTTTGGGGATTAAAGGCTACATGTGCCTAGTTGTCTACATTTACTTGTACTTACTTTTTGCACACCTATACACTGCAAGTAGCGGCCATCCATCACTACCACTTTAGAATAAGGGAAGATAGGTCATACATTGTGATTGTGCTCTCTCTTGTCTGAACCTCCATAGTTCTTGCTTCTACTTATGCTTCACCTTTTAGTAAGTTACTTCAGACAAGGCACATGAAAAATAAATTCACTTGGTAAGGCATTCAGGCAAAATGGATGATGTGGCACATGATTAATGGCTATTGAAGCTTACCTAAATATAATAGTATGTTTTATTTGGTACAAATTTAGATCTCCATTAAGCTTTCAGTTTGAAAGGGGCAAGGGTGTCCTTCCATGTTAGCATGAAAGAGACGAAAAGCTACAAATCCTACTCATGAGAGAGAGAGAGAGAGAGAGAGAGAGAGAGAGAGAGAGAGAGAGAGAGAGAGAGAGAGAGAGAGAGAGAGAGAGAGAGAGAGAGAGAGAGAGAGAGAGAGAGAGAGAGAGAGAGAGAGAGAGAGAGAGAGAGAGAGAGAGAGAGAGAGAGAGAGAGAGAGAGAGAGAGAGAATGTGTGTGTAATGAATGAAGCTAAGAGGAGAGAGGAGAGGAGCCAAAGAGAGAGAAAGAGAGCAAAAAGGAGAGTAAAGAAGATTAGAAGAGGAGAGAGAAAGATATAAGAGAGAGAAGAAGGGAGGAGGAAGCCATGGAAGCTGAAGATGAAGGTGAAGAGTATGTTCTTGATAATAACTGGTTGCCCTAATTTGGGACTCTTACACCTTATATACCCCAATTAGTGTGACTGGGTGTTTAACCCCTAGTTTGTATGTATCCCACTTGTTACAATCCATCCCCACCCTAAAGGTTTTTGCCCTAAAAAACAAGAGAATTGGAGGGGAGTGATGGGTGGGCTAAGGGAGGGTTGTAGAGTACTACTCTGAGCCCTTTTACACTGAGAAATGGGTGGGTAAAGACTAGGGACAACATGCTATCCAGGGCTGGTTTGCTGAGGTAAACCGGTCATAAATTTTGGTAGGCTACTTCAAATGGGGTGTGCTACATGTTGAAACGAAGCTTATGATGAGTACATTCAGCATATGTAGGATGCATATGCTTGAGAATTGGATAGGTACAAATTTGTTCTAAAACAATGTGCAGTCTATAGGCAGAGAGTGGTCAAATGGGGCATAATCGGCTAGTCTTTAGTGCGTTGGGCCTCTTGGAGGTGGGGGAATTCATTGAAAATGGTTGTTGGGCACCAAGAGGCTTCTTCTAGGAGTATGCCTTGGCATTTCATGAGGTATTCTTTAATGGATCGAGACCTTAAGTGCTTATCTCACTGCCCAATGATTGCCTCAAGGATATACTGAGTGATGCCTTCTTCATCTATGGGGGGAAGTTCTTCCACATAGTCCATTGAGGAGCCCATGAAGGGTTTTAGTTGGCTAACATGAAACACATTGTGGATTTTGGTGGTAGGGGGAAGTTCTAAGCGATAGGCCAAGTCACCAACTCTCTTTAGAATTCGGTATGGGCCATAGAAGCGAGCATGAACTAACCTACACATACTTAAACCATAAAGAGAATCAAGCTACTTCAAAGAATAATACACAACAAAACACAGACATAGCTCTCACCCCACCCCCTCAAAAAATCAAGGAATGACGATCCACAAGGGATAGGCTAAGTATAATCTGACAGAGATCCAAATCCAATTGCTAACTAACTTCTCTAACATGGACTGGCTAAAAGAACTATCAAAGGAGTCATCCTATGTGTGGTAGTCTAACTTGTTTACCTAACCTAGGACAACTAGACCAGGAACTACTAGGCAAGGACTCCTAGAGCCTAGTCTTTAATTTTTAGATACCTTTGATTAAGCATTCTTTTATACTTTTGTACTTGATACTTTTTCTCTTTTTCTTTTGTTTAGGGGTTAGAACCTCTTTTTACACACCTCCTTATTTTATAGTCTTTGGATATATTCATTATTTCTTCCCTTTCTTTTACTTAGTAGGCTTCTCTATCTACCTTACAACTAACATAAAATCCTAAAAAAAGCTGCCTAATAGGTTAGCAAGATAGGGCTACTTGCAAAAATTATAGCTCTTAGAGTGCTTGATAATGCCTTTACAAGAGGTGGACAACTTCTCAAACCTCCTCAGACACACATAACCTAAACTTTTGGACTTCATGCTTTGACTTGCCAGTTCCCAAAAGAAGAAAATTCCCCACATGCACATACAAACATAACATAAAGGAAAATAACTCATAAAGGAAGGACATGCCTTATGAAATCAATCATTAAACCGAAGAATAAGCGGCACTCTTTGCCTAATGAAAAGATAACTATAAAGCACACCATACAACATATTATGATTGAAAATAAACCCTTGGTCCCCCACAAAAATTATATTGAAATATAACACTAGACCAAGGGATGGGCCTCTCAGGACCTACACTAAATGCATCAAATTATTAGCTAGGCCCCTTCCATAAATGGTAAGGGGTGTCCCATGAATATGTTGTTTAATAATTCTATGCGTCCACCATGAAA
Organism: Lygodium microphyllum; assembly: GCF_053477565.2. Taxonomy (NCBI): domain Eukaryota; kingdom Viridiplantae; phylum Streptophyta; class Polypodiopsida; order Schizaeales; family Lygodiaceae; genus Lygodium; species Lygodium microphyllum. Next base: position 29,497,786 of record NC_141138.1, on the reverse strand, counting down.
GAATATGAAGATGGTTAATTGTAACCTCACTCATCACCCATACTAACCATCAATAGCTGTAACAAGACATGTTAGCTAGTCCTCAAAGTAGTCGTAGGCTAATAAGATTGGGTAATTCTATTTGCCCCTCAAGATCACAGTTGAGAAATACATCCTCAAAAAAGGCATAATTTTCCAATGAATCCGCAAAGCGGTTCCACCAACGAGGAATCAGCTGACAAGCCACTATCTCAAAAAACTCAAGTATATCCAAAGTTGCATGATGATACATGTATAGAATGGGATCCCTCACAGTGTCCCATTTGATTGATTGATTATTATCTGTGAGTTGCCTTTCACCAATTAATGGTGGATACCACCACATCGGGCTATATTCAACCCCATGATTAAGGCCTTGAATTCTTTCATGTTATTAGTAAAAGTGGTGCCTAGATAAGCTCCTATTTTCATAACGACTCTATGTCAGGGGTCTTTAATAACCATGTTGACACTCGCATGCTTAGCAGACCCTCATGAAGCTCTATCAAAATACAAAGTATATACCCATGCTTCATTGATAGGCCACGCCATACTGAGCAGCCTACTCATAATTATGGTAGTGAAAGTCAAGCTAAGAGAGAGGAAATATAACAAAACCGAGTCCTTCCTCATTAAACTCAATAGGGATGCTAGTAAGAACCCTATGACAATGGTGCCAAAAGACCTTAATATCCCATGTAAAATATCAACCTTGCCACTCAGTAATATGATAACCCTTACTCCATCAGACTTGTGTCCCATTTGGATTCTAACTTATAAGGGCCATCCCATTTGGATTCTAACTTGAGATGAAATAACTCGTGTCCTGCATCATTGTATAGAACCAACTGATCCTTCACAAATTTATATATTTAGCACAAAGGTCATGAAGCACGTTCATGCTCTTCTTCCTTACCTCTTGATAAAACAGCACTTGCAAATGGATCTCATCAAGATATGCCAAGGAGGTTGAAAACCTTTCTTGCAATGATTCCTCTTCTCTTAGAGAATGATTCCTCTTCTCCCAGAGAATGGTTCAACGCAAATCTCATAGTGAGTAACTCAATTTCCAAGGGCAAGACACACTCTTCCCCATATACTAACTTAAATGGGGTGTTGCCTGTTTCTCTCTTGAATGTCGTATTGTAAGTCCAAACAGCTACATGAAGTTTCTTGTCCCAGTCGCACTTACCCTCAGATATAATTTTGGATAGAATCCCTACAAGCTACTTATTGGTACTCTCTACTTGTCCATTTACTTGTGGATTATATAGGGTGGTTTTATTATGTTTAATTTTTAGGGCTTTTGTCAAGGCTTCTATAACTTAATTCAAAAAGTGTACCCCATTGTTAAATAGTAGTTCCTTAGGTGGACTGAAATGACATAAAATTTGTTCCATAATGAAACTAGCTGTTTCCTTGGCATTGTCCTTCATTGTAGCTTGAGCTTCAACCATTTTGTAAAGTAGTACATTGCCACAATGATATAACACTTTCACATACTAGACGAAGGATGCACATGTCCAACAAAATCAATGCTCCACTTCTCAAAGGGCAAGGTCATAAGAATAGAATCATGACACTCTTCTAGAATAAAGCGTACTTCATCAAGCACCACATAATGGTGATAAATCTCATCCACACCTTTCATATATAAAACACTTGCTATTATTGAAAATCGAAGTGCTTGCTACTTAATCTTCCTCTTCTCAAATTTAGAAAGAGCTTCCGCTGGGTTGCCTATTGATAGATAATGAGTAATCAATGCATACCATGATGGAATAGAGGCTGCATCAATATTGCATAAATCGTGGGAGTCACTAATATCAGCCCACTCTTCCTTGGGCTCACCAAAATCTACTAGGTGCTCAACAATACCCTACAGCTTTGGTGGCTTGCTCCTAATATTATAGTCAAACTCCTACAAAGAGATCAACCACCTGGCAAGGCGATTAGGGGGTTGAAGCTTGTTCATTAATAATAAGAGCAATCCCTCAACCTTGGTGAAAACCTTCTCATAAAGAATATAGTGTCTAAACTTCTTGGTGGTGAATACCATAGCCAAGTAAACCTTCTCTAAATAGCTATAACAAAGCTTTGAAATTTTCAACTTTTGACACTGTATGCAGTAGGATGATAAAGTTATGCCTTCCAAATTTGGAACAGACAACAACAAATACTATGCCTTGTCGTAGCCATGAATATATAAAAAACCTCACCTCTTTTGAAGCTTTTAAGATCGGCACTTTAGACAATTTCATTTTACCATCTTCGAATGCCACTTTGCATGCTTTCAAAAGCATGATTGCGAGATAAATGATTTGTTAAGGATAATAGACCTTCAACCAATGAATTAATAAATCAACTATAATATCCCATGTATGAAACAAAATTGTGAACTTCCCTAGGGCAAGTGGGTGGGCTTAGAACCACAATAATAACCACATTTTTAGGGCTGGTGGCAATACAAGCTGTACTCACAACATGACCCAATAACAAACCATAAGGCACCTCGAATACACACTTTTGAGGATTCAACACCATGTAATACTCATGATAGTGCTCAAAGCATGCGTGTAGAATAATCAACTATCTTTAACAAGTCATAGTTGTTGCCTCCAAATCATCCATGAAAACCTTTAGCTCTTTAGGGAATATATCGGCAAACGCCTTGTTATAGAGCTGTTCTTTGCTAAGACTCAAAAGCATTACATAGGACAAAAGCCATCACATGGTACGCAAAGTACCAAAAATTATAATGAATGTCGTCTTTAACTTATCCTCTTTAGTTATAGACATTTGATTTTAACTCGTGAAATAGTCCATGAAAGAATATATCTCTCGCCTTGCCAATAATTGATCTAAAATCTAATTGGTAAAGAACAAAGGATAATGGTCCTTCAACATTCACTTGTTCAATTCCTTAAAATTGACACACATGCGGATTTGATTTTTTATTTCTTTCTTAGGACTATCAGTGAAGACCATTCTGTATGTTCAATGGGAAAGATTAGACCAGCCTTCCTTAAACATATCAATTTCTCAAATCTCTCTTAGCTCAAAAGGCATGCGTCTAACCTTTTGTCTTACTGACTCACTACCCTCTTTCAATGGGATCATATTGTTGAGAAATGTGCAATCACATCCACCATAGCCTCTTTGTATGGGACAAACAAGGCAAAGAAACAAACTACAAATAAAGCCTTAGACTAGGTCATGTATGCACGGTTTATTAAAACCACAATTGTTGAATCCATGGTCCCTTTTCACCTACCTTCACCTACCAATACCACCTACTATACGCCTATTAAAGGCACTCATCCCCACACTCATTCTATCAGTTATTATCAATCAGTTGTACTTGCATTATGCTTGGATAATATTAGTTGTTCTTCCTTGTCAATGCTTTTGCCTCATTATGATTGTCTATTTGCTCATCAGTGATCCTCCATAGCATGCATTCTCAGTATTTTAACATGGTATCAGAGCGGGTTTTAAGTCAGTTAGTCATCAAGCCACAAATTGAGTCATGTCAGTTTGAATTTTTGGCTCCCTCCACTTTTCCTTGGATCTCTCACCTACCACCATAGCTACCCACCTTCAGTGGAGAACTTGAAGCTCCCAATCCAGGCCATTTTAGCTCATGCTTTCTTCTGGGCAAACCTTCCCTGACTCTAGGTGCTCCTCCCTATTACCTCAAATCACAACATTGTTGCTTCTTTGCTCCAGGATTGCGCCTGCAACAGATCGCTGACTAGTCTATGGCATCTGCAATTCGTACCATCGATTCAGCTTGCATGTGCATCGATGCTGCCCAGGACCATAGGGAAATTGAAGCCACAAAAACACTCTATCTCCAGCTCAGAGGGTTTGCAAAATGATTGAGTCTATGTGCTGGGATAAGGAAAAAATCAGTCGCCTGTTAAAACCCTAAAGAGGGCAGCCATAGCTATCAAGCTTCAAACTCTTGTTTTACTTCCTTCTCTCACTCTTGTGGCTCAAATCAAGTCATCGACTTTCTAATCTACTCCAACACTCAGTCTTCAGCAACAAGCACTCAAGTTACTTACCAGCAAGGAGGGGAGACCTTGACAAGAGTATCAAGCATTTCAAGCAACAATGTCCATTGACACCCATCTAGTGCTTTTAGCACTAATGCCAGTTAACAAAATCAGCTTTGCCTCTAATCAAGACTGATTTTTTTTTGCAACTCCAGCATCAAATCAAGGAAGGGAAGACTTGGACTTACAAGATCTTGAAGACTCCAACCTCAAGGGCATCATAGTCACTAAATCATATAGTATCTCTTGATACTAATCATCTACTGCTTCTTAGCACTTGCTCAACTGAAATCTGAAGTGTTTTGGAGCTAATTTGATGCTGATCTTGCAATCTCAAAATGGGCAAGGATTCACCGACATCCCGATTCAATGGTGTTAGATTCCACACATGGCAAACTAGGATCAAATTGATCCTAATAAAGAAAGGCTTGTGGTCAATCACAAGTGGTCAAGAGAAGAAACCAAGGGAAGTTTCAATTTTAGTTGTATGGGATAAAAATGATGACAAGGCTCAATCAATTATCAAGCTCAAACTTGATGACACCTACATTCATCATGTTGATGATTGTGAAACCTCTTACGCGACATGGGATCGATTAGAAACCTTATTTGGAGCTCATTCTAAATCCTCAAAATATGGTTTACTAATTGAAATTTTTAGGCTTGACATGCAAAGTAAAACCTCACTTGCAACCCATTTGAATTATATGGAAAGCTTGTTGACACAACTTGCAGGGATCAACTTGAAGATGGATGAAGACATTTGCATTGGAGTGCTTCTCAAAAGTCTTCCACCTGAGTTTGACAATGTGTCTACCACATTAATCAACATACCAAAACTAAAACTTGTGGACATCAAAGCCTCTCTCCTGGAAGAGGAAAAGAAGATCAAGAACAAAGGAGAAACAAGCATCCCAAGAGGAGACCAACAACTCCTCTATGTGAAAGGGAAGAAGAGCGTAGTCTGTATTTTGTAAGAAACTTGGGCATATTGAGAAATTCTACTATGCTAAGAAAAAGTCTCAAAGAACATATCTTGCTACAATCAAAGAAGATGAAGACAACATTGAAGAAGAAACCCAAGATCAAAAGGATAAGACTCACCAGTCCCTCTTTTGTAGTTCATTTTCTGATGATAGACTTTTTTAAAGTTTAACATGTGGACTTGCCTTATGTTCCCACCATAAGCTCCTAAACTCCTCATGTAGCCTTTGCACACTACAGCCTCTACACACTTAGTGAGGCCTTGTAACAGCCTCTAGCTTTGTATGGTTGTTTTTGTTTCTTCCATGTCTACACTTAGCAAGGTTCTACTCATGACAGCCTCTATATACTCAGTGTCTCTTACGGTTGTGATTGAGGAGGGATGTTGAGAAATGTGCAATCACATACACCATAGCCTCTTTTTATGGGACAAAAAAGGCAAAGACATAAACTACAAATAAAGCCTTAGACTAGGTCATGTATGCACTGTTTATTAAAACCACGATTGTTGAATACCATGGTCCCTTTTCACCTACCTTCACCTACCTTCACCTACCAATACCACCTACCAATACCACCCAGGTCATGTATGCACCGTTTATTAAAACCACGATTGTTGAATACCATGGTCCCTTTTCACCTACCTTCACCTACCAATACCACCTACTGTAAGCCTATAAAAGGCACTCATCCCCACACTCATTCTATCCGTTATTATCGATCAGTTGTACTTGCATTATGCTTGGATAATATTAGTTGTTCTTCCTTGTCAATGCTTTTGCCTCATTATGATTGTCTATTTGCTCATCAGTGATTCTCCATAGAATGCATTCTCAGTATTTTAACACATATGCACATCTAGAAAGGGGGGAATCCCCTTCAATTAGCCATAACTCCATGCAAATATATCTCTAAACTCTTGTAAGAGTGTCACATAATTTGCATACTCATCAGCAGGTAACATAATGCTGAGTTTAATGGGATGGGGATCATTGGGAGTCCCAAGATCCAAGTCTATCACATCAGCATCATGAATTCTGTCCTTTGCCTCTATTAGCTCACTCAAACATACTTGATAAACCTCCTCATTGGTAGAACCCTCTTTAGAATCACTAGAGACTGAGGTTCCAATAGCTAAGGTTCCCTCAACTTCCTCCCATTCTATCATGAGAGGTAATGCCCTTTCATCCAATAGGCGCTCATGGTATATCCACGGATGTCCAACTAATAATTGATAGCTTAGCCTCCCTGCAAATCGGATAACACAGAAGTCAAGGACGTACTCAATATTAGAAACCATCTTATGTACTTGCATTACTATCCCTTCCAGTTGTCTTAGGCTATCAACCATTTTTAAAACCGTCGTGACATCCTTTTGGATTAGTAGACCCAACCTCTCCAACAAATCCATACTCATAATGTCTATGGATGAGCTAGGATCCACCATTGCATTATCTATCAAGATTCCATCAACATACGCTTGCACCCTAGGACAGTTCTTTACATGATCCCACCATTCATTTCCCATTCAATACACACCAAAAGGTTCTACAACATAACTCGTTCATAGGATTTTCTTGAACTCCTTATGAACGTTTGGTGATAGTTGGATTAGTTGTAGCAGATTCACATCCGGTTTGACTCCACAAAGTGTGTTTGCTAGGTCAAACTCAGAGAAGCTTGCCACTACTCTCTTCTCTTTCCACACTAGTCACTCTTTTGGCTTCTTGATAATCTTCGTACCCTCCTTTTCTTTCAATTGACATTTTCTTTTAATCACAGGTTCCTCTAAAGCACCCTCATTTTTAAGAGGCTTTGCTTGGGCATGCAATATTTTCTTATTATTCTTGCTAGGTTTAGGGTTAACTTTTCTTGTACTAGGGTCATCTTTTTGAGCGTCTTTTAGTTTTTAACCCTAGTTACCACCCTAACATTGTTACGAGAGAAACTCTTATTGATTGGCAAAGTTTCAACTAAACTTACCCCACTAGGAATTTCTTCAAGTGTGGCTTTACTCCTTTGCAAAATTTGCTTAGGGCCCTCTCCTTTGGCATTCTTATTATTTACATGATGGTTCACAAGCCTAGGTTGTTTGCTAGAGAGGACTAATCCTACTCCAATATGTAGTGGCTAAGTGACCACCAAAATTCTTGCATATATTGCATTTGACATTAGGACAATTACAAGAGAAAGGTTGTCCACAACCACTTACAGTTGAATCGTGATGGGCCCCCATCATCGAGCTTTCTAGTACCCATCAAATTTTGTTGATGATTAAAAAGTTAACATCAATAGCAATCTGGTAGTATTGTTGAGTGATCATATCCATTTCCAAGACTAAGGCTTGAATTGAGATTAGCCACCCATGACACGTAGGCTGCTTGTAAGTGGGACTCTACTTCCTCTACTTGTGTTATAGCAATATCTATATCCACTGAAGGGACACTACTCAACTGAATTTGGATATTAAAGTCCAATCAATGTAAGAAATATTGTAGTTAGGAAACAAGTGGAATAGGAATAGAGGCTTGCAACTTGAGAAAGGCCTCTTTCATCTTCTTGGCATATGCTCTCAGGCATTTTCATGAGGCTTATGATGTGTCACGTTTAGAACATGTAACCAATACTGACCACCTCTTTCAGGGAAAAATTATCTTTGAAAATCTGCAACGAATAGATCGATTGTGGTTGTGGTACCATTTTCTAAACCGTCATACCACATTGTAGCCCTCCCTTTTAGGGTCATGTTAAAGAACATCATTAGATGTACCTTGTCTTGGATTTGATAATTGAACATGGGTTTCAGGAACTTACTTATGTGAAGCTCTGCATCCTCCTTTGCTAACCCATTAAAGATGGGTAGGGGAAACCTAAGGCTATCAAATTTGGCATTCCTATGGGAATCGCAATAGGTTGCGCCATAATGAAAACCAAATTTGTTGTAGGGGTTTGTGATGATGTGACTACAACCCCACTTGAAATGGGCTGACTTATTAGGAGAAGGCCATTGCCTCATCTAGAAATAAAGGAATGTAGTCCTTGAACAATTATGCTTGCCATTTGAATATGAAATTGTAAATTACATACTTCTTCAAGTGGTCTCGATACACTTACATAAGTTTCGTAGGTAGCATTTTCTTTTGGACAATGTCTTTCACAATCCTCTTCTTGCCTTCATTTTTTGATACACCAATACTCAACATATTTCGAAATACCATGTTAGATAATTGCTTTCTTTACTCAAGATCTTTCCTTGGACAGAATTGAATTTTCTTACACCACATGAATTACATATTCCCATTAAACATTTTGGTAATGGAAACTATGATAAGAAGGAACAGGGTAGAGGAGAGACTCCAAAGTGAAGCGATACTATTACTTGTGTTCTTGGGCACAAGTCATTCATTGTTTGCTAACAACTCCATTATGATATTTGCATAAGAAATAATTGCATGTGGAGCAAGAACCATGATGATCAAAACTTTGAGTGTGATTTACCATCTCTTTGAGGAAAATCATGTGTACATGCACAATACAACAACACCTCTAGCATCCCCTTAATTTCTAGACAAAGAATGGTTTAAAGTCTCAATTTTTTTTTGGGAAAGCTAGATATCTGTATACTTTTCCTTGAATTTGATATAGAGTTCAACTTGCAATATAGAAGTATAATACTATTTGTAATAAAATTAACGATAGTCAAATTTTGACCATAAACTAAAAGAAGTTAACATCTCTAAGAACTACATTCATTAGAAATATTTTACTTGTAAAGGTAAGGAGATATTGTTAAAAATTATTGCAATATCACTATTGACTGGTCTAGCACCACAAGAGAGTGATGTGACAATATTAAAAGCACTATCATAGTATTTGAAAGGAACGTTGACAACACAAAGAGGTGGGCAGCACTTCCAAAAAAGTTAAGAAATGGTAGGGGGTGACATTCAATAACAATGATTTGTGAGTATCTAAGACTGATGGAGTGCATAAGAGTTAGCACTTTTCATTATTGAATACCAAATTTTTAGTGTTTACCAACTAGTTAAACTGCATATATTGACCACTTCACTCACAATGGTGTTCAAATATTGAGTGTCAAATAAAGAGTGCATATTTTTATTTTGAAGTGGTATTTTAACCATATGAAAGTGCTCATTAAATGGGAAGATGTGAAAGATCAATAGAATAATATGACAAAGAAATTACAAGTGTTGACAACCCACTCCCTAGTGAAAAGCAAGGACTTCCGAGTAGTTGCTACCACTGGGATGTGTGAGTAACTAATCACTAAGAAGAGGTGAACAATCACAAATATTGTGATTTACACTGATGAGTGGTTGAAAAACACTTGTAAGTAAAAAGAAACCATTTATGAGTAATGGCAGCCACTCTTAAGTGGAAAGCAACCACTCTTGAGTGGTTTACCACTACTCCACTACTTGGGCTTGGTGATCATCACTTGAAATGGTTAATTCACCACTTTTATATTGTAAGTTAACCCATTGTGGTTTCTTGTTTGTTATGGCATAAGAAGAAAAAGTGGTGGCCACAAACAAAGGATGTATCTTAACAAACAAATAGTGGGTATAAACATGTGATCTGCAAACCACATGAGTCTAGCCAACAAATATTTACAAGTGGCTTACTATTAGTAAGTGGTGATAAACTTTTTGTTAGTGGTATCATACCTCTTGGAAGTGATATGCACCCCCTTGAAGTGGTAGATGATCACTTGGAAGGTGGCAAATCAGTTCTTGCATATAGCAGTGCACTCTTGCCAATAGTAGGGGTCCAATAGTAAGCTGTGGGAGGACCACTTTCAAATGGTGGTGTAGAACATGTAAGTGGTAAATACATTTGTACATTGGGTATAAAGCTTTTCTAAGTGGTAGAAAGGTACTTGAAATGATGACCTTTCTTTTGTAAGTGTTAGTGTCAACTTGAAAGTTGTATATCCCAAATTTAAGTGGTAGGGCACCATTTGTAAGGTGAAGTAGACCACCTAGAAATGGTAGCTACTATGTGGAAGTGATAGTACTCCAATTGTAAGTTCTATTTGAACAATTGGGAGTTGTAGTGCATCACTTGTAAGTGGTAGGGGACCAATTGCAAGTGGTCACGTGCCACTTGAAAGTGGTAGAGGACCACATGTAAGTGCTAGCATGCAAGTTACAAGTGATGTACCACTTGCAAATTTTAGAGGGGTAGTTGTAATTGGCAGGGGACCACTTTCATATTGTTTTTTAGGAAATATTTCCAAATGATATACTTCTTGCTAATAATGTTGGACCATTAATAAGTGACACCAAACCACTTGAAAATTTTTTGCAACACTTTTGTGTGGTATTTGGACCACTTGTAGGAGGTGGCATAATACTTATGAACGGTAATGCCCCATTTTAAAGGGGTAGCATTCTAGTTGCAAGTCATAGAGGGGACAACTTACAAGTGGTAATGCACCACGTGTAAGTGATAATGACCACATTTATAGTATAGCACACATTTTACAATGGGAGATGCATAACTTATAAGTGAAAGCTCATGCAAGTGATTACGAGTTAAGCACAAAACCAGTGATTGATTATACAGTAGTTGTGAGTGGTAGAGCATGATTTGTAACTTGTCATGCACCTCTTGTTAGTGGTAGCATAGTAGTGTAGTGCTCGAACCACCTATGAGTTGTGGCACACCCCTTGTAGTATGGAGCTCTACTAAAATGGAAATTTGGTTTAGAGAGATAGAAGATTGGTGTATAAGATAAACCATTAGTCTTAGAGATAGAAAAGAGTTGTAATGCCCCACTTGTAACTCACTCCAATAAAATGAAAAACTAGTTCAAAGATAGAAAGAAGTGGCATATAAGCTAAAGGATAAAGTATTTTAGAAATCTTTCAAAATACTGAAGGAAAATTACATTGTAAATTGTTATAGACCACTATACTAAATTATCAAATGTAAGCAAGAAACCACCAACTTCACTTGCCATTGCTAAGCGATATTGGGCTATTTATAAGTTTCTCTTGTAGATTTCCACAATCTCAGGAGCTTGCACAATACTCATGTCAAAGCTTCACCCACACTTTCACCATTCACTATTACCCTTGCTTAAAAAAGAAGAAGATATAATGCAGCGAAAATTACATTTGTGAGAGCGGAGTTTTGAACCCGGGATGTGCCTAAAATTTGCCAAAAAATTTTGAATTTAGGGGAAAAATATTTAACATCGAAGGCGGCGGTTGCAGCTATGACGATTTTAAGCACTAAGTGAAACACGGCTTTTAAAAGGCGCCCGAGCGACACTTGTAGATTTTTGATAAGTTTTCTGACTGCCGTGCGGGATGTCAGGAGCTGCCGGTCAGTGCGGGATGCCAAGCCAAATGCCCAGGATTTTTCAGAGCTCGAATCGGAGTCAGGATGAGGACGGGGCCACAAGATGGGCAAGATATGAAGAGGTGGACCAAACCTTGGCCAAAAGGGGGGGTGCCATTTGGGGGGATTTTAACCCCCCTTCAACTTTTGATGCAAAAAAAATAACAAATCCTGGATATGGAGGCGTGAGCAGGGCGCCGAATTTGGCGCCATGATCTTCATGGATGGAGCATGGAGGTTGAATGCAACCCATCTGACAGACATTACCCCTCAATTTTTCCCTCTTGGCTTATGCTTTCACCTGCCTTCGCATGAGGAATGGCTGCCCGGATGAAGAAAACAAATTCTAGTATTTCTCTCTCCTCCCTCTCTCTCTTCTCTATGGGCTGTTCGTGTGTACCCTCTTGAAGAAGGAATCCGGGTGGAAGAATGAAGGAAATGGTGATGAAGATTGATGGAGATGCTGAAGATTGAAGTGCAGCATTGGAGTGAGAGCAATGGAGGCTCCGTCTGCTGATTATGCATGCATTCAAGGTGTCTCGGGTTACGTAAAAACACGGTATGACCATTTTTATGAAGGAAAATGAAGGATTTTTGATAATTTATGATGATAATTATGTTCTTATTGGATGAAAATTTGTGTGAGTGCTGTTTGCATCATGATTAATTGCTGTGTATCAGAAAATTTTGGTTTTGCAATGATTTACATGCTTTATTTAATTCTCGTAAACCCGAAATGCGGGTTTTAAGTGGTAAAATGGTAGTTTTTCCGTTTCGGATGGGGGTAATGTGTTTCCGTGGGGGAAAATGGAAGATAAATTGAATGTTAGTATGCTGAAGTGATTAGAACAAGAAAAATAAGAAAATAGCATATTTTATTGCCAAATAAATCAAGAAAATGAGAAAAATAAGTGGAAAAATAGAAATACATCTTGGAAAAATAAGGAAAAATATAATGATTATTTGTGGATATATGGTAGTGGTAAAGCATGAGGTTTGGCCTCAGTTTGCCCTATCTCCTTGTCAAAGTTTGTGATTTATTGGTTTTTATACATCAAAACATCACAAAATGAACCTCTACACCTATGCAACGAAAGCGATACCTAAACGTAGGGGGTTGGGACGTTTGAATGGTGTGATTTGCGTGCTCATTGTTGCTGATTTTTTTGATGCACATCATGACATAGAGTCGTGGTATGTTAGTTAAGAGGATAGTAGCACGAGTGTGGTCTCGGTGCTATCCTTACACCGCCGCAATGAGTTAGTAAATGCATTATAAAGCCTGGTTGTGCACTATGTGTTTCTGATTTAAAATTATGTTTTAGCACTTTAGAATCATTCACTTTTGCATGTGCATGACGATCATGGGATCGTATATAAAACCTCGATGCATAGCACTTGTTTTCAATGAGGATGACCCACGTTTGAGTGTGGAAAGGCTTCCTAAGCCGTAGGATAGACGTTCGTTTCTTGGGAGATTATTTGGTGAGGACACATGATATCTCTTGGAAACTTTTTAAATAAAAGAGTGGAGTTTGTTCGTTTGTTCTATATGTTGAGCAGTGCATCAAGGGGCCAATCCCTGCGATGTAGGAGAGTTGCAGTGAGGCCGGGGTGATTCCAGCGAGAGGTTGCCAAGATTTCTCAAGATTGTGGGAGAGAAGGAAGGAGTCTCACTTGTAGCTTTCTTGCTTGCACAATGGGGGAATACACATACAGGTGGAGGCTAAAAATAGTTTTCCTCTTCTTAGTTGTGTAATCCAAAAAGAACTCAAGTACAAAGAAATAGAAGAACCCTATATATGGGTCTCAAACCAAACTCAACTAACTAAGGTGGCATACTAACTGAGCCATGAACTAGAGTAGATAAGGATAGCTGTCATCTAGCTATTATTCATGGGCGGTGTACCAACCGCATCTGCAACTAACAAGTCAGTGACATAAATGCACAACGGTCACCCTGGCATACCACGAGTGGGGCTCGATGTCTCAACACTCCTCCTCGAGCTCAATCCCAATTCCTGCACACCAAGCAGGTCTCTGAACTTGTGCAGCTTCTCTGTGCCCAATGCCTTCATAAATATGTCAGCTACTTGATCCCCTGTGCTGATATAAACTAGATCAATAAGACCTCGTAAAACCCTCTCCCGCACATAGTGATAATGCACCTCAATGTGCTTTGTTCTAGCATGATAGACTGGGTTATTTGCCAAGTGTATACTACTCATGTTGTCACAATAAATGACAACTAGCCCATCTGTAGGCTGATGCATATCATAAAGTAGCTTATGCAACCAAGCTACCTCACATGCAGCCATTGCCGCGCTCTTGTACTTAGCCTATGTGCTCAATAAGGCAACTGTAGACTGTTTCTTGTTGCTCTAAGTGACTGCAGCACTTCCAAAAGAGAACACATATCCACTGGTAGATCGTCTATCAGAAATACTACCAGCCCAATGAGCATCAGTGTATCCATGCAACTGTATCTGAATCCTAGTCTCATAAAGTAGCCCATACTGCAATGTGGACTTTACATACCTGAGTATGCATCTAGACGCATCCAAATGCCGTTTCCTTGGAGCTTGCATAAACTGACTTACCAATCCAATAGCATAGCTTAAATCTAGCTTGGTAATAGTCATATAAATCAAACTTCCTACTATGCATCTGTATATAGTAGGGTCTTCGAGAAGCTCACCTGCATCTGCGCTCAACTTCACATTCTGCTCCAAAGGAACTGAGATAGGCTTACAGCCTGTCATCCCATATTTGGACAGCATGTCCAATCCATACTGCCTCTGCAAGAGCCGTATCCCACTTGGTGATCTAATCACCTCAATGCCCAAGAAATAACGCAGCTCTCCCAAATCCTTCATCTCAAATTTCTGCTTTAATAGCATTTTCACATGAAGGATATCTTCATCACTATCACCTGTGATAATCAAATCATCAACATAAATGACAAGCAACATAATACCTTTCTTTGTTTTTCTCACATAAAGTGAGAAATCTGCCTTGGAAATCTGAAAGCCAATAGTGACAAGATACTGTCCTATCTTGTCAGACCATGCTCTAGGTGCTTGCTTCAAGCCATACAAGGCTTTCTTCAACCTGCAAACAAACTCAGGATGAACATCATGCACATAACCTGGTGGCTGCTCCATATAGACCTCTTCTCGCAAATCACCATGCAAGAAGGCATTCTTTACATCCATCTGATGTAAAGACCATCCCTTTGATGTAGCCATAGCAATGACTGCTCTTACGGTTGCCATCCTTGCAACCGGACTGAATGTTTCTTCATACTCAATGCCATATGTTTGTGCATACCCCTTGACTACTAATCTTGCCTTGTATCTGTTCACAGAACCATCTGCATTGTGCTTCACCTTATAAATCCACTTACAACCAATTGCATTCTTATCCTTAGGCAAAGGTACCAATTCCCATGTAGCTTTTGCTTCCAAGGCATCCATTTCTTCATCCATGGCTTTCTCTCATTTTTCTTTTCCCATGGCTTGCTCAAAAGAAGTGGGTTCTGGTTCCTGTATCACTTTGACCATATAGGCATAGTGAATGGCTGTAAATCCATCATATTTCAGCCTATCCACAGGATACCTAGCTCTGGTAGACCTGCGCAAAGTAGGCTCACTCCCAGATGCTCTCAAAAAATCCCTGGTCTTCCTTACTCCAGGTGTAGCAATAGAAGGAATACCCAACTCATCATCAATGCTCTGTTCTGAGCCACTAGATTCACCATCCAAATAAGAGTGACCTGCATTCACATCAAACATGGGCTCATCTACCTTCTCTTTTTCTTTTCGTGAGACATGCATACCACTATCTGCATTGTTTTGAGAAGATTCTCCTGATCTCAATCTGCCTGTCCATGGTGAAGAATGTGAACCACTGCTAGAGGACGCTCCAGGTCCACTAATACTGCTGTTGTGAATTCTGTGCAGCATTACCATTTTGCGCATCTACATTATCAATCACATTTACTAGTTTATACCAGCTACTCATCTCATCAAAAACAACATCTCTGCTCACTGTAAACTTATAAGTAGAAGGGTTATAGCATCTATACCCTTTTTGATGCAGAGAGTAACCAATAAAGATGTACTTCTCAGCTTCTGGATCCAACTTGGATCTCAACTCATCTGGCACATGAACATAGGCAATGCAACCAAAAATTTTCAAATAAGAAATATCTGGTTTCCTACCAGTATACCTCTCCTCTGGAGTCATGCCATGTATTGTTGCAGTGGGAGTCCTATTCATTATGTAGACTGCTGTAGCAACTGCCTCAGCCCAGTAAAAATCTGGCATGTCTTTTTCATTGAGCATGGCACGAGATACCTCTCCAATATGCCTATTTTTTCTTTCTGCAATTCCATTTTGCTGTGGGATATGACTACATGAATATTGCTGCTTTATGCAATGCTCCTGCAGGAACCTTGCAAACTCATTTGAGAGGTACTCTCCCCCTCCATCTGACCTTAGGCATTTTATTTGCAGGCCTGTTTCTTTTTCAACCATAGCTTTAAGAGTTTTGAAATGCCCAAGAACTTCACTTTTCTTTTTCATAAAATACACCCAAACTTTTCTACTATAGTCATCAATAAAAGTGACAAAATAATGACAGCCTCCAAGAGATGCAGCTTTAGTAGTCCACACATCAGAGTGGATTAATTCCAATGGCTTCTTACTCTCTTGAACATGTCTAGGAAATGGTTTCCTTGCCTGTTTTCCAAACTGATAGGCTTCACATATCTTATGCATTTTTGCAACCTTGAATTTAGGCAATCCTGCAACAATATTTTGGGCTTGCATTGATTTAAGTCGCTGTACATTAACATGACCAATGCATTTATGCGAGATATCAATATCTGCAACTACACCGGTCCCATGTGCAAACATTGCTACACTCAATTCAGGCATGTCTGCATCCAACGTAAACATTCTGTCCTTCTTCTTTCCTTTTGCTATCAAGCGACCTTTATTTTTCATATCCTCAACAAAGTATCCATGAGAATTAAATCTGACCTGCAAGCCCTGCTCAACCATTTGACCAACAGAAACCAGGTTCTTGGTGATATTCGGGACATGAAATACATCCGACAGGTATTTCTTTTTCCCATCCTACATAGACAAAGGAAATTTTCCAATCTGCACAATAGGATGTGCAGTATCATCACTAGTCTCCAAAAATCCTAGTTTTTCCATTTTCCTTGCATCCTGCATCCATTTTGCATGACCTGTCATGTGGTTTGATGCACCTGAGTCAACATACCACACATCATTGCTTTCTTCTGTACTTGTCATAGAATTGGTAATGTGCTGCACCATAAACAAATGCTCATTTCTGTCGTCACCCTGTCTACTAGAAGATGCATAATTCCCTTGTTGCAATTTTCCATTCATGATGTCATTCTGCTTTTTATAGTAGTCTTTAGCCATATGACCCATTTTACCACAGTAGTAGCATTCAACATTGCTGTTTGCATTTTGGCCTCTTTGCCATCAACCATGACCTCTTTGACTCCCCCTGCCTCTAGAGTTACCAGTTCCTTCTCCATAGGACTGGTTTTCTTGAGTTTGCTGCATATTCTGATTTCTACCACGGCCTCTAGATCGGCCTCCTCTACCTCTGCCTCTACCTCTTTCAGAATTTGAGTAGAAGACAGCTTCTTTTGAAGTTCCTCTTGAAGAAGATGCACCACCATTTCTCTGCTCCTCAGAAATTAGAAGAGCAATCAACTCCTCAAAATCAAGAAATCTTTCATGGACAGAAATCGATGTTCGGAACTGTGCATAATCCTTTCCTAGACCATTCAAGGTCAGAGAAACTAAATCATCATCTTCCACTGGCGACCCAATGGAAGCAAGTACATCTGCAATCTTCTTCACCTTCATGTGGTAGTCATTGATGCTCATACTTTCTCTTTGCACAATTATAGAGTCTCATACTTTCTCAAGCCAGGAAAAGAGAAAGTATGAGCTATACATTTTTGACAAAGTATCGCATGCCTCCTTTGGCATACTTGCATCCTGAATATGCACAATCATAGAGTCTGAAATACTGATAGATAGCCAGTACATAACTTTTTTGGCTCTCTCATGCCATCCTTTAAATGCATGCATTTGCTGTTGATTGGGAACATCAGGAAGAACTGGTTCTTCTTCATTTCCTGCAACGAATTCCCAATATCCTTTTCCCATAAGGAAATTCGTCATTCTAAACTTTCATGCTTGAAAGTTGTTCTTGTTAAGCTTTTCAGCGACAATCTATGAAAGAGAATCAGATGCCATTACAGAACACTATAAAAAATTCTGTCACTATAAAGAACACAGTAGGCATCGCTTTGAATTTGGAATCAGCCTCACAAGGGCAAATCTGCAAAACTGACGAAAGTGGTATTTGACCACACAGTCACTTCCTAGTGACGATTTTGCATCAACAGGCAACAAGGATGAATCTGTAACTCCCAATGTCTCTGCGCACATGCATACGATGCAATTTCTATAGTAACTTTTCACCGACCTGTAGAACAGTGGTCGCATAACATAAAATAGGACCTTTCTTGAGTGCGTGCAGAAAACTTCCGCCTCCAAAACAGGCCCCGAAATGGCCTCAAATAAAAAAAACAGAGCAACCGAGAGCTAAAGCCCTTTCCCCGCAGCATATACTACCCTCTTGCTACACCGCGAAGGGCGTCTCAATCTGAGACAATGCACTCTTGCACTTTTCGGCTGTGCTACCTGCAGAGACTTGCTCCCAAAATAGAAGAATGAAATGCAGCACTGGTCCTCTTACCAGAACACTACGAACTTGGCTTGCTTTCTTGAGCTCCTTACCACGAACAAGGCTCTGATACCATGTCAAGATTGTGGGAGAGAAGGAAGGAGTCTCACTTGTAGCTTTCTTGCTTGCACAATGGGAGAATACACATACAGGTGGAGGCTAAAAACACTTTTCCTCTTCTTAGTTGTGTAAGCCAAAAAGAACTCAAGTACAAAGAAATAGAAGAACACTATATATGGGTCTCAAACCAAACTCAACTAACTAAGGTGGCATACTAACTGAGCCACAAACTAGAGTAGATAAGGATAGTTGTCATCTAGCTATTATTCATGGGCGGTGTACCAACCGCATTTGCAACTAATAAGTCGGTGACATAAATGCACAACGGTCACTCTGGCATACCACGAGTGGAGCTCGATATCTCAACATGATTATCGTGGTATTTATTTCCAATGTGTATGGGTTCTCCCTCTGTGGAGATTATAGAAAGGGAAACGTTGGACTACAAAACTACAAAACTATAAATGCATAGATTAGGCTTTAGGACAGTTTGTCCTTTAGCAGTAGATAGACGCTTCTGGTCCGCGAGGCCGTGAGGGTGTGTTTTTCTGTTATGAGTATGAGGTTGGCTAGTGCCATACCCAGTGCCGAAATACAAAAAGCATCAGAATTTGATAGGGAGTCAAAGCCTTGAAGAGGGTGGCCCCTCAAGATTCAGTTGTAAGTGGTGTGGAGGACAACATTTTCCTAGAAACTGCCTAAATGTTAAATGTGATATTTGTGGTAAGTCGGGTCATTTAGCTGCTACCTGTTGGAGTAAGATTAGTTCCCTCCAACAAGGGAGTAAATAGCTAGGTCCAGTTAATCATAGAGCGCAAGGTAGTAACCTCCAGCAAAATGATGGACCAAGACAAATATTGCAAAGGGGAAAGACCACTATAGAAGAGTTGCCACAAGGCAATGGAGTCAGCCTTATTGAGGCTATATACGTCAATGGCGCTGAAGCCTCTAATCTAGAGCCGTGACAAGAGGCCAAAAGGCTAAAGAGGGTGATAAAGATAATGTAAAACCGGTCGAGGGAAACCCTAAGCAAGGGGATAAGGGGACGCAAGTCCTGAATCCTGGCGTGGAAGGTGGACCTTTAAGGCCTGTTGATAGAAAAGTCGATTCTAAGAAGGATGAGGAAGTGCCAAGAAAGAAGGAAAGGGCTAAAAAAGAAGCACCAAAGCCGGTCCCAAGACCAAAAGAAAGGATGGTTTGGCGAGAAAAGAGAACTTTGGCTACTTATCATGATTTTGATCTAGCAAGTTCTCTTTGCGAAGTCAAACCGGATGTAAACCTCTTATAGTTGATTAAATTATCTCCAGGAGTACACAAGGAATTCAAAAAGATCCTGCGTATTGGGTATATTGTAGAACCTTTGGGCATAGCACGAGTAGGGGAAGATTGGTTTGATCATGCTGAAAAGAATTGCCCTAGGGTTCCACCATACGTGGATGGAATACTAGTGGAACATGCTATCATAGACACTAGGTCCTCCGTCAATATCATGAGTTCAGAGTTGATGGAGAGGTTGGGTCTAGGCATCCAAAAATATAGATCCACCCTTCTTAGAATGGCTGATGATAGCCTAAGGCAACCAGAAGGTTGCGTTACTAAAGTCCATGTTACAGTTGCAAGTATAGAGTGCTTCTTGGACTTTAGGGTGATAAGATTTGCAGGACGTCCTAGCTATCGAGTCTTGCTAGGTAGTCCTTGGATCTTACGAATAGACTGTCAAGTCGATATGCCTGCCGGTCGAGTGGTTCTAGGTAGAGGTGCTAATCAAGTAATAGTCGATGCTTACCCTGAGTCTCCTCAAAGTGAGAGAGCTCCTTTATCCTCTATTGAATTAGAAACAGTAGATGATCCATCTGGTAGTGAGACATCATCCAGTGATGAATCTAAAGAGGGGTCCACTACAGAGGATATTTATCAGATAACTCTAAATGAGCCGATAGAGCCGCAAGATAGGATAAGAGACGCGGATGTGATTGAGTTAGACCTTGGCACGCTGAATGATTCGCGGTCAATTAAATTAGGTTCCATGCTCAGTTCAGTAGAAAGGGAGGACTATGTGTCCTTGATTCAAGAATTCCGTGACATCTTTGCTTGGAGTTATGATGAGCTAAGAAGTATTCCTCCTAGCCTTTGGCTGTTCATACTATTCTTGTAAAAGAAGGCAGTCGTCCTGTGCGTCAGAAAGTAAGGCGTATGCCTTTTGAATTGAGGGACGGGCTGTTTGAGGAGTTATAGAAGTTAAGGAAAGCTAGTTTAACCTTCCCAGTAGTACAACACACAGAATGGTGTTCATGAGTTGTCATTAGGAAGAAGAAAAAAAACCAGATCCGACTATGTACAGATTTTAGAGAGTTGAATAAGTAGATAGTTAAGGATTACTACCTGTTGCCATTTATTGACCAGATTTTGGATCAATTAGCAGGTACGGAAATATATTCATTTAAGGATTGCTTCGTAGGTTACAACTAGATGGCAATTGCAGAAGATGACAAGTTGAAAACAACTTTCATTACTGTCTTTGGTACTTTTGCATACCATGTGATGGCCTTTGGATTGTGCAATGCACTTGAATCATGGCAACGAACAGCAGACAAGACCTTTGGTGACATCTCCCTAGATGAGTTGAAAGTATTTATTGATGACCTGGGGGCAGCCATTGTAAGGGAAATGATGTTGATTATCTTAAGAAAGTGCTTTGAGAGTTGCAGACAATTTTGTATCGCTCTTAACCCACGAAGGTGTGTCTTTGGAGTGCCTTATGGGCTATTGCTAGGCCATGTGGTCAGTTTAGTAGGGATCGCAACTGACCCTGAAAAGATCAAGGTTATAGTTGCTATGAGTCCACCACGCACTCCGAAAGAGGTACATAGCTTTCTGTCATTGATAGGGTACTATCGGAGGTTTATAAATGCCTTGGCGAAAAGAACGTTGCCATTAACGAACTTATTATCCTTTAGCTGTTTATTTGTATGGAGCGACCCTTGTAAGGTAGCTTTCGAGGATGTGAAACAGGAGCTAGTAAAAGCACCAGTTTTAAAAGCACCTAAAAGAGGTGAGGTTTTTTTACATATTTTCAGTAGCCACCATGCATAGTATCAGCTGTTGTTTAGCCCAAATCTGGGAGGAAAAGTGGTATCATCTGATAGCTTTTGCTAGTCGAAAATTGGGCATATCAGAAATTAACTACACTTATATGGAGAAGTTGTGCCTTGCGATGGTCTTTGCGACTAAAAAATTCAGGCACTACATCCTCTATGAGAAGGTAGTTTTCTATACGAAGGCGGAAGGGCTTAGATTGCTTATGAACAAGCTGTAACCTCCCGATCATTTAGCAAAGTGGTTAATCACTTTGCAGGAGTTCAATTATGAGATTAAGAGTAAGCCACCGAGGTTGTAGGGGATTGTGGAATGCCTTGTGGATTTTGGGAAGCCGAAAGAGACTTTAGCTGAAGGAAGTGATATTGAAGAAATGTTTAAAATTGATACAGCTTCTATTCCATCTTGGTATGCTGCTATTACGCATTATCTATCAACGGGAGAGACTGGAGCTGCTTTATCAAAATCAAAAAAGAGGAAATCAAACAACAGGCTTTGAAGTTTTCCTTGATCGCAGGAACACTATATCGGCAGGGTGTTGATGATATCTTCCGTCGATGTGTGATGCCTGACGAGGTTCCTTTCATCTTGGAAGAGTGCCATGACTCTGCGTGTGGAGGGCACTTCGCGGGACGGTTGACGTCACAGAAAGCTTTAAGAGCTAGATATTGGTGGCCGTCCATCTTCCAAGATTCCTTTGAGTATGTTAAGAGATGTGATACCTGTCAAAGACATGACAATAGAGAGAATAGGAAATGCCCACTTACGCCTATCATGGCTATTCTTCCATTTGAGAAGTGGGGCATTAACTTTGGGGTCCTATTACCCTGTCATCTACTACCCAGAAGAGGTACATTATAGTAGCAACTGATTATTTCACAAAATGGTCAGAAGCGCGGGAGACAAGGCAGGACAATGCAAAAGAGACTGCAAGTTTCTTTTTAGAGCAGATTATCTGCCGTTTCAGTCCACCGAAGAATTAGTGTTGGACCCATTTTTTGAATAAAGTGATTAAAAACCTGACTGAAGGTTGGCAAATCAAGCACAACAAAACGACCCCTTATAATCCGCAAGCCAACGGACAAGTTGAAAGTACTAATAAGAAGCTTGTGGGTATCTTGTCTAAAATAGTGTTTGAGAAGAAACGAGACTGGGATAGGAAGTTGTATGTGGTAGTATGGGCATATAATACAACATTCAAGCGAGCTACCAGCCATACTCCATTTAAATTAGTTTATGGGAAAGAGTGTGTGTTACCCCTCGAAATCGAGTTGCCAACCATACGGTTTGCAATTAACCACTCTTTGGGAGATGAGGATTCACTCTTTGAACATTTCACGACCATAGCCCACTTGGATGAACTGAAATTGCACAACTTATTACACTAGGAGGTATCTAAACGTCGGATGAAGCAGTTGCATGACCTTAAAGCAAGGAAGTATACCTTTAAAAAAGGGCAATTAGTTCTGTATTACGATGCGCGTAGGGAGCTGTTTCCAGGGAAGCTAGAACCTAGATGGGATGGCCCCTACAAGATTGTCAAGATAGGGAAAAATAGGTCTACGGATCTACTAGCTGATCTGCAGGGAGTAGAATTTAAAAATAAGATTAATCTTAATAAGATTAAACCTTATTATTTCTAAGTATGCTAATACGGAAAAATGCATTGCAGGTCCATGCTGGGGCTGATTTGAGACCTGCAAAAGAGCTTAAAGCTGGTTGATGGGGCGGTGAATTCCTTATTTGGAGCACCCATATCTAGAGTAGAGATATCATCAGGGGAAACTCATTTGGTGGAGCAAAGGATATAAAGTGATTGAGCAAGAAGACGGAATCTTTGTGTGGGAGATCAAAGTCTTCTGCCATCACTGCTTACGAATGTTGACAAGTATCCCTGTTGAGTTTAATGAAGAAGGTGGGATAGAGCCGCCAATTCACCCTTTGAACATGTTAAATTTTGACTATCATAATTACGAATAGAGGAGTTCCTGATGGCAGGATGTGTCAACCCATTGTGGATGTACACATTATATTTTGATGAAGCATCCAAAGGCCCTAATAAAAAAGGGAGTGTTGGAGTAGTAATCCGAGATCCCCGACGTAGAGTTACGATGAAGTTAGCTGCTTATCTCGGGGTAGGATTCACTAACAATATGACAGAGTATAAAGCCTTGATTATGTGCATATTTCCAAGCAAGGTGGTATTCGACGGTTGTTAGTAAAAGGGGATTCCCAGTTGATCTTGAATCAACTCGATGGGACGTACATAGTGCGGAACCCCATCCTTTGTATGTATCATCGAACTACCATGACCCTACTTGAGGTGTTTGAGAGAGTGTCTCTTCAGCTGATTCCACATTACTGGAATCAGTTTGCAGATTCACTGGCAAACCTTGCTTATGAAGAAGACATTTTCTTCAACTGTGGTCCTAGTTTGAATATTGCTATCAATAATGCGACAAGACCCAGTTGCTTGTGGGGAATGTTATTAGAGCATGCAATATATGGCAGGCGATGGTTGATATGGGTGATGCAAAGAGTAGCTGAGACCAATCTACCATTGTTATCCTGGATCCATAGGTTGATTAGCCAACATGTTATGCATACGCCTCTTAGTATATATGTAGGAGGGATGGGTCATAATCTTATGCATTTAGTTTAGGGCTATGAGCCGTATTTTTCCTCCTTGGAAAGGAGCATATTATTGTATATCTGTACTATTTCGGGAAGGGATGTGTAGGTGCTATTCTGTTTTATTTCATTAGGCCAAGAGGGCCAATTTTGCGAGATTTTAAATGTTTTATTTCATTAGGCCAAGAGGGCCAGTCGTCTATTTAGTACAGGTGTGGTTAATGGTTTCTTGTTTTAGTATTGTGGTAGACAGGTTCAAAGAAGAGCTTGGAAGGAGCCTTTGTTGCACAAAAGCTTCTCGTGGCCCTCTCGAGGTGATATCTCTCCTTTACGAGTAACGTGTTTTTTATGCTATGTGTGTCTATGTATTTGTAGGGGATTTTCTTTTCTTGTTGGGGACCGGCGTCCAAGGCATGAAGTCCCAGGTTTAGGTTAGGTATGTCTGAGGGAGGGCTGAGTAGTCATTGCCTCCTGTAAAGACATTGCTAGGCATCGAAAGACTTGTTTTAGAAAGTAGTCCTAGTGACCCTGTTCTGCTAGCCTGCTAGGCAGCCGTTCTAGGAGTTCTTGGTTAGTTGTGAGGCAGTTAGAGAAGCCTGCAGAGGAAAAATTGATGATGATAGAGAGGAAAAAACCTTGAATATCTCAAAAGACAATAAATATATACAAAGGCGTGTAAAAAGGGGTTCTAACCCCTCTAAAAATAGAAAAGAAAAGAAAAGAAAATTTATAAACAGTTGATCACCACCTTGCGAAGGCCTGGTAGGTTCCTAGGGATGAGTCACAGACCCCGGGCCGATGCCTTGTCTTCCTAGGGGTGGCATCTTGCTGGAAAAGAAGAAAATAAGGAAGGTTGGAGCTAAAATAAAAGTGAGTGTCAGAAAAGGATTAAGTGTCACCTTGCGAGGGCTTGGTAGGTTCTTGGGTACCAAGACAGGACCTGAGGCTGATGCCCTGTTCTCCTTGGGTCACTACGCTTAGCTCCCTCCTTTTTACATGCCCAAGTATGGAAGAATAAAAACCTAAAAGAAGAAATGTGTTAAAAGAAAATACTTCTTAATCAGGCTGTAGGAGTCCTCGCCTAGTAGGAGCTCCTGGTTGTGTTGTCCTTAGTTAGGTAGGTAGTTCAGACCACCACTTAGGGCGACCTCTTTGATAGTTCTTTTTAGTTTGGCCGTGTTGGAGCAATCGGTTAGTGACTAGCTTGGGACCTTCTATCAGATTATGCTAGGCCTACTCCTTGTGGATTTCATGCCTTGGTTTTGTCAGGGGGTAGGGTGAGCATTGTGCTGTGTTTTAGTATGTATCCATTTTGTACCAGCTTGATGCTTCCTTTGGTTGTTTTGTGCAGATCTATTGTGGGATTCGATAGGTTGAGTCGCCCTATTCCGTGGTCGCCAATGAGAGCGGAGTTTTGAACCCGGGATGTGCCTAAAATTTTTCAAAAAATTTGAAATTTAGGGGAAAAATATTTAACATCAAAGGCGGCAGTTATAGCTAGGACGATTTTAAGCACTAAGTGAAAGACGACTTTTAAAAGGCGCCCGAGCAACACCTGTGGATTTTTGATAATTTTTTCGACTGCCGTGCGGGATGTGCATAGTTGCCGATCAGTGCAGGATGCCAAGCTGGACGCCCAGGATTTTTCAGAGCTCAAATCGGAGTCAGGACGAGGACAGGGCCACAAGATGGGCAAGATATGAAGAGATGGACCAAACCTTGGCCAAAAGGGGGGGTGCCCTTTGGGGGGATTTTAACCCCCCTTCAAGTTTTGATGAAAAAAAAAGAACAAATCGTGGATATGGAGGCGTGAGCAGGGTGCCGAATTTTGCGCCATGATCTTCATGGATGGAGCATGGAGGTTGAATGCAACCCATCTGACATACATTACCCCTCAATTTCTCCCTCTTGGCTGATGCTTTCACCTGCCTTCGCACAAGGAATGGCTGCCCGGATGAAGAAAACAGATTCTAGTATTGCTCTCTCCTCCCTCTCTCTCTTCTCTATGGGTTGTTCGTGTGTACCCTCTTGAAGAAGGAATCCGAGTGGAAGAATGAAGGAAATGGTGATGAAGATTGATGGAGATGCTGAAGATTGAAGTGCAGGATTGGAGTGAGAGCAATGGAGGCTCCGTGTGCTGATTATGCATGCATTCAAGGCATCTCGGGTTACGTAAAAACAAGGTATGACCATTTTTATAAAGGAAAATGAAGGATTTTTGATAGTTTATGATGATAATTATGTTCTTATTAGATGAAAATTTGTGTGAGTGTTGTTTGTATCATGATTAATTGCTGTGTATCAGAAAATTTTGGTTTTGCAATGATTTACATGCTTTATTTAATTCTCGTAAACTCAAAATGCGAGTTTTAAGTGGTAAAATGGTAAATTTTCTGTTTCGGGTGGGGGTAATGTGTTTTCATGGGGGAAAAATGGAAGATAAATCGAATGTTAGTGTGTTGAAGTGATTAGAACAAGAAAAATAAAAAAAATAGCATATTTTATTGCCAAATAAATTAAGAAAATAAAAAAAATAAGTGGAAAAATAGAAATACGTCTTGGAAAAAATATAATAATTGTTTGTGGATGTATGGTAGTGGTAAAGCATGAGGTTTGGCCTCAGTTTGCCCTATCTCCTTGTCAAAGTTTGTGATTTATTTCTTTTGATACATCAAAACATCACAAAATGAACCTCTACACCTATGCAACGAAAGCAATACCTAAACGTAGGGGGTTGGGATGTTTGAATGGTGTGATTTGCGTGCTGAGTGCTGTTGATTTTTCTGATGCACATCATGACATAGAGTCATGGTATGTTAATTAAGAGGATAGTAGCACGAGTGTGGTCTTGGTGCTATCCGTACACCGCCGCAACGGGTTAGTAAATGCATTATAAAGCCTGGTTGTGCACCACGTGTTTCTAACTTAAAATTATGTTTGAGCACTTTAGAATCATTCACTTTTGCATGTGCATGACGATCATGGGATCAAAATATAAAACCTGGATGCATAGCACTTGTTTTCAATGACGATGACCCACGTTTTGAGTGTGGAAAGGCATCCTAAGCCGTATGATAGACGTTCGTTTCTTGGGGGATTATTTGGTGAGGACACATGGTATCTCTTGGAAACTTTTTAAATGAAAAAGTGGAGTTTGTTCGTTTGTTCTATATATTGAGCAGTGCATCAAGGGGCCAATCCCTACGATGTAGGAGAGCTACAGTGAGGCCGTGGTGTTTCCACCGAGAGGTTGCCTTCCATGTATGTGATTATTGTGGTATTTATTGCCAATGTGTATGGGTTCTCCCTCTATGGAGTTTATAGAAAGGGAAACGTTGGACTACAAAACTACAAAACTATAAACACATAGATTAGGCTTCAGGACAGTTTGTCCTTTAGCAGTAGATAGATGCTCTTGGTCCGCGAGACTGTGAGGGTGTGTTTGTCTGTTATGAGTATGAGGTCCGGCTAGTGCCATAGTCAGTGCCGGCCCATTTTAGGTCCCACCAATTTGAAATTACTAGAGACTAGTATACTAAAAGTTTCAAAATGGCTTAGCATTATAACATAGCTAGTAAATTGGTGTGAAACTCCGAAAGTAGGTTATAGTACCAATAAACACTAGTATATACAAAATAGATCAATACCCAAGGCTCCTTTAGAAGGTGGGCTAGATGTTTTACATATGAACATCTAACAAGTCTTTTAATGTAGACATCCTTTTCGTTGAGAGACACCCTTGTCTCAGTTATCCAAAACTAAAAGATGAAGTATTTGATAGTTTGAGAGATGTGGGTTCTTTGTCCATCATGTGTATGATATGCAAATGCAAGGAACAAACATAAGATTCATTTGCCATTTCCAAGCGATGTTTGCTTGCATATAGGTTTCTTTTGTGGATTTCTGTAAGCTTGACAACTTGAGGTATGTTGATGTCCATGCTTAGAATCAAGAGGATGAAAAACATAGATTTTCTCATGTAAATCAATATTCAAACAATATAGTTTTGATGTCCAATTGATGTATATTCCAACCATTATAAGTTGCTAATGCATAATTGCTACAAATAGTTATCATATAACACTATAATTAGGTCCAAGAACCATTGCCACACCATAGAGTAGAGGGTGATCATACTCATAGTTGACACAGATGGACACTGACATCCTACTCTATAGTCGGTGTCCAATGTATAGAGTTGGACATAGTCAAAGGAATGAGAATAGATGCCAAAAACAATACTCAACTAAGGGAGATCCCAAATGTATATTGCTAGATGAAACTAGTACAACAGTCTCAGAGAGATGGGAATGATAGTGACAAAAAACTCCAAAAAAACAAATGAAGAGGCACATAATCTCATAGGCTCAAGACAACCAATGATACATAGAAATGATAGTACTACTGCCATGAGTTAAGACTCAGGAAATATAAAAGAGGAAACTCTACTACCGTGGTAGCACTTAAGATTCTAATCAAAGGACTGATAGAATACATGCACAAAAAACCTAACAGTCAAGCTTTCATCCCTTGATCCTCTCCTGAACTTTCTACTTGGGTTGGTCTCTTCCTTATATAGCTTGTTTCTTGTCACAATATTCCCTTGGTTCATGTGCTAGCCAATGGTCTTTACTGCTCCTATACCCATCAGCTCATAAATGTGTCAATGGTGGCGGCCCTTGCTTTAATAAATACTGCTACTACCACCACCTTTAACATTGGCATGTATAGTGGACTCAGACCCATAGAATTACTCGTTCTCACCTTCATTCTCTGTGTTGGGTGCATCATCTTGTTGGATTTGGTCCTAGTGTGGAGGTGGGGCAATGAGGGTCAGAGGAGGTAATGGAGGCAGTAAGGGGTGAGGTGGATTGGGATTGGGGGAGGCCATAGGCGAGTCGAGTTGAGAGGTTGGGGTCATAGTGGGAGAAGTGAATTGTATTGGAGGTGGTGTTATTGCAGCCAAAGATCCATCTTGGTCCAAATGGGAGGCTACATGGCATTATGGAAGATGAGCTCAATAGCATGAGCTTCTCCAAGTAGATGACTCCCGGTCAGATTTATTGCTAGTGCTGGTCATGATCAAATGTGATCTTGGTGAGGTAGGCTTGCAATCCTTCAAGTTTGAGTTTATGTAGGCATTCGGTGCTTAGGAGGGCATGTATGTAGTTCCATCACTTGAGGGAGAGGGTTTCGGATTTGGTCAAGTGAGGTTAATATTGGCTAACTTCATTGTAGAGGCAAACCGCCAAGACCCACGGACCGCTTATTGTTTCAAGCGTTTCAAGCCGAGCACTAATGGCTACCTCTCACATAGCCGACACGCTATCTCTCTCTACAAGTGTAGTGAGCTTACCTCCATGCCTGATCGAGTTGCTTTCTCTCCTGAGCACTCTGATAGCTCCACGATCCAAGTGCAAGCTTCAAGTGAGCTTGATCCTCAAGCTCGACGCTCCAAGCTCCATTGCCGCAAGCAAGAGAAGAGAAGAGAAGAGAAGAGAAGAGAAGAGAAGAGAAGAGAAGAGAAGAGAGCTTCTCCACCACGGTCCCTCACCCTCACACACTCACACACTCACACACTCACTCCCTCACACATTCACTCCCTCACACTCTCACACACACTCTCTCAAGCACAAGCTTAAGCAAGCAAGAAGAAGAAGAAGAAGGGAGAGCTACTTTTGGCCACACACAAGAATGAGCTTCTCATTCACTTTTCAACTTTATATACAAAAACCTAAATCCCTTTTGGGCGGCCATTCCCTTATCTCCTTTTTTACATGGTCGATCGTGGTCTAGGCTCTTTTTTCCATTGTCCTCCTATCTTCCTAGCTTACTTTCGACCGCCCATCTACCTTAACAATTTGCATGGCACTCTTAAAATAAATCATGGTGCACCTTGCACTCTTTTACAAAAGTATTGACTTGCATTTTTTCTTGTGTGCCTTTCTCCTTGATTTAGGACTTTTTTGCACTTCTTGTGTTTCCATATTTTTCTTAGTGCACCTTCGTCTTCCTTTTCACTTTTTCCTTGGCCTTGTCATCTACTTTAGATTTTTTGAATTTTCCACCTTATTCATCTGAGGGTTAATATTACCTGTCTCCTAGACGAGTGCTAGTCCCATGGCACTCACCGTCATAGGTAGGCTTTGGCATGCACCAAAGACGTGGTTGAAAGGGACTACTATGGTTTACCATGGAGGAGTTGTGGTGGTGGTGCAGATGAAGATTGTTGGTGGTACTTTGGTGGTAGGATTGGATGGTGATAGGGTTGTTGTAGTTGGAGATAGGGTTGTTCTTTGTTGGGAGTTGCACTCACGGTTGTCACAGGTGTTGGTGTTCTAGGGATTTGGGCTTGCATGATGATAAATGATAATAATTCAGAGTTGAGTGTTTATGAAGGGATGACGACACTTTCGTTGGAGTCTTCAATACCTAGAATTGAAAATGTCTCATATGTGGTCTCTCCCTAGGGGTAGGGCTAGTCTTGTTATTGTGAACAAGATGTATTAGTTTGGGAGATAGGTCAAAGTTGAGAGTATTGTCCTGTTCTTGAGGACCCAAATTGTGTATAGATTGTGGTGCAGATATTATGTGCGTGCACATGCATACATAGATAGTACGTAGTTAGAAGACTGTTGGTTAGGTTCCTCGTAGCAGTGTGTGCATGAAGCAAGGGTTCAATGGGGTGGAAAAATTATTCGATGTTGAGGAGAAGTACACTTAAAGGCTTCTTGAGAAATCATTTGTGATTTTGACAAAATGACATAGCATACTTGAGCTCATTGACACCTTAGCTTTTTGTAGCTGGTGGCTACTTGTAGTGATTGAAGAGTACAATGTACTTTCCATGGTCTTCCATGCCTTGGTTACCACTGTTGATTGCAATGGCACTGAGATGGAGTGCGAAAAAGAATTGTGCAAATGGTTCAGAGGGTGACATGCCTAACTAGAAACAACGAGCTCCCTAGGTATATCCTGCCCTTGATATGCCCTAAACAATTGTGGGGGATGTGTGAAGGGCTAGGGGACTAGGGATGGAGCCAGTCGACCAAGGTAATTGGATGTATCTAATTTGAGGATCCCTAGGTGTTGTGCTGTGATTGTGAGTGTTTTTTTCTCTGTTCTTTTCTTTTCTTTTCTTTTCTTTTTGTTTTCTCTTTTGTTGATTTTTCTCTTTTTCTTTTTTCTCTTTTTTTTTTGGATAAAATGAATATAACCAATGCAATACATTGAGGCTACCAGCCTTTCATTTGGATTAAGAAATGTTGAGATCCAAAACCTGTGAAAAATAGATATTACAAGGATGATTGTGTTACTAGCCTCGATGCTAGAGGAACGGTTGTTGAGATGAAGAGATACATTTGAGATTTTGCAAACCTCTTTGTAACTTGTGCTTTGGGCCATGCTCAAATGCAATGTGTGCTTTTTGCAGGGGTAATTTTCTCTTCCACAGGGCTTCTATCACGGCTCTTTGTTTCTTGGTAATTCTATCGCTTTCTCCATAATGGTTCTTTTGGGGTTGGTGGTCTTGTGGTGACTTGGACATTGAATGCTTTCGTAACAGAGACGTGTTATCCTGTATCCACTTGACAACTCGTGAGAGTACATACAAGTCATATGCTTCAACCATAATGAACAGGTGTAGCTCAAAAAGACATCACTTATCTGAATCCCATAGTGTTGACTTCGATGCATATTACCTCTGCTTGATTATCATTGCTTGTGTGTGTGCTGGCTTTACTTTTTTGGTATTATCTATACATAGTCACAAAACTCATTGTTTATTTATGTACACATTTATGGATCCATGTCAACCAATTGTAGAACTCAGGATTGTACTAGAGTGTGGCACCTACATTTAGAAATTGTGGTAGCCTACTCAATAAAAACAAATATTTTGCAACATTGAGGAGCATGGTACCTTGTTTGAGTCTATTGGCAACACGTAGCTCCTCCTCAAGGAGAATTTTATCAATAAGAGAGTTCTCCTGGCTAGCCCCGACTAAGTCCATACCCGGAATGGTAGTTAGTACTTGAAAGGAAGTTTGCACCACATAGGTTGGGTCTCTTTGAAACTGCCATTTGGCCAATCGCTCCTCTGAGACTATCATAATATGGGCTCCAAGTTCGGCCATTGTAGCATGGTTTTCAAACCAAAGTTTTCAAATTGTTGCTTTTATTACTCTATCTCTAAGAGATTTGGTTGGCAAAGCACTTCGTTGAATGTCACAGTTAAGCATAGTTCATGGGCCTCCTTATGAGAGATGAGTTGCATGCATTCATGTAGGAGCTTGTCATAGTTTTTGTTAAAGTATTCTTGCTCTTTCCAGGATAGCGGATATGGCAAGTATTCCTCAAGCTGCTCCCTAGCCAACTCGGTCAAGCACTTTGTGACACTTCTATGTTCTATGAAGGCTTGCTCGATTGCTATCTCATCCAAAGTTCTGGGAGTTTCCCTAGGCTTTAGCATAGCTGGGGGACTTAGGCCTAGATGCACAAGATTGTTCAATACTAGGATTTCTTATGTCCTCACGGTTTTCATGTTTCTCCTGAGGCTTTGCTGTTATTGTATCATGATTATCCTCAGATGTGATTGGTATAGTTTTGTCAACTTGTTGTGACAGTGTTGTATCCACTCTTGATTGGATGTGTCTGAGGCTTCACTATCGTTAGCAGAGACGGTCCTTTGTAGGAATCAATGCTTTATTCATCAGCTCTTTAGCACTCTTGGTCTTGAGCTTCTTGGTGTCTATAGCCACTTGTAACTGTTGTTGTTTTCGTTGTTTTCTCCTCTTTTTCTTGGGTAATTGAGGTGTATCCTTTAAAGACTCACGACCGTGAACTAGGTCAAGCGATGTGCTTGGTTGGTGGGCCTCAACCTTCTCTTTCTCTAATGTATCCTCATGGGGCATAGTCACGGCTAGTTGAACAAACTCACTAGGTTGTGAGGGTATAATTGCCTCTCTTTTTGGAGAGTCTAGCTCTTCAGCTAATTCCCCCTTGTTCAGTTCGTCATCTGATTGCATTGGCAGTTGCTCCAGGTCGAGCATTTGCTCAGAGTACAATTGCCTTTATTTTTGGAGAGTCTAGCTCTTCAACTAATTTCCCCTTGTTTAGTCCGTCATCTGATTGCATTGGCAGTTGCTCCGGGTCGGCATTTGCTCTAGGCTTGTTGAGATGGCAGGCTCAACACGTGCGGACATTGATGATGGACCGCCTGGCTAGATGGGTCCACACGTCTACACTTAGCACGTTGGTGGTCATTATGATACTCATATGGCCACTGACTTATCACTTATTATATTTAGTTTGTTACACCTACCTACAGTTGGTAAAGACATAGTGCCAGTTGATTAGTGTAGTCGGTTATGCACTATTTGACTTAGTAGGCCACTTTCCTATATGTTGTATCTTATCTTTACTTTGTGTATTTTTTATAGTGTGTGGAAGAAGAAGAAGAAATCATCAAGAAAATGCTTTGGCATCCATCTCTCTTCTTGTGTTCTTGAGTGAGATTCCTCTTGTGTATACAGTTGTGTGTTGGGCGCAACAGCTCAAGCAACTCCTCCCACCACGCAATTCTTGACATGGTATCAGAGCCACGCCACTGAGAGAGGATGATTTTGAAGGTTGAAGTGAAGGAGAAGAAGCAAGGTTCGAGCAAGCAAGCATCGGGTAAGAAGCTCTCCCGTTCCTCCACTCTCTTTCTTGGATAGTGCCTGTGGAGGCACCGGAAGTAGGGTCAAGCAAAAATCTCAGATTGCTGTGAGATTTGGTGTGCAAGCACATCACTATATATTCTGCAGATAACCCATAGTTATTTTGGATGTCTAAGGCCGTTTCAGGCCCCGTTTTAGAGCCGCAAGGTTGTGGACAATAGTTTCAGGGTACATTGTGATTTCAGCTATATTGATCGAAAGTGGGTGCGCAGGTTACAGATTGTGAATCTGTAATTTTTGAGGTGTTTGCAGGAAGCAAACATAAGGTTACCTGCAAACAGGTTGCAAATTACATGTACTATTGAGCAATCAGTAAAAAAGGTTGCTTGGTGTATTGCTATGCATATGTTGTGAAAGATTGCAGAAGACTAGCTTGCTGTGTTGTATCCTTGTTTGTGATAATGGTAGAGAATAGTGGAAATCCCATTATTGAGAAGCTCGACAAGAACAACTACCCTTCATCGAAGTTTTGTGTGACAAACTTTCTCATTGGAAAAGGCCTTTATGTGTTTGTTTCAGGTGAAGAAAAGGAGCCAGAGCTGGGCATCCCTCCGACTGCAGATGAGTTAAAAGCATAGAAAGAGTGGAATGCGAAAGACAAAAAGGTGATGTACTGGCTATCTACAGTCATTGATAATACTATGCTGGGACATATCAGGAATGCAGAAACTTCACATGCAACTTGGACAATTTTTGAGAGCATGTTTTCAGTAAATACAAAGGCACGAAAGATTCAACTCAAGCAAGAGTTGAATGCCTTGAAGAAAGGAAAAATGTCTGTCAATGAGTATGTGTTGAAGGTGAGGAGCATTGCAAATGCTTTAGCAATGATTGATGCAATGCCGGATGATGATGATTTGGTTTCATCCACTCTGAGTGGCCTTAACAATGAGAAGGCATGGAAATCATTTGTTACTTTAGTATATGTACAGAAGCCATTTCTAGATTTTGATGAGCTGATCTCTCTCATGATTACTGAAGAGATCAATATGCAGGGTGATTCATCTGATGATGAATAGGTCCAAGTATTTTACTCGATTTTAGGAAGGGGACGTGGTAGATCCTCTTTGAGAGGCCGTGGTATGGGACGTGCTGGCGATAACCATCAAAACAGGTTCAATCAACAATTTGGTGAAATGCAGATTTCTGGAGAAAGAGGAAACTTTAGAGGCGGCAGGGGGAGCTCTAGAGGAAGAGGTGGATGGCAGAATAGAGGCTCTAGAAATTCTGGTATTGTTTGCCATTATTGTGGCAAAACAGGGCATATTGCAGCCAATTCTTATGCTAAGAAGGATGATATTCGTAGTGGTAAATTGCAGCAAGGAAACTATGCATCGTCTTCATGATAGAATGAATACAA
Source organism: Lygodium microphyllum (assembly GCF_053477565.2). Taxonomy (NCBI): domain Eukaryota; kingdom Viridiplantae; phylum Streptophyta; class Polypodiopsida; order Schizaeales; family Lygodiaceae; genus Lygodium; species Lygodium microphyllum. The sequence goes on along the minus strand of NC_141138.1, from coordinate 29,462,680 downwards.
AAATGAGTGTCTATTTGTTATGCAGCATATGATGAATGCAGCTATAGGAAAGGGGACACATGATGATGTATGGTATGTCGATTCAAGTGCATCTAATCATATGACTAGTCATGTTGAATGGTTTGAAGAGTTGCAGGACTTACAAAACCCAAGTTATGTGCAGACGGGTGACGATTCATGCCACCCAATTTCACACATTGGAAAGGTTCCCTCGTCCTTGTATGATGGCCAAACAAAGAGTCTGATAGATGTATTACATGTGCCATCAATTACAAAGAATCTAGTATCTGTTGGCCAAATGGTAGAGCAGGGATTGCAGGTCCGATTCAATGCAAAAGGTTGTTTTGTAGAAGACTTTAATGATAAATATAGGTTGGTTGCAAAAGGAAGTAGAGTTGGCTGAATGTTCACTTTAGATGCTGGAATTCCTGCAATGGATGCTGCTATGTATGCTAAAGGAAAAGGAGTAGTTGCAGATATTGAAATATGACATAAACATATTAGACATCCAAATGTGCAAAGGCTGAAATTAATGCAGTTAAGAGGATTGGTCACAGGGTTGCCTTCTTTTAGAGTTGCAGAATTGCATAAAGTCTGTGAAGCATGCTAGTTTGGTAAGCAGGCGAGACAACCCTTCTCGCATGATAGAGAAGTTGTAAAAATATTACACGGCGCAGCGAACAGAATCTGAGAAAGAGATAGAGAGTACACAACAGATAAGAGGAGAATCAATAAATTCTTTAACTCCAAACAACTGATACAAAGATGGCTCTGTCCACCCGTGCGCTTCCACTGTTGTGTGAAGCTTAGATGGCGATCTAGATAGAAGATAGGTGAAGAGCTTAAGGCTAGCTGGAACAACAACTCTGACTGGGTGAAAGATGAGTGAGAGATGGCTGCGAAGGGGTTTAGCTTTTATAGCCCGTGAAGGTCGTTAGGTTGGCCTATTGACCGACCTACCATATGAGCCTCCACTAGTCGGATAGGGAATATGCTAGGGAATATTCCCTTTACCATCGGGCGGGGGCCGCTGCCCCCGGACCCCCACCAGGGGGGCCGCTGGCCCCCCTGGGAACCCCCAGCCAGGGGCCGCTTCTGTGGCCCCTGGACCCCACAATGATGCCAGGAGGCATATTCCATGGTGGATTCCGTGAGGTTTTAAGGTGGATTTTGTAAACTTTGATGACCGGGGCTCATACACAAAGTGGATTCTTTGTGCGAGAAGTTGATGGGGACGCCTGTCCTTTTCGGGCGTTTCATTAATTTAGTGTGTACATGGGTGATTCCATAGCGGGTGATTCCGCAAAATACATATTAAATTAATAAACGTTTATGAGTTTAGAGTGTGCACTCGTAATAAATTAAGGTTAGGATTGATTTCTAACCAATTGATTTATTTATGTAGCTGAAGACTGCTAGGTATTCACTTTTGTCGGTTTAATTGTATTATTTTACTAACGATTGTGAATGCTTCAGTTGATGTGTAGAGATAGCAGCAGTGGCGGAGGAAAGCATTGGAGTCTAGCGAGTATTCGACCTATGGATTATATTTTGTTAGGTGCCACGCCTATATTTTGTTATGTCTATTGAGGCATCGATTATTTATTATTATTTTGTATGCGCCTATGCGCATGGATATGTTATTTCTATTTGGGACATTGTGTTGGGCGTGCCAGACTCTATGTGCACCATCCATTAGCTTTATTCCTATTTTTGTAAAAGCAAACTCAAAAGCTAAAAGCTTGTCATATTTTTGTAAATTGGGCTATTATTGAGCATGAAGAAGAAATATACATAAAATACATACTTTGTGAAGCGCTCACACAAGGCATGGGGGGAGATTGAACCCAATTGGTCTCTTGCTCTTGTCGTTCATGCTTTTTACATTGTAATTTGTGCAAAAAGGTAGAGTTCATTGTTCTTGGGGACCTTCCGGAATTCACTACGTGAGCATACTGCGGCCGATCTGCGCACCAGTGGTATCAGAGCGGAGCTGAGATCAAGAGCTTCCAATCGCTACCCATCTCGTGCGAAGGCGGAGCTCCTGGAACGATCGGGCTCTATGGTCAATCTCGTCGCGAACCGTCGATACAGGCAGACTTCTGGCGATCAAGAACCCCTGTTCATGTTATCAGATCGCGAAGGACCAGGCAATACAGGCGGAGGACCACGCATTTATCTCCATCATCAAGTCGTCAACAGAGAAAGATAAGCTCTATTATTTTTCTAATTCTTTCATTCAAAAAGCTTAAGGACAAGCTTAGAAGCTTGGTTGGAGGCCACAAATCAATTCGTTTGCTACTATCAAAGTATCTCCAAAAATTCCGCGTGGCGAAAAAAATGCCCCCCCCCCCCCCCCCCCAACGATTGCGCCATTTTCTGAAGATTAAGCCCTCCCCATAAGCTAAATCTACCAAGCTTAATTTATTAAGCTTAAACAAGTCAGACAAATCACCTTTGGTCAGCAACTCCAAGTCCCGCACTTCAGAGATCAAGTTCTGCAAGTTATCTGTAATCAAGTTCTGCAAGTTCACTAAGTCAGTTAAGTTCTGCAAGTCTGCAACTCTGCAAGTCACATAAGTCTGCAACTCTGCAAGTCAGACTGCTCAACTGGAGTCAGAACTGACTTGTGCTCAAAACTCCTAGAAGGGCTGTTCCTGCGCAGAAACTCCGAACTGCAAAGTTGTTCATTGGAAGGTATTCTACCCATACGCAGGTTCGCTGAAGCATTTTCAGCATACGAAGAAGGAAAAATCGCATATTTTCTGAAGATTGAGAAAGAAATACCCAAAAACACATAAGCCTTGTAACCCCGAATTTGAGCTACGCTCATCCCGCTAACCTGATTTTGAGTGAGAAAGGTCTTTTGAGTTTTATAGGATGACAGAACCACATATGGATGATCCTATTGGGCTGAAGACGACCTACCTGAGCCTACGATGGAGCAAAAACTGGACTTAATCATGATGCAATTGGAAGAAGAACGAAAGGCTAGGCAAGCATTGCAAGCGCAATTGGCAAAATTACAAAAAGCGTCTACCGACAAAGAAGAACCTCAAGCTGAATATTTGATTCGATGTACCATCAACGCCACTCTTGAAGCTCAAACCATTTGCAAGGAATCAAAGATAAGTAAACGAAGTTTCAAATTTCGCACTTTCAATGGTATACGAGAAGGAAAGACTGTTCTAGCATTCATTAGCCAGTTTGATGACTATTTCCATGAGGAAACTTATCTAGAAAAAGATAAAATCAAGTGTGTTACTAATCATTTGGTAGACAGAGCATCACTTTGGTGGACTGTAGTACGCAAGAGCATAGAATGTCCTGCTACTTGGGAAGATTTCAAGATGAAGTTCATGCAGAATTTCCTTCCACTGCAATTTCATGAGAAAGCTCTCAAGCAATGGGATCTACTCCAACAACGGGATCGTGAGCCTATACCTCAGTATACAGAGCGTTTTTGGAATGCACTCCTCCAGCTACGCATGCTTGAAGACGTACTAGAGACGACACATAAGCGGAAGTATATGTCTGGACTTCTTGGACATTACTACGCTGAAGTGAACATGTTCAAGCCTGCTACCCTTGAAGACGCCATTTCACTAGCTCACGACACTGAAGATAAGCTACGAGGTAGAGACAGACGACCACAACAATTCCAAGCCAATGGTAATTATGGATCTAAACAATTCAATTCCAATTTTAGAAGATTTAATCCAGGTCGTTTCTCTTCATCATCTTTCCGCAAGAATTGGGCTAAACCACCTGCATTACCATCCAATGTCAATCCAAATCCTAAGCCTATTCCATAGCCAAATCCAAATGTACCTAGACTTCCCGCCATTGCAAATAATGTAACCAAAGCCAAGCCAATAGTATGCTATAAATTCCACCAGCCTGGACATCTCACAGAAAACTGTCATTCAAAGAAGCCACCAGCTCATATCAACTATCTTGGAGCCATGGACGAAGACAAACATGAGGATATGCCTGATTTCACTGAAGATGAGGACGACACTACTACTACTTCAGATACTTTACCAGGTATGCCTACTCCACATTCATTATTGACTATGAAATGTTTGGTGCATGGAAAGGAAAAGACTATTTTGCATGATGACGGTAGTACTCATGATTTTATTTCAGCAAAATTGGTAAAGGAATTGAAATTACAGACTGTACCTACGCATTATCGCATAAAAGCTGCATTTTTAGGCACTAGGTATAATGGTACACAGGAAGTGCAAGACCTAGAGATTCAAATTGGTTCATACACTGAAAGAAGAAATTTCTTAGTTGTTCCATTACAGTCGAGTGACATTATTTTAGGAATGCCTTGGCGACACCAGCATAATCTAGATATAGATTATTCCACACATACAATGAATATTAATTTTCAAGGAAAATCTATTACATTATATGGTATGCATGCATCTAATGTTTTTCCACTGCTTTCGCATACTCAAGCTAAACGTGCATTACGCAAGAGTAGTAAATCCTATCTCATTTGGGTGAATGAATTGCAAGTAAAGGAAAATCATATGCACCCTAGGCATAAGGAATTTCTTGCATATTTTAAGGACTGTTTTGCAGAAGACCTACCACCAGGTTTACCTCCTTCACGTCTAGAAGACCATAAGATAGATTTGATCCCTGGCACACAACCACCTTGCAAAGCACCATATAGGCACAACCAGATAGAGCAAAAAGAAATCCAGAGTCAAGTTGAGGAATTACTAAATAGAGGTTTAATTCGACCTAGTAGTTCTCCATTCAGTGCACCTGTATTGTTAGTCAAGAAAAAGAATAATACCTATCATATGTGTATTGACTACCGAGCTTTAAATAATATCACTGTAAAGAATATGTATCCTATTCCTAGAGTTGATGACCTTATGGACAAACTGCAAGGATCTTCTATATTTAGTAAAATTGACCTTAAGTCTGGTTATCATCAGGTGAGGCTAGATAAATCTGACATATTCAAGACTGCATTCAGAACACAGTTTGGTCATTACGAATTTTTAGTCATGCCATTTGGATTGACTAATGCACCTGCTACCTTTAGTAGAATGATGAACCGTATCTTTTTGAAATATCAATATTGTGTAATTGTTTTCTTTGATGATATTTTGGTGTTTAGTCAAAATGAGAAAGAACATTATGAGCATTTGTCATTAGTTTTTCAGTTATTGAAAGAAAATCAACTGTATGCAAATCTTGAAAAGAGTGAATTCTTTAAGACAAAAATTGAGTATTTAGGTCATATTGTATCATCTGATGGAATTAAAGTTGATCCTAAGAAAATTGATGCAATATTGAATTGACTTGTTCCTAAAAACGTGCATGAGTTACGCTCATTCCTTGGTCTTGCTAGTTTCTATAGGAAGTTTGTACGTAATTTCTCATTACTTGCTTTACCATTAACCAAACTTCTGAAGAAAGGAATTGTTTATCAATGGACTGAAAATCAACAGAAATCCTTTGGCTTACTGAAACATGCATTAACCAATGCCCCTGTTTTACAGTTGCCTGACTTTAATCGACCATTCTTTCTAGTAGTGAGACTGATGCTAGTGGACCAGGAATAGGAGCCGTACTTATGCAAGACAATCATCCTATAGCATATTCTAGTTGTAAGCTGAAACCCCCTGAGCTGAAATATTCCACCTATGACAAAGAACTATTAGCAGTTGTACAAGCATTAAGACAGTGGAAACACTACTTAATGGGTTCAGAATTTATGATAAAGACCGATCAGCAAAGTATTAGACATTTACTTAGCCAACCTCAAATTTCTGACCATCATATCAAATGGGCTTCCTTTATTCAAAGTTTTCATCCTATCATTCAATACCAACCTGGAAAAGAAAATGTAGTGGCTGATGCATTGAGTAGAAGACCTGCCATTCATAATATTTCTGTCATATCTTTTGATTCTTTAATTGCTATGAAAGATACATATCACTAGGATATTACTTTTCATTCAGATTGGAATAAATTAGTTCAAAATAATTTCATTCATGTTGATTCATTTTCATATAATGATGGATTTATGTAATATGAAAAGAGACTGTGTGTTACTATTCCATTCCGATCTTTTGTTTTGATAGAAATTCATTGTTTCCCATATCAAGGTCATAGAGGTATCATATCTACATTACGTATGTTAACTGAAGATTTTTATTGGCCGCATATGGATGCAGATGTATCTAACTTCGTTTCTGAATGTTTGATTTGTCAAAGAGTTAAGAGACATCATGGTAAACAGTATGGATTACTTATGCCTTTGTCTATTCCATCTAAACCTTGGGAACAAATTTCTATGGATTTCATTACTGGTTTACCAAATACTAAATCTATCCATGATATGATTTGGACAGTTGTAGATAGATTTTGTAAACAAGCATATTTCATTCCATGTAAGAAAACTTTAACAGCATCACAAGCAGCACAATTATTTTTGAAAACTGTTTTTACTAACCATGGATTGCCAAAAGTTATCATTTCAGATCGTGATTCTAGATTTTGTAACAATTTTTGGATTACCCTGTTTGCTAATCTAGGCACCAAGATTGATTTCTCATCTGTATTTCATCCAGAAACTAATGGACAAACAGAAGCCACAAACAACACCATTCTAGATCTTTTACGTGCATATACTATCTCAAAACCTCAGACATGGGATACTCATTTACATTTATTACAGTTTGCATATAACAATACACCGCACACATCTACAAAGAAAGCACCGTTTGAAGTCATTTATGGATATAGATTATCTACACCTGTTGCATCTTTGTCTAATAGAATTCAGAGTGCTGATGATATTGCTAGTATGCATAATAGTATATTTGATGAAGTTAAATATATGATTGCTAAAGCCCAGCAATCATATACCAAACAAGCCAACAAAAAAAGACAAGCCATGAATTTCAAAGTTGATGATTATGTTTGGCTGAGAATAGAAAAACGTAGACTGCAAAGTGTAGATAGACATCCAGTTGTCAAACTAGCTCCTAGATTCTATGGACCATTTAGAATCATTCATAAAATTAATGACAATGCATTCAAGTTAGAATTACCATCTCATTGGAAAATTCACAATACATTTCACATTAGTCTATTGAGACCATTTAGAGGCCAATTACCTGTCCACTCTGTTTATGAAAACCCACCTTTATTAGAGGAAGAGACTGAAATACTTGAACCAGAAGCTATCATAGACACTGATTTTATGACCACTAGAACTGGCCGAAGGTATTCTAGATATCTTGTTAAATTTAAGAACCATCCTGTAGAGGAAGCACAATGGATGCACGCTAGAGACTTAAATGCTTTCCCCACTCTGTTAGCTCCACATTGAGCTAATAGCAATTGAGGTCAATTGCTATCCCACCCCGGGGGTATGATGCCAAGAGGCATATTCCACGGTGGATTCCGTGCCACGGTGGATTCCGTGCCACGGTGGATTCCGTGAGGTTTTACGGTGGATTATGTAAACTTTGATGACCGGGGCTCATACACAAAGTGGATTCTTTGTGCGAGAAGTTGATGGGGACGCCCGTCCTTTTCGGGCATTTCATTAATTTAGTGTGTACATGGGTGATTCCATAGCGGGTGATTCCGCAAAATACATATTAAATTAATAAACGTTTATGAGTTTAGAGTGCGCACTCGTAATAAATTAAGGTTAGGATTTATTTCTAACTAGTTGATTTATTTATGTAGCTGAAGACTGCTAGGTATTCACTTTTGTCGGTTTAATTGTATTATTTTACTAACGATTGTGAATGCTTCAGTTGATGTGTAGAGATAGCAGCAGTGGCGGAGGAAAGCATTGGATTCTAGCGAGTATTCGACCTATGGATTATATTTTGTTAGGCGCCACGCCTATATTTTGTTATGTCTATTGAGGCATCGATTATTTATTATTATTTTGTATGCGCCTATGCGCACGGATATGTTATTTCTATTTGGGACATCGTGTTGGGCGTGCCAGACTCTATGGGCACCGTCCATTAGCTTTATTCCTATTTTTGTAAAAGCAAACTCAAAAGCTAAAAGCTTGTCATATTTTTGTAAATTGGGCTATTATTGAGCATGAAGAAGAAATATACATAAAATACATGCTTTGTGAAGCACTCACACAAGGCAAGGGGGGAGATTGAACCCAATTGGTCTCTTGCTCTTGTCATTCATGCTTTTTACATTGTAATTTGTGCAGAAAGATAGAGTTCATTGTTCTTGGGGACCTTTCGGGATTCACTACGTGAGCATACTGCGACCGATCTGCGCACCACACAATAGGGGCCCCTTTTAACTCCCTTACCCCGCAACTCAATGCAGTGCGCCTCGAGTTGCTACAAGCTTAACCACTCCGTCTAACCCAAAGATTAGGCCCACAATGGTCACCTTTTTGCCATCCGGTCACATAGACCTCATCTGATATACAAGTCAGGACTCAACCAATGTCCGGGTTCACATTTGGCTTCTCCTCATAATGGGGGCCTTACAACTTTGAGCACCATGGATCGTTGGTAGCACCTAATGAGGGTGGGGCATTGATCATATCTAATAGAAGTGAGTAGAAATATACTTGATGTAGTACATACAGATGTTTGGGGGCCTCCTACACAGAATGTATCTCTTGGTGGCAGTAAATACTTTGTCACATTTATTGATGACTGTTCAAGGAAGCTATGTGTATACTTCATGAAGGAAAATAGTGACGTATTTGAGCACTTCAAATATTTTAAGGCAATTGTTGAAACATAAACATGCTTAAAAGTGAAGTTCTTGAGATCAGATGGAGGGGGAGAGTACCTCTCTAATGAGTTCAATAGCTTCTTGAGGAATCATGGGATAAAGAGGCAATTTACTTGCAGGTATACCCCACAGCAAAATGGTGTTACAGAAAGAAAAAATAGGCATGTTGCGGAAGTTGCATGGGCATTAATGGCTAAAAAGAATATGCCCAAACATTTTTGGTCTGAGGCTGTCCATACTACTCTCTACATTATGAATGGAACTCCCACAGCTGCAATTCATGGGATGACTCCTGAAGAGTGCTTTATTGGCAAGAAGCCCGATGTATTGCACTTGAAGGTATTTGGATGTGTTGCACATGCTCATGTGCCAGATGAGCTATGGAACAGCCTGATCCAAAGATTAAAATATGTATTTTTATTGGGTACTCTTTAGAGCAGAAAAGGAATCGCTTATATGGTGAAACTAGTTGAGGATGTTGAGCCCACCTATTTTGAGGATGCTGTTGGTCATGCTCATTGGGATGCAATAATGGATGAGGAGATGGCTGCATTAGAAGCCAATAAGACTTGGGATTTGGTACCCTTACCTAAGGGTAAGAAAGATATTGGCTCTAAGTGGGTAGACGGTTCAGTTAGCAGGTATAAGGCTAGGCTGGTTGCAAAAGGCTTTGCTCAAACATATGTCATAGATTATGATGAGACATTCAATCTAGTTGCTAGGATGGCAACTCTTAGGTGTGTGATTGCCTTGGCAGTATCCAAAGGTTGGAGTTTGTAGCAAATGAATGTTAACAATGCGTTCTTGCATGGTGAATTGCAAGAAGAAGTGTATATAGAGCAGCCAACAAGTTATGAGGATGTAGAGCATCCCACATATGTGTGTAGGTTAAAGAAGGAACTCTATGGGCTAAAGCAAGCACCTAGAGCATGGTTTGACAAGATTGGAGAGTATATTGTCAATATTGAATTTTGTATTTCTAATGCTGATCACTCACTTTATGTGAGAAAGGGAGATGCAGGTTTCGTCATCATAGTCATCTATGTGGATGACTTAATTATTATAGGTGACAGTGACAATGGGATTGCTAAAGTTAAGGACATCTTGAAGAAGAAGTTTGAGATGAAATATTTGGGTGAGCTGAGATACTTTCGTGGTATTGAGGTGATTAGATGTGATGATGGTATATGGCATACCAAAGGCAGTATGGCTTGGATATGTTATCCAAGTATGGGATGACATCATGTAAGCCTCTTTCAGTACCATTGGAGAAAAATGTGAAGTTGAGTGTTGATGTTGGGGATGAGATAGAAGACCCTACTATGTTCAGAAGGATAGTAGGGAGTTTGATATAAATGACTATCACATGGCCATACTTGAGCTATGCTGTTGGGCATGTCAATCGGTTTATGTAGATGCCTAGAAAGCCTCATTTGGATGTAGTTAGACGTATATTGAGGTATGTGAAGTCCACTTTACATTATGGACTTTTTTATGAGGTAGGTAAGGACGTACATGTCTTTGGATACACAGATGTAGATTGGGCTGGTAGCATGTCAGACCAAAGATCTACAAGTGGATTCATGTTTTCCCTTGGTAGTGCAACAGTTACATGGAGTAGCAAAAAGCAACCTATAGTTGCTTTATCGAGTACAAAGGCTGAGTATAGAGGTGCCGCTATGGCAACATGTGAGGTGGTATGGCTGCAAAAGTTATTAGGTGATTTGGACGTGCAGGGAGATGATCCAGTTGTCATTCATTGTGACAACATGAGCAGCATACTGGTAGCTAGGAATCCAGTTTTCCATGCTAGGACAAAACACATTGAGGTGTACTACCACTTTGTGAGAGAGAAGGTACTTGCATGAGAGATTGACTTGGTATATGTCAGCACACAGGATTAGATAGCTCACATTTTCACAAAGGCATTGGGTGCAGAGAAGATTCAAAAGGTCCAAAGCTTACTTGGAGTTGCAGAGATAGAGTTGAGCTTGAGGGGGAGTGTTGAGATGGCAAGCTCAACACGTGCAGACATTGATGATGGACCGCCTAGCTAGATGGGTGTGCACGATGCTCCCTACTCCTAGCCTGCTAGCCACATATAGATCTTCTTCTAGAAGTAGTTTATCATACAAGGGATATTTTTGAACAGTGGTAGAAAGATGGACCTCATGGACCATTGCCAACACTCTTAATGAGGTTGGGGAAATGCACGTGGGATCATGTATTGATGTCCAAAGGGCTTTCATTTGCTCAGCAAGTGCCATTAGTTGGTGGCCAATTTTGGCTGGCAATGGTTGGGGTACCATTTTTGCAGAAAGTCACCTTGTCCTTTCCCTTTTTGTTTGATTGCTTCGAGATTTTCCTTGTTTGTCTCACATTGAGCATTACAGAGTGAGGGTATCAAGCTCAATTCCCTAGCTGTGGCTTTTGGGATATCCTTTATGACTTCTTTAATGACAGCTACATAGCAACGAGAACAAACATGTTGTTGCTCATCCCAAGTCAAGGGTTTGGCTATGAGCTTTGTGTGCTCTAATGTTGGCCTTCCAATGTCCACATGGACGTATGCATGCGTGATGGCTGTCAGGTTGTGATCAAGCTTCATTATGCACTTCATCTTTGGTTCATTGGTTAGATGCGCCATCTCCTTGGCCAAATCTTTGAGAGATTTCTCCTCAAGCCTAGGATTTAGGTGCTTTGGAGGTGTTGGAGGTGTCAAGGATGTTGGTTGCGACACCTCTTCCATAGGTGAATTGCTAAGGACATGTTTCGCAACAAGGGGCATCATCATGGCCAAAGGCTATGACTAGTGTGATTCTTGATTAGAAATAGTAGTGGCTAGTTCAATGGACTGGCCACTATTGGTAGATTGCGGTGTCAAGTCCTTAAGTAGATCAGAAGTGGTCATGTATTTTTTTGCCTTTTGGGCATCCACTTGTGCAAATCGAGTATTAGTTGAGCTAGTCGTAGTGTGGATTGCACAGGCATATCTGTAGGTTGAGAGCTAAGGGTGGTGTCATGTCCCGCATCTTAGACATTTGGAAGCTCAGATGGAGATAGAGGTTAGGATTGAGTAGTAGTACTTGACAACTGCTGTTGTGCTTCCTCCGTCCATTTAGGGAAAGAGGGTGTAGGAGATTTAGGACTCCTAGGTGGACTTGGCACTGACTCGAAGATTTTCTTGTTGCTATTTGACGATTCTGCCATTTGCTTTGTTGAGCAATCAACCTTATCATGAGAAACATTGCACCTGTGGTGCTCATCATCCTCTTGGGAAGTCAAAGGCTCCTTGGGCACTAGCAGACTTTGTGCACACCTAACGGTTACATCTGATATCTACTTGTTAAGCATGCTAGGCCGAGGATCTATCTTTCGAGTAGTCATGTTTGGTTTCTTGATTTCAATCGTGAGGTGGTTTACTTTTGATAAAATCTAGCCTTCAGCTAATAGAGGTGGTTTAGCAGGGGGATTCGGTACCCAAATCCATCGGTTACATACATAATACCATTGAGCATGTAGCAATGCTTTGGATATCCATCACGGCGTTGTGCTGGCTCTCCATTGATACCTTCATCTGTAAGGCTTGGGCTTCTTTTGTGGTCTTCTATGATATTTGCAAGTCCAAAGCTTGTCCTTCGCATTGTCTCTTGACCTTCTTGTTTCAAGCATGGCCTCGCTCTTTGGTTCTCTCTGTTCAACATGCGCTTGTATCAACTCTTTCCACAAATCCTTGCTCTTGTTACTAGGCTTGCCTGGTATGTTAGAATGTTCATTGTCTCTCCCTTGAGGTTTAATGAGGTCACCCTTGCTAAAGGTTGTGATTATTCTCACACTTGGTAGTGTCAAGTGTATCCTCTATGCTACATGAAGGGGATGCGATAGCAGTGGAAAAGGAGAAGAGGAAGATGCGGGAGAGAAGAGCACACACAATGTAGGTGCTGTCCAACTGTGCTGACAGCCTTATTGCACTATCATATTATATATGAATAAAGAATGGGCAGTCACATTGTACACGAGAAGGCCTAGAGGCCTTTTACCCCAACAACCTCCCACTAAAAGGCCAATGTGGTTGGGGAGTGAAAACAAGGAAAAGAAAAAAAAGATAAGGCGAGGAATCATGACATCTCACCCAGCACCCAATCGGAAAGCGAGCTTTGCAAGAAGTGTCAGGACCTCTGCAGAAGAAGATTCAAGCATTCTCGAGTCCATGATATCTAGGGGATAAGTGATCCTGCAGCTCCATACAATGGAGAAATCCAAGAATGCTTCTCATGAAGCAAGCACAACTCATTAGTGCACTGCTGTAAAGTATTAGAGTTGCACGTAGCATCACCGTAGCGTATACAAGACAACGGAGAGTAGTCAAACTCTCCATAGTCAATCACTAAAAGAGAGCCAACATCCCGGACACTTGTCCAACGGGGTCTCAAGACTACATGTGGCCTCTGCGAAGTAGAAGACTGCAAAACTACAAGAAAATGTTCAATCTGCAAAACTACATGTGGCCTCTGCGAAGCAGCAGACTACATATGGCTGGCTGTCCAACCTGCTAAACTACAAGAAAACTTCTCTCATGAGCCTGCAAGGGGTCTAGCAACTGACCACCAACAAACATCTTGACCCTGACTGGTATGCATAGCTATGTCATTTGGGCCAATAAGTGCCTTATTTTTAGCATAAATAGCTTGATCTAATGACACTATAGCTGCTATAAAAACAACCATAAAGTGTACTGAACACTCATCAAAAGGACTGAAAGGTGTCAGCGTCTCATAAAAGACAACGTGACGGCTATGTATGACCTGCTGGACATCCAAATCCCATAATCTGTAGGCCTTAAAGTCACCATCTCCATAACCAAGGAGGATACATCTACTTGACATAGGCTCATGTGGCATATGTACAGATGCTTGGCAGCCAAACATCCTCAAGTAATCATAGGAGGGCTGCATGCCACTCCATGCCTCATGGGGTGTAATACCATCCAAGGTCAAGCATGGCGTCCTGTTAACCAAATAGACTGCCGTCATAAGGGCCTCAGCCCAAAAGCCATAAGACAACCCAGCTATGGTAAGCATAGAAGCAACCTTTGCTAGTAAGGTCAGGCACATGCCATGAGCAATCCCATAATACTGTGGGCACAAGAAATCGATGCCATATTGTTGACAAGAGGTCTGAAAGCTGGGAGAGAGAGCATGACTCTCATAATCCATCTGCAAGCACCTAGGCCTGCTACCAAACAGAATCCATAAACCTGTCAAGCATAACTGTAGCATCCTCAATCTGCACCAAGGGAAAAACCCAAATATGGTGGGTAGCATGATCAACAAAGGTCACAAAGTACGATGCTCCACCAAGTGACTACAAAGCCATAGGTCCATATACTACACAATGGACAATCGTACAATTGCCATAAGCCAAGGGGGCTCTGCAAGGACCAAGAGTACAATCAGGGCAAGCATCAAGATTTGTAAGTGATATAGGAGGCAACAATGAGTCTAAACGAGACAAGATCTCCATCTCTCTGTGGTGCATATGGCATAGGCGATAATGCCATAACAATGCATGTGGTATCTGGATAATTGCAACCATAGAATCTCCCACATGAGAGACATGCACTGGGTAACGAGAACCAACTCTAGAACCTCTGGCCAAAACCAAGCAACCATGACAGATCTTCCATGACCTATCCTGAAGAGAAATAGTATATCCTGCATTATGCAACTGACTGATAGAAATCAAGCTCTTACTGAGCATGGGAACATGTAAAACATCCCTGAGTATAAGAGAAGTCCCATTAGGCAAAGCTAGGTGTATATCCCCTGTACCAACAATAGCATAAGATTGCTCAAGGCTCAAATCGATACATCCGTCAACCTCCCTGTAAGAAGAGAACCATGCTCTATGAGGGGTAACATGAAAGATGCCATAGAGTCCAAAAGCCAATCAAACGCATAGGCTTGATCACTGAGCAAGTAAGATGAAGGAAAACAAGATGACAGGAGTACATACTCAACTGCATCATCATGGATAACTGCATGTACCTCACCACTAGTAAGAGTGGTAACACCTGCTGCATCTGTTGTATCTCTGACTCTCTACTCATGTCGAGTATGTCTCTGTCTCTGTTGATCTCTAATCTGTCTAAAGCATTTTCTTTGAACATGCCCAAGCTTTCTAGAATGGAAGCAAACAACATCTGAAGTAGAAGAACATGTAGAAGACGACAAGAAATCCAAGTCATCATGAATAGGGCTATCCATAGTATCCATGGAACTCAAGCAATTGAGGGATATCCCAACAGAGGGAACTCGCTCATAAAGACAATCATTTGCAAGTACATCAGTGGTAGAAGCATGCTGCAAAGGCTCTTGAAACCTCAACAGACGGGAGGACATAAAGGCATCAACCAAGGATGCAAAAGCTCCCACATGAAGAAGAGTTGTAGCCGACTGCATGACATAACCAACCACAGTACAGTAAAGCATAAGACATCTGTCATAAGAAAATATGGTATTTAGCCATGGAATCAGCCCATAACCATAATGACAAACATGACTCTACAGTACATCAGACCACATAGTAGCATCCAAGTCAATGCAAGACTAGCAAGTGGCATAAGATCCTGCAATGGTCAAGCTTCAGGAGAAGCCCAAGTATCTATACAACAACATCCAAATAAGTGGCTTTGTAAAGTACATGGCAATAGACAAAGTGCATAGCCAGGTAAGCATTAAGAGCAACTGCTCTCTGACCTGTATGGGCAAAAGCAATGCAACTAGCATAGAAGCTAGGCAACACAGAAGCAACAAAGCCATAACTGCTAAACCCAAGCACTGTCAAGAAGTCTAGTGATCAAGGAGTAACCCGCAAAGAACCAAGCATCAATGATCAATGAAATCTCAATAACCAATTGCCAAGACAATGGAGCAAGCACTTCTCAAAACATGTATATGTATCCAACTAAATCCAACAAGATCCATAATCAGGGCATTAAGGGCCAAATAGCATCCAAGCTGCATAAATGATAAGCCAACCAAATGCAAACTGCCCCACAAAATTCTCAAATGCAAGTCGATTCAAGCCCAAACATTTTCCATACTGCAGCCAAACCCAAAAGCATGCACATCAGACATCAGTCCCATAATGGATAGCACAGGGCATAAACCTTGCTAAGTGAAATGCTAGCTGCAAAGAAAATGACAGTGAACCAAGATTTGAGCTCTACTCTTTGCTCAAGAAGCATCTGGGAGCATAAACATCAAAGTGGCATCATCCAAATACATCAGCGTATCATCTCGAGTAGTCGGGAGCACCATAGACCATAGGTATAACCAAACTGGAGGTAAAATAACCTGTCAACCAAGATAGCATAAATCCCAACCAACAACGAGGTGTCCGCATCCAAATCAAGGCTCAATAGCTCTCAAATAGCATATCTGGGCATAAACCATGATGACCAAGCATTAATACATCCAATAGGATACCTGAATGTTAACAAAGAGCATTATGCATAAGCCATCTTTGATAAAACCTTGCTGCCTAAACAATGTACAACAGTAAATCCTTGCATAAATTGAGCTACAGAAGCTCAAACCAAGTCCCAAAGCATCTCAAAACATTAGGCAAACATCCCCAAAGCATATGGGCATCAAATATGAAGCCTCGGGAGCATCACATAAACTAAGAGCATGGCATTTTCTTGTTGTAAATAAACTCAGATCTGTTAGAAAAAAATATGTGATTAGAATTTGGTAGATCTAACATCACCATTGTGTCGTGAGTGTGCCAAAACCTCAAGTTAGACTCTTACTTTGTCTAAATCGGGTTCTGGATGTCGAGATATGAGAAAAAATGGGATTTTTGAGCTAGATTTTGAAACATGCGCAAAAAAACGTGAGCTGCTACTGTGGGGCTTGCTGGTTATGCTGAGGTTAAGGGGGAAAATGGGGGCATATAAGGTGCCCAATGAAGCCAAGGAACACCTGTAAAGAGCCTATGAGGGCCAGGGAGAGGCAGGAGATGAAATCTTACCTTGAGGGGAAGAATCCATGGCTGGCATTGAATCTCCAAGCTCTAGGTCTTCAATCCGCACTGAAGTAATGCTGGGCCAAGCTCCAGGATCAAGCTTTAATCCAAAGCTCTGATACTAGTTGCAGGGGATGCAATGGAAATGGAGAAGAAGAAGAGGAATATGCGGGAGAGAAGAGCACACAATGTAGATGTTGTCCGATTGAACTGACAACCTTATTGCACTATCATATTATATATAAATAAAGAATGGGCGGTCACAGTGTACACGGGCAGGCCCAAAGGCCTTTTATACAAACAATACATAATCGGCCTCACACTTCATCACCCTTTTGAAGGGTCTTTCTAGGAGGGTTTCCTTTCCACAATTAGCACTATTTGGAGAAACATGGAATATGATAGGAAAGCTTTCAATTTCAATAGTTACAAGAATTTTGCACTTCCCTATAAGTGCTTGTGGATGTCCCCTGTAAGGATTAAGAGTTGCATTAGTCGGTGTGAGCTCTAATTGGCCTAGTAGAGTCCATGCTTCTTAGGTCAAGATATTAAAATCAGAGTATCAATACTATGCTCTCTCTTTGCGGTGAGTTTGACCCTAAGGTGAGAAGGAGATACTATGTCTCTCTCTTTGCGGTGAGTTTGACCCTAAGGGGAGAAGGAGATACTATGTCTTTGTCTTCTGGGTCTTGGCTTATAAATTCAAGCCTCTTGAAACATTCCTTTGAGTCCCCAATTGCACAACCAGATGTGGATTCTCCACTGATGTCTTAGGTCGTTTGTGCAGTGTCATTCAAGGTGCATCTATCATTAGGACTGTCATGTCTAGTCATCCTTGTAGTTGTAGCTTGATGTTGTTGCATTCCGTTTTGACTAGATACAGTCCGAATGCAACCTACATCTGTTTTTGTAGAGTCACCTTTTTGCCCTTGTTGGCTAGATTGTCAAGATTGTGGGAGAGAAGGAAGGAGTCTCACTTGTAGCTTTCTTGCTTGCACAATGGGGGAATACACACAAGGGTGGAGGCTGAAAACTGTTTTTTCTCTTCTTAGTTGTGTAAGCCAAAAAGAACTCTAGTACATAGAAATAGAAGAACCCTATATATGGGTCTCAAACCAAACTCAACTAACTAAGGTGGCATACTAACTGAGCCACGAACTAGAGTAGATAAGGATAGCTGTCATGTAGCTATTATTCATGGGCGGTGTACCAACCGCATCTGCAACTGACAAGTTGGTGACATAAATGCACAACGGTCACCCTAGCATATCATGAGTGGAGCTCGATATCTCAATACACCCCCTCAAGCTCAATCCCAATTCCTGCACACCAAGCAGATCTCTGAACTTGTGCAACTTCTGTGCGCCCAATGCCTTCGTGAATATGTCAGCTACTTGATCCTCTGTGCTGACATAAACTAGATCAATAAGACCTAGTAAAACCCTCTCCCGCACATAGTGATAATGCACCTCAATGTGCTTTTTTCTAGCATGATAGATTGGGTTATTTGCCAAGTGTATACTACTCATGTTGTCACAATAAATGACAATTGGTCCATCTGTAGGCTGATGCATATCATAAAGTAGCTTATGCAACCAAGCTACCTCACATGCAGCCATTGCTGCACCCCTGTACTCAGCCTCTGTGCTCGACAAGGCAACTGTAGGCTGTTTCTTGCTGCTCCAAGTGACTGCAGCACTCCCAAAAGAGAACACATATCCACTGGTAGATCGTCTATCAGAAATACTACCAGCCCAATCAGCATCAGTGTATCCATGCAACTGTATCTGAACCCCAGTCTCATAAAATAGTCCATACTGCAATGTGGACTTCACATACCTGAGTATGCATCTAGCCGCATCCAAATGTGGTTTCCTTGGAGCCTGCATAAACTGACTTACCAATCCAACAGCATAGCTCAAATTTGGCCTGGTAATAGTCATATAAATCAAACTTCCTACTATGCGTCTGTACATAGTAGGGTCTTCGAGAAGCTCACCTGCATCTGCGCTCAACTTCACATTCTGCTCCAAAGGAACTGAAATAGGCTTATAGCCTGTCATCCCATATTTGGACAACATGTCCAATCCATACTGCCTCTGCAAGAGCCATATCCCACTTAGTGATCTAATCACCTCAATGCCCAAGAAATAACGCAGCTCTCCCAAATCCTTCATCTCAAACTTTTGCTTCAATAGCATTTTCACATGAAGGATATCTTCATCACTATCACCTGTGATAATCAAATCATCAACATAAATGACAAGCAGCATAATACCTTTCTCTGTTTTTCTCACATAAAGTGAGAAATCTGCCTTGGAAATCTGAAAGCCAATAGTGACAAGATAGTGTCCTATCTTGTCAGACCATGCTCTAGGTGCTTGCTTCAAGCCATACAAGGCTTTCTTCAACCTACAAACAAACTCAGGATGAACAACATGCACATAACTTGGTGGCTGCTCCATATAGACCTCTTCTTGCAAATCACATGCAAGAAGGCATTCTTTACATCCATCTGATGTAAAGACCATCCCTTTGATGCAGCCATAGCAATGACTACTCTTACGGTTGCCATCCTTGCAACCGGACTGAATGTTTCTTCATAGTCAATGCCATATGTTTGTACATACCCCTTGACTACTAATCTTGCCTTGTATCTATTCACAGAACCATCCACGTTGTGCTTCAGCTTATAAACCCACTTACAGCCAATTGCATTCTTATCTTTAGGCAAAGGTACCAACTCCCATGTAGCATTTGCTTCCAAGGCATCCATTTCTTCATCCATGGCTTTCTCCCATTTTTTTTTTCCCATGGCTTGTTGAAAAGAAGTGGGTTCTGGTTCCTGTATCACTTTGACCATATATGCATAGTGAATGGCTGTAAATCCATCATATTTCAGCGTATCCACAGGATACCTAGCTCTCGTAGACCTGCGCAAAATAGGTTTACTCCCAAGTGCTCTCAAAACATCCCTGGTCTTCCTTACTCTAGGTGTAACAATAGAAGGAATACCCAACTCATCATCAATGCTCTGTTTTGAGCCACTGGATTCACCATCCACATAAGAGTGACCTGCATTCATATCAAACATGGACTGATCTCCCTTCTCTTTTCCTTTTCGTGATACCTGCTGCATTGCTTTGAGAAGATTCTCCTGATCTCAATCTGCCTGTCCATGGCGAAGAATGTGAACCACTGCTAGAGGACGCTCTAGGTCCACTAATATCTTGTGACTGTTGTTGTGAATTCTAAGCAGCATTACCATTTTGTGCATCTACATTATCAACCACATTTACTGGTTTATACCAGCTACTCATCTCATTAAAAAAAACATCTCTGCTCACTGTAAACTTACGAGTAGAAGGGTTATAGCATCTATATCCTTTCTACTGCTGCAAAGGGTAACCAATAAAGATGCACTTCTTAGCTTTTGGATCCAACTTGGATCTCAACTCATCTGGCACATGAACATAGGCCATGCAACAAAAAATTTTCAAATGAGAAATATCTGGTTTCCTACCAGTATACCTCTCCTCTGGAGTCATCCCATGTATTGCTGCAATGGGAGTCCTGTTCATTATGTAGACTGCTGTAGCAACTGCCTCAGCCCAATAAAAATCTGGCAGGTCTTTTTCATTTCTCCCCCTCCATCTGACCTTAGGCATTTTATTTGCAGGCCTGTTTCTTTTTCAACCATAGCTCTAAGAGTTTTGAAATGCCCAAAAACTTCACTTTTCTTTTTCATAAAATACACCCAAACTTTTTTGCTATAGTCATCAATAAAAGTGACAAAATAATGACAGCCTCCAAGAGATGCAGCTTTAGTAGTCCACACATCAGAGTGGATTAATTCCAATGGCTTCTTACTCTCTTGAACATGTCTAGGAAATGGTTTCCTTGCCTGTTTTCCAAACTGACAGGCTTCACATATCTTATGCATTTCTGCAACCTTGAATTTAGGCAATCCTGCAACAATATTTTGGGTCTGCATTGATTTAAGTCGCTGTACATTAACATGACCAATGCGTTTATGCCAGATATCAATATCTGCAACTACACCGGCCCCATATGCAAACATTGCTGCACTCAATTTAGGCATGCCTGCATCCAATGTAAACATTCTGTCCTTCTTCTTTCCTTTTGCTATCAAACGACCTTTATTTTTCATATCCTCAACAAAGCATCCATGAGGATTAAATCTGACCTGCAAGCCCTGCTCAACCATTTGACCAACAGAAACCAGATTCTTGGTGATATTCGGGACATGAAATACATCTGACAGGTATTTCTTTTTCCCATCCTGCATAGACAAAGGAAATTTTCCAATCTGCACAATAGGATGTACAATATCATCACCAGTCTCCATAAATCCTGTTTTTTCCATTTTTCTTGCATCCTGCATCCATTCTGCATGACCTGTCATGTGGTTTGATGCACCTGAGTCAACATACCACACTTCGTTGCTTTCTTCTGCACTTGCCACAGAATTATTCATGTATTACACCATAAACAAATGCTCATTTTTGTCATCACCTTGTCTACTAGAAGATGCATAATTTCCTTGTTGCAATTTCCCATTCATGATGTCATTCTGCTTTTTATAGCAGTCTTTAGCCATACGACCCATTTTACCACAGTAGTAGCATTCAACATTGCTGTTTGCATTTTGGCCTCTTTGCCATCCACCACGACCTCTTTGGCTCCCCCTGCCTCTAGAAATACCAGTCCTCCTCCATAGGACTGGTTTTCTTGAGTTTGTTGCATATTTTGATTTCTACCACGGCCTCCAAATCGGCCTCCTCTACCTCTGCCTCTACCTCTTCCAGCATTTGAGTAGAAGATAGTTTCTTTTGAAGTTCCTCCTGAAGAAGATGCACCACCATTTCTCTGCTCCTCAGAAATTAGAAGAGCAATCAAGTCTCTGCACACAAGCATACAATGTAATTTCTGTGGTAACTTTTCACCGACCTGTAGAACAGTGGTCGCACAGCATAAAACATGGCCTTTTCTTGTGTACGTGCAGAAAATTTCCGCCTCGAAAATAGGCCCTGAAATGGCCTCAAATAAAAAAAACAGAGCAACCGGGGCCCCTCTCCCGTAGCATATACTGCCCTCTTGCTACACTGCGAAGGGCGTCTCAATCTGAGACAATGCACTCTTGCACTTTCCGGCTGTGCTACCTGTAGAGACTTGCTTCCAAAACAGAAAAATGAAAGCAACACTGGTCCTCTTACCAGAACACAGCGAACTTGGCTTGCTTTCTTGAGCTCCTTACCACGAACAAGGCTTTGATACCATGTCAAGATTGTGGGAGAGAAGGAAGGAGTCTCACTTGTAGCTTTCTTGCTTGCACAATGGGGGAATACACACAAGGGTGGAGGCTGAAAACTATTTTTCTCTTCTTAGTTGTGTAAGCCAAAAAGAACTCTAGTACATAGAAATAGAAGAACCCTATATATCAGTCTCAAACCAAACTCAACTAACTAAGGTGGCATACTAACTGAGCCACGAACTAGAGTAGATAAGGATAGCTGTCATCTAGCTATTATTCATGGGCGGTGTGTCAAGATTGTGGGAGAGAAGGAAGGAGTCTCGCTTGTAGCTTTCTTGCTTGCACAATGGGGGAATACACACAAGGGTGGAGGCTAAAAACAGTTTTCCTCTTCTTTGTTGTGTAAGCCAAAAGAACTCTTGTACAAAGAAATAGAAGAACCCTATATATGGGTCTCAAACCAAACTCAACTAACTAAGGTGGCATACTAACTGAGCCACGAACTAGAGTAGATAAGGATAGCTGTCATGTAGCTATTATTCAGGGCGGTGTACCAACTACATCTACAACTGACAAGTCGGTGACATAAATGTACAACGGTCACCCTGGCATATCACGAGTGGAGCTCGATATCTCAACACTCCCCCTCGAGCTCAATCCCAATTCCTGCACACCAAGCAGGTCTCTGAACTTGCGCAGCTTCTCTGCGCCCAATGCCTTTGTGAATATGTTAGCTACCTAATCCTCTGTGCTGACATAAACTAGATCAATAAGACCTAGTAAAACCCTCTCCCGCACATAGTGATAATGCACCTCAATGTGCTTTGTTCTAGCATGATAGACTGGGTTATTTTCCAAGTGTATACTGCTCATGTTGTCACAATAAATGACAACTGGCCCATCTGTAGGCTGATGCATATCATAAAGTAGCTTATGCAACCAAGCTACCTCACATGCAGCCATTGCTGCGCCCCTGTACTCAACCTCTATGATGGATAAGGAAACCGTAGGCTATTTCTTGCTGCTCCAAGTGACTGCAGCACTCCCAAAAGAGAACACATATCCACTGGTAGATCGTCTATCAGAAATACTACCAGCCCAATCAGCATCAGTGTATCCATGCAACTGTATCTGAACCCCAGTCTCATAAAATAGTCCATACTGCAATGTGGACTTCACATACCTGAGTATGTGTCTAGCCGCATCCAAATGCAGTTTCCTTGGAGCCTGCATAAACTGACTTACCAGTCCAACAGCATAGCTCAAATCTGGCCTGGTAATAGTCATATAAATCAAGCTTCCTACTATGCGTTTGTACATAGTAGGGCCTTCCAGAAGCTCACCTGGTAATAGTCATATAAATCAAGCTTCCTACTATGCGTCTGTACATAGTAGGGTCTTCCAGAAGCTCACCTGCATCTATGCTCAGCTTCACATTCTGCTCCAAAGGAACTGAAATAGGCTTACAGCCTGTCATCCCATATTTGGACAACATGTCCAATCCATACTGCCTCTGCAAGAGCTGTATCCCACTTGGTGATCTAATCACCTCAATGCCCAAGAAATAACGCAGCTCTCCCAAATCCTTCATCTCAAACTTCTGCTTCAATAGCATTTTCACATGAAGGATATCTTCATCACTATCACCTGTCATAATCAAATCATCAACATAAATGACAAGTAGCATAATACCTTTCTCTGTTTTTCTCACATAAAGTGAGAAATCTGCCTTGGAAATCTGAAAGCCAATAGTGACAAGATACTGTCCTATCTTGTCAGACCATGCTCTAGGTGCTTGCTTCAAGCCATACAAGGCTTTCTTCAACCTGCAAACAAACTCAGGATGAACAACATGCACATAACCTGGTGGCTGCTCCATATAGACCTCTTCTTGCAAATCACCATGCAAGAAGGCATTCTTTACATCCATCTGATGTAAAGACCATCCCTTTGATGCAGCCATAGCAATGACTGCTCTTACGGTTGCCATCCTTGCAACAGGACTGAATGTTTCTTCATAGTCAATGCCATATGTTTGTGCATACCCCTTGACTACTAATCTTGCCCTGTATCTGTTCACAGAACCATCTGCATTGTGCTTCACCTTATAAACCCACTTACAGCCAATTGCATTCTTACCTTTAGGCAAAGGTACCAATTCCCATGTAGCATTTGCTTCCAAGGCATCCATTTCTTCATCCATGGCTTTCTCCCATTTTTCTTTTCCCATGGCTTGCTAAAAAGAAGTGGGTTCTGGTTCCTGTATCACTTTGACCATATATGCATAGTGAATGGCTGTAAATCCATCATATTTCAGCCTATCCACAGGATACCTAGCTCTCGTAGACCTGTGCAAAATAGGTTCACTCCCAAGTGCTCTCAAAACATCCCTAGTCTTCCTTACTCCAGGTGTAACAATAGAAGGAATACCCAACTCATAATCAATGCTCTGTTCTGAGCCACTGGATTCACCATCCACACAAGAGTGACCTGCATTCACATCAAACATGGGCTGATCAACCTTCTCTTTTCCTTTTCGTGATACCTGCTGCATTGCTTTGAGAAGATTCTCCTGATCTCAATCTGCCTGTCCATGGCGAAGAATGTGAACCACTGCTAGAGGACGCTCCAGGTCCACTAATATTTTGTGACTGATGCTGTGAATTCTGTGCAGCATTACCATTTTGTGCATCTACATCTTCAATCACATTTACTGGTTTATACCAGCTACTCATCTCATCAAAAACAGCATCTCTGCTCACTCTAAACTTACGAGTTGAAGGGTTATAGCATCTATACCCTTTTTGCTGCAGAGAGTAACCAATAAAGATGCACTTCTCAGCTTTTCGATCCAACTTGGATCTCAACTCATCTGGCACATGTACATAGGCAATGCAACCAAAAATTTTCAAATGAGAAATATCTGGTTTCCTACCAGTATACCTCTCCTCTGGAGTCATCCCATGTATTGCTGCAGTGGGAGTCCTGTTCATTATATAGACTGCTGTAGCAACTGCTTCAGCCCAATAAAAATCTGGCAAGTCTTTTTCATTGAGCATGGCACGAGATACCTCTCCAATATGCCTGTTTTTCCTTTCTACAATTCCATTTTGTTGTGGGGTATGACTGCATGAATATTGCTGCTTTATGCCATGCTCCTGCAGGAACCTTGCAAACTCATTTGAGAGGTACTCTTTCCCTGCATCGGACCTTAGGCATTTTATCTGCAGGCCTGTTTCTTTTTCAACCATAGCTTTAAGAGTTTTGAAGTGCCCAAAAACTTCGCTTTTCTTTTTCATAAAATACACCCAAACTTTTCTGCTATAGTCATCAATAAAAGTGACAAAATAATGACAGCCTCCAAGAGATGCAGATTTAGTAGTCCACACATCAGAGTGTATTAATTCCAATGGCTTCTTACTCTCTTGAACATGTCTAGGAAATGGTTTCCTTGCCTGTTTTCCAAACTAACAGGCTTCACATACCTTATACATTTTTGCAACCTTGAATTTGGGCAATCCTGCAACAATATTTTGGGCCTGCATTGATTTAAGTTGTTGTACATTAACATGACCAATGCGTTTATGCCAGATATCAATATTTGCAACTACACCAGTCCCATGTGCAAACATTGCTGCACTCAATTCAGGCATGTCTGCATCCAATGTAAACATTCTGCCCTTCTTCTTTCCTTTTGCTATCAAGTGACCTTTATTTTTCATATCCTCAACAAAGCATCCATGAGGATTAAATCTGACCTGCAAGCCCTGCTCAACCATTTGACCAACAGAAACCAGATTCTTGGTGATATTGGGGATATGAAATACATCGGACATGTATTTCTTTTTCCCATCCTGCATAGACAAGGGAAATTTTCCAATCTGCACAATAGGATGTGCAGTATCATCACCAGTCTCCACAAATCCTGGTTTTTCCATTTTCCTTGCATCCTCCATCCATTCTGCATGACCTGCCATGTGGTTTGATGCACCTGAGTCAACATACCACACATCGTTGCTTTCTTCTGCACTTGTCACATAATTGTTCATGTGCTGCACCATAAACAAATGCTCATTTCTGTCATCACCCTGTATACTAGAAGATGCATAATTCCCTTGTTGCAGTTTTCCATTCATGATGTCATTCTGCTTTTTATAACAGTCTTTAGTCATATGACCCATTTTACCACAGTAGTAGCATTCAACATTAATGTTTGCATTTTGGTCTCTTTGCCATCCACCACGACCTCTCTGGCTCCCCCTGCCTCTAGAGTTACCACGTCCTCCTCCATAGGACTGGTTTTCTTGAGTTTGCTGCATATTCTGATTTCTACCATGGCCTCCAAATCGGCCTCCTCTACCTCTGCCTCTACCTCTTCCAGCATTTGAGTAGAAGACAGCTTCTTTTGAAGTTCCTCCTGAAGAAGATGCACCACCATTTCTCTGCTCCTCAGAAATGAGAAGAGCAATCAACTCCTCAAAATCAAGAAATCTTTTACGGACGCAAATGGATGTTCGGAACTGTGCATAATCCTTTCCTAGACCATTCAAGGTCACAGAAACTAAATCATCATCTTCCACTGGCGACCCAATGGAAGCAAGTGCATCTGCAATCTTCTTCACCTTCATGTGGTAGTCATTGATGCTCATACTTTCTCTTTGCACATTATGCAACTCTTGCTTGAGCTGCATTTTCCTGGCTTGCGTATTTGTGCTATACATTTTTGACAAAGTATCTCATGCCTCCTTTGGCGTACTTGCATCCTGAATATGCACAATCATAGAGTCTGAAATATTAATAGACAGCCAGTACATAACTTTCCTGGCTCTCTCATGCCATGCTTTGAATGCCTGCATTTGCTGTTGATTGGGAACATCAGGAAGAACTGGTTCTTCTTCATTTCCTGCAACAAATTCCCAATATCCTTTTCCCATAAGGAAATTCGTCATTCTAAACTTCCATGCTTGAAAGTTGTTCTTGTCAAGCTTTTCAGTTACAATCTGTGAAAGAGAATTAGATGCCATTACAGAATACTGCAAAAAATTCTGTCACTGCAAAGAACACAACTTCAGCCTCACAAGGGCAAATCTGCAAAACTGACGAAAGTGGTATTTAACCATACAGTCACTTCCTAGTGACGATTTTGCATCAACAGGCAACAAGGATGATTCTGTAACTCCCAATGTCTCTGCTCACAGGCATACGATGCAATTTCTATAGTAACTTTTCACCGACCTGTAGAACAGTGGCTGCACAACATAAAACTGGGCCTTTTCCTGAGTGCGTGCAGAAAACTTCCGCCTCCAAAACAGGCCCCGAAATGACCTCAAATAAAAAAAACAGGTTCGCCAAGGGTTAAAGCCCTTACCTGTAGCATATACTGCCCTGTTGCTTCACTGCGAAGGGCGTCTCAACCTGAGACAATGCACTCTTGCAATTTCCGGCTATGCTACCTGCAGAGATCTGCTCCCAAAACAGAAAATGAAAGCAACACTGATCCTCTTACCAGAACACCGCGAGCTTGGCTTGCTTTCTTGAGCTCCTTACCACGAACAAGGCTCTGATACCATGTGAAGATTGTGGGAGAGAAGGAAGGAGTCTCACTTGTAGCTTTCTTACTTGCACAATGGGGGAATACACACAAGGGTGGAGGCTGAAAACATTTTTCCTCTTCTTTGTTGTGTAAGCCAAAAGAACTCTCGTACAAAGAAATAGAAGAACCCTATATATGGGTCTCAAACCAAACTCAACTAACTAAGGTGGCATACTAACTGAGCCACGAACTAGAGTAGATAAGGATATCTGTCATGTAGCTATTATTCATGGGCGGTGTACCAACCGCATCTACAACTGACAAGTTGGTGACATAAATGTACAACGGTCACCCTGGCATATCACGAGTGGAGCTCGATATCTCAACACGGTGTACCAACCGCATCTGCAACTGACAAGTCGGTGACATAAATGCACAACGGTCACCCTGGCATATCACGAGTGGAGCTCGATATCTCAACATAGATTGGCCCATTGAGGTTCTAGGGTCTCTGTTTGGGTATGGGCTTTTGGTTGATGTTTTGTGTAATATCTCCCCCCCCCCCGGTGCATAAGAATGCCTCCCCGTCCTTAATTTTTCTAAAATTAACTTAAATTCTTTTACTCTCCCTCTCTCTCCCTAATGATAGAATGTCGGGGAGAGAGAGAGAGAGAGAGGGAGTAAAGAGAAGGGGGGCATGCACCCCCTTTGGTGGAGGGGTGGCGGCCGTTAACGGCCATCTCCCCCCATAAGCCACCTCCTCCCCCCTCTATAAAAGGCAGTGCCCTCCCCCCCTAGTGGTCTTCGACAAGCACCCCCCCTCCCCCTCGTCGTTTTTAGTTGCCCCCCTGGCCGTGATTTCAGCCCCCCCCATCATCATCGCAAAGAGAGAGAGAGAGAGAGAGAGAGAGAGAGAGAGAGAGAGAGAGAGAGAGAGAGAGAGAGAGAGAGAGAGAGAGAGAGAGAGAGAGAGAGAGGGAAGCTTTGGAGGGTTCTTCTTTCCCCCCTTAAAGAGAGGTCATACACCCCCTCTATTATTTCTAAAAATACACTCCCCTTCATTATCTTTTCTCCACTCAAGCAGAGGCGGCAAGAATTTGGAATAGGATAGTGCGAGAATTCTATCTTTCGTACACGTGTCTTCGAGTATGGCCCCAAAGCGTAGTTCCACAAGGATGGCCAGATATCCTGCAAGTGTGGATGGCGGTGCAAATCAAGACGGCACCGCAACCACGAATGGTTTATCAAGCGTGAATACCATTGGAATCAAGACATCACTCCAAACCCAGGTTGCTCTATTATTAAATCATAGATTATAATTATCATGGTGAAAGTCATATTCACATGCATCACATTGATTGCGTGATTGATGGGTAATTGCCTTGGTATGATTTTAGTTGTGATGTTTGTAACAAACAACATAAATTTGGTTGTAAGATGACATCATAATAGGTGAAATTGATTAGGTAATTGCATCATAAATTACCCAAAAAAATCTTGCATGAATTCTTGCATAAAGTGCATTGCTCCTTGCCCAAGTTCTTACAAAATACATTTCAGAGGACATCAAAAGAAGCAAAGTGCATCTCCATATCGCAAGATGGATTCTAAGGTACATGTAATAAACTGCAGAAAAGATTAAAGTGCAGCTAGACTCATACAATGATCACATAAAGTTATAAAGATCAGATAATTCAAGAAGGTTATAGATCGTGTAAATAATTACATAGAGGATAATGTTAAGATTGCATGCATAGAGAGTACCTTCGCATGTGTGGCATAAAATATCGTATGGATTATATCAAAATTGTAAGCATTGAAATGAAGGCATGGCATTACGTCACGTGCATTAAAGTTGTTGGGAAAATTCAACGTTGTTTGTAATTTACCAAATGGGGCTGAGATCCATGAGTCCCATGTCAAAGTCCTTGGTAACTTCAAGAGGGATAGGTAAAAGCTTAGTGCATGTAAGCGTTATCGAGAGGGCTTGAGAAGATTATACTTAAGACGGAGTAGGAATTGTTCTAAATAGAACCATCTTGACCAACCATGGTCAAGGGGATAGACAATCTTGATCAATTAAGATCAAAGATAAAGGTACATAGGTACTTCAAGGGATCTAGGAGACAACCAGCAAGTTGACCAACCGAGGAGGATGAGGTTGTCCATGATCTGTCTTACAAGGAGACCTAAGGTAAGGATAAATAGGGTCGGTAGGGTACAAAACCTAAGTCGAAGGAAAAGGGGAAACAAGCAACCTAGCTTGCCAAGCCCTTGGAATCTTGCCCAGTCACGAACGATCCAGGATCGAATGCTGGGAGCATTCAGGAGAAAGGAATCACACCTTAGCAGTTGGTCGTACAAACGACCACATAAATCATCGTGATTGTACATTTAGGTACATTGTTTGAACTTCTTTGCTCAAGGAACTTATTCAAGGCCAAACACTTAATGCTTCAAGTTAATAGCCTAGAGGGAGAGGCAGGCTCAGTTATCTCCAACTGCCTGCCTGGCCCTATCCAAGGGGGTTGTTAGCCACGCTGGATATATGGACTGAACCCGCTGCAAGAGGTCTCTCCGTGGGTGCTGCTTGGAGCGGGAGGACGCTTGGGTGCCAGGGGAGCTCTGGCTGTAAATTCCTTGCCTTCGGATCCTGCACAAGAGGCCGACGTGACTCGAGATGGGATCTCGAGACCTGTGTACTAGTCTACAGGTGAAACTTGGAGCAACAATCCTGTTGATTGCTGGGATAGCCTTCGGGCATGATACTTGATGTATTCTAGGACTATGATAAATAAAGATTGGATATTTGAAAAAGGAGCCTACTTGACATTGTTTTTGTGTCAGTGCCTAAGTTACGTGAAGGAACCTGTGTTTAAATTGATTAATTAAGGAAGCTGCTTTTGCGTGTCAAACATAATGTGGTAGGTAATTAGATAACTAAGCAAACCGAGGAAAGCGTAGTGGACATGACTTGGGTCCCTCCTACAGAAGGGTGGTCTCGGTTAGCTGGGAACTTTTCTTAAAAGACGTGTTAACGAAATTGTGAAGACCTAGAGTAAGTAGAGTTAGAATCCTTATTTATGCTGTTTTAGGGGAGTGGAATGGGACTATGCCTTATGGGCAGAGAGGTTGAGCTTCGCATCCCTCTTGTTTCCCATTCTCCATGAATGAAGTGCAGCATAAATCCGCTTCGACTCTGTTGTTCCTACGCAAAGTGGTTCATCTAGAGGTCGATGCTAGCTATTGCCAAGAGACTTGGCTGATAGGAAAGATGCCTTGACTTCTAGGTCAACCCTAAGTGGGAACGGCTGCTTGAGGCAGACTTGGGAAGACCTAGATTGCAAACCTTGTGACATTCCTTGCGATTGCCATGTGGCACTTTCTAGACTCTCTTCTCGATGGGCTGCTAAGACGTGCCCCACAAGTGGGTGAGCAGACACGTTACAGTTGGTATCAGAGCAAACCCACGAAATGTAAAGATTACAAGCAAACTTAATGGAGGAAAATAAAGGGAATAAGGGGATAAACAGGGGAAGGTGAGTAGAATAGAGTAGTGTTTTCTGTTGAAAACATTTCTTTACTCACTTACGAATGCTGGGTTGCAGAGTCACGAAGCATGGAGCAAGTTCTTGGTGTTCCAGGTCATGTTCATGACTGCAATGCATGCTTCGAATTATCGTTAGAGGCTTGGCATGATGAATATTCTGGACCGCATCTATAATCCTTTGCCTCTGTATATGGAGTAGAGGTGGACGGGAGACTCAGAAATATACTATATAGCAGCCCATCAACTTGCGTATGTTTAGACCAACTTGAAGAGAATCAAGTGGATGGAGGATTTAAAGATCGTGAAGCTGTTTATCTTTGTCGAAGCTCACATAAACACAACTTTGCATGTTAGCGGTCGGCAAGTTAAGAAGAACAAGTATGTCTATGAAGAAGTGAGCTGGGTAATCTCTGCTAACAGAATCAAAGTGTTAAGGCGCTATGAGAAGAAAGCATCAAAGGAAGGGATACCCCAAGCTTCCTATGACTTATCGTTTCCTGAAAATCCATGACCCCACTCCATATTATTATTCCGTCCCTGTATCCGATTGTAACACAATCCTATTTTTCCTAAACTGATGTATCAATCAGCCTATCCTACTTATCCAAAATAAATGTACTCAGGGGGTTATGCCTTCATGAATAAATAAGACTTTTTACAATTATCTATCTTGATCATAAATGTTAACTGAGGTGTTAAGTGATTAAATCACTTAGCTAAAAAGCTATGCTAGTCATATTAACATAATATGGGAACGTATGATAAGATGTTAACATAAAGAATCTTATTGTTCAGATGCAACCCCAAGCGCAGGTTCCAAATCCAACTCCTGCACTAAGTCCAGCTGTGGCTCAAGAGAAGAAATTCCTTCTCAAACAAATTAAGCCACCCGAGTTTGATGGCAAGGGAAGGATTGTTCAAGCCGATGCCGAGATTTGGATTGAGTCCATGGAGGACTACTTTGAGGCAGCAGAAACTGCACCTGGTAACCAAGCCATGCTCACCAAAGTTAAGCTTACATGCGAAGCGACACTTTGGTGGAAACAGTGGCGCACAGACCAAGCGATCTCGGAGGGGATAGTCACTTGGGATAAGCTTAAAGAAGCTGTGCGAGGGAGGAATCTGCCACCTGCCTACCGCACACAAAAGATGAATGAATTCTATGACTTTAAGCAGCTAGGATTATCCCTGGAAGCATATTATTTGAAGTTTGTTTCACTCCTAAAGTATGCACCCCCAATGGATATGACACAACAAGTGTCAAAATTCTATGTTGGGTTGAATCCACCCATAAAAACTCGATTGGAATCAATGCGCCCAATAGACCTACAAGACGCACTCATTCGAGCTCCTTCAATAATATAGGCAGTGCAGACCAAACCAAGGAACAACAGGATTTGGCCTTAGAAAGATCAGAATAAGGGTATGTTTAAGGCTCAGACTAAGATAGCGTAGTGTCAAAATCAAGGCCAAAATTAAAAAAGCTAGGGCCAATGCTATCAACAACTTTGTTCCAACACAAAGCAATGATCGCAATCCACGTTGCTTCCATTTCAACGAGCTCGGACACTTCAAGAGGGAGTGTCCTAAGCTTGGCAGAGGGCATCGCCAGGGGCGACTCCAATGTCAAAATAGAGCCGCTCATGGCCAAGGAACCACCATTATGGCTAGAGGGAGAACCTCCAGTGTTTCCAACAAGGAGCTGGACAATGAAGAAGATCCATCCATGGATGGTGACATTGAGAGGGCAATGGTTCACGCCACTCTTCACAAGAAGGGTCCAAATCGCAAATTCTCGGTGATTCAAACTCCATCTAAATATCAAGGTAAAAGCTTCAAAACCCTGATTGACTGTGAAAGTTACTTTACTTGTGGAATCAACAAATGGTCATGAGGTTACTTGTACTAGGCAAACTGCTAAGGTGAAATTCCTATTGGGTGAGAAGCAAACTTCTGTGAGATTCAGGGTAATGAACCTAGGTGTCCACAAATGTTTACTCGGAATGGATTGGCTAATACCCAATGATGCCCACATCCATTGTGGGAAGGACCAGGTCTCCTTTCAAAATTCTGAGGGGGAACTAGTTATGACTCAAGGTAAGGGCTGGTAAGCCAAAAATAGAGTTGGCAAAAGCAACACGGATAATAAAAGGTGTTCAAAAGGGTCTACCTGTCTATCTGATTAAATTGAATAAGCTAGATCAGAATCAAGAATCTGGAGAAGAACCTTTATGGTTAAAGGAATACGCAGACGAATTCCCTAAAGATTTGACAGAACTTCCTCCCTAAAGGGAAGTCGACCACGAAATTAAACTTGTGCCAGGAGTTGCAGCGGTCGCAAAGAGGATGTATAAGATGTCCATTCCAGAAGCTATCAAACTGAAAGAGCAATTCAAGCAACTGTTAGATCAAGGCTACATCCGACCTAGCAGTTCTCCATGGGGAGCTCCAGTGTTGTTCCAAAAGAAGAAAGATGGAATGCTTCATCTATGCATTGACTACAGAGGGTTGAATCAAGCAACCATAAAAAATAAATACCCCATTCCAAGAATAGATGAATTACTTGACCGCCTTCTTCAAGGGGGGAAGATCTTCTCAAAGATAGATCTCAGATCTGGATATTATTAGATAAGGATCAAAGAAGAAGATATTCTGAAGACTGCATTTAGTATCAGGTATGGACACTTCGAATTCCTAATGATGTCATTCGGGCTAACGAATGCTCTTGCTACCTTCAACAGGTTAATGCAGGATATCTTTAGGCCCTATCTTGATGACTTCGTACTCGTCTTTTTTGACGATAACCTAGTCTACTCAAAAGAAGGAAAGGATCATGAACCCCAGCTTCGCATTGTTCTTGAAACAATGAGAGCACACTAGCTATATGCCAAGAAGAAGAAGCACACATTCTTTAAGCGACAGATTGAACAGAGACGTTCTGAATGGCCAACACCAACTTCTGTCAAAGAAATACAAGGTTTTCTTGGGTTGACACGGTGGTACAGAATTTTCATTAAAGATTATGCTTTGATTGCAGCCCCTCTGATTGATCTACTAAAGAAGCAAGTAGCAATTGCATGGTCAGCTATACTGAATAGACCAACTTTGACAAGCTAAAGCAAAGCTTAGTATCAGCACCCATCCTGAAACTTCCTGATCTTAGTAAGGAGTTTTCAGTGGTAACAGACGCTAGCGCACTATCTTTAGGATGCGTAATTATGCAAGAAGGTCATCTCATAGCATATTCTTCAAGAAAATTGAAGAGCCATGAAAGGAATTATGCTACCCACGACCTGGAGCTGTTGGCTGTCATCCATGCTCTCAAACTTTGGAGACATTACTTGCTAGGTAACAAATTTTCCTTAGTAACGGACCACAAGAGTCTTAAATGGATCTTCACCCAGAATGAGCTCAATATGAGGGAACGGTGATGGATCGAAGTGTTGGAAGAATATGATTTTGAAATCAATATAGGCTTGGAAAAGAAAATGTAGTTGCCGATGCACTCAGTCGTAAGGCATTTCTAAATTCTCGTATTTTGCAAGATCCATCAATAGCAATGTCTCTAGCCACAAAGGTATCATTGCCAAAAAACCCAATTCTTGAGCTAGCAAAAGAAGGAGCATATCATGACCCAGTCTATCAAAAAATGCTAAGGGAGATCCCCATCAAGGATTAAGACCCGAAGCTAAAGATGAAGTATCAAGAATTCTCCATTAGTAGTGGACTTGTCCACTTTAGGACAAGATTATGTATCCCTGCAAGCCAAACTCTCAAGCAGAAGATACTTTGGGAAGCCCATGACTCCCCTTTCTCAGGATATCTTGGTTATGCCAAGACCCTTAATGCGGTCAGAAAGAGCTATTATTGGGAAAGGTTCAAGGGAGACGTACTCAAATATGTCACAGAATGTTTATCTTGTCAATGCATTAAGGTAGAACATGTTAAAATGTGTGGAAAATTGCAACCACTCGAGATTCCCCAAATGAAATGGGAATTCATTAGTATGGACTTCATTGTTGGCTTACCCCAAGTTCAGGGAGGATATAACTCTATTATGGTTGTAGTAGATATGCTCACCAAGGTCGCACATCTCATCCTTGTCAAGACGAACTATAAAGCTTTAGACATCGCAAGATTATTCATCAAGGAAATATTCAAACTTCATGGGTTACCCAGAAGAATCATTAGTGATCATGACTCTCCTTCACATCACACTTCTAGAGGGCTATCTTTGAGGTTTTTGGAACTCAACTTTGTTTCAGTACAGCTTACCATCCCCAAACTGATGGTCAAACAAAACGAGTCAATCAAGTCATTGAAGATATGCTTAGGGCATACTGTTGTCGCGAACCGAAAAAGTGGATTCAATACTTACCACACTGGTTGAGTTTTCCTACAATGCTTCTTATCAACAAATTATTCAGATGATCCCTTTCCAAGCATTGTATGGGCATGATTGTTGTACCCCTTTGAACTTCTCAGATCCAACTTTTGTTGAGATGACAAGCTTAACACATGCGGACATTAATGATGGACCGCCTGGTTAGATGGGTCCACACATCTACACTTAGCAAATCGGTGGTCATTATGACTCTCACATGGCCACTGACTCATTACTTATTATATTCAGGTTGTTACACCTATTTACAGCTAGCATAGTTATAGCGCCAGTCAACTAGTGTAGTTGATTATGCATTGTTTGACTTAGTAGGCCACTTTCCTTTATGTTGTATCTTATCTATAATTTGTGTACATTGTTAAGAGTGTGGAAGAAGAAGAAGAAACCAGCAAGAAAGCGTTTTGGACTCCATCTCTCTTATTGTCTCTTGAGTAAGCTTCTCCTTGTGCTTTCTGTGTGTTTTTGGCACATCATCTTGAGCAAGTCCCCCCACCACACGATTCTTGACATGGTATCAGAGCCGTGCCATTGAGAGAGGCTGATTTCGAAGGCTGAAGTGAAGGAGAAGAAGCAAGGTTTGAGCAAGCAAGCCACGGGTAAGAAGCTCTCCCATTCTTCCACTCTTTCTCTTGGACAGTGCCTGTGGAGGCACCAGAAGCAGGCCATAGCAAAAATCTTAGGTTGCAGTGAGATTTGGTGTGCACGAAGAGCGATGTGTATCCTGCAGATTGGTCCTTTAGGGTTTTCTCACTACTATTTTGGCCATCTGAGGTCATTTCAGGACTAGTTTTATAGCCACAAGGTTGTGGACAACAGTTTGAGATACCCTGCAATTTTAGCTATGTCTACCGTATACAGGTGCAAAGGTTACAGATTTTAGATCTGTAAGTTCAAAGGTGTTTACCAGCAAATAAACACAAGGTTTATCTACAAATTGGTTGCAGATTGCATGTATTGTTGAGCAGATA
This sequence comes from Lygodium microphyllum, assembly GCF_053477565.2. Classification (NCBI taxonomy): domain Eukaryota; kingdom Viridiplantae; phylum Streptophyta; class Polypodiopsida; order Schizaeales; family Lygodiaceae; genus Lygodium; species Lygodium microphyllum. The sequence continues at coordinate 29,426,149 of NC_141138.1, read as the reverse complement.
GTGAAAAAGACTGTCTGGTGTATTGCTGTGTACTACAGGTCGAGGTTTGCAGAAGATTTGCTTGCTGTTTGGTATTAGTTTTGTGATAATGGCAGAGAACAGTGGAAACCCCATCATTGAGAAGCTCGACAAGAACAACTACCCTTCATGGAAGTTTCGTGTCACGAACTTCCTTATTGGAAAAGGCCTCTACAAGTTTGTGTCAGGTGAAGAAAAGGAGCCGAAGGTGAGTGATCCTCCAACTGCAGAAGAGACAAAGGCACGGAAGGAATGGAATGAAAAAGACAAAAAGGTCATGTATTGGCTATCTGCAGTAATTGACAATAATATGCTAGGACATATCAGAAATGCAGAGAATTCATATGCAGCTTGGACCATACTTGAAAGTATGTTTTCTGTAAATACAAAGACACAAAAGATTCAACTCAAGCAAGAGTTGAATACATTGAAGAAAGGGAAGATGTCTATCAATGAGTATGCACTGAAGGTAAGGAGCATTGCAGATGCCTTGGTAGCGATTGATGCAATGCCCGATGATGATGATTTGGTGTCATTTACCTTGGGTGGACTTAATAATGAAAAGTCTTGGAAGTCTTTTGTAACTTCTATATATGTCAGAAAGCCATTTCCAGATTTCGATGAGTTGGTCTCCCTTATGATCACTGAAGAGATCAACATGCAGAGTGAGACATTTGAAAGAAGTGGTAAACAGGTCCAAGCTTTCTACTCCACTTTAGGAAGGGTCTGGCAGGTTCTCTTCAAGAGGCCGTGGTACAGGATGTGGTAGTGACAACCAGCAAAACAGATTGAATCAGCAATTTGGTGATATGCAGGTTTCAGGAGGTCATGGTAACTTTAGAGGTAGGGGGAGCTTTAGGGGAAGAGGTGGATGGCAGAACAGAGGTTCTAACAACTCTGGTATTGTGTGTCACTACTGTGGCAAAACAGGTCATATTGCAGCCCAATGTTATGCTAAGAAAGATGATATTTGTAGTGGTAAGTTGTAACAAGGAAACTATCAGCGTCTTCATGACTGAATGAAGATAAAAATGAATGTCTGTTTGTTATGCAGCATATGCTAAATGCTGTTATAGAAAAGGGAACACATGATGATGTTTGGTATGTTGATTCAGGTGCATCCAATCATATGACCAGCCATGTAGAATGGTTTGGAGAGATGCAAAATTTGCAAAATGCAGGTTATGTGTAGAAGGGTGATGATTCATGCCACCCAATTTCACACATTGAAAAAGTTTCCTTGTCCTTGCATGATGGTAAGACAAAGAGTCATTCAGATGTATTACATGTGCCATCTATTACAAAGAACTTGGTGTCAGTTGGTCAGATGGTAGAGCAAGGGCTGCAAGTCAGATTTAATGCAAAGGGATGCTTTGTAGAAGACTTCAATGACAAGTGCAAGTTAGTTGCAAAGGGAAGTAGAGTTGGACGTATGTTTACTCTGGATGCTGGAATTCCTACTATGAATGCTGCTATGTATGCTAAAGGAAAAGGTGTTGTTGCAGATATTGAAATTTGGCACAAAATCATTGGACATGCAAATGTACAAAGGTTGAAATTAATGGAGTCCAAAGGGTTGGTTACAGGTTTGCCTACATTTAGAGTTGTAGAATTTCATAAGGTATGCGAAGCATGCCAGTTTGGTAAGTAGGTAAGACAACCCTTTTTACATGAGAGAGATGTAAGCAGAAATATCCTTGATGTTGTGCATACATACATTTGGGGGCCTACACAAAATGTATCTCTTGGAGGGAGTTCATACTTTGTCACATTCATTGATGATTGTTCTAGAAAGCTGTGGGTATATTTTATGAAGGAAAAGAGTGAAGCATTTGAGCACTTTAGAACTTTCAAGGCTGCAGTTGAAAGAGAAACAGGCTTGAAAGTAAAGTGCTTGAGGTCAGATGGAGGGGGAGAGTACCTCTCGAATGAGTTCAGTGATTTTCTAAGGTCTCATGGGAAAAAGAGATAGTTCACATGCATGTATATCCACAGCAAAATGGTGTTGCAGAAAGAAAAAACATGCATATTGCAGAAGTTGCACGGGCATTAATGGCGGAAAAGAATATGCCAAAATTTTTTTGGTCTGAGGTTGTCCATACTGCTGTCTACATTATGAATAGAACTCCCACAGCTGCAGTTCATGGGATGACTCCTGAAGAATGCTTTACTGGCAAGAAGCCTGATGTATCGCACTTGAAGGTATTTGGCTGTGTTGCATATGTTCATGTGCCAGATGAGCTACAAAAGAAGCTTGATCCAAAGGCAGAAAAATTTGTCTTTATTGGATACTCTTTAGAACAGAATGGGTATCGCTATTATAACCCTGTCACATGTAAGTTCAGAGTGAGTAGGGATGTCATCTTTGATGAAATGAGCAGTTGGTATGCATCTAGTGGTGATGCATTGGATGATGATGATGATCATGACACTCATGTGTAGGCTGTAAATCAAGAATCACGGACTCTTAGTGGACCAGAGACATCATCTGGTAGTCCTTGGTTTGGGAGACTAAGGAGTATCTCTACATCTTCAGGTGCATCTAGTAGCACTACAGGTAAAGACAAAGGAAAGAATAAAGTGTCAGATGGCATTGATGCAGTTCTTGATGAAAACTTCAGTGGCTCAGAGAGCTTGGATGATGAGCTTGGCATTCCTTTTGTCAGGACACCAAGTGTACAGAGAGCTCATAGTAATGTAAAGACTCCATTGAGTGATCCGGTGGTACGAGATCTAGCAGGGTCAGATACCCTATTAAAAGATTTGGTTTTTAAGGTTATGCAACTCACCATTATGCTTATATGGTGAAACTAGTTGAGGATGTTGAGCCCACTTGTTTTGAGGATGCTATTGGTCATACTCATTGGGATGCAGCAATGGATGAGGAGATGGCTGCATTAGAGGCTAATAAGACTTAGGATCTTGTATCATTGTCGAAGGGCAAGAAAGCTATTGGATGTAAGTGGGTATGGTTCTATTAGTAGGTACAAAGCTAGGCTGGTTACAAAAGGCTATGCCCAGAAATATGGCATAGATTATGATGAAACCTTTAGTCCAGTTGCTAGGATGGCAATTGTCAGATGTGTGATTGCATTGGCAATAGCCAAAGGTTGGAGGTTGCAGAAAATGGATGTGAAGAATGCCTTCTTGCATGGTGATTTGCAGGAAGAAGTGTATATGGATCACCCAGTAGGTTATGAAGATTTAGAGCATCCCACATATGTGTGCATATTGAAGAAGGCGCTCTATGGGCTCAAGCAAGCACCTAGAGCATGGTCTGACAAGATCAGAGAGTATCTTGTCAATATTGGATTTTATGTTTCTGATGCTGATCACTCACTTTATGTGAGAAAGGGAGATGCAGGTTTGGTCATCATATTCATCTATGTGGATGACTTGATTATTACAGGTGATAGTGATAGTGGGATTGTTGAAGTCAATAACTTTTTGAAGAAGAAGTTTGAGATGAAGGATTTAGGTGAGCTAAGGTAATTCCTTGGCATTGAGGTGATTAGATGTGATGATGGTATATGGCTGTCCCAAAGACAATATGGCTTGGATATGTTGTCCAAGTATGGTATAATAGCATGCAAACCACTTTCAGTCCCGTTGGAGCAGAATGTAAAGTTGAGTGCTGATGTTGGGGATGAGATAGAAGACCCTACTATGTTCAGGAGGATAGTGGGGAGTTTGATCTACATGACCATTACAAGGCCAAACTTGAGCTACGCTGTTGGTCTTGTGAGTTAGTTTATGCAAGTACCTAGAAAGCCACATTTGGATGCAGTCAGATGCATATTGAGATATGTGAAGTCCACATTACATTATGGACTTTTCTATGAGGCAGGTACAGATGTACACGTGTTTGGATACACAGATGTAGATTGGGCTGGTAGTATGTCTGATAGAAGATCTACCAGTGGATACATGTTCTCTCTTGGTAGTGCAGCAGTTACTTGGAGCAGCAAAAAGCAATCTACAGTTGCTTTGTCGAGTACAGAGATTGAGTATAGAGGTGCTGTTGTTGCAGCATGTGAGGTAGAATGGCTGCAAAAGTTATCGGCTGATTTAGATGTGCAAGTGGAAGGTCCAGTTGTCATTTATTGTGACAACATGAGTAGTATACAGTTGGCTAGGAACCCTGTGTTCCATGCCAGGACAAAACATATTGAGGTACACTACCACTTTGTGAGAGAGAAGGTACTAGCAAGTGAGATTGACTTGGTGTATGTCAGAACACAGGATCAGATAGCTGACATCTTCACGAAGGCATTGGGTATAGAGAAGCTTCAAAAGTTTCGAAGCTTACTTGGAGTTGCAGAGATGCAGTTGAGCTTGAGGGGGAGTGTTGAGATGACAAGCTCAATACATGCGGACATTAATGATGGACCACCTGGTTAGATGGGTCCACATGTCTACACTTAGCATGTCGGTGGTCATTATGACTCTCACATGGCACTGACTCATTACTTATTATATTTAGGTTGTTACACCTATTTACTGCTGGCATAGTTATAGCGCCAGTCGACTAGTGTAGTCGGTTATGCATTGTTTGACTTAGTAGGCCACTTTCCTTTATGTTGTATCTTATCTATACTATGTGTACATTGTAAAGAGTGTGGAAGAAGAAGAAAAAACCAGCAAGAAAACGTTTTAGCCTCCATCTCTCTTCTTGTCTCTTGAGTGAGCTTCTCCTTGTGCATTCTGTGTGTGTTCGGCACATCATCTTGAGCAAGTCCCCCCACCACACAATTCTTGATAACTTTGAGGGTAGAAGCTTCAAGACAGATGCTGGAAGACATGGATGATCAAATCAAATCAATAAGACAAGACATTCAAGCTGCCAAGGATAGAAGAAGGATTATGTTGACTTGAAACGGCAAGACAGATTCTTCATTGAAGGTGATATGGTCTTCATTCGTGTACACCCTAAAAAGAGTTCACTGTCCTTGGGAGAGTACAAGAAGCTAAGTCCAAGGTATTGTGGACCTTATAAGATCACCAAGTGCCTAGGGTCTAATGCTTACAGACTACAGCTGCTCACAACTCTAAAGATTCATAATGTATTCCACGTTAGCCTATTGAAAAAGTATCTACCTAATCCGAATCATATACTTGATGATCAACAAATTGTAATGCGTAGCCAAGGAGTCCTTGAGCTACGGCCTGATAGAATCCTGGATGCTAGGGAGAGGCATTTGAGATCAAGGACCTTGAGAGAATACCTCATCTAGTGGAAAGATTATCCTGAAGAGGATGCCACCTGGATGGATGAAAATACTCTCAACCAACAATACCCCCAAGTCTTCTCAAGATGATGACATCCTAATTTCTCTAAGGGGGAGAGGATGTAATATCTCCCCCCCGTGCCCCGCCATGCATAAGAACCACCCTTCTTAATTTTTTTAAAATTAACTTAATTTTTTTTACTCTCCCTCTCTCTCCCCACCGATAGCATGTTGGGGGGGGAGAGAGAGAGAGAGGGAGTAAAGAGAAGGGGGGGCATGCACCCCCCTAGTTGGAGGGGTGGCGGCCGTTAACGGCTGTCTCCCCTCCCATAAGCCATCTCCTCCCCCCTCTATAAAAGGCAGCACCCTCCACCCCTTGGTGGTCTTTAACAAGCAGCCCCCCTGCCCCCATCATCGCACAGAGAGAGAGAGAGAGAGAGAGAGAGAGAGAGAGAGAGAGAGAGAGAGAGAGAGAGAGAGAGAGAGAGAGAGAGAGAGAGAGAGAGGGAAGCTTTGGAGGGTCATATGCCCCCTCTATTATTTCTAAAAATACACTCCCCTTCATTATCTTTTCTCCACTCAAGGAGAGGCGGTGAGAATTTGGGATAGGAGAGTGCGAGAATTCTATCTCTCGTACACGCGTCTTCGAGTATGACCCCGAAGAGTAGTTCTACAAGGATGGTTGGATACCCTGCAAGTGTGGATGGCCGTTCAAATCAAGACGGCACCGCAACCGTGAACGGTTTATCAAGCGTGAATACCATTGGAATCAAGACGTCACTCCAAACTTAGGTTGCTCTCTTATTAACTCATAGATTATAATTATCATGGTGACAGTCATATTCACATGCATCACATTGATTGCGCGATTGATGGGTAATTGCCTTGGTATGATTTTAGTTGTGATGTTTGTAATAAACAAGATACATTTCATTGTAAGATGACAACATAATAGGTGAAATTGATTAGGTAATTGCATCGTAAATTACCCAAAAAAATCTTGCATGAATTCTTGCATAAAGTGCATTGCTCCTTGCCCAAGTTCTTACAAAATACATTTCAGAGGACATCAAAAGAAGCAAAGTGCATCTCCATATCGCAAGATGGATTCTAAGGTACATGTAATAAACTGCAGAAAAGATTAAAGTGCAGCTAGACTCATACAATGATCACATAAAGTTATAAAGATCAGATAATTCAAGAAGGTTATAGATCGTGTAAATAATTACATAGAGGATAATGTTAAGATTGCATGCATAGAGAGTACCTTCGCATGTGTGGCATAAAATATCGTATGGATTATATCAAAATTGTAAGCATTGAAATGAAGGCATGGCATTACATCGCGTGCATTAAAGTTGTTGGGAAAATTCTACGTTGTTTGTAATTTACCAAATGGGGCTGAGATCCATGAGTCCCATGTCAAAGTCCTTGGTAACTTCAAGAGGGATAGGTAAAAGCTTAGTGCATGTAAGCATTATCGAGAGGACTTGAGAAGATTATACTTAAGACGGAGTAGGAATTGTTCTAAATAGAACCATCTTGACCAACCATGGTCAAGGGGATAGACAATCTTGATCAATTAAGATCAAAGATAAAGGTACGTAGGTACTTCAAGGGATCTAGGAGACAACCAGCAAGTTGACCAAACCGAGGAGGATGAGGTTGTCCATGATCTATCTTACAAGGAGACCTAAGGTAAGGATAAATAGGGTCGGTAGGGTACAAAACCTAAGTCAAAGGAAAAGGGGAAACAAGCAACCTAGCTTACCAAGCCCTTGGAATCTCGCCCAGTCGCGAACAATCCAGGATCGAATGCTAGGAGCATTCAGGAGAAAGGAATCACACCTTAGCAGTTGGTCGTACGAACGACCACAAAAATCATCGTGATTGTACATTTAGGTACATTGTTTGAACTTTTTTGCTCAAGGAACTTATTCAAGGCCAAACACTTAATGCTTCAGGTTAATAGCCTAGAGGGAGAGGCAGGCTCAGTTATCTCCAACTGCCTTCCTGGCCCTATCCAAGGGGGTTGTTAGCCGCACCGGGTATATTATATGGACCAAACCCACCGCGAGAGGTCTCTCTGTGGGTGTTGCTTGGAGCGGGAGGACGCTTGGGTGCCAGGGGAGGCTCTGGCTGTAAATTCCTTGCCTTCGGATCATGCACAAGAGGCCGATGTGACTTGAGATGGGATCTCGAGGCTCGTATACTAGTCTATGGGTGAAACTTGGAGCAGCAATCCTGTTGATTGCTGGGATAGCCTTCGGGCATGATACTTGATGTATTCTAGGACTATGATAAATAAAGATTAGATATTTGAAAAGGAGCTTGCTTGACATTGTTTTTGTGTCAGTGCCTAAGTTACGTGAAGGAATTTGTGTTTAAATTGATTAATTAAGGAAGCTGCTTTTGCATGTCAAATATAATGTGGTAGGTAATTAGATAACTAAGAAAACCGAGGAAAGTGCGGTGGACATGACTTGGGTCTGTCCTATGGAAGGGTGGTCCCGGTTAGCTGGGAACTTTTCTCAAAAGATGTGGTAACGAAACTGTGAAGACCTAGAGTAAGTAGAGTTAGAATCCCGATTTATATTGTTTTAGGGGAGCGGAATGGGACTATGCCTTATGGGCAGAGAGGTTGAGCTTCGCATCCCTCTTATTTCCCATTCTCCATGAACCAAGTGCAGCATAAATCCGCTTTGACTTTGTTGTTCCTACGCAAAGTGGTTCATTTGGAGCTCGACACTAGCTATTGCCTAGAGACTTGGCTGATAGGAAAGAAACCTTGACTTCAAGTCAGTTCTAAGTGGGAACGGCCGCTCGGGGCAGACTTGGGAAGACCTAGACCGCAAACCTTGTGACATTCCTTGCGAGTGCTAGGTGGTGCTTCTCTTCTTGATGGGCTGCTAAGACGCGTCCCACAAGTGGACGAGCAGACACGTTACAGTTGGTATCAGAGCGAACCCATGAAATCTAAAGATTAAAAGCAAACTTAATGGAGGAAAATAAAGGGAATAATGGGATAAACAGGGGAAGGTGAGTAGAATAGAGCAATGTTTTCTATTGAAAACATTTCTTTACTCACTTATGGATGCTGGGTTGCAGAGTCACGAAGCATGGAGTAAGTTCTTGGTGTTCCAGGTCATGTTCATGACTGCAATGCATGCTTCGAATTATCGTTAGAGGCTTGGCATGATGGATATTTTGGACCACATCTATAATCCTTTGCCTTTGTATATGGAGGTGGAGATGGACGGGAGACTCAGGAATATACTACATAGTAGCCCACCGATTCGCGTACGTTTAGACCAACTTGAAGAGAATCAAGTGGATGGAGGATTTAAAGATCGTGAAGCTATTCATCTTTGTCGAAGCTCGCATAAACGCAATTTTGCATGTTAGTGGTCAGCAAGTCAAGCAGAACAAGTATGTCTATGAAGAAGTGACCCGGGTAATCTCTGCTGATAGAATCAAAGTGTTAGGGCGTTATGAGAAGAACGGGTATCAAAGGAAGGGATACCCCAAGCTTCCTATGACTTACTGTTTCTTGATAATCCATGACCCCACTCCATATTATTATTCTGTCCCTGTAGCCGATTGTAACACAATCCTATTTTCCCTAAACTGATGTATCAATCAGCCTATCCTACTTATCCAAAATAAATGTACTCAGGGGGTTATGCCTTCATGAATAAATAAGACTTTTTACAATTATCTATCTTGATTATAAATGTTAACTGAGGTGTTAAGTGATTAAATCACTTAGCTAAAAAGCTGTGCTAGTCATATTAACATAATATGGGAACGTATGATAAGATGTTAACGTAAATAATCTTATTGTTTAGATGCAACCCCAAGCGCATGTTCCAAATCCGACTCCTGCACTAAGTCCAGCTGTGGCTCAAGAGAAGAAATTCATTCTCAAACAAATTAAGCCGCCCGAGTTTGATGGCAAGGGAAGGATTGTTCAAGCCGACACCGAGATTTGGATTGAGTCCATGGAGGACTACTTTGAGGCAGCAGAAACTGCACCTGGTAACCAAGCCATGCTCGCCAAACTTAAGCTTACAGGCGAAGTGAGACTTTGGTGGAAACAGTGGTACAGAGACAAAGCGATCTTGGAGGAGACAATCACTTAGGATAAGCTTAAGGAAGCTGTGTGAGGGAGGTATCTGCCACCTGCCTACCGTACACAAAAGATGAATGAATTCTATGACTTTAAGCAGCTAGGATTATCCCTGGAAGCATATTATTTGAAGTTTGTTTCACTCCTAAAGTATGCACCCCCAATGGATATAACACAACAAGTGTCAAAATTTTGTGTTGGGTTGAATCCACCCATAAACACTCGATTGGAATCAATGCGCCCAACGGACCTACAAGATGCACTCATTCGAGCTGCTCCAATATTACAGGAAGTGCAGACCAAACCAAGGAACAACAAGATTTGGCCTTATAAAGATCAGAATAAGGGTATGTCTAAGGCTCACACTAAGAGAGCGTAGGGTTAGAAAATCAGGGCCAAGGAAAGAAAGCTAGGGCCAATGCTGTCAACAACTTTGTTCCAACACAAAGCAATGATCACAACCCACGTTGCTTCCATTGCAACGAGCCTGGACACTTCAAGAGGAAGTGTCCCAAGCTTGGCAGAGGGCATCGCCAGGGGCGACTCCAAGGTCAAAATAGAGCCGCTCATGGCCAAGGAACCACCGTTATGGCTTGAGGGAGAACCTCCAGTGTTTCCAACAAGGAGCTGGGACAATGAAGAAGATCCATCCATGGATGGTGACATTGAGAGGGCAACGGTTCACTCCACTCTTTACAAGAAGGGTCCAAATCGCCAATTCTCAGAGATTCAAACTCCATCTGAATATCAAGGTAAAAGCTTCAAAACCCTGATTGACTGTGGCAGTACACATTCCTTCATTTCACCAATTTGTGCAAAAAGATTAGGGATAGCCACAATAGATGCATCTACTTGTGGAATTAGCAAATGGTTGTGAGGTTACTTGTACTAGGCAAACTGCTAAGGTGAAATTCCTATTGGGTGGGAAGCCAACTTCTGTGAGATTCAGGGTAATGAACCTAGGTGTCCACAAATGTTTACTCGGAATGGATTGGCTAATACCCAATGATACCCACATCCACTGTGCGAAGGGCCAAGTCTCCTTTCGAAATTCTGAGGGGGAACTAGTCACGATTCAAGGTGAGGCTGGTAAGCCAAAAATACAGTTGGCAAAAGCAACACTGATAATAAAAGGTGTTCAAAAGGGTCTACCTATCTATCTGATTAAACTGAATAAGCTAGATCAGAATCAGGAATCTGGAGAGAAACCTTCATGGTTAAAGGAATACACAGACGTATTCCCTGAAGATTTGACAAAACTTCCTCCCCAAAGGAAAGTCAACCACGAAATCAAACTTGTGCCAAGAGCTGCACTGGTCGCAAAGAGGTCGTATAAGATGTCCATTCCGGAAGCTATCAAATTGAAAGAGCAACTCAAGCAACTGTTAGATCAAGGCTACATCCGACCTAGCAGTTCTCCACAGGGAGCTCCAGTGTTGTTCCAAAAGAAGAAAGATGGAACGCTTCGCCTATGCATTGACTACAGAGGGTTGAATCAAGCAACCATAAAAAATAAATACCCCATTCCAAGAATAGATGAATTACTTGACCGTCTTCAAGGGGGAAAGATCTTCTCAAAGATAGGTCTCAGATTTGGATATTATCAGATAAGAATCAAAGAAGAAGATATTCCAAAGACTGCATTCAGTACAAGGTATGGACACTTCGAATTCCTAGTGATGTCATTAGAGCTAACGAATGCTTCTGCTACCTTCAACAAGTTAATGTAGGATATCTTTAGGCCCTATCTTGATGACTTCGTACTCGTCTTTTTTGACAATAACCTAGTCTACTCAAAACAAGGAAATGATCATGAACCCCAGCTTTGCATTGTTCTTGAAACAATGAGAGCACACAAGCTTTATGCCAAGAAGAAGTGCAAATTCTTTAAGCGATAGATTGAATATCTGGGATTCATTGTATCAGCAAAAGGAATTTCAGTAGATCCAACTAAGGTCAGAGACGTTCTGGAATGGCCAACACCAACTTCTGTCAAAGAAATACGTAGTTTTCTTGGGTTGACAGGGTGGTACAGAATTTTCATTAAAGATTATGCTTTGATTGCAGCCTCTCTGAATGACTGATCTACTAAAGAAGCAAGTAGCAATTGCATGGTCACCTGCTCTGCTGATCAGACCAACTTTGACAAACTAAAGCAAAGCTTAGTATTGGCACCCATCCTGAAACTTCCTGATCTTAGTAAGGAGTTTGAAGTGGTAACTGATGCTAGCGCACTTGCTTTAGGATGTGTAGTTATGCAAGAAGGTCATCCCGTAGCATATTCTTCAAGAAAATTGAAGAGCCATGAAAGGAATTATGCTATCCATGACCTCGACTGTTGGCTGTCATCCATGCTCTCAAAATTTGGAGACATTACTTGCTAGGTAACAAATTTTCCTTAGTAACGGACCACAAGAGTCTTAAATGGAACTTCACCCAGAATGAGCTCAATATGAGGCAATAGTGATGGATCGAAGTGCTGGAAGAATATGATTTTGAAATCAAATGTAGGCCTGAAAAAGAGAATGTAGTTGCCGATGCACTCAGTTACAAGGCATTTCTAAATTCTCTTATTTTGCAAGTTCCATCAACAGCAAGGTCTCTAGCCACAAAGGTATCAATGCCAAACAACCCGATTCTTGAGCTAGCAAAAGAAGGGGTATATCATGACCCAGTCTATCAGAAAATGCTAAGGGAGATCCTCATCAAGAATCAAGGCCCGAAGCTAAAGATGAAGTATCAAGAATTCTCCATCAATAGTGGACTTGTCTACTTTAGGACAAGATTATGTATCCCTGTAAGCCAAACTCTCAAGTAGAAGATACTTTGGGAAGCCCATAACTCCCCTTTCTTAGGATATCCTAGTTATGCCAAGACCCTTAATGCGGTTAGAAAGAGCTATTATTGGGAAAGGCTCAAGGGAGACGTACTCAAATATGTCACGGAATGTTTGTCTTGTCAATGCATTAAGGAAAAACATGTTAAAATGCGTGGGAAATTGCAATCACTTGACATTCCCCAAATGAAATGGGAATTCATTAGTATGGACTTCATTGTTGACTTACCCCAAGTTTAGGGAGGATATAACTCTATTATGGTTGTAGTAGATATGCTCACCAAGGTCGCACATCTCATCCCTATCAAGACAAACTATAAAGCTTCAAACATCGCAAGATTATTCATCAAGGAAATATTCAAACTTCATGGGTTACCCAGAAGAATCATTAGTGATCGTGACTCTCTTTTCACATCACACTTCTAGAGGGCTATCTTTGAGACTATTGGAACTCAACTCTGCTTCAGTACAGCTTATCATCCCCAAACTGATGGTCAAACAGAACGAGTCAATCAAGTCATTGAAGATATGCTTAGGGCATACTGCTGTCGTGAACCCAAAAAGTGGATTCAATACTTACCACTGGTTGAGTTTTCCTACAATGCTTCTTACCAACAGAGTATTCAGATGACCCCTTTCCAAGCATTGTATGGACATGATTGTTGTACCCCTTTGAACTTCTCGGATCCAGCTTTGAGGGTAGAAGCTTCAAGACATATGCTAGAAGACATGGATGATCAAATCAAATCAATAAGACAAGACATTCAAGCTGCCAAGGATAGACATAAGGATTTTGCTGATTTGAAATGGCAAGACAGATCCTTCATTGAAGGTGATATGGTCTTCATCCGTGTATGCCCTAAAAAGAGTTCACTGTCCTTGGGAGAGTACAAGAAGCTAAGTCCAAGGTATTGTGGACCTTATAAGATCATCAAGTGCTTAGCGCCTAATGCTTAAAGACTACAACTGCCCACAACTCTAAAGATTCATAATGTATTCCACGTTAGCCTATTGAAAAAGGGTCTACCTAATCTGAATCATGTACTTGATGATCAACAAATTGTAATGCCTAGCCAAGGAGTCCTTGAGTTACAGCCTGATAGAATCCTAGATGTTAGGGAGAGGCAGTTGAGATCAAGGACCTTGAGAGAATACCTCATCTAGTGGAAAGATTATCCTGAAGAGGATGCCACCTGGATGGATGAAAATACTCTCAACCAACAATACCCCCAGGTCTTCTCGCGATGAGGACATCTCGATTCCTCTAAGGGGGAGAGGATGTAATATCTCCCCCCCCCCCCCCCCCCCCCATTTTTTTAAAATTAACTTAAATTTTTTTACTCTTCCTCTCTCTCCCTGCCAGGGAGAGAGAGAGAGAGAGAGAGGGAGTAAAGAGAAGGGGGGAATGCACCCACCTAGATGGAGGGGTGGCAGCTATTAACGACTGTCTCCCCCCCCATAAGCCACCTCCTCCCCCCTCTATAAAAGGCAGTGCCCTCCTCCCCACTCTGGTGGTCTTCAACAAGTATCCCCCCTATCATCGCACACAGAGAGAGAGAGAGAGAGAGAGAGAGAGAGAGAGAGAGAGAGAGAGAGAGAGAGAGAGAGAGAGAGAGAGAGAGAGAGAGAGAGAGAGAGAGAGAGAGAGAGAGAGAGAGAGAGAGAGAGAGAGAGAAGCTTTGAAGGGTTCTTCTTTCCCCCCTTAAAGAGAGGTCATACGCCCCCTCTATTATTTCTAAAAATACACTCCCCTTCATTATCTTTTCTCCACTCAAGGGGAGGTGGCGAGAATTCGGCATAGGAGAGTACGAGAATTCTATCTCTCGTACACGCGTCTTCGAGTATGACCTCGAAGCGTAGTTCCACAAGGATGGCTGGATGCCCTGCAAGTGTGGATGGTGGTTCAAATCAAGATGGCACCGCAATCGCGAACGGTTTATCAGGTGTGAATACCATTGGAATCAAGACATCACTCCAAACCCAGGTTGCTCTATTATTAAATCATAGATTATAATTATCATGGTGAAAGTCATATTCACATGCATCCCATTGATTGTGCGATTGATGGGTAATTGCATTGGTATGATTTTAGTTGTGATGTTTGTAACAAACAAGATAAATTTGGTTGTAAGATGACATCATAATAGGTGAAATTTATTAGGTAATTGCATCGTAAATTACCCAAAAAAATCTTGCATGAATTCTTGCATAAAGTGCATTGCTCCTTACCCAAGTTCTTACAAAATACATTTCAGAGGACATCAAAAGAAGCAAAGTGCATCTCCATATCGCAAGATGGATTCTAAGGTACATGTAATAAACTGTAGAAAAGATTAAAGTGTAGCTAGACTCATACAATGATCACATAAAGTTATAAAGATCAGATCATTCAAGGAGGTTATAGATCGTGTAAATAATTACATAGAGGATAATGATAAGATTGCATGCATACAGAGTACCTTCGCATGTGTGGCATAAAATATCGTATGGATTATATCAAAATTGTAAGTATTGAAATGAAGGCATGGCATTACGTCACGTGCATTAAAGTTGTTGGAAAAATTCAACGTTGTTTGTAATTTACCAAATGGGACTAAGATCCATGAGTCCCATGTCAAAGTCCTTGGTAACGTCAAGAGGGATAGGTAAAAGCTTAGTGCATGTAAGCATTATGGAGAGGGCTTAAGAAGATTATAATTAAGACGGAGTAGGAACTGCTCTAAATAGAACCATCTTGACCAACCATGGTCAAGGGGATAGCCAATCTTGATCAATTACGATCAAAGATAAAGGTACATAGGTACTTCAAGGGATCTAGGAGACAACCAGCAAGTTGACCAATCGAGGACGACGGGGTTGTTCATGATCTATCTTACAAGGAGACCTAAGGTAAGGATAATTAGGGTCGGTAGGGTACAAACCCTAACCCAAGGAAAAGGGGAAACAAGCAACCTAGCTTGCCAAGCGCTTGGAATCTCGCCAAGTCGCGAACGGTGCAGGATCAAATGCTGGAAGCATTCAGGAGAAAGGAATCACACCTTAGCAGTTGGTCGTATGAACAACCACAGAAATGATTGTGATTGTACATTTAGGTACGTTGTTTGAACTTCTTTGCTCAAGGAACTAATTCAAGGTCAAAAACTTAATGCTTTAGGTTAATAGCCTAGAGGGAGAGGCAGGTTCAGTTACCTTCGACTTCTTGCTTGGCCCTATCCAAGGGGGTTGTTAGCGGCGTTGGGTATATGGACCGAACCCACCACGAGAGGTCTCTCCGTGGGTGCTGCTTGGAGCAAGAGGATGCTTGGGTACCAGGGGAGGCTCTGGCTGTAAATTCATTGCCTCTGAATCCCACAAAGAGGCCAATGTGACTCGAGATGGGATCTCGAGACCCGTGTGCTAGTCTACGGTGGAGTAGCAATCCTGTTGATTGCTGGGATAGCCTTCGGGCATGATACTTGATGTATTCTAGGACTATGATAAATAAAGATCAAATATTTAAAAAAGGAGCTTGCTTGACATTGTTTTTGTGTCAGTGCCTAAGTTATGAGAAGGAACATGTGTTTAAATTGATTAATTAAGGAAGCTGCTTTTGCATGTCAAATATAATGTGGTAGGTAATTAGATAACTAAGAAAACCGAGGAAAGTGCGGTGGACGTGACTTGGGTCCGTCCTATGGAAGGGTGGTCCCGGTTAGCTGGGAACTTTTCTCAAAAGACGTGATAACGGAACTGTGAAGACCTAGAGTTAGTAGAGTTAGAATCTTGATTTATGCTGTTTTAGGGGAGCGGAATGGGACTATGCCTTATGGGTAGAGAGGTTGAGTTTTGCATCCCTCTCGTTTTCCATTCTCCACGAACCAAGTGGAGCATAAATCCGCTTCGACTTTGTTGTTCCTATGCAAAGTGGTTCATCTGGAGCTCGATGCTAGCTATTGCCTAGAGACTTGGCTGATAGGAAATAAACCTTGACTTCAGGTTAGTCATAAGTGGGAATGGCTGCTCGGGGCAGACTTGGGAAGACCTAGACTGCAAACCTTGTGACATTCCTTGTGAGTGCCAGGTAGTGCTTTCTAGACTCTCTTCTAGATGGGTTGCTAAGACGTGTCCCACAAGTGGACGAGCGGACACGTTACATTTTGCAAGTGAGAACTTTTGTTTGTGTAGAGCCATTAGTATATTAGGATTTAATTTGGAGGACCTATCACGGCATGCGTTTTCTCTCCAGCCTACTTAGGGGAGGTGCGGAGGGGGCAGAGCCTCCTTTGTGGGGGTTCGGGGGGGCAGTCCCCCCCGGCCTGTAGGGCCGTTACGCTAAACACCATGCGCGATTTGAAGAACCGTTCTTAGCCAAGTTTTGAACTAATTTCTCTAGATTTCATCGCGATGATAGATCTATGATGTGCTTTCAACTCTATATGGTCTCTCAGTCAGTTTCAGGGCTTAGATGTGTCAAATTTGTATTCTATTCGCCTGTCCAATTTTGACAATATTATGTTTGATTCTCATAGGTCTGATTCTGGGTTGGTCTGATCGGCCGATTGGATGGTCCGAGTCCGATTTTGGTTGGTTCGATTCTAGTGGTCTGATTTTCCTGTGTTCGATTTTCGTGCATTGAACGCCCGATTTGATAGGTGTTCAATTTTGGAGTGTCTGATTCTAGATGGTCTAATTTCTGTGTCCGATTTTCATGCGTTTGATTCTGGGAATCAGACGTCCGATTATGGGGTGTCTGATTTTTGAAATCAGACAGGGTATGTGCGATCGGACAGGATGGGTTGGTCCCCGAGTTAGAAAATTAGACTGATTGATTTTGGGAATTGGACAATTCGAGTTTGATTCTAGGAATCAGAACATGGTAACAATGTCCGATTCCTACGAATGGGTTTCTAGGGATGATGAAAATCACTCTATTTTAACGATTAGATTTCCAATGAAATTTCAAGAGAACAACCTTAAGCCAATGCTTAATCATATCCTTCAAGAAGAATAAAATTCCCATGCCACCACAAGAACTTGTTGAGTTGCAACAATTAGTTGAATTTGAGTCCAATTTCTTACGTGAGTGGTATACTCTATGCATTCACAAGAGGGTTATCAAATCACGACCAATGCGGAGCAACGGCGTGTTATCAAGACTTCCAAGTATGACCAAACGTATGTGGCCATAACTTCATTTAGGGTATTAGCAATGATAAAAATTCAACCATTAGAAAGTAATATCATGCCACATCCATACTTGGATAGGATCTTAATAGAGTAGGAACTCCACATTGCAAGTGGAATTAGCTCAAGTGACCTCTTGGCCAACATATTGACTTATATCACACATGTGGCCATTCGTCCACACAAGATATGGATTGTCATGAGATATTAGAGTATAACCCAATATTTTACGAGGGGTTGCACAAACTTCCACAATGTAAGAATAGACCATAGTGAAGGATTGTGTATACCTGGAATAGCAAATAAACTTAAAAATACAAATTGGCAAATAGATCAAATCCTTTTGCCCTGTTATGATAGCAGAAACCCTAATGCATGTTTTCTTTTTTTTTCTTTGTTTTTTCCTATCCTAATGCATCCAAATCACAAAGAAAACACCTAGACTAATCCGACTTACCTTTCCAAATTCAAAAAAAAAAAAACTTGCTAAGGAGATCGAATACCTCTTCCAAATCCCTCGCTTTCTACCGATCTACCTCAAGCACCGGTTCGGGGAAGACCCTACTTCAATGCTCGATTCGAAGTGTGCATCACTCAAGACTTGAATTTGTTGGTCTCGGCAATGGAAAGAAAATGTAGAGGAACTGCAAGACCCACAGACTACTTATTGTTTCAAGCATTTCAAGCCGAGCACTAATGGCTACCTCTCACATAGCCGATGCACTATCTCTCTCTACAAGTGTAGTGAGCTTACCTCCATGCCCGATTGCGTTGCCTCCTCTCCTAAGCACTTCGATAGCTCCATGATCCAAGTGCAAGCTTCAAGCAAGCTCGATCCTCAAGCTCCATGCTCCAAGCTCCATTGCTACAAGCAAGAGCAAAGAAGATAAGAGAAGAGAAAAAGAGAGGAGAAGATGGAGAGCTTCTCCACCACGGTCCCTCACCCTCACCCACTCACTCCCTCCCACTCTCACACACACTCTCTCAAGCACAAGCTCAAGCAAGAAAGAAGAAGAATAAGAAGAAGAAGAAGGAGAAGGGGAGAGCTACTTTTGGCCACACACAAGAATGAGCTTCTCATTCACTTTTCAACTTTATATACAAAACCCTAAATCCCTTTTAGGTGATCATCCCCTTATCACCTTTTTTACATGGCCGATTGTGGCCTAGGCCTTTTTTTCCATTGTCCTCCTATCTTCCTAGCTTCCTTCCTACTGCCCATCTACCTTTACAATTTGCATGGGTGAGAGCTTGACGCTCTTAAAATAGATCATGGTGCGTCTTGCACTCTTTTACAAAAGTATTGACTTGCACTTTTTCTTATGTGCCTTTCTCCTTGATTTAAAACTTTTCTACACTTCTTGTGTTTCCATATTTTTCTTGGTGTGCCTTCGTCTTCCTTTTCACTTTTGCCTTGGCCTTTTCTTCTAATTTAGATTTTCCATATTTTCCACCTTGTTCGTCTGAGAGTTAACATTCATGATATCTAGGGTGAGAGGTGGAGGGGTCAAGATTTGGATCTCTACCTCCCCGACCCTTGCTTGGATCATCAAGATTTGGGAATCCTTTTCCCTGATCTGGGCATGGTTCCTTCTTGACTTTGGCCCCCTATTCCTCTTAGATGTGCTGACAAAGAAGGTCAAATTTCACCTTCCAATCTTGACTCAGGTCTAGTATGGCCTATTGTAGCACTTGAATAATCTCCTTGACCTCAATGTTTCATTGCTTAGTTCTTTGCAGTGCTCAACCATCATTTGCCACTTGAAATTTGTAGAGCTAGTGCCAATGGAGAAGTAAAAGAAGTCAAGAGTTGGTGGTTTTGTGAAGTATCCTCCTTGCTATTGGCACTAGCAGACTCCTTCATGGCAATCAACTTTTGTTTTCTCATTAGCATGGGGGGTTTTGTTGCTATTTCTTGTTGCTTGGGTGGCCAATTTGCGAGGATCTAGAGTGTGGGCAATCCATTTGGGGTGTGGGGAGACAAGTTTATGAGCTTGGCTGCTTGCAAAGTCAGATGTAGAGTGGGAGTGTAATGAGAGAGAGCTAGCCAGCGCACTCTTGCCTAGCTATTGGGAAATGGGCAGGGTTGTGCTGGATTGAGGTTAGGCAAAGGGGGTGGACTTAGGCTTTTGGAGTCTTGCTCATCCATCTTGTTGGGTAGAGGCCAAAGGTTGGAGGAGTAGAAGTCCATCATGGTGGCAAGGAGTTTATGTTTAAGCTTTTTCCATTGGTCAATTCACTCTTGCTCATAGTTGCATAGGAGTTCCTCAATGATCCCCACATAGAGTGGGCTCACGGCATCCTGGTGTTCCGCTCTAGCTTTATGCAGTTGGGAAAAATTATTCTCCCTCTCCAAGAAGAGAGGTTGCACATTTTTGGAGATGCTGAACACCTTGGCTTGCAAGTAATTCTTCAACAAGGAACTTTAAGGTATTGGACTTAGATTTGTGGGGTTCTATAAGGTTGTTGAGCCAATATTCCTTGTTTAAGATGGGATCAAAGACTTCTTCGATGGTTGTAGTGGATAGCATTTATGGTTTGGAATTGCCATGGTTGGGAAGGCACAACCTCTCCTACACTCGCTTGGTGGATAGGGTATATTTGTGACCCCGAAGCTAGATTGTGGAGCATTAAAGGAGCTACTCTAAGATGGATTGTGTGTTGGGGTGAACTAGGATCATGCTCCATGGTAGGTTCACAAAGTTGATAAGCTATAGGGAGTCAATCCAATGCTGTGTGCCAGTGAGGGCCTCAAGGATAGGAGGGAAAACTTCCTTAGTTGTAAGTTGGAAAGTAGCCATGAAAGTAAGAAGTAAGATAGGTGATACACAGAGAATGCAAAAGAAGTAAAACTAGAGTTGAGAAACAAGCGGATGAGCACAAGTGTTAGATAACAAACAAGGGTGTTGAAAGAGAAAAGATGTATTGAAAGGCCATTGAATTAATGCAAAGTGATTGCGGCCACTTCATGTACACCATGTCATCAAAATAGGCCATAAAAGGGCATGATGAAAATGGGTTTGTGAGATATATGCTACTATTGAGGGTATCAGCAAATGGGTGGGGTTCATAAATGAATGACACATCAACATGATTGGCAACTTTTAGATATTGTATCATGTGCACCATATGTTTTTGAACTCATTTTTCTAGTGCTCTTTGAGGTTTTCTTGCCCTTGTCCTTCATAATCTTATTGGGATTTTTCTCTTTTTTCTCCTCAGAGCTAGTTTCCTCACTACTCTATTCTTCCTCCAGATTGAAATTAGAATTAGAATCACTAGTGTCATCACTTTGGTTTTATGGGCCGGCTTGATAGATTTCTTTCATTTTCTTGACTTTTCCTTTGACAAAAACCATTCTAATTTGAGAGCTTTCTGGTAAAAGGGGTCTATACTATTACCACACAAGTCATCAGAAGCAAAAGCTTTTCAGATTGGCTTATTAATGCCTTGGACATATAAGGTATTCAACATCTCATCTTTGGGTTGGGAGTTTGGGTCAATTCTATAGTTGAGGATGATGAACTTGGATATATACACTTAGATAGATCTATTGCCTTGCTTAAGATTGAGAAGGCTTTCTAGTGTCCGTGCATTCATTTAGTTCGGTTGAAATCTAATATGGAATGTGATGAGTGCATCATTCCAGGTTGGCTATCCATGCTCTACTACTAGCTAGGTTGTAAGCTTTTTTTTGCATCAAAGATTTGAATATGGCAAGAGTCTCATTGACTTGACCAGGGAAGTTGATAGTGTAAGCAACATCCAATTGGTGGATGAAGATATTTGCATCCTCATTGGAAGATCTAGAGAACTTCAAAAATGAAACATTGGGTGGGTGAGCCATTGGAATAGGAAGTGAAGATGTATGAGAGGGTATTGGTGGGATAGCAACCAATTCAATAGAAGCCAAGAAATGACATCCTAAGTTGAGTGGAGTAATGGGAGCAATAGACAAAAGTATGAATGCGTGACCAACCAGTGGAGTGGAATGCGAATGGGATCTTCAGATGGAGAGAGTTGTTATTCTTGGGACGCATCATCATTAAGGATAGAAGGAGCCTTAGGAGATGGCACCATTTGGTGCTCATTAGACTTGGATTGCCATGTTGGCTTAGATTTGGAATTGCATCGGGCAGACCTTTCAAAAGTGTATGCATTCAACTTAGCATGCAGAGAAATGATGATCATGGTTGCCATGTGTAATTGGGTCCAAGCACCATTGCGATAGAGTAGAGGGTGGTCATACACTTAGAGTCAACACAAGTGGACACCGACATCCTACTCTATAGTCAGCCTCATCTGGTGTACACAGTTCAACATAGTCAAAGCAACGAGGGTAGATACCCCAAAAAAAAAAAACAAGGAAAATCCCCAAATATGTATTGTTAGATGAAACCAATATAATAGTCTCAATAGAGATGGGAATGGTAGTGATAAAGTACTAGGGAAAACCAATGGAGGGGCGCAGAATATAATAGACTCAAGACAACCAATGATACATAGACAATTGCAATACTACTACCAAAAGTCATGACTCAGGACATACAAAAGAGGCAACTTTGCTAGTCTTGTAACACTCAGGATGCCAATCAAAGGATTGGTAGAAGTGATACACAACAAAACTAATAGTTGAGCTTTGATACATCAATCCTCTCCCAAACCTTGTGCTTGGGCAGGTCTCCTCCTTATATAGCTTGTTGCCTGCTGTGATATTCCCTCTATCAATGTGTCATGCCAATGATCTTTATTGCTCCTACACCCATCAGCTCATAAATGCATCGATGGCAGCCCTTGCTTTAATGCCACTACTATCACCGCCTTTAACAAACACCTGGGAGCAAAGGTCTCATCAAAATCCTTTGCCACAAGTCTAGCTTTATAGCAATGGTTACTATTATTTAGTTTCTTGAGAGAAAGATATGGATACTACAATGCATCGAAAGTATTTAGGTGTAATATTAAATAATTGCAAGAAAATAGCAAGGAGATTGCAATCTTGTGTGGATTTGAAAAAAAAAATCTCCATCTAGTGTCTTGAACTATACCAATACCTTTTGATTTTTGTGCCTCCACAAATTTGTGCCCCAAAAGTACTTAAAAGTACTTCATTCTAAAATTTAAAAAAATGAAATACAAGACTTGAAAATGGAAAAACCCCATTTTGGCTGTAATGGTAGCTCTCTCTCTATTGATTAAGAGGTCCCTCTCTAAAATTAAAAGGCCTAAGCTTGAGTCCAAGTTTCCCCTAATGAAAATATGCTACTCATTGGTACAAAAGAAAATTACAAAGTTATGTAGGGCAAAATGAGAGAAAATGGGTTGCTAGTTGTTGCAAAATTGCAATTTTGCACTAATAAGCTCTTGATTTTTTAAAACCATTTTATTACTATTAACCACATTGAAGCAAATAAGATATGAAAATTCAAAAGTAACCAAATGGTTTTGCCTATATAGAGGCATCATCAACACATATGGCCTAGATATGCATATGGGGATTGCTCTCTACGAAGCATGCAATGGAGGAAGATTAGGATCTCTTCCCTATGACCTGTACATCATATGTAGAGTAAGTGGTAGTATCTTTCTTGATCCCTGTAGTCTCCATCTTTGCTTGTAATACATTTCTAAACATACAAACAAGTGTGCCATAAAGGAATATTGCGTCTACCATAAGATAGACTGTGATATTTGCCTTTCTCTATAAATAAATCTAAAAAAAATATTTAGATATTTCACAAAAATAATTAATTAACACTTCATATAGAGAAAAATCATTACTATAATTTATGCTACATTTATAAGCATGTGCTATAATAGATAGGGACAATAACGATTGACATACTAAGGCAAACCTATGCCGCTATGTGGATCACTACTATTACTCACATAATTGTTGCTATTAACATTGCTATTCTAACAATGATAGTAGTGACAGTAGTATTGATGCTGATTTTGGATAATAGGTAGAAAAACCCTAAGTCACATATGATGGACTATAGATGGTGGAGGGGAAAGGAGAAAGCATTAGGCAAAACAGAAGGGCATGCTCTAGGTAGTCGCGGACTCCAAATAAAACAACTAACTCAAGGGATGCCAAGATATAGCCATAGTTTGTCACCACCGAATAGCTCATTACAATCCAATAACAACTCAAAAGGGTTCTACAATACAAACAATAATTAATCCAAAGCTAGATGCAACATAATGAAAACTATGAGTTTTCTAGACTATAAATTATTCGACGTATATTATGTGTATATCACACTTCTGAAGAATTGTCCACTTATATTGAGTGTATGGTCATGGGGAATGGTAAAATTGAGATGTCTCTCTCCCTATCTCTTACTCTCTTTCTATCACACACACACACACACACACACACACACACACACACACACGCACACGCACACGCACACGCACACGCACACGCACACGCACACGCACACGCACACGCACACGCACACGCACACGCACACGCACACGCACACGCACACGCACACGCACACGCACACGCACACACACACACACACGCACACACACACACACACACACACACACACACACACGTAGGAATTTGTTGTAGAAAAAATGTATCGATGATTTTGTATTTGATTTTCCCTAGTATAATGTGTATGCCTAGGTTTCCTTCTAGTGACATTTAATATATAAATGTGCTCTTATTGGAAGTAGTACTTGTGCTTTACAAACAACAAACCCTACAAACAACAATATTGCACCTAAAAACTAAACCTAAACCCTAAACATAGATTAAGAAAAGTAATAATAAGTAAACTTTTAGCAAACAAATTTGGAAAAAGAAGAGATGAAAGAAATATACATTATCTGTTGCTTGTTCCCTCTTGCTTCCTCAGATCTTCCTATTTGTACATAAAAACAAACCAAAGAAAATAAAAATTTAAAATGTGATGCAAATTTATGGATAGGTAGAAAAATTTTAAGGTTTTGACAAAGAACATAGCACCACAGAGCTTTGCACGATGAAAAAGTGCATTTATCAGCATGTTTATATGCATAGCTCATTGTATTTTACCCAAGCTATTACACTCCTAAATGCAATCTACTATCCACACTTTGTGTAGAATTCTCTATATAGAGTACAACCATACTTAATCCTAAACCAAAAATTTCATATAAATGTAACACAACATTAATAAATACACAAGAACATTTTTACATGTTTTCAAAATAGAGGAAAGAAAATAATATTTTTACATAAGCTTGGTTGTGGTTTCGTTTGAGTCCTTTATTGCTTTTGCTCTTTAAGAGCTAGAGATAGAAACAAGAAGGACGAGAAGAACAAGAGAAGTAGAGCAGGAGAAGAAGAACATGAACAAGAAAGGTAGAGGATAATAATAATAACAACAACCTACCTTCTTCTACGTGGAGAAGAAGAGAGTGTGAAGAAGAACAAAATGTACTATTTGCATCATAGGTCTCAACCATGATAACTCTCATATGTGAGCTCTTGAGTCTCCTTTTGTGTCTTGTCTATCAATCACTCTGTCACTCAACTCTTATTTTGCCTTCTTTCTATTGAAATAACATTCAAAGTTAAAGTGAACTTAAGTGGGTCAAAATATTTATGCCTATTTCAAGTGCATTTAAATGTGTGCTTAACATGACATTAAAAAACATAGGAAAAACACATAGATACATGCATATATAAACATGTTTTTAGACATGCTCCTAAAAGTGTGTCTATCAAGTGCATTCTTGGGGGGTTCGTTATATGTAAAACCTTCATATCACATGCATTCAAGGTCTATTTACAAATATCCTTATCTATGAAAATTCCTTAGATAAAACACATCCCTTATGAAAATTCCTTCATATCACATGCATTCAAGGTCTATTTACAAATATCATTATCTATTCAATTTGGGAATAATTGCTTTTTATGATACCCTTCTATATGTAAAAATAATAAAAACATGGCATTAAAAAATTTCCTTCTCATGTGATATGCTTACATATTTTTAAATGACCCCGCAGAGACTACATCCATAGTCCCATATTGTTGTAGTAGTCTATGTACTCTCCATGACACGTTTTCATAGCTACTTATTGAGGATAGGCCTTTCATTGATTATAATACATGTGCATACCTAGAAACATCTAGTTGACGTTTGTCCAAAGGCACATGATATGTACAAGAATGGATTAGGAGAGCCTAGGTGGCTTGATTAGGACCAATGGAAGAAACTAAAGAAATAAATAAAGGGAAACCTTGACAATTGGAGACAACAAAAGGAGATGCCATGCACAAGAGTTCTGATAGGATTGACATTGCATCTTGGGAGTGGCCTCGTTTGTGAGAGGACTGACATTGCATCTTGTGAGTGGTAGCCGGGCCTCCTTCATGATGAACTTTGTATGTACTATGCTATAGTTTATTTATGTTCTAGGTTTGGATTTTATATCCTATTTCTATATCCTATCCCCTTTCTCCACTATTTATTGTGTATCTCCTTGTGTGGGTATCTCGGGGAGGTCACTCATGAATATATGTGTGCATCACATGGGTTCAAAATTCACATATAAGAATATTTATGAATAGAAAAGGGTTATGTTTTATTCAAGGAAAATTCACATATAAGGATATTTATAAATAGGCCTTGAACACACATGATCTAGAGGATATTTGTATAGTGAACTCCATGAGGTGGGTATAATGTTTGAGGCTAGGAAAAGAGTAGGTCACATTGCATGGGACTACATGCTTGTGGAGAGGACATGGGTGTGGGGAGAAGAGGTAAGAGGTCTCAATATAATTTTTATGCTACCAACATGCATGCATTTTATAATTTATTCCCAAAATGTCATAATTTAAGCTTGTTTCTTGTTGTAACATTGAGCCATAGAGGGATTGTGTGAGGATGAGATCTCTAATTAGGGATCTTATCCTATTTTACCTTATCCATATTTGATTCTATCACTTAGATTTATAGTTTTAGATAAGCATCTACTTTTGTGATTTCTATTTATGTCATTTGTAGTTTTATCACTTGAACTTGATTGTTGTTTGATACTATTTTCAAGTGCTTCATTGTATCTTTACTATATACATGCAAGTTTCTTGTTTATATTGTCTCACCACTACTTTCATTGATACTTGGGATTTTATACATGCTTGAATAGTAGTCCATGTCTAACAAAATAGTTAACATGGGTATCGAGGATCTACCCTTAGAAGGGCTAAATCCCTATGATTATTTTTCTCTACACTCATCGATGTATGCACCAATAGTATAATTGGTAATTTCTTTACAGGGAATGAGTGTCAAAATACATGTCAAAAATGGCATAAAAATACTAATCAGCATATAAGTTACTATCTAGTGACGTATATATTAAGATGAATATTTTGATGCTTATACCAACATTTGTTTTTTGACAAGCATTCCAATGCATGCATTTATGGGGCAAGGCTTGCCATTTTTAAGCTTTATCACATATATTTTCCTTCATTTGTTGTAGTAAGCTAGCCTTGGCTATGGAGTATTTACTAACCTATTTTCATCTACTAATTTAATTTTCTCACTAATCCACTTTGTACTTAAGAATACTAATCTACTTATAAATTTATTATACTATTCACTAATGTTACCCATGAACTAGTAACTAATATGCTAACTATTCCACAATCTAATCTAATAACTACCTTACCAACTTACCAATCAACCAACTTGCTATTAAAATAGTAACTCACTAACCTATTGACCTACTAACTCACATACTAATCTATAACATAACCTTTTAACTAACTTGGAAGAGGGTTGATGACTCACATGATGAGGCTTCATAATTGATTCAACTGTTCATTGTATTGGGAGTAGAAGAAGATATTCTAAATCATCAACATTATATTTCTAAACACATAATTTGCATATTATTCAATTTCTAATCTTCATTTTTGCATGTGTGTGTGTGTGTGTGTGTGTGTGTGTGTGTGTGTGTGTGTGTGTGTGTGTGTGTGTGTGTGTGTGTGTGTGTGTGTGTGTGTGTGTGTGTGTGTGTGTGTGTGTGTGTGTGTGTGTGTGTGTGTGTGTGTGTGTGTGTGTGTGTGTGTGTGTGTGTGTGTGTGTGTGTGTGTGTGTGTGTGTGTGTGTGTGTGTGTGTGTGTGTGTGTGTGGGTGTGCGTGCGTGCGCGTGCGTGTGCGTGTGCATGTGCACACATGTATGTCTTCTACTACAATTTGAGGGGCTAATCCTAGTTAAATTTTGAATAAATTAAGTTTATGAATGCTCTCCATGTATTAGTGCTGGAATTTTGAAGGGTTGAGCCTATTATTTAATATCAAGAGTTGTAGTTAAATTTTTGGTAATTTTAAGACTATGTTCTATGTGTTTCTTTGTTTTCTAGTAGAAAAAGATTTTAGAGATTGGATATATTGGTGATTATTTAATATCATTTTATGAACTCAATATGCATGCACATGTAATACTGGAACTACAAAGTAGCACAATAATCCAAAATTCAAAACTTGCCCATATAAAAGATATAGATTACACAAATGTAGCAATATAATATACATAATACACAAGTATATATTATATGACTATCATATTGTAAACTATGTCTAAGTGAGAAACCATATATGTATCATACACATCTAACACGCTACTATTATATTGTATGATATGTAAGAGTGAGAAACCATCTGTGCATAATAAAAGTTATATTATGTTCCTCTAAAATGAACTTAACCTATCTTGAATTAAAATACCAAGAAAATCAAGAAAAAACATATGAGACAATTATCCATAGCCATGCCATAGCTAAATCTTGCATTAATCTACATCACAATGTAGCCATAGCTGAATTGAATCAACGCACAATGAGAATAATGATGAAAGCTAATGCAAGAAATCAAGCTCTTGCAATGGTGGGCATTGAATATCCACCCTCAATATTGGTGGGGAAGGTAAGAAACCCTTAAGCTCCAATAATTGGAGAATTACCAAATGTGCAAAAAGATTGTTACATTGGTATCGTCTTGCCTTTTATACTTCAACCTAAAGTAAGCTAATTGTCTAAACTAAGGGTGTAAAAGTTGTTTTGTTACAATCCAACCCTACCCCAAAAGTTTTGTCCTCAAAATTTTGAAGATTGAAATGGTAAATGGATGGCACAATGAAGAAATGAATGACCAATGCGAAAGTAGCTATAGAGAAGCATCATCAAGGTTCAAAGAGCGAAAATCTAGCATGCTGTCTTGAATAAGGTACCCGTAGAAAATGGCCCATAAATTTCGATAAGAATGTCGAATTGATGCATATGAGATACAGAAATGAATTATACTCCATAAAGAATCCATCGATATCATCAAAAATAAAATTTGATGACAGTAGGTGAGTTATTTTCAACCCAGAAATTTAATACAACAAGCTATTTGGTGCTTAGTGTACTAAGTATATTTGTGAAGTAACCATGGAAATTGTTCCAAATATGAAGCATATTGCCAATAAGAATCTTCCATATGCAAACCCTTCCAATCAACAATATATTCCATGATAATACAATTCTTTAGAACCTTCTCCTGCTTGCCAATACTCCTTTCAAGCTCACAAATGATAAACCCATCCTCATTAAGGGGAGGTATTCTTCAAGAACTTGAATGCTAGGGCCAATATACTTCTTGAGTTGGGAGACATGAAAAACATTGTGAATGTGTGTGGCTGAAGGAAAATCAAGTTGGTAAGCAAGATCTTCAACTTTCTTTGTGATTTGTTATGGACCATAATTGCGATGAGAAAGCTTATTATGTCCTTCCTTAAGAGATGCATAACAAGATTTAGGTACCTTTAAAAACACCCATTCTCCTTCTTCAAAATCCACATGTCTTTGCTTAACATGCACATAAGATTTCATAGTCTCTTGTGCCTTTCTAATATTTTCCTTGCATTGAAATCGAGAAACAACATATGAGAGCTATGCCTTGCATTAATCTACAACACAATCTAGCCATTGAATTGAATCAAGATAAAATGAGAATCACGATGAAGGTTATTGCAAGAAATCCACCTCTTGAAGTGGTGGGCATTGAGTATCCACCCTCAATGTTGGTGGGGAAGGTAAGAAACCCTCAAGCTCTAAGATTTGGAAAAAATTACAAATGTGTAAAAAGATCCTTACATTTGCATCCTCTTGCCATTTATACTTTAGCCTAATGTAAGCTAATCATCTTAACTAAGGGTGTAATTACATCCTCTCATGTACTTCATACTACTATAGAAATTGATATACAATATTAGATGTTATGTGCCTAGGGTGATGCCCTAAGCCATGCTTTCTGAGCAAGAGTGGGAAAGAGTGTGCACTCTACAGATATGGTTCTCTTTCCTGCTTGAATATGTTCAATGTTTAATATGATAATTATAAGTTTACAAAAAATTGAACTTAAGAAATCAACCAAAGAAATAGAGATTTAAAAAAAACATAAATTATTATCTAATGATGATGATAACCCACACTTAAGCTCTTTCCTATGCTCTCATTGTGTGTAAAGGACCAAGCCCCATGTGGAGAAAATATATTCAGATGATGGTCTTACAATATATCCTTCTCTCACCAATCTTAAATGGGGGACTAACTTGTCTATCTATATCCTCTCTCATAATCTCTCTCTTATAAGTTTTTTGGCAAGGTGCCTAGGCTCCCTCTTCCTCTCTCTCTCCACACACACACACACACACACACACACACACACACACACACACACACACACACACACACACACACACACACACACACACACACACACACACACACACACACACACACACACACACACACACACACACACACCCCTCACGGGGGAAAGGATGTAATGAGATTTGAGAGAGAGAGAGAGAGAGAGAGAGAGAGAGAGAGAGAGAGAGAGAGTGTGTGTGTGTATGTGTTTGTGGTTGCCATTAAATTTTCATTATGTGCCTTAAAGAGATGAAGGATCATAGTTTTACATTTGAGGGTGAGGGAAGGATCATATGTAAAGGGGTTGGAAGGATGATCACAGTTTAAGGTTTTGAGGCATGTTATTAGAATTTTTAGACAAGGGCTTTATGGTTTTGAGAAGGGGGGTTAATGTCTCTCTCTCTCTTTTCCCTTTCATGTGGAGGAGGGGGCCTAAAATTATTTTATGGGGATCCAGAGGTTGGGGGGGTTTTCGGGGAAGATGTGTGTGTGTTGTGTATATGTAGTGGTTTCAAGATTCTGTGTGTGCGTGCGTGCGTGCGTGCGTGTGTGTGTGCATGTGTGTGTGTGTGTGTTAATCAAGAAAGGGGACTAACTTTTTTGGGAGGAATCCACTCGAGGAAGTTACTATATGTATATAATCTACATCACTTGTGTTCAAGGCCTATTTATAAATATCCTTATATGTGAATTTTTCTTGAATAAAACATAAACCTTTTCTATTTAATTTGTAAATAACCCCTTTATATTACACCCTTATGTATGTAAAAAATATATAAAAATGGTATTTTAAAAATACCTTATTTTAAACCCACGTGGTGCACACATATATTCATGAGTAACTTACCCGCAAGCAATGTGTGTGCATGTGCTCTAAGGTCTCATTTGATTTTTCTAAGAGACTATATGGAGGAATTGGAGATTAATTGTGTAGATATCTCTTTCTCTTCCACTCTCTCCTTTCTCTCACACTGTTCACTCTACTCTCTCTCCTCACTCTCTTGTCTATCTTCCCATTACATTCCAAAAGGATAGGTGAAATGTGGGTTTTATAGGGCAAGGGGGAGAAAGTTTCTCTAGTGAGGGTTATATAGAGTTTTTTGGTGTGATGCTAGGATTTTAGATAGATAGTTGAGAGTTCTAGGAAAGGGAGGTTTCAATATTCCCCCTCCTCCCCACCCCTTTGTTTTCGACAGGGGGGGGGGGGGGAGGGGGGTGCAAGGGGACACACAAGGTTTTTATACTTGCACAAGCACAAGCATAGGTTAGGTTCTCTCTCTCTCTCTCTTCCTCCCATTCTCTCTCCTTGTACTTCTTTACTCATCAAACCAATGCTAGGACATTTCCTTATGCCCAAAAAATTTGAAAAACCATGTCCATTGTAATAGAGTAAAAATGCCTTCATACCTTAGCATATTAGGGTAAAGGCTAAGTTGTAACTAGCCAAGGATCTTTTGCCATTTTACAACATTTCATATTTGAGGTCTCAACCTCTCACCATCTAAAAGGGTGCATACTCTTGGCCACCATAGCTTGGGGTGCATACCATGCTGTAGCCTCTCATCACTTAACTCTTAGCCATTCATGGTAATATCATTTCATGCCTAGCCACCTTGGCTATGGTTTCTTGGCATTTTAGTATATTTATTTGTATTTTTAGTTTAATGGTTTCCTGTGGAAATTAGCTTCTTTACATTGGTATCAGAGCACATCTTTGATCCGATGGGAAGTTCATTTTCATGGTGAATTTGGTTACAAGATTAGACATAGAGTAACTGGGGGACAAGAATTAGTCATAGGATTTGACACAATTGAAATTGTGACTAGTTAAGATTTGGGGCCATTTTGAAGGATCATGGACTTAACTAAGCCTAAATAGGGTTTAGAAGGGGTAAACAGTGGTTAGTTTTTTTGGAGCAAGCTTTTCTTTTCTCTTTCCAAGCTTCTTGCTGAAAGCTTCCATGAAGTTCTCTTCTCATATCTCCTTGGCATGGCCACATCTCTTCATGAAACAACAGGATAGTTTGCACCATTATTTAGCCCTACTCTCCTTGGGAAAAATTAGTAATCTTCTTCATCATTGAAGCTTCTCCCTCATTTGAATGATTAATGGCAGCCTTGACATGAAGTGCTTGCCTTTTGATACTTGATCTTTCACTCTCCTTCAACCCTAAAGCTTTTTTCACAACCCTAGCTATGGTTGAAAATGGGCAGCATTAAGAATTCAGTAATCTCTTGAAGTTTTGAGTCAATCTTGGTGCCTTTTAACTTTGAGAAGTGAAAGGCAAGCATCTACAACCGACATTGGGTAAACATTGAAGCTTCCAAGTAAGATTAAAGCATTTTTCTAATCTTAGATTGGGATAAAATAGAGCAACCATCAATCTTCATTAAATTTTGCTTTCTTGAGGCTTCAATTCATAGGGATTTTGTTGTCTACAACCCCCGAAAGGTTTAATTGAAGTTATTTCATCAAGATTGAGCTTACATTGAAGTATTTCTTCAAGATTGAAGGCATTTTCAGCCTCTTGAATATGGCAATGTCTAAACATTCTTGGAATACTTGATTCTATCAATAATTTACACTCTTCAAAGCTCAAAGGATCTTATCCAACAAAACAGTGTAGACTTTTATCAAAGCATTGGATTCTCTTGATGCATGGGAGAAATCTTATTGATCGGGAGTTGAAAATTACATCAAAGCAATCATAATGGACAAAGCTTTCTTGAAGCTGGCCTTACAATCTTCAATATTGATCCATGGATGGTGGTTTATGCTGAATATTGATTGGTTGGGGTTTATCTACTACTCTTCATCAACATTAAAGAGGTAATGCTATTGCTTTCAGTTGAATCTCTCTTTTCATCCAATTTTTGAACCAATCCTATTGTCAATATAAAGAGAGATTGAGTGAAATAGATCCTCTTAATCCCCATTGAAGGGCATGTAGAATTCAACCCAGGATTGATTATGATTGCTTAATGAATTCTCTTTTTTTCCCATTCAAATGTTGATGTCAAATTGATTGCATAAATGCTACTCACTCCCTACTTAACTTGGATTTTTGTTGAATGATTAAACATTGATGCTATAGAACCAAAATAATGATAAAAATGTAAAGTGAAAATATTATAAAAGCAGGGAGTAATTGCCAAAAAAAAAGCCCTATCCATAGCCTTTTCAATTTAGTCATTTCCCAATAACCACTTGCATTTCATTGAAGAATTTAAAGGCTTTTAAAATCAATTGCATAGTATCCTTGTTTGATTAGCCATTAGAATGTACTTGCCATGTTGATTCGTGCGAGAAAAAGTGGATTCTAGGTGAGTCGGGAAGACACAAGAGAGGTGACCCTCCCTTCCTGATTATGACCCTGAAGGGATGCACAACCCAGCTTGAGGGGGAACTTTGCACACCCCTCGTGTCTCGGAGCCCATGAAATTTTCAAATTTAGGTGCAGTTACATGCCCCATTGTCAAAGTTTGGTAGTAGAATAGTAGTGATCAGCCC
Organism: Lygodium microphyllum; assembly: GCF_053477565.2. Lineage (NCBI taxonomy): Eukaryota > Viridiplantae > Streptophyta > Polypodiopsida > Schizaeales > Lygodiaceae > Lygodium > Lygodium microphyllum. Next base: position 29,392,546 of record NC_141138.1, on the reverse strand, counting down.
TATTTAGGGTACCACAGGTGGTTAAAGGTTCCATTGGAACAAAATTGGAAGAGGTGCAGAGCATCTTCTATTCTTAGGATACCTACAAGTGGTGGTCACAGTTTTACATGTCTTTACAGCAAGTACCTACCAATCTATAGGTTATCCTTGAGCCCTACAGGAGCCCCATAACCCTCTTTAGGTTGTTACAAAGGTTTACAAGGGTTTCTTCTAGTCAAGGTACTCCCACAGGGTCAGACAAGGTACTTATAGGTGGTGGATAGGGTGCAAGAAACTCTTGTTCAAAACTGAAGATTCAATGATAGGAAATTCTATCTTGATCCATATTGAGAACTTGATGGCTCCATTTAAAGAGGGGATCTTGAGCTTTAATTTCAATAAAAATATTTGTTGATCCTATATGGGAAGCTCAAGTTATTGCTGATTTACTGACACTAGGTATAGTGCGATAGCACCTAGACAACATAGAGAGGGACACTGTTTGTCATTGTTCCACCCAAAGTTTCAAACCCAAGTTGATATATTTTGAAATTTGGTATATCTCCATATAATAAGCTTCCCATATAGCTATTAAGCATTGGGATTGGTGCTATATTCTAAGAGAAACAAGGGATTTATTAACAAACTATTTACTACTACAACACTATCTTCTAATGGCTAGTAATAAAAAGAAAGACCCCATTATTGAAGCATTGAATGATGGTGTTAGGAACTTTTCAGAGGATCAAAATTACAAAAATGAAGCCCATAAATTTATGTAAATATATGAATACTTAAGCATTGGAATTGCTCACATCACACACCAAGAAAGGGATGACACACATGAAGTACATGCACTGAGTGATTACCTTTTACTGTCAAAGGAGTTGGGACATGTCAATGAAGACATTTCTAAGGATTTGCAAACTTTTAATGAAGGCTTAATACCTATGAATCAAGATTTTTTGCAAGGGATGGCACAAGTAAACAAGGGTATCTTCTCGGGGGGGGGGGGGGGGTCACTCATGAATATATGTATATATAACGTGAGTTCAAAATAAGGGGTTTTTAAAAAACCATTTTTATACATTTTTTACATACAGAAGGGTGTCATATAAAGGGGTTACTTATAGATTGAATAGAAAAGGGTTGTGTTTTATTCAAGAAAAATTCACAGGTTAGGATGTTTATAAATAGGCCATGAACGCACGTTATATAGAGAATATATATATAGTGAACCCCCCAAGGGTATCTTTGATTTGTAGGAAAGTAATAAATCTTTATTCCAAGAACTCATTTCAGCCATAAAGAAAATTGGGAGCAAGCCACAAAGGGAACCTCAAACTATTGAAGATTCACATGCAACCCCTTTTGTTAGCAATTTTTCCCATCCAAACAAAGAAAGTTATTAGCCAACTATGTATACTTTTGAAAGGGAAGAATCTCTAGAGTGAGGGGTAACCATCACCCTTCACAAATCCATGAAATTCATACCACAAGGCCTCAGTTTAGTAGCCCAAAAGATAGTCTTAGATATGAATGGAAACAAGAAAACAATCGATGGGATGATGATTATCATAGATGCAACCCCTTCTATAAGTCTTTTTACCATCAACCCTCAAATGTACAAAAAGAAAATTTAGTTAATAGTTAAGTTCATGAAGGTGGAAGGTATGATGGAGAAGATCAGCCCATGATATCTCAAATAAAGAGCATGTTTCAAACAGTCAACCCTCATCTCATGGTTTTGGACCACCTACTTTTAGGCAAACTCATGAAACAAAGATTCATAGAAGCAACATTCTTATGGGTAGTCATCTTACAATGAAAATGAGTAGAATGAAAATATCAATATCACTAATTTCAAAGGGGATAATGCTTCACCTTCGGACACTACAACAAAAAGGCTCCATAGACGCGCTTGTAGACGCAATATTTGAACTGTGTTAAAAAATATCGGGCGTGTTTATTATCGTGTCTACTGTTGCGTCTAATATTTCGCGTCTACAAGCGTGCTTATAGTGAAACCTACACACACATATAGACGCGCTTATTGACGTGCTCCGTAAATATATAATCATATTTATAAAAAAGTAGATATATTCATATTTTGTGTCTATACACATGTGTAACTGCGCGTCTACAAAGGCATGTACTCTGCAAATTTTTTACGATAATAGATGCACATTTTTCTTGCAATTTAGACGCACTGATAGACGCGCAAAACAGAGGTATGAAAAAAAAACCAGAGAGCATGCTACATGCTCTCTGGTTTTTTCCCCCCCATCAACATCAAATTGTATGCTTAGGGAAAATAGAGAAAGATTATTTCAAAGATTTTTGTACTGAAAACAAAATAATGTATGTAGAACACGAAATTTCATATATATATAGATGAAACGTTTTTACATGATGAGTTCTAGTGCTTGTAACCTCAAGCATGGTCATGGCCGCAAGCACTAGCTGAAAGTAATACATATCAAAAATAAAAACTACAAGCCAAGGGAAGGAATGCATGCATGGGGCTCCTCTACATCTCCTCAGAAGAGGCATCATCGTCGCTACCACCACCGCTGTCGGTGCCGGTGCCACTGCCACCACCGCTACTGCTAGTCTCCCCTTTGCTATCCTCAACTGCATCAGGGTCGCCTACACAAAGGATTAAGGTATATAAATATCATTACAAACAATAAATTAGAGTTACCTATACTTTTCATGTAAAAAATAAAACATACCTCTTTTGGTTGTGGAATCCTCATGGCACGATTATATTGCTTCTCCATGATGAGTCCCTCCTCGTGCTGCCAAGTGGACGCCCGGTTATGACCTCGATGGTAGCCTACCTCTCTAGGAGTAGGCATCCTACCAATGATATGATACTACAAAACAATTTGAACATTCAACGTATTAGAACACACTACATAATGAATTGAAAAAAATTACAAAATTTAATTTAAAAAAAAATCAAATAATACTTACAAACTCAGCCTCCCATAACTCCCTGCCACCCGATCCATAATGCGACGATCCCATGGTTGTTATCTGGATACGTCGCGTCTCTGCATGCTGGTGACTTGTCCTTTTCTCTGATGCTCTCTTCTTGGCCTCTTTCCACTCCTTGCGGGTGGCAATTGGGTGGTTGACCATATCCAGGGCGCCCTTGCTCTTGTCTTCACAGTGACTCCTTGGCGCGTGTCATAAGGTGAGACCTCTTGTTATGAAGCGCGTCTCTCACCTTTGACAGTCCCCAATCATCTGAGAATCGTGAATTCTCAAGATTAGGGTACCTTCTATGTACTGCCCGCAACATCTCTTGCCACAAACCATTTTTCTGGTGCTTGAAGGGAATCATATAATCTTTGTATGTGGTATGCACGACACTTCTCAAGTAGGCTATCACTTCCCTCCCCTCAGGGTTATGTAAGATACCACCAACATCAGTGACAGAGTAGTACATTTGTGGAGGCTCACCTCTCTCATTTCCCGGTGAGGGTGATCGAGAGCCACCTCCTAGGCAACCCCCACAAAGCCCTCCAGCTCCTCGTCCTCCCACACGACTCTCCCTCCTCCCTCAATAGGCACTACCCTCTACCTCACTCGATGCACGTGCTTCGGCCGATCCATGTACCTCAGCTAATCCCTGTGCATCAACTGATCTGTGTGTGTGCATAGTGCATGGAGTACCTGTTAGTAGAGGTGTACCAAGATTTGGTGTGCCAAGGTTTGGTGTTTGTGCGGAAGTGCTAGGCAAAGATGTGATAGGTGTCCCAGACATGACACTAAAAACCTCATCTGCAGTGGGAGGGCAACCAAGATAATTGGTCATCTCCCCCATGAATTTCTCCTTGTTTGGAAAACCTCCAAAAAAGCTACCAACACCTCTAGAAAACTCCGCTAAGGTCTTGTTCATGAGTTCCAACTCAGGATCAGTGCTGGAAGATCTAGGATTCCACATCTACACAGCAAAATCCATTACTACCCTGTGCAGATTAAACATATTACATGCTGCGTCTATACCCGCGTTTGTCAGCGTGTCTATTCCTATGTCTATACCTGCATCTACACTGTCATCTAGACGTGTTGATAGACGCGCACAGTCAAACCATATTTTGTAAACTGTTATAAAAAACACAAAAAAAAACCTCCATAGATGACAATCTATAGCATGTAGAGAGAGAGAGAGAGAGAGAGAGAGAGAGAGAGAGAGAGAGAGAGAGAGAGAGAGAGAGAGAGAGAGACAAACAAAAAGAGAAATCAAACAAGATTGAGAGAGAAGAAGAACTCACCTTCTTTGCTTGTTCCGATGGGTGGTGGCTAGGTTGCAAGCTCCTTGTCCTCCTTCTCCCTTCCCTTGGTAGGTTGCTTGATTCTTCTTCTCTTCCTTGCTGTTTGACTTTTGTTCTTTACTCTTTGGCTCTTCCTTCCTCCTGTCCTCTTTTTACTCTTATTTCCTTTCCTCATTGTCTTCATGAAGTGATAGATAGACATGATTAGTGATGTCAAGCTCGAACTGCAGAAAACACGCAAAAAACGCAGGAAAGCACTGGTTTGAAAAGAAAGCCACAACTTTTTAAATTTTTTTTAAAATATTTGTGTGGCGCATCTATAAGCGCGTGTAATTGCGTGTGTATATGCATAGATAAGACATATTACATGCATTGATAGGTGCACAGTTACAATTAAACTTCTTAAATGCTAGCTTTTGGTTATTTTTGGATCAACATGACTTTCCTAGTCTTTCAATATCAAAATGTTTGCCTCCATGTTGTAAGTATCAATGCATTTAGGGAATATGACATATATACCAAATGAAATTATATATGTCCTTATGATTCAGGTGTAATTATGTCGTCATGTTCTACTAGTATGGGACATGCCGAGTCAACAAAGAGTACATCCTCAAGTGAGGATGAGACATTGCGTCTTCAGTATCGAGACGCTTGGCTATGATGGAAAATCAAATGTATGTGTGATCATTGTCGAGGATGTTTTTTTTAGCACGTCGAATCACAATGTTACACCTCAGCATGTACGGAGAGTGGGACCAAGAAAAAGACCCAGTAATTTTTACTGCTTTATTTGCACAAATATTATTGGTCTATGTTGCGTCTTCACCATTAAATAGAACCTCCTTTTTTTTATTGAGTAGGATGCTGTACCACATCCTCAAATGGTCCCTCTAGGGCATCGAGAGGCTGTGAAGCGTCGACGCGAGGAGGTAAAGTCCTCAAGAAGAGTAGAGAGACTGATGACGACAATAGCAGCCCTCTTCAAATGCCCCATCAAGTTTTGGAGGGAGAGATTTTGGACAACATGGTGCACGATTTATTTTCCTATGAGATTTGGAGGGAGGGCGCCACTAGAGAGACAAATGAACCGCTACACATAGTGTCAAAAAATCCATTGTACGAAGGTTGCACCTACTCCGTTCTACGTGCATCTCTCGAGATACTGAACTTACAAACCATTTATGGATGGATTAATGCTAGCTTGAATGCATTATTGAAGTATGTATCATTTGATATTAATCCATAAATGCTTCTAGACAATATTTGTGGTTTGTTAACTCTGTTTGTACAATATATGCAGGTTATTGTCACAAATGCTTCCAAATGGAAATAAATTACCAACTAGAAGGGAACAAGCAAGGCGTTTCTTGACATCTCTTGAAGGTCTCAATTATGTTAAAATCCATGCATGTGTCAATGATTGCATCTTGTTTCGTGGGGATCATACATTTGCATGACAGTGTCCTATTTGTGGCGAATCAAGATACAACCAGGAGATGAAATCAATGGATGTGCCTCGTAAGGTTTTGTGACATTTTTCTATTATTCCATGTATTCAACTTATGTTTAAGTGTGAATCTATTGCGAGACTCATGTCATGGCATGCTAGTTACCATTCAAGTGATGGAAAGTGGAGAATTCCTTCAGACACACCAGCTTGGCAACACGTAGACAATTTATGGCCTACTTTCAAAGAAGAGCCCAAAAATTTGAGATTTGGTCTAGGATTAGATGGAATAGATCCATTTGCCATCAAAAGCACCTCATATAGTGTATGGCCAGTGGTATTGGTGAACTATAATATCCCTCTGTCCATGGCAATAAAAAAAGGACATGTAATGTTGTCCCTTTTGATTCCTGAAAAACACAAAGTAAAAAACATGGACATTTACTTAGAGCCTTTGATCGAGGAGCTAGAAATGCTATGGAGAGGTATTGAGGTACAAGATGTGAGTGCATCATTGTCCTCTAGAGATTTCACTTTAAAGGACATGTTGTTGTGGACCATGCATGACTTTTCAAGATATGGAGAGTATTCATGTAGTTGCATACTCTATTTTATTCATTCTTACCCTTAATCAAATATATGTCATCATTAACCCACTTGTTTTTACAGGTTTAACTACATTAGGATATCATGCATGTCCAAATTGCGGTCCTCTCTGGTTTCTTCTAGACCGATACGCTTGAAGAAGGTTATCTATGACAATCATCATCCTTTTCTTCCTATTGACTACCCCAAATATGCACCCCCCACTAATGGAAGAACTCCACAATCTCTGACCATTCAAGATTGGAAGGACACTTGAACACACGCCAATGATCATCCTCCACTTGGCATGAGTTGGTAACTAGTTTACTTCTTTTATTTGTCTTTAAAGTACACTCCATTATGAGAACGAGAAATAATATATTATTTGTGCCTTAGATTCTCTATATTTTTTCATCTCCCATATTAGATTGAACTCAAGATCAATCACCTGTTGGACCCCATGCATATAGTCAAGAATGTTGCCTCTACATTATGGGATCACTTAATCGGGGCTTGTGATTCTATCAATGTAAGGGAGGATTTATATAGCATTGGACGTATGAGACGAGCTTGGCCACGCATCGGACCCAGATGAAAGATTGAGTTACCGCGTGCACTTTGGATGTTGTCGAAGATCGAAGAAAAGATGGTGAAGCAGCAGATATGTAGCTTTCGAACTCCCACAGGATATATGAGATGCCTCAAGGGAGCCTTCATAAAGAAAAAGAAAAGAGGTGTGGAGCAACTACTTGGTTTAAAGTCTCACGATTGGCACAAAATGATTCAGGTAAGGATTTTCATAGCCATAAATATATTAATTAGTGGAGTAACTATGTAGACTAATTAACAATGTATGAATATTTACATACAATTCATCCTTCCTACTAGCATATCCCATCGTGTTTCGAAAGATGTGTGTGATATCATTTACAAGATGGATGAGCTCGTGAGGTATGTATAATTTATACTTATTTTTTAGTTTACATATTATGTACATCACATAGTAAACCCGCTTGAATTTATGGACAAAACTAATCATCGATCTCAATTGCATATTGGAAGATTTGTGAGTTTGAAGGAAATTGATCCAAATACGTTGCAAGAGGCTCGAGTATTGTCCGTTGAGGTGGTTTGTTTGGTGGAGGAAACTTTTTCTCACTCTATTTTGACTACTCAAGTACACTTACTCGTACATTTGATTGATGAGATCACAATTTATGGGGTAATTCATGCAAGGTGGATGCTTTTTCTAGAGTGCTTTATGAAAACCCTAAAAGATTTTGTAAGGAAAAATGCACGGCCCGAGGGAAGCATGGCTGAGGGTTGGTTAGTGCAATCATCCCTTGTACAAATCTCTGAATATCTTACTAAAGTGGACCCCTCTTTACCACGACTATGGAAAGATGATGAAGATTTGAGGATGACCTCTATAATACCTCAAGGAAAAAGAAGGAGCAAAGTGCTAATGAAAGAGGAACTTCATAAGTTAAATGTATTTTGTGTGCTTAACAGCGAAGTAATGAGAAAATGGGTGACACTATATAAAGAAGCAAGGGCAAGAAGAGTAAGCGAAAGGCAAGCATTTCGTGCTAGACATGGACGTAATGTCCCATATCCAGAACATTTAAGTGTGCTTCCACGTCATATTGATATAGATTGGCTACATGAAGAAATGGAGAATATGGAAAAAGAGGAGGCGATGGATATTCGCAAGAGGAGTGGGAATATGCATGAGGTTGCTTATCAAAGGTGAGACATACTTATAATAAAATTATCTTTAGTTATATATGATATAATAATTTCACATGTTTCATCTTTAACTAAATCATTAATATGATCTCAACAATGTACTACTAGTGCACATTGTTCAATGCTATTTGGTGTGAAGGCAAACATTTTCGAACTCAACGTATAGATGATAAGAGAAATACCCAGGATTGTGGTATCCTTGCAAACTTCCAGGATACCAATGGCACCATGGAAGGTTATTGTGGCTTGATCCAAGATATTTTGAAGCTTGACTTTAGGCGATTTTTTATATATGTACTAGATGTGAAGTTGGAGCCCCAAGAGAGACACCAAGGAAATAGGGTTTCTACTGCAAGAAAATCTATCTTGTCATCATCAACAAGCTTTTTTATTAGGTTTTATATGATCACAATGAAGAAAAGAACACCAGGCACAACAAATCTTCATACAGCATCATGTAGATCTCCCACGGATTTGATAAAATCAACCATATTCTTCATAATCTTCATAATCTTCATCAAAAGAACAAAGAACACAAAGGAATACACCATCTTTGAATGGAAATACATCACATAGTATTCATCTTCAATGTCTTCATAGTTCTCTCTCTTAATCTCTCATATACAATTACAATGTTTTCATAGATTTGACTATCTCTGGCTCTCTCTCTCTCTCTCTCCATCAATAGTACATCATATCCTCACTACAATACTCAAAAATCACTCTTAATAATCCTTCTTAGGTTGTGGATACACCTTCCAAAAGGTATGTCTGGTATGAAAGGTCACCAGAGACTTCATAGTGTCCTGTGAAATCTGTCTTCTATCACTGTCTTCTGTAACCTTCTGTAAATCTTCAACAGTTACTTCTTCACTTCAATTAGCTTGGATAGAACTTCCATTCATCCTTTCCTAAGACAAAAACACTTTCCAAAATATCCACACATCCATCATAACACAACATAAACAACAGAACAGAACCACAGAGCAACAGAAGTACAGAACAACATAGCTACAGAAGCTTACAGAACTTCACAGAAGATCAACAGAACCCATATAAATCATAAAAACCAAAACAAAACCAATTCAATCTTTCATAAACCTCTTCACACCACTTCAATCATCTCTCAAAAACATCCATTCAACCATCTTAACTACCAAAACAGAATAAAACAGAAGAAAATCAGGCCTTACAGAACCAAACATTCTCATAAAAAACCCTTCAAACTTATCCAAACCTTTCCAAACACTTCAAAATAAACAACCATTTATCATAAAAAACAACAAAAAATCAGCCCAAAAACCAACATATTTCACACTCAACATATCCCCACACTTAGAAAAGAAGCGTCCTTGCGACCTTAGGAAAAAATGAATAAAAGCTCTAATCTCTTTGCTAAAAAATCTTCAATCAGCACAATGTACCAGCTACAATCACGACCCCAACATCAGCTTCATAAAACCTATATAATATGTTTCAGCTTCCAAATCTTCAACCGCAACTTCATCCAGCTAATAAGCAATATCATCAATCTTCACAGCTCCATCTTCATCAACTCCTCATCCACCAAGAAAAACAACAATACCCAATACAAAAAATACCCATACACAAATATAATCTGAATGGCACAACTCCTCAAAAATGTTGAAGAGAAAGAAGAAATTTCCATTAAAAAGAAGAGAGTGGATACAATTAAGAAACCTTCCTACTAAGTAGGATGAAGATATTTCTTCTCAAACTGGAGTCTAATTTTAAGACGGTCCAAGGCTTTGTTTTCATGCACAAAGTACTGAGGTACATTTTGGAGGAATTGTAGGCAACACATCCTTTCCAATAAAATGATGAATCTGGTAGGGAAGGCCTGTGCAAAATAATATAAGAGATCCATTTGAGCAACTGCTACATCCTCATTTGGATTAATTAGCATCTGGGGGATACCCCTGCGAGTATTCAAATGTGACTGATGATGCATGAACGCAAGATACCAGCAAAAATGAGCAGCAAGACGAACTGTGGTATCTACAGAAGTACCATGTGCCCTAGCAAAGTGGAGGTAAGAATTGGAACACGCTGCGGAAGTATCCCAGGACCCTGGAATGAGAGGCCAATTAAACACTAGACCTGTCTGAATCATTTAATGTCCACTGTCTTCTACGAAAGGATGTCACCATCATACCGTGGGGTATCCAGCACTGTTTGGGGAGGAAGATTGATATAATCAGATGAAGGGGGCAATGGAATAAGAGGAGAACATTGTAAAGGAGGATAAGATAAATCATAAAAGGAAGGCAAATGAAGGGATAATGAAGATGGCAAAGATGGAGAATTCAACAAAAAGGTACGAAGGGAAACCACTGAGAAAACAAAAGGAATAGGAGGAACAGAAGGTGGAATATCAGAAGGGGTAGGTGATACTGTAGGATCAGCAATGAAAGGACATGTAGTGAACACTGGAATGTGAGGAAATCCGAAAGGCATAAATGATAAGAGAGGAATATTATCAGGACTAGATGAAAGAAGAGAAACATATAATGGGAAACGATAAGACATTAGGGAATATGATAAAAGTTCAACAGGATCTAAAGGATAAATAGAACATCAGAAATTTAAATCCTAAAAGAAAGACTTAGTAAATAATGGGTTATCAGCAATGAAGCTCAATAACTGAGATTGAAGAGGCTGGATATCTGATTTATGAAAGACACTTCTAAGGCGGCGAGGTTCCAAAGCAACATCCTCCAAAGGCGGAGGCCAAGCATATACCTTACACCAAGACGTCTGCTCATGATAAGTTCGTAAACTCTCTGCTCTAACAGAAGCTCAACTGAATGTACATACATCACTGCTTGTAAGATGACATCTCCCACATAAACATTTAAATCTTCCTCATCAGGGATCTGTAGATAGTCTATAAGATACATGAAAGAGAGTAACTGGACCTCATGGGAAATCAAGTCATCCACAAATCTATCAAAAACAGCTTGTAAGAGATCCATAGGCCAGAGATTGGACCATCCATCCTCTAGAGGCTCCAAATCCACATTGCTCAAAGAAATATATAAGGCAAACCTCTGTTGATGATATTTCACCCAAAATGATGGAGGAGGTGACACCAATTCAGTATAACAGACAAAATCACTCTGCACACAATCCATCCGCTGAAGGTGATCAACCTGAGTTTAGAACCCATCACAAAGCTTAGCCTTATGTTGCAACTAATTAAGCTCCTCTTGGGATGACACAACAGAAGATACAGGAGCAGGAGGGGAAACAAAAAGAACATCCACCTTCTGATTAAGTTCTTCAATGAGTTTTTGTTGGGACTCTACAATGTCCTGAGATTGCTGGAACTGACCCTCACTGGTAGCAAACTTAATAGCCAAAGTGACCATCTCTGCAAGGGCAGAATTCTTCTCAAGCATCAAAGATGCATTCTCTTCCTCTAGTGTAACAACCTTAGCTTCTAGCTCTTGAATAGTGACCTTCTGTGAATCCATTAAGGCTGTGGCAGTAGTCATATGATTGCGGATATCACTGAGGGTAGCCCTTTCTAAAGACAGATCCTCAAGTGCCTTACTCAATTGACTAGTGAGGGAATCCACCTTGTCTTGCATGGAAGTGTAAACACTGGTGTACAGTGTCTGAAGACAGAAAGTAAGGGAAGTTTCCAGAGTAGACTGGACATTGGAAACCATCTGTGGAAGCATGGGTCCAGCTAAAATGGTTTGTAACGATAAAGGGATCTGTGAATCTAATTTTCCTTCCTTTTGAGCAGCAAATAGATTGGTACAGGAAAGGAATGAAGGAATGGCACTGCCAGACACAACAGGAATGGATGTTTACACCAATGGTTCTTGGACACAAGGATTGGAAGGTCCCTTTGTGCGAAGGTGTTTCTTTCTAGAAAAAATAACAGGCGACTCCTCATCTTCTGAATTAAGCTGCATGGGCCTAGGAGAAGAAACTAATACTGTAGATGCTGCATTGGTAAAGGAGCTAGATCTGGCACTGGAACACCACCAGGAGGAGGTGCAAAAGTGATAATGCGCTGTAAGAAAGCACCATAGGAAACATTAATGATCTGACCCTTCCCTACACGCTCGAAATGTTGATCCATCTTAGATAACATGAAACTTGCCCAGTTGAATTTAGCTCCCTCTAGAATCTTCACAGAAGCTGTGAATAATTCTTTTGACAGGTATTTGGATGCATTCTTCCCGGACATGAACCGGTCCTGTAGGAACTGGCATAACTGCTTCCAGATTGGAGAAGAAATGTGGGCAACAGACACCCCTAAGCTATTAATGAGCTAGTTAAGGAGCAAGGGAGTGGAAGTTTCCTTCTTCATAAGTGTGACTATCTCCTCAGCCGTCAGTAGCTGGTTACCACTGGGCACAAAGGAAGCAGATAAGGGCAAGCATAATGCTTCATTGATATTGGCTACTGATAAACAGAATGTCCGGTTGTAAGCCAGGCCAGACTGGTTTTTGTAAGAAGCAAGGAAATAATAACACAGCTTCTCATCCACAGGTGGTAAAGTGAGAGCCACAAATGAGCGAAGGCCAGCTCGTCGAATACAATCTGCCTCTAACAAAAGAGAACAATCATGGACGGCAAGAGGAACATGCTGGACCACAATTGGAGGTGTAGAAAGAGGTGCCATTCAGACTATGATAAAAGAAAACCCACACACACCACCAGGAAAACAAAAAGAAAACCTGCAAAACCCAAAAACAAAACCAAGACTGAGACCATCGATAGGAAACCAATTAATTAACACGAGTGACTGGACCATAACAACCCCCAGGCAAACCACATCCTAAAAAAAACAGCATGACCTCTACACACGTGCGATCGAAAGCTTCATGCTATGTAAACATATATGCACCCTGTAACCCTGTATCAGGCAGAAAATAAAATAAAACTACAGTTTGTAGCCTAGACAGAGACTCAAAAAATCATGACACAATCAAATATTCTGACTAAAAACAAGAATAAATACCATGTTGATCAATGTCACATTACTATTCCCACTCCCACGTAGCGTTCACGTCCTACAGTGCGGTGGAGTGTGTGAGTGAAACTAAGGACTCATTTTTTTATTATATAAACAATTAAGCATCATTCATTATTAAATTAACCCGTTAATGCATGGTGAGTCGACATCGTAACCCAGCCCCACTCAAATTTTGACACGACTGGGCTGACTGACTGGGTCTCTACTAATGCAGTTCCTTGTTATAATTAGATGATGTGTGGCACTTGCGTGCATGCATGCATGACTTCGGGGGTTGATTTTAATTACAAGTTAATGTGTCTGAAACGCGTGTGCGTGTGTGAATTGATTTTAATTTACAACTTATGTGGGTTAGGGTGCAAAGGTGCATGTGCAACGACGAGGGTTCTTTTTACAATTAACGTTCGGTTCATTTTATTTACAATTTATGAGGTGCAGTCTGTTAATTATGTGTGTGCAATGTTCGGTTGATTTTATTTACAATTAATGTGTGTTATTGTGCAAGTGAGAGGGGGAAAAAGGAAAGAACTTGGTAATGTGTGGGTCTGCCTGCGAAGTCTGAAATCACAACCTTCAAAAGTGGAATGCCCAGTCCACAAAAATCCACAAAAGGTCAAACAGTTGACTGCCAAGAATCGTCCTGTTGGATAGAAAAACAAAACGAGCTAACACCATGACCACAACAAAGAACAATGAAACGGATGACCAAAAGAAAAGAAGAAAAAAAAAATGGATGTCTTGGATTTATTTGGATGTGTTGATTTGTAGGGTTTTTATGTTTTTAAGTTTGTGGTGTTTTTTGTTTGTTTGTATTTTGTTTGTGTTTTTTTTTTGGGTAAAAAAACCAAGAACCCAAATTTTCCCACTACAAGGATGGAAACCCATATTGGTTCAATGTGATGGAAATATTCAATTAATGTTGGGGAGTTTCGAAAAATGTTTTTTATAATAAATACATTATCATGAGATGTTTCCAAAAAGAAATAAATTTCCAACATGATGTGAATATTTCTTATTCCAAAAAAAAAAGCTCAAAATAGGAAAAATGATAAATAGGATTTTTTTGAAATTTTTTTCTAATTATTTTCTGATTTTTATGTATTTTTCTGTAATTTTCCATCATTTTCCATCAATTTAGAAAGATTTTCAGCAAATTTGGAATTATAAAATGGTGGGAAAAGGTTTCAGTAATTTTTGGTAAATTTTGAGAAATTTTTTTATTTTTTTTTCTAATTCTAAGTGTGTTTAATGGAGGTGTGGATTAAAAAAATGATATGCGGGATGTCAAAAAGGAATACCCGGACACATGTGACAGCTGCACATGCACGAACCAGCACGCACGACCTCACGGACAAATCCAAACGCGCGTCCCACGCGTGAACAGCTGCTAAAAGACGCGATAAAAACCACAGCAACACGGGTGGCCGTGTGAGAACCACGGGTAGTAGGTGTTGATCCGGTTTAGTGGTTGGACTCGCTGCGGGAGGGGGTAAACAGGAGCTAAGGTAGGGAAAGGTGGGATTAGGAAGGGGTTAAGGGAAAGGGGTTTAGGAAGGGTGGTGTGAATGGGTATTAAGGGGGGGGTGGTGGAAATGTAGAATTGGGGGGGTAATGAGAGAGTGTGTGTGGTGGGAATGGGGGTTTATGGAGGGGGTATGTGTGGATGGGGGTGTTAATGGGGTGGTGGTGTGTGACTGGGGGCAAAGGGGGTGGAAAATGGGGAATTGGGGGATGGGTGTGTGTGTGTGGGAACGGGGATTTGGGGGAGGTATGAACGGGGGGATAGGAGGGCTAAGGGAGGGGGGGGGGGGGGGTGGTGGTGGAAGAAAGGGCGGGCGTAGGTTCGAGAGGAGGAGCAGGCGGTGGGTAGCCAACGAGGAAGCGGGCGGGCGACGCTGCTGGGAGCGGCACCAGGTGGTGCCCTGGTGCAGGCGGGAGGCACCAGGCGGAAGGACGGCTGGGGGCGGGTGGACAGGGCCAGGAAAGCGGCACCTTCGGCGGCAGCACCAAGGCGTGCGGGGAAAATGGCCAGGCCAGGGCGAAGCCGGCTGAGAGCTGGGGTGACTGCAACTCGGGCGGGCAACCGAAGGGAGAGAGCGCCCAGGGCAGGCGGGGGAAGAAGGGAGGGTGGAGGGAGGAGAGGAGAGAGGGAAGGAGAAGGGGGGAAGAGGAAGGTGGAGGGAGGAGGAAGGAGGCAGGGTTGTAGGGGAGGGGAGGCAAGGTGGAGGGAGAAAGAAGGGAGAGGGAGGGATGGAGGAGACGCAGGTGAGGGGATGGGGGGGAAGGTGGTTGGGGAGGAGGGTGTCGGGGAGAGAGAAAGGGTGGGTGGTTAGGACAGGGGAGGGTGCCCGTGGGGGGAAAGGATTTTTAAAAATTAAATAACTAATTTTTTTATTAAAAAAAGGAATTAACAAATAAAGGAATTAAAAGAAAGGCGTGCAATGGTGGGAGCGGAACGGCGCCAGGACATTGGCACCGGGTGCGCTTACGCGACGGGGCGTAGCAAGACGCGTAAAATCGTAAATACGTGTGTTCACGCGCGAGACGAGTCGCGCGAGATATGTCCAAATAAAGAAAAATTAATATCTCACAATCTGATCGTCAAAATGAAATGGCGTAAAAACAAAAAATGTACCAGACGGCACGGGGAAGATAGGGGAAAAGGTCAACGGGGGTTCCGGGGGGAATAAAGGGCGTGCACATGCAAAAAACACAAAAAACGGCCTCGAAAATACATACGGGGATTAATTTCAGGAAATCCGCTCCGCTAGAATGCAAGGCAAAAAGAAGGAAAAATGTACAGAAGAACACGCCCGACAACCCTATCTCGTCAAAATAGAGTTGTGACCGAAATAGGATGCGTTCACATGGGAAAAATGTAAAAAGAACACATGCAAATACGGTCGGAAATTAATAATAGAAGATCGGTTCATCGAAACAGAGGGTAGCAAAAACAACAAATGTGCGGGGGAAGGGCATAGGGCTGTCATGTTAAAACACAATTCCGATAGGGTTAGGAGGCGTTCACATGCAAAAAACACCAAAAAGACACTCAAAAACAATTTTAAAAATTAATAATTAAAAATCCGAAAGTTGGAACAGGGGGGAGAAAAAAGGAAAAATGTAGGGAAAGGCGCGATGGACACGGATGTCAAGTCAAACTAGAATGCTGATGCAAACAAGGCAGGTTCACATGGAAAAATATCTAAAAGACACACAAAAAGGTCCCGAAAAAACACAAAAATTAATATTGGACAAATCGTGTATCGAAATGACACGGAGTATAAAGGAAAAATATCAGGGAGGAAGTGATTGTCAGGGCTGCCATGTCAGATCACGGTTCTGAAGCAAGCAAGACGCGTTCACATGGAAAACCGTCTAATTTATGCAAAATCCTTCAAAAATTAATAACTCAAAAACGTGCATCGGAACAGGGGTGGAGAAAAAGGAAAAGTGGTCAGTTCGAAGGACGAACAAGGCTATAAAGGTGGATTGGAAGTTTAGTGATTATAGGGTGTGTTCACAAGGAAACACAACAAAATAAGGGAGAAAGAGAAATGGAGGAGGAACAGCCCCAAGGGAGGGGTGACAGTGGACGGGTGGGTGGGGAAGGTACCTCAGGAGGGTAAAAGAAAGTCATGGCGTACATGTATGATCCAAGGGAGGCATATGCAGGGCGGTATGCAATGTAGATGCGCAAGGACACGTCCCTACACTTAAAACGATAGGGTTGACCGAGCAATAGGGACCTAATACCACACGACAGACCATCCACTAACGTCCCCACACTTAAAACATAAGCATCACTGACAACAAAAAGTGTAGGATTAGAAAAACTTGGCCCGTGTTGTCAAGAATCAAGGTTGACTGTCGATGGCACATCCACTATCGTTGTCGGCTTGCAGGAGGTACCAAGGTATCTTCACAGCACACATCCTTCGTGGCAGGGACCACGCAGCAGCACCCAGGGAGGTAGCTGGTGGATGAATCGCGTCGAGTCGGTGTCGCTAAACGAAGGAGAGTCACTCAGCTTACAGCAATCAGATGGGATGAGAGAACAGTCACTCGCCCCATTATGGACATCACTCGATGAATAATGATTGAAACCCATATCTCACACCTAGTTTAGGAATTGACAAAGGAATGTTACAAAGGAGTACGCCAGGGTGCACAGTTGATGGTGCATCAGTGCGTCCAACCCGCCTGGCATAGGTGCAAGGAGGAAGGCAAGGGAGCCTTACAGTGCAGTGTATAGAACAGGGTGAGATGTCCTGTGAGGACGACAGAGACCCACCCCATGGGTGCATAGGGAAAACAGAACATACCTTGCGCCAAAGGTCGTAACGTCCCTCAATCCTCACCTCTCGGTTTGATTGAAGAAACTCCAGTCACACTCAGCCCACCCTCTGTCTCACGCTCTGCTGATAGATACAGGAGGGCAGCCCTTTCCTCAAACCCATTGATGTAATCCTCTTGTGCGCATTTGATGGTGCAACTGTGCATCCCGCCCAGTGCTGGCATACGGTGCAAGAAGGAAGGCTAGGGAGCCTTATGGTGCAGTGCACAGAAACAAATCGTGCTTTGTGCATTGAGAGGCCCATCCCGTGCATGCAACACTTCATTCACACTTCTCACCTCTCATTTGATTTGAAGGGAAAAGACTGGTCACTCGCCCCACCCTCTGTCTCACTCTCTGTTGATAGTTACAGAGGGCAACCATACTCACTTCCCCATCCGGTTAGGATGAAAGTTCGCGTCACTCGATTGTTTGTCGATGAAGATCGCGTCGTCAGTTGTTGAAGAGGCGTACCCAGGGAGGTAGCCATCAGATCGAACGTTGTGTTAGATAGGAACATGGCGTCTGCTAGAGGACTGTCAAACGCTCTACAGAAAGGCACAGGACACAGCGTACCAAGGGAGGTAGCTTCGGAACTGGATCCTGGGGATGTCAATTGATGAATCCACTTTTTGGACTGCTAGGTGTTGCCACCTTTTCCATAGCCAACTTCCCGCCCAAGGGTGTTGACCACCTTTTCTTGGAACGAGGCCTGCTATGACAGGGAATTTCTTCCTTTTCTTCCATAACAATTTTGTTTTTCTTTTTTTTTTGTTTTTTTTTGTTTTTTTTTCTCTTTCTCTCCTATTCTCGAGGGTATTTCCACATTTTCTCGAAGAATAGGTCAGCATGACAGGGACGAAAGTCCTTTTCTCCCATGACCGATATGTATTTTTTTTTTCTTTTTCGAATTAAGCAAGGGAATGGTAGAAATACCATTTGTCAGGACCGTCCTCGCCATTGCTGCTGGTGGAAAATAGAGGATAAGAGATCAGGGGTGGGAGGTTGGGCTGAGGGGACAAAGGGTTGCATCCACCTCATCAGGAGTGACTGAAGAATGGCTATCAGAAGTAGCATCATAAGAATTACAGTGTCACACCAACGGGGGAAAGGACCAGGTGACCGTGATTGTCAAGATCTCCAAGGAGGGAAGTACTTCTTCAGGCGATATCCATTGATTAGGAAGGGATCATCAGAGGCATC
The DNA here is from genome assembly GCF_053477565.2 of Lygodium microphyllum. Lineage (NCBI taxonomy): Eukaryota > Viridiplantae > Streptophyta > Polypodiopsida > Schizaeales > Lygodiaceae > Lygodium > Lygodium microphyllum. The sequence goes on along the minus strand of NC_141138.1, from coordinate 29,373,941 downwards.
AACGGTCTGCACTTGGACAGAACCATTAGGGTTGACAGCAAGTACCTTATATGGGTCCATCCACCACTGTTGAAGCTTGCCAGGAAACTTGCCAAATTGTGAATCATAGGCTAGGACCAAATCACCTTCTTTGAACTCCTTGTGCTTGATGAAGCTGTCATGGTAAGCCTTACGTCGAGCTTGCGTGGCTTCCATGCATTGAAGAGCTATCCTGTGAGTTTCGTCCAAACATTCCAAGTGCAGAAGACGACGTTGCCGTGAATCATCGTCCCCCAAGCGCTCTTTGATAGCCACTTGCAAAGAGGGCAATTCCAGTTCAACAGGGAAAACAACTTCTATACCATACACCAGCTGGAAGGGTGTCTGTCCTGTTGCTGCTTTATGGGAGGTTTTGTACGCCCAGAGGGCCTCTGTAAGTCGATCATCCCAATCACGACGATGTGCGGCAATTGTCCTTGTCAGGATCGAGCAGAGGATGCGATTGGTGACTTCGACTTGGCCGTTGGCTCTAGGATAGTAAGGAGTGGACTTGCGATGGGCAGATCTTATACAGCTCTGTCAACTCTTCCATGACTTTATTAATGAAATGAGTGCCTCTGCCACTTACTATCTCTAGGGGACTGCCAAAACGGGTGATGATATTCTCATACATGAATAGGGCCATGCTGTTACCATCGTCCCGCTTTAGGGCTTTAGCTTCACACCACTTTGTAACATAATCCGTACATACGAGGATGTATCTGTTCTGTTTTCTTCTGGTGGGAGGATCGATTGGGCCGACGAAGTCGATGCCCCACTTCTCGAATAGCTTCAAAGGAAGGATAGGTTGCAGTGGCATAGCGTTGGTTTTGGTGGGTTTCCCCATCCTCTAACAAGGCATCACATCGGTTGCAGTAGTCATAGGCATCCTTATGAATGGGCGGCCACCAGTAACCTGCTAGCAGAGCCTTCCTGGCTATAGCTTCTCCTGCAAAGTGGCCTCCACATGGCTCGTCATGGCAAGCCTTCAAAACAATCCCAATCTCATCTCCTTCTGTAGTAACCCACATGGCCGAGGAATCCCCTCAACTGTTTGAGGTTGGTGGATGCTGTCAGAGCTGCGATCTTCTCAATCTTTGTAGGGTCTATTGATATCCCTTGTGCAGAGACAATGTGGCCCAACAGAACTCCAGAAGAGACCCCAAAGATGCATTTGTCGGGGTTGAGGGAGATCCCATACTCCCGGCATCGGTCAAAGCATTGTTCCAAATGTCCCCAGTGTTCATGGATTAAACTATAGACACAGAAGTCATCCAAATATACCTCAATAAAGTCATGCAGATGATTTTGGAATGTGGCCATCATGACTCGCTGGAAAGTAGCAGGGGCATTACAGAGCCCAAACGGCATCACTCGGTAAGCATAGGTCCCCCATTCTGTGGTGAAGGTTGTTTTGGATTAATCTTCTTCTGCTATCTACACTTGGTTCTATCCACTGAATCCATCCAGAAGGGAATAAAGCTCATGTCCTACCACTGTGTCCAACAGTTGGTCTGTGAAAGGGATAGGAAGGTGATCCTTCTTGGTCTTGGAATTTAACTTGTGGAAATCCACACATATACGAAGCTTGCCATTCTTCTTGGGTACAACCACGATGGGTGAGACCCATTCACTATTTGCCACTGGATAGATGAATTCGGCTTCCAGAAGCTTTAGCAGCTCTGCTTTCACCAATGTGGAATAATTTGGGTTCATTCGCCTCTGTCATTGCCATACTGGCTTGGCATCAGGCTCCAAATCAATATGATGTTGACATATTGCGGGATCAATCCCCTTTAGGTCTTTGTAAGACCATGCAAACACGTCCAAATTCTCTTTCAACAAGTTGTACAAAGTTGACAACTGTTAATTGCCTTTCACCTTCTACTTCACGGATGAAGGTCCCACGGACTGCTTCTGGGTACAGATCCGACTCCTTCAAGAGGGTGGTGTCCTCTTCTGATGTCTCACTAGACCCAATGTCTTCTTGCAGTAAGGACTTAGGTTGCCCCTTGAAATGGTGAAATGGGATCAGTGCTGTCTCAGTTTTGGTTTGAATGTTAATTACCTTAGAGCTTGAGGACTCCTCTTCAAAGGATGCATCCAGGAATGTTACATAACATGGGCTCTCGGAATTTTGTTGTGGCCTTGATTGGTACTTGTTGACAAGGAGCATCATCATCATCCTTTCTTGACAAGTGTGGATGGATGCGACAAGAACCACTGATAAAAGACGGCTTATTTTGCTTGATCCACTTCTTATATAGGCTTTGCCTATGGAAAGATCTATTTACCAATCGAAAGGGTACCATTGCCATTCTGTCCCACAGTATGGAGTCTTCTGCTTCTGAAGCTTCTGGAACTCCCTCCTCATCTATGCCTTCTGTGGGTGGAGTGATTTCCTCTATCTCGCTTTCAAAGTCTGCTTCTTCAAATTCATCATCATCCTCTTCAGACTTCGGCTCTGCCTCTGTAGGCGCTCTGTAAGAGAAGAACAGGTCCTCTACCTCGCCTTCTACCTCTGTCCTTGGCTCTGCTATGGCCATGTAATAGGGAGAGCAGTACATCCATGCTTCTTGTAAAATATTACACGGCGCAGCGAACAGAATCTGAGAAAGAGATAGAGAGTACACAACAGATAAGAGGAGAATCAGTAAAATTCTTTAACTCCAAACAACTGATACAAAGATGGCTCTGTCCACCCGTGCGCTTCCACTGAGTGAAGCTTAGATGGCGATCTAGACAGAAGATAGGTGAAGAGTTTAAGGCTAGCTGGAACAACAACTCTGACTGGGTGAAAGATGAGTGAATGATGGCCGCGAAGGGGTTTAGCTTTTATAGCCCGCGAAGGTCGTTAGGTCGGCCTGCTGACCGACCTACCATATGAGCCTCCACTAGTCGGCCAAGGAATATTCCAGGGAATATTCCCTTTACCATCGGGCCGGGGGCGCTGCCCCCGGACCCCCGCCAGGGGGGCCGCTGGCCCCCCTGGGACCCCCCAGCCAGGGGCCGCTTCCGCGGCCCCCGGACCCCACAATAGGGGCCCCTTTTAACTCCCTTACCACGCAACTCAATGCAATGTGCCTCGAGTTGCTACCAGCTTAACCACTCCGTCTAACCCAAAGATTAGACCCACAACAGTCACCTTTTTGCCATCCGGTCACATAGACCTCATCTGATATACAAGTCAGGACTCAACCAATGTCCGGGCTCACATTTGGCTTCTCCTCATAATGGGGGCCTTACAACTTTGAGCACCATGGATCATTGGTAGCACCTAATGAGGGTGGGGGCATTGATCATATCTAACACCCCCCCTCAATGTCCACCCATAGGTGAACTATCTCCTCGGCCCAATGCCGAGTCTCTGAAGATGAACTTGAAGCAGATCCTTCGTAAGTGCTTTGGTGAAGATATCTGCTCCATTCTCCTCTGTTGGACAGTAGACCAGTTCCACTATCCCATCCTCCATCAAATCACGCACATAGTGATACTGGATCTCTATATGTTTGGTGCGTGCATGAAACACTGGATTTTTGGCAATGGCGATGCAACTCTGATTGTCACATCTCAGCACAGTTGGTTCTTCATCCTGCACTCCCATATGCCATAGAATCCTTCTCAACCATACGGCCTCACATGCAGCAAAACAAGCTGCCTTGTACTCTGCTTCGGTAGAAGACAATGCCACTGTTGGTTGCTTCTTACTAATCCAAGAGAAAATTCCTGAACCCAAAGAGAAACAATAACCAGAAACTGACTTCCTGGAATCAATGTCTCCTGCCCAATCTGAGTCACAGTTCCCCACAAGAGAAGTTCCGAAACTGTATGTGATACCATAGTCAAGAGTTTTCTTCAAGTATCTGAGCACCCGCATCCCAGCCTTCCAATGACTCTCATGAGGTTTGTTTGAGAACCTGCTCAAAACACCAACAGCAAAACTGATATCTGGTCTGGTGTTACACAAGTAGATTAGACTGCCGACCAACCTCCTATACCTCCCAATGTCTGCTAGTCCTGATGTATCCTCAACGGATAACTTTACATTCACCTCCATAGGTGTAGCTATCTCCTTGCACTCGGTCATGCCAAATGCCTTCAAGATCTCCCATGCATACTTCTTCTGAGAGATGAAGATCTTTCCTGGCTCTTGCCAGACTTCAATCCCCAAACAATAGTGCAGCAAGCCCAAGTCTGTCATTTCAAACTCAAAACTCAAAGCCTTTCGAGTTTGGTTGATCATATCTTCATAGTCACCTGTAATAAGAAGGTCGTCCACATATAGGACAATCACTGCAGACTTTTTACCATCCCTGTAAACATACAAGTTAGCATCTGAGGCACATCTTTTGAAGTTTAGGTTTAAAAAGAACCTATCTATCCGTTGGTACCATGCTCTGGGGGCTTGTTTCAGCCCATACAATGCCTTCTTCAGTTTACACACTTTGTTCTCAGAATGGGGGGCCTCAAACCCTGGTGGCTGAGCCACGTACACCTCCTCCTTGAGGTCACCATTTAAGAACGCTGACTTAATATCCATTTGGTACACTGGCCACTTCTTGTGGGCAGCCACTGCAAGTACCGTGCGAATAGTGGTCATTCTGGCAGTTGGGGCAAATGACTCTTGAAAATCAAACCCTTCAACTTGTGAAAATCCTTGGGCAACCAGTCTAGCTTTGTACTTTTCTAAGGTACCATCAGCCTTGTACTTTACCTTCCAGATCCACTTGGTGCCAATAATCTTCCGCTTTGCTGGCCGATCCACTAGCTCCCAAGTGTCATTCTTCATTATGCTGTCATACTCCGCCTGCATAGCAGCCTTCCATGATGGATCTGCAAGTGCTTCTTCTAAGTCAGTTGGCTCCTTTACTTCTCTCATAATCTCAACCATCAAGGCCATGTTGACTATGTGAGCAGAAGCCCTCCTCTGCTCCTCTATTCTCTGAGACCTCCTTGGTCCGTCTGCCTTCTCCTCAACAGATGCAGGCATAGGATTATTGTGGTCATAGAGCTGCTTCACCCAGCGCGGCAATGGCTTTTCCGGTGGGGTGATGTCAGGTTGGTGAACTTTTTCCTCATCATCTGAAGATGATGCTTCCTCCTCCTTAAGGATAGGGATAGCTCTCGGGACAGGTTCATAGTGGACTACTTCTTCGCTTGATGATAAAGTGGAAGACCTTGCCTTCTCCTCCTCCACTGTATGCGGCTCCTCCTTGAACACCACATCACGGCTCGCAATGATCTTCTTTGCCTCTTGGTCATATAACTTGTAAGCCTTCTGCTCATCACTATAACCCAAGAAGATACATTTTCTGCTTTTTGGTTGTAACTTGTTTCTCTTCTCATCTGGAACATGTGCATAACATTCACATCCGAAAATTCTGAAATGTGAAACAGATGGTTTCTTACCAGTGTAAGCCTCATGAGGTGTTTTTCCCTTGAGAGCCTTTGTGTAGCTCCGATTTAGAATGTAGACTGCAGTATTAACAGCTTCAGCCCAAAAATGGTTAGGCAATCCCTTGCCCTTTAGCATGCATCTTGCCATCTCCACAATGGTACGATTCCTGCGTTCCACAACACCATTCTGCTGAGGTGTGTGAGGCGTCGTCAATTGACGCTTGATCCCTTTGCTCTTGCAAAAGCCTTCAAACTCCTTTGAGTTGAACTCACCACCACCATCTGTTCTAAATTTCTTCACACTTTTCCCTGTTTCATTCTCAACAAGTATTAGCCATTCTTTAAACTTACCAAAAGCTTGAGCCTTATCACGAAGGAAGTACACCCACATCTTCCTACTGTAGTCGTCGACAATCAACATAAAATAAGAAGATCCCCCCAAGGCCTGTGTAGGCATCTTACCACACAAGTCAGCATGCACCAACTCTAGAGGAGCATGTGCTCTATTCTTGCTTTCTTGTGGAAATGCCTTTCTCTGTTGCTTGCCCATCATACAAGCTTCACATGGTTCCTTCAATTCAGTTATTGTAGGTAGGTGAGCAACCATACCTTGCTTTTGCATCTCCTTCAATACTGCAAATCCGATGTGTCCAAACCTTTCATGCCAAAGCTTACTTGTGCCCACTCCAGCGGTGGCTGTAAGAGCACTTAGCTCATACAGGTTGTTCCTTCTTTCTCCTTTGCCAACAATTGTGCCAGCACTATCAATAATTTCTGCACCTGTCTTCTTGAACCTCACTTCATGACCAAGATCAGTTATGGCAGCAACTGATAAGAGATTTCTTCTGATTTCGGGAACATACAACACATTTGAAAGCTTTTTGACTTCACCATTTGCAGCAACAAAAGAAATAGTACCTGTGCCCGCAGCAGGGCATTTAGCATCATTTCCAACCGTCACAGTGATGGATTCTTGTAGAGGCTGCATAGAACTGTATAGACCTTTCTTGTTGGTCATGTGACGGGAGGCCCCACTATCCAACACCCAAGAGTCAGTGGTAGATTCTTCTTGCGCCGAGGAGCACACTTCCTCAATGGTCGCCATGAATAATTCCAACTCTGCTTCAGCCGTATTGGCTGTCTCTTTCCCTTTAGTTTTAAGGGTACCATTCTTTTCATCTGCCTTCTTGACACGACAATCTGCAATCGCATGTCCTTTCTTCTTACAGTAGAAGCACTCTCCTTGAAACTTCTTCTTGCCGCCCTTTTTCTTTTTGTCACCATCATTTTTGGTGGAGGAAACACCTTTGCCTTTTGCATTGGCAGAGAATGCAGCATCTCCATTGTTGCTTCCTTCTCGGGCTTTCAGCCTCAACTCCTCCTCCATTAATAATGCACAAAACTCCTCAAAAGTCAAAGCTTGAGGTCTCACCTGAGTATTAAGGGCAGTTACTAGTCCATCAAACTTTTGTGGACAAATCCGAAGACACCTCCGAGCTAGCTCTTCGCTAGTCTTTTGTATCCCAGCGCCAGCCATCTGGTCGCGCAGATTCTTAATCCGAGTGATGAATGCTTCAACCGTCTCTCCTTCAGCAAACTTCTCCGCTGCTAGTTGATTCTCCAAGTTTTGAATCCTTGTTTGGTTTCGTGTTTCATATTGACTCCTTAGTACATTCCAAGCCTCTGACGCTTTGGTTGTATGCTGAATCAGAGTCAAAACACTGTCAGAACAGCTTGTAACTAAGGCACACAATGCATCTGCATTCCTTCGTTTCCAAGCTCGTAGAAGATCTGCATTCGGAGGAATCATCACACTAGGATTTGATGGGTCGGGGATAGGCTGTGGTTCTGCGTCAGTCCCCAGCACAGTCTCCAGAAGCTCATAAGAATCAAGGATAGTTGTAATTTTGAACTTCCACAAGGTGTAGTTTGTACCATCTAACTTGCCTTCGCTGAAGGTTGGTGGACGAATCCTCAGTGTTTGAATAGCCGGTACAGCAGCACCACCTCCTGCACCGCTTCCGGATGCGCCAGAACTGCTTCTCGGAGTCGACATCGTTTCTCTTTGCTGTTGAAGCCTTTGCCTCTTGCACTCTCTCCGATCTCTAGAGCCCCCTGGGCTCTGATACCATGTAAAATATTACACGGCGCAGCGAACAGAATCTGAGAAAGAGATAGAGAGTACACAACAGATAAGAGGAGAATCAGTAAAATTCTTTAACTCCAAACAACTGATACAAAGATGGCTCTGTCCACCCGTGCGCTTCCACTGAGTGAAGCTTAGATGGCGATCTAGACAGAAGATAGGTGAAGAGTTTAAGGCTAGCTGGAACAACAACTCTGACTGGGTGAAAGATGAGTGAATGATGGCCGCGAAGGGGTTTAGCTTTTATAGCCCGCGAAGGTCGTTAGGTCGGCCTGCTGACCGACCTACCATATGAGCCTCCACTAGTCGGCCAAGGAATATTCCAGGGAATATTCCCTTTACCATCGGGCCGGGGGCGCTGCCCCCGGACCCCCGCCAGGGGGGCCGCTGGCCCCCCTGGGACCCCCCAGCCAGGGGCCGCTTCCGCGGCCCCCGGACCCCACAATAGGGGCCCCTTTTAACTCCCTTACCACGCAACTCAATGCAATGTGCCTCGAGTTGCTACCAGCTTAACCACTCCGTCTAACCCAAAGATTAGACCCACAACAGTCACCTTTTTGCCATCCGGTCACATAGACCTCATCTGATATACAAGTCAGGACTCAACCAATGTCCGGGCTCACATTTGGCTTCTCCTCATAATGGGGGCCTTACAACTTTGAGCACCATGGATCATTGGTAGCACCTAATGAGGGTGGGGGCATTGATCATATCTAACACTTCTATCTCACTGTCAGAAGTGATTTCAGAAATCGTTCCTGGTTCAGGCAGGAAGTATTCACCCATTGATAATGGCTTTACATCTTTTGGGAGTTGGCTTACAGTACCCACTGTTAGGGAATGTGCCTTTGTTTTCTTGGGAAGGATCTGTTTGATAGCATCTTCTTCTACTGATGTTCCATCTGTAGCCTCATTGGGGGAGTCAGAAGATAATTCCAAGGAGGTGGATCCATGTCCTTTTTGAGCACCATATAGCTTCAACACCGCTTTATTGGGTCCTCTACCCAGGGTCAAAGTTCCTTTGAACAAATCCATCCTTGCTCTGGCTTCAAAAAGCCATGGTTTGCCCAGTAACAGGGGGTAGGATGTACGATAAGAGTTTGGCTTCACCACCAAATAGGTTAGCCAATAATCTTTTCTAGCCACTGTAGTCTTCACATATGGGAGAATGCCCAAAGGCTTGATTCTGCTCTGATCCACCAGTCTGATGAGCCATTGAGTTGGTTGCATACCTTGTAGGCCTAGATCCTTCATTGTCACATCCGTCATAATGTTCATTGATGAGCCACCATCAATCAGTGCATTTGCAATAAAGTAGCCTTCTATCCACATGCTAGTCTCTGGGGTACCAGGATCTAGGAAGGCGTTAGCCACATCCACTTCTTTTACAGGCTCTCGAGCTTTGTTGGACTTTGTTGTTGTTGAGGGAGCAATCCTTAAGCCACGTCTTCTTGTCAGTATAATTTTGAACCTTTTTCGGCATGGGAGACAACATCAACAATTTTCGGAATGTGAGGTTTGGTTTAAAGGTATCTAGATCTCTGACCAGATCGTATTCCTTAATAGGATCCACTGGCTTCTCTAACCGGTTAGGGAATGGGGCAACACCCATTTTCATTTTCCTTTTTTCTTCCAACAAGGGCATCATGGGGACTTCTTCTGCCACTTGTGGCACTTCCTCCTCTTCTATCTCCTGGACTTCTGGTCTTGTCTCTGGAACTGTCTCTGTGACTCTCCGTGGCACTGTAGTGCACTGTACGGCACTGTAAGGCTCTGTTATGTTTTGTTCTTCTGTTGGAAGATTGAACTTCACTGTTCTGGCAAGAGGATTAATTTCTTTCTGGACAGGTGGTTCCTTCTTCTTTGCACGCGTGATGGCAGCAACTTCCAATTCCACTAAATTGGAGGTAGGCTCTTGGGCCTTGGACGGATTATCAGTAGCACTGTTTTTCATTGGGGCTGGGCTTGGACAGTCTTTTGTAGTGTGGCCTTCTCCTTTGCATCGACTGCATAAGGGCTTGTAATCCACTGACCTTTTGGGATTTGGACAATTTGGTGAAATGTGTCCCTTTTCTCTGCATCTATAACACTCCACTTCTGATCTCTGACCACCGCCAGACTGTCTTCCTCTGTAACTTTGAGAGGGAAACCTCCTTGGACCGAAATTAGGACCAAATGCTCTAGGCTTGGGTCCAATATCCTGTGTTGTCATTTTGGATTCTAGCAAGTTGAATCTTGCATCTTCTTTCTTCCTTCTCCTATCATGCATCTCCTTCAGAGAGCAAATATCCTCTGTATGGTTCTTCCTAAGACAGTAGGAGTAGAAAGCTCCAAGGATGGTTGGCTTTTGTGTACATTCAGTGGCTAAATGGCCTGCTTGATGACACTTACCACACCAAGTATTTGATCGCATCACATCTCTTCCTGCTCCTGCAACGTTGGATATGCTAGCGATATTCACTTTCAGTATCTGCAACTGCTCTGTAATCTTCTTTTTTATATTTGCAACTGAGTTGGATAAATAATCCTTCAAGCTTTCTCCTCCTGAGACACTGGTAGTAGGGTTTTGAGGAGTCTCTGTAATCACTGCATAAATAGGTTGGGCTGGTGCTGAGGGGTCTCTGTTCTAATTCTGATTCAGAGCTCCTGTTTGAACTGTTGCTGCTGGCTCCAGTTGGTAGGGTTCCACTGTTGCTGCTGATTTGGCATTGGGGGAATTGTTTGGGACCATTGTTGTTGTGGTTGAACCATCATTTGAGGTATTGATTGTGGCAACTGTGGATTTGGTGCATTGTACTGATACTAGGGGCATTTGTTGGTAGGGGTAGGGGACAGTCCCTGGGATTGTATTTGGTGGGTACATCATTCCTGGCATCAGAGGAGGTGGGACTCCTCTTCCTGGATTCATCGCCAATCTAGTTTCCACTTCATCGTACAGTCTTGCACCTTCTGTTGCAGCTTGCAGTGTGGCTGGTCTTTGCAGCTCCACAAACTTACAAACTTCTGGTTGTAATCCTCTGAGAAACACTCCCTTCTGAATGCCATCATCTAAATTATGGTTGGTCCATCTCTTCAGGATGGATTCCATTCGTGAGACATAAGCTTCTACTCTTTCTCCAGAGGAGTGACTTAAATTCATGAACTCCTCTCGCATCCGCTCTTCAAAACCTTCACGCCTGAATTTAGTGAGAAAGGCCAACTTCAGGTCATCCCATGTGCCAAAAGTTTCTGCTGCTTTTCTCTCATACCACTGAAACACTGCACCCTTAAAAGTGGCAGGGAATATTGCCAACCAATGCTCAGGGGTTCTGGCATTGTTAGCCACACACGCTACCATAAACTCTGCTACATGAAGATCGGGGTCTTCATTGTACTCTCCCTTAAAAATTGGCAACGGGACTACATTCGCTAGCCTATCATCAATATTTCCAGGACGGATCTGGCTTGGAAGTGGACCTCCAGCAGGAGGAGGAAGGGCTTGATGTGCCATTGGGACTTCTGTAAAGAGTTCCGCAAGGGCGTCAAAGGCGACTTCTCCTACTAGCTCGTTCTCGGCTTTGATTCTTGCTTTCTCTCTTCTCACGTACCTCTGGACTCGTTCTAGCGCTTGCCTCTTTATTGTGTCATTCATCAGGGGGTTGGCTCCACTATGTTGTTAGTGCTCCACAGAGGGATAACAGAAGGCTTCAGTCTCTGGAGGACTCTCTTGCCAACATTTCTTCTACTTCTTTCTTTTCAACGTCTCTGAATTCTGCTTTCATGCCACTGCACAGGGAAGGTATTCGGTTTTGAAGGTGTCAAAATGCATACGTCTAAGAATTGTGGTGGTGCCATCATCATAGTAATGCCAACTCCTGATGGTTTCAATAGTGTATGTTGTAAAGAACACTTTGTCTACCAACTTCCAATGGGTTGCCAATTGGACAAACGAAAGATTGTCAGAACACCAAGCATCCCACGTATCTTGCTATTGAGCGTCTACGAACAAGTCCCAGCTCTGTTCCTTCTTATTTTTGTGAACCTCCACAGACCACGACTCCTGAAGCTTCTTGACTATTTCCCACTTGATGATGTCTGGAAATTCTTTAATGAAGGGCCAAATCCTCCATTGATCCTCATTCTCTCTATCTACTCTTCAGTTTTGTGGGAGGAACCCATAAAAATCATAAAAACCAAAACAAAACCAATTCAATCTTTCATAAACCTCTTCATACCACTTCAATCATCTCTCAAAACATCCATTCAACCATCTTAACTACCAAAACAGAACCAAAACAGAAGAAAATCAAGCCTTACAGAACCAAACATTCTCATAAAAAATCCTTCAAACTTATCCAAACCTTTCCAAATACTTCAAAATAAACAACCATTTATCATAAAAAACAACAAAAAATCAGCCCAAAAACCAACATATTTCACACTCAACAGAAGTGGTTTAAAGAAGTAGTAACAATAGGTGAGCATTGCACAATTAGACATCATCCAAGTGGTTTTGTAGTGATTGACTCTACAAAATTTCACCAAGGCAAGAATGACACATTCGTACTACCTCAACAATGCGAGCAGGTATATTAAAAGCTATTTATTTTCATATATATTACTTCTTGATACATTCTCAAATTACAATAAATATCTAAGTTGCTAACTTTTTGTTTTTTAAATGTAGGTTGTGTATCACCCAATGGTAAACAATAACTGATGGTGGCATGTCATCCCCATATCTAATCGTTCAAAACCAATATATGGCAATGCTACCAACATAGAGATAGTTGATGACAATCCAACAATCAATGATGATGCACATGATGATGCCATGATCGATGATATACATGATGCAGTGCAAGATGATCCCCGCGAGGATGTTCAAGGAAGCGTAGAAGAGGATAACAATATGGTTGCATATGATGATGAAGAAATTGAGCATAGCAATACATATGACAGTGGGATAGACTTATTTGTTTCATTGCCCATCGGTAACATAGACCTAGAGGTTGATAGTCTAGCAAGGGCCGATCTCATTGAAGATGAGATTGATCATTCATTGTAGCATATATAATTAGCTTTGAATGATTGGATATATATTTGTAATACTCAGAAAGAAGTAAAGTTGGTAATGTATTCAAAAAAATACTAGCTGTTAAGATGTTTGGTCATATTTAGGAACTTTATGAGAAATGAAAAATATTTGTGTTTATTTTCGCATCTATAATCGCATTTAAAAACGCGAGTATATAGACACATTTTATATACTAGCGCTAATAGACGCACTGATAAACGTGCCCGCTATTTTGCGTGTACAGTACACGTCTATAAGGCCTTTCTCTTGTAGTGGGAGTGGGAGGAATGGATTAATAAACTTGAATTGTACTTCACCCTTTATCCTAGAAGTGAAGGAGCCAATATTTATTTCACAGCTCTTCATCTTGAAGGTTACGCCCATACTTGGTGGCGTTACACATGCACAAGATTAGGCAAAACTTTCTTACTTGGGAGGACTTCAAGCAAGCAATGATTGATGTTTTTTTTTCCCCTTTGGAAAAAGAAAGGCTCTAAAGAAGATGGTATGCATGTGCTCAAAGAGGAATGTCTGTTAAAGTCTACTCCAACACTTCAATCTCTCTATGTACATTGAAGACATTTCAGATTTTGCTAAACTAAATAAGTATATTTTTGGTCTTGACCGTGCCCTATCATCAGAGGTAGGATCTCAACAACCAAAAACTTTACATGAGGCCATACAATTGGATAAAAGATATTCCTTGAAGTATGAGTAAAAATTTCCAGCAAAGGAATGTGGACAATAATTTTTCCAACCAACCAACAAAATATAGAAAAGTTTTTAGGCAATCGAGAGACACAATAAAGCAAGAAAACAGGGGTTATAACAGTCAAAATAGTTAATCTTCCCATTGTTTATGGCTTTAAATAGGGTGGAAATTATGCATAGAAACATGGGCAAAATTTTAGAAATGTGGTTGAGACAAGATGTAATTTTTCTAGAGCTGAAAATGCTGTTAAACTGTCCCAAAACAGTTCTAATAGCAACTTCCTCCCTCATGACAAGCTTAGAGAAATGCATGCCAAGGATTATGTTTCAAATATGGGGAGAAATGGTCACAAGATCATAAGCTAAAGTGCAAAGACAAGAATTTAAAAATCAATATGGTGATCACTCAAGATGTTAAAGTTGAAGAAGAAGAGGAACATGAGGGAAATCTACTGCGTGTTGATGCTTACCTAATGGTCAATGACGTTCACAAAGAAGAGGATGCCACTAATGAAGGATTCTATGATCCCATAGATGGATTTCCACTTGATCTGAGTGGCACTCATGATTCTCATGTTTCCTTGTGTACTATTTCACATGATGATGCATGGACCTGATGCAAATGAGAAAGTACACTTAGACTCAAAGGTATCATCAATGACAAGGTTGCACATATTTTAGTGGATACAGGCAGTACTCATAGCTTCATCAACACCAAATCTTTGAACGGGTTGAAGTTGCTACCCATTGACATGGATTCCTCCTTGTAGATACAAGTCACCAATGATGCATATGAGTCTAGTAAAGAAGTGTATCCACATACTTCAATTGAACTATCACCTCTTGCAGAATACAAGTGGACTTGATCACTTTGGACATGGGGCCTATTGACATTGTTATTGGATGTATTTGGCTAAAGACACTTGGAAAATTCACTTTAGACTTGAAAACATTACAAATGGAATTTAATTAGCAAGGACAACACATAGAATTGAAAGGCATAGACCACAAACATATATAACTCATCTCCATGAAGAAATTGCGAAGAAAAATCAATGCTAAGTCATGCATCTTTACTCTTTTGCTTGTGAAAGTAGATGAAGAGAAATAATCAAATCAGCTATCTTCTTCTACAAAGAAATGGATCCAAGATTGGAAGAGCTATTGGACGAATACAAGGATTTATTTTAGTCGCCATCATCTTTACCTCCAAAGAAAGAGATTGACCATCCTATTGGATTGTTTCCCAACACAGAGCCCATCAAGAAACCTCCCTATCACTTGTCCAAGTTTGAGAGGGAAGAAGTGGAGCAACAAGTCAGAGAATGGCTGCGAATTGGTTTAATTCAATAACTTCAATCACCGTTTGACTCTCCCGTTGTCGTACCACCACATGGACACAATGTGAAAAACTCTGAAGTGCATCATCATCCGACTTTCTTATTGATCTAGAGAGTCAATGTGATCTGAGTCATTAGTGCTAGTGTCCGTGACATGGATGGTCCAAAAATACTAGATTTTTGGATAATTTAAGCCTATTTTTAATATTATTTATTGTAAAAAATCTTAAAAAGTTAGGAAAGCTTCTAGATTAGGATGGCATGCAAAAAGCAAGTTACTTTTTCAACTAGTTTTGGATTTTTCATAAAAAAGAAAGATGGGTGAAATCGCATGCGTTGCGATCGCAATTGAGAGTCTGAAAACAACACTTTGAACTAGAAGAAGAAGAAGGAGTGAACTAGGAGATTCTTGATCAGGTGTCCTAGATTTTTGCCCCCCTTTTGGAGCCAAATGGAGCCATCATATTTGGGTTTCGAGCAGCATAGAAGAAGCTGCTATTTTGAGGCATGTTTTAGGTCTACGAGGGAGCTCCAAGAGATCTAATGCTTGGAGATTGTTTATGAGTAGTGCCATATAAGAGATTTTAGGTTCTATCAATATATATTGATTTGATTCATTGTGCTTTTTGTTTTATCGTGTATATCTCTTGTTTATTCTTTTTTTTCTCTTCCATCTTCTATCTCTACTTCCTTCTATCTCTGATCCCCAGTGGATACAACCTTTTGACGAAAACCCCTTCGACATTGGTGAACCCGACGTGAAAGGTCATCAGAAGGAAATACAAGATGGGAGAACCTTTGAGCACAATTTCTAGTTATGTTTTATAGCATTTAGTGCAGAATATGAATATGCTTATGTAGGTACAACAACAACTACAAGTGATGTAGGCTTCTACTCAAACAAAAACTGTTGTGATGAATGCTCTACAAGCAGTTGAGCGTTAGATGAAGTTATTTAATTTCATTGACATAATTAAGAGGAAGCGTTAGTTTCTTGGTGATACCACTAGTGCATTGTTGCAATTTGAAGAGGAAACTGGTTTGTTGGATATTTGGGCTGAATATGAGCATGAAGTAAGTAGTGGATTATCTATGCAGGATGCTACTAATCAGTGGTGGACAACATGTGGAAAAGAGAAGAAAGTGGTTGAAAATGCATTGTCTTGTAGCAATATGCATGGTGGAGTAAGGCCAATGCAACAATATAGGGAAGAGACTCTAGGATTTATTCCTTGAAGTCATTACATAAGAAATCATTGGGCCAGGGCTACCACCGAAATGGTAGTAAAAATAGGGGAACATGAAACTCCTTGTGTTTCTTTGCTTAACCATGGGTCTAAGATTAATGTCATTGAGTGTGGATTGTATGAGAATGGTGCATGGCCTGTGGACACAAATCATGGTTAGCCATATGAGGGCTACAAATAATTCTTTGAGGGAGCTCTATGCATCATGTCCTAATGTAAAAGTGATGATTGGTGATGTACAAGAAGAGCAACACTTATTTATGCAAGATAATTCCTCATATGCAGTGATTTTCGGACAATAGCCTTATATTACAGGAGTGTGTATGGAAACAAAGGTGCTTGATGATGGTTTTGCTTATGCAAGAGTCACAAGCAAGGATGGGAGGAAAGTAGTCCAATTTCTTACTATTTGTGTTAATCATCTTGGAAATCGGGATACGCCTCGAGAGTCTCCTTTGCCTCCAAATGTAAGGGAATTCAAAGACCTGGATTTTCATTAAGCACTGTTATAATGCGGTGTTGAGATATCGAGCTCCACTCGTGATACGCCAGGGTGACCGTTGTGTATTTATGTCACCGACTTGTCAGTTGTTGCAGACGCGGTTGGTACATCGCCCATGAATAATAGCTACATAATAGCTATCCTTATCTACTCTAGTTCGTGGCTCAGTTAGTATGCCACCTTAGTTAGTTGAGTTTGGTTTGAGACCCATATATAAGGTTCTTCTATTTCTTTGTACTAGAGTTCTTTTGGCTTACACAACTAAGAAGAGGACAACTGTTTTCAGCCTCCACCCTTGTGTGTCTTTCCCCATTGTGCAAGCAAGAAAGCTTCAAGTGAGACTCCTTCCTTCTCTCACACAATCTTGACATGGTATCAGAGCCTTGTTCGTGGTAAGGAGCTCAAGAAAGCAAGCCAAGCTCGCGGTGTTCTGGTAAGAGGAGCAGTGTTGCTTTCATTTTCTGTTTTGGGAGCAGATCTCTGCAGGTAGCACAGCCGGAAAGTGCAGGAGTGCATTGTCTCAGGTTGAGACGCCCTTCGCGGTGAAGCAAGAGGGCAGTATATGCTGCGGGAGAGGCCTTTAGCCCTTGGCGACCTTGTTTTTTCTATTTGAGGCCATTTCGGGGCCTGTTTTGGAGGCGAAAGTTTTCTGCACGCACTCAAGAAAAGGCCCAATTTTATGCTGTGTAGCCACTGTTCTACAGGTCGGTGAATAGTTACTGTAAAAATTGCATTGTATGCTTGTGCGCAGAGACATTGGGAGTTACAGAATCATCCCTGTTGCCTGTTGATGCAAAATCGTCACTAGGAAGTGACTGTGTGGTCAAATACCACTTTCGCCAGTTTTGCAGGTTTTCCCTTGTGAGGGTGAAGCTGTGGTTTTTGCAGTGACAGAATTTTTTGCAGTCTTCTGTAATGGCATCTGATTCTCTTTCACAGATTGTCACTGAAAAGCTTGACAAGAACAACTTCCAAGCATGGAAGTTTAGAATGACGAATTTCCTTATGGGAAAAGGATATTGGGAATTTGTTGCAGGAAATGAAGAAGAACCAGTTCTTCCTGATGTTCCCAATCAACAGCAAATGCAGGCATTTAAAGCATGGTATGAGAGAGCCAGGAAAGTTATGTATTGGCTGTCTATCAGCATTTCAGACTCTATGATTGTGCATATTCAGGATGCAAGTACGCCAAAGGAGGCATGGGATACTTTGTCAAAAATGTATAGCACAAATACGCAAGCCAGGAAAATGCAGCTCAAGCAAGAGTTGCATAATGTGCAAAGAGAAAATATGAGCATCAATGACTACCACATGAAGGTGAAGAAGATTGCAGATGCACTTGCTTCCATCGGGTCGCCAGTGGAAGATGATGATTTAGTTTCTGTGACCTTGAATGGTCTAGGAAAGGATTATGCACAGTTTCGGACATCCATTTCAGTTCGTGAAAGATTTCCTGATTTTGAGGAGCTAATTGCTCTTCTAATTTCTGAGGAGCAAAGAAATGGTGGTGCATCTTCTTCAGGAGGAACTTCAAAAGAAGCTGTCTTCTACTCAAATGCTGGAAGAGGTAGAGGCAGAGGTAGAGGAGGCCGATATGGAGGCCGTGGTAGAAATCAGAATATGCAGCAAACTCAAGAAAACCAGTCCTATGGAGGAGGACGTGGTAACTCTAGAGGCAGGGGGAGCCAAAGAGGTCGTGGTGGATGGCAAAGAGGCCAAAATGCAAACAATAATGTTGAATGCTACTATTGTGGTAAAATGGGTCATATGGCTAAAGACTGCTATAAAAAGCAGAATGACATCCTGAATGGAAAATTGCAACAAGGAAATTATGCATCCTTTAGTAGACAGGGTGATGACAGAAATGAGCATCTGTTTATGGTGCAGCACATGAACAATTCTGTGACAAATGTAGAAGAAAGCAATGATGTATGGTATGTTGACTTAGGTGCATCAAACCACATGATAGGTCATGCAGAATGGATGGAGGATGTAAGGAAAATGGAAAAACCAGGATTTGTGGAGATTGGTGATGATACTGCACATCCAATTGTGCAGATTGGAAAAATTCCCTTGTCTATGCAGGATGGGAAAAAGAAATACATGTCCGATGTATTTCATGTCCCGAATATCACCAAGAATCTGGTTTCTGTTGGTCAAATGGTTAAACAGGGCTTGCAGGTCAGATTTAGTCCTCATGGATGCTTTGTTGAGGATATGAAAAATAAAGGTCGCTTGATAGCAAAAGGAAAGAAGAAGGACAGAATGTTTACATTGGATGCAGACATGTTTGAATTGAGTGCAGCAATGTTTGCACATGGGACCGGTGTAGTTGCAGATATTGATATCTGGCATAAACACATTGGTCATGTTAATGTACAGCGACTTAAATCAATGCCGGCCCAAAATATTGTTGCAGGTTTGCCGAAATTCAAGGTTGCAGAAATGCATAAGGTATGTGAAGCCTGTCAGTTTGGAAAACAGGCAAGGAAACCATTTCCTAGACATGTTCAAGAGAGTAAGAAGCCATTGGAATTAATCCACTCTGATGTGTGGATAACTAAAGCTACATCTCTTGGAGGTTGTCATTATTTTGTCAGTTTTATTGATGACTATAGCAGAAAAGTTTGGGTGTATTTTATGAAAAAGAAAAGTGAAGTTTTTGGGCATTTCAAAAATCTTAAAGCTATGGTTGAAAAAGAAACAGGCTTGCAGATAAAATGCCTAAGGTCAGATGGAGGGGGAGAGTACCTCTCAAATGAGTTTGCAAGGTTCCTGCAGGAGCATGGCATAAAGCAGCAATATTCATGCAGTCATACCCCACAACAAAATGGAATTGTAGAAAGAAAAAACAGGCATATTGGAGAGGTATCTCGTGCCATGCTCAATGAAAAAGACTTGCCAAATTTTTATTGGGCTGAAGCAGTTGCTACAGCAGTCTACATAATGAACAGGACTCCCACTGCAGCAATACATGAAATGACTCCAGAGGAGAGGTATACTGGTAGGAAACCAGATATTTCTCATTTGAAAATTTTTGGTTGCATTGCCTATGTACATGTGCCAGATGAGTTGAGATCCAAGTTGGATCCAAAAGCTGAGAAGTGCATCTTTATTGGTTACTCTCTGCAGCAAAAAGGGTATAGATGCTATAACCCTTCTACTCGTAAGTTTACAATGAGCAGAGATGTTGTTTTTGATGAGATGAGTAGCTGGTATAAACCAGTAAATGTGATTGATGATGTAGATGCACAAAATGGTAATGCTGCACAAAATTCATAGCAGCAGTCACAAAATATTAGTGGACTTGGAGCGTCCTCTAGTAGTGGTTCACATTCTTTACCATGGACAGGCAGATTGAGATCAGGAGAATCTTCTCAAAGTAATGCAGATAGTGGTATGCAGGTATCACGAAAAGGAAAAGAGAAGGTTGATCAGCCCATGTTTGATGTAATGCAAGTCACTCTTATGTGGATGGTGAATCCAGTGGCTCAGAACAGAGCATTGATGATGAGTTGGGTATTCCTTCTATTGTTACACCTGGAGTAAGGAAGACCAGGGATGTTTTGAGAGCACCTGGGAGTGAACCTACTTTGCACAGATCTACGAGAGCTAGGTATCTTGTGGATAGGCTGAAATATGATGGATTTACAGCCATTCACTATGCATATATGGTTAAAGTGATACAGGAACCAGAACCCACTTCTTTTGAGGAAGCCATGGGAAAAGAAAAATGGGAGAAAGCCATGGATGAAGAAATGGATGCCTTGGAAGCAAATGCTACATGGGAATTGGTACCTTTGCCTAAAGGTAAAAATGAAATTGGCTGTAAGTGGGTTTATAAGGTGAAGCACAATGTTGATGGTTCTGTGAATAGATACAAGGCAAGATTAGTAGTCAAGGGGTAGGCACAAACATATGGCATTGACTATGAAGAAACATTCAGTCCGGTTGCAAGGATGGCAACCGTAAGAGCAGTCATTGCTATGGCTGCATCAAAGGGATGGTCTTTACATCAGATGGATGTAAAGAATGCCTTTTTGCATGGTGATTTGCAAGAAGAGGTCTATATGGAGCAACCACCAGGTTATGTGCATGCTGTTCATCCTGAGTTTGTTTGCAGATTGAAGAAAGCCTTGTATGGCTTGAAGCAAGCACCTAGAGCATGGTCTGACAAGAGAGGATAGTATCTTGTCACTATTGGCTTTCAGATTTCCAAGGCAGATTTCTCACTTTATGTGAGAAAAACAGAGAAAGGTATTATGCTACTTATCATTTATGTTGATGATTTGATTATGACAGGTGACAGTGATGAAGACATCCTTCATGTGAAAATGCTATTGAAGCAGAAGTTTGAGATGAAGGATTTGGGAGAGCTCCGTTATTTCTTGGGCATTGAGGTGATTAGATCACCAAGTGGGATACAGCTCTTGCAGAGGCAGTATGGATTGGACATGCTGTCCAAATATGGGATGATAGGCTGTAAGCCTATTTCAGTTCCTTTGGAGCAGAATGTGAAGTTGAGCACAGATGCAGGTGAGCTTCTAGAAGACCCTACTATGTACAGACGCATAGTAGGAAGTTTGATTTATATGACTATTACTAGGCCAGATTTGAGCTATGTTGTTGGATTGGTAAGTCAGTTTATGTAGGCTCCAAGGAAACCACATTTGGATGCGGCTAGACGCATACTCAGGTATGTGAAGTCCACATTGTAGTATAGACTATTTTATGAGACTGGGGTTCAGATACAGTTGCATGGATACACTGATGCTGATTGGGCTAGTAGTATTTCTGATAGACGATCTACCAGTGGATATGTGTTCTCTTTTGGGAGTGCTGCAGTCACTTGGAGCAGCAAGAAACAGCCTACAGTTGCCTTGTCGAGCACAGAGGCTGAGTATAGGGGTGCAGCAATGGCTGCATGTGAGGTAGCTTGGTTGCATAAGCTACTTTATGATATGCATCAGTCTACAGACAGACCAGTTGTCATTTATTGTGACAACATGAGTAGTATACACTTGGCAAATAACCCAGTCTATCATGCTAGAACAAAGCACATTGAGGTGCATTATCACTATGTGCGAGAGAGGGTTTTACTAGGTCTTATTGATCTAGTTTATGTCAGCACAGAGGATCAGGTAGCTGACATATTCACGAAGGCATTGGGCGCAGAGAAGCTGCGCAAGTTCAGAGACCTGCTTGGTGTGCAGGAATTGGGATTGAGCTCGAGGGGGAGTGTTGAGATATCGAGCTCCACTCATGATACGCCAGGGTGACCATTGTGTATTTATGTCACCGACTTGTCAGTTGCAGACGCGGTTGGTACACCGCCCATGAATAATAGCTACATAATAGCTATCCTTATCTACTCTAGTTCGTGGCTCAGTTAGTATGCCACCTTAGTTAGTTGAGTTTGGTTTGAGACCCATATATAGGGTTCTTCTATTTCTTTGTACTAGAGTTCTTTTGGCTTACACAACTAAGAAGAGGAAAACTGTTTTTAGCCTCCACCCTTGTGTGTCTTCCCCCATTGTGCAAGCAAAAAAGCTTCAAGCGAGACTCCTTCATTCTCTCCCACAATCTTGACATGCGGGGCTACAGTAGTGTTGTTTAGAGGATGTACTTGCCTCTTGATGGAATGAAGCATGTATTTACTATTGGTTATTCTTAGTTTACATCAAACAGTTCATGTTGTTTTAAGCCTATGGAAACTATGTGCAACACTGAACGCATATCTATGAAACAAGCTACTAAGGATCTGAGAGCATTGGGACTGTTAGCTGAAAATGAAGGCATTTAAGGCATCTTTTATGGGATGAATATTAATGACACTATGGCTGAAATTTCAACAACTATACATGCAGGAAATGACGCTGAAAACAGAGTGTTGTTAGTATGTTCTTTAGACATGTATGATGTTATAGCATTATTTGCTTAGTACGAAGAATTACAATGGGCTGAAGCACTTGTGGAGACAAAGTATAAGACAATTGACAAAAAGATGAAACCAATTGCTTTGCCACTTCCACCAAAAAGTGAGGGTCTGTATGAAAAAGTGTCAAGACAGCCAAGCTTTTGGGATCCTAAAGATATAGGCCACCGGTTTACATCTGAAACATTATATGAATTGAAAGTTGGGACAGAAGGGTTTCTTTTGCCTACTTAAAGAGATTGTTTTATGCAAATGTTGACTAGGCATGGAAAGGCATTTGCATTTCAATCAACTGAAATAGGTTGTGTGGATCCAAATGTTGTCTCTCCTATGGTAATATTTACTATGCCACATGTACCATGGAACTTGAGGCCTATTCCAATGCCTAAATCTTAGTTGCCAAAGCTAATGTATTTGCTAAATGAAAATATTCACATAAATATCTTGGAGCCCTCTTCAGCCCCGTACTCAAATCGTTGATTTACTGTACTAAAAAAGAATGGGACTTCTCAAGACATGCAACCGGTCAATAAAGTGACCATAAGAAATGTGGGTGCAGGTCCTATGGTTGATGAAATTGCAGAGGCTTTTGCAAGTAGAGCGATCTATTCTTTGGGTGATCTTTACTCAAGGTATGATTAGTTTTAGCTTGTAATTGAGAGTAAGGATATCACAACCATGAAGACTCCTTTGGGGTTAGTATGGATGTGTACTCTCCTGCAGGGTGCAATAAACTTAGTGGCACACATGACAAATGTTATGAATAGAGTACTCAGGGAAGCATCTCTTAAAATCTGCTCCTACATTGAGAAAGGCTGATTATTCATATGAAAAGCCTATCATTTTTACTATTGATACAAGCCCAATCAGGATTGGATGGGCAATTGGGGAAGATGATGAGGAAGAGCAAAGATATGCAATTCACTTTGGTGCTAAAGTATTGACTGAACGATGAAGAAGGTATCCATAGGAAGATATAACCTAGTGGCAAACATGTTATCTTGGGCATGTTATGAGAATGAAGATGGGATGATGGATGAGGAGGAAGATGAATTTCTTGCAGCTGAAAATGATGTTGTAAGAGTGAATTTAGCAATGCAAGGAGTTGCTACAGCATTAACAGAATCTTGGACAACAAAGAGAAGACACTTTAGATGTTTTGTATCTTGTGTGGAAGCGTTTTTGGAAGACAAATATGTAGGAGAGTGGCTGAGAATTGGTCAATACCTTAGTACATTAACAAAGAGAGATGAATGGTCAGATGAGGAGTTTAAGAAGATCAAGAGGAAAGCCTATGGGTTTTTCTTAAAAGATGGATACTTATGGAAACATGCTAAAAAGAAACAGGGTATGCCATTGCGAGTTTTGGGTGACGGAGCTTCACAAGTAAATGTTATGGAAGAATTTCATGAAAGCTTGTGGGCTGGTCATAGAGGTGTTTGGGGTAGTTTTGCAAAGATCAAAGAAAGATATTGGTGGCAGGGTATATATAAGGATGTTACTCACTTTGTGGAAACAAGTACGACATGTCAAGTGTATTCATTTGTGAGACATCGGGATGGATTGCAGCCCACATATCCATTGTCTCTTCATTTTAAGTGGGTGGTGGATTTAGTCACAATGCCTACAGGTCTTTGGAAAATGAGATATCTTGTACTTTCTTGTGAAGACTTGACTAATCAAGTAGAAGGGAGAGCTGTACGTACTAAGACAACAAATGCAGTGTGTACTCTTCTCTTAGAAGAGATCTTTTGTTGATATGGCTATGTGGGAAAAATTACAGCAGATAGGGGTGAGCTAGATGCAAATGAAGCTCATGATTTCTTTGCACGGTTGGGGATAAAGCTTTCATTAAATTCAGCTTATAACCCTGAAGGAAATGGAAAAAGTGAAAGAGGTCATCCACCTATTGTGAAGGCATTGGCAAAAGCATGTGAAGAGAAAGTAAAAGAGTGGCCACGATTGCTCCCTTTTGCTTTGTGGACTGACATAACAACTCATAGTGTCGTTATAGGATATATGCCTACTGAATTGATGTATGGTCAAAAATCTATCATGCCAATAGAAGAGATGACACTCACATGGAGTGTGCTATGGAAAGAGGAGTTGAATCGAGAGGAGTTGTTGGCCTTGCACATTAGATAATTGGAAAGAAAGTCGGAAGACATAGAGGTAGCTATTGCAAAATTAAGGGTAGCAAGGATATAGAATAAGAAACGGTTTGACAAAAGACATAGATTGAGACTAAGAACCATACAAGATAGGGATTGGATATTGGTTTATGATAGCAATTTAGACAACCAACATAGTGCCATGCGTAAAGTTTCCAAAAGATGGTTTAGACCCTATGTGGTAATATGTGTTTGATGATGCTACTTATGCATTAAATGAGCTAGATGGGATAGCCATAAAAATTCCGATATAGCAAGGAAAAGAATCAAATTATTCAAGAGGTGGGAATCTACCACTTATGAGTTGCCAGAATTGGAAGAAAATAGTGGCCATGATACAGGGGCTTAGACAGGAAGATATGGAAGATGAAGAAGCAAAAAGGATATGGTTGTAGAGGATGAGGTGGACTATGAATCTGGTGACAACCAGGATTTTGGCACATACTAGAGGATATGCAGGTTCAGAGGGGGTGGATGTCGTGCCACCATGCGAACACAGTGTGAGAAACTCTGGAGTGCATCATCATCCGACTTTCTTATTGATCTAGAGAGTCAATGTGATTTGAGTCATTAGTGCTAGTGTCCATGGCACGGATGGCCCAAAAATACTAGAATTTTGGATAATTTTAGCCTATTTTTGATATTATTTATTGTAGAAAATCCTAAAAATTTAGGAAAGCTTCTAGATTAGGATGACATGCAAAAAGCAAGTTACTTTTTTAGCTAGTTTTGGATTTTTCATAAAAAAGAAAGATGGGCGAAATCACGCACATTGTGATTGCAGTTGACAGTTTGAAAATAGTACTTTGAAGTGGAAGAAGAAGGAGTGAACTAGAAGATTCTTTTACCCCCCTTTTGGAGCCAATGGAGCCATCAGATTTGGGTTTCGAGTAGTAGAGAAGAAGCTGTTGTTTTGAGGCACGTTTTAGGTCTAGGGAGCTCCAGGAGATCTACAAGAGATTATAGGTTCTATCAATACATATTGACTCAATTCATTGTGCTTTGTGTTTTATTGTGTTTACCTCTTGTCTATTCTTTTTCTTCTCTTCCATCTCCTATCTCTACTTCCTTCTATCTCCGATCCCCACTGGATATGACCTTTTGACAAAAAACCCCTCCGACACCGTGCTCTTAGTCAAAACGAAGGATGGATCATTTCACATGTGCATTGATTATTGAGACTTAAACAAGTCAATGGTCAAGTATAGATATTATATTCCCTGAATTGATGATCTTTTGGATGAGTTTAAATATGCAAAGGTCTTTACCAAAATAGATCTTTGATCGGGTTATCATCAAATTTGAATGAAGAAAGGAGATGAGTTCAGAACATCTTTTAGGACTAAAAGAGGGTTATATCACTTCTTGGTTATGCAATTTGGACTTTCCAATGCATGTGCTACTTTTCAAGCCCTCATGAATAAAATGTTGTAGCCCTTCTTGTTCAAAATGGTCCTTGTTTTCTTTGATGATATTATCATCTATAGAAAATCCAAAGATGAGCATTTGAAGCATATACGAGAGGTCTTTGACACATTATGAAGATACATACTCTTTGCCAAGATGACAAAGTGTTGATGAAGTTGAATACTTAGGTCATGTTGTGGGAGAGCAAGGCATTAGAGTGGATCCCAACAAGGTGAAATGTGTTAAAGGATGGCCTATTGCTACAAATGTAACTTCTTTGGTCAGAGGATTCCTTGGTTATCATCCTTCTATAGTAGGTTCATCAAGAATTATGCTCATGTGGCGGCTCCATTGATAGATAGACTTAAAAAGGAGGCTTTCTTTTGAGACACCATCACCGATCAAAGTTTCAATGAGCTAAAATATCTTTTAATTTCAGCACCTATCCTTGTATGTCCGGATTTCTCTAAGGAGTTTATCATGTGTGCGGATGCTAGTGGCAGAGAAATTGGGGCTATTTTATGTCAATAGTATGGAGTCATAGCTTATGAAAGTTGGAAGCTTGATGACAAGGAGTATCAATTACATGTTTATGAACAAGAGATGTTGGAAATATTGCACGCTATTAAAAACTGGCATTATTACATATATGGCAACCATTTCAAGGTCAAAAGTGATCATCATATGCTAAAATACCTACTTTCACAACAAATTTATCTTCCAAGCAATGAAGATGGTTAGCTACTCTTCAAGGTTATGACTTTGAGATATCTTATAGGGTTGGAAAAGACAAGATGGTGGTGGATGCCTTATCAAGAATATGGGCACGTTCTATCTCTACCATTTCAACCATGCATAAGGATTGGATCCATGACATTCAAAAATAGTATTTTCTTGATTGAGAAAGCACCCAAAATGATGAAGGAATTTCAGCAAGGCAAAGGAGAAGAGTATCCAAATTATAAATGGCATAATGGTCTTTTATGGTATCAAGGAGGATGGGTTTTCTTGACTCCTTAGTCATCTTTCAATGGCCACATTTTGTGAGAGGTGCACTCTTCACCTTTAGTGGGACATCGTGGTTTGTTTAAAACATTTGATAATATCCATAAGAGCTTTTATTGGAAAGATATTTGGAGAGATGTTAAAGACTATGTCGTGAGTTATCTTCCGTGTCAACAAAATAAGGATTCCACACTTCTACCCGGTGGTTTACTTTAGCCACCACCTATTTCTCATGGGAAGTGGACTAATATTAGCATGGATTTCATAGCAAGATTACCTACTACAAAACAAGGGTGGAAAAGCATTTATGTTGTGGTAGACTGGTTGACTAAATTAGTCCATTTCATTCCAACAAAGGCTCAATTTACAGCAAAGCAAGTGGTTGATCAGTTTATGGAATGTGTCTTTAAGCTTCATGGAATGCCAATGAAGATCGTGTCCAATTGTGACACTAAGTTTATCATCCATAAACGGACACGATCTTCATTGGCTGCCCACCAAATTTGTTATCTTCTATGGGGACTATTTTGACTCCTAGTACATCTTATCATCCACAAACAGATGGGCAAACTAATTAAAGGGTCAAAAAATGGCTAGAAGTTTATTTTCATTATTTTTAACATGACACAAAATGCATGGGACCATTGGCTTCATCTTATAGAATTTTGTTACAGTAATACTCATCACATGAGTATTGGAATGTTCTCCTTTTGAAGCATTATATGGCAACAAGGTTTAAGTGCCTTCCACATTGTTTCATGATGATGTGAATCCTAATACTCGTGAAGATTTAGAGAAGATGGAGGCTCTTATGAAGCAATGCAAGGATAACATTGGAAAAGCTCGAGACAATGAAGGCCTATGCGGATGAGAAAAGAAGACATGTGGAGTTTGAAAAAGGTGAATGGGTTTTCTTGAAGGTTCCAAAATTCTGTTATGCTTCTCTTAAAGGAGGACATAATTAACTTGCTCATAGGTATTATGGTCCATACCAAATAATTAAGAGAGTTGGGGATCTTGCATATCAACTCAAATCCACGCATCCACAATGTCTTTCATGTATCTCAGCTCAAGAAGTATGTTTGCTCTGAAATCCAAGTTCTTGAAGAACTACCTCTCCTTGATAAAGATGGTTTGATCATTTATGAACCTGAAAAGATTATTGGTAAGTGGGAGAAAGTTATAAGGAACCGAGTTCTTGTGGAGTATCTTATAAAGTGGAAGGGTTTTCATATGGAAGAATCTTCTTGGCAGTATGCTTCATATTTAGAACAATTTCCATTATTTCTTCAAGAGGATAGGTCATTCACTCGACAGTAATCAGCTTGTTGTAATAATTTTTTTTTCTAAAGTTAAATGCTTTATCTTCATCAAAATTTGATTTTGATGGCATGACTAGATACTACATATTTTTCTCTACATTTTTATAGCTCACACATGGAAATTGGACACTTCTACTTCAAGATATGACCAGATTTGTACTGCAGCTTGTTTTGGACAGTTTACAGCAGTTTGTTCCACTAACGTGGTCTTTCTTCATCGACTTATTTGGTCTTCTTTAGCATAGACTCCTATTTCGACATGATTTCATCTATTCCAACCTATTCTTGTACTCATCCTTGTATCTTGTCCCAAATTCAGCTTTGAGAACAAAGCTCTTCTAGGCCGGGATGGCTTGTAATAGAGTAAAAATACCTTCATACCTTAGCTAATATTTAGCCTATTAGGGTTAAGTATAAAAGTCTAAGTTGTAACTAGCCAAGGATCTTTTTGCTATTTTACAACATTTCATATTTGAGGTCTCAACCTCCGACCATCTAAGAGGGTGCATACTCTTGGATACCATAGCTTGGGGTGCATGCCATGCTACAACCTCTCATCACTTGATTCTTAGCCATTCATGGTAATATCATTTCATGCCTAGCCACCTTGGCTATGGTTTCTTGGCATTTTAGTCTATTTCTTTATATTTTCCGTTTAATGGTTTTCTATGGAAATTAGCTTGTTTACATCTATACAATCATATTAAGATAAGATTAAAGAAAGTGTTTCTTGGATGTTAATAGTGTAATATATAAACATCATATATATTAAGAATTTAAATACTCTACTATATAATTAAATCTCTCAATATTGTTATAAACAATCATAGTATAATATAAATGTTTTTTCGAAGCATGTTCACATATATAATAAATCATAATGCATACAACATTTATCATATATTAAGGTTATATAACATTTAGTGGTATATGTAATAAACAACTTGTTGAGTATTAGCATTATAATGCATATAAATTTTAACACATTAATGATCATTAGATTTATAGTAAAATATATAAAATAATTTATTATCATGGTATGCAATTAAAAATTTCAAACAAATTATCACTAACATATACAAATATAACATATCAAATATTTTCATTATGTACAACAACAATGAAATGCAAAAAATGTTTATTTCATGTAATAAAGAATAGAACTCTCAAATTTGTGTGTGTGTGTGTGTGTGAGCTTGTATATGTTCAGGAAATATTTTAATGCTTTGGGTAAGAGGTTTGGTGAAATTCTTTGTAATAGACAAAACAAACATACAATCATACATGTATAATTTGGCATATCCATAGAATGATGTTATGAAAATTGAGAACAATCATGGTCTATCAAAATGAGAACTCATGGATCTTCGAATGTTGACTATTTTGCATTGAGTATTTTGAATAGTCTATATTACGAAGGGTAGACCCCTATATTGTCTTTCACATAATTGGTTAGTAGTGCATGTTAGGGCATATGCAATTACAATGGACATGTACAACGGCATGGTGAATGATCTCCTCTAAAAGATTGGCTCTAGAACACTAACACGCTCTTGTTCTGAACCGATAACATTATATATGTAAAATGTGGATAGATTTGTTATGAGGTGGGATGGAATGGAACAAGGCAAAAAAATTCATTTTCCAGCTTGCTTTGAATATTATATGCATGGTTGTAACATTGATAGATTTATTACCATAATCATAATGCGATAGGACTGCAATGATAATAATGATAATTACAACTATAAGTGTAAGGAATAATAAATAATGATACCAAAAGGGTTGTGACATAGTGGATTGTATGTGGGTTGAGTTCAACGGACTTCGATCTCTATGTGCCGCATCCCCTAGTCACAGATCTATTCGAGTCCAATAATAGGCAATGATGATGATGATGATGATGATGATATGCTAAGGTTGGTAGTGGCGTGGAAGGCCCTCGTAGATTCAAAGATTTGCCTCCCATAGACTTTCTAATCTAGTCTAGTCTGGTTTAGTAACAACTGCGATGACTCCAAAAGAATCCCGTTTAGATGACGCATGGCAAATTAGTGCTTGATCTAACGTAGCTCAGAATCAAACTAGACTAGATAATTGACGATTCCCGACAGAAGCGGATTGCGATAATAAGCCAAGGTTACTCTCTCTCGACTAGGCTGATGAGCTGATCAATAGATTAACTACTGATTATGAGGAGGATTTACGCGCAAATTAGTCGTGATCCTGCTTATACGTCTAGTCAGCTTCATGTCGGTCAAGTTGATGCTGGTGTGTGTGTGTGTCGATCGAGCTACCAAAATCGATTGGTGTGCCGGTCGATGCGCCTCCGTTATCAGAGTGTTATAAGGGAAGCCATTGTACTACTCAAGAGTGTTATAAGGGAAGCCTTGAATTGTTGTGTCATCGAGTCAGTACTTAGCATAGGAATGTAGCTTCAATATATAAGATTACTGAGCCATGTGATGTGATGATCTTCTGCAGAAGATTTTGATTAAGTTGCAGTTATAACTAGAGGTTTGTATCAACTCGGGAAGCGTAAATATGGGTTCTCTCATGGCTGGCTGGAACTCTCCTGTCCTGAGCAAAGGTATATGCTATATAATATTAATCATCAAAGGCTGATTACGTTAGCATCATATATATCAAGACTGATTGGAGTAGTATAATTGCTGATGATCATCAAAGCGCCGGTAAATCGTCTATAGCTAAATATACTTAGCAGAGACTGAACTGAATATTCGTAAAAATGGGGAGATTGAATAGACGTGATTGTATGTACTTGGACTCGTGAATATACAGCTGTGATCAGGGTTTTTAATGTGCAAGTATAATTCCGAGTGTGGATCAGTGCAGTAGATTTAATAAAAGCAAGTCTGGGCCATGGCAATCAATCAGCAGAGATGAAAATGGGATGTTTATAACAATATATCTGAACGTAATTAATTTCAGATTATCGTAGATCATTACACGGAATTTTATCTTGCACTGGTAATTATTGTCAGCAAAGGAGTAAAACAGAGGATGATAATGGGATGTCTGTCTAGGGTGCAGCTAGGGCTTAGGTTTTATGATGCACGGCTAATGATTAGGGTTTAGGGTTTTATGATTCAGGGTTAATAATCGGGGCTGTTTATGGCCATTGCTGTTGTGGCCGCCATGCTTGATGGATAATATTGCAGATCCTGGGAGGCATCATGCTAGGCACACATCCTTTACGAAGGCGGAGATCGATCAGTTCTGGAAGTTGAGGCGCGAGCAAGAGGACGCGCATCTGAGAGAAGCCGTGGAGATGGCGAAGCAGCTGGCGCAGCACAAGCCCAGTAACGTAATTCTGGTCTCTTAATCCATTTCTTTCCCCAATTATTAATCAATACCAGGAAGACGATCCTTTTCTAGTATGTGATAAATGTTATAGATGCCCTCTTCTTGATCCGTTTCATCGCTCTGTTGGTCTCCTTTTTAATCACTCTGATCTTTCCATCAATTATTATGTCTTCTGATCCATTTTAATCCAGATTATGCTTATAGGTGCCCTCTTTGATTTTCCTATTCGATGATCGTTAATAACTCTTCGTCCGTCTCATATTATATAAGTTCGCTGTCTCCACACTAATTATGCAGCCTGATCATAAGGATGATGGATGATCAGGACATGGTGGCGACGGACGATCAAATCACCGGCTCTTATAATCCTCCTTGGAGCGGCCATACTAATATTTATTCCGAGCAGGATGAGGCTATTATATCGATGCGGCAACAGATCGAACAGCAGCTTGAAAGGATGGCGGACTCAGCCGACTGGTAATTATTTAATATCATTCTTAAGAGCCGAATTAAATCGTTACCCTAATGATCGGATCAGGTTTTTCCAGTTCGTTTTATTTTTTATAAATCCCGCCCAATCATTATAACTCTTCAGGGTTCCAGTGATGAGCTAATCAGCTCATCTCGCATAATGCATTGTATGCTGCATTCATCATTTAGCAGTCTACTAAGGTTGTCACTAACAATTTTGTTTGGAGTCCTTATAGTATGCATATTCAATTGGTAAATAGTTCAAATTACATACCTCAATGTTCTCATCAGTTAGTTCAGCCATATCTACTCATGTTTGCTCATGATGCTTAAATATTGAGAAGCTTACACTAATAGTATTAATCTTATCTCAAAAACCATCAATGGTCCCACCATCTCTAGTGTGTAACATCTGATAGATGATTTGAATTTGGTTACGAATATTCACTTGTAATATAGCGGTTTAAATATTGAATGCAATAATTTTCAAGCTTTTGATAGTGGTTCAAATGTTGAAAGTTCCACTACATTTTTGAAGCTTTTGCTTGATTATTTGAGTGTTGAATGCTCATTTGAAAAGTCCTTGCTTTGTGGTTTTGTTGATGCAAGGTGGACCAAAAGTAGTTGGGCTTTTTTGAATGATCCAAGGCTAAACTTGGAGTACCAAGTACCACACACAAGAAAATCTCACACGTAATGAATTTCGAGGATGCTTGTATGTATAGGGCTCAAGGGCTTTTATTGAGCTTTTGAGATTGTTTTCCGCATGTAAGAGGGGATTGTGCGTGTGTGTGTTCCCTCCCCCCCCCCCCCCCCCCCCCCAAAAAAAAAAATGCACAATAGTCTTTGGTTATTGTATGATGCTTACTAACCGAACCCTTCGAAAGAGGATCATGTAAAATCTACCATTTCGAAGATGAAATAGTTCGATATGTAATATGGCATTTCTTTGTATATGGTTAGTCTTCAATGACCCTTCCGAGTGCCACCAAACACCTAAAGTGTGTCCCTTGCAAGCTATCACATGTATGCATTTGCATCAACCTTCTCCAGTAGGCACCAAGCACTAAGGACCTCAATCAAGTCCTATGTAAAATTGTTTATGAAGTGTATAAAACCCTCTCCCTTGGAAGTTGCTATTTCATTTTTTGTGTAAGCTATCAATACTTATTCCTAATTGTGCTACTCACTTTCTAGTACAAAATCATCTCTTTTGTCAAATATATTTCAACCTTGTTTGGGTAATGAGAGCCTGGAAGGGTCAATTCAACTTTCAACCATTAGGAGTCCCCGTGTGCACAATCTATTGTGCAATCTTGTGTATGGTTACAAGCTTCTTGGGATTTCATAACACAATTATCCTTCATACTTGGAATTCATGAATCGATTGTTAAGAATATAGGGTGGATCCTAAATGTGGATTTGAGGTTTTGAATAAATTGACATTGGTCAATAGATTCTTCTATAGTTTTGGGCATGGCACTCTATTGGACCTATGTTTTGTGGAGGTGGGGTTCATTTAGAGCTTGTAAGATTTTGGAGATCTAACAAAGTGGATGAGGCTCTGCGTCTTGCTTGTTTGTGTTCCATGATAGTTGTACTTGCAAGGCTTCAAGCATGGTTGTTTGGATTGTATTGCAATTTAAAAGATTACACTAGAGAGTTTGCCTCAATCAAATCATGCTCATGTGGATGGGATTTGGACTCTACAACTACTTAGATAAGAAGATAGTATTAAGATAGGTCCAAATCCTTATTAAATTTAAGGTAGATCCAAATAGATTTAGATAATGGCATGAGAGACATTTACCTAGACATTTTCCCTTTGATATAGTATGAGAGAAGCTTGCCTTTCGATAGTCCTATGGTATAAAACATTTTTCATGCTCATGACTTTCTTAGTGACATTTGAATGACTGCATTTGAAAGCATTTATATTGATGTTTATGCTCTCTTATTTGGCCCATTGCAAGGACAAGGTGTGAAGGATTGAATGAAATTTAATATTGGATGCCACCTTCATAATCCTTATTAAATTTAAGGTAGATCCAAATAGATTCAGATAATGGCATGAGAGATTTGCCTACACATTTTCCCTTTGATATAGTATGAGAGAAGCTGGCCTTACGATAGTCCTATGGTATTAGGACTATCTAGGTGTTCAGTTCAAGCTTTAAAACATTTTTCATGCTCACTTTCTTAGTGACATTTGAACATCTTTGCATTTGAAAGAATTTATATTGATGTCTGTTTTCTCTTATTTGGCCCATTGCAAGGACAAGGTGTGAAGGATTGAATGTAGATCCATTTATAGACAATGCATGTATAGCTTTGGTCGTTTGGACTTTGCATGCAACTATTCATGATTTATTTAAGAAGTTTGCAATTGTTCATAATTTATTTATACTTTTTCAAATTGGCAAACTTAAAAGAGATTACTAGAATCTATTTTGACATGCACATAATGCATGTATAGATTGTCATTTGGATTTTGCATGCAACTATGTATGATTGACTATGGAATTTTCAACTCCACAAAGTTGAAAGAGATTCAATAACAAAGTTTGGTGTACCACTTGTATCCATGACGCTTCAAATGATATCAAGGTGGTAAATGAGAATCAAATTTTGTTTATAATTGTTTGTTTTGTGGCTATGGTATATCATATAATAGTTTGTTTTGTGGCTACGGTACATCCAGAAAGTTGAAAGAGGCATTCACTAAGAAAGGTTGGTGTACCACTTGTATCCATGACACTTCAAATGATATCAAGGTGGTAAATGAGATGAGCAAATTTTGTTTATAATAGTTTGTGGCTATGGTGTATCATATAATAGTTTGTTTTGTGGCTATGGGACATCATATATTTGTATACTATATTTGTATTGATTAGAACAAGCACATTGTACCAATGTATCTATTGTATGCAAAATTTGACAATTAATTCCAACTTAGGTCATTTAAAGGATTTTATAAAGCAATTTAGGGTTCCCTTCAAGGGGGAAGAGGGTTTTTAAAATCCCACTAGCTATGTCAAATATGTGATTTTGATTGTAAGAATATAGGATAGATCCCAAACATGGATTTTATGTTTTCAAAAAGTGCAGTAATTTGTAATGAGATGGATTTAAGAAGGTAATTTACAATTGTTGTTACAAGTGATAGTGATAGGGTTGCAAACCATGCCCATTGGGGAAGCATAAATTTGTTTTTTGATGATACAAAATGGGATCTAGCACAAAAAGCTAATTGTTTTGCTTGGGCATCCCAAATAGAGGGGTACACATTATGAGTCTCACTATTTTGCTATGTGAAATAAGTTGTATCCCTCATATCCTTCCACTGTGAGTGTCTAGGATTTCAAATGCTCCAATTTGCTCTTTCTTTAGCTACTCATTTCATCTCTCCTTGGAGAGGAAGACTTTTGAGAGGCTCAATGGGGTTTTTAATTTTGAATTTCAACCTTCTTTTTGAAGTAATTTTTAGATGTCTTTTTTACCACAAAATCAACACTCTCTATTACCACCATAATTCTATAGCCTATTAGAATCTTCAACTTGTTCTCTTCGTCTCCCTCTTCCTTGAGAATGTCCTTTATTTTGTTGTGCATCATAACCTTGACCATGACCACTACCTTGGCCTCTGCCATGACACCTATTTAGACTTGTTCTTGCTTTGAGGAGAAGAGGAATCCAAGCCAAGTTCCTCAAGTATTAGCATAGAAATCAAGTTTGCAAAATTAGGGATATCATCTCTCGTATTCAGTTTCTTTGGTTACAATTCTCTAGACTTAAACATGTCTATGAAAAACCAACAAGTTTATATCAGCCCCATAACTTCATTAGACCTTTTATTATTAAACAAAAAATCATCCCTAGATGTCCACACAATCCACAAGCATGCACTGTTGATATTCCACAAGTAAGCGCTATTGATATCTGTCCAAATTGTTGGAGGGAATCTACTTGAATTTCTTCTCTCTCGTGCCATGTGTAGGCTTGAGGGTGGAAGGGCAATATTATTATGTAAAGATCCTATAATATAGCTACATTCTTAGGGCAATTAATAAGCGAGGGATGGTTTCTATTTGTTGCCTACACTTGAAGCATATGCCATCAACTTTACATATCCTAACTACTTTTTGGTTTGTCCATGTAGCTTTGTGAAGTATATGCCACAACAGAGCTGCCTTCATCAAGTAGACACCATGTGCCCTTATCAATTGGCTTATTGCAAGCAGTCTAAAGCCAAAAGAAGGGAGAATTTGGGGGGTTGTGTTGGACCATATTTGCTTAAATCTATAATACTATTGATTAGGGCTCCAGTTTAGCTTTCACCTTCTTCCATTGAGTTTGCCAATTAGCTTTGCATCTGTCCTTATGATGTTTGCTATAGGAAGTAGAAGTTTGTTCTCCCACTTAAAAAGTCCTCAAACCTAACTTGCATATCAACTTTGAAGAAAAATTGTTTAGATTGAGACCATGAATCCATTCATTGCTTCAATACCCTTTTGTAGAAAGATTATTTAATTTAAGTTGGGGGGTCAGAATATCTTTGGTTTTCCAATTCTTGGTATGGATATCCCATAGGTCTCTTTAGACCTTGATATGTAGCTATGTTGACTTGATGTCATCCTCCACTGGCTAAACCATAATGCTGATATGACTTGAATTTAATGCTACCTATTTGAGACTTTTTCTCTCAACCACGAACTCAAAGGCTTCTTTGAATTGGTATCATGTCTCCCACATTGTTTTGAAAAGGGCCAACATGTTCTTAGCCTTGAAGCTAATCTTGCTTAAAAGAATGCTATGGATGAGAAACTTCTTGAATGTGTTGTAGCTATGTATTG
The DNA here is from genome assembly GCF_053477565.2 of Lygodium microphyllum. Classification (NCBI taxonomy): domain Eukaryota; kingdom Viridiplantae; phylum Streptophyta; class Polypodiopsida; order Schizaeales; family Lygodiaceae; genus Lygodium; species Lygodium microphyllum. The sequence continues at coordinate 29,337,033 of NC_141138.1, read as the reverse complement.
AAAGCATTCGTGAATGATGGTTTAACAATATTTTGCAACCCTCTTGTTTTAGTTGATTATGGATTAACCACCCGGCTGCAAGTTTGCATGCCATTTCGTGTATGTCTACGATTCCTAACCCTCCATATTTCTTCTCTACCATGGAAACACTCCAAGCAATGTTAGGGATTTTATGCCCATGGAAGTCTCTACTCCATAGGAAGTTTTGGTAGTCTCTCCGATTGTTGGAGGGAGGTTTTACTAGGTCTCCAACATGCAAGAAAATAGATGCATGTGATGATGTGCCCATGTTGAGATATCCTCAGTGGCATGATTTAGTGGTCCATCGAGATGTTTTCCTAAGTGATGTTACTTGGTAATGTTTTGAATAACATGAGGTTTGTTGCCTAGGCTCTCTTGAGTCCACTTTGCAATGGAAGGTCTCGATCGTTCCCACAAGAATTGACTTGAATTTTGGGTTCTAAGTAAACTATAGTCACCTAATAGATTAACTAGCATCTAGGTCTTTGAGCATCTACTTGTGCTATATTGTCCGAGAATTGATGCTGATTTGTATCACGCTTGGTTCAAAGGAGAGTGAGAAACAAGGGGGAGTAATATGTTTTCCCCTCTGTCCGTAGGTCAAAGTCTCACTCCGTTCCCCTAAAACGATACAGAGTCAAGGTACTAATTGTGGTAAATGTTCCATATACTCTAATGCATCAAATGTAGAGAAACTCAGCTTACTGAGACAACCTTGCCTTAAGGCGGATCCGTTAAGAATCTCTCCCTCCCACTTCCCTTGGTTGGATAGTTTTAGTTGTCTACTTACCTAACACATTGATGTTGTAAAAGTAAAATCGCATTCCTTAATTAGCCCTTTTAGTTACATTGTTCATTCACATAATTGAAGTCAACACACAAACAATGAAAAAAAATCATTGGGAACCTTCCGCCCATACATAAGAATAACTCGAAAGCCTTTATTTTACCAAGATTTCCCCCTAACTAGTAACATGCCCCTAATATCTAGGGCTTAACTTCTTGAATTTCCCCAAGGATAAAGAACTCTTCTTCTTAGGACAGACAACACCAAAAACCATGTCTTCTTCCTTGAAGATCCATTCTTGTCTTCCTAGTTTAGCTTATGCTTTTCTATCAATCCTTGGTAGCCCGAATATCTTGTTTGATAGCCTTAGCTTTTTCATCCATTTTTTCCAATATTTTCTTGGAAACTTCTATCTTTAGGGTAGGATCAAAGAAGTTCCATGGGGTTAGGCATCCTTGTCCATACAAAGCTTGAAATGACATCATCTGAATGCTTTAATGATAGGATGTATTATAAGCAAACTCCACCAAAGGTAGGTATTGTATCCATTGCTTCGATTCCTTGTAGCAATAACCTCTTAAAGTATTGTCTTTGATGACTTGGTTAACCTGTTTAGTTTGTCCATCATTTTATGGATGATAGGCTGTGTTGAAACAAAGTTGGGTACCAATGGCCTCAAATAAGATCCTCCAGAAGTGAAGTGAAAAAGGAATCACAATCGATAATGATCCTTTTAGGCAATCCATGTAGCCTAAAGATCTCCTTCATAAAGAGCCTTGCAATATCTAAAACCTTGTAGTTGGTTTTAACGAGCATAAGGTGAGCACTCGAGAAAGATATCCTCTACATCATGTGTGTTAAAGGCCTATTTAAAAATATCATTATCTGTGAGATTTTCTTGAATAAAACACTTGGGTAAGATACTAATGAATATATTTGTGCATCACATGGGTTCAAAATAAGATACTTTTAAAATACCATTTATATATATATTTTACATAATACAGAAGGATGTGATATAAAGGGATTATCTACAGATTGAATAGAAAGGGGTTATTTTTTATTCAAGAAAAATTCATAGATAAGGATATTTATAAATAGGCCTTGAACACACATGATGTAGAGGCTATACATATAGTAACTTCTTGAGATAAAACATAACCCTTTTCTATTCAATCTGTAAATAACCCCTTTATATTACACCCTTTTGTATGTAAAAAATGTATAAATATGGTATTTTAAAAATACCTTATTTTGAACCCACGTGATGCATACATATATTCATGATTAACTTACCTAAGGGTGAGCAACCTTAGTTAGCATGTCCACAATCACTAGGATTGAATTGTATCCTTCTTAGACGCAGAGGGTAATCCAACTACAAAATCCATGTTAATAAATTCTCACTTCATTTGTGGGATGTTAAGTGGTGGGAGCTTTCCTAGTATCTTAACATGCTTGGCCTTTACCCGTTGACAACTCAGGCATTTAGTGACATTATATATAAGCACATCTCCTTTGAGCTTTTCCCAATGGAAGTTGCTTCTTATAGCATTGAGAGTCTTTCCATAGCTCGGATGTCCTGAGAAAGAGGAATCATGGGCTTCCTAAAGCATCATCTTCTTGGGATGAACAATCTTGTCTTGAAGTAGACAAGTCCTCCCTATGTAGTAGAGAATTTTAGATACTTGAGTTTGTGCTTGGGGTTTATCTCCTTGGATAATGATCTCTTTTATCATTTGTTGATACTACCTGGGTCTTTAACTGCTTCTTTGGCCATTTCTATGATTGGATTACTTGGTATCGACACCATTGTGGCTAGAGATCTTGCCTTAGGGGGTTCCTCTAAGATAAGGGCATTGAGAAATGATTTTTAGTTTACGGCATTTGCAACAACATTTTTCTTATCAGCCCTAGCATGTACTTGATTTCAAAGTCATATTCTTGTAAGACTTCGATCCATCATTGTTGCCTTGTGTTTAGATCTAGTTGAGTGAAGATCCATCTAAGACTCTTATGGTCGGTGACTTAATTGAACTTGTTGCCAAGCAAATAATATATCCATAATTTGCGGACATGAATTATAGCAAGTAGCTCTAGATCACGGTAGTGTAATTCTTCTCATGAGTCTTTAACTTCCTAAAATTGGATGGCCTTCTTGCATGAGTACATAACCTAATGGAAGAGATCTTGCATTAGTAACAACTTTAAATTCTTGGCTCAAGTCAAGCAATTTTAGGATAGGAATTATGATCAAGCTTTATGTAAGCTTCTCAAAGCTAGACTGTTCATTGGAGTTTACACAATAGCAACTTTCTTCTTGAGTAAATCAATTAAGGGTATGGCAATCAAGGCATAGTCCTTGATAAAAATCTTGTACCATCCTCTTAAGACAAAAAAAAATTGGACTTCCTTTACCATTGTTGGAGGTACCCAGTCTTGCACATCTTTAACCATGGTAGGATCTATTGCAATCCCTTCATTAGAGACCATAAATCCAAGATACTCAATCTACCTTTTGAAGAAGACATCATAAAGCTTGTGCATCTTCATTGTTTCAAGGAAAACTTGGAGTTGTGGCTCATGATCCTTAGCTTTCTTTGAGTAGGTTAGGATGTCATCAAATAAGACAAGGACAAAGTTGTCAAGATAGGGTTGACAGATGTCTTACATTAGTTTGTTAAAGGTTGCAGGTACATTGGTTAACCCAAAAGACATCATGATGAATTTGTAATGGCCATACCTTGTTTTAAATGCAATTTTTGGGATGTTTTCTTCTTTGATCCTTATTTGATAATAATTTGATTTTAGATCAAACTTTTAGAAGATCTTTGCACCTTGAAGATGGTCGAGAAATGCACCTATGCTTGGAATTGGATACTTGTTCTTGATTGTCACTTGGTTTAACTCACGGTAGTCGATGTAGAGATGGAGGGTTTTGTCCTTTTGGAATAGCATTGGGGCTCCCCATGGTGAATTACTTAGCTTGATGTATCCTTGGTTCAAGAGTTTCTTGTGTTGTTCTTTCAACTCAACGGCTTCTAGAATAGATATAACGATAGGGTCGCTTTACTACTACTGGAGTAACTCTTGGTGTTAGCTTAATCTCATGATCAACTTCTCTTGGTGGGGAAGCTCTGTCAGCTCTTTTGGAAACACATGCATATTCTTTTAACCACGATGGTTATTCAACTTTCTTTTCTTGCTCACTCTTATATTAAGTGTGATTAGATAGATACACTGTCTTTTTCTTAGTCCTTCACAATTTGAGAAGCTTTTGTGAGTCGGATTCTAGGATTTTTAGCTTCACCTTGAGTGGTTGCTAACTCTCCTTTTTTATCTTGGAACATGATTTGGCTCTTCCCACAATGAATATAAGAGTCATCGAGAATTATCCAATCCATCCCCAGCAAATACTCGTAAGCTCCTAGATTCATAACTTTGAAACCCATGTTGGAAAGATTTCCTCCTAAGTTAAATTCTCTATTTTCCATTTACTAATTCTAATAAGAACCTAGATGCATGTGCAATGTGTTGGATGTTGTCTGTAGCTCTCCTGGATAATGGGCCTTGCTCAAATTAATACGTCTTATAAGTTATATATGCACATTACTTCTAGAGGAGTATCCAAAGGAGGGTTTAGTCTGTGGAAAAACTTTGATACTTGCCGGGTGATGTCCTTGGGTGGAGCATACTTCAAAAGAGACTTCCAAGCCCAATCTAGATTACTTTAGACTAAAGAATCCATTCATCTTTAAGGTGCAGTATGGTGGAGGTAGGTATGGCCTGTGTATAACTTCCTTCATCTTTCCCCAAGTGATAGTTGCTTCCAAATCCCCTTGGTCCTTGCACCATTGCTTCCACCAAAGCTGGGCTTCATCCATCAACTTTAGCTTACTATCATTGCCTAATTAGGAAGAGCATTATCTATAGTAATGAAGTACTTCTCCATAGATTCAATCCAAGTTTTTGCTTTGGCTTCATCATCCTTTTCTTTACCTTTAAACTTAGGTGGTTTGATTTGCTTGAGAAGGAATTTCTTCTCTTGCGCTTTAGTTGGGGTAAGCATAGGCATAAAATGCATAATACCTTGGGATTGCTAACATTTCCAAGATTAGATATAAATTTTGTATATGCTATAACTTTTGTCTCTCTTAGGTTTTCGATAATTGAATCCACAAATTTTAAATTTACAACATAAGTCTAGTATGAGAGTACACGATCTTGCAAAGAATTTAAGACTTTTATTATTCATGATGGTTGCAATAGTGCTAGCCATATTTTTTAATTACATCAAATAGAGATAATTGAGATCAAGCTAGGAAGATTTTTGGATTATAACAATTCTAATTGTGAAATCTAGATATATCCATAATTTTGTAGGTTGGAGGCTAATCAAATATATTTAGGACTTTGTTTTTTTGGAAAAGATTTGAAAAATGATCTTTACAATGATTATTATAGTGCGAGCGCCCTAAAACAGCAATGTGCTTGGCTCAAAAAATGCAAAGCACTTGATTGTAAAGATAATGGTTTTGGCAAATCCATTCTCTACCTATGTTGAGGATGGAATTTAGGCATGATTCTTCGAAGATGAATAGCTTGACCATGTAGTGGGAGCTCACGCTCAATCGCCAAGACCCACAGACCGCTTATTGCTTCAAGCATTTCAAGCGAGCTCTAATGGCTATCTCTCACCTAGCCGACGCGCCGTCAATCCTATAAGTGTAGTGAGCTTACCTTGATTCCGATACGAGTTCCCTCCTCTCTCGTACACCTCGGTAGCTCCACGATCCTAGATGTGAGCTCAAGCATCCTCAAGCCTCCTCCATCTCCAAGCTCCATTCTCCATAGCCGCGCGCGTGAGAAAAGAGAAGAGAAGAGAATAAGAGAAGAGGAGATGGTGAAGAGCTTCATCCTCTTGATCCCTCACACTCACTCCCTCACACTCTCACACTCCCTCGCATACACTCACTCTCACACACTCCCTCACACACACTCACTCCCTCACACTCTCACACTCCCTCTCTCAAGAGCACACACAAGTAAGAAGATGAGGAGAAGAGAAGAAGAAGAGAGCTCTTGTTAGCCACACACCAAAGAATGAGCTTCCATTCATTTTTTGAACTTTATATACAAGCCCTAAAATCCCATGGGCACCCATCCCTTTTTTACATGACCGGTCATTGTGGCAAGGTACTTTTTCCATTTCCCTCTTCTAGCCTTATACCTCTAGCCTACACCCGTCTGATATTTTACAATTGGCACAGGAGGGAGCCTGGCGCTCTTGTACAAGAGTTTTCCAAGTTTTTTGAGGCACCTTTCATTTAAAATTGCACTTTTTGCCTCGGCTTAGCTTTGGAGGTCGCCTGCGTATCTTTGCTCTTTTTTCATGTTTTTTTCTGCTTTTTCCTTCCTTTTTCTGCCATCTCGACTTGGGGTTAACATTACCCCCCTCCTAGATGGGCGCCAGTCCCATGGCACTTCTGTGTTGTTGTAGGTTATCAGGCAATTGACCAAGTGGTGTAAAGGTGAGGGCCACTTGGAGACTCAGGTGCTTGTGGAAGATGTGAAATGATTTTTGTCGAAGAAGCCAAATGGATATTGTGTGGTTGACGGGGGCCTCTCAAGTTGGTGGTTTGTTGCTTTTTGTGATGCCTGAAAGGAGAAGGTGCGGTGTTGTTCCTAAGGGGACCGCCTACCTCATTATGTTAATGCATTGTGCTCATGATAGTGGAATGGGGAGGTGGGTCTAGCTGTAGGCAAGCCTGGGTGATGTCCCACACTTGAGGACCCCATTTGTGCCAAGGGAGGTGCGGTGTAAGTGGGTTAGGGTGACAGGTCTAACCATAGGCGAGTGCTACCTCCCTAGGTATGTCCTACCCTTGATGTGCCCTAAGCATGAAGTGGGGGAGCAAAAGGGCTAGGGAGTTAGGAGTGGAGCCGGCCAATCGAAGCCAGCGGGCACGCCTAACTTGAGAACCCCTAGGTGCAGTGATAGTGCTTTATGTGGTGGTAAGTGCTTCTGCAATTGGGCTATGTTGTCTAGTTAGTGGAGAGTGTTTTTCGTGCTTTTCCTTTCATGCTATTCTTTTTTTCACTTTTACTTTACTTTACTTTACTTTACTTTACTTTACTCTTTTTTTTTTTTTGAAGTTACAGTAGTGGAATGACAGCCAAGTCCTAATTCTCTTCATCTGAATGAGGAAGGGAAGGGGGTCAGATGGATTTGCTCAAAAATTGGTAGCTTTGCATGTATCCTTTCAGATTCATGCGGACGTGGAGAGAGGTGGTGGAGAGGAAAGGGTGATTGCATCTAGTAAACTGGCTGTCATTCATGTCTTCTAGGAGGGCTAGGCCAAAAGAGGGGAGGAGACTAGCCCTCATCATTAGATGAGCCATGGCACAACTGTCAATGGCGTTAGAGTCGAAGAAGAGGGGAGGCAGGCCGCGCTCTTGTGGAGCCAGGTCTTGCTTAAGTAATAGCTTAAGTAATCTAAGGTAGTTACATGTAGTTACAAAAGCTGGATCGGGGCATGAACATAAATCTGCGAGGAATCGCGTCATAGAATCATCTAGGCTTTCTGAGTTAAAGAGGAGGGCATGTTTGAAGGATACTACATTGGAGTTATAGATAATGAAAAAGTCGTAATACCTATGGAGGATGGCATCAAAATCCACACCTACCCTTCGAGGGTATGCCATGTATGTGGGGTTGTTCCTCTCGAAGGGCAGCGTGTTATAAAACGCCATCCAGGTGAGCATACTAATGTCGCATACTCGCCTCCTCCACAAGGGTTGGCTTTTATAGCCCTGTATTGTATGTGAAACTTCAAAAACTTTATTTTGCCAGTAGTTGTCCTCTTCAGTTCCTCAAGAGGTGGGGGTCTTCTCTCTCTCTTCTAGCCACTTTTGCCCTATTCGGCCACCAATCGCGATCACCTCCTCCATCACCTTAAGCGGCCCTTAATTGCTTTCTGGCTTCTTCGACTAACTTCTTGCGTCTCTCTTTAAGTGTGGCTTGTCTCTTCGCAGATGGGTCCTCCTGTTGTTGCTCTTGAGACTGCGGCGAGGGGGGTTGTGGGATCACATCCTCTCTGAATCTGCCCATGTGGAATTTGAGTTCTGCTTCCTCCCCCTGCCGGTCTCCTTGTTGTGCTCCCTCTTCAAATCCTATGGCATCTATTTACTGGGGGGTTAGGCCGGCCAGTAGTAGGTATTTCATTTGCTCTTCCAGGCTCAGTCTAACCTCCGCAAGTTGGGGTGGCATCTATAGTCCTGCATGCAGGGCTCTGCGTGCAATGTTAAGCTTCTTTTGTGCCACCTCCAACGATTCTCACTTCTCTGGGTGGGTGGTGTCCATGATTGTGTTGAGAAAGGCCTTTTGTTGGGCACCGAAGGCCACCTGGGCGGCTTCTGCCTTGTTCTCTGTGATGATCTTCTCTTTTTCCACCAGAGCAAGGCGTCGTGCCAGTGTCTTCACCCTTCTTTCATTCTGCGTGGCCCACTCCTCTGCTCTCTTGTTCATCTCTTCTAGGCTCTCTCCTTGCCTTAGAGCCAGGGTCGTGAGCCTTTGTTCTTGGTCTTCCCGTTCTCTGACTAGTTTCTCATGTTCTTCTTTTTTGGAGTTCAGCTGATTGGTCGGGGACTCGATCTTGTTCTGCTGCTGCTCCATGTTCTGTTTTATTTCCTCGTCCCTGGCATTGAGCTCAGCCATAAGCACTTCGATTTTGGCGGTTTTTGCAATGAGCTCCTCATACTGCATGATCAAGAGCTTGTGTTCTCTTTGCATTTTCACAAGTTCCTATGTTTCATTGTCTAGTAGTAGCTATCTCCAGTGCTCTTCCCTATCGTCCTTAGCCTTCACTTCTTGCTTGAGATTCGATATCTCCCTTTGCTGCATGGTTATCATTCTAATTTTGTCGAGTTGGAAGGCAGCTACTGACTCCTTTTCAATCGCCAACTTAGCCACAGCTATCTTTCGTTCCTCCTTAGCTTTCTCCAATTGCAAGAGTAGCTCGGCGACGTACTTGTCGTAGTTAGCTGATGGCATCATCGTTGTGTGGATTGGTGATGTCGAGGTTTTCACCTTCTGTCGTTTAGGGTCTTGCCTTGATTCTGCATCAATGGCTAGTCTCTTTTGCCCTGTGACCGTAGTTTTGGTGCTTTGTCCCTGGGCCATTTATTTGTGATGAAGTATTGCATCCATGCCATGAAATTCGAAACATCGGCACTGGTCGGGATGCTGGGGGTGATGGTGGTTGGTTCGATGGGAGGCACCATGAGGGGAGGAATCGGGTGAATTGGGGCTTTGCCCTTGCCCTCAATGACAGCAGGCGGCGACACGATTTCCAATGCCTGTGTGTTGGAACCATGCCCTTCTTCTCTTTACAGGCTCAGATTCCCCAATTCATCTGCCCTGCTTTGTTGTTCGATAGACCGGCGTGTAGCCTCAGCCAGGTCTTCTTCCTCCTTTCTTCTTAGTTCCTCTTCTTCCTTAGCAGCTTTTCTTTGCCTTTTCGCTTCTGTTTTTTGGCGTTCTTCCTCATTTTTGTCTTTTTCTTCATTTTCCTTCTTTTTTCTCTCCTCAGCCTCCTGTTTTGACGCCTTCTTTGCCTTCTGTAATTCCTCATTTTCCTTTTCTTCTTCCTCTTTCTTCTTCTTCTCCCTCTCCTTGGCCTCCTTGAGGGATTCTTTTTTGGCCCTTTCCAAGTCCTCTTTCTCCTTCTTGCGGCCTTCGTCATCCTTTTTCTTCCTTTGGGATGTTTTCTTCTTGGGTTTCTTGGTAGTCTTCTTGCTTTTCTATTCTTCCCCTTCTTCCTCGGTCTCAGTTCTGTCGGTGGACCCTTCTTTGTCCTAGTGAGAGGGCGACCTATCTGGCATTTTTCCTTCTCCTTCTTCTGCATTCTGTGTCTCCTTTACTGCCTCCTGGATGAGCGCAGTCAAAATGCTTCCGTAGCTAATAAATGAGGCCTTGGACGAGGCCTTCTTCCTTTATGTGACCTTGGAAGCTGGAGATTCTCCACCTGCTCGCGTACTTCCCAAAGCCAGTGCTTTAGCCGCCTGGTCGATGGTTTTGCGGACATACCCATTCCATTTAACTTCATCTAAGGTGTGGGCTACGCTGATTCGATGCATTAAGGCATTGTAGCGCTGGCTGGAGAAGAGTGTGTGCACTAGCTTTGCCTATAGCCTGGCTTCAGCATCAAGGATGTCATGGATGCTGATACTGTCATTGGTTAGCACCTTCTCTCTTTTCATTTTCAGCATGGTGTAGACATCCCTTTTCTGTTTTTTCTCTATCTTTGGTTCCAATCCCAACGCCTTCTCCACCAAGACTGGGTTCAAGTGCACCTGTACCTGTTTAACATTTTCTCCCCTTCCCACCGTCACAGTGCCGCACTCTTGGTCGGGGCCGTATGTCCTGAGAAACTCCACACACTTCGTGTGGTCAGGCTCTTCCTCAAATTTCTCTAGGTACTTGGTGAGGTTGCACTGCTCGACGACTCTCTTGGCTGCTTCCTCCTTCGACACTACTTCTTCGATGTTTCGGATGGTCCGAAACTTTAGTTGATTGTAGGTGCGATTTTCTAGGGATATGCCATACTGCGCTCTTTCCTCCTTCGTGAATGGGAGTTAGTGGGCACAGTCTTGTTGCGACATTTTATGTTCCTGTCATAAACCGTAATTTTCATTAGTACTTTCCACATAGTAATTTGCTGATTGTTGCTGAAAAAGAAAAACTCTATGCTTTTTGAATGAATTCATTAAGAACCAATGTAGATTTTCCTTTTCAGACTTTGACTTTTTGCCCTTTTCTTCAAAGTTTCCATGCCCTTTTTCCTAACCCATCCGTTTTTCATAATATATGTTTATGTGTTTCACTAATTTTGATTTGATTGGCCTGATTTGATTCACCTTACCCCCTCCCCTTCCAGCTTGAGAAGAATCCTTCCTAGGATTTAGGATCAGAAGGGTAAGGGCGTTCGACATGGTGGTGTAGGAGTTACTTGTGAAGGAGCCAATCATATAATTGGGGGTTGTATTCTAAGTGAGCTTCGCGGTCTAGATCAAAGGGTCGAATCCCCACTTGCGTGATGTATGTGAGAACATCTGTTAGGAAGTCACTAGAGTTGACACAGCTAGCAATGTGTAACTCTTCCTCAGTCACAAAAAGCGATCGAGGTAGGGGTGTCCTTTGATGTGTTCTTCCATGGGTCGGCCCTGAAGAGTGGTTAACACTCTATATGAGGTTGGCGCGACATATGTGGGATCGTATTCCATTGTTTTGATAGTGCGGCATTGCTCAGCGTTGGTCATTATGTGGCACCCTTCAACTTCCCATTGCAGCCTAAGAGTGTACCAATGCCTCAAGAACAGGGAGTCAGTATCAGCGAGATTTGATAATGCTGTGATTTCTTGATTAGTGATAGCAGAAGTGGTTCGCTGATCGTATGACGTGATGAGGTGCTGTTTGATTACTTGCTCCTTGGAGATCTCGCTGTTGAGAAATTTAGCAGCGGAGCGAGAAGCTTTTGCGAATGTAAATTCAAAGGTTTCCCAGGAGCATGGCATCGTTTTAACTTTAGTTGCAAAGGGTTCCTCCAATAGTCCTAAGTCTAAGCAGTCGTAGCTTAGTGCTAGTGACATGAAGGTGGTGTCTAGTCATTTAATGCATTCCACCACGTCATCCCCGATGTCCTCAGCAAGGTCGATGGCCAGCGCTAAAAAGGATTTGCACTCATAGGAGGGCATAAGGCCAACGGGTGGTCGAGGTTTGCTAGAACTAGAGCTTGTGACAATGAAGAGTTGCGGTTGGGAGTGTTCTTGAGTTTGCGGTTGGGTTGATTGGATTATGGGTGGATTAGGAGCAGCCACGACAGACGGACTGCTACATTCAGGTTGGATTTGGGGAGTCGAATTGACTTGGTCGGGTGATGACTCTTGTGATGAGTTTGTTGTTTGGGCTGATAGGCTTGTGTGACTCTCTTGGGTTTAGGCGTGGATGAGTCAGATGGCTGTGGTTTTGGAGAGCACTACGGCTTATGGTTTGGAGGGTTTATGGGACTTGGATTGATAAATCTTGAGGGTGGCATATGAGTAGTTCCTTTGGCCATGTAGGCCTTAGGGATCCACAACCAGGTGTTGCCCACGTAGTAGCCTTGAGCATGAGGGCTTTAGGGACCCATCTTTGCTTGATCATGCAACACTTTCTGTGACTACGTCTTGGCCTCCTAGGTTTAGAGTTTTTGGTTTTATGAGGATAGGAGCGTCGACTCCTAGTAGGCGGCGGTTGCAGCTGCTTAGGCTGCCATTGAAATCTAGGCTATTGGGCCTTAGGTTTTGCTGTTGTGGGCTGTAATTCATGAAATCTGGGAGGTGGCGGCCGCACACTACCCCCCTCCTTGGACTTGGTTATACGGATATTTCTACCGGTGGCATTGCGGACAGTGATGAGGTCGCACAACCCTTGCTGAAAGCTGTGACAATGCGAACGTTTCCTATTGCGAGGTGGATGTGCTGCAACTCATAATCAACATTGCAATGAGTCTGATTTTTGAAAGTTCACCCCAGTAGCGACTCCGTGCCTACGTTTTTAGCATTTGGCAACACATAAAAAATCATTGGGACAGTCTCAAGCTCGATAGAAATGATGGCTCTGCACTTGCCGAGAAGTGCGTAGGAATGGGCCTCATATGGGCTTAATTTTGCATTAGTGGGTTGAAGTGGTGGTTTGTTAAGTTGAGTCCAATGATCATGAGTTAAGACATTGAAGTCTGCTCCCTCGTCGATCAAAGCATTGAAAGCGCATGTTTGTTTTGTAGTGACCGTTATATGGAGGCATGCAGGCTCTACGGCTTCCTCATCCTCATCATCAATCTCAGTGATCATGGCCACTCATATCTTGACAGGCGGTTCTAACATCAGGGGCTCGTGCGAAGGATGGGTGGGAGGGTAGTACTTCTTGACATGATTGCCATTGAAGAAGCCTATTCCCTCACCGTCTAAGGTCTCGAGCTCGACGTTGCCTGTGCGACTAATCCCACGAACTTTGAAAGGTCCAAGACCTCTAAATTTCATTTTCTGCTTATGCCCCTTAAGTGAGTAGAGGAGCACTAAGTCGCCCTGTTCAAAGTCGCGCTGCTTGACATGCTTTTCAAACCAACTCTTGCGTCAGGCCTTCTCACATATAAGCGCATGGGTGGCTAGAAGGCGAGTCTCTGAGAGGCGTTCGAGTTCGACAAGGCGTTGCGTCCATGCCTCCTTCCCTTCCCATCATTCTTGAAGTGCTATTCTCAGGCTAGGAATGAAGAATTCTAGTGGTAGAACCGCTTCAGTTCCAAAGGTCAGCCTGAAGGGGGTTTGACCGACAGCCGTTTTATAAGTTGTGCGGTAAGCCCACAAAGTTGCCATCAACTTGTTGTCCCAATCGCTGCGTGAGGCTGAGATCACCTTGGTCAGGACATTGACAAGAATCTTATTCGTGGATTCTGCCTGACTGTTTGCATGAGGATAGTATGGTGAGAATTTGCGAGGGATAATGAGAAAGGTGGACTGGAGATGCGCTATCACTTCGTTGATGAAGTGCGTGCCTTGGTCATCACCGACTAGTTTGATGGGGCAGCCAAATCGCGAGATCACATGCTCCCATAAGAACTTGGCAATCGTCCTAGCGTTGTTTTTTCGTGTCGCTCTTGCCTCTGCCCATTTTGTGAGATAGTCCGTGGCCACAATGATGTACTTGGCCTGTGAATACTGTATCGTAGGACCGATGGGTCCTATAAAGTCAATTCTCCATTTTTCGAAGGGTTGTCATGCAATAACTCGAGTCAACTCCGTCTGATCCTTGCGAATCGGAACTTTTGTACGTTGGCACTCGTCACAATGCTTGACGAATCGTGTTGCATCGTGGAAAAGCATGGGCCACCACAGTTGAGATTGCAACACCTTTCGTGCTATCGTATCTCCTCTAAAGTGCCCTCCAGCAATGCCGTTGTGTGCCTCTGAGAGCACATCATGCATCTCATGTTCGCATATGCGTCTGTGCAATAATCCATCTTGCCCTAGCCTATAGAGTTGGCCTGCGATCAGTTGATAGGGCTGGATCTTAAGGATTAATCGCCTAAGTCGGGCTTTTTCTATCGGTCGATCAGGCAGTCAGAGTTCAAGCACTTGGACTATGTCATCTGCCCAATATGGAGTTAGATCAGCCTTGAATAAATCTCTCTCGCTGGACAGGTTAAATAGATGGGCGTCGGGTATTTCGTCAACAATGCCTTGTCCAGCGGCTTCTCCTATGGGAATGTGTGACATATGGTCAGCCATGTAATGATGTTTTCCTTTTTGTACAACCACGAAGAAGTCAAATTCCAAGAGCAGAAGGAGCCACCAAGCTATGTGTCATGTAGCACAAGGTTTGTTTACTAGATAGAGCAAGGCTTGATGGTCCACAAAAAAGGTAAAAGGTGTGGCCAATAGATAGTGCCAAAATTTCTTCACAGCAAACACCATGGCTAATCCTTCTCTTTCTATCGTCCAGTAGTTCATTTCCATCTTAGTGAGTTTTCTGCTAGCAAAGCTCACTAGATAGTCTAAGATGTGTTCGCCAGGTTGGCACAACACTGCCCCCACGGCAAACTTAGAAGCATCGATATGCACGTGAAAAGTAATGGTCCAATCTGGGGCTCGTAGAATTGGTGTTGTGGTTAGAGCCTTTTTCAACTCTTCATATGCTCGTTGGCATGCCTCGGTCCATTCGAAGATGATCAGTAGCTTGTACAAAGGTCTGGCAATCAATACATAGTTCAGTACAAACCGCCGATAGTACCCCGTATGGCCTAGGAAGCATTGAACTCCCTTGTAGTTGATTGGGGGTGGAAGGTCAACAATAACCCTGACTTTCGAGAAGTCAGTGGCAATACCATTCTTTCACACCACGTGTCCTACGATGCATCCATGCTTTACCCAAAACTAGCACTTTAAGGAGTTCAAGGAGAGACAATATAAGCGACACCGCTCAAAGACTGCACGGAGTTTGTCTAAGTGTTTGATCCAGGTCGAATAGACACAGAGGTCGTCGACAAATACTTCCAACTCCTTGCGAAGCATGTCTTTAAAGATGGTGCACATGAGGCGTTGGAAGGTGGCAGGGGCATTAGTCAACCCGAAGGGCATGACTATGTAAGCAAAGACGCTCCACTCAGTGGCAAAGGCAGTCCTGTTCACAGGATGCACTTGCACTTGGTTGTACCCTGAGAAGCCGTTTAGAAAACTGTAGGCTTCCCTGCCTGCCACTCTCTCAAGCATGTGCTCGGTGTATGGCAAGGGATAGTTGTCCCTCTTAATAGCAACGTTCACCTTCTTGTAATTGACGCACACTCGGATTTTTCCATTCTTCTTCATCACGATGACTATGGGAGATACCTAGTCTATGTGTTCAATTTCGTAAATGAATCCCGCTCTCATAAGCTTATCAATCTCCTCTTTGACAGCATGAGCGTGTTTTGGATTCACAGGGTATGGTCGCTGCTTGATCGGCGTTGCATCTGGCATCATGGGCATGTTGTGAGTCACGACACTCGGATTTACCCCCTTAAGCTCTTCTAAGGACCAGGTGAGCACGTCTATATACTCTTGCAAGAGAGCGACAAGACTCGTTTCTTCTTCCTCAATCAAGTCATCGGCAATGAAGACTAGTCGGGGTGTTTCCCCTTCCTAGGCTAGGTTCACCTCCTTGACCTTGGCTGCTCAATTGGTTCGCTCGTTTGCCCTTAACGCTTGGCACCTAACAGAACTACTACCATATCCCCTTTTTTGAATTTCGTAAATCGTTTAGGGAGGTCCTGTGGTTTTCGTTGTTCTTTCGTTTGTGTATCCCTAGGTTGTTTTGCATTTTTCTACCTTAATCGTCTGCGCCTCAGGTGGATGGGTAGGTCCCCCTTGGTGCGTCTGGCCGTTGGCGGCCTAGGGATTTCTAGATCACTATCCAAACTAACCTCCGATGCAGAGTCGAACTCCCCATCCTCGCTAGAAGAGGTGCTCTCCCCTGGTGGGCGCAGTTCAGACGGCGACTCTGTCCTAAGCACTGATGTCGTTCCTGGCTGGGCTAGGCCTGCTTGCTCAAGGTCTATGGCTCCTACATGTCCCAACCAGACACGATCACATTCCATGCGCATGACTCCTTGCTGAGAGCGGAGTTTTGAGCTTGAGATGTGCCTAAAATTTGCCAAAAAATCTGAAATTTAGGGAAAAAATATTTAACATTGAAGGCGGCGGCTCCAGCTAGGACGATTTTAAGCACGAAGTGAAATACGACTTTTAAAAGGCGCTCGAGTGACACTTGTTGATTTTTGATAATTTTTCAGACTGTCGCGCGGGTTGTCAGGAGTTGCCGGTCAATGCAGGATGTCAAGCCGGATGCCCAGGATTTTTCAGAGCTCGATTTGGAGTCTGGACGGGAAAATGGCCACGGAAAAATGGCTAAGAAACCGGTCAAGATGCGAAGGGGTGGACAAAACTTGGGCCAAATGGACTAGTGACCTTTGGGAGCCCAACTTTTAATGTCACATAAAAAAGAAGATGCAAAATCGTGATGAAACGTGGGAAGGAGATGGGCCATCTGCGCTCGAATTTTGCGCTCCCAATCATGATGGGGGAGATCCCAGCTTGTAAACAACCCACCCATTTGATCATGGGGCTTGACTACCCTTTGCTTGCTGATCATTTCGCCACCCTTCGCCCGAGCAATGATGGCCTGGATGGAGAATTCTGATTTTAGTATTTCTCTCTCCTCCCTCTCTCTCCCCTAAGGAGCTGTTCTTGTGTGCAAGAGGAAAATGAAAAATGATGAAGGAAAGCTTATCCGGATGAGACCGAATTACTTCGGATCAATGAAGACATGAAGATTGATGATTTTGAAGATGCTGGACATTGAATGAGGGCTGACACGTAGTCCCATACCAAAACCGGGATCCCTAGACACAAAGCCTAAGCGGTAATTCAATTTTTATGAAGGAAAAATGGTTTTTTAATGCTATTTGATTGATGAAATATTGTTCCCATGGGCTGATTATGCATCATGATGTTGTTTGCTATGAGTTTGATGAGTTCATGCTGAGAAAATCAGAAAATCATATGTGATATGGCTGAAATCAATGTCATAAAACCCGTAAAACACGCGTTTAAGGGGTAAAATGGGGGTTTTTTGCAAAATAAAGGGGAAGTATGAGATATAACATCAACAAAACCTGAAATTTTGCTATCAAGAAACCTAAGGGCCACATGCCACAATCTAGTCATTTTTTATTGAAGAAAATAGGGAAAAATTACCAAAAAATGGTGAAAATGGGTTTTAAATGGGAGAAAATTAGGAAACGATAAAAGGTAAATTTCAAAAAATCACATAAGTGTTTGTGCCATGTATAATGAAGGTAGAGCACGAGGATGGCCTTGATTTATCCTATTTTCTATATTTTTGTCAGTGTTTATCGCTTTCTTTATAAAAAAATACACATAAAACGACTCTTTTACCTATCAACGATTGCAAAACATTAAACGGTAGGGTGAGAGGGGAGTTTGAGCGCCAAAATAAGAATTTAAATCTGATTTATGTGTTGCATCATGACTATAGGACGTGGTTTTAAAATAAAGGAAAAGGTAGCATGAGCGTAAGGTTCGGTGTCCCTTCTCGTTTCAATACATAAACGTTAGTATGGAAATTATGAAAAGATTGGTTTTGCACGATGCACAATGCTGATTTTCTTTTGTTTGTGCACTAAACCATTCACATTATGCACTATGCATGGTTCATGGTAGCAAAGGAAAATCTCCTGGAGTGCATAGCAATTGTTTTCTTATGACTTTGACCCACGATTGAGAGTGTGAGGTTATCCCTTGCCATAGAATAGAGGGTCAGTTTCCTAAGGGACTATTAAGTGAGAAAACATGGTATATCTCCTGAAAATACGAGAAATATAAAAGAGAGGAGTTTGTGTTATATGTTTAGTAGTGCATCAAAGGGTCAATCCCTGCAATGTAGGAGAGCTACAGTGGAGCCGCGGTGTTTCTACCGTGAGGTTGCCTCCATATGTGTGATGATCGTGGCATTGCCAATGTGTATGGGTTCTCCCTCTGAGGAGTTTAAGGGAAACATTGGACTATAAACTATAAACACATGAATTAAGCTGTAGGGCAGTTTATCCTTTAGCATTAGATTGACGCTCCTGGTCCACGAGACCGTGAGGGTGTTTGTGTGTCATGAGCATGAGGTCCGGCTAGTGCCATAGCCAGTGCCGGCCCATTTCAGGTCCCATCAGTGGTGCGTCTGCTGGGAGCTACCTATAAGTGGTGGTTCTCAAATCTAGGGTTTCTAGGGACCAAAATAAAGTTGGTTTATGTCCTCTGACAAGGACCATCAAGCCAAAATACAAAAAGCAGAACGTACTGAGAGGGCTAGACGGCGATTAGAGATCAAAAGTCGTTATTCTCCTCAAAGGAGTAGCATGATACATATAAGAAGCAGTGGTCTTAGTAGCCCAACTGCTCCACATAGTTCGTTAGGTGCAGGAGGAAGCGCAAGTTCTTTCTCTCTTCCACCAAGTCTATTCACTTCAAGTGGGGGTGTGAGTTCATCAGTTCAAGCTCCTATTGCTAATCCGATTGTCGCCATGACACAACCCATTGCAATTCCTATAGGGACACCAGATTTGCCAGCTTTAGGAGTTTCCTTGCCCATTTTTAATGGGTTAGCCGAAGAGGATGCAGAATTTCACATTTGTGAATTCCAAAGATTGATGTTCAATTATCGCATCCAAGATGAGGGACATCTCATGATGTTCTTTAATATGACGTTAAAAGGAAGGGCTGTGGTATGGTATCACAGCATAGATTCTGGAACCATAACCACAATTGATCAATTTTATGCAACTTTCCGAGGAGAATATGCCCCTGAAAGAGGTGGCCAATATTGGTTACGTGTCTTGAATGTAACGCGCCAAGACCCTCATGAGAATGTGAAAGCCTATGCCAAGAAGTTGAAGGAAGTGTTTCGTCATGGATTGGATTTCAATATTCAAGTGCAATTGAGCAGTGTGTCTTTGGCTAATATAGACACCGCTATTACGTGGGCAAAAGGAGTAGAAGCATGATTACAAACCGCCTACTCCTCTCGAATGAATGTTAATGCGGGTTTAGTACCTGGAGGCAATCTACCATTGACGAATGGAAGTCAAGGGATGCCTATGACTAACCCTAATGGGAGAGAAAGTCTAGTTCAAAATGTGCCTTTGCTGCCAGCTCCTCCCAGTGTTTCGAATTCTAATGTTGTTCTTGTGAGTCAACAACCAATGCAAAATCAAATTGTTAGGCCAATGGAATGACGGGTAAACGATCGAGGCTATGAGTCGAGTGCATCTAATGTCCTTGGCAAAGTTAAGGATATGATGAAGCATTATAGCGACATGATTTTCGAACAATATCGACAAATAGCTGTCGACGTTAATTTCCTGAAGAAGCAGCAGAATCTAATAGGGAGTCGACACCCTGAAGAGGGTGGACCCTCAAGATTCAGTTGTAAGTGGTGTGGTGGACAACATTTCCCTAGAAACTATCCAAATGTTAAATGTGATATTTGTGGGAAGTCGAGCCATTTAGCTGCTACTTGTTGGAGTAAGATTAGTTCCCTTCAACAAGGGAGTAGACAGCCAGGTCCCGTGAATCATAGAGCGCAAGGAAATAACTTGCAGCAAAATGATGTACCAAGACAAATATTGCAAAGGGGAAAGACCACTATAGAAGAGTTACCACAAGGCAATGGAGTCAGCCTTATTGAGGCTGTACGAGTCAATGATACTGAAACCTCTAACCTAAGAGCCGTGACAAGAGGTCAAAAGGCTAAAGAGGTTGATAAAGATAATGCAAAATCGGTTGAGGGAAACCCTAAGCAAGAGGATAAGGGGACGCAAGTCCAGAGTCCTAGCGTGGAAGGTGGGCCTCTAAGGCCCATTGACAAGAAAGTTGATCCTAAGAAGGATGAGAAAGTGCCAAGAAAGAAGGCAAGAGCTAAGAAAGAAGCACGAAAATTGGTCCAAAGACCAAAAGAGAGGATGATTTGGTGAGAAAAGAGAGCTTTGGCTAACTATCATGACTTTGATTTAGTAAGTTCTCTTTGTGAAGTTAAACTAGACGTAAACCTTCTACAGTTGATCAAATTATCTCCAGGAGTACGCAAGGAATTTAAGAAGATCTTGTGTATTGAGTATATTGTGGAACCTTTGGGCATAGCACGACTAGGGGAAGATTAATTTGATCATGCTGAAAAGAATTGCCCTAGGGTTCCAGCTTATGTGGATGGAATATTGGTGGAGCATGCTATTGTAGATACTGGATCCTCTGTCAATATCATGAGTTTAGAATTGATGGAGAGGTTGGGTCTAGGCATCCAAAAAGACAGCTCCACCCTTCTTAGAATGGCTGATGATAGTCTAAGACAACCAAAAGGTTGTGTAACTAAGGTTCATGTTACAGTGGCAAGTGTAGAATGCTTCTTGGACTTTAGGGTGATAAGATTTGCAGGACGTCTTAGCTATCGAGTCTTGCTAGGTAGGCCTTGGATCTTACGAACAGGCTGTCAAGTGGATATACCCGTTGGTCGAGTGGTTCTAGGTAGAGGTGCTAATCGAGTGATAGTCGATGCTTACCCAGAGTCTCCTCAAAGTGAGAGAGCTCCTTTATTTTCTACTGAATTAGAGATAGCAGATGATCCATCTGGTAGTGAGACATCATCCAGTGATGAATCTAAAGAGGGGTCCACTACAGAGGATATTTATCTCATAACTTTAAATGAGCCGATAGAGCCGCAAGATAGGATAAGAGATGTGGATATGATTGAGTTGGACCTTGGCACGCCGAATGATTCGCGGCCAATTAAATTAGGTTTCATGCTCAGTTCAGTAGAAAGGGAGGACTATGTGTCCTTGATTCAAGAATTCCACGATATCTTTGCTTGGAGTTATGACAAGCTAAGAGGCATTCCTCCCAGTCTGGCTATGCATACTATTCCTATAAAAGAAGGTAGTCGCCCTGTGCGTCAGAAAGTAAGGCGTATGCCTTTTGAATTGAGGGACAGTGGGCTATTTGAGGAGTTGCAGAAGTTACGGAAAGCTAGTTTAATCTTCCCTGTTCAACACACAGAGTGGTGTTCACCAGTTGTTATCAAGAAGAAGAAAAATAACCAGATCGGATTATGTGTGGATTTTAGAGAGCTAAATAAGCAGACGGTCAAGGATTACTACCCGCTGCCATTCATTGACCAGATTTTGGATCAATTAGTGGGTAGGGAAATATATTCATTCATGGATTGCTTTGCAGGATACAACCAGATGGCAATTGCAGAAGAGGACAAGCTGAAAACTTTTATTACTGTCTTTGGTACTTTTTGATACCATGTGATGGCCTTTGGTTTGTGCAATGCACCTGGATCATGGCAACGAACAACAGACAAGACCTTTGGCGACATCTCCCCAGATGAGTTGAAAGTATTTATTGATGACCTGGGGGAAGCCACTGTAAGGGAAAGGATGTTGATTATTTTAAGAAAGTGTTTTGAGCGCTGCAGACAATTTTGTATCGCTCTTAACCCACGGAAGTGTGTCTTTGGAGTACCTTATAGGCTATTGCTAGGCCATGTGGTCAGTTCAGTAGGAATAGCCACTGACCCTGAAAAGATCAAGGTTATTGTTGCTATGAGTCCACCATGCACTCCAAAAGAGGTTCATAGCTTTCTGTCATCGATAGGGTACTATCGGAGATTTATATATATGCCTTGGCAAAAAAAATGTTGCCATTAACAAATTTATTATCCTTTAGCTGTCTATTTGAATGGAGTGACCCTTGTAAGGTAGCTTTCGAGGATGTGAAACAAGAGCTAGTAAAAGCACCCGTTCTGAAAGCACCTAAAAGAGGCGAGGTGTTTTACATATTTTCAGCAACCACCATGCATAGTATAAGCTATTGTTTAGCCCAAATTTGGGAGGAAAAGTGGTATCATCCGATAGCTTTTGCTAGTCAAAAATTGGGCATTTCAGAGATCAATTATATCTACATGGAGAAGTTGTGTCTTGCGATGATCTTTGGGACTAAGAAATTGAGGCACTACATCCTCTATGAAAAGGTAGTGTTCTATATGAAGGCGGAAGGACTTAGATTGCTTATGAACAAGCTAAAACCGCCTGATCGTTTAGCAAAGTGGTTAATCACTTTGCAGGGGTTCCATTATGAGATTAAGAGTAAGCCACTGAGGTTGCAGGGTATTATGGAATGCCTTGTGGATTTCGGGGAGCCGAAAGAGACTTTGGCTGAAGGAAGTGATATTGAGGCAATGTTTAAAATTGATATAGCTTCTATCCCATGTTGATATACTGCTATTACGCATTACCTATCAACAAGAGAGACTGGAGCTGGTCTATCAAAGTTAGAAAAGAGGAAAATCAAACAACAAGCTTTGAAGTTTTCCTTGATCGTAGGAACACTATATTGGCAGGGTGTTGATGATATCTATCACCGATGTGTGATGCTTGATGAGGTTCCTTTGATCTTAGAAGAGTGCCATGACTCTGCATATGGAGGGCACTTCGCTGGACGGTTGACAGCGCAGAAAGCGTTAAGAGACGGATATTGGTGGCCGTCCATCTTCCAAGATTCTTTTGAGTATGTGAAGAGATGTGATACCTGTCAAAGGTATGACAGTAGAGAGAATAGGAAACATCCACTTACACCTATCATGGCTATCCTTCCATTTGAGAAGTGGAGCATTGACTTTGTGGGTCCTATCACCCCATCGTCTACTACTCAGAAGAGGTATATTATAGTAGCCATTGATTATTTTAAAAAATGGTTAGAAGCGTGGGCGATGAGGCAGGACAATGCAAAAGAGATTGCAAGTTTCCTTTTAGAGCAGATTATCTGCTGCTTCGGTCCATCGAAGGAATTAGTGTCAAATCGTGGAACCCATTTTTTGAATAAAGTGATTAAAAGCTTGACTAAAGCTTGGCAAATCAAGCATAATAAAACGACCCCCTATAATCCGCAAGAAAATGGGTAAGTCGAAAGTACTAATAAGCAGATTGTGGGTATCTTGTCTAAAATAGTCTCTGAGAAGAAACAAGATTGGGACAGGAAGTTGTATGTGGCAGTATGGGTGTACAATCCCACGTTCAAGTGAGCTACCGACCATACTCCATTTAAATTAGTTTATGGGGAAGAGTGTGTGTTACCCCTCAAAATCGAATTGCCAACCATACGGTTTGCAATTAACCACTGTTTGGGAGATGAGGATTCTCTCTTTGAACATTTCACGACCATAGCCCACCTAGATGAACTGAAATTGCAGAGCTTATTACACTAGGAGGTAGCTAAACGTTGGATGAAGCAGTTGCATAACCTTAGAGCGAAGAAGTATACCTTTAAAAAAGGGCAGTTAGTTTTGTATTACGATGCGCGTAGGGAGCTGTTTCCAGGGAAGTTGGAACCTAAATGGGATGGCCCTTACAAGATTGTTAGGATAGGAGAAAATAGGTTTACGGCTCTATTAGCTGATCTACAGGGAGTAGAGTTTAATAATAAGGTTAATCTTAATAAGATTAAACCTTATTATTTCTAAGTATGCTAATACAAAGAAAATGCATTGTAGGTCCATGCTGGGGATGATTTGAGACTTGCAAAAGAGCTTAAAGTTAGTGGACGGGGTGGTTAATTCCTTATTTGGAGCACCCATATCTGGAGCAAAGATACCATCAGGGGAAACTTATCTGGTGGAGCAAAGGATACAAAGTGATTGAGCAAGAAGACGGAACCTTTGTGTGGGAGATTTAAGTCTTTTTCCATCACTGCTTACGACTGTTGACAAGTATCCCTGTTGAGTTCAATGAAGAAGGTGGAATGGAGCCGTCAGTTCACCCTCTAAACATGCTGAACTTTGATTATCATAATTACGAATAGAGGAGTTCGTGATGGTAGGCTGTGTAAACCCGTTGTGGACGTACACATTATATTTTGATGGAGCGTCCAGGGGCCCTAATAAAAAAGGGAGTGTTGGAGTAGTAGTTCAAGATCCCCGACATAGAGTTACGATGAAGTTAGCTGCTTATCTCGGGGTAGGATTCACCAACAATATGGCGGAGTATAAAGCCTTGATTATGGGACTGCATATTGCCAAAGAAGGTGGTATTCAGTGGTTGTTAGTAAAGGGGGATTCCCAATTGATCATGAATTAGCTAGATGGGACATACACAGTGCAGAATTCCATTCTTTGTATGTATCATCGAACTGCGATGACCCTACTTGAGGAGTTTGAGAGAGTGTCTTTTCAGCTGATTCCACATTACTGGAATCAGTTTGTGGATTCACTAGCAAATCTTGCTTATGAAGAAGACCTTTTCTTCAACTGTGGCCCTAGTTTGGATATTATTATCAATGATGAAATAGGACCCGGTCGCTTGTGGGGAATGCTATCAGAGCATGCAATATATGGCAGACGATGGTTGATATGGGTGATACAAAGAGTAGCCGAGACCAATCTACCGTTATTATCCTGGACCCATAGGCTGATTAGACAATATGTTATGCATACGCCTCTTGCTATATATGCAGGAGGGATGGATCATAACCTTATGCATTTAGTTTAGGGCTGCGATCCCTGTGTTTTCCTCCTTGAAAAAGAGCTTATTATTGTATATCTGTACTATTTCGGGGAGGGATGTGTAGGTGCTATTTTGTTTGATCTCGTTAGGCCAAGAAGGCCAATTTTGCGAGGTTTTGAATGTTTTATTTCGTTAGGCCAAGAGGGCCGATCAAGTTTTGTAGAGAAATGATTTATCTCATTAGGCCAAGAGGGCCAGTCGTCTGTTTAGTGCAGGTACGATTAATGGTTTCTTTCTTATTTTAGTTTTGTGCTAGACAGGTTCGGAAGAAGAGCTTGGAAGGAGCCTTTTGTTGTGCGGTAGCTTCTCGTGATCCTATCCAGATGATATCTCTCCTTTATGAGTACCATGTTTTTATACTATATGTGTCTGTGTACTTGTAGGGGATTTTCTTTTCTTGTTGGGGACCGGTGACCAAGGCATGAAGTCCCAGGTTTAGGTTAAGTATGTCTAGAGGGAGGTCTGAGTAGTTGTTGCCTCTTGTAAAGACATTGCCAAACATCAAAAGACCTGTTTTAGAAGGGAGTCCTAGTGACCCTATTCTACTAGCCTGTTAGGCAGCCGCTCTAGGAGTTCTTGTTAGTTGTGAGGTAGTTAGAGAAGCTTGCCGAAGAAAAATGATGATGATATAAAAGGATACAAAACCCTGAATATCCCAAAAGACAATGCATATATACAAAGGTGTGTAAAAAGGGGTTCTAACCCCTATCAAAATAGAAAAAAAGAAAGGAAATGCAAATTTATAAGCAGTTGATCATCGCCTAGCGAAGGCTTGTGTAACGTGTCCACTAGAATCATTCCGGACACGTCTTAGCAGTCCATCGGGAAGGATGTCTAGAAAGCTCCGCCCGGCACTCCCATGGAATGTTACGGGACTTGCGATCTAGGTCTTCCCGCGTCTGCCACGTAGCGGAAGTATCCTGGCCGTTCCCACTTAGGATCGACCTGAATTTGGGTTTTCCTGTTTGGTCATTAGCTAGCAACAACTAGCGTCAGACCCGAGCGAACTACTTTACACAGAAACGCCAGGTCTGAAGCGGATTCACGCTGCACTTGGTTCAAGGAGAATGGGAAACGAGAGGGATGCAAGGCTCGACCTCTCTGCCATAAGGCATAGTCCCATTCCGTTCCCCTAAAACAATGTGAATCGGGTAGTAGTTAATTCTAAGTCATCGTTCTCGTTACTTGTTTCGGTGATGACGATCATCCTCTGTTCGTTGAAGACTTTGAGAAAAGTTCCCGGCTAACCGGGACCACCCATCCATAGGACAGACCCATGGTCCGTCCTCCGCACTTTCCTCGGTTTGTTTTAGTTATGTAATTACCTACCACATTAATTTCACATATATCAAACAGCTTCTTTGATTAACCCTGTTAAGCACTGGTTCCTTCACGTAATCTTATCACAGGACATAAAGAAAACAATGTCAAACAACTTCTTTGTTATCATTTTATCCCTTTTATCTTTGAAAAACAAGGAGTTCCGCCCGTAGGCTTAATCATAATCCGCCCGAAGGCTATCCAGTAATCCACCAGGGATCACTAATCCAAGTTTCCGCCCGTAGACTAGTATGCGGGCCTCAAGATCCAATCCCGAGTCACGTTAGCCTCTTGTGCAGGGCCCGGAAGGCGAGGGATTTACGGCCAGAGCCCCCTCTGGCACCCAAGCGTCCTCCTGCTCCAAGTAGAACTCAAAGGAGAGACCTCTCACGGCGGGTTCGGTCCACGTTCCCGGCGCGGTTAACAACCCCCTTGGTTAGGGTCAGGCAGGCAGTCGGGGGTAACTGAAGCTGCCTCTCCCTTCAGGCCTTCAACCTGAAGTATTTAGATATCTTTTCATCCTTTAGTTCATTGAGCAAACAATGCAAACAGTGCTTTCTAAACTGTTACAAGCACAATCAATTCCAATGGTCGTTTAGCTGGCAAACTGTTAAGGAGTGACTCCTTTTCTCCGAATGCAACCCGCATTCGATCCGGAATCAATTGCAACTTGGCAAGATTCCTATCATTCTTGGGTTAGGGTCATACCCTACCAATACTTTAGGTTTTGTTATGGTAGATTCCAGCGACCATGTCGCTTCAATCTATTGATTGGTCAATTGCTTCCAGGCAAATACCTAACTTTCCTTTTCCATAGCAACTATTTCCCAGGAAAGGTGATGTAACAGGATGATTACTCATCCTTTTGTAGGTTAACTTAGCGCAATAACTTGCCAACATCATTTCCAAGAAATGACAAAACTCTCTCGTGGACAAATCTCAAGTCTATGCGATGTTGCAACTTTTTGTACATGTGTTGTATCTATTCCACGGGATCATTTCACCCATTGAATGGCGTATTCAGGTTACGGAATTAACTTCAGGCGAGTAGCAGGGTTTAGGGTGTCTTCTTACCCAACCCATTCCTAATTATATTGGTCCACGGTCCTAGGAATTTCCAACCCAGTCAGAGTTTCATCATTTGAACGAATGATCCTTAGGATAAAACCTTAGATCATTTTATACATGAGCATCCAATTGATTCGACATCTCGTGAATGTGTGTAAGATCTTTGGGTTTGCGGGTTTTGACTTGGCAACCAGTGTAAAACTAGGTCGAATTCTTATTGCACTAAACCCTAGTTAGCACTTGAGATACATATCATATCGACCCAACCATGTCCATAAGAATCCTTGTGGTTTAGGTGACTTAGTCAACTCAATATACTTGTCTTGCGTCACGGATGAACCTTTCCTAAAGGTAATAAACTAGATCTAGTGGAGATTAATAGTTACAACTACACCAATACGTGTAAATATGCGATTCACTGCTTCTACGCATCACATGGTTCACAATAACCCTATCCTTCCTTGGTAAGGTAAAAATGTCTGATAATCTGGACACTAACTTTCCTAGGTCCTACTAGGACTTACATCAAATAGTCATGCCTACAACCTTATTGTCTATACTTAGAATCTTATGCTTTGACTCCTAAATGCGGCTCCTAATGAATGACATTTTTGCATGATGACTATGCAATACGCAACGTTCTCCTAGCTACAATGAAGTTCATACAAAACTACAGCTAGTGATAATTTATTCCATTTTACATGCCACTTGCAAGCCCATAAGATCATTTCCGTACTCTCTTCTATTTCTTTTCGGATAATATCTTATGGGTGTTAACTTTTCCTCATGAAATCATTACGAGGAGGATGTTGCCTAACATGCGGCACATACTTATTCCTACCATGTCTAAGAAGAAAAAAAATGCACTTATAAATTCCATTTCTTTGTCTAAGTAATATATGTTTAGACTCATTACTTTGATAATGTACCAAAATAGCATCATGCAGCTAGTCTCCTAAGGCGGGCAACCCGTTTCGAATTCATGACATACTTCAACCTTGCCTAACGTTTCAAAAGATACTTTATCAAATGTCTTTTTACCACTGCCACATGCATTAAAAATAAGCGTAAAATGCATTCTTCCCTATGGAACTAAGCGCACCTAATCATTTCTTTAAGCGAAAATAAACTTGAAAGAACCTGGACTTGTGGGCTCGGGGAGATATCCACTTGTATGCTCGGAGATGAACCTCCCGCAGTCGCACCTTGTGATCTTTTTGGGGCCATCGTAGATGTAGAGGATTTGGGCTCCGGGTTTTGTCCTTACCCCTTTATGGCTCTCAAAATTTCCTCCGAGTCTTGGCAAGTAGCCTCAAAATATGTTTCTTCTCCCTTATGTAGGAATACCCCTTTATAGGGTATGGATTTTAAGATCCCGGAAAGCTCGTGGAAACGGCTTATGGGAGGTCTTTATGAGCTTCACCCTCTCCTCTTCAAGGGTCCGGGGGTATGAATAGACCTTTGGGGGATGTAGTGGGAAGGGGGGTTAAGGAAGCCCCCCCCTTAGAAGCTTCTGAGCTTCTGCAGCGACGTCGAGGGGGGGGAGTCGTAATCCAACGGGCGGCGGCGGACTGAGGTGGCCTGGCGGGACGTGGTGGCGGCTATGGCGGCTGGCGACTGGCGGATTGGGGCGGCAGCGCGGCGGCTTCCTGCACGACGACCTCCTCTCCACGGCGACCTCCTTCAACACGGCGACCTCTCCACCTTCTCACAGCCCGTCCCCCTGCCTTCTCCCTTGGGAGGGGGGGTTTTTATAGGCCTTGGGGGGGGGGAAGAGGGCCTCCACACACGTGGAGGACTCCTCCTCATGCAATCCGACTCACTCCTCCTTGGCCATTCCTCCCCACACTCCCTCTCCTCCAGCCATGCATCGGCTGGGGGAAGGGATATTAATTAAAAAAATTTGCCTAAAAATCTCCAAATTGCCCCTTCAAGAAAAAGGGTGTTCCCTCGCGGCTTTTACGGTTTTCAACCTCAGCCTCTTATTTACAATGTGGAGGCCTCATTTTTTAGCGTGCACGGTATGGATTATGCTCCCAATAATACGATGTAGGGGATAACCTTGCACAGGGTTTACACGGCGTGCGGGAAGTTAATATTTACAGTACGCAGTGCGCGGAAATATTACAGCTTGGTAGGTTCCTGGGGACAAGACAGACCCGGGGCCGATGCCTTGTCTTCCTAGGGGTGGCGTCTTGCTAGAAAAGAAGAAAGTAAGGAAGGTTGGAGCGAAAATAAAAGTGAGCATCAGAAAAGGATTAAGTGTCGCCTTGCGAGGGCTTGATAGGTTCTTGGGTACCGAGAAAGGACCTGAGGCCGATGCCTTGTTCTCCTTGGGTCACTATGCTCAGCTGCCTCCTTTTTACATACACGAGTATGGGGAAAATAAAACCGTAAAAGAAGAAATGTGCTGAAAGAAAATACTTCTTGATCAGGCTATAGGAGTCTTGGCCTAGTAGGAGCTCCCGGTTGTGTTGTCCTTAGTTAGGTAGGTAGTTCAGACCACTACTTAGGGCAACCTCTTTGATAGTTATTTTTAGTCTGGCCGTGTTGGAGCAGTTGGTTAGTGACTAGCTTCGGACCTTTTATCAGATTATGCTAGGACTACTCCTTGTGGATGTTATACCTTGGTTTTGTCAGGGTGTAGGGTGAGCATTGTCCTGTGTTTTAGTGTATGTATCTATTTTGTATCAGCTTGATGCTTCCTTTGGTTGTTTTGTGAAAATCCATTGTGGGATTCGACGGGCAGAGTCGCCCTATCCCGTGGTCACCAATGAGATTGGAGTTTTGAGCTCGGGATGTGCCTAAAATTTGCCAAAAAATCTAGAATTTAGGGGAAAAATATTTAACATCAAAGGCGGCAGCTCCAGCTAGGACAATTTTAAGCACCAAGTGAAATACGACTTTTAAAAGGCGTCTGAGTGACACTTATTGATTTTTGATAATTTTTCAAAATGCCATGCAGGTTGTCAGGAGTTGTTGGCCAATGCGGGATGTGAAGCCAGACGCCCAGGATTTTTCAGAGCTCGATTTGGAGTCCAGACGGGGAAATGGCCAAGAAACCAGTCAAGATGCGAAGGGGTGGACAAAACTTGGGCCAAATGGGCTAGTGACCTTTGGGAGCTCAAGTTTTGCAAAATCGTGATGAAACGTGGGAAGGAGATGGCGCCATCTGTGCCCGAATTTTGCGCTCCCAATCATGATGGGGGAGATCCCAGCCTACAAACAACCCACCCATTTGATCATGGGGCTTGACTACCCTTTGCTTGCTGATCATTTCGCCGCCCTTCACCCGAGCAATGATGGCTTGGATGGAGAATTCTGATTTTATTCTTTCTCTCTCCTCCCTCTCTCTCCCCTAAGGGGTTGTTCTTGTGTGCAAGAGGAAAATGAAGAATGATGAAGGAAAGCTTGTCCGGATGAGACCGAATTGCTTCCAGATCAATGAAGACATGAAGATTGCTAATTTTGAAGATGCTGGACATTGAATGAAGGCTGACCCGCAGTCCGGTACAAAAACCGAGATCCCGAGACGTAAAGCCTAAGCGGTAATTCAATTTTAATGAAGGGAAAATGGTTTTTTAATGCTATTTGATTGATGAAATATTGTTCCCATGGGCTGATTATGCACCATTATGTTGTTGCTATGAGTTTGATCAGTTTATGCTCTGAAAATCAGAAAATCATAAGTGATATGGCTGAAATTAATATCATAAAACTCGTAAAACACGCGTTTAAAGGGTAAAGTGGGGGTTTTTTGCAAAATAAAGGGGAAGTATGAGATATAACATCAACAAAACCTGAAATTTTGCTGTCAAGAAATCTAAGGGCCACAACCCACAATCTTGTCGTTTTTTATTGAAGAAAATAGAGAAAAATTACCAAAAAATAGTGAAAATGGGTTTTAAATGGGAGAAAATTAGAAAACGATAAAAGGAAAATTTTAAAAAATCACATAAGTGTTTGTGCCATGTATAATGAAGGTAGAGCATGAGGATGGCCTCGGTTTACCCTCGTTTCTATGTTTATGTTCATGTTTATCACTTTCTCTATAAAGAAATACACATAAAACGACTATTTTACCTATCAACGATTGCAAAACATTAAACAGTAGGGTGAGAGGGGAGTTTAAGTGCCAAAATACAAATTTAAATCTGATTTATGTGTTGTATCATGACTATAGGACGTGGTTTTAAAATAAAGGAAAAGGCAGCATGAGTGTAAGGCTCGGTGTCCCTCCTCGTTTCAATACATAAACGCTAGTATGGAAATTATGGAAAGATTGGTTTTGCACGATGCACAATGCTGATTTACTTTTGTTTGTGCACTAAACCATTCACATTATGTACTATGCATGGTTCATGGTATCAAAGGAAAATCTCCTAGACTGCATAGCAATTGTTTTCTTATGACTTTGACCCACGATTGAGAGTGTGAGGTTTCCTAAAGGACTGTTAAGTGAGGAAACATGGTATATCTCCTGGAAATACGAGAAATATAAAATAGAGGAGTTTGTGTTCGTTTGTGTTATATGTTTAGCAGCGCATCAAAGGGCCAATCCCTGCGATGTAGGAGAGCTACAGTGGGGCTGCAGTGTTTCTACCGTGAGGTTGCCTCCATATGTGTGTGACCGTGGCATTGCCAATGTGTATGGGTTCTCCCTCTGAGGAGTTTAAGGGAAATGTTGGACTATAAACTATAAACGCATGAATTAAGCTTTAGGGCAGTTTGTCCTTTAGCATTAGATTGACACTCTTGGTCCGCGAGGCCGTGAGGGTGTTTGTCTGTCATGAGCATGAGGTCCTGCTAGTACCATAGCGAGTGCCGGCCCATTTCAAGTCCCATCACTTGCTCTATCCTGAAGATACTCTTTTTTTACGGCTTGGAGTCTGCTCGTATTTGCTCTATTTCTTGTCCTTCAGTGTCGTATTCCACGGTATCTACCTCACCCTCACTTTCATCTCACTGAAGAATTGGCAGTCTTTGTATTCATCGTTAGAATCCTCTTCGTCAGACTGCTCTTCGTCTCCTAGGGCTTGGTATATCTCTTGCCGTTGGTCAGGAACTAGGCCCCCGTTATACATGAGGTTTAAGTCATGCACTCTGGTCCATTGCCACTTGGATTCATCTAAGAGATCATGGAGTGGTTTGAAGTTTGCAGCTGGATTGCCAGCTAGCTTGTCCATTAAGTATTCTAGTATCTCCTGGAGTTCCCTTGACTTGAAAGTTGACACGCTTAGGTTTCCCACGAAGGATTCCTGCCATCATACAGACTGGTACGGAGGGTGTGTCGTTAGACTTGCCAATTGTTTTGATGGCTTGCTCATACGCCTCATGATATGAGAAAGGCAGGTTGATTGTAGCAAGGACATGCATCCAATCCCGCTCGTCCTTTGGGCATGGGATATACTTGGTCAAGGGCCCATAGGACTTCTTGACCTAGGTGTTACCCTTGAGCATAGCAGAGCTGGCATCTAAGTTGACTAGTAAGGTCTTCCAAGTGTCCATCTTTATTCTCATGGTATCCGTTCTATTGCCAAGGAAGATCAAGACGTTACCCCAATCTTCAATGACTCTAGCGTTGCGCATCCAGGGTCAGCCTAATAGGATATCGTAGTCCCCTCCCTTCATGACTATAAAGTCCACAGAGAATTGGACACTTGCGATCTTCACTGGCCAATTCTTAAGCACCCTGAATGGCTTGACTCTCATACAGTTTGCTAATGTGACATTAAACCTAGCAGTTTTGACAGGCAAGTTTCCCCAAGTCTAAAGCACCGCGTGGCTAAGCACACTAACCCCAGCTCCCGTGTCCACGATTCCCTTTCTCGTTGTATCACCTAGGGCTAGAACCGGTAAAGCCACATGCATCTTGGAACCTTCCCAGAAGGCATTGACGTGTAAGGATTTAGGCATAGAGTGCAACGTCAAACTCGGTATTTGCGTCTCTGCATCATGGTCATGAAGGTCTGTCGTTACCTGCTCTCGTGACCCTTCAACCCACTGCTTAAGATCTTGCCATAGGGTGGAACGCTGCCTAAGCAGATCTCCCAGGCTAAGTGTTACAGGGGTAGTCACCAACGTGGTCAGGAGATCATTGGGTGCTCATGTTTCTCCTAACCTGGATTGTCCTGGCCAATGGCCGTGATTGATCTGCGGCCATGTAGCATCAAGGCTTGGCCTTAGCGGTACTGCTTGTGGTGCCGTTGCTTCTCCCGACTTTGGTTGAGGAGGCGAGATTGGCGTGCTTATGTTGGAGAGATCATCAATCTCATCCTCTATGATGGGCTCAGTGTCTTTTAGATGCTCTTGAGTCTCCTTCACCCATTCCTTTACTTTTTCTATGGCCTCTAACTGTTGCTTAGGATGCGGGTATTCCCCTACCTTAGCACTTCCCTTTTCGGCCATCTTAGGGGCTGAAGTTTCTGCCTCTACGTCAGAGGCCTTCTTTTTAGCAGACAAAGTTGTAGCACTCTCCGTTTTTAGTGTGATTTTAGCTTCGACCTCTTCTTCTTCCGCCTGTGACTTTTCTTCCCTACTATTGAAGCTGTGTCAAGGTTGCTAGGTCCTGGCAGTGATATGCCAGTCTGCTTTGTCTAGGCACGGGTCATGACCTGCAATGGGATAGGTGTAGCCTCCCCATCGAGGTTCTCGACACCAAACAGCCCCAATGGGACAGATGGTACGTTGGCTGAGCTAGAAGACAGCTTTCGCTATGGGCAATCGATGAAGAGATGAGTCATTTCGCACTCAGCTCGCCTTTGGTCAGCCTTGTCTGTATTTTGCTGCTCCCTTTCAGGGTAGCGTGATGAGACATGACCTGGGTGACCACAAGTCCAACAGGTGATTGGATCCTGCGTCTGCTCTCCTAGGCCTCTACCTTGTCCTCTTCCTAACGCGATCACCGGCACAGGGCGATAATCCATGAGGACAGCGTTGCCCTCATCATCATGCGAGACGTAAGGGCATATGTAAGTTTCTTCCTCATTTGGTTCTTCCACGTAGTGGACTGGAGTATCACTCGGTGAATGGGTCATGTAGGGACCAGGAGGTCTAGGTATGCCAGTAGGGTTTATGTCCATCCTAGGAAGAGCTGGCTTAATGTCGTTAGGCGCAGGAAGGGCCAATGGGGATCCCTTCCAAAGAATGACTGCGGCCTGTTTGCTAGGTAAGGCTGGCCATAGGGTTGCAAGTACAGAAGTCTTCTTGGTAATCTACAATGCGCGACGTCATGATCGAACCTACCGCAGTTAGCACAAGGTCTTGACCTAGGGTCTTGACACTCGACTGGCAAGTGGTTTCCGCCACAGTATACGCATTGGATGTGTGGGCGTGTTGGTTGTCTCAACATGTCTTGCAACTTGGCTAACTCCATCTTTACATCAGCCAAGTCTTGGTTCGTCTCTTGGTGTCCTTCCCCTTATCTTGGGATGATGGGACAGATCGCTCACTAAAGGCTGACGCTCGGCTGATCATCAACTCTGATGGCTTCCTCAAACACTCTAGCTAGCGCGTCTTGCTGCAAGCTCGAATTGCCTACCAAAGCCTTGTATAACTCCTCGTCTCGAATTCCACTGATGAATACAGTCAAAACTGCTCTTTCAATCGGTCGCTCGCCCATAGGGATTCTCTTGAAGAGACTCCTCACATGGGTTACGTAGTCGCGAATGTTCTCCTTCTCTTTCTGCTTGACGTTCATCAAGCGTACTAGCAAATTATTGGAGTATCCAGGCTCCACAAATCTCTTAATGAAGAGATCCTTGAGGCCACTGAAGTTAGCTCGTTCTGCGGCATCTGGGCTTGTATACCAAGTCCTTCCCTTGTCACCTAAGCAGAGCCCGAATGCTTGAGAGTGTTGAGTCAGGTCGTTGAGGCCGTTGGCTTCATAGACTTGCTCAAATTGCTCTACAAAGCTGTGTGATCGTCATCGGGTTGGTATTTGTCGAGTTGCTTGGCAACAATAGGGATTTTAGACTGGCTCTTTGAGCCTTGGTTCGCTCCTAATCCTGCGAGTAGCAATGTCGCTAGTGCCGCGGCACTTTGCTCTACTACCGTGTTATCTAGCAATCGCTTCATGAGAAGCTCACTCAACTTCAAGTCTCCTTCTATGGCTCTCTCGTGATCTGTTTGGTTTCTACCTGCTAAGTTCAGCACTCGCTGTACCTCACGCAACTTTGTGCTTTGCCTTTGGCTCCTAGCCTACTGGTCCCTATTGTATTCGACTATGCTTTCCAAAGTCTTGTGGGCTAGTTTTTTCTCTTTCTCTAGGTCTGCGATGATAGCATCTACCATCCTACCGTGGTGCTCGTATCGGGAGTGTGCATTGTAGCTGCTGACCAGTTTTGCTGAATAGCCTCTAGGAAGACGTTCAAGTCGAGTTCCTCATTAGACCTATGGTCTGAGCCTCCTTCTACCATAGTCGTGTTGTTGTGCTCCACCAAGCTGTCGATTAGGTTGAGTAGATTTGTCAAATCCACGTCATTGACGCCACCTACTTGCTCCTACTTTGCACATTGATGGTTTGTCTACATCTTGGGTCCTCTCCTACTGGTGGGTTCCTTGAGTGGTTTATCTGAGTGAGTTCCTTCAGTTATTGAATACAATTCTCAATTTATGTTCACTTAGTGTGCATGTTGCTTCTCGTGCACTTGTGCTCAATCAGGCTTTCAATTTTCTTAAGTGCATTCAAGTGCAGAAATTCAAGGTGAGTGCAGCAACCAATCTCGAAGCGTCTTATGCATTCTCACTTTGTTTCAGGCCTGATAGGCTTGTTGGTCAATTTTCTGGCCGCCTTGACAAGGTTGAGGGTTTTTTTAATATGTTGCCTCGTTTGTTTTTGGCCAATCGGGTTTTAACTGCTCAGCACTTTGCGTCTAGGTCTCTGAGTCTTGCTGCTGCCTACTTCAAGCTCCTAAGCAGATTCTCCCTATGATTTTGTCTATTCCGTGTGTCAGAATCAAGTTCTGAGCGTCAAAAGGACTTTTGACAGTTTGCACTGCTGACGGGTCAGGTCAAATTTTTGAGAATTTGATAAAAATTTACACTCAACCCAGCTAGTCCGAATTGCAGGGTCCGAGTGGGTCACTTGGACGGGCCAAGGTACATGGGCCGAGGGCTGAATTTGTGACTCGGACAGGGTAGACTCAGACGGGCCGAGGCACAGACTCAAACAAAGTCGCTCGGATAGGTTGGCTTGGACGCTTTGGCTCGGATGGGCCGAGGGCCGAATGGTCAACTCCGGCGGGCCGAGTAGGTATGGGCCGAGGACCGATTAGGGTTTTGGACCGAGTGGGCCGAATGAAAGAGGGCCGAGGGCCGATTCTCGGACTCAGCCTAGAAGCGAGCGCTCGGACGAGCCGAACGCAGTGCGACAACGACAGCGAGAGGTCAATTTTGCTCAATTCTTGCGATTTAATCAATCATAGCAAGCATAAACCTCCAGATCCTATCTAGGGGGATAGGGGAAGGGATTCATATACCTGAATAGAGTGGTAGGCTCATTGATGGTGTGATCGGATCGAATCGTGCGATGGCTCTCTCTCTCTCTCTTTCTTTCTCTCTCTCTCTCTCAAATGGTGCGGGAGGAGAGGATATGCCCCCTTTGCAGATCAGATGTGGAGAGTGAGGAGCATTTTGTTCTCAGATGCCCATCATGCTCAGAGTTGAGATCTAGATACACATTGAGCAGCTCACTTCAGGGATGTATGACTGATATGGATCAGAGATCATTTGGCCGTTTTCTGGGAGAGGCATGGCACATCAGAGAGCAGAGCACACAGTGGGTCCCAGTCAGAAAGGGCCCCACCCAGGCGACTATTACACAGTTCTTTCAAACAGACAGAGTGAATGCTACTGTACCAGCCTCCAGCCAGACCTTCGGGCTCACACTACAGCAGGCTAAGGACCAGCATACCCGACACCGCACGAGGATCCATGAGTTTTGGACCCCACAGCCACACCGACAGGAGATCCGGAGGATTCTTGATCTACATCGACAGCAGACTGAGATCCGACGACACTCGACACATTGGATCTCAGATCTTCAGTTTGCTCTTTCTCTGCCGATGTACCATATCCTGCATCCAGGAGGGATCACCTGCTATTAGCGACTTCGACGACTGCTACTACATCCCAGGATAGTATATCTCCCTGCATCTATTACATATACATATCACACCACTTTATCTCAGCCGACAGTTGTTTCCCTATCACAGCCGACATTTGTTCCCCTTTTGTAGCCATTATCTGGAGTACCAGAGCTACATACGCACATACACATACACGACACTTATCACACTCACATCACCGTATTTTCAGTTTTCAGTTTTTAGCTTTTCATTCAGCACTTTTATTTTGGATAGCTGGACCTCATCATTTGTATCACAGTTTGTCTCATAGGCCAGTTTTGGTCTTTAGAAGACGTTAATATAACTTTCTTTCTTTCTTTCTTTCTCACTAAAATGGTCACAAATGAGCTCTCCCTTGGCCTCTTGGCTCTTATACCCCTTCCCGGGTATGGTGTTGATGCCCCCAATCACTCACTTGCCGATCTTAGGCATCACAAGCGAGCTTTTTACCTTTTGTTGCACGATTTTTGCCCTCTTTTGCAACAATAAACCCTACCCTTCTCCGGTACGATTTCCTAATCCTAACCTACACTAAATGCAATAAGAATCGAAAGCAAAAAACTGAAATAATTTCTCCATGTTTCCCAATCATCAAACAAACAAAATATCCTAAAATACTTACTTGTTTTGAAGATAAAAAACACCCAAAATTCCTACCTATCTCAAGCTCCATTTCAGGGATGAATCCCTTACTTCGATGCTCAATATGAGATGCGCAAGTGCTCAAGCTTGAATCCGTTGGTCCCCGCACGGAACCAAAATGTAGTGGGAGCTCACGCTTAACCGCCAAGACCCACGGACTGCTTATTGCTTCAAGCATTTCAAGTGAGCTCTAATGGCTATCTCTCACCTAGCCAATGCACCGTCGATCCTATGAGTATAGTGAGCTTACCTTGATGCCGATACGAGTTGCCTCCTCTCTCACACACCCTGGTAGCTCCATGATCCTAGATGCAAGCTCAAGCATCCTCAAGCCTCCTCCATCGCCAAGCTCCATCCTCCATAGCCATGTGCGAGAGAAAAGAGAAGAGAAGAGAAGAAGAGAAGAGGAGATGGTGAAGAGCTTCACCCTCTTGATTCCTCACTCTCACACACTCACTCCCTCACACTCTCACACTCCCTCTCTCAAGGCCACACACAAGCAAGAAGATGAGGAGAAGAGAGGAAGAAGAGAGCTCTTGTTAGCCACACACCAAAGAATGAGCTTCCATTCATTTTTTGAACTTTATATACAAGCCCTAAAATCCCATGGGCACCCATCCCTTTTTTACATGACCAGCCATTGTGGCAAGGTCCTTTTTCCATTTCCCTCTTCTAGCCTTATGCCTCTAGCCTACACCCGTCTAATATTTTACAATTGGCACAGAAGGGAGCTGGCGCTCTTTTACAAGAGTTTTCCAAGTTTTTTGAGGTGCCTTTCATTTAAAATTGCACTTTTTTCCCCGACTTAGCTTTGGAGATCACCTGCGTGTCTTTGCTCTTTTTCCATGTTTTTTTCTACTTTTTCTTTCCTTTTTCCGCCATCTTGACTTGGGGTTAATAGATCAACTTAAGGTCTTCCATCTACTTGATTCTTTTGAGATCATTTTGGAGATAGGCAAGCTGATCGGCATTAATGAAATAGTAGACTTTGCTTTGCATCCACCAAGGCTCCTGAAATAGTGGCGACGAGTTATACATAGGCTCTTGCTAATCCAAATCAAGGGAATGCATTGTGGAGATAAATATTGCTAAAAACACCAAGAATTTCTACCAATCTTCATTATTTTGAAATATTTGCATAAAACTTTTCCTTAAACAAGGTTATAGGAAAATATTCCTATGAATTAATTCAAATTTTACTCTGATACCATGTGTGATGTGCCTACTCTGAGAGATATCCTCAATGTGACATGATTTGGTTTTCCATCAAGATGTTTTCCTAAGCTATGCCACTCAATAATCTTTTGAATAACACAAGGTTTGTCACCTAGGCTCTTTTGAGTTCACTTCACAATGAAAGGTCTCAATCATCTCCCACAAGAATCGACTTGAACCTAAGCAAAAATATATGTTGAGGTCGACAGCGAATAAATACATACATCTATCAATTGACTATTAGAATATATATTATATGTGACTAATGACTTACCATTCATTACAAGAATATGCTAGTGATTGAATAATATAAGCTCATATTTCATCTATACTATTATTAACAATAGGTTTTTGGGCTTGCCACGTGTTAAAAAAGGATCATACATCCACAATGTTTACCTTTGCCATCCATTTAGTCCTACTAAACACACGCACTCTCTCTCTCTCTCTCTCTCTCTCTCTCTCTCTCTCTCTCTCTCTCTCTCTCTCTCTCTCTCTCTCTCTCTCTCTCTCTCTCTCTCAATTTAAGCAAGATTTTGGGGATAATACCTCCACAATTTTTACCTTTGCCATTTGTTTAGTCAGTTTTCTAAGTCTTTTACCAAGTCATATTCTTTGATAGGATCCATAGGCTTCTCCAGCCTAATGGGGAATGGGGCTAGTAGATTGCCCAAATTTAAGCTGACCCATATTGCAGCTGGTTGTTTAAGGAGAGTAAGAAATGAGGGGGAGTATAGACATGTCGATCCCTTTACACATAGAGCAAAGTATCACTCCCTTCCCCTAAATGATATGGTGTCAAAGTACTAATCAATGTGCTCAATGTTCCCTATAACACATCAAATGTAGAGAAACTCTCAACTTACCAAGACCTGCACCCTGCCTTAGTGTGGATTCATCAGGAATCTCTCTCTCTCTCTTTCCTTAGTTGGATAGTTTAAGTCATCTACTTACCTAACATATTTATGTTGTACATATAAAACTAGCTTCCCTAA
Source organism: Lygodium microphyllum (assembly GCF_053477565.2). Taxonomy (NCBI): domain Eukaryota; kingdom Viridiplantae; phylum Streptophyta; class Polypodiopsida; order Schizaeales; family Lygodiaceae; genus Lygodium; species Lygodium microphyllum. Next base: position 29,297,162 of record NC_141138.1, on the reverse strand, counting down.
TTAGCCCTTTTAGTCACACAGTGCTTGTTCACGTAACTTAGGTCACAATAAACAAACAATGAAAAATAATTATTGGCAATATAACTTCTTTATTTATTATAAAATCCTGTATAGATGTCCCACCTTCCATCCATATAGAAGAATAACTCGAAGGCCTTTATTTTACCAAGATTTTGTCTCTAACTTAGTACCAGGACCCTTATGAAGTTCTCCTAAGTCACGTAGGGGTTTGGACGGTTCCTAGGAGCCTAAGAGTTGATTGGCCAGAGCCCCCCTGGCACCCTGAACTTCTCTTACCCAAGGATTCCCTATAGAGTGACCTTTCACCCCTTTGGGGCTTGTTCAAACTCTTGAAGATGGTAAACTAATCCCTCTTGGTAAAAGATTCCGTAACTAGCCTTGGGGGAGGTCTACCACACTTTCCTTTTATCCTATTGTAAATTTGGTACATTAGGGTTTCAACTAGTTCAATCAAACCTCCTAAATGCATCGAATAAAGTTGTATGCACAATTTGTAAGCGGAAGAAATTCTTTTTCAAGTAGTATTTTTACGCAAATAGTGAGGTAATCAGAGTAAGATTTTAACCTAGCAGTAATTCTTTCCAACTTAGTCTTGTCCCCTTCTTGGATTTCTCCTAGTTTCCCTTTGTAATTTTCTAGATTCCCTTTGAAATCTCAACTCTAATTAGTCATTCTTTGTTGGATATTTCCTTGGTTATTATTAATTTTTCTAACTTGTTTTGATCTTTGCTCACAATGTTTCTCAACCTAAACCTTTGTTGAAGGTTGGTCAATCGACCTTACTAATGAGTCTTGATTATTTTTCTAGACTTTTGTGTTAGGGTATGGCTAAGATTTGTCTTAATGTAGCATGCCTATGTCCAGGGACGTTTTTAGCGGTCCATCAAGAGACGAATCTAAGCGACGCCACCTGGCACTCCCATGAAATGTTATGGGATTTGTTGCACCTAGGGTTTCTTGAGTCCACCTTGCAACAAAACATTCACAGCCAAACCCACTGGGATCAACCTAAAAGTCGGGTTCCTAATGGTCAAGGTCTTTTGACGGCATTCTAGCATCGGGTCCTAGATATCCTACTTTATGTAGAGTTACTCAAGCTGAAGCATATCCATGTCGCACTTGGTTCAAAGAGAATGGAAAAAGAGAGGGATGTGCGCTCAACCTCTCTACCCGTAGGGCATAGTCCCATTCCGATCCTCTAAAACGGCATGAATCAAGGTTTTAACCTAACAATTTCTAGGGGTCGAGGACGTCGATAAAACCTTGTGAGAAGCCTCCCAATTCTCTAGGACCACCCTGCGTAGGACAGACCCACCGTCGGGGGTTCTACCCACCCGCTTCCCTCAATAAGCATTTTTTAGTTATTTAATTAGGTCCAAGTTTTATGTGTGATATTTAAAGTGGGCTTCCTTAATTAAGCCTTTTAGGAAAGAGGGTTCGTTTGTGTAACTTATAACATTGACACAAAAACATAGCAAGCAGTCCTTTTGACAAACAAGCTCAAACCAATTCCTTAACTTATCTTCAAGTTAATCTTTGTCTACATGAGTAATTATGTCTTCCTTCTACCCTACAGAAGTACCCAATGCAAATCACATGGCACCATAGTTTCCATTCTTTATCTAGAATAGGATCTTCCAATGCCATAGACGTTGGGTCCATGGAGGTCCTCAATTCTGTTCAGGATGTGGCAAGGGGTATCAAGAGCTCCACCTGACCCACAAGCTGCCTAGGAGTGAAACACCATTTCCGTGCTTGGCCTTTTCACCACTTGACCTTCGGCCCATGAATCGAGCATTGCCCTTCTTAGATTTGATCCGTAGTGCGATCTTGGAGATGATCCACCCATGAAAAATATCATTTCCTTAATTAAATCATTTAATAATTAAGCACAAAAAAGCATTCAGCTCTTATATCATCTTTCAAAAAACATTCATTTATTCCCATGGCAACTTGTCATCATAGACCCCTACCATGAATTTTCCATCAAACACAAGCACTTGTGGAATAATCATCCAAACGACAATTCAACAATCAGCTGAATGTAAAAGCATGTTTGAACAACCAACGAAACTAATTTTATTTTTTCAAAAAATGCAAGAATAGACGTGATAACATTTCCATCAGCATATTTGATCTCCCTCTTGGGATCAAAGAGCGATACCATGCAAAATTTTAACTTGAATTTATCTTCCTTTCCCCTAAGGCAAAGAACGCGAGACAAATTTGTAATGATGCAAGAATATCTTCCAATGTAAAATAATGCCCGAGTTATTGTGCAAGTTGTAATCAATTGATGGTTTGGCAGCAACAGAAGGTAAACTCCTCAACCATTATTTTATATGAAACCTTCATAGGATGGATGCAACACTTTTAAAGCAAGATCATTTCATGTACCATTGATGTATGTCTCATATAATCTTTCCCATGCATGAACTATCTATGTACATAACCCTCAGGGTAACCTTGTGAACCTTAAACAATATTGTCCTAAGTAAACACTAATTGAAGACTTATCGATGCTTAATACTTTAGAATCTTATATGCTACTTATGCTATGCATGGATTTTATCATTTTCAATTACCTATTTTCGTGCAGCATAGTATGGTCTTGATGTGTCCAATGCAAAAATCAAGCAAGTGACTACAACTTAGGAATGTACTATTTATATCCGGTACCATAGTTATATTGGAAGTGATACCCTTGCCCGCGGCTTCATTGTGGATTGTGGGATTTCCACCCACACTTGACATTCTTTGCTTGGGGGCCATTCCCGATCTTCTTTTCCTTTAGATACGATTCGCACAAAACTTCAGTGCCTTTTACTCGATTAGTGAGGAGCCAATTTGGGAGATAATTAAGCTTGAGAGTGGAGGATAATCTTGCGGGCAAGGGAAGAATAAGTACGTGTAGCCACCCTCTAAGGAGGGGAAGAGAAGAAGAACCTTCCTAGAAGGTTCTCTCTCTCTCTCTCTCTCTCTCTCTCTCTCTCTCTCTCTCTCTCTCTCTCTCTCTCTCTCTCTCTCTCTCTCTCTCTCTCTCTCTCTCTCTCTCTCTCTCTCTCTCTCTCTCTCTCTCTCTCTCTCTCTCTCTCTCCCCCCCTTGTAGCACGCCAGGGCATCAAGGCCTCTCTCTTCTCCCTTTCTCTCTATCAACTAGCAACCGGGGGGGGGCTCGAGTGAGTTACTCATGAATATGTGTGTGTCACGTGGGTTTAAAATAATGTATTTTAAAAATACCATTATTATATATTTTTTACATACACAGAAGGGTGTAATATAAAGGGACTATTTATAGATTGAACATAATATTTGAGATGAATTTTATCATTTTCAATTACCTATTTTAGTGCAGCATAGTATGGTCTTGATGTGTCCCATGCAAAAATCAAAGCAAGTGACTACAACTTAGAAATATACTATTTATATCCGGTATCATAGTTATATTGGAAGTGATATGCTTGCCTGTGGCTTCGTTGTGGATTGTGGGATTTCCACCCACACTTGACATTCTTTGCTTGGGGGACATTCCCGATCTTCTTCTCCTTTAGATGCGATTTGCACAAGACTTCAGTGCCTTTTACTCAATTAGTGGGGAGCCAATTGGGGAGAGAATTAAGCTTGAGAGTGGAGGATAATCTTGCGGGAAAGGGAAGAATAAGTACGCGTGGCCACCCTCTAAGGAGGGGAAGAGAAGAAGAACCTTCCTGGAAGGTTCTCTCTCTCTCTCTCTCTCTCTCTCTCTCTCTCTCTCTCTCTCTCTCTCTCTCTCTCCTTGCAGCATGCCAGGGCATCAAGCGGGGGGGCGCTCGAGTGAGTTACTCATGAATATGTGTGTGTCACGTGGGTTTAAAATAATGTATTTTTAAAATACCATTATTATATATTTTTTACATACACAGAAGGGTGTAATATAAAGGGACTATTTATAGATTGAGAATATTTGAGATGAATTTTATCATTTTCAATTACCTATTTTAGTGCAGCATAGTATGGTCTTGATGTGTCCTATGCAAAAATCAAAGCAAGTGACTGCAACTTAGAAATGTACTATTTATATCCGGTACCATAGTTGTATTGGAAGTGATACCCTTGCCCCCGGCTTTGTTGTGGATTGTGGGATTTCCACCCACACTTGACATTCTTTGCTTGGGGGCCATTCCCGATCTTCTTCTCCTTTAGATGCGATTCGCACAAGACTTCAGTGCCTTTTACTCGATTAGTGGGGAGCCAATTGGGGAGAGAATTAAGCTTGAGAGTGGAGGATAATCTTGCGGGAAAGGGAAGAATAAGCACGTGTGGCCACCCTCTAAGGAGGGGTAGAGAAGAAGAACCTTCCTAGAAGGTTCTCTCTCTCTCTCTCTCTCTCTCTCTCTCTCTCTCTCTCTCTCTCTCTCTCTCTCTCTCTCTCCCCACCCCTTGTAGCATGCCAGGGCATCAAGGCCTCTCTCTTCTCCCTTTCTCTCTATCAACCAGCAACCGGGGGGGGAACTCGAGTGAGTTACTCATGAATATGTGTGCGCCACGTGGGTTTAAAATAATGTATTTTTAATAATACCATTATTATATATTTTTTACATACACAGAAGGGTGTAATATAAAGGGACTATTTATAGATTGAATAGAAAAGGGTTATGTTTTATTCAAGAAAAATTCACAGATAAGGATATTTATAAATAGGCCTTGAACGCGTGTGATGTAGAGAATATACAAATAGTAACTTCCTTGGGGGGAGGGGGAGGTGGAATATGCCCGCTTCCAGAGGGGGGAAAATTTTATAGGGGAAGGAGGGTATTATTGGGGGTGGGGGGGGGGGGGGAGGTGGTGGAGTGGTGGTGGTGTTCACCCACCAGTTGATGTTTGCATGGTGGACTAGGTCGAGAGTTAGGGGTGGGTGTGGTAGGCCCAATGGCCTCCCTCTATACTTCATCTTCCTCATCGTCTTCTCCTTGATATCATCTCTACCACTCCTTCTTCCTCATCCTCATTGCTTACTTCCTCCTCCCTTGTCATCATCTGTGTCACCTCCTTCTTCCTCCCCATGACATCATCTTCTCCCTCCTTCCCCCACCACCTATTCAGCAACGGTAGGGGGAGGGATAAAAAAAGTTTCAATTAATTTAATTACTAGGGGAGGGGGTTCCTATGCGGGATCCCGTAGGGATATTACACTTAACTTGTGGACAAGGTGAGTATTTTCCCTAGGAATTTGGAGGCTTTTGTTTTCTCGAAAGAGGATCATATCAGTTTTTTGGTTGCTTCATGAACTAGGGTTTGTACTTCATTTTATTATGTTGGCAAAGTGAGTCAATTCGAATATCCTAGGCTTCTAATGGTTGTGTATGCAATCAATAATTTTTTATGGCTACATATGCAATTTAATAATTTCAACTTAACTAATAATAGTGAGATTTTCTCTATTAGAGGGTACTTTTACTCAATTAATTTGATGACCTACTATCTTAATTCACTTTTCTCTATATTTACACGAGTCGTAAAGGCTAAGAAAAATATTCTTGATGCAATTACTTGATTCTAATTCTTACTAAAAAAATTTGTGGATTTTTCTAATGAACCTTTGATGTATTTAATGCATTTTGCTTATATACAACTAAAGTAAGATTTAATTTGATGCATTGTGATATCGTGCAATTTATCCTACCTTTCAATATTTAAAATCTAAATTAATAGTTCATACTTTATCCTAACATTCCTTTCTTGTTAAAATTTTTACTTACCTAGTTGTGAATGATAAAATTTCAATTTAAATTTTGAAAGAACAATAAGCCTATGAAAGGAAACTAGACAAGGGTTGCATGCGATGGTGTGTTGCCTCCTGCACTCATGACTGCATTTGTAATTCCCATGCTTTGTGCTCCAGAGTATTGTTCAGTTTATGAGATGGAGACCTTGTAGAGAGAAGAAGGAGCCATTCTACGGATACTAGAGGCAGGAGAGTGGACAAAGTTTCTGCAAGGTAGAAATTGTGCTCTTTTGTGTGGTGGTTGTCAATGATGATGGCCTCTTCTTGCTCTTCTCTTCCTCTCACTCTTCCTTTTCCCTCCTATGTTCTCCTTCCTCTTCTCTTTCTCTCTCCTCCTATTTTCTTCTTCTTCTTCTTCTTCTTCTTCTCTTCTCTCTCTCTCTCTCTCTCCCTCTCTCTCTCTCTCTCTCTCTCTCTCTCTCTCTCTCTCTCTCTCTCTCTCTCTCCCCCCACCCCTTGTAGCATGCCAGGACATCAAGGCCTCTCTCTTCTCCCTTTCTCTCTATCAACCAGCAACCGGGGGGGGGGGGAACTCGAGTGAGTTACTCATGAATATGTGTGCGTCACGTGGGTTTAAAATAATGTATTTTTAATAATACCATTATTATATATTTTTTACATACACAGAAGGGTGTAATATAAAGGGACTATTTATAGATTGAATAGAAAAGGGTTATGTTTTATTCAAGAAAAATTCACAGATAAGGATATTTATAAATAGGCCTTGAACGCACGTGATGTAGAGAATATACAAATAGTAACTTCCTTGGGGGGGGGGAGGTGGAATATGCCCGCTTCCAGAGGGGGGAAAATTTTATAGGGGGAGGAGGGTATTATTTGGGGGGGGAGGGGGTGTGGGGGGCGCGTTGGGAGGAGGTGGAGTGGTGGTGGTGGTGGTGTTCATGCACCACTTGGTGTTTGCATGGTGGACTAGGTCGAGAGTTAGGGGTGGGGGTGGTAGGCCCTATGGCCTCCCTCTCCACTTCATCGTCCTCATCGTCCTCTCCTTGACGTCATCTCTACCACTCCTTCTTCCTCATCCTCATTGCTTGCTTCCTCCTCCCTTGTCATCATCTATGTCACCTCCTTCTTCCTCCCCATGATGTCATCTTCTCCCTCCTTCCCCCACCACCTATATGCATATTCATCTTGCAAAATAGGGTTAGCATGCAGTTGTGAGTTTGGTTGATGAGGTTCAGGCAACCCATCAAAATCACGGAGTCTTCATCTTACATGATGTAAAAGGTCTTGCATATGCAACAAAGCCATGTTAGATGCCTCATTGCAGAATACCAAGAGAGGCGTGCACGTGTTGTGGCTGCAATCTATACATGATATCCTCTACCATTGGCATAAAAAATCTTTCCCATAGATGGTGAGGCTGAGTTGGCTCACAAAAGACCAAAATTGCAACAAACAAAATTCAGAGTTGAGCACCAGTTTGCACATAGGTAACTTCTTCTAAGCACACAACTTCTGCTAGGGCACACTGCATTTAAAAAAATAGGTTCATATCCAGAGAATATTTATTTTGAAGACTCAAGGATCAAAGGAAAAGGTTGTATATTTTACATCATCAGTAAGTATTTCTTGAAGTAAAAGAGGACATGTGTGGTGAAAGTGTGTGCAATTACAAGAACAATAGGCCAAGGAAGGGAATAAATCGTCCAAGTTAAAAGATGGAGAAAATTGATGTGATTTATGAAAATCAATATTTTGCTCAGTTTTGATGGATTTTCGTAATTTTGCTTGCGCAAGCTTGTCAACCAGATGCATTCTGATTGTTTTGAGTACCCAAACAACTATATTCGGAGTTCAAATGATGAAGTTATGATCCAAACAAGTTGCAAATAGGCATTGAGCAGAAAAACGAAAATAGTGAAAAGCAGTAGAAAAGCAAAAGCCAAAAGCTGAAAACAAAAATCCTAATGTGTGTGAGTGTGGATAGAAAACTATATAAGGAGAGGAGATTGAAGAGTTAAGGGCCTTCCCCCTTGATTATAATTGTATTTTGTGAGAGAGGAGAGTGAAGGGTTGCATGCTAGAGTGAGCTCTTGTCATGCCAATTTGGAAGTTGGAGCTTTTGTGTGTCAAAGCGCCGAGCATCGGCTCAAGGTTGTTAAGGTACGAAAATATATCTCACTTGGTTTGTTTTCGAATTGTTGGTATTTTCATTGTGTTGTGGTTGTGTGATGCTTTACCCACATTCAGGTTTTTAGTTGTTTTGAGCTTCAAGAGGTATTGTGTATTGTCTTGTTTTCGTGTGTGGTTCGTGGTGTTTTGTCAAATATTTTAATTTTCCAAGTTGTGTTGTGCATTGGACAAAGTCAATTACCCCAACTGGCACTCCTCCTTAACATCTCGTTATCGGGTTGTGAGTGAGACTTGCTCTCGATCACCACTCGCGTAACACCGAGAGTGTAAAGGCAAAAAATTATGAGCTTCTAGAGTATCCCAGTCTCCCAAAATTCTTATCGATTCCCAGAGACAAAGGCCAAACCATCTCGTTTTGTAATAAAGAAGTTACGAAGATAATCAGAATCGCCAACTAGTGCGAATCAATGAAACATACAAGGAACTCAAAGAGAATAAGTTTTTTTCTCAAGCAAACACCACCACCTAGGTTTAGAGGTGAAGGACCCAAGATGGAGCAAGATGTAGAAGCGTGGATTGAGGCTTTGGATGACTATTTCCTAGCCGCTAAAACTACTGCTGCAAATCAGTCCACGACTGCTTATCTTCATCTTATTGACAAAGCTAAGCTTTGGTGAAAATAGTTTTGCCGAGATAAAGGGATAATATAAGCTTCCCAAAATTGGGAGGAGATTAAAGAAGCTATGAAAGGACGTTATCTTCCCCCATCTTTTGAATTAATCAAGATGAATGAATTCTACAACTTACGACAATTAAGCCTAACCTTAGAAGGATACTATTCTAAGTTTGTGAGTTTGCACAAATATGCACCCCCAATGACAACATCTCAACAAATTGCAAGGTTCTACCAAGAACTAAATTCACCTCTGGACACTTTCCTTGAATCAATCAGACCAACTACTCTCGAAGATGCTCTTATGCAAGAAAAATCTATGGCCAAGGAAATTGCTTGAAATGGCCAAAGGAACCATCCAATAAACAACTATGGAAGGGGCTATCCAAACCGTGGTGTCGAGATGGCCAATGCCAGAGGGAATGATGGAGCTAATGCAATCACTCAAGGACCAAATGGGATAGGAATTAGGCAATGCTACCAGTGCAAAAGGAGTGGACACTTAAGGAAAAAATTTCCTAACAATCCTCAAAATCCTAGCCCAAACCAAGTTTTAGTGAAAGAGGCCAAGGGAATGGCAACAACAACCCAGACTATGGACATGGAAGATCAACTGATGCCCAAGTAAATACCATGATTGGACAGCCTGAGGAATGCACATTAGGTGAAAAGGATCCATTCATGCTGTCGTGGAAAGGCAAGGAGCGAACCACTAATGTTCAATAATTCAATCTCCAGCTACTTACAAGGGTACGTCGTTTATAATCTTGATTGATTATGGTAGCACACATTCCTTTCTTGCACCCAAAATAGTTAAATGATTGCATCTAGAATCCAGGGGGACAAGGAAAATGATAGTAGAATTGGCTAGTGGGAAGGCAATCGCCTCAACGAAAACTATAGGGAAACTTCAATTTGAGTTAGACAGCCATATAAGTGAAGCAAAATTCTGAAGTCCTACCACTAGCATGCTATGATTGCATTCTGGGAATGGATTGGCTCAAGAAGAACAAAGACCAGATTCTATGTGTGTTGAAGAGGAAATAATATTTTAAGACTTGGAAGGAGAAACCATAAAGGCATATGGGAAAGCTGGAAGAGCTAGAGTCCACCAACTAGCCAAGGCAAGTTGACTCAAGAAGGGATTGAAGAAAGGTCAACCAATCTACATGACTTGGTTGAATAAGGTCAAAAATACTAATGAAGGAACTCTACCTTCCTGGATCAACGACTTCGAGGATGTCTTTCCAGAACAACTGACTCAACTACCTCCAAAGCATGAGGTTGATCATGAAATAAAATTGATTCTTGGAACCGAGCCAATGTCAAAACAACCGTACAAAATGTCTATTCATGAAGCTATTGGGCTTAAGGAACAATTGAGTCAAATTGATAGAGCAAGGATTTATTTGCCCAAGTAATTCACCTTAGGGAGTGCCTATCTTCTTTCAAAAAAAGAAGGATGGAACACTCAGACTCTGCATTGACTTCAGAGGACTAAACCAGGTTACGATAAAAAACAAGTACCCCATACCTAGGATTGATGAACTTTTAGATCGGCTACACGGAGCCAAGGTTTTTTCTAAGATTGATCAAAGGTCTGGATACTATCAAATTCGAATCAAGGAACAAGATATCCCAAAAACGGCCTTCAGTACTAGGTACGGTCATTATCAATTTTTGGTCATGCCATTTGGATTGACTAATGCCCCAGCTACATTCAATTGTCTAATGCAAGGCATCTTTCGACCATATCTAGATGATTTTGTGCTAGTATTCTTTGACGATATACTAGTATACTCCAAATCAATAGAGGGACATGAAGGTCACTTAAAGATCACCCTAGTAACACTCCATGAAAATCAGCTCTATGCCAAGATGAGAAAATGTGTATTTCTCACTGACAAGATTGAATACCTTGGATACATTGTTTCCGCTAATGAAATCTTTGTAGACCCTACCAAAGTAAAAGATATCCTAGAATGGCCAATACCTAAGATAGTAAAAGAAATCCAAGTATTTTTGGGATTAATAGGATGGTATCGAATCTTCATCAAGGATTATTCTCTCATTGCTGCACCCTTGAAATCTTTTGAAGAAAAACATAGTAATCCTTTGGACCATTGAGCATCAAGAAAGCTTTAATAAGCTTAAAGAAGTTGTAAAACCACTACACTTGTATTAAAACTCTTTGACTTTAGTTAACCATTTGAAGTTATCACTTATGCAAGTGGACTTGCAATCGGTGGGGTGCTAGTACAAGAAGGAAGACCAATGGCCTACACTTCCAAAAAATTGAAACCCTACGAGTCCAACTATGCCACTCATGATCTTGAGTTACTCACAGTATTCCATGTGTTGAAACTGTGGAGACACTATCTATTGGGAAGGGAATTCACTTTAGTGACAGATCATAAAAGTCTTAAGTGGATCTTCGCCCAAGCTAACCTAAACATGAGGCAAAGAAGATGGATAGAGATACTGCAAGAGTTTGATTTTAAAATCAAATATCGTCTAGGGAAGGACAATGTTGTTGCAGATGCATTAAGCCAAAAATCCTTTCTTAACAATGTTGTAGAAGTTCAAATATTAAGAACCGTATCCATACCTGATAACCCTATACTTGAGCTTTTATGCCAAGTTATTTCTCAGGATAAGGAAATGAAGGACTCATGGCTAAGGTACTTCAAGGAGAAAGCTCTAAAAAAGAAAGATCTAAGATTAAGGATTATCATGCTAGCGATGGTTGTCTATATTACCATGACCGCCTTTGTGTCCCAAAAAGACAAGTGAAGGCCAAGATCTTATGGGAAGCACATGACAGCCCCATTGTAGGACATCTGGGGTATGCCAAGACACTCAACACGATTTGTAAGAGCTATCACTGGCTAGGATTAAAAAGGGATGTATTAAAGTATGTAACTCAGTGCGCTCGACTTGTCAAAGAGTCAAGGCAAAAAGGATCAAGATGCCTGGAGAGTTACAACACTTGGACATTCCACAAATGAAATGGGAGTCAATAAGAATAGACTTTGTTGTTGGATTACCCACTGTTGCTAGTGGATATGACTCCATCATGGTAGTGGTTGATAGATTGACAAAAGTTTGCACACTTGATCCCAGCCAAAACAACCTATAAGTCATCTGGCATTGCTCGAGTCTTTATCAAAGTGACCGAGACTCCAGGTTCACTTCTAAGTTCTGGACTTGTCTATTCCAAGCAATTGGAACAAAACTATGCTTCAATATTGCATATTATCCGCAAACTAATGGCCAAACTGAGAGGGTGAACTAGACCATTGAAGATATTCTAAGGTCTTATTATGACAAAGAACTAAAACAGTGGATTAAACATTTACCTTTGGTGGAGTTTACTTATAACACTGCCTTTCAACAAACAATCAAGATGTCGCCATTCCAAGCCTTGTATGGGCAAGTATGTCGTACACCTCTAAACTTCTCAAATCCCGCTCTCAAGGTAGAGGCTTCTAATTCTATGCTTAAAGAGATGGACCAACAAATCCAATTGATCCGACATGACGTCCAAGCTACTCAAGATCGAAAAAAGTCCTATGTAGATCTTGAAAGATCCATAAGAACATTCAAGGAGGGTGACATGGTGTTCCTAAGGGGTAAGACCTGCAAAGAGCTCATTATCCTTGGGGAAATACAAAAAGCTTAGTCCAAGGTACTGCGGACCATATGAAGTAATCAAAGTAATGGGAAGGCAAGCCTACAAGCTTAAATTGCCACCCCATCTCAAAATTCACAATGTATTTCATGTAAGCCCGTTGAAACCTTATGTATCAAACATCAATCACGTGCTTAATGACGAAAAAATAGTCATGCATGCCCAAGGAGTTTTGGAAATGCAACCTGAAAATATCCTAGATACAAGAAAGAAACCTCTAAGAAGCCGAATCCTAAGAGAGAACCTAGTACAATGGAAGGATTATCCTGAAGAGGATGTCACTTGGATTGATGAGGCAACCCATATGAAAGAATAACCCTAGTTTCTCTCGAGATGAGGACATCTCGATTTCTCTAAGGAGGGAAGAACATGATGTCCCCATTACTTAGTTTATTTTAATAAACAATGTGTATATACATTCCAAAGAAAATTGATTTATATTGCACATTTTAAAAAACTAGCTCTAATTATGAAACTGGCTCTACTTATGAAGATAATTGTTATTATTAATGAGGTATTATATGTCAGTTTATGGAAGAAAGACTTGGAAAACCCTCCCAAGACTAGCTTATTAAAACTATATTTTTAGTATAGAATAACAAAAAGAACTAGCCTAGTGGATAGTCACTTGGCAATTAAGTGCACTTGGGTGACAACACTGTCGGGATGGATGACCTCTCGGGAAGATCTTTTTACAAGCTAGTAGGAGCTTCTCACACATAGCCAACGGCACCAAGGAAGCCTTCGTAGTCCATTGCCAAGTATGCCAAGGTCTATGCCTTGGTCACTGCCTTAGTCGTACGCCTTGGAGTGACACCCACCTGACGATGCAATGCCCAATGCGTCCTCATCCATATATTTGTCAAATTTTATATTTACGCTACAAAAATGGAGCCCCTTCCTAAAGTCATCAATGATGTCGTCAAAAACACACACAAAAAGCATTCTCTCTTTATCGTCGATGACATCATTTTTTTAAAAACACTAAAAATCAAGTGTCCTCTCTTTACCTCCCTAATTACTATATAACCAGGGGTAGAGCATCACGTCTGACACACACTGATAGACACATAGACAAACAACGACTTGTATAGAAGTCTCTCTACTGTTGACGTGACGAAGCTCTGCTACAATAAGCCAAATCTCTCTCTCTCTCTCTCTCTCTCTCTCTCTCTCTCTATCTCTCTCTCTCTCTCTCTCTCTCTCTCTCTCTCTCTCTCTCTCTCTCTCTCTCTCTCTCCCCACCCCTATATGCAGAAGTGATGCTTGAATCCATCAAGCTTCTTCCATGGCTCCCAAGAGACATTGAGGTACTGAGTGAGGTCATGCTCAGAGAGCTTCCCAACATAAGGAATGTAAGGTGCCTGCCCATCGGCTGTCTAGGCACGCTTTTAGTGGTCTATCGAGAAATGAATCTAAGCATCATTGCCCGGCACTCCCATGGAATGGTTTCGAGTTTTGTCAACTAGGGTTTCCCGAATCCGCCTCGCAATGGAATTTTCACGGCCGAGAACCCACTAGGATCGACTTGAAATTTGGGCTCCTAGTGGCCAAGATCTCCTAACAGCATTCTAGCATCGAATCCTGGGCATCCTACTTTACACAGAGATACCCAAGCCGAAGCATACCCATGTCGCACTTGGTTCAAAGAGAATGGGAAATGAGAGGGATGCATTGCTCAATCTCTCTGCCTGTAGGGCATAGTCCCATTCTGGTCCCCTAAAATGACATGAATCAGGGTTCTAATCTAACAATTCTTAAGGGTCGTCAGACGTCGCCAAAACCTTGTGAGAATCCTCCCAGTTCTTTGAGACCACCTTGCCGTAGGACAGACCCATCGTGACCCACTTCCCTTGATAGCTTTAGTTTTCTAATTAGGTCCTACCACATTTATGTGCAACATGTAAAATCAGCTTCATTAATTAAGCCTTTTAGGAACATGGTTTATTCGCGTAACTTACAGGACATACACAAAAACAGAGCAAGCAATTCTTTGGTAAACAAGTTCAAACAAGTTCCTTAACTTATCTTCAAGTTAATCTTTGTCTCCCGCCCATACAAGAGAAATTATATATCCCTTCTATCCAATAGAAGTAACTAGTCCAAATCACATGGCACCACAAATTTCATATCTTTCCAACCCAGCGGAAGATACACAAAATTCCACGAGGGTATTCTGCCCACCAAGATTCCACCCTTGTAACTAGTACTTAGGATTCCAGGATCCCATCCTAGGTCACGAAGGGGCTTGTCAGATTCTATGAACAATACAGGATTTACAGCCAGAGCTCCCTCTGGTACCCACATTTCCTACTACCTGAGACTATCCCTACTGTGACAGATCTTTCACCTACGGAGCCGGTCCAAGCCTCTCGTAGCGATAATCATGACCCCCTTGGAGTAGGGTCTCGCTGCTAGCTTGGGGGTAGCCTAGTGTGATCCTTCCTTAATTAAATCCTTTAAGAATCAAGCACAAACAAGGCATTCAATGCTAATATCATTTTCCAAGAAAACATTTCTTTATCCCCATGGCAACTTGTCATCACAAACCCTTGTCATACATTTAGCATAAATCACAAGCACTTGGAACAATCATCCAAATAACAAACTAACAACCAGTTGAATGTAAAAGCATTTAGGATGTTGTTTGATCAACTAACAAAACCAATTGCATTCTTTCCAAACAATGCTAGAATAGACGATATAATGTTTACATTGCATATTTGCTCTTCCTCTTGGGATTTAAGAGCGATACTATGCAAAATGTTTCTTAACACTTCCTTCCTTTGGCTAAGGCATACGTTAAGGGTTCAAACACTATATACGGCGTAAGTTATATAGGTCACTTACATTGATCGTTAACCCAATCCTGAATTGGATTGTAGTTATCTAGCGGATCTCAAGACATCTTAGTTTTAACCCTTATGATTAATTTATTGTACTAGCTCATAGTCAAACCATGAGGCAAACAGGAAATTATCCTCATATATCAAACATGTTATAGGCATAACGTGTAAATACTTGATAAGATAAGTGCGAGATGATATCAAGTAACTAAAATCCAACAGGCCTTGCATTGAGCTAGAATCTAGTTCTTCTTAATATTTGGGCTCTTACGCTAAGTACTTTTGAAGTGTCTAGACTTTAAACTAGTACTTTCCATTCATGATTCTTAATGTCATATTCATTTAGCAATTATGCTATCTATAACCCTTGACTATGCTTTAACCTAGCACTTGTATGCACAATCTTTTAATGTTGTTCTTTTAATGACTATATTCTTCATAACCCTTGACTAATTCTTCCTTATAATCGCTCTATCAATGAATAAGCTGTCAAGATTGTGGGAGAGAAGGAAGGAGTCTCGCTTGAAGCTTTCTTGCTTGCACAATGGGGGAAGACACACAAGGGTGGAGGCTGAAAACAGTTTTCCTCTTCTTAGTTGTGTAAGCCAAAAGAACTCGAGTACAAAGAAAATAGAAGAACCCTAGATATGGGTCTCAAACCAAACTCAACTAACTAAGGTGGCATACTAACTGAGCCACGAACTAGAGTAGATAAGGATAGCTATCATGTAGCTATTATTCAGGGGCGGTGTACCAACCGCGTCTGCAACTGACAAGTCGGTGACATAAATACACAACGGTCACCCTGGCGTATCACGAGTGGAGCTCGATATCTCAACACTCCCCCTCGAGCTCAATCCCAATTCTTGCACACCAAGCAGGTCTCTGAACTTGCGCAGCTTCTCTGCGCCCAATGCCTTCGTGAATATGTCAGCTACCTGATCCTCTGTGCTGACATAAACTAGATCAATAAGACCTAGTAAAACCCTCTCTCGCACATAGTGATAATGCACCTCAATGTGCTTTGTTCTAGCATGATAGACTGGGTTATTTGCCAAGTGTATACTACTCATGTTGTCACAATAAATGACAACTGGCCCATCTGTAGACTGATGCATATCATAAAGTAGCTTATGCAACCAAGCTACCTCACATGCAGCCATTGCTGCACCCCTGTACTCAGCCTCTGTGCTCGACAATGCAACTGTAGGCTGTTTCTTGCTGCTCCAAGTGACTGCAGCACTCCCAAAAGAGAATACATATCCACTGGTAGATCGTCTATCAGAAATACTACCAGCCCAATCAGCATCAGTGTATCCATGCAACTGTATCTGAACCCCAGTCTCATAAAATAGTCCATACTGCAATGTGGACTTCACATACCTAAGTATGCGTCTAGCCGCATCCAAATGTGGTTTCCTTGGAGCCTGCATAAACTGACTTACCAATCCAACAGCATAGCTCAAATCTGGCCTGGTAATAGTCATATAAATCAAACTTCCTACTATGCATCTGTACATAGTAGGGTCTTCTAGAAGCTCACCTGCATCTGTGCTCAGCTTCACATTTTGCTCCAAAGGAACTGAAATAGGCTTACAGCCTGTCATCCCATATTTGGACAGCATGTCCAATCCATACTGCCTCTGCAAGAGCTGTATCCCACTTGGTGATCTAATCACCTCAATGCCCAAGAAATAACGCAGCTCTCCCAAATCCTTCATCTCAAACTTCTGCTTCAATAGCATTTTCACATGAAGGATATCTTCATCACTGTCACCTGTCATAATCAAATCATCAACATAAATGACAAGCAGCATAATACCTTTCTCTGTTTTTCTCACATAAAGTGAGAAATCTGCCTTGGAAATCTGGAAGCCAATAGTGACAAGATATTGTCCTATCTTGTCAGACCATGCTCTAGGTGCTTGCTTCAAGCCATACAAGGCTTTCTTCAACCTGCAAACAAACTCAGGATGAACAGCATGCACATAACCTGGTGGCTGCTCCATATAGACCTCTTCTTGCAAATCACCATGCAAGAAGGCATTCTTTACATCCATCTGATGTAAAGACCATCCCTTTGATGCAGCCATAGCAATGACTGCTCTTACAGTTGCCATCCTTGCAACGGGACTGAATGTTTCTTCATAGTCAATGCCATATGTTTGTGCATACCCCTTGACTACTAATCTTGCCTTGTATCTGTTCACAGAACCATCTGCATTGTGCTTCACCTTATAAACCCACTTACAGCCAATTGCATTCTTACCTTTAGGCAAAGGTACTAACTCCCATGTAGCATTTGCTTCCAAGGCATCCATTTCTTCATCCATGGCTTTCTCCCATTTTTCTTTTCCCATGGCTTGCTCAAAAGAAGTGGGTTCTGGTTCCTGTATCACCTTGACCATATATGCATAGTGAATGGCTGTAAATCCATCATATTTCAGCCTATCCACAGGATACCTAGCTCTCGTAGACCTGCGCAAAGTAGGTTCACTCCCAGGTGCTCTCAAAACATCCCTGGTCTTCCTTACTCCAGGTGTAACAATAGAAGGAATACCCAACTCATCATCAATGCTCTGTTCTGAGCCACTGGATTCACCATCCACATAAGAGTGACCTGCATTCACATCAAACATGGGCTGATCAACCTTCTCTTTTCCTTTTCGTGATACCTGCATACCACTATCTGCATTGCTTTGAGAAGATTCTCCTGATCTCAATCTGCCTGTCCATGGCGAAGAATGTGAACCACTGCTAGAGGATGCTCCAGGTCCACTAATATTTTGTGACTGCTGCTGTGAATTCTGTGCAGCATTACCATTTTGTGCATCTATATCATCAATCACATTTACTGGTTTATACCAGCTACTCATCTCATCAAAAACAACATCTCTGCTCACTGTAAACTTACGAGTAGAAGGGTTATAGCATCTATACCCTTTTTGCTGCAGAGAGTAACCAATAAAGATGCACTTCTCAGCTTTTGGATCCAACTTGGATCTTAGCTCATCTGGCACATGTACATAGGCAATGCAACCAAAAATTTTCAAATGAGAAATATCTGGTTTCCTACCAGTATACCTCTCCTCTGGAGTCATTCCATGTATTGCTGCAGTGGGAGTCCTGTTCATTATGTAGACTGCTGTAGCAATCGCTTCAGCCCAATAAAAATCTGGCAAGTCTTTTTCATTGAGCATGGCACGAGATACCTCTCCAATATGCCTGTTTTTCCTTTCTGCAATTCCATTTTGTTGTGGGGTATGACTGCATGAATATTGCTGCTTTATGCCATGCTCCTGCAGGAACCTTGCAAACTCATTTGAGAGGTACTCTCCCCCTCCATCTGACCTTAGGCATTTTACTTGCAGACCTGTTTCTTTTTCAACCATAGCTTTAAGAGTTTTGAAATGCCCAAAAACTTCACTTTTCTTCTTCATAAAATACACCCAAACTTTTCTGCTATAGTCATCAATAAAAGTGACAAAATAATGACAGCCTCCAAGAGATGCAGCTTTAGTAGTCCACACATTAGAGTGGATTAATTCCAATGGCTTCTCACTCTCTTGAACATGTCTAGGAAATGGTTTCCTTGCCTGTTTTCCAAACTGACAGGCTTCACATACCTTATGCATTTCTGCAACCTTGAATTTGGGCAATCCTGCAACAATATTTTGGGCCTGCATTGATTTAAGTCGCTGTACATTAACATGACCAATGCGTTTATGCCAGATATCAATATCTGCAACTACACCGGTCCCATGTGCAAACATTGCTGCACTCAATTCAGACATGTCTGCATCCAATGTAAACATTCTGCCCTTCTTCTTTCCTTTTGCTATCAAGCGACCTTTATTTTTCATATCCTCAACAAAGCATCCATGAGGATTAAATCTGACCTGCAAGCCCTGTTCAACCATTTGACCAACTGAAACCAGATTCTTGGTAATATTCGGGACATGAAATACATCGGACAGGTATTTCTTTTTCCCATCCTGCATAGACAAAGGAATTTTTCCAATCTGCACAATAGGATGTGCAGTATCATCACCAGTCTCCACAAATCCTGGTTTTTCCATTTTCCTTGCATCCTCCATCCATTCTGCATGTCCTGTCATGTGGTTTGATGCACCTGAGTCAACATACCATACATCATTGCTTTCTTCTGCACTTGTCACAGAATTGTTCATGTGCTGCACCATAAACAAATGCTCATTTCTGTCATCACCCTGTCTACTAGAAGATGCATAGTTCCCTTGTTGCAGTTTTCCATTCATGATGTCATTCTGCTTTTTATAGCAGTCTTTAGCCATATGACCCATTTTACCACAGTAATAGCATTCAACATTACTGTTTGCATTTTGGCCTCTTTGCCATCCACCACGACCTCTTTGGCTCCCCCTGCCTCTAGAGTTACCACGTCCTCCTCCATAGGACTGGTTTTCTTGAGTTTGCTGCATATTCTGATTTCTGCCACGGCCTCCAAATCGGCCTCCTCTACCTCTGCCTCTACCTCTTCCAGCATTTGAGTAGAAGACAGCTTCTTTTGAAGTTCCTCCTGAAGAAGATGCACCACCATTTCTCTGCTCCTCAGAAATTAGAAGAGCAACCAACTCCTCAAAATCAGGAAATCTTTCACGAACTGAAATGGATGTCCGAAACTATGCATAATCCTTTCCTAGACCATTCAAGGTCACAGAAACTAAATCATCATCTTCCACTGGTGACCCAATGGAAGCAAGTGCATCTGCAATCTTCTTCACCTTCATGTGGTAGTCGTTGATGCTCATATTTTCTCTTTGCACATTATGCAACTCTTGCTTGAGCTGCATTTTCCTGGCTTGAGTATTTGTGCTGTACATTTTTGACAAAGTATCCCATGCCTCCTTTGGCGTACTTGCATCCTGAATATGCACAATCATAGAGTCTGAAATACTGATAGACAGCCAGTACATAACTTTCCTGGCTCTCTCATGCCATGCTTTGAATGCCTGCATTTGCTGTTGATTGGGAACATCAGGAAGAACTGGTTCTTCTTCATTTCCTGCAACAAATTCCCAATATCCTTTTCCCATAAGGAAATTCGTCATTCTAAACTTCCATGCTTGGAAGTTGTTCTTGTCAAGCTTTTCAGTTACAATCTGTGAAAGAGAATCAGACGCCATTACAGAATCCTGCAAAAAAATTCTGTCACTGCAGAGAACACAGCTTCAGCCTCACAAGGGCAAATCTGCAAAACTGACGAAAGTGGTATTTAACCACACAGTCACTTCCTAGTGACGATTTTGCATATACAGGAACCAATGATGATTCTGTAACTCCCAATGTCTCTGCACACGAGCATACGATGCAATATCTGTGGTAACTTTTCACCGACCTGTAGAACAGTGGTCGCACAGCATAAAACAGGGCTTTTTCCTGAGTGCGTGCAGAAAACTTCCGCCTCCAAAACAGGCCCCGAAATGGCCTCAAATCAAAAAAACAGGGTCGCCAAGAGCTAAAGCTCTTTCCCGCAGCATATACTGCCCTCTTGCTTCACCGCGAAGGGCGTCTCAACCTGAGACAATGCACTCCTGCACTTTCCGGCTGTGCTACCTGCAGAGATCTGCTCCCAAAACAGAAAATGAAAGCAACACTGCTCCTCTTACCAGAACACCGCGAGCTTGGCTTGCTTTCTTGAGCTCCTTACCACGAACAAGGCTCTGATACCATGTCAAGATTGTGGGAGAGAAGGAAGGAGTCTCGCTTGAAGCTTTCTTGCTTGCACAATGGGGGAAGACACACAAGGGTGGAGGCTGAAAACAGTTTTCCTCTTCTTAGTTGTGTAAGCCAAAAGAACTCGAGTACAAAGAAAATAGAAGAACCCTAGATATGGGTCTCAAACCAAACTCAACTAACTAAGGTGGCATACTAACTGAGCCACGAACTAGAGTAGATAAGGATAGCTATCATGTAGCTATTATTCAGGGGCGGTGTACCAACCGCGTCTGCAACTGACAAGTCGGTGACATAAATACACAACGGTCACCCTGGCGTATCACGAGTGGAGCTCGATATCTCAACATAAGCCATATGCAACTAGGTGCAATTAACTTTCCTTGATATATGCACTTCGCAAGCTCCATCTTATGAATATGTGAGATGAAATGATCTATACCCGTGCATCATAGTATGGGCCTAACGTATCTCGTACGAGAATCAAAACAAGCATCTATCAATTTGGAAATACATTACTTACGACCGGAACCACATTTGGATTCACAATGATGCCTTTGCCCGAAGCTTCGTTTCTGGTTGTGGGATTTTCATCCACATGTAACATTCTTCACTTGGGGGCCATCGTCCACAAGTAGACTCAAGAGATTAAGAAGGCGGAATAGATTCGAGATGTGAGAGTGTAAGAGAATATGGGTAAGTTGGGGATTGAAATAGAGAGAATTGTGTAGCCTCTCGAGGTAATACTTCTCTCTCTCTCTCTCTCTCTCTCTCTCTCTCTCCCAAGCTCTCTTTCAAGCTCTTCCTCACAATCTCTTGGAGGGGTATCTTTCTCTTTACCTCTCTCTCGTAGCCTCTTGGGGTCTCCTTATGCTTCCTTGTGCCTCCCCATGCCTCATATTTATAGTGAATTAGAGAAGAGGGCTTGTGGCTGAGAAGTGGAGCTCTTTGTGGAGGGGGATCTCGAAAAGATTAGTGATTTGATGCTTAGATCATAAATCTGATGGTTCCATTAGCTCCGAAAGGGGGGTAAAACCCCAAGACACTTGATTAGAAAGCTCTTAGTTCACTCCTTCTTTTCTCTGTTCAAAGTATTGTTTTCTGTCTGTTGACTACGATCGCGGTGCGCACGATTATTCCAGTCATTTTTCTTCATTTTTATTTTTATAAAATCTCCAAAACTAACTAAAACATCACTTGTCTTTTCCTTTTAAATGACATCAAGTTCTAGAAATATCCATATCTTTTTTTGTATAATATATAAAATATATAAAATAAACTAGTTTTGCCCAAAATCTAATATTTTTGGACCATCCAAACTATACACATTAATACTAGTGATTAATATAGCTCATAAGTCTCGTTCACGTTGTAACTAATGTGAAGGGTGGCTATGGTCCTTGTCAATCTGAGAAAAATATCGGATTTACGACTCTCAAGTTTTCTAAATAAAATATTTTTAATTAAATAAAAATCCTTAATTATTAATGTTAGTTAGTTTTTACCTTACTTAGTCTTTAGTTGTAACCTTACTAACTTATCAATTGACTAACTAACTTTCGAACTAACCAACTAACTTTTATTGTGTGGAAATATTACAAGGAACTTAACACAATGCTAAAGCACAAGCGGAAGTTAACCCCGGACCCATTCAAACCGAAGAACCAGCCATCCCACAACAAATCGAGATTGTGGCCATAAATCGTAATCATGATGGATGGTTGAATGGAGATAATCAGTTTTAGTACCAAAAAATTTACTTTTTAAGCTATTAACTCTACAATTTCCTAATGAGGGATAAGCTAGTCAGTTACATACAACCAATCAATTAGAATGTACTTAAACTTCCAAGAACATGTTGGTGTTATCAATTGCTTTTTAGGAAGGAACACGAGATTTGATGGAGAGGATAGATTCCATGCATGGCATACATTGACAAGTGTGCTAAAAATGTCTTATGGTTATGACTGCTTTTGGATTTGTGAATGATGAATTATAGCTCTTATGATTCCTTGCTTGCATAGACGGATGAATTGTGGATTATGGTGGTTCGAGACGTTGGGATCCCCAACCCAATGCTCCTTAACACTCTACGGAGTGTGAAAAAACTCAAGTACGGGTGGGGTCCTATGCTCTCAAGGGAGGGAGGTGTTTTTTATTTTTGATCTCACTCGAGCTCTTGAGAGGGCAAAGGGCTGAGTGGTAAGTGCCCATGTTATGTAGGATGGCTCATGAGGCTCAAGGAAGCTTAGAGGGGTTTTGAGCCAGTAAATTCCCTATTGACCATGGACGGAGTGTGATCACATACAACCCAATCTCGAGGGATTAGAAGGTCCTATCCTAGGTTGGATGGTGTCTTTTTGCGGAAAGACAATTTTATACCACTCTGCGGAGTGATGATTCTAGATGTTACTATGAAATAAAGTATTTGATTTTTTGAATTGTTCATTATGTGCTAGAGATTGAGTTTAATGAACGTAGTTTAACGGAGTAATAAAAGAAAGTTGATTTTATATGTCCAAACATCATGGTAGTATGCTTTGCTAATTAGAAAACTAAGGAAACCCCATCGAGAAAAGTGGGAAGCTTTGATCTTGACGACTAAATGCTTATGGTTGGGTGGACCCAATAAGTCGAGTAACTTTTCAACATTAGATAGAGCTGATTAAATTGTGACCCTCCCAATATCGGTAGGATTAGTTACCAGGTTTAACACTGTTTTAGGGGGCCAGAGCTAATATTTTACCTTATGGGTAGGGGGATCAAGTTACACTCTCCCCCATCTCTCACTCTCTTTGAACCAAGTGCGATGTTAACCTCACTCTTGCCTTTGTTTGATTACAAAGTGGTCTGTCTTAGGTGGGCGTTAGATTGCTGTTAGGGGTGACTTTTCCACGCTTCCCCTGTGAAGTAGAACTAAGATTCCCATGTTCAACTAAGTCCAAGGTTTCCCATGGGGAGACGGGATGGTGATGTGCATGGATATTAATTTCAGATGACTACTAAGAGGACTCCTCTGGATCTGTTGGAGGAGGCACCTCACATCAACACACACTCTAGTAAGCCATCATATCACTATGATTAGAATTCTCCTAAGCTTGTGTTAAGATCATCATGAAGGGAATTTTTAGCATGGATTTTATGGACTCTTGAGATGCGTATCATGGGAATATTTGAGGAATATTTTAACACTTATAATTTTGTAGGTGGGTGGTTGATGATAGATCCTTAGAATCCTACATTGAATTAGAAACTACTTTAGATTTATTTAACAATTGTCATTTAATAGAGGTGGTTGGTTTATCATAGAGTTTTAGAATCCTAACTTGACTCAAGAATTACTTTATTTTAGTTTAGGAAATAGTTGAAACCTCTACTTTTTAGTTATGCTTTAATACCATGTGTAAGATCCTTGACTTGAGCTCATCCCACGATCATTGTACTTTTTTTGCTATCAATCCTACACAACACTATCCAATCTCCTTGGAGTACTAAGACTTATAGTCGCACAAGGGATCACCAATTTTTCCTCACAAGGACTACGGCCTTCTAATCCTTCTAATCCAAGCCTACTTGTAAATCTAACTTCTCTTTAGTCTAGTATATGGTTATCAAGTCCTTATGAGTGTTGTACCCTTGATATTGGCAGGTGCACACATAGAACTACCAAACCTACACTTCATTCATAAAAAATGTTAAATGAGGGATACAAGAATCCCTCATTGACCATCAAGTATAGTTCCTAAATGGGTATGGTTTTGGGTTTTATTTCGTGTTGATAAAATTAGCTAAAGTCATTATAAGACTTTGGAAAGTTATCTGGCATATCTAAGTTGCCCATCCTTAGGACACAACCATTGGGGTGACATCCATTCACTTTTCATTCAATGCTCTCATCCACTTTATTTATGTAAATAGGCATGCTAACACATTACATTAGGTTTCTTAATTAGCTTTCTTAATTAGCACATTACATTAGGTTTTTTTCACATAACCACAACTTGAAAGCAATCAAACATGCCTTACACAAAAAATTCATGTATTTTTAATTAATCTTTTTATTTACAAAGCCCGTGTGAGGTTATAGACCCCTTCTAGGTCAATAATTTCTCAAGATTTTAGATTCCTTTCAAGTTTTGGGACCATGTTAGGTCTTTAAGTTGTTGTATTCAGCTTAGCTCTTACAACTCTTGTTAAGTGTTGGTGGGTACATGATAGTTCCCATCTCTATCCTAGGCTTAATCATAGGGATCTAAATAACTTAGAGACCCAGTAATCTCCTATCCACTCGTGTAGGAAACAAATGCAACATCCATGATGGCTAGTTTTACCACACAATATTTACCCTTTGTATCAAGCAATGACCTTTCAAGTAATAACATTTCCCTTCTAGAAATATCACTATTAGTATGGAGGAGGTCCATGATTGAAAATATTTATTCTTGTCATCTTGCTTTGCCACATGTAGTATGAAATATTTGAATATTCATTTATTTTTCAAAGTCAAGACTCCAAAAAAGCTATTTCAAGGCAAAATGAACAATCCTTTCAATATAAATGAATTAAACAAAAATACATAGATATTGAATGTCCTTTTAAACATAGGCATTGCTTGTTTGGATTAGATGATGTATTTATATGGTCTCTTGATTTGGATTACAAGGTCTCTTTGTATGTTTGGCCTAGGCTTCATGGTCTTTGTTCAATTTTGCCCTTGCTTTTATATTGTATCCTTTTACTTAACTTTCCTTGCCTTGTATGAGACAAGATCACACTTATTAAGTCCTAATGATACTTCTTATTTTTCCTTTCTTAGCGTGACTCACCTATAGCTATATACATATCTCTATTGATATTTTGGAAAAATCCTACTTTATCTCTCACTTCTTACTCATTTGGGTCTTATTTTTTTCTTTTTGAGGTTTTGACAATTTTATCCCTACATAGTGCAATCACTTACTAGGATCTTATTTGTCTTTCTATGCACTAAAACTCTTTGCTTCTACATCCCATACTTTCCTTAATACGATAATTACTTATGTAGCTTGACTATAATGGAACCTTCTAGCTAAACACCTTAATCAATTGTTATTCTTCAATCCTTTACTTATTTTAGATCTTAGAGAGTCTCATCAATACAAGCTATATCACTTTGAAACACTAAATCACCCCTTTCTTTAGCTCTTCTAACCTCATTTTATATATACTTGGTTTCTCGTAGGATATCTAGGTTATCATTGTTAAGAGTTTCCCTTCCTCTTGTACTCTCTAAGATTTTCTATTCCATAATCACATCCATAACCTAAAGGATACTTTAGGTTTGCCATTCCATGGTTAATTTTAATATCTTCAATTATGGCTAAAATACCCACCTTTGCATCATGCACTTGATCCAAGTGTAATCCATGTCTTTCCCTCCAATAGGTTTTCTTTTAATTTTCTTGTCATATTTTATGTTACCACTCAATGTCATTTAAGGGAATTACCAAACTATGGCATGTTTTTGTTTTGCAATATCCTGTAGATACTGCGTGTGACACCTAATACCTGCAACTTAGTTGAGAAATGATGAGGTTTGTAGAGTTTGTAAATCTAACTAGATGCACACATAAATACCCTCTAGCTCTCGAACAAAGGACAAAATGCTCTTGGAACACAAATTTGACTGAAGAGCCTCAAACTGAAAGTCTCTTATACTCCATCAAGCACTCTAAGATCATGAAGATCTCTCATCAACCAAAGATTATATGAGAGAGATCCCCACATGTATACTCCACAGCAAATCTTCCTTGTAGACTTGTGGGTCATAGCTTCCCACTTGGATGCCACTTTGATATCATGAAAGGATACGGGGAGAGAGGGAGCTTGAATTTTTGTAAGAAAAATAAAACACAAAGGATAAACACAAGTTAGGAAGCTAAAAACCCTAGTATTTCTTCTTCTTTTTCTTCTTCTTCTCCTTCTTTTTCTTCTTCTTCTTCTTCTCTACTATAACAATCTACCAAGAATAAGGGAAAGTACAACATACTTAATATACAAGCAGTCCATAGTATAAACATGCTAACCAAAAAGATGACTAGATAGATATCCCATAACTTAGGTAGATGGACTATAACTAATGTCTAGCTTGTAAAGTATCATTTGAGGTTGAAGAAAAAAACTATGATTGAGTAGGTATTTAAGGAATGGAAATAGGATTCTTGGAAAGCTATGTATTACCTTTCCATTAGTGTTTCAGATAACATGATTGGGCATATATATGATGCAAATAGTCTTGAAAAAGCATGGAACAACCTATCAAGCTATTTGTAAGAAATACCAAAGCTAGAAAGTTGCAGTTGAATTCTAAATTAAACAATGTCAAGCATGGCAATCTGTCTATAAATGACTATGCATTGAAGATTCAGAGCATTGTTGAAGCTCTTGGATCTATGAAAGTGAAAGTTGATGATGATGATGATATAATGTTTGTATGATTGGATGGTTTGGGCAAGGAGTATAAGAAATTCTAAACATCCATCAACACAAAAGACACCATTCCTGATTTTGCAAATCTAATATCTATCTTGATATTAGAAGAGAAAAACTTGGGTCTTGCTGCATGCTCATCACAGAGCAAGAATAGTTTAGAACATGTGCTTTACTTTAACACAAGTAGAGGTAGAGGTTGGTGATAGAGGTCACAATGGTGCTCATTATGGAAAAATGATGGGAAATCTCATGACTCAAAGAAGTAGTCACACACAAGTGGTAGAAGTCAGCAAGGGGAGCCATAGAGGATGTGGTAGACTAAATCCAGGTTATGATAACAGAAAATGCTATAATTGTGGATGAAAGGTTATATTATATACAAAAATGGGAGAAGAGGCAAAAGTAATAGAAATGGGAGAAGATAGCATAATAATTATACATGTACCAATAATTAGTTTGATAATTAGAAGTACTTTATTATGCAACACATAATGAATATAGTGAATGTAGATGCATCGAATGATAATGACTTTTGATATATAGTATGTGGATTTAAGTGTCTCTGACCATATGATGTCTCATGGAGAATGGTTGTAACGTTCCCGCCTATTGACTATCCAAGCACATTTTAACGGTCCATCGAGAAACAAATCTAAGCGTCGCCGCCTGGCACCCCCAAGGAATGTTCCAGGGTTTGTTGCCTAGGGTTTCCCGAGTCTGCCTCACAACAAAACGTTCACGGTCGAACCCACTAGTATTGACCTGAAATGTGGGTTCCTAGGGCCAAGGTCTCCTAACGGCAATCTAAGGTTGGGTTTTGGACATCCTACTTTACGCAAAGATACCCAATCCGAAGAAGATCCATACCACACTTGGTTCAAAGAGAATGGGAAACGAGAGGGATGCACTACTCAACCTCTCTGCCCATAGGGCATAGTCCCATTCCGGTCCCCTAAAACGGCATGAATCAGGCTCTAACTTAACAATACCTAAAGTTGAATGGTGATAAATCCTTGTGAGAAGCCTCTTAGTTCTCTAGGACCACCCTGTTATAGGACGAACCTATTGGGGATTCCATCCACCCGCTTCCCTTGATAGCTTTAGTTTTCAAATTAGGTTCTACCACATTTATGTGTGACATTTAAAATCAGCTTCACAAATTAATCCTTTTAGGGCACAGGGTTCATTCACGTAATTTTTAGCATAGATATGAAAACAAAACAAGTAGTCATTTTTTCAAACAAGTTCCTTAACTTATCTTCAAGTTAATCTTTGTCTCCTACCCATACATGAGAATTATGTATCCCTTCTGTCCAATAGAAGTACGCGGTCCAAATCACATGGCATCAAAATTTCCATCCTTTATCTAGAATAGGATCTTCCAACTCCCTAAACGTTGGGCTCACGACAAAGTCTGCAATTCTATTTCGGTCTAGGCAAGGGGTGTCTAGAGCTCCACTGACCCCAATCAACCTAGGAGTGAGACACAACTTTTGTGGTTGGCCTTTTCACCACTCGACCTTCGGCCCGTGAATCGAGCAGTGCCCTCTCGGGGTAATCCACGGTGCGATCTTGGAGATGATCCATTCGTGCAAAATATCCTTCCTTAATTAATCCAATTAAGAATCAAGCACGATCAAGAAAATTAGCCTAATATCATCTTCTAGTGAAACATTCCTTTATTTCCCATGGCTACTTGTCATTATTGACCCTTGCTATGCTTTTACCATCAAACGCAATTGCTTGGAATATTTATCAAAATCACAAATGCAACAATGAGTTAATTGAAAAAAAACATTCAGGGTGTTGTTCAATCAACTAACAAAACTAATTGTATTTTTTCTAAACAATACAAGAATAGACGCAATAATAATTCCATCTCATATTTGCTCTCCCCCTTGGGATCAAATAATGATTCTATATAAAATTTACTTAATACTTGTTTACACAATTCCTAATGTTATTCTTTTTACGATTATGCTATTCATAACCCCTGACCGATTTCTCTATCAATGAATAAGCCATATGCAACTAAGTGCAATTAACTTCCCTTGATACATGCATTTTGCAAACTCCATCTTTCGAATATGTGAGAAGAGGCCTATCCCTTCCCATGACCTATTCTCATACATCATAGTACGGAGCCTAACATATCTCATGCGAGAATCAAAGCAAGCATCTATCAATTTAGAAATACATTACTTATGATCAGAACCGCATTGGATTGACAGTGATGCCTTCGCCCGAAGCTTCATTGCTGGTTGTAGGATTGCCATCCGCATGCGACATTCTTTGCTTGGAGGCCATCATTCACAAGTAGACTCAAGAGATTAAGGAGGGGAAATAGATTCGAGATGGGAGAGTGTAGGAGAAGATGGCTAAGTTGAGGATCGAGATAGAAGGAATTGAGCTAACTCTCTCCCTTGCAGCCTCTCAGGGTAAATATTCTCTCTCTCTCTCTCTCTCTCTCTCTCTCTCTCTCTCTCTCTCTCTCTCTCTCAATATCTCTTGGAGGGATATCCTTCTCTTTACCTCTCTCTCATAGCCTCTTGGGGTCTTCTTATGCTCCCTTATGCCTCCCCATACCTCATATTTATGATGAATTAGAGAAGAGGGGATGAGGCTGAGAACAAGAGTTATTGGTGGAGGGACTCTTGGAAAACTCAATGATTTGATGCTTAACTCATGAATCTGATGGTTCCATTGGCTCCAAAAGGGGGGTAAAACCCCAAGACACTTGCTTGAAAAACTTTCAAATCACTCCTTCTTTCTCTCCCCGTTCGAAGTGTTTTCTACTGCCTGTAGACTGCGATCGCAGTGTGCGTGATTTCGCCAATCACTTTTTTTATCTTTTTTCTTTTTATAAAATCTCAAAAAATAACTAAAACATCACTTGTCTTTTCTTTTAAATGGCATCCAATTCTATAAATATCCATATCTTTTTAGGATAATATCTAAAATATCTAGACTATGCTAGCTTTGCCCAAAATCTAATATTTTTGGACCATCCATACTATATAGTGATTAATATGGCTCATAACTCTCATTCACATTGTAACTTATGTGAAGGGTGGCTATGGTCCTTGTTAATCCAAGAAAAATATCGAATTTATGACTTTGGATTTTCTAAATAAAATATTTTTAATTAAATGAAAATTATTAGTTATTAATGTTTGTTAGTTTTTACCTTAGTTAGTAACCTTACTAACTAACTTTTGAACTAACCAATTAACTTTTAATTGCATGGAAATATTACAATGGTTCAAACAAATAAAAAATCTTGATACCCGATTTTGTGAAAATAGGTGGCAATTCATCACATCCTATGGCTTATGTTGGGAGTGATTATTTTTACGCAAGATGGAAATGTTAAATGTTTGGTTGATGTGTTGCATGTGCCTAACATCATAAAGAACTTATTTTTTATTAGAAAAATGTTTGAGTAGGGATTGCAAATAAGGTTCAATCAAAATGATTGCTTTGTAGAAGATTTTAAGAACGGATGTAAACTGATTACAAAAGGCAAGCATGTGGAAAGAATGTTTACCTTGGGCATAAATGTACCTAAGCTGAAGGCTATTATATTTTCATAAGTTGTAGGAGTTCTGGCTAATATTTCCATTTGGCATAAATGTATTGTCCACGTAAACGTGTAGTGCTTCGACGAGTTTCAATTGGAGATCATTGAACAAGTGATCTTAGACTTTAAGTGAGCGGTAAGAAAAGTATGTATCAATCCTACTTTATATTCGCAAAGTGATTGAATATCACATATAAAAATAGTAGACGTGCCCTAGAAATTTCTACAGAGAGGTGATTCTTCATCTCAAAGAATGCACCTATTGCAGCCTCCTATCAAAAGAGTTTGTGGGCGTGCGATGGTGGATGGAGTGCTTGAGCCAATACACCAATTGGAGAGCAGGCCACAAAGCACACCCTCGATACCAGAGGTGACAATGAACCTTTCAGACCTTCCTCCAATATTGGAGCCTAAGATGAAGGCAATGATCAATGCATTACTGCCAATGGATGCCAAGATATCTGATCCATTGAGAGAGAAAGTGTCCATACCATTGTATGATGGATGCCAAGTATCTCGCTTAAAGACATTGTTTGCTCTTCTAAGTGTGTAGACAAAGTATGGGTGGAGCAATACGAGTGTGACTAAGTTGCTTAGGTACATTCTACGCTCTATTGATTTTGACTCTATTATAAAAAGTGCTTTTTGTGCTATTCAAGGGTGCTTCATTTTTTTTAGGTTTGTAAAATATCACAAATTACCACCTGGAAATACGATGCTTGAGTCTCGTAATGATGCACAATTGGTGTTACGAAAGTTTGGCATGGACTAAAATAGTATCCATGTATGTGTCAACGATTGTGTGCTATTTTGAGAAGACTATGTGACTATGAAGACATGTCCAAAGTGTGTTGCTCACAGGTATCGATAAGACTTACAAGGGTAAGGCATCCCCCTTAGAAGGTTCTCAGACACTTTCCACTTATACCATGTATACATCACATATTTTGTACGTAAGGCACGGTGAGCTTGTCAATGTAGCATGCATGAAATAGATCCACAAAGGAGTCCAACAAATATAAGAAAATTCACATACATGGAGCCACATTGACTCCATCTTTCTTGGATTTGCACAAGAGCCAATGAATCTTTGGCTTGGTCTTGCTATGGATAGCATGAATCCATTCAGTCTCCACTTATCTTCTTATAGTGTGTGGCATGCAATCCTTGTGAACTACAACATTCCAGCATGGATTTCTACGAAGAAAGGACACCTGATCCTTAGATTGCTTGTTCTTGGGCACTACAAAGTCAATAACATGAATGTCTACCTCTGTCCACTAGTTGATGAGCTCAAAATTTTGTGGGAGGAGAGGGTCACTATGGAAGACATGAGCAAGCATGATGGTTAGTGGTCTACTAATATACAAGCCATTCTCATGTGGATAATGCATGACTTTTCGAGATTTAGGGAGTGCTCAAGTAAGTGGGTAGCTTTTTCTTGTTGTCGATATCTAAGATGGCTTGTTCAAGTTTGTATTGACTAGATAGGGGTATTATGAGAGGTCTAGTTACCTCAGGTTATCATGCATGTCCATTATGTGGCCCACAGTTAGACTCTTGAAGTTCAAGGACCATGAAGAAGATGGTATATCATGGACATGTTGCTTTATTACCGAAGGGTCATAAACTGAGAGAAGGTTATCTTGGATGACCTCTAGCATGAATGAATTCTCAAAGCTGGTACGATTTAAAAATGGTCCACAAGGAGTCATATCCAAGTGGAATGTGATAGTTCTTAGCTTTCTATGAGTTGCCATATTGGATCCACTTACAAATCAACCATTTGTTGGATCCCATGCATATTTTCAAGAATGTGGGCACCTTATTATGGGACCACATCACATGAAAGAGAGACATTATTGTAGGGGTACAAATGGATTTAAAGGAGGTAGGCAATATGGAGGCATTGTGGCCATAGCCCTCTGACGATCACTTGTAGCTACCTTGCGCTCCTTGGGTCCTACCCACTAAAGAAGAGCACATGGTGAAGTAAATTATCAGTTCTATCCACACCTTGATGGGTATGGTGCATTCCCTGAAGTGTGATTTTTCTAAAGATGACCACCTATAAGGGTTAAAATCCCATGATTGGCATAAGATATGCCAGATTTTTCCTGACCTTGATAGCAAGTGACCTCAATATTTTGCTATTTAGTATCTATTCGATGTTTGTAATACTTCAAATGTTTGGGAGTTCATACTACCGATCACGATCATAGGATACCTCACTCCAAAAATACGCTCCGCGATCTACAGATTGTCAAATTTAGTGCAATGAACACAATATTAGTGAGTTTGGGAATCTCCCAATTCCCATTTTTTGAATACTAAAAATGTGGCACCCGGATAACATACCCATAAGTTTCTCAAAACCATATGATGTGACCTATCATTGGAAAGCGCTTGAAAAATGGAATTTATTGAGATATAGAGCGCTTGATTTGGAGTTATACTGTTTAAGTTATGATAGATCCAAAGATTTGACCACGTGTCCCAAACTTATGGAAAATTTCCAAATTTTCCAATATGGTGTAATGGATCTCACAGAAAGATATCAAGATATTGTCTATTAAAGCCACAAGGCGAGGAGCGATGGAGATGGTTTGTCTCTTTGAGAAGTACCTGCTCATGAGCATGCTCACAATATAAACTCACCTCCTAGTACATCTCATAGATGAAGTGGAGATTGTGGGGAGAGCCTATCTCATAGATGAAGTGGAGACGATGAATGTTCTTCTTAGAGTACTTCATGAAAACCTTGAAGGAATTTATGCAGCAACGAGCTCAATCAGAAGATAGCATGGCTAAAAATTTGGCTAGTGTCGAAGGCGTTAGTGCATATTTCGAAGTGGCTATACTGACAATGGATTCAGACAATAGTATACTATGGTCGCTAAAGGATGATGATAGATTGACCAGAGATGTGGTGGTTGGAAATGGGGTAGAAAAAAGGATGAATGGTACCATGGAGGAGAAAGCGAATCATTTTTGTATGTTGCATCATGTATCCATGGAGAAGTGGCTCGCTAGGTATGAGCAAGCTAGAAGAGAGTGGGAGGTTAGAATTTCCATGTAGTATATGCCATTGATGACTCGTTCAATATCCTAAGGGCATGGAGGAGATGATGTGGTTTTTGCATGGAGCTTTGATCACGACTTCTCCTAAAGGGGTGGAAGTCTCTACCAAGGAGTGGGAATTCTCGAGGGGATGTAGTCTGAAGATGACCACATGCTTTACTTGTTGTTATATCTAGATTTTATGTGCAATAACTAATCTAATCATTTTAGTGTATAAGACAGTGTATAGTGCGGCATGTCGCATAGCTGACATTTTCGAGTTGTGTATTGACAAAATGTACTCCACAATGGATTGTGGTGTCATGGCAAAGTTCGAGCAAGAGAGTTGACGACAAGCCTCAGATTTGAATACCGTAGTAAATAAGATAGAGTATTTTGGCAAACCTACAAGTATTATCTTAGTGGATTACCGAAGCTTCTCCCATGATCATATTCAATGTACACTGGTCTAAAGTGATATTGGAAGTAGTTGGGGCAACCATTTGACGAGGTCCATCTAGATTTTTGGAGGTAGATTTCAAGAAAAGATGGATGGATCTATGCAACACGTTTGTCCTACCCAAGCATTGTGAATAGGTGCATGACCCTTTTTATTAATTTTTCCATGACACGAAATAATTACAAATGTTGCTTTACCTTTATACATGATATTGAACATGTAATCTTCTATCCAAATCCTCGACAACCTCAATAGTAGTATGTTGTGTCATCAATACCTTAGAGTGCATGAGTGTATGATGAAAGCAGTGTCTCCATCGTGGACAAGGAGAGTATGCAAGTAGAGGAGTCGATGTTACAAAGGGTGGAGGGCAAAGAGGGCTTGGAGCATGTAGAGGAGACATGCACGAGTAATGTAGATGAAGAGATAGGCCATGAGTTTTTGAGAATGAAGTAGACTCATGTTTCTGTGGTGACCTATCTATAGACCTTCCAATATACACCAAGCTATGCTAAGAGCTTGGCATGGAGCCATAGACTCGGTCATATTTGCATCCATTTTTCTCAATTCGTTGATAATTTTCTTTTAAGGATATTTTAGTATATGCATTTTAATTAGCATCATTTTTTGTAGAGTTATGTTGTTGTGCTTTACCTAAATCCTTATATTGAATATGGCTAACAACATTTTCTGTTTGTGCAAGTTATCTTTGACAATACCCAGAGAGTAAGATGAGTCAAGGGATGACCAATGAGGAGCTGCAAGAGATATTCACACATATGTCTCTAGATCAAATGGCCCACTTTAAAGATATGGCTAACCAAGAGTTGTCGTGGACATCATGTGGCTATTCTCTGAGGTCTACTTCAGCATGCTTCGATTCTTCGAACTCTAGTAGGCGAGATCAACACTCTAGATTGGCCCTAGATGGAGGGAGTGGCTCTAGGAGATGTTGCAGAGATATAGATGTTGTGAGCCCATAATCGGTTCCAGAGAGGATCGCTACTTCTTGCTCTCATACTGATTTTGGAGATGGTGGCTCAGATGGGTGTTATGGAGGCATTGATGCAGTGTATTTGTCTGATCGGTCTGGCAGATACTTGTCACCTCCAAGATTTGTCACACATGTAGGAACATCTACTCCCGTGACTCTGGGTTTCACTCAATCATCCACAAGCAGTACCCCTATGAGTGCCACTCCAAGAGATACTATCCCTATAGATACACTAGATGTACATGGGTCTCTTGGTTATGTCCAAGAGCGTAATCACAAGTGGGAGAGGCCACATCTTAGATATAACTCAATAGGGTACTGATATCTCATAGATAACAAGATAGATTATGTGATCATGAATGATGAGGGGAGGAGGGTGATGTCTTGAATGAGAGAGTTATACTAATAAGTATTTAGGTAAAACATTTTGGACCATTGAAAGAATATACTAAAGGGGAGCAAGGACTATATAGTGGCATATTTGCATGAAGTTTCCAATACTTACAGTGGTATAGAGAGTTTTCCATTGGGTGGATGATGGAGTGTATGTGTACATACATGTCACATAGATAATAAGACGCACACAAGGCAATCAAGAGTGGTGTAAAACCCAAGTGACTAGACGTAGAGGATCAACATAGACTTAAGGAGGAGGCCATAGATTCTCTAGAATGATGGTGATAGCACGGGAGATAGCCACTGCATGATTGGAGTCAAGGGTTGTGCATCATCTAGGGAGTGGCGGCCACATGACTTATTTGGAGGACTTTGTAAGTTTTCTTTTTGTTCTTCTCGATTTTTTATTTGAAATATCACTTACAGTAACAACCTTGTTTCTAACAATGATATTCTATTTTCTTTGTGGCACTCCATCACAAACCGTGATGCCATAGGTTTGGAGACTTGATATGCACAAAGACACGGTCTTATTGCACTTATCAATAGATTATATGTGCGCGGCAGCCCAATAAGTCAATCATCTTTCTTATCTCTAATCATTAGGTTTTTTGTTATACATTATGTATGGTGGATAATGTCAGGTTGTTTATTTTGTAGAGTTCGTTTGACACCCCTTTGTGTTGGGAGGATGAGCTTTCAGATGGCGAGGATTTGTAGCATGCGCTTGGATTCGTGGAGCGCACCTTATCTTCTTTTTTGGTCTTATGATCCATGTAGGTCTCTTCCATGTAGCATTCCTTAAATATATTTATCATCCTTTGTATAAAATTTCACTTTGCCATATTTACATATAGATTTTCATGTTTATTTCGGACTCTCCTCTCCACGGTTCCATGTAATTTTATGAGTTGTCATCACTAGTCTTATACTTATTTTATGAGTTATTAGTCTTATGACTTTAAGTAGTTTTTTCACTTGTCTTTATGATTGTGTACTCAATATGTAATTGATTTGCAGAATATTATTGAGCACATGGTGTTGTGGGTAGCAGGGCATCTTGCTCTCTGCCACCAATTTTTTTTCTCTATAACCATCACTAATTTACCACACATATCTCTATCTTAGTTGGTATCTTAGTTGCTATCTTAGTCGATATGTGCATTGCCAAAGCAATGCAAATAGTGACATAGATAACGATGCTATTTAGCGATGAATTTGTAGAGATGCCTATATCAATGCATTTAGCAATAGTAGGGAAAAAATTTTGGATGAATATTTGCATTGCTTTGAACATCGATATATGGGATATATCTTATAGTGTGTGAGTAGATATAAAGCAATATTATCCAAAGGTTATGTATAGACTTATGGGATTGATTAATGAGGAGACATTTGCTCCAGTGGCAAAGATGGCAATTGTTAGAGCTGTCATGGTAGTGGATATAGCAAAAGGTTGGATCTTGCATCAAATGGATAAAAAGGATGCATTCTTGTATGGTGAGCTGCAAGAAGTGTACATGGAGCAGCCATAGGGTTATGAGAGCATGTTTCATCCCAATAATGTACGTAGGCTACACAAAGACTTATATGGGGCTGAAACAAGCACCAATAGCATGGCATGATAAAATAGCACAATCTTCTCTCTATTGGCTTCTATGTTGGAAATGCTGATTACTCACTTTATGGGCATCAGAGTGATAGGGACATTGTTGTGATTACTTGCATGTGGACGATTTGATTATTAGGGGCGATAATGTGCTTTTTTGGTATTGAGGTGGAGGTGGAGTACTTTGGGAGAGGTGGAGTACTTTCTTGATAATGATTTTACATGAAAGATTTGGGAGAGGTGGAGTACTTTCTTGGTATTGAGGTGATAAGAACAGCTAAGGGATATGACTCTCACAAAGGCAATACATCTTAGAGATTTGAGGAAGTATGCTATAGCTGATTATAAGCCAATCTCACTACCATTTGATTAAAGTGTTAAGCTAAGTGCTAATGTATATGAGATATTGGAGAATCCCATGATGTCCAAGAAGATGGTGAGAAGTGTGTTCTTCACCACTATCACTAGGCCACTTTGTAACTACATCATTGCCTTAAAGAGTTAACTTTATGAAGGTTCCTTATAAGACTCATTTGGACATTGTGAAACATACCTTGTGGTACCTTAAGGCCACATTGGATTATGTTATCTATTATGAGGTGTTGCAATTATTTGGTTATACTGATACAAATTGGACAGGCTATGTGTATGATAAGAAGTCCATTAGTAGCTTTGTATTTTCCTTTAGAAGTGGGGCTTTAACTTAGAGTAGTAAGAAATGACCCACTGTTGTATTATTGGATACACATGCAATGCACAAGGGTGTTATTATGGTAGCATGTGAGATGTAAAGGATATTTAATGATTTTGGGATATAGATAAATAAGAGAGTTATCATTTATTGTGAAAATATGAGTAGCATAAAGTTATCGAGGGACCCACTATTTCATGCATGCGCAAAACACATTGAGATTCATTACCATTTTATCACATAGGAGTTATTAATAGGCAACATTGATCTTATATATGTGAGCACAGAAAAGTAGGTGGCATATATTTTCATCATGCCCCTAAGAGTGGAAAAGCTTCAATGGTTTCAAAGCTTACTTGGAGAGAATAGGTCATGGAGTTGAGCTTAAGGGGAAGTGTTGAGTTGTTAATCTCAACATGAGTTGACACTCACATACATGGATGATTGTTTGCATATTCATATCACTGATGATGTTTGTATTTATGCATGTATATCATTGTAGTGATATTTTATAGCTAGACATCAATTAGTCTGTCTACCCAAGTTAAAGGATATCTATCTAGTCATCTATCAAGTTACTATGTTCACATTATGGACCGCTTGTGTATTATGTATGTTGTACTCTCTCTTATTATTAGTAGACTATCAAGCTACTATGTTCACATTATGGACCGCTTGTGTATTATGTATGTTGTACTCTCTCTTATTCTTAGTAGACTATTATAGTGGAGAAGAAGAAGAAGAAGAAGAAGAAGAAGAAGAAGAAGAAGAAGAAGAAGAAGAAGAAGAAGAAGAAGAAAGACTAGGGTTCTTAGTTTCCTATCTTGTGTGCATTCTCTATGTGTTGTGTGTCTTGGAAGAGCTCAAGTTCCCCCATCTTTTCATCCACAACTAATCTCTAGATTTCTTTTTAAGTTGCCTTAGTAGCAAGACAAACTCCACTACGGATACTTTAATATCACTATTACCTAGCCCATAGCCCAGCCCATGATGCATGATTTACTCCATCGACCATTGAAAAGAAAGTAGCATCCATGTTTTATGGCCCATTAGAGCACTTCAATGACTACACAAAGAAACCATGGATTGCAAAAAAGCCACATATAACTAGTGAAGGCTAATGTATTATTACATAAAATTTCCTACCTACAAGCTAGCTACTATGATTCCTGCCCATGATTACCACACCTACCTTTCTATGACTTCATGAGAAGAGGCTACCTAGAATTGCTACAAGAGGTCATAATTCTATTAGAATGCATGGATCTAGAGCATGGCTAAGGTAGATGGAAGAGAAAGAGAAGACTCATGATAACATATACAAGGGCTGAATGTCACACAAGTGAATTAGGTTCCAATATGGAAGCTTGGACTCATAAACACAATCTTGTGTATGTAGACAATGACATTGGCTAAAGGGACAAAAAGTACAATGACATTGCTTGAAATAAGAACCAAGTACATGCTTATATAACCTTTGGGTTGCTCCACTCTCCTCATTGTGCTTATGGGATACAGAGTATCTATTCCTAGAGCATACATCATTTGTCATATATTTCAACACCCCCCCTCAAATGATGAGTTTCTACACTTGTTGGATTTTGCCCCCCCTACATGACAACATGGCCCAGGAGACTAGCCCATAGGCAGCCTACTCAAGTTAAAGCTTAAAACTATACATCTTTGGAAAGGGTTTTTACAAAACAACATCCATTAAGGGAAACAAAATCCACTATGGAAAAGATATAATGAAAATCTCTTCAAAATAATCTATTAGAATTGTTGTTGATAGCGGAAGCATCTTCTTCATTCATGATTTGATTTTGATGGTTACCATTCTGCACTTGTGCTCTTTTTCTATAGAAACATTCACTGGCCATGTGCCCAGTCTTAGCACAATAATGACATGTGACTTGATCATTGGTATTGGTGTTGAATCCTAGTCCACTTCCTTTTGCTCCATAAGTTCCCTTGGTGTACAAGAGGTTTTTCTTTGAGATGATTTATTTTGCATCTTGGTTTTAACTTTACTTCCTCCATAAAGTAGAGAATGATCAATGTCTTTGAGTTAGAGATTAGAAACATTACTTAGGGTAGACACAAGGTTCTCATATGGTTCTTGATTTACACTTGCTAGTAGCACTTCTATGGCTTCATCCTCATCTATGTGCTTCTTTAAAGTTGCGAGTTGAGTTTTTAGGCTCTTAAAATTGTTAATATGCATGGTCATAGAAGAACCATCCTTTACATCTAGCTTATAGAACTGCATAAGTAATTTTACTTTTGAGTTTTTAGCTTGAGTTCCAAAAATCTTGTCAAGCTCATCCCATGTCTTTTTTGCATCTTTGATGCCGGAGATATGGTGCAATACATCATTAGATAGTCCCCAGGCAATGATGTCTAGAACCTTGTTGTTCATCTTTTTCCACTCTTTTGTCTTGGGCTAGACTTCTTCAATAAATCTGTCTTCATCATCTTCCTTCTTGCCATCTCCATCTCCTACATCATCCTCAAATAGATCCCAGAGGTCTTTCCTCATGAGATGGTACATTGTCTTTTCTTTCCAAGTGTTAAAGCCTTCACCATTGAATTTGTCTATTTGCTCAAGTTTTGACATTTTGAAGAAGGTCTTACTGCGAGTATACTCAAGTAGTGTCTATCCTTT
The DNA here is from genome assembly GCF_053477565.2 of Lygodium microphyllum. Classification (NCBI taxonomy): domain Eukaryota; kingdom Viridiplantae; phylum Streptophyta; class Polypodiopsida; order Schizaeales; family Lygodiaceae; genus Lygodium; species Lygodium microphyllum. The sequence continues at coordinate 29,256,432 of NC_141138.1, read as the reverse complement.
TACAATGAGATTGTCGCTTACAAGGGATTTAATAAATTGGACATTCTACATTACAATCTTCATGTTTTTCATTGCAAGAGCTGAAGTAAAGCTAGCAAATGAGTTATTATTGGATGTTTCAAGAAATACAAATGCCAAGAAGCACTAAAATGAGTATCAAAAGATACTATGCTTTGAAGAACTTGATGTTGCTGGATGTTTTCTCCCCTCCTTACTAATTTGAAGTGCTAGGAACTTAGTGGAGCACCAAATTAGAGTGGGAAACACTTGAATGAGCTGACAGGACTGAGAAAATGAAGTGTATTATGAGCTTCAACCCAAATGGCTATGGCTTCCTATTTGGGGTTTCAAGATAGGGGCCTAGTTTTTCACTGATTATAGCTCTCACAAAGATGACCATTTTGAAAACCCTTTGAGTGGGAGAGAGAGCTTAGGTATGGAGCTTTAGTTTTCCTATGAGCTTAGTGAGATTTGTGTTGCGTGCATGGAGAGCATGCCATACAAACAAGTGCATGTAGAACAAGCAGCGATGATGAATTCATGCAATGCTGAGCTCGGAGCTCGGAGCAGGGCAATGTTGATGTTTGAAATGACAAGAACTTGCCCCTTGAGTAGAGAAAGAGGTTGATAGAAGTAATTTTAGTGAGATATGCCCTAGTTTGAGAGATATCAAAGCTCCAAGCATGGTAGGTGTAGGCTAATACTATGGTTGCCATGAAGGAAAGAGTGGAGTTAGAGTGAGAAATGAACTCATGAGCTGATAAAGATGAAGAGGAGTTGAATAAAAATTTTGATGAGCTTAGCCATGCTCACCATGGCTTTGATACCATATTAGAATGCCCAGATCTAGAGCATGGCTATGGTGGATGGAAGAGAAAGAGAAGACTCATGATAACATAGACAAAGAGGATTGACTATCACACAAGTGAATTAGGTTCCAAGATGGAAGCTTGGACTCATAAACACAATCTTGTGTGTGAAGATAATGATATTGACTAAAGGGACAAAAAGTACAATGGCATTGCTTGAAATAAGAACCAAAAGTACATGCTTATGTAGCCTTTGGGTTGTTCCACTCTCCTCATTGTGCTTATATTCCTAGAGCATACATTATTTGTCATATCTTTCAACAAATTCATCATATCTAGTGCATGACTTGAATCAAGGTGCTCAAAACATGTATTTCATCTTACAACTTTCCTTAACCACAATCCTTATGCATGATTGACTCAAAAGGTTGACTAGTCTCTTTCTCCCCCCCCCCCCCCCCCTTTTAACAATCTCAAGTACCAATTCTTCTCTCTCAGGGGGCCATAATTGATGAAGAGGGTGCACACAATTTCCTATGTATCTATGATTCATCTAGTACACAATTTCCTAAGTACCCATGTTTTATCAATGGATTAGTATAAAATCATATTAATAGCTATCCACAATTTCTTAAAGAGACTGTGATTGCCCAAAATAGTCGCCCTATGCATGCGAGCCACATCATCAACTTATCTTGAAAATCCATGAAAAAGCCTTAGTTACACACAAATGCAAATAACCATGACCTTCTATAACATCCATATTTCTCATTAGAAACTCACAAAGTAGCCACCCACAATTTCTTTAAGGCAACCATAGTAATAATAATATTCAACACAAGCAATATCACACATCAAGATTAGCACCTCATTGCTGAGTGCATGCAAGAAGGGAGCTTTTGGAGAAAGCTTCTTTTATCAACCTGCAATTTCATTCCACATAGTCTAGTTGGTCCTCTTTTTCTTATGGGCATATATCAAGCATCACCATTGTTCCTCCACTACCACCACCACCACCACATCTTACTCTCTCCCTCCTTAGAATCATCATCACCACCAACATTAATTAGTCTCTTTCTCCCCCCTTTCAACTACCTCAGGTACCAATTCCTCTCTCTCTCTCTCTCTCTCTCTCTCTCTCTCTCTCTCTCTCTCTCTCTCTCTCTCTCTCTCTCTCTCTCTCTCATTAGGCCTATTTATAAATTGAAGTTATGTATCTATTTACAATAGACCCTTGCAATTGCTTTGAAATTTCTATAAGAATCCTCCACTTTACAATAAAAAATTCAATGATCAAATATTTGATATATTTCACATTATATTGCATGAAATTATCACAAAAATTTTATTAAATACACAAATAAATTTTCAACTTGCTAAACTACTATGCACAAAGCAAATGAACATATTTATTGTAAATAGTAAATATCTTTAAGTATATGTCAAATATAAAATTCATGAGTCATGTGTTTCTACTTGCATATATAAGTGCTACATCCTCTAGTATTGCAGGTTCAGCTTTTGAATTTGTTCCTCTTCTTCTACATAAGTCAAAACATTATCATTGATATTATTAATAGGAAGAAGACTTGAAAGTTTTTACATCATACATCTAATGCTATCTTGCACTATCTCTTGCATTGATGGAATTAACAAATAAGATTGAATGTAATGTTGAAAACTCAAGCAAAAGCTCCTAATTCACTGTTTGAATCCAATAAGCAATGCACTCCATGAATGGGTTGATTTAACCAATGATGAGAAAATTTGATGGGAAATTTTCAATTCTTTAATCTCTCAATCAAATGGGTGAAGCTCAAAAATTGGATAGATGAGAGAGATCAAGAATTGAAGAGAAATATATCTTACAATATAGCTTGATGAAGGCTTGAATAATCTGCAAATGCTTGATTAAGCCTTCACTTGCTCAACGTTGTTGAAATAGCCTTCAATCCTTGTTTCTTGGATGCTTGGAAACAATCTTGAAACCTCAGAAGCTTGAGATTGAAGCATTTAACCCATTTCCCCCAAATCTTGACTCCATGGAAGCTATTGAGGTTGAATCTTGACCAATCTTGCTCAATCCTTGCAATTCCTTCAAGAAATCTTACTAGAATGGATCCCAAGACTGAATTGATGAAGAATCCTCAAGAAATTTAAGAGAAGTTGAAGCTTGGACTAAAACTTTTATAGTTGCCATGGCTAGGGTTTCTCAAGAGTTGGAGAAGAAGAGAATGCCAACAATCTTAGCAATTTACTATGGCTTTTACTTGCACAAACTAGCATTGAAGCCTCAAGCTGGATGATGATCATCAGGAGAGGTGATTAGTCCTTGATCAACCCAAAAATTATGCCGCAATTTTTAGAGTTGTTTGCTACTCTCTACTACTTAGCACTTGACAAGTCTAGTACTCCTTCTATTGATAATGAAGATCTGAAGAAGATTCGAGTATGTAGTGGATGGACTAGACCAAGGCTTAAGAGGTAGAAGAGGATCTTGGCAGAGACCTCCATGAAATCTACAGAGGAGGTAAGCTTCAAGAAAGAGGAATGAGAACCCTCTCTTTGAAAAGTAACCACAGTTTGTCCCTCTTCTAAATCTAGTTAACCCCTATTTTACGAAGTTACCTTCAAAATAGCATGAAATGGATACACGGCTTGCTAGTTTAACCACGGTTTGGCTAAATCTCTCCAAGATCTTTATCAAAGCTCCAAGATTAGTCTCTGCTCCAAGTAGAACACCTACAAGTACCTGCCATGTGGCTCCTGTACCTACTGTCCAAGATTTCATGGTGAAAATTTAGAGAAAATATGTCTAAAAATGACAAAAACAAATGGACCAAAAGCTTATGCTCTAATGCCACTTGTTAAGGAGAGAAAGAAGAGTAGAGATAGAAAAGGGTGACAATGAGAGAAAAATACTAGAAAGTTAGAAAAGAAGAGAGAGAATCCATAAAAACTATAAACAAAGAGATGAGGTAAGAGAAAATGAATGTATTAATGCCCAAAAGATATGAAAATTTACATATCTCCCCCCTTTTATACATATGTCAATGTGACAATGTATTATTAATAATTCTGCACTAAAATATATCTTCTTCCCATCCTCTTACATTTGTGAGAGAGAAGATACTTGCCAGAGAGATTGACTTGGTATATGTCAGCACACAGGATTAGATAGCTAACATTTTCACAAATGTATTAGGTGCAGAGAAGCATTGAAAATTTCAAAGCTTACTTGGATTTGTAGAGATATAGTTGATCTTGAGGGGGGTTGTTGAGATGGCAAGCTCAACATGTGCAAATATTGATGATAGACTAATGGGTTAGGTGAATCTACACATCTACACTTAGCATGTTGGTGATCATTATGATCCTCACATGGCCACTAACTTATCACTTATTATGTTTGGTTTGTTGCACCTACCTGCAGCTGGCATAGTTATAGCACCAGTCGATTAGTATAGTCAGCTATGCATTGTTTGACACTCAGTAGACCACTTTCCTTTATGTTATATCTTATCTATAATTTGTGTATATTATATTTTGTGTGTGAAAGAAGAAGAAGAAACCAACAAGAAAACGTTTTGGTCACCATCTCTCTTCTTGTGTTTTCTAGTGAGATTTCTCTTGTGTGTATGGTGTGTATTTGTTACTATAGCTCAAGCAAGTCCCCCCACCACATGATTCATGACAATCAAGATATCTTGGAGGGCATACCATTAGATGGAATGGAGAGAAGATAATGTTGTTTGAGAAGTAAGAACTCTATGAATTTTTTAATCAAGGTCCTAGTTTCCACATACTATGTGGTAGATACCATTTAGTATATGCATCTTTTGACTTGACGTGTAGGATCAAGGATCCAAAGTTACTTGCAAAATATGAAAAAAGACACTGACTTAGATCTACAACAATTCCAATAGTTGAGCAACAAAGAACTAGAGTGCTAATCATTAGAACATATACATGATAAAGTTGGGATATCTCCAAATAGGCTACAAATAGAGGAGAGAGCTTGATCATTGTATTGTTACTCTACTTAAAAACAATGTTTTTCAAAAAATAAGATCTACTTTATGATATAACAATCCTTGTAAAAATTGATAAGTGTCTTATTATGTTAAGATTTCTACAAAACTCCTCAAACATTTCGTTGTGTATGGGCTTATGAGGAACTATTGGTTATGGGTATCTAAGCCTTTCCTTGCCTTTGTCTAGTTTATCGCCACATAGAATGTTTCATTGTTTCTACATTATAATTTTGCCACAATTCATTTTTTCTTCATCTCCCCAAAGTTTGCATTACTTTACCAATTTCAAATATACTTAGTGCTTACTTCCTATTAGCTATATGGACAAGCTTTATGTAGGTCCATTAGTGTAATTATTTTAAAATATAAGCTTTTTTTGCTCCTGTAGCATATCTTATTTGGTTGAAATAACAAGTCCCAGCTTGATAATGGGTTTTCTCCATTCCTTGAGTTGACCAAGCTGATAGGCTACCATATTTCTTAGCAAACCAAGGGGTGTGATTATATATAATGTGCTATCGAAGCATTAAAAAGGATGGATTGCAATTGCACTTACAATTAATATACTTTTAAAGCATTAGAAAGGTATGTGACTATATATAATGCGTTGTCAAAGCATTAAAAATGATGGATTGCAATTGCACTTACAATTAATATACTTTCAAAGCATTAAAAAGGCATGTGATCATATATAATGTACTAACAAAGTATTAAAAGGGGATGTGAGTGGCACTTACAATTAATGTACTTTAAGAGCATTAAAAAGGCATGCGATCATATATAATGTACTAACAAATTATTAAAAGGGGATGTGAGTACATTGTCAATATTGTGGGAGAGAAGGAAGGAGTCTTACTTGTAGCTTTCTTGCTTGCACAATGGGGGAATACACACAAGGGTGGAGGTTGAAAACAGTTTTCCTCTTCTTAGTTGTGTAAGCCAAAAGAACTCTCTTACAAAGAAATAGAAGAACCCTATATATGGGTCTCAAACCAAACTCAAATAACTAAGGTGGCATACTAACTGAGCCACGAACTAGAGTAGATAAGGATAGCTGTCATCTAGCTATTATTCATGGGCGGTGTACCAACCGCGTCTGCAACTGACAAGTCGGTGACATAAATACACAACGGTCACCTTGGCGTATCACGAGTGGAGCTCGATATCTCAACATACATTTAATGTGCTCTCCAAAGCACTAAAAATGATGGATTACAACTGCACTTGAAATTTAAAAATTGAGTCTTCTCAAACTTTATTAAGACAAACTACCATGTAATGGATAATATGTTGATCTATCCATATAATAATCTTTGAATTTTTCAACTCATCGAGTATTATTTCAAAGGCATTATAATTATATGTATTCCATAGTTGTGTGACACAAAATTTAAAAACTATATCTAAAGACTTCCAAACATTAGACTCTTATGATTGTGCTTCACCACTATATTTGCATGGTCTACGAGCTCGTTATGGACAAACTTCCACACACATATTGTATTGAATCCTTTGAGTGAACTATATTTCTTAAACATGATTATTATCTAAGGCTAGTGTAAATAAAAATCTTTGTGCTTTCACACCTCCAACAAAAAGTTTATTTGGCATGTCTCAATCATGCTTTAAACTTTCTCATCCTTTTCAATCTTCACATTTCCACATGTAAGCCAATGTTTGACAATGCCTTCTCAAGTGCTACAATTTCCTTGACCAATGTAGACTTAGGTCATACAAGAAAATTACATTTTCTGCATAGACCATGCATTGTGCAAATATGGACTCTCAACAATGAAATACTAAAATTGGTCCAAATTTTGGATCTTTTAGATACCTATTAGGCACTTTTTTCCAATTCTTCTTCTCAAGTTCATTTGCACTATGCCTGCAACATATACACAGGCCCTTTGAGTTGGCTCCCTTCGAAACATTGTATATGCATTGTAAGGTCTTGAGATCACTTGTTAGATGCCACTTTTCTTTGTATCATCCGAACATTTCCATGTCCAAGATTCTCTTGTTCCTTTGCTTAGTAATGATTTGGGTATTTTTCTCTTCTAGAGAATCCAATGTAAGATTTCAAAATTCTCAGACACAACCTAGAATTGGACACATATTATAAGCATATATACTCTTAATTTAACACAACCATACTATCCAAACTTTCAATAGAAATATATTGCTCACCTCAAAGGACCCTAGAGAAAATATATTCTTCTCAAATTGGACACTAATTCATTTTGTATTTTTCTTTGAAATTACTAGATCAAGTGTTATGCTCATCAAGGTGATGATAACCCATTCGAGCTTTATATTCTTCACAATCTAACACTCATTGAGCTTAAGTACATATTACATGATAACATTACATTCATCTAGAGTAACTTTAAATAATTTATCAAAGTGTGACTACAAGGCCTCCAAGTTGTAAAATGTATTATTGTATTTGTTATAGACCACCGCCTCCCTTGTTGATCAATTTATGCAGCCTAGATTCCTTCATCTTTGATTGAATAGATTTGTAAATAGTTTTATATTCTCTGTTGGTAGAATACTTGCCTTATCTAGCAAGACCTGCATATCACTAGGGCTAAGTTGTCTTCGTTTCAAGATTACCTCAATCTCATGTTTTCTACAAGATTTTGATACTTTTGATCCTTCAAGATTTCTTTGATAGCTTCCCTATTTTGAGAAGCATTTTTATGTCTACAATTAATGCCTCCATGCTTGAATTTATTTCTACATTAGGTTGCAATATATCTCTATATTCAAATCAAAATGTTAAAATATCATAAAATACTTCAAAATTACTTTTTGAGATGGAGAAAGAACAAAGAGCTTACTTACTTCAGTATATGTATCTTCTAATACTCTTTGAGATAAAGGAAAAAGTAATAAAGAGCTTACTTACTTCATTACATATCCTCTTTTTAATGCCATTAATTCATAACTTCATATCTTGCATGATTTGATGTTTCTTACATTGTTTATGAGCATTTCTCTAATGTTAGCCCATGTGAAATAGGTATTCTCCCTCTTTAACAAATCCCTTTTTAACTTATATACATTGGTAATCACATCCAAATGTTTGGTATAACCTAAGATTCCATTATAATCATCTCCAAATATCCTGGAAAAGAGGCATAGAGTTGTGTAAAAGATATTTGGACATAGTTTCCCATCAATCTATAAATCTACATTATTATTTTCTTTTAACGTGCATATTTATTTGAATATACAAGTCATGAGATAGGATTTTTTTTCTTACATTATGGCTCGTACTCACAGATCAACCTCAACATGGAGGTAATATGCCTCTCTACTTTACCTCTTTGATGATTATTTGGGCATTTGACATCTCCATTTATGACATTGATTTGACCTTGGTCATCCTTTTTTGTGATTTTGATTCAGTCTTAACCATCCTTGCTTGTGATGTTTGTGAATTTGCTTCTAAAAAATGAAAATACATGAAATGTTTTAGAATGCAATATGGCAAAGTAAAACGTGAAATTTCATGCAATTTTTTAGATTTTGATAAAAGAGACTACATTATTAATCGCATCTCCAATGTAGATGTAGTCATCAAATTCTAAGCATGGTAGTTTATTGTAGGTACTAACCTCTAGACTACGGCTAATTAATGACTTAAAATTATATTAGCTAATTTGTGTATTTTGAAAAAAATGAGAAAATTTTGAAACTTTTAAATTTTTTATCAATCATTAAGGATTTTTGAATTACATCTCTCTATACTAATGTGGAGTCTCTCATAAGGTCCAAAGTTAGTCCAAATTTTCCCTAATGTTAAATTGACTCTCAACCCTATCCCAATAGTCCACAACTACCTCAAATGCAATTCGATCTATGCCTATTGAGCTCACTCCTTTCCTTAAATTGCCACATCATATATACTTGAATCTTAGACTAAGCCTTCTTATGTAGTGACCTACCTATCACATCAGCATTAGCTTATTTACCTCCTTGGACTAGGCCACAACTATCAAGCCTACTTGTTTATGCTAGTACTTAAACTAACACATCATTAGTCTACCCAATCACTTAGATTAGCCCACATCACCTGAGGGAACTTGTTTCCTATCCAATCTGATCTATCCACTTCAAGTCTACTTGCTTATCCAATCTTAGGCTAGAGTTATCTTGTACGCTTCCCAATCTATCTACATGATTAGTCTACTTTCCCATGAGTGGCATCCCACCTACTTGACTATTGGATATTCAAAGCCCAAGACCATGATTGCATGAGCCTACTTTTCTAATCTTGCTAATCCATTTGTCTATCCACTCCCTTCGACTACCACATCATACTTAGTTTCACTACTTATCTACTTGCCTACTTGATTCTCCACCCTCAACCTAGCTAGAGTTAGCCTACTTGAGTGTTCTGCCATATCATCATTAGTATACTCACTCTTGGTAAGATTGCATGTCCCCCAACTAAAGTAGCCTACCTGGTCTACATACCCGCCCAAGCCCCATGGTTGTGTGCATCATCAACCCACTTGTGCTATCCCCACTAACCATACATTAACAATAATCAACCAAAAATTGAGTGAATATATACTAAAGAAATTATTGCTAAATGCTAAACCATACTCCTACCCTTAGAAAAGTAATTATCTTGCCAAAATCCTATAGTATAAACATTAAAAAAATATTAAATCATCTTGCCAAAATGCCATAATATAAAGGTTAAAAAATATCAAATTGTCTTGAGCATATAAAGTTTAAGTGCACTAATGAGTAATAGTCCACTCACTAATGGTGCTAAAGCAATTATATGTGCACCAAAGCATAATTGCACTAATGAGTAATAGTCCACACCAATGATGCCAAAATAATTATCCGTGAACCAAATGCTCCACTAGTAAATAAAATATCATTGCATCTACATTACTTTGGTGATTAATAGACATCTCACCATAAACACAAAACACATTAAATCCCCACCTACACACCTAGCTCAATGATGTGATCGATAGCACATGCGACTTGTCACTATTATGATGCAAATAGGAAAATGATAATAAATTTTAGAACATAAATCCAAATTTAGCCTAAATATTTTAGCATATTATCTTCATACTTCTTAACAAAATTTAAAACATAATAATTTAACATCTTATCTTCACAAAAATAAGTCAAGTCAAATATCATAACACTTAAAGTGTATCCCCATTGAGTCCCGTATGTGCTTTGCTTACCTACATACTCAAACTAGGCTAAGATCTAGGCTAGGACTATACCTATATTGAGAGAAAGCAATAGTGACGTGTATAATCAATGGATTGAGAGAGAGAGAGAGAGAGAGAGAGAGAGAGAGAGAGAGAGAGAGAGAGAGAGAGAGAGAGAGAGAGAGAGAGAAGAAGAAGAAGAAGAAGAAGAAGAAGCATAGAAGACATTGTTATGGATACATTGTCATCCTTGTTCTTCGTTATGTTTAGTTATATATGATAACACAATATTAGTGAGTTTGGGAATCTCCCAATTCCCATTTTTTGAATGCTTAAAAGGTAGCACCCGGATAACATGCCCATAAGTTTCTCAAAACCATATGATGTGACCTATCATTGGAAAGCGCTTGAAAAATGGAATCTATTGAGCTATAGAGTGCTTGATTTGGAGTTATAGAGTTCAAGTTATGACAAACCCAAATATTTGACCACGTGTCCCAAACTTATGGGAAATTCCCATATTCCCCAATATGGTGTTTGATTGTGTAGTGTGTAGATTTATGAGGAGTACCCACTCATCCTTTGGTCATTGGCGTTTATCCTAACAACCTTATATTTAAATTCCAATGAACCTTTAAGGTAGAATAAACAGTGAGGATACTATGCAATTCCCATCAGTACTCTGTAGTGTGTAAAGCACTCAAAAGATAACTCGTCGTAAGATCTGCAAGGTTGTCATCCATATGGATCTTGATAAACTCATTCCACTTGCCTTCAATCACTTCCTTAATGAAGTAATATTTCACTTCAATGTGCTTTGTCTTTGCATGAAACATAGGATTTTGTGTCACTAGGTGGCACTCTAACTATCCTTGTGCAGAGTGGGTACCTCTCCTACAATACCCAAATATTCCACTAGATGAGTAAGCCACATAGCTTCCTTGCATGCCTCATTGGTTGCAATATATTTTGCAAAGAAAATGTGCATAACTCTTACACCATTCACATATCTCATGATGCCTTTCACTTCTTTCCAATGCTTATTTCCAAGGTTTAATATAAACCTCCTAACCACTCTCATTACATAAACAATGTATACACATGTAGCTACCATAGCATACATCAAGTTACAAATAGTGGATGCATAAGGTAACTTGGCCATTTCATCCTCATCTAACTTAGGGCTATGCTCTTAGCTAAGTTTCATATATGGAGCTAATGGAACACTAATAGCCTTCTCCCTATCCTTATTTGAATGCTCAAGTACCTTTTCAATGTACTCCTTTTGAGACAAAAAGAGAACTCTATCATGTTGTCTATCTCTCATAATCCACATGCCTAAGTACTTTATGTGAAGGTTTCAGTGATTTACTTTATGTGCATATACAAGGGGTATGTCCTTTGCCCATCGGCCTTTACCCCAATCTATTTTCCATGACCAAGACTAAATCTACTTCAAAAGGCTTAATTGAGTGGCATGCTTACCTAAGAGTTTGATTGAGCAGTTGACTTGCATCATCCAAGGACTAGATTAGCCTAGAACTGCAATATCAATCACCCCATGAGCACATGTAGTTTGTATCCACAAATATATCCCTCCATCTGCCTATGGTGGCTATGATTAGGATATATTGTGGATAGGATTTAACTCCTAACCACTCGAATATGCTAACACTAGCAAGCTATAGCCACATTTCATGCTTACATAAGAAAGGAATGATTTCACATTTCATGAGTACTTGAAGTAAGTTGAAAACTACTTAAGCTCAAGAAGTACACTTGCACCATAACTCACTAATATCATTGCACTTAATTGAGCATAAGAAAGTGTAAAGATTGATTTTCCAATATTATGTATTGCACTAAGGAGTGGTAGTGTCCAAGGTGAAATGAAAGAGTATGATGAAATCACACTCATAAACCTAAAAGGGTTAACAAAAACCAACACCAAGGGCTAGAACTTAAGTTAAAGAACCTTGAGAATACACCGTAAACCGTATATAGGTCAACCCAATCAACCCTAAGAAATCATAACTCCATAAGAAAAACCAAGCCCATTGAACACAACTTCTTGGATCAAATGCCTTAGCACCAAGACACAAGAGAAAGTAATAATTATGCTAGACTTACACTTCAAATCACACACAAAAATAAGAACCTTAACAAGATCCCAAATAATCTTAACCTACCTACCAAAATGCACATAATCCTATGCTAGAAGGACTTAAAGCGGGACATGCTAACTAATGATTAAGAAATAATTGTGCATGCAATTGCATGATGGGATAGAGATTCTAACCCCCAAGGGAAGTAGATCTCCTAGTCCCAAACATACCCACCCTAGAGAATACAAAATTTGAAAATAACTTCAACCCCTTGTTAATGAAAATGATCATCAAACTCATGAACCTAAATATCGACCAACAAAAAACCAACAAGATGGAGGGAGGTAGATGTATGGGAGAAGTTCCTTATATAGGACTTGCACAAGTCCCAAGAAAGCTTTGAAGATTTGGTGATTGACTTTGATATAAGTGAAATGACCCAAGAGGTCATAGAAAGAAGGAAACATACCCTTAAATATGGACTAAAAGGAACCCTCAATAAGCTATTGTATGTAACCATAGCTACACTATGGAAAAGAGAAAATAGAGAGAGACTAGTCTTGAATTTTGGTCTAAAAAAGGTCATCTAATGACTCATTGTTCATTCCTCTAATATGCTGGCCAATACCCTTCTAATGGGACTAGGTATTTTGTCTAGGACAAAATAGCAATGAAAAATCTCTCTAATTGACAAACACATGGAGATATATAGAGCAAGGGAGAATTTCTACAACTTTATAGAGTAGTTTGAATGGGTATGTGAGGGTAACAACCTTACATTAGATTAAAAAAGAGCACAAGATTTCGAGTTGCCTATGCAAAAAATGGGGGAACATGATCCATAAGCCTAGATTCCATAAATAGAGTATCCTTCTCAACTCTTGCCTATCTGAGAAAAAGTAGTGTAAAGCTCAACCACAACTCAAGTTATCCTAAATACCTGCAAATAGTAGCTCAATAGAGCTCTCCAAACTCATAGAAACCATTCAATAGTCAAGGTCATATAGATCAAACTTCCATTGCACACACTATAATGGAGATCATCTATCATCATAGTGTCCCAAGCCTAGTCAAATATGCACAAATCATGGTCCCTTTAGCTATGATACTGCTTATTGTAGAACCCCAAGAAGGCTTCCCTATCTTGCTCTATATCCAATGTTGGCTATTAAGAGAAAAATAGAGGATGTTTCTATCAGAGAACTCAATAATTGGGCTTACATGCCCCACATGCAAGCTAGATCAAGCACAAAAAATAATCCTTTAAAGATACCAAGCCCATTGGGTTGGATTATAAATCCATCTTCAAGTGACATTCCCCATGCATTTTATAAAAGAATCACTAGAGGAAGAGAAATACATCAAGCCTTATGTCACTTATGATAAAGGGGGCAATGCATTCTTTATTGACTACCACCCAATTCCAATGATAATGTTAGGATGTGGCCAAGTGAGGGTCATGATCCAAGCATATGAGACTATCGAATGCCAAACCTATGGTTGAGCTTGGTATCTATTAAAAAAGTGTTCACAAAAATAAGAATCTTCAAAGATAATAGAGCCAACCATAGGTGTATTGAATGTGGCATAACCTATATTTGCCAAGATTTCCCTAAGCTAAAAGCAATCACAAGTAAGGTAATCATCCCTTTAGAATCACGAGAGAATCACTAAGTTAGTTCAAGGTTACAATGATCAATGACAAAGACACCATCTTAAAATGCTATTCAAGAGCTCAAAGTAAGAAAGTGAGAGTTCATATACCAAGTACTTTTATGATCAATGATTGATTATTTGAAAAAATAACTCAAACAGGATAAAGAAGCATGTATATATCAAAGGTTCTAAAGTGGCAAACCTACAACAATCCTTGCAAATGCAGTCATCTTTAGTACAAAAACTACAAATACTATACTTAATACTAAAATGGAAACCACTCCCAAACTAGATGAATACCTAACACAAACCATCAATTATAAGCAATAAGTCAAGGATTTGGTTAAGAAATCACAATTCAAGCTTCAAGATCAAGTGATAGCAAAAGGTATGAGTGCACTTCACTTGTCCAACTGCGTACCACTATTGACTACCATAGATCCCAATACCAATCAAAGACGTGCCTTAGATCCACCTAACTAAGAGGAATCGTAAGCAATTTCCTTACAATGTCACAACTATGAAATGTTTAGGAGCTAGGACTTTTAGTTCTAGGAAATAGACCCCAGTATCATCACATCCCTAACTTCAACCAATGTAGAAATTCCATAAGGGTATTTGCTAAAAGAGAATCCAGTTCTTTGGAGGAATTTCAAGGCATGGATCAAAGGAATTGAAGTAGAAATAGACAAAGAAACCTTGCAAAACCCTCAACAAAGGGTAAACCCCAACGTAATGTCAAGATTGTGGGAGAGAAGGAAGGAGTCTCACTTGTAGCTTTCTTGCTTGCACAATGGGGGAATACACACAAGGGTGGAGGCTGAAAATACTTTTCCTCTTCTTAGTTGTGTAAGCCAAAAAGAACTCTAATGCAAAGAAATAGAAGAACCCTATATATGAGTCTCAAACCAAAGACAACTAACTAAGGTGGCATACTAACTGAGCCACGAACTAGAGTACATAAGGATAGCTGTCGTCTAGCTATTATTCATGGGCTGTGTACCAATGGCATCTGCAACTAACAAGTCGGTGACATAAATGCACAATGATCACCCTGGCATATCGCGAGTGGAGCTCGATCTCTCAACACTCCCCCTCGAGCTCAATCCCAATTCCTGCACACCAAGCAGGTCTCTGAACTTGCACATCTTCTCTGCGCCCAATGCCTTCGTAAATATGTCAGCTACCTGATCCTCTGTGCTGACATAAACTAGATCAATAAGACCTAGTAAAACCCTCTCTCGCACATAGTGATAATGCACCTCAATGTGCTTTGTTCTAGCATGATAGACTGGGTTATTTGCCAAGTGTATACTACTCATGTTGTCACAATAAATGACAACTGGCCCATCTGTAGGCTGATGCATATCATAAAGTAGCTTATGCAACCAAGCTACCTCACATGCAGCCATTGTTGCACCCCTGTACTCGGCCTCTGTGCTCGACAAGGCAACTGTAGGTTGGTTCCTGCTACTCCAAGTGACTGCAGCACTCCCAAAAGAGAACACATATCCACTGGTAGATCGTCTATCAGAAATGCTACCAGCCCAATCAGCATCAGTGTATCCATGCAACTGTATCTGAACCCCAGTCTCATAAAATAGTCCATACTGCAATGTGGACTTCACATACCTGAGTATGCGTCTAGCCGCATCCAAATGCGATTTCCTTGGAGCCTGCATAGACTGACTTACCAATCCAATAGCATAGCTCAAATCTGGCCTGGTAATAGCCATATAAATCAAGCTTCCTACTATGCGTCTGTACATAGTAGGGTCTTCCAGAAGCTCACCTGCATCTGCACTCAACTTCACATTCTGCTCCAAAGGAACTGAAATAGCCTTACAGCCTGTCATCCCATATTTGGACAGCATGTCCAATCCATACTGCCTCTGCAAGAGCTGTATCCCACTTGGTGATCTAATCACCTCAATGCCCAAGAAATAACGCAGCTCTCCCAAATCCTTCATCTCAAACTTCTGCTTCAATAGCATTTTCACATGAAGGATATCTTCATCACTCTCACCTGTCATAATCAAATCATCAACATAAATGACAAGTAGCATAATACCTTTCTCTGTTTTTCTCACATAAAGTGAGAAATCTACCTTGGAAATCTGAAAGCCAATAGTGACAAGATACTGTCCTATCTTGTCAGACCATGCTCTAGGTGCTTGCTTCAAGCCATACAAAGCTTTCTTCAACCTGCAAACAAACTCAGGATGAACAGCATGCACATAACCTGGTGGCTGCTCCATATAGACCTCTTCTTGCAAATCACCATGCAAGAAGGCATTCTTTACATCCATCTGATGTAAAGACCATCCCTTTGATGCAGCCATAGCAATGACTGCTCTTACAGTTGCCATCCTTGCAACCGGACTGAATGTTTCTTCATAGTCAATGCCATATATTTGTGCATACCCCTTGACTACTAATCTTGCCTTGTATCTGTTCACATAACCATCTGCATTGTGCTTCACCTTATAAACCCACTTACAGCTAATTGCATTCTTACCTTTAGGCAAAGGTACCAATTCCCATGTAGCATTTTCTTCCAAGGCATCCATTTCTTCATCCATGGCTTTCTCCCATTTTTCTTTTTCCATGGCTTGCTCAAAATAAGTGGGTTCTGGTTCCTCTATCACTTTGACCATATATGCATAGTGAATGGCTGTAAATCCATCATATTTTTGCCTATCCACAGGATACCTAGCTCTCGTAGACCTGCGCAAAGTAGGTTCACTCCCAGGTGCTCTCAAAACATCCATGGTCTGTCTTACTCCAGGTGTAACAATAGAAGGAATACCCAACTCAACATCAATGCTCTGTTCTGAGCCACTGAATTCACCATCCACATAAGAGTGACCTGCATTCACATCAAACATGGGCTGATCTACCTTCTCTTTTCCTTTTCGTGATACCTGCATACCACTATCTACATTACTTTGAGAAGATTCTCCTGATCTCAATCTGCCTGTCCATGGCGAAGAATGTGAACCACTACTAGAGGATGATCTAGGTCCACTAATATTTTGTGACTACTGCTGTGAATTCTGTGCAGCATTACCATTTTGTGCATCTACATCATCAATCACATTTACTGGTTCATACCAGCTACTCATCTCATCAAAAACAACATCTCTCCTCACTGTAAACTTATGAGTAGAAGGGTTATAGCATCTATACCCTTTTTGCTGTAGAGAGTAACCAATAAAGATGCACTTCTCAGCTTTTGGATCCAACTTGGATCTCAACTCATCTGGCACATGTACATAGGCAATGCAACCAAAAATTTTCAAATGACAAATATCTGGTTTCCTACCAGTATACCTCTCCTCTGGAGTCATCCCATGTATTGCTGCAGTGGGAGTCCTGTTCATTATGTAGACTGCTGTAGCAACTGCTTCAGCCCAATAAAAATCTGGCAGGACTTTTTCATTGAGCATGGCACGAGATACCTCTCCAATATGCCTGTTTTTTCTTTCTGCAATTCCATTTTGCTGTGGGTATGACTGCATGAATATTGCTGCTTTATGCCATGCTCCTGCAAGAACCTTGCAAACTCGTTTGAGAGGTACTCTTCTCCTCCATCTGACCTTAGGCATTTTATTTGCAAACCTGTTTCTTTTTCAACCATAGCTTTAAGAGTTTTGAAATGCCCAAAAACTTCACTTTTCTTTTTCATAAAATACACCCAAACTTTTCTGCTATAGTCATCAATAAAAGTTGCAAAATAATGACAGCCTCCAAGAGATGCAGCTTTAGTAGTCCACACATCAGAGTGAATTAATTCCAATGGCTTCTTACTCTCTTGAACATGTCTAGGAAATGGTTTCCTTGCCTGTTTTCCAAACTGACAGGCTTCACATACCTTATGCATTTCTGCAACCTTGAATTTAGGCAATCCTGTAACAATATTTTGGGCCTGCATTGATTTAAGTCGCTGTACATTAACATGACCAATGCATTTATGCCAGATATCAATATCTGTAACTACACCGGTCCCATGTGCAAACATTGTTGCACTCAATTCAGACATGTCTGCATCCAACATAAACATTCTGCCCTTCTTCTTTCCTTTTGCTATTAAGCGACCTTTATTTTTCATATCCTTAACAAAGCATCCATGAGGATTAAATCTGACCTGCAAGCCCTGCTCAACCATTTGACCAACAGAAACCAGACTCTTGGTGATATTTGGGACATGAAATACAGCGGACATGTATTTCTTTTTCCCATCCTGCATAGACAAAGGAATTTTTCCAATCTGCACAATAGGATGTGCAGTATCATCACCAGTCTCCACAAATCCTAGTTTTTCCATTTTCCTTGCATCCTCCATCCATTCTGCATGACCTGTCATGTGGTTTGATGCACCTGAGTCAATATACCATACATTGTTGCTTTCTTTTGCACCTATCACAGAATTGTTCATGTACTGTACCATGAACAAATGCTCATTTCTATCATCACCCTGTCTACTAGAAGATGCATAATTCCCTTGTTGCAGTTTTCCATTCATGATGTCATTCTGCTTTTTATAGCAGTCTTTAGCCATATGACCCATTTTGCCACGGTAGTAGCATTCAACATTACTGTTTGCATTTTGGCCTCTTTGCCATCCACCACGACCTCTTTGGCTCCCCCTGCCTCTAGAGTTACCACGTCCTCCTCCATAGGACTAGTTTTCTTGAGTTTGCTGCATATTCTGATTTCTGCCACAGCCTCCAAATCGGCCTCCTCTACCTCTGCCTCTACCTCTTCCAGCATTTGAGTAGAAGACAGTTTCTTTTGAAGTTCCTCGTGAAGAAGATGCACCACCATTTCTCTGCTCCTCAGAAATTAGAAGAGCAATCAACTCCTCAAAATCAGGAAATCTTTCACGAACTAAAATGGATGTCCGGAACTGTGCATAATCCTTTCCTAGACCATTCAAGGTCACAGAAACTAAATCATCATCTTCCACTGGCGACCCAATGGAAGCAAGTGCATCTGCAATCTTCTTCACCTTCATGTGGTAGTCATTAATGCTCATATTTTCTCTTTGCACATTATGCAACTCTTGCTTGAGCTGCATTTTCCTGGCTTGAGTATTTGTGCTGTACATTTTTGACAAAGTATCCCATGCCTCCTTTGGCGTACTTGCATCCTGAATATGCACAATCATAGAGTCTGAAATACTGATAAACAGCCAGTACATAACTTTCCTGGCTCTCTCATGCCATGCTTTGAATGCCTACATTTGCTGTTGATTGGGAACATCAGGAAGAACTGGTTTTTCTTCATTTCGTGCAACAAATTCCCAATATCCTTTTCCCATAAGGAAATTCGTCATTCTAAACTTCCATGCTTGGAAGTTGTTCTTGTCAAGCTTTTCAGTTACAATCTATGAAAGAGAATCAGACGCCATTACAGAATCCTGCAAAAAAAAATTTGTCACTGCAGAGAACACAGCTTCAGCCTCACAAGGGCAAATCTGCAAAATTGACGAAAGTGGTATTTAACCACACAGTCACTTCCTAGTGATGATTTTGCATATACAGGAACCAAGGATGATTCTGTAACTCCCAATGTCTCTGCACACAAGCATACGATGCAATATCTGTGGTAACTTTTCACCGACCTATAGAACAGTGGTCGCACAGCATAAAACATGGCTTTTTTCTGAGTGCGTGCATAAAACTTTCGCCTCCAAAACAGGCCCCGAAATGGCCTCAAATCAAAAAAACAAGGTCCCGCAGCATATACTACCCTCTTGCTTCACTGCGAAGGGCGTCTCAACCTAAGACAGTGCACTCTTGCAATTTTCGGCTGTGCTACTGCAGAGATCTGCTCCCAAAACAGAAAATGAAAGCAACACTGCTCCTCTTACCAGAACACCGCGAGCTTGGCTTGCTTTCTTGAGCTCCTTACCACGAACAAGGCTCTGATACCATGTCAAGATTGTGGGAGAGAAGGAAGGAGTCTCACTTGTAGCTTTCTTGCTTGCACAATGGGAGAATACACACAAGGGTGGAGGTTGAAAACAGTTTTCCTCTTCTTAGTTGTGTAAGCCAAAAAGAACTCTAATACAAAGAAATAGAAAAACCCTATATATAGGTCTCAAACCAAAGATAACTAACTAAGGTGGCATACTAACTGAGCCATGAACTAGAGTACATAAGGATAGCTGTCGTCTAGCTATTATTCATGGGCGGTGTACCAACCGCATCTGCAACTGACAAGTTGGTGACATAAATGCACAACGGTCACCCTAGCATATCGCGAGTGGAGCTCGATCTCTCAACACGTAATGCCAAACTTAGGAGCACTAGGAGTGAACACATTCTAGGAAGAGAAAGTCAAGAGGTCACACTTTTGTTCAATGGAAGTTTTTGGTGACTCAATAAGAAAATGAAACATTGACATAGGAGGTGGAGTTAGTATTATGTGACATTGGGTCACTCACACTAGAATACAATCAAACCTCAAACCACCGAGCCCCTAGCCCTATGACCATAAATGACTAGGTCAAAATCCCCTCACTAAAAACACACAAAACATTGCATTTGGTAGTCCAACTTAATTGCCTAGCCCTCCAACCTCAAGAAGGAGATCCACCAACGTAAATTGTATAAATAGCACATCACTACTCAATCTGTAGGAATACAAGTGCTATGCAATGATGTGTGCAATGTGAAATATGAAATGGAAAAGTGAATGGAATATTCTTAAACAAATTTAAATTATTGGCTCAAAATGATAGTTCACAAGAATTATTTGAACTTTCCATGAATGCATTTACACTAATTATGGCAATGTAGTTATGAATTAGGGCATCAAGATCTCCCATCTTGTGGTACCTTGGCCATAAAGGAAGCACATAATAATCATAACTATATATAAATGAATAGCAAACTTAATATTTTCACTCACATACATTGGTTCATTTTACACATATACTTACACACACATTAGATGGCACTAAAACTAATTTCATGCTACCAACCCATCCTTTTTTGTACAGCCCTGATTCTACACAAAATGCATAATGGGACTGCATTGCTATATGAGAAAATATAGCATACAACTACATGCATTGTAGAGAATGATCTTATTGCTTCAAGAAACAAACACAAAACTCAAATATAACACCATAGAACCATGAGAGAATATCACATAGCATTTTTTATAGCATTATGAAGACAAAGAACAAGGAATAGTGTAGTAATAGAGCACAAAATGAAACAAAAATATGGGAAAACTATTAGCTCATATTTCATGATCAAAATCTAATCATCACACAAAGTGTGATTTATAAAAAAAGAGATTAATAAGGCCCTTTTAGGCCACACTTTTCTCAACCACTCATAACTACAAGTCACGTGATCTTATAAGTCCATTTACATAAAGACACTAAATAGACTACTAACACTAAGGTAGACACCGAGGGTAATAGAAAGACTATGATAAATATGATGTCTAAAGCCATCACCTATCACCTAGCAATCTAGTGATTGGCTAGCCATAGCTAGGACTTGAACCCTTCCAATGTCAAATGCCTTATCCAAAATTTGGAAAAATCTAATGAGACATAGTTATACATTACTCAAAGCTTTCCACTTTAAAGTAAGCCACACAAAGAAATCATGAATAGAGCCTCTCTAGTACAATATTCATAACCCTCTAATGGAGTTATGTTTGTCCAAGTATTTCATGAGCTATGATGCTCATGCATAGTATGAGAATTTGAAACTAAACCCTCACAAGGCAAATAATACCCATGTAGCTCATGAACAACCAAAGGTACAATATCCATGTCATGTATCTTCTTAGGAGTCAAATCTCTTATCTTTACCTATTGATTTATGTCCAACAAAACCTCATTAATATCTTATCTAGAACTATTGAAAGCATGCATTTCAATACGCCAATTGATTTACCACTTTGCAACTTAGCAAACACCACAACCATTTCATTAGATTCTTTTCACAACCCATCCATCTTCTCCTTCAAAGAATCCTTCTCATGAATAAGAGATTTAAAATTTTTAGGTATAAAACTCTATTGCACAAGAGCATAAGGTTGGCCAAGATTCTATTAGCCATAGCAACCCATTGCTTTGGCATAAGCTTCACCAAAAAATTCTTCATGATATTAATATCTAACTTTAAAAATATCAATCCATCAAGATCCACATCCATATCCTACAACATTTGTTTCTCTACTTGCAACAAAGGCTCAATTCTAGCATCCAATAACACCATCTTTGCTCTTAACCATGGATTATCTTGAGCTATCAACTAGATTTCATGCTAAAACATATCTTGCATAAGAAACTTATAATATTTATTACTAGTCCACTCTTTGAAAACATTGGAAGAAATCATACATTTCTACAACATGGAAACATACTCATCAACTTGTTTTTTAGAGCCTCAACCTTATTCTTGTGAAGTTATTTCATCTTGTGCATTTCCAAAGCATTAATCTTTCTTCTCTCTTGGTTCTTTGAGATAGTGCTATACAAAATTTGGACCACATCCAACTTCACATCTCCACTAGTTTACAAGTCAACAAGAAATTTATGCAACCCATCTACCCATGCACAATATGCATTCAAACTATGAGCCATATGAGAAGAAACCAATGGCATTTTATCTTCATGCATACCAACCACGTAATGCATAGTCTTCTCTTTCTTGAGCATAGCAGAGTCCAAATTGACCTTTGAAAATCTAACTTTCTTTTGCATTTCCAAAATTAAAATATCATCATTTGCATCATGTTTAGGATCTACATCCAGACAATCCAGAAAATCCATATGCATAGAAGAACCCATTTCCACATGATGACCCTCCATCTAGCAAAACATCATCAAACTTCTTATCTAAATATTCTTTCTTGAGCATAGCAGAGTCCAACTTGACCTTTCAAAATCTAACCTTATTTTGTATTTACAAATTGATAATATCATCCTTTGCATCATGTTTAGGATCTACATCCAAACAATCCAAAGAATCCATATGCATAGAAGAACCCATTTCCACATGATGACCCTCCATCTAGCAAAACATAATCAAACTTATTACCTAAATATTCTACTTGAATACTAGGTACCTTTTAGTCCACTACCCCTATTTCAATAGGTATCACTACTTAACATTTGATTGTACATATTGTATTTTCCACATGTTGCTTCCACACTTGGCCTTGATTGGTCATTATTCGTAATAGCAGCTTCTCTTTGAAGCCTACAATAAGATCAATGATTTTTTCTAAAGTTAGTTGCAAACAAGATTTAGCTAAGGCTATAAATAATTCATGAAGCCTTCTTGTTGCTCATGAAGATCTGATCCTTCATCATGGACACTTTGATGCTGCAAAGTTTCCTACAATCCTTGTTGTTCTTCCCACATTTTCTACATTGGATATGTGGGCCTAAGTTAGCTTACTCCTCTTTTTTCTTGTTGGTTTTGCACCTCTTTTGCAACCTCTTCTATGGCCTTCTCTTCAAATCCCATTCTATCTTTTTCTTTTCTTTGTCTCTTTTAATAGCCAAGACTTCAGTGTTGTTTGGACATTCTCTATAATGATGCAATTGGAGCAAGCACAGCCCATATGCTGGTCCAACGCCTCATCCTACAACCTTCTCCTCCTCACATGACATCTCTATTATCATAACTCAGTTCTTTGCTTCAACCTACTAGTTTGTGGACTATATCTCTATTGGGATCATCCCTTTGATAAGAAACAATATTGAAAATCGAGCAAATTTTTCAAAGGAGACAATATTGCCGGATTTCCCATTGGATGTTTGGGGTGCCCCATGGTTACATGGAGGCAACCCAGCAGAAAAAGAGTCTAGATGTTTGCTTAATTTTAGCGATTTATACC
This sequence comes from Lygodium microphyllum, assembly GCF_053477565.2. Lineage (NCBI taxonomy): Eukaryota > Viridiplantae > Streptophyta > Polypodiopsida > Schizaeales > Lygodiaceae > Lygodium > Lygodium microphyllum. The sequence continues at coordinate 29,232,754 of NC_141138.1, read as the reverse complement.
TGTAGGCATCATTTCAGGACAATTGATCGAAGAACCGATTGACATAACTTCTCTACAACGTGTAGGCCTGCCCGACAGCTTAGTTCCCTCTACCATGCAGGTCGAAGTATTGCTTTAAGATTGAGTGATGAATCAATGGATGTTGCCAATTTTCACAAGGATTTCAACTAAGACAATTGCTATAGGTGCCAATGGTTATTGTCCTTGAAGTGATCCTCCTAGTTGCATTTCTTGTTGATTCCAATCTACATTCCTCTTTTAGCCCTATGGCATACCAATAATTCACAATTCGGTCCTGGCATATATCCCTACCATCCACAATAGTAGCAAGGACCTCATTGCCTTTGCTGGGCATTATTCCATGGTGTTGACTGGTCATTGCCTCACTGTTTGTGTGGCTGACTTGTCCTGCCAAACCTTCTAAATCCACTTTGTGGTGCTGTCCTAGGAATTATTTGATTTGTTGGTGCTATTGTTCATGATAGTTACATCCTTACATTCCTTACAGTTGGATTATATCAACATTATTTGGTTACATGCCTAATTTTCTAACAAATATTATAGGACTTCACATTCCTTAGAGCATTAATTATTCCTGTATCTAGTAGTGTCTTAGTCTTGTTTTCTAACCGCTTCTCCAAGGGTGATTTCTCTTCTTTATTTTTATTATTGTCCCTAGAGGTTCCTCTATCCTTCTTGGACTTCTCCTTATGCCATCTCTAATTTCTTTCCCTCTCTCATCATCTCAATCACTAGACCCTGTATCCAAGTCTAATCTTGAGAAGGAATCCTCTTCATCACTACTATCCTTGTATTCAAATCTTTGAATTCTGAGTCAAAAGACTCCTTCCTTGCCTTCTTTTCTGACTTGCTCTTCCCAAGTCTCTTCTCTACCTTTTGGGTACCCTCATCTAGGACATCTATAGTAGCATTTGCCTACAACTCAACATTAGCAATTACACTTGTAAAGCCTTTACAAAGTAAGAACCCTTTAGATTCAAAGACACTATCTTTGTAGCATCCAATTTGTTCACAAATTTGTAAATTTTTGTGTATAGTTGTGTATGAGCATAACTTCTATTTGCTTTACTTCAAATTCTTTAATACATCTGTGGCTAGATTATCATTTTTTTAGTCTACTTAAAAATTCATTTTTAAGTGCATCATAAGTAGCAAGATGACCGATGCCACATGTGCTATACCAATCCATAGCCTCTCCCTTAAAGGTTGTAGCAAATTGATGAAGTTTAACTTGATTTCCATCTATAACATTATAATACATGGATTTGCTAATTCTATTTCCTATCCTACATGGTGTATGTATAATGATCCCAAACCTACCAATTTTGCAATTTTTCTTTTTCTTATGGTCCATTTTACATCTCTATTTTCCATTTGTGGCACTAGATAAGATAGGTCCATTTTAGTGTCACTCTATGTGTGGCAGTAGGCTAAGTAGGTGTGCAAAGGTGTCTCTCTTGCTTTTCACTTAATGCACCTCATTTGCTTCTCTCCCTCTCCCTCTCTCTACTCCTTTCTTTCTATGTAGAAGATAGTCTCTCTCCTCTCTCTCACCCACAATGCACTTACTTAAGTGCACATCTTGTTCTCTTCTTTCTCTCCCTCTCTCACATTTCTCTCTATGATGGGGAAAATATTTATAGCTTGGGTATGGAGGATCTAGAAGCTCCTCTCTCTCTCTCTCTCTCTCTCTCTCTCTCTCTCTCTCTCTCTCTCTCTCTCTCTCTCTCTCTCTCTCTCTCTCTCTCTCTCTCTCTCTCTCTCTCTCTCTCTCTCTCTCTCTCTCTCTCTCTCCCTCTCTCCCTCTCTCCTCTCTCTCTCTCTCTCTCTCTCTCTCTCTCTCCAGACACACACACACACACACACACACATATCATAAGGGTGAAGGTGGGCAAAAAACCAAGGGGTGACATGCCACATGCATGGAGCTCTAGGCAACTCTAAGAGCTACACAATAATCCTAGGCAAATCCAAGCGCTATGCATCTCTCTTGTGCAAAAAGGGGGTGGTAGTGGTGCATAGGAATCAATGTTGGAGGAGGTTATGGAAGTGGTGGCAGTGGCTACAAAAAGGGATAGCTTCGCACACACAAGGCTTGCTTTGGTTGGAGTGATGGGTCTCAATGCGAGTAAAGGAGAGGCACTAGGATCACAAAGGTTAGTGGAGGATCCCTAAGGGAAGAGAGGATAATTGCAATGCTTGAGGTTACAAAAGAGAACCTACAAGTCTTGATCCTAGATCTTAAAGGATTGGAGGAGGGAGGCATACTATTCAACAAGGGAGGGGAAGGGGGGATGAAAATAAGGAAAAAGGGAGCTAAGAAACCATGTTAGAGGGAGGGTTGAGGGAAAAAGAAGCAAAGTTCAAGAGAATGCATGGGTGATTCTAGGAGAGAAACTACCCCCATTTTGCTACTATGGCTAGAAATGCATGATGGAGAGGATGATGCTAATGTTGATGTGGACTAATGATATTGATGTTAATGCTGAAAAACATCTTGATGTGAATGTAGCTACATGTTTTTTTAGTGTAGGTGCGTTTAGGTATGGAGGCTGCTAGACTTGGTGCCATGGTGGGGCACATTAATTGGCAAAGGAAGGGCATGCATGCTACTAGTGGTAGCCAATTGCATCCACATGTGGAGGCATTCTTTTTCTCTTACAATAACTAACTAGGTCAAGGGTGGAGATTGCTAATTGGGTAAGAGGAGACATGTGTGTTCCTAGTGCCATATAGCGTGAAAAACCCACATGTGGAGGTGCCATATTTGCAAAGGAGAGGACATGTGTGCTGCATGATTGTGTGGCTTATATACTCTTACAATACTATACACCCTGACCATCAACTTTAATATAAATAACAAGAAGAAGAAGAAGCATCAAGTATCTTGACCCAATACATGTACTTTAATAAATTGAGATATTTACTTCATGTAATGCAACAATATATGATATCACCTTGCTTCTAAATCTATTCTCTTTTTAGCTTCTAGGAAAAAGGATTGCAATTGTTTCCATTGGAAAGCGGTTGCCAATGGTTGACATAAATGGTATAAATGAATTATTGTACAATTAAAGGGTATTAATCATAGGGTGTATGTTGACCATGTTCAAAAGACACACTAATGGGTGTGCATCATATAAGTTTAAAAAGCAACATATATTATGGCATTGGCAAGCATTGATAATATGATATGTTGTCAAGAATTAAAATGGGCCCGACACTAGCTCTATGGTACTAGCTGAGCCGCTACTACACACCCAAACCACCCCTCCCGGCCTCACAGCTATGAGCGTCTAAGGGGTATACTACCCTAACCTCTAATACAGAACATTCATGTTTGTATGGATTGTAATCCAATGGATAACCCTTCCCACACTCCTCAAAGGGAGTCCCTACACATATCAGTGTAATACACCACGTAAGCATAGTCAAACTGAGCACCCCTTGGGCTGCCCAGGGACTCCTAGAATAGTTTCCTAGCATGCTAGCAGAATAGGGTCACTAGGACTACCTTCGAAAAATAGGTCTTAGAATTTTTAACAATGTCTTTACAGGGGGTAGACAACTACTCAAACCATCCTGAGATATACCTAACCTAACCCTAGGACTTCATCCCTTGATTACTGGTCCCCAACAAAATAATAAGTCTCCCCAAGTACAGAAACACATATAGGAGAAAAGAAAAGTAGTCACAAAGGAAAAACATCACCTGCACTTATCCACAAGAAGCTTCTACCCAACAAGAGGCTCCCTCTAGGCTATTCTACTTAATCTATATAGCACAGCTCTAAAACAAAACCCATTTACCACAAAGCACTAAATAGATACATAGCCATCTTGGCCTAATTAGATAATTCTCAAAACGGCCATTCGATAGCATATTGCTGCTGAAACAAACCCTTGGTCTCAGCATAACTCCACTGAAGCATAAGATGGACGAAGGTTAAGGGCTCCTCAAGTTCTACACTAAATGCATCAGGTTATTGGCTAACCAAGGGATGTCCGATGAATATGAAAATAAATGATCCTATGCATCCATGATAAAATAGGAAAGTGCTCAATTGCTACATGACTCATAACCTAAACTGGCCATCAATAGCCAAAATAGGATGTGCCAGCAAAAGAATACCACAAAGTAGTCTTGGGCTAATATTTGAAGGTAATTGTAAGAGCTCCCCCGGATCACAATTGAAAAAGACATCTTCAATAAAAGAATAATTGGCTAGGGAATCTACAAAGAGCTTCCACTATTGAGGAACTAGCTGACAAGTCATCGTCTCAAAAATATGCAATATATCCAAGGTTGCATGACAATACATCCATACGATGGGATCCCACACACTATAAGTCCCATTCAATTGATTGATCACTAACTACGAGTTACCTTTCACCAATAACCACCGGATACCACCACATTGTGCTACATTTAGCCCCATAATAAAGGCCTTGTATTTTTCCATATTATTAGTAAAATAATGCCCTAAATATACTCCCATTTTCATAACAACCCTATGTCGGGGATCTTTAATGACCACACCAACACTTGCATGCTTAGCGGCCCTCTAGAAGCTCCATCAAAATACAAAGTATAGGCCTAGTCTTCTTCAATGATAGGCCATGTCATACTAATTAGCTCACTCGTACCTATGATAATCAAAGTCAAGCCATGAGAGGGGATGTATGATAGGGACAATCCCTCCTTCCTTGTTGCTGAAGTCGATAGGAATGCTAGTCGGAATTCTATGACAGTGGTGGCAGCAGACCTTAATATCCCACGTGAAAAATCTATCTTGCCACTCAATAACCTGATACCTTTACTCCACCAGGTCACTCGACCTTAGTGGTAACATTGCTCTAAATACGGATGCTCAAGGTAAGGAATGATTCTTCCCATCCGATTGTCTTGGTACCTACTACAAGTTAAAGATGAATCGTGAAGGACCTACACAAGCACCAAGCCCAATGTCAACCCTTACACGTAGTAAAGCTTTAGCTTATTAAAGTTAACTTTATTTTTAAACTATATCCCCTGCAAGTGTACTAAAAGGGATATAGAGCCATTCCTATTGATAGGAATAATATTATATGGCCCATCCCATTTGGGTTCTAGTTTCCCAGGAAATAGCTCACGACAAGCATTAAAGTACAACACCAACAACTGACCCTTCACAAATTTATATTTCTTAGCCCGAAGGTCATGGAGTTCTTTCATTCTCTTCTTCCCTACCTCTTGATGTAATAAAACCTGCAGTCAAATTTCATCAAGATGCACAAAAGAAATAAATCTTTCTTGCAATGCTTTTGCTGTCAAGATTGTGGGAGAGAAGGAAGGAGTCTTACTTGTAGCTTTCTCACTTACACAATGGGGGAATACACACAAAGGTGGAGGCTAAAAACAGTTTTCCTCTTCTTAGTTGTGTAAGCCAAAAAGAACTCTAGTACAAAGAAATAAAAGAACCCTATATATGGGTCTCAAACCAAACTCAACTAACTAAGGTGGCATACTAACTGAGCCACGAACTAGAGTAGATAAGGATAGCTGTCATCTAGCTATTATTCATGGGTGGTGTACCAACCGCATCTACAGCTAACAAGTCGATGACATAAATGCACAACGGTCACCCTAGCATATCACGAGTGGCGCTCAATATCTCAACACTCCCCCTCAAGCTCAATCCCAATTCCTGCACACCAAGCAGGTCTTTGAACTTGCGCAGCTTCTCTGCGCCCAATGCCTTCGTAAATATGTCAGCTACCTGATCCTCTGTGCTGACATAAACTAGATCAATAAGACCTAGTAACACCCCGCACATAGTGATAATGCACCTCAATGTGCTTTGTTCTAGCATGATAGACTGGGTTATTTTCCAAGTGTATACTACTCATGTTGTCACAATAAATGACAACTGACCCATCTGTAGGCTGATGCATATCATAAAGTAGCTTATGCAACCAAGCTACCTCACATGTAGCCATTTTTGCGCCCCTGTACTCAGCCTCTATGCTCGACAAGGCAACTGTAGGAGGCTCTTTCTTGCTGCTCCAAGTGATTGCAACACTCCCAAAAGAGAACACATATCCACTGGTAGATCGTCTATCAGAAATACTACCAGTCCAATCAGCATCAGTGTATCCATGCAACTGTATATGAACCCCAGTCTCATAAAGTAGTCCATACTACAATGTGGACTTCACATACCTGAGTATGCGTCTAGCCACATCCAAATGCGATTTCCTTGGAGCCTGCATAAACTGACTTACCAATCCAACAGCATAGCTCAAATCTGGCCTGGTAATAGTCATATAAATCAAACTTCCTACTATGCGTCTGTACATAGTAGGGTCTTCCAGAAGCTCACCTGCATCTGCGCTCAACTTCACATTCTGCTCCAAAGGAACTGAAATAGCCTTACAGCCTGTCATCCCATATTTGGATAGCATGTCCAATCCATACTGCCTCTGCAAGAGCTATATCCCACTTGGTGATCTAATCACCTCAATGCCCAAGAAATAACGCAGCTCTCCCAAATCCTTCATCTCAAACTTCTGCTTCAATAGCATTTTCACATGAAGGATATCTTCATCACTCTCACCTGTCATAATCAAATCATCAACATAAATGACAAGTAGCATAATACCTTTCTCTGTTTTTCTCACATAAAGTGAGAAATCTGCCTTGGAAATCTGAAAGCCAATAGTGACAAGATACTGTCCTATCTTGTCAGACCATGCTCTAGGTGCTTGCTTCAAGCCATACAAGGCTTTCTTCAACCTGCAAACAAACTCAGGATGAACAGCATGCACATAACCTGGTGGCTACTCCATATAGACCTCTTCTTGCAAATCACCATGCAAGAAGGCATTCTTTACATCCATCTGATGTAAAGACCATCCCTTTGATGCAGCCATAGCAATGACTGCTTTTATGGTTGCCATCCTTGCAACCGGACTGAATGTTTCTTCATAATCAATGCCATATGTTTGTGCATACCCCTTGACTACTAATCTTGCATTGTATCTATTCACAGAACCATCTGCATTGTGTTTCACCTTATAAACCCACATACAACCAATTGCATTCTTATCTTTAGGAAAAGGTACCAATTCCCATGTAGCATTTGCTTCCAAGGCATCCATTTCTTCATCCATGGCTTTCTCCCATTTTTCTTTTCCCATGGCTTGCTCAAAAGAAGTGGGTTATGGTTCCTGTATCACTTTGACCATATAGGCATAGTGAAAGGCCGTAAATCCATCATATTTCAACCTATCCACAGGATACCTAGCTCTGGTAGACCTGCGCAAAGTAGGTTCACTCTGAGGTGCTCTCAAAACATCCCTGATCGTCCTTACTCGAGGTGTAACAATACAAGGAATACCCAACTCATCATCAATGCTCTGTTTTGAGCCATTGGATTCACCATCCACATAAGAGTGACCTGCATTCACATCAAACATGGGCTGATCTACCTTCTCTTTTCCTTTTCGTGATACCTGCATACCACTATCTGCATTACTTTGAGAAGATTCTCTTGATCTCAATCTGCCTGTCCATGGCGAAGAATGTGAACCACTGCTAGAGGACGCTCCAGGTCCACTAATATCTTGTGACTGCTGTTGTGAATTCTGTGCAGCATTACCATTTGTGTATCTACATTATCAATCACATTTACTGGTTTATGCCAGCTACTCATCTCATCAAAAACAACATCTCTGCTCACTGTAAACTTATGAATAGAAGGGTTATAGCATCTATACCATTTTTGCTGCAGAGAGTAACCAATAAAGATGCACTTCTTAGCTTTTGGATCCAACTTGGATCTCAACTCATCTGGCACATGAACATAGGCAATGCAACCAAAAATTTTCAAATGAGAAATATCTGGTTTCCTACCAGTATACCTCTCCTCTGGAGTCATGCCATGTATTGCTGCAGTGGGAGTCCTGTTCATTATGTAGACAACTGTAGCAACTACCTCAGCCCAGTAAAAATCTGGCAGTTTTTTTTCATTGAGCATGGCACGAGATACCTCTCCAATATGCATGTTTTTTCTTTCTACAATTCCATTTTGCTGTGGGGTATGACTACATGAATATTGCTGCTTTATGCCATGCTCCTGCAAGAACCTTGCAAACTCATTTGAGAGGTACTCTCCCCCTCCGTCTGACCTTAGGCATTTTATTTGTAGGCCTGTTTCTTTTTCAACCATAGCTTTAAGAGTTTTGAAATGCCCAAAAACTTCACTTTTCTTTTTCATAAAATACGCTCAAACCTTTCTACTATAGTCATCAATAAAAGTGACAAAATAATGACAGCCTCCAATAGATGCAGCTTTAGTAGTCTACACATCAGAGTGGATTAATTCCAATGACTTCTTACTCTCTTGAATATGTCTAGGAAATGGTTTCCTTGCCTGTTTTTCAAATTGACAGGCTTCACATACCTTATGCATTTCTGCAACCTTGAATTTAGGCAATCCTGCAACAATATTTTGGGCTTGCATTGATTTAAGTCGATGTACATTAACATGACCAATGCGTTTATGCTAGATATTAATATCTGCAACTACATCGGTCCCATGTGCAAACATTGCTGCACTCAATTCAGGCATGTCTGCATCCAACATAAACATTCTGCCCTTCTTCTTTCCTTTTGCTATCAAGCGACCTTTAGTTTTCATATCCTCAACAAAGCATCCATGAGAATTAAATTTGACCTGCAAGCCCTGCTCAACCATTTGACCAACAGAAACCAGGTTCTTGGTGATATTTGGGACATAAAATATATCTGACAGGTATTTCTTTTTCCCATCCTGCATAGACAAAGGAAATTTTCCAATCTGCACAATAGGATGTGCAGTATCATCACCAGTCTCCACAAATCCTGGTTTTTCCATTTTCCTTGCATCTTGCATCCATTCTGCATGACCTGTCATGTGGTTTGATGCACTTGAGTCAACATACCACACGTCGTTGCTTTCTTCTGCACTTGTCACAGAATTGGTCATGTACTGCACCATAAACTAATGCTCATTTCTATCATCACCCTGTCTACTAGAAGATGCATAATTCCATTATTGCAATTTTCCATTCATGATGTCATTTTGCTTTTTATAGCAGTCTTTAGCCATATGACCCATTTTACCACAGTAGTAGCATTCAACATTGTTGTTTGCATTTTGGCCTCTTTGCCATCCACCACGACCTCTTTGGCTCCCCTGCCTCTAGAGTTACCATGTCCTCCTCCATAGGAGTTAAACATAACATGTGGACTTAAATCTAATAAAGATTACTTCTCAAATATTGTGAGAAAACATGGATCTTGGACATGGCTATGGAGGTTGAAACACAAAGAACAACCTCATGGAGACATAGACTAGAGCAATGACAAGAACACAAGTGAATGAAGTTCCAAGATTAAGTGCTTGGACTCATAACCACAGTCTTGTGTGTATAGATACTAACATTGACTCTTGACTGAAGAACAAAAGTACAATAGCATTGCATTGAGAAGTGAACCAAGTACATGCTTTTATAGCTTTCCAGCTTCTCCACTCTCCTCACTGTGCTTATGGGAGAGAGTAAGAGTTGTATGCAAAAGTATGATCAGAAATGGTTGCATTTGTGCCCTTCAATATCAGACTTGCACACGATTTTCACAAACCATATCAAGTCAAAGTCTCACATCATGGTTGTATCCAAAAAAACATCTACTAACCATGTAGTTAGGTTTTCTTAAAATGCAACAATTGAAAAAAACCTTCTATATAAATGAATCACAAAGATCAACTTACGAAAATGGGAGTGCACATTGGGTCCTCTTTAATACAACATTTTGAGCTAGTTGTCCTGTTGAAATGTCTTGTGTGATGTCTAAAACACAAAATTACTTTTTGGGGCTGATATAAGAACCATGGTACTTTGAAAGGAAATTTAAGGTAGCCTAACACTCCTTCTCATGCTCAAAAAGGGTGATCAAAGAGTGAAAGAAGGCTCTAGTCTTGACCTAAAGAGTCCCATCCCAACGAGATTAAGGCATTGTGCCAAGGGTGTCACTCCGGACTACTCAAGGACCTAGAAGGATCACTGAGGTGATGGATATTTTCTTTGAGTTGCCCAAGAGGTCACCCCAATGAAATCAAGACATCAGACCAAGGGTGTTGCAATGGATTGCCCACAAGCTTGCAATGATCGTGAAGGCAATGATTTTTATTTGGTGGATGTTTATTTGTTTGACTTGGCCCAATAGTTCATACAAAAGTGAGATTCAAAGTACAAAACCACAATCAAGGGTGTGGATATAAAGAGTAGATGAGGGTAACTGCCTAACTAGTGTGGTAGTTTCTTGGGATCTTGTATGAGCAATGAATGCTCATAATGCTCCACTTGATGAGGTAAAAGGAAACATGATGCTCAATGCATGGTTTTCCATTTGGAAGAGCTGAGTTGGTAGTGGAGAAGTAGTCACTATGGTAGTATCATGTTTTAATTTGAATTGTACAGAAGGGGCCATGAAAATGCACATTTGATTCAAATTTTAGATTTACGGAGGGGATATAACTATTGCCTTCAAAATTCACAAAAGGGGTATATTAAATGGTGACAATTTTGTAAAAATGGGTTTTTAAAGTATCCTTTGAACGCATGTTATATAGTGTGCTTCTATAAGGTGACCCCCCCTAGGCCACATGTTTACTTTAAATGCTAGAATTCCTACTATAAATACTACTATGTATATTAAAGGCAAAGGAGTGGCTGCAAACATTGAGATATGGCACAAACATATTGGACATGCAAATATGCAAAGGATGAAATTAATACAGTGCAAAGGGTTGGTTACAGGATTGCATGCTTTTAGAATTTCATAAAGTATGTAAAGCATGCCAATTTGGTAAGTATGTAAGATAACATTTCGTATATGATAGAGACGTGAGCAGGACTATACTTGATGTTGTGTATACATATGTTTAGGGACCTACACAAAATATATCTCTTGGTGGCAGCAAATATTTTTTCACATTTATTAATATTTGTTTAAGAAAGTTGTGGGTGTATTTCATGAAGGTAAAGAATGATGTATTTAAGCAATTCAAAACTTTCAAGGCTGTTGTTGAAATAGAAAAAGGCTTGAAAGTTAAGCACTTGAGGTCAGATAAAAGGGGAGAGTACCTTTCTAATGAGTTCATTAACTTCTTGAGGTCTCATGGGATAAAGAGATAGTTTACTTACAAGTATATCCCACAACAAAATGGGATAATTGACTAGAGTTATGCAACGTAAGAATCATTTTATGCCTTGCAATTCCCCATGGGTTATTAGCACTTTCCACAATGAGTCATTTGCGAAGAAGATATGTCCTAATAACGCGATATGCAATTTATACTTCCATGCCTAAACGGAGTGCACTATCTTAATTCTGTTTCGTAAATATGGACATTAATCAAGGTTCAGTTCATTGAAATGCTCAAAAACTACTTGCTAGGAACGCATATCAATCTTCTGCTCACTTTATTTTGTTCATTTTATTTTTTAAAAAAATACTAATGACTGAATTCCTACGTCGTGAGTTAATTTTTTCTAAAATAGAAAGGAAAATTAGGCATATTGTGGAAGTTGCATGGATATTGATGGTGGTTAAAAAGAATTTACTAAAATATTTTTGGCCTGAAGCTATTCATTATGCTATCTATACTATGAATAGAACTCCCACAACTATAGTTCAATGGAATGACCCCCAAAGAATACTTTAAAGAGGCAAGAAGCCTGATGTGTCACACTTGAAAGTATTTGATTGTATTGCATATGTTCATATCCTAGATGAGCTACAAAAGAAGCTTGATCTAAAGGCTAAAAAATGTATTTTCATTGGATATTCTTTAGAGCAAAAAGAGTATTGCTATTATAATCCTGACATAGGTGAGTTCAGAGTGAGTAGAGATGCTATTTTTTAATGAGATGAGCAGTTGGTATACATCTAGTGGTGATGCATTGGATAATGGTCATGATCATGATAGGTATGTGCAAAAATAAAAGCAAGAATCATGGAGCCTTACTAGACCTGAAATATCATTTGGTATAAATCTACAATTCTAGGAGACTAAGGAGTAGTCCCACATCTTCAGGTGCATCTCCTAGAGTTCCAGGTAAAGACAAATGAAAGAAGAAAGTGATGGATGGTAATAATAAATCTACTAGCTATTTGGAATTTGATAAAGATTCTAGTGGTTCATAGAGTTTGGATGATGAACTCGGTATTCTTTCAATTAGGATACCGGGTGTACAGAGATCACATGGTAATGTAAAGGCTCCATTGAGTGATCTGGTGTGGTATCTAGGTCAAGCAGGTTCAAATACCTTGTTAAAGGAATTGGTTTTGAAGGTTATGTAGCTCACCATTATGCTTATATGTAAAGGTGGTTGAGGATGTTGAGCCCACTTGTTTTGAGGATGTGGTTTTGTAATACCCCCCCAGCCGCCGCCGAACAGGTGGCAACGAGGGGAAGGGGGTTGACGAGAAAGTTGAGGTGGGGGGAACAGGTGACGTCGACAAGGGAGGGGTAAGTCAATGTGGTAGATGATGATGAAGATGGCGAGAATGACAGTGGAGCTGCAGGTGATAACAACGAGGTTGATGAGCAAGACGAGGACGTCAATAAAGATAAGTACGACGACGCAAACAAAGGGAGGAAGGCCACGTGTACCATCTCACCCCCCTTTTCCACTATAAAAACCCCCTATCATAGAAAAAAAGGGGAATACCACCTCCTTGCCCTGCTATCGAAGGGAGAGAGATAGGGAGAGGGAGAGAGAGGGAGAGAAGAAGAAGAAGAAGAAGAAGAAGAAGAAGAAGAAGAAGAAGAAGAAGAAGAAGAAGAAGAAGAAGAAGAAGAAGAAGAAGAAGAAGAAGAGGAAGAGAGGGAGAGAGAGAGAGAGAGAGGAGAGAAGAAGAAGAGAAGAAGAAAAAGAAGAAGAAGAGAGGAGAAGAAGAGAGAGGAGAAGAAGAGAAGAAGAAGAAGAAGAAGAAGAAGAAGAAGAAGAAGAAGAAGAAGAAGAAGAAGAAGAGAGAAAGATAGGGAGAGGAAGAGAGAGGGAGAGTGAGAAGAAGAAGAAGAAGAAGAAGAAGAAGAAGAAGAAGAGAGAGACATAGGGAGAGGAAGAGAGAGGGGGAGAGAGAAGAAGAGAAGAAGAAGAAGAAGAAGGAGCCCTTCCCCTCCTTACAGGGTGACATTGCTCTTCTCCTCGTCTCCCCGCGAATCTAATCCTCATCTCCCCATGAGTTTAATCCTCGTCTCCTCGCAAGTCTAATCCTTTTAAGAAGAATCGCCCCAGCACACCATCTCTCCGACAAGGGAAAAGAATGATTTATAGGCCGGAGGTATGGCCCCAAAGCGGAGGGAGACACACACCAATAGTAATCTCGCATCCAACAGTGGAGCTGCTGGCTAGGGTGTTATTTCTAATACGATTACAACATCAGGTATGGATAATTCATATCCAAATATCTAGGTACTAATTGCCATCTTCGTTATTCATTGAGGCATAAGCATGCACATGAATTCATTTCAGCAAGTAGCTTGAATTTACTTTTCAATAGTTAACAAACTCATAGGGGATCATAGGTTAATTTCGTTTGCAACCATAGATGACCTTGCATAGATTTATGCATATGGTGCATTGAGTTCGCACAAACCCATGTACTCAAATACTTTGCATCCCAATGCTACGCAAGGAAGTCATATGTGGCATAAAGAACATAAAGGATACTTAAGTGTTATGCACATAGTCGGTGCATGCATGGGAAAGATTATATGAAACATGCATCATTGGTACTCAAGTTGACCTTGCATTAAAGTCTTGCATCCATCCTATGAAGATTTCGCATTGAGTAATGGTTAAAGACTTTTCTTGTGCTACCAAACCATGAGTTGAGCACAACTCGTGCAATAATTCAAGGATTACTTTGCATTAGAAGATAGCCTTGCATCGTTACAGATTTGTCTTGCATTGTTTAGGGGAAAGAAAGATAAAGTCACTTAAAAATTCTACATACTATCGCCCTTTCATCCCAAGGGGGAGAGTGGGTACGCGATGGGAAGGTTATCACGACTACTCTTGCAATGTTGGAAAAGGATACCATTGTTTTTATTGAATGATCCAATAACTTCCTAAATGCTTTTGTATTAAACTGATTGTGGAAGGTGATTTGGATTATTATACCAAATGTTTGTATTTGATGGTAAATGCATGGCAGGGGTCACTAATGACAAGTTGCCATGTGGAATAAAAGAATGTTTTCCTGGAAGATGATATTAGGATGATTGCCTTGATTGTGCTTGATTCTTAATTGGATTAATTAAGAAAGGATATTCTGCGCAGGTGGATCATCTCCAAGGTCACGTCACATTTCAACCCAAGAGGGCAGTGCTCGATTCATGGTCTGAAGGTCGAGTGGTGAAAAGGCCAACTATGGAAATTGTGTCTAACTTCTAGGTCGCTTGGGGTCAATGGAGCTCTGGACACCCCTTGTTGAGTCCGGGACAAAGTTGGTGACTGCCATGAGCCCAACATCTAGGGCATTGGAAGATCCTATTCTAGATACTCGATAGAATTCAATGGTGCCATGTGATTTGGACCAGTTACTTTTGTAGGGCAAAAGGGGGTACTTCTATTAGACAGAAGGGATACATAATTTCTCATGTATGGGCAAGAGACAAAGATTATCTAGAAAATAAGTTAAGGAACTTGTCTGTCGAAAGGACTACTTGCACTGTTTTTATGTCTATGCTATAAGTTACACGAACGAACCCTATTTCCAAAAAGGCTTAATTAATGAAGCTGGTTTGGAATGTCACTTATAAATGTGATAGGAACTAATTAGAAAACTAAAGCTATTAAGGGAAGCGGTTGGGTGGGACCCCGACGAGTTCGTCCTACGACAGGGTGGTCCCAGAGAACTGGGAGGCTTCTCACAAGGTTTTACCGTTGTTTGATCTTGAGACATGGTTAGGTTAGAACCCGATTCGTGACATTTTAGGGGAATGGAATGGGACTATGCCTTACAGGCATAGAGGTTGAGGGGCGCATCCCTCTTGTTTCCCATTCTCTTTGAACCAAGTGCGGTATGGATTTGCTTCAGATTGGGTATCTCTGCGTAAAGTAGGATGTCCAAAACCCGATGCTAGAATGCTATCAAGAGACCTTGACCCCTAGATACCCACATTTCAGGTCGATCCTAGTGGGTTTGGCTGCGAACATTCTGTTGTGAGGTGGACTCAGGAAACCCTAGGCAACAAACCCTGGAACATTCCATGGGAGTGCCGGGCGGCGACGCTTGGATTCGTTTCTCGATGGACCGCTAAAATGTGCTTGGATAGTCGATAGGCGGGCACATTACATTTGGTATAAGAGCGAAACTTTGTAATGATATGAGATTGATTAATGTATGGTTCATAAACATATCTTAAATAAAATAACATAAGTGGAATGATTTGATTGTTAGGTACCTTTTTCACCCACGAAGGTTGACGTGCAAGAGAAGAATTTCCTTCTCAAGTAAAATAAGGCACCCGAGTTTGACGAAGAAGGAATAGACGTCACAAGAGAGGCGAAGATATGGATTGAGTCGATGGATGACTATTTCTTTGCTTCGGAAACTACTGCTGCCAATAAAGCAATGATAGCCAAACTCAAGTTAGTTGGCAAGGCTCGTGGCTACAAGCTTTGATGTGTGGAATCAATGGTGCAAAGATGGAGGTATTTCTGAAGCCACTGTTATACTTGGGCTCAGTTAAAAGATGTTGTGTGAACGATACCTTCCGCCAACCTACCAAACTTTGAGGATGAATGAATTCTTCAAGCTAAAGCAACTAGAATTAACCTTGGAAGCTTACTACTCGAAGTTTGTAACCCTACTAAAATATGCACTGCCTATGGATATTATGCAACTAGTATCCAAGTTTCACCATGGCTTGCTGAACACTCCTCTAAACCATTGTCTTGAAGCAATGCATCCAATGGAATTGCAAGATGCGTTACTTCGAGCAAAGTCAATCATCTAAGAGCTTAGATCAGGCAAAGATGATTCCCGAGATCAGGACAAGAGATGCTACTTGTGCGGAGAGTTAGGGCACATCTGTAGGAGATGTCCCAACCACCGATGTTTCCACTGCAATGAACTAGGGCACACCCACGTAGACTACCCTGTTGACTTAAGTCCCGAAGATATGGAGCCTCCAAGGAAATGAAGCTACACAAGTGCAGTCTTCAGATATATAGAGGGATCAAATGAAGACGAAGACCTAGAACCTACAACACCTCTTTAGGATGATTAGAAGTCCTAGAAATTTTGTTAACATGAAATACAACTTGTATTGGAATAAACTTTACTTTTGTAACTATAGTTAACCTGAGTAATATGAGTTGCATCTATTTTGAGCCTGGAACTTGCAAATGACTAGAGATACCCTAGCAAGGAATGACAGTTATAACTTGCAATGAATTAGTCTTAAGTCGTTTCTTCTCAACTAATATGGATTGGGTCTTTCCAGAATGTCAAAGCTTTGAAGTATTCTTTAGTATTACAAGCAAAGCCGATTGTCCATGGAGCTCAGTCCTGAACTAAGAAGAGGACAATCTGAGAACATAATTTCCTAGATAAATGACCACTTCAATCTGCTAAAAGTATCCTGAGAAAATTTGGTCTAAAGAAGAAACTCCTGCCAAGGACAAATAAGTACCTGGTGACCCCAAGTGATAAAGCTCCATGATGTTTCTATTGCAGGCAGTTAGGTCATTTCAAAAGGGAATGTCCAAAGCACCCTAACCATCAATGCTCCGAGTGCCACAACATTGAACATAACTACATCAATTGTCCCAATAGGACTCAAAGAGAACTTGAACTTACAAAAAATGAAATTTTTCAAGCTTCATGATCCAGAATATACCAAATACTTAGGAAAAACCTAGAAAATATTCATGAAATATAACTATAATAAACTCTTCTCTTGTAATCTAGACTCAGATAGATCTAATACAATAAGATGTTGTTTCAGAAGACCTATGAGTGATCAAAATAGCGCAGTGGACACATGGTGGGTCCTAACCCATAGGCCTTGAGCCCCATTAATGCTTGTCTTCCCCAGTTTTTCCGAGATGAGGACATCTCGAGCCTCTAAGGGGGAGACAATGCAATAACCCCCCCAAGCTGCCACCGAACAGGTGGTGAGGGGAAGGGGGTTGACAAGAAAGTTGAGGTGGGAGGAATGGGCGACGCCGATGAGGGAGGGGTAAGTCGACATGGAAGATGATGAAGAAGACGGTGATAATGACAGTGGATCTGCAGGCGATAACAACAAGGTTGACGAGCAGGATGAGGACGTCGATAAAGATAAGGATGATGACGCTAAGGAAGGAAGGTCACGTGATCCCCCATTAACCATACCCTCTTTTCCATTATTAAAAACCCCCCATCATAGAAAAAAGAGGAATACCACCTCCTTGCCCTGTTGCCAAATGGAGAGAGATAGGGAGAGGAAGAGAGAGGGAGAGAAGAAGAAGAAGAAGAGGGAAGAGAGGGAGAGAGAGAGAGGAGAGAAGAAGAGAAGAAGGAGAAGAAGAAGAGAAGAAGAAAAAGAAGAAGAAGAGAGGAGAAAAAGAGAAGAAGAAGAAGAAGAAGAGAGAAAGATAGGGAGAGAGAGAAGAAGAAGAAGAAGAAGAAGAAGAAGAAGAAGAAGAAGAAGAAGAAGAAGAAGAAGAAGGAGCCCTTCCCCTCCTTAGAGGGTAACCCCATGCGTTGCTCTTATCCTCATCTCCCCGAGAATCTAATTCTCATCTCCTCGTGAGTCTAACCCTTTCAAGAAGAATCACCCTGGCACACCATCTCTCCGACAAGAGAAACGAATGATTTATAGGCCAAAGATATGGCCCCAAAGCGGAGGGAGACATGCACCAACGGTAATCTCCCATCCAACAGTGGAGCCTTTGGCCAAGGTGTTATTGCTAATACGATTACAACATCAGGTACGGATAATTTAGATCCAAATATCCAGGTTCTAATCACCATCTCCGCTATTCATTGAGGCATAGGTATGCGCATGAATTCATTTCAACAAGTAGATTGAATTTACTTTTTGATAGTTAACGAACTCGTAGGGGATCATAGGTTGATTCCTTTTGCAACCATAGATGACCTTGCATAGATTTATGCATATGGCGCATTGAGATTCACACAAACCCATGTACTCAAATACTTTGCATCCCAATGCTACGCAAGGAAGTCATACGTGGCATAAAGAACATAAAGGGTACTTAAGGGTTATGCACATAGTCGGTGCATGCATGGGAAAGATTATATAAAGCATGCATTGATGGTACTCAAGTTGACCTTGCACTAAAGTCTTGCATCCATCCTATGAAGATTTTGCATTGAGTAATGGTTAAAGACTTGCCTTGTGCTACCAAACCATGAGTTGAGCATGACTCGCGTGATAATTCAAGGATTACTTTGCATTAGAAGATAGCCTTGCATCATTACAGATTTGTCTCACATTCTTTAGGGGAAAGAAAGATAAAATCAATTAAAAATTATACATACTATCACCCTTTGATCCCAAGGGGGAGAGCGGGTACGCAATGGGAAGGTTATCGCAACTACTCCTGCAATGTTGGAAAATGATACCATTGTTTTTGTTGAATGATCCAATAACTTCCTAAATTCTTTTACATTAAACTGATTGTGGAAGATGATTTGGATGATTATGCCAAATGTTTGTATTTGATGGTAAATCCATGGCAGGGGTCAATAATGACAAGTTGCCATGGGGAATAAAGGAATGTTTTCCTGGAAGATGATATTAGGTTGATTGCCTTGATTGTGCTTCATTCTTAATTGGATTAATTAAGGAAGGATATTCTACGCGGGTGGATTATGTCCAAGGTCACGCCGCATTTCAACCCAAGAGGGCAGTGCTTGATTCATGGGCCGAAGGTCGAGTGGTAAAAAGGCCAAGCACGGAAATTGTGTCTCACTCCTAGGTTGCTTGGGGTCAATGGAGCTTTGGACACCCCTTGTCAAGTCCAGGACAGAGTTGGAGAGCATCGTGAGCCCAACGTCTAGGGCATTGTAAGATCCTATTCTAGATACTAGATAGAATTCAATGGTGCCATGGGATTTGGACCAGTTACTTTTGTAGGGCAGAAGGGGGTACTTCTATTGGATACAAGGGATACATAATTTCTCCTATATGGGTAGGAGACAAAGATTATCTAGAAAATAAGTTAAGGAACTTGTCTGTCAAAAGGACTGCTTTCACTGTTTTCATGTCTATGCTATAAGTTATGCGAATGAACCGTGTCCCCAAAAAGGCTTAATTAATGAAGCTGGTTTTGAATGTCACACATAAATGTGATAGGACCTAATTAGAAAACTAAAGCTATTAAGAGAAGCAAGTGGGTGAAACCCCAACAGGTTCGTCCTATGGTGGCAGGGTGTTCCTAGAGAACTGGGAAGCTTCTCACAAGGTTTTACTGTCATTTGACCCTTTGACATGGCTAGGTTAGAACCCGATTCATGCCATTTTAGGGGACCGCAATAGGATTATGCCCTACGGGCAGAGAGGTTGAGTGGCACATCCCTCTCATTTCCCATTCTCTTTGAACCAAGTGCGGTATGGATTTGCTTTGGATTGGGTATGTCTGCGTATAGTAGGATGTGCGAAACCCGATGTTAGAATACTGTCAGGAGACCTTGTGATGGACCTAAAAATGGGCCGGCACTGGCTCATGCACTAGCCGGGCCTCGTCACTACGCACAAGACAACCCCTCGGCCTCGCGGCCAAGAGTGTCTATCAAAATCTCTGCCTTCCTAAACATTGCATTTGTAATACGTCATTTGTAGTCCACTCTTCTCTCACCCACTACTCCTCAGAGGGAGTCCCTTTCACATAGCCAAAAGGCTCGAATCACATACACATGGGGTTCCTCCTACGGCTGAATGCCGGCAACCCTCTGCGACTCTCCTACACCTTGGGGATTGGCCCCTCGATGCGTCGCTCAACATCTAAACATTTCGCACAAAAGTCGCTCAAGGTACCAAATAAGCGTGTCCAGGAGTGTACCATTTCTTCCTCACTTGCTTTCCCCTTTGGGACCCGCATCTACCTACAGCATGGGTACCTCACTACCTCTCATCGTAGGTCAGGTTCCAATTAACCAATTGCAATGCATGTCCAGGAGCTGGTCACTGATACTTTTTAAATTCTTTTCATGCTCTATGCATTTGTGGATGCCTAGTGCTCAAACATTTAGCAAAACAGTATCGTGCACAAGTGCAAAAACATTCTTTTAATGGTTTCCAACTATCGTTCGTGCTTCGTTGCATGGGCCTAGCACCGAGGTGATCCTCGTGCTACTAAGCTCTTGATTTTAATTACCATCCGTCCTAAATGCTATGCATAAAATAAACAACTTTTCCATCATCTCACACGGCATTTAGACATATTTCAACTTCTCTACCCTTCCCCGTTTAAACATTGCGTCGTTGCATAGATTTATGGGGCATTTTACCATCATTTTATGTGAAAAAACTGGAAAAAGACACACTAGAACAAGAAGGTGGGGTTGAACTGAGGCAAATCCTCATGCTTCAGTCCCCACAAACATTCACAAACATTGTTCTTATTTATTCTTATTTTTCGAAGCCCAAAATATATTTTTCCCCTATTTTTTAGGGTTTTTCCACCCTTTTCTTGCCATTTTTCCCATTTTCTCCCATTTTTCAATTACTGAACATTAAGAACAGATTAGGGGCTGTGGCCCTTAGTTCCTTCTTGCAGAAAAATGAAAGTTTAGTTGGTGTTCCTATTTACTTTCCCATTTTTATGCCAAAAAACCGTCATTTCCCCTTGATTTTTCATATTTTACGTGTTTTAATGTATTATTTTGAACCACAAGATGCATATTTTCCTTATTTTCTGATTATGACCAGCAAGAATTCATGGAAAACAGCAACATGAACAATTTTTAGCCCACATGAACAACATTTCATCAATCAAAAGCCATAGAATCTCAAATTTCCTTTGAAAATTTTAAATTACCACTTATTTGCGTGTTTCGGGTTTCATGTCCATGGCTGCAAATCTGGAAATCAGCAGCACTTCATGTCCAGCACAATCACCAATCACCATTTCCAGCCCGTGGAGCAATCCGATCCATGCCGGACAAGCCTCCATCATTCTTTCTTCTTCCTTCTTCTTCCCACATGAATTCCCCCTTAGAAGAGAGAGAGAGAGGAGAGAGAAATACTAGATTTCTATCTCAGCATTCAGGCCATCAATTGAGGAGCGAAGGACGGCGAAGTGATTGGCATCCAGGGGGGAATGAGGGGCAATGATAATTGGCATGGGTTGTTTGCAGGCTGGAGATCACCATCAAGAGCATGGAGCGCATTTTTCGGCGCAGTATGGTGCCCCCTCTTCTCCATGTTTTTTCCTCATCTCCTACATCAAACTTTCATGCTACATTTAAAATTGGGCTCCCAAGGGTCACTTGCCCATTTTGGCCAAATTTTGTCCACCTCTTCGTATCTTGACCGGTTTCTTAGCCATTTCCCCGACCGGACTCGGAATTGAGCTCTGAAAAATCCTGGGCGTCCGGCTTAGCATCCCGCATTGGCCATTAGCTCATGTCAACCAGCACGACTATCTGAAAAATTATGAAAAATCAACAAGTGTTGCTCGGGCGCCTTTAAAGCACTTTGACGCTTAAAATCGTCCTAGATCGAGCCGCCGCCTTTGACAGTGAATATTTTTCCCTTGATATTCATAATTTTTTGCTATTTTTAAGCACTTCCCGTCACCTAAATTCCGCTCTCACCTTGACCCCTAGATACCCACATTTCAAGTAGATCCTAGTGGGTTTGGCCGTGAACATTCTGTTGTGAGGTAGACTCGGGAAACCCCAGGTGACAAACCCCAAAACATTTCATGGGAGTGCCGGGCGGCGACGCTTGGATTCATTTCTCGATGGACTGCTAAAATGTTCTTGGACAAGCACCAGGCACATTACAAGTTTAGGGTCATCCTTATTAGGATGTAACAATGGGTGAGGAGATGGTTGCATTAGAGGCCAATAACACATGGAATCTAGTACCATTACCTAAGGGTAAGAAAGCTATTGACTGTAAGTAAGTCTACAAAATTAAGCATGATGCAAATGGTTTTGTTAGCAGCAAATGGATGTAAAAAATGCATTCTTGCATAATGAATTGAAAGAAGAGATATATATGGAGTAGCCAATAGGTTATCAAGATTTAGAGCATCCCACATATATGTGTAAATTAAAGAAGGTGCACTATGGGCTGAAGCAAGTACCTAGAGCATGGTCTAACAAGATCAGGGAGTATCTTGTCAACATTGGCTTTTATGTTTTTTATGATGATCTCTCACTTTATGTGAGAAAGGGAAATGTAGGTTTGGTTATCATAGCCCTCTATGTGACTGACTTGATTATTGTAGGTGATAGTGACAATGGGATTGTTGACGCAAGGACCTTTTGAAGAAGAAGTTTGAGATGAAGGATTTGGGTGAGCTATTGTCCAAGTATGGTATGAACGTATATAAGCCTCTTTCAATGCCATTGGAGAGAAATGTAGAGTTAAGTGTTGATATTTAGGATGAGATAGTCAACCCTACTATGTTTACGAGGATAGTAGGGAGTTTGATTTACAAGGCTATCACAAGGCTAGAATTGAGCTATGTTGTTGGCCTTATCATCCACTTTATGTAAATGCCTAGAAAGCTTCATTTAGATGTAGTTGAGGTATGTGAAGTCCACTTTGCATTATGGTCTTTTATGAGGCAAGTGAGGATATACAGGTGTTTAGATACATAGATGTAGACTGCGCTGGTAACATGTCTAATAGAAGATCTATTAGAGCATACTTGTGTTTTCCCTTGGTAGTGCAATAGGTACATGGAGCAGTAAAAAGCAACCTAAAAATGTGTTATCGAGTACAGAGTTGAGTACATAGGCGCTACTATAGCAATATAACTGCAAAATTCATAATTTGAGTGATTTGGATGTGCAAGTAGATGGTCTAGTTGTCATTCATTGTTTGTGATAACATGAGTAGCATACAATTGGCTAGGAATATTGTATTCTATGCCATGACATAACACATTGAAGTGCATTATCACTTTGTGAGACATAAGAGGTACTTGTAGGTGATATCAACTTGGTATATGTCAACACATAGGATCAGATTGATGACATCTTCATGGAGGCATTGGGTGGAGAGAAACTTCGAAAGTTTCAAAGCTTACTTGGAATTGTAGAGATGTTCTTGATCTGGAAGGGGAGTTTTGAGATGGCAAGCTCAACACATGCATATAGATGGACCACTTGGTTAGATGGGTCCACACGTCTATACTTAGAAGGTCAATGGTCATTATGACTCTTACATGGCCACTAAGTTATCACTTATTATATTTGGTTTATTACGCCTATCTATAATGTGGGACAACATTTCAACTTTACTTGAGATTCAACCCAACTCCTAGTGGGACATGCATATGTATAAACAATTGCACAACTAAGGTAGGCACACTTTTTAGAGAGAGCATATAGGTACAATGGAGCCCTAAAGTCCTGTTAACATTGGTAGTCCACAAACATCATGATTCCTTAAGACCTATCAACATCAGTGGCCCACAACCATCATGATCCCATCAACATCGGTGGCTTGCAATCATCATGATGCTTTGCATCCCTTGATGAGCATGGACCAACCATTATTCCTTGCTTCTTTAAAACAACCTAGCAAGTGTTAAGTCCTTTAGGAGTCTATTTCTTATTTCCTCTACATTAATAGACCATCAATCATCTACCAAGCCCCTTCATCACTTGTGCCCCACCTCTCACCAATAGTAGTATGATATCTTTGATGTAATTTCCATCGGAGTGGCACTCATCTAGGAGGGGGGATAATGCAGTACAAGAAGAAAAAATCTACAAAATTTTAAAGAAAATGGCTTTTAAAGATTCATTCTTTCATTTCATTGAGAGTTGAGCTCCCTCCCATGCAAATTGTATCAATTAGATGACATCTTGAAGTTATAGCTTGTAATTTTTCCATCTTCTTTCTCTCCTTCTTCTTCATTATGGTATTCTCTCATTGTTGGCATACTTGTTGGTGGATGCAAAAGAGCGACGACATCAGATTGTGTTTCTTAGGTCATGGGACTATCTTCAAACCTTCAAGATTTTAAACTACAACTCAAATGTAGGAAGGTAAGATAGGTGAGTTTACTAAAGCTCAAAGCTAGTCTTATGTTCTTGCTTTCTTGAATTGGAGAGAAGGATGCATGATTAATTAGAGTGGAGTATTGAGGAAGACAAGGTGAGAGGCTATCACCAAAGTGACTTGTAGCTTTTGAAAGAATAAAAGTCCCGTGTGATTGTTGTGTGCTTAGCCCAACATATGCAAAAAATTTGGCAAGGTATATGTACATCACATATGATACATTGATATGTGTCCTTTTTTATATAAGTAGCCTAAGTAAGGTAAAAAATCTACCCCCAATGAAGTGACAATATCACATACAAGTATGTACGTAAGTACATTAGTAGACTTTTCTTTTGCAAAGGTGCTAGTCTTGGAGATGACTCATGGCATATGTGTTTTAAGGAAAGCTCCCATTATGGGATGAGTGACAATATGCTAAGGAACACACTTAAGAGATAATAGGTGCAAAAAATTAACCTACCTAAGGACTAAAGGTCAAGGAAGGGTGAAAATGACAAAGTAGATTTAAATTGTGTCAACAATGCATAAGATTGGCCCTTAGCATGGAAAAAGATAGGTGAAGTACAAGCATTGAAAAGAAGAAGGGGATTGGTGGTCTACATGAAAAAAAAGGAGAGTGAACTCATCTAGTGCCAACTTTACTTCCATGATAAAGGGAGAGAGGTAGGATTGTCATTATGAGGCTTCTCATCAACCAATAGGAGGGTTGCTAGTGGAGTGATAACTAGGCTCAAGTAGCACTTTTGGGTGGCCTTAAGTGTGCAAAGAAGCTGTGAAAATCTACATATTGAGCCAACATTGTAGGAAAAAAAATCCTACATATTGAGCCAAGGGATCATGTGTGAAAATGAAGGGTCATAGTCAAATTCGAGTGCCATTCTTACTATGAAAGGAAGAAAACATGTAGCAATTTTTGATCAAGAACCTTTATCTCTTTATGAAAGTCATTGTGAAGAAAGGACTCTTGTGAAGCAAAAGGGAGAGCATGGTTATAGGAGGCCTTAATGAAGCCTAGCATTGTGACATCATAGGACTAACCTATATGTAGATAGATAGCTATGGTTACATCTTGGGCAACAAAATGATTGGAGGTTGGAGTAGGAGATAAAAAATAGGATTTCTTTAGGAGAAACAATCCTACAGAAGAAAAAGTTGGCAGGAAGATTGAAAGGAAAAAGTGAGATTTGGTAGAATGACTATAAAAAATAAGGGTTGGTCATCATTAGTAAGGCCAGGAGAAAGGAGAAGACCTATCTGAGAAGCAATTGATTGGGTCTTCAACTATTCCAACTATAGTAAGGAGTAGCTCTTATATTTATAGCAAAAGGATACCACCATTGCAAAATGGTCATGAACTATCCAGTAGTGGGCTCTTTGAAGGCAATATAGCCAAGAACATAGAGCTAAATAAATAAATCTCCTTCACACTCCTCCATCATCAAGTAAATAGTGTCCAATTAATGCATGTATTGAAAATTACTATCATATAGAAATGTTATTTGTAGAAGGTATAGGTGGCCCTACTTGTGGTTGATGCGTACTTCAAGTTGTTTTTCTTGGTGGGATAGAGTCTAGAAGTATGTAATCTACCTTATGACTTGATTATTCATTTAGTACCAATGATTGTTGGGCTTTTGGTGTCTTCATGATACTTTGGAGCATCCTCTATGCTAGAAGCTGTAGGTATTTTTGAGGAAAACCCTTGTATTGGATAGATGTTTTTGGATGAGTAGGAACATAAGGATTAGTATGTTGATGTCATTGCATTCATAAGCAAAGCAATGAGAACAAGGAAGCACCCATAACCTTCTTCTCTACTTTACATGATTACTTTTCATATGAGTCATGTATTCATGAGTCTATTATGGATGAGGATACCAATGGCAATATGAATCAAGAGCATATCTTATGGAGGCACCCATCTAGATCTCAAAGTTGATGTTCATAGAATTAGCATCCTTGAAGTGAAAATTCAAGACTTCACAAATTCATCTTACTACAAAGATGGAGCACGCATTAGGAAATATCAAGGAACATGTTGGTACTATGGTTATATCAAAGGAGGCAACAATAAATGTCTCTATTATGTAATGCCAAGGACGTGAGGAGAACTCTTCAAATTTGAATCCTACTTCTTGTATTGAAAGGATGGTTTTTGGTGTGGAAGAGTTTCCCAAGTTCTTGTAGGTCACGAGAAGCATACAAAGGAGCTTGAAGACATCTCTATGTGTCAAAAGGTCATGAAGCAATTTGGAAAGGCATGGTTTACATGAAGCCTTGCACTTGGGATGGCCAATCATAAAACTTATATGTTTATGACTTGGATGCTACTATTTTTCCTTCAAAATTTCTTTTGTCTCTCACATGGGATGATGAAGGTATCATCTATGTGTTTGATCCAAGTACTCAAAAGTTTTCAAAGCAATTAAAAAAAAGTAAATCAACATAGTCTACTTCCATGCCATTGAATTGATGCACAAATTTACATATTTTTTTAAAGCACCACATGGCATGAGGGCCATTAAGGCTATACTCAGTAACCCTAGATGCATGTGCGCATAAGAAAACACCACTGATTGAGTACACTCACCTCTTTGTACATCACTTTGGAAACTCTACCACAATTAGGAATCAAGATTAAACACAATATTAGTGAGTTTGGGAATCTCCCAATTCCCATTTTTTGAATACTAAAAAGGTGGCACCTGGATAACATGCCCATAAGTTTTTCGAAACCATATGATGTGACCTACCATTGGAAAGCTCTTGAAAAATGGAATCTATTGAGCTATAGAGCACTTGATTTGGAGTTATAGTGTTCAAGTTATGACAAATCAAAAGATTTGACCATGTGTCCCAAACTTATGGGAAATTCCCATATTCCCCAATATGGTGTTATTAGAGAAAAATGGGATTGATGAGCTAAGTGTCATATGAGGTCTACTTCAATAGAGAGTTAGGGTTCTTTTGGATGACCAACTTCTCTATCAAGAGTTGTTCATGAGCATGAGTGAAGTTAATTTATCAATCGAGGGGTGAGGTTATGAGTAATGAAGGACCTAAAATAAGGTAAGGAACCTCTAAGTGCATCTTACATCAGGCTAGGCACAAAAGCAAGCACAACTTCTTTGGATGTATTCATAATTCTTACGTAAACATTGATTTATTGAAAGAGAAGTAGAACCCAGGAGGAAGAAGCATGGCGGTGAGAGCTATGGTGGATGGAGAGCAAGAGCGAGAGAGAGAGAGAGAAAGAGAGAGAAACTCAAAGTGGGAACTTCAACAGCCACAATGTGTGGTCGGGCCCTCCTTTATTCAAACTGTCACTAAAAGAATAAAGAATAAGTGATTGTGACAGGCGTCCGCCACCTGCAGTGTGCAGTGGCGGGTACTGTTAGTGTAGTAATACACAGGCGGCTAGGTGGAGGCGCGTTTACCCCCAACAACCTCCCACTTAAAGGTGAATTTGCCCCAGTGAGAGAGAAAAGAAAAGCAAAGACAGTACAACATGTACTCATGTACAACAGGATGAGGAAAAAGACATCCCATCAATCTCTTGAGGAAGGCAAAGTGCTCTGTAGTGAGGCTCTTCATGAGAAAGTCTGCAAGATTCTACTCAGTCAGAGGTCAACAGACCTGTCCTCAATGACCTCGTGAATGAATTGATACCTCACCTCAATATGTTTTGTCTTTGCATGGAAGACTAGATTCTTGGCTAATTGAATGGCACTCATAGAATTCGAATGCAGTGTAGGCATAGCATCTGTCATACCAAGGTCTGCAATCAAATGGCCTAACTAGATAGCCTCCTTGAAAGCCTCTGTGGCTACAATATACTCGGCCTCTATAGTAGAGAGAGCCGTACACTTCTACACCCTGGACATACAAGAGATAGCCCCTCCAGCATAAGTGAACACATAGCCAGAAGTGGACTTCCTACTATCTGCATGTCCTGCATAATCAGAGTCAGTGTACCCCACGACTCCTATATCTTGGCTGCCATAGCAAATACACACATCTGTTGTTCCCTTCAGGTACCTCATGATACCCTTCATGGCATCCCAATGTTTCTTGGCAGGTGTAGCCATATAACATGCCACAACCCCAACTGCAAACGCAATATCTGGACGGGTGGCTATCATGACATACATAAGATTGCCCATGGCTGATGCGTAGGGGATCTTGGCCATCTCGGCCCTCTACTCATCTATATGTGGACAATCGGCCTATGAAACCTTCACATGAGAAGGTAATGGACAGCCAATAGGCTTAACATCCTGCATACGGAAGCGCTCAAGGACTTTATGAATGTACTCCCTCTGTGATAGCTAGAGTAGTCCCTGAGATCTGTCGCTTACCTCAACCACTTTCTCAAGGAACCACCTGTCCACCAAATATGACCAAGATAACATCAAACAGTAAGCATTACCCTCATACAAGTGCTCGAAATCTGCAGATTTCAGCTTGCTGGAATAAATTACAACAACATGTAAAATTGTTCCAAAGTGAAGCAATCACTAATACATATGTCACTGCAACTGCCAGGTAGCAAGATACATCCAATATGAGTATCAGGGGGCAAGAAAGTACCAAGAATTTTCAAACCAATAACCTGACAGGCAATATACATCTCATAGGTCTAAAAGTCATGCATGTAATGGGTCTCGAGGTAACAGAAGAGATCAAGCACAAGCACAACTGATAGAGCAAGAAGCTCAATGCATAACCATCCAAGATGCATACAAAACTGACAAACCTATGATAGAGATAGGTGCCTGACCCAATAGGCATATCAAATCAGTCCACTGCAGACTAATTGCAGACATAAAGCTCTTAAGAGAGTAAATGCATGTAACTGTCCCACAAGCTCAAGCTCAAGTGTAAGTAAAACTCTGTGTACATCTAAATATGCCAAGAGGCTCCCACTAGAAGTAAAGTCAGATGCAAATAGAGCAAGCAATGCTCAAATACATCGAGTACATAGCATCAGACATTCCAAATCCCAGTAGGGTACATCCGGAGCATAAATCCCAAGCTATCTCAAACCTGTAAAGCATAAGCCTAAAAGCATTCAAATAGCATGTACCTGACAACCAAATATAATGCTGAGTAGGTCCAAAATGCTCAAATACATCCAAAGATAAAGCTCCAAGTGGCTATCATGCATGGGCAAACCAAGTGGCAGCCATAACTGACCAAAGCATAAATGCAAGAGGCCTAAATGTCAAGCAGTGACAATAGGCATAAACTGGTCCAAAGCATGCCAACTCAACCCAAATGCTAGTGAATGATGGCCAAGATGGAGCCTAATCCAAGCTCAAAACCATTCGAAAAAAAAAGCATTTGGCAATCTCCAAATACACCCTGTATCCAAGAACCAATGCATATACCAAGTAAATGAGCTTCAGCCCACTGTATTACAACAACATATTCACTATCAAATGAAGCTCAATCAATGCCCAAATCTTCTCCAAATCAGTCAAAAAGCATAGACATACCATCCCATAACATCCGGGCATCACCGAGCATCAATAGGCATCAAGCGGGCAATGCCAAGAAGCATCAAACATCAAATGTCAAGTTCTGTCCTATTTTTGACAGAGTCCTAGGACTGTGTATACAGCAATGGTTGAAGGTGGAAGCACTCGTATCGATTGTCGGGAGCCAAGAACCAATGCTGGGGAGTCCGAAGATGATTGGGAAGCTTGCAAACAATGCCAAGAAGCCGAGGAAGGAGCTGGAAATGCTAGAAGTGGATCAGCCGAGCCCCCTAAAGATGCATTGCATTTTGCACTGGCTGCTTCTGGGGGTTGGGGAGTCTTCAAGAGTGCTACTGAGCACTTGGCAATGATTAGGGGGCTCCAATACAGCCCTGCAAGGTGCCAAATGAAGGCCGAGAAGATCGAGGAGGAGGCGGGAGATCAAAACATATCTACAAATGAAGGTGCCATGGTTGCCATTAAAGCTTGAGTTGAAGCTCTTCAAATCCACACTGAAGAGAATGCCGGGCAAGTTCCAATGCATTTGCTCTGATACTAGTTGAAAGGGAAGTAGAACCCAGGAGGAAGAAGGTTGGCGGTGAGAGCTATGGCAGATGGAGAGTAAGAGCAAGAGAGAGAGAGAAACTCAAAGTGGAAACTCCAACAGCCACAATGTGTGGCTGGGCCTTCCTTTATTCAAACTGTCACTAATAGAATAAAGAATAAGTGACTGTGACAGCCGCCCGCCACCTACAGTGTGTAGTGGTGGGTATTGTCAATGTAGTAAAGTGTAGTAATACACAGGCGGCTAGGCGGAGGCGCCTTTACCCCCAACATTTATTAGCTTACATGGCATGATCTCCAATGCATCTATTCATTGCAACATTGAATACCTGAGCACATTGTCCATCAATTGCATGAATATCTTCTCACTATGAACTAAGGGTCATGTAGGAGCCCTTGAAGTGGCCTAGTGAAAAGGTTTAGGATTATTTCTATCATATTTCCACGCACTAAAAGTTGGTTGGTTAGTTCAAAAGTTAGTTAGTCAATTAATAAGTTAGTAAGGTTGCTAACTAAAGGAAAAAAATAACTAACATTAATAGCGAACTAACATTAAAAATAAATAAAATTGAGAGTCATAATTCGATATTTTTTCTTGGATTAACAAGGACCATAGCCACCCTTCAAAGAAGTTACAATGTGAACAAGAGTTATGAGCTATATTAATCACTAGTGTTAATGTGTATAGTATGGATGGTCTAAAAATATTAGATTTTTGGGCAAGACTAGTATATTTTAGATATTATTTATAGTAAATATCCTAAAGAGATGAAAATTTCTAAAACTGGATGTCATGAAAAAAAGAGAGAAAGTGATTTTTTAACCAATTTTGGAAATTTAATGAAAAATAAAGGACTGGAAAAATCACGCGTGTCGCTATCGCAGTCTATAGACAGAAAACAATACTTTGAACAAGAAGAAGAAGGAGTGATCTGAAAGCTTTCTAATCAAGTGTCTTGGAGTTTCACCCCCCTTTTGGAGCCAAAGGAACCATCAAATTTATGATTTGAGCATCAGATCACTAATTTTTCCAAGATCCCCTCCACAAAGAGCTCTACTTCTTAGCCACAACCCTTCTTCTCCAATTCACTATAAATAAGAGGCATAGGGAGCAGTTAGGGAGCACAAGGAAACCCTGAGAGGCTGCAAGAGAGAGGTAGAGAAAGAGAGGAAGAAGGATACCCCTCCAAGAGGTTTCGAGAAAGAGCTTGAGAGAGAGAGAGAGAGAGAGAGAGAGAGAGAGAGAGCTTAATTCCCCTATCTCGGTCTTCAACTAAGCCATATTCTCTTACTCTCTCTCATCTTGAATCTATTCCACCTTCCCTATCTCTCAAACCACTCATGGACGATGGCTCCAAAGTGATGAAGTGGAAAGACCATGAGAACCATCGCAATTGGTCAAGCAATAGTGGGTATTGCTAGAGATATGGGAGTGCTCGATGCTGTCGGATTGCCACTACCAAACACAACATTGAGTGTGGCTAATGCAAGCGTGAGTAAAGATGAAATTCCTAATGTTGTCATGCTACCAAACTAGGTTATTCATTACTAGATTATTATTTCATTACATAAAATGAATACATAAAATATTAGCTTCCATATTTTTCACTTACACAAATTAATAACTTCATCTAGAAACATACTATTACAAGCGTAAATGATTATTCTTTATGAATTGCAACTAGATTAATTGAAATTCTAAATCGTAGAATCATGATAGAAATAATCGTTGAAGGTTATTGTACACATGTCTTTATGTGCATTCGATATAATTATGGTCAAATGTGACAAGGTTAAGTGTTGACTAACACTTGTTATGAAAACTGAATGTCTATTTAAGAGTCCTATAAGTCATCTTGTTGGGTTATTGGCACAATATATTTCTTTAAAGAATTTCGCTTATGTTGGGTAAGATGGCCCAAACGGGAAATCATGCCTTGCTTAACATGTTATAAGAGATGTACTCAACACTTCTTTATGGGGAGGAGAATCCTCATTAGAATGTAAGGTTACCTAAGGATAAGGTCTACCTTGGCAATGTGAAGCTATGATTTGCACGATGGTGTGATTGTCATTGCATCATTTGATATATATTTGAAAGGACTATTTGTGTTTGCTAGAATCTAGATCTCTAATTGATATTATTGATAAACAAAACAAAAGGAAGGATCGCACTAGGCTATCCCCAAGCTAGCAACAAAACCCTACTCCGAGAGGGTCATGGTTATCGCTACGAGAGGCTTGGATTGGCTCCGTAGGCAAAAGGTATGTCAGTAGGGATAGTCTCGGATAGTAGGAAATGTAGGTGTTAGAGGGGGCTCTAGCTATAAATCCTGCATTGTTCCTAGAATTTGACGAGCCCCTTCGTGACCCTAAATACTAGTTAAAAGGGTAGCATCTTGGTGGGTAGAATACCCTCATGGAATTCTGTGTATCTTCCATTGGGTTGGAAGTATGGAAATTATAATAAGATTCCAATATAATAAAGAAGTTTTCTTTATTCAAGGATTGTTCGAATTGTATGTGTGTCTATGAGATAAATTATGTGAAGGAACCTATGATTTAACAGACTAATTAAGGAAGTTGGTTGTATATGTTCCAATAAATGTGCTATAGGTAATTAAAAAACTAAAGATGATCCTGTCATCAAAGGAAAGCGGGTGGGCATAACGCCCGACGGGTCCCGTCCAATGGTAAAGTGGTCCCAGTTAGCTGGGAGCTTTTTTAAATCGACAATAGAAATAGGAAGATGATAAATTAAACAACTAGCCGTTAGATAGAACTGACTTGCATTGTTTTAGGGGGCCGGGATGGGATTTCTCCATATGGGCATGAGGGTTGACATACCACACTCCCCTTCGTCTCCCATTCTCTTTGAACTAAGTGCAATGGTAAGTCCGCTTCAAATCGACTAATTTCATAAAAGTGGAAACTCAAAATTACTGACACTAGCTAGTTGCTAGGAAACCCATCCGATTTTAGGAACCCAGAAATTCAAGTCAATTCTAGTGGGTTTGGCCAGAACTCTATCATTGTGAAGTAGACTCAGTAGGGCCTAAGTGACAAACCTCGTGATGTTCCAAGGGAGCACCGGGTGGCATCATTTTTGGGAAACCTACTAATGGACCACTAAAAGGTGTGCCGTAGATTGAGACTAGCGGAAACCTCACAATTTCCTTCAATACAATGTTGAGAGTGGGAAAGTCACCTATTATCCTAGATTCACTTTGGTGAAACTTTGAGAGTGCCATACTATGGATTCAAAGTCAAAATATAGAAAGAATTACAGATAACTTTTCTACTTTCCACCATCATACCTTGAGCAAAAGTTTTGAAAAGCTCATACCTATTATCTTGCCCTCATATAAGATGTAGCATTGTCCAAAATTTGGAGGAACTATGGCTCTTATCAATAAAAACATTCAGC
The DNA here is from genome assembly GCF_053477565.2 of Lygodium microphyllum. Taxonomy (NCBI): domain Eukaryota; kingdom Viridiplantae; phylum Streptophyta; class Polypodiopsida; order Schizaeales; family Lygodiaceae; genus Lygodium; species Lygodium microphyllum. The sequence continues at coordinate 29,198,960 of NC_141138.1, read as the reverse complement.
TAAAGAATAGATATATAAAATATTAACCATGGTTAGCATATAACATTATTAATATTTTACAATTTTGGGGATCTAGATTTAAAGAAATTTGAATTGTACTCCAATTTAGCAAAAGCATCCAAGTTAGTTGATTTGTGGATCAATCCACAAAGGTAAGTTGTCAAATTTCAAATCAAGGAAGGGCTTGAAGAATGGTTGGCTATATGTAGTTCCTCTTTATTCATAAGCTTATCAATCAATGGGTTATTGCAACTAGGATGGTAGGTCCATATTTTGAGTGAGAAAGATAGAGCGTAGAGAGGTGGAGGCATGATAAGTAGGTTATGTTTGCATGTTACTAACCACGTGTCGTTGTTATCATGAGATGACTATCAAAGCAAGTAAGATCAACTCGATATATATACGAGTTTAGCAAGGATGAGATGAAACATTTGATATTCTACTTAACCTCCTCAATTTCTAACAATTGCCCCTCTTACTAATAGAAGTATAAGAGAGTACAATTCGTGATGACTACAAAAAATTCTTGTGAGAAGGGTTTTGAAAACTCATTCTAGATAAGGCTACTTTTGTAGAGAAGATGCTCATTTTCCTTCCAACTCGAAGGCCATTTTGAAGCAAGTTGAATCACATGAACATAATCAAGACCCATAGCTATCAAAGCAAATAGTTTGGCAATATTACAAAAAGTGCAGTGAAGTTGGAGCAACTTCTCTATTGAAAGATAATTGTCTTGTTTGGCCAACTCACCAACTGAAAGGTGAGAAGGATCGAAGCTTGTACAGGAGAGCTATGGCAGGAGAGCAAGAGCAAGAGAGAGAGACTCACAATGTGGGTACTCCAATAGTCACAATGTGTGACCAGCCTTCCCTTTATTCATCTGTCACTAAAAGAATAAAGAATAAAGTGACAGTGACAAGCGCTCGCCACCTGCACTGTGCAGGCACGGGTACTGCCAGTGTAGTAATACACGGGCAACTAGGGAAGGCGTCTTTCCCCCAACAACCTCCCACTTAAAGGATAATTTTTCCCAGTGAGGAGTGAAGAAGAAAAATAAAAGACAGTACAACATGTACACATGTACGACAAGATGAGAAAAGACGCCGTCTCATCCCACGCCCATCAATCACCTGAGGAAGGCAAAGTGCTCAGTAGAGAGACTTTTGGTGAGTAGATCTGCAGGATTCTGGTTAGTTGAGATCTTGAAAAGGTCAACAGACTTGTCCTCAATGACCCCACATATGAAGTGATACCTCACCTCAATGTGTTTCGTCTTCTCATAGAAGACCAGATTCTTGGCTAATTGAATAGCACTCCTAGAATCTGAATGCAATGTAGGGATAGCATCAATACCAAGGTCATTTACCAAATGGCTTAACCATATGGCCCCCTTTCAAGCCTCAGTGGCTATAACATACTTAGCCTCAGTGGTGGAAAGAGTCGTACACTTCTACACCTTGGACATCCAAGAGACAACACCTCCAGCATAGGTGAACACATAGCCAGAAGTGGACTTCCTACTATCTGCATGTCGTGCATAATCAGAGCCAGTGTACCTCACGACTTCTATATCCTAGCTTCCATAGCATATGCACATATCTACAATGCCCTTCAGGTACCTGCATCTATCTCTAGGAGAATGCCGCACTGCAGGCTTTGCCACCTACTCAACATTCTATCCAACATCCTAGCCATGAGTAGCTACTGCTACTGCAGGCTATCCAGTTGGCTATACGGGAGGTCATGGATCCTCTTGAAATATAACCCTGCGTATCTCCACTATCTTCTCAGGTTGCCTATGCATCTTGTCTTCATGGAATACTACATCATGGTGGCTATGGATCCCATAGATGGTAACCCATCTCTCCTACATCTCCATAGCCAAGGAATATGCATTTAACACTCTTAGGATCTAGCTTGTTATGCTTGTCCTTGGGCACATGGAAAAATGCTTCACATCCAAAGACACGTAAATACGCATAAGAGGGAGGCATTCTTGTCTATACCTCCTTTGCAACCTAGAAATCAATGGCCCTATAGGGCGATCTATTAATTATATGCACGACAGTCGTAACTGCCTCAGCCCAAAAGTGCTGGGATAGGCCTGCATGGCTAAGCATACTACGAACCCTCTCCTGGATGGTCCTATTTATCCGCTCAACCCTACCATTCTAGGGAGGGGTGTAGGGAGTTGCCAACTGACGCTTAATACCCCTCTCATCACATAACCGCTCAAAAGCACATGAAACATACTCAACCCCATTATTTGTCCTTTGACATTTTAGTGTATGCCTAGACTAATTTTTTGCTAAAGCAAGCCATCTCTCAAAAACTGCTAATACATCAAACTTTTGCTTTATGGGATAGGCCCATACTTTACGTGAAATATCATCTATGAAAGTAACAAAATACTTCGCACCACCCATAGACTAATAGGACATGGGCCCACAAACATCAAAATGAACTAAAGCCAAGGGCTCACTCATGCATGACATACAAAACTTCTTTTGCATAGACCTAGTCTGCCTACCATAAAGACAATTATCACAAGAATCAAAATGAGAATAGTCAAGGGGTGGTAAGTACATCAAACCAGAAAGCATTTTCATTCCCTTAATGGACATGTGCCCCAAACGGGCATGCCAAAGAGATACATGAGGTAAAGACCCCTCAAGCAAAGCATGATCAACTATAGATCTAGAAACAACTAAGGGGTAGAGGCTACCAACCTTGGCACCTCTTACGAGCACAAGCCTACCACCATGAGTAATCTTCCATGCAGAGTCTCCAAAAGATACATGATATCCTGCATCATCAAGCTGTCCAGTGGACATGAGACTACATGTCAATGCAAGTACATGACATACATTGTGCATTACAAAACTACTGCCAGAAGGAAACTACAGCTTAACATCACCAATGCCAACAATCTCAAGAGACCTATCATCACCCAAGCGCACAGAACCCAAAACAAAACTGTATGAATGGAACCACTCTCGGCAAGGTGTCACATGAAAGGATGCACCTGAGTCCAAGAGCCAACACTGTGTATATATATAGAGTGTATCTCTGTCATTTGCAAAGCACTAGATGAAGCTACTACAAGGATATAATCCCCATCATTATCTTGAAGCTGCATAACATTGATCTCTTCAATTTTAACACTTAACATTGCTGAAGTAAAAAATGAATTTTTGTAGGTCTTCAAGCTGGTACAAATAGGGCTGATGTTGCTGGGTATGCTGCTAGTCCATGTGGCATTAATGGGGTGGAAGGGGGGCTCAAGTAGGGCCTAAATAATGCCTACAGAAAGCCTTGTCAAGCCTAATTAGGCAGCAAGAGCCAAGATATGAAATGGGAAAGCTCCAATGGTTGGAGATATTGCTGCCCCTTCCTTTTTTACCTTGCAAATTGAAATAAAAACTCAAAAGCATGCTTCAATACCTCGGAACAAATGCCCTAAGGGTGCCCAAATGGGCTGGGAAGTCGGGGAGTGATTGAAGCTCAAACGAGTCGAATATGGCTGCCAAGAGTGAGAACCAATGGTGTAAGGATTTGAATGAATGCTAAAGGAGTCACGGACCAAGCTCGAAATGCTCAAGAAACCATGCTTTGATATTAGTTGAAAGGTGAGAATGATCGAAGCTTGCACGTGAGAGATATGTCAGGAGAGCAAGAGCAAGAGAGAGAGAGAGACTCACAATGTGGGAACTCCAACAATCACAATGTGTGACTGGCCTTCCCTTTATTCATATATCACTAAAAGAATAAAGAATAAAGTGACGATGACAAGCACCTACCACCTGCAATGTACACGCACGGGTACTGTCAGTGTAGTAATACACGGGCGGCTAGGCAAAGGCGCCTTTACCCACAACACCAACCATAATACTAAGAGATCAATAGATAAGGGTAGGATTAAGATCAATAGAGGATTAGCTTTACTGAAACTAATGTGGAGGTGAGTCTAAGCAACCTCATCAAGAGCATCTTGGGGTTCATTTTGCATAGCTTGGTTGGACCAGTGGGTTGGGTTAGTAGGGCTTTTAGTAGCTTTTGGCTTAGGATAAATAATTTTAAGCACAGTACTTTTGGCTACTATATCTATGTTGGTAAGAGATTTATACACACAATTTTGCTTTATGACACTCAATGATAATTTGTTCTACATGATAGTGAAAGCAAATGAGAAATTAGATTCTATGTCACTTCGCTTTGGAATAAACCAATCAAAGAAATTGGAATTGTATTGAAGATGAGCATAAGCATCTAGAACTTCAAGTCTTTGTGAGCCAAAAGACATATGTAATGATGCCAAATATCATGTTGCCTTGTCCCAACTAACTAGCAACATGCAACTCTTCTTTAAAGGAGTTTTTAACACAAGGGATGTTTCTTGGCTAGTTCAAAAAGTTTAGGACTACTTCACTCATGAGCACTATCATGCTCTATGACCTTGACATTGGGACCACTAGATGCGCTCTTATTGTTTTAAGGGTTTTGGCATACAATGTATAGGGCTATCTCTTACCTAATCTACTCACAGAGTGGATTTATCTTTGAACTTTCCCTTGTAGCCACAATGAAGAGGAGCTAAGATGAGTTCAAGTGGATATAGAGAAGAAGAAAGCTTCTCACACTATATCCCTCACCCCCATCATACTCTCGATCACATACTCTCACTCACAAAGGCACTCACCATGATAGGAATGGACAAAAAGAAGATAGCATCATGTAGAGCTTCACAAACCATGTCCCTCATTCCAGATGCTCTCATAGTCCTTCTCCTTCACTCTCACTCACAAGGCAAAAGGTTACAAGAAATCTTCATTATCTATAGCCTCACAAAATTCAAACTTAACCCTCTTAACATGGATGGGAAGAAGAAGAAAATATAGAGCTTCTCCATGCCTAGCCCTTTGCTAAATTACAATCTCACAACCTCACATATACAAATTCAAAGGCAAAAAGAAAATGTAGAGCTTCTTTATCCCAAGTTCCTCACTCAAATACATGTGACCTCTTACTCTCTTCCTTTGTTGCTCTCAATGATGGAGACAAGATGATTAAATAGAAGAATTGAATGGAAAGATTCAATAGTTGCATTGGATAGAGCTTCCATATCAAGGATGCATCAACAGAAAATTACAATTGAGACCTCCCACCCTTATATAGAACAAAAATAGGGTTAGGGTTAGGCTACTTCACTGAGATGGTATCCCATTTGTGTTTTAGGGTTTATGCAGCTTTGATGTTTTAGGGTTTTCACAATTGTGAATAAGGGTTTACACCCTCTTTTAGGCATCCTATCCACTTTGTGGGATCTAGGCTAGTCATTCCTTGTTGCATCCTTTAATTAGACCTAGCCTACACTATTGCACTCATATTCTCATATGTATAAAATTCCCACAGCCACTGTAGATGTGACAAATACAACTATAGGTGATAGTACAATGTGCGGGATGTAGTAATCCCCAACTTTAAAAAAATAATACAACCATAAATATGGCATGTCCATGAAGTAATAGAAGTGTCCAAAACAATATATTTTAGCTTCAAAATATAATGATCCACCAAAAATAATCCAAACACTTACACTTTGACTTTGCTTTGAACTTCCTTGACTTTGTCTTTGATTATAGCCTTCCATATTTGCTATTAACATTGCCTCACTTCGAGACAAGGCCAAGCCATGGCACCCACATCAAAGGTAGAAGGGTTGAAGAAGAATGTTGGGATGATCATGCTGATCTTTAGATAGAGGAGTAATAAATGATGTTGGTGTAGAGATGTAGTAATGAAAATCTTGTCATCGTGCTTGCTAATGTTATAGATGAAATTTTTGATACTACGGGAGATGTCAAGGATGATATTGTTGTTGGTGACAAAAATTGTAGAAGATGGTGTTGCTGATGTTGGGATGCTTCACTGGTGATCCATCTAATGAAGAGAACTAGAATGGTCTTTGGGAATGAATTAGAGGTTAGGAAAGAGAGTTTTGAGATTGAAGTAGAAGCAATGGTCCAGTCCTAATAATCTTTTGGACCCACAAAGTAGAACCTCACATGATTAACATCTTAGGGGAGAGTGCTGTCATGCACTAGAAATAGATTGTTGGTTTGGGAGATGGGGTAAAAGTGTTATGCCATCCTAAAGGACCCAAAACTATGAATTGGTTATGGTACAAATACTATGTGCGCAAGCATGCATAAGTAGACTAATACCTAGTTAAGAGACTACTTCATGGGTTCTTCTAATGGTGATGATGATGAATGAAGCAAGGAAGCATGAACTATTGAAGAAGAAAGTAATTGCCATTGCTAAGGGAAAAGGAGTTGTTGAAGAAGAGTAGGGATAATACCTAAGGCTAGGATAGACAAAGGTTGGAGACTAATTTGGGTATCTCCTAAGCACATGTCTCAACCATTGATCTAATGAATGCCCTATCGATTAAAGTACATTTTCTAGCTTGCTACAAAGTGATTTCTGACCATTTGATGAGTTAATTAAAAAGGAAAAAGTGCAACTAGCTCAAGGAGACAAGCCTAACCAAGGCAAGACAAGCCTCCCTAGGTATATCTTGACATTAATGTATCCTAAGTGATTCTGAGGGAAGATGGCAAAAGGGCTAGGGCGTTAGAGCTTGATCTAGCTGGCTAGGTTCTCAAATACATCCAACTTAAGGATCTCTATGTGCAGTGTAGTGCATGTGAGTGCATATTTCTCTTTCTGTTTGATTTTATTCCTCTTCTTTTTTCTTTTTTTTTCTTGGAAAAAACAATGCCTATAACTTGGCTTATATGCTTACATAGTCAAAATGGAAGTATGAGATATCAAAAGAGTATCAAAATGCTCACTCTAGATGGTAGGGCTTGGCTCTCAAGTTAGTGGATGCACCAAGGAGCATACATTGAAGAGTGAATATTGAGCCCATCTATTTTAAGCATAATGCCTTCTTGTTGTTGAAGGTGGTGTTGAAGAAGAACATGTGCTTGTTGAATGATAAAGACTTGTGTTGTTGCTGAAGCGATTTGCAACAACTCCTTAAGAAATAGATAAATATGAGTGAAGGAAAATCCTCGTCAATAATAAAGAGGCAAGGAGTGAAGTGTAATTTTCCTCAAGTGATATGCATATTTACACAAGTCCATTCAGTTGAGTCCTATTTTATGTGTTTATAGCCTCTTGGTGTTAGATGAATGGATTTTTAATATATTTACTTACAGATATTTAGTATAAAGAGTCTTAGTGTGTGTTGTGTGTGTGAGTGTGAGTGGAAGTGTTCGCATGAATTTCATGTAAGTGCTAGTAGTAGTATGGATGTTTGTGTGCATGTGTACATATAATACATACTCTAATATGCATATTTATGTGTGTGTATTCATGTTAGTATATGTGTGATTTGATGTGCTTATATGTGTGTGCATAGTGGTGCATGTGTATAGGAGCTAGAAGAAGGCTTATCAAAACAACAAAGCCTTGAAAATTCATCATTTTGATATTCATGTGGATGGAAAAATAGAGAAGGTGGTGGTTGAGTCTCATGTCTTGGAGGTGAAATTCTTGATGAGGATAGCTCTTTTAGAGGAAAAGAGAAAACCCTAGGAACAAAAGAAGTTAAGAGTGAGAAATGACCAAGTGAATGTGATTTTGGATGTGATGAGATAAGAAGTCACTGTGACTTGGATGCTTCTCAAGTAAGCATCAAAAGTGATTTGGGAACTAAAAGGATCTCAGTCTCTTTTAGATAAGAGTTAGAGGAGTGTCATAAGGGGTTGAGCTTAGAGCTAGTACATTATCCTCTAAGAGATGTATGAGGGGCATGTGTATTGTCACTTGTGAGAGGGAAATTGGAAAATTTCCCAATGAAATCTTACGGTATTTGTGTGAAAATGAGTAAGAAATAGAGGAGTTTCTCTCAAAATTGTTACCCTTTGAAGAGAATTTTGATGAGGATGTGTTTGAGAGAAAATCTCTCAGTGTTGAAGAGAGTAGAGAGTGTGTAAATGTAAGAGGTGTATACTCTTATAATGTGATGAGAAGTTGGGGGTTAACTTGTGAGCAATGATCCTAAGAGGGTGAACTTGAGGAATATTGTGGGTCTTGAGTTGACTCCAGTGGATGTTGTTGATTTTGGGTAAGATTAAGTTTGAGTTGGAAGAGATTAAACCGTGCTTAGCACACTTGGATTATTGTGAGATTGGCAATGAGAATGTTGGTGGCACTAACCAAGTGGAATGAATTTGATGGTCCATTGGTAGGGTGAGAATGAGAGAGAAATTGATAACTTTGATGATGACCTCATGGATTTCTTGGAAAAAGTTACAAAAGAACTATTTGAGGTAGGTTGTAAAGTTGAGAGGAGTATGGAAGGTTTTCCTAATATATGACGCTTGAAGTTTCATAAGAGGGACTTCATAGGGAAGCAAGTTTGGATTTTGCCTCAAATGTTAAAAGGTATGACTTTACCAAAACAAGAAAACCAAAAGGTTGTTATTGAGACAAAGATGGGTTGGAAAAAGAACCTAAACTTCCTATGGGTGAAGATGAGGATAAAGATGATGCTTTGGATAATGACCTACTTGGCTTTTTTAAATGAGTTCCTAATGAGATGGGTGTTGAAAGAAAGGAAGGAGAGGAAAGAAAGGATAGCTTTCCGGAAGTGATTAGAAAAATTTTGGAAAGAGAGTGAAAGCACTTAGGGACTTGACAGTTTGTAAGGTTGAAGATGAGGTTGGAAACCCTAAAATGTTGTCTAATGAAGTTGGTTGCAATAAGAAGAAGCAAGGAGATGAGCTTCTAGATGTAGACGTAGGTTGTGAGACTACTAAGGAAAAGTTTTCCCACTCCTATTCGTGTGCTCTCATGTTGTATTTGTTTTGATAGGACGAGTTCATGGATTTGGTAGGGTAGGTCACCCTTTCCCGTGGTCATTAGTGTAAATTTTTTTGGAGCCCCTACTAAAAAATATGGTCAAATATTTCATGGATCAATGCTCATTTTTCATGTAAATTTGTGATGTTTGGTAAGACATACATACATATACATATATGTACTTAGATCATCACTTATGAATATTATATGAGAAAAATGTACATGAAAATGAATAAGTTTTTTGATTTATCATCCCTCTTCACATTGCAATCTAGTTAAGTTTTGGTGATAAAATACCTTTAAAAACTTTGCTTATGGTCATATTTGGTAATAAGGATTGATTTTTTGTATGAAGAGTAGCCACATTTTCACATCTTATAACTCTTTTAAATTTGTGAAATTTCACCCCCCAAAGAAAAACTAGTGGTGTTAATGAGAACATATTTTTAGGAGTGCATTTTAAGTATTTTTATGGCATTTTAAAACATTTTATGAAGGGTTGCAAACTCATTTAAGGAACATGAAAAAAACATACAGAAATGACACATTTCAAAAGGTAGAAAAGTGCATTTTATGAAGCATTTTAAAGCCAAAAGTGGGATGGAACACTAGTGTTAGATAGGCTCAATGCCCCACCCTCATAAGATGCCACCAATGATCCATGATGCTCTAAGTTGTATAAGGACCCCATTATGAGGAGAAGCCATGTGTGAGCACGGGCGGGTCTTGACTTGTATGTCAGATGAGGTCTATGTGATCGAATGGCAAAAAGGCGACCTTTTTAGATCTAGCATTTGGGTTAGATAGAGTAGTTACAAATTTTGTAAATGAACATGACCAAAATAAAGGGAAATATTATACGCTCAGGAAAAAGGAAGGATAGAAAATTGAGTAAATACCATGTTGGGTCATAAAAACTATAAAGAAAAACACGTAGTCATCGTTACCAGAAAAGGATTAGATCTCGCTGGTAGCACCTATACATGGTCTTTAACACAAATAGAGGGATATATTTCCATTAAAAGAGTTCTAGACAAAGGGTCCCAAATCCAAATATAAAAATAAAAACACTTTCATGCATGTGGATAGAGGTGAATAAAGACAAATTGCTAAAGCATAATATGAACTTGAGTATTTAATGGTAGTGGTTTTTTTTCTAGAGTATATAAAGAAGTGCTAAGACTACTAGTTTATTAATATATTGCAAATAAATGCAAACCTATATTTGAGGTATCGACCACACAAACTAAGATATAATTTTCTATCTAATCACATTTCTTATTGTAGTACTAACTTTGACCCATTGTTAACAAGTGCAAAAGCACTAAGTGTATATGTGGCATGTTGCCATGGTAAATAGTAATGTTTCTCAATCTGAACACATTAATTTTGCATATACACTTAAAGCTTATGTAACTTTCTTAGCAATCCCATATGCTAAAATTTCAAACAATTGTTATATACATGTCCAACAAAAATAGTTTGAGCATGTCATACTTACATTTGTTCACCCATAGTAAACTCAATGCAAATGCTTTCATATGCCTCATGAGAAGCTTGCCTATAGCATCATATTTGTTGGAAAATAGGTCAAATGATGTATGCTATAGGATGAGGAGACTTGTATCCCATAAGCACAGTGAGGAGAGTGGAGAAGCTGGAAAGCTATAAAAGCATGTACTTGGTTCACTTCTCAATGCAATGCTATTATACTTTTGTTCTTTAGTCAAGAGTCAATGTCAGTATCTATACACACAAGACTGTGGTTATGAGTCCAAGCACTTAATCTTGGAACTTCATTCACTTGTGTGCTTTGTCAAGATTGTGGGAGAGAAGGAAGGAGTCTCACTTGTAGCTTTCTTGCTTGCACAATGGGGGAATACACACAAGGGTGGAGGCTGAAAACAGTTTTCCTCTTCTTAGTTGTGTAAGCCAAAAGAACTCTAGTACAAAGAAATAGAAGAACCCTATATATGGGTCTCAAACCAAACTCAACTAACTAAGGTGGCATACTAACTGAGCCACGAACTAGAGTAGATAAGGATAGCTATCATGTAGCTATTATTCAGGGGCGGTGTACCAACCGCATCTGCAACTGACAAGTCGGTGACATAAATACACAACGGTCACCCTGGCGTATCACGAGTGGAGCTCGATATCTCAACACTCCCCCTCGAGCTCAATCCCAATTCCTGCACACCAAGCAGGTCTCTGAACTTGCGCAGCTTCTCTGCGCCCAATGCCTTCGTGAATATGTCAGCTACCTGATCCTCTGTGCTGACATAAACTAGATCAATAAGACCTAGTAAAACCCTCTCCCGCACATAGTGATAATGCACCTCAATGTGCTTTGTTCTAGCATGATAGACTGGGTTATTTGCCAAGTGTATACTACTCATGTTGTCACAATAAATGACAACTGGCCCATCTGTAGACTGATGCATATCATAAAGTAGCTTATGCAACCAAGCTACCTCACATGCAGCCATTGCTGCACCCCTGTACTCAGCCTCTGTGCTGGACAAGGCAACTGTAGGCTGTTTCTTGCTGCTCCAAGTGACTGCAGCACTCCCAAAAGAGAACACATATCCACTGGTAGATCGTCTATCAGAAATGCTACCAGCCCAATCAGCATCAGTGTATCCATGCAACTGTATCTGAACCCCAGTCTCATAAAATAGTCCATACTGCAATGTGGACTTCACATACCTGAGTATGCGTCTAGCCGCATCCAAATGTGGTTTCCTTGGAGCCTGCATAAACTGACTTACCAATCCAACAGCATAGCTCAAATCTGGCCTGGTAATAGTCATATAAATCAAGCTTCCTACTATGCGTCTGTACATAGTAGGGTCTTCCAGAAGCTCACCTGCATCTGCGCTCAGCTTCACATTCTGCTCCAAAGGAACTGAAATAGGCTTACAGCCTGTCATCCCATATTTGGACAGCATGTCCAATCCATACTGCCTCTGCAAGAGCTGTATCCCACTTGGTGATCTAATCACCTCAATGCCCAAGAAATAACGCAGCTCTCCCAAATCCTTCATCTCAAACTTTTGCTTCAATAGCATTTTCACATGAAGGATATCTTCATCACTGTCACCTGTCATAATCAAATCATCAACATAAATGACAAGCAGCATAATACCTTTCTCTGTCTTTCTCACATAAAGTGAGAAATCTGCCTTGGAAATCTGAAAGCCAATAGTGACAAGATACTGTCCTATCTTGTCAGACCATGCTCTAGGTGCTTGCTTCAAGCCATACAAGGCTTTCTTCAACCTGCAAACAAACTCAGGATGAACAGCATGCACATAACCTGGTGGCTGCTCCATATAGACCTCTTCTTGCAAATCACCATGCAAGAAGGCATTCTTTACATCCATCTGATGTAAAGACCATCCCTTTAATGCAGCCATAGCAATGACTGCTCTTACGGTTGCCATCCTTGCAACCGGACTGAATGTTTCTTCATAGTCAATGCCATATGTTTGTGCATACCCCTTGACTACTAATCTTGCCTTGTATCTGTTCACAGAACCATCAGCATTGTGCTTCACCTTATAAACCCACTTACAGCCAATTGCATTCTTACCTTTAGGCAAAGGTACTAACTCCCATGTAGCATTTGCTTCCAAGGCATCCATTTCTTCATCCATGGCTTTCTCCCATTTTTCTTTTCCCATGGCTTGCTCAAAAGATGTGGGTTCTGGTTCCTGTATCACTTTGACCATATATGCATAGTGAATGGCTGTAAATCCATCATATTTCAGCCTATCCACAGGATACCTAGCTCTTGTAGACCTGCGCAAAGTAGGTTCACTCCCAGGTGCTCTCAAAACATCCCTGGTCTTCCTTACTCCAGGTGTAACAATAGAAGGAATACCCAACTCATCATCAATGCTCTGTTCTGAGCCACTGGATTCACCATCCACATAAGAGTGACCTGCATTCACATCAAACATGGGCTGATCAACCTTCTCTTTTCCTTTTCGTGATACCTGCATACCACTATCTGTATTACTTTGAGAAGATTCTCCTGATCTCAATCTGCCTGTCCATGGCGAAGAATGTGAACCATTGCTAGAGGACGCTCCAGGTCCACTAATATTTTGTGACTGCTGCTGTGAATTCTGTGCAGCATTACCATTTTGTGCATCTACATCATCAATCACATTTACTGGTTTATACCAGCTACTCATCTCATCAAAAACAACATCTCTGCTCACTGTAAACTTACGAGTAGAAGGGTTATAGCATCTATACCCTTTTTGCTGCAGAGAGTAACCAATAAAGATGCACTTCTCAGCTTTTGGATCCAACTTGGATCTCAGCTCATCTGGCACATGTACATAGGCAATGCAACCAAAAATTTTCAAATGAGAAATATCTGGTTTCCTACCAGTATACCTCTCCTCTGGAGTCATTCCATGTATTGCTGCAGTGGGAGTCCTGTTCATTATGTAGACTGCTGTAGCAACTGCTTCAGCCCAATAAAAATCTGGCAGGTCTTTTTCATTAAGCATGGCACGAGATACCTCTCCAATATGCCTGTTTTTCCTTTCTGCAATTCCATTTTGTTGTGGGGTATAGCTGCATGAATATTGCTGCTTTATGCCATGCTCCTGCAAAAACTTTGCAAACTCATTTGAGAGGTAGTCTCCCCCTCCATCTGACCTCAGGCATTTTATTTGCAGACCTGTTTCTTTTTCAGCCATAGCTTTAAGGGTTTTGAAATGCCCAAAAACTTCACTTTTCTTTTTCATAAAATACACCCAAACTTTTCTGCTATAGTCATCAATAAAAGTGACAAAATAATGACAGCCTCCAAGAGATGCAGCTTTAGTAGTCCACACATCAGAGTGGATTAATTCCAATGGCTTCTTACTCTCTTGAACATGTCTAGGAAATGGTTTCCTTGCCTGTTTTCCAAACTGACAGGCTTCACATACCTTATGCATTTCTGCAACCTTGAATTTTGGCAATCCTGCAACAATATTTTGGGCCTGCATTGATTTAAGTCGCTGTACATTAACATGACCAATGCGTTTATGCCAGATATCAATATCTGCAACTACACCGGTCCCATGTGCAAACATTGCTGCACTCAATTCAGACATGTCTGCATCCAATGTAAACATTCTGCCCTTCTTCTTTCCTTTTGCTATCAAGCGACCTTTATTTTTCATATCCTCAACAAAGCATCCATGAGGATTAAATCTGACCTGCAAGCCCTGTTCAACCATTTGACCAACAGAAACCAGATTCTTGGTGATATTCGGGACATGAAATACATCGGACAGGTATTTCTTCTTCCCATCCTGCATAGACAAAGGAATTTTTCCAATCTGCACAATAGGATGTGCAATATCATCACCAGTCTCCACAAATCCTGGTTTTTCCATTTTCCTTGCATCCTCCATCCATTCTGCATGACCTGTCATGTGGTTTGATGCACCTGAGTCAACATACCACACATCGTTGCTTTCTTCTGCATTTGTCACAGAATTGTTCATGTGCTGCACCATAAACAAATGCTCATTTTTGTCATCACCCTGTCTACTAGAAGATGCATAGTTCCCTTGTTGCAGTTTTCCATTCATGATGTCATTCTGCTTTTTATAGCAGTCTTTAGCCATATGACCCATTTTACCACAGTAGTAGCATTCAACATTGCTGTTTGCATTTTGGCCTCTTTGCCATCCACCACGACCTCTTTGGCTCCCCCTGCCTCTAGAGTTACCACGTCCTCCTCCATAGGACTGGTTTTCTTGAGTTTGCTGCATATTCTGATTTCTACCACGGCCTCCAAATCGGCCTCCTCTACCTCTGCCTCTACCTCTTCCAGCATTTGAGTAGAAGACAGCTTCTTTTGAAGTTCCTCCTGAAGAAGATGCACCACCATTTCTCTGTTCCTCAGAAATTAGAAGAGCAATCAACTCCTCAAAATCAGGAAATCTTTCACGAACTGAAATGGATGTCCGAAACTGTGCGTAATCCTTTCCTAGACCATTCAAGGTCACAGAAACTAAATCATCATCTTCCACTGGCGACCCAATGGAAGCAAGTGCATCTGCAATCTTCTTCACCTTCATGTGGTAGTCATTGATGCTCATATTTTCTCTTTGCACATTGTGCAACTCTTGCTTGAGCTGCATTTTCCTGGCTTGCGTATTTGTGCTATACATCTTTGACAGAGTATCCCATGCCTCCTTTGGCGTACTTGCATCCTGAATATGCACAATCATAGAGTCTGAAATGCTGATAGACAGCCAGTACATAACTTTCCTGGCTCTCTCATGCCATGCTTTGAATGCTTGCATTTGCTGTTGATTGGGAACATCAGGAAGAACTGGTTCTTCTTCATTTCCTGCAACAAATTCCCAATATCCTTTTCCCATAAGGAAATTCGTCATTCTAAACTTCCATGCCTGGAAGTTGTTCTTGTCAAGCTTTTCAGTGACAATCTGTGAAAGAGAATCAGACGCCATTACAGAATACTGCAAGAAATTCTGTCACTGCAAAAACACAGCTTCACCCTCACAAGGGCAAATCTGCAAAACTGGCGAAAGTGGTATTTGACCACACAGTCACTTCCTAGTGACGATTTTGCATCAACAGGCAACAGGGATGATTCTGTAACTCCCAATGTCTCTGCACACAAGCATACGATGCAATCTCTATGGTAACTTTTCACCGACCTGTAGAACGGTGGTCGCACAGCATAAAACAGGGCCTTTTCCTGAGTGCGTGCAGAAAACTTCCGCCTTCAAAACAGGGCCCGAAATGGCCTCAAATCAAAAAAATAGGGTCGCCGAGAGCTAAAGCTATCCCCCGCAGCATATACTGCCCTCTTGCTTCACCGCGAAGGGCGTCTCAACCTGAGACAATGCACTCCTGCAATTTCCGGCTGTGCTACCTGCAGAGATCTGCTCCCAAAACAGAAAATGAAAGCAACACTGCTCCTCTTACCAGAACACCGCGAGCTTGGCTTGCTTTCTTGAGCTCCTTACCACGAACAAGGCTCTGATACCATGTCAAGATTGTGGGAGAGAAGGAAGGAGTCTCACTTGTAGCTTTCTTGCTTGCACAATGGGGGAATACACACAAGGGTGGAGGCTGAAAACAGTTTTCCTCTTCTTAGTTGTGTAAGCCAAAAGAACTCTAGTACAAAGAAATAGAAGAACCCTATATATGGGTCTCAAACCAAACTCAACTAACTAAGGTGGCATACCAACTGAGCCACGAACTAGAGTAGATAAGGATAGCTATCATGTAGCTATTATTCAGGGGCGGTGTACCAACCGCATCTGCAACTGACAAGTCGGTGACATAAATACACAACGGTCACCCTGGCGTATCACGAGTGGAGCTCGATATCTCAACATGCTTGTCATTACTCTAGTCTATCCATGAGGTTGTTGTTTGTGTTTCAGCCTCCATAGCCATGTCCAAGATCCATGTTTTCTCACATGGTATCAAAGCCATGGTGGGCATGGTCTAACCTTCCTCACTACTCTCTCAATCTCTCACAGCCTGCTCCGATGAACTCATTAGGGGAGTTTTGAGGTCTTGAAAATGCCTTTTAGGATGTGGAGAGAGAGTGCTCTAGACCAATAAGAGCAAAGCCTCTGTAACGAAACTTCTATTAAAAAATTTTAAAAAATCATTTTACAAAAATATATAAATATGATAATATTACTAATTTGTATTTTTATTATGTATTTTTAGTCTCTTATATTTGTGATTATGACATATTTTGCATTAATGGCATAGAGTCTCAGCTACTTTTATTTAACGATGTTTCTAGATTAATGATAATGACTGATGTAATCGAAATTCAAATTGGTGAAAAGCATGGCGCTCAGTTTTTTCCCTCCTTTCTTTTATTCCTCTATTGTTTTTCCCTCCGTTATGATAGCCTAGTCCTCTCTCTCTCTCTCTCTCTCTCTCTCTCTCTCTCTCTCTCTCTCTCTCTCTCTCTCTCTCTCTCTCTCTCTCTCTCTCTCTCTCTCTCTCTCTCTCTCTATGTGTGCATGTATCTCTCTCTTCTACCATGGATACAGAAATTCGACCTTCAACAAGGCGTCCAAGCTCCCAAATCACATCCATATCAGTGTTTAACTCATTCCAAACTGATGGAAGATGGATTCCTACTATCATTAGCAAAGGTAGTTGGATCACCATGCAACAAGCAAAACATGGAAAAAGGCAAAGACATGAGAGCTCGTTTATCTCTGCTTGGAAGGGCAGAATCCGAGATTTTAAGCTTGGAGCAAATAAGAATAGTATCAAAGAGGTACTAGTGCAACATGTGTTCATGCATAGAGAGCTGTGTTTGAAACCTGGATCTTCAAAGCTTCCAATGCATAGACCAAATTGTAAGAATTTGATTCTTAAAGTTTTTCCTTTCTTAAACATGGTTTAGGTTTTTCCATTATAATATTTGTTTGTCTTGTAGATGTCTATCCCTCTAATCTTGAGGAATGGCAACCAGTGGAATCTATTATTGATGTTATTGATGTTATACATGGTTCAATTGGAGAAGAAATGTATAGAGGTAGAAAGAAGACAGAGCTTGCAGAGAATGGAATATTCTTTTATGACCATTCTTATGTTATTCCTATGCGGTGTTGCCAATGGGGATCAATAAAACTCCCTCCTTTGCCAGATTTTTCAAGCTTTGAGTGGCCTTTGCCAAGTCCAGCTACTAGTGAGGGCTATAGATGTAAGATATTTTCTGAGATCCAGAAAGCACTAAAATATAATATCTCAAGTAGGCTAAGCAAAGTTACTTTATTTATGCCTATTAATATATTTATTGATTTCTTCTCTAATATGGAGATAAGAATAACAAAAACCATGCTTTCAGTGAAGAGACTAACATATGATCATATCATACAATTTGTTGATGAAGGATGGGATACAAGGACAGAAGGAAAAATTATATGTAAGATAGATCAAGACTCTATAGCTTGTAAATATATGATTGCTACTCAAAATTTTATCCTTAGCTTTTACTATAGTCGGTGGCATTTTGTTGGTAGTAGTCTAGTTGCTTTAGACCAGAATCTTAATGATTTCAACAAGGATCCTATTGTGGATCTTGATATTTGGTTCAACGAGGATATTATTGCAATCTTAAAGATCAGAAAACCATGTACGCTACATCAAGTGAGGATGGATTTACAAAATGAAGACATTGAACTACCATGCTCCTTTGTATTCCAACTTGACAAGAAATGAGTAAGTTTTCACATCATATTATATCTACTTAGATGTATATCAAGATCTCACTTCCTAACTAACAAACATTTGTAATTTATTTTTTGCAGATATCGAAAAGGAGAGAAAATAAAATACACTACAATGACATTCAAGAAAAGATATCTTTACTATCAATATAAAATACATGTACAAATTTTGTAGCAGATGTCTATTTGTCATCTCTATGAGATATACAAGGGCTGAAGGGCAAATTTCTATATATGAAGGCCTACAAGGCGATATGGCAAAGCTATTTCTTTTTTGGAGAACTATCCTTTCTAGGAGTCCTTTTGCCTTTCTTTGATGTCTTGGGTATAGAAGGTGTTGAAGCTGTGGATTTGCCTTCCGTGGTTATAGGCACTGCATCTCCTCCTTCATGGTGCAAATCCCCACCAATCTCTGTTGTTGGTTGTATGCAATTGACCATCATATACTTCAAGAGCTTTGCTCTGATGTACCAAATATGCTCAGATGTATAGCAATCCTTCGAAAACTGTCACACATTTATAGAAAAAAGAGTTTTAGTTCATTATTGTTCTTACAATAGACTATATTTTTATCATCAATGGACTATTTGCAATTAATATCTATCTTAAAGTTTAGCATCTTTCATATTACCTTTACATGTTTATCATCATTAAGATAAACAAAGTTAATCATTCTTCTAGCATTTGCAATCACCCTCCAGCCACAAGAATGGCTATCATCTTGATGGGGACACTGCAACCACCAACACAAAGTAAAACTATAAAGAGGACGAATGGTAGTTCATAGAATAAACTCATGTTTCAATTATTTTAATGAATAACTTACCGTAACTTGTCTATATTGCATTGTTGCAAGCAAATCAGATGGCATAGGGGGTCTTTTCTCTAGCTCTTCAATTAATCTTTTGGCACCTCTGTATATAAAATATGTTGAAATTTAGAGTACTTACAAAAAAAAGAATTGAAATATCAAGGAGCCCTTGGATAATATAACTTACAATTTAGCATTTCCATGGCTTCCTTTCATAGAGTTGATTAAAAAGCATTGCTTATCCACAAGGTCTATTGCAATCAAGCTCCAATGAGAACTAAAAGCAATCATATCTCAACAAATTAGTAGGATAAAATCTCAAAAACTCTAATAGAATATTGAATCACTTACTTTTCATTATATGGAATTATAAGCAGCTCCAAAGTATCGAAGTCAATCAAATTGAGCCAGTGCTCAAGAAAACTTGCATCAAGCTCATTCCTCATAAAGAATGAGATAGATGGATCAAAAACCTCAATTTTTTGTTGTATATCCAAAGGAAACTCATGCATTATACACCTAGAAAAGGCATAGAAATAGTGAGTATAAACAAGAAAATTCTTATTGTTAAAAAAATATCAAAAAGTATAAGTAATTATGGATGGACATACCTTAGGCCAACAAGAATAAGACTGTCATTTACTTCTCTTCTTTTATCCTTAAGAATCTGAACACATGCAGCATCAAAGGAGATAACCTCAGTTCTTTTGCCTAAGTCACCAGGTAAGAAACAAAACACACTGAATCCTTTTGGATTAGTTGCTTCAAGAAGGGTGGCTAGCTCATTTTCAAAGGACTCTAGTTGCTCTATTTCCCTTTCTTCAACCCTTTGCCTCCTATACTCTCTCCATTTATCTGCTTGTTCCTCTTTAGCCGTCTCCTCTTTTTCATGTTGCCTTGTATCCTTCTCATGGGTGACATCCTCAACCCTGACACCAGAATCAACTTTCTTTCTTCTAGCTGGGGGCACATTAAGGATATTAAATGTCTTCATATCAGTGAGGGGAATTGGCTCAAGGACCTTTGAAAATCTATATCTTAGCCTCCTAAGAATTACCATCTCCTTGTCCATGAGTGTGAGCCTATGAGCATGAGCAGCACAAATGTAGGCATCTTGGAAAAACTCAATTAGAAAATCCTCTGTGGCTTCTTGTATACAATTAAGAGCTGTTCTTGTCCATCTGAAACTATCCAAACTATATCTGTCACAAATTTCCCTGACAAGCCTCTGAAAAGACAACTTTGGAATTGCATTGTCAAGAGCATTTACTGCCTTCCTAATCTCCCTTAGACACCTGACATTTTGAGAAAACCTTCTCCTTGGCTTTGACTTTCTAGAGAGCTTCTGAGGCTTTGAAGACTGATGAATCTTTGATGCTAAATCCCTAGGATCAATCTTCTCTTTTCTTGCTGTTGCCTTAGTCCTAGCCATCTGCCAAAAAAACATATGTTACTTCTTCTCCAACATGTAAAGCAAAATGCGAGTCCCAGACAAGAGTTATCTATGCTGCATGGCGTTTTCTTGTATCAGCTAAATTTTTCTCGAGCTGTCTAGTGAAACGCGAGTGTCAAGCAAGATGCCTCCTTGCAGCTGCTTCTTTTCGCGTTTCACAGGACTTATTGTCCATTGTGTCCAGTGAAACGCGAATTTAAGCCAGGAAACCTGCTTGAAGTACCTTATTTTCGCGTTTCACCGGACAGCTCATGAATAGCATAAAAATTGACAAAACCAAGAAAAAAGAGCTTTGATCCAAGGAAAGCTTTTAAGATTACTTAAAATATCCATAGAATTAGGGAGGAAAGAAATAGGCACCGAGAGCATGGAATGCTCAGATAAGTAATTATTTACAGCAGCATGGATTTCAGATAGCTCATGCAGATCACAGTAAGATTTCCTTAAATATCCACAATATTAAGGAATGCTTTCACTGTGGAAAAATTTCTTTTGTAGTGGTCATGAGCTAATAATAACATAAAGGATTAAGGAAAAATATCAAAACAATGCATTGAATGGAGCTTGTTATTGAAAAGCAAGATGCAGAAACCATACCTTCTTTTTAGCTTGTTCTTCACAATCTCAGCCTAAAGATGACAATATGCTTGAAGGTTTGCTTTGTTGGGGAAGCAGTGAAATGCTTGGAGATTGGAAGGAAATGCTTGGAGATTGGAAGGAACACCAAAAACAAAGATGGAGTAGCGATGAAATGCGATGAAAGCTGAAGGTGGTGAATTTGCATGGACTCAACGTTCTTCGCAAAGTGTTAATAACACACGTGTGATGTACTCTCGCTTATCAGAAATTTTTTATTTACTTGGAAAAGGGTTATTTAACACACGTGTGACATATTTTTGAAAAAAGAGAATGCGCACGTCTTCTGAGGAGTTTATTACGCTGTGTTAAGTCAGACACGCGTACACGTATTTTTCCATTATTACACAAACTTTTTCGTTCGAACTATCACCGCATGCTTAACGGTCGATATAAAAGCATTTCAAACCCATTTCTCCGACATTGTCTTCTTCTCTGCCAAAATTTCGTCTCGACTTCCCTTCAAGGTCCTTGCATCCTGTGTGGAGAGCAGTTCAACAATCTTTGATAGGTAACAATTTTTTTTATTACAAGCATTTTAACAAAATAAATTTGATTAATACAGAAAGAATATTTTATAACACTTAAACAATTAAAGATGTTATGTGCTTTCTATCTTTCAAAAGCAGCATAGCTTTTCCAAAAATGATTATATCATCAATTTGTGTGTTTCCATAGAATTTATTTATTCTTCATGATTCTTTTCTTCATTTGCAATTTTTGACAAGTAAAACGCGAGACAATGTCTCTGTTGATGATATTTTGCTTAGTATCGCGTTTCACCGGCCACATTTTAGAATAATTTTTGTCTTCAAGCTAGTGTCCGATGAAACGCGATTCCTTCACAGGCATTTGCCTTACACACTTGAATTTTCGCGTTTCACCGGTCAACTAAAAAAATTCTCCTGTTTTGATTTTTTTGTCTTGGAAAATCAATGTTGGGGCCTCTTTCCATGATATCATCTTGTTTTATTGGATATTGGTTCTTTTGTGCTCTTTTTTTTTAGGGATAAATATTTTTCTGGTCAAAATGACAAAGAGGAAGCTATCTCTGGAAGGAATGGATGAGGAGGAGATAATTGAGACATCTGATGATAGGCTCTTTGATTTTTTACACATCACTGGAAATTCTTCCAAGTTTTGCTATATCAGGGAAATTTTCAATGTTCCTTTTGATTTGAAGGAGTTATTGGAGGATCTTGATGATAAACTTAAGGAGTACAGATGTTTTTATGATAGACATGTGCAAGGTTTGGAAGTCAATGGATTTGTTCATTATAGTGATGTCATGGGAGCCACCAATACATCCAGGTCAACTTTGCTCGGCAGGTTCAACCTCATTGATGAGGAATTCAGAAAGAAAGAAACATGTTGCCCTTTCCACAGGTACCAACACCAATGCCTTCTAATCCACAAGGACGTTGGATTTATTGTGTATCTTCAGTACATGGAAAATTCTTCTCCAGATATAGACCAACAAAGAAAGTTAGAGGATATTGCAAGTATGGATAAGGAGGTCGAAGAGAAGGAGGAGATGTTCCAAGAAGATGTTGAGAATCAACTTGTCCAAGGTTTTGATGTAGGTTTATTCAAGAGTGACAATATCACAATGGTGGAAGAAAAGGAGATTGAGCCAAGTGCACAAGTTGATGAAGAAGGTCCTCTTGCCTGTGTTCCAACATTTCCCACTTATTTTATCAACAAGAAGAGATATGTGTTGCTAAATGATATTCAACATCTTTTTGATCTTAGAGAAGATTATTGCTTAGCAATCCTTGCAGGTTGGGGCAAAAATGACATGAATTTTATAGGTTATGAACAAGAACCACTAGCAAGTCTTGATGTTGAGGGAGAGAATTTCCAAGATAGCTCTATAGCCTTACATACATGTATTAATCAGATCATAGAATATGAAAAGGGGGGGCTACCTACAGAAGAAGAGTTCTTGCAGGTCCAGAAGAAACTTCATATTGATGATGTAGGGTATGAAGAGAGATTGAAGTCTCCATCAAATGAGAAGCCCAAGAGTTCAATAAATCTTTATGATGATAGTCTTCTTGAAGAAGATGAACACCCTAAGGTATGAAATATAATTCGAAGTTACCCATTGAGTTTATGTTAGACTTTATTATGCATTATAGATAAATATCTTATATCTTGTACTGTTGTGGTTTGTTCTATAGATTGAGATTGAAGATCTGGACAACTTTCTTGGAAGGGCCAAGGGCTCTAGGCCAATGAAGCTTGGAAAAAATCAAAGCCTTGGCCATTATATTGGAAACTTAAACAATCAAACAATTGTAATATATCATAGTAGATTGTCAAGCTCTCCAAGTCTACCAATGATGGCTTTGAGAGCTATCTCAAAGGTTATTGGATCTCAAGTTTTCAGCAGAGGTTTGGACAAGATCATTTTGGTGGATAAGGAAGAAGCCATAAGAGTTTTTGGCTTTATGCCTGGATACAATGGATCTAGAGCTGGATATTTTGGAGTTCTTGGCTCCTATTTGCTCTCTTATGTAGGAGATAGTAAGAATTTGAAGCTTCTTCCAGGCTATCGAAAACAAGAGTTTTTGAAATACAGAGGTCTTATTGAGTGGGATGAAACAAAAGATTCCTCTAGAGGCCCTGTCGAGCTACCTGAAACCAAGGACTCCACTGAAGGCCCTGTTGAGGTGCCTGAAACTAAGGACTCTTCTGCAACACAATCAGACTAGAAGATGCCAAAGATTAAGGGTTTCTTGAAACCCATCTTTTCCCAACTCTTTGTTTGGTTTGTAACCATTCTGTAAATCTTTGCTTTGCGCAAGAATTTAAATATCTATCTTTTCTTCTTTGGGTAACAATTTGTATAGTCCTTGCTAAAGATGATGTATTGCTTGATGTGGTTGTATCTTTAAGCTTGAATTTATGCCAAATTTGTCGATAGAACCATTGAAAGACCTCTAATAAACTGTTGGCTTTTGTGTCTTCCACCTCCATGTCTTGTATGTCTGAAATATTTTGTTCTTGCTTGATAATGTGATTTTTCTATACCTTGGGTTGACCAGATAGATAGAGATCCATATTGTTTAATAAAGTATGGAGCATGGTTGTATAGAATATGCTGCATAGTCAACAAATAAGGAAAGTTATTAAAAAACATTATATGAGTTCGACAATGAAGAAACAAACATATACAAACTTCTTACCATATAGTGAGTAAAGTGTTGATCACCCCAAGCTTCTGTCATCGCCTTTTTGAAAAGGTTCAATTGGTTTTTAAAGTCTTTGAGATCATCGTCATTCCATTCAGTCTTATCACAATAAAAAAACACTTTGTCTAGTGTTTCCCAAACTTTAGCTTTTCTATTTTGAGCTTGTCCATTATCAGTGTGATCCTTAACTGCATTATGTAGGGATTTCCACTGATTAAATTTAATAGTTGAGCCACCATTTCTGGAGTTTATCTTGCCAAGTCTCCCATGAAAGCCTAGAAACCTTCTAGCCTTCACTCCACCAATAGATGGTTTTTTTGGGACACAATTACCATCCTTAGACTTTTGAAGATCTGGTTCAATAACAACATTGCCACCATGCAAACCAATTGCAGAGAGAACTTTTTCAACCTTTGTTATAGCATCTGTTCTAGTTGATAATGGCTTCAACTTCCATGCAAATCCTATATAGAGATGAACAAGCTTTTCGATTATCCTGCAAAGTGCATGAAGTGTACAAATATGGGCATTCGCTAAAGGAATGTCCAAGACTGGTTTAAACTGTGGATCCTTATTGTGCCTAGAGGGAGCTCTATTCCAATTGCTTGAGTTTAACTCTACAGCTGGTGACATGCAGTATAAGCAAGGAGATCTCGAGTTAGCTCCCTTTGATACATTATACATACATTTGAGTGTCTTTAGGTCACCAGCTATGTGCCACTCAATCCTGTAGTTCCCTAATCCTTCAACAAATAGCTCTTCTCCTGCTTGTTGCCTTTGAATAACATTAGGTATTGATGTTTGATGAAAAACCCAATATAGTATATCAAAATTCTCAGTATCTACCTCAAATGCTCCTAGCCACCAGATGTTATATTCAGATTGAACACTAAATGATGTTGAGTGATTGCAATGACTTGAAGAAAGTGCTCTATTCATCAAGGTGATAGAGATTCTCTCCAATTTTTTACATTTCAGAATCTCACTTTCATCAAGTTTAATCACAAATCTAGCCACTCCCTGTGCCTCAGCTACTGACAAGTCATAAAATTTGATCATTAAGCATTGTAGGGTGGGCAAGTCAAGGAAAATATTGTTAAATTCATTGAATGTAACCTCCTTTTTCTTGCCCTTGAAGCTAGCCTTGATATGAAAAGGCTCACCTAGAATCTCCATCACTTTGTTATTAACTCTCTATCTGATAGTCCTAACCACAAATGGTTTCGGAAGTATGCAATTGTGTACCTGTCCTTGCTTCATATTTGATTGTAAAAGTTGGAAAAGTTGCATATAAGCATCTCGACTGATACCGATACTATCCAGTGTCTTCTGTACTAACTCAGAATCCAAAGAATGATCCTTCACAAATGACTCCAAGCATTGTTTCTTTGCCTTTTTAAATTTCTTCTTCTCCAAAATATCCTTTGAAACCACTGAAGGAAGAAGATGATAATAAAACTGAGCTGCTTTTAAAGAATCTCTTTCACTTGCATTTGGTTGTAGAAGAGATCTAAGCAAAATTAACATCACAAATCAATGCAAGTAGTTTAAATAAAGCCATATTTAAGATTTTTCAAGTGAAAAAAAATATACCTTGCTGCTTGGATTCTTTTACCACAGCCTCCTCCTCCTCATTTGAGATTCTCAATATTTTTAAGAGCTCTTTGTCGATTTCGAAGGCCTAATAAAGTTTGCTTTTGTTGATAAGCTTTGATACGCTTTTCCAATGAATGAATTTTTTGTTGACAATCCTCTAGCTTCTGCAACAACTCTATATTGTGTTTCATCAAAAGATGATTCTCTAGTCCAAGGATATCCTTTTCTGTAACAAGATTAAGTGTATAACCTAAAAATCCATTGTAGCCATCACCAATAAACCTCATTAATGACGAGCTATTATAGAAAGGAGGAGTGCTATTTCTGCTAGGATCTTTGGGATATAGCTTTCCATCTAACCAAAGATCAATATTCTTCTTTCCTTCAAACCTTGGTATATGTTTCATAGACTCTGTAACCGTGATAGATTTTGTTCTCTTTCTTATCGGTTCATACTCACTGTCCAACTCAATATGAAGATGATAGAGAGTTCTTTTATGAGAGCTACAGAGATCATTAGATGATTGATCCATAGCTGAGTTACAGAGATCATTGGGTGATTGATCCATAGCTAAGGATATGATTAGAAGCAAGAACGAAAACAAAGAAGAAACTAATAAGGAGGAGAAAAAAAGAAGAGAGAAACGATGGAGAAACGATGGAGGGAGGCAATCGAGTATCCACCAAAATTCAAATTGAATATTACTTTTCACTTTAATGAGGAGAGGTAAGATCTTCATTATGACAACCTTGCCAACTTTATGGCGACCTAGATTTCTAGGTTTGATGTGACCACGAGAATATCACGATAATGACTTATTAACGAATTTTGATATTTTAACTTACCAAAATATAAACCTTTTAAAAATTTTATAAAATGATTTTATTTCGTAAATTGTTTTCTCTCTCTAGGATCTCTTATAGTGCATTTTCGAGACCTCAAAACTCCCCTAATGTCAAGACCACTATGTGACTCCACCTTCCACTCAAATCACTAGTTCCCTATTTGGTCTGCCATAGCTAGCAACACCCTGCTCTAGTGAAGGAGCTAGATCTCTCAATAGAGACCATATCCTTGCAACCTTTCTTCTAGAGACATCATCTTAGTTCAAGCGCTTCATGGTGGCACAATAAACTCTAACATTGGCCCTTCCTCGAAGCAACATTGTGCAAATTCATCATCTTTGTCAGATCTGTGTGTGATGACAGTTGTACAATCCACGCTACTTATGGAGGTTGCAATTTATCCTATCTATATGGGGCATTCAAAGCTCATACTATAGGCTATCTTCCACCTAAGTCTTGGCCCAAATGGCTACACCTATCTTCTGCAGCGACAAAAAAACCAGGGCTCTCTGAAACCCTAACAGAGGAAGCCATAGCCAAAAACTTGAAAGCTTGGCAACCTTGTTCTTTTCTCATTGCCATCATCAATAGTGATTTTGATCACTCTAACATTACCTCTGAAGTCTATTGCAAATCTGGAAGTGCCCAAGGAAGCTCAAAAATTACCCAGCAACATCAAGCCCAATATCAAGATCTTCAAGACATAGTATCTATTGAAACTCAACTAGTGCTTCTTAGCACTTAGGGTGTCTAGCTTACTCAAGAGTAACTCATCTTACGATTTCATTTCAGCTGCTTCAAAGCCTATTCTTAGTTTGTAATGATTTGATATTTGTTGCAGATCACTTGATTGAAATAAGTTACAGTGGAACTAAGAAGGATGATCATCCCGAATGATTGGGTGATCCAATTCCTTGTAAGTCTCAATCTCATTGTAAAAGGATAGACATTGCCCGAGTGTCCTCGTGGTAAGACCTCCTTCTAAGATGATTGAACTGGAGCAGATAGCAAAGTTTAATGGTGAAGGCTTTCATGCATGGTGGAAGAAGAAAACCATGTACCATCTCATGAGGAAAGATCTCTAGGATCTCTTTGAAGAAGATGATGTAGATGACAAGAAAGAAGATGCTAAAGAGGAAGATGCTACAGAAGACTAGCCTAAAACAAAGTCATGGAAGAAGATGAACAAAGATCTAGGTATTATTTTGTGGGGCCTATCAGATGATGCATTACACCACATCTCTGGCATCACGGATGCAAATAAGGCATGGGAAGAACTTGATAGGATCTTTGGTACGCAAGCAAAGAACTCAAAGGTAAAATTACTTATGCAGTTTTATAAGTTGGATGTAAAAGGCAGTTCATCTATGACTATACACATCAATAAGTGCAAGAGCCTTAAAACTCAGCTAGCAACTCTTAAAAAGAACATTGATGAGGATGAGGCACTTTGTAGTCATTCAATGTTGCCTCACTAAGCTCAAAATCAGATCCTGTATAATTTCAAGTCAAGACTCTCACAAATTAATCTCCAAAATGATTAGAAATTAGCCCTAAGATACATATACAAAAGTGATTTTAAAACAAACCCAAACCTTACTAAAGCACAACTCTTTCATAAACCAGTAATTATCATATATGAAAATAACATTTTACTAAAGGTTTCAATGGTTAAAAAGATGTCATTTACCATCGTGAGTGTTATTAAAAATATCCATCTCCTTTACCTGCAGCTAAAACCGCAACCACATTATCTTCATTGCTTTCTTCTACATTTTTTGAGCTAGACGTCACTCCCATCTTCAACCCTTGATTTGTCAAATATCTTATTTGATGTGCTTGACCTTCCAATATATGGGTTCTCATGAAATTAGAAAGACACGAGTAAGCAAATTGCTTGCCAATGACTCGCGATCCATAAGGATCTTTTGTTAGGAAGGTGGCTAAAGTCAGGTTTGCACCTTAACAATAGCTTCGTAACATGAGTGGAAGACAATGATTGGCTTGCCTTCTTGCCTTCTATGCAGAGAGGGGGGGTGCTATCCATACTAAGATGTGACTTACTACTACACCATTGTACCACTTCTATTTTGACCACTATCCATGATAGTTTACAAGGTTAAGCAAGTTGAGGAACCTCTTGATTGCCCTCCTCCAACACTTCTAATCTGCCTTGATGTAACCAATGCCTAATTTTAAGGACTCCTTTTTTTCCAAGATTCACAACTCTTAACTCATCAAATGGGCCACTTTACTCAAGATAGTGAGCCACTTAAATTGAGTAAAGTGTGGCTAATTTTTTGGAGCCATGCACCAACTTGAAATGCACCATTTTACTAGCATATGCCCTAAACGGAAAGGCTAATAAAACTGCAAGGAGAGGAAACAACTATGGATGCTTTGCCTCACCCGACAAAAGCACCTGGTGTGTTGCCTATAATCCTAAAACTTGAAAGTTGTCTGGATTTTAATGTGAACACAAGGTAAATTCATATTGGTGAAAAGCTATAATAGAATCCACTCCCCCTCCCCCATGCTAGTTGTAAATATTTGTCTCATGAGAACATATATGCCTTTAAGTATTGATCCCCTCCCCCCATCTTCCCCCCACCCATCCCCCTCCCACCCCACACACCCCCCCTCCCCAACCCCCACCCCCCCGCCTCCCTTAAAAAGTGTGCTTCTGAAAATTTTTGAATAAAAACACCCCTAATGTAAATTTTAGATGAGGTGCATTTATAAACCCCTTCTGTTTTTGGAAAACTGTAAGTCAACATAATAAAAATACCCTTTCTTTTGAACTCACATGGTATATTACATGTTCTATAAGGTGACCCCCCCTCTGAGCATGTGACAAACTCTACTTTCTATTACGACCAACCACACTTATCATTAAAATATGCCATAAAACAATATTTTACATTAAATCAAACCTATAGCCCTTGCTCTACCATATGATCAACAAATACTAAATTATTTGTGATGGATGGCATATGTAATATACTTGTAATGCATCTAACAGATTGACCATCATACAAGGATAAGGGAACTTTTCCAGTGTGTAAAATTAGGTGGCATCAATCATCACCCATCTGCACATAACCTAGATTTTATAAATCCTACATCTCTTCAAACCATTTGCACATAACCTGAATTTTGTAAATTCACATCTCTCCAAACCATTCAATATGTCTAGCTATATGAGTAGATAGACCTAAATAAAAATACCATACATAATTATATGTGCCCTCTCCTATGACAATATTCATCATATACTACATAACAAATAGATGCTCATTTTATATTCATCCTATCATGAAGACAATGCATAGTTTCCTTGTTGCAATTTACCACTATGAATATCATCCTTCTAAGCATAATAATGGGTTATAATATGATATGTTTTTCCATAATAATGACAAACAATACCAAAATTGCTAAAACCTCTATTATCCCATCCACCTCTTTCTCTAGAGCTCTCCGTGCCTCTAAAGTTGCCATGGCCTCCTGAAACATGCATATTACTAAACTATTGATTTATCCCGTTTTGCTAGTTATCACAAGTATGTCCCATACCATGACCTCTTGAAGAGGACCTATCATATTCCCTTCTTAAACTGGAGTAGAATGCTTAGACCTGTTCACCACTTTTTTTTTAATGATTCGCTCTGCATGTTGATCTCTTCAGATCATGAGAGAGACCAACTCATCAAACTCTAGAAATGGCTTCCGTATACACAAAAGTAACAAACAATTTCCAAGCCTTTTCATTATTAAGACTATCCAAAGTAGATGATACCAAATCATCATCATCGAGCATTGCATCAATTACTACTAAAGCGTCTACAATGCTTCTCACCTTCAAAACATACTCATTGATAGACATTTTTTGTTTATTTAAAGGATTCTTGAGCTTAACCTTTTGTGCCTTTGTATTAGTTGAAAACATATTCTCAAACCTGGTCCATGGTGCATATGAATTTTTTGCATTTCTAATGTATCCTAAATAGTGTTATCATGACTGTAAATAGCCAATACATCACCTTTTTATATTTTGCATTCCATTCTTTCCATGCAGTTAACTCATCTATAGTATCGCAAGGTCACTCAAATGCTCTAGCTTCTTTTCTTCACTTGAAATGAACTCAAAGAGGTATTTTCCAATAAGGAAGTTTATCACACATAACTTCTATGATAAGTAGTTATTCTTATTCATCTTCTCAATGATGGTATTTCTATCATTCTTTGCCATTATCATAAAATTGATAGAAAACAACAAGCAAGTCTTCTGCGACCTTTTATAGCAAGTACACAATATCACATCAAGTAGCCTTTTTTATTGACTACTTAACAATATATGTAATCTACAACCTATTTGTAGAGTGTTTGACTCCTAGAAATGGCACTTGGCAAACACCTTAGAAAATTTGTAACCTATCTATCCACTTTCAATTTATACAACTGAAATCCCAATATACCCTCAAATTACTATCCACAACCTTGTGGGTCTAAAATGGGGCCCAAAATAGTCTTAGATGACCAAAAAAGCAGTGAACGTGCCCTAAAGGGCCTATGTAAAAAATATATAGTGCTCTACTCACACACCAAATCTCATAGCAATCTGGGATTTTTGCTCTATCTTGCTTTCAATGCTTGCATAAGCATAATCCAAGAGAGACAGTGGAAGAATGGAAGAGCTTCTTACCCATTACTTGCTTGCTTGAATCCTTACTTATTCTCCCTCACTTCAATCTCCAAAACTAACCTCTATCAATGGTGTAGCTTTGATACCATATCATGAATCATGTGGTGGGGGAACTTGCTTGAGCTACTATGCCAAACACACACTATATACACAAGAGGAATCTCACTCAAGAATACAAGAAGAGAGATGAAGGCCAAGATGTTTTCTTGGTGGTTTCTTCTTCTTCTTTGGTAAACTTCTCAATGTACACAAAGTATAAATAAGATACAATATAAAGGAAAGTGGCCTACTAAGTCAAACAATGCATAGCAGATTATACTAATCGACTAACACTATAACTATGCCAGTTGTTGATAGATGTAACAAACCAAATATAATAAGTAATAGGTCAGTGGCCATGTAAGAGGCATAATGACCACCAATATGTGGAGACCCGTCTAACTAGGTGGTCCATCATCAATGTCCACACGCGTTGAGCTTGTCATCTCAATAAAAATTACTAATTACTAATTACTTAATGATTATAGCTCAAAGATTTATTATTTACGTGAGTCTAATGCCTAAGCATTTTAGATGAGTATAGACTAAGAGCTCACAACAAAGATCTGCCATATATCAAAGATAGTTGGATGAGTAGAACAGTAAATACATTCATATCTATGTTAGATGGCAGGGATCACAAAGTCATTTCTTAAAGCATATTGATATCAACTATGTTTATTTTTAAAAAATTCGTTTCAGTTAGGTGCAAGGTCCACCAATGATAACTATTTACTCACAACTACTATACTCATACTCACAATTATCATAGTTGTGGTTGGAACAAAACTATTTATGATGGACCAATTAATTAACTATAAGATGCACTAACAATATTACAACTATTATACTCATAACAACTATCATATTCATGCTTGGTACTTGGTTTGATTAATTAACTATAAGACACACCAATGATACTTGCCCTTGCACATACTATTAATATACATTGAAGCAACCAATCAACAACTAATTAACTAATTAGTTTATGTATTTGAACAATTGATAATACTTATTTCATAACTCAATTTATAACTACTAATTAAGTAATTACATATATAACTACATATTGATTGTGTATTTAAGAACCAAATATTTACTAATTGAATAATTAACTAGTCAAAAACTAATAATATATAATTATTCACTAATTATTTATTTATTTTATAGCTACTAATCAAATAATTCACTATGACAATGATAAACCAATTAAACTAATCGCTAGTTAAACTAACAAATATAACTATAAACTAATTAAAATTACTTGTTGACTATAATAATGATAACTAATCTAATCGAGCTAAACTAACGTTAATCACTAAACCAATGTTGCAAAGCAATGGAATGCAACCTTAACAAATTAAGAAAATCAAATCATGATAGCAAGTTTAAAAATTTGAAGTAAAATTAAAATTAAAATAACAATGATAAAAATGAATTAAAAATGATATTCAACTCCAAGTGTAAAATTCCCTTCAAATACATGGAATTGGATTAGAAAAAACCCTTCCAAATTTTGAGTTAACTAGGACCAAGGGTCAAGGCAAGGCTCTGAGGTAACCTTGTATTATGTAAATTGTAATATCCAGGAGGGATACTTCCTAGAGCTAGAACTCCATAGACCTATAGGAGCGGCATTGGATCGGATCAGAAGGACACATTCAGTACCGTGTTGATAAGTGCATTGGCTAAGGGAGGAGATGTGTGTCTTGATGGCATGGAGAGAAGGAGGTCCAAAGAGATAGGGGGCACAAATAGTGAATGTGGGCTATCGAATGAATCATGTCTTGGTCTCTACATGTGTTGGTATATGTATGCTATGATTCAGGAAGGCTTTGAAAATGGATTTCCCTTGTTTTTGCTGCATATTGGCTGACTGTTATCAGTCGGGAAAATATTTAGCATTTGTACTTACTGTACATGTACTACAGTGTGCCCAAAAGGTCATGTATGGACTCTCGCATATAGTGGAAAATGTCTAGGATGTTTTGGGGCATGTTTGACACATCAATATCTCTATTTTGATTGAGAAAAGGTTGTTGGTCATTTACTGGTTTGTTGATTGCAGACTGTATGTTTCTCTACTATCAGTAGATTGAATGTACACCTGGTATGCAGCAACTACCTACATGCTCTATGAACTGGTTGATGTACATGCATGCTGTGCCACTTGATTGTGGATGTATCTGACATGTTGTAGGCTGAAATACTATAATTTCACCAAGGATTTTGTTGTAGAAAACTATCACGAAAGTTGAAGGCAAAAATTGGTCAGTAAGACATCTTGGTTTGTGGGGAGTTAGAGGCATTGATTAAAAACTGCATGCTACAATATGGAAAATGCTCAGGGCACTGGATAACATCACCCAAATTGTTGGTGATAAGCTTGACAACAAGAACTTTGCACTATGCAAGTTCAGGATGCAAAATTTTCTGATTGGCAGAGGATACTAGGATTTATGCACGGGGACTGAACCTGAATTACCTAAATAGAATCCAACATAAGATCCAAGAAAGAGCTCACCGGTGACAATGGTCGCATTTCTGATTCAATGGCTATGCAAATTACCAGTTGTCGTTCCCCGAAAGATGCTTGGGATACACTTATGAAAAATTATGGTAATGTCACGTATGCAAGGAAGATACAACTTAAGCAGCACTTTAATAATATATCAAGAAATGGCAGGAGCATTCAAGCATACACGACGGAGATAAAGACCATAGCCGACCAGCTGGTTACTATTGGGTTTAGTGTTTCAGAGGATGATATGATTGCAATGACATTGAATGGGCTTGGCAAGGAGTACAAGGCATTTGATACTTCTATTTCTATAAGAGTAGAACCCCCTAATTGGGATGAACTGCTTGCATTACTGCTGCATGAAGAACTAAAGCTTGGTCTTAACATAGGTTCCAATTCGTCTCAAGGTATAGATACATTGTTCTCTACTCTAGCCAGTGTGGTAGAGGTGGCAAAGGCCATGGTTCTTTTTGAGGTTGAGGAGACACTCAAAATACCTATGGATAGCAGCAACAGAATGCATGGAATAGCTCGAATATGCAAGGCCAATGAGGATCTTACGGCTTTAGAGGCAAGGCGAGATCACCTAAAGGTAGAGGTGTTGGATCCTGGCAGTCAAATGAGCAATCTAACAGGGACAAAGACTGTCATTATTGTGGTAGATATGGACATATTACCAAAGATTGTCATAAGCAGCAAGCAAACATGAAAGCAAAAGGCAACATGGAAATTATGCATCTTCCAATGGTGCTCAGGATGATCAGGGAGACAAGTTGTTTGCTGTGTAGCATGTATCAAAGAATGTGCCTAAGCAAGGCAGAGGTGAGAAATGGTACATAGATTCAGGGGTCTCTAATCATATGACACTCCACGATGAATGGTTTGATGAGTTGGTTTGCAGGTTCTCATGGATATGTCTACACTAGGGATGATACCCAGCATGATATTCAGCATACAGGTGTGGTCCTAGTGCTTATGCCTGACTGCAAGAAAAAGAGTCTACATGATATACTTCATGTACCATCGATCACTAAAAATATTTTGTTGGTTCAGAGCTGAATATGCAAGTTAGATTCAATAAGGATGGTTGCTTTATTGAGGAATATGGCAATGGCTGCAAATTGATTGCTAAAGGCAGGAGGGATGACAGAATGTTTACGTTGGATGCATCTATTCTGGAATTGAAGGCAACCATGTTTGCCCATGATGATGGAGTTGTATGGGATGTTGAAATTTGGCATAAATGTATTGGCCATGTGAATGTTCAAAAGCTAAAATCTATGAAACAAAAATAGGTTGTACTTGGGTTACCTAAGTTCAAATACAATGATCTTGGACATGTATGCTTTGCTTGTCAACAAGCAAGGTTTCCTTTTATGAGACATGTAACGAACAGTTCTTGTCCATTATAGTTAGTACACTCAGATGTATGGGGTCCGTCTCATAATGCTTCTTTCGGTGATGCTTGATATTATGTCTCTTTCATTGATGATTTCAATAGATACACATGGATGTACATTATGAAAAACAAAGATGAGGTGTTTGATACTTTTAAAGACTTCTAAGTGCTTAATAGAACTCCTAAAGCCGAGATTCATGATATAACTCCCTATGAGAAGCTGTATGGGCACAAGCCTGGCATTAGGCATCTTAAGGTGTTTGGATGCATTGCTTACATGCATGTTCTTGGTGAAAAGAGGAAGAAATTGGATCCAAGAGCTATCAAGGGCGTTTTTCTAGGTTATGCACAAGACAAGAAAGCTTACAAATGTTATCTATCGTCCACTCATGAGACCTTGATCAGGAGAGATGTAGTTTTTTACGTGAGCTGGCTTCATGGTATGGTAATCCTACTGTAGTGGTTTCTGATGGATCAGCTACTAGCACTACTAGTGATGAAAATTATTCTTCAGCACGAGTACTTCTATAAGTGGTCCTACAGGTGATGGTTCATCTACAGTTAGAGTCCTTGGATAGGACGACTGCGTAATCATACTCCTACATCCACTAATACAGATAATTCAGTGAGGGGGAAATTGGATAAACGAAAGGAAAAGATGTTTGATTATGTGACTGGTCCACTTACAGTAGGATATGATTCACCTGGCAGTGATAGTTTGGAAAATGAGTTGGGAATACCTTCAATTATGACACCTGGTGTAAGGCATAGTAGGTGTGTACTGCCTCATGAGAGGAAAGAGTAAACCGCAATTAAGAAGGTCTGAAAGAGTCAAAAAACCAGTGAGAGGTTGGCATATAGTGGATATTCAGCCCATCATTATGCTTACATGACTAGAGTGACAAGTTTCAAAGAACCTACGAAGTTTGATGATGTAGTTGCAGATGAGAATTGGTGTGCTACCATGGATGAAGAATATGCAATACTAGCTGAAAATGAAATATAGGATTTGGTCAAGTTACCTGAAGGCAAAGTACCCATTGGCTGCAAATGGGTCTACAAAGTAAAATGCAAGTCAAATGGTTCATTATAATAGTATAAAGCCAAGTTGGTTGCAAAAGGATATGCATAGCAATATGTCTTGGATTATGAAGAGACTTTCAGTCCAGTTGCCAAGATGGCAATAGTGAGAACAGTCATTGCATTGGCAGCATCTCAGGGCTGGAAATTATGGCAGATGGGTGTTAGAAATGCTTTTTTGAATGGTGAATTGTTTGAAGAAGTATATATGGAGCACCCTGAAGGCTATCTTCATTGTGATTTTCCAACATATGTGTGTAAGCTAAAAAATTCTTTATATGGGTTGAAACATGCACCGAGAGCATGGAATGCTTGGATAAGCAGTTATTTACAGCAGTATGGATTTTAGATAGCTCATGCAGATCACATTCTATTCACGAAGAAGACAAATCATGGTTATGTTTTTCTTGTGGTTTATGTAGATGATCTTATCATCACTAGAGATGATAATCAAGGGATTGCTAAAATTAAATCATTGCTAAATGCTGAATTTAAATTAAAGATCTTGGAGAGCTGAAGTATTTTCTTGGGATTGAAGTTATACCTACACCACAGGGTATATGGCTATTGCAAAAATAGTATGCTCATGATATGTTGCAGAAGTATGGCATGACAGAATGTAAAGCTATGGAGACACCCTTGGATCAAAATGTTAAGCTCGCAAATTGATGTTGCGACTATAATAGAGAATGTAACTATGTATAAACAGATGGTAGGCAGCTTGATCTACCTTACTATCACTCGTCTTGACTTGAGTTATGCAATGGGGCTGATCAATCAATTCATGCAGAAGCCTCATAAGCCACATCTGGATACAGTCAAGAGAATTATGTGGTACATGAAGAGTACTAAGAATTATGGGTTGTTTTATGAGTATGAAAAATCCCTTGACTTGACAGGTTACACTGATGCTGATTGGGCTGGTTGTGCCTATGACAGGAGGTCAACCAGTGGATGCATTTGGTTTGGGTAGTAGTATGATCAGCTGAAGTAGTAAGAAACAACCTACCATTGCTTTGTCTAGCATGGAAGAGAAATCCAGGGGTGCAGCATTAGTGGTATGTGAAGCAATTTGGTTTATGAAACTACTAAATGACTTGGGGATACAATTGGACAACAAAGTCAGATTGCATTGTGATAATCTCAGCATTGTGATGTTAGCTAGCAATCCCGTCTATCATGTTAGATCCAAACATATTGAGGTTCATTATCATTTCATCAGAGAAATGGTACTTGCAAGGCAAATTGACTTGTTACATGTGAAGACCAAAGACCAGGTAGCAAATATATTTACCAATCACTTGGTAAAGAGAAGTTTATCTACTTTAGACAACTACTTGGAGTTCGTCAATTAGTTTGAGCTTGAGGGGGAGTTTTGAGACTTTAAGCTCAATTGCTCATATGTATGTGTGTGTGACCAACATTACCTACATCTATGTCTAGTTGTACTCATGTGTGGGACATTAAATAAGTCAGTGTTGACCTAGTTAGTCATGGTTAGTGGTAACCTAGTTGTACTATCTCTTTCATGTTAGTTGAAATTGAATAACGAAGATGAATGAGATGAGCTAACTACTCACTCTTTGGCTCCACTTTGTCTCTCGTATCTTTCAACATTGAATGCATTAGAAATATTAGCCATCCATGTCTAAAGGATTGGTGTAACATACATCTACTTCACTCTCCTCCAATAGTCTACTCAAATAATCCCTATCCAAATTGAGATCTTGATTAAGGCAAGTGGTAATACATTTTGCACCTATAAAGATCATTGTATCCATAGTAGGAATGCCTTATTGATCATCAAAATCTAGTTGATTAAGATTGTATTGAGATGGAGAGATACCAGTAGACCCTAGTGGTCCTACTACAACCTCAATAGAAGTAGTTGTAGTTTGCACATGGATAATAACATTTCTTTTCAGTTAGCTTGATGGATGTCTTGGCCTTTGATGCTATCTTCCTTGAGCCTATTCACACCTATTAGCCATGGTTGTTATTTGGTAGGGATAATGGCAGGGAAAACATTGTTGTGTTTTTTGAAAGAGGTTTTCTATGGTTGATGGTCAATGTCAAAAACACTAGAACTACTAAGGACTTTCATAATATCAGGGGATGATACCGAGTACATGCCCTTAGCTTGATTTGATTGATCACCTTGTGCAACCTCTTCTGCAAGGATCGGAGGATGATACCAAGTACATGTCCTTAGCTTGATCTGATTGATCACCTTGTGCAACCTCTTCTGCAAGAGTATTGATGTTAGGGTTAGGCCTAACCAAAGAATGATCAACATATTGATCCATGATGCTCTTGAGAAGGTCGTTCACCATCAACACATCCTTTCTCTCCTACCTTCAGCACACACTCTCCTCTTGAAATCGCTTCTTGCACTCCTCCAACTACTTCATTGACGTTGTTGGTGCATCTCAGCTTGCTAGTGGATAATCCTATCCTAAAATATATTGTTGCCATTTTGAGCTCTCATCAGATAGTTGGCAGATCGGTAATTGCTTATAGTAGTACTCCTGCTAGCAATACTAATTATTGTCATGCTCCACAATTGATGCATTGTAGTGATCCAACTCAGTCTCTTGTCCTCAAGAGCATGGCATCATAACCCTACCTCAGATAAAATTCCAAGCCAAAGTGGGGAGAAAGGCATTGCTAGAGCTAGGGCAGATTCCAAAGGAGGAGTAGAGAGAGATTTCTCCCATGTAGAGCCATCATACACCTTGACCCTAAAGAAGAAGGTTCAAAGAAATATCATTTCCATGTAGATCCATCATTCCTATCAAGAATTTTTGTGGAGGGGAGGCTTGCTTGAGCTGTTGTACCAAACACACACCATACACACAAGAGAATGCTCACTCAAGAATGCAAGAAGAGGGATGGAGGCCAAAATGTTTTCTTGCTAGTTTTTTCTTCTTCTTTCACACACTTTTCAATATACGCAAATTATAGATAAGATTGAACATAAAGGAAAGTGGCCTACTAAGTCAACCAATGCATAATTGACTATACTATTTGATTGGCACTATAACTATGTTAGTTGTAGGTAGGTGCAACAAACTAAATATAATAAGTGATAAGTCAGTGGCCATGGTGAGGGTCATAATGACCACTGACATGCTAAGTGTAGATGTGCGGACCCATTTGGCCAGGTAGTCCATCATTAATGTCCACACATGTTGAGCTTGCCATCTCAACACTCCCCCTCAATCTCAACTATATTTCTACAACTCCAAGTAAGCTTCAGAAACTTTCGAAGCTTCTCTGCACCCAATGCCTTTGTGAAAATATCAGCTATTTGATCTTGTGTGTTGACATATACCAAGCCAATCTCTCTTGCAAGTACCTTCTCTCTCACAAAGTGGTAGTGCACCTCAATGTGTTTTGTCATATCATGGAGCACTAGATTCCTAGCTAGCTATATGCTTCTCATGTTATCACAATAGTGAATGACAACTAGACCATCTCCCTGCACATCCAAATCACCCAATAACTTTTGTAGCCATACCACCTAATATGCTGCCATAGCAACACCTTTATACTCAACCTTTGTACTCGATAAAGTAACTATAGCTTACTTTTTACTACTCCGTGTAACTGTTGCACTACCAAGGGAAAACATGGATCTATTGGTAGCTCTTTTGTCTGACATGCTTCTATCCCAATCTACATCTATGTATCCAAACACCTGTATATCCTTATCTACCCCATAAAAAAATCCATAATGTAAAGTGGACTTCACATACCTCAATATGTGGTGCACATATCGGATGTTGTATGCGTACTTAGTGAGCGTCGGAAGGTCCCCAAGAACAAAAGAACTCTACTTTTGCACAAAAAATAAGAGAGAAGACTTGCACAACATGAAGCAAAAGACTAATTGGGTACAATCTCCCCCCATGCCTTGTGTGAGCGCTCCACAAAGCATGTATTTGATATATTATTGATCTCCAAGCTCAAAAAAATAGCCCAATTTACAATTAGCATGCTTTAGCTTTTGTGTTTGCGTTTGTCCCACTAAAGAGTTAAAGCTATTGGGTGC
Organism: Lygodium microphyllum; assembly: GCF_053477565.2. Lineage (NCBI taxonomy): Eukaryota > Viridiplantae > Streptophyta > Polypodiopsida > Schizaeales > Lygodiaceae > Lygodium > Lygodium microphyllum. Next base: position 29,158,495 of record NC_141138.1, on the reverse strand, counting down.
CCAAGGAGCCGAGCGGTGCCCAAATACAATGTCCAATACAAATATTTAAATCATGCATCCATGCGCATACAAAATAATAAATAAATGTCAAGCGCTTCAATAAATAAGCACGTCAAAATAAATATTGGCGCCATGCCTAAGATGCACGCCCATCAAAAATGATAATAACTTGAATACATGCTATCACCTAGTGCTTCCCAATGCCACCACTGCCTGCTCTACACATCAACTGAAGCATTCACAATTGTTAGAAAATAATAAAATTAAATCAACAAAAGTGAATACCTAGTAGTCTTCAGCTACAAAATAACTAAATTGGTTAGAACTCAATCCTAACCTTAATTTATTACGAGTGCGCACTCTAAACTTATAAACATCTATTAATTTAAATATGTATTTTGCAGAATCGCCCGCTATGGAAGCACCCACTTGTACATTAAATTAACAAGACGCCCGAAAAGGACAGGCGTCCCCATCAACTTTTCACACAAGGAATCCACCTTGTGTATGAGCCCCAACAATAAATAAAATTTTATGGAATCTACCAAAAAACCTCATGGAATCCACCATGGAATATGCCTCCTGGCATCAATGTGTGTCTAACCACATTTAAATGATGCTTTCTAGGCATCTATATAAACTGACTGACAAGGTTAACAACATAGGCATCTATATAAACTGACTGACAAGGTTAACAACATAGCTCAAGTCTGGCCTTGTGATAGTCATGTAAATCAAACTTCCTACTATCCTAAACATAGTAGGGTATTCTATCTCATCTCCAACATCAACACTGAACTTCACATTTTGCTTCAATGGTACTAAAAGAGGCCTACATGCTATCATATCATACATGGATAACATATCCAAGCCATACTGCCTTTGGGATAGCCATATACCATCATCACATATGAACACCTCAATACTAAGAAAGTATCTCAACTCACCTAAATCCTTCATCTCAAACCTCTTCTTCAAAAAGTCATTAAACTTCAGCAATACCACTGTCATTGTCACCTGTAATAATCAAGTCATCCATATAGATGACTATGATGACCAAGCGTGTATTTCCCTTTCTCACATAAAGTGAGCGTTCAGCATTAGAAATATAAAAGCTGATGTTGATAGGATACTCTCTGATCTTATTAGACCATGCTTGATGCAAGTTTTATTGAGCACTGGCTCAATTTGATTGACTTCGATACTTTGGAGCTGCTTATAATTCCATATAATGAAAAGTAAGTGATTCAATATTCTATTAGAGTTTTTGAGATTTTATCCTACTAATTTGTTGATATATGATTGCTTTTAGTTCTCATTGGAGCTTGATTGCAATAGACCTTGTGGATAAGCAATGCTTTTTAATCAACTCTATGAAAGGAAGCCATGGAAATGCTAAATTGTAAGTTATATTATCCAAGGGCTCCTTGATATTTCAATTCTTTTTTTTGTAAGTACTCTAAATTTCAACATATTTTATATATAGAGGTGCCAAAAAATTAATTGAAGAGCTAGAGAAAAGACCCCCTATGCCATCTAATTTGCTTGCAACAATGCCATATAGACAAGTTGCGGTAAGTTATTCATTAAAATAATTGAAACATGAGTTTTTTCTATGAACTACCATTCGTCCTCTTTATAGTTTTACTTTGTGTTGGTGGTTGCAGTGTCCCCATCAGGATGATAGCCATTCTTGGCTGGAGGGTGATTGCAAATGCTAGAAGAATGGTTAACTTTGTTTATCTTAATGATGATAAACATGTAAAGGTAATATGAAAGATGCTAACCTTTAAGATAGATATTAATTGCAAATAGTCCATTGATGATAAAAATATAGTCTATTGTAAGAACAATAATGAACTAAAACTCTTTTTTCTATAAATGTGTGACAGTTTTCGAAGGATTGCTATACATCTGAGCATATTTGGTACATCAGAGCAAAGCTCTTGAAGTATATGATGGTCAATTGTATACACCCAACAACAGAGATTGGTGGGGATTTGCACCATGAAGGAGATGCGGTGCCTATAACCACGGAAGGCAAATCCACAGCTTCAACACCTTCTATACCCAAGACATCAAAGAAAAGCAAAAGGACTCCTAGAAAGGATAGTTCTCCAAAAAAGAAATAGCTTTGCCATATCGCCTTGTAGGCCTTCATATATAGAAATTTACCCTTCAGCCCTTGTATATCTCATAGAGATGGCAGATAGACATCTGCTACAAAATTTGTACATGTATTTTATATTGATAGTAAAGATATCTTTTCTTGAATGTCATTGCAGTGTATTTTATTTTCTCTCCTTTTCGATATCTGCAAAAAATAAATTACAAATGTTTATTAGTTAGAAAGTGAGATCTTGATATACATCTAAGTACATATAATATGATGTGAAAACTTACTCGTTTCTTGTCAAGTTGGAATACAAAGGAGCATGATAGTTCAATGTCTTCATTTTGTAAATCCATCCTCACTTGATGTAGCGTACATGATTTTCTGATCTTTAAGATTGCAATAATATCCTCGTTGAACCAAATATCAAGATCCACAATAGGATCCTTGCTGAAATCATTAAGATTCTGGTCTAAAGCAACTAGACTACTACCAACAAAATGCCATCGACTATAGTAAAAGCTAAGGATAAAATTTTGAGTAGCAATCATATATTTACAAGCTATAGAGTCTTGATCTATCTTACATATAATTTTTCCTTATGTCCTTGTATCCCATCCTTCATCAACAAATTGTATGATATGATCATATGTTAGTCTCTTCACTGAAAGCATGGTTTTTGTTATTCTTATCTCCATATTAGAGAAGAAATCAATAAATATATTAATAGGCATAAATAAAGTAACTTTGCTTAGCCTACTTGAGATATTAGATTTTAGTGCTTTCTGGATCTCAGAAAATATCTTACATCTATAGCCATCACTAGTAGCTGGACTTGGCAAAGGCCACTCAAAGCTTGAAAAATCTGGCAAAGGAAGGAGTTTTATTGATCCCCATTGGCAACGCCGCATAGGAATAACATAAGAATGGTCATAAAAGAATATTCCATTCTCTGCAAGCTCTGTCTTCTTTCTACCTCTATACATTTCTTCTCCAATTGAACCATGTATAACATCAATAATAGATTCCACTGGTTGCCATTCCTCAAGATTAGAGGGATAGACATCTACAAGACAAACAAATATTATAATGGAAAAACCTAAACCATGTTTAAGAAAGGAAAAACTTTAAGAATCAAATTCTTACAATTTGGTCTATGCATTGGAAGCTTTGAAGATCCAGGTTTCAAACACAGCTCTCTATGCATGAACACATGTTGCACTAGTACCTCTTTGATACTATTCTTATTTGCTCCAAGCTTAAAATCTTGGATTCTGCCCTTCCAAGCAGAGATAAACGAGCTCTCATGTCTTTGCCTTTTTCCACGTTTTGCTTGTTGCATGGTGATCCAACTACCTTTGCTAATGATAGTAGGAATCCATCTCCATCAGTTTGGAATGAGTTAAACACTGATATGGATGTGATTTGGGAGCTTGGACGCCTTGTTGAAGGTCGAATTTCTGTATCCATGGTAGAAGAGAGATACACACACACACACACACACACACACACACAGAGGACTAGGCTATCATAATGGAGGGAAAAACAATAGAGGAATAAAAGAAAGGAGGGAAAAAACTGAGCGCCATGCTTTTCACCAATTTGAATTTCGATTACATCAGTCATTATCATTAATCTAGAAACATCATTAAATAAAAGTAGCCGAGAGTCTATGCCATTAATGCAAAAGATGTCATAATCACAAATATAAGAGACTAAAAATACATAATAAAAATACAAATTCGTAATACTATCATATTTATATATTTTTGTAAAATGATTTTTTAATTTTTTTAAATAGAAGTTCTGTTACGGAGGCTTTGCTCTTATTGGTCTAGAGCACTCTCTCTCCACATCCTAAAAGGCATTTTCGAGACCTCAAAACTCCCCTAATGTTCCTTAATTTATAGGCAAGCTTACGATTTTGGGAGTAGTTGTTGCAAGCAAGCTGGTGGGAGCTTAGGGACAAGTGTTGCGATCAGGTTGGTCTTCTCCCTAAATGGGTTAGTCTCTCTCTCTCTCTCTCTCTCTCTCTCTCTCTCTCTTTTAGGGAGGACTTAGCGGGGCCTCAAGAAAGTGCCTTGGGAGGGGGGAGGACTTGGTGGGGCCAACGTCGCACAAGGGCCTCTCTCTCTCTCTCTCTCTTTCCCCGACCACATGGCAACCGATGTGGCGGGAGGGCAGCGAGAGCAGGGGTGTGACCGACATCGTGGGCTCTCTCTCTCTCTCTCTCTCTCTCTCTCTCTCTCTCTCTCTCTCTCTCTCTCTCTCTCTCTCTCTCTCTCTCTCTCTCTCTCTCTCTCTCTCTCTCTCTCTCTCTCTCTCTCTCTCTCTCTCTCTACACCACAAGGAACTTTAGACACCTATCCATATAGAAAAAAAAGATAAATTTTCTAGATACTTATCAAAGTATCTAGAAAAAGTCTCAACTTGTAAAAGTGGAACACTTTACAAGTTAGTGATATAGTAAAATATTCCTGTATAGGAATTTCAAAATTCTCTAGTTATCCATGTAGTGAAATTTTACTATATAAACAAACTAGTTAGAACTAATCATATAGTATTTTTTATATATAAGAAAACTAGTTGCAATCATGTAGATAGTTTTAAGAATTACTATTATGGTAAAAAATATAAATTAAAATAATAGAAAGAATTAAAAGATGTTATTTTCATTAATAAAGAGGTCAATTCAAGATGCATATATCATCAATACTCAAAGGTTTATTGTGATTTTTTGTGACATGAATTTTCTCTCTATAGAGTAACCAATCCACAAGAGCTTTTCTCATGGCTAGCAAAGTTTGCTCATTGCGTCCTCCTAAAAAAATAGGATCTCTCTTAATAACACCATATGTAGATTTTAATGATGCATATAGCTCATCAATGGATTGGATGTCCAAATATTTGAGGAGAATGGTTTCTTGGTCTTCCTCTTCAAATGCATTAATAACCTGCATTTTAGAAATACAACATAGATTAGTGTGCTACTACATCATAAGTTAATTAGCTACTCTATTGTCTTAATATTTAATAACATTGAGTTACCGATGAAGTTCTTGATGGCAATTCTATATTAGAAGGATCCACACTTTTTGAAGGGTCAACATGGTCGAGAGCCTATAGTATAGACAAGAAAATAAAGTTAACAAAATTAAATTATGCCACATTTAGTTTTTAAAAATGCAAAGAAGTACCTTAGATAATTTATTATTTTTGCCCTTACTCTCCTTTTGTTATTGCTTGCTTTGCTGCATTTTCTCACTCATCTTATCACAATAAGTTTGTAATTAGATATAATTTATAAAATGCATATACTAAAATAAAATATCAAGAGATGGCTAAGCATACCTTTCGTACACGAAGACTTTTCCGTGCTACTTCAACCTCCTCAGGATCTTGGATCATATCTTGTGGAAGAGAGTGTTCACTACTACATGAACCCTATAATACAAGAAAAGTAAAACTTAAAATGGAATATCTTTTAATTTAAAAGTATACAAAAATTAAGAATATATGTATATATTCCTCATACAGATGGAATTCCTTGTAGTAGCTCCATAAAACTATGATCTGAGTTTAAATAGTCCTGAAACATAGGTTAAGTGTTAGAGACAATCAAATGGAAAAAGACTAGAAACCAAGGTATACTAACCATTTCATTATTTTTTTTGACATTTTTCAGAAGTAGAAATTGAAACAAGAGGCGGACCATCATTGTGAGATTCCAACTAGTACAAGTAAGAAAATTGAAATCAACATAAAAAACTAAAAACTCCAAATATTTAAATATTTAAATAAGTGAACGATGTACATACATGTGTTGCACTATTCTCAAAAAAGATACATTGTTCTTCCACCATAAGTTGTGGATAATACACCTCGTCACTTGTATCCTAAAAGTTTAGAGAAAATATAATGAAAGATAAATATATCTAAGAAATTTAAAGTAAAATTATTATAATAAAGATAAATATAATAAAAATTATACAATAGAAAAAATAAAACTTGGGATGAAAATTGCAAATCTTACCAGTTTTTGTTGCATATCTACTTGCTCGAAGCTATGATTCTTCTTTTAAAAAAACATAGTTGTGCCAATCAGTACCAATTTTTTATGTATATAATCTATGGTGAGAAAATTTTGATAAATAAGTATGCTTACCAAAGATATATCCACCAAAGATGATCTTTTCCTCTTGAGTTTATTTCTGAGATTTTGAGCAACATAAAGATAGTACAAATATACATCCTCCTTTTTCCAAAGGTAAATAGCACCAGGAAACTCAAGGGGTAAAATTTGATCATAGTTTTGATCTATGATCTCTAAAATTCTATGTTTGTCATCTTTATTATTATGAAACCGCAAATCATTGCCAATCTCATGGCTCTTGACCCAATTATACACTTTTCTGTGATTAGCACAATACGTAACATTTTGTGTATCTCGATAGTATTTTAGTAAAAATGGTTTTCCAAACTCATCTTGGTCTTCTCGACTAATCCTTTTAGGTGGTTTGAAAATCTGGTCATATGTAGGAGTCTTCATCAGAGATAGATCCCCTATTTGTATACTCTTGATTTGCTTTTGAGGTGGCAACTGGACTCTTTTACTTTGTATTGAAACTGGTTTGCTCATGCTCACTGTTTTTTCGGAACTATCATTCTTTGATTTTAGTTCCTCAATTGTTTTTTGCAGAGTGATGATAGTTTGCATCATTGAATCTAGAGTTTGTTGACTTGGGGAGGCCATGAGACAAGCTAAAATTAAATCAAGAAACTATGTTAATATTCAACCAATAAAGAATCAATCAATCATATAAAAAGGATACAACAATGATCGCACTCTCTTTTTCTCTCTCTCTCAATGATTTTAATGGGCTTTTAATTTTTAAAGAAAAACACCATACATCAATACAATATACAACTATACAAACCATGAGACAAGCTAAAATCAAACAAGATACAAGCTAAAATCAAATTTACAACTTTATATGCTAGTATTCCTCAAACAAGAGATTGTATCCATACATTAAACTTCTTCAAGCAAGAAATTTTCTCATTCTTTAATAATCACACATGCACACATACACACATACACACAAAGGTCCAACTACCTATACATGAGACATAACATGAGCTATATCCACAAGATACCGTCCTAATATACAAACACCCATAGATAAAGCATTATGATATACACAATGGGATGGCGATCAGATAATGATGTCCATTATGACCAAAGCTTCTAGCACCCATTTGGATCTACAAGAATGCAACACACACACACACTCTCTCCAAAGCAGTCAAGTTACATCACGTGATCTCCACACTATTGGAACATCTATAGACTCTCCAATTGATAATGTTACTCTCCTTCTCTTTGTAACTTCAAAGTTTGACATTACCATGCTACACAAGTTCCAATCCCTCCAAATATCTTCATCAATATCAATTCTCCATGTACTTCTATCATGATCATACTTCAACCATGACAATTTGCACCTTTTTCTTCATAATTTACCTCTCTAATCATTGCATGAATGTACTCCCCATCCATATCATCATGTTTTCTTGCCAACACAATATCATATTTTTCCAACCAAGGAGGTATACAACCAACTGCCCCTATTTGTAATAATCTTGTTCTTTGAATTAGATCTTTTACCTCACATGAAACAAGTCTATTATGTAAAGGTAAAGGAACAAACTTATGCAATAAAGAACTCAATGGTCTTATGCAATCCCATGTAAATGGAAGTTGTTGAGTTTGTAGTACACTCATTCCCATGATTGGATCTATAAGTAAGCATTCTTCATTTTCTTTTACAGTCATGCATTGCTTGTAATATTCTCCACTAAAAAAGGTGTGATACTCTCTATCCCATTGAATGGAAAAAAATTTAGTGACTCTTGCTTTCCAATGACCTATACTTTCTAACGTACTACAAAAAGTGTCAGTTTTTACCATGACGTCATCTGCGATCTTGTATATTTCTCCATTATAAAGAATTCTTCTATATGTGGTAACTAGATGTCCTACTAGTGCATTCTCTTGAAGACCAAGAAATTGCGCAATATATTTTTGTTCTTCTGATGAAAGGGGCCTACGTTCTCTTCTCTTTTTTGTGATTAAAATGCATTTTTCACGCATCATTATGTTACAAGGATATTGGGAATCATCTCTTTCAAAAAGTTTCCACATCTCCTTTGCCTTCTCAATTGAAGAAACCCCACAATGCCATTCTCATGAAATGAATAACAACACGGTGCCTGATAATCAGTGAAAGCATAACTATCAGGTAAAACAAGACATGCATGTACTTGGATAAGTATTCTTTCATGTGGCAAAAGCCCATCTACTTCCATTTCTAATAACTTAAATATTGAAGTGAAGAATGTCCTCTTACAATAATTTACATAAGATATTTTGTTAAAGCGAGTATTGGTCTTTACCGCTACATATAATGCTACCATTCGCTCAAAGTCACAACACCAATACACATCATGCAATCCATGTCTCAATATGTCATCTAGTAGTTCTCCATTTCTTGCAACATGTTCTAAGGGAGAAGAAGTAGCACCAAAGGCTTCTTCCTTTCGAACTCTCCAAGCAGAAAACAAAGTATGTACAACACCTAAACATTCTTTTGACCAACCAATACATCGACTATAGCTATAGAAGGCATGTGCAATATCTATGAGCAACAAACCTAGGTCAAAAATTGACTTTGGTATCTCATCAACTATACCTAAAATATATGGTATGCACCATTGGATGAACTTTTGGTTCTCTTCGGCCTTAAAGCTTTCATAGTACTTACTTGGATTACGAGGCCACCGTCCATGACAAATAGAGGGTGGAGAGAGCTTATAAGCCTTTTCACAACAAAAATCTATCTTTTTCTTTTCATTGGGCATGGCTCTCATGAGTACTCGTATGTATTTTTTAAATATATTTAGAGATAACACATGCATCGCATCATATACCAAGTCTATTGAAAAGTTAAAACCATACAAATCATACAGTTTTCATACAATAGACTATCCAATCCTGCAAGCTTTAGTTTTCCAGCCTTTTCAGCTTGTGTGGATGCCCTCTTTGAACTTGATAAGGCATCAATCATTTCACCTATGGACCGTTGGGTTGGAGGATATCTTGCTTGATATCGACTACCATCATAAAGGTAATGTCCTTGGAATGAGGGATTACTAGTATCAAGAGTAGCTTGGGCTTTTTCTCTACGACAAAAAAATTGCCCACCATCTTTGAAGGATCCTATTTTGCATTGTGCAGGATGATCCCCTGTAACCATCATTAGCATTGATCTAACAACACAAAAGTTTAATTGTCCCCTTGGATTTTCAAAAATCTTTTCTATAGGGTAGTTGTATGACACTTGCATACCATTTATGTAAAGATCTTGTAGCTCACTAATAAGTGGTCTTAAAAAAGTTTGAAATACATCAGGAGTATTACGAATAAATTTAGAGCAACTAAAAGGTATGCATAAAACAGGAATAACGCCTAATATGGAACCCTTCCCACCATTAAGGACCTTAATTTCAACCATACCACAGTCCTTTTGAGTGGTATGAGAGAATTGGAAGCCATCCCAATGTAAAAGAAGTGCCAAGTTTTGAGGATCGCCTCTACACTTTTTCTTTTTACATTTGTTGAGATGTCGGCATTTTTTACAAAAAAAATTATACTCTTGCATCTCTTGGTCAAAACCTTGTTCTAGAACTATTGAAAAACAAGACCTTGGAAAAGTTGTATATACTTGCCCACATGTAGGGTTGTTGCACGTAACAACCATCTCATACTCAGCATCAAGATTCCAAAAATCTTGATACTCACGACACTTTGTTCCATCCCAAAACTCATTTATGAATTTTGGTTGCATATGGATATCTTTCCCTAACCATCTTGTTTTATGACGCCACATGCTTAGGAAATCATGACAAAGTGTCCTGAATCGCACTAAAAGCTCTAATTGTTTCTTTAGAGGCAAATAATCAATAGCTAACATTTCTCTCCTTGGTTTATTGCATTTTTTACACTTTTCACAACATTCAATACAATCATGCTTTAGTATTCTTTTTCGCATATTTTGTTTGCAAGAACACAAGACTACATCTTTGGCATAAGAATCTTCTTTACTAGGTGTAAGAAGTTCAATTTCACGATCATTGTTTTTACTTCCCATGCAAAACCTATAGTGCTCAGGTTGGACCATGCCAAGGCCATGATACATAGAGTCAAGTTGCTCCCAAGATGTCGTGACTCTCACTCCATCAAGGTTTCCATCCCATGTATCAGGTAGTTGCACTAATAGCTTACTTAAACTTGGCTTGCACTCTTCAACTCTTTGAGCCCTAGCCCTTGGATTGTCCATGTCTCCAAATAATAATTGGAGCATCTTCTCTTGTGCATTAATTGATATTCGGTTCTCATCCCAAAGAGCTTGAAGCTCAATTATTTTTTGTATAGTTTTTTTATATAATGATGGCCCAATAATAGATATGTGATTGTCTATAGAAGGATCTATTTGAGGAGACCCAGCATGGTTAATTGAGTTGTTGTCATGACTGAAGGGGGGACTTATAGAAGTATTGATAGTAGTTTGATCATTGCCTTGTTCATGTTGCCTTTCATTAGAAGGAGTAAGACCAATTTGCATACTTAGTGCATCATATTTGGCCTTCAACTCTTGGTGCCTAAGAAAATTTTGTGGACCAACACTCCTCCCACCATTACAATATGCAAGGGAATCACACCACCTACGTCATCTATTTAAATCATCTATGTTAGTTTCACCATGCATTGGAGATGATTCTTCGTGCCTTCGGTTCTCAAGATGATCTCCTTGCACATTTGAGTCCCTTCGTTCACTAGGATGTGATCTTTCTAGAGAAGAATGCATAATCCCAAGCATGTCATTTTTAGTGTGTCTAAAATAAGTACTACAATTCACTAATTGCCAACCTTCAGTACTATGTGCACACTTATAGTTACATGTACATTTTCTTAATGTGCCTGTAGAAGATGACATCCCTTACTTGAGTATCTTCAATCTTCAATTCAAGGTTGATGAAATTATGAGCTCCACAATTAAAACTCCAAGACTGCAAAAAAACCGACCCATAACATAGTTTACGTTAATAACATATTTTAGTTGCACATGTAATATCATAGTCTATACTAGTTTAGCAATAGAGCTACATTTAAAACCATACTTTGTAGTGTCTATTAGTGTCTTGGAAATAAACACACAATTTCACAATTAGGATGAGAAACCCTAAGTCGCGAAAGAAAGGTGTTGGGAGAACTCTTAGAGTTTTCCTTGCACCCTTGAAATTCATAAGGATTGGCAGCATTTGTTGAATGTTAACAATGCTAGAGGTGCAGATGAGAGGCATACAAGGGAGAATCCCAATATTAACTACGAAGATCCAAAGGTCCAAGGACCCTTGCATCCTAGTGCAACCAATGCTATGTTCCAAACTGTGAGCTGAATGGAAATTGGTTTAGAGTAGATAGGGGAAGTGGAGTGGTATTGTGTGGAGGCTATCTCAATTATTGGAAGCTTAGCTGATACTAAACCTAGGTTTTGTGACAGTAAAGATCCACCTAGGGTTGGGTCTGGTAAAAGAAGCCGACTTAGTGGTAGTAATAGGCAACAAAGAAGTGAGCCACCATAGATCAATCATGAAATAATATAAAAATAGAAGAGTGGTGGCATCCAATCAAGCCATGCAAAGATTAAAAGGCGATGGATTTGGAAGCCCAAACCCTACAATGATGATAATAGTTTAATAGGTAAAGTGCCAAATTTGCCAAATAATGAGGGCATTAGGTCAAATAAGTCAGATAAAGAGAATGACCTTGGGATATTAGCACATTGATATTTTCAAGATTTATAGGGATATTAGCCCTATAGATCTTCTCACAAAGACTTTACCTTTTGAGTGCTTTGCACTCCGTAGAACTTCTCACAAAGTCTTTACCTTATGATACGTTGGCCTTTGAGATTTTTGTAAGTCTTTGACAAATAAGACAATTTAGTAGAATTTGAATATAAGGATAAACATTTGAATTGTTCCATGATTCTCTCCAATTGCTCAACGTAGTGGAATGCTTTTTTAAGTGTGTCGCATAGGCTCTTTACTTTGTTGCAACTCGTGTGAAACCTTGACTAAAAGAGCATGTAGTGTTTTTGGAGATAATCGTATAGAGCTTACGCATGCAGTGTGGCATGTCATTGCAAGATAGGTATGAAGCTCTTTTGCACAAAAAAAGAGGGATGTTTATTGACACGTGTGATGAGGTAGGCCCATGGGTACGATTTTAGTGGAAGGACACTAAGATCACTACTGCATGCAGAGTGCTCTACTGCATGCATTTCTGACAGTATATTCCTCCTCCTCTCTGCGAGACATGCAGCGATCGATCTCCATCTACCAACAGCTTTGACTTGAAAAGCAGTGGAGTTTTGTGATGGGGCGACCTATTGATGATGAGCAGGCTTCAACCGTACCAACATACAGTTGCCTATTTGTATGGCTTCGTTGGCAGCAAACAAACCGAAGGCAAGGTAAGGGATACAATGATAGAGCTGCAAGAGTCCTTCCTTTCTTTGCTGCACCGTGATAGGTCTCAAAAGCCCACCACATATGCAAGAGTGTGAATGCAGAGAATGCTCTGATGCAATACTACCCATTATGTTGTCCTCAAAGCTCTTGCCTAAGATGGAAGCAGAAGAGGCTTTTCTAAAGGTCCATAGTTTGGGGACATCTGTGCCACTGAAAGATCTAGACCATGCAGTATCATCATTTGCAGCTTGACAACGAAATAGCATCAAGTAGTGACCCAGACCGTGTAATTGCATGCAGAGTGAAAAAGCCTGCTCAAGATGCAAAAATACTGAACTCTGGCAGGAGATATAGCTGTTGATCACTCAATCTCCTCTTTGCAAACTGATGACAAGATACACCAGCTCAGTGAATTGTTTAGACTCCTTGGTGAGTATATGGTGAAGGTAGAATAAATGGCTAGGATTTTGTGATTTAAGCATCTAGAATTTAGTACTGGAGCAGGCAATTCTTGCAGCTTCTACAGCAAAAGGCCATTTGCTTCATCACCATGCTCCGCAGGATAGCTTGATATTATCAAGAACAGGGAAGATTGCAAGGAATAAAATGAAAGCAAAAGACCTGATCTGGAAAAGACTGGGTAGCTGACAATGATAACAGGGGGGAATGAATTCATGTGGGCAGTAAAGGGCTTGATGGTTATTTACGACAAATCACGGGCAGCAAGGAGTTGATTGACTACAATAAATGGATTGCTATAACTGGCATCTGCTTGAGTAGTCATGATCATTACAGGGGCAAAACAGACAAGTCTTGCTGATGGCACCTTCTATTTGATGAAATCTAATGAAATCACGAGCAACAAAAACTAGTTGATGCATACAGTTCTTGATGTCTAGGCCCCAATTTGATTCCTTCACGAGCAGTAGATCATGTTCAGGCATAACCTTTTGATGCTAATTGTGAGCATATGATTAGTGAATTTATGGGAACCTTGTCAATGAGGAAGTAACAGTTTTTTTTCAAGGACTCAGAGCAAAGGCTGGTGGCCTCTCATCGGTAATATTATCATGATTACAGCAGCCCTTTGCATGTTTCTCTAAATATCATGGCTAGACGTGTAGAGAGACCCTCAGCAAAGTAGCATGTGACCCGCTGGATGGCATCGCTATGGTGGCAATGTAGCATCCACATCATTGCAATGGATGTGTTGATTAGAGTCTGCATGATACTATACTACAAATGCGAAAGTGAAAAGCTATCAAATGGGGCTATATTGAGGACTCTCGAACCTCTGACTAACTTGTAGGATGATGCACAAGAAGTTCTGGACCATTGCCATGGTAATTCTGACATGATGAATTGTTAAACATCCTTTTGACACATCCTTTTGACACATGGGAAATTTTCAAAAGCTTCTTGTGATATGCAGGTCTGTGAATTGAAGAAATACTTGTGACAGCTGGCATCCACTATTTTCTATTTTAATTATTAACTAAGCGATGCAAGCCAAAAGGCGCATCGAATGTGTATAAAGAAAACAGACGCGTCTAATAAAAAAGAACCGATTCAGTTTTCTGTCTCTGCACGTGCTTCACAGCGCTGCTCTCCCTTCTCTGTGTGTATTTCGTTTTTCTACATGGTATCTCGCTGAGAGGTGCGCAGACCCTCCACGAAGAACCAAGGCGCTCCCTTCCCTCTGGTGTTGCTGATCCGGACAGCCTCATCCGATGGCGCAAGGGAACCGCTCTTACAAAATTGACAGGCTGACTGATACCAATTTTCAACCCTGGAAGACGAAAATGATTATGATCCTACAAACACAGGATCTAATGGCTGTAGTTGACGGCACCTCTGTGTGCCCCGCTCCTGCTGACCCTACATACGCTGATTGGAAGGCGAAGGACCTCAAGGCGAGGCTGGAAATGTTGCTCCACATGGAAGATGTGCAGACTCAGGCAGTAAGAACTCTCACCACAGCAAAGTCAATCTGGGATTATTTGATTGCTACATACGAACGGAAGAACAAGGCCTCTCAGGTAAACTTGTATAAAAAAATTAAATTCACTACACATGGAGGAAGATGGTGAGGCCGATAAATTCATTCGTCTTTGGCGTTTGGCTATGGATGACCTCATCATCTCTGGTCTTGTCCTTCCTGATGACTTTCAAGCTGTTTTGCTGCTCGCTGCTTTGCCTCCCAGTTGGCAACCGTTCATCACTACCAAAACCAATGTCCCTAACCTCACATTACCAATTCTTATTCCTTCAATCCTTGAAGAATATGAGATGCGCCGCACTGTAGTTCCCAATACTTCTTCATCATCCACCAGTATAGCCATGTTCTCACGCAATATGCCCTCACGAGGACGCCAATTTGGCTCCTCTTTTTCCAGGCCTTCTACCTCATCCAACTGGCGACCCAAGTCTTCATCTTCGAGATTTCAGCGACAGAACAGTAACAGACATCCTTCTCGCTTTACTAAACCATACTGTAATGCCTGTAAAGTCACTGGTCATGATGACAGGACTTGCTGGAAGCAACATGGGCGTCCTCGAAAGAACCAAGCAAACTATGTCTCTAATTCCGCCTCGGATGAGGAATCCGACTTGGAAACCTTCGAGACATGTTCCCAATCCTCAGAGGAGGATATATTCCTGTGCCTTATGGCCACACACATTTCTCAACCTTTACCCTATAATGTCCCTTCCACTTCCTGGATATTAGACACAGGGGCTACTTGTCATCTTACATCTAACCGTGAGGGCTTGAGACATTACAAACCCCTCACCAAGCCATTTGATGTTCGCTTTGGTAATAATACGACCCAACAAGCCTTGGGCGTTGGCACAGCACATATTATACTTTCGGATGGAAATGTAGTGGCCGTGAACAAAGTGTATTATGTGCCTCACGTAGCCAAGAATTTAATCTCAGTTAGCCAAATTGCAGAAACTGGTACTAAAGTCGAGTTTGGAGCTAACCATTGCACAATTCGTCACAGACTTCCTGGGGGTGTTCGGTATGAAGTTCTTGGTCCCAAAATTGGGAAACTTTACATTTTAGGACATTCTAAACTCATTGAGGAATGTCATAGTAGCTTCCTAACTCCAAATCCTGACTACAGCACGCTGATTTGGCATTATCGCCTAGGGCACTTAAACTTACCCACTATGCAAACTATTGCCACTCGCAATCTAGTATATCATTATGCTTTACCAAGGAAAAGCCGCTTAGATCTATGTGAGGGTTGCATATATGGCAAATTAGCAAATTCAAAATACCCATCTAGTAGAACATCAACATTCAATCCTCTTGAACTTGTGCATTCTGATTTGTGCGGCCCCTTACCTGTTATGTCTCTTCGCCAACGGCTTACTGTACCACACAATCCTCAGCAAAATGTCATAGCAGAAAGAAAGAACCGCTCGCTTATGAACATGGCACGTAGCATGCTTAAGACAGCTAATCTTTCTCCCTCATTTTGGGAAGAAGCAGTTTTCACCGCCTGCTATCTTCAAAATCGTGCTTTCACAAGGAGTATCAAACAAAATCCATACACTTTGTGGTATGGTCAAAAGCCAGATTATGCCAACTTGCGAATTTTTGGGTGCATTGCTTATGCCTACGTTCCACCTCAACGTCACAAGCTTGGTGATCATGCAATCAAAGCCTTTTTTGTCGGTTATGGTGAATCCTATGGCATCAAAGGCTATCGCCTATATGATTCTTCACAACGCAAGTTCTTTTACAGCCGCAGCCTCATCTTCGATGAAGATTCTCTGTTGACAACTAGAACTCACCTCCCTATGTTAGCTCCACCCTCAACTACGTCTTCTTCTACCTCTCCTTCTCCTATGACCCGGTCCACTACTTCGTGGCGCGCACCACCTGATCCTGCACCTGTAGCAGCTGCACCTCTACCTGCTGCCCTGCTTGCTCATGCCCATGCTCTTAATCCACCCCTCAACCCTCCCATAAACCCACCAACTCAGCCCATCACTCCACTGGTTCCCTCACGGATCCCAGCCAGCCATGGAAGTTCCCGCCACACTCGTTCCTTGACTCGCCTTGATTATGGCAAAACCATTCCCTATTCATCCTCTCATCCTCCTTGGGACCCAACCGGACCTAATTCAACACGAAGCAAGCCTCCATCTTTGGCACCTAGTTCTTCATCCTCTCGTAAGAAACCTACCTATCAACCACTCGCCATTCAGTGGGATACATTGGAGAAAGATCCTGCTTCACCCTCTTCTACACCCTCTTCTACATCCCAACCTGTTTCTACCCCTGAACCCCCATCGTTTGATTGCCCCAGCTCGTGGCCCACTTTGCCAAATACAAACTCTTCTCCTACTACCACTTCATCACCTCCAGAACCGCCACCTCGCATCAAATCTTTGGCGGAAATCTATAAGGAAACTGAGCCTTCTTTAGCAAATCTTGTGTCCTCGTCTTCTGACGATGACTTTATTGGCTCTACTTTCACTTCCCCGTCGTTACCTGCTGATGAAAGTGATACTGACCCTTTATCGGTAGAAGAGGCCCTTGCTGGTCCTCACTCACAACAATGGCAACAAGCCATGCAAGAAGAACTTGTCGCGCTGCAAAAAAACCAAACCTGGACACTTGTTCCACTACCCCCTGCACGCAAGCCTATTTCATGCAAGTGGGTGTTGCGACGCAAACTCCATCCTGATGGTTCAGTTGCTCGATATAAAGCTCGTCTTGTGGCTAGGGGTTTCAGTCAAGTTGCTGGTCTCGATTATGGCGACACCTTTTCACCCGTTCTTTGCATGTCCTCATTTCGTCTTCTGCTGGCTCTTGCCGCTGCCCTTGACTTGGAGCTATTTCACCTTGATGTTCAAACTGCCTTTCTTCATGGTGAACTGCCTGAAGAACTCTACATGGAGCAACCGCCATACTTTCAGTCGAAGACATCTCCTCACTCTGTTTGCAGACTCCATCGCTCTCTCTATGGCTTAAAGCAATCTCCCCGCCTATGGTTTCACAGGTTCAATGATTTTATGTTTTCGCACGGCTATCAACGGCTTCACTCTGAACCCAATGTGTACATTCGGCATACTCGTGATAGCTTTTTGATTGTGGCACTCTATGTTGATGACATTCCCTTGTTAGGCTCCACTCGTGCAGTCATTGATTCAGCTGTACGTGAGCTCAAATCTGCATTTCCCATAACAATTTTAGGGAATTTGACATACTTTTTAGGGCTGCAAATCATTCGTGACCGCTCTCATCAAACCATAATTGTCCATCAATCATCTTACATCAGTTCTATGTTAAAAGAATTTGGCTTCTCTGACATCAAACCCGCTATCACACCTCTTCCTGTTACATGTAAGCTTTCTATCAAAGATTGCCCAACCAATGCACATGAACAAGAATACATGTCGCAATTCCCATTCCGGCCTCTCATTGGTAAATTGCGGTACTTAGTTACTGGAACCAGGCCTGATATTTGTCATTCATGCAACCTCTTATCCCGCTTCATGCATAATCCCGGCATGGCGCATTGGAAATCACTCCTTCGGGTTGTCCGCTACCTCAAACATACTACTAATTATGGGATCAAATTTTCTTCTCAATCTACGAGTCAACCCATTTCTCTTCTTGGATGGTCTGACTCCGATTGGGGGGGGGAAACAGATACCCGCAGATCTACTGCTGGATTTGTGTTTATTCTTGCAGGGGGCGCTATCACTTGGCAATCCAAAAGGCAAACTTCAGTGACACTCTCAATAGCTGAAGCGGAGTTTGTAGCTGTGGCATTAGCTGCCAAAGAAGGACTATGGCTACAATCAGTCATTGAAGAACTCAGGCTAATTCCTAAACCATCTTTAAAGATTTTTTGTGATAACATGTCATGTATATTTTTAGCCAGCAACCCAAAGCATTCTGAAAAGACAAAGCATGTGGATTTGAAGTACCATTTTATACGCGAATTGGTGGAATCAAAGAAACTTGAGCTAGAGCATACATCAACACAAACAATGTGGGCTGACTTCCTAACCAAAGCTCTACCAGCTGATAAACACAAAGAATGTTCAGAACATGTTGGCTTACTCAGAGCTCTCACAGAAGAGGATGCCCTCGTCAAGGGGGCGTGAAGAAATACTTGTGACAGCTGGCATCCACTATTTTCTATTTTAATTATTAACTAAGCGATGCAAGCCAAAAGGCGCATCGAATGTGTATAAAGAAAACAGACGCGTCTAATAAAAAAGAACCGATTCAGTTTTCTGTCTCTGCACGTGCTTCACAGCGCTGCTCTCCCTTCTCTGTGTGTATTTTGTTTTTCTACATGAATTGTTTCACTGTGAAGACATCATCGGTAAGCAGTCATTTCTCTTGCTCAATTTCAAGTATTACATCATGTCCTATCACAATAGACAGGAGATCATGTAGCTCAATGGAATAAGAATGGACAAACCTGGAGCAACATATCCTGGAGTTCCTTTGACCTTCGAAGGCACTTCTTCAGAGCTTACATGCTTGGCAATCCCAAAATCTGTTAGTTTGGCCACCATCTCCTGATCTAAAAGTATGTTGCTCGGCTTCACATCACGGTGGACAATTTGTTTCCTAAGGCCATGATGCAAGTAGGTAAGCCCATTAGCCACACCCAATGCTATTTGCAACCTCAAGGGTAGACTCAACTTAATGGGCTCTTGACAATGGAGCATACTTCATGATCAGGAGATAGAACCTTGATGGCTGCGTCCGCTTGCTTGATTGCAGGTGCAAGTTGAAGAGTCAGATTGGTGGCCTTGTACACTTTGCTGCTTCCACCTTTTCCAATTATACAAGCTTCACTAAAATTCTGTCTTGCACATTCCAGTTCTTGGATTAAGAACTGCTTAATATGCATGTCATAGGCAGATACTGCTGGAGAAAGCAATGGTGAGACCTCCTTCACCTTCCATTTTGAGCAATGGTAAAAGGCATATCTCAGGAGAAAAAGGCCAATGGCAAGCCCAAATATAGAGCCCAAAACAATAAGTACTTTATACCCCACCTTGAGCTTTGATTTATTTTGTGATTGAGCATCATAAGTCAGCATGGGACAAGGTTTAGACAATGGAGGGCCACATAAATCCAGACTGAAGAGGAAAGAGGTTGCATTTAGCTTTGCAAAGATCCCAGATGAGGGTATTGGCCCTGATAGCTTGTTATAAGAAAGATTGATGTACTTCAAGCTCGGTAGTCCTATAAGAAATGTTGGAATTGGACCTGAGAGTGAGTTCATGGAGAGATCCAAACTCTCCAAACCTTGCAAGCTTGAGTCAACTTCTGGTATGCTTCCTGTTAATGAATTTTGAGAAAGGTTGATGCTTATTAAATTCACACAATTCCCAATGCTTGCTGGCATTGTCATAGATAGATTATTTGCAGATAGGTCTATGCTTTGCACATGAATTAATTGTCCTATCCCTGGTGATATGATGCCATTAAGCAAGTTGTGGGGCATGGAGAAACTGAAAGTCATTGTTAGCAAGCTTGCGACCATGTCATGAATAGTCCCATTAATGCGATTATTACCAAGATTGAGATTGTGCATTGCAGTCAGGTTTGAAAAGGCCAATGAAATGCCTCCTGCTAGCATGTTGTTCTGTACAGAGAGCTCAGTTAGATGCTAAAGGCTACCTAGGCACATATGCACTCTAAGGGTGGAGAAAAGCGATGGCCAACATCAAGAACAGATGTAGGCTCTACAGAGTCGTCAGGCAACTGATGAGTAGCAAAAGAAGTGGTTACCACTTGCATGCCGACAATCCATCTTAGGATGCTATGCCCAAACAGAACTTGGCCATGGATCAAACGTGCAAGGGTTGGAAACTACAGCAACATTCGATCCTTCAATGGATGAGTTTGTCATACATAGTCCTACTCTAACATCTACCAAAGCATTTCTGTTTTATTTTATCACCAGGCACTGGCCATCTACATATGCAACTTAGAATATCATCTTCTTTATTTAATTGTTTTGGGCAATGGTGGGCCAGGAGGCTTGAGAAAGGTATCAACACATGCAATCGTCTATGCACATCTACTGACAGATGGCCATGACTATGGCATACACAATGTAGGTAAGGTAATTACTATGTTGTGTCATGCGTGACTTACTCATATCTTGTAGGTTGGCAACAGTAACAAAAGAGGGGAAGTATGTACCATCTGGTGTACCACGGTAACTAGGTTATGGGGCAATGGTATTTGTGAGTTTGTTCATCCTCTTACAGGCATCGGATTATCTTTCAAGGGTTGTCACTATAGCAGTCAGATATAGTGCAGTGAGACGGCAATTTGGATCTCAAAAAGGGCAGCCTGAAGTACAGGTAATATTAAATGCAAACTCATGGTTTGAGTGGTCCTTTCTTAATCTCCAGGTTATTGAGTCCATGCAAAACACCTGATCCATATAGAATTAATTGGGAGAGATTTTTGTTGCTTTCAACAGGTGATTGACTACATGACATAGCAGATCAGGCTATTCCCACTTCTTGCAATTGCCTATGCATACCGCTTTTTGGGGGACTGGTTATCATGGCTCTACTCAGATGTAATGGCTCGACTAGATAGCAATGATTTTTCAACATTATTTGAAGTGCACGCTTGTACAGCTGGACTGAAATCAATTACCACATCTGCAGCTGCTGTAAGTTGCCAGCTATTTGCCAGCTTCTGAATGCTTATATTATGAAGGGAAAAGAGTTCTTTTTCCCATGTCAAGAAATGTCAAAACCTTCTAGTGGCTAAGTTGACTCTAGGATGACAATGAATTGGGATGAAGGATGACAATGAATTGGATATCTAACCAATGAACAGGTGATTCTAGCAAGAGAACTGCTCCGGGAGTTGTATTGTCAGGTAAGCAGCATATTGAGCAGTGTGCTTCAGTGTCATAATATGTAAGAAGTTGGGAATAACAAATTAGTGTAATAACATTGATATTATGCCATGTCACACTGACATTGGTATAAAAGGAGAGGAGATGTAATTTTTTCACATCTTTTTGACACATTAATACAATTACAGTCTTCCTCTCCCTTTTTGCTCACAGCTTCTATGGCTTCCCCTTCTTTCATGTCTTTCTCTCTCTAAATCTAGTCTTTCTCTCTCCTCGTCACTCTTCTTCTCTCTCTTCCTGCAGTCTTTCTCTCTTCTGCAGTCTTCTCTCTCCTATTTCTCTCTCCCTAGTTCTCTCTCTGACAAGTGATATCAGAGCTTGAGTCTTTGATCCATTCTTTTCTTCCATTTTCAGTCCCATTTTCCTATTTCAAAATCAATTTCAGACAAAAATGGTACAAGACAGTGACTAGTGGAGTGCTGCAGATCATCTACAGTTAGTAAGAGACTACATCTAGAGATATCCAAGGTCAGATATGGCAGATAATGGCTTAAATGGCAGGACGTCATCAAACTTCATGCAAAAATGGAGGTAACTAGGGTAAAGAATGGTTAACTAGGCTTAGTTAGAGGCTAAACTACAGTTACTTTTCAAAAGAGAGCTTCTCTTCTCTCTCTTTCAAGCTTTTGGCTGAAGCTTCCATGGTGGCTGTCAAGAAATTCCCAAATACCTCTCCCTACTGAACATTTCTCACTGCCAAAGCATAGGGCAAAGGTTCCTTGTTGCATGAGCTTCAGGAGGAGTACCATAGTTGAAGCATGATGCAGATTATCAACCAGTCAACAGCCCGAAAATTGCGCCGAAAAATGCGCTGAGTTTCCTGCTCCTCTTCCCTGCTCAATCTGCTCCAAATCTTCAGCTCATTGATCAAAGGCTTTGAAGGCTTCATCAAACACTTGTTTACAATAATCTTCAGTCATCCACCACAGAGGAACTCTGATCAGCCATTCCTTTGCTCAAAACCCTAATACACAACAGGGTAGCCATAGCCACAGATCTAGAAGCTCAAATTTCTCTAAATTTTGGACTTCGCCAACCTCCAAGTCTTCTCTAATCCTAAGTACAAGCCGGATAGACTCCAAGATTGAAGACATTGAGGAGATTTCAGCCCGTGCATGACATTGGAGCTCAAATGGAAGGATTATTTTGGGGCTTTTTATCAAGGGGCTTGAATCTTTGTTATTCAAGTGTTCAAGCAAGGCCGGAGCATTGATTCTTCAAGGGTTTCATCATATTGGAGCTTGTATGGGTTGATTCTATGGAGATTTCAAGCTTTATGATAGATTATGAAGAACTTTTGCATCAATGGGATTGAAGCTGACATCCATCATATTCTTCAAGCTTAATGGAGGTATTCCCTTTTACTAATCTCTGAAATCTCTCAATAATCCAATTGCTAATGGCTTTTCCACTTGTTGATGGGAGATTATTGATCAATTAATTCACTGAATTGATCAATAGATCAGAGATTAGTGTTAATTCTCATTGATTTCAGCCTATTCTATTGACTTTCATTCGGATTCAATCATTACCTCATCATAGATATCATTTGATCAGCTTTATGCATAACCTTGATTTGTTTTTGTTGAATTTCTTTTACCCAAGCTGAAATATTGTAAAAGGGTAAGTACTAGCAATCAGTGAGTCACTAAATTGCATTGGTAAGACCCTTCTCCTATCCCAAACTTTCAAAATATCATTCAATTGCATCTCATGAAAGGCTGAATGAATATTTCAGAAATGCATCTCATGCTAATTGATTAGAATACTAGCCTCTGCCATATTGATATTCCCACCAAGGAAAAATGTGGATGTCAAGGGAGATAGTGGGACAAAAGAGAGGTGACCCTCCCTCACTATCGAAGATCCCGAAGGGGTCCAACCAACCGACCTGGGGAAACTTTGCCCACCTCCCGATGATTCGGAGCCCGTGTAGGAAGTCTATCATGCCGTTTTATCCCTCACACAGGTACAGCGAGTGGAGAATTGAAGATTGAAGACTTTCTAAGGGCTCAAGTACCTACAGGACCAAAACAAGGTAAAACAAGGAATTTACAGGACACTTACAGGGTACTTACAGGTGGTTACAGGTACACCCTTCATTACTGAAGTACACGTGCAGGTATTACAGGGTATCCACAAGTCCTATATACCCTTTTACAGGGTTTGGTAACCATTTGGGGTTACTATCTTGCACTACAAAGTCAAAATAGGGCACTTACAGGTCCAGACAGGGTGCAGGACTGGACAATTCAGACTCAGAAATCTAGCTACAGAATTTTTTGTCCTAAACCTCTTATAGTGTGCTATAGCTCATCTCAAAGAGGGCACTCTTAGCTTCGATTTTTACTAAAAAGTTTTGAAATCAGAGTTTCCTAGCAAAAGTTATAACCATTTTTCTGACAAGGGATACTGCAGGATTGCACTATTATGGCAAGACATAAAGGCAAAAATAAGGTCCAAGAAGATTATGCTCAGCAAATCAGGGATTCCATGATGGATAGTACAATTCAAGAGAGCCCTGAAGAGCTTCAACGACAAGAAGTCAGTATACTCAATAATACTTTGTGTGCCCATGAACAAATGCATAGGGAATGACATGAGGCCATCTTGTCAAGAATGGAGCAGATGGTTCTATCTACTGATCAAACCAAGGCTTCTATTGATAAGTTGGTGGAATCCAATGAACAACTTATGGCACAAATTTCTAAATTCATGGAGTTGCAAATGGCATCAAGAGAAGCTAATGAGAAGGCTTGTTCAAACAGTGGCCCTTCAGCCCCACTTCAGCCATCTAACCAAAATGGTCATGGAAATGGGATTATTGGAAGAAGAGGCATTCCAAATAGTCAGTATGAAGTAGGAGAGGCTTCACAGAGGCATGATGACTATTTGGGTAGTTTGAATGGGGCCAATACTCAAGCTTTTGGACTACATACTCAAAATTCTAGGGGTGCTCTACCAACAGGAAGATTACATAGTAATTCTCAGCCACCTGTTGGAAGATTTCCGTCTCAATTTGGAGGTTCTGTACTTGGTAATCCTGATCAGCCAATTTTGGGACAGCAACCCTTTCATGAAAGGGAGTTTAAGGACAAATTTGTTTTAGCCAAATTTAATGGTCAGTCATCTTCACC
This sequence comes from Lygodium microphyllum, assembly GCF_053477565.2. Classification (NCBI taxonomy): domain Eukaryota; kingdom Viridiplantae; phylum Streptophyta; class Polypodiopsida; order Schizaeales; family Lygodiaceae; genus Lygodium; species Lygodium microphyllum. The sequence continues at coordinate 29,133,716 of NC_141138.1, read as the reverse complement.
ATCTGATTTAGAGGAATGGACCTCTAAGATGGAGTCCTACTTTGACATTTACCCTAAAACTGATGACATGAAGATTCACTTTGCTTCCTTACATTTGGAGGGATTTGCCCATACTTGGTGGAGGTATATCAAGAAAGAAAATATACTTGTAGAGAATTGGGAAGCTTTCAAGGCACTTATGGCTAAAGGCTTTGTTTCGCCTCTTGAGAAAGAGAAGTTAGCACGGAGATGGTATGGTTTGGAACAAAGGGGCCTAAGTGTAAGAGAGTACACAAACCAATTCCTCAACCTGACCATGTATGTGAAAAGCATCAATAATAAGGCTAAGCTTCACAAGTTTATGTATGGTTTGGAGCCATCTTTACCAGCTGATGTTATGGCACAAAATCCTACTTCACTTTTAAGGCTATTGAGCTTGCGGAGCGTTACGGAAGAAAGTATAGAAAAGAATCTTCATTTCAGCTTGGTTTTGGACAGCCAAGGACTGTTTTAAAGCAGGGACAAGTTGGTAACACTAATGGTAGTAATCATGTGCCAAATGGGAGCTTACGGGTACCAACTTATCCTCCATTCAATGCTTCTAGGCCTCAAAGTAATTTCAAGACAGCAAATAGTCCAAGAGTTGATTTCAAACAGGGGGACAGCAAGCCTAAGTCCATCTCAGCTAATACAAATCCTAAATCTATTCCTATGGATCTTTACAAAGAAAGGAAGGACAAAGGCTTATGTTTCAAGTGTGGAAAAAAGTATACACCTGATCATGCTTCAAAGTGTGTATACAAAAATGCCAAACCTAAGCTTCAGAGTATGTTGGTTTTTGAGGATTTTGAAGATGACATAGATGAAGCTAATGCAGTGGCACTTAATGTTGAAAATGAAGATCTTGAGGAGGAAGTTGGGCAGGAGTATTTTTATGATCCAGCCGACTCTTTTCCGTTTGATCCAGGTGGAAGTGTTTCGTTTGACCTAGGTGGATCTTGTGATGAGTTGCTTGCTACCACTCATTGTTCTATCTCTATGGATTCTTGGACGGGATCTAAGAGCCCTAATACACTCCGTATGAAGGGAAGCATATGTGGAAAGCCAGTGTTCATCCTGATAGACAGTGGCAGTACTCATAGTTTTGTGAATAAGTCCATCATGGACAAGCTAAATTGTGTTTCCACAGACTTACAACAGCCCATTAGAGTTCAAGTGGCTAATGGTGAAGAGGAAATCAATACACAGATTTGCCCATAGGTTTCTTTACTGTTGGCTAAAAATTTTGAAGCCAAGGTAAACCTGATCACTTTGGAAATGGGGCGTATAGATATTGTACTAGGTTGTGATTGGTTGATGACACTAGGCAGGATCACTATGGATTTCTCACAGTTGTATATGGAGTTTATCTCCAATGGATGGCTTATCCGTTTACAAGGAATTCCTAGTAGATCAGATTTTCAGCTTATCAACTCAAAAGAGAGTACAAGAAGTGCTCACAAATATTTGTTTTGCATTTGAATAAAGAAACACAGGATCAACCTAATAATTCAGCAAACCATCCAGCCTTGACAGCTCTTCTTGAGGAAAATAGAGATTTGTTTGAAGTACCTACTTCATTGCCTCCTAAGAGAGCAATGGATCACCCCATTGATTTGGAGCCCAACTCAAAGACAATCAATAAGCCACCTTATAGATTATCAAAGTGTGAATGAGAGGAAGTATCCAAGCAAATCAAAGAACTTCTTGAAATGGGATTCATTGAACCAAGTTCTTCACCTTACACATCCCCAGTCCTATTAGTCAAAAAGAAATATGGATCTTTCAGAATGTGCATTGACTACAGGGATCTCCTCGATTCTTTACGAAGATTGATTTGAGGTCAGGGTATCATCAGAGTCACATGCGAGAGGCTGATGAAGTCAAGACTGCTTTCAGGAGTGATCGTGGGCTCTATCATTTCTTAGTGATGCCATTTGGGCTTACAAACGCTCCAGCTACCTTCCAAAGCCTGATGAATAAGATTTTGCAACCTTTCTTCTTTCAGTTTGTATTGGTGTTCTTTGATGACATCTTGATCTATAGCAAGACTTTAAAGGATCACTTGGCACATATGAGGAGGGTTTTTGATGTATTGAGACATTATAGGCTTTTTGCTAAGGAGAAGAAGTGTTCATGCAAACTGGAGTGGAATACTTGGGACATATTGTTAGTGAAAAAGGAATACAGGCTGATCCCAAGAAGGTGCAGTACATAAGAGATTGGCCAACACCTACTACTACTATCTCTCTTAGAGGATTCCTTGGTTTATCTTCATTCTATCGCTGATTTATTAAGCATTATGCGACAATTGCAACTCCTTTGACTGACAGGTTGAAGAAGGAGGCTTTCTTTTGGGATGATCTTGCAGATAGCAGCTTCAACCAGTTAAAGGAACTCCTTACCTCTGCTCCTATTTTAGTATGCCCGGACTTCTCCAAAGAGTTTACTATACAGTGTGATGCTAGTGGCCGTGGCACTGGGGCTGTTTTGCTTCAGGAGTATGGGGTAATTGCATTTGAGAGCCGTAAGCTTACAGATAAGGAAGTGTCCATGAATGTTTATGACCAGGAGATGTTGGCTATCTTGCATGCGATCAAGAAGTGGCACCATTACTTATATGGCAGCCGATTTAGAGTGCATAGTGATCACAGGGTACTCAAGTATTTCCTTACTTAGTCAAATCTCACTCCAAAGCAACGTCGTTGGGTAGCTACATTATAGAATTATGATTTTGACATCACTCATACAAGGGGCAAAGATAACATAGTGACTGGTTCTCTTTCTCGTATGTGGGCCTGCAAAGTTTCAGCTATGACAGAATTACATAATGACTGGATTGAAGAATTACAGGAGGCCTATCTTTTAGATGAGGAATTCAGCCAAATCTTCCAGAAATTATAGCAAGGTCTTATGGAAGAAAACTCGCATTACCAGCTTAAAAATGGTCTTATTTGGTGGAAAAGCAAGATTGTTATTCCCTCTACTTCTTCTTTTAAGCGGAAAATTATGGAGGAGTTACATTATTCACCTCTAGCTGGACACTTAGGAGTTTTCAAGACCTATGACAGGATCAGTAAAAGCTTTTATTGGTAAGGACTGTGGAAAGATGTCAAGGACTTTGTTATGAAGTGTATGCATTGTCAGCAAAATAAGGACATCACCCATAAGCCAGGAGGTTTGTTACAGCCATTGCCTAATCCTACGGGTAAATGGACTCATATTACTATGGATTTCATTACTGGCTTACCTACTACCAAGAAGGGATGGAATAGTATTTATGTGGTGGTAGACAGACTCACGAAGGCAGCCCATTTTATTCCAACCAAGATTCAGTTTACTGCTTCTCAAGTGGCCAACCAGTTTATGGAGCATATTTTTAGACTACATGGATTACCGCAGGTGATTGTCCATGATAGAGACTCAATGTTTATGAGTAACTTTTGGCAGGTGGTATTTACATCTATGGGCACTAAATTGGCTCCATCTACGGCTTATCATCCTCAAATTGATGGACAGACAGAGAGAGTTAATAAATGGTTGGAGACTTATCTTCACCATTTTTGCTATGATGTCCAAACCTCATGGGATTCTTGGTTACACTTGGCTGAGTTTACTTATAACAATTCCACTCATGCGAGCATAGGTGTTTCACCCTTTGAGGCTTTGTATGGTTACAAGGTGTCCTTACCCACAATCATCTTTAATGAAAAGATCAATCATCATGGGAAGGAGGAGTTGGAAAGAATACAAACCCTTTTTCAGCAATGTAAGGTGAATCTAAGGAAGGCTCAAGATCAAATGAAGATGTATGCTAATGAGAAGAGGAGGCCTTTAGAGTTCCAAGAAGGAGAGCTGGTTTTGTTGAAGGTGCCCAAATCCAAGTACTCTACACTAAAAGATGGATCTAGTAATAAGCTTGCCCACAGGTTTTATGGCCCTTACCGGATCCTTAAGCGAATTGGAGATTTGGCATACAAACTAGAGCTTCCCTCTTCTACAAAGATTCATAATGTCTTCCATGTTAGTCAGCTCAAGCCCTATTATGGTGATCCAGTGGATATAGTTGATGAGCTGCCACCTATTGATGAAGACGGTCTTATTCAGTACATCCTAGAGCATGTTATAGGTCAGCGTAAAAAGAAGCTTCGATCACGTTCTATTGTAGAATATTTGATCAAATGGAGAGGTTTACCACCTGAAGAATCTTCTTGGAGACCTGATTCTATATTGGATGAGTATCCATACTTGAGGGATACATTGGTGGGGCTGAAGCCTATTACTTATGGAGCTATTAATGATGCAGACTAGTTCAGGACAGCATGCTATTTTAGCAGTTTTTATTGTGCCTAATTTTCAGAGTTAAGCTATCTACATGGGCTTAAAGTACTCTTCAAGAGCTTCGTTTTAATATATGGTACGTCCCATTTGGACACTTCTACTAGAAGTTATGGTAGATTTGGTCCAGTAGGGTCTGTTTACTCAGCAAGCTGTCTACTTTGCTTTGGGATTATTTGTTGAAGACTTTATGGCTCCATATACTTCTGAAGTATTCCAAATCATGTATATAGCTGGGGCTTACTTCCGTTATTCAATTTCAACTCATGTAGTGGTCATACTTTATTCAATTTCCATTTGTAAAGCTGTAAAAATAGAGTAGTACTCTGTTCTATCTATCTTTTTCTAGACATTTCTAGGTTTGTTTTTTAGGACAAAAACTTTTGGGAAGGGATGGATTGTAAGAAGTTGGGAATAACAAATTAGTGTAATAACATTGATATTATGCCATGTCACACTGACATTGGTATAAAAGGAGAGATGTAATTTTTTCACATCTTTTTGACACATTAATACAATTACAGTCTTCCTCTCCCTTCTTGCTCACAGCTTCTATGGCTTCCCCTTCTTTCCTGTCTTTCTCTCTCTAAATCTAGTATTTCTCTCTCCTCGTCACTCTTCTTCTCTCTCTTCTTGCAGTCTTTCTCTCTCTTTTGCAGTCTTCTCTTTCCTCTTTCTCTCTCCCTAGCTCTCTCTCTGACATAGTACATCTTTGACACTATCATCAATCGTGTGCCTCAGTATGATTATGTGCCTCAGTACGATTTTCTAGTATGTAATGTTTGTCAATCAATCGCATCTCCAACATTTTCAATGACCCATGGTGAATCACACAACCCTTGGCTAGCAATAGAAATGGACAAACCAGCTCTCACAGTTTTCAGATTACTGCAGGTGGCATTAGTCTTCTACAGAGATACTCACCGTCTTCAAATTACTATAGGTGGCATTAGTCTTCTACAGAGATACTCTCTTGAGGCTTTGGTTGCTGTGGTGGCAATGTGGCATCCACAACGCTGCAATGGATGTGTTGATCAGAGTCAGCAGCATCAGAATGCTCATGTCAAGATCTACTCCCCTTGGCAAAGATCTTAAAGATGCATTCAAGGTCAGAGTCCCCCATGCAATCATTGGGCAGGTTTGTACTTAAAATTAACAATTTTGATCTCTTTCCTTGCTGTCTGTGAAGAAACACATTCTTCATACATGCCTTGCCCAACTTGTAGAGTGTGAATGGGGCTGAGGTAATCATAATGATGTGCAAAAGAGGGGTATATATATAAGACTCTACCAGCTACCTTGCTTGTCAGTGTTGATATTTCTCTTGAATGTTCAAGAACCTAGATTCATGTGAAAATTCATGTGAAGATATTGTTGGTAGACATAGTTGGAGCTTGCCTTGCACAGCTTATCTATATATATCATTCATACATTGATAAGCTGTTCCAAGCAAGTCTGCTTAGAGTTTACACCCCTCAAGTCAGCTTATCTATATATATCATTTATACATTGATAAGCCTATCTATATATATCATTCATACATTGATAAGCTGTTCCAAGCAAGTCTGCTCATAGATACAACTTGAGACAGCAAGTCTGCTCAGAGTTTACAACCCTCAAGTTAGAGGGGTGATTACATTGTGCAGAGCTATGGGATGACTGAGGCAAGGCGTGTGCTAGCCATTTCACACTTGCATTTGCAAAGTATCCATTTCCTGTTAAAGCAGGGTCCATTGGAATAGTTGTGTGGAATGCAGTTGTGAAAATAGTCAATCCCAAGACTGATATCTCGCTCCCTTAGAACAAACCTGGAGAAATCTACATCAAATGTTGTAGTGCAAATGCTGGACTCAAGTACATTGTCCAGGTAACTTGCTCTTAATCCTAGATGACTATGGGCAAGTTCAAACTCATGATTAGATGCTTGTGCTGTGAAGGATAACAATAAATACTTCTTTTGATACATTTTCTGTAATGTACATTAATTATATGTTAGTAGATGCACCATATTTTTGTTATAGCCTTCAATTTCTGAGACTGTAAGTTTCTCAATGCCCGGCTATGCTTATGAGGACATGAGATTCTTACAACCATACTATATTTTAAAAACAGTTAAAGAGGACTCTTGAAGTTTCTTGTAAAATAGTACCTGAGCTATTAAGGAGCGGCCGTACAAATGGTGACGGATTGAATTTATAATGTCTTGACTCCTATGCCTAATCACACTGTGCGAAATTACAGCTGCAGTACCACTGAGATTACAGCACAACAGAAACATTAGTATAACCTCTTAGGATCAACTAGTTATTATGACTATCATGATAGAGAAGATTATCATGAGCTATACCATTATTACAGTGAGAGATATACGTCTTTCATACCTTGGATTAGACTTAAGCTTGGAGACTGCAGATTACCAAGTGATGATCAATGATGGAGATGTGGAGATGATGGACAGTAGAAAACTAGAGTATTGCTTCTTTTGCTTGTCCTGCACCTTGCGCTAGCTCAAAGCGCAAAGTACAAACTCGTCTTGTGAAAAGAACAAAAAGAAAAAGAAGCGGTACGTTGGAGAAACGGGCGGGAACCCCAAAATGTAAAGGAGGGAAGCTAATTCGTTTTTTGGCTAACGGTAGGATGATAAATTTCTTATTTCTTTTTCTAAATCTTCATTTTATGGTAGGATTAGATTTCTCTCTTTTTCACAAAATCTTCATTCTATGATTTTATAAATTTTTATTGTTATGACATACTATATTTCAAATATAGTTAAAGAAGAATCTTGAAATTTATTGCAAAATAGTACCCGAGCTATCAAGGAGTGGTGATGGTGACCGATTAAATTTTTAATGTCGACTCCCGTGCCTAATCACACTGTGCCTAATCACGTGACTGATTAAAAGTAAGGAGGGAGACTATAATGTTTTTTTGCATAGCCTCGCAAGTGGTTGGCATCTTGGAGCATAAGCTCGCAAGTGGTTGGCATGCTAGTAGACTGGCCCTTATGCTTCAGGCTTCACAGTCAACAAAAATTTATAAGCTCCATCATGTAAACGAAGCTTGGGATGTTTAAAATATGAGAAACATTTATTGATTTAGCAAAGTTTTCTCTTATATTCAAAGGGAGTTTCTATAATTTAGATTTATGGTAGGATTAGATTTTTATCTTCATTTTATGGTAGGATTAGATTTTTCTTTTTTTCACAAAGTCTTCATTCTATGATTTTATAATTGCTTATTGTTGAGAGCTATCCACATGTGTATGTATATTTAAAGGCATGTGCTCTTACTCAAAGTGTACACGCGAGAGAGAGAGAGAGAGAGAGAGAGAGAGAGAGAGAGAGAGAGAGAGAGAGAGAGAGAGAGAGAGAGAGAGAGAGAGAGAGAGAGAGAGAGAGAGAGAGAGAGAGAGAGAGAGAGAGAGAGAGAGAGAGAGAGAGAGAGATGATTGCCTTTTACAAGCAATCATGTATCTTTACAAATATTCTTTTTGAGTTGTGCAGGTAAACTCCTCGGTAGACACACATAGCGTGTTTGGGGTTCAACTCCCTTTGAGTTTATCCTCCTAATCACCTTTTGTAGGTTTGATATGTGTAACCACAAAGATATGTGCAGCCACAAAGGTATGACTTTTGTAGACAATGAGGTCACTACATCTGAGAAGAGGTTTTCTCTAAAAATTTTCCAAAGCATTTCAAAGCTTCATCACAATTTCTATCTATCAACCTGAACAGTAGCAAATCAAGCCAATCCAAGAGACTATGTTCAATACTAGAAGAAACTTCTTATTATTTCAGACTTTCTGTCTTTCATCCAAATGCAAGGATTATCTCGAATCATAGCAATGGTGTGCATGTGGTGTAAAGGAGCCTTGCGATAGCAATTGTATGACTTTATGAGATAGGACCCAACAATTGTTGTAGCTAGCTTATATCAGGCCATGGAGAGAATCACCAACAACTATTGCAACTATCTTATTTCAAGCCACGGAGATACTGTAAGAGCCATTTGAGCTTGATGACTAGGAAATGGGACTAGAACTATCTTATTCAATGGTGTATTTCTCATATGACATGTACATCAACAATGTCTCAATAGCAATAATTGATATTGGTCCTTAGTTGGATCTCTTTCTCATCTCTTTGCACCATGAAAATATAAAAAATGTATTGAACCATAGTGCAAGGCAAAAACTTCATCGAGCATGCTTTCCCCCTTTGTACATCTCTCTTCAAGCATCTCCTTTCTCACATAAAGCTTGGTTGTGCAGGTATTTGATGAGCTCACCCTGGACGACTTTTTGTACCATGTACACTAAGAGTGTGCTCTTTTCTAGGATTTCTCTTTTAATCAACATTCTTTATTTTTCACATCTTCTTTCTTCTTCCTTCTATGCTCATCTTGCCCACCTTTCTTGTGCTAAGACTATGTTTAGTGTTGTACCTCTACTTTGACATGCTTGAACTTTGTATCTTCAATTATCATTAGAAGTGTAGGTCCAAAGTCCAGGGTAAGGAGTTTGGGCCTCATCTTATAATATTACCTTGTTGCTAACTCACTTGATTGTTGCCAATTTAGTTTGGAAGGTTGTAGTGAGTAGGTGTTCCTTCATGTGAATTAGCATATAGGTTGGTGAACTAATTGGAGGGGGACCAAATGTCATTGATGAGCACCTGCTCTTGGTTGAAGTGGAAGAGTGCAATTACCTCTTATAATTTTGAGGAAAGTTACATTCATATGGGTGCTTGATGGTATGGCCAATTGCATTGTGACTTTGATTGTCGTGCAACCCCTTGGTGCAAGTGGAAGGGCAATTAGGTTTCAAATGGTGTAGGTTTCTATTTAACAAATTTGTCTCTTATATCCAAAGGTAATTTCTATAATGTTTTTGAGTAATGTAGCTTTCTAGTTATATCAAAAAGTCATTGTAGTGATAGCAATGTAATCAAGTTAATCTTTCTAATAATCAAGTCACACCTTCAATTATTGCCAAAAAAGAACCATTTCATATCAGGATAGAATAGAGATAAGTGCATGAGGGTTTCCTAGGTTTAAGTGCCAACACAAAATCAATAAAGCAACTAAAAGTGCCAAATCATTTATGGAGGAACATTAGACGAATTGATGGGATTCTATGGCAAGTATATTTCCATGTATGTGTGGGTAGTGAAAACAATACGCATGATTTGATTGGCCAACTTATAATGAGGTGTTGTCTCATCTTATGATAGTTTCCTAAAAGACAAGGTTCATCTATGTTGCTAGAATAGTGAGTAATCCAAAATGTTTTCAACCTCTTGTGATAGACCTTGCACGGATGTTATCCAAACCTCCTATCTTGTAAGGCCCTTATCCCCCCAACCTCCTATCTTGTAAAGGAGGAAAACTATAACGTTTTTTGTCTAACGGTAGAATGAGAATTTTCTTTTTCTAAATCTTTATTTTATTGTAGGATTATATTTACCTTTTTTCCACAAAATCTTTATTTCTACGATTTTATAATTGCTTATTGTTGAGAGCTATCCACATGTGTATGTAAATTTAAAGGCGTTGTTACGCGAGCGGTGATCGAGAGCAAGCCTCACTCACAACCCGATAACGAGACGTTAAGGAGTGCCGGTTGGGGTAATTGACTTTGTCGAATGCACAACACAACTTGAAAATTTCAAATATTCGATAATACACCACGAACCACACACAAAAACAAGATAAAAAACAATGCCTCTTATAGCTCACAAAAAATTAAAACCCGTATGCGGGTAGAGCATCACACAACCACAATACAACAAAAATAGCAACAATTCGAAAATAAACCAAGTGAGAAAATATTCTCGTACCTTAACAACCTTGAGCTGATGCTCGGCGCTTTGACACCCAAAAGCTCCAACTTCCGAATTAGCATGACAAGAGCTCACTCTAGCATGCGACCCTCCTTTCTCCTCTCTCACATAATACAATTGAAAGCAAGGGGGAAGGCCCTTAACTCTTCAATCTCCTCTCATTATATAGTTTTCTATCCACACTCACACACATTAAGCTTTTTGCTTTTGCTTTTCTACTGCTTTTCACTATTTTCGTTTTTTTTGCTTTATGCATGTTTGCAACTTGTTTGGATTATAACTTCGTCATTTGAACTCTAAATATAGTTGTTCGGGTACTCAAAACGATCGGAACACATTTAGTCGACAAGCTTGCGTGGGCAGAATCATGAAAATCCATCAAAATTGGGCAAAAATTTTGATATTCGTAAATTGCATCATTTTTCTCCATCTTTTAACTTGGACGACTTATTCCCTTCCTTGGCCTATTGTTCTTGTAATTGCACACACTTTCACCACACATGTCCTCTTTTTCTTCAAGAAATACTCGTTGACGATATAAAATGTACGATCTTTTCCTTTGATCCTTGAGTCTTCAAAATAAATATTCTCTGGATATGAACCTGTTTTTTTATGATGTGTGCCCTAACAGAAATATGCTATGAAAGAGAACTCCGTGCACAGTCATTCATGATTTGAAAAAATATGCAATGTTGGATCCATGATATGCAATCAATCAATCCATGCTCACACAAAAATAATGTATGCATTGAAGAATCATGTCTAGCCTATCTAGATGTGATCATGCGTCATACAAAATGCAAAAAAAATTCCTTATTAATTTAAAATTCCTTATCCTCACCTCTCAACTCTCATAAGAAGATATGATATACTCTGCTCCACCCGTCCATAATCTCACATCACTCTCGAAAATGATAGTCCTCAAGATGTTGACCATAATAGAACAACCCATCTCACAATTGGTGGCATCCTTCACGACCCTCGAACTCTCCCAACCACCTTACCCTCTCAACCAGAGGTTCTTGACTTTGTGATGAACATCCCAAATGGTGCGTGCAAAAAACGTGCGTGCTCAATGACATGTGCTCTCTCATGTGCACATGCATCTAAAATGTATTGCATATAGTTGCAGTGGACCTCATGCCGTGCTAATGCTCAATGGTGGTACAAAGCGCGCATAATCCCAACCCATGGCATGGAAGTATTTGATAAGAACAGGAGACGACCCCCGAGTGTAGTGCATCAACAAGTGCAACGTGAAGTGCTCGTGAACCCATTATCCCCTGTGATGTGCAAGAGTCTCAACAAGAAAACATACCTAATTCCTCAATGTTCAGTAGCTAATAGCAAACCTAACTTCATCCTGTTCAAAAAAATTCCAAGCTCGACCAAGGCTATCAAGTTTTACACTCAACAAATCAAACAAAATGACAGAAGCAAATCCTAAGTTTAAACAAACACAAGAAATCCAACTACGAAACAACAAAAACAAACTGTCACACAAACAACTAAGCTAAAAAAAAGCAAACCTAACTACAATTTGACTAGGGCTTTTCAGTTTTCAGGAAAACACTTGACAGCGCATGCTCTTACTCAAAGTGTACATGAGAGAGAGATAGAGAGAGAGAGAGAGAGAGAGAGAGAGAGAGAGAGAGAGAGATGCATGATTGCCTTTTACAGGCAAACATGTATCTCTCTTTACAAATATTTTTTTTGAGTTGTGCAGGTAGACTCCTCGATAGACACACACACTGTGTTTGGGGTTCAACTCCCTTTGAGTTTATCCTCCTAATCACCTTTTGTAGATTTGATATGTGCAACCACAAAAAAATGATTACAAAGATATGTGTAGCCACAAAGGTATGACTTTTGTAGACAATGATGTCACTACATCTGGGAAGAGGTTTTCTCTAAAATTTTCCCAAAACATTTCAAAGCTTCATCACGATTTCTATCTATCAACCTAAATAGTAGCAAATCAAGCCTGTCGAAGAGATTATATTCAGTACTAGAAGTAACTCCTCATAATTTCAGACTTTCTATCCTTTTTTAGCAATGGCCAAACATATCCATCGACATCCAAATGTTGCTTAAGAGGGGACTTGCCATCATAATGTGGAAAAATGAAAGGAGTTGAATTTTTACATAATCTCTACATTTTAAAATCTTGCTGTCAAAATGGTTTTATAAGTTTACAAATATGCTTTCAAGGCCATCAATGCTTTCAAGGCTACCGATCTATGAGTTTGGTGTGGGCACCCTTCATGTTGGCATATCAATGGTACTTCTTGTTAAGGACTATGCATTGGAAAAAGCTCATCTATTCCTTCCCTTACATTTATTGAGGTGTTTTTAGTGCATTCTGAGGGGAGATGCAAGTGTACATAAGTGATGGACGTGTGGTACATCATTCTTATTGTGGTAAGTACAATATTAGTAACTTTAAACGGTTTCTCTTTGCAAAATTGATCATGCATACAAACAATATCTCCTAGAAATTATGCCTATCATTGTAGACTTTTGAGTAGGTAGCAAGTTGCTAAAGGAAGAAGGCATGATCCTGGCAAGCAAGGATAACCTTGAATTGTAGCTATGGTGTGCATGTTAAAAGGAGCCTTGAGATAGCAATTGTATGACTTTATGAGATAGGACCCAACAATTGTTGCAGCTAGCTTATATCAAGCCATGGAGAGAATCACCAACAACTATTGCAACTACCTTATTTCAAGTCATGGAGATATTGTAAGAGCCACTTAAGCTTGATGACTAGGAAATGGGACTAGGACTATCTTATTCAATGGCGTGTTTCTCATATGACATGTACATAAACAATGTCTCAATAGCAATCATTGATATTGATCCTTAGTTGGATCTCTTTCTCATCTCTTTGCACCATGAAAATCTAAAAAATGTATTGAACCATAGTGCAAGGCAACAACTTCATTGAGCATGCTTTCTCCCTTTGTACGCCTCTCTTCAAGCTTCTCCTTTCTCACAAAAAGCTTGGTACCGAGGTACTTGATGAGCTCATCCTGGACGACCTTTTGCATAATGTACACTGAGAGTGTGCTCTTTTCTTTGATTTCTCTTTTAATCAACATTCTTTATTTTTCACATCTTTTTTCTTCTTCCTTATATGCTCATCTTGCCCTCCTTTCTTGTGATAAGACTATGTTTACTGTTATACCTTTACTTTGACATGCTTGCACTTTGTATCTTCAATGATCATTAGAAGTGTAGGTCCAAAGTCCAAGGTAAGGAGTTTGGGTCTCATCTTATAATATTACCTTGTTGCTAACTCACTTGATTGTTGCCAATTTAGTTTGGAAGGTTGTAGTGAGTAGGTGTTCCTTCATGTGAATTAGCATATAGGCTAGTGAACTGATTGGAGGGGGACCATATGTAATTGATAAGCACCTACTCTTTGTTAAAGTGGAAGAGTGCAATTACCTCCTATAATTTTGAGGGGAGTGATATTCATGTAGGTTCTTGATGGTATGGCCAATTGCATAGTGATTTTGATTGTCATGCAACCCCTTGGTGTAAGTGGAAAGGCAATTAGGTTTCAGATGGCCTAGGTGTCATCTTGGAGCATAGACTCACAAGTGATTAGCATGCTAGCACAATGGCTCTTATGCTTTAGGCTTCACAATCAACAAATATTTATAAGCTCCATGCAAACGGAGCTTGGAATGTCGAAAATATGACAAACATTTAATGATTCAACAAAGTTTTCTCTTATATCCAAAGGGAATTTCTATAATGTTTTTGAGTAATGTAGCTTTTTAGTTATATCTAAAAGTCATTGTAGTGATAGCAATGTAATCAAGTTAATCTTTTTAATAATCAAGTCACATCTTCAATTATTAACAAAAAAAAACCATTTCGTATTAGGATAGAATAGAGATAAGTGCATGAGGATTATCTAGGTTTAAGTACCAACACAAAATCAATAAAGCAACTAAAAGTGCCAACTCAACATTTATGGAAGAACATTAGATGAATTGATGGGATTCTATGGCAAGTATATTTCCATGTATGTATGGGTAGTGAAAACAATACGCATGATTTGATTGGCCAACTTATAATGAGGTGTTGTCTCATCTTATGATAGTTTCCTAAAAGAGAAGGTTCATCTATGTTGCTAGAATAGTGAGTAATCCAAAATGTTTTCAACCTCTTGTGATAGATCTTGCAAGGATGTAATCCAAACCTCCTATCTTGTAAAGCTAATATTATTGGTCAATCTAATTGCCATTGTGATAGTTTTGGCCACTTCTCTAAATGATATAGTAGTTGAAGAAATATGCAAGACATGAACCTTTTCTAAATACCTGAAACAAACAAAAAAACGGGGCAATGCTCTAGCACATGCACATGCACACTTGTTACTGTAGAAGTTTTTGGTTAACACAACACAACACCACACACACACACAAACATTTTTAAAGGATATACCATTACATAAATTAGTAAGTTTTCCTTTCCTATTTGCCTTCACATTGCCACACACAAACACAAATCTTATGTAATGGTATATCCTTAAAAAATCTCTATGTGTGTGTGACAAAGTGAGTTAATTTAGTAAATCTATTACATTTGATAGCATTGAATAGGCTCATTTATTTCTAATGTTTTGCATATTTCTAATGTTTTCATAATAAAATCTCTATATTACCTACTACATCACATTATAGTTCTATAGACCCTCATCTTTGCACTGCAAAAGTATGTTTGGTGCAAATAATGGCTACAATGAAAGCGTATTCCATCATTACCTATACATGAATTAGTGTGTTCTGGATGAAAAACATGCAAGAGGAGATTGAGACATAAGCTACACTAATAACTCTCCTATATTTGGCAACAGATGTTGAGGCACAACACACTAGCATAACATGCTTGCAACAAGTGTTAATTTCTTAGCTTGGTTATATAAACATTATTGTTTTCTATGACTAAAAAAGTATTTGTTTGCTTTGCTATAGAGATACTTATTTTGTTTTTTTGGCTTTGTATATATTTATCTAATAAAATTAAAATACTAGTTTATATCTAAAACTTCCTATATAGTTAAAAAAATTCATACATTTACTAAGTAAAAGTCATTTTACTAGTTATAGCTTCATTTCTATGTAGTAAAATTCAAAACCTAGTTTGAATATAAAAATTCCTACTTGCTAACTAGAAAAATTTATTCATTTACTATCTAGTCTTGTGTCTAAAGTTCCTTGTGCACGATGTCGGCTCTCTCTCTCTCTCTCCGCGACCACCTGGCAACCGACGTGGCGAGAGGGCAGCGAGCAGGGGTTTGACCGATATTGTGGGGGGAAGGCACTCACTCACACACACACACACTCTCTCTCTCTCTCTCTCTCTCTCTCTCTCTCTCTCTCCCTGACCACATGGCAACCGATGTGGCAAGAGGGCAACAAGTAGGGCATGGTCGATCAAGAGGGCGTGGCTAACATGGGGGGGAGGATATCGGCAGGGCAGGGCATGGTCGACGTGGTGGGAGGGTAGCACAACATACGTGGCGCGAGGACGTAGAAGACAGCGGCATGGCTCTCTCTCTCTCTCTCTCTCTCTCTCTCTCTCTCTCTCTCTCTCCCCGACCACATGGCAACCGACATGGCAAGAGGGCAACAGGCGGGGCATGGTCGATCAGGAGGGCGTGGCTAACATGGGGGGAGGATAGTGGCAGCAGGGCATGGTCGACGTGGTGGGAGGGTAGCACAACAGACGTGGCGCGAGGACATAGAAGACAGCGGCATGGCTCTCTCTCTCTCTCTCTCTCTCCCGGCTAACATTATATATCGGCCTGCTATGGGCTATCGCCCGTAGACAGGCCACGTGTCGGTGACCCGCACTTTTTAGGGGTCACATATTTTTATATGATATATAAATTTAAGAAAACTATATCCCGTCAACAGTGCACGCACAGGTGAGATGGTAAGAGAATTGCATAGCAGGTGGGTGGCGCAGGTTCAACCCCTGGCAGCACCAAAGTCGTCCCCTTTTGGTCCAAAGAGAGGGCTTTGCACTCTCACCGGATGTGACCGGATGGCACGTCACCAGGCAGGCCGAGATTTAACGTGAGCCCTCTCTCCCCGACCACATGGCAACCGACGTGGCAAGAGGGCAACAGGCGGGGCATGGTCAATCAGGAGGGCGTGGCTAACATGGGGGGGAGGATAGCGGCGGCAGGGCATGGTCGACGTGGTGGGAGGGTAGCACAATAGACGTGGCTCGAGGACGTATCAGACAGCAACATGGCCAGACATAGAGAGAGAGAGACAGGAGAGAGAGAGAGAGAGAGAGAGAGAGAGAGAGAGAGAGAGAGAGAGATTAGTTATACTATTATTATTGTTTGTGTTATTATTATTATATATTAGTTAGTTAGTTAGTTATTGGTTAGTTAAGTTAATAGTTAGTTATTCGTTATTAATATTATCAATATTAATTATTAATTATTATATTTAATTTATTAATAATTATTTTTAAGATGATTAATTATTATTATTATTATTATTATTAGTTGATTCATTAATTATTATTATTATTATTACTATGTTTACGTTTAATATTATAAGATAGGATTAAGATAATATTATTTTATTATTATTAATTATTAGTTATTTTTATATATTTATATTATATTGTATTTGTTAGTCAATTAGTCATTATTTTATTAATATTATTGGTAGTTATTAGTTAATTAGAGTTAATAATTAAGTATTAATTAGTTAAGATTATTAATATTGAGTAATAATTGATAATTATTTATAATTAATATTTATTATTGTATTATTATTATTATTATTATTATTAAGATAATATTTTTATTATTAGTTATTTTTATTATTTTATTAGTTAGTTAGTTAGAGTTATTAGTTAATTGTTTTTATACTATTATTACTATTACTATTGTTATTGTTATTGTTTAATTATTATATTATAATAATATGATGTAATAACTAAGTAACTAATTAAATTAAAAATATTAACAATTAATTAAAATATATTAATTTATAATTATTTAGTTATTAATTAATTGGTTGATTAATTAACTATTTTTCTTATATATATATATATATATATATATATATATATATATATATATATATATATATATATATATATCAAAATAAAGCTAAGTAATTATGTATTGATTAATTAATTAATTGATTGTTATTATTATTAAGATTATTATATTATTAATGTTAATATAAGATAAGATTATTTTATTGTTGTTAGTTATTTTTCTTTGGTTTTGTTATATTATATTAGTTAGTTAGTTAATGGTTAATAACATTAAAATTAATTGGTTTCTTATTAATTAATTAATTTAAGGCATGGTGACATGGCGAGAGAGAGAGAGAGAGAGAGAGAGAGAGAGAGAGAGAGAGATTAGTTATTAATTATTGAGATTATTATTAAGATTAAGATTATTTATGTTATTATTATTATTATTAAAATCAATTATATTAATTATTACTAATTAATTATTAACTATGTAACTAATTAATTTATTGTTATTACTATAGCTATAATTGCATTAGATGGTTATTTTTTATTTTTTATTTAAGATTTTGGTTGCTTGGTTGCTTGGAGAGAGTAGGAGGGGGAGTGTGTGTGTGTGTGTGTGTGTGTGTGTGTGTGTGTGTTGGTTAGTGAGTTAGTTTTGCTTGTGTTTATATATATGTGTGTGTGCTTGTTATTGGTTATGTTAGTAAGTTAGTTTGTGTTAATTGGTTTTGTTAGTGGTAGGTTGGATATTAGGTAGTTGGGTACATTGGTTAGAGAAAGAGAGGGAGACAGGGAGAGGGAGAGAGTTTGTTTATGGAAGTATGTTGGTAGATTTTGTTAGAGAGAGAACATTTGTTAGTTTATGTTAGAGAGAGAGAGAGAGAGAGAGAGAGGGAGGGAGTGTGTGTGTGTGTGTGTGTGTGTGTGTGTGTGTGTGTGTGTGTGTTTTGTTGATGTTAGTTGTGTTGGTACATTAGTTGGTTGAGAGAGAGAGAGAGAGAGAAAGAGAGAGAGAGGGAGAGAATATTTGTTGATAGTTTATTTAGTTTGGCTGGTAAGTTTGTAAGTTGATTGTGTTGATTTTATGTGTGTTTGGTATTGGTTATGTTGGTAGGTTAGTTTATGTTTATTGGTTCTATTAGTAGGTTAAATTGTAGTTAGTTGGGTGGGTTGTTTAGAGAGAGAGAGAGAGAGAGAGAGAGAGAGAGAGAGAGAGAGTTTTTTGTGTTAGTGAATCGGGTGCTTTGGTTTATTAGTTGGCTGCTTTAGATTTTTGTTATTGGTTGGTTTGTAGTTTTGTTTGGTTGATTTGGATTAGGTGTTGGTTTATTGTGTGATGTGATGTAATTGTGTGTGTGTGTGTGTGTGTGTGTATGTGTGTGTGTGTGTGTGTGTGTGTGTGTGTGTGTGTGTGAACTTTTAATTAAAGCTTTGGTTGATGCTGCTCTTTGTTGGTGTTTTTTTGCGCCTATTGGTCTTTTAGGCAAATTTTTGCGAATGTTGTTCAAGTTGGTGGTCTCTCTCCTTCAAAATATGGTTGTAATTTTGATTTGGTTTGATTGAAAATTGTTGTGTTTGTTATTAATTTGTGTTATTGGTATAGTTAGAGAGAAAGCGAGAAAGCGAGAGAGAGAGAGAGAGAGAGAGAGAGAGACTGATGTTTACTTGGTTTATGTTTGTTGTTACTAGTTTTGTTAGTGAGTTGGAGAAAGAGACCTTGATTTATGTTTGTTGTTATTAGTTATGTTAGTGAGTTGGAGAAAGAGACCTCTCTCTCTCTCTCTCTCTCTCTCTCTCTCTCTCTCTCTCTCTCTCTCTCTCTCTCTCTCTCCAACTGACCTACCTAGGTAACCTCCCCATTATGTTAGTGTTGGACTAACCTCTCCATCCAACTTTCGTTTGCATTGGTATTGGTTTTGTTGGTGGGTAGGTTAGTTGGTTAGAGAGAGGGAGAGGGAGAGGGAGAGAGAGTATGTTAGTCTTTTAGTTTGCTTATTTTGTTATTATGTGATGTGACGAGAGAGAGAGAGAGAGTAGTTTGTTATTTGTTAGTGGGAAGAGAGAGAGAAATAATATTCCTTTATTATTATTTTTAAATTATTCATTTTGTTAGTGGTTGGTGAGTTATTGGTAAGGTGGTAGGTTAGTTTTGTTAATGGGTTAGTTTTGTTTATGTTGATAATAAGTTAATTGATGTCAATTAGTTTTGTTAAAAAGTTGGTTGGTTGGTGAGAGAGAGAGAAAGAGAGAAAGAAAGAAAGAGAAATGATTAATTATTGGTTAATTATTAGTTTTATTGATTTATTATTGATTAATTATTAGTTTTATTTATTTATTATTGGTTAATTATTAGTTTTATTGATTAATTGAATAAATATTACTTAATTATAGACTCTCTTTCTCTTGACGCAAGTATGGGGATAGAGAGAGAGAGATAGAGATCAATTAATCATTATTGGTTTTATTGATTTTATTGATTTTAATTAATTGATAAATAAATCATATATGGGTGGGAGAGAAGGGGAGGGGGAAGGGAGAGAAAAATTGATTGATTGATTTGTTATGGACTCTCTCTCTCTCTCTCTCTCTCTCTCTCTCTTATATAGGGTATGAAGTAGGTTAGTTTTGTTATTAGGTTGGTTGGTTGGTTAGAGAGAGGGAGAGAGAGGGGGGGCCTCTTTCTCTTGATGCAAGTGTGGGGGCAAAGAGAGAAAGAGAGAGAGAGAGAGAGAGAGAGAGAGAGAGAGACTACAAGATATAGGCCTTATACTGATGTTTAAAGCGACGAAAATGCAAACAACAAAATTTGCCCCCGTAGTCGCAAAAAGCATCGTTATTGGTAACGCCATATAACTGTCAAGATTGTGGGAGAGAAGAAAGGAGTCTCACTTCTAGATTTCTTGCTTGCACAATGGGGGAATACACACAAAGGTGGAGGCTGAAAATAGTTTTTCTCTTCTTAGTTGTGTAAGCCAAAAAGAAGTCTCATACAAAGAAATAGAAGAACCCTATATATGGGTCTCAAACCAAAGACAACTAACTAAGGTGGCATACTAACTGAGCCATGAACTAGAGTAGATAAGGATAGCTGACATCTAGCTATTATTCATGGGCGGTGTACCAACCGCATCTACAACTGACAAGTCGATGACATAAATGCACAACGGTCACCCTGGCATATCACGAGTGGAGCTCGATATCTCAACACTCCCCCTCGAGCTCAATCCCAATTCCTGCACACCAAGCAGGTCTCTGAACTTGCGCAGCTTCTCTGCGCCCAATGCCTTCGTGAATATGTTAGCTACCTGATCCTCTGTGCTGACATAAACTAGATCAATAAGACCTAGTAAAACCCTCTCCCGCACATAGTGATAATGCACCTCAATGTGCTTTGTTCTAGCATGATAGACTGGGTTATTTGCCAAGTGTATACTACTCATGTTGTCACAATAAATGACAACTGGCCCATCTATAGACTGATGCATATCATAAAGTAGCTTATGCAACCAAGCTACCTCACATGTAGCCATTGCTGCACCCCTGTACTCAGTCTCTGTCCTTGACAAGGCAACTGTAGGCTGTTTCTTGCTGCTCCAAGTGACTGCAGCACTCCCAAAAGAGAACACATATCCACTGGTAGATCGTCTATCAGAAATGCTACCAGCCCAATCAGCATCAGTGTATCCATGCAACTGTATCTGAACCCCAGTCTCATAAAATAGTCCATACTGCAATGTGGACTTCACATACCTGAGTATGCGTCTAGCCGCATCCAAATGCGGTTTCCTTGGAGCCTGCATAAACTAACTTACCAATCCAACAGCATAGCTCAAATCTGGCCTGGAAATAGTCATATAAATCAAGCTTCCTACTATGCGTCTATACATAGTAGGGTCTTCCAGAAGCTCACCTGCATCTGCGCTCAGCTTCACATTCTGCTCCAAAGGAACTGAAATAGGCTTACAGCCTGTCATCCCATATTTGGACAGCATGTCCAATCCATACTACCTCTGCAAGAGCTGTATCCCACTTGGTGATCTAATCACCTCAATGCCCAAGAAATAACGCAGCTCTCCCAAATCCTTTATCTCAAACTTCTGCTTCAATAGCATTTTCACATGAAGGATATCTTCATCACTGTCACCTGTTATAATCAAATCATCAACATAAATGACAAGTAGCATAATACCTTTCTCTGTTTTTCTCACATAAAGTGAGAAATCTGCCTTGGAAATCTGAAAGCCAATAGTGACAAGATACTGTCCTATCTTGTCAGACCATGCTCTAGGTGCTTGCTTCAAGCCATACAAGGCTTTCTTCAACCTGCAAACAACTCAGGATGAACAGCATGCACATAACCTGGTGGCTGCTTCATATAGACCTCTTCTTGCAAATCACCATGCAAGAAGGCATTCTTTACATCCATCTGATGTAAAGACCATCCCTTTGATGCAGCCATAGCAATGACTGCTCTTACGGTTGCCATCCTTGCAACCGGACTGAATGTTTCTTCATAGTCAATGCTATATATTTGTGCATACCCCTTGACTACTAATCTTGCCTTGTATCTGTTCACAGAACCATCTGCATTGTGCTTCACCTTATAAACCCACTTACAGCCAATTGCATTCTTACCTTTAGGCAAAGGTACTAACTCCCATGTAGCATTTGCTTCCAAGGCATCCATTTCTTCATCCATGGCTTTCTCCCATTTTTCTTTTCCCATGGCTTGTTCAAAAGAAGTGGGTTTTGGTTCCTGTATCACTTTGACCATATATGCATAGTGAATGGTTGTAAATCCATCATATTTCAGCCTATCCACAAGATACCTAGCTCTCGTAGACCTACGCAAAGTAGGTTCACTCCCAGGTGCTCTCAAAACATCCCTGGTCTTCCTTACTCCAGGTGTAACAATAGAAGGAATACCCAACTCATCATCAATGCTCTGTTCTGAGCCACTGGATTCACTATCCACATAAGAGTGACATGCATTCACATCAAACATGGGCTGATCTACCTTCTCTTTTCCTTTTCGTGATACTTGCATACCACTATTTGCACTGCCTTGAGAAGATTCTCCTAATCTCAATCTGCCTGTCCATGGAGAAGAATGTGAACCGCTGCTAGAGAACGCTCCAGGTCCACTAATATCTTGTGACTGCTGCTGAGAATTTTGTGCAACATTACCATTTTTTGCATCTACATTATCAATCACATTTACTGGTTTATACCAGCTACTCATCTCATCAAAAACAACATCTCTGCTCACTGTAAACTTACGAGTAGAAGGGTTATAGTATCTATACCCTTTTTGCTGCAGAGAATAACCAATAAAGATGCACTTCTCAGCTTTTGGATCCAACTTGGATCTCAACTCATCTGGCACATGAACATAGGCAATGCAGCCAAAAATTTTCAAATGAGAAATATCTGGTTTCCTACCAGTATACCTCTCCTCTGGAGTCATGCCATGTATTGCTGCAGTGGGAGTCCTGTTCATTATGTAGACTGCTATAGCAATTGCCTCAGCCCAATAAAAATCTGGCAAGTCTTTTTCGTTGAGCATGGCACGAGATACCTCTCCAATATGCCTGTTTTTTCTTTCTGCAATTCCATTTTGCTGTGGGATATGACTGCATGAATATTGCTACTTTATGCCATGCTCGTGCAGGAACCTTGCAAACTCATTTGAGAGGTACTCTCCCCCTCCATCTGACCTTAGGCATTTTATCTGCAGACCTGTTTCTTTTTCAACCATAGCTTTAAGAGTTTTGAAATGCCCAAAAACTTCACTTTTCTTTTTCATAAAATACACCCAAACTTTTCTACTATAGTCATCAATAAAAGTGACAAAATAATGGCAGCCTCCAAGAGATGCAGCTTTAGTAGTCCACACATCAGAGTGGATTAATTCCAATGGCTTCTTACTCTCTTGAACATGTCTAGGAAATGGTTTCCTTTCCAGTTTTCCAAACTGACAGGCTTCACATACCTTATGCATTTCTGCAACCTTGAATTTAGGCAATCCTGCAACAATATTTTGGGCTTGCATTGATTTAAGTCGTTGTACATTAACATGACCAATGCGTTTATGCCAGATATCAATATCTGCAACTACACCGGTCCCATGTGCAAACATTGCTGCACTCAATTCAAACATGTCTGCATCCAACGTAAACATTCTGCCCTTCTTCTTTCCTTTTGCTATTAAGCGACCTTTATTTTTCATATCCTCAACAAAGCATCCATGAGGATTAAATCTGACCTGCAAGCCCTGCTCAACCATTTGACCAACAGAAACCAGATTCTTGGTGATATTTGGGATATGAAATACATCGGACAGGTATTTCTTTTTTCCATCTTGCATAGACAAATGAATTTTTCCAATCTGCACAATAGGATGTGCAGTATCATCACCAATCTCCACAAATCCTGGTTTTTCCATTTTCCTTGCATTCTCCATCCATTCTGCATGACCTGTCATGTGGTTTGATGCACTTGAGTCAACATACCACATATTGTTGCTTTCTTCTGCACTTGTCACAGAATTGTTCATGTGCTGCACCATAAACAAATGCTTATTTCTGTCATCACCCTGTCTACTAGAAGATGCATAATTCCCTTGTTGCAATTTCCCATTCATGATGTCATTCTGCTTTTTATAGCAGTCTTTAGCCATATGACCCATTTTACCACAGTAGTAGCATTCAACATTGCTGTTTGCATTTTGGCCTCTTTGCCATCCACCACGACCTCTTTGGCTCCCCTGCCTCTAGAGTTACCACGTCCTCCTCCATAGGACTGGTTTTCTTGAGTCTACTGCATATTCTGATTTCTACCACGGCCTCCAGATCGGCCTCCTCTACCTCTGCCTCTACCTCTTCCAGCATTTGAGTAGAAGACAGTTTCTTTTGAAGTTCCTCCTAAAGAAGATGCACCACCATTTCTCTGCTCCTCAGAAATTCGAAGAGCAATCAACTCCTCAAAATCAGAAAATCTTTCACGGACGGAAATAGATGTTCGGAACTGTGCATAATCCTTTCCTAGACCATTCAAGGTCACAGAAACTAAATCATCATCTTCTACTGGTGACCCAATGGAAGCAAGTGCATCTGCAATCTTCTTCACCTTCATGTGGTAGTCATTGATGCTCATATTTTCTCTTTGCACATTATGCAACTCTTGCTTGAGCTGCATTTTCCTGGCTTGCGTATTTGTGCTATACATTTTTTACAAAGTATCCCATGCCTCCTTTGGCATACTTGCATCCTGAATATGCACAATCATAAAGTATGAAATACTGATAGACAGCCAGTACATAACTTTCCTGGCTCTCTCATGCCATGCTTTGAATGCCTGCATTTGCTGTTGATTGGGAACATCAGGAAGGACTGGTTCTTCTTCATTTCCTGCAACAAATTCCCAATATCCTTTTGCCATAAGGAAATTCATCATTCTAAACTTCCATGCTTGGAAGTTGTTCTTGTCAAGCTTTTCAGTTACAATCTGTGAAAGAGAATCAGACACCATTACAAAATACTGCAAAAAATTATGTCACTGCAGAGAACACAGCTTCAGCCTCACAAGGGCAAATCTGCAAAACTGACGAAAGTGGTATTCAACCACACAGTCACTTCCTAGTGACGATTTTGCATCAATAGGCAACAAGGACGATTCTGTAACTCCCAATGTCTTTGCGCACAGGTATACGATGCAATTTCTACAGTAACTTTTCACTGACCTGTAAAACAGTGGCTGCACAGCATAAAACTGGGCCTTTTCCAGAGTGCGTGCAGAAAACTTCCGCCTCCAAAACAGGCCTCGAAATGGCCTCAAATCAAAAAAACAGGGTCGCCGAGGGCTAAAGCCCAATCCCGCAGCATATACTACCCTCTTGCTTCACCGTGAAGGGCATCTCAACCTGAGACAATGCACTCTTGCAATTTTCGGCTGTGCTACCTACAGAGATCTGCTCCCAAAACAGAAAATGAAAGCAACATTGCTCCTCTTACCAGAACGCCGTGAGCTTGGCTTGCTTCCTTGAGCTCCTTACCACGAACAAGGCTCTGATACCATGTCAAGATTGTGGGAGAGAAGGAAGGAGTCTCACTTGTAGCTTTCTTGCTTGCACAATGGGGGAATACACACAAAGGTGGAGGCTGAAAACAGTTTTCCTCTTCTTAGTTGTGTAAGCCAAAAAGAAGTCTCATACAAAGAAATAGAAGAACCCTATATATGGGTCTCAAACCAAAGACAACTAACTAAGGTGGCATACTAACTGAGCCACGAACTAGAGTAGATAAGGATAGCTGACATCTAGCTATTATTCATGGGCGGTGTACCAACCGCATCTGCAACTGACAAGTCGGTGACATAAATGCACAATGGTTACCCTGGCATATCACGAGTGGAGCTCGATATCTCAACAATAACAGTCGATATCAGTGTCGCTATTGGCATCGTTATGCGTGTCGTAAACCGTCGGTATTGCTAGCGATGCCAATACCGACGCTTATAGCGACGATTTGCAATGCACATAACAACACCAATAGCGACGCGAGCAGTAAAATTTGCGACGCTAATAGCGACAGTAACAGGAAAAAAAAAATTATGTGGCAAGGTAGCTTGCACTGTGTACTTTATGAGAGCCATACAAAATAGTTTCTGCACTACAGTATACAATGCACTTGCGAACAAAAACAATGTATACTGAAATCATAAAACTGATACATGAAATAAATACATGATCGCATAAAAAGCGATTGGTACAATCATGACAGGATATCACTAATACATAAAAAATGTCTACATAGATCAGGCAACTCAAAAATAAAGGTGTGTAAGCTCCAGGGATCCAAGGGCAAGCTACGCATCCTTGTCCCCCAAAAGCTCGTCCCGCCGCAAAGGAGCATCGAACGGACTCTACAGAAAAAAAAACAACACATCAGTCCACCATACAATAATGCATTCAAATATCTCATGGTAACTACGGACAAGAAAGATGATTGACTTACAAGGCCTCCGCATCTATACAATCGGTCAATGAATGCCCTGAGACCGTGCCTCTTTGCATATCGAGTCTCAAGGCCAATCGGATCGTGATTTGTAATGGAGTATTGCAAAGAAAACAAAATGCTAACTATTAGAAACATGATTGTCAGTACAAAGAATATTTCAAAAAAATAAACAAGCAAAACAAAAGAAAAACTTACAAAGTCCTCCAAATATGTCCTGCGGCCGCCACTCCCAAGATGATGGACCACTCCGGCCTCAAGTCGTGCCCTCGCCGCCTCGCGCTACTGACTCCAACGTTGTCGTACTACTGCGCATCCAAGGTGTGGAATCCACCAAAAAGTTGTGTGTGTGGGATTTGATACTTTGTACATACTTAGTTGTTGTGTTTGCATTTTTGTACTGCGTGGTGCCAAACAAGTTCATATGGACATGTGTTCTAAAAGCTTGTAATAGCATTGGGTCGTAAGGCATGGTAGAATGATATCTGATCAGATAACCAGGATAGAATCCGATTTTGATGGGGAAGTAGGAAATGCACTCATTGATATGTACTCTAAACATGGAGAACCTGCTGAAACATATGAAGTGTTCAATGAGTTGGAAAATTCAGATGTTGGATCATGGGGTGCAATGATTGCTAGTGTTTTTCTACAATGTCATGATCTAGCTAGTATTGAACTTCATGGATGGATGGAACATGAAGGTGTGTTTTCCAACAAGGTTGTCTTTTGTTCATCTTGAAAGCTTGTGGGAATGTAGGAGCTCTGCTGAAGGGCAAGCTGACACATGACCAAATCATTAAACATAGATTGCAATCAGATTTCCTTGTGGAAAGTGCTCTATTGGACATATATGCAAATTGCAGAAGCTTGGAGGATTTGCAAAAGATGTTTTATCTTATGCCAAAGCGAGATGTTGTATCATTGGATGCATCAACAGTGGGAAGTCAGTTTTCAGAACCCGATGAGTAGCAGTGGTAGAATCCAGTGGGAAGATATGAACCGGAAAGGCTTAATTGTTCTTTTATCAACTATTGTCCTTGCAGAGCATCCAAGGACAACTATTGTGACTGATAGTGTTATATCATAGAGAACAAATTGGGTGGGAAACATCATCGTTTTTTTTTTAAGAGGATACAAAAATGTCATTGACGAAGGAGTTCGTTCGCTTGGCTTCTACGTTAGCAATGTTCTAAAGTACAATGACATAAAGGGAAGATATGTACTGCCCTATAAACGGATCAATCGTGATAACAACAGGTCATGTGCCATACAATCGGAATGGCTTTAAATGTTTACATCCAATGGAATGACACCTTGGTCAGAGCAGTGAAAATTCATGACAGTATTACAGATGAGAATGTGGAAGGATAAATTAGTCGATTTTTTCAAGAAAGAAAAAAATGCAACACTGGAACACTAAGAAAAGAAAAACAGGGTCTCAGAATAGAGGAAAAAGCCATGTTTGATTGGCAGCGAAATGACTGGGGGGAGAGGCTTAATTGAGAAGAGTGGAACATATTCAGGACTAGTAGGCACTAATCAAATTCGAGAAGAAAAAAGCAGAGGAAAAATGAGGAGAGCTTGAGAAAAGGTACAGTCGAGAGGTGGTGGATAGATGTAGAGCAGAGCAAAAAGCATACGAATCGCAAGCGGAAAGCATACAAATCGCAAAGGATTTTCTTTGATAATAACATCCTACATATTTCAGATGTGGAGCTGAAGGAGACTAAATTTCTCAGTCCAATGGTACACAAGATTCAGGATTTGAATGATTCCTTTTTCGGTGAAACAGCAACTGCATTAGCACTGAAAGAGATTCGTCAGAGGGACCCAACTTTCACTTTTCCTGATTTCCTGGCTGAGGTTCAGGAGAGCTTACGACCTGTGCTTCTGGCCTACATGAAGGGGGACCTGCTTTGATTCCTGTTGAAGGGAGCGATCAAGGGGCAGATGTTTTGTGTCTTGGCAGTCGTTATATTTTGCAAGGTACCAACGATCCATCAACCTTTGCAAAACATTACAGACACAAATAGATGCGTCTGAACGGAGGTTGCTAGCAGTGATGCTTCAGAATGAGGCAACTAACCTTCTGCTTGCTGGATTGCCTGGAGGAGCTAAGGCAAGATATAGCATATAGCAGGAGCTTGGCGAGCACAAACTCGAGCTTATTGTCGTCTGTGAGGGCAAGCCTTGTCAACAGACGTTCCAACGTAGGTTCTTGTTCAGCCTCTCCGTTCCCACTGATCGTCTTCACATCTGCCATGGTCTCAATTTCCTCTGAGCAATTGTTTGAGCCTCGCTTAAGCAAGGGTTTCGTAGAAATCAATCTGAGGAAAATTTGAAAGATGCAAATAGTCCAAAAGAATCAAATAAATTTTATTCTCAATATGGTGCACTAGTGAAAGCGGGATCTACACAGCACGGATATATCCCTCCAACTACTAACGCAGTTCTGCCAGAGCATGGGAGATTCTCATTGAATGGAGGGAATATGCACAGAGGATACATGTTGCAGACTGAAATCTGGAAATGGAACTTTCTCAGAAACTTTTTAGAAGAGTACCTCAATTCTCAAGGATTTATGGGTATGGTTCACATTTAAAGTGAAGTGCAGGCAATGTAAACTTGTGATATCTCTATGCTTCTGCATATTTATTCTCAATGTTTCCTGGACTAAGAGCTTCATGAAGAGATTCCTTCACTAACAATACAGGAGGTGCAAACAAGATCAATGTGTGTAAATACAATACATTGTTGACTTTATGCTCCTCTTACATATGTTGGCAAGGAACATGCTTATAGAAGCAAGCAGTTAAGATGTGGAACAACCAAGCTCATGCTGAGCCATACACACAACATTGGGTATCCTTTAAACAATCTATGAAATTGGGCTCATAGTTATTATACTGCTCTTCAGTACCTGTCACAGAACAGGTGGTTTCTAAGAGTTGTATCTTTCCAACTGATCAACATCACAGAAGGCAATTGCAGTCATATCAGGCCTGGAATTAAAACTACGTGTTGCTGGGCATGATTGTTAAAAATATTCTTTTGCTCAATGCACATTATGCCGGAGTTGCTGTTGCAGATTTGTATTTATTCACTTGATTGATCTTCCATCTTGAAATTTATCAAGGTCTTCTATAGACACGACTTTGCTTTCAAAAACCCTTCGACAACGTCCTGGAGAATCTGTAGCCTCCTCCCTCAATTAGTGCCAATCATCTGCATCTAACCACTCGGGCTTTGCAGCCCCACTCTTGATTGCCTTGCGTGCATCAGATCGTCTATGTGACATGTATGCACGCATGCAATCCATCATCTAGCCCGTAGAGAATCTATCTACTGCGATTGGCACCGGAAACTCCTCATGCAAGGCTGCTACTATATAGTCCTTGCTCCCCTCCGGTATGTTCTTCCAATGATCCAAGACATTGTGTCGAAAAACTTGTTTACACAACTCTCTCATGCGAGCCATCTCCCTCCTCCCCTCATCATTCATGATGATGGCTCCTGACCTACTATCGACTAGATATCCATAACCCCTAGGAGTCTGCCTAAGATGGGTCCTCTTCCATCTGCGTCCACACTCCTGGGCATATCCAGGAGACCCCTCTACATCCGGTGTACCAATGGGGGTAATCTCTCTTAGAGTGGCACCCACAGGGGTGCCACCTGCTGCTGACGGCTGCGCAAAAGCCGGAGTAACTGGAGTAGACGTCCCCACAGGTGTGACAAATCTTGGAGGTGATGCAGCTCCAGTTGAACGACGGGATGGAGACACCGCGTCCGTGTCTCCACAGCATCCACCTGAGCCACGAGAGCGAGGAGTCGCACCTGTTTCCCATGTCGACCGCGGGCTTAGTGCCTCTGTATCTCTGCAGCATCCCCCTGATCTCGATGCACTCCCTCCCTCTGGCCCAAGTCGTGAGCGTTGAGATCATCTACTCGAAGCTGAAGCATTCGATCGTGCTAAAGCAGATCTAGTAGAGCGCCCTAACGAAGACCGAGACAGCTCTTGGTCTACCATCTCTCTGAATCTGGCGATCTGGTCTGGAGACATGCGTGCAAAGATGTCCTGTAACTCCTCATCTCTCATCCCTCGACTCATCCTAAAAATGTCACCTGCACAAACAAAAAATGATGTTAGAATAATCAATTTAAATCATACAAAGTACAGTAATATAAATTATTTTTAAAAAATCTCACTTAAAATACATATCTTATGTACCCTTATAAGTGATTGGTCAAGGAATTGAGTAAGTGGATGCTCCAAGTATGAAGTATCCTATGGTCCCATGTTAATCTCCTGACACAACTCCGCATACATTGGAAGGTCGATAGACATGTCACCACAAAAGAACGATTCTGCCTCGTTCTCAAAGAAGTCTTGGACTCCTGTATTTCCATCAATGTTAGCCGATGCTGGCTCCAAGCTTTCAACGGCCTCCACCCCTTGCAATATCGACCCCTCTATTTGCATATTATCTTCATCTATGCTCGGAACATCTCTTTGATCATATACTCTCGCACTTCGGGGAGTTGAAGGTATAACATACCACCATCGAGGTTGTCGGGGGTTTGGATGGAAGATTACCTGTTCACAAACACGTACAAGAGAGTTCAAACCATTGTGACATAAACCATGTCGTAATACAATTAGCAAGCAAATGAGTCCATGCACCTGTTCACAATGGACAGGCAACACAAAGGTGTCGCACAAATCCGCCAATTTTTTTTCGGAATCTATTTCGAGAAATCCAGATGGACCTCGTCGAACTGTTGCTCCAGCTCCTCCAAGTACCACTTTGAACCACTGCATATCAAATAGTATCATGGAGAAGCTATGGTAATCCACCATAATAATACTTTGCAAGTTCCCAAAATACTCCATCTCATCCACAACTGTGTTTGGATCCGTTGCTCGTCACCGGCTCTCTTGCTCAAACCTTGCCATGATACCACAGTCCATTGTGGAGCGCATTTTGTCAATACGCTCCACGCGAAAATGCCGTCCGCGCGACCACGCTGCACTATATATTTTGTACTGTACATTGAAACACTCAAATTAGATGTCGCATATAAAATTTAGATACGACAGATTCTAAACCCCTCGTCACCTTTGGACTACATCCCCTCGAGAATTCCCACTTCTCCATTGAGACCTCTGTCCCTTCGCGAGACACTGCGGTCAAAGCTCCATGCAACTATCGCGTTGACATAAACCGCGGCATCTCCTCCATGCCTTCGGGATATCGAATCGATCGATGACGCGTATACGTTGGAATTCAGCTCACGCTTCCTCTCGATCTTGCCTAGCGATCTGGTACTTGGCGAGCCACGTCTCCATAGAGGCACAGTGCAACATACAAAAGCGAATCACTTTCTCTTCCATTGAGGCATCCATTCTTTTTTCTACCCCATTTTCAACCACTACATCTCCAGTCAGTCTATCATCATCCTTCAGCGATGACCATAGCATTTCATTGTCTGGTTCCACCGTTGGTAGCCATTGTGAAATATGCATTAGCGCCTCAGACACCAACCAACCTTCGGCCGTGCTACCTTCTGGCCGAGCTCGTTGTCGCACAAAGCCTTTCAGGGTTTTCATGAAGCGCTCCAAGAAGAACATCCATCGCGTATGGACAGGTCCAGCAATCTCCACTTCATCCACAAGATACACAAGAAGGTGGATTTGTATCGTGAGCATGCTGGTGGGCAGGTATTTCTCAAAGAGACAGACCGTCTCCACTGCTCCCCGCCTCACGGATTCAATAGAGGACATCTTAATCTCCTTCTATGAGATCCATTGCACCAAAGTCGAAAACTTGTAAATGGCCCCGCGTATTTCTGGAGTAAGACATCCTGCGATCGTGATCGGTAGTACAAACTACCACAAATGAAAAAGCATTATAAATAATGGCTACATTTCAAATAGCAAAATGCCCACGCTAATTACAATCCATTCATAATACAAACCTGACATATCTTATGCCAGTCATGGGATTTTAGCCCTGATAATTGGTCGTCTTTAGAAAATGCGGATCTGAGAGAATGCATCATACCCGTCGGAGTGTGGATAGACTTCATTACTTGCTTCACAATGCGCTCTTCTTTAGTGGACAAAACCCAAGGAGCGCGAGGAAGCTGCACATGACCATCAGCACTCGACTGCGACCAAAGCGTCTCCATCTTACCTACCTCCTTCAAATCCATTCGCACCCCTATAATGTCTCTCTTTCCTGTGATGTGGTCCCATAATAAGCTGCCCACATTCTTGAAAATATGCATGGGATCCAACAAGTGGTTGACTTGTAAGTGGGTCCAATATGGCAACTCGTAGAAAACTGAGAACCGCCGCATTCCATTTGGATGTGATTCTGCGTGGACCATTTTTAGCTTGTACCAGTTTGCGGCGTTCATATGTGTTGGAGGTCGTCCAAGGAAACCTTCCCTGAGTTCATGATCCTTCGGTAAGAAAGTAGCGTGTCCTTGATATACCATCTTCTTCATGGTTCGTGACCTTCGGGAGTCTAACTGTGGCCCACACAATGAACATGCATGATAACCTGAGGTAACCAGATCTGTTCTGACACCACGACTTAGTGAATACTTGATTGAATGAGATAAAATATAGATATTACCAACGAGAACGGAGGCCTGCTCACCTGAGCACTCTCCCAATCCCAGAAAGTCATGCATTGTCCACATGAAAATGGCTCGAATATTGGCTGACCACCGACCATCGTGCCTGCTCATATCTTGCACAGTGACCCCCTCCTCCCACAAAATCTTAAGCTCATCGACTAATGAACGAAGTTACACGTCCATATTTTTTACTTTGTAGTGGCTTGGGACAAGCAAGCTAAGGATGAGATGTCCTTTCTTCGTAGAAAGCCATGGAGGGATATTGTAGTTAACAAGGACTATAGGCCACACACTATAAGAAGTTGAGTGCAGACCGAAGGGGTTCACGCCATCCATTGCGAGACCGAGCCGAAGATTCCTTGGCTCTCGGGCAAAGCCTGGGAAGGTAGAGTCAATGTCGCTCCATGCACGCAAATCCGCTGATATTCGTTGAACTCCATTTGTGGACCTATTCTATGCATGCCACGTTGTCAAGCTCGCCATGCCGGACGTACAAAACATGTGGTTTATGTGGGGGATAAGCGAAAAGTGTCTGAGAGCTTTTTGAGGGATGGTTTGCCCTTGCAAGTCCTGTTGATACCTATGAGCACCACACTTTGGACATGTCTCCATAGTCTCATATTCTCCTCGAAACAGACAGCAATCATTGATACATGCATGGATGTTATTTTAGTCCATGCCAAGCTTCCGTAAAACATGTCGTGCATCATCACGAGACTCAGGCATGGTATTTGCAGGTGGTAATATATGATATTTCAATAACCTGAAAAAAATCATAAAACACCTTGAAAAAGCATAAATGTTTGTAATAATAGTGTCGAAAAAAAAATCAATGAAGCGTATGTACAAGGTACTTAAACAACTCGGTCACACTCGTATCGCTCCACCCGTATTTTGCTTGCACACTTAAGAGTGCAAGCAGTGTCTTCAGCCGAGATACTCGGCACCCATCATATAATGGTATGGATGCTTCCTCTCTAAGCGGATCAGAAGTCTCGACATCCATGGGAATCAATGCATCGATCGTTGCCTCCATCTGAGGCTCCAAGATTGTAGGTAGGTCTGGAAGGTTGCCTGTCTCCTCTGGCAATGACGATATAGATTGGCCTTGCGAGTGGTGGATTGGCTCCTGCACTCCATCCATCGCATGCCCACATACTCTTCTAATTGGCCGCAAAGGGTGCACTCCCCCTTGGGACAAGACATCACCTTCCTGGATAGAAAATTTGCCAGCAAGACCCAATCTTATTGCATATGGTATTCAATTAGCTTGCGAGTACAATGCATGATTGATATTAACTTCAAATTACCGTTTGCTGAAAATTCGCAATCGCCTGATCAATGATCTCGGATTGAAACTCGCCAAATCGTCGTACGTGTTCTATAGACAATCAGCGTTTTAATCTAATTGCCAACTTGCATTGAGAGCAAGGACATGGGACACGTTGATAAAGATACGCCTCGCGATCTTGAACATCAGGACCTTCTTTGTTTTCCATCTTGTCTATGTTACAACAAACAATTTAATGACTTGTAATACAATTTGGGAAAACCCTTCACTCATTGTTTATTGGAGATCACTTATGCTTCTCAAGATGTCTATTTGATGTGAGATCACTCGGGATGCTATGTCAATGTCTTGACATGCTATTGGACTAAGTTGAGCACTCATTTACTCAATTTTATAGAGGTTTTCACTTCTGTAATAAGTAGGGTTGAATGCTATTTTGTCAGAGAAACTTCATGCTTATTGCTTGTTGATGCTTATTGATTACTTTGCATGCTACACTAATGTCTATGGTTGATGCCATATACTTGGCCATGCTTCTAGAATGCACTTGGATTGAGATTGAAGCTTAGTCTCATTGAATTTGACTGTCACTTCTCACATCAAGCATTAATTTAAGACACTTCATGCCTCTTATCATTGGATGATACATGAGCCATTTGTTAGATATATTATAGTGAGACAATAGGACTAATTGTGACATGTACATGCTCTCTTGATACTCATTGGATGCAGTACCCCTATCGTAGGATGGTTTGATGTTTTGTCTTGGATCTAGTACTTATATCTGTCATAGTGTTGTCAGTGGTATTTATATGCTTCTAGGTTATGTATTGAGCCTTAGTTCCCTCTCTCATTTTCTTTTCTCTCTCCTCTCTCTCTCTCTCTCATTTTTCTCTCTCCTCTCCCTCTCTCATTTCGTTTTCTCTCTTCCTCTCCCTCTCTCATTTCATTTTCTTCCTTAAATGTTTTATTTGGAAAATATCTCCCTCTCTTCCTGCTAGCTTTCACTCAAGAGGTCCTTCCATTTAAATGCTCCTAACACTTTCCAATGAGTTGCATTTAGATGAGTTACATTGTGAGTTCAATTTGAATGCAACCCATAGGGTGTTTTATCTAGAGAACTAATTTCATGTCGTAAGCAAAAAAAGTTCACTAGTTTCTTTCCTAATACAATTGATAAACATTAGACATAACTAATCCTCCATAGCAATCATTAGACATAACAGTAGACATAACTAATTTCTTTCCTAATGCAATTGATAAACGTTGGACATAACTAATCCTCCATAGCAATCATCAATCAATGCAATTCGAATCTCTACTACAAATGATTAGAGAGTTTTTTATATAAAAAATTGAGTTGTTGATTTCTATCTACTCTAATATACTCAACCAATTAAATCATCATCTCAAATCAATTCAGCCTCACAATCCAAGCATGGCTCCCTCAATTGGTTACGCCACTTCATTTTGCAATCCATCCATTCCTCAAGTACTCCAACAAAGAGAGGAAGCACAGAAAAGAAAGAGGGATATCCCAACCTCATCTCAACTCCACCTCTCACCCTCCAAATTGGAGAAGAAGAAGGGGAAGAAGAAAAGAATGCAAGATAGGAGAGAAGCTTCACTCTTCTAGTTCCTCACTTAATTCCTCTCTCATCTCCCTCACCCTCACCCTCGCCCTCAATGTGAAGCATAAGAAGATAGGATACAAGGAGAGAGAAGAGTTTGCACACACAAGAATGATCTATGCATGCATCCTATGTTAATTTGAACACTTCAAAAAAGTGAATAGAGAGTTTTGCCCACAACCTCTTCCATTTCCTCCCTCTCCCTCTCTCCCCCTCCCTCCCCCTCCCTCTCCCTCTCCCTCTCTTTCTCTCTTATTTCCTCTCCCTCTCACAATATATCCTAACACTCTCCAAAAGCAAAAGGGAGAGGGAGAGAGAGAATGCACTCTCCCTCTCTCTCCCTCTCCCTCTCCCTCTCTTTCTCTTTCTCTTTCTCTCCCTCTCTCATTTCCTCCCCCTCCCTCTCCCTCTCTTTCTCTTTCTCTTTCTCTTTCTCTTTCTCTTTCTCTTTCTCTCCCTCCCTCTCCCTCTCCCTCTCCCTCTCTTTCTCTCTCATTTCCTCTCCTAAACAAGCAAAAGAGAAAGAGAATTAAACCCTAAACAAGCAAAAGAAGGAGAGAATAGACTCACTGATGAGATATGGCGACTATGGGGCGGCTCCTCTTCATGATGAAGGCTCCTCCTCTCCTTCACGAACGACGACGGCGGCGGTGGCGGTAGCAAGCCTTCTTCCTCTCCCTCTCTCACGACGGTCGCTCTCTCTCTCGCTCTCGCTCTCAAAACACTAGACGCAAAAACGCGAAATAAACCCGCACTCGGTTTCGGCCTGTTTTTTTCCCTGTGGGGCGTCGCTATTTTTTGTGTCGCTATTAATGCAATGCAAATAGCGACGCCGCTACCTGCATCGCTACCCGCCATTGCTATAGGCTTGAATCCTTGTAGAGAGAGAGAGAGAGAGAGAGAAGTAGTGGAGTTTTTAATGTTGGATTTATATAAAGAACACCCACCCACATATTTTAAATATGAGGATCTACATAGATTAGAATAAACATTTTAAGGTATGCATTTTAAAACATCGAATGAAAGATATCAACAATATGGGGATTTAAATCTATGTTTAGTTTATTATCTTCTACATTGATTTTAAGACATGGAGTGGAAGATTTTGTACTCTCTCTCTCTCTCTCTCTCTCTCTCTCTCTCTCTCTCTCTCTCTCTCTCTCTCTCTCTCAAAGTCTTATGTAGGGCACAAAGTCTTAGTATTTTGATTTGAGTTTGTGTAATAATTTGGTTTATAGGCAAAAATTGTGTTTGTATGTGTGTGTGTGTGTGTCTCTCTCTCTCTCTCTCTCTCTCTCTCTTGGCTTTTGAAATAGTGGAGTTTTTAATGTTGGATTTATATAGAGAACACCTACCAATGCACTTTAAAATATAAGGATCTACATTATAATAGAATAAACATTTTAAGATATGAATTTTAAGACATGGAGTGTAAGATATCAACAATATGGGGATTTAAAGTCATGTTTTTATTATTATCTTCTACAATGATTTTAGTGGAAGATTCCGTACTAATTTTAAGATATGTATTATATTGTCAACCCCTATAGGTACCAGGATGGAACCATATATCTTAAACTCCAAAGTAGGGACTAAAAATTTCTATACTTATGTTCTTCACGGATTATCAAGTAATGATTTTCTAAGGAAGGATATTGTGTGGTGTGCACCCTTGGACCATAGGGATCCAAGTTATACATGCGAATGAGATCAAACAATGCTGTTATTTGTCTTGGAGAAAAAGCCTCATTTAAATTGAAATGCCAGCTCATTGGTAGTTGAAGCATTCAATGCACTAGGGGCTGTGTCGCATATAATACTTTAATGACATTAAAAACTCTATTATTGACCTTTTCAAATTTTGGGAGTTTTTTAATGTGCAGGTTTTATTAGCAGGAATGGGAATTTTTGCACCATCGCAGGGCATGCTTTTCTAGGGAAGGATGTTGTGTAGTGTGCACAAGCAATGAGACTCTTTGTCTAGGGAAAAAACCTCATTCCAATTAAAAGGCCAACTCACTAGTCGTTGTAATGTTAGGTACATCAAAAGATCCATCCTTGACTCTACTCATTGCAATTCGTGAGGTGGGTATAATTATAGAGAGCTTTGAATTTGTCCATGGGTTGTGAACAAAGACAAATTGTCAGACTGAGAGAAGGGTTTCACATCAAGATGGATGTATTCATAGGGATATTCAAATGAATACATCCATTGTAACGAAAACTCTAATCTGTCACCTAGGAAACCATGGGAATTTGCTTGAAATACTCCAATTGCACCTTGAAGACATATGCATGACCTGTATGTAAGTTAGTGAAAGACCCACTTGAGTTCTGTATGTGAGATAAACATATTAAAACCTCACTCCAAATGTTGATTGCTATAGCAAATCCTATTCTAATAGATCATATGGTCCAAAGCACGTATGTTTCAAATTTAATGCATTAGAAGGCTAATCTAATGCAATCTAGGATTTTTCCCCGTCTCTAAATGTTAAGAATAGTTTATATGCACCTCAATGTTAATGCATGTGTTTTGCACAACATGGAGGCTTGTTTAGCAAATAAGAACGCGTGTGTAGCAAATGTTGTACAATGCACTCCTAGTGTGCAAATGAATATATGCAAGATGAAAAAGATTACAAGGAAGAAGGTAGTTTGTCGTGCACTCAAGCACGTTGGAGGGTATGATAGTTATGTTGGGTTCTTGAGAATCATTCAACACTTGGACGGGATTGAGAAGCAAGTGAAGACACTATTTTGGCATCAAAGACTCTTGACGTGTAGGCTTTGTGAGAATCCAATCAATATGGGATTTTCACATCGGACAACTAGCAGAGATTATGTATTACATGTTCATGGGCATAGACTCAACTCTATGCGGCATAGACAACAACAAGTTGCTAGGCTTAGGACTCAAATGGTTTTGGCTACAAACAAAACATTATCAGAGGGGGCACAAAGAGATGTAATCTGCTATGATTGGGTGCCAAAACATTTCACAGAGAGAAGCTCTAAATCATGATAGCTTGATTCATGTGGGAGTTTAGAGTTTGGTGTATAGTATGCAAAATATGCCTTCTCGCATGGGGATTCTAGATGGGAATAGTGAATCAATTGAGCAACAATTTGCAATGAATTATAAATGCAATATTAAAAATCACCAAAATCTAGGAAATCTTATGATTGATGAGTCACATGCCAATAATGCTCCAACCTTTAGCCCTCAAAATGGGGGTTTTTGCTCCATTTTGCATGCATTACCAACAATGGATATTCATCTTGCAACTACAATATTAGCCCTCAAAATGGGGGTTTTTGCTCCATTTTGCATGCATTACCAACAATGGATATTCATCTTGCAACTACAATATTGCTATTTCAAGACCCAATTTTGCATTCCATGGGAAGTCTTTCTGAGATGTGTGAGTGATGTTCAGCTAAATTGTGAAGATGTGAGACTCAATTGCAAGGATCAATTTTGTTTGGTAAACATTGTTGTTGGGATGGAAAAGTAATGTTGCCACCATTGCAACATCCACCATAGCCATTGCATGATTTGTTGCAGGGTATGCATCCTCAAAGTAGAGTATTTAAAAATAATATATGGGCATATAATTGGTGTGCAAATTGGATGCTAGATGCATACGTAACAAGCGCTGGAAGGTCCCCAAGAACAAAGAACTCTACTTTAGGCTCAAAAAGTGATAGAATAGACTTGCACGACAAGAGGCAAAAAGACCAATTGGGTACAATCTCCCCCCATGCCTTGTGTGAGCGCTCCACAAGGCATGTATTTATAAATTTATTCATCTCAACGCTAAAAAATAGCCCAATTTACAAATAAGCATGCTTTAGCTTTTATGTTTGCTTTTGTTCAAATAAAGAATAAAGCGGTTGGGCAGCCCAAGAGTCGGGCTGTGCCCAAATACAATGTTCAATGATGAAATAATTAAACTGTGCGTTCATGCACATACAAAATAATAAATATTTGTTAAGTGCTTCAATAAATAAGCACGCCTAAACAAATATTAGTGCCACATCTTTAATGATAAGACGTGCGCCCATAAAAAATGATAATTTCTTCTATGTAATTTGAATACACGCTATCGCCCAGTGCTTCCCAATGCCACCGTCGCCTACTCTACACATCAACTGAAGCATTCACAATTGTTAGAAAGTAATAAAATTAAATCAACAAATGTGAATACCTAGTAGTCTTCAGCTACAAAATAAATCATTAGGTTGGAATTCTATCCTAACCTCAATTTAATATGAGTGCACTCTAAACTCATTAACGTCCATTAATCTAAATATGTATTTTGTGGAATCACCCATTGTGCAGTCATCCACGTGCACATTAAATTAACATGACGCCCAAAAAGGACAGGCGTCCCCGTCAACTTCTTGCACAAGGAATCCACCGCCCCGGCAAATAAATATAGTTTTACAAAATCCAACGCAAAACCTCACGGAATCCACCATGGAATATGCCTCCTAGCATCATACCCCCAAGGTGGGATAGCAATTATCCTCAATTGCTATTATCTCAATGTTGAGCGAGTAGTGAGGGGTAAGCACTTAGATCACGAGCGTGCATTCATTGGGCCCCTTCAACAGGATGATTTTTAAACTTAACCAAATATCTAGAGTATCTACAGCCAGTTCTAGTGGCCATAAAGTAAGTGTCTAGAATAGTTTTAGGTTCAAGGATTTCAGTTTCTTCTTCTAATAAAGGAGGGTTTTCATAGACAAGGTGAACATGTAATTGCCCTTTAAAAGGTTGTAACAAACTGATATGAAAAGTATTGTGGATTTTTCAGTGTGGGGGTAATTCTAATTTAAATGCATTGTCATTAATTTTATGAATGATTTTGAAAGGTCCATAAAATCGAGGGGCTAACTTAATAATAGGGTGTTTCGCAACACTTTATAATATTCTCTTTTCAATGCATAACCAAACATAATCATCAACTGTGAAACTCATAGCTTTTCTTTTCTTGTTAGCTTGTTTTGTGTATGATTACCGAGCTTTCATAATCATGTCTTTGACTTCAGCAAAAATCGTAGCATGCATATTGGCAATATCATCAGCAGCTTTAATTTTGTTTGACAATGATGTAACAGGTGTAGACAATCTATGTCCATAAATGATTTCGAAATGTACTTTCTGTGTAGTTGTATGTGGTGTATTATTATATGCAAACTGAAGTAAATGCAAGTGTGTATCCCATGTTTGTGGTTTTGAAATTGTGTATGCACGCAAAAGATCTAAAATTGTACTGTTAGTAGCTTCTGTTTGCCCATTTGTTTCAAGATGAGATGCAGATGAGAAATCAATCTTTGTATCTAAATTAGCAAACAAAGTAGTCCAAAAATTATTGCAGAATCTAGAATCACGGTAAAAAATAATAACTTTTGGCAAACCATGGTTAGTGAATACTGTCTTCCAAAACAATTGTGCAGCTTGAGATGCAGTTAATGTTTTCTTGTATGGAATGAAATATGCTTGTTTGCTAAATCGATCTACAATAGTCCAAATCATGTCATGATTAGCTTGGGTGTTAGGTAAACCAGTAATAAAATCCATTGAGATATGTTCCCATGGTCGTTCAAGAATTGGTACAGGCATTAATAAACCATATTGCTTACCATGGTGTCGCTTAACTCTTTGACAACTTAAACACTTAGATACGAAGTTAGAAACATCATATTCTATCTGTGGCCAGTAGAAATCTTCAACCAATGTACGTAAAGTAGAAATAATATCTCTATGGCCTTGATATGGAGGACAATGAATTTTGTGCAACACAAATGATCGAAATGAAACAGTTACACACAACTTTTTCTCATAAAACATAAATCCATCAGTATAAGACAATGAATCTATTGGAATCCAATTATTTGCAACTGATTTATTCCAATCAGCTTGAAAACTAGGGTCTTGCTCATAGGCATCTTTCATAGGGATAAGGGAATCAAAAGATATAACAAAGATATTATGGATAGTCGGTCTTCTACCCAAGGCATCGACAACAACATTCTCTTTTCCAGGTTGATATTGGATAAGTGAATGAAAACTTTGAATAAAAGCAATCCATTTAATATGTCGGCCAGAGATTTGGGGCTGACTAAGGAGATGTTTGATACTTTGCTGGTCAGTTTTGATCATAATTTCAGATCCCATTAAATAGTGTTTCCATTGATGTAAAGCTTGTACTACAACTAGCAATTCATTATCATAGGTAGAATACTTGAGTTCAGATGGTTTAAGTTTGTAGCTAGTGTAGGCTATGGGATGTGAATCTTGCATAAGGATAGCTCCTATTCCGGATCCACTAGCATTAGTGACGACTAGGAAAAATGATCTATTAAAGTCAGGTGATTGCAAAACAGGGGGCATGTGCTAAGGCATGTTTCAGTAAATCAAAAGACTTTTGCTGATTATCAGACCAATGATATACAATACCTTTCTTTAATAATTTTGTCAAATGTAATGCAAGCAATGAAAAATTTCTCACAAATTTTCTGTAAAAGCTAGCAAGACCTAAGAAAGAATGTAATTCATGCACATTTTTAGGTATCGACCAATTCAAAATTGCTTCTATCTTTTTAGGATCAACTTTAATACCGTTGGATGAAACAATATGTCCTAAGTATTCAATGTGGGTTTGGAAAAATTCACTCTTTTTCAGATTATAATATAATTGATTCTCTTTCAATAATTTGAAAACCAAAAGATATTCATAATGCTTGTTCTCATTCTTACTGAAAATCAATATGTCATCAAAGAAAACAATTACACAATATTGATGCTTCAGAAATATGTGATTCATCATACGACTGAATGTGGCTGGTGCATTAGTTAAACCAAAAGGCATAACAAGGAATTCATAATGTCCAAATTGTGTTTTAAATGCAGTTTTGAAAGTATCAAATGTGTCCAATCGTACTTGATGGTATCCAAATTTAAGATCTATCTTGCTAAATATTGTAGCTCCTTGTAGTTTATCCATGAGATCATCTACCCTAGGGATCAAATATCTATACTTGATAGTGATCTTATTTAGGATACGATAATTAATGCACATCCTATAGGTGTTATTTTTCTTCTTGACTAACACGACAGGTACACCAAAAGGAGAACTACTGAGCCTAATGAGTCCTCGGGTTAATAATTCTTCAACTTGGGTTTGAATTTCTTTCTGTTCAATTTGATTATGTCGATAAGGTGCTTTACATGGTGGTTGAGAACATGGAAT
Source organism: Lygodium microphyllum (assembly GCF_053477565.2). Classification (NCBI taxonomy): domain Eukaryota; kingdom Viridiplantae; phylum Streptophyta; class Polypodiopsida; order Schizaeales; family Lygodiaceae; genus Lygodium; species Lygodium microphyllum. The sequence continues at coordinate 29,090,642 of NC_141138.1, read as the reverse complement.
TAAGTCTATTTTATGACCTTCAGGACGTGTAGGTGGTAAGCCAGGTGGTAAGTCAACAGCTCTTCGAATTGTGAAAGAAATTGTGCGTGCCTAGGATGCATCTGATTTTCCTTAGCTTCAATTTCATTCACCCATATTAAGTAGGATTTGTTACCTTTTCTTAATGCATGTTTAGCCTTTGTGTGACTAAGTAATGGAAAAGTATCAAAAGTGTGCGTACCATGTAATGTGATTTGTTTTCCATTAGAATGAATCTTCATCGAATGCATGGAATAATCTATATCGGGATTATATTTATGACACCAAGGCATTCCTAAGATAATGTCACTAGATTGCAAAGGCACAACTAAGAAATTTCTGTGCTCAACATAATCGCCAATTTTAATTTCTAAGTCATGAACTTCTTGTGTTCCATTGTATCTAGTGCCTAAGAATGGAGCCTTGATGCGATAATGAGTTGAAACAGTATGTAAATTCAATTCTTTGACCAATTTTGCAGAAATAGAATCGTGTATGCTCCCGTCATCATGTAAAATAATATTTTCTCTACCATACACAATACATTTCATCGTTAATAAAGAATGAGGATTTAGCATACCTGGTAAAGTATCTGAAGTAATACCAATATCATCATCGTCTTCCAATATGGAATTTTTTCATGGCCTTCATCTTCAGTCACTCCCAAGTAATTGATGTGAACAATTGGCTTTTTGGATTGACAATTCACGGTTAGATGTCCAGGTTGGTGGCACTTGTAGCAGACTATGGGTTTGGCTTTGGAAACATTATTGGTAATAGTGGGGAGTTTAGTTTATATGTTGGGATTTGGTTGGAAAGATGGCTTAGGATTTAGATTTGTGTTTGATGGTAATGCAAGGTGTCGTATCCAAGATTTACAAAAAGAAGATGGAACAAAGCGATTTTGATTAAAATCTTTGAAAGGTATAATTGAATTGTTTTGTACCGAAGTTACCGTTAGTTGGAAATTGTTATAGTCGCTTCTCTCATCCTCGAATTTTATCTTCAGCATCATGGGCCGAAGAAATCGCATCCTCGAGGGTTGTTGGTTTGAACATGTTCACCTCTACATAAAAGTAACCAAGCAGACCAGACATAAACTTGTGCTTGTGGATCACCTCAGGTACATCTTTGAGCATTCGAAGTTGTAATAAGGCATTACAGAAACGCTCGATATATTGTGAAATAGGCTCACAATCTCTTTGTTGCAGAAGATCCCACTATTTTATTGCTTTTTCATGGAATTGAGGTGAAAGAAAATTCTATAAAAATTTCTTTTGAAAAGCCTCCCAAGTCGTAGGACAATCAATACTTTTGCGGACAATCACCATAGCAATGCTCTATCCACTAAATGATTAGTGACACACTTGAGTTTGTCTTTTTCGACATACTGTTCTTTATGAAAATAATCATCAAACTAACTGATAAAAGTGAGAATAGTCTTTCCTTCACGTAGCCCATTAAAAGTACGAAATTTGAAATTTATTTACTTATCTTGGCTTCTTTCGTGGTAGATTGTGCTTCAAGTGTTGCATCGATCGTATGTCGTATAACATCCTTGGGTTACGGTCCATCTTGTTTGACAGTAGATCATTGAAGATTGGCCAATTGAGCTTGCAAAGTTTGACGTGCTCTTCGTTCCTCTTGAAGCTGTATCATAATTAGATCCAATTTTTGCTCTACTGTTGGTTTTGGTAAATCACATTTGGCCATAAAATCTTTCATATTTTGATCGGTCATCCTGCAAAATTTCAAACAACCTCACACACTCGAAATCTTGTTAGCGGGATGAGCGTAGCTCAAAGTTGGGTTTACAAGACTTACTTTTTTTTGTAAAATGGCTTTTTACAATCTTTCTTCTTATATCTTGTTTATGCTATGCGTAAAATTTATCGCATAGCATCTAGTCACATTTTTACTCTCTAATACAAGAACTTTGCAAACTCCATCTTTCAAATATTTGGGATGAAATTTATCCTTTCAGTTAACCTATTTTCATGCAGCGTAGTTCAGGTCTAATGCATCTAAAGCAAACATCTATTGATTTGGAAATACATTACTTACAATCGGCACCGCAATTGGATTGGTAGTGATACCTTTGCCTAAGGCTTTGTTACAGATTGTGGAATTGCCATCCGCATGTGACATTTTCCACTTATGGGCCATTCTCGATCTTCCTCTCCTTTAGACGTGATTTGCACAAGACTTCAACGCCTTTTACTCGATTAGCGGGGACCATTGGGGAGAAAATTAAACTTGTGGGTGGAGGATAATCTCACGGGAAAGGGTATAGGTTCACGAGCAACAAGGAAAGGAAGAATGCATGTGGACACTGTCTAGAGAAGGGGAAGAGAAGAGGACCCCTTGCAATATTCCTTCCCTCTCTCTCTCTCTCTCACTTTCTCTCTCCCTCACCCTCTCTCCCCTCTCTCTCTCTCTCTCTCTCTCTCTCTCTCTCTCTCCGTTCAATATGCAGTTCATCCAGGTCTCCTTCTTTTGATTCCATGGGGGGGTGTTTTTATAATGGGGGAGGTATTATTGGGGGAAGCTCTGTCAGAGTACAAATACGAACATGGGCTTACTAGATTTGCAGAACTGGTTCGGGATTGGTTGTGTGTGAATTGATGTTGAGAAGGAGATTATTAATGAAATTCCTAAGCTTTAATAAAGCTTAGTCTTGTAAAATATACATGGCGCAGCGAAGAGAATCTAAGAAAGAGATAGAGAGTACACAACAGATAAGAGGAGAATCAGTAAATTCTTTAACTCCAAACAACTGATACAAAGATGGCTCTGTCCACCCATGCGCTTCCACTGTGTGAAGCTTAGATGGTGATCTAGACAGAAGATAGGTGAAGAGCTTAAGGCTAGCTGGAACAACTCTAACTGGGTGAAAGATGAGTGAGTGATGGCTGCAAAGGGGTTTAGCTTTTATAGCCCGCGAAGGTCGTTAGGTCGGCCTCAATGCAATGTGCCTCGAGTTGCTACCAGCATAACCACTCCGTCTAACCCAAAGTTTAGACCCACAACAGTCACCTTTTTGCCATCTGGTCACATAGACCTCATCTGATATACAAGTCAGGACTCAACCAATGTCCGGGCTCACATTTGGCTTCTCCTCATAATGGGGGCCTTACAACTTTGAGTACCATGGATCATTGGTAGCACCTAATGAGGGTGGGGCATTGATCATATCTAACACCCCCCCTCAATGTCCACCCATAGGTGAACTATCTCCTCGGCCCAATGCCGAGTCTCTGAAGATGAACTTGAAGCAGATCCTTCGTAAGTGCTTTGGTGAAGATATCTGCTCCATTCTCCTCTGTTGGACAGTAGACCAATTCCACTATCCCATCCTCCATCAAATCACGCACATAGTGATACTGGATCTCTGTATGTTTGGTGCGTGCATGAAACACTGGATTTTTGGCAATGGCGATGCAACTCTGATTGTCACATCTCAGCACAGTTGGTTCTTCATCCTGCACTCCCATATGCCATAGAATCCTTCTCAACCATACGGCCTCACATGCAGCAAAACAAGCTGCCTTGTACTCTGCTTCGGTAGAAGACAATGCCACTGTTGGTTACTTCTTACTAATCCAAGAGAAAATTCTTGAACCCAAAGAGAAACAATAACCAGAAACTGACTTCTTGGAATCAATGTCTCCTGCCCAATCTGAGTCACAGTTCCCACAAGAGAAGTTCCGAAACTGTATGTGATACCATAGTCAAGAGTTTTCTTCAAGTATCTGAGCACCCGCATCCCAGCCTTCCAATGACTCTCATGAGGTTTGTTTGAGAACCTGCTCAAAACACCAACAGCAAAACTGATATCTGGTCTGGTGTTACACAAGTAAATCAGACTGCCGACCAACCTCCTATACCTCCCAATGTCTGCTAGTGCTGATGTATCCTCGACGGATAATTTTGCATTCACTTCCATAAGTGTAGCTATCTCCTTGCACTCGGTCATGCCAAATGCCTTCAAGATCTCCCATGCATACTTCTTCTGAGAGATGAAGATATTTCCTGGCTCTTGCCAGACTTCAATCCCCAAACAATAGTGCAGCAAGCCCAAGTCTATCATTTCAAACTCAAAACTCAAAGCCTTTCGAGTTTGGTTGATCATATCTTCATAGTCACCTGTAATAAGAAGGTCGTCCACATATAGGACAATCACTACAGACTTTTTACCATCCCTGTAAACATACAAGTTAGCATCTGAGGCACATCTTTTGAAGTTTAGGTTTAAAAAGAACCTATCTATCCGCTGGTACCATGCTCTGGGGGCTTGTTTCAGCCGATACAATGCCTTCTTCAGTTTACACACTTTGTTCTCAGAATGGGGGGCCTCAAACCTTGGTGGCTGAGCCACGTACACCTCCTCCTTGAGGTCACCATTTAAGAACGCTGACTTAACATCCATTTGGTACACTGGCCACTTCTCACGGGCAGCCACTGCAAGTACCATGCGAATAGTGGTCATTCTGGCAGTTGGGGCAAATGACTCTTGAAAATCAAACCCTTCAACTTGTGAAAATCCTTGGGCAACCAGTCTAGCTTTGTACTTTTCTAAGGTACCATCAGCCTTGTACTTTACCTTCCAGATCCACTTGGTGCCAATAACCTTCAGCTTTGCTAGTCGATCCACTAGCTCCCAAGTGTCATTCTTCATTATGTTGTCATACTCTGCCTACATAGCAGCCTTCCATGATGGATCTGCAAGTGCTTCTTCTAAGTCACTTGGCTCCTTTACTTCTCTCATAATCTCAACCATCAATGCCATATTGACTATGTGAGCAGAAGCCCTCCTTTGCTCCTCTATTCTCCGAGACCTCCTTGGTCCGTCTGCCTTCTCCTCAACAGATGCAGGCATAGGATTATTGTGGTCATAGAGCTGCTTCACCCAGCGCGGCAATGGCTTTTCCGGTGGGGTGATGTCAGGTTGGTGAACTTTTTCCTCATCATCTGAAGATGATGATTCCTCCTCCTTAAGGATAGGGATAGCTCTCGGGACAGGTTCATAGTGGACTACTTCTTTGCTTGATAATAAAGTGGAAGAACTTGCCTTCTCCTTCTCCACTGTATGCGGCTCCTCCTTGAACACCACATCACGACTCGCGATGATCTTCTTTGCCTCTTGGTCATATAATTTGTAAGCCTTCTGCTCATCACTATAACCCAAGAAGATACATTTTCTGCTTTTTGGTTGTAACTTGTTTCTCTTCTCATCTGGAACATGTGCATAACATTCACATCCAAAAATTCTGAAATGTGAGACAGATGGTTTCTTACCAGTGTAAGCCTCATAAGGTGTTTTTCCCTTGAGAGCCTTTGTATAGCTCCGATTTAGAATGTAGACTGCAGTATTAACAGCTTCACCCAATCCCTTGCCCTTTAGCATGCATCTTGCCATCTCCACAATGGTGCGATTCCTGCGTTCCACAACACCGTTCTGCTGAGGTGTGTGAGGCGTCGTCAATTGATGCTTGATCCCTTTGCTCTTGCAAAAGCCTTCAAACTCCTTTGAGTTGAACTCACCACCACCATCTGTTCTAAATTTCTTCACACTTTTCCCTGTTTTATTCTCAACAAGTATTAGCCATTCTTTAAACTTACCAAAAGCTTGAGCCTTATCACGAAGGAAGTACACCCACATCTTCCTACTGTAGTCGTCGACAATCAACATAAAATAAGAAGATCCCTGTTAACCCCAACACAAAGAAAGCAAAAAGAAATAGAAAAGATGCAGGGCAAAGGCGGAAAAAAGGTAGCCCGACTAAAGAAAGAAAATGAGAAAAGGCCAAAAGTGTAAGGGCAACCTTAAAAGTCCAAGGCAAAGGCAAAAGGAGAAAGGCGCATTTTGAAATAAAAAGGCGCACCCTGAAATCTTGTAAAAGAGCGCCGGGCTCTCACCCGTGCAATTTATAAATGTAAACGGGCGGTGGAAAGGAAGATAGGAAGATAGAAGGACAATGGGAAAAAGGGCCAAGACTACGGCCGGCCATGTAAAAAGGGGAAAAGGGGATGACCGCCCAAAAGGGATTTAGGGTTTTGTATATAAAATTGAAAAGTGAATGAGAAGCTCATTCTTGTGTGTGGCCAAAAGTGGCTCTCCTCTTCTTCTTCTTCTTCTTCTTGTTCTTGCTTGCTTGAGCTTGTGCTTGAGAGAGGGAGTGTGAGAGTGTGAGGGAGTGAGTGTGTGAGGGTGAGGGACCGAGGAGGAGAAGCTCTCCATTGTCTCCTCTCTTCTTCTCTTCTCTTCTCTTCTCTTGCCTTGCTCGCGGCAATGGAGCTTGGAGCGTGGAGCTTGAGGATGGAGCTTGCTTGAAGCTTGCACTTGGATCATGGAGCTACTGGAGTGTGCGGGAGAGGAGGTAACTCGAACGGCATCAAGGTAAGCTCACTACACCCATAGATATGGATGGCGCGTCGGCTATGTGAGAGGTAGCCATTAGTGCTCGGCTTGGAACGCTTGAAACAATAAGCGGTCCATGGGTCTTGGCGGTTGAGTGAAAGCTCGCACATTTTGGTTCCGTTGCCGGGACCAACGGATTCAAGCCTTGAGCGCTTGCGCGCTTCGAATCGAGTATCAAAGTAAGGGTTTCCCTAAACTAGTGCTTAAGATAGGTAGGAAGCGAGGGGGTTGAAGATGGTATTCGATCTCCTTGGCAAGTAGGTTTTTTGCTTTCTGTGATTTATGTTGTGGAATGAAATAGTGTAGGAATTTACTTTGTAATTGGATGCATTAGGATAGGGAAAAAACAAAGAAAAAGAAACAAACAGTAGGGTTCTCTGTTGCTGTATAACAGGCTAAAACAGGGAAATAGGGGCACAGATACTTGGAGTGCCATTCGATTCGAGCACCACAGTGGTTCCATGCATGTCTGGCATTCCCTTGTAGTGTCCTACACCTATCTGGAAGGCGCTGGACGATTCGGTGTAGTAGACGTCAGCCTAGAGGCATCGCATGCAACTCGCAGGCCGTCGTCCGCGCCGTCGGACCAAGCCGTCCGAGTCCCAGAATCGGACCAGTCCATACTCGGACACTCGGACTCGGACCACTCGGACCAGTCCATAATCAAACGCTCGGACAACCGTCCTGTCCGATCGGACCACTCGGACCAACCTGTCCGATTTCGAAAATCGGACCAGTCCAAAATCGGAGCAGTCCAGAATCAGAATCCGACCACCCTGTCCGATCCGATTCCCAGAATCGGACCACTTTTTGATCCGACTACTAGAATCGGACGTGAGCAAAATCGGACCAACCCAAAATCGGACGTCTGATTCTGATAATCGGACATCTTCGAATCGGACCAAAAACTGTCAAAATCGGACATGTATCTTGAACATAGATTCTGACGCATCTAAACCCCGAAATTGACCCAAAAGGCTACGTAGAGCTAAAGGCACATCATAGATCTTCACTGGGCTAAAATTTAGAGCACGCAGTTCAAAATTTGGCCATAAACGGTTCTCCAAAATTGCATATGGCGTCTACCGTAACGGCCCTGCGGGCCGAGGGGGACTGCCCCCCCCCCCCCCCCCCCCCCGGACCCCCACAGAGGGGGCTCTGCCCCCTCCGCACCTCCCCCGAGTAGGTTGGAGAGAAAACGGGCACCGTGACAGGACCTCCAAATTGGACCCTAGCATAGTAATGGCTCTACATTAGCATGGAGTCTCACTTGTAATAGAGCAACCAAAAGCCCATATCCGAACAGAGAGAAACAGAGACCCTAGAACATCAATGGGCCAATCTAGCCATCAAGGGCGAAAAGGCCACACCACGAGAACACAAAGACATTGTGTTCAGACTGTGTCTAGTCAGAGCAAAATGCAACTTCAGCAAGCTACAAATGCGAATATGACTAGACATAACACTCTTGACGAGAGACGTACCTTGAATAGCACTGCACTGACGATCCAAGACAGCAGTGGAGAATCCACATCTGGTCGTGCAGTCGAGAACTCAAGGGCATCTGTCAGAAGGCTTAAATTTACAAGCCAGGACCCGGAAGATGAAGACATAGTACCACCTGCTTATCTTAGGGTCAAACTCACCGCAAAAAGAGAGCATACTATTGATGCTCTAATTGATGAAGGAGCAGATTTTAATATCTTGACCTATGAATCATGGACCCTACTAGGCCAACCAGAGCTGACACTGACTAGTGCAACTCTTAGCCCTTATGGGGGACACCTACAAGCACTCATAGGGAAGTGCAAAATCCTTGCGACAATTGAAACAGAAAGCTTGCCTATTCTATTTCATGTTCCTCCAAATAGTGCTGGCTGCGGGAAAGAAACCCTCCTAGGAAGACCCTTCAAAAAGGCGACCAAGTGTGAGGCTGACTATGTAGTAGCACAGAGGATACACCTAACACTACCGGGTGTGAGGATAGTCACAACCTTTAGCAAGGGTGACCTCATCAAACCTCAAGGGAAAGGCAAGGAAGGTGCTGACGTAACAGTCAAGCCTACTAACGAGGGCAAGGACTTGTTGGAAGAGTTGATACAAGCACAGGTCGAACAACGAGAACCAGTGAGTGAGGCCATGCCGGAAACAAGAAGGTCAAGAGACAAGGCCAAGGACAGGGTTTGGACTCACAAATATCGTAGAAGACCACGAAAGAAGCCCAAGCCTTATAGACGGAGGCGTCGATGGAGAGTCAGCACAACACCGCGATGGATATCCAAAGCGTTGCTACGTGCTCAAGGATACTACGCAGGTAACCAATGGATTTGGATGCCCAAACTCCCTGCTAGGCCACCTCTATCAGAAGCCCAAACTATGTCCAAAGCAAAGAGGCGTAGGAGGAAAACTAAACGAACGGCCAAGTTTCAAACCAAAAATATTGGAGTGATTGAGCCCATCACTACTGAAATCAAGAAACCAAACATGGCCTATCAAAAAGTAGATCCTCAGCCTAGTGTGCTTGACAAGGGACATCAGATGCAGCCACTGAGCATGCACAAAAATCATTAGTGCCCAAGGAGCCTTTGATTTCCCAAGGGGAGAACAAGCATCATGGGCACAACATTGCTCAAGGCAAGGTTGATCGCTCAACAAAGCAAATGGCACAATCATCTGATAGCCTCGAGCAAATCATTCAGCGAGTGCCAAGTCCACCTAAGAGTCCTAGATCTCCTACATCCTCTTTTTCCAGACGGACACAAGAAGCACCACAGCAGTTGTCAAGGGCGACTGCTCAATTCCAATCTCTACCTCCATCTAAGCTTCCAACCGTCAAAGAGGCGGGACATGATGCCACCTGTACCTCTCGACCCAAGGATATGCCTGAGCCACTTAATGCGACTAGATCAGCTCCTGTTCGATCTACACAAATGAGTGCTCAAAGGCCAATGAAAGACACAACCACTTCTGGTTGCCCTAGGGACTTGACACCACAATCCACCAAGGGTAGCCAGCCTACTGAACTGGTTGCTACTACTTCCAATCCGGGATCACAGCAGTCACAGCCCTTGGCCGTGACAATGCCCCTTGTGGAACGTGTCCTTAGTAGTTTACCTGTGAAGGATGTGTCGCAACCAAATCCCTCAACAACTCCAGTGCTTTCAAAGTGCCTAAAGCCTAGGACGGAGGAGTCAAACACAAGGGAGTTGGTTGAAAAGCTAGACTCTTCGAAAAGGGCGGCAGTTGTGCCCTCACAACCGGGCAAGGCTATTCAGCAAACCACGGCTATGTCCCATGAGGACACACTAGAGAAGGGAAATGTTGAGGCCCGACCAAGCACATCAACGGTCGATATAGCCTAGGGTCCTGAGTCATTGAGAGAGGCACCTTCATTGACCAAGAAAAAGAGGAGAAAGTAGAGAAAACAGCAACAGATGCAGGTGGTTGTGGACCCCGAGAACATTGAGACGAAGGGCGCTAGAGAGCATATGAATAAAGCATCGAGTCCACCCACCAATGAACCCATTGATGCCTCTCCGAATAGCGGTGAAACCCCAGACACATCCGTGTGTTCTGAGAAACCAAAGCAACCATTGCCATCAACAATTGCTTACAACACTCTATCCACTGACAATAGAACTCACATTGATCAATCAAGAGTGGATACAACGCTGTCACAACAGGGTGACAAATCTATACCAGTCACATCCGAGAAGAACCATGACAAAATAACAACAAAACCTCAGGAGAAATGTGAGAACCCCAAGAGCATAAGAAATCCTAGCGTTGACCAATCTTGCTCATCTAGGCCTGAGCCCCCAGCCATTGCTAAAGCCTAAGGAAACTCTTAGAATGGTGCATGAAATAGCAACCGAGCAAGCCCTCGCTGAACATAGAAATGTCGCAGAATGCTTAACTGAGTTGGAGGCTAAGCTCAAAGTAGTCACACATATCTACGTCCTTGCGGATGTGGGCACGATCCCCAAGGAGTAGCTCGGAGAATACTTGACCTTTCCTCTATCATGGGAAGAACAAGAACATCTTAACGGGCACTACGACAGGCTCCTGCATGAACAGATGCGACTCATCCCTGACGAGGAGGCTGATGAACTACGCTTAACCGTCACGTTCAATGAAGTGCTCTGCCGACCGAATCTCGTAGACCTAGAGCTACTAAAGCGATCGTCAGTAGGCCAGAGTCAATTTGAGTAGCGTTGGTGCGAAAGCCGTGTCGTAATGGCCGAACTAGGGGCTCAAATCATGACGGTCTCAGAAGAGCGATTGGCCAAATGGCGGTCTCAAAGAGACCCAACCTACGTGGCACCAACTTCCCTTCGAGTACTCACTGACATTCGGGGTGCGGACTTGGCTGGGACTAGGCTACAGGGCCCTTTGATTGATAAGGTTCTCACCAAAGAGGAGTTACATATTGCCAGTAGACTTGGTCAAGGTTCCATGCTACTCGATGTGGCAAAATATCTATCAGTATTAAGTCAGCTGCCACGAATACTAGATGCGTGTGCCATGCTCCGGTACAACCCCGAGTTCTATACTTGGTTCTTATCCTCGTGATGTGACATGGATTCATAGATATGTATATAAATAAACACTGATTTTTGTGTCACCATGTATAAACAATATCAACACACACACAAGCAATGATAGTCAAGCACTGGGAGAAGAGTTGGGTTTGACAGGCTAAGCTCCTCAAGTCCTCTTCTCATCACGCATTTAAAAGCCGTGTGACCATTCCCATCCCAAGTGAAGGGCATGCAACCCACATTACCGCCATAGGAGGCCTTGATGAACAACACTGATGTTGTAGACAGGGTGCAGTCCCTTTCTATACACCTTCTTCCCATTTTGTTCTATCCTTCCGAGGATGTGCCCTATCCCACTCCATGACAACCAGTCCACACAACTTAGCATAAGCCAATATGGGCTAATGGCTGGAGGCAAAACGAACATCATCATGGGGGCCATCCCGTTACGACAAAACACTGCATGCCTTACCCCTCCCCTTCTTGTCACATGCGCTTGATAAACCACACTAAAATCCCTTCCATGCGAATAGTTGTATCCTACATCCAGGTCTAACCCTTGGATTGCATCCTGCAGGTTTCCTTTGGCAGCAGAACGCATGGAGAATCATGGGGATCTAGCATGCAAGGACGCTCTTCGCAGAAGGCGAGAGCATGTGGCACGCACCCCTCCACCGGAGCGCTATGTGCCCACCATCAAGAGATATGCCAAGAAGCGAGGCCCCAAGCGACATTGCCCAGGGCGAAGGCCGAAGAATACTCGAGTCAAGAACGTAGAGACTCGAAACCCGCAACAGGCCGCAGCACTAGTGGTACGCACTCCTAGCTCCCGCTCGGGCCCCAGATGCTCAAAGGCAGAAAGGGCCGCTCGGGAAAAAGAAGAATTTAATGAATTATTTAAAGATATTCTGGAGACGGTAGCGGACCGGGATTACACCATTCATGTCCCAGCCGACATGTTCCCTGCTCACCCCCGCGGGAGTCCCACACTAGCAGAGCCCCAATCACCCGGCCATCCAGACTCGCCCCGCCTCATACAAATCGAGTAGCCCATAATGCATAAGGGGCTTATCAAATGATAACTAGCCAGGACTTTTTTGTTTTAAATGGTTGAGTGTTCCCGACTTGTTAAGTGTTGACATCTTCCTGACCTGTATGAACTTATTATATCAGCGTTTAATATATGCTACGCCTTTAGCAAAAGAAAAAGCTAATCAAGCGCAGGGATAAATGTCTAGTCAACACCATAGAATTCAAATAAGTGAGGTCTCCTTGCATTGCACTGGTTTATTATAGTTGCAGCATACACAATGCATATGCTCTCATGAAGCGACAAGTGAATGCAGGATAATACAGGTCCCTGTGCGAAAATGCTCAATGCCCAATCACCGCAACACCCACAACCCCACAGTGAGCCGCGGCAAAGCCACGCTGCCGAAAGCACCCTTGCCAATCGCCCACATTGCATGGCCCATAAAACATTCCTGGGCCACGCCCCCTTTCTGGGACAAGCTCTACAGTTGGCTCACGGCAGTCGTCACCTCAATTGTACCCACATCGCATGTGCCGCAAGGAGGGTGGCAATATCTCAAGTGTATCTCCCCCTTTCGCCAACTGCTTCTCTAACAACGAGGCTAGGGCACCATCATCATTGTACTAGTCATTTTTCTGAGCCTTCAAAGCTTGACAGTTTCCAACCCATTGAAAGGCTGATAGCCTCAACAGATTGTAATGGTTGTACTCAGGCAAAAAAAAAAAAAGGAAAAAAGAAAAGGAAAGAAAAAAGAAATGAATAGAAAAATAAGAAGCACCCACAATCACAGCACAGCACCTAGGGGTCCTCAAATTAGGTACGTCTGGTGACCTTGGTCGACCGGCTTCGTCCCTAGTCCCCTAGCCCCTTACACTCACCCACAATTGTTCAGGGCACATCAAGGGCAAGACATACCTGGGGAGCTTGTCTCGCCTACGGTTAGACCTGTCACCCTGACCCACTTGCACAATTTTCTTTTGCACTCTGCCTTCGTACCATTGCAATCAGTGGTGATAAGCATCGCACGATTGGCCATGAAAAGTACACCGTACTCATCAAGCGAGTCCAATAGTTTCCAGCTACTAGAAGTGCGGTGTCTTTGTATTTCACTATGCTACATCGTGCAGTCACAATGCAAAGGATGTCTCATATGCCTTCACACGTACTCCTTCTCCACATGGACAACTTTGCTTCATCCATGAATTGTTATGAGAAACTAACCCACGGTCTTCTAACTATGTAATATCTAAGTATGCACAAGTACTTACATGATATCTGCACCACAGTATATGCACAGTTTGGGTCCTCAAGTGCAGGACAATACTCTCAGCTTGCTTAGAGTTCGACCTGTCTCCCAAACTAATCAAATATGTCTTGTGCACGATAAGAAGACTAGCACTACCCCTTAGGGAGAGATCACACGAGAGGTTTTCAAATTGCAGGTATTGGATCCTCCAACGAGATTCCAATCGCTCCTTATCAACACTTAACTTTGAATGCTTGTTCCTTACCATCCGACAAACCCGCAAGGAATCATCATGCACAGAATCCCCAACAAACCAACACTTGTGCTGGCCATCCATGCAATCCCCAGCACAGCATGCCCTACCACCAACTGCAATAACCTTCCACCAGCCACCTGGGGCACCAACAGGCCCCCAGGACCTTCTGCCACACCACCACCAACACTCCTCCACGAAACCCACAGGCGTCCTTGTCACCCACGTCTTCGGTGTATGCTACAGCCTGCTACCTACGACGGTGAGTGCCATGGGACTGGCACTCGTCTAGGAGGGGGGTAATGTTAACCCCAACATGAAGAAAGTAAAAAGAAATAGAAAAGACGCAAGGCAAAGGCGAAAAAAAGGTTGCCCGAATGAAGAAAGAAAATGAGAAAAGGCCAAAAGTGCAAGGGCAACCTTAAAAGTCCAAGGCAAAGGCAAAAGGGGAAATGCGCATTTTAAAATAAAAAGGCGCACCCTGAAATCTTGTAAAAGAGCGCCGGGCTCTCACCCGTGCAATTTGTAAATGTAGACGGGCGGTGGAAAGGAAGATAGGAAGATAGAATGACAATGGGAAAAAGGGCCAAGACTACGGCCGACCATGTAAAAAGGGGAAAAGGGGATGACCGCCCAAAAGGGATTTAGGGTTTTGTATATAAAGTTGAAAAGTGAATGAGAAGCTCATTCTTGTGTGTGGCCAAAAGTGGCTCTCCTCTTCTTCTTCTTCTTCTTCTTCTTGCTTGCTTGAGCTTGTGCTTGAGAGAGGGAGTGTGAGAGTGTGAGGGAGTGAGTGTGTGAGGGTGAGGGATCGAGGAGGAGAAGCTCTCCATCGTCTCCTCTCTTCTTCTCTTCTCTTCTCTTCTCTTGCCTTGCTCGCGGCAATGGAGCTTGGAGCGTGGAGCTACCGGAGTGCGCGGGAGAGGAGGTAACTCGAATGGCATCAAGGTAAGCTCACTACACCCGTAGATATGGATGGCGCGTCGACTATGTGAGAGGTAGCCATTAGTGCTCGGCTTGGAACGCTTGAAACAATAAGCGGTCCGTGGGTCTTGGCGGTTGAGTGAAAGCTCGCACAATCCCCCCAAGGCCTGTGTAGGCATCTTACCACACAAGTCAGCATGCACCAACTCTAGAGGAGCCTGTGCTCTATTCTTGCTTTCTTGTGGAAATGCCTTTCTTTGTTGCTTGCCCATCATACAAGCTTCACATGGTTCCTTCAATTCAGTTATTGTAGGTAGGTGAGCAACCATACCTTGCTTTTGCATCTCCTTCAATACTGCAAATCCGATGTGTCCAAACCTTTCATGCCAAAGCTTACTTGTGCCCACTCCAGCGGTGGCTGTAAGAGCACTTAGCTCATACAGGTTGTTCCTTCTTTCTCCTTTGCCAACAATTGTGCTAGCACTATCAATAATTTCTGCACCTGTCTTCTTGAACCTCACTTCATGACCAAGATCAGTTATGGCAGGAACTGATAAGAGATTTCTCCTAATTTCGGGAACATACAACACATTTGAAAGCTTTTTGACTTCACCATTCGCAGCAACAAAAAAAATAGTACCTGTACCCGCAGCAGGGCATTTAGCATCATTTCCAACCGTCATAGTGATGGATTCTTGTAGAGGCTGCATAGAACTGTATAGACCTTTCTTGTTGGTCATGTGACGGGAGACCCCACTATCCAACACCCAAGAGTCAGTGGTAGATTCTTCTTGCGCCGAGGAGCACACTTCCTCAATGGTCGCCATGAATAATTCCAACTCTGCTTCAGCCATATTGGTTGTCTCTTTTCCTTTACTTTTAAGGGTACCATTCTTTTCATCTGCCTTCTTGACACGACAATCTGCAATTGCATGTCCTTTCTTCTTACAGTAGAAGCCCTCTCCTTGAAACTTCTTCTTGCCGCCCTTCTTCTTTTTGTCACCATCATTTTTGGTGGAGGAAACACCTTTGCCTTTTGCATTGGCAGAGAATGTAGCATCTCCATTGTTGCTTCCTTCTCGGGCTTTCAGCCTCAACTCCTCCTCCATTAATAATGCACAAAACTCCTCAAAAGTCAAAGCTTGAGGTCTCACCTGAGTATTAAGGGCAATTACTAGTCCATCAAACTTTTGTGGACAAATCCGAAGACACCTCCGAGCTAGATCTTCGCTAGTCTTTTGTATCCCAGCGCCAGCCATCTGGTCGCGCAGATTCTTAATCCGAGTAATGAATGCTTCAACCGTCTCTCCTTCGGCAAACTTCTCCGCTACTAGTTGATTCTCCAAGTTTTGAATCCTTGTTTGGTTTCGCGTTTCGTACTGACTCCTTAGTACATTCCAAGCCTCTGACGCTTTGGTTGTATGCTGAATCAGAGTCAAAACACTGTCAGAACAGCTTGTAACTAAGGCACACAATGCATCTGCATTCCTTCGTTTCCAAGCTCGTAGAAGATCTGCATTCGGAGGAATCATCACACTAGGATTTGATGGGTCGGGGGTAGGCTGTGGTTCTACGTCAGTCCCCAACACAGTCTCCAAAAGCTCATAAGAATCAAGGATAGTTGTAATTTTGAACTTCCACAAGGTGTAGTTTGTACCATCTAACTTGCCTTCGCTGAAGGTTGGTGGACGAATCCTCAGTGTTTGAATAACTGGTACAGCAGCACCACCTCTTGCACCGCTTCCTGATGTGCCAGAACCGCTTCCCGGAGTCGACATCGTTTCTCTTTGCTGTTGAAGCCTTTGCCTCTTGCACACTCTCCGATCTCTAGAGCCCCCTGGGCTCTGATACCATGTAAAATATACATGGCGCAGCGAACAGAATCTGAGAAAGAGATAGAGAGTATACAACAGATAAGAGGAGAATCAGTAAATTCTTTAACTCCAAACAACTGATACAAAGATGGCTTTGTCCACTCGTGCGCTTCCACTGTGTGAAGCTTAGATGGCGATCTAGACAGAAGATAGGTGAAGAGCTTAAGGCTAGCTGGAACAACTCTGACTGGGTGAAAGATGAGTGAGTGATGGGTGGCTGCGAAGGGGTTTAGCTTTTATAGCCCGCGAAGGTCGTTAGGTCGGCCTGCTACCATATGAGCCTCCACTAGTTGGCCAGGGAATATTCCAGGGAATATTCCCTTTACCATCGGGCCGGGGGCGCTGCCCCCGGACCCCCGCCAGGGGGGCCGCTGGCCCCCTTGGGACCCCCCAGCCAGGGGCCGCTTCCGCGGCCCCCGGACCCCACAATAGGGGCCCCTTTTAACTCCCTTACCACGCAACTCAATGCAATGTGCCTCGAGTTGCTACTAGCATAACCACTCCGTCTAACCCAAAGTTTAGACCCACAACAGTCACCTTTTTGCCATCTGGTCACATAGACCTCATCTGATATACAAGTCAGGACTCAACCAATGTCCGGGCTCACATTTGGCTTCTCCTCATAATGGGGGCCTTACAACTTTGAGCACCATGGATCATCGGTAGCACCTAATGAGGGTGGGGCATTGATCATATCTAACAAGTCTTAAGATTTTTAATTAAAGCTTATTTAAATAGTCAATTTGCAGGACGAAAGGATGTTGATGCCGAAGTCGTCGCCAATTAGGACGTGCTGCCGCTGTCGACACTGAGCTTTTTGGGAACTTAAGTAAAGCTTAAGCTTTTATAAAGCTCTTAATCTTATTGTTAATGAAATTCTTACTTTCTGTCTCTAAGAAGAAAAATAACTTTCAAAGAAACTTCTCGGGTGGTCCTCCGCTTCCTGAGAGAGGTCCTTCGTGATCCAACAGCACAAGAGGGGGTTCTTCACCGCCAGGAACACGCTGGTATTGACAGATCATCGCGAGATTGATTGTAGAGCCCGTTCATTCCAGGAGCTTCGCCTTCGTGCAAGATGGTAAGTGATTGGAAGCCCTTGATCTCAGCTTCACTCTGATACCATTGATGTGGAAATCGGATACTGGATGCGTACGTAGAGAGCGCCGAAAGGTCCCCAAGAACAAAGAACTCTACTTTAGGCTCAAAAAGTGATAGAATAGACTTACACGACAAGAGACAAAAAGACCAATTGGATAAAATCTCCCCCTATGCCTTGTATGAGCGCTCCACAAGACATGTATTTATAAATTTATTCATCTCAAAGCTAAAAAATAGCCCAATTTACAAATAAGCATGCTTTAGCTTTTGTGTTTACTTTTTTTCCAAATAAAGAATAAAGCGGTTGGGTGACCCAAGAGTTGGGCTGTGCCCAAATACAATGTCCAATAATGAAATATTTAAATCGTGCACCCATACACATACAAAATAATAAATATTTATCAAGTGCTTCAATAAAAAAGCGCGTCTAAATAAATATTAGTGCCACTCCTTTAATGATAAGATGTACACCCATAAAAAATGATAATTTTTTTAAGGTAATTTGAATACACGCTATCACCCAATGCTTCGCAATGCCACCGCTGCCTGTTGTACACATCAATTGAAGCATTCACAATTATTAGACAGTAATAAAATTAAACCGACAAAAGTGAATACCTAGCAGTCTTCAGCTACAAAATAAATAATTAGATCGGAACTCTATCCTAACCTTAATTTAATATGAGTGCACTCTAAAATCATAAACATCCATTAATTTAAATATGTATTTTACGGAATCACCCACTGTGGAGTCAACCACGTGCACATTAAATTAACGTTATGCCCGAAAAGGATAGGTGTCCTCGTCAACTTCTCGCACAAGGAATCCACCTTGTGTACAAGCCCCGACAAATAAATATAGTTTTATGGAATCTACCACAAAACCTCACGAAATCCACCATGGAATATGCCTCTTGGCATCAATAATAGTGCTCTTGCATTTGTGTCACTTGGTGCCAATGTTGATGAGTTTTTGTCTGTTACAGGGAATTCTTATACCTTTAGAGTACATGGTTCCATTTATCATCATATAGGCCCTATGCTTCCTAATGTGCAACGGCAAAAAAGGCCAAGATTTGCACAACTTTATGTTTATGATATTGAGCATGAGTTATCTAATCTTGGGGAGCTTCAATCTATGATACACGAACACAATGTATAGCACAAGCTTTTAGATCTGTGGGCATGCAATCACAAAACAATCCCTTGCATGATTTAAGAATGACTATTTTTGGCGTTCAATAGGCTAATAGACAGTACTCAACTCTAATGGCAATTGAAGTTGTGGCTATCATGCCAGGACAAGGCGATGAGAATACTCTTGATCATTGACACATACATGTTTATAGTCGAGATGGATGATGTATTGCTATTTCAAACTTGCAATATAGGGCATATATGTCAATGCTATATGTTCTTCTTTTTTCATGTGGGCGATGATGGTTGGCATGTAAAGGTACCTTATAGTAATATTAATATTCTAGTTAATATACATGGATTGTCTAATAAGGATTGTGTTATTCAAATGCAATTTTATGCATTTCGACTACAAGTGCGTGAGGACATTGAGGTGTTCATGTTGTATGGTGGTCGATTATTGCAACAATTTATTGTTGATGCTTATTGTAGTATAGAGCAATGTAGGTTGGCTTGGTGTTATCAAAATCAATCAGTTTTATGCTTAGAAGTTTATAAAGGCTTGGCGGATATGATGGGAGTGATGGATAATGGGCGAGTACAAGTTATTAGTACCTTTGTTGGCAAAAGGGTGGTTTTGCCATCTTTTACTGGTGGGCCAAGGCACATGTATCAATTGTATCAATATGCCATAGCTATAGTGTGGAGTAAGGGAAAACGTGATCTCTTTATAACAATGACATGTAAAATCCAAAGTGGTCAGAGATAATTAATGCTTTGTTGCATGGACAGACTGCTTATGATCGTCCTGATATGACTACTCGGGTTTTTAATAAAAAAACATATTGTTATGATGCATACTGTTAACCCCAACACGAAGAAAGCAAAAAGAAATAGAAAAGACGCAGGGCAAAGGCGGAAAAAAGGTAGCCCAACTGAAGAAAGAAAATGAGAAAAGGCCAAAAGCGCAAAGGCAACCTTAAAAGTCCAAGGCAAAGGCAAAAGGGGAAATGCGCATTTTAAAATAAAAAGGCACACTCTGAAATCTTGTAAAAGAGCGCCGGGCTCTCACCCGTGCAATTTGTAAATGTAGACGGGCGGTGGACAAGAAGCTAGGAAGATAGAAGGACAATGGGAAAAAGGGCCTAGGCTATGGCCGGCCATGTAAAAAAGGGAAAAGGGGGTGACCGCCCAAAAGGGATTTAGGGTTTTATATATAAAGTTGAAAAGTGAATGAGAAGCTCATTCTTGTGTGTGGCCAAAAGTAACTCTCCTCTTCTTCTTCTTCTTCTTGTTCTTGCTTGCTTGAG
The DNA here is from genome assembly GCF_053477565.2 of Lygodium microphyllum. Taxonomy (NCBI): domain Eukaryota; kingdom Viridiplantae; phylum Streptophyta; class Polypodiopsida; order Schizaeales; family Lygodiaceae; genus Lygodium; species Lygodium microphyllum. The sequence continues at coordinate 29,070,787 of NC_141138.1, read as the reverse complement.
CTTGTGCTTGAGAGAGGGAGTGTGAGAGTGTGAGGGAGTGAGTGTGTGAGGGTGAGGGACCGAGGAGGAGAAGCTCTCCATCTCCTCCTCTCTTCTTCTCTTCTCTTCTCTTCTCTTGTCTTGCTCGCGGCAATGGAGCTTGGAGCGTGGAGCTTGAGGATGGAGCTTGGTTGAAGCTTGCACTTGGATCGTGGAGCTACCGGAGTGTGCGGGAGAGGAGGTAACTCAAACGGCATCAAGGTAAGCTCACTATACCCGTAGATATGGATGGCGCGTCGGCTATGTGAGAGGTAGCCATTAGTGCTCGGCTTGGAACGCTTGAAACAATAAGCGGTCCGTGGGTCTTGGCAGTTGAGTGAAAGCTCCCACACATACATTGTTGAAAAGGAATCTATGTGGAAATTTTGCATGCTATGTTAGTGTGATTGAGTTTCAAAAGCAAGGGCTACCACATTCTCATACTTTGCTGATTTCGGATCACCCTTTTAAATCCTCCGAAGCATGCCATTTTAATAGATTTGTTTGTGCTAAGTTTCTTAATAAAGCAAGGTTTTCAGTTTTGTTTGAAACTATCTCAAAGTGCAATGTCCATGGTCTTTGCAATGCATTGAATCCCAAGAGCCCTTGCATGCGTGATGGTCAATGTACTAAAAATTTTCCTCAAAGGTTTGTGAATGTGACAACTATTGATAGCTCTAGCTATGCTATTTATAGAAGACAGGATGATGAAAACACAATCACAATAAAGGGTAATACTATTGATAATCAATGGATTGTTCCATACAATCCTTACTTAAAGTAAAAAAATACAATGCACATATAAATGTTGAGGTATGCTCAATAGTGGCAGCTGTTAAGTATTTGTATAAGCATATATATAAGGGACATGATAGTACAACCATTAAATTTTATGTTGGAAGCTCAAGGCTAAATGGTACTACCATCCATGAAGTGGATGAGATCGAGAGTTATTTAGATGCACGATATGTTTCTGCTTCAGAAGCATGTTGGTAAATAGATGACTATGCATTGCACAATGAGAAGCCTGATATACAACGATTGTAGGTGCACTTGCCTGGTGAGAATTGTGTGGTGTTTTAAGATACAAGCAATATATCAGATGTTATGCAAAATGAAGATATCAAGAAAACCATTCTTACAGAGTGGTTTATATGCAATTGTATTCATCCAAAGGCTCGAGCTATTCGTTAGCAAGACTTCCCAATGTATTGGGTTTGGAATGCATATCGAAAGGTGTGGACGAAGAGAAAGCATGGAAATACATGTGGTCAAATATACTTTGTGTCGCCTACATGTGGTGAGTGTTATTACTTGCGAATGCTCTTAACAGTGTCTTGGGGATGTTTGTCTTTTGAGGATTTGCATATTGTTGGCAATGTGATATACAATACTTTTAAGGAAGCTTGCATTGCAAAGGGTATGTTAAAGGGTGATGATGAGTGTGCTATGTGCTTGGAATAAGCTGCCTCTATGCAAATTGATGCCCACTTACGTGCTTTGTTTGCTACAATTTCGATCTTTGGTGAGCATACTCAGCCCGATCAGCTTTGGGATAGGTTTATGGCCCCAATGGTAGAGGATATTCTGTGTAAATTACAGCTAGAACATGTGCATGTATCTTCTGCAATTCTACAACAAGAGGCATCAAACAAGGCTTTGTTGCATCTTCAAGATCTTTTGCGGTAGCATGGGCAAAGATTGTTTGACTTTAATGGATTGCTAGAACCTCATCGACAATTGTGTGCTAACCCTCTCTTAGAATATGAATATGCATATGATATATTGAAGCAACATAGAGCTTGTGTTTCTATGGAGGCAATGTTGAATGACAGACAGAGAGTTGCATATAATACAACTATAGATGCTATTGGTTCAAACTTTGGGGATGTTTCTTTTGTGGATGGTCCTAGTGGGTCTGGGAAGTCATTTCTTTATAAATGTTTGCTTGCTAGGCTATACAATGATCATCATATAGCATTAGCAACATCATTATCTGGCATCGCTACTTTGCTTCTATAGGATGGTTGTACTGCTCACTTGAGGTTTAAAATTCCATTGGATCTAAGTAATCGATCCACCTGTGGTATTTCTATTCAGAGCGATCTTGCTCAGGCCTTATTTTGTGGGATGAGGCTCCCATGATGCACACATACGCATTTGAAGCAGTTGATAGAACTTTATGGGATATTATGAGTTGTGATAAACCATTTGGTGGAAAGTTCACTTTACTTGGAGGTGATTTTAGACATATCCTACTTGTCATGATGAAGGACTCCTATGAAGATATTGTTAACGTGACACTATGTTACTCTCATTTATGGTAGTATGTCAAGGTGCTAAGGTTGTCTAGGAATATGCAGATGTCAATCATTGGTGATGTAATGGATAATGGGTTTATTAGTTGGATTCAAGGGATAGGGGATGGAGTGGGTATTACAGAGAATTGTGATAAGTTACATATTCCATCTGGTATTAAAAGTACACTCTATTGAAACCTTGGTTGAGTGTGTACATTGAAGTATCCACCGTGAGAGACTTTGGAGCATATTTCAACGAGCGTGTTATACTTGTAGTGGGAAATACAAAGGTGGCTTCTTTGAATTATCATGCATTGCAATTGATGCATGGATAGGTTATACAATATTATAGTGTGGATTCGATTGTAGAGACGAATGATAGCTCATTTTTGTACTCTGTTGAGTATTTAAATATACTAGATATTGGAGGTGGGTTTCCTCCGCATCTATTATTGCTAAAGATGAATGCACCTATTATTCTAATTAGGAAATTAAATCCAAGAAAAGGTCAACGTAATGGTACACGGTTGATATGTAAGGCATTCAATAAAAAGGTGATAAAGGATGAGATAATAGCATGAACAAATATAGGGGAACGAGTTTTCATTTCTAGGATCACTTTTATTCCTAGCACTTTGCAATTTCCATTTACTATGAGGCAGAAGCAGTTTCCTATCCGACGAGTGTTTGCTCTGACAATCAATAAGTCATAGGGCCATACTTTGTTTGTTGTTGGTCTTTACTTTAAAGACACCAATATTTACACATGGACAGTTGTATGTTGCATTTTCAAAGGCGAAATCCTCATGCAGTGTGAGAGTCTTGCTAGATGAAAATGGGAGCATTGTGAAAGTCATGATGAACACTGCATACAAGCATATGCTTTAGAAGATGCAATAAGGTATATTGCTTTTTTGCAGGGATACATACATAGATGTGTTTTTTGGAGGGTGGAATGATATGCTTGCTTTTTTGCAGAGATGTATCTGTTGAAATTTGACAGCTTCGTAGTCTCTACTTGGCACATATGTGAAATGGCCTTTATGCCATGTTCGGTTGGCATATACTTAGTAGTAATTGATTATTTTCTATACTATATTTAAGTGTTTGATTGATTTTTTGCACATGCCTACTCCAAAGTTGGGGATATTATCTAGCTTTTGAGTATCAGAAGGAATTGCAATGTATCTTAAAAACAACACATGATATTATAAGAAGAACACTTGCAAGGATCATTGAGTGTTTATATGATGATATTAATATAGAGATTTTACTTCTAGTTTTTATTAAGGTGGTGCATGTGGATATACTCAGTCTTTTCGAGTGCATATGGGTGAAGCTGAACAAGATAAGAGGTTTCGATGATCTCACACTGATAGAATACCAAGGGGGTGACTAATGTATGAATTTAAAGACCTCAGTGCTTTGCATAGACACAATCAAGGAGTAACACTTTGTAGTTTGTTGATGCTTGACTTTGTGGTACAAAGTTATTAGCGCAGTCTCTAGAACAAACTTTGGTTTTGGGCTCTACCTCACCTATGTGTATTATTAATACTAAGAGTTTCTTTGTAAAGCTTGGATACACTTGGACTTTGTGGTGTATTATTAATACTAAGAGTTTCTTTGTAAAGCTTGGATACACTTGGACTTTGTGGTGTATCTCGTGTATATTTCATTTATGTTCATTTCAACATAGCAATGTTATTTCTAATTGTAATGCTTGGAGAGGTGGAAAGGAGGGGAGAGAGAAAGTGGTGGGTATTGTAGAGAGAGAGAGAGAGAGAGAGAGAGAGAGAGGTGACAAATATGTGAGAAAAATCACAAATAGGAGATGTGTGAAAAAGGGTGGGGAGAGAGAGAGATTGGCAACAAACACTGAGATAGATTCAATAAAAAGAGAAAATAGTGAGCAAGCATGTGACCTCTTACGCTCGAGGATGCAAAAGAACAATATGTGTTCATGTTATGGTTGTGCAATTGTATAGATGTTACGATTATATGCATGTTATGGTTGTGCAGTAGAAACGAATTATATGATGCTTCAACACTCAAAGATGACAAAGTTACTATGCGATCCTGTCAAAGCTGCCGTGAAGCGAGATATTGTTCACGAGTAAGATATTGTTAGGTTCGGCTGTAAGTTTAGTAAATCTTAAAATAAGAGAGAGTATAAAGTTATCAGGTTTGACTGCAGGTTGGGCAGATCTGAAAATAAGAGATAGCAGAGATACAGATATAGATAGATGCAAATATAGATTTCTGCTCTTGTAATATAAATTACCGCTTTCATCGGGAAAAGAGAAACATCCAGGAGGGCCCATCATCAATGGTAGCATGACCAATGACCATGGAGCATGGATTCGCGAGAGTTGACTCAATAGTGAGATTTCGTGACCTCTGCTAAGTAAAGCGCGTGGCATCAGACGAGACGGTTTCTCCATGTCCGGTTTCTTATTCTCCGGTTCCTGTGCCGATTACGACAGCCATCGCCATTCGTGTAGCAGCTCCTTGTCTGATAATCTCAGTCGGAGGGCCTACATTTACAATTAGTCAATTCAGCTATGATCAGAAGAACTTGAGCAGGTCGACTAGTAGGTTTCTTCGCTTGTAGGAGGTCCCGTATAATGCAAGGGCTTTCATAGCCATTTCAGGGTCAGATTGCTTGATATGAGGGCTGAGCTAGTGCATTCTTGCAAGCAGAAAATTCTGTGATGTGTGCTTATAACTATGGAAAGGCTCACGGAAGGCGAGCCCATTCGACTAAATAAAAAAGGGCATGGACGGTGTGGCATTCAGGCGACAGCTAAGGTCAAAACTTAATCAGTATTTAGGTGTCCGGATGCTCTTTTTCTCTGTTCTGTAGCAAGTAGGCAATTATGTGTTTGTGTATAAGCATCCTTGAAAGCTGATCATGATTTTACATGGCGGGATTGCATGCAAGTAAACGATCGGGAATAGACAATTTTGGGGGGGCGGGGAGGTCTAATGGATGTCAACCAGAAAAGTATTACGGCTACCTGTGACAGATAAGGTATCGATTGGGGAACATTTGTTCACCTTGGTTAGCAAAGGGCAAGTTGCGTCAGAAACAGCAGTCAAGACATAGAACTCTCTGTCCGTCTTCAACTGGAGAATATTCCTTCATCTTGGGAACAAGAGGAGGAATGGAACTTGGGAGGTGCCAAATTCTGATCAAGAAAAAAAGGAATCGTGGCTGTGCTCCCTCCTTGTATGCTCATGCATGCAGATGTCAACTAGAAACTCATGAATGTTCAAAGGCAGGTTGTCTTAAAAGGGTTGCACGTCTTGAATAGGTGCAACATCACATTCACGTGCCAAGAAGAAAATCAAACGGTTATCCAACTATTTACTTCTGTTGACATCTTGAAAGCTTGGTAGCTGTCAATGGGCAGAGACAAAAAGAGGGGAGCTCATTGCTTCTAGGCTGACCGATCCAATGTGTAGCTGCTTTGGAGAACTTCTGTTTTTTTGGTGCTGGTTGGCGTACTTATGATTTCTCACTTCCTTCAAAGAGAGGAAGAAATTCGGCTGCAATCAAGCAGGGAAGTTGTTGGTGAAGCCTCCATTTCTCTAAATTGCCCTTCCTTCCATAAATTCTTAGAGAATGGAATGTTGAGCCATATACTTTATCATGTAATTGCTTGTTAACATTCACTTTCCAGGTATGCAAAGCTTACATCGCTAATTAAAGTCTCCCACCTTTGATGCTGTTGTACGGCTACAACTAAGTCATTCCACAAGAAATATGCACTGGGCAGCAGTGAGGTCATGATGTGTCTAGTAATTCTGACAGCCTGATTACTTGGAAAATTCTCATCCCCAAATGCTTGGTCTGAGATCATGCCCCACAGAACTTGTCCCCAGGAGACTGAAATCTTGTGAGCTCTTTGCCAAACACATGCTTATGTTGGTCCAATTGCTGGATAAAGAGGATCTTTTTCGCTTGAATGTCTTGGAGTTTGCACTGAAAGTTCATAGCAAACGAATGAATTCCTCATCTCCTCTAATGATCAAGAGTGCTGTTGTGTGATCTATATCAGCCATTCGACTAATGGTCTGCTTGCACAAACTTATAGCCTCCCAGATATCTGGTTTAACAAACATTGGCCTAGGATCAATAAACTAGTGCTTTGCACCGATGTTCCCATTGTTGTAGGCATTGTTGAAACTTTGTGAAATCATAATTTGTTTGGAAACCTTGTGAAAGTGTGGTTGAAACAACCTGTGAAACTCCACCAGATAGCAAGATCTTTAGTGTAGAGATTGTTAGCATCAAGTGCAGCCAGTGGCAGTGCCCATGCAGCCAGTGACTTACTGTTGTATATGACTGTGTTCAGCATATGGATTCCATTTCCTGAGCATATCCCTGAGTTCTCTTTTGTGGTGATCTTGTGTTTTCTCTTTCCTCTTTCTTCCGTCTTGTGTTTAGTACTTTATTTCAGCATTCTTTCATCTTTCCATTGCTCCATTGTTGCATCCGCTTTTGACAGTAGGGGGGCCTGATCAGGCTGAAAACACAAGCTGGATTGATGTTGATGATGATGACAACAGCAAGTGTGATCAGCGAATATATCCAATATATTCAATTTGTGCATGAAGTGCGCACATGAGGTGGCAGCTGTATTAGGGTGAGGACTGTAGTTGATGGAGCCTGGACAATTGATATAGGCAGGCTAAAGTGGGTGCCAACAGCAGTGGAGAGAGTGTGGACTGATGTGACTTGCAAAACAAGGATGGGCTGAATGGTGGACAGCTTGTCTATTTATAGATGCAGAAGGATCCCCCAAAATTAGGCTTTTGCTTACGGGACACAGAGACTTTCTAGAATGGTTTCTTTTTAATGAAAGTTTAGTAACATTTGAGTTTCAGGGCTGTTTAAAAGAACTAATCAGTTTGTGATGCATTTTTAGCTCAATAGCGGGTTGCGGAAAACCCAACACTGATGATCTCATGTAGTACTAATGGCTTACTGCAGGCCATCTGTGAGTTCATGATGACATGTGGCCTCTCAATTTGTGTCCATAGATATATAGCGGGGCCAAGGGTCCAAAGCGGTGCAATATATATCATGGCTGGTGAGACCAATATATCAAATAGCCACCCTTGTGTGCAAGGCCTTTGTAAGTGCAAATGGTAACACTATTGTTGGAGCATGGCCAATGTAGCATATCCTCGTGTGAGTCCTTGGCCGCCTATGCCATGGTGAATCTCTTCTCCGGTGTAGTAAATGTGACTTTGAGGTAGACATATGAGGCCACTACCTCCACTTGTCTAGTTGCTAGGGTGAAGATTGACCTCCTCCTCATTGGGCCCGATGTGGTGTGAAAGATCAAAATCTTGGTTTTCCCAAGATTCACTATCAATTCATAGTGTATATAAATCGTGAAGGGCATGTAAATGTCATTGTAGGCTCTCCTATGACTTAGAGACCAAGACAATGTCATCGGCATAAAGCAAAATGGACACCAATGTATCTGCTATATGCATTCCATCTCCTTGTGTGATGTGGTCCTCTATCTCATCAATGTAGAGTCCAAAGAGTGTGGGGGAGAGGGGACATTCCTAGTTCACTTCTATGATACTAGAGACCATGTCCAATAGTCCTTTTGGCCATCTCACTCGACTAGTCACCCTCTTATATGATGCATAAATATCCCATATCATGTCTTATGGGATCTCCAATGTTTGCAAGCTCTATAGCGATCTATCTAGTGGAATCATGTCAAAAGCTTTATGAAAATCCACAAAGCAGTAGTAGTAGAGTTTCTATAGTTCATTTTGGTCTGCTCAACCATTGTCCGTAAGGTGAAGGCATTGGTAAAAAATCTTGTCTAAATCTAGCTTATCCTATTGCTCTCAAACCCTAGATATGTGCTAAGCTCCACCTCTAGCACTACTTTGTGGATCTTGTTAGCAGTCATGTTTGTCATGCCTTGTTATCTCCTGCCTGTAAGCCTTAGTTTGAGTCAGACGAGGACTTTTGGAGCTCTGACAGGTCTATCATGTGTTTTGATGGGGGAGGCTACTCATTCTAGAGTGACTATCTAGGTGCATTTCTTTTGTTTACCCAGTGTGTTTTCCATGAGTAGTTTCTACATTTCCCAGGTTGTCCACACCTATCGAACATTGTCCTTACCAGTCCGATTTTTTGGTGGTCATTTGGTATTTTCAAGACATTTATGGCTGTAATATTTCACACAATAAAAGTTAGTTGGTTAGTTTGAAAGTTAGTCAATTAATAAGTTAGTAAGAGTACTAACTAAAGACTAACTAAAAAAAGAAAAAAGAAAAACTAACTAACGTTAATAATTAAGGATTTTTATTTAATTAAAAATATATGTTAAAAAATCAAGAGTCTTAAATCCCATATTTTTCTCGGATTGACAAGGACCGTGGCTACCCTTCACGTACAATGTGAACGAGACTTATGAGCTATATTAATCACTAGTATTAATGTGTATAGTTTGGATGGTTCAAAAATATTAGATTTTGGGCAAAACTAGTATATTTTAGATATTATCTAAAAAAAAGATATGAAGATTTTTAAAATTGGATGTCATTTAAAAGAAAAGACAAGTGATATTTTAGTTAGTTTTGAAGATTTTATAAAAATTAAAAAATAAAGAGAGGGATTTGCAAAATTGTGCGCGCCGCGATCGTAGTCTACACACAGAAAACAACAGTTCGAACAGAGAAAATGAGTGATCTAAGAGCTTTCTAATCAAGTGTCTTGGGGTTTTATTCTTCTTTCGGAGCCAATGGAACCATCAGATTTATGATCTGAGCATCAGATCACTAATCTTTCCAAGATCCCCCTCCAGAAAGAGCTCCACTTCTCAGGCCACAAGCCCTCTCCTCTAATCTACTATAAATATGAGGCATGGGGGAGGCACAAGAAGCATAAGGAGACCCTGAGAGACTGCGAGAGAGAGGTAGAGAGAGGGATACCCCTTTGAGAGAGAGAGAGAGAGAGAGAGAGAGAGAGGAGGCATCCCGAGAGGCTGCAAGGAAGAGAGTTAGCTCAATTCCCTCTATTTCGATCCTCGACTTACCCATCTTCTCTTACACTCTCCCATCTCGATTCTATTTCGCCTTCTTAGTCTCTTGAGTCTACTTGCGGACGATGGTCCCCAAGCGAAGAATGTCACGTGCGGATGGCAATCCCATAACCAATAACGAAGCTTCAGACGAAGGCATCACCGTCAATCCAATTGTGGTACCGGTCGTAAGTATGTATTTTCAAATTGATAGATGCTTGTTTTGATTCTTGTATGAGATACGTTAGGCCCCACACTAAGATGCACGAGTATAGGTCATCAGAATGGATAAATTTTATCTCATGTATTGAAAAGATCGAGCTTGCAAAGTGCATGTATTAAGGAAAGTTAATTGCACCTAGTTGCATATGGCTTGTTTGTTGATAGAGCAATTACAAGGAGAAATCAATTAAGGGTTATGAATGGCATAATGATGACATTAAAAATTATGCATATAACTGTTAAGTAAATTTTACATAGAATTGCTCTTTGATCCCAAGGGGAAGAACATATATGTGATGGTAATGTTATCGTGACTATTCTTTCATTGTTTGGCAAGAATACAATTGGTTTTTTTGTTGGATAATCTAACAACATCCTAAATGCTTTTACATTGAACTGGTTATTAGTTGTTGTTTGGATGATGTTTCAAGTGCTTGTGATTTATGCTAAATGCATGGCAAGGGTCTGTGATGACAAGTTGCTACGGGGATAAAGAAATGTTTTCCTAGAAACTGATACTAGGGCTGAATGCCTTGTTGTGTTGGATTTCTAAAGGATTTAATTAAGGAAGGATATGTTGCACAGGTGGATTACCTCCATGATTGCACCGCGGATTAACCAGAGAGATCATTGCTCGATTAATGGGCTGAATGTCGAGTGGTGAAAAGGCCAACTATGGGAATGATGTTTCACTCCTAGACAGCTCGCGAGTCAGGTAGAGCTCTGGACATCCCTTGCTAGGTCTAGAATGGAGTTGAAGATCTCCGTGGCCCCCAACATCTGGGTATGCTGGGAGATCCTATTCTAGATAAATGATTGAATTTGTGGTGCCATGAGATTTGGACCAGTTACTTCTGTAGGGCAAAAGAGATACTTCTGTTGGACAGAAGGGATATATAATTTCTCCTGTATGGGTAGGAGACAAAGATTAACTTGAAGATAAGTTAAGGAATTTGTTTGAACTTGTTTGTCAATAGATTGCTTGCTTCGTTTTCGTGTCTGTGCTATAAGTTATACGAACGAACCTTGTTCCCTAAAGGGCTTAATTAATGAAGCTGACTTTAAGTGTCACACATAAATGTGGTAGGACCTAATTAGAAAACTAGACAGTAGGGTGGTCGCAGAGAAGTGGGAGGCTTCTCACAAGGTTTATCCTCTTCGACCTTAGGAATTGTTAGGATAGAACCCTGATTCATGCTGTTTTAGGGAACCGGAATGGGACCATGCCCTACGGGCAGAGAGGTTGAGCAGTGCATCCCTCTCGTTTCCCATTCTCTTTGAACCAAGTGCGGCATGGGTCTGCTTCGGCTTGGGTATCTCTACGTAAAGTAGGATGTCCAGGATCTGATGCTAGAATGCTATTAGGAGACCTTGGCCACTAGGAGCTCAGATTTCAGGTTGATCGTAGTGGGTTCGGCTGTGAACGTTCTGTTGCGAGGCGGATTCGGGAAACCCTAGGCGACAAGACTCGGAACATTTCCTGGGAGTGCCGGGTAGCGACGCTTAGATTTGTTTCTTGATAGACCACTAAAAGGACAATTGGACAGCCAATGGGCGGGCACCTTACAATGGCATTTTCAGATTTCAGTCGGCCAGTTTAGGGGTTTTGTGGTTATTTATAGCCATTCCCACCTTGGGTAGTCATACACATCATCATCTTCCTTCCTTCCGTGGTAGATGCATACTTCAACTTTGTTATCTTTCTCTATCTCTGGTGTTGCCATCATCATCAGCTGGATTTGGTGCCCTCATTGATGTTGCGGGCTGCGTCCAAGGACTGACTAGTCCTCAGCATTTGTTCCTTGTTTAGTGCAGGTTTCTTTTCTTATTCTCTTGTAGATTGTCTCTCTTCCTTTGTGTTTGAGTTCCTTCTTCTGCTGTGCACTCTCATAGATCTTGACGAGTGTGTGGCCTACCATGATGGCGTGTAGTTATCCAAATCTAGGGGATCTCGAGATTTGTCAGTAGGCACAATAGCATGCATGCTCCACTCATCTAGAAGGCCCTCTGCGAGGGCCTTGTTTAACATTAAGGCAATCAGAGGAGCCATGGTGTCTATAGGATAAATGAGATGCTCATCTTGTATGCCCATGTGGTCCATGGATCATCCATATTGCATATGCTCTTATCGCTCTCCCAACAATATCCTATGTGAAGAAGGTGGATCTGGTATGGTGGGGCTCTAATGGATGAGGAAGTGGCGGTTGGTGTAGTATGTTGTACAACCTCTTAGCATACGAGTGCCATATCTTTGGGTTGCTAATAGCAGGTGTAGGGCAATGTGTCATAGTGCAGCGATGCAGAAGTGTAGAACAAAGACTGAGAGAGTGAACACAGAGAGGAGAGAGAGAGAAAAGGAGACACTGTAAACACAGAAAATCTGCGGTGTAGTATGCTGTATGAGTGCAGAAATACACAAGGGGGTAGAGGAAATATCTGCGTATGTATCTGACTTGATGACCTCGATCTCCGTCAGCTGTCTTAGCCATCAGATCTCAAGATTAGAATCTGAAATAATGAATATTGGAGTGTGCCACAAAACCGGCTATAAATAGGCAAAAAATAGGAAATAATTGCAGCAGGTCAGTTGCATTAAATGCACCCGACTGCAGTAAAAAACTGTCCGACTGCAATAAATTGTTCGATTGCAGGTGCACAAAGAGACAGACACAGACACAGAGGGCAAAACTCAAACCCTAAACGCAAAACTCAAAAACTCAAACCCTAAACGCAAAACTCAAAACTCAAACACAGAAACTCAAACACAAACAGAATAAGGGAGAGAGAGAACACAACTCTGAAGTGAATGAATGTTGTAAATGAATGTAAGAGTGTACAGTGTGCTCAAGGGCAGAGCAATGTCAGAGTGTGATGTCCACCGAAGACGGATCCCAAGTCTGTGACTACCAGTTGGAGTGTAGGAGTGCTGAATAGTGAATGGCAGCAGGCTGGTCACCAAAATGCAGCAGTCTGGAGGCTGAAAACTGGTAAACGCAGCAGTGTACCACCGATCGGAGGCTGGAAACTGTGCACAGTCTGCTGTAAACAGCAAGCTGAAACAGTGTCTGAGAGTGTCCTGCAATGCTGAAAACGCAGGTTGATTGACCCTGGAGATGATGGACAGCAGGCTGAACAGCAGTCTGGGACAGTCTGGAGCAGTCGCCAGTAGCTAAGAGCTGTCGCCTATAGCAATGGACATGCTGAAGATAATGTGGCTGCAGTCGATGATGGCTGGACAACAGATGGAGGTGGGTTGCAGGCTGGAAAGTGGGCGTCAACAGCACCAGAGGGTGTGTGGGCTAGTGTAACCTGCAAACAAGGATAATGGCTAAATGGGGGCAGCTTGTCTATTTATAGATGTGGAAGGGCACCCAAAAAATTAGGGTTTCCACTAAACTCTCTCGAACCGCTCCCCGTTTTAGGGTTTCGAATGAACTCTCTCGAACCGCTCCCCGTTTTAGGGTTTTACTCTAAAAGAGCATTTTTACTGTGTTTTGGGGCTATTTAAGAGGCTAATCAGCAAGTAATGCATATTTTAGCTTAACACATCGGGCCACAAAGATCCGTATATACAAGCTCCATCGGTGAAGTAGACCGCCTCGAAGCTTTGTTGGAAATCACATCCCGATGCAATTTCCCACGAATGCAGGAGACACATGGCTGATGGTTCACCACTATATTTGGCAAACCTCGGACAAACGATCCGCGCGACGCCTTCCGAAGGTACTCATAGTTCAAGTGACCAAACTGAGCATGCTATAGCGTGGACTGTGTCTGAGAGGTAAGAAGAAGAGAGGTAAGAGCTGTAGAAGACTTCAATTTGTAGATGCCATCCTCCTCATACCTTGTAGAGAGAACCTTCATCGATCCACGATCAAGGACTTGAACAGTATCACTGTCAAACTCCACCAAGAGGCCAAGAACACAAATCTTATGGACCAAAAGCAAATGATACCCCAAGCCTGGCATATGCAACACCTCGGAAATGTGGTACCACCACATCCATCTGAAATAAGCTGCATCTCACCCCGTGCAACAATAGACACAAAAGAGCTGTCTCCAATGAGAATCTGCCTACGCGAAGGTCTTAAATGGTTAGCACCATCGGAAGAAGGAGTCATGTGCCGTGAGGCACCACTGTTCACAATCCACTCTCGAGCTTGGGAAGTTGTCATCGCAGCATCAGAAGTCTTCGGTGTAGAGTCCTCAATGACTGCTAAGTGTAGAAAAGCAGCTGATGAGGGTGTATCCACTGCTCCAGAATCCTTCGTGACCTTCTTCTTGGTGTCCTTCTTGTCTTTGTCGGGGCAATCCTTTTTCCAATGACCGGTCTTACCACACATATGGCAAGTCGATTTCTTCTCCTTGTCCTTCTTGGATTTGCTATCCTCCTTCTTCTTCTTTTGGTCCTTTCCCTTCTTCTGAGAGGCTTGACCAACCAATGCCTCCGATTTGGAAGCATTTTGTCTCTTCAACTGTTCCTCTTGGTCCAAGACCATAGGAACTAACTCTTCCCATTGAAGAGTCGACTTCCGTCCTGAAGCAATAAGAGCGGAATAAAAAGTACCAAATTGTGGCAGTAACTGAGACAACAAAGTGATCGCCATGTCTTCGGAGGAAATAGGCTTTCCCACATTTTGAACTTGCATCTGAAGTTGCCGAAGCTTGTTGATGTGTTCCTGAAGCGAAGAAGACTTATTCACGGACAAGGTCCGCATCTGCACCTCCAAAGAAACCCGCTTCACTAGGGTCATCTGGTTGTACATCTGATCGATCTCCAGCCATATCTTGCAAGCCACCGTCAAGTGCTCGATGTGAGCTATCACGGTTGTAGTGCAAGACAAGAAAAAATATAAAAGAACGAATCCTGGCATTCAGTTTGTCCCAATGAGATTGGGCCTTGGTCAACTCCACGTGAGCACTAGAAGAGAGTTTGGACTTGTCTAGCACTGAGGGCTGGTTTATCTCCTCTAACACAAGCTTCTCCAAATCATAAGACTCCAGGATGGCCAACATCATCACCCGCCAGATGCAATAATTGTCACCATCAAGCTTTTGATTCGATGGAAGGGCCGGTAGGACAGGTACCTTCCTGTCCATGATCGCCTGGAATTCCAAATCAGCCTCTGTAGACATGTTCACCTGCAATGCCTGCACAAACGCAAAAGCAGCCCCCTCTGACTATGAAAATGCAGCCTGTTAGGGCTGTTTCCGTTGCTGCCCGAAACTTCTTCACCCGCTGGAGGCGATGAAAAGGTAAAATTTGCAAATGGAAGACCTAAAACGCAGCCTTCCTTCCCTTCAAACAGCAAAAACTTGCAGCAATTTCACCAGTTGGACTCCTTTCCCGCACGCCCATGCTCGCTTCAGTCTTCATCCGATGCGTAGCCCTCCCGCTCGCTCTCGAATGCTGGAAATGCAGCCTTGTGTTGCGCTGAAATCTCCTCTTCAGATAGGTTCAGCATTCAGTCAGTCCGTCTTCACCGCTCTGATACCATGTTAGAGTGCAACGATGCGGAAGCATAGGACAAAGACTGAGAAAGAGTGAACACAGAGAGAAGAGAGAGAGAGAGAAAAGGAGATAGTGTAACACAGAAAATCTGCAGTGTAGTATGCTGTATAAGAGTGCAGAAATATACACGAGGGCAGAGGAAATTTCTGGGTGTGTCTCTATCTTGATGACCTCAATCTCCGTCAGCCCGAGCATAATCAGTCTCAGCCAACAGATCTCAAGATTAGAATGAATACTGGAGTGTGCCACAAGCTGACTATAAATAGCCAATGCAGCTGACTGCAATAAAAAACTGTCCGACTATGCAGAAGCGCTGCCCGACTGTACCTGTGCCACGCGGCACCTGTCCGCCCTGCTGACATGGCATCCTGCCGCACTGCGCTGATGTGTCTACCTGTTGCCGTACTGATGACGTGGCCGACTGCCTGTCCAGGGGATGACTCTACCTCTAACAGGTGTGGCATGCTCAGTTTGGCCACCTTAAGTATGATTACCTTTGGAAGGCAGCTTGTGGTTAGTTTGTTCATGGATTGCAAGATGCTAGGGTGAGCCACTTGCCATGTGTGTCTTGCATTGGAGGCAAACAACATAGAAATGTGATTCCTAGCAAGACTTTGTGAGGGCGAAAGAGCCCTTGGAGTTTGTTTCAATAGGCTTATGTGGATCGATGAGGACAAAGTCCCTTAAGGGGAGTTTGTATTTTATGCTAATTGTTGATGATTTTAGCAGAATAACATGGGTGTACTTCTTGGAGAGATTTGGTCACCTCTAAGATATCAAGAGAGATTATGGAGTTTTCATGCCGTTTGGAGCATGTTGGATAGGTTTCATGCAGTTGCCAGCATTCACGGATCATTTTTGGATAGCTGTGTAGGCTGGATCAGTCAGGTAGGTTGCTATGTGGCAGCCTGGCAGTCATTGCAGTAGCTTTTTTGTTTACTATTATTGTAGTGTTGCAGTTGGACTGATCAGTGGTCAGTTGGCTAGTAAAAAGTGACTGACTTGGTCATATTGTTTAGCACTTTTTCTGGCTATTTATTGCTATCCTGGCCCTGGTCACATTCATTCAGATTTGGCATGTGCAGATTGTGAGTTCTGCTGCTGACATACTCGCACAGCCCTTTGTACATATCTCTCTTTAATATTCATCTTCTGCAGTCTTCAGCTTTCTTTTGTCTCTTTCTCTCTCTCTCTCCTCTCTGTGTTCACATCTTTCTTTCAGTTTGGTCACATGCTTCTGCATTCATTGCACTCTAAGAAGTCTGTGTTTAGGATCAATTGGGGAGGGTGGGATTGTGTCTAAATGTTTAAGCAATTTCTTTTCACTACCCATTTCCAATGGGGGTCTTTGCTTTTGAGCAACTGAGGGTGGTACAATGTGCTCAAGGGAAATTCCCAACACAACAAGACTAGAGGGTAGAGAGTGATGCACTTGCAGATAAAGGGAAGGTGCATAGTGTGTGGGTGACATCCTTGACAACAAAGCAATAAGGTGCAGAGTGGTACACCTCTAAATGTGTAATGATAGCCTAAAGACTAAATGTGCATCAAAGACAATGCGTGCTAAGGCTGGATAACCTATGGTCGGTCTAAAGTAGGGTTCTAGATATTGAGAAGCCACTTATTTAGTTCACACACTTCATTTAGGATTTTGCATTGACAGCCCCAAAAAGGGCTGGTGCCACATTTTGGCCACTTTTCAATGGGCACCCACATAGTGGTGCGCCACCCTAGACAACTTATGCCTATAAATAGGCAGTCACTCATTCATTCTTCACCACCCCACCACTCTTCAATCATTCTTCACCCCTCTTCCCCCGTCATTAGAGACCCTTACCTTTTCTCACCAGCCCCTTCCACTGCCCTCACATCCCTTCAGGAGGACATTGCGGTTGATGGCTCATGGCTGCCTTTACCCTTTTCTTCTGCATTAAGTCCCCTATTCCACTATTAGGCTTTGCATTTTTCAGTGTGGAGACCTCCTTGCCTGGCATTATTATCTACAGCTTTGTGTCAATACCTAGCCTATGGGGACAGTTTCCATAACTGAGTGTCAGTGATTTTATCACTCCTCTATCATAGGGGCTGCTGGGACCTACTTTTTTGCAGCATGGCTTCTCCTCCATTACCCACTGTTAATCGTCTATCACAGGGGTTGCTGGGACCTGCATCTTGCGGCCTAGCTCCTCCTCCATCACTTGGAGTCACTTGTTTGTCATAGGGGTTGCTGGGACTTACGTTTTTGCAGCGTGGCTTCTCCTCCGTCACCTGGTGTCACCCGTTTGTCACAAAGGCTATTGGCACATGCGTTTTTGTAGCCTCGATCATCTTCCATCATCTGGCGTCATCATTATCCACTTGGCGTCAACATTTGGGCTGCTCTCCTTGCGTTTGATAGCTCCAACACTCTGGGATTTGCATTTTGTTGCCCAGGTCACTCCTCGGCATCGGAGGGCTACAGTTCGCTCCTTTGAGAGCTGATGATCATTTTTCACATCTCCGACAGCATCAGAGGATTGCGGTTCGCTCCCTTGACAACTGTTTTTCACCTTCCAGTGATTACTTCGATAGTCCACTGCCCGGAGAACTGCGTTTCACTCCCTTCACTGTGCAGATTCCCATAGGTGCTGCCGCCTGATTCAGATAGGACAGTGCAGTTATCTTTTGAGCTTCGGCTCTGTTGTATTAGTTTTTCTTCTCATAGTATGATTTAGTGTTCCATCCCCATATTCTTCTTGTATTTCTGAGTTTCTCTTCTCTCTCAATGTTTGTTGTACACACTTTGTATTACTCTCTATAAACCCTACTGCCTGTTTGCACAGTTGCTTATTTTGACATGGTATCAGAGCATGCCTGTTAATTTTTGACATGGTATTAGAGTGTAGGAGCTCAAAGAGCTAAAGACCCTCTTCATTAGAGAAGGCATAGATAGGTTGCGGATTCGGCATTATCTATTGATTTTCCCCTTCATTTCCGCTGCATCACTAGGAGACAGAGATATCTTTCTCTTCTTCTCTGACCCATCCTCCCTTTTAAGGTTGATACTCCGATGCTATGACTTCTCCATAGGCAGACGGACAGACCACTGGATACCTTAGTATCCCGAAACGACGTTTCGGGGCCGTTGAAATGGAAATGGCAGACCAGCGTTTCGGCATCCTGCGGTCTGTTTCGGGGCACTCCAGCTCCCGCCATCACCGCCGCCTCCTCCTCCTCCTCCTCTTCTTCTTCCCCCCATTAGCCTTTACTTCTTACTCTTCTTCCTCTTCCTCCTCTTCTTAATCTTCCTCTTCATCTTTCTCTTCCTCTTCCTCTTCCTCATCCTCCTCCTCTTCTTCTTCTTCTTCCTCTTCTTCTTCTTCCTCTTCCTCTTCTTCCCCCCATTAGCCTTTACTTCTTCCTCTTCTTCCTCTTCCTCTTCCTCTTCCTCTTCTTCTTCCTCGTTCTCATCCTCCTCTTCTTCTTCTTTCTTTTCTTACTCTTCCTCTTCTTCTTCTTCTTCTTCTTCTTCTTCTTTCCCCCATTACCTAAAGGCTAATCATGGCGTTGGATCCATATTGGAGACACGTCACTCCAATCAAGGGATACGAGGGCTCCGGCGGATCAAAGAAGTGGCGGTGCAACTATTGTGGATTGGAGAATTCAGGGAGCGTAATACGTGGGAAAGACCACTTGGCATGCGTTCCCAACAAAGACATCGGACCTTGTTATCCAGACTACAGTTACCAGTCATTCATTGATGTTGATACTTATTACTCAGTAGTTACTAGAGTCTAGAGACTAGTATACAGTGCTTAGTGCTCACTGGACTTTGGAGTTTTAATTGATTATTCACATGACATAGTTACATGTATCATTGTATCTTTATTTCACTTATTATGTATCTTGATTCTTGTTCCATTGTTCTTGATGTCAGTCTCCATTGCTCTTGATGTCAGTTTTCATAGCTCTTTAGATCATAGATGATTTAGTAGTCATAAATTATAATTGATTTGTTGCCTTCAGTTTTGAAAATCGAGTCTTAATTGTGTTAAGCTGTCTTAAGTTTCAACCATTGAGTCTTAACTCTTCAATCTTCACTCGTGAGTCGTGACATGTGTAATGAATCATGATTTCAATCATATAACATGGACTCAAAAGTTTTGTATGAAATTTGGGTACATGTTATTCTAGGCATTGATATATTTACATACCCACATAATACTGTATTTATTTTAGTGTACAATCCGAAACGCCGTTTCCCCGTATCCAAAATTTGGCCGAAACTCCAAAACTCCGGTTTTTTCTGTTTCTGTTTCCCCCGTTTTCGAAACTCTCCCGTATTATGTTGGGTACTCCTCTTCTGGTATCACCGAAACTACCATTGATGCTTGTCAACATGGACCTTTGCTCCCTACCCCGCTGGAGTATATGCATCTTTCCTTTGGCACTCATTGTGCCACCTCTCCCTTATGGGCCATAGAGTTTATTCTGCACGGGGTTTCAGATTTTTATGCTCAAGGCAATAAGACACATCCAATGCACACTAAGCCCTTTCGAGCCACAAGAGGATCGATTGGTAATCACGGACTCCTCGCGACCACTGCAATGCGCTACGAAGGTTGCTTCAACTTCTTCTAGGGTTTCATGAATGCCACCTTGACAACCCGTGGTTCTACAGTCAGCTTGACACCTTCTATTACTTCGGCTCCGCAATACGTTGCACTGAGAGATGGCAATTGTTGCGTACCCCTGTTTCAGCCTGAGGCTCTCTTTTCCCCATCCTCGACTACTCAGTGTCGAGAGGCCACCTTTGGGAGTTCTTTAATATCTTCGATACCCTAGATACCTTCGTCGGCACAACGGATAGCACTTTCTTCATCATTAGATGATTTAGAGTCCGTGATCCATGAGTTTTTAGATTCCCTCTGTCTCTCTCGTAGAGGGGGATTCAGAGGGGGGTTATACTCTCTTTGCTCTCAAAGAGGGCTTCTACTTCTTCGGCTTCAGAGGGGGTCCCTGTACCTCCACCCTCAGGGGGGGGCACCTATTGATTGTGAAGTTCGTCACCCCCATTTACTCTTTTGGGATGGTTATCCTCGAGTAGTAATTTCTCCTCTTGATATGGAGGATCTTTAGAGACCGCCTAGATCGGGACCTTGGAGGTTCAGCCGTGACTTGGTAATGAGACCTTCGAATTCCTTCCAACATGGAGTTATAGAGCTAGTAGCTTCTTTCCTGGGGTGGATTTAGATTCTACCGTTCGTTCCGTCTATTGTTCCTTACTACATGTTACCTTTCAGGTGGAAATCTTGGATCTCGGGGATTCTCTTCTTCTTTATCGTATCTCTCTTCTCTCCTCTTTCTTCATTCCTTTTTGGATCCGATGTCAAAAGATGACGTACGAGCGAGACAGTAGGGTTTGCGGGGAGGAACATGGAGTGAACTCGGCAAACATGGAGAAGAGAAGAGAAGAGAGAAGAAACTCAGATGAATGGAATGATGAAGTTCCGAATCATGGAGTGAATGTGATACAAGGGAACAAGGGTGCTGTAGCACAAGGAAGATGATGAAGATAGCCATGAACCACGAACCGCAATGTCCTCTTGAAGGGGTGTGAGGGTAGTAGAGAGACTAGAGAGAAGAGGTGACGGACTGAATGAATCAATCGTGAGGAATGAATGAGAGAGTGCCCTATAAATAGGCATAGTCAGTCTAGGATGGCGCCCCTTTTTGAGATTGCAAACCCTAAACGCAAAACGCAGAAACGCAAAAAACGCAAACTGCGGGTGAAAGGTTTCTCAACACCCCCTCTCAGGCCCAAAAAGGGGAATAAGAGAAGAGTGAGGTGGAAATGCAATGCTACATGTTGAAGAATGCTCATGTAGCAGGTGCCACTTGGATAGTGTCCTTCGTGGGAAAATTGTTTACTTACCCAAGCGCCCTAGTATAAAGATGATGAAAACATTCAATGCATAGGAGGAATGTCGGACTTTGTGTAGTGCTGAGAACCATAAGGATATGCCCGTACTCGATCTCGGGAGGTGGCTCCATGCTAACCAAGGGATGAAGGAAAGAAGAGAAGAGGAGGAAGAAGATTCAGAGGATCCCTAAGATCCAAGATTTCCACCGGAAAGGGAACCTACAGTAAAGACTAATAGACAGAGTGAACTAGAGAACCCGTAACTCAACCTCGGGAGAGAAGCCACTAGCTCCGTGCATCCATGCTGGAAGGAATACGAAGGCCTCGTCACCAAGTTGCGGTTGAATCTCCGAGGTCCCAATCTAGGTGGTACCTGAAGATCCTGGATATCAGTAGAAGAGATGATTGGTCGAAGACAACCACCCCAAGAAAGTAGAGGATGGGTGAAGAACTTCATGTGGAGTAGGTTCCCTCTCTGAGGTGGAAGGTGGAGGGGCCCTTGCTAAAGTCGAAGAAGAAGTAGATGCCCCCTCTGAGGGCAAAGAAATAACATCCCCCTTTGAAGTAGATAGGGAATCCAAAAACTCATGGATCAGCAGTAGAATATATGAAATTTGTAAGCAAATGATGAATTGAGAATATGGAAAATCAAAAACTTTGATTATTGTAGATGATTACAATAGATAGCTAATACTTCCCCGCCATGTGCTTATGTTAGGAAGCTTCCATAGCACACGGACACAAGAAACAAACAAGAGCAAAGGCTGTGTGTATAGAAAAACGTGGTTGTAGCAATGAAAATGAGCCACAAGGTGATATGCCAAATAGAGCATTGCATGCATGCTTTTTTGCGCATGCGACCAAAACTGACTACCAAATCAAATATATATTCGGTAGGTCCATAAATCATGGTATTTACTGTAATGGCCCTTCAGGCCAGGGGGATGAGAGCCCCCCCACCCCCTTGCAAAGAGGGGCTTTGTCCCCCTCTACACCTTCCCCCAAGAAGGCTGGTGGGAAAAGTTGTGCTGCAACCTCTGCAATGGTTTGTCTCTAGCTATTTGGCCACACTCGGCTACCATTGATTGTTGAAACCAGGACCTGCTAGGTGAATATGTTGCTTGATTTGGCAGCCATGTGATGATGAATTGGGGATACACTAGGACTGACTAGGGTGCAAAGGATGCAAGTGATACGCGACCCCCCAATCTTCCCCCAACGTACTGTGGCCTGCGGCACTACTCGGTAGGCCTAACACAATCTCTCGCCTCGCTGCGAGCTGGACTACAATAATATCCAACACCTCCCCCACCATGTAAACAAGCATTCCCCACATCCCCCCCCCCCCTCCGACAGCGTAGTAGCATGTGTGGTAGGTCCTTAGTTGGGACGCACAATGGAAACCTTTGGTCAGACGCCGGCACATTCTACGAGTGCCCCCAATCAAACACCTTGCACATCATCCTCTTTGAGGAACAACTCTTGGCCATCTGGGCCACAGAGTTGGAGGTGAAAGAAACAACGATCTTTGATTAGGTCGTTAGACATTCCCCATCGAGAGCCTAGTTGCGAGATTGGCTCCACTCCACGCTGCGCATTGGCACAGCGCAGATTTTGGAGGCAGTGCTCATGGGCGGAGGGATCTTCATGGTTCAACTCACCTCTGTGGATGCAACCTGTGAGTTGGTGGAGAGCTTGCCCTATGCCTCCACGAATGGGGTCATCTACATGGTTCCTTGGTATAGCGGCTTCATAGTGGAGTCATTTGCGCTCCACAATAGTTTTCTCAGACACTAAGTCACCCTACTTTTTCCCGGACTTTGGACGGCTTTTTGGCACAGTTCTCCTTGCTTCCTTCGTGGATGCAGTGACATCTGCAGGAGTCCCAAAGGTACGAGTGGCCGTGAAAGATACAAAAAGCATACCAAAGTTCCTGGAGATTGAGGCTGGAGGTCACTCCTTTAGGCAGCAGGTTATTGTGACTGGGCAACCAGGGCAATGCCTGCGCTGCCATGACTTTGGACATCAAGCAGCAGATTGTACGCGTTTCGGGGCCAAGGCGGCTCCGACGACGGGCCCATAGGTAAACGCCGACGGCTTCACACGGGTCCAAAGATGACAGAGAGGGAGACAGCGGGGGGGGGGGGGGGGGGGCGCAGCCAGTGCCTCAGTCGCAGCCTCGACAACAGGGTGCAGGGGGGCGAGCGACGCACCCTCGGTAGAGCACTCCGCAGCCCCCCTTACCCGTCCCACCCGGCAGGGCCGCAGTTCCCTACAGCCACCACTCGCGCCACAGACTACCCCACTTGAGATCCCATAGCCCCCACACCCACCCTCCCCTACCTCCCAGTATCCCCCCACTGACCCTGGCTCCCAGCCCCCCCTTTCCAAGGCCACCAGCGCCCCCCCCCCCCCCCCCCCCCCCCTCCCCCCCCACCCGCCATGTACGTCCGACCTTCCCACCATCCCTCGACCCTCTTCCCCCCACCATCTCCCTTGCCGAGCACCCCACCTGATCCCGTTTCAGGTAATCCCTCCTAGACCCACTCCCACTCGTCCCACAACAGATGATGAGCCACACACGCCTACATCCTCCTTGCACCAACAGTCTTTCCCCTCCCACATAGCCATTAGCTCATCTGCCCCTGCCGCTCGTCACACCTTCCCAAGACAGGCACAACTGTTGCCATAGGAGTTTTTCCGCAGGGGCCCGTGGTCCTACCTGAGAATTGCGGAGCGTGGAGAGTTCCCACTACCTCTAGAGTTTGGGATCTTCGTGGTTCGCAAGTCAAGGAGGGGCAAGGTCCATCTACTAGCACCACGGATGGACCAAACTACTCTTTCTTCTTTCAGTCCTCTCACTCAGGGGATTGGACAATGACACAGATAGATGAGGAGTTAAAGAATCAGGTGGCAGACCACATCTCCTAGTGGATGGGAGGACTAGCACTGTTTGCACAGAAGTGGTCTGGTTGCATGATGGACATTAACTGGTGGGCTGGTGCTGAGGTCCCACACTTGAGCATTATCTTTCGAGCCCCTCCACAATGAAGGGCTCCGAGGGATGTGATCGAGTGGCCCTTGGCACAGGCGGCTTGTTTCTACCAGTGTACGGAGTCACGACTCTTAGTATGGCTGATACATGCATTGATTGTACCACCTGGAGCATCTATCACCCCTATGGTCCGGCCGAGGGCCACCATGAGGGACTAGAGTTCGCCGTCCAGACCTGTGGCAAAGCGTACTTGCATGCCCCATAGTTTCTCATCCTCATCAGCAACCTCCACACCGAATAGATATCTGTTCGGTCAGTTGCAGGTTTCCCCATGAGCTTATACCTTGCATTCTAGAATGTGAATAGTCTCCACTACAGTGGGGCACGTGGTTCTAGGAAGTTGATTGTTCGACAGGAGCTGTAGCTTGCCCTTGCCGGATGGATCGACATTTTACTTCTACAGGAGCACAAGCTCACTCCCTCCTAGGCCTAGTGGATAGGGAAGGTACTCGCGGGCAGCTCGCACACTTACTGGGAGCATGCCATAGGTGCCCACGGAAAGAGTGGAGGCGTATGCACCTCTATTGGCCGAAGTCTCACCGCCTGTGTATGAGACCACGGGACAATAGTGGCAGGGAGGGTTCTATGGATTGGATTGGATGTTGGGGACTCGTGCCTTGGAGTCCTCAACGTCTATGCCCCTACGGAGGTTAAGGCACGCAACAGGTTTCGGGTGGAGATCGTAGATGGACTCCCAGAGGTGGACTCCTGGATCGTTGGAGGAGACTTCAACAACCTGGAGGCTTTGGAGGACTAGCAGGGCAGAGGTAGAAACTATCAGGGCATGATCGGGGAGGAGCAGGAGGCATGGGAGGTATTTCTATTGGCAGTAGGTGCACGTGATGCTTGGAGAGACCCTGCCTTCCACAGAAGGGAGAGGTCGCTGGACTTCTCTTGGGGATACAGGTGGCTAGGTGGAGTCCTGTTGGAGTGGTTGGACAGGTTTTATGCGGGAGAGTGGGGAGGCTCTAGTGGAGGTCAGATTGGGTAGTTTGCGGGCACCACATTGTCTGATCATTACTCCGTTCTCCTGACATTAGATCCCCAAGCATCTGCCCTAGACACTCGATCCTGTAGGATCTTGGACTCGATTTATAGGAGGGAGGAGGTGACGAGACAGATAGAGCAACTCTGGACTAGGGAGTGGGGCACGAGGGATCGGATCGTAGAGGAGGTTGTAGAGGTCCTAGCCGAGTCGAGTAGAATCTGCCAAGAGGCAGCCATACAGGCCAAGCAGCAGAGCTGGGAGGAGGAGAGAGCGCTCTGACGGGACCTTGTAGCCACGCAGAGATTACTACAGGAGGCACCAGGGGATCCTACCCTCCACGCACAGGAGGTGCGAGCGTGAGCAGCCATTGCTGGCCTAGAGCACAGACACTCTGAGTTCTCTTTTCGCACCTTAGCAGCTTTTTGGGCACGGAAGGGGGACACGATGTGCAAGGAGTTTTTCCAGGTGCACCAGCCTCACACCTCAGGAGAGCAGATACGTAGCCTTCGAGATCAGTATAGGACTTGTTCTAGCCCTGACGAGGTGACGGAGATTGCCACTAATTACTACAGACGCCTTTTCCAGCAGGAGACAGCCTCAACTAGAGGACAACGATGTAGGCAGTAGGTTTGGGATTACATCCTGTCCCTTGTCACAGAGGAGATGGGATGCTTCCTCCTAGCCCCCTTCATAGAGAAGGAACTAGAGGAGGCTTTCCATACATAGGATGGGCATAAATGCCCAGGAGAGGATGGCCTCTGTAAGGCCTTCTTTACTACCCATTGGGAAGTGGTGAAGGATCCCCTACTGATGGTTTTCCAGGAGATTTTCACTTCAGGACAAATGCCAGGGAGTCTTTCGGTAGGCCTTATCAGTCTTCTCCCCAAAGGGGGAGACTGATTGGAGCTTTCCCAATGGAGACCGATCACCTTATTGTCAGTGGCCTATAAGGCATTGGCAAAGATGATTTGTAGGTGACTATGCCTCGTGCTGCCAAACATTATCCATGACACACAAACAGGCTTTGTTCAGGATAGGAGTATCCTAGACAATGTATTCACCTTCTTTGAGGCGACAAAGCGGGCTCAACATAGTGGGCAGAGACTGGCCGTACTACTCTTGGATTTTGAGAAAGCTTATGACAAGGTGGACTGGGATTTCCTAGAGGGCACTGTGGTGAGGTTGGGTTTCCCCCAGGCTTGGATTTGCGAGGTCGCCGCACTTTACAGATCGGCCACCAGCATTCTCATAGGTGGTAGGCGAGGGGAGGAGTTTCGGCTGGAGAGATCTATCCGGCAGGGCTGCCCCTTGGCCCCGTACTTGTTCCTACTCTTTGGAGAGGTGATGTCTCACTTCCTTAGGTCCTGTGATAAGCGGATTATGCAGCCTTCGACTTCCTGTGAGAGAGGAGACCCAGACTCTAGCACGGGGTGGGGCATCCACCTAGGATTTAGATGGGTGAGTAGAGGGCAGACCATCTAGTTCCTAGGGTTCCAGGTGGGACTCGACATCACTCCCGCCCAACAGTTTCTTCCAATCCTCGATTCTATTCGGATGAAGCTGACCTGTTGGAGCACGACTCGCCTCTCACTAGCCGGTTGAGCCCTGGGGGTTAACCAAGTCCTCCTAGCGACGGCCTGGTACATCGCCTCGTGTTGGTGCTTCTCCTCATCCTACGTAGTGTAGCTTCGCTGCCTAGTGCGGAACTTCCTTTGGTCCGGGTTAGACGGCTCTAGGGATTCTCGGGCCAAGGTGGCTTGGGCGACCATCATACGGCATGCCCAGATGTAGAAGGAGGAAGGTTGTAAATGTTGCACATAGTAGCCTCTGGAAACCCCAAAGCACTGCCTTTGGTCATGTGAGGAGGCGTAGCTCGTGTGGAGAGGAGCGTGCAGCATCCTTCGTCGTACAGCACTCAACCTTGGATGTATCTCATGGGGAGCTTTTTGCTGGCAGGCAGTTAGCCAAGGCCGTCACCTTCTGTATGAGGCCGGGATGCAGGACATGATATTCATCATTGAGGCAGGGTCATGCGCAGTGGTCGGTTTGGAGGCTCTATCCATCCACCAGGTACTGGAGCCCATAGCAGACCGCTCTGAGGTATGGGAGATCATAGGGAGTCTTACTAGATGGCATATCTGGAAGGCGCGGTGTTAGGAGACTTTCGGCGGAGAGAGACTTTCAGCACAGGTGACCTTAGCAGAGCTCTGTACCTCCATCATCCACTCCCTCCGCGGCTGTTGTGATTAGGTGCAGGGCAAGTCCAGGGCTCGTCAGGAGCTCCGTGGTCATTTCATGCATACCTGGGGCGGCTAGAACTTGTTTTTCATGATGGAGGCAGGCAGCCCCAGATGGCGATACACCTAATTTAACATTTTTTAGTTAATGAATAACTTCTTGAAATTGTATACTAATCTATCCCATAGTTTTATTTAGTGTTTTAATCCCTCCATGGCTTCTTGCTCCCATCCCCCCCAGACCGCCCTGAGAGGCTTGTATACATGATGTATTTGTGTTTCTGCATCAGCTCCAGCTAGTCTGTTGAGCATGAGCACTCTGTTGCAATCAGTTTCTTTGAGTAATATAATCAGCCACATTTTATTTGCAAAAAAAAAAGATAAGGAACCAATCAAAAAGTGGGGAGTTTGCTTATGGGACAGTGAAACACACTTGAGTGCATTTGAGTTTTGGTGCTGTTTAATGAACCAGTGGAGGTTTAATATATGTAATGTGCCTTTTTAGCTTAGTAGGTGAGTTGGGCTAAATATTGGTGCTCCATTTTATGTGATGGATGGAGCAACTACAAGAGAAGGATCATTAACATCCTTGTGTTTTGCCCTCTTGGCATCTATATCTTGCGAGTGGTGGATGCTAGAGTGAAGGGAAGGAGAACCACGGGGTCCTTCATTTACAAACACATTTGACAAGCCATGATCGAGGTAAATAATGAATCTTGATTCTTTTTTCATAATGTTACTTTCTTGAATAAATTCTTTTTCATTGGATGTAGCATTGGACATATGTTTAAGATTTTTAAGTTCGACTAGTAAACTAACACCAGGCAGTACTAATTGGACTCTAATGTATGTGACCAGCATGGAGTGAACCAGCAGATGGGGCATAGTGGATGCGCGAGAATAATTTCTATTTTGAACTAGGACAGTTTGTGCTTCTTGATCACTGAAAACTTGCAAAAGGCATAATTTGTGGAGAAGGTTTGGTGCAGTTACCCCACTAATGATGCTATATGGATGATTCAAGGGAATATTCAGACTGTGACTTGTGAAACACACCTGACAGAAGTTTATTTGATGGTTTGTTTTGTTCTTTTGGGGGGGTTGCTGTGTGTGGAAGAATCATTCTGTTGTGTAGTTTTGGAAAATGTGCAAAAAGAGTGATCTGAAGAAGCAAATTATAACAAGAGAGTCTCTTGATACATTCTGGATCCACAAAGCCTGTGGCAGCTGATGAAGCCAACACCATACATATTGAGATTGCTAAAGAATGGTTGCTAATACAAAGCTTTTGTCATTGTTAATGCATGCAAACATACCAATTTTTATCATGGTCGAGAACTAGAAATTCAAAAGAGAGTGTGCTCTTGTGCCCTAACTCAAGGCCTGCATGAACGTAAGAATACACATGTTTGGTAGATGCTGTGATTTTTTGAGATAGCATGTTTTGGTTCTGTGTGATTACCTGTTGTGATTACATGTTGCGACCATGTGGTGTTGCTGAACAAGATTTGTATCAGAGTATTTTAATTGTAGAAATGCCATGATGTTCATGCAGTGTTTCTCCAATGCATTCTTCTGGAGAGCTTCAACAGATTTTTGAGAACTACTTTGTGATGTTTGTTCTATCAAGACTAATCTTATTAGGTAAGAGGAGATGAATGTGATTACAAAACGTACAACAATCCATCAACATATTCAAGGTGGACATGTATCATTTCCCAGAAAACAGGAGACTGATCAATCCTTCTAAAGCCATCTGTTACTCTACATAAGGGCACTTGTATATCAGCGTAGTAAATTTTCAGAGCCCACTTAATCAGCCTAAGTTGAGGAGCCTTTAGTGTTTGGGTTATGGGGGAGGCTTTCTTTATGTGTGTGTGAAGAGAAACTACTGCTAATATGAAGCTCAAGAGGGCTGCACAGTGCGAAGGTATGGCAAGGGTAATAATCTGGGCTGTGATCAGGATATATGGCAACAGGTTTTCTTGATGTAGGCACTTCTGGTAGTGATGCCTCTCCATACAGGTACTTATTTACTTCAGACATAGAAGGCCTTGCAGAGGAATCTTCCATGGTGCACAGCAAGCCTATCATAATCACTGAGGCTACCTCTTCTTCCCAAGTATAATACCTTCCAGCCCCAGTTACCAGGTCCTCATCAATGGCTTCCATCAATTTCCCTCTCTCATGCAATGTCCATACCCATTCTACTAAGTCCACCTCTTTCTCTTCATCATCCCCTTCCAGCTCTTGCACTCCTAGAGAGCTTCTTCCTGTGACTATCTCAAACAGCATAACCCCAAAGCAATAAACATCTACTGTAGTTGCATCTGCTTTACTACCTTCCTGCTGATGGATTGACCAATCCATATTACCCCCCTTTGTGGACCCTTTGGACTTTGCAAGACTAAAGTCCCCAAGTCGTGCTCTGAATGTGACATCTAGCAGCACATTACTTGCTTTCACATTCCTGTGCAGAATTGGCTTCTCCAATCCTGAGTGTAGAAAGGCTAAAGCCCCTGCTATTTCCTTTGCAACCTTGTACCTTCTTACCCAGGGGAAAACCACTTTGGAGGAGAGCCACTGATCAAGGCTACCATTAGGCATGTAGTCATAAGCAAGAAGCAGCTCCCCTTTATCTGCACACCAGCCTCTCAGGGAGACCAAATTAGGGTGGTGTAAACGGGATAGAGCCCCTATTTCCTTTATCACTCTTCTTTGATCAGAGCATGATTGCTGCAAGAAATCTGGATAGAACCTCTTGATTGCTACTAGTGACCCATCTGTCAAATGTCCCTTGAAGAACATGCCCTGATTGCCATAGCCCAGAATTTCTCCCTCATTAAACAGCCTTGTGGCTTCAAGTAGTTCCACCAAAGAGAATTTTCTGGGTTTGTAAAGAGGCCTTGGTGCTAACCGGGGCAGCTTTGCACCAGGTCCTTTGTCTTCTTTCCTCCTCACACAAGCAAGATTGAGGAAGGCAAGAGCTGCAATTAGAATGACCAAGCAAAATATAATAAAAGCACTGGGTGCCTTTTTCTTGCTGGGCACAAGTTTGGGCAAAAGTCTCTTTACACAAGTTTCATCTTTTGGCATTCTCAACAAACCAGTGCTGTCTGAAGAGAAGTGCCATGAGAGTATATTGTGCACTTGGGCATTGGACCCAGTAGATCCTGAGAAGCCCACAAACATGTACTCTTTGAAGATTTTGGATAAGTCCAGAGGAGAAGATAGTAGAGGAGTTGATGGCTTAGCATCCCCATCTTTGGCCATACGGACATCTACCAACTTCTTGCCACTGTCATAGCTAATCCAAGCCCAGACGGTGGTACCATCATGGAAAGTGACACCTGCCTGAGAGGGATCTGCTGTTTGATGGGAGATGATACTGCCAAAGTTGATCCCGATGTGATGATCATTGGGGTCTTGGAACTCTTCGTTTTTGAATGTGTCAAACTCTATGGCAAATGGCTTGTATGTCTCATCACAAGCATCGTTCATCATGCCTAGCCACCCACCATTCCTCCCCACAGTCAACTCATCTGGCACAATGAGGAATGTCAATCCACTGCCACTGGTCCCATTCGGGTGCTCTGCTAGTTTGGTTATCCTGAACGAGAAGCTGGTATGGAAGGAGGAGGTTGTTCCTGTTGCTGGATCCATCATCCTGAAAGGGAAACTGTAGAGGGCTCTGCCTGCCTGATAAGCCAAGTCTTGAGGAGAGTGACTTGGCGAACCTGGTATTTTGATGACACCTGAGTTTCTATCGACTGCAGCACTTCCCAAAAGGGTGAGGGCATCTGTTTTCTCCTCATCTTTGAAATCTGGGAATACCAATTTTCTTGTTATTGAGGCTGTGAGACTGCTGCTATCAGCTGGAGATGGAATAGGAGGAGAATCAATGCTACTGGCAATGGTAGAGGATTGAAGACAGGATGCTGTAAGCAAAATGAGGGTGATGAGGATGCATGGAGTGGCCATTGGAGTGATGATGCTGTAGATATCAGGGATAATAGCAGCAAGAGACTACTAGGAGATTGTTTTATACAAGGGACTAGAACTGATGATGATAAGCACAGCAGAAGATGCTTCTTGTAAGAATGTTATATGTTACATTGTCACTGGTAGAAAGAAGGATGTGCCATTTGATTTGGCCATTATTGGATGTGCCTTTTCTACTTTTGGCCACCTTAGCCAATTAGGCACTTAACTATGCCTAACGTCATTGCATGTGTCTTGGATAAATCAGGCAACCCACTCGCACATTTGACCAGAAACCCGAGCTATTGGTGGCTCAAGGTCCTGGTCAGGCCTGCTTTCTGATGAGTGCAAGTGGGTTCTACTTACCCTTCATGATTGGGAAGGGAAAACACAAGCTTAATCTGTCTGAAATTTTATTTAATTTGGACAAATACCGTACAGGTAAGTATCCAAGGCTGAAATGTGGAGCAAAGATATGGCAATCTAGGTTTAAAAAAAGCAAAGGTTGAAGGTGGTGACGTGCCACCTTCCAAATGGCTGTGGGGGTGTAGATTTTACATGAGATTTGCTAGTGTTAGGTGGTGGATGGCAATCAGGAAGTTGTGGTTTAGAGAGAGAGAGAGAGAGAGAGAGAGAGAGAGAGAGAGAGAGAGAGAGTGTGTGTGTGTGTGTGTGCCGTCAGAACAAAATCAAGAAATGAAAGGGAATCGAGATTCAAGTTAGATGACAATCTGTATTCTCTGATGGATGATCCGAGTGAGATTATGCACGTGGGCAGAGTGTCCCCTTGCCTTTTATTTTCCTAAAGTCATTTGCTGAAGTGGGGTGAAAATTAAAATGGTGAAATGATTGGATTGGCAAAGGCAGAAAGCAATGTTTGGAAAAGCTGGGTCAGAAAGGCCGGTTGCATGTGGGGGCCCTGCCACACAAGCGTTTTTACCCTCGTTGGTGTGAGCACACCCCTTTTGTAAGGAACCGTATGAGGTACTCTCCATAAAACAAGATTCCCCTACCCAAGGACCACCAACTACCTTCAAAGTCCTTTTGAAGGGAAAAAGAGAGGGACTGATTTTGATATTTTGTACACACCCTTTTCTAGGCTTTTGCCCCCATGTGATGGTGTCCTTCCTCCAAAGTTGTCACATAGTCCTTGCCGACCGCCTTGCACGATGCTTCTCACCCTTCATTATTCACATCTGGGGTGAGGACCCATCACACTTTCACTGCCATGGATCTTGCCATCTCGATGTGTTTGATCCCCACATGCCCAACCACCTTGCCCTTCATTATTCGCATTTGGGGTGAGGGCACATCATATTTTCACTCCCTTGTATTTTGAAATCTTGAGGTGTTTTTATCTCCACATGCAACAACAATACATGACATCCAAACATAGATGCTAGGTCAATCATTCTTTTCTTACATCTCAATTCAAAATATCACCACAATGTTCCTCCTCACGGGATGATAGTCTCCCATGAAAATATGTGGTTCCGCCTCATGGGATGATAGCTTAATATGAAAATATGTAGTATTCACAAAGAATGTGTGTTCTATCCCTTTCAAGTAAGCCTTTGGCTCATATAGCTCCAATGATTGTTTGTCTTCTCAAATTGTTGCTTTTTGCATGCTCAAATCAATTCATTTTATTGCAATACTTTTCTATATTTGATGGACAAGTTTAAAGGAGGTTATGTGTTACATGTACATACATGTAGGTTTTCTACACTAGTTTGTGGCATGATCATACTTCTTTATATTACAGTGGGAATTTTGATGAGATGCAAATGATTGAAACATGTGGTCCATGTTAAACAATGTGTGAAACCTTATTGATGGTAATTTTTAAGGGGTGCTTGAATCATATTCCATATTGACACAACATAGTTCATGATCTTGTGAAATAAGGAATTATATGCTTAAGATCATCAATAAGGTTATTTATGTTTTTATGTCCTTCACGGCTTTGAGAAGTAGCACTAGCGCACAAACGGTAGTGTGATATAACTATCAAATCTCAATCATTCACCTTTTGATAAGATATAGAAACCTAGTTACAAATTGTCAAATTATTTGAATCAATAATTACTACCTTAATAATTTAACGTAGTGAAAGTATTTGAGACAAAGCTAGTGTAGAAAAACTTTTATGGGGGGACTATTTTGAACTCTAATTTGTTGGAATTCTTAGTTTACAACTTGTTATCGATGAAACATGCAACATAGCATGGTAAGTTTCTCATTTATTGGTCTCGAATCTCCAAATGTGCACTGAAAGCTACAAAATGATGCCACAAGTTGTTGGATTGAAATAAGAAATGTGCACTTGCAACACTTTTGGTAATCCTCACATCATACTCAATTAGGCAAGCTAAACAACTTGTAAACCCATGAAATATACCTTTGCTTGTGCCATGATAGGGAATTTAAGAAACTATAAGACTTTGTGGTAAATGGCTTAGGTGAGGTGACACATGACCAATATGTGTTACAATTCACATTGTACCTTGGGATTGCCTTGATAAGTTGCTTAGCAAAATGAGGTCATTAGCCTAGGGACCAACCATATATGTTGTTGAGATGTCCAATTTGCACTTCAAAACAAAGATGAGATGGCATACACACAAAGGAATGGCTTCCAAGTTCAAATGCTCCAAGTGTCATGATGATAGTCTATTTGTGGTTGATTCTCTATTCAAAGTGTAAAAGCAATTATGCCAATGGTGTCTTAAGGATGTGCACAAGATAGACCATAACAAAGGGTCTTGGATTATATCCGCAGAGGGCTTGAAAACAAAGTTTTCTCCATCTTCTCCAATTGCAATATAAGGAGTGCATAATAACTTTTCCAATGTTGGGTTATTCATGTGGAGAGGATTCCAATCTCTTCAATGATTGAAAGTATTACATAAGGATGCAAACATGAGGCAATTAGAGTTCTAGGTCCACTCAATAATTTGGTAAATGTCATGTCTCACAAAGTTAGGTGATATTGAGGAGAAAGTTCAAACAAGTATAATAGTGCCATGAATGCTTAGAGTTTCACAATAGAAGAGCTTGCAAAACATTATTGAGGCACAAGTTTTGTTTGGTGTATATTTTTGAATTCCTACTTGAGCCAAAAAGTTACAATGATGTTGCGAATCAAGTCTTTCTGTGGCAGGA
The DNA here is from genome assembly GCF_053477565.2 of Lygodium microphyllum. NCBI lineage: Eukaryota > Viridiplantae > Streptophyta > Polypodiopsida > Schizaeales > Lygodiaceae > Lygodium > Lygodium microphyllum. The sequence continues at coordinate 29,036,346 of NC_141138.1, read as the reverse complement.
GATGATGTGATAAGTTGTGTGAGGGATTATGTTTCATAGATAAAGAGGTTATACAAGACACACCTAGCCAATTGAAGTTGTTGAATTTCAAATCTTGAGAAAGGATACATACATGACATGTTTACCTTACTTGGAGACAACTTGGAAGAGAACTAATTTTCAACAACAAAAGGGAGATAGATATCAAACTCGAGGAAATAGGGAGGTCTACAAAGGAGATCCATAACAAAAAATGCTTCAATAAAGAAATTCATGGTTACTCTTCATATGAGAAAAGTTAAGAGTATCACAATCATGGCCGAAAGACATCGAGAAAAAGTCATTTTGCTAGGATTGAGGTATTCTTGTGTCATTCCATGAAATAATGTTCACTTGTAGCAAAGGTGAGACTTTATCTTGTGCAAATGTGTTGGAAACTCCTTGTTCATGTTTGCCAATATGCAACAATCTTTGGAAAGGTGGGCTTGAGGCACATGAATATGGAGCTTCCAAGAAATAATAGAGGTTAGCCCCGATTAGAGGAACACAATATACAATTTGTTCTAGCGCATTTGGATTTTAGAAAGTTTTAATGTTAGAAGTCCATGAGAGCATGTTCTAGTAAAGAGCATCAAATTTTGAAGTGCACTTGTTGGAGGTAAAATGGCGAAGAAGGAGAACATAATCTATAATGGACAAGTGGGTTCTACAACGACTTAGAATTTCACTAACATCAAAGGCAACCACTGAGATGTTGCAAGTTTAGTGGGCCATGCCTATTTGTTCGAATGTAAATAAGGATGGAAATACCTTAACTCCCCTCAACCATTATGTATGATTGTGGAGTGGAGCATATTTATGAGGTAAGAGGACTTGCATACAAAATTAAGCCAAGTTGTGCTAATGCACATGATTGTTCATGTAGGCTTTTGGATGGCTATAGTTCCCATTGTTGAATATGATGAGAACAACAAAGAACTCTTATTTTAGCTTAGTTATGATTGCAAATGTGTACCCTTGTACAAAAAAGGTGCTTAGAAAGAATGGGTACTAGTCAACTTGAATTGAAATCTATACTAGATACAGATGCATTCTAGTTAGTAACTCAAATGGTGAGTATGGGCAATGAAAATAAGCACTTTTGCTCGGCAAAATGGGTACCGACAAGAAGAAGTGACAAGATAAGGTACCAAAGTAGACAACAAAATAGATGTATTTCTAGCTCTTTGAGTCAATGATGACTCCCACTCCAAATTCCCCAAACCTTGAAATTTTAGTTGTGTAGATGTCTTCCTTCACCATACTTTGATTCTAGTAAGGTGTTTCATTATGAACTTTCCCCATCTCTTGGAAGGCTTTTGATAATAACTCAAAGATAGGACACATCCGTCACATGCTTCTAAATAGCTGAAATTTAGTAATATTCCCATAATTATGGCTTAAGTAGTTATGTGGGATTGTATGATTGGCTTGAAATAAGATTTGATAAAATGCACTTTGCCTCTATTGAGGCCATTTTAAAGCTTTTATTTAGGTGTTTATATTATTATCTATCTATACGACAACTTTAATCATCCGTCTCACACATGGGATTAACTTAGCTTAACAATTTAAGAAGCATTAGGAGAGATACATACTCATTTTTGGGGTACCTAACAGTCCCAAAATCATCTGGTTTTGCATTTGAAGAGTATTTCTCATGTACATACCATGCTATATTCCAATGCTCGAGTTCCTAGATATGTATGGATATTTGTTAGAGAAATATATTGTAGATTTCAAATAATTAAATTTGTATAATTAAATAATTAAATTTTCCAAAAATAATTTTTCTCATGATATTTTTCGATACAAACGATAATTCTTCCTTAGTCATTAAGCAATTTATTTCTAGTTAACTTCTCAAATTGTTAGTTTTTTGAATACTTAAGAAAAATGGCACCAACGATTGCTAGCTTTACAAATGAGAGCACTTATTTTACAACTATTGTCAATTTGATTAGTCAAAGGAGAGCCTATAATTCTACCATCTTCAAGTGAACACACATTTTAATTATCAACCACTGAGAAAGTGCAGTAGCATATTATTTTTGAGGACGACGGACACAAGATTGAGGTCACATAAGAGGAGAATGTGACTTAGCAACATGGAGAAATTGGAAGTTGGAAGTGGAGTGAAGAAGTGAGCTTAAGGTGTGAGGTGTTTTTTGTTATATAAAGTACATTTGGATTGCATGGTTTTCCAAAGCTTCAAGGTCAACAAAAATGATGTTGTACATTTTGAAGACTACCTCCCTATAGCCAACATCAAAAGTGGCTTCAATGTGTATTGGTGGTGGTGAGCAAAGCTTGCCACAATACCTTTGAGTTCACAGCTAGGATGCAAACTTGACTTGCATTAGTTTTGGTAGTGAAACTCTCTTTGCCTTTTACTTTGGCATTTCCTTGCTAGTGCTTTATAGAGTTTGCTATATCCTTTATAAGAGACAACAACCTCGTCCAATAACGATTGCACTTCACTTGTACTAGGTTTGTTCTCATGTGTAAAGGATGAGACCTTCCGATTGTTCATTTTAAACTCATTTTGATGCAACACTTATTGAGCTATTCTTTTTGGTATCAAATTGCTCTAGTGAACTTTGGCTTTGGAGCACACAAATGCACTCTACATGAAGCAACACTCTACCAAAAGGGCAACATTGATTCATGAAGAATATAATGGCATTAAGAAATTCGCTATTAAATTGAACAAGAGTGAGATTTTGAAATCTAGATAAGTGGATAGGGTTACTATCACTATTATGAGTAGATCGCTCAACCAACCAATTACTAAAGATGATCCCAATTATTTCTAGTTTTGCCAAAGAACAATCTATTGTCACTTGTCTATTTTGAGGCATCTTAGCGATTTTGTTTTATAATATCATTGAGTTAAGCTTAACATCAATCCACGTTTACCACACAATACTTGGTAATGGTACAAGTAGACAAAGAAAACTATGATATTTTCAATTGGGTGTTTTGTTGAATCCAAAATTTGGAATTTATAAGAAATCTAAGAAATGGGAGGATGCTTTATATAAAGGTTTGGTTTGTATTTAGTGGAATGGCACTTTGTAGGTGATTTAACTTCTCTCAAATGGACATATAATGTGAGCAAATGTGCAACTACAATGTGTCAATGTCTACATTGCATTTTGAGTGCCAAGAATTTGGATAGGGTGTGGTGGAGTGAAGCTTTAGATAGACATTCAACGAATGTGAATTGGAAATTAGTGCTTGATCCCTTTCTATACTGTACATATCCACATCGTGCATATTGTGTACGATAATAGAGAAGTCAATGTATTTGTACATTCATTTTGCATGGACTTTAACATTAGTCTTGTACTTTGCCACAAAAATGGTTCTAAGCCACTCAAGTGGCTCAGGTCCTATTTGACTAGTTTGAAACAAGTCATGCATATGATACCAAAATTGGATGGAAATATACTAATATATTTGACTATGGAATTGAAGGTTTGGAACAAGTTTTAAGTGAAAATTCATTATCTAAAAAAATTGGATTTTCAAAAGTACATGAAAATTGGTCAAAACAACACCCAACAACACTATTTGGAGCTATCGAAAAAGGTGATAGTTTTTATTTAATTGCAATTCTCTCATTGGGAATGCATCTCATATATATATCAAAGTATTTTTCATGAAAGGTTTAGCTTGATAACCTTTTTTTGAGATAGTTTTGATCTCAAGACAATCTCTTCTTAATCTTTGTGGTTGAAGACAAATTTAACTTTTTGTAGAGGGTCTAAATGGTCACAAAAGTGGCTTTTTTAGTACAAGACTAGTATTAAAGCCTATTAAGGAATCTAAAAGTATGATAAATTAGTGAAATAGGTGTTATTGAACATTTTCTTGCATAGAGATGAGGAAATCATTAAGATGTCATGAGGATAGCAAACTACTAACTAAGCTATCAATGATTGGTATCAAAGCTAGAACATTCCTGTCATGCCATGAACATGGCAAAAATAATGATACTATTTACCAACAATTATTTATTTGATGGAAAGGCCTACAATGGAAGTGGAACATTGGATAATTGAAAGATGGATGTGTGGATTCCATTTGATAAAATATTTTTTTAAATGGAGAAATAGTCATGGAGCAATATTTATTTAAAATTATATGGTATCACATTATAGACTTGGAGGAAGGCATTTCTTGTATCATGGGGAGATTTGTAAATGACTCATTGCATGGCAAACACTTATAAAGGAAAACCATTCACTAAGAAAATTTTCCAAGCCAACATAAATACTGGGCACACTTGGATAAATATTTCATTATGAACTAAATAAAACTCAAAAGAAAGACACACACATTTAGATATAGTTTGCTCACATTGCACACACACACACACACCCCTTATTGTTGAACTATTTCCATGCCATCAAGTATGTAGTATCTCTCTCTCTCTCTCTCTCTCTCCCTCCCTTGTAGATGCACGAGTATAATCATGGTTTCTATTGCAATATTATATGAGCTTTTAATTATTGTTACTTTACTATATCCAACCATATTTATGAATGGTGTAAGCTATAAACCAATATCAATTATTTCAAACATAATTTTTCATGCTTAGCTAAATATTTCTATTGTATTTTAAAGGTTCATTCAAAGATTGGTCAGAAAAAAAATAGAATTTAGCATTGGCATCCACCCAACCATGAAAGAGTGGTGGTTGTATTAGTACTACACGTTGCAAAAAATCAAGAATGTTAGCATAACAATATAAGCACCCAAAGCATTTTTTTTTGTCTAAGAAGATGTATAAACATCATATAGATTTTCCAACTATCCCTCAGATTACATATGAAAAGCTAATACTACTTTTGTTGTATATAATTTTTTTTCTACAAAGTCATTGCTCCAAGAAATATTTATCACCATTAATCTGTCCATCTACAATGGTATAAACTTTTTAAGTGCTTAAGGAACTAAAAAGTGGTTGAAGACCACTTTAGAATGGCTCACCATTGGAGCACTAGTGTAGTGTTACACTAAAAAAACGAAAATTTTATTTTTTTGCAAGCCTTTTAATTTGGTGTCTAATTACATAGTTACTTGATATATATGTTTATTTTGTAGGGAGGTGGTCACATGAGTAGTGTTCCAAATTCAAATTAGATTTGTTTTTACAAAGGAAGACTTCGAATTAGAATATGGGTTGAGCTAAGTTGTGGGCAAGATCCCAAACTTCTTTGTGACAATGATTTTGTGAACTCAAAATGGTTGATAATTTGGCCGCATAAATGGTATCAAATGGAGAAGGTTCACTTGAGAGCCTTATAGCTAGAATCCTTTGAGGAGTACATCCTTTTATACAACACGTATATCAAGGAGTACCTCCAAATAATGAAATGAGCTTGCATTCATATTGGATTTAATGGCAGAAATACAAAGGGAAAGATGATAGGCTTGGTCTTGTGGCATATGCCAATTTTTTTGACGGTGTAGTTAGGGTGATATGGCAATGGAACAAACTAGATAGGAAATTAGAGAAGTGGTGGTTGAAAAATGGGCCAAGTGAGATAGCAAAAGGGAAACAATTTCTAAAAATCTGCCTCTTTACCATGATGTAGGTGGCACAGCATGTGACCATCCCTATGCACTCTTATGCACACATGTTTTAAGGGCATGTTGAGTAGCTCTACCATGTCCTTGGCCATGCATTCTACATCAAGTGTTGATATGGTAGCATTTTGCAACATGAGGGCCACAAATGTTGTGAAGATCGACACAAAGCACAAGTGCCTTGATGTAGTAAAAAATTCTCTTGAAGCTTCAAAAACTTGCAAAGGCAATTAAGAAAGATAACCAAGAAGTTGAAAAAGGATATGCAGGAGCTTCAAATGCACAAATCTAGGTTGGTGAAAAACTAGGTCGAAATCCCAAATATGGAGGGGATAATCACTATTAGAAAGGAATCCTTAATGGGTGTTGAGATATAGATATACTCGATATTGATTAGTCTGGCAATAAGATGGTAGAGCTACAGGTTTGCAAGCTTGATTTTCAACTAATAACACTTTATATTTGTTCTTTAATGATCATAGTCTTAATCTATTTGAAGCATACTATGTCAGTTTTATTATAGGGTCATCACAACAATCTAGTCTACGAGGTAGAGGTGGCAACAACAAGTCTCGAATTTGTGGAGATAACTATGAATTTGTTGAAGACAAAAATGCATGTCCTTCCTATTAGACCACTTGTTCAAGTAAACATAGCCCATAGTAGTGCACCATTTAGTGACTGTGCTAGTTGTGAAATGTCAATAATGTAGATTATTATTACAAGTGTATACATGCTTCGGTGTCTGCACCCATAGCACCCACTCTCATTTGTCACTACTTATATCTCTTGCTCCTATTGTCTATTTCACAGCTATGAAAAGCCTTTAAATGATGCATTGACAATGATAGCACATGATGATGCACATGCGCATGACCATAGTGTAGGTAATACATGTTTGTACACCTTATAGTAGATTAATCATGGTTGTTTAACTCTTAAAACATTTATTTTTTCCTCATGTAGATAAAGTGAAGAAAGAAACAATTGGACTACATTCAACTCATCATTTGATTGCATTGGCAATACTTTGCAATTCTATTTTGCATTCTCCTCTTAAAGTGTTCAGAGAACTTTAATGTTGAATATTATTAGTTTGTTGTTTGTGTAAGAACTTTGTTGTTGTCCTAGCATGGTTCCTACATGTTTGTTAGGTGTTTGTCCACAACATATGATATATTTAGCCTATGAGTACTAGGTTGTAAGACTTATAAACCTAAGGAGATCATTCCCCACTTCTCAAAAGATTGGCAAGGTATGACTCACCCCACCCCACCACATTGTGGCATACCCCTCCCCCTTTTCCACACCCCCACATCAATGAGACCATGGTATCCTATGACCACCCCATTGACCCCCACCCAACTACATCATGGCACACCTTGCCCACCCCTTAATCCAATGACAACACGATGTCCCTTGCCCACCAACCCAACCACGTCATGGCATACCCCTGCCCTACCCCCTAAACCACCCCGAAGAATAGTAACATGGCACCCCACCTACCCACCCCACCATGTCATGGCTCACCCCTCCCCCTGTCCCCTAAACCAACAACAACATGGTATCCTTTGCCCCACCCACCCCCACCACATCATGGCATAACCTCTCCCTTCCCCCAATACACCAATGCCAATATGGTATCCCTCACTCCATCCCACTCCACCACATCATGGCAAAACCCTCACTTCCCCCAACATGCACTAACTATGACATCGTATCCCTAGCCCCATTCCACCACAGTGACATGGTATATACCCCCCTACCTACATACCACCCACCCCCCCCCCCCCCCCCCCCCCCCCCAACACACACACCCGTTCAATGGGACATTCATCACAATGTTTTCTAAGCTTTTCCATATCATGGAAGAGGTTGGGATACCATAATTGAGACTATAGGTGACTTTTTGCATGATTGAGTCTTTGACAAAGTGTCCTATCGTGACTCCCATGTGTGCTTTTGCTAGACCTTTACATCTCATGCTCATAGATGTGCCTTCTCAACAAGCCATTTTAGCTTAGTTAGTACAATTTTGCCTAGCGATCATATGATAAGATTGGGCTTTGAGAATAGGTGATGAGGTCGAGCCTTCTAATCAAATATTTCTTTTTCTAGCATTTTGATGATGTCGTTGGCCCAATATTAGATAATATCTACTTTATATAGATCTTTCTCTTGAGATATTTTAAACAAGTATACATCAAAAAGAGCATTTCTATGGGTTCTCCATTAGTTATTCGGGACAAGTGAATAGGATGTAGTGCTATTCTCCCTTCCTCACATCTCTAAGAAGTCAAATTCAAGAAAAAGTAACACCAATTATGCTATGCATCTAATTGCACAAGATTTCTTTACTAAGTAAAGTAGAGCTCGATGAGGATCAACAAAGAATGTGAATGGAATTACTAGTAAGTAGCAATGAAACCTTTTCACAGTAAACTCAATTTCCAAACCCTCTCTCTCAGTAGGTAAAGTATTTCATTTCTCTATCCTTAAGTTGCAGTGAAGTTCACTAGATAGTCCAAATTCTATTCTCTAGGTTGTCATAATGTCACTCTCATGGAAAACTTTGAGGTGTCAATGTGCATTTGGAAGATTAGGTTCTAGTTTGGGGCTAGGAGAATCGAAGTTATTGTTAGAGACTTTTTCAATGTGTCATAGAGGCACATTTCCATTCTTTGGTGTAGCTTAACATGAATTGCTAATAGTATCTAGTGTGGATGAGAAAGCAGAATAGTCCTCCCACATTGGGTCCTCAAGAAAGCCTATCAATTCCAAACTTTTACAAGATCATGAAACTTATCATTCTTGATCTAAATGGGCTGTTAATAAAAAGAGAGTTTTCAAAAAATGAGAAGAAGAAATAGGTGTAGTTACATATCCACAACCTCCCATCTCAAAGCACATTGAGTTTACAAGGCTAGAGAAGTGGCTATGGGTCTATCACAAGTAAGATACTTTATAGTTTCTATGGGATATGAGGCAAATTGGAAATGCAATGATTTGGAGCTCATGCTCTGTGCATAATATTGAGTTCATAATCAAGTCATGTTGGCCCCACAGATTTTCAATGATGTGGCTTATTACTTTCTAGATATTCTCTTAGAGTGATTTTGTGACAAATGGAGGTTTTCAAAGGTTATTCTTAGTGCTCTGAAGGAGATTTGAGATAAACAAGTGTTTTTTAGCCTCTTTCTCTTGTCTAGAACAAGTTTTCTTAGTATGATGCCAATCCCACACTATTGTTAGTTGATGGCAATAAGTACCAAAACCTCCACAATGACTAGGGCAACTACATTACCCCTCCAACTTTTAATCCCATGGATGAGGAGCAAGGCCTATTCTGCCCCTCCACATGCTCTTATTGTGATTATGCCGATGGGTAACAGCTTGAAACTCTTTGTAGTATACAAAGAGCAACCCCCTCAACAACCCCAAGGATCATTTGTCTACTTTAGTTTATAACCACTTTTTACTATCACAAGACAATAAATAAAATGTACTATGACTTCTAAATAGCTTGAATGTACTATGACCTTTGGCTAGCCTATAATGTGCTATGACCTCTAGATAGCATGAAATGTACCATGACCTCTAGATGGCTTGTAGTATACTTCACCTATGAATATATATATATTTAAACTCTTTATATGTTTCTACTGTTAAAAACATGGATCTTGAGCAATGGTTTAGGTATGGTGGCTGGAACTCATAGACTAGAATTATGATGACTGAGAGTATTACTCAAGTGAATAAAGTTTCAAGATAGATTAGCTTGGACTCATAAACACAATATTGAGTAGATAGAGACATAGACTGTTGAGAGTGGAAAAAGACTAAATTTTTGACTGATTTTTGTTGTTTTTGAGGTCTGAATGATTGATTTTTGATGGATTTAGAGTGATGTATGGTTGTTAAAGGAAGTATTTGAGAGTGTTTTGGATGATATTGATTATGTTTTGGAATTTCATGATGATTTTTAGTGCATATATGAAGCTTTATGATGTTCTGATAGCTTCTGATTGGTTATGTATACCTTCTGTATAGCTTCTGTTTTGTTCTGATTGTCTTCTGTATGAAGCATGGATTGATGATTGATAAAGATTGAGATCTTTTGGAAGCTTATTGAATTTTTTTTGATAGTTTGGAATGGTTTGAGTATGAGTTATGAGGTTCTGATGACCCTCTGTAGACCTTCTGTAGTAGAGCCTTTGTCTCTGCTTTGTCTCTGTACTGTAACTGTACTGTAGCTGTTCTGGTGCTGTACTGTAACTGTTCTGTAGACCTTCTGTAAGTGTTTTGTAGAATGTATGTGTGACTTTGGGAAAGTTTTCTAACTTTTGGAAAGGATGAATCTAAGTTCAAAAGAGCTAAAACAAGTGGAAGAAACAGTTGCTGAAGACTGAAGAGAAGACTAAGTGACAGTGACAGTAGTGAGCTGTGAAAAGACACTGTAGTGGCTCTAGTGACTCTTCATATCAGACATACCTCTTGGGAGGTGCATCCACGACCTAAGAAGGATTATTGAGGGTTATTATGAGAGCATTGTAGTGAGGAGATGATGTACTATTGAGAGAGAGAGAGAGAGAGAGAGAGAGAGAGAGAGAGAGAGAGAGAGAGAGAGAGAGAGAGAGAGAGAGAGAGAGAGAGAGAGAGAGAGAGAGAGAGAGAGAGAGAGAGAGAGAGAGAGAGAGAGAGAGAGAGAGATAATTCTATCAAGACAGTGTAATTGTATATGAGAGATTGAGAGAGAGAACTATGAAGACATTGAAGATGAATATTATGTGATTGATTTCCATTCAAAGATGGTGTATTATTTTGTGTTCTTTGTTCTATTGATGGATTATATGAAGATGTTGAAGATTATGGTTGATTCTATCAAGTCCGTGGGAGATATCTACTATGATGCTGCGTGAAGAATTGCTATTTTCTTTGTTTTGATGATCAAAAGAATGAAATAAAAGCTTGTTGATGTTACAAGATATATTTTCTTGCAAGAGAATTCCATTTTCCTTGGTGTTCCTCTTGGGGCTCCATGTTTTTGGTGCGCAGCTGGGGAAGCTTGCCATCAACAAGCACCAGAAGAGGCTGAAAATGAAGGAAATGGCATTGCCAAGAAGAGGAGAATTCAATGGATGCTTGCAAAGTTCCTTCTTCCACTGAAGAGTTGTAATTTCTCATTATCAAAGTCATTTTCCACAAGAAGTTAATCCCACAATGGCGGAAACATATTACCATCATGATGCATGCTCTATGTGGTGGACTGTTTCCTCTTCCTGTTGAAGCAGCAGAAACTTGCATCTTGGTGGCAAACTGTTTGGGAACAAACTGAAGAGCAAAAACAGAGAGAATGACCATCCATGGAAGATTTGGCATTCATTGAGAAGTTTCCAGACATCATCAAGTGGGAGATTGTGAAGAAGCTTCAAGAGTCTTGGTATGTAGAGGTTCACGAAATCAAAAAGGAAAAGAGTTGGAATTTGTTCGTGGATGCTCAACAACAAGATACATGGGATGCTTGGTGCGTTGATAATCTTCTGTTTGTTCAATTAGCAACCCACTGGAAGTTGGTAGACAGAGTGTTTTTCACAACATACACTGTTGAAATCCTCAGAAGCTGGCATTATTATAATGATGCAACAACGATCCTACGAAGAATGAGTTTTGATACTTTCAGAACAGAATATCTCCCCCTCTATAGTGGTTTGAAAGTTGAATTCAGAGATGTTAAAAAGAAGGAAGTAGAGGAGATGTTGGCCAGAGAATCCCTCAGAGACTGAAGCCCTCTCTGATACTATCCTGTTGAGTCTAGACCCCAACTGGTTGAAGCCAACCCCCTCATGAATGACGCAATAAAGAGGCAAACATTAGAACGAGTCCACAGGTACGTGAGAAGAGAGAAGGCAAAAATCAAAGCTGAGAACGAGCTCACAGCAGAAGCCTCCTTCGACGCCTTAAAAGCACTCTTTACAGAAGTCCCCATGGCGACTCAAGGTCCCCTTCCTAGTCAGATCCGTCCTGGAAATATTGATGACAGGCTAGCAAATGTGGTCCCATTGCCAGTTTTTAAGGGAGAGTACAATGAAGACCTTGATCTTCATGTAGCAGAATTTATCGTAGCATGTGTGGCTAACAATGCCAGAACCCCTGAGCATTGGTTAGCAATATTCCTCGCCACTTTCAAGGGTGCGGCATTTCAGTGGTATGAGAGATAAGCAGCAGGAACTTTTGGTACATGGGACGACTTGAAGTTGGCCTTCCTCACTAAATTCAGGCGTGAAGGTTTTGAAGAGTGGATGCGAGAGGAGTTCATGAACCTAAGTCAGTCCTCTGGAGAAAGAGTAGAACCTTATGTCTCGCGAATGGAATCCATCCTGAAGAGATGGAGTAACCATCATTTGGATGAAGGAATCCAGAAATGAGTGTTTCTCAGGGGCCTACAACCAGAAGTTCGCAAGTTCGTGGAATTGAGAAGACTAGTCAATCTGCAAGCTGCAATGGAAGGTGCAAGATTGTATGACGAAGTTGAAGCAAGGCTGTCAATGACCCCAGGAAGAGGAGTCTTACCTCCTCCCATGCCAGGAATGGTATACCCACCAAATGCAGTGCTGGGGACAATTCCCTACCCCTACCCCCCCAGATGCAAACAGTGCCGCAATATAATGCACCTAATCCAGTGTGGTCACCGAAGACGACAGTGCCTCAAATGATGGTTCAACCACAACAATAGTGGCCTCAAACAGTTCCTCCAATGGTGACTCAACAACAGTGGAACCCTACCAACTGAAATCAATAACCCCAAGTCTCAATAGGAGCTTTGAATCAGAGTCAGAATAGAGGACCCTCTGGATTGACCCAACCAGTTTATGCAATAATTACAGATGCTTCCCAAAATCCCACTACAAGTACTTCAGGAGGTGAAAATCTGAAGGACTACTTATCCAACTCAGTTGCAAGTATCAAGAAAGGGCTTCTGGATGTGATTACAGAGCAGCTACAGACGCTGAAGGTGAATACCGCCAATATATCCACTCCTGCTTGAGCTGGAAGAGATGTGATGCGCTCTAATACATGGTGCGGAAAGTGTCATCAAGTAGGATATTTAGCCACTGAATGTACCCGAAAACCAACCATTCCTGGAGCCTTTTGTTCTTACTGTTTGCGGAAGAACCATACAGAGGATATTTGCTCTCTAAAAGAGATGCATGAACGAAGACAGAAGGATGAAAATGAAAGATTCAACTTGCTGGAATCCAAAATGACAACACAGGATATTGGACCAAAGCCTAGGGAATTTGGTCCTAATTTTGGTCCAAGGAGGTTTCCCTCTCAAAGTTACAGAGGACGACAGTCTGGTGGTGGTCAGAGATCAGAGGTGGAATGTTATAGGTGTGAAGAAAAGGGACATATCTCCCCAAATTGTCCAAACCCTAGATGATCTGTGGATTACAAGCCCTTATGCAATCGATGCAAAGGAGAAGGCCACACCGCAAAGGACTATCCCAGTCCAACCCCTGTAAAGGCCAATGCCACTGATAGCCAACAGAAGGTACAAGCGCCTGCCTCTAATTTGGTAGAGTTGGAAGTTGCCACTGTTATGCGCACCAAGAAGAAAGAACCAGTGATTCAGAATGAAGATAATTCTCCTGCCAAGACTGTGAAGTTCAACCTACCTACAGAGGGACATGGCAGCACAGAACATAATAGTGCAGTACAGAGCACTACAATGCCACAGAGAGTTACAGAGACAGTCCCAGAGACAGGACTAGAGGCCCAAGAGATAGATGATACAAAAGCATCTCCAAAAATAGAAAAAGTACCGATGTTGCAATTGTTAGAAGAAAAAGGAAAGATGAAAATGGGTGTAGCCCCATTCCCCAGCCAGCTGGAGAAGCCTGTGGATCCTATCAAAGATTATGACTTGGTCAAAGACCTAGATACTTTTAAACGAAACTTAACATTCCAACAGTTGCTGATGCTATCTCCCAGCTTGTCGAAAGAGATTCAAAAGCATCTTCACAAGAAGACGTGGATTAAGGATCTCTTCTTCAACAACGACCAAGACCAATAAGGCCCCGGAGCCTGTAAAGGAAGTAGATGTGGCTAATGCCTTCCTAGATCCTAGAACCCCAGAGATTAGTGTATGGATAGAAGGATGTTTCATTTCAGATGCTTTGATTGATGGCGGCTCATCAGTAAACATAATGATAGATGTCACAATGAAGGGCTTAGAGTTGCAAAGAATTCAATCTACACAGTGGCTTATTCGATTGGCAGACCAAAGTAGAGTCAAATCATTGGGCATCCTCCCATACGTAAAAACAACCCTTGCAGGAAGAGACTATTGGCTGACATATTTGGTGGTCAAACCAAATTCTTATGGGACTTCATACCCTCTGCTGTTGGGAAGACCTTAGCTTTTTGAAGCAAGAGCTAGGATGGACTGGTTCAAAGGAACCCTAACCCTAGGCAGAGGACCCAACAAAGTGGTGTTAAAGTTGTATGGATCGCAAAAAGGCAATGGATCCACATCCATTAAAGTCATAACTAACTCCTCTAACGAGGTAACAGATGGTACATCAGGAGATGAAGAGGCTGTTAAGCAGGGATCATGAAGCCGTGTCCTTCTTGATGAACAAATTAGATGTTAAAGAAAGACTGATGAGATGGTTGCTCCTATTCCAGGAGTTTGACTTCGAAGCAGTCACTAAGCCTGGCCGTTCCCATGTCTTAGCCGATCATCTGTCAGGCAGGGATCCCTCAAACAGAAGAAGAGGAACAGGATGATCCAGACCTCCCTGATGCTTCTTTGTTTCTAGTTGAAACAGTTACTCCATGGTATGCAGACATAGCCAACCTCTTGGCAACTCAATAATATCCTCCTGGCATCTCAAGCCATGAAAAGAAGAAGCTTCTGTTAGAATCAGCCCCCTACACCTTGCTAGGCGGTGCCCTGTACAAGAGAGGCAAAGATGAAGTGCTACGAAGATATATTGCAGGAGATGAAATCGGCATAGTATTGAAAGCATGCCATGATGAACCTTGTGGTGGACACTTTGTAGGAGAAGCGACAGCCGGGAAGGCTCTGCTAAGCAAGATATTGGTGGCCGACCCTCCACAAGGGCGCCTATGATTACTGTAAGAGATGTGATGTTTGTCAACGAATGGGAAAACCCACCAAAACAATTGCCATGCCACTTCAACCCATTCTCCCTCTTAAGTCGTTTGAGAAGTGGGGGATTGATTTTGTGGGTCCCATTTATCCACCCACCAGACGGAAGCAGAACAGATACATCCTAGTATGTACGGATTATGTCACAAAGTGGTGTGAAGCTAAAGCCCTGAAGCGGGACGATGGTAACATCATAGCCCTATTCATGTACGAGAATATTATCACCCGTTTTGGCAGTCCCCTTGAGCTGGTAAGTGACAGAGGTACTCATTTCCTTCACAAAATCATGGAGGAGTTGATGGAGCTGTATAAGATCCGCCATCATAAGTCCACTCCCTATTACCCTAGAGACAATGGCCAAGTTGAAGTCACCAATCGCATCCTTTGCTCAATTTTGACAAGAACGATTGCTGCACATCGTCGCAACTGGGACGATCGACTTATAGAGGCCCTCTGGGCGTATAGAACCTCCCATAAGGCAGCAACAGGACAGACCCCTTTCCAGCTAGTGTATGGTACCGAAGCTGTCTTCCCTGTTGAGCTGGAATTGCCCTCTTTGCGAGTGGCAGTTAAAGAACGCTTGGGAGATAGTGAGTCATTGCAACGCCGTCTCCTGCACTTGGAATGCTTGGATGAGATATAACAGATGGCCCTATAGTGCATGGAAACCACTCAAGCGCGACGCAAGGCCTATCATGATAGTTTCATCAAGCACAAGGAATTCAAAGAAGGTGATCTTGTTCTAGCCTATGATTCGAGATTTTGCAAGTTTCTTGGTAAGCTCCAACAATGGTGGATGGGCCCGTACAAGATACTTGCCATCAATCCTAATGGATCTGTTTAGGTACAGACCATTGATGCCTCTGATGATCCTTTCTTGATCAATGGCTATTGCCTGAAAAAGTACTTCCCTCCCTGGGGATCTTGACAATCACAGTTGACCTACCCCTTTCCTTTTGGGCATCGCACTGTCCTTCTTGTCATGCTTCTAATATCCATTATGATTCTCATCATGAGGTGGTCTCGTTCCGCTACCCCCTCGCATAACCATCTCAACTCGACATTGTTCTCTTCTCGTCTGATCCAACAACAGTGGCGAGGTTGGTCCTGACATATGGTATTTCTACCATTCTCTTTCTTTAAAAAAACAAAAGAAAAAAAAGAAAAAGAAAAAAAAGAAAAAAAAGGGGAAAAAAATAGAACAAAAAAAAATTTGTTATGGGAGAAAATGAAGAAATTTCCTGTCATAACAGGCCTCGTTCCAAGAAAAGGTGGAAACACCCTTGGGCGAGAAGCTGACTGTGAAAAATGTGGTAACACCTTGCAGTTTAGGATAGCTGACTCTCCAGCAGAATCTCTTCAGAAAATAATTTGAATCCACCTCCCTTGGTGTGCTGTCTCTGTAATATCAGTCCATCTGCCCTTCTTAACAGACGACTCTTCTTACAAGTCATTGAAGTATGAGACTTGTAGGTTGCCTCCCTGGGTACGCCTCCCCCTCAAGATCTTGATGACAACAATAGCCGACATGATCTTCATCACCAACCCCTTGAGTGATGTGAGCTTTCATCCTAAAAAGATGGGGATGTGAGTATGGGCTGCCCTCTGTATCTATCCGAGCATGAGTTAGAGGGTGGGCTGAGTGACCAGTCTTTCCCTTTAAATCAAATGAGAGGTGAGTTGTGTGAACAGAATGTTGCACGCACGGGATGGGCCTCTCTATGCACAAAGCATGAGTTGTTCCTGTGCATTGCACCATAAGGCTCCCTGGCCTTCCTTCTTGCACCGTATGCCGGCACAAGGCGGGATGCACAGTTGCACCATCAAATGCGCACAAGGCATACAACCTCTGCAAAGTGACAGTGAGGATTACATCAATGGGTTTCAGGAATGGGCTGTCCTCTGTAGCTATCAACAGAGCGTGAGACAGAGGGTGGGCTGAGTGTGACTGGAGTTTCTTGAATCAATTACCGAGAGGTGAGGGTTGAGGGACGTAACAACCTTTGGAGTCAGGTACATTCCCATTTCCCTATGCACCCATGGGCTGGGTTTCTGCCATCAGTACAGGACAAATCACTCTGTCCTATACACTGCACTGCAAGGCTCCCTGGCCTTTCTCCTTGCACCTATGCCAGACGGATTGGACGCACTGATGCACCATCAATTGTGCACCCTGGCATACTCTCTTTACATCATTTCCTTGTCGATTCCTAAACCGGGTGTGAGTTATGTGTAACACACAATGCGTGCGTAGCATGCAATTCCCAACTTTGCGTTCGTCACCCACGGTTCTCATCGTGATCCCCCGCGGTCTTTCCCACCTTTAGCTTACAAGAAGGCACTTTGCTTTGAAAGAAAGTAGATTGCAAGAAGACTTTGCGATTGCAAGAAATAGCATTCGTGTTATGTTGGCGCAAGGCCCGGGTGGAGGGGGAACACCCAGGCAATGCGAGAAGAAAATGTTGGTTACAATGGTTTGTGCGCTTATCCCCCCTCATACACACCCCCCCCATGAGGAAGCTCAATGTCCTCATTGAGCGGGAGTGGGACTAGTTGACTCAAAATCCGAGGGTCTTAATCCACTCCTAGTGAGTAGATCAGTGTCTAAACCCGCTAAATGCCTTATCCACTGACTCAATACAGATGTGAGATAAGGTCTTTGTTTATTTTGGAACAGAAACACAGACAATTCCTAGACCTAAGTTGCCTTACCCACTGACTTGATTACAAATGTGGAGCTAAGGACTTTTTGAAGTAGGTTGAGTTTGATGTTCAGTCCTGTGGTAATGGTGGATGATAGAGATCTGGATTCTCTCGCTCGTTGTAGAATTGAAGTAGTAGATCTCGAGCATGTTCGATGACTAGCGGTTTTGCCACCCAAGAGGCTTCTTTCATTGGTCGATTCTTCCACTTGATGTGAAACTCCGGGTGTTTGCCGATGAAGCGCGTCTCCAGAATAATCTCTGGCTCGAAAGGAAGCTGGGCGAGTTGTGCTGGAAGAGGTCGTTGTCGCCCAAATCTGGTATCTGCATGAAACCGCCGTAGTAGTTGAACATGAAAGGCGTCATGGATAAGGACATTCGGCGGTAGCTGGATCTTATATGTGACATCATTGAGCCTTGTGATGACTTTGTATGGCCCGTAGTACCGGTTGTTGAACTTGGGGGTGAGGTTTTTGGGCAAGTCAATGTTCTTAGAGCTGACCAGCACCAAATCTCCAGGGAAGAACTCCACATGCTTCTTTCTTTTTGCATTGTATCTTTTGGCGATGAGTATCTTGTTGTTGCGTAGGCTTTCCTGGGCCACCAACATTCGTTGTTTCCACTTCAGTAGAAACTCTTCGGCATCTGGATCTTCGACATACTGCTTACCTGCTGCCAAGGCCAGAGGGGTGATGACTTCTTTGCCTGTTGCTACCTCAAAGGGGGTGAAACCTGTAGAACTGTGCAGGGTCGCATTGTAATGAAACTCCAGGATGTTGAGGTATTGAGCCCAATCCTTTTGATCAGCTCGGACATAGCTGCGGATGTAATCTTCGATGCCTTGGTTGAGTCTTTCGGTTTGTCCATCTGTCTGCGGATGAAAAGCCGACGAGAAGCGGAGCTGAGTATCCATTAACTTGAAAAGCTCCCGCCACATGTTGCTGAGAAATCGGGGATCTCGATCAGACACGATGGCTAGAGGCAGCCCATGATACTTGAAGACCCTCGAAAAGAATAATTTTGCCACTTTCTGAGCAGTAATTGGCGGCTCGGTGGCAATGAAGTGAGCTTGTTTGGAGAGGTAGTCCACCACCACAAAGATGGCCGTGCAGCCATGCGACTTGGGCAATTCGGTGATGAAATCCATACTTACCACATCCTAGGGGCGGGATGGAATCGGCATCTGTTGCAGCTCTCCTGCGGGCTTCATCCTCGGTGCCTTCACCATTTGACATGTCGAGCAGGTGCGTACATATTCGGTGACATCCTCCCGCATCTTTGGCCAGTAAAAAAATCTTTTCAGGTGATCAAAAGTCCTTATCTGACCCGAGTGCCCCCCAATGGGACTATCATGGCACTCCCATAGGATCTGATTCCTGAGTTCATCATTTTTGGGTACATACATGGCTCCTTGGTAGTAGATGATACCATTTCTGGCTTCATACATTCCCCATGGAGTGGAGCCTGCTTCAAGGTCCTTCAGAAGTTGCTGAGCTTCTTCATTCCCATCCATCTTCTCCCGCACCTGAGCCCCAAATCTGCCTTCGGCAACGGTGATAGCTTGCAGTTCAGCTTGTCGACTCAAAGCATCCGGCATTTTATTGGAAGAGCCAGGCTTGTGGATAATCTCTATGTCAAATTCGGCCAGAAAATCCTGCCATCGGGCCTGCTTTGGTGATAGCTTTGGTTGAGTTTGGAAATACTTGAGGGAAATATTATCTGTATAGACTTTTGTTGGCTTATCCTGCACATAGTGCCGCCACTTCCTCAAGCAATGCACTACTGCATACATCTCTTTCTCATGAGTAGCCCACCTTCTCTCAGTTGGGTCCAGCTTCTTAGATTCATAACATACTGGATGACCATCCTGCATGAGCACACCACCTATGGCATAGCTTGATGCATCAGTATGGACCTCAAAAGGACGTGAGAAATCTGCCATCTTTAAAACTAGGGCCTGGATCATCATGCTCTTCAACTGCTCAAAGGCTTGCTGCTCTCGATCCATCCACTGAAAAGTATTTGTGTTGGAGGTGAGATCTGTCAGTGGGGCAGTAATCTTACTATATCCTTGAATGAACCTTCGACAGAAAACTGTAAATCCCAAAAATTCCCACACCTGGCTTACTTTGTGGGGAGCCTCCCAATTCTTTACTGCCTGAACCTTCTTCGGGTCTATGGCAATACCATTTTCTTTGACTAAATAGCCCAAAAATTCTATCTCTTGTACAGCAAACTCACACTTTTCTGGCTTCACAAACAATTGATTCTCCCGGAGCCGGGTAAAGACCTTCTCCAGGTGCTGTACATGATCTTCCAGGGTTCTGCTATAAATGAGCACATCATCAATATAGATGATCACAAAATCATCAAGATAGTCGATGAAGATCTTGTCCATGAGCTCACAAAAGGTAGCTGGTGCATTAGTGAGCCCTTCTGGCATGACCAACCATTCGTAGCTCCCGTATCGGCTTCTGAAAGCCGTCTTCACCTCGTCCCCTTCTGCTATTCTAATTTGGTGATACCCTGACCTCAAGTCGATTCTGCTGAAGTAACGTGCTCCTTGCAGCCGATCCAGCAGTTCATCTACCACTGGCACAGGGTACCTATTCCTCACTGTAGCTTTATTGAGAGCTCTGTAATCTGTACACAAACGAAGAGACCCATCCTTTTTCTTGACAAATAGGACTGGAGCTCCATAGGGTGATCTACTAGGTTGAATGTGGCCTGATGCCTCCATTTCTCCTAGCTGTTTCTTCAATTCCACTAGCTCTGTTCCCGTCATCCTGTAAGCTGGCCTGGCTGGCGGTTGCACTCCTGGTAAGAGCTCGATTCGGTGATCAACACTCCTGTGAGGCGGCAACCCGATCGGCAGCTTGTCGGGCATGACATCTTGGAACTTGTCCAGAACTTCCCTGACCCTTTCGTCACCTATTGTCCAGATGATTTGTTGAATCACTGGTTCTTCTTCAATGAGCCTCATCATGCATAGCCTCAACTGTCCCCCATGCTTCAATTCTTTTTCTAGCTGCTTGGCCGTAATCTCCATAGGTCCTGGGGCTCCCACTTGTGTTCCTTGACTCTTTTCCGTGGCTTTTTCTGCCACTGTTTCCATCCCTTTTGCTCTCTCCAATTGTACTTCTTCTGGTTGCTCCTTTGTCGTTGCTTTTTGCACCCACACCATTGCAGGACCTTCTTTTTCTGAGCTGTTCACATTTTGCACCTTTGTCACCACCAATCTAGCGTCCACTGCGTTGCCAGCCGGTGACTTGTTGTGACTCTTGCTTTTAGTGCGAAAGTATGGCACCCAGACCACCGACTGCGGTGCTTGCAAGTAAATTTTATTCTTTTTCATGCCCAGTATTTGCACGACATGGTTGTCTATCCAATCCATGCCTAAGATACCTTCAAAATCATCCATAGGCACCACTATAAAATCCAGATTTGCCTGCCATTGCCCAATTTGAACTGGGACGCCTTTGGCTAACTCGCAGTATTTGTATCTTCCTTGCACAAATGATACCTCAAGACCTTCGGCTCTTATTGGCTTCACACCTAGCCGGGATGCTACTTGAGGAGATATGAAGTTATGAGTGGCCCCTGTGTCCACCATCATCCCCTGGGGATGGTTCCCCAACTCAGCTTGAACAAACATGTTGCATATGCTAGGAATAAAGGTTGGCATAGTTGCTGGAGGCTTGGCCCCCACTGCTCCTGCCTTTGCCTTAGATTCCCACTCCTTCTCTTCATCTTCTATCTCAGTTATCTGGACTGTCGATCTTGATCCTTCTGCTTCCACTTGAGCATACGCGAATCTGGAGCCACTTGAAGAAGCTGCTCCCCTCGGACAATCCCTTGCGAAGTGCGGACCTCCACAATTATGACAAGCTAAAGGGCCTCCTCTTCCTTGCCCCATTCTACCTCCTCCTCCATATCCTCCTCTATTCGAGTTGTTCCCTCGGCCGACCCCAGACGTGGTTGGTCTAGAACTAGCAGAACTATTGGCTGGGGTTGTCTCGGACCGAGTCTCCGTGTACTCCAGTCGGAGGGGTTGCTTGCCATTCCATCCATTGTTCCCTTGCGTGTTGTTTTGGTAAGATCCCTGGTTTTGCCTATTTCCCCATGTCGAGTTGGACTGAGCGGTGTTGCCTCCTTGCAAAGCTCCACGCCTTGCCCCTCCTTGTCTGCCGTCGAAATCAGTGAGTCTTTCAGCCATTGTCATAGCCTCCAGCACACTTCCCGGTTCCTGCTTTTCTATTTCTCTTCTAGCCCATGGTTGCATTCCATACAGAAAACCATGCAGTTTGGTGGTTACATCCATGTCGGGTAGCTGCAGCATTAGAGACCTATATTTTTGCACATAGTCTCTCATTCGGCCCGCATTCTGCCTCAAGTTTCTCCATTCGTCTCTGACTTTGAATGGTTCATTCTTTGGCACAAAGTATTCCTTCATGCTTCTTTGCAACTCCTCCCATGTCAGTTTCCTGCCAAACTGCTCTTCCTCATACATCAGCCACTTCGAGGCATCACCCTCTAGTAACTGTGCTGCCACCAATCCTCTTCTTTTGCTTGACACCTTGAGTAACTTCATGTAGCCGTCCACCTCTCTTATCCATCGGTTTAGGCTGACTGAGTCCCTCTCACCTTTGTATTTCTCTGGTGCTTGAGGCTTGTACTTTCCCATATCATCAGATGAGGAGTCATCCCGTTCCTTCTTTTCTTTCCTTCTGCGTCTCCGATGAATCTCACCATCGTTGTCCGTCTCGGCTTAAGCCTTCCCTAGTGCTTTGGGTAGCATGGTAGCCAGCAAGTCCTTCATCATTTCTCGCATGGCATCCATTGGGTCAGGTTCGTGCCGTGGCTCCTCTTCTTCGTGCATAACAGCATCTATTTCATTCTCATGCTCCGTTGCGTATCCTTCCCCAATCACCAGTTGAGGTCTGCTTGCTCCGATTCCAAGGGCCACCGAGATTTCATCTCGGTCATCTCGAATTCCACTCTTATTCTTGTTGCGTCCACCCATGTTGATGAACCGCAACTTGCTAGCTTTCCAAAATCTTCCTCATGCCTGTTGAAGGACTAGCCCTCGCGTGAGTTGAGCTCTGATACCAAGTGTAACGCACAATGCGTGCATAGCATGCAATTCCCAACTTTGCGTTCGTCACCCACGGTTCTCACCGTGATCCCCCGCGGTCTTTCCCACCTTTAGCTTACAAGAAGGCACTTTGCTTTGAAAGAAAGTAGATTGCAAGAAGACTTTGCGATTGCAAGAAATAGCATTCGTGTTATGTTGGCGCAAGGCCCGGGTGGAGGGGGAACACCCAGGCAATGCGAGAAGAAAATGTTGGTTACAATGGTTTGTGCGCTTATCCCCCCTCATACAATGGGTTTCATCATTATTTCCTTGAGTGATATTAGTCATGGGGCAAGTGTCTACTCTTTCAATCCATTTGAGTAATCGTGAGTTGAGTGCAATATCCCTCTCTATCGATAAATTTCCTGTGATTCCTTCAACTAGCTACCTCCCTAGGTACTACCCCTTGGTCCCTGCCATGAAGGACGAAGGACATGTGCTGTGAAGATACCTTGTTACCTCCTGCAGTCGACGATGACACCAGACGCAACCTCGATAGTCGACATTCCTTCTCGGCAATATGGGCCAAGTTTTTCTAACCCTACACCTTCTATTTCTAAGTACTGGTTATGTTTTAAGTGTGGGGACGTTTGTGGTTGGTCTGATGTGAGGTACCAAGTCCTTGATGTTTGGTTTAACCTCCCTGTTAAGGTCTTAAGTGTGGGGATGCGTCCCTGCGCGTCTATGTTGCATACCCCCATGCATATATCCTGTTCTGATCATGCATGACTTTATTTTACCCTGATGGGGTCCCTTCCCTACTCTTTCATTCTATTTCATTCTGTCCTAGGGGTTGTTCCTTGACCGTTTGCCCTTATTCTGGGTTTTACGCTTCTTTCATACAACCAGACCTTACGTTCACGGAAAGCTCAATTCGACCTTACAGCCCTATTTGTCCCTTGGAACTGCCTATTTTTCCCTTTTACCGACCCCTGTTCCGATAGACGATTCTCAAGTTATTCATTTTTGAAGCAATTCCTGTCAACAAGACAATTTCCCATGTGAACGCATCCTATCTCGATCGGAATTGTGGTTTGACATGATAGGGTTGTTGGACACATTGTTTTGCACACTTTTTCTTCTTTTTGTACTTCGTTCCGATGCGCGGATTTTCCGATATTAATGCTCGTATGTGTTTTCGGGTTTTTTTTTGTGTTTTTTCCATGTGAACACCCTGATTTTGTCCCGGAACGGTTGTTGTATGTTTTCAACATTTTCCCCTAGTCTCCCGATCCATTTTTCCTTTTTACAAATTTTTGATCCGACAAACGGTTTGGCTTTTATTAAATTTTCTTTATTTTTCCCGTTAACCGTGTTTCTCGCCTCGCACGTGAACGCGTCTGTTTTTGCTTTTACGCGCCTCAGGACGCCCCGTGGCGTCTGTGGCTTGCGTGTCCCCATCCCTGCCCGTTAGAACCCGTCATTGCAAATTTTTTTACCCCTGCCCGCATATGCGCATGGGCCGGGGATGTATTCTTTTCTTATTTTTACATTATTTAATATCAAAAGACAAAAAATATAAATAAACTATACACACAATTTAAAAAAAATTAAAAAAAATCAAATTTAAAACAAGAAAAAAACACACATCCACCTAAATCCCAAAGGAAAATCCATCTTTTAAAAAAAACAAAACACCAAAAGGAAAAAGAAAAATAAGAAAAACGAAAAATATGAAAAAAATGAAAAAGAAAAGAAAAGAAAAAAATCCACGTACCTGACGGTTCGTTCTTCCTCTTCCTCCTCCTCTTCCATCCCCTTCTCTCCTGTTTCTCCTTCTTCTTCTTCTTTTTCTTCTTCTTATCCTCCTCCTTCCCTCCACCTCTTCTCCCCCTCCTTCCCTCCCCCTTCTTTTCCCCCTCCTTCCCTCCACCTCTTCTCCCCCTCCTTCCCTCCCCCTTCTTTTCCCCCTCCTTCCCTCCACCTCTTCTCCCTCCTTCTTCCTCCACCTCTTCTCTCTCAGCGCCGCCTGCGTCCCTCCTGGCGGCTCGACACTCCACCCACGGCGGCCTCCTCCACTACTGGCGGCTCCCAGTGTTCTTCACGGCGGCACAGGCACCCTTCTCGGCGGCCTTCATCCTGTCTGGCGGCATAGGCGCCCTTCTCGGCGGCCTCCTCCACCCGCGGCGGCACAGCGCCCTGCACGGCGCCTCGCAGCTCCCTCCCGGCGGTCGCATCATCCCTCCCGGCGCCCTCCACCAGCACCTCCTCCTCCTGCAGTCTCCTCCTCCTCCTCCTTCTCACCACCTCCACTTCCTCCGCCTCCTCCCCCTCTGCCACCTCCTCCCACCCAAGGTTAGCCACTAACCTCAGATTAATTTACCACTAACCTAATTCTGATTAATCATTTAACTAAGGTTAGGTTAAACATTAACCTAACTAGACTTAGGTTAACCCTAACCTAACTCGACTTAGGTTTAAAACTAACCTAATTAGGGTTAGGTTAACCCTAACCTAACTCAACTTAGGTTAACCCTAACCTACCTGTAGTTAGTTCACTAACCTCACTCAGGTTAGTCCCCACCCTACTAACTAACTCTAGGTTAGTTAGTCTAACCTAGGTTAGTTAGAACTAACCTAGCCTAACTTAACTAACCTAGACTGACTCTAGACTAACCTAATTGACTTAGTCAACCCTAGACTAACCTAATCAACCTTGACTAACCTGCCTTGACTTAGCCTGACTTACCTGACTTCTCCAGACTAACCTGACTTAGTTGACTTGATTTGACCCTACTTACCAAACTAACTTGATTTCCATAATTTAATTGATTTAGTTAATTTACAAATTCATTTCAACTCAGAAAAATTTCAAAAAAAAAATCTAAAAATTCCCTTATATTTCTGTAAATTTTTGGAAAATTTGTCAGGTGAAAATTTCAACCAACAAAATTACAGAAAATTAAATATTTGATAATTCATTCAAAAATTCCTACAAAATGCATAAAATTCATTTAAAATTAGTAAAAAAATACAGACAAAATTCTGAAAGATTCTAAAAATTCCACCCATCCCCTAACATTTTTTCACTAATTTCTCACTTCAAAATGTTTTCATACAAGGCACAAATATTCTTAAAAGAAACCCCTATTTTTAACATAAATTGTGGATATTTTCTAAATGGCTGAAATTTTATTTATTTTTCCTTTCATCACATATCCATGTGCTATCTATCTTACTTTTGTTATTATTTCTTTTGCAAAAACAACCACATATAATTTATTTAAAAAAACAAAAAAAAACACACATAATAAAATAAATTAACCAAACCACACTATAACACCAAAACAAATACACCTAAAATATAATCCCCACATAATCCAAACTTTAAAAAAAAATCACAATACAAATACATTAAAAATCGACAAATCCACTAAGGTGTTTTATTTTTTATTCAGTCAGTGGTCTTTGATTTTGTTTGACTGGATTCATTGCTTTTGGGGGACTCTTCTGTGCGCCTTCAGGCCATTGCATACACACCCCTTCCAGGTATTTATTTTATGAGCTTGATTTATTTTCATTACCCTCTTAATAACAAATTAATTATTAAAACGAACTATTTATTCACCCACATTTTCCACGCGCATTCGCGCTAAACACACAATTTCATAATTTAAAAATCAACCAACCATTCACTTTGCACGCACTACGTGCGCTTAAGAGGCACTTTAATTTGTAATAAAAATGAACCAATTGTCACAAGAGCACGTGCTGGCAAAAAAACGCTCCACATTACTCTTAATTTTTAATTAAGGAATTTGCATTTAGAGATCCAGTCTGGGAATTGTAGTCCGGGTTGCGTTAAAGCACCGTTTCACCTTAATAATTTGTAATTAAAATTTTAAGAAGGAACTGCTGTTTTCTTATTAAGGTTTATAACCTAATAAAATGTCACCCATTGTTAATAATTTATTAAAATGAATCCTTCATTAAAATAATTTCCCCTCACTGCACTTTTCTCCCTTTTTAATAAACACGCTTCATGGGATGGGCGCGTAAAAATCTTTTAGTTGACACTGATGGTCCAGGTTATGGTCAAGTCTTGATGTACATTCTTCTGGTAGTCTGATTTGTCTATGTGTTACGATTACGGGAACGGTGTGTAGTTCTTTCCTTCTTGCCTGATACGGGGATTTGGGTGCTTGAATGTTGCATCGCATGAAGCTTTCAATCGCATATGTGTCAAGGTCACGCTGAATTTTTTCTAGGATGTGTATTGTCTGGGGTGGTAACTGGGTTAGTTACGTCTATGTCTGTATGAGTGTTCTTCTTTTTGGATTGATTCCTTTTTGATAGCGCTTTGGTTGTTTTGCAGCAGGTATTCTTTGTGACTGTCTATGTTGTGGTGTGTGTGTTTACCATCTAAATGGTGCCTCTCACGCTCCTCCCCCTATCCAGTATGTCCCACTGGTTAGTAGGGATTACTCTTCCCTACTCACTTTTGAGCCTCTCACGAAGGCGGGACTTGCGACTTTTGTAGCTGCCTCATTCCCCTTGATTCCAAAAGATCCATCCGTGTGTGATGAGTTCCTTGACTCATACAACAAAAACTCAGGATTGGTCCATGGTACTTCCATGACATTGACATCCCGAGGGTTAGGGAAGGCTTTGTCTCTTCCCTACAAAGGAGAGCCCTTTGTTACAGCTTGCCAGCTATTCTCTAACGATGAGATTTTGAAGCTGTTACAGAAATAGACTAAGGAAATTCTGGTTGTTAAGAAAGTGATCAACACTTCAGGAGTTTCCTTTTCCATGATCACTAATCCTGTGTGAAAGTTGGTCTGCCAGTTCCTCCAAGACAGGTTTATGCCTGCTAAAATGCTATCCCATTACTTGTCCAAAGAGCTCTTTACAGCTTCAAGGATGGTGTTAAAAGAAGTAGCTATTGATTGGAGCACTTACCTACTCACAAAGATGGATCAACATCCTACCTGTCTGCCTTTGACCTATTCAGGTTTAAAGAAGAGTGTGCCTCCACCTCCTCCATCATCTGATCCAGTACCTCCCCCTCCACCCTCAGAAGAGTCAGAACCAATTGATATAGAGGATCTGGATTCTCCTCCTCCACTGGTCATACAACACAAACGCTTGAAGTGGGTAGCAGATAAAGCTCCTTCAGCTCTTTCTTTAGTTACAATTCTTGCTACATCTGGTAGTGATCTCCCTGCTTATCTCACCTGTAACAACCTATTCAGAGCACATAGAGAGGGTTCATTGGATATATCAGTCCCTTCACTGAACAATCTAGTTTCGAGAGATGCCATTCCATTCCTCTGTAAAGACATTCACAGTTCCATTGAACTTTCAGTGACAGCCTGTGTTCAACAGTTGTATGCTTCCTTTTATGAAGAACTGATGTAGTCCAAAGACCAGTTGCATAAGGCAACATTAGAGTTAGCCTCCGCCAAAGACACCCTAGCAGATCTGTTTAAGCAGATGGAGCAACAAACCCACATGATTGAGACCCAAAGAGAAGAGATATCTTCTTTGAAGATTCAGTTAACAGAAGCTCAATCAGAGGTCACTAGAATCTCAGAGGAGAAGGAGAGGACATCCAAAGAAGCGCAAGAGTTTTAGACTCTTTTAGATGTAAAACTCTTAGCCTTACAGACTGCTAATGACACAGTGGAATCACAAGCTTCCTAAATCAAGCAGTTGCAAGACCAGCTGGCACAGTCACGGTCTGTTCCTCCAAGCCCTAATGTTCCACTGATCCCTTCTCTCTCACAGCAGGACTTGGCAGTTCTTTAGAGATAGGCTACCTTTTGTCCTTTATTCCAAGATAAAGTGGAAAGATTGCAGTCCAGGATGGATATGCTATGGTCTACATTTGAGCATTTCCAGGAATATGTTCCTCCGGACCATTCTTTCTTTGTCCGCTATCAATTGCAAAAGTTGGCCTTTTACACGAAGCTTTCAACTATGGATCTTCCTCTTCCAGAGGATGGTTGGAGTGGGGCTTGGTCTCCTGAGTTACTGACAGAAGTGGTTCATATGGTGTTTGAAGTTTTTGTCACGACAGATACCATGTTGCTGTCATATATGTATCTTTCTTCTTGACTAACAAGACAAGGGATGCATAGGGGGAAGAGCTCGGTTCAATGAAACCCATCTCCAACAACTCCTTGACTTGCTTTGCAACCTCTTCATGCTCACACTTAGAGAGTCTGTAAGGGGGCTTGTTTACTTGCTTGGAAATGGGATGTAAGTCAAGTGGGTGGTCCACTTGCCTCTTAGGGGGAAGGGCTATAGGCATCTAAAATAGGTCATGGTGCTCCTCAAGTAAGGCTTGCAAAATTTGGTTGAATCATTGGATACTGTAGGGGGTCGACTAGAATTTTCCTTATTCAATTGCAAAACAAAGATTTGTGAGCATTTCTTAAACTCTCGTTTGAATTACTTTGCTGTAATGAGTTGAAAATCAACATGATCTTGAACTCCCTCTAGGCGGATGGGCTGTCCATGTATCATAAACTCCATGTAGAGTTGAGAGAATTCCATAGCAATTTTTCCCAATTGTTTTAGCTAATCACAACCCAAGACATCATCAATGGGGCCCATATCTAGGGCAATTAGATCAACCAATGCCACATAATTTTCAGCCAAGCATAAGGGGATTGCGGGACATACATGTGTGCTGATTTCTTCTTCTCCATTTGCTACTTGGACCTTCAAGGGATGGTGTAATTACATAGGAGTGCATTTCAACTGGTTAATGACTGATTTATTGACAAAACCGTGGGTGCTACCACTATCCACAAGGATGAAGACATGCTTTTCAGGGATACTTTCTTGAATGCGTAGGGTACTAGGGCTTCGAAAACCCATCCAAGCATCCAAGGAGATAGAGAAAAGGGAATTGGTAGGTGGGTGGGATGTCAGATCAAGTATCCGTGAATGGATCACCACTCGAGTCAAAAGGAAACCCATCCTCAGGGTCATAGAATTTCTCATGATCAACATCCTCTACAAGCTCAGCCTGGTTGGTGGGTAGGTCATCCTCATCATTGTGCCAATATTCCATGACCTACATACTATGAACCTTGACCTTAGTTATCTTGTACGGGCACTTGGAGGCATGATCTATAGTGTACTTATCCCCACATTTAAAGCATAGACCCTTTTCCTTCCGTTCCTTCATAACATTTGGAGAAATGAAGCATTGGCCACCACTAGATCCATGGGAAGGTGATGAAGTGGACTGTTATTTTTAGCATGCTTATTCTCAACATTAGAGCCAAATATTGTCCCAAAAGTGCCCATTTTTCTATTGGCATGGAAGGTAGGGTAAGTGCGTACTTTGGGGCTATTATTAGGAATAGAAGTGCCTTGGAAACCACCTTCATATGGGTCAGATTGTGAAGGCATGCGGGGCTATCTAGAACCTATTCATTCTTACGGTACTTTCTTGCATATCTCTCACCTAGTTTAATTGCATCAAACAGTGTGGTAGGTTTTTGGGCCATGATAACTTCCGATAGGCTTGGTTCCAACCCATAGGTATACTTGCGCAATTTAGCATCATCACTAATGCTCTCCACAGACAAGGTCAAGTTCACTTGATTTGTGTACTCACGTACAATGAGGTTACGTTGGTCAAGAGTGTACCCCTCTTGCAAACCGCTCTTTTTCCACAAGAGACACAAAGACTTGGGCCATATGCATTTTAAATCTTCCCAGTCAATGAACTGATGATTCTCTTGATTGATATAGCGCCATCACATGTGGGAAAATCCTTCCAAGTGGAGAGAATCAAAGAGTATTTTCTGATCATCAATGCGGGGTTAGATATTGAAGTAGGACTCCAACTTGGACATCCATTCCTCCAAGTCAAATGGTGAGGGAGACCCATTGTACTTTGTTAGGATGATCCCATACATCCCATGGTAGCCATTGGTACCTTTCTGTCCATATATCCCATGTGGTGCATTTATTCCATGCTATCCATTATAGCCATGCTACCCATGATTGCCATGCTGGCCATTGGTACCATATTTTCCATGATGGGGCTCATTCATATAGGGTGCACGGGGGCTCCTAGGGAGAGTGGGGGAATTCCAACCAAGGGTGGAGGAGGGCCTCATTGGGGTGTTGGCTACATGGTTGACAAGGGAGTAGAGCAGGGGCTCGTCATGCGCATAAGAGGGTTCACCAATCTCGTAGGTAGAAGGGGGGATTCCCTTAGCACCAAGTATGCCCCCCGTGGACCATGCAATGGCTCTTGATGTATTTTCTTGGGGAGGTTATTATATGCATATCCTCTACATCACATGCATTTAGGGCCTATTTATAAATATCTTTATCTGTGAATTTTTCTTGAATAAAACATAACACTTTTCAATTCAATATGTAAATAGTTCCTTTATATTACATCTTTATGTATGTAGACAATGTATAAAATGGTATTTAAAAAAATACCTTATTTTGAACCCACGTGATGCACACATATTTCCATGAGTAACTTACCCAAGTGTAGTGGATGTCTAGATTCATACCTAGAGTCATTGATCTTCTCTTGGGATGAAGCGGTAGCTAATTGAGCAACAAGAGTAGTGAGCTACTCCAAGGTCTGTTGAGTCCTCAAGTTTAAGAGGGCTATGTGCTCGATCACTTCATCAAACTTGGACATCATTTGGTGGTGGTTGGTGACCATGACATTATGCCATTCCATGTGATGAAGCTCATGTTGACATATGGTGTGATTGAGCAAGGTGTATGGGTCCATTTCAGGTATTTCCTCTTGTACATCACCATCATAATCTCGTGCCAAGATTAGTTCATCATTCATGGAGGTCCAGGAGTCTGTAATCTCCCTCTGGAGTTCCTCATGGACCTTGCTTTCGCCTTTTTGGCTAGCCATCTGGATGTAGTCCACAAGACCTATTGTTAGTAAATGGGGGATAACGTTTTGTAGAAAACTTCGATTGGTGAGATTTTTGATTCAAGTCAAAGGGGACAAAGTCCTCTTTGAGATGAGCTATTAACCTCCGTGATAAAAAATGATTAAAAAAAAATTGGAATGGAATTATTGTGCTTGTCCTTCCCGGAGCGGGTCCGCAGTGACCCTAGTGCAGAAAAATGGGCATAACTTCCAAAGCATAGCTCCGATTGGGGAGATTTTTGATTCAG
This sequence comes from Lygodium microphyllum, assembly GCF_053477565.2. Taxonomy (NCBI): domain Eukaryota; kingdom Viridiplantae; phylum Streptophyta; class Polypodiopsida; order Schizaeales; family Lygodiaceae; genus Lygodium; species Lygodium microphyllum. The sequence continues at coordinate 29,004,590 of NC_141138.1, read as the reverse complement.
ACCGGAGGGGGAAAATCCCTCTTTGAGGTGAGCTATGGGGTTTACTCTCTGATTCAAAATAGAATTTTTTGTAATAGGATATTCATGGCTGTCTTGCAAGACTGTGACAAAAAACACTTCATGTCTCTTATTGCAAAATCCTTATATGGATGGAGCATATTTTGAGAGGCTTGATTAGCAACATGAAAAACATCTTGAGAATACTAAGCATTATCCCAAGCATCATTGCATACCCATCTGCTCTGTCAATCAATGCATAAGTGAGTTTATTGCCACACATCTCTTTTGACTGCACGTACTTCAAGCATCATATATGGATGCCATTAGCATTGGGGAGGTGTCCAAAGTGGATCATTGCATTAGGGGAGGTGGTGATCATTGCAAAGTACGTGCACTTGCATACAAGTATCGGGCTTCGAATCGCTAGGAGGTGGGCAAAGTTTTCCCCAGGCTGGGTTGTGCACCCCTTTAGGGTCTTAAGTGGTAAGGGAGGGTCACCTCTCTTTTTTATTACCACCTCGCCTGACATCAGCCTTTTTCCTTAGCCGGAGTATACATGGCGGCAGACACTTTTATTAAGCAATCAGCATGAGATACATTGGAAAGGAGATGATGGAACTTTTCATGAGATGCAAGGAATGAACAAGGGTTAGGGTAGGGGTTAACTTGGCAGTCCAGTGACTCAATGGCTGCTACTTACCCAATTACAATGGCTATTACTCACTTTGAGACTTATCCAAGGTCGCAAGATAAGATGGGATTAAAGTCAGCCAATACAATGAATTTCAGGATGAGTTATGATGTATGCATACAAGAAGTATTGAACTACTAAGCCTATGCAATCTTTAATCTCTCCAACAAGGGGATTAAGCTCAACAAGTGGATAAACATGAGAGATTAAGATCAGATGGTCATATCTCTTCAGTGCTTGGAGAAGATGGTTGAGAAGCATAGCCCATCATGATGCCCATTTTCTCCATCAAGTAAGCTCGATTGGTTGGAGCACTCCCATGGATGAAGGCTTCAGCATTTGAATGCTTCCAATGATGATGATGGCTCCCGTTCTTGTTCTTAAGCTTGAGCTTCAAAGAAGGAAAGCTTCAAGTGAATCTTTCATGGTTTCCCTCAAGAAATCTCTACAATGTTGATCCCGATGACTTCAATTTGGGTAAGAAAGAGGCAAAAGGGGTAGGGGGGGGGGGGGGGGGGGGCGGCTTGAGGGCTAAGCTCCAGGGGTTGTGGACTGGATCAAAAGCTTGAACTGAGCAGTAATGGTGGCTTTCCACAAGTAGTGTACAAGAAGAATGAAGTGATCTCTCACTTATTATCCACCTTCTTAATAATCCACAAAAATTCCTCACCATATTATCCTCTCATTATCCTCAAGCCAACAGTCAAGCCCAATCCATGAACAAGATCTTGGTGAGTGTTCTAACAAAAGCAGTCTCTGCTTCACGCACAGGGACTGGGACAACAAGATCATGGCAGCTTGATGGGCTATAGAGGCGATCCACCACCAAGACCCATGGACCGCTTATTGCTTCAAGCATTCCAAGTCGAGCACTAATGGCTACCTCTCACATAGTCGACGTGCTATCCATCCCTACAAGTATAGTGAGCTTACCTCCATGCCCGATCAAGTTGCCTCCTCTCTTAAGCACTCTAGTAGCTCCACAATCCAAGTATAAGCTTCACGCAAGCTCCATCCTCAAGCTTCACACTCCAAGATCCATTGCCACGAGCAATACAAGACAAGAGAAGAAGAGAGAATAAGATGGAGAGCTTCTCCACCATAGTCCCTCACCCTCACATACTCACTCCCTCACACTCTCACACTCCATCTCTCAAGCACAACCTCAAGCAAGCAAGAAAGCAAGAAGAAGAAGAAGAAGAAAACGAAGAAGAGAGCTACTTTTGGCCACACACAAGAATGAGCTTCTCATTTACTTTTCAACTTTACTTACAAAATCCTAAATCCCTTTTGGGTAGTCATCCCCTTATCCCCTTTTTTATATGGCCCCCCTTTTTCCATTGTCCTTCTATCTTCCTAGCTTCCTTCCTACCGCCCATCTACCTTTACAATTTGCATGAGTGAGAGCCCGGTGCTCTTAAAATAAATCATGGTGCGCCTTGCGCTCTTTTATAAAAGCATTGACTTGCACTTTTTCTTGTGTGCCTTTCTCCTTGATTTAGGACTTTTTTGCACTTCTTGTGTATCTAGATTCTTCTTGGCGCGCCTTTCTATCCCGTTTCACTTTTTCCTTGGCCTTGTCTTCTGCTTAAGATTTTTCGGATTTTCCACCTTGTTTGTCTGAGGGTTAATTGTAGTCCTTCTTGCTGTACCTGTACATGTAAGTTGAGTAACTAGGGTTTTTGGGATTTGAGAAGGAAGAAAGGGGAAATAAGAAAAGGGCCAAAGCTTGAAGCTCTGATACCACTTGTAATGAATGAAGCTGAGAGGAGAGAGGAGAGGATCTGAAGAGAGAAAGAAAGAAAGAAAGAAAGTTATATTAACGTCTTCTAAAGACCAAAACTGGCCTCTGAGACAAACTGTGATACAACTGATGAGGTCCAGCTATCCAAAATAAAAGTGCTGAATGAAAAGCTAAAAATTGGAAACTGAAAATACAGTGCTGTGAGTGTGATAAGTGTCGTGTATGTGTATGTGCGTATGTAGCTCTGGTACTCCAGATAATGGCTAAAAAAGGGGAACAAATGTCGGCTGTGATAGAGGAACAACTGTCGGCTGTGATAAAGTGGTGCGATGTGTATATGTAATAGATGCAGGGAGATATACTATCCTGGGATGTAGTAGCAGTCGTCGAAGTCACTAATAGCAGGTGATCCCTCCTGGATGCAGGATGTGGTACATCGGTGGTGGAGAAAGAGCAAACTGGAGATCTGAGATCCAATGTGTTGAGTGTCGTCGGATCTCAGTCTGCTGTCGATGTAGATCAAGAATCCTCCGGGTCTCCTGTCGGTGTGGCTATGGGGTCCGAAACCCACGGATCCTCGTGCGGCGTCGGGTACGTTGGTCCTCAGCCTGCTGTAGTGTGAGCCCGGAGGTCTAGCTGGAGGCTGGTATAGTAGCTCTCACTCTGTCTGTCTGAAAGAACTGTGTAATAGTCGTCTGGGAGAGTAAGAAGAAGAGAAAAGAAGATTAGAAGAGGAGAGAGAAAGATATAAGAGAAAGAAGAAGGGAGGAGGAAGCCATGGAAGCTGAAGATGAAGGTGAAGAGTATGTTCGTGATAATAATTGGTTGCTCTAATTTGGGACTCTTACACCTTATATACCTCAGTTAGTGTGACTAGATGTCTAACCCCTAGTTTATATGTATCCCGCTTGTTACAAAGGGGGGGGGGGGGGGGGGGGGAGGGAGGGAGGGAGAAGGAGAGGGAAAGGGATGTTGTAATGGAGGAATAAAGAAAGTGCAGACCCTTGAGGAGCTCTAATGTATATGATGTATATGGTGTGCGTGTGCGTGTGCATGTACGTGCATGTGTGTGTGTGTGTGTGTGTGTGTGTGTGTGTGTGTGTGTGTGTGTGTGTGTGTGTGTGTGTGTGTGTGTGTGTGTGTGTGTGTGTGTGTGTGTGTGTGTGTGGCTCATTTACCATGAAACTGTGAGAGTGGCCCGACAAGAAAATAGACAAATACATTAATCTAATAACCTAAAAATATGAGGCAAAGTCACAAATGGATGCTGACTACTAATATCAATGTATATGCTATTATATGATAGGCTACTATGCTTGCACCCTGTAAGGAACAATCCTTATTGTTAAGCTCAAATTTTCCCCTCAATGGTAGTCTCTTTTGTATTATTTTGAAATTAAAAAAATTAGGTACAAGTTTAATATTATACATTTAGTAATAAGTAAAATACATTCATTGGAATGGTAAATATTCAAAAAGGTATTATTGCTTTAGTATTTCACCACTTCCCTTACCATCTTGACACATTTCTACCATATGCATAGACATTATCATAGTAACATAGACGTTTTATGAGGTGATTTCTCAAGTTTTGCATGTTTTTTTGAGTTTGTGTAAGGATTTGCAAAAAATGAGGCTATTATACATGAAGGCTCTTTTGGTGCTCACACGTAGCAAGGGCACCCACATGTCACTTTCAAGCCCATGTTTGGAACATCAATTGTGTGATACAATCCAAATGCATAAACCAATCTTGGATAAAGATCTATTATACAAGAATTTAGAAACTATCTATAACAATCTCATGGTTCACTGCATCTTCTAAACTATTTCCACATGCTCACCTCATCTTCTACAAATGTATATATAATTATTTCCACATGCTCATTCTTCAACTTAGAAAAAAAAGTGAATAAAATGAAGCAAGGCAAATGAGCTCTAGGGTTGAGAGGATGCCCATGGCTACCAAATGGAAGAAATAAAATGCAAATAGGAGGATGTTTATGGTTGTCAAATGGAAGCAACGAGAGGTGAATAGAAGCTGCTTTGTGCTATCCTTGGCAAAAATGATGTGCCAAGTCGAAGCATATAATCTTTTTCTTTGACTTCAATGGTTGTAGCTCTAACTATACATCAACCTTTCAAGAAACTCTAAAGTGTATAAAGTGGTGCAACAATGCTACATTTCCTTTTGCATGGAGGCCATAAAATTTTGCCAAGCTATCAAGTATGCTAGGGAAATCTACATTTTTGCCTTGTGAGGGATGTCATCTATTATACTTGTGCATGAGAATGAGAAGGTGAAGGCTTACTATGAGAGAGAGATGGGGGGGGGGGGGGGGGGCATTTCATTCTGATCAATGATCCATATTTGTGTATGTCAATATTGGGTTTTGTCATTGATTGGTGAGCATATTTTCTAGAAATGCTATGGTAATAGTGATGGTCTATACCTTACACACACACACACACACACACACACACACACACTCTCTCTCTCTCTCTCTCTCTCTCTCTCTCTCTCTCTCTCTCTCTCTCTAAAAGTTTCTTTGATAGGCTTACATTTAGTAGTACCAATATTTATGTGGCTCAAAGTATTTCCTATTTAGATAGAAAGCATTCTTAATAAAATGATGGTCTCTAATAGCATGACTCTTATTAGTTCAAGAACTTTGAAACACCCTGAACAAGCTACAACTCCATAGTTGTCATGTCATGAATTGCATGGTGGGGAGGACTTGGTTGAGCTATTGTGCCAAACACACACCATACACACAAGAGAAAACTCATTCAAGAACACAAGAGGAGAGATGGAGACAAAAAAGTTTTCTTGCCAGTTTCTTCTTTTTCATTCTCACATAATACAATATACATAGAGTTAGATAACATACAACATAAAGGAAAGTGGCCCACTAAGTCAAACAATGCATAGCTAAGTATACTAATCAATTAGTGCTATAATTATGCCAAACAATTCTAGGTAGGTGTAACAAACTAAATATAATAAGCAATACTTTAGTGGCCATGTGAGAATCATAATGACCAATGACGTACTAAGTGTAGATGTGCAAACCCATCTAACTAGGCAATCTATCATCAATGTCTGCACGTGTTGAGCTTGCCATCTCAACACTCCTCCTCAAGCTCTCAACTATATCTCTGTGACTCTAAGTAAGATTTGAAATTTTTGAAACTTCTCTACACCCCCCAATGCACTTGTAAAAATGTTAGCTATCTGATCATGTGTACTGACATATACCAAGTCAATCTCACTTACAAGTATATTCTCTCTCACAAAGTGGTTATGCATCTCAATGTGTTTTTCCTAGCATGGAGCATTAGGTTCCTAGTTAGCTATATGCTGCTCATATTGTCACAGTGAATCACCAACAAGACGATCTCCTTGCACATATAAATCATCCAATAACTTTTGTAGCCATACCACCTCACATGCTACTATAGTAGCACCTCACATATAAATCATCCAATAACTTTTGTAGCCATATCACCTCACATGTTTTTCCTAGCATAGAGCATTAGGTTCCTAGTTAGCTATACCACCTCACATGTTTTTCCTAGCATGGAGCATTAGGTTCCTAGTTAGCTATACCACCTCACATGTTTTTCCTAGCATGGAGCATTAGGTTCCTAGTTAGCTATATGCTACTCATATTGTCACAGTGAATCACCAACAAGACCATCTCCTTGCACGTATAAATCATCCAATAACTTTTGTAGCCATACCACCTCACATGTTACTATAGTAGCACCTCTATACTCAATAAAATAATCATAGATTACTTTTTTCTACTCCACATAACTATTGTACTACCAAGGGAAAACATAAATTTGCTAGTAGATCTTTTGTTAGACATGCTACTAGCCCAATTTGCATTTGTGTATCCAAACACTCGTATATCCTTACCTACCTTATAAAAAGTCTATAATGCAAAGTGGAATTCATATATCTCAATATGCATCTAACTACATCCAAATGAGGCTTTCCAAGCATCTGCATAAACTAGCTAACAAGGCCAACAACATAACTCAAGTTTCACCTTGTGATAGTCATGTAAATTAGACTCCCTACTATCCTCTTGAACATAATAGGGTCTTCTATCTCATCCCAACATCAGCACTTAACTTCATATTTTTCTCTAATAGCATTGAAAGAGGCTTACATACTTTCATACCATACTTGGACAACATATCCAAGCCATACTACCTTTAGGAGAACCATGTACCATCATTACATTTGATCACCTCAATACCAAGAAAGTACCTTAGCTCACCCAAATCCTTCATCTCAAACTTCTTCTTCAAATGGTTCTTGACTTCTACAATCCCATAGTCATAGTCACATGTAATGATCAAGACATTCACATAGATGACTATGATAACCAAACCTACATCTCCCTTTCTCACATAAAGTGAGTGATCAATATCAGAAACATAAAAGTAAATGATGATTGTGATAACCAAACCTACATCTTTCTTTTCACATAAAGTGAGTGATCAACATCAAAAATATAAAAGCCAATGTTGCGGTCAAGATATCTTTGATCTTGTTAGACTATGCTCTAGGTGCTAGTGTAACTATACCAAATGTAGTTAAGTGTAAAAGACCAAATATGATAAGTAATAAGTTAATGGGGTGTAACAGTCATAACGACCATTGATGTGCTAAGTGTAGATGTGCAAACTCATCTAACTAGGCCAATCTACATCTATATATCCAAACACTTCTATATCCATACCTTCCTTATTAAAAAGTCTGTAATGCAAAGTGGACTTCACATATCTCAATATGCATCTAACTACATCCAAATTAGGATTTCTAAGCCTGTGATTGATTTTGTAAATGAATCCCATGTTGAGAAGCTTGTCTAATTCTTCTCTTATGAGACGATCATATCTCAGCTTCATTGGATATGGTCTCTGTTTCATTGGTCTTACATATTTAGATATGATGGGATTGTGTGTATAAGCACATGTGCTGACACTTCTTTTACATTGTAGGTAAATACTATAACCAACTGACAAGGTCAACAACATAGCTCAAGTTTGGCTTTGTGATAGTCATATTAATCAAACTCCCTACTATCCTCTTGAATATAGTAGGATATTATATCTCATCCACAATATCAACACTCAACTTCAATTTTTCTCCAAATGGCACTGAAAGAGGCTCACATCCAAGCCATACTACCTTTGGGATAGCTATTTACCACCATCAAATTTGATCACCTCAGTACCAAGGAAGTACCTTTGCTCACCCAAATTCTTCATCTGAAACTTATTCTTCAAAAGATCCTTGACTTCAGTATTCCCACTATCTCTATCACCTTAATAATCAAGTCATCCATATAGATGACTATAATGACTAAACTTGCATCTTCCTTTCTCACCTAAAGTGAGCAATAAGCATCAAAAAGATAAAATCCAATGGTGGAAAGATACTATTTAATCTTGTCAAACCATGCTCTAGGGTGCTTGCTTCAACCCATAGAGCACCTTCTTTAACCTGCATAAATATGTGGGATACTCTAAATACTCATAACTTTTTGGTTGCTCTATCTACCTATTCTTTCAATTCATCATGCAAGAAAGTATTATTCACATCCATTTGCTGCAAACTCCAATCTTTAGTTGCTAGCAAAGTAATAACACATCTACTAATTGCTATCCTAGCAACTAGACTGAATGTCTCTTCATAATCCATGCCATATGTTTAAGTATAGTCTTTTGCATAACTAGCCTAGCCTTATACATCCTAATAAAACCATCTACATTATGCTTAATTATGTAGACCCAATTATAGCCAATAGCTTTCTTTCCCTTAGGCAATGATACTAGATCCCAAGTCTTGTTAGCTTCTAATGTAGCCATCTCCTCATCCACATTGTTGCATTCCAATGAGAATGACCAATAACATCCTCAAAACAAGTGGGCTCAGCATCCTCAACCACCTTTACCATATAAGCATAATGATGAGTTGCATAACCTTCCAAACCAAATTTTTAAACAAGGTATCTAACCCTACTAGATCTATGTACCATTGGATTACTCAATGCTTTACATTACCATGTGCTCTTTGTACACTTAATGTCATGTGGCTGAAGGAATACCAATCACATAATCCAAACTCTATGAACCATTGGAATCTCCATGAAATACCAAATGCCTAGTAGATGAATCATTATCAATTTGACACTTTCTTCTTCCCTTTTTCTTTACTTGTAACATTAGTATATGCACTTGAAGATGTGGGATTGCTCCTTAGTCTCCTAGAACAATGGGACTGACTTTAGATCTAGTACCAAATGATGTGTCTAGCCCAAAAAAGATTTGTAATTCTTGCTTTCCTTTATGCACATGGCTATCATGATCATGATCATCATCATGCAATGCATCACCATCACTAGATTTATACCAACTGATTATTTTATAAAAAAGAATGTCCTTACTCACTCTAAAATCACCTATGACTTGGTTATAAAATATAGACAACAGTGTGAATAGCTACAAACCAAAAATATTTTAGTGAAATTTTTTCAATCAAAACCATCAAAGCTTGCGCAGCTTCTGAAATATGTATTTTTTTTCTTTTCACAATCCCATTTTGCTCTAGGGTATACCTACAAGTAAACTATCTTTTTATCCCATCAGACCTCAAGAAGTCACTAAACTCATTAAGGAGGTACTCTCCCCCTCCATCTGATCTCATGCACTTAACTTTCAAGCCTATTTCTATTTCAATAGCAATCATGAAAGTTTTGAAGTTCTCAAACACATCACTCTTTTCCTTCATGGAATACACCTATAGCTTTCTTGAGCAATCATCAAATAAACGTGACAAAATATTTGCTGATATTAAGAGATGTTTTGTGTAGACCTCCAAACATCTATATGCACCATATCAAGTATATTCCTGCTCACATATCTATATCAAATGTTTTTTTGCATGCTTACCAAATTGATATGCTTTTTACACTTTATGAAATTTTACAACTCTAAAAGTAGGCAATCTAACCTTTTGAATAGCATTAATTTTACAACTCTAAAAGTAGGCAATCTAACCTTTTGGATAGCATTAATTTTAGCCTTTACACATTTGCATACCCAATACATTTGTGCCATATTTCAATGTGTGCAATAACCACTCCTTTACCTTTAGCATACATGGCAACATTCATAGCATGAATTTCAGCATCTAAAGTAAACATGTAGATAACTCTACTTTTTTGTGTGACCAACCTACACTTATCATTAAAATCTTTCACAAAATAATCTTTTGCATTACATTGAACTTGCAACCCTTTCTCTACTATCTAGCCAATAGACACCAAATTATTTGTGATAGATAACACATGTAATACATTTGATAAACTCTTTACCTCACCATCATGCAATGACAAGGGAATTGTTTCAATGTGTAAAATTTGGTGGCATGAATCATCACCCATCTACATATAACATAGATTTTATAAATCCTACATCTCTCCAAACCATTCATCATGGTTGGTCATATGATTAGATACACCTAAATTAATATATTATACATAATCATGTATTCCCTTTCTTTTAATAGCATTCATCATATATACCGCATAACAAACATACACTTATTTGTGTTTTGTTTTTGTCATGAAGACAATACATAGTTTTCTTACTGCAATTTACCACTAGAGATATCATCATTCTTAGCATAACAATGGGTTGTAATATGACATTTTTTGCCACAATAATGAGAAACAATATCAAAAATTTTAGAACCTCTATTCTACCATCCACCTCTTCCTTTAGAGCTGCCCTACAAAGTTGCAATGGCTTCCTGAAACATGCATTCTATAGCAAAAGCATCCCCATAGGGTAATGAATGTTGTTTTCTTCTGATCTTCTTCTGCTATTCTTATCTAGAAATATCCAAAGTATCCATCGCACACGCTGTAAAATTCATGACCAGCCACTTGATCCAAGATCTCATCCTGAAACGGAAGAGGATAGTGGTCCCTCTTAGTCGGTGTTGCATTCAGAGGCTTGAAATCAACACATACTCTCCACTTTTCATTCTTCTTTGGCATGATTACAACAGGAGACACCCACTCTACATCGTCAACCGGATAGATAAATCCCGCATCAAGCAACTTCTGAATTTCACCTTTAAGTACATTTTCCTAAATTGTACCAAGTCTCCTAAGTTTTTGAGCCACTCGTTTATACCCTTCTTTCAATTTGATATGGTGCACAATGCTATTAGTACCCCTTAGTTAGTGATATTCTGTAATAAACAATTTTGGGTGTTTTTGAAAAATGGGTGAATATTTATCTCTTTCATCATTAGTCAAGTCATTTCCAAGTATATTCATAAGCTTGAGCAGTCCAACATTTATTTCAAGTTGATGATCACATGTTTCCTGCATGAGGTCTGTACTTCTTGCATCAATATTTAACAACCTTGTCCTCTCTTTTTGATCCTTGGATTGACAACCCGAAGAGATCAACATCCCTAGAGAGTAGGCTAGCTTCCCATTCTATATCTTCCTCATTAATGCTGGAATTTTCCGAGTCACTACTTTCATCACCTCCAACATCACTTTCATGTCCATTTTGAATGCCCGACCTTGTTTTCATGTCAAAGAGCACCCTCTTATGAGTTAGCTTCTGTAGATAGAGTTCCAATTGACCTCTATACTATTCTTGTATGGACCTCATACCAATCAACCACGGTCGTTCCAAAATGAGAGGATATGTCCCAAGTTTTGCATGCATAACATGGAAATCCAAACATGATCTTTGGCCTCCAATGTTGATTTCCAAGTTCTTGATGACTCCCAAACATTTCACTTTTGAGTTGTTTGCCATTTTAACCTTAAACGATGACTTCCTTATCATTTTAAGATGCATTTGCAGCATTGCTTCTGCAGTGATTACACAAACTTGCACACCACCATAAACATAAACTTGATCAGTTTTCCTTCCGTGTATCCATGCATTCATGACAAGTATAATGTCTTTCACATCTGATAGGTATACCACTCCAACATGCCCAATTTGGGTTTTTCCTTTCCTGATGCTAACCAACCCATGCCATTGCCTCCTCATATATGAGTTCATCTGCAGTAGCTAACCATATGTAACATTAGCCTTCTTACCTTTTAAATCATCAAGAAAGTTGTAAGGAACTTGATTGACTCCCAAAGCAAAGTTCCCCATTTGAATCTTCCTTCGTTGTCTGCCTTTCTTGCTAGTTTTTGGATCATCTACAACTTGTTTTCCCTTTTTAATCCTTGATGCCCTTTGAGTTTCAGTTTCAGCATCCCTCTTTCTGGTTCTCTTGTTAGCTAAAACATTTGCATTTTTCCCACGATTAGATATGCTGATTTCGATCAGATTCATACCCCTGTGCCTTCACTAGGTCTTATGTCCAATTGTATCCTAGAGCTGGTTCAAGTGGCCTTTGTTCTTGTTGAGGTCTAGCATCTTGCCTAACATTCCATTGTGGCATGGGATACATGTCCCCTCATATTCTTCTTGGATAAGGGCAATCATGAGCAATATGACCTCTCTCCCTGCAATTAAAGCATTCAAAGTTTTCCCATATATTTCTTGGAAGTCCTCTAAATCTAGGCTGCATTTGAGGCTACCTTGCCTGCAATAGACTCATATTAATGCCCCATGAAGATTCACAGCTTGCTATCCTGCATTTCCTACAATAGTCTCAACCAGATTAGGCTGTAAAAATGCATGCACAACAATACCTCTTGATTGATTTGACCTCAATTGTATTTTCCTTTGCTTTTCTCTTGCTATTTTGACTGCATATTCATATGTATTAGGGTCTTTGATCAAAATATTTTATCTAATTTCAAGCTTGAGCAATGAAACAAACGTGCCCTTTTTCAAGTACATCATCGGACGTTGCTCCATACTCTGTGCAATTTCTATCCATTTTGCTTCAAATCTCGCAGCAAATTTAGACACTTCCTCATTTTTCCTCTGAAAAATCCTTTCCAAAGATTTCCATAAACTCTCAGGATTTTTCTTAGCTGCAAACCTTGTAAGGAACTCATCTTTGACTTAATTCCAATTTGCCCTTGTCTCTTCATTCACTAAGTTCCACCATAATCTTGCAAAACCTTCAAGCAGCATGCTCATCATTTAAAACTTATCTATATTAGTGTCCCTTTGATCTTGGTAAGCCATCCACTCCAATCTCTTGATAAACTTATTAGCATCCTCATTTTCAGTACCAAAGAAGGGTTCATATCCAAAAGCCACCATGCTTGAGTTTGTATATAGGTTGGTTTTCAAACCTTACATTTCCCAATCAACTCATAAGATCAGCAAGAGATCTTCAACATGGGAGATTCTCAGTGGGGGCACCAATATATGGTAGGTGAATTGGAGAGTCGGCCTCTAACAACCCCCAAGACAACACCACAGGATAAAGATCGAGGATCTCCCCTCAAGAAAACCTATGAGACAGCACCACTGAACACATAATCAAATATTTCTGATCACTCCCTCCTCACTGAGACTTCAACTCAACACTTAAGTAACTTAAACCTTCAAGCTCAAGATTTACCATTTTTAAAGAGAATCTGATGCACAAACAACCATGACTGAGACTCTGATAACACAAGCTTTCAAATTCACACAACTATGTTTTAGGGATGTCAACCCAAAGCAGTAGTGGGCCCACAAAGCGTGGTTGCCTTAAGCAGTGAAAAATTAGTTGTAGATCCTTTCTATTCTTCTTTTTTCAGAGCACACATAAATACAAACCAAAAACGTAGGTAACCAAAGCTTTATACGATGAATTTTCATGCCAATTCAGCTCCTATAAGCATTTCACTGTTGTAGATATTCCATTACTGCAATAGATTTTACATTGATATAGCAATGGATAATCATGATGACTTTCATGGGAAACCAAGTTGGTAATGTAGATGTTGTTGAAATCACATGTTTCCTCATAGAGCACAGAAATTACCTCATAGAGCACTACACAAAACAACTCATAACTTTCTCGGATTACCGAGCTTCAAAAAGGAAAGTTGTAGCTCCCTTTCCAATCTAGAACTCTTTAGAACCACTAAGAGCCAAATTCTTTGATCTGCAGTCCTGAAATAGCTCTGCATAGCCTGCAGTCCTAAATATACTACTGCTCTATACAACAAACACATCTCTACTCCAAGAAGCACAAAATTGCAAATGAAAGGACACTTCCTTTGATTTCAAATTATCATTTTAACATAACAACAGATACATCTCAGCATATCTTGCATTGATGAAGAGTTACGGGAGTTTCAAACTTTATGAGCTTTAATTCATCATTTTCTTGACTGCAAATCCTTTCAAATTTCCACTAACTTGAGTCCATGCATTCAACACCTACCCATAATACATATTCTCTGGCGCCACATAACTAGTTTCAGATTGTAGAGATCCTTTACTTCCATTCTTCTCTGCTTTGATAGGAAGCCTCATGTGAACAACTAATATACATCACTCTCAATATGACGACGAACAGCCCTATGCTGTCTTTTACACATATCCATACATTAGAACAGATCTACATACTCTGTGCCCCACACATCAGTAGAAGAAAACAAAACAAAAAGGAAGGCTCTTATTACCATCATTTGAAAATGAGAACTTGCATCAGCCAATTGGCTTCAACAGGCCTGCCATCATGCTCCACGGCTCCGATAAATTCAGTTTCATAGCCTCTTTCTTCAAATTTTCCCCTTCTCTTCAGGCTGCAAGCACTACAAGATATAGACCTTATACTGATGTTTAAAGCAACGAAAATACAAACAACAAAATTTGCCCCCATCGTCGCAAAAAGCGTCGTTATTGACGACACCATAGAAACGTCACTATTGGCGTCGCTATATGCGTCACATTTGTGACACATATAGCGATGCAACCAGTAAATTTGTGACGCACATAGCGACGCCAATAGCAATGCAACCAGTAAATTTGCGACACAAATAGTGACGATAGCAGGGAAAAAAAAAATTTGTGGCAGGGTAGCTGAGAGCCATACAAAATAGTTTCTGCACTACTGCATACAAAGCGCTTGCAAACAAAAAGAATGTATACTGAAATCATAAAACTGATACATGGAATAAATACATGATCGCATAAAATGTGATTGGTATAATCATGAAAGGATATCACTAATACATAGAAAATGTCTACATAGATCAGGCGACTAAAAACTAAAGGTGTGTGAGCTCCAAGGATCCAAGGGTGAGCTACAAATCCTCGTCCCCTGAAAGCTTGTCCCGCCGCAAAGGAGCATCGAACGGATTCTGCAGAAAAAGAAACAACACATCAATCCACCATACAATAATGCATTCCAATATCTCATGGTAACTACGGACAAGAAAGATGAGTGACTTACAGGGCCGCCGCGTCTATACAATCGGTCGATCAATGCATTGAGACCGTGCCTCTCTGCATATCGAGTCTCAAGGCCTTGTGGATCGCGATTTGTAATGGAGTGCTGCAAAGAAAACAAAATGCTAACTGTTAGAAACATGATTGTCAGTACAAAGAATATTTCAAAAAAACAAACAAGCAAAACAAAAGAGAAACTTACAAAGTCCTCCAAATATGTCCTGTGGCCGCCACTCCCAAGATGATGGACCACTCTGGCCTCGAGTCGTGCCCTCGCCGCCTCCCGCTACTGACTCCAACGTCCTGGCGAATCTGTAGCCTCCTCCCTCAGTCGGTGCCAGTTGTCTGCACCTAACCACTCGGGCTTTGCAGCCCCACTCTTGATTTCCTTGCGTGCGTCGGATCGTCTATGTGACATGTATGCACGCATGCAATCCATCATCCAGCCCGTAGAGAATCTATCTACTGCAGTTGGCATCGGAAACTCCTCGTGCAAGGATGCTACTATGTAGTCCTTGCTCCCCTCCGGTATGTTCTTCCAATGATCCAGGACGTTGTGCCGAAAAACTTGTTGGCACAACTCTCTCATGTGAGCCATCACCCTCCTCCCCTCATCATTCATGATGATGGCTCCTGACCTACTATCAACCAGATATCCATAACCCCTAGGAGGCTGCCTAAGATGGGTCCTCTCCCATCTCCGTCCATCCTCCTGGGCATATCCAGGAGACCCCTCTACATCCGGTGTACCAATGGGGGTAACCTCTCTCGGAGTGGCACTCAAAGGGGTGCCACCAAAAGGGGTGCCACCTGCTCTCCCTCTCCCTCTCCCTCTCCATCTCTTTCTCTCTCTCTCCCTCTCTCATTTCCTCCCTCTCCCTCTCCCTCTCCCTCTCTTTCTCTCTCTCTCCCTCTCTCTCCCTCTCTCTCCCTCTCCCTCTCCCTCTCTTTCTCTCCTTCTCTCTCATTTCTACTTCTAAACAAGCAAAAAAAAAAAGTGATTTAAACATTTAATAAGCAAAAGGGAGAGGGAGAGAGAGAATGCACTCTCCCTCTCCCTCCCTCTCCCTCTCCCTCTCCCTCTCGCTCTCTTTCTCTTTCTCTCCCTCTCTCATTTCCTTCCCCTCCCTCTCCCTCTCTTTCTCTCCCTCTCTCTCCCTCTCCCTCTCTTTCTCTCTTTCTCTCTCATTTCCTCTCCTAAACAAGCAAAAAAGAAAGTGATTCAAACATTAAGCAAGCAAAAGGGAGAGGGAGAGAGAGAATGCACTCTCCCTCCCTCTCCCTCTCCCTCTCCCTCTCTTTCTCTTTCTCTCCCTCTCTCATTTCCTTCCCCTCCCTCTCCCTCTCTTTCTCTCCCTCTCTCTCCCTCTCCCTCTCTTTCTCTCTTTCTCTCTCATTTCCTCTCCTAAACAAGCAAAAAAGAAAGTGATTCAAACATTAAACAAGAAAAAGGGAGAGGGAGAGAGAGAATGCCTCTCCCTCCCTCTCCCTCTCCCTCTCTTTCTCTTTTTCTCCCTCTCTCTCCCTCTCCCTCTCTTTCTCTCTCATTTCCTCTCCTAAACAAGCAAAAGAGAAAGTGATTTAAACCTTAAACAAGCAAAAGAAAGAGAGAGGGAGACTCACCGATGAGATATGGCGAGTGTGGGGCGGCTTCTCTTTGCGATGAAGGCTCCTCCTCTCCTTCGCGAACAATGGCGGCGGCGGCAAGTCTTCTTCCTCTCCTTCTCTCACGACGGTCACTCTCTCCCTCGCTCTCGCTGTCAAAACACACAAGCCGCAAACGTGAAATGAAAACCGCGCTCGGTTTCGGCCGCTTTTTTTCCCTGTGGAGCGTCGCTATTTGTGTCACAAACAGCGACGCAAATAGCGACGCAAATAGGGATGCTATTAGCAACGCCAATAGCTAATGCTAGGAGGCATATGTCACGGTGGATTCCGTGCCACGGTGGATTCCGTGAGGTTTTACGGTGGATTCCGTAAACTTTGATGACCGGGGCTCATACACAAAGTGGATTCTTTGTGCGAGAAGTTGATGGGGACGCTTGTCCTTTTCGGACGTTTCATTAATTTAGTGTGTACATGGGTGATTCCATAGCGGGTGATGCCGCAAAATGCATATTAAATTAATAAACGTTTATGAGTTTAGAGTGCGCACTCGTAATAAATTAAGGTTAGGATTGATTTCTAACCAGTTGATTTATTTATGTAGCTGAAGACTGCTAGGTATTCACTTTTGTCGGTTTAATGGTATTATTTTACTAACGATTGTGAATGCTTCAGTTGATGTGTAGAGATAGCAGCAGTGGCAGAGGAAAGCATTGAAGGATAGCGAGTATTCGATTTATTGATTATATTTTGATGGGCACATACCTTAGGCATGGCGCTTATATTTTGTCACGCCTATTTATTGAGGCGTTGGATATTTATTATTATTT
This sequence comes from Lygodium microphyllum, assembly GCF_053477565.2. NCBI lineage: Eukaryota > Viridiplantae > Streptophyta > Polypodiopsida > Schizaeales > Lygodiaceae > Lygodium > Lygodium microphyllum. The sequence goes on along the minus strand of NC_141138.1, from coordinate 28,987,309 downwards.
TGTATGCACATGGACACACGATTATGTTATTTGTACTTGGACATTGTATTGGGCATGTTAGACTCTTTGGGCACCGCCTGTTAGCTTTATTCCTATTTTGTGTTAAAGCAAACTCAAAAGCTAAAAGCTTGCTATTTTGTAATTTGGGCTATTATTTGAGCTTGAAGATGATTAATACATAAAATACATGCTTTGTGGAGCGCTCACACAAGGCATGGGGGGAGATTGCACCCAATTGGTCTCTTGTTCATGTCGTTCATGCTTTTTACATTGAATTTTGTGCAAAAAATAGAGTTCTATTGTTCTTGGGGACCTTCCGGCATTCACTACGCGAGTGTACAACATCCGATATGTGCACCAGTGGTATCAGAGCGAAGCTGAGATCAAGAGCTTCCAATCGCTACCCATCTTGTGCGAAGGCGGAGCTCCTGGAACGATTGAGCTCTACGGTCAATCTCGTCGCGAACGGTCGATACAGGCGGCTTCTTGGCGATCAAGAACCTCTGTTTCCATCATCAAACTGCGAAGGACCGGCCTACAGAGACGAAGGACCACTCCTATATCCTCTTCATCAAGTCGTGGAGTTTCAGAGAGATAAGTCTTCTAATCATAAGTTTAAAAGCTTAAGAAGCTTAGATTAAGCTTAAAGAAGCTTTAAGCTTCACAAATTTTAACTCGACGCCTCAGAGGATGTTCCGAAAATTCCACCGCATGGGAAAAAATGCCCCCCCCCCCGATTCGATGTTTTTGTGATTAAGCTTAAAGCTTAATCACTTAAGCTTCAATCAGTCAAGTCATATCAAAACTCCAAGTCACACACAACCAATCAAATTCTGCAAGTCTATCAAGTCGAAGTTCTGCAAGTTACATAAAGCAACCAAGTTCTGCAAGTCTACCAACTCTGCAAGTCACATAAGTCTGGTACTCTGCAAGTCAGACAAGTCACCTGAAGTCAAAACTGACTTCTGTTCAAAACTCGTAGAAGGGTTGTTCCTGCGCAGAAACTTCGAACTGCAAAGTTGTTCATTGGAAGGTACTCTTCGCATACGCAGGTTTGCTGAAGCATTTTCAGCATACGAAAAAGGATAAAACGTAGATTTCTCAAAAATTACAAATCCCGCAATCGTCGAAGACGAAGATTGTGAAAGCCACACCCAAAAATATATAAGCCTTGTATTCCCAAACTTGAGCTACGCTCATCTTGCTAACTTGATTTTGAGAGTGAGAGGTCTTTTGAGTTTTGCAGGATGACGGAATCACATATGGATGATTTAATGGCTGAAGGCGATCTACCTGAACCTACGATCGAGCAAAAGTTGGATTTAATTATGATGTAGTTGGATGAAGAACGACGAGCTAGGCAAGCATTGCAAGTTCAATTGGATAATTTACAAAGATCGACTACCGACAAAGAGGAACCTCAATCTGAAGATCTTATTTGACGTACCATCGACGCAACTCTCGAAGCTCAAACTATCTGTAAGGAATCAAAGATAAGTAAAAGCAATTTCAAATTCCGTACTTTCAATGGCACTTGAGAGGGAAAAATTGTTATTGCATTCATTAGTCAGTTTGATGACTACTTTCATGAGGAAACCTATGCAGAAAAAGATAAAATCAAGTGTGTCACTAATCATTTAGTGGATAGAGCATCTCTTTGGTGGACTGTGGTACGCAAGAGTATAGATTGTCCCACTACCTGGGAGAATTTCAAGAAGAAGTTTATGCTGAATTTCCTTCCTCCACAATTTCATGAAAAAGCCATAAAGCAATGGGATCTTCTTCAGCAACGGGATCGTGAGCCTATTCCTCAGTACACAGAGCGTTTTTGGAATGCATTACTCCAGTTACGCATGCTTGAAGACGTACCTGAAGCGACACACAAACGCAAGTATATATCTAGACTCCTTGGGCATTACTACGCTGAAGTTAACATGTTCAAGCCTGCAACTCTTGAAGACGCAATTTCATTAGCTACGACACTGAAGACAAGCTGTGAGGTAGAGACAGACGTCCACAGCAATTCCAAGCTAATGGTAACTATGGATCTAAGCAATTCAACTCAAATTTTAGAAGATTTAATCAAGGTCATTTTACTTCATCATCTTTTCATAAAAATTGGGCAAAACCACCTGCTTTACCATCCAATGCCAATCAAAACCCTAAGCCTATTCCACAGCCAAATCCTAATGTCCATAGACTTCCTGCCATTGCAAATAATGTAACCAAAGCCAAGCCTATAGTATGTTATAAATGCCACCAGCCTGGACATCTAGCAGCAAATTGCCATTCAAATAAGCCACCTGCCCATATCAACTACCTTGGAGCAATGGAAGATGACGAACATGAAGATATGCCTGATTTCACGGAAGATGAGGGCGACACTACTACTCCTTCAGATACTTTACCAGGTATGCCAACTCCACATTCTTTATTGACTATGAAATGTTTAGTACATGGAAAGGAAAAGATTATTTTGCATGATGACGGTAGTACTCATGATTTTATTTCAGCAAAACTAGTAAAAGAATTGAAGTTACAGACTGTACCTACGCATTATTGCATCAAAGCAGCATTCTTAGGCACTAGGTATAATGGTACACAGGAAGTGCATGACTTAGAGATTCAAATTGGTCAATACACTGAAAGAAGAACTTTTCTAGTTGTTCCATTACAGTCGAGTGACATTATTTTAGGTATGCCTTGGCGTCATCAGCATAACCCAGATATAGATTATTCCACACATTCAATTAATATTAACTTTCAAGGAAAACCTATTACATTGTATGGTATGCATGCATCTAATGCTTTTCCACTGCTTTCGCATACTCAAGCTAAACGTGCATTACGCAAAAGTAGTAAATCCTATCTCATTTGGGTGAATGAACTGCAAGTGAAAGAAAATCATATGCATCCTAGGCATAAAGAATTTCTTGCACATTTTAAAGACTATTTTGCCGAAGATCTACCACCTGGTTTACCTCCGTCTAGAAGACCATAAAACAGATTTGATTCCTGGCACACAACCACCTTGTAAAGCACCATATATGCATAACCAGATAGAGCAAAAAGAAATTCAAAGTCAAGTTGAGGAATTACTAAATAGAGGATTGATTAGACCTAGTAGTTCTCCATTTGGTGCACCTGTTCTGTTAGTCAAGAAAAAGAATAATACCTATCGTATGTGCATTGACTATCGAGCTTTAAATAAGATCACCGTAAAGAATATGTATCCAATTCCTAGAGTCGATGACCTTATGGATAAAATGCAAGGATCTGCTATATTTAGTAAAATAGACCTTAAGTCTGGTTATCATCAGGTGAGACTAGATAAGTCAGACATATTCAAGACCGTATTTAGGACAGAGTTTGGTCATTATGAATTTTTAGTGATGCCATTTGGATTGACTAATGCACCTATTACATTTAGTAGAATGATGAATCGTATATTTTTGAAATATCAGTATTGTGTTATTATCTTCTTTGATGATATTTTAGTGTTTAGTCAAAATGAGAATGAACATTATGAGCATTTGTCATTGGTTTTCCAGTTACTAAAAGATAATCAACTATATGCAAATCCGAAAAAGAGTGAATTCTTTAAAACAGAAATTGAGTATTTAGGTCATATAGTATCATCTGATGGAATTAAAGTTGACCCTAAGAAAATAGATGCAATATTGAATTGGTCTGTACCTAAAAATGTGCATGAGTTATGATCATTCCTAAGTCTTGCTAGTTTCTATAGGAAGTTTGTGCATAATTTTTCATTTACTTGCTTTACCATTAACCAAACTTCTGAAGAAAGGTATTGTCTATCATTGGTCCGATAATCAACAGAAATCCTTTGACTTATTAAAACATGCATTAACCAATGCTCATGTCTTACGGTTGCCTGATTTTAATAGACCATTCTTTTTAGTAGTGACTGATGCTAGTGGATCAGGAATAGGAGCCATACTTATGCACGACAATCATTCCATAGCCTATTCTAGTTGTAAGCTAAAACCCTCTGAACTGAAATATTCCACATATGACAAAGAATTATTAGCTGTTGTACAAGCATTAAGACAATGGAAACACTACTTAATGGGTTCAGAATTTATGATAAAGACCGATCAACAAAGTATTAGACATCTACTTAGTCAACCCCAAATATCTGACCGACATATCAAATGGCTGCCTTTATTCAGAGTTTTCATCCTATCATTCAATATCAACCCGGTAAAGAAAATGTAGTGGCTGATGCATTAAGTAGAAGACCTGCCATTCATAATATTTCTGTTATATATTTTGATTCTTTGATTGCTATGAAAGATACTTATCATCAAGATATTACTTTTCATGCTGATTGGAATAAATTAGTTCAAAATAACTTGATTCCTATTGATTCACTATCATATAACGATGGATTTATGTCTTATGAAAAGAGATTATGTGTTACAGTCCCATTCAGATCTTTTGTTTTGAATGAGATTCATTGTCCTCCATATCAAGCTCATAGAGGTATAATATCTACTTTACGTACATTAACTGAAGATTTTTATTGGCCGCATATGGATACTGATGTATCTAATTTTGTTTCTGAATGTTTGATTTGTCAAAGAGTTAAGAGACATCATGGTAAACAGTATGGATTACTTATGCCTTTATCTATTCTGTCTAGACCATGGGAACAAATTTCTATGGATTTTATTACTGGTTTACCTAATACTAAATCTAACCATGATATGATTTGGACAATAGTAGATAGGTTTAGTAAACAAGCATATTTCATTCCATGTAAGAAAACTTTAATAGCATCACAGGCAGCACAATTGTTTTTGAAAACTGTTTTCACTAACCATGGATTGCCAAAAGTTATTATTTCTGATCGTGATTCTAGATTTTTAACAACTTTTGGATCACTCTGTTTGCTAACCTAGGCACAAAAATTGATTTCTCATCTGCATTTCATCCTGAAACTAATGGACAGACAAAAGCCACTAATAGCACTATTCTAGATCTTTTACGTGCTTATACTATTTCTAAACCTCAGACATGGGACACACATTTACATTTATTGCAATTTACATATAACAATACACCACACACATCTACAAAGAAAGCATCGTTTGAAGTGATTTATGGTTATAGATTGTCTACACCTGTTGCATCTTTGTCAAATAGAATTCAGAGTGCTGATGATATTGCTAGTATGCATAGTACTATCTTTGATGAGGTTAAAGACATGATTGCCAAAGCCCAGCAATCATATACCAAACAAGCCAATAAGAAAAGACAAGCAATGAATTTCAAAGTTGATGACTATGTTTGGTTGAGAATAGAAAAACGTAGACTACAAAGTGTAGATAGACACCCAGTTGTTAAATTAGCCCCTAGATTCTATGGACCATTTAGGATCATTCATAAAATTAATGACAATGCATTCAAGTTAGAATTACCACCTCACTGGAAAATTCACAATACATTTCACATTAGTTTATTAAGACCCTTTAGAGGCCAATTACCTATACACCCTGTTTATGAAAACCCACCTTTGTTAGAGGAAGAGACTGAAATACTTGAACTTGAAGCTATCATAGATATTGATTTTATGACCACTAGAACTGGCCGAAGATATTCTAGATATCTAGTTAAATTTAAGAACCATCCTGTAGAAGAAGCACAATGGACGCATGCTAGAGACTTAAATGCTTTCCCCACTCTGTTAGCTCCACATTGAGCTAATAGCAATTGAGGTCAATTGCTATCCCACCCCGGGGGTATGATGCCAGGAGGCATATTTCACAGTGGATTCCGTGAGGTTTTACGGTGGATTCCGTAAACTTTGATGACCGGGGATCATACACAAAGTGGATTCTTTGTGCGAGAAGTTGATGGGGACGCCTGTCCTTTTCGAGCGTTTCATTAATTTAGTGTGTACATGGGTGATTCCGTAAAATGCATATTAAATTAATAAACGTTTATGAGTTTAGAGTGCGCACTCGTAATAAATTAAGGTTAGGATTGATTTCTAACCAGTTGATTTATTTATGTAGCTGAAGACTACTAGGTATTCACTTTTGTCGATTTAATGGTATTATTTTACTAACGATTGTGAATGCTTCAGTTGATGTGTAGAGATAGCAGCAGTGGTGGTGGAGGAAAGCATTGGAGGATAGCGAGTATTCGATTTATTGATTATATTTTGATGGGCGCATACCTTAGGCATGGCGCTTATATTTTGTCACGCCTATTTATTGAGGCGTTGGATATTTATTATTATTTTGTATGCGCATGGGCGCACGATTATGTTATTTGTACTTGGACATTGTATTGGGCATGCCAGACTCTTTGGGCACCGCCCGTTAGCTTTATTCCTATTTTGTGTTAAAGCAAACTCAAAAGCTAAAAGCTTGCTATTTTGTAATTTGGGCTATTATTTGAGCTTGAAGATGATTAATACATAAAATACATGCTTTATGGAGCTCTCACACAAGGCATGGGGGGAGATTGCACCCAATTGGTCTCTTGTTCATGTCGTTCATGCTTTTTACATTGAATTTTGTGTAAAAAGTAGAGTTCTATTGTTCTTGGGAACCTTCCGGCATTCACTACGCGAGTGTACAGCATCCGATCTGCGCACCAATAGCGACGCCAATAGCGATGCCACTATCCGCCGTCGCTAATCAGCGTCGCTACTAGCTCAAATCCTTGTAGTGAAGATTCTTCTCTCTCTCTCTCTCTCTCTCTCTCTCTCTCTCTCTCTTTGTGATACGTTGATTGTCTTGTGTAGAACACTTCTCCCTCTCTTTTCTTAATAAAAAAAAACTCCTCACATTTTTGCTTTTTTTCCTATTTTACCAAGCTGCCCCTTGCTTCCCCTTAGTTGCTAGATGGCAAACATGCCCCCTGCCACATAAAATTCCACTCGGGGACTCAAAATCGAAAGCGAGAACATGTTCCATGTATGAGGATATCTCTTCCTACATGATGTGCACGTCTCAAAACTGAAATATCACAACCACGTGTCACATGCATGGTATCACTTGGGATTGCCATCTATCAACTCGACTCCTGCTATGGGTAGGTGTTAAAAAGACAAAAAATTAATATTTGCATGTGTTACCCCACTTGACCCCATGCAACATCATGTCCTAAGTTGCTCATTTTTACCCACTAGCAGTGTTGGCCCATCAAATAGTGATGCTATTGTATTGACAATTCAAACATTGAGGATTCATCCACCAACCTTCAACAAATGAAAGTTAGATGATATAAACTACACTTTGTGGAAGTTTAAAATTTTAACTATCCTTGATTCTTATGAACTTCTAGAGATGGTACTAAGAACTGATCCATAACCATAATCCACCCCTAGTCCATCAAATTTGAGTGTTATGATACCTCTAAATGTAGATCTTCTATGGGCTTAGAAATAAAGGAATGTAGATGTGTTGTGTGCCTTAGTTATAAGTCATTTTGATAGTGTTTTGACCTTAATTAAGCATACAACCAAGGTATCAGAGACTTGAAACATACTGAGGGGTTAACATGAATCAAAAGCAAACAAGCATTTAGAACTTGGGGAATCAACTAGCATTTAGAACTTGGGGAATCAACTAGCAAGAGAGAACTTTAATAAAATAGAGATATCTAAAGCATTCACCACTTAGATCAAGAATCACTACGACCGGATGGCTAGCACTCAGATACAAAAGACTATTGAGGAGCTAGCTCAAAGGTGTCTTCAAATTTATCCATCAAAGTTTGGTGTATCACAACTAACATAAACACTTAGGTGAGACCCCAAGCTCTGACTAGTAATTGCCCTAAACACTTAGGTTACCAGTCCACCAAAGTTCTATGGATCGATAGCTTTCCTAAAAACTCAAATGAGATTCCAAGCTTTGATTTTTGAAATTCTTTTTGCACTACGAATGAAGGAGGAATTGCAGTTGAAAGCTTGAGAATGTAGGAATAGTGGGAGATGCTACATTCTCTACCAATGTGAAAGGCAAAGGTGGTTCATGTTAAATATGCTCAATGCCCCACTCTCGTAAGGTGCACCCAATGATCCATGGTGCTCTAAGTTGAAAGGCCCCCATTATGAAGTGTGAGCATAGACATTACGTGGGTCATGACTTGTATGTCAAAATGGAAAAAATGGAAAAAATATGAGCTTCATGGATCTAGCCTTTCCGTTAGACATAGTAATTATGTTGGTAGCAACTCGAGGCACAATGCATCAAGTTGCAAGGTATGGGAGTTATTACAAATCCCTATTTTAGGGTCTAGGGGCCGCAGAAGCGGCCCTTGTGGTGGGGGGGTCTCGAGGGGGACTCAAACCGAATAGGAAAGGTCTATAATATAATCGGATAGGAAAACTAGACTACCTTTCCTAGGCTATAAAAGAAAGACTCCTCCAAAGCCATCATCAATCTATCTTTCACCCAGCTAGAGTTCTTCAAGCTATCCTTAAGCTCTTTGCCTATCATCTCTCTAGATTGCTATCTAAGCTTCACAATGGAAGCACAGAGGTGGACAGAGCCATCTTTGTATCAATTCATTTGAAATCAAAGTAGTCTTTGTTCTTCTCATATTTGTTGTCTATTTTCTACTCCTTACTTTAGATTCTGTCCACCACCACTGTGCCATATAATTTCTAGAACAAGGAACTCTAAGGAGTGAAGAGTACGCAAGAGACAAGGGCTTCAATAGCAAAGAGAAAAAATGTCATCAGCTACATCAAGCAGCAATGCTAGTGCATTAGGTGGTGCTACTATTGTACTGACAATTCAAACATTGAGGATTCATTTACCAACTACACTTTGTGAAACTTTAAAATCACAACTATCCTTGATTTTTATGAGCTTTTGGAGACGATGTTGGGACATAAAAGATTTTTTAAATTCGAGTGTTATGATTCCTCCAAATAGAGATGTAGATCTTCTACAAGCTTGAAAACAAAGGAACAAAGATGTATTGTGTGCCTTAGTTACAAGTTTTGACCTCGATTCATCATACAACCAAGGCATAAGAGGCTCAGAAATGTATTGAGATGTTAGTACAAAACACAAAATCAAACAAGGATTCAAAACTTGGAGAATCAACTAGCAGAAGTTTGCTGAAAGAGAGATAAGTGGAGCATTCATTACTTGGATTAATAAGAATTTGCACAACCAAATGGTTGGTGCTGCGATAGAAAAGACTAATGAGGAGCTAGCTCGGAGGTATCTTTGGATTTTTTCACCAAAGTCTGATGGATTTGTAACTATCCTAAATACTTAGATGAGACCCCTAGCTTTAACACTTGAGGAATTTTATGCATTATTAATGGAGGAGGATGGTAAGAGAAAGTTTCAAGGGGAGTGCTTCTATTGCAAGAAGAAATCATATGCAATTGCAGATTGTTGCGTCAAGAAGGTAGATGATAAGAATGACACTGTGAAGACTAAAGGGAAGGAGACAACCATTACAACTAAAGTAGAGCTAGAGTTATTCATGGCAACCACCATTGAGGAAGTGTGTTCCTTAGTGCAAGAAATATCTACCATTGACTCATGGATATTGGATATTGGAGCCTCCCATCACATGACCAATACAAAAGATCTATATAGTTATATGAAGCCTTTGCAAGAACCCATTATTTTGATAGTTGGAAATAATGCAAAATGACCTATGAGGGCACGGGTACTATTTCCTTTGTTGCTACAAATGGTGAACTCAAAAATATTTCAAATATGTTGTATATTCTAAAGGTTAGGAGAAATTTTCTATTAGTTTCTTCTATAACTAATCTTGGCTATGAGATGAGGCTCACTAAGATAGATGCAAAAATTATCGATAGTGCTGGCAAAGTTGTCAACAAAGGAGAAAGAAGGAATAAACTATTAGTGCTAAGTACTCTTACTTTGGCATACAAGATTTGGTCACATTGATTTTGCAGTATTAAATAAGATGCATAAGCAAGGTGTGGTTGTTCACCTACCTACAATACGTGAAATGAAGGAACCATGTGAGGCTTGTATGATGGGCAGACAATAGAGAAAGGTATTTCCACAAGAAAACAAGAATAGAGTGAAGGCTCATCTAGAGTTGGTGTATGCTAACTCATGTAATAAAATGCCTGCACAAGCCTTGGGAGGACCAATAGTGACCTAGAATAGTGAGACAAATGCGGAGGTATGCTACTAGAATCAAGGGCTTATCATCTAGTTCTATGTTGCTAATGGTAACAACCCTAACAATTGTGATTGCCTAATGTGGTGAAAATACACACATATTGAAATATGGTTCCAAAGAAGTTGCATTTGTATTGAATGCATCCAACAACTTTGTATTGGATATATGTAGGGTTCAGATTGCTATGGTCAAGTTCTATAATATGTCTATGGAAGAATGTAGAGGCAAGCTTAAGTTTGTCCTCAAGCTTGATGAGAGTGAGATTATTAAGGGGCAAAAACTTGAACATGTGAGTATAATACTTATGAATCGAGCATTGGATCCCACCATTGATGAAAACCATCCTTTATACTTTACTATATAATCAGAGAATGAAATATGGTGGCTTGTAGTATTTGAAGTACCAAAGGAGAACCATGAAGTACTTAAAGTTTTTTTAACCTCACTAATATACCCAGTATTATTCAACAGAAAAATAATGGAGCAATTTTACACATCGAGGAGTTTGGGGACTATCAAGTTGAATGGCATCTTGTAGGTGATTTAAAAACATTGAAGTATATGTTTTAGCATATACTAGTGAACTTGCTCCATCTCAGGTTGAATCATAGTTTGCCTATGTATGAGTATTACCACTCACTAAATATTGCTTTGTGTATAGTATAGGAACAAGATTTACTAGTCTTTTAAAAATATTGATTACCTTTTTTTCTACAATAGGAAAAAAATATATGTAGACCCCTAGTCCGAAGTCTGGTGGTCCGAAGTGGCTCCAGACACGTCAATATACTTAAAACCAAGGGTTTGGATGCATTTTTTTTCCCAAAAAATAATTTTGGGATCTTGGCCACCTAATGAGGGTGTGAAGTTTCGTCGCATTTTGATAAAAGGTGATGGATTTACGATCACATGATTAACAATGCGTATGAGGCTGCATTAACCTAGTTTTGGGGTTTAAAAGGGTCAAAAGCTCATTCTTCTTCTCATTTTCATATCTTCCTTTCTTTGCTTCCTCCATTCTTACACCCCCAACCTCTGTCTCTTCTCCATCTTGCCCTCTTCGAGCTTGTATGGCACACACCAAGCAAGCATGTTGCCGTTTCGGTCTTGGGAAGTCCTCATGCCAAGGCTCTCCACTTGGAGCACAAGGTGAAGCCTCCTTTATTGCAGCAGCAGGTGCTCCCCATAGAGCACAATGACCACCACAGAAGAAGAGGAAATGAAAATCGGGCACTATCACCATTCGGGAGGTGAGGAGAATCCAACAAGGATACGAGCTTCTCATCTCGAAAATATCTTTTTATAAGGTTGTTTGGGAAGTCATGCAAGACTTGGAGCTGAAAGAGATGGGAAGATTTTGGGTGCGAGTACGGGATGGCGCACCAGCAAGAAGGTGGACTGCTACAGCTATGGAGGCCCCAGAAACAGCTGCAGAGTGGTTTCTCATTGACTTGTTCGATGATACACAACTAGTGGCCATCCATGCAAAGCGTCTCACAATCACAAATAAAGACATGAACATTAGCATTTGCGGCTTCGACACGGCAAGGGGACTCCTCCATAGATTATGAGATTAATGATGCAAAGTTTTGTAATAAAGGTTATAGTAGCATAGCATCTTGAAAGAGCAAAAAAAATTGTATACTCTGCCATATTTGAATATTTATTTATATATACATAATATCTCACGTAATGTGTACTGAATTCAAATAATTAAGTAAAGTTATTTTGTTTTGTTTCTTGAAACGCATGACTCTTAATTTTTATTTAACGTACGGACGCATCAAAATTAGTAATACGTACGAATACAAGCTACGTTATTGCTTATGCACAATCGCAAGTGCAATACTATGCATTGACATAATTAAATTGGATTATGTTAACGCATGTGAATGCATCATTCACGTACCACACATTATCGTCACACTTACACGAACCACACATTTATTCAATAAATATTTATTTATAAGGAAAAAGTAAAATATATTATATTCATCAAGAAAAATACATGCGATGGCTGATAGTGATGGCAGATACAAAAAGCGGATAGCCAACAAGAACTCTCAATTGTTCCTTGGCTTTTTCATCGGTGGAGAGGAGGGGCCAGCTTTCGATGAAAATATAAGTTCCACCTAATGTAGCAAGCACACACATTGCTCCACCATGTGTTTGGTTAAACAAGTAAAGAAGTTTTGACCGCTTGATTAGCACCCACCACCTTCTCCAAGCTAGATGTCACAAGTATTGCTCAAAAAGTTCCAAACTTGGTCAAGCTCAAATTTTCATGATTATTTCTTGCCCTCATGGTGAGCACTTCTTATGGAAGTCCACCAAGTCTACAACAAGGTTCCCAATGTACTGCTTCTTCACAGCCGAATCCTTCTGTCTGATGCGCATGCCAAGCTCCTCCTTGCCTTGATGCAAACTCATCTATATATAGTATGTCTTGAATGACAAAGTAAAATCAAACAATATACTTAGCAACTAACCTAGAGTTATCAGAAAGCAACGAAACTTGATGGTAGGGTATGTCGGGTCCTTAGGAGTCCATCCATGAAATCCTGGCTAAAAAATGATGCATGCAGCTGCCTTGTCTGAAGTATGGCATCTGGGGCCACTTTCTGACAAGAAAGTGGCCCCAGACCCTAGACCCCAGAAAGTTACCCTAGACTCCAGACGACCAGAAAGTTACCCCAAACACCAGACTTCGAACAGGGCAGCTGCAAGCATTATTTTTTGCCAGCATTTCATCAATGGATGCCAGACGGCTAGAAAGATGCCCAAACACCAGATTTCGGACAGGGCAACTGCATGCATCATTTTTATCCATGATAAAAATATATGGTAGTTAGAAATCTCGCCTTCTCCAGATCATCTTGTATCTTCATTTCCTCGTGTGTCAACGAGGCACCTCTTTGGGCAAAGGAATCTACAAAATCCTTGGTAGAAAGCTGGGGCCTTTGTCCCAACAGATCATGCTATAGTGCTTCAAATTCAACATCCGATTCATATCTTCCAATCTCTGCCATCATCGGATGCATATCCATGTAATCATAATCAATCAGGCCTTCCATTGAATCCCTGACTAGGATGGAAAACAATTCTTCTTCCTTCATTTCCAAGTATTGCAACACATCTAATAGAAGCAAGTATTGTACACCATCTACTTCAATGGGCATCAAGGAGGCAAGGTTGGGTTTATCGACTTATGGTTGTTCTGAAGAACATGGCACCATGAGAGCCAACCCTTGCTTTGCCACCACTCAATATTCCTCTTCAACATTTATGAGCTCTTCAATCGGTTCTTCTCCCATGTGTGTGATAGTAATAACCTATGGATTTGTATATTCATCTCTCTCCTCCTCTGGGGGTGTATCCAATGCAAGGAGGTAAATTGCCAATGCGCAATCACACTCCACAAGATCCAAAGGTGTTGTACCTGGTGTATTGCCCATGGGAATAGTGCATACTCTATACGAAGGATCCATATGACCAAACACCTATTCACCACTTTTTGGTGATTATTCCCTGCTTGAAATACTGTGAGTTGTTCTAGAGGTTCGCAAGTCATGTCGGATCCCTCGATGGAGTATGTGTAGGTAGCAATGGTACTCACAAAGTCTTTCAAACAAGAAGGGGGGGATCTAGCGATGAGAGTATGCTTTCAAGGTTGAATTTCTTAGAGAAAACCTAAAATATATTGTCACCCTAGCTGGCAAAGATAGTCTTGTGGATCCACTCATCAAACTGTGCACGAGCATCCATCGTAGTAGGTAGAAGGGATGTGGTGGATATAATGGGATGAAGGGAGAAAGTGTGAAATGAAACAATGAAACAAGAACTAAACTAGTTCTACCTTAAAAACCTTAAGTTCTAAACCATTAAGGGTTGTTCTCATATGATATTTAGTTATGGCTTTACTTACATATTTGTAAAGTTTACATGCATATGTAAATGTGTTGATATGAAAAGTGTATAACAAGTGTATGATTTTGCATAAATACCATACTTTTTAAATATTGCAAGTTTGCAAGCGACAATATTCTATTGGCAATAAAAAATAAAAAATTTATAGGTGTTGTATATTACAACTTGACATGGTGTTTGGATTTTTAGGGAGACTCTACAATTTCTAAAATATACGGAGCCACACACTTTCCACTGGTAACAGTATTCTTAGCTCGGTTTTGAATTTTCCTACCATTTAGTTTAAAATAGAAACCAACAAGTGGATTCTACATTAACATTGTAATTTCATGGTGCATTATACTCAAGGGCCAATCATCCTCCATTTGCAACACTTCAGACTCGAGACCCTCACAAATGACAGTAACATCCACAACTGTGCTTTCACACATGTCTTGATCAAGGCACAACCATTTACCCTTGAGCATCCTCGATCTATGATACTTGAACACTAGCCATAAAGGCTGTCATGTGATAGTACCTATAATTGGAAAGGAAAGTTAGCTGATTCATCCCAAACTAAGATAATAGTCAAGTAAGAGATAAAAAATTTACCTGAAAGCCATGTCCCTTGTTGTGACTCGACACTCGTTTAGCACGTTAGAAATTCTGCCTAGTATCACACTTGGTCGCCAAGTCGAGACCCTCAAACCCAAAGGTCCTACCCACATTCACGGAATGTTTGGGTTAATTGGACACTTGTGCAATAACGATCTAGGGTTTTACCGTGAGGATCGAACGACATCCGATAGAGTTTAGAAACCCTAGGCCCAAACGTTATTGGCCTAGCAAGGTTAGCGTTGGGTTGGGTAAGGAGACACCCCAAACCCTACACCTCGACTAAACAAATTCCTTGACCAAGAAACGCCATCTGATGGGTGAAATGATCCCATGAGTTAGGTGCGACACTTGTGCAACAAGTTGCATCATCGCATGGTTGTGTTAAATCACAAAGTAGAGTTGCCACTCCTTGGAATAAGGTTGGCACGTTCTAGCTCAAGTCCTGCTACATCACCCTTCTTGGGTTGTTTTGCCAAGTTAAGGGAAGTTATGTATTTGCTTAGTAAGCAAAGGATCAATCAAGTTAGAGCAACGTGGTCGCCAAGATTCAATGTCTTACCTTAAGAAACCTAAGGTGTTGGTTAATTTGGGTTGACAGGGTATGACCCTAACCCAAGGACAAAAGGGTAAACAAACAAACCCTTGGGGATCTTACCAAGTCACAATTGATCCCGGATCGAATGCTGGATGCATTCGGAGAGAAGGATTCACTCCTTAGCAGTTGGCCAAAAAAAACGACCACTGGATTGATTATGTTTGTAAGAGTTTAGGAGCACTATTTGCATTGTTTGCTCAAGGAACTAAAGATGGAAAGATAATTAATGCTTCAGGTTGAAGGCCTGAAGGGAGAGGCAGCATCAGTTACCCCTGACTCTCTACCTGACCCTAACCAAGGGGGTTTTTAGCCTCACCGGGAACGTGGACCGAACCGGTCGTGAGAGGTCTCTCCATTGGGCACTACTTGGAGTAGGAGGACACTTGGGTGCTAGGGGGGGCTTTGGCCGTAAATCCCTCGCCTTTCGGGCCCTGCACAAGAGGCCAACATGACTCGGGATTGGATCTCGAGGCCCGCATACTAGTCTACGGGTGGAATCTTGGATTAGTAATCCGTGTGGATTGCTAGATTGCCTTCGGGTGGATTATGGATTGCCTTTGGGTGGATTATGGATTAGCCTAGGAGCTGGATTATATGATGTATTCCAAAGATAAATAAGAGCAATGGTTGAAAAGGAACTTGTTTGTGACACTATTTTTCTATGTCAAGTGCTAAGATTACATGAAGGAACCGATGACTAATTGGCTAATTAAGGAAGCTGTTTTATGCGTGTCCAACTAAATGTGGTAGGTAATTAGACAACTAAAGAAACCCTGAGGAAAGTGTGGTGGATGTGGCCATGGGTCCGTCCTACGAATGGGTGGTCCCGGTTGGCCGAGAACTTTTCTCAAACGAAATCGACAGCATGGAATTTTTCGTGAAGGAAATGAACAGCAAGGAATGTTGACCTAGCGTCTAGGATACTAGAACCCCGATTTATGTTGTTTTAGGGGAACGGAATGGGACTATGCCTTATGGGCAGAGAGGTCGAGCTTTGCATCCCTCTCGTTTCCCATTCTCCTTGAACCAAGTGCAGCATGAATCCACTTTGACCCTGACGTTTTTGCATAAAGTAGTTTGTCTGGGGTTCGACGCTAGCTACCGCTCTAGGAATTTGACCACCTAGGGAAAACCCTGATTCATGTCAGTCCTAAGTGGGAACGGTCGGAATGCTTCTGCTATGTGGCAGACTCGAGAAGACCTAGATCGCAAACCCCATAACATTCCAAGGGAGTGCCGAGCAGCACATTTTAGACTCTCTTCCCGATGGGCTGCTAAGACGTGTCCTACAAGTAAACGAGTGGACATGTTACAGTTGGTATTAGAGACAACCAACAAAGGATCTGTCTTATAAGAAAACTTAATAAGGTGAAGTAAAGAAAATGTTGCTATAAAGAACATTTCCTTACTTATTGATGCTGTCTTGCAGAGTCATGAAGCATGGAACAAATTCTTGGTGTTCCAGGTCATGTTTATGACCGCGATGCGTGCCTCGGATTATCGACGGAGGATCGATATGATGAATATCCAAGACCGCATCTACAATCCATCGCTTCTGTACGTGGAACGAAGATGGACGGGTGATTCGGGAATCTATTACATAGCTGCCCACCAATTTGCGTACCTTCGAACCAACCTAAAGAGAATCAAGTGGTTGGAGGACCTGAAGATTGTGAAGCTGTTCGTCTTTGTTGAGGCTCATGTAAACATAACTTTACATGTCGAAGGTCGAAAGGTCAAGCTAAACACGTATGTGTACAAGGAAGTGACCCGAATAATCCCCACCGACAGGATCAAGGTGTTGGGACGTTATGAGAAGAACGGGTACCAAAGGAAAGGATACCCTAATAAACTTCCAATGACTTATCGATTCCTAAAGATCCATGACCCAAATCCATACTATTACCCAGTTCCCGTAGCTGAATGCAACACAACCTTATTCTCCCTGAATTAATGTATCGTTCCATCTTCCCAAGAATAATTGTACTCCAAAAGGGCTATGCCCATATGTATGAAATAAGACTTCTTTTTATCAATGATTGTCTGGACTGTGAATATTGATAAAGAAGCAAAGTGATTTGGTCATTTGGTTAAAAGCTGAATTGGGCATGAAATGTAATGTAAGTAACATTTAGCAAGTTGTTAACGTTAAGAATCTCATACCCAGGCACAACCCTAGGTACAGATTCCTAGTCCAACCCCTACACCAAGTACGGCCGTGATTCATGAGAAGAAGTTTCTTCTCAAGCAGATCAAGCCACTAGAATTTAACGGCAAAGGAAGGATTGTCCAAGCTGATGCTGAGATTTGGATGGAGTCCATGGAAGATTACTTTGAAGCGGTTGGTACTGCATCCGCTAACCAAGCGATGCTCACCAAGTTGAAGCTCACCGGCAAAGCTAGACTTTAGTGGAAGCAATGGTGCAGAGACCAAGGGATCTCAGAAGGGTCCGTTACTTGGGAGAAGCTGAAAAGAGCTGTGCAAGGAAGATACTTACCACTGGCATACTGCACGCAGAAGATGAACGAGTTCTATGAGCTGAAACATCTTGGTTTATCTCTTAATGCTTACTACTCAAAGTTTGTCTCTCCTTTGAAGTATGCGCCACAAATGGATATGACACAACAGGTATCAAAGTTTTGTGTTGGATTAAACCCACCTATGAACACCCGCCTCAAATCAATGCACCCAACAGACCTTTAAGATGCACTCATTCGAGCTGCGCCCATAATTCAGGAGGTGCAGACCAGACCAAGAAATAACAAGACTTGGTCTTATAAGGATCAGAACAAAGGAGTATATAGGTCCCAGGCGAAGAGAGTTCAAGGTCAAAACCAGGGACAAAGGAAGAAAGCGAGGATCAACAATATCAATAATTTTGTTCCTACCCAAGGTAATTGCCGCAACCTCCGTTGCTTCCATTGCAATGAGCCCGGTCATTTCAAAAGGCAATGTCCCAAGCTTGGCGGAGGACAACGTCAAGGACCATTCCAAGGAACCGCCCGTGGCCAAGGATCCGCCACCCGAGGCAGAGGAAGAACCGCCTGTGTTGCCAACAGGGAGATGTGCAAAGAAGAAGACCCGACCATGGAAGCAAACTTTGAGAGGGCAATAGTCCATGCCACCCTTCATAAGAAAGGCCCGAATCGCCAATTTTCAGTGATTCAGACACCATCGGATTATCAAGGTAAAGGCTTCAAAACCTTGATTGATTGTGACAGTACACATTCCTTTATTTCACCAGCTTGTGCAAGAAGATTAGGAATAGCCACAAAAGATGCACCTACCTTGCTTGTGGAATTAGCAAATGGTCATGAGGTCACTTGTACCAGGAAAACTGCTAAGGTGGAATTCCTACTGGGAGGAAAGTCAACGTCGGTCAGATTCAGGGTCATGAACCTAGGTATCCATGAGTGTTTGCTCGGAATGGATTGGCTTAAACCTAATGATACCCACATTCATTGTGGAAAGGGCCAAGTTTCCTTTTGAAATTCTGAAGGGGAATTGGTCACAACTCAAGGAGAGGCTGGAAAGCCGAAAATTCAATTGGCCAAAGCATCTTGGATAATAAAGGGAGTTAGAAAGGGACTTCCTATTTGTTTGATTAAGCTTAATAAGCTAGATCAGAATCAGGAGTCTAGTGAAGAACCTTCATGGCTAAAGGAGTACGCGGACGTATTTCCTGAAGAGCTGACAGAACTTCCGCCTCAAAGGGAAGTTGATCATGAAATCAAGCTAGTGCCAGGAGCTGCACCAATTGCAAAGGGGCCATATAGAACGTCCATCCCGGAAGCAATTGAGCTGAAGGAGCAAGTCAAGCAACTGTTAGATCAGGGCTACATCCGTCCTAGCAATTCGCCATGGGGAGCTCCAGTACTGTTCCATAAGAAGAAGGATGGAATGCTTCGGCTATGTACTTATTACAGAGGGTTGAATCAATCAACCATTAAGAACAAGTACCCTATTCCAAGAATAGATGAACTTCTTGACCGTCTTCAAAGGTGCGAAGATCTTCTCCAAGATTGATCTCAGGTCTGGATACTATCAGATATGAAGGAAGAAGATATCCCAAAGACGGCATTCAGCACAAGATATGGGCATTTTGAGTTCCTGGTCATGTCATTCGGGCTGACGAATGCACCTGCCACCTTCAACAGGCTAATGTAGGATATCTTTAGGCCATATCTTGATGACTTTGTACTCGTCTTCTTCGACGATACCTTAGTCTACTCCAAACAGGAAGAAGAACATGAACCC
This sequence comes from Lygodium microphyllum, assembly GCF_053477565.2. Lineage (NCBI taxonomy): Eukaryota > Viridiplantae > Streptophyta > Polypodiopsida > Schizaeales > Lygodiaceae > Lygodium > Lygodium microphyllum. The sequence goes on along the minus strand of NC_141138.1, from coordinate 28,967,762 downwards.
CAGCTTCGCTTTGTCCTTGAGACAATGAGGGCACACAAGCTTTATGCCAAAAAGAAGAAGTGTGCATTCTTCAAACGACAGATTGAATATCTGGGATTCATCATATCAGCGGAAGGAATCTCAGTGGATCCGGCGACTAAGGTCAGAGATGTTCTGGAATGGCCAATACCAACAAGTGTCAAAGAAATACACAGTTTTCTTGGATTGACAGGATGGTACAGGGTCTTTATCAAAAACTATGCTTTGATTGCAGCACCTCTGACCGATCTACTGAAGAAGCAAACATCAATTGTATGGTCACCTGCTAAATAATCTAGCTTTGATAGTCAAGCAAAGTTTGGTATCAGCACCTATCCTGAAACTTCCAGACCTTAGTAAGGAGTTCGAAGTAATAATTGATACTAGCACACTTGCCTTAGGATGTGTGCTTATGCAGGAAGGTCATCCGGTAGCATACTCTTCAAGGAAACTGAAGAGCCATGAGAAGAATTATACTACCCACGATCTAGAGTTGTTAGCTGTCATCCATGCTCTCAAGATTTGGAGACACTATCTCCTGGGTAACAAGTTTACCCTAGTGACAGATCATAAAAGTCTCAAGTGGATCTTTACCCAAAACGACCTCAACATGAGGAAACGTTGATGGATTGAAGTGTTGGAGGAATATGACTTTGAAATCAAATATGGGCCTGGAAAGGAGAATGTAGTTGCCGATGCACTCAATCGCAAGGCATTTCTAAATTCTCTAATCTTGCAAGATCCATCAACAGCTAGATCTCTAGCCACAAAGGTATCCATGCCAAACAACCCAATACTTGAGCTAGCTAGAGAAGAAGCATGCCATGATCCAACCTATCAGAAGATGCTAAGGGCCCTATCAAGGATCAAGACCCGAAGCTACAGACTAAGTATCAAGAATTCTCTATTAATAGTGAACTTGTCTACTATAGAACGAGATTATGTATACAGCAAGCCAGTCACTCAAGCAAAAGATGCTTTGGGAAGCTCATGATTTCCCTTTCTCAGGACATCTTGGCTATGCCAAGATAATCAATGCAGTGAGAAAGAGCTACTATTGGGAGAGGCTTAAAGGTGATGTTCTCAAATATGTCAATGAGTGTTTGTCTTGTCAACACATTAAGGCCGAGCATGTCAAAAAACCAGGAAAGTTGCAACCACTTGACATTCCCCAAATGAAATGGGAATTCATTAGTATGGACTTTGTTGTTGGCCTACCCCAAGTTCAGGGAGGATACAACTCCATTATGGTTGTGGTGGATATGCTCACCAAGGTTGCACATCTTATTCCTGTTAAGACAAACTATAAAGCCTAAAACATTGCAAGGTTGTTCATCAAGGAGATAATCAAACTGCATGGGTTGCCCAGAAGAATCATTAGTGATCGTGATTCTCTCTTCACATCACACTTCTGGAGAGCTATCTTTGAAGCCATTGGGACTCAACTCTGTTTTAGTACATCTTACCATCCCCAAACTGATGGTCAAACAGAGCGAGTCAACCAAGTCATTGAGGATATGCTAAGGGCACACTGCTGCCGTAAACCCAAAAAGTGGATTCAATGCTTGCCACTGGTTGAGTTTACCTACAATTCCTCCTACCAACAAAGCATTCAAATGACCCCTTTTCAAGCACTATATGGGCACAATTGTCGAAGTCCTTTAAACTTCTCAGATCCAACCTTAAGGGTTGAAGCTTCAAAGCAAATGCTGGAAGATATGGATGACCAAATGAAGTCAATAAGACAGGACATCCAAGCCACCAAGGATAGACAGAAGGCATACGCAAATTTGAAACATCAAGATAGAACCTTCGCTGAAGGAGACATGGTCTTCATTCACATATGCCCAAAGAAGAGTTCCCTATCCTTAGGTGAATGCAAGAAGCTAAGTCCAAGGTATTATGGACCCTACAAGATTCTCAAGTGCTTAGGGCCTAATGCTTATAAATTGCAACTCCCTGAGAACCTAAAGGTACATAATGTATTCCATACTAGCCTACTGAAGAAGTATGTACTTAATCCTAGTCATGTACTTGATGATGAACAAGTTGTAATGCTTAGCCAAGGAGTCATTGAGCTACAACCTGATAAGATCTTAGATGTTAGGGAGAGACAGTGGAGATCTAGAACCTTGAGAGAATGTCTCATCCAGTGGAAAGATTATCCCGAGGAGGATGCCACTTGGATGGATGAAAGTACTCTCAACCAACAATATCCCCAATCCTTCTCGAGATGAGGACATCTCGATTCCTCTAAGGGGGAGAAAATGTAATATTTCTGCCCAAAATTTTTATAGAACTTGACCCCCGCACACCTGCGTAAAAGCTGTGCAAACTCATCTCCCGTGTCGATTAATGACGGTGGCTAAGTGGTTACCCCGCGCACACGATAAAAATCCCCATCCGCGATGTGCAATTAAGGCCGGGGCACGAAGACCGCAAGCGTGCAAGAAAACCATTCTTGGATAAAGGGAAAATGGATAATGGTGAAAATTTAGGAAAAAAAATTACTAATTATCCCTTTCCCTAGCCGATGCATGGCTAGAGGAGAGGGAGTGTGAGTGAGTTATGTAGTGTGGTGTGTGGGGAGCATGAGGAGGGAGAGGCATGCATAGGCCACGTGGTGGCTACCTCTCCCCGCCCCCCCTTAGGCTATATGACCCCCCTGTGGCACGAGGGGAGGAGGAGCCAGAGGCTACCATGCTGAGGGACACGAACAGGGACGGAAGAGGAGACCGCTTGTCCACCTGCTGCCATCCATCCCGTGCCACCACTACCATCACGATAATGCCATGCAGCCGCCTACAGCGCCTGCTATTGCCGCCCATCCCCCCCCGCCATCATCATCAATAAACTCCCCCCCCCCCTTTGGTCATCATCTTCTCTCCACCAATCATTGACCCCTCCACCCACGTGATTCTGGGAGGCAGAAGCTTCTTAGAAGCTTCCTAGAAGCTTCTAAAGGCAAGCCCTTAAGCCTTGTGCAAACGGCTTGTCCCCGAGGTTTAAAAATCCAAGCCTCTAAGGGCCTGATCCTACGCAGGAGATAAGATGACAGGTTGTAAGTCATCAGGACGCGCAAATAACCCGAGGGAACCCGCTACAATAAAAACTTCGCTGCATAAATGGCTCCAAAGCCAAAGTCGCAAGGCACACGTGCGGAAGTCTCGGACCCATGTTTACACGTGGACATCACCGCAAGTCCTCAGACCCGGGTTCTTGAAGTTTAATTCCACATTGGGCATGCTTAAAATTCATAGGGAAGTTATGAATATAAATTGCTTATTCATCTTACGAGCGTAGTCGCATGTTGCCTTTTTTGTGCATTTCCAAAGTCACAAGCCTAAACGCATATTGCTATGGGGTTAAAAGATGAAATTGTTAAGTGTATCTTTGATTGGCTGTGGAAAGAATAAGCATATATTGCATTTAGGCAATAACTTCCTTATTGTGATTCGCATGCGAAAGTCATTTACAACTGTTAGATGTCGTCCAAAGGACTGCGTAGCATGAGAATGAAACCATAGACTTGCATCTCGCACGCAAAGATGCTTGTAAGAATGGATTAAAGGTTGCATGTCACATATTCGTGATGCATGAACTTCATTTAACGAAGTTGTATCTAAAAAAAGGTTGAGTGTTACATATTCGTCATGCATAAACTTCATTCATCGAAGTCGCATCGAGAAAAGGTTGCATGTCATATCTGAATTTCAATTGCATTAAACTAAAGGTTGTAGGCATAGATCCTTGATGTAAATCCTTGTAGGTTTCATGCAAGTTATTCTCCAAATTATCATTCGTCATGACTTTAGCAAGAAAAGAAAAGGGTTATTGCAAACCTTATAGTACATAGGGGTAATGAAACGCATGTTTACACGTATTGTGATGTCTTGCAACTATTTACACCTTTAGAACAAGTTTAGCATCTCTAGGAAAGGATCGTTCCTTGTCGTAAGACAAGTAGACCAATTTAGCTAAATCACTTGTAATGTTATAACCCTCTAGGGATTCGTATAAGCATATCTAGTTAGTACAACGAACACCTCAAAATGATAGCTAGGGTTTAGCACATTAGAATTTCTGCCTAGTATCGCACTTGGTCGCCAAGTCGAGACCCTCAAACCCAAAGGTCCTACCCACATTCACGGAATGTTTGGGTTAATTGGACACCCGTGCAATAATGATCTAGGGTTTTACCCTGAGGAACGACATCCGATCGAGTTTAGAAACCCTAGGCCCAAACGTTATTGGCCTAGAAAGGTTAGCGTTGGGTTAGGTAAGGAGACACCCCAAATCCTACATCTCGACTAAACAAATTCCTTAACCAAGAAACGCCATCTGATGGGTGAAATGATCCCATGAGTTAGGTGCGACACTTGTGCAACAAAGTTGCATCGTCACATGGTTGTGTTAAATCACAAAGTAGAGTTGCCACTTCTTGGAATAAGGTTGGCAAGTTCTAGCGCAAGTCTAACTTGCAAGAGGATGAGTAGACATCTTGCTACATCACCCTTCTTGGGCTGTTTGGCCAAGTTAAGGGACGTTATGTATTTGCTTAGCAAGCAAAGGATCAATCAAGTTAGAGCGACGTGATCGCCAAGATTCAATGTCTTAACTTAAGAAACCTAAGGTGTTGGTTAATTTGGGTTGACAGGGTATGACCCTAACCCAAGGACAAAATCGTAAACAAACAAACCCTTGGGGATCTTACCAAGTTGCAATTGATCCCGGATCGAATGCTGGATGCATTCGGAGAGAAAGATTCACTCCTTAGAAGTTGGCCAAATAAACAACCACTGGATTGATTGTGTTTGTAACAGTTTAGGAGCACTATTTGCATTGTTTGCTCAAGGAACTAAAGATGGAAAGATAATTAATGCTTCAGGTTGAAGGCCTGAAGGGAGAGGCAGCATCAGTTACCCCCGACTGTTTACCTGACCCTAACCAAGGGGGTTGTTAGCCGCGCCAGGAACGTGGACCGAGCCCCCCGTGAGAGGTCTCTCCATTGGGCACTACTTGGAGCAGGAGGACGCTTGGGTGCCAGGGGGGCTCTGGCCGTAAATCCCTCACCTTCTGGGCCCTGCACAAGAGGCCAATGTGACTCGGGATTGTATCTCGAGGCCCGCATACTAGTCTATGGGCAAAATCTTTGATTAATAAACCCTATGGATTGTTGGATTGCCTTTGGGCGGATTATGGATTTTCTTCGGGCGGATTATAGATTAGCCTACATGCTGGATCATATGATGTGTTCCAAAGATAAATAAGAGCAATGGTTGAAAAGGAACTTGTTTGACATTGTTTTTCTATGTCAAGTGCTAAGATTACGTGAAGGAACCGCTAATTAAGGAAGTTTATGCGTGTCCAACTAAATGTGGTAGATAATTAGACAAATAAAGCAACCCTGAGGAAAGTGCAGTGGATGTGGCCATGGGTCCGTCCTATGGATAGGTGGTCGCGGTTGGCCGAGAACTTTTCTCAAACGAAATCGGCAGCAAGGAATTTTTCGCGAAGGAAATGAACAGCAAGGAACGTTGACCTAGAGTCTAGGATACTAGGACCCCGATTTATGTTGTTCTAGGGGAATGGAATGGGACTATGCCTTATGGGCAGAGAGGTCGAGCTTTGCATCCCTCTCGTTTCCCATTCTCCTTGAACCAAGTGCAGCATGAATCCGCTTTGACCCTGACGTTTCTGCATAAAGTAGTTCATCTGGGGTTCGACGCTAGCTACCGTTCTAGGAATTTGACCACCTAGGGAAAACCCTGATTCAGGTCAGTCCTAAGCGGGAACAGCCGGAATGCTTCCGCTACATGGTAGACTCAGGCAGACCTAGATCACAAACCCCGTAACATTCCATGGGAGTGCCGAGCGGTGCTTACTCTCTTTCCGATGGGCTGCTAAGACGTGTCTTGCAAGTAAACGAGTGGACACATTACAACTGAGCAGAATTTGCAAGTCCGATTTAACAAGCATGGATGCTTTATTGAGGAGTTTGGTAATGGCTACAAATTGATTGCTTGTGGTCATAGGAATGGCATGATGTTTACTCTTGATGCCACTTTGCCACAACTGAAATCAGCAATGTTTGCCCATGGCTTTGGCATAGTTAAAGACTTGGAAATATGGCATAAGAGAGTGGGACATGTCAATCTTCAGCAGCTACAAATGATGTAGAAGAAACAACTTGTGATAGGTTTACCTAAGTTTCAGTATACATATATTGGTCATGTTTGTGATGCTTGTCAGTTTGGTAAATAGTCAAGGTTGCCATTTGTCAGGCATGTAAGAAATAGTAGGCAACCATTGCAGTTATTCACTCTGATGTGTGGGGGCTAGTCCATAATGCATCTATGGGAGGCTCCAGCTACTATGTGACATTCATTGATGACTTTAGTCGCTATATTTGAGTTTATATACTGAAAACAAAGGATGAGGTGTTTACTATTTTTCAGTAGTTTTAAAAGCGGGTTGAAAAGGAATTTGATTGTTACATCTCTTGCTTGAGATCTGACAGCGGTGGGGAGTATGTGTCAAATGAGTTTGACAATTTTTTGGCTGAAAATGGCATATGTATACAGATTACATGCAGCTACACTCCATAGAAGAATGGGGTAGCTGAACAGAAGAATAGGGTATTGATGGAATCTGCTCAGGCAATGATGAATGAGAAGAGTATGCCACTCTATTATTGGACTGAGGTTGTTATGATAGCCATGTATATCTTGAACAGGACTCCCACTGCAGGTATTCATGAGATGATACCATTTGAGAAGCAATATGGTTACAAGCCTAATGTCAGTCACATGAAAGTATTTGGTTGTCTTGCTTATGTGCATCCCTAATGAAAGTATTTGGTTGTCTTGCATGAAAAGAAGGCATATAAATGCAATGATCCCTCTACTCGGGAGACATTAGTCAGCAAAGATGTTATCTTTGATGAGATGGCCTCTTGCGATGCATCACCGGCTGCAGTGCTATTGGATATGCCTTTTACACATGTTTCTATAGTTGATTTGCATCAGAGTACTGGAGTGACATGTCCTAGTGGTAAAACAATATCTCCATGGACAAGGAGATTGAGGAGCTTTGGCTCACTGTCACCTCACTGACACCACTATGTCAGTGAGGGGGAGATATGATGTGGTGGATAACAAAGGAAAAGAAAAAGTCATTGATAATACATCTGATGTGATGATACCTAGCAAGATGACTTCAGGTTATGACTCAGTTGATAGTCTAGATAGTGAGCTTGGTATTCCAACAGTGTATATGCCTAGTACTAGGTAGAATAGGTACATTTTGCCTCATGAGAGAGGGGAATCGAGTAGTGCACCACAGTTTAGACAATCGTGGAGAGTCAGGTACCCTGTGGATAGGCTAGCTTATAGTGGTTACTCTGCAAAGCATTTTGCTTATATGACAAAGGTGACAGAAGTCAAAGAGGTTGCTACATTTGCTGGAGTAGTGATGGATAAAAATTGGTGCACAACTATGGATGAGGAGATAGATGCTTTGGCTGAAAATTAGTACTTGGGATCGTTTCAACCAAGTGTGACATGGGTCTACTTCGGCTTGGGTATCTCTATGTAAAGTAGGATGTCTAGGATCAAATGCTAGAATGATGTCAGGAGACCTTAACCACTAGAAACTGAGATTTTAGGTCAATCCTAGTGGGTTCGGCCATGAACGTTCCGTTGCGAGGCAGACTTGAGAAACCCTACGTGACAAACCATGTAACATTCCATGGGAGTGCCAAGTGGTGTCGCTTAGATTTGTCTCTCGATGGACTGCAAAAAACGTGCCTAATCAGCCGACAGGTGAGTACGTTACAACTGGTATCAGAGAAAAACCTCACAATAATATGAGTTGCACTACTTGAGTCATTATGAGTAGCACAGTGGGCGCATTGTGGGCCCATAACCCACAGGCCTTAAGCCCCATTAATTCTTTTCTTTCCTAGTTCATCCGAGATGAGGACATCTCGAGTTCTCTAAGGGGAAGGGGATGTAATATCATCACCCACTAACAATTAATTGCAATTTTTTAACTCCCCCTCTCCCAGTAAATGTCATCGACTGGCGGAGGGAGGGGGAGCTATAGTCCACGAAGATGAAGTGCAAGAGCAAGACGGCAGAGCTATAGTTGGTGATAATGTCGAGGACGTCAAAGAAGATGAGGGCAACGATGGAATCAATGGGGGGGAGGGGCACATGTGTACCACCTCACTCCCCCCCATTATTTGTTTTTTCCCCTATAAAACCCCCCTCTTTACAAGGGGAATAGGAGGCCTTGAAGGCCTGACATGCTGTGCAACACGCTGAAGTGAGAGAGGGAAAGAGAGATAGAGAGGCAAGGAGATACCACTTCTTTTCCCCCCTTTCTACAGAGAGAGAGAGAGAGAGAGAGAGAGGGAGAGGGAGAGAGGGAGAGAGGGAGAGAAAGATAGAGGGAGAGAGATAGAGAGAAGAAGAAGAAGAAGAAAAAGAAGAAGAGGGAGAGGGAGAGAGAGAGGGAGAGAGTGAGAGAGAGAGGGAGAGAGAGAGAGAGAAAGAGGTGGCAGAGAGGGTGAGAGAGAGAGAGAATAATCTAAGGAGGATGTTTTTTCTCTTCCCCTCTTGAGAGGGTGACCACACGCATTGCTCTTCTCCTCCCCTCCCCACAAGTTTTAACTCCCATCTCCCCGCGAGTTTAACCACCATCACAATCGAGAGGAGTCACCCGGCACGCCATCTCTTCGACGAGAGAAAGAGGGAGAGAGATTTATAAGCTAAAAGTATGGCCCCAAAATGGAGGGAGACACACTACAATGGTAATCTAGCATCCCACAATGGTGCCACCGGCTAGGAAATTTCTGCGAATATGAATACAACGTCGAGTATGGATAGTTCATATCCGAATATGTAAGTATTAATTGTCATCTCCACTATTTATTGAGACATAGGTTATGTCGCCTTGGCATGTGCATGAGTTCATTTTAAAAAGTAACTCAAAATTATTTTTCAATAATTAATGAACTCGTAGCGAAATTTAGGATAATTCTTTCTATAACCATAGATGACCTTGCATAGATTTATGCATATGACGCATTGAGGTTCGCACAAACCCTTGTATCCAAATACAATCATTGAATCCCAGTGCTACACGACTAAAATCATTCGTAGCATAAAGAGCATATAAGGTTACTTAAGGTTTATGCACATAGATGTTGCATGCACGAGAAAGATTATATGAAACATACATCAATGGTACACAAATTGATCTTGTATTAAAGTCTCGCTGATATCACAAATTGTTAGTTCATTGGAACCTTGATGTTGTGTGTAGATAATACAAATAACAATCATAAGAATTAAAAACTAAGATGCCTTGAGATCTATCTGATAGCTACTATGCTTATTCATCCTATTCGGGGTTGGACTAGATGCAACAACAACTCCACAGCAAGCGGAGAGCTCAAGGATTAGGAAACCCTAAGTCGAAGGAAAGATTGATGCTTTTGTACTTGTTGGGAAGAAGGTTGGGTTATCGATCAATGTAAGTGATTGATAGAACTTATGTTGTGTACAGTGTTTGAAACCGTAACACATGCCTTGCTCAAAAGAAGGGTGTGTTAAATAGATTTTACATGGAACAGCTCTTGATTCCAAGGGGGAGAGCAAATATGCAATGGAAAGGTTATCGCAAGTATTCCTACAATGTTTAGAAAAGGATACCATTGTTTTTGTTGATTGATCAAACAATGTCCTAAATGCTTTTTCATTAAATTGGTTGTTGGGATTGTGGTTTGGATGATTATTCCAAGTACTTGTGTTTGATGGTAAATGCATGGCTAGGGTATGTGATGACAAGTTGCCATGGGAATAAAGAAATGTTTTCTTGAACAATGATATTAGGACTGAATTCTTTGATTGTGCTTGATTCTTAATTGGATTAATTAAGAAATGATATTTTGTGCGGGTGGATCATCTCCAAGGTCACACCCTGTTTCAACCCAAGACAGCACTACTCAATTCACGGGCCAAAGGTCGAGTGGTAAAAAGGCCAACCACGGAAGTTGTGTCTCACTCCTAGGTCACTTGGGGTTAGGTGGGGACCTCTGGAAATCCTAGTCCGAAATGGAGTTGAAGACTATTTTGAGCCCAACGTCTATGGTGTTGGAAGATCCTATTCTAGATAATGGATGCAAATTATGGTACCATGTGATTTGGACCGGGTACTTCTATTGGACAAAAGGGATACATAATTTCTTCTTTATGGGCAAGAGACAAAAATTAACGTGAAGATAAGTTAAGAATTTGTTTGAACTTATTTTTCAAATGATTGCTTGCTCTATTTTCATGTTAGTGCCATAAGTTACGTGAATGAACCCCATTCCCTAAAAGGCCTAATTAAGGTAGCTGATTTTAAATGTCACACATAAATGTGATAGGACCTAATAAGAAAAATAAATCTATCAAGGGAAGCAGGTGGGTGGAACCCCTGACATGGTACGGTCGTCCTAGAGAACTAGGAGGCTTCTCACAAGGTTTTCGACCTTTAGGTATTGTTGAGTTAGAACCCGATTCATGCTGTTTTAGGGGACCGGAATGGGACTATGCCCTACGGAAAGAGAGGTTAAGCAGTGCATCCCTCTCGTTTCCCATTCTCATTGAACCAAGTGCGGCATGGGTCTGCTTCGGCTTGGGTATCTATGCGTAAAGTAGGATGTCCACGATCGAACGCTAGAATGCTGTCAAGAGACCTTGACCACTAGGAACCCATATTTCACGTTGATGCTAGTGGGTTTGGTCGCGAACGTTTTGTTGCGAGAGAGGTAGACTCGAGAAGCCCTAGGCGACAAACCCTGTAACATTCCATGGGAGTGCCGGGTGACGTTGCTTAGATTCATCTCTCAATGGAGTGCTAAAACCATGCATGATCAGTCGGGCACATTACAATTGGTATCAGAGCAAAACCTCGCAATAATATAAATTGCACTACTTGAGTCATTGCGAGTAGCACAGTGGACACATGGTGGGCCCATAACCCATAGGCCTTAAGCCCCATTAATGCATGTCTTCCCCAGTTCTTCCAAGATGCGAGTTCTCTAAGGGGGAAAGGATGTAATATCATCGAGTGCTTAAAATTAATTGCAATTCTTTAACTCCCCCTCCCCCAGTCAATGCCATCAGCTGGCGGAGGGAGGGGGAGTTGTAGTCGACGAAGATGAAGTGCCAGAGCAAAACGACAAATCTATAGTTGGTGATTATGTCAAGGATGTCAAAGAAGATGAGAGCAATGATGGAATCAATGCCGAGGGAGGGGCACATGTGTGCCACCTCACTCTCACCCACCATCTATTTTTTCCCCTATAAAACCCCCCTCATGGCAAGGGGGATAGGAGGCCTTGAAGGGCTTGACACGCTATTCTTTTCCCCCATGGAATAAAAGGAAAGGTCTCGACATGCTATGCAACACGCTGAAGAGAGAGAGAGAGAGAGAGAGAGAGAGAGAGAGAGAGAGAGAGAGAGAAGAAGAAGAAGAAGAAGAAGAAGAAGAAAAGAAGAAGAGGGAGAGAGTGTGAGAGTGAGAGAGAGAGAGAGGGAGAGAGATAGAGAAAGTGGTGGCAGAGAGGGTGAGAGAGAGAGAGAGAGAGAGAGAGAGTAATCTAAGGAGGATTCTTCTTCTCTTCCCCTCTTGAGAGAGTGACCACATGCATTGTTCTTCTCCTCCCCTCCCCCGCAAGTTTAAACCCCATCTCCCCGTGAGTTTAACACACATTGCAATCGAGAGGAGTCACCCCAACATGCCATCTCTCGGACGAGAGAAAGAGGGAGAGAGATTTATAAGCTGAAAGTATGGCCCGAAAACGGAGGGAGACACGCTCCAACGGTAATTCCACATCCCACAATGAAGCCACCGGCCATGGCATTTCTATGAATACGAATACAACATCGGGTATGGATAGTTCATATCCGAATATCCAGGTATTAATTTTCATATCTGCTATTCATTGAGACATAGGTTATGTCACCTTGGCATGTGCATGAGTTCATTTTAATAAGTAACCCGAAATTATTTTTCAATAGTTAATGAACTCGTAGGGAAATTTAGGATAATTCTTTTCGTAACCATAGATGACCTTTCGTAGATTTTTGCATATGATGCATTCAGGTTAGCACAAACCCTTGTATCCAAATACAATCATTGCATCCCAGTGCTACACAACAAAAATCATAAGTAGCATAAAGATCATATAAGGTTACTTAAGGGTTATGCACATAGACGGTGCATGCACGAGAAAGAATATATGAAATGTACATCGATGGTACACAAATTGATCTTGCATTAAAGTATCGCTGATATCACGAACTGTTAGTTCAGTGGGACCTTGATGTTGTGCGTAGTTAACACAAACAATGTAAGAATTAAAAACTAAGATGCCTTGAGATCCGTATAATAGCTACTTTGAATTTCCATCCTATTCAGGGTTGGGCTAGATGAAAAAACAACTCCAGGGCAAGTGGAGAACTCAAGGATTAGGAAACCCTAAGTCAAAGGAAAGACCGATGCTTTTGTACTTGTTGGGAAGAAAGCTGGGTTATCGATCAGTGCAAGTGATTAATAGAACTTATGTCTTGTATAGTGTTTGAAATTGTAACATATGCTTTCGTTGAAAGAAGGGTGTGTTAAGTAGATTTTACATGGAACAGCTCTTGATTCCAAGGGGGAGAGCAAATACACGATGGAAAGGTTATCGCAACTATTCCTAAAATGTTTGGACAAGGATATCATTGTTTTTGTTGATTGATCATACAATGTCCTAAATGCTTTTGCATTAAAATGATTGTTGGGATTATGGTTTGGATGATTATTCCAAGTACTTGTGTTTGATGGTAAATGCGTGGCAGGGGTCTGTGATGACAAGTTGCCATGGAAATAAAGAAACTTTTTCTTGAACAATGATATTAGGACTGAATGCCTTGATTGTGCTTGATTCTTCATTGGATTAATTATTTTGTGCAGGTGGAACATCTCCAAGGTCACACCGCATTTCGACCCAAGAGGGCACTGCTCGATTCATGGGCCAAAGGTCAATTGGTGAAAAGTCCAACCACAGAAGCTGTGTCTCACTCCTAGGTCGCTTGGGGTCAGGTGGAGCTGTGGACACCCCTTGCCCAGTCAGGAATGGAGTTGAAGACTACCGTGATCCCAACATCTGTGGTGTTGGAAGGTCCTATTCTAGATCATGGATGGAAATTATGGTGCCATATGATTTAGACCAGGTACTTCTATTGGACAGAAGGGATACATAATTTCTTCTTGTGTGGGTAGGAGAGAAAGATTAATGGGAAGATAAGTTATGGAATTTGTTTGAACTATTTTGTCAAAGGATTGCTTGCTCTATTTTCGTGCCAGTGCCATAAGTTATGCGAATGAACCCCATTCCCTAAAAGGCCTAATTAAGAAAGCTGATTTTAAATGTCACACATAAATGTGATAGGACCTAATTTAAAAAATAGATCTATCAAGGGAATCGGGTGGGGGGAACCCAACGGGTCTGTCCTACGACACGGTGGTCCCAGAGAATTGGGAGGCTTCTCACAAGGTTTTCAACCTTTAGGTATTGTTGAGTTAGAACCCAATTCATGCCGTTTTAAGGGACCAGAATGGGACTATGCCGCCCTACAGGCAGAAAGGTTGAGTGGCGCATCCCTCTCATTTTCCATTCTCTTTGAACTTAGTGCGGCATGGGTCTGCTTCGGCTTGGGTATCTCTGTGTAAAGTAGGATGTCCAAGACCGGACGCTAGAATGCTGTCACGAGACATTAACCACTAAGAACCCAGATTTCAAGTCAATCCTAGTGGGTTCGACCGTGAACATTCCATTGAGGACTTGAGAAACCCTAGGTGAAAAACCCTGTAACATTCCATGGGAGTGCTGGGCGGTGTCACTTAGATTCGTCTCTCGATGGATTACTAAAAATGTGCTTGGTCAACCAATAGGCAGGCACATTATACTTATCTCATGGAGTCACTAGCTTGATGAAGAGGCATTTCCTCGACTAGGTGATCTTCCACTACTTAAAACCATTTCCAACCTTTGAAATGGGTGTTGTATTTTTGGGGCTTCATGGTGCTTGGTCATACACAAAAGATGCTTTCTTTTTAATGTCCTTTAAGACCGCATCGACATCTAATTTTATGGCACAATGCGTAGACATAACTTAAGAGAAGTGGAAATCTACCAACGATAAATCATTTATGCATGTATACTAGATCACACACACATTTCAATGTGACTGCTTTTATTACATTAAATTTTCTAAGGTCATATTTTTCCCTGTGAATTGGCTCTCCACTTGTAGGCTCCCTATGCATTGAAACATATTCTATGCTTTCTCTGTAGATGAAACACACAAATCACAAGTTAAAAGTGGCAAAATTAATAAATAGAAATGAAAAGAACATTAACCTAGCTAACTAGCTATGTAGCCACTCTACTACCCAAATAGCTAATTATCTAGTCAACAAAGTAACTAGCTATCTAATTGGTCAACTAGCTTACTATCTAATCAACTAGTCAACCAACAAATTCTCTAACTAAGTAGCCGATTGGCTATCTATCTATCTATCTACTTTACTACCTAAATAGCTATTTATTCTACTATCTAAATAGCTATCTAGTATCTAAGTAGCTAGTCTACTATCAAAATAGCTTATGAGTATCTACTTAACAAAGTAACTAGCTACAAAATTGGTCAAGTAGCAAAAAAACTAACCAACTAGTCAACCAAAAAATTAGCTAGCTAACTAGTTAAGTGATTATCTAGCTATCTACGCTACTATCTAAATAGCTTAGTCCACTATCTAAATAGCTATCTAAGTGGCTATTCTACTATTCAACTAACTGACTATCTAGTCAACAAAGCAACTAGCTATCTATCTATCTAGACTATCTAAATAGTTTTCGTCTACTACCTAAATAGCTATCTAGTTGTCTAGAAATCTAAGTAGCTAGTCGACAATCAAAGTAGCTAATATCTAATCAACAAAGTAATTAGGTATCTAATTGGACAACTAGCTAACTATCCAACCAACTAGTCAAATAGAGTTTCACAAAAAGAAATGACACTTTCAAGAATTTATAGGCTAAAACAAGCCTTAAAATAGGATGGTGGACAATTCAAGACATTACAAAGATGTTGGTTCTAGAATAGTTTATCTTGATTTTAACAAAAAATGAACATCATATCTCATTAAAGGACTTCATCTCAAAGGTATAGAGCCAAAAATCATCTCAAACAGACACCAATATCAAAAGATATTGACATTTTACTACATGTTGTGGTGGTCACTGTAGATATAGCAACTTTCAAGCATGGCTAAAAACAAAAGGAAAACCAAATTTTAGAAACTTTTAATGAGGATGTAAGGGCATATCAATATAAACCAAATGGATTGAATATTGGCCTTAATGAATACCAAGATGATGAAGGGACAAGTGCAATAAATGCTTAAAATAGTCATCAGTAGAATACAAAATTACATGTGTCTCAAAGTTCCAATCAATAACAAAGATGGACAATATGTTTGATTAGTTGATCAATGTTATCAAGGGTTTGGGTAGTAAAATGAAGGAACCTCAACCCTACTGATCCTTCCACCCCTAAATGATTCATTTCCAACCCCACTACTTGATCCGACTACTTTTGAAAATGGTGAATCACCTAAACTTATAGATACATATCATCCCAAGAATAAGTCTAGGTCACAATTCAATCTAAAAAATGACTCAATGCATGAAGAGGACACAAGAGCTAAAGAAGATGAACATGGGTGTGATTACTTTTATAAGTCCTTCTACACTTAAGCCACTATCTTGCCAAGGAGAGAAGAAGTTAATCTTGAAGATAGACATGATGGAAGAATGCCTCTCAATGATCAAATACCTAAAGAATATCCATCACTTAAACAACCCTCTAATCATGAAATTCACTAATCTTCTGCTCATGGTTTTGATAGTAACCAAAATGGATAGCCCTATTACAAGTAAAATTCTTAGAATAAGGAGTCATGGAGACAATAATCATATGGATGGCCCAATAAAAATTCACAATCACCATACAATGACCAAGAATACAAAGAGAAAATCAGCATTATAAAGGTTGAGGGAGATAATTCTTCACCTATGAAATGGGAACAGTGAATCAATAAGCTTGAAATATACTTCACACTCTACCTTAGGAGCGATGAAGCAAAGATTTGTTATGTAGCCCTTCATCTTGAAGGTTATGCTACCCACACTTGGTGGTTTTACATGCAAAAGATCATTAGGTATTATGTAAAAATAATTCAAGAGATTAATACTTGATATATTTGTATCTCCTATGGAAAAATAGAAGCTACAAAGAAGGTGGTATGATTTGAAGCAAAGAGGAATATACGTACAAGAGTATTCTAAATGTTTCTCAATATCTCCATGTATGTAGAAGAAATTACAAACTTAGAAATATTGAATAAGTGCATTTATGGACTTGATCTACATCTTTCCTTGGAGGTTGGTGCGATGCAGCCCAAGAACATACATGAAGCAATTCAACTTGCTGAAAGATATAGTGAGATTTGTTAAAATGCATGGATCTAGGACATGGCTGTGGAGGTTGAAGGAGGAAGAGTGAGCTCATGAGGACATAGACATTAAGACTGACTGTCACACAAGTGAATTAGGTTCCAAGATTGAGACTTGGACTCATAAACACAATCTTGTGTGTTGAAAATGACTCAAACATTTTGTTGGAGGGACAAAAGTACTATGACATTGCATTCGAAAAGGAAGTAAGTACAATGCTTTATAGGGATAGATTGGATTGCACTTTCCACCACTATGCATATGGGATTTTGCATCCTAAGCCCACACTTCTCCATACAAAGAGGCCAAGCTGGGTGTGATGGCCAATATCTCAACAGCCCTCCTCAATCACAACTAAAAAGTACAAAGTGTGTAGAGGTTTTAGTGAGCAACCACCTGCAAAGTGTGGGCACACCACAAACATGGTAAACACTAGAGGTTGTCGCAGAAAAGGCTAAGTGTGGGTACCAAAGACATGGTGGATATCCAGAGGCTCTAACAGGGCTCCAAAGTGTACAAAGACTGTAGTACAAGGTTACATGAAGAGTTTACAAGGTTATGTCAGAAGCATTAGGGCTAGGCAATACAAGGCTAAAAAAGTCTATCAGAATAGGAGTAGAAGGACTGATGAGGTTATCCTTCTCCTAGTAGTCTTCTTCTTCTTGGACAATAGCTAGATAGGCCTTTTGAGACCTCTTCCTGGCATTACAAAATTTCTCAGTGTGCCTGATCCTTTTGCAGAAGTCACATACCAGCTAATCTTTCTTGCCCTTGTAGTTGTTACCAACATATAACATTTGTTCATCTTTAGGGGTGCTTGGTTCTTCTTTGGATTTTATCTTCTTTTCTTATTCTAGCAAGGAGGCCTTAATGTCAACCAATTCAGGACTAGGCATGTTGATTAATGTAGTTAACACATTATTATAGTCAAGAGGCCAGCTTTTTAACAACACACCAATACAAATATCTTCATCCATCTTGAGATTTATCCCTGCAATATGGGTTAGGAGACTTTCCATGTAGTTCAAATGAGATGCCAGGGATGTACTAGGTTTCATATCAAGTCGAAAGAATTCAATCAGCAAACCATACTTTGAGGATTTAGACTATGCACCAAGCAAGGTATATAATCTATCCCAAGTGTCATGGGATGTGTCACAAGCATCTACATGATGGATGTAGCTGTCATCCAACTCCAATTTGATGATGGCATGTGGTTTGTCATCGTTCTTTTGCCAAGTAGGTGCAAGAGTTGCATCTCGGGGCTTCTTTCTTGTCCATTAGTAATGGCCCATAGGTCCTTCTTCATCAGGGTGAGTTTGATGCGAGTTTGCTAGGTGTGAAACCCGGCTCCATTGAATTGAATAGTTGGAGAGTATTTGCCCATGCTGGAGTGGAAAAGATAGCAGCAAATCAACTCAAAAATTATTAGATTTGAGCACCAAAAGAGTTTATTGAGATATTCAAAAGACACAAGTGCTAAGAGTACTAGATGAGTGTCTATGGACACTATGTTTCTTCCTTGAGTCTTCCAAATCTAAAAAAATCCTTCAAGTTCTTCAAAATTCAAATCTTCCCCTCCTTGATTTGATGTTGGGACCTTTAGATCTGAGTGACAAGCCCTTCAAAGACCTTTAGTGTTTTGGAATTAGTGATTAGATGAAGTGAAAAAAAAGCTTCAGTGAAAATGAGTTATGGCTAATTAGGGTTTTCAAGACAGGTTCTGATTTTTTGGTTGCGGCAACTCAAAGAGATGATCATTTGGGAAGCCCTCTTAGTGGGAGGTAGCCTAGGTATGAAGCTCTAGTTGCCCCATGATCTCGACCAGAATTGCAACTTGCACGATGCGCACCATCAATATGAACAAGAACAGGCGCAAACAGGGCAATGATGGCAAATTTTTGCAATGCTGGAAGTGTAGTCCACCAATGTCAGTAAACTGAAATGCCACATAGAAACTTTGGAAGCAGAGAACAATTCTCCAGATGGAAGCTCAATGAGATATGGCCTATTTGAGATATATAAAATCTCTAAGTAGGGTACATACACGCTCATTATGGCCTATTTGAGATATATAAAAGCTCCAAGCAGGGTACATACACGCTCATTATGGCTGCCAAGAAAGGTCAAGTGGAGATAGAGGTGGAAGATGAGACCTTCAGCTGGCTGAGCAATAATGAAGAGGAGCTGGAAGAGAAGAGAAGGAAGGTGAGATGAGCTAGGCCATGCATGTCTGGGCTCTGATACCGTGTTAAAATGCATGGATCTAGGACATGGTTATGGAGGTTGAAAGAGGAAGAGTGACCTCATGAGGACATAGACATTAAGACTAACTGTCACACAAGTGAATTAGGTTCCAAGATTGAGACTTGGGCTCATAAACACAATCTTGTGTGTTGACAATGACACAGACACTTTTTTGGAAGGACAAAAGTACTATGACATTGCATTCAAAAAGGAAGCAAGTACAATGCTTTGTAGTGCAAGACTAGGTTGAACTTTCAACCACTGTGCATATGGGATTCTGCATCCCAAGCCCACATTGCTCCATACAAAGAGGCTAAGCTAGGTGTGATTGCCAATATCTCAATAAAAATTATAGAAGAGAAGCATCTCCTTTTTAGCATAAAACTATGGAAAACTTACCTTCAAATCAGTCTTTAAGGTTGGGACGTGATGTACTCGCTTGAAACATCCTTGGCAACACGATTTAGTGGTCCTTCAAGATGATTTTCCTTAGGCTTCATCGCTCAATACTCTTTCAAATAACATGAGGTTTACTATCTAGACTCTCTCAAATCCACTTTGCACATTGGAAGGTCTTGCCCATTCCCACGAGAATTGACTCGAGTTTTGATTTCTAAATAAGTTAAGGTCTCTTATTTGGGATCAACTATATCATCAGTCTTTAAGCAACTGCTTGTGCCAGTTTGATCAAACCAACACCCACTCATATCACACTTGGCTCAAAGAGAGTGAGAAATGGGGGAGAGTATGAGTATGTCAACCCCTCTACCCATAAGGCAAAGTCTTACTTCATTCTCCTAAAAAAATATGGAGTCAAGGTCCTAAATGATTCTAGGAGTCAATTTTTCCTATATTCTAATGTATCAAATTTTGTGAGAAGCTCTACACTTACCGAGACTACCTATCTGTTAGGGATCATGCTCTCCTATTCGCTTAGTTGGATAGTTTTAGTTATCTACTTACCTGGTAGATTTAAGTTTCATATATAAAACTAGCTTCCTTAATTAATCCTTTTAATCATAGTATTCATTTATGAAATTTAAAACCACATCACACAAACAATGAAAATAAATATTTTGAAAGATAACTTCTTTATTTAATAGAAATTTATTATACAAGTGTTCACATTTTTTCCATACAAAAGAACAATACGAAGGCCTTTCTTTTTCAAGATTTCCATCCCTAACTAGTACTGCGATCTCAATAAATCCATCTTGAGTCACATAGGAGTTAAGGTGGTTTCTAGGAGCCTAAGAGTTTACGAGCCAGAGCCCCCTAGCACCCTCAACTCCTCTTGCCCAAGGACTTCCTATATGGAGTGACCTCTCGCCCCATCAAGGTTAGTCCCTGAGAGGCAGCAATCTATTTTTCCCTTTGAAAGAAACCCACAACTAACCTTGGGGGAGGTCTAGTATACTTTCCTTTTTATCATGTTACAAAATCGATGTATTAGAATTTTTTTATTATTCAATCAATTTCCTAAGTGTATCGAGTTAAACTTATATGCATTACTACAAGCACAAGATATTTCTTTCAAGAAATATTCCTAATAACAAACAAAGAGAAAAGTGAGCAAGATCTTAACTTAGAAGCAACCCCTTCTAACTTTGTTATCTTCTAACTCTTGGGTCTTTTCTAATTTCCCTTCCGATTTGATTTTCTAGCTTTCTCCTTTTTAAACTTCGATTAACCTTCCTTCCTTAGGTCATTTCCTTAGTTGTTGTTGGTCTTTATTTGCGATCTTGTGTTCGTAATCCTTGTCAAGGATTGATCATTGACCTCAATAAGAATCTAGACATTATCCTAAATTCTCAAAATTTATCAAATTTTTGGAATTTATAGTGGGATTCTTCTCTCATAAGAAGTACTCGTAATTGATAATCTTGATCATCTATTTTAGTTATCCCCTATTTTGCTTAAGTACCAAGATAATGCTATTTTTTCTATGTTTATAAGTACTAAGGGAATATTTCTTGATATTTAATAATTTCTTAAGTGCAAAGAGAAATATTATTGATACAATTTTCATCATCCTTTACATTCACATAATTTATAAATATAAAAAGAAATTACTATTAATGCAACTTTCATCTTTTCAATGTTTATATAATTTATAAATACAAAAATCAATTATTTTGAATATAAATTTTTATATTTTCAATGTTTATATAGTTTATAAATACAAAAATAAATTATTATTAATGTAATTATTTATTTATAACAAAATAAAGATAATTTACTCAATGCAATATTATGCCATTTATCTTAACTTTGAATTATATAATGTTAATTTAATAATATTTGCTTGTTCTATCATTCCCTTCCTAGCCATGTATTGAATGAGCATTAATTTGTGAAGAAACTTGATCTTATGCTGCGTGTGATGGCACGTTTACAGGCACATTGGTAGCTTCCGTGCTCCTTGCTCTAGAATATCTTCTCTTCGAGGCCATTGCGAGAAAACATCCACAACACTGACTCAAAGCTTTTACAATCTTGAGCTCTAGATGCTTTAGTGGCTCCTTGCGAAATGGCGACTTCACTAAGACTTTGTGTCGAAGTACGAAGGACAAGAAGGTAGACGAGACTCTTGCGGGTTGGAATGGTGCTCCTCTTTGTGAATATAGATTTTCTTTCTTTCTTCTTCCTCTTGCTCCCTCTCTTTCTTCACTCTCTCCCTCTTTATTCTTCTCTCCTTCTTATCTCTTCTCTTCCCTTCTTCCTCTCTACCCTCTCTCTTCCCCTCCTTCTCTTCTCTTCTCCTTCACCTCTTCTACTCTCCTCCTTCTATTCTCTTCTCCTTCACCCCTTCTACTCTCCTCCTCTCTTCTTCTCTTCTCCCTTCTCTTCTCTTCTTCTTCACCTCGTCTTCTCTCCTTGTCTTCTTCTTTTCTCTTCTTCTTCACCTCTTCTACTCTCTTCCCTTCTTCTTCTTCACCTCTTCTACTATCTTTCCTTCTTCTTCTTCTTCTTCTTCGTCTTCTTCTTCTTCTTCTCTCTGTCAAGATTGTGGGAGAGAAGGAAGGAGTCTCACTTGTAGCTTTCTTGCTTGCACAATGGGGGAATACACACACAGGTGGAGGCTGAAAAACAGTTTTCCTCTTCTTAGTTGTGTAAGCCAAAAAGAACTCAGTACATAGAAATAGAAGAACCCTATATATGGGTCTCAAACCAAACTCAACTAACTAAGGTGGCATACTAACTGAGCCACGAACTAGAGTAGATAAGGATAGCTGTCATCTAGCTATTATTCATGGGTGGTGTACCAACCGCATCTATAACTAACAAGTCGGTGACATAAATGCACAACGGTCACCCTGTCATATCACGAGTGGAGCTCAATATCTCAACACTCCCCCTCGAGCTCAATCCCAATTCCTGCACACCAAGCAGGTCTCTGAACTTGCGCAGCTTCTCTGCGCCCAATGCCTTCGTGAATATGTCAGCTACTTGATCCTCTGTGATGACATAAACTAGATCAATAAGACCTAGTAAAACCCTCTCCCGCACATAGTGATAATGCACCTCAATGTGCTTTGTTCTAGCATGATATACTGGGTTATTTGCCAAGTGCATACTGCTCATGTTGTCACAATAAATGACAACTGGCCCATCTGTAGGCTGATGCATATCATAAAGTAGCTTATGCAGCCAAGCTACCTCACATGCAGCCATTGCTGCACCCCTGTACTCAGTCTTTGTGCTCGACAAGGCAACTGTAGGCTGTTTCTTGCTGCTCCAAGTGACTACAGCACTCCCAAAAGAGAACACATATCCACTGGTAGATCATCTATCAGAAATACTACCAGCCCAATCAGCATCAGTGTATCCATGCAACTGTATCTGAATCCCAGTCTCATAAAATAGTCCATACTGCAATGTGGACTTCACATACCTGAATATGCGTCTAGCCGCATCCAAATGCGGTTTCCTTGGAGCCTGCATAAACTAACTTACCAATCCAACAGCATAGCTCAAATCTGGCCTGGTAATAGTCATATAAATCAAAATTCCTACTATGTCTCTGTACATAGTAGGGTCTTCGAGAAGCTCACCTGCATCTGCACTCAACTTCACATTCTGCTCCAAAGGAACTGAAATAGGCTTACAGGCTTTCATACCATATTTGGACAGCATGTCCAATCCATATTGCCTTTGCAAGAGCCATATCCCACTTGGTGATCTAATCACCTCAATGCCCAAGAAATAACGCAGCTCTCCCAAATCCTTCATCTCAAACTTCTGCTTCAATAGCATTTTCACATGAAGGATATCTTCATCACTATTACGTGTGATAATCAAATCATCAACATAAATGACAAGCAGCATAATACCTTTCTCTGTTTTTCTCACATAAAGTGAGAAATCTGCCTTGGAAATCTGAAAGCCAATAGTGATAAGATACTGTCATATCTTGTCAGACCATGCTCTAGGTGCTTGCTTCAAGCCATACAAGGATTTCTTCAACCTGCAAACAAACTCAGGATAAACAGCATGCACATAACCTGGTGGCTGCTCCATATAGGCCTCTTCCTGCAAATCACCATGCAAGAAGGCATTCTTTACATCCATCTGATGTAAAGACCATCCCTTTGATGCAGCCATAGCAATGACTGCTCTTACGGTTTCCATCCTTGCAACCGGACTGAATGTTTCTTCATAATCAATGCCATATGTTTGTGCATACCCCTTGACTACTATTCATGCCTTGTATCTGTTCACAGAACCATCTGCATTGTGCTTCACCTTATAAACCCACTTACAACCAATTGTATTCTTATCTTTAGGCAAAGGTACCAATTCCCATGTAGCATTTGCTTCCAAAGCATCCATGGCTTTCTCCCATTTTTCTTTTCCCATGGCTTGCTCAAAAGAAGTGGGTTCTGGTTCCTGTATCACTTTAACTATATAGGCATAGTGAATGGTTGTAAATCCATCATATTTCAGCCTATCCACAGGATACCTAGCTCTGGTAGACCTGCGCAAAGTAGGCTCACTTCCAGATGCTCTCAAAACATCCCTGGTCTTCCTTACTCCAGGTGTAACAACAGAAGGAATACCCAACTCATCATCAATGCTCTATTCTGAGCCACTGGATTCACCATCCACATAAGAGTGACCTGCATTCACATCAAACATGGGTTGATCTACCTTCTCTTTTCCTTTTCGTGATATCTGCATACCACTATCTGCATTGCTTTGAGAAGATTCTCCTGATCTCAATCTGCCTGTCCATGGCAAAGAATGTGAACCACTACTAGAGGACACTCCAGGTCCACTAATATCTTGTGACTGCTGCTGTGAATTCTGTGCAGCATTACCATTTTGTGCATCCACATTATCAATCACATTTACTGGTTTATACCAGCTACTCATCTCATCAAAAACAACATCTCTGCTCATTGTAAACTTACAAGTAGAAGAGTTATAGCATCTATACCCTTTCTGTTGTTGTAGAGAGTAACCAATAAAGATGCACTTCTCAGCTTTTGGATCCAACTTGGATCTCAACTCATCTGGCACATGAACATAGGCAATGCAACCAAAATTTTTCAAATGAGAAATATCCGGTTTCCTACCAGTATACCTCTCCTCTGGATTCATGCCATGTATTGCTACAGTGGGAGTCCTATTCATTATGTAGACTGTTGTAGCAACTGCTTCAGCCCAATAAAAATCTAGCAAGTCTTTTTCGTTGAGCATGGCATGAGATACCTCTCCAATATGCCTGTTTTTCCTTTGTGCAATTCCATTTTGTTGTGGGGTATGACTGCATGAATATTGCTGCTTTATGCCATGCTCCTGTAGGAACCTTGCAAACTCATTTGAGAGGTACTCTCCCCCTCCATCTGACCTTAGGCATTTTATTTGCAGGCCTGTTTCTTTTTCAACCATAGCTTTAAGAGTTTTGAAATGCCCAAACACTTCACTTTTCTTTTTCATAAAATACACCCAAACTTTTCTGCTATAGTCATCAATAAAAGTGACAAAATAATGACAGCCTCCAATAGATGCAGCTTTAGTAGTCCACACATCAGAGTGGATTAATTCCAATGGTTTCTTACCCTCTTGAATATGTCTAGGAAATGGTTTCCTTGCCTGTTTTCCAAATTGACAGGCTTCACATACGTTATGCATTTCTGCAACCTTGAATTTAGGCAATCCTGCAACAATATTTTGGGCTTGCATTGATTTAAGTCACTGTACATTAACATGACCAATGCGTTTATGCCAGATATCAATATCTGCAACTACACCAGTCCCATGTGCGAACATTGCTGCACTCAATTCAGGCATGTCTGCATCCAATGTAAACATTATGCCCTTCTTCTTTCCTTTTGCTATCAAGCGACCTTTATTTTTCATATCTTCAACAAAGCATCCATGAGGATTAAATCTAACCTGCAAGCCCTGCTTAACCATTTGACCAATAGAAACTAGGTTCTTGGTGATATTCGGGACATGAAATACATCCGATAAGTATTTCTTTTTCCCATCCTGCATAGACAAAGGAATTTTTCCAATCTGCACAATAGGATGTGCAGTATCATCACCAGTCTCCACAAATCCTGGTTTTTCCATTTTCCTTGCATCCTGCATCCATTCTGCATGACTTGTCATGTGGTTTGATGCACCTAAGTCAACATACCACACTTCGTTGCTTTCTTCTGTACTTGTCACAGAATTGTTCATGTGTTGCACCATTAACAAATTCTCATTTCTGTCATCACCCTGTCTACTAGAAGATCCATAATTCCCTTGTTGCAATTTTCCATTCATGATGTCATTCTACTTTTTATAGCAGTCTTTAGCCATATGACCCATTTTACCACAGTAGTAGCATTTAACATTTCTGTTTGCATTTTGGCCTCTTTGCCATCCACCACGACCTCTTTGGCTCCCCCTGCCTCTAGAGTTACCACGTCCTCCTCCATAGGACTGGTTTTCTTGAGTTTGCTGCATATTCTGATTTCTACCATGGCCTCCAGATTGCCCTCCTCTACCTCTACCTCTACCTCTTCTAGCATTTGAGTAGAAGACAATTTCTTTTGAAGTTCCTCCTGAAGAAGATGCACTACCATTTCTCTGCTCCTCAGAAATTAGAAGAGCAATCAACTCCTCAAAATCAGGAAATCTTTTACGGATGGAAATGGATGTTTGAAACTATGCATAATCCTTTCCTAGACTATTCAAGGTCACGGAAACTAAATCATCATCTTCCACTGGCGACCCAATGGAAGCAAGTGCATCTGCAATCTTCTTCACCTTCATGTGGTAGTCATTAATGCTCATACTTTCTCTTTACACATTGTGCAACTCTTGCTTGAGCTACATTTTCCTGGCTTGTGTATTTGTGCTATATATTTTTGACAAAGTATCCCATGCCTCCTTTGGTGTACTTGCATCTTGAATATGCATAATCATAGAGTCTGAAATACTGATAGACAGCCAGTACATAACTTTTCTGGCTCTCTCATGCCATCCTTTAAATGCCTACATTTGCTGTTGATTCAGAACATCAAGAAGAACTGGTTCTTCTTCATTTCCTGCAACGAATCCCCAATATCCTTTTCCCATAAGGAAATTCGTCATTCTAAACTTCCATGCTTGGAAGTTGTTCTTGTTAAGCTTTTCAGGGACAATCTGTGAAAGAGAATCAGACGCCATTACAGAACACTGCAAAGAATTCTGTCACTGCAAAAAACACAGCTTCAGCCTCACAAGTGTAAAACTGACGAAAGTGGTATTTGACCACATAGTCACTTCCTAGTGACGATTTTGCATCAACAGGCAACAGGGATGATTCTGTACCTCCCAATGTTTCTGCGCACAGGCATACAATGCAATTTCTACGGTAACTTTTCACCAACCTGTAGAACAGTGGTTGCACAACATAAAACAGGGCCTTTTCCTGAGTGCGTGCAGAAAACTTTCGCCTCCAAAACAGGCCCCGAAATGGCCTCAAATCAAAAAAACAAAGCAACCAAGGGCTAAAGCACTTACCCGTAGCATATACTGCCCTCTTGCTACACTCCGAAGGGCGTCTCAATCTGAGACAATGCACTCTTGAGCTCCTTACCACGAACAAGGCTCTGATACCATGTCAAGATTGTGAGAGAGAAGGAAGGAGTCTCATTTGTAGCTTTCTTGCTTGCACAATGGGGGAATACACACACAAGTGGAGGCTGAAAAACAGTTTTCCTCTTCTTAGTTGTGTAAGCCAAAAAGAACTCAGTACATAGAAATAGAAGAACCCTATATAAGGGTCTCAAACCAAACTCAACTAGCTAAGGTGGCATACTAACTGAGCCATGAACTAGAGTAGATAAGGATAGCTATCATCTAGCTATTATTCATGGGTGGTGTACCAACCGCATCTACAGCTAATAAGTCGGTGACATAAATGCACAACAGTCACCCTGGTATATCATGAGCAGAGCTCGATATCTCAACATCTCTCTCTCTCTCTCTCTCTCTCTCTCTCTCTCTCTCTCTCTCTCTCTATATATATATATATATATATATATATATATATATATATATATATATATATATATATATATATATATATATATATATATATATATATATATATATATATATAAGTAGCAATTGGCGCAAAGTAGGGAATCACTAGCCTTTGGCTAAGCCTAAGGAAAAGTCTTTATAGCCTTTAGTTCACGCCATCGGTTATATTATTGGAATTCAATGTTATCCCCTCCTCGATGCTTGACCGTGCAAGTATCTGATATTTGTGGAGCCTTGATTACTCCAAGGAGATGGTGACGATGATAATTAGTTAAGAGGTGGCATGATTGAGAGGAGGTGATGATGTTTCATTATGATTAGAGCAGTTCTTCGATTCCTCTATCATCAGTTATTTAATTTGTTTGATTTTCTTTTCTCTTTTATAAAGGCTTTAATACCTTTAAGCTTCCCCCCCTAACCCCCCCTTCACAGGCAATATATCAAGTTAGTACATGGGATAATAATTTAGCCAACAAAGGGAGTCATTTAGATAAAAAGATTCCAAAACTCTTACAACAAAGTTTCAATATTTCCTACAATTTATGGTACAAAACAGGGGCTAAGTTTTTTTACACGAAATGCTAAAATGAAATGATATTTTAACAGGGAAGATTTTGGTGGAAAATCTACTGCCAATAATGCACAAGGAAGCATATATCAAATGAGAAACTAAAAGAGATATACACCAAAGGCTTATGCTTTAAGTGTGGTGAAAAGTGGACCTCTGACCATAAGGCAAAATACAAATTAAAGGGTACTAAAATTAACATGATCATAGAAGATCGATTGGATGAAAAAGCATACGAGAGTGAGCTATTTCAAATGTCATCTATGCCTACATTAGAGGAGCCACATGAAGATAAAGAAGCTACAAATGAGGAGTTTTATGATTCTATGGATGGGTTTCCTTTTGACCTAGGTGGTTCTTCTATATTGTGCACTATCTCTTATGATGCATGGATCGGTAGTAGAGGTGAAAACACTCTTCAGCTCAAAGGTCTTGGGAATGGAAGAGTTGCCTATACTGTTGTGGATATGGGTAGCATATATAGTTTTGTGAATACAAAATCTTTGAATGGGATGAAGCTACTACCTAAGGATATGGAGACACTATTAAGAGTACAAGTTTCCAATGGAACTTTTGAAGCCAGTCATGAAGTGTACTCATGTATTTCTATCGAGTTATCACTATCATGTATCATTCAAGCTAATCTTACAGCCTTAGAAATCGGACCCATTAACATAGTCATTGGCTGTGATTGGCTCAAAGTAGTTGAAAGGTTCACCATGGATTTGAATTCAATGCAAATAAAATTTTCTTAGGGTAGGTAGCAAGTAATTTTGCATGAAATGGTTTATAAACAAATGGAGCTCATTCATATGAAGAAGTTAAAGAGAGAGATCAATGCTAAGTCTTGTGTATTCTTTCTTCTTCTTTCCAAAAAGAAGATGATAATCAGCCCACATCCACTACAAAGAAGAAGAATTTAGAATTGAGCAAGTTGTTAGAAGAATACAAAGACTTATTTCAGTCCCCATCTTCGAATACAAAGACTTGTTTTAGTTCCCATCTTCATTATCATCCAAGAGAGAGGTCAATCATTCTATTGACTTGGTCCCTAATACCAAGCCTACCAACAAGTCACCTTAAAGATTATCTATATTTGAGCATGACGAGGTGGAGTAGCAAGTCAAGGAGTTACTATAGATGGGGTTAGTCTAGCCAAGTTAGTCATTTTTTGTATCTCCAATGCTCCTAATGAAGAAGAAAGATGGGACATTCCGTATGTGCATTCCTTATAGGGAGTTAAACAAGTCCACCATCAAACACAGATACTCCATTCTCTGTATCGATGATCTCTTGGATCAACTTAAGGATACAAGGGTTTTCACCAAGATAGATCTATGTTTGGGATACCATCAAATCAGCATGAAAGAGGGGGGTAAGTATAAATTTTCATTTAGGATTGAAAGGGGATTGTATCAATCCTTGGTGATGCCTTTTGGACTATCAAATGCTCAAGCCATTTTTCAAGCACCTATGAATAAGATTTTTTAGCCATTCTTATTCAAAATATCCTTATTGTCTTTGGTGTCATTCTCATATATAGCGAATCCAAGGAAGTACATTTAAGGCCTGTACGGGAGGTCTTTGATACATTAAGAAGGCACAAAATCTTTGCAAAGGAATCAAAGTATTCTTTTATGGAGGATGAGGCAAAATATTTGTGCCACATAGTTAGTGAGAGTGACACTAGGGTGTATCTAAAGAAGGTGCAATGTGTTAGCAATTGGCCTATCCCTAGTAATTCCACATCTTTGAGAGGCTTCCTTGGTTTATCCTCTTTCTACCAATGGTTCATTAAAAATTATGCACATATTGTGGCTCCATTGACCAACCAATTGAAGAAAGAGACTTTCTTTTGGGATTCCATAGTGCACAAAAGCTTCAATGAGCTAAAATTACTTCTTATTTCAACACCAATTTTGGTATGTCTAGGATTTTCCAAGAAATTCACTATATGTACAAATGCTAGTGGAAGAGGTATTGGGACTATTCTATATCAAGATCATGGAGTTATTGCTATGAGAGCAGAAAATTAGATGATAAGGAACATCAACTCCATGTCCATGAGCAAGAAATACTAGACATTCTTCTTGGAATCAAAAAGTAACATCAGTATATCTATAGCAGCCATTTCAAGGTCAAGAGCGATCGTTGTGTGTTGAAATATTTCCTTTCTCAAACTACTTTATTTGCTAGGAAACAACAATGGTTGTCTATATTTCAAGGCTATGATTTTGACATCTCTTATATGGTGAATAAATATAATATTGTGACAGATGCTATGTCAAGAATATGGACATGTTTACTTTCATTAATCTCTATCCTATATGAAGATTGGATCCATGACATACAAGAAGAGTATTTACTTGATAAAAATGCAATCACTATTATGAGAGTATTTCAACAAGGGAGAGTTGAAGAGCATTCCAAATTATCATGGCATAATGGACTATTATATAGTGCAAATGATAGGTTTATTTGACACCCCAAATATCCTTCAAGCATCAAATTGTGTAAGAAATGCATTTCTCATCTTTGATAGGTCACCATAGGCTCTTTAAGACATTTGACACTATCCATAAGAGTCTTTATTGGAAGGATATTTGGGTGAGATGTTAAAGATTACGTCATGGAATGTTTATTGTGTCAACAAAATAAAGACTCCATGCTTCTACCTAGTGGATTCCTTAGCCATCACCTATTCCTCAAGGGAAGTGGAACGATATAAGCATGGATTTTATCACAAGATTATCTACAATAAAGCATGGATGGAATAACATTTATGTGGTTGTTCACCATTTAACAAAACTGGCCCATTTTATCCCAGCTAAGATCCATTTTTTTGTCAAATATCTGTTTATGAAAATTGTGTTTGACCTTCATGGGATGCCATGAAATATCGTATTCCATCGTGATACTAAATTTATGGGCATTTTTTTGGGTCTGTTCTCTTCTATGGGCACCAAATTGCTCCTAGCATACCATATCACACCCAAATGGATGGAAAAATGGAGCTTGTCAATAAAGAAAATAGATAAGAGAGAAAAGAGGTGAACAGACCAAGAGCACACATACAACAAGCCATGGAGATTCGAGCACAAAGAGAGAAAAGAGGTGAGGATACCAAGAGCACATGACAACAAGCAATGGAGATTTGAGCACAAAGAGAGAGAGGGCTAAAATCTTCTTCTTCTTCTTTTTTCTTCTTCCACACAAAAGGACTAAGTCTACAACATGATAAAATATTGATATGAAAGTACCGCATGTTTGTACACATAGTCACTAAGTATGAACCCACTAAGAAAAGAAGAGGTGGCATAATAAATATGCCATAAATAAGGGTGAACTACATGGATATAGTCCACCTGTAGAATCACTGGTGTGTCCTCATGTCGGTCACCTAACATGCCAGTAAGTAATATCCTACCATATCATCAAGGCCTGCAATGGAGGCCAACTCATGTAGAGCTCAACATCTCAGCACTCCTCCTCAAGCTCAGTTTATAAACTCCAAGCATAGTCTTGAATTGTTGAAGCTTCTCACCTCCCAAGGCCTTGGTGAAAATATCAGTAGCTTAATCCTCTATGCTAACATAAACCAAGTCAATATCACCTGCTTGAACCTACTCCTAAATGAAATGGTAATGGACCTCTATATGTTTGGCCTCCTGGGCAATTGAATTCTACTAAGGTTATCACAATAAACGGTAACCTTCTTATTCACCTACATCCCCAAATCACCAATTAGCTTTTGTGTAACCAAGCCAGCTCACATACTGCAATTGCAATACCTCTATATTCTGCCTCCTCTGTATGTACTAGACAAGGTAACTATCGGTTGTTTCTTGTGCTCCAACAAGTAACAATAGCATTGCCAAAGTAAAACATAAAACCATTGGTAGATCTTCTGTCTGAAATACTAATAGTCCAATCCACATCTACGTAACCATGCAAGTCCAATGGTACACCTGCACCATAGAAAAAGTAACGCATAGTCAAATGTGGACTTAACATAGCATAATATATGCAACACTACATCTAAATGTAGCCTCCATGGAAGCTGCATAAACTGACTCTCCAAACCAACTATGTAGTTAAGTTTGACTTGGTGATCTTCAAATTGATAAGGCTGCCCACAATGTTTTGATACATAGTAATATCCTCAATTAATCCACCCTCATGTGCAACATGTACTAATCTTAGCATTAACATCCAAAGGTATAGAAATAGACTTGCAATTAGCCATATCATACTTCTTCAACATATCCTATGCATATTTTATCTATGCCAACCATATACCCTCTAGCGCCCTGATTATCTCCATGCCAAGAAAAAAGTTCAACTCTCACAAATCCTTCATCTCAAATTTAGTCTTGAAAAGACTCTTCACATGGTCAATCTCTATCTCACTATCACCCACAATGATCAAATCATCCACATATATAGTAATAACTACAATACCTATATCACTCCCATAGACATAGAGTGAGTGATCACCCTGTGCTCTATAAAATCCAATGCTGACAATGTATTCTGCAATCCTTTCATGCCATGTCCTGGGTGCTAGCTTCAACCCATACAAGGCCTTACAAAGCCTACATACATAATCTGGATGATTCTCATCCATATAACTAGGTGGCTACTCCACATAAACTTCCCCTTGCAACTTCCCCTGCAAAAAAAATATTCTTAACATCTATTTGATGCATGATCCAACATTCTGATGCAGCCATTCCTATGACAATCCTTATAGTGGTCATTTTAGCTACTAGAGCACCCTTATAGCACTCAATAGATCCATCTTGACCTTATAAACCTGAAAGGTGAGAAGGATCGAAGCTTGCACACGAGCTATGGCGGGAGAGCAAGAGCAAGAAAGAGAGAGACAAGAAATGGGAACTCCAAGTCCTATTCATGCGCTCAGTCAAACCATTCTGGGGTGGGGTCTAAGGGGCAGTCAACTGACTCTTAATACCCCTGTCATTACAAAACTGCTCAAAAGCACGTGAGACATATTCTCCCCCATTGTCAGTCCTAAGGCATTTCAGCCTATACCCAGTCTGGTTCTCAACAAGAGCAAGCCAACGTTGAAAGATTGCCAAGACATCGGACTTTTGCTTTATGGGATAAGCCCACACTTTCCTAGAAAAATCATCAATGAAGGTAACAAAGTACTTCACGCCACCCATAGACATACACGGCATGGGCCCACAAACATCTGAATGCACCAAAGCCAAGGGCTCACTCATGCATGGCCTACCCGATTTCTTATGTGTAGACCTATGCTACTTACCATAAAGACAATGATCACACGAGTCAAAACGTGTATAGTCCAAAGGCGGAAGATACTGCAAACCAGATAACATTTTCATTCCCTTCAAAGACATATGCCCCAAACAGGCATGCCAAAGTGATACATGGGGGGTAGAACCCACTGCCAAAACATGGTCTACAAAAGACCCAGATACAATAAGAGGATAGAGGCTGCCAGCCTTGGCACCTCTAGCAAGCACAAGTCTGCCTCTGAAAATCTTCCAAGAAAAATCCCCAAAACAAACATGAAACCCTGCATCATCCACCTGTCCTGGAGACATAAGACTACGCGTAAGCGCAAGTACATGACGTACATCCCTGAGCAAAAAGGAACTGCAATGGAAAACTGTAACTGAATATCTCCACAGCCCACAATATCAAGAGACATGTCATCTCCAAGTCTGACTAATCTAGATACAGTACGGTAAGAGTGAAACCACTCACGGTAAGGCGTCACATGGAAGGACGCACCTAAATCCAATAACCAGCACTGTGCATACATACTAGGTGTCTCAGTCAAGTGTGAGACATCAGAAGAACTAGCTGCAAGTATGAACTCATCACCACCATCGGAATCCTCGGTCTGCGTGACATTAATTTCCTCAATCTTGACGCTGGACTTCGCAGGTACTATGCTGCGATCAGAGGACTTCTCCTGTACTTTCTCTTCCCCCTTGTCCTTGAGCTTCTCATTGCACAACTCATGACATTGTGGTCTGATATGGCCCTTTTCCCCACAATGATGACAAGTGACATTAGCGTTGCGCCCACGCGACTTACTATGCGACTTTCCACGAGATTTAGACCGACCCTTCTACGAGTCACAACCATGGCCATGACCACGATCATTCCTGTCATTCCTACCTCTAATTGTCAAAGCATGTGAAACACGAGAGGCATCCAAGTTTTTTGCGATTAACCTCTTCCTGCAGAAGAGCACTCTCAACATCATTCAATTTTAGAGTAGCACTAGAGGCACATAGGGCAGTGCGGAATACATCCCATGACTCATTCAGAGTCCCAAGTAAGAAAAGAGGAGTTACTTTCTCTCCAAAGGTGATATCCTGCGAAGTCAGGTTCTTCAATATAGCATGGAACTGGCTCAAGTGAGCAGACATAGTCGCATTATCCTTCATGCGCAGATCCATAAGCTGCTTCAACCAATACATCTAACTCGCCGGACTTTTCTTATCATAAAGATTCTAGATCTTATTCCATAGATCCCATGCACTCTATGCTTTCTCAAATACATTATAATGTACATGTTCAGTGAGAGACAATACAATCGTGGACTTGCATAGCTCATCAAGTTCAAGCCAGTCGTCATTGTCCATAGTTTCAGGCTGCTCCCCGCTCAACCGAAGTGGCTTAATCTGAGATTTCTGCACCAAGACCTGCCAAATTTGACTCTTCCAATAAGAGTAGTTGGTACCATCCAACTTTGTGATGTTAAATATGGCATTATCAGTCGAAGAGGACGCCATAATGCAGGTTGGAAAAGCACAGAAAATGTAAAACTACTGGCTGTTTTACTGCAGAAAATGCCCAAAATCCGTTGAAATGAGCTCCAAATGGCGAGAAAAGTGTGCCAAACGATGCTGCCTACTTAGTACTAGGTGCGGTACACAAAATCAGGATATTTCAGCATATAAAATACTGCTCAGTCCACCAATAAATGCTTGCTATAATAAATTTCAGAACTGCAATAATGAGAGCAAACTGTCCCAAAACTGGATCTAATATCAACTAAACAATGCTAGGTCCAAAGCCAGCATAAAGAGGACAAAGCAAATCCAAATGACAGTGAAAATACATGAGCATAACACCGAGAGATATCAAATAGCATATGCCAGTAAGAGGCACACCCCCAGACAATCTAGGCAAAATGTACCTGCAACTGCCAAAACCTGACACAAATAGGTGTCTGCTCAAAAGAAAGCAGATCCAAAATTGAGACTCAGCTCATAAGCATCCTGTGAACCAAGACATATACTCAATGCAACATCCAATTGTCGGAGTATAATCCCAAAGTCTCAATACATCTGTAACTGCTCAATGACATAGACTACTCCAATAGCATGTAATCTTTGCTCAAGGTCAAGTAAGCATGCAAGATGCTCCCACTGGAACAAAAGGCGTACAAACGAGCTCAAGGGCTCAAGCAACCCAAGACAAAGTACCAGTGACAAGTGACCAAGTCAATGTGTCATACTCATCCCAAGAGCAAGACATACATGAAGCAACTGATGGAAGCAACCAACGAGCAATACATAATTCCAAAATAAGATCTCTGTCAACTCAATGACATCCAATAGCAAACAAGTAAATGATCAAACTGAGTCAAAAATGCTCAAATACATCCAAGGCAAAGCTCCCAATGTCGATAAAGCATAGACAAACCAAGCAGCATATATCACGAACCAAAGCATGTAATGTATGAAGCCTAACTGTCAAGCATAGACATGAGGCATAAGCGGTCCAAGAGCATACCAAGTCCGTCCAAATGCCAATGAATACCAACCAAGACGGAGCTTATGCGTAGCTCAAATACATTCCATAGATTCAAACATGAACTCAAAGTCGTCCCCAAATGTCAAATACATGATGGCAAATCCCAAAGCATACATCCGATACCAATAGGTAAGTGACAAAGCATCCAAAGTACCTTCAGTCCACTATTATTACAGCCAAGTTTGACGGTCAAAACTGAGAAATTTCAACCAATATTTCAGGCCAAAATCATGGCATAATCATGTGCATACATTCCCAAGGCACTAGGCATCATATAGGCCGCATACGGGCATTTAACAAGGTAACAGGAGTAGAGTATAAGCATCAAATGCCAATGCCAAGTGTGGCTCCTTGTTTCCAGCACTATATAACAGTAAAAATATGAGCAAAAAAGGGCTCAATCCAGCTCCAAAAGCCTATCCAAACAATGGCACATCATTTCCAACCATATAGGCATTTATCGAGCACAAAAGGGGCATCATCGGACCATCACACTGATCTCAGGCATGAGAAGCAGGGAGCTGCCCTGTATTACAGCATGTAGACCTGTGATTTTTAGCCTATCTAAAAATGTGGAGCTCAAAGCTCAAAGGTTAAGTGCCATAGATCAGTACCAAAGGGCATAGAGCAAGGCCGAGGTGGTTATTGAGTGCCCAATGAGCTCCAGGAGGAAGTGGGAGCTAGAGGAAGAGGAATGCCACGTGTGTAAAGTGTTGCCATAGCAGGGCGCAGCCTGCGTGATCGAGCACGCCTGGAGTGCCACGTGTGCTGGGGAAGACAAATGGGGAGGGTTGGTAGGCACTAGTAGTGCTCCAAGAAGCCTTGAGTAGGCTCAAACCACATGGAGCACAAGGGGGAACTGCTGAGCGGGCTGCCCGGGGAAGCTTCAAAATGATGGCTGCCCCTCTTCTTCCACCTATTTAAAACTGAGAACTGAAGGAAAACCCTTCAAACTCTGATGCAATACCTCAAGGGCAAGGCCTTGAAGAAGCCCAACAATGCTGGGAGGGAGCTCGGGAAGCCGGGGAGTGTCGGAAGCTCAGGAGATCGGCTATGGCTGCTGGGATGGAGACCCAATGCGTGAAGGGAGTCGATGCGAAGGTAGAGAAGCACCAAGTCAAGCTCGAGCAAGAGGAAGCCAAGCTCTAATACCAGTTGAAAGGTGAGAAGGATCGAAGCTTGCACGCAAGCTATGGGGGGAGAGCAAGAGCAAAAAAGAGAGAGACAAGAAATGGGAACTCCAACAGTCACAATGTGTGACCGGGCCTTCCTTTATTTACTAGTCACTAAAATGAATGTAAAGAATAAAGTGACGTGACGGGCGCCCGCCACCTGCAGTGTGCAGTGGCGAGTACTATCAGTGTAGTAATACACGGGGCGGCACGGCGGAGGCGCCTTTACCCCAACAAAACCCATTTACAACTAATAGCTTTCTTGCCTTCAAGTAAAGGCACTAACTCCCATGTGTCACTCTCCTTAAGTGCAGCCATTTCTTCATCCATAGCATGATCCCACTACTCATTACCCATTGCATCCTCAAAACAAGTGGGTTCCTCATTCTACACAACCTTAGCCATATATGCATAGTGATAAGCTATATAGCCCTCATATGTCAATTGTTTACACTAGGTTTTTTAAGGAACAGAACCCCAAACTTTTCATCGAAGTTCTACTCAGAGCCATTTGAATCAGCATCAACATGAGAGAAACTTGATGATACATCTGTCATAATAGGTGAGTCTCCAACTTTCTCTTTATCTTTTCTTGACATCTATGATGTACTTGGTAGAGTAACGTATGACCTCAATATGCCACTACAAGGTCTATCAATAGAACAATGACAAAAACTCTTGTGGTCCACTCACTGTCTATGTGTCTGCTAACTTGTTTTCTGCACAACCATACTCTCATGCTCATCAACCCCAACTGCATTTTGTACATTACTGCACCAGCTACTCATTTCATAAAAAACAACATCCATGCTAGCTTTGAGCTCACGTATAACAGGGTTATAATATCTATATCCCTTCTTCTCAAGAGAAGATCCAATATTTTTTTTTTCTTTGGGATCCAATTTATTACGCAACTCATTAAGAATATGCACATAATAAGTAATACATCTAAATACTTTCATATGGAAGAGATTTGGCTTTCTACATCTAAAATTCTCTTCCAATGGCATACCATGTACAACATTAGTGGGTATTTTGTTCATAATGTATACAATAGTAGCAACTACTTCATCCCAATAGTAATGAGACAAGTTTCTTTTCGACATCAATGCATACGCCACCTTTGCAATATGCCTGTTTTTTTTCGTAAACAACTCCATTTGCTGTTGTGGAGTATGTCTACATATATACTACCTTTGTAAATTATTTTTCTATAAAAAAATCAAAAAACTCATTAGAGACATGTTCTCCCCCTCTATCTCATCTTAGGCATTTAATATGCAGCCATATCTCCACCAAAGCCTTAAAGTTCTTAAAGTGAGTAAACACCTCACTTTTCTCATGCATAAAGTAAACCCATACTTTGCGAGTATGATCATTAATGAAGCAGCCCTGGTCAGAGGCTCACGTCTGGGGAGATTCAATCGATTCAATCTCCCCAAATGTGAGTCTTCAGGTCTTCGGCCAGCGCTGCTCTAGGCACCTGATCCCATCAAAATTTTTTCTCCATGCTCACGATGCCCCAAAGGCCCTACTAGTAAATTTTTGCACGAATCCGATGAAACCATGAAATACATGGTGTAGATAGTGCATTGCACCAAGTATAACTAGAGCTAGGAAAAATTTAGCTCCATTTTGTAGGCCATTGCTATCAAATACTCGAAGGTCTACTGGAAAGATAAACCGCATGCATGCTTTTCATGTGGAAAAGCATGCCTTGCTTACTTTCCAAATTGACATGCTTTACATACTTTATGTATCCCATCAACCCTAAACTTGGAAAAGCCATCCACAATCTATTGTGACTCCATATCTTTCAGTCACTGCACATTCACATGACTAATTCTCTTATGCCAAATTTCAATATCAACCACAACACTTGAACCTTGTGCAAACATGGTAGCATCCATTTCATGCTGACTCACATCAAGTGTACAAAATATACCAGCATGTTTTCCTTTTACAATCAACCTACAATCATTTCTTAGGTCTTCTATATAAGAACCATTAAATAACTTGAAATCCCTATCTCCCATCTAACCAACAGAAACCAAGTTTTTTGTAAAACTTAGTAAATGCAGCACATAAGCCAAGTACTTAGTTTCTCCATCCTGCATACTCAAAGGAATATTTTCAATATGAGTAATGGGGTGAGCTGTATCATCCCCTCTCTCCACATACCCTGGACACTCTAAATTGTGTGTCTCTTTAAACCACTTTGCATTAGAAGATATATAGTTAGGAGCGCATGATTCTACATACCATACATCATTCCTTGATGAACCATCAATAGTCATTGTATTCATAAAGTGTTACATAACAAACAAGTGTTCGTTTCTTTTCATCATTGTTTCTACTACTACTGGATGCATAATTGCCTTGCTACTTTTTTCCATTTCTAATTTCACCCTTATTTTGAAGTAATTTTTAGAAATGTGGCCTTTCTGACCACAATGTCAGCACTCTCTGCTCTATCACTAGAAGTATGTTGCCTATTAGAATCTGCAACTTGCCCTTTTTGACTCCCCTTTCCTCGGGACTATCCTCTATTTTTTTGTGCATCATAATTTTGACCACGGCCACCATCTTGGCCTCTCCCACAACCTCTACCTCTGCTAGTAGAGTAATACACCTATTTAGAATTGTACCTGCTTTGAGAAGAAGAGGAATCCAAGCTAAGATTCTTCTTCTCAAGTATCAACATAGAAATCAAGTCCACAAAATCAAGGATGTCATCCCTTGTATTAATAGATGACCAGAAGCTCTTGTATTCACCTCCAAGACCATCTAACCATACATGCATAACATCATCACCATCAACTGCCACACTGATAAATCCAAGAGCTTCCACAATACTCTTGATCTTCAAGGCATAATCATTAATGGGCATGTTCCCTTTTTTCACTTGGTTCTTTGACTTGAGTTGCAGCTTTCTAGCCTTTGTGTTTACTTCAAACAACCTTACTAGATTCTTCCATACAATAGGGGGGTAATCAAATTCCTTTAAATATCCCATTATGCTATTGTGACATTGATAGATATCAAATACATAACTCTACTCTATGTTTCTCCCAATCCTTCTTAGCTTTTGCATATTCTACAATAGCATTTCATGTAGGAACTTCAAGTGCTACTACCATGTCTCCTTCAATGTAAGTTCAAACACCTTTACCCTTCAAAAAAATTATTATCCTAAACCTCCATGTATGATAATTGTTCTTATCAAGATTCTTGCTAACAATATGGTTAAAATTGTTAGACATTTTGACAAAACAAACAACTTGAAAAAATTGCAATCTCTAAAAGCAAGCCGATACCAAGTGCATCACAACTAAACACGCATCCTTCTTTGCCGACTACATAACAATAACCGCAATCAGCAATTTGTATATAGATGCCTTCTGTATCTATAACCCCACAAACACTTGAAATCTTATAGATTCGAGATCCATAACATGCACATATGTAAAAAACTGACACAATCAAGACTGCAACATACCCAAAAACTACTATCGGGGCTACTTGTACGTCCAGAACGGAGATTGTAGTGACCTCTGATGCCATCACAACCAAAAAATCCTAAAAGATATATTTGTAATATATACATTATTCTTTCTACTTACCAAGATTCACTACAATCAAAGACTGCAGCCTTGCTAGTATCAAGAGCCTCCTATATTCCAAGGGAAATCTAGCAAGGTGGAAGAGCTTCTTACATGTTGTTTGCTTGCTTGCTATCATGCTCCAATGCCTTCACCTTAGCCTTCAATCAAGCTCCGCATAGCTGTGGGGCAGCTCTGATACCATGAAAACAAACGAGAAGGAAGAGAGGTGAAGAGACCATGAGCATTGAAAGTACTAGACATATATACATGCAATCACTAAATGTGTACCTACTACTAAGGAAAGAAGAGGTGATACAATAAATATGTCATAACTAAGGGTGGTCATATTTATGGATGGACAAGCTTCTATATGATGTCTATTTTCTAATGGTACTTCATTTACTAGGTTTTGGACATGGATATTCCAAGTTACAACATTTTTTTGTTTGACTATCTTGATTGAAAAGTTGGAGCAATTTGTAGTTCTTTCACTTATTTGTAATTCTTGATTCATGGGGGATCTTCTTCAGATTGTGGACTTCAATCTTAGCATGGATTTACACCCTCCAAAGCTCTTTTCTATATTCCATTGTAACCTTTCATATCATTTCCAAGCTTTGAGGACAAAGCTTCTTTAGGCCGAGTAACCTTGTAATGAAGCATAAGTTTAGGGAAGAGTATAAAAGGCTGAGATGTAACAATACTCGTTACTTTTTCATCAATTAATCAAATCTTCTCTTGAGGCTTTCTTGTTTTGGACCTCCCCACCA
The DNA here is from genome assembly GCF_053477565.2 of Lygodium microphyllum. NCBI lineage: Eukaryota > Viridiplantae > Streptophyta > Polypodiopsida > Schizaeales > Lygodiaceae > Lygodium > Lygodium microphyllum. The sequence continues at coordinate 28,926,411 of NC_141138.1, read as the reverse complement.
TAACTAAGGGGTAAGTATCTTGCTCCACCATTGCAAGGGGTGAGTTCCTTGGTGCCAACCACATTTTTCACCTTTGTAATTCATTCATATGAAATATAAGCACTAGTTATGGTTGCTTTGATCATAACTATTTTATATTTTCTTGAGTATTTCTTGCATTTTTTAGTAATGAGAAATTGGCTTTCTTATAGGTGTAGTGCACTAGAGAGAAGCAAATGCATAGTGGTGTAGGGGGTTTGCATGGCGACTCATTAACATACAATGAGTTAGCACTCATTATTTCCTACCTCTCCCCCCCGCCCTTTCTTTTTAGAAACTCCTTCCAAATGCTTATCCACATTCTCACCTAATCCCTTACCCCATTATCATCACGTTCAAACGAAGAAGAATTTTATGTATTAAATGCTGCTATCTCCTATGACAACTTAAAAAAGGAACAACTTGGCTGCTAGATATTGCCGCCTTGTGAGACGACTTCAAAGGGTGATGTGACACCTAATAGATTTAATGATTGGTGGATGCTCAAAGTTGTTGGCAGTATTGGCAGTGGGGAGGTCAATTCATAAATATATGTATGTATCACGTGGGTTCAATATAATGGATTTTTTAAATACCCATTTTTTACATACAAAAGGTTTCCATATAAAGGGACTACTTACAAGTTGAATAAAAAAGGGTTATGTTTTATTAAGGGAAAATGGTATTTATAAATAGGCCTTTACCACACGTGATATAAAGGATATACTTATAGTAACTACTTGGGGAGCAAGCCACTAGGTGGCAACAATCAATGAAGCAAGCCATGCTCAGAGAGTGGGCTGCATTGGAATTGCTAGCGAATGCTAGAATAGTAAGACACACTAGCAAGTAGGTCATGTTGGTAAACAAGCCACACTAGTAGAGATGTTAGCAACTGGAGGATGTGGCAAATGTTAGCTAAGAGCAATCCACTCAATGATTGCAATTGATGAGCGGTTGAAATCAATGGAGTAGAGCATACTTGTGAAGTATGCCACATTGAAAAATGTTGGCAACTTTGAGCAAAGAAAAAGCCATGTTGTTGTTTGTGTTGCCAAAAAGCAAGTCATACTAGCAAAGAGCATACTACATTGGTGAAATAGGCCATGCTACTGTTCTACTCACCTTGGTGTTGCTTGCAATTGATGAAACATTGTCACAAGGTCAATAAGGGAGCCATGAGACTCATCTGGAGGGGAGACCACGATGTTGAAAACCACTATTCACAAAGATGTCACTTACTACCCTTGCCAACACAAGGAAAGATCTAGTTAGGAGGACAATCATGTTGTGGTGTTGAGTGTGAATCACGAGGGTGGTAGCTTGAAGCAGCATGTAGCAACCTCCTGGCTAGGTTGCAATGATCCCCACCACAATTGGAACAATAGGGATAACCACTAGGGTGACAACGTGCCCATTGCCACTAGGGTACGCATCGTGAGCTATAGTGTGGGCCACCACGAGTAGGCGTGGACCATAAGGAGCAACAAGTAGCAATAAGGGAGGAAGAGGGGATTGCAAGAGAGAAAGAACATGTAGCAAGAGAGGAAGATGGGGCAACAACATAGAGTAACAAGGGGAACCCTAAGGGTTTCCTACTCTCTCTTAGCAATATGTTTCCTCCCCCCTTTGCCCCCTTTTTTCAACAATATAAAACAAATAAGAAAGGTTAAGCCCCCATCTCCATCCAAGCTCTCTCCCTCTCTTTTACTTCCAATCTCCTCTCTCTCCTAAGTTGGCATCGTACATGAGTGTTTGTCGTGAGGTCTCATGACTTTTTAGTAGATGGAGTTAATGGATCTCTTCAAAAATGAAAATGTATAAGTCATTCCTATCTACAACTTGTAATCTCACCATGAATCAACTTCCATAAATCTCTTGCATCCAACAAAAATGAAATCCATGCATTCTATTCAACTAACTAAAAGCAAGACTTAACTATTTACTCGCACTTCACAGTTGATGCATGCGCATCTCTTCTATTCCACAACACAAGGCATGTGAGTGGTTATGTGGCTAACATGTCTAGGTCCTGGCAATGAAACCAAAATGGTGTGTTTCACAAGCTCAACATTTGGGACCATTGGACATGTTTCTATTATTTCGAAAATTTCAACCTATGAAAGCCACGACTAGCTCTCACCTAAACTACTCACACATGGGTACAAATCCAAAGGCTTGGCAAACCATCATAGCTCATATTGGCAAGCCTACTCCACAATCCACATGTGCACCCTTCAACTTGGTCTTACTTCCATTGTTATGACATGAAGGAGGAGTCATTGTAGGCAAACTTTTTATCCCTCATTCTCCCACTCCTTCACTCTCTCTCATAGACAATAGAGTAATAAGAAGATGAGGAGCTAGATTTCACACACACATGAATAACTTATTCTATTCTTTCTCATCCTATACATACACCTTTTTTGGGCTAGATCTTTCCCATCCCCCTTGGGCAACTAGCCCTTTTGTAGCCATAAGACTAGTCACCCCTTATCGCATGCTTTTCTATGGTGAGAGTAGAACAAAATCTTTTCAATTTTGCCTTAGGAGCCTACATTACCATTACAAATTGCATGGGATCAAGACCCTTGACTTGCGAAGTTACAAGGCAAAATAGTGCAATTAATGTGAGCGCTTTGTGATTCAAAATAATAGAATTAAAGTAAGCACTTGTGATTCAAATGTGTAATCGTTATGTGCACATTGCAAGTAAGGGTCCTTGTTGATTTATTGTGGCACAAGTGAAAAAAATGCACTCTATTTATGTGAGGATATGACTCTCCTTCTTGTAGGCTTGCGACATGTTGCTTGTTGCAGGTAACATGTTGACCTTCTCTCCTTCCCCGCCTCGAAGGATCTCTTTGCTGAGAAAAAGGGAAAAGGGAAAACCTCGATGCTGCAGGAGCTCGTGTAATGAATAGTCATATCCTTCACGGTTTTCCAATTGCTGGTGAGGTTTAGCCGTAGATGTCTTGTGTTGTATTCGCATTCCTTCAATAGCAATGATCGTAATGAAGGTAGTAGCAATGTTATTCTTTGCGCCATCTTTGTTTTTCTGTATCCTTTCTTTTATCAAGCATTGTTGTTTGCCATGATTGGATCTCTCTCTTTGTCATTGGTTTGGATATGGTGTTGTGATGCACTCATCGGGGATATGTATACCTAGTATACCTGACTACAATCTGCTAATTAAGATATTATACAAATTATAACACTACATTGAACACATAAAATATATTATAAATAAATATGGGCATATAAATGCAACTTAGGTCACAATATTTCTTTCATCTCACTTTATGTGGATGATTTGGTACTAAGTCAAAGTAATGATATGCTCTTGGCTTATATTAAAAGAGATATAAGCTCAATGTTTGAAATAAAAGACTTGGATATTCCTTAAAATATTTTGAGAATAGAAGTACACAGAAACAAGGACACCATTTTTCTGTCTCAATGAAAGTATGCTATCTCCTTATTGAAGAAGCTTCAGATGGACAATTGCAACTCAATTCCCAAGGAAAACTGGTTTCAAAGCTGAAAATGCAACTACAAAACCCTTTGGAGGATATAAAAATATATGGGAAGCTAATCAAGAATTTGGCCTATCTAATATGCAAAAATATATACTAATATTGAAGTGATGTCTTCAAATTATAAGCTTGAGAACATGCTATGCTAAAAGCTCAAGTATCTTAGTTATGTCCTCTCTAATTTTACCAAACATGCTAGAATTACTCAACATGATTTGTTTAAATTACCTTCTCCCAATTAACTTCTTTCCTTATGCATTCTGAGACGACATTCATGTTGGCTTCCCACATGCTATAGAAAATGGAGAGTTTGATTGTTTAGGAGTTGAGTTCCCTTAGTTTACTCCAAGCCTTAAGTACATGAAAGGCACAATGCATCTTATGACCATCATTCCAACCATGGAGCTCTTATCTTGCTAGGATCTCCTTCCATAAATTCCTTGCTAGGCATCCATCCCAAAAAAACGTCTCAAAGTCTCTTTGCTTCCATATATGCACTTCCATTTAGAAAGTCCTCTTCTTTCCAACTTCTTTCCTAGAAATAACACGCCCATGATCATTCTCCATGTAGAGACCCTCTCCTTAAGAGGCACCTTAAGAGACCAATTATCTTCATGATTTCCAAAAACTGAGAATCAGAGAGTTGAATCCTTCCTGCTCTTTTGACCTATGTTACTATTGACTCTTTGTTTTCTAGTACATTTCTAATTAATCTTGCATTTATAACTAATATAATCTCTTCCGCTTAAAGGTTAAGCCATAGTGTGTGAATAAATCCTTGTTTCCCTATACTGACATTAGTGCCGATTATTTTACTCAAGTACATCTTTTCAAAAAAATCCACTTTCTAATCCCTTTTCAAAGGAACATAATGCTACCATCATGTCATAACCAATAGCTGGCTTTTTTAATCCCCTTCTTCACCATGGACTTCCGTCTTCTTCCAAGCATTGATAAAGATGGTGAGAAGGCGCATGGCTAGAACATATTATCTTCTATTTCAATTACTTTGGCATTATCCAACCATTTTACAAAGTTATGAAAAATTTGACATGACTTAGTTATATCCGCCACTAGACTTTGGGCCAGAATGCTTTTAATGGCCTACGTTTTAACTACATCTAGTGTAGATATACCTATCTATCATCATTTGAGCTCAAGGAAAATTTTTCTTTGAATATCTTCCTAGTAGTTGAAATCGGAAACCATGCCTCTCCTCATCAATACTTAACAATTGCACCCCACCTAAAGACATTTGGTTTTATAAGGCTTTACATTCCTATAAGTGCCAAAAGTATTCTGATTTGCCATGCTTACCCCAAAGAAATTTTTATACAAGTTTCTATGCATTCATTTATTCTAGCATGTGGTCACTCATTAGATAAAATCTCACAGCAGAGCAGTTAACCACAAGAAACATTTTAGAGCCTTACATGAGTTGGTTGGCAATGGATCCCCAACTAACTCACCTTTTTCATGATTTTTTCCAACAACCAAGAGCCACTCACTCTAACTCCTTTAAATATATTCTGATTGGACACCCCCTATACCTAAATGTTTGTAGTTTTTCCCTTACCAACAAAAATTTGTAAGGTCATCGCCAGTGGCACTTATGAATGAGGATTTCCCTAGATTCATTGAAAACCTAGAGGTTCCTTTTAATCCAATTGCAAAAGGACAACATTTCCACTTGAAATTTTTCAACATTTTGTAGCCATCATAACATTTAGTAGCATTATCCAAAAATAATCTTCCTTTAATAAAGTTGTATTAAGCTTATTTATGCATCTTTGCATTCATCAAAGTTTTGTTTAGGAATGAAGCTCAAAATGCTTTTGGTCCATGATTCTAGAATCCTATAAGTATTAATTGTTTTTAGTACATATTGCAAATGCTTCGACCAAAAATGTGCAAGCATTTCAATAGTCATTCCATCAAATCACGATGACTTTCCTTTTCCAAGACTCTTGAGTGCATTCACTAGAGAATTCATTGATGAGAATTTCATATTCTTCTTCTCTGACCACTTTATCAACTAACTCTTGCAATTTACTAACTATTTTTGCCTCACATTAACTTCTGTGACCATAAACACTTGGAAGCATCATATGTGCAATATCACATTGATCCATTATCCATATATCATCATCTCAATGCAAGATTACTAGAAGTTCCTAGCATTTCTTATGTTTTAAGCTTTTGATGAAATTTGAAGAGGAACAATCAATCTTCTGTTATGAAGGAGACTCAACTTCGCAATTTCTCTAACCAACATTGCTTGCTTGATGCCTTTTGCATTGTTCCACAACACAATCCCCCACTAATCCAATCTTCTACCCCGAGCTCTTCCTCCCAAACATAACAATGTGTTATTTTCCCACAAGTGACTCCTCTCTTTATTTTTTACAAATCCATCTACCTTGCAAGTCAATACATTGTCATATTGTGTGTAAAAATATGCCCAATGGGTCTCCAATCTCCTTTCATATGTCCTCTACCAATCTTTCCATTTCATCTTCAACCATATAAGAAGGCAATCTTCTTGTAGTGTCTGGAATTTGTAATTAACCATATAAAGTACCCTTCAATTCTCTTAAAGTGAAAAGATTTAAGGGTTGCTATCATAGGACATGGTTCGATAATGTGCATTTGAAATCTACCTCGAGTGTTACCACCAACAATATCTATTATCTCCCATGTACGCTATACCACCTATCTAATCTTGGCCAATATCCGGGGTGACTTAACAAGTTGAAGGTCCAAGGGGTTTCTCGGAATTGAAGGTAACATTTTTTGTCCACTAGGCCAAGGTGACTTAGCAAGTTGAATGTCAAATGGGGTTTCTTCAAAATGGAGGTTAACTTTTATGTGCACCAAGCCAAGGTGGTTGCTTGCATTATCTTATGGTTCCTTTTTAGCTCCTACATATAAAGCCAAACAAGAAGCATCAAGCTTACCTATTACCATGTTAAAATCTTCACCAAGTAACCTATTTTCTACATGTGATTCCCCTATTCATCATTGAGTCCATATGTATTGATTAGCTCAAGCTCACCTTCCTTTCAATCTATTTTCATCACCAAGAGCCTAGCACTTTAGCATTAAACTTTAATATACATTTCCAATGCACTTTAACTACTATATGGAATCCAAATTCCTCTCTACATAAAAAGAACCTACCACTTTTTGCATGCAATTTATGTTCTTGTACTAGCACAACATCCAAATCTAATTGATGTGCCCATCTCTAGAAGATTCATGTTTTATCGCCCTTATTTTGTCATTTTGCATCAAAGGTAGGTAATGTAATCAAGCCTTGCATCTTCTTCCTTCTAATTGTTGATAGTCTCCAATTTTTCATACCCCCTATCATGATTTTCCATGATGCCTTGTTCATTAACTAAGCATTAATAACCATATACCTCCTGCTTGCCGAGCTTGGCAAAGCATCCCTTGATTGGAGTTCCATACTTTCCTACTCCTTCTAGATTTGTAGCCATCTAACTTTAAGCATCCATACCTAGAAAATCCAAATCCATACATCCTAATGATACTCTATTAAGATGAGTAAATGCATTTTCTTTCTTTTTGTTTTGCCTAGGAATGGCAACCTTATTCCTAAATTTCCCAATTTGTGGTCTTTCTCTCCGAGGAGGGAAAATTGACAATTTATGGAGGTGGCAACGTCATCATGTAGGAATTCAAAAACTCAACACTATCTTAAGGTAGCAAAGTTATTACAGAAGCACTAAGTTACTTTTGGGTCATGAAGTATTAAGTAGCTTTGGCAACTTTAGTAACTGGTTTTCTTTTTGGCACCAGCATTCATTGTTTCAGCCCTAGCAAGCTCACGCTCACATGGGATTACCTTAGAAGAAGCCATATCACTTTGCCAAGCAAGACCCCCGCAACTCAAAGGGCAATGACCCAACTATCCTCATCACCAACAAATACGAGCCATTATTACCCACCATAGAAGCCCACCAAAATGCTTTAGTCCCCTTATATTGGAGCAGTTGTTGCAGCATTCTATGAGGGGGATCTTAGGATGAGGAGAGACCATATCATCTTTAAACTTCCAATTTTTCTAGATTTACTTCTTATTTCTAGTTCTATTTCTAGATTTACTTGTTTAGATGTACTGTGATTAGACTCTTTGATGGGACATGCCTAAGAGGCCTTTTTGATTGGTGGCATAAAGAAACATGAGGAATTAAAACATGAAGACCACCAAGCATGTTCAAAGTCATACAAACATTAAGAGCAAACTAAGGTCACTATTGAAAGAACAAGGGTTCAATTGGGTGATAGCATAGGGTCTCACCACACAAGGGAAGAATCAAACAACTTGAGTTTTGAAACATAAAATATAAAGTTTAAGTGCTTAAGCAATCAACATATTTCAAGGGAACCAAATTTTGGATCATAGGCGAACTCACACCAGCACAACTCAAAGCAAGGCCAAGTGAAATCATCAAGATAAACATGTGCACATACGAACTCACATACATAGAAAAGAATATGCCATTCTCAGTAACTTTATTTTACACAGTTCAGACCATTAGAAACTCCTCTCCAATTGGTAGAATGAATATTAGGTCACCCATACACTTCAAGCACATAATTCCAAAGTCTACAACCTCCACCTTAGCAAAGAGAAACGTTCAAGTTGGTTATTTATCAGCATGATTGAAAATATTAGAGTTTAGAATCAACCCAAAAAGTTTTAGCTCCTACAACCAGTCTACAAGCTGACGAAAGACTTATGCCGATGGTGTCACAAGACTGCCCCAAAACAGATGTCATGATAGCTCTGATTCTGCCACCTCAATGCAAAACACAGAAAAGACATTGAATCAGTAGAATGCTTCATCCAAATTAAGAAGATATCCAGATCAGCATCTACAAGATACATCACAGGTTGAGTGAAGTTCTTACACCTCAAATGTGGTCCAAACGAAGAGAGCCAAGATGCACCCATTGACTTCAATTACATAAACCAATAATACATTTACCTTGGATAAGCATTCAAGAAGAGCTTTCTCAAACTACATTAACCTTTTGACATTGTGAACTCTAAGCTCCAAGTGGATGTGAAGCTGTTGTGGCATTTCATATACGCTTGATCTTAGAGAATGTCCCAGTGTCTGAAAAGTAGGTGCTCTGTGTACCACTACCCAGCAAAGCTGCATGAGCCTGAGGATTTGTGAGTTCAATCCCCTAAAACAGCAACAGAAAAGCAATGGGATGTCAGTACATGCCAATATCCACACAATGACATCTCTCAATGCATGTACATGCAAGCATAAATCAGTAGAAAATATGTGTACCTGTACAGGGGTAAAAGCCAAGCTAGATGTCAACCCAGATGTTGCACCACTGCTACCATAGCTTTTTTCTTTGAACCTGCAACAGAAAGAACAGGCAAAACCCCAAGATCAAAGCAGTTCTGGAGTGAGATGACGTATGAGCATGAGACTTTTTCAATAAAGTTCTTTTTTGAGAGGCCATCTTACTTCTTGGCCGCTTTGGCTGCAAGCTTGCTTTGTCCAACTGCCACTCTAAGCTTCCCACTTCCAGCCTGTCCAAGCATTCCATAGCCTTCACCAAGTCCATCCCCTGCAAGGAGTTGCCCTCATGAGACACATTCTTTAGAATCGAAAGCAAGAGTTCTATTTGGAAGGATTTGAAGATGTACCTAATGAGCTTTCCTCTGCAACACCAAATCGCATGCGATTTGCTAGCTTTCGCATGTCTGTCAATGCATATCTGCAAAGTGGAAAGAAGCAGAATTAGACACGTTATCTTTAGTAAAAACCAGAAAAGCTCACAAGCATAGAGAGCCAACCTAGGAATGCACCTTTACAAGCAGTGTGGTAACCAAAACAGCATGAAGTGAAATAATGATTCATACCTCTCTTTCATTTTTCTAAGCCTGCGTCCACCACGCTTCTTCTTTGGATCAGAATCTGGCACAGGAAGTGGTTTAGGCTGTTTTGGTGGAGGTGGCTCCTGCCATTTTTCTATCTTCTTACGTATTTCTTCTCTCAGGTCTCTCCCAGATTTTCCAGTTGGATCTCCCTTCACAGCATCAACTCGTGCTGCTAGTGTGGCCTTGGCAGCTACAAGCCGACAAGCGCGAGTTCTAAGGGCTGGGGGAGTACTTTGCACCACCTCAGTTTGGAAAACACACCCAGTGTGTGATGAAACAGTTGAAGTTGAAAATCCAGCCAATGTTTTCCTTTTTGCACCCAAAATTTGTACATTACAAGCTGGCATCTTAGCTAAAGCATTAAGACCACCCGCAATTCCCATGAGCTTTGCAGCAACAGCACTTCCTACAATTGCAGATAAATTTGGGGCAATGTAACCCATCCTACTCTCCACAAACTCCAGCACTTTCTTTTTTGCTTCATCCAGTGCTAAAGCCCTAGAGCAGGCGTCAAGGGTTTTTTCCAAACTCTCATCAGATAGTGGTTTGCCTGTGGTAGTAGAAGCAGTGACAGAAACAACCATGATAATTGCAGAGGGAAGCAGACCCTCCAGATCAACAAGGGTAAGATCCATCTCATTCCCTATTCGTTTAACCACTCTGGCATAGTCAATGGGATGAAGGACGAGAGATTCCAACTCAGGAAACTTTAGCCTATACTTATCTCGGATAAAGTTATGTATGATTACTATCTCATTCTCAATATCTGCAGATAGTGTGTTACAGTCCACAATGAGCTGGTATTCAGGATCATCTTCAGTGACTAACACTGTCCGCGAAGCCTCAATGTTCTTTGCAAGTGCTTCTTCCACTTTCTGCAAAATGCAACCCAACAAATTAATCCTCAGGCCACAAGACTTGGTTGAAAGAGTCTGCTAAGCACTTTTCTTGCAATTTATTAATATAAATTAAAGAAAATTTTGTTGTCTCTGCAACATATCTTAGAATAATGGAAGGATGGCAACTTCAGATGTTATAAAACAACTTCAGCCTTTTACACCATACTAAAAATTACTTTCCAAAAGGATGATCTTTCTTTTCTGCATTCGTAGCCTGCTGCCCCACACTCAAAACTCTCTCAAGTCTAACTCATTTAGCATCCTCTGTAAGAACTTCTCTTATTACTCTAGATCTGCACTGAAGGGTTGAGTGAAGAAATACAATGCTGTACATAGCTTAGAAATGCTATTTGATGGCCAACCATTTCTGAAACTGCATGATAGGGACAAGCAAAAAAGTTGTAATCATCATTCCTTTCTTAGCTAGAAATAGATAGATATATTAACCAGGTGGCTAGTATATACGGACTTGGTACAACACCAAGCGCACACAAATATTCATGGGATCAAGTAGAGTGATTTGTAGGATCACTAAAAGTAGAGTGAAAAGGTGAAGTGATGATAAAGGTATATTCAAGTCCCAAATATAGGAGGTAAAGCAAGATGGAAGAGGTAAGAGCAAAAGAGTGATGACACAATAGTGTCCCAAACACAAGTGGGAAGACTGGTATAAAAAACATCATACTTTCAGACAATAGATGTGACAAATGAATCATAGCCATGTCATCTGAGTTAACCTGCTTACTAAGTGATGCAAGCTCATTGCAAATCTCCTCCGTCTTTGAGATATGATCCTTCATGGTCAAGGAATATATGACAAAATTATTGTAGCTTCCCTTGAGGGTTATCTTGTGTGCAACGGTCTTGACCTGATAAAAAGAGGACAATCGGGTCCAAACCTCAAAGGCATTACGGATGCTTAGGATATGAACAAGAACTAGATCATGCAGCTCACGAAGAGGAAGGAATGAGCTTGAGAGTTGATGTCACAACTCTATAGAAACAGAATTTGTATCCTTTTTCATTAATTTGTCTATATAATGATCTATTAAATTTATTTCCTTTGCACTAATTAGATATAAAGAAAAGTGCATTAGAGCTGGCCACTGATGAGTGGTCACAGGTTATGGTGGACCCACGCGGTGGGTTAGAGAAAAGATAGTTCACGCTTCCACCTATACGGCCCGATTGGGCACTTGTGACTAGAACTCATGCATATCAGGGTTAGACTCGCACACAGAAAAGATTGATGCCTTGAAGTGTGGGCTAGATCCACCAGAACAGACAGTTACAATCAACAAGATGGCATGATCATGAAATGCTTGTATAATGTGCATGTGTGGGCTGAAAGCTTGAAATGCACATTTCTTTGCATAGGAAAGTCACATGAAGATTCGGATACCATTTTTGCGATGTACACGGAAAAAGCTTTCATATGACACCCATATTGGGGGGGTCCCTAAATTTTAGGAGATCCCTAAATTTTAGAAGGTCCCTAAATTTTAGGAGCCTCGAATCAGCCTAAAAATGCTAGTCCTAAAAAACAGGGATGTCATTCTAAAAATAGCAAGTTCTGTACTTTGACTGTGCTTACTAAATTTGGTTGTTTCTATTCTTGACAGTATTCAACCCAAAAAGGATGGCCATAGAGAAGAGACAAGTGTCAAGACACTTGTCACACTAGTTTCCAAGTGTCCCACCATTTGTCACATCTCATGACATGTGGCTGGACACTTGTCTTGTGCTACTCCACTTTTCCCTTTTGTACTAGCTCTTCCCTCTCCTATAAATAAGAGCTCGTTTTTCTTCATTCAGCATCATTTTTCTTTGCTGTAAACTCATGTACAGCACCCACAGATAGCCAGAAACTGGCCCCATCCATCCCCATCATCATCCCCCACTTCTCCATTATCAAATTCCTCCATATTCCCTCTTCTATCACTGCTGTTTTACAAGACAGCAAGCCTGTAAATTCATTACATCACCTCCTTTTCAAGCTCCTTCTTCCATTTTAGCAACAAGAAGCAAGCCCTATCCATGTACTACTGTTCAACGATGGAGAAAGGCTGATTTCCCCTCTTTCTTCTCTCATACTGTAAAGAAATCAGTTCTTATCATTGCATAATAGATAATGCATGTGTGTTTGTACATCTTTGCATGATCTTGTGAGAGTGAGAATTACTTCTTCTCACTCTCAGGGGGGGGTTGCCCATCTTCAACCCTCAATCTTGTCTCCATTACTTTTACATTTTCATGGCTGTAATTTTGTGAGTAATTTTCATTTTCAGCTTTAAGTGTTCATTCTCTTTTATATTAAATCTCGAAAACAAGCGAATATCATAATTGTTAAGCATACTACGTTGTTCGGGGCGTTTACAGTGGTATCAGAGCTTTGGCTCGGTCCTCACCCCAACACTGGTAGTGCTTACAATTATAAGTTTGTTTGTTTTCAACCCTTGCATTGAGTGCTTGAGCATATTTTTTTTCTTAAGAGTCTCAATGGATCAGTCAAGTGCTATCCTTCAAGCCATTCAAAGTCTTAGAGAGGAGAATCAGCAAATTCGTGACCAACTTCTCAAACTAGAAAAAAATGAGAATCCCAAAGAATTCAAGGAAAAAAGTCTATCTGCTTCAAGGAGACAAAGCCATACCAATGAAAGGAGCTGATCAAGAAGTCCAACTACTTCTAAGAGGCAGTCCCATTCTACTTCAAGACAAAGAAAGAGATCGCATCAAAGCTCATCCTCTTCTTCAAAGTCATCTGGCGCCTATTCTGATGGATCCTCTTCTAGTAACGAAGAGTCACACCCTTCTCGTGGAAGACCTCATCATCGTCAAAGGCGTCAACATTCTTCACCCTCGTCTCCATCTTCATCCCCATCAAGCACTTCATCATCTTCAACCTCAAGATCCGAGCATGGACGAAGGCATAAGAAGAAGAAGAAGACTAAGTCACTATCTCAACTTGAAAAGAAGATCAAGTTCAGTATGTATGATGGTTCCCGAAATCCTGATCTTCTTCTGAAGTTTATTCGTCAATTTCAAATTTTGTATGGTCGTGACAAGTATAAAGAAAAAGAAAAGATTAAGTTTGCAACTTTACATTTAACTGACTTAGCCCATACTTGGTGGACGGGGTTGGAATATGATCATACTGCCCCAAAATCATGGCGGTCCTTTGTTCGCATGATACAAAGCCAATTTCTTCCTGTTCATTTCAAAAGAGATGTAAAAATGGAATGGGATCGGCTTTGGCAAAGGAAAAATGAGTCACTTGGTGACTATACCAAGAGATTTTGGGAGCTACTTTTGAAGGTCCAACATTTCAAGAAGATCAACAGTTCGGAAAAGCTTAGGAAGTTTCAAGGAGGTTTGCATTTTAAACTTCGTACTTCTCTTAATCATTATCATTGTTCTAGTCTCAGGGAACTCATTGGCCATGCTGAGACATGGGAAATGGAGCACAATGGCAACAAATCATTCCAAAAGAATGATAAGAAGAGAGTAGCTGATGATGAGGAGTATTCAACCCCAAATGAAGGACAAAAACAGCAGCAAAAGCAGCCATCAAATCAAAAGAATGAAGAGATGGACACTCCGCGGCAAAAGTTCGCCAAGCTTTAAATGCTGATGAAGGTGACACAGTGAAGATTGTGATACCCTACATTGGCAAGCTCAAGTTTCAAATTCAAGGCTACAGTGACGAAGATACCTTTTGTATCGGAGACCTTGATGGTTGCGATGTGATTCTTGGCATGCCCTGGAATCATAGAGTAGATTCAACCATCTTCTCTCAGAAAAAGAAGGTAGAACTCACCAACAAAGGCAAGAAGTACGAGATCCAAGCTGGAGTTTCTGGAGACACCATACCTATGGTAAGCCATATGCAAGTCTCTAGAGAAATTAAGGATTGTGTTCAATGTTGTTTGCCTTATGTCACTGATATAAAAGATAATATGAATGCTGAAAACCAAGAGCGACTTCAGCTCTTGGAAAAGTATAAAGATTGTTTTTCGGAAGATCTTCCTTATCAGATTCCCCCAGAAAGACCAGAAGACCATCATATTGATATTATCCCGGGCAGTTCTCCTCCTAATATAGCACCATACCGTGTGAGCCGTCCTCAACAAGAAGAAATCAGAAAGCAAGTCAAAGACCTACTCAACCGTGGGCTAATTAGGCCAAGTAGCTCACCATTTTGTTCATCGGTTCTTCTTGTTCAAAAGAAAGATGGCACATTCAGGATGTGCATTGATTATCGAGCCCTCAACAAAATCACTGTGAAGAATCGGTTTCCTATTCCCAGAATTGACGACATTTTGGATCGTCTAGGAGGCTCAAAGGTTTTCAGCCGCATTGATCTAAAGAGTGGTTATCATCAAATTAGGGTAATACCACAAGATGTACACAAAACTGCTTTCCGCACTTCATATGGTCTTTATGAATTCTTGGTGGTTCCTTTCGGATTAACCAATGCACCAGCCACCTTTAATCGAATGATGGAGCGCATCTTTAGAGAGCATCAACAATACGTCGGTACTTTCTTTGATGATATTCTTATCTTTAGCAAGAATGAAGAGGAGCATCATCAACACTTGGAAATTGTTCTACAATTACTTCAACAAAATCAACTCTTAGTAAATGGTAAAAAGAGTGAATTTTTCATGCATAAAATAAATTACCTTGGGCATGTCATCTCTTCTGAAGGGATTCAGATGGATCCTGAAAAGATCAGGATAATCCAAGAATAGCCTCATCTTCATGATGTACATGAGGTGCGATCGTTTCTTGGCTTATGCTCTTATTACCGCCGCTTCATCAAGCATTTTGCACATATGGCTTCTCCACTTCATGACCTTACAAAGAAGAAGATCTCTTTCCAATGGAAGGAAAAAGAGAAGGTAGCCTTCACAAGGCTGAAAACAGCTCTTACTTCTGGACCTGTTCTTCTCATTTCAGATCTGGTAAAACCATTTATGGTAGAAGCAGATGCTTGCGGTGATTGTATTGGTGCAGTGCTAAATCAAGAAGGCCATGCCGTAGCCTTTGAAAGCCGCCGTCTAAATGATGTGGAGAAAAGATATGACATTTATGAAAAGGAGCTCTTAGCAGTGGTTCATGCTTTAAAGATATGGAAACATTATCTTTTAGGCAATGAATTCCTTATCAAAATTGATCATCAAAGCTTGAAGTATTTCAAGACTCAAAAGCATTTGCAGGAGAAACATGCAAGATGGGAAAATTTCTTGTCTATGTTTCATTTTCAAATTATGTACACTCCAGGGAAACAAAATGTAGTTGCTGATACACTTTCTAGAGTGCCTCGCATTGCAACTATTACAGTGGCTCATCATGAAGATTTTCAAACGATGAAGAATACTTATGATGAAGATACTAATTTTGCAGCAATTTGGTCAAATTTACAGCAAGGAGGTTCTCATCCAGATTATTCCATCAAAGACGGTTACCTTCTCATGAACAATCGCCTTTGTGTCACTCTTCCTGTTCGACAAAAGGTGCTTAAAGAAAGTCATGAACCCCCTTACGTAGGGCATAGAGGGAGGGCAGCCACTCTAAGTGCAATTGAGCGCTACTTTTATTGACCAACATTACGAAGAGATACACATAACTTCATTGAGGCTTGTCTGGTATGCCAAAAATCCAAATATGATAGGCAGAAGATTCCAGGATTGTTGCAACCTCTTCCAGTGCCCAAAGATCCATGGGAACTTATCACAATGGATTTCATCTCAGGTATTCCAAGAACACCTCAAGGTCATGATATGATTTGGGTCATAATTAATAGATTCAGCAAACAATCACATTTTATTCCATATCATAAAACATTGAAATCCGCACAAGCTGCAAGACTTTTCATTCAACATATCTTCAGATTACATGGTATGCCTTCTGAGATCATTTCAGATAGAGACTCCAAATTCACAAGTAACTTTTGGCGTGCTTTATTTGAGAATTTGGAAACCACTTTAAAGTTCTCCTCAGCTTTTCATCCTCAAACTGACGGCCAAACAGAGGTGATGAATTTCACTCTTTTGGATATGTTGAAAGCTTATGTTAGTGAACATAAGTCACAATGGGAGAAATATCTTCCATTATTGGAGTTTGCTTACAACAATACAATGCACTCATCCACAGGGAAAGCTCCAAATGAAATAGTACAGGGTAAAGTGATTCCTCCTCCAATTATTCGCACTAAAGATAAGATTTTTGCTGCTGATGAGTTTGCTTCAGATTTAAAAACCGCAATGGATCAAGTTCGAGCCACTATCAAAGTTGCCCAAGAGCGACAAAAGAAGCAAGCAGATAAACGAAGAAGACCTTTGGCTTTTGAAAAAGGTCAATATGTCTTGCTAAAGTTTGATAAAAGCAAGCTCAAACAAGGTTCTGGTCAAAATTTATCTTTTCCAAAGCTCTCCAGTAGATACTTTGGACCCTTCAAAGTGATTGAGAAAATAAATGAAGTTTCTTATCGACTTGAGCTTCCTGCTCATTGGAAAATACACAATGCTTTTCATGTAAGTTTGCTAAAACCTTACATAGGACCAGAACCAAAGGAACCCATTACTGAAGATCCCCCTGAAGTTGAAGAAACAGAGCAACTCTTGGAACCTGAAAAGATTTTGTTTCTC
This sequence comes from Lygodium microphyllum, assembly GCF_053477565.2. NCBI lineage: Eukaryota > Viridiplantae > Streptophyta > Polypodiopsida > Schizaeales > Lygodiaceae > Lygodium > Lygodium microphyllum. The sequence goes on along the minus strand of NC_141138.1, from coordinate 28,909,376 downwards.
AAGGATCGAACCACGAGAAGTGGCCTTGTGACACGAAAATTCTTACTAAAATTCAAGAATCTACCCACAACAGATGCACAGTGGGTAGATGAAAAATTCATGAAGGATTACCCAAATATTCTACAGCAATATCAAGAAGCTTTTCAGCTGAGGACAGCTGAATAAAAGCCAGAGGACTGTCACAACTCTATAGAAACAGAATTTGTATCCTTTTTCATTAATTTGTCTATATAATGATTTATTAAATTTATTTCCTTTGCACTAATTAGATATAAAGAAAAGTGCATTAGAGCTGGCCACTGATGAGTGGTCACAGGTTATGGTGGACCCACGCGGTGGGTTAGAGAAAAGATAGTTCACACTTCCACCTATATCACTCGATTGGGCGCCTGTGACTAGAACTCACGCATATCAAGGTTAGACTCGCACACAGAAAGGATTGATGCCTTGAAGTGTGGGCTAGATCCACCAGAACAGACAGTTACAATCAACAAGATGGCATGATCATGAAATGCTTGTATAATGTGCATGTGTGGGCTGAAAGCTTGAAATGCACATTTCTTTGCATAGGAAAGTCACAAGAAGATTCGGATACCATTTTTGCGATGTACACAGAAAAAGCTTTCATATGACACCCATATTGGGGGGGTCCCTAAATTTTAGGAGATCCCTAAATTTTAGAAGGTCCCTAAATTTTAGGAGCCTCGAATCAGCCTAAAAATGCTAGTCCTAAAAAATAGGGATGTCGTTCTAAAAATAGTAAGTTCTGTACTCTGATTGTGCTTACTAAATTTGGTTGTTTCTATTCTTGACAGTATTCAACCCAAAAAGAAAGGCCATAGAGAAGAGACAAGTATCAAGACACTTGTCACACTAGTTTCCAAGTGTCCCACCACTTGTCACATCTCATGACATGTGGCTGGACACTTGTCTTGTGCTACTCCACTTTCCCCTTTTGTACTAGCTCTTCCCTCTCCTATAAATAAGAGCTCATTTTTCTTCATTCAGCATCATTTTTCTTTGCTGTAAACTCATGTACAGCACCCACAAATAGCCAGAACTGGCCCCATCCATCCCCATCATCATCCCCCACTTCTCCATTATCAAATTCCTCCATATCCCCTCTTCTATCACTGCTGTTTTACAGGACAGCAAGCCTGTAAATTCATTACATCACCTCCTTTTCAAGCTCTTTCTTCCATTTTAGCAACAAGAAGCAAGCCCTATCCATGTACTACTATTCAACGATGGAGAAAGGCTGATTTCCCCTCTTTCTTCTCTCATACTGTAAAGAAATCAGTTCTTATCATTGCATAATAGATAATGCATGTGTGTTTGTACATCTTTGCATGATCTTGTGAGAGTGAGAATTACTTCTTCTCACTCTCAGGTTGATTGTAACTGAGCTCTTCCCTAAGGGACTTGGGTTGAGCAGAAATACATTCCTTCGGGGGGGGGGGAAGGGTGGGTTGCCCATATTCAACCCTCAATCTTGTCTCCATTACTTTTACATTTTCATGGCTGTAATTTTGTGAGTAATTTTCATTTTCAGCTTTAAGTGTTCATTCTCTTTTATATTAAATCTCGAAAACAAGCGAATATCATAATTGTTAAGCATACTACGTTGTTCGGGGCGTTTACAGTTGAGCCAGCCCCATAAGGCCATGGAATCCATTGTAAACCCAATCTAAGAGTCCAAAATCAGACAAGGAGTAGGGAGAGTGGTGCAATCCTCGAGAGATAGAATGTGTCAAGAATACACTCAATCTCACACAACTAGATAGCCCAATTTCAGCCATCAAGCTTGTCTTTCTCTGGGAGATTGGCAACAACGAGCACATGAAGAGGTGGTACCATGATAGCCATCAGCAGAATGGAAGGTATGGAGGGTGACGGGAATAGGAAAGATGAAGGGATGGTGGACAAGAGGGAGATTGATCATGGCCCACATCTTAACCATTGTCATAGCCTCCAAGGTCTTTGCATCAAACCCCCTTCCCCCCCCCAAAATATATATATATATATATCAAGGTCTTTGCCATGATCATCATGATCACAGCAAATTAAAACGCCAATCTTCACAATCTCAATTGTCACTTCGGCAATCCTCACAGTCTCAATTGTAATCCCACCAATCATATCTATTTGCCATGGTTGAAAGTCAAGCCTCTATTATAGATGGAGTGGATCCACAGCAAAGAACCAAGCATTAGATATAGGGGAGTTCTGTGATGGATGGGAACAAATGGAGAGACCATTGGTACTGATGATCTCCCACATGATTAGAAGTAAATCATCAGTGCCGCATGAGATAATCAAAGTAGAGAGGAAGCCCCATCAGTTGTAGTCGATATCCTCTTCTAAACAAAGCTAATACTAAATAGACCTACACTCCAGTCATCTAGATCATTGGCAACACCAATATAGTACATAGTGATAGTTAAATGTCATAAATCTCCCATCTTTACAATACAGCCTAGACTCCCCTTTCGTAGACCGTGAAAAGCCACTCGGCTGCTCTCCAAAGGTTTCTGCACCCTACACACACTAGCAAATCAACCCGATCATGCACCATGCCTCAATATAGATGATACAATGATAAGTGTCGAGAGTTATAAAGGCACCTCCGACTTCAAAAAGAATTAGGGACCATTACAAAGAGAGAAGCCCATAGGCAATGAAGACATTGACTCGTCGTAAACGGCAAGCATATGAGGAGGCACAATATTGGGATCTACACCATTTATTCATGAGCAAAGATGTAGCCACAACATGGCACAAATTACAAGAGCCACAGTGCCCCACACCCATCACTGACCTAAAGACATGGCACTCCTATGCAACGGGACTATGTGATATACCACACCAACCACCAATCCTCGATCCACCAAAGCCCCCCTACCACATCCACCCTCTTTACACATGATATGGTGAGGAGAGAAATTGAGCGTCTACAACATGGATGATCAATGGATCACACAAGCATACAAGGTGAGCATTTCATTTATGCAATAGTCATTTTGGCTCCTCTCCTTGCCTTTATGTTGAATAGAGCTCTAGTAGAGGGCTTCCCAAAGGAGTGGACCATGCATTCCATCATGCCCATCCACAAGTTTGGAGACCCTCTAATCCAAGTAACTATAGAGCCATCATGGTGGGCCACACATTTGCAAAGATATATGGAGCAGTGCTAGAAGCAAAACTCAGAGCATATGCAAAGAGAGGGAAGTTGCCAATAGTAGGACAGGATGGTTTCTGATGGGGATTCTCTACACTCCGCCACATCTTCACCTTAACGAGAATGATTGAGCAAGCGAAAATAAGAAAGAAAAGGCTTTATTGCTGCTTTGTGGATTTCCGAAAAGCCTTTGATTCAGTTCCATGAGATAGACTATTACATAGGCTGCAAACACACCGGATCCCATCAGATATAATTTGGGGCATCTATGCACTATATGAGAGGGTGGTAGGCCAAGTGAGATGCCCAAGAGGACTTTCAAACATGGTCTCGACCACCATTGGAGTGAAGCAAGTGTGTCCTCTCGCCCCCACACTCTTTGGTCTTTACATCGACGAGATAGAAGATCACATCACACGAGGATGCGGCAATGGGTTGGAGATAGCAAGTATACTTGTCTACTTGTCTCCATTATGCTTTATGCTGACAATATTGTTCTAGTCTCTGAATCGCAGGAAGGTCTACAACAACATCTCCATGCCCTTCATGACTTCTGCACACAGCGCAAATTGACGGTTAATCTTGGGAAAACCAAGATCTTGATCTTCCACGCATCAGCCCCAATGAGGAGGAGATTAGTCTTCACCCTACAAGCCAAACAAGTGGAGAGGGATCAATTTCACTACATTTGTTAGGAGATTCACCATGGCACAAGCAACCAAAGACTGACTCACACGAGGATACGCAACATTGGCCATGATGGAGAGACGGTGCCACCAAGCACACTTTCAGGAGCCTCACACAAGCAGCCAAAGACCGACTCACACAAGCATACCCAACATTGGCCATGATGGAGAGAGTGCCACCAAGCACACTTTCACAAGCCTCGCACACAAAGATGGCTATTTGACACACTAGTCACACCAGCCATGATGTATGGTGCACCTATTTGGACCCCTAGTCTGGCTACATACCTATGGACACAAATTGAGAGACCACAAATCATTATGCTCCCACGGATGACCCGCAACAAACCATCATTACCGCATGAGATTATTAGAGCTGAGTTCATTGCAACCCAAAGGACCTTCGAGGCCTCTGTGAGATGGAGACGGGATCGAAGCTCAGCACAAAAATCAATAGACGGTGTGAGAGTGAAGCACGACACCCAATGCAATAGACTGAAAGAGTGTGTAGTGAAAGTACAAGGTACAACCCTTAAATTAGGGTTGCAGGTGGTATTCATACTCGAACACGATAAGTGCCCGTAAGTGTATGACATAAGTACATACGAAATAAGACCATAAATCTGGGGGGGAAAACCTTTCCTACCGAGAGTAAAAAGTAACCCAATGTCCTACTAATCACCAACACTCCTATGTGAGCATAGGCACAAGTGAGGCATAAGTGAAATACCCAACAAACCCCCCTGGAGTGAAGAGTGATCAAGAGTACAAGGATCATCCGCCACCAAAGGAGTGCATTGCGAAATGCTTTAAACTTGTCACGAGGAAGAGCTTTGGTGAAGATGTTTGCCACATTACTGGTGATAGGACAATAGACAAGGCTGATATCACCTGCATGTAGCCTCTCTCTGACAAAGTGATAATATATCTCAATGTGTTTCGTGCGTGCATGAAACACTGGATTCCGTGCCACTGCAATGGCACTCTGACTATCAGTGAACAAAGGAGTAGGCTCAATAATAGATACATCCAGATCAGCTAGCAAGCGTCTAATCCATATGCATTCAACTGTGGTAGTGAAAGATGCCTTGTATTCAGCTTCACATGACGATGTGGCAACAGTGTACTGTTTCTTACTAAGCCAAGATATGCAAGACGAGCCAAGAAAGAAACAATTGCCACTAGTGAAGTGACGTAAATCATAATCACCAACCCAATCAGAATCACTGTAAGCATGTAACTGCAATGGTCCCCCCTTGGCATAAAGCAATCTAAGAGATCTAGTACCTTGCAAGTAACGAAAGACACGCTTAACAGCTTGCCAATGTGACATGCGTAGCTGATGCATATATCTGCTCAGGGCTAAAACTGCAAATTGTATGTCCGGCCTAGTGTTGCATAGGTAAATACGACATCCAATTGCTGGAGTATATGTGTGTATATCAAACAAATCACTATCATCATGTAATGACAACTTTAGTCTAGGTTCCATTGGTATATAAACTGGCTTACAATCCTATAAGCCAAACTTCTCAAGAAGTTTACTAATGTATCTTGACTGTGATAAACCAATACCTCTTGTATCATGTATGAACTGAATGCCCAAGTAATAATGCAAAGACCCCAAGTCTGACATGTCAAAAGTTTGCTACAAATTTTGTTTAAATGCTGAAATCTGATCAGCATGTGTCCCTGTAAGCAAGAGATCATCAATATATAGACAAATGATTAGCATGGATCCCCCCTCTTTACATACAAAAAGGGTAGACTCAAATGAGTTGTTTATGAACCCTTGGCCAAGCAAGAAAGCATCTATCTTTGCATACCAAGCTCTAGGAGCTTGTTTCAAACCATATAAAGTTTTTTTCAGCTTGCAAACCAAGTGTTCTGATTCCTCAACTGCAAAACCAATGGGCTGTTGTACATATACTTCCTCATGAAGTGCCCCATGTAAAAATGCAGTTTTAATATCCAACTAATGCATAGTCCATCCATAATGGGCAGCCAAAGCAACCATAGACCTGATGGTCATCATGCAGGAAGTAGGAGCAAATGTCTCCTCATAGTCAATGCCTTCCTTTTGTGCATACCCTTTAGCTACAAGCCTTGCCTTATATTTGTCAATGGATCCATCTGCATTTCATTTTAGCTTGTAGAATGCCTTTCTTCCCAAAGGGCAAAGACACTAAATCCCATGTTTGATTCTTAGTTATAGAATCCAGTTCAGCTTGCATTGCTGCCATCCAATGCACACTCTATTGTGCATCCTCAAAACATTCAGGCTCCTCACCATCAAGTGTGCTTGCTACCATAACAAACTCCATGGTATGTGCAGTATCATGCATACGAGCTTGCCTTCTAATACGGCCAGCCATGGGTGCATCCAGATGACTATATTTCATAGTCTGTAAATACCATCTAAGCATTTGTCTTGCCTCTTGACTCTGCATAAGCTCTTGCTGAGTTTCAGTTTCAGCACTTTGCTGAATATTTAGATCAGCCAATGGCTGATTTTCTGCATTTTCCAATGGAGCAACTGGCTGAACATTGAGTTCACTTGCTGAAACTCCAGCTGAATCACCAAATGTAATGGGCAGCAGCCCTTCAAATACATCACGGGCAGCCTGATATGTATCTAAACCAGCAAGGAACATTCTGAATTTTCATCAAATAATACATCCCTACTGACAAACACCTTTTTAGAGACAGGATCACAGAGTTTATAGCCTTTGCTCTCACTACTATATCCCACAAAAATGCATTTGACAGCCTTGTTATCCAACTTTTTCCTGAGTACTTGCGGAATGTGTGCATATGCAAGGTACCCAAAGGTACGAAAGTGTCCAACAGAAGATTTCCGGCTGTTTTAAGCCTCAAAAGGTGTAATTTTCTTCAATGCTTTGGTGGGGTATCTGTTCAAAACATGGCAAGCACACATGGCGGCTTCCATCCAAAAACTATGTGGCAAGCTCTTTGCTTTCAGCATACATCTGGTCATCTCCATGAGTGACAGATTCTTCCTCTCTGCAACCCCATTCTCCTGTGGAGTATAAGCAGTAGTGTACTGATGAACAATGCCCTTCTACTTTAAAAAAGAATTCAGCATAGAGGACATATATTCCCCCCCTCGGTCCGAACGGAGAGCCTTTATTTTACAACCAGATTGGTTCTCAACAAGTGCAACAAAAGCCAAGAATGCATCATACACTTCTTACTTTTTGACCAAAGAGTAAACCTAGCAAAATCGAGTAAAGTCATCAATAAAAGTCACAAAATAGTAACATTCTCCCAATGACTTTGTTTGCATAGGCCCACATACATCCGAATGCACTAACTGCAACCTGGTTGTTGCTCTAAAAGCAACATCACGGGGAAACGAAAACCAATGAATTTTTCCCAAAATATATCCTTCGCACAAGTACTCAGAGGTCTCTCCAGTAGAGGTAATCCATCTAGCATCTTTGTACGTTGTAAGAGCATCAAGCTACCAAAGTTCACATACCCCATCTTAGCATGCCATAACTCTGTCTGTATGACAATAGGAGTAAGAGTGGATGCCAAGTGCACTAACTAATCAACTGTGGACTGCATTTTACTCACAAATGAGGGTGAGCCTCTCACATACAAAGTGAGACAATCTTGTGAGTTAAAGAAAAAGTGGGAGCTAGCTATACAGAAGAAATGGAATCCTTGTATCAAAATGATACTTGGGATTTGGTCTCATTGCCCAAAGATAGAAAAGCCATTCCTAACAAATGGGTCTATAAAATCAAGTGTGTAGATGGCAAACCCAAATACAAAGCCATGCTTGTGGCTAAGGGTTATACATAGAAAGAGAAGATTAACTTTCAGAAAGTGTTTTCACATGTTGTCAAGATGACCAGTCCCCATGTATTGTTTGCCATTGTAGCATCTATGGATCTAGAGCTTAATTAGATGGATGTTAGAACTGCATTCCTACATGGTGATTTAGAAGAAGAGTTGTACATGAAGCAGCCAGAAGGCTTTGTTATGCACAAAAAGGAGCATTTGGTGTGTAGGTAAGAAAAGCTTGTATGGTCTAAAGCAAGCTCCTAGACAATGGTATAAGAAATTTGATGCCTTCATGCTCTCACATGGGTTCAAGAGAAGCAATGCAGATCAATGCTTTTATAGAAAGAAGGCTGATGGATTGAAGCCTTATTATTCTTGTGCTTTATGTGGATGATATCCTTATTGCTAGTAAGCATAAGAGCTAGGTTAATACATTGAAAAGATAGCTGAATTCAGCCTTCTCCATAAAGGATTTGGGTGTAGCTGAACACATTTAGGCATGCGTGTAATGAGAGATAGAGAGCAGCAGCTCTTATTTCTCCACAAGAAAAGTACATCAACAAAGTACCTAGTAGGTTTTCTATGATTGGTGCTAAGCCTCTTGGTGTACCATTACCACCGTACACTAATCTTAGCAAAGCAAATTGCCCAAAAGATGATAAGGCAACCAATACTATGAAGGGTGCTCCCTATGCTTCAGCTTGTGGGTCACACATGAATGCTATGGTTACCACTAGACCTGATATTGCTCATGCAATAGGAGTCGTGAGTTGGTTTATGTCAACAAATCCTGGCAAAGCGCATTGGGAGGCAATGAAATGCATCTTCCGGTACCTTAAGGGCACACAAAGAAGATGTATATACTATGGAAAGGGTACATTAGATCTATAGGGATATTGTCATGCAGACATGGCAAGTGACTTGGATACTCGCAAGTCTACTAGCAAATACATTTTCACCTTGACTAGTGGGGAAGTTTCATGGTGCTCTAGATTGCAAAAGTTAGTAGCACTCTCTACCACTAAGGCTGAATGTATTTCAGCCACTGATGCTTCGAAAGAAGCTATTTTGCTTGGCTATTTGGTCAAGGGTTTCGGGCTACCCGCCAAAACACATGTACTTGGATGTGATAGCTAGAGTGTTGTATACCTAGCTAAGAATACCATGTTTCATGCATGTACCAAACATGTTGATGTGCGGTACCACTTCATCAAACAGGTTTTGGATGATGGTCTAGCCACACTGACTAAGATTAAAACACAAGATAATCCTACAGATGTTCTCACTAAGAGCCTTGCAAAGGCTCGACATGACCATTGTATTCTACTAGTGGGAGTTGGTTAAAGGTTCACTCCAGACCTTTAAGTGGGAGGTTGGGTGTAAAGGCCCTTCGTTATGCTTCTTGTGTATATATTTACTTGTATATGTGAATGCATCCTTACGAGTGTGCAGCACTCTTGGTGTGCACACCCCTTTCATGGCTAGCAATTGCTATTTGTCTTAGCATGAATTGAATACTAGTTTGTGGTAGCAATAATACAATTCTAAAGTGTAGATCTGAATTTACTCAATCTAACAATGAATTGGATGTGCAAAGGTGAGGGCAGAGCACTACGATTGATGCATCAATAGAGTTGAACCTTTGTACAACACAATACATCAGTTTGGAACTGATTTCTCGTGTTGTATATGTGTTTGCAGCGCACAAGTGTGGGACCAGCTTTGAAGCTTAGCTATCACTTTTGCATTCATTGAATCCGGACAGCATATACACCTATCCATTACACTCATTAGATTGTAAAGGGACTGATTTGTCGCACGTTTGATCAAGATTCATGATCAAGGTTCGTGAGAACAACTAAGGATACTGCACTCAAGATAAGTAGTCTAGGCTGATTCAAGAACAAGGCACATGGGAATCACTGACATTAAGAGTGTTGGTTTGTGACACCGAGTTATAAGTGATTTGTGCAAGCTTTGAATGATGATAAATAAATACCGAAAGGGTGCTAATCTTTGGGGCTTGTCATGTGTCATCTGTTGTACAAGAGCATCCTAGCTCTCCTATTCACTGAATCTTTTTATTTCCTGATTTATTTCATATGTGCAAGTTAATTAAAGTTTACTACCCTTACCATTATTTCTGAAGGCCAATTTCATGGTTTGGCTGCTACAGCATCACTATCTTCTTTAAGAAGCTCAGTTTATGGTTGTCTCATGGTGAGCACACATTTTCTCAAGTGTTGTAATCAGTGACAATAGTGATTTTTTCAAAAATTTCAACAAGCTATTACTAAGGAAACAAGATGTAAGTGATGAGGAATCATTGCCCTCAATGGAGATGCACACATTGCATAAGTGCAAGGTCTAATGAGGATCGTGTTGATGTCGGACAGCAGGACATAAATACACTTGCAACTAATGCTATTGAAATGTTGTTGTCGCTTTGCTTTGAGATTTTGCAATTAGGGCTGATCTTTCTTGTGGTTCAATCAAGTTTAGCAAAGCACAGATTTAAAGCATTGCTTAATGCTTGAGAGGGAGATAACATCTTCGCTCCTTCAAAAAAGATAGGCTAAGCCATCTAGTGGTTGCTTTGGGACCTACTCTAATTAGTGAACTAGTCACTATGTTTTTGTGCAATTGGGCATGGATTCTTAGTTGAGCATTGAGTATCATACTGTTTGGATAATTGTGCATACACAACGGACATCTTTACAACGCCAACAATGCACATGTTCCTTCAAGTAATTTGTGTAACATGTCTATGTATTTTGTTTGGCGTAACCAGCCTTCCTCCTCAGATAGGGTGGTAAATAACCTCATTAAACACTATTTACAGCAATTAACAAATTCACAAAACTGAAATGCACACTTTACCATATAATCTTGGACATTGGACACCCTTTTGGCTCCAAAATTGGCGCCCCTTTCAGCATTTATTTGAATTAATTAAAGAAGAAGTTGATGTACAATGGGATTCTCCCAATCCCTTTTGGTATTCCAACTCCCCTTGCTGTCCAAAATGACTAGCAAGTCTTCAATCTGATTTGCCCCTTGATTCGGGCAATCAATTGGTCTTCACCTGCTTTGATGGAGATGGAAAATTCCCTAAATTCAATGATTTGCTAGTTCCTCCACTTGAATAGGCTAAAACAGCTTCAACCATGTTGAATCCAAGTCTTGGAGCTTCCAATTTTTCGCATGCTTCCCGAGGCTGCTGCTAAACCCTAATTTCTACTGCAGATTAGGGTTTACAGCAGAGCAATCTGAAATTTCTCAACGTCTAGTGATCTCAATGCTGTAATTTTCGGAGCAGGGCTGTAGAATAGCTGGGAGATGAGAGAGAATGCTGAGGAGAGAGAAATTTCAGACTTTCTTCGCAAACAACTGAAGAAAATCTATCATTTACTGTTGCTGCCCTGTCTCAACAGCTTGTAGATACAAAAACTGAAGAAAATCAGTCATTTACTGCTGCTACCTTATCTCAATAGCCTGTAGATGCTGTCACCTGTTGTTGAATGGCCTTCTCCTGCCCCTCGCTACCTCAGAAGGTCTTTCCAATGGCTACAAATCAGACCAGCAACATCTCCTCCCTCTCTTTTGCAGGCTAAATACACTAAAAATGTCTCTCTCCAACCTCTAAAGACGTTTTTCAATCTTGCATGGGCATTTTTGACAAGTGACAGCCTTCCCAAATGGTTTTTCTGGCATTATCCATAATTAAATATTAGTTTTCAATCTTTAAACACTTAAAATTAATCTAATAATTATTTCGATACCCTGAAAAATAATCTGGCTGGCCAACAATTAAATTGGATGGGCAACTTCCATTCTCGAGTGTCTCTGCGTCATCTTTGACTATTAGATTGGCATTAGGTACCATTAAATGCCACTTTCCTGGTGTCACCAACTGACACTGATGGCCAAATGAATGACGTAGGTCAACAACTAGCACCAAATACCATTAAGTACCTATGCAGCATAACTTATAGCAACTTTTGCCTTGGACATCCCCTGATTTTCTCAAGTCCCATGCTTGTAAATTTACTTTAACCCCAGTTACATCTCACATGTCCAACATTTACTTAACCATGTGACTAAAAATTAATCCACATCTTAAGTGAGGTTTCAAAAATACATGTCCTCGTGACATTTGATATACAGAGTACGCAGATGTATGTTGTGTTGGATCTTAATTCCGTGCAATCAAAGTCACTTGCAACATTTCAAAAGAGGAGTATGCAACCAAAATGAGAAACGAGCTTAATGATTTGATTAAAGTGAACTCTAATTTTGGTATCCCTAGCTCTTGGCATGGTGACCATTGCGCTAGTAATGAAGTATTTGATATTGAAGCATGCAGTAGGCAAGTGTACAAGGTATGTGGTACAAAGACAAAGCAAAAGCAATAAGGTACAATGTGAAACTTTCATTATTTGAAAGTTTGCACCTTAGGTTTAATAATCATTTGAAAGTTTCATCCAATAAGCAACTCACTTGAGTTATAAGGCAAGCCCTATCTAGTGAGCTACTCACTTATGCTTAATTAGTAACCAAGTCATTAATGGCTCATAATGAGCCCTTAATCAAAAATGAGATCTAATTAAAAAGCAGCTAGTTACTCTTTTAGAAAGCTAATCTTGGCTATTTGTGGTTTGCTTCTTTCTCTTTTGAAAAGCACAAGTTTAGACACAACCATTCTTCTCTTCTTTGTTGTAAAAAGTTCATGTTTTAGGCATGGAATATGAACTAAGAGCATACATGGACATGATAGGTCTTTGATCGTACATCAATTCAGCAGGTATATATCCTATAGCAGCACTATGATGTTATGTCAGCTCACAAAGCATAAGGGAGCAGTCATGGCCACTCTTTTATCTTCTCTCCACATGCTTTGCCAATGCCTTCACAATAAACGGATGACCTCTTTTCTTTTGTCATTTCCTTCACGGTTATAAGTTGAGATTAAAGCAAGCTTTATCCCCAACCATGCAAAGAAATCATGGGCTTCATCCACATCCAATTCACCCCAATCTGCTATAATTTATTCCACACAGCATGCTTTTCCATGCCTAGCCAAGATCTGCATAAAACAATCTCTTTCAGCAGGCAAAAGAAACCCTTCTGCACCAACTTTCAACTCCTGTAATGTTCCAATCGTAAACTGATGACCTATATCTTTAGGATCCCATAAACTTGGCTACCTTGACACTTTCTCATACAAACCCTCACTGTCTAGTCGAAGCGGCAAAGCAACTGATTTCACCTTTTTGTCAACCTTCTTATTTTGTCTCCACAACTGCTTCAACCCATTGTAATCCTTCTTGTTAAGCAAATAATGTTATAACATCGTACATGTCCAAAGAACATACTGAAAATACTCTATTTTCAACCTCATTTTTTACATGTATCATTGCTGAAATTTCAGCCATAGTGTCTATAATATTCAGCCATAAAAGAGGCCCGAAATGCCTTCATTTTCAGCTAACAATCCCAATGCTCTAAGTTCCTTCGCATCCCATTTCATAGATATGCGTTTAGCCTTGCACATAGCTTCCATAGGCTTAAACCAACATGAACTATTTGTTGTAAACTCAGAATAATCAGCAGTAAATACATGATTCATTCCATCAGGAGGTGAGTACATCCTCCAAACAGTACTACTATAGCCCCACATTACAGCAATGCTCCATGAAACTCCAGTTCTTTGAATTCCCTTGCATTTGGAGGCAAAAGAGACTCTCGAAGCGTATCCCGATTCCTAGGATGATTAACACAAACGGCAAAAAATTGGACTGCTTTCCTCCCATCCCTACTTCTGACTCTTGCATAAGCAAAACTATCATCAAGCACCTTTGTTTCCATACGCACTGCTATAATATAGGGTTGTCCCAAAATCATTACATATAATAAACTATCTTGCACAAAGAAGTGATGCTCTTCTTATACATCACCAATTGTCACTTTTACATTAGGACACGTAACATAGAGCTCCCCCGAAGAATTATTTACAACCCTCATACGCCAACCATGATCAGTGTCCATAGGCCATACACCATTCTTATACAATCCACGCTCAATGGCATTAATCTCGGACCCTTGGTCATGCAAAGCAACACAAGGAGTTTCACACTCCCCTATTTCACTACCGTTTCAATGGTAGCCCTTGCCCACTGATTTCTTGTGTAATGACTCCGAGAAATAAATCCTAGAGTCTCTTCCCCATCTTGTTGCATTTGCCTTACTCCCCCATGCATATTGCTACAAGACAATGCATTCTCAACCACTTTCTTCTCTTTTCCACATGTTGCCCACCGATTAGCAATATCCTGCATTGATAAACCAACACTTATATCATACTCATATTCAGCCCAACTGCCTAACAAACAAGTTTCCTCTTCAAATTACAGCAATGAACTAGTGATATCACCAAGAAACTAACACTTTTTCTTAATTATGTCAATGATTTCGTCATGAAATTCCTGCTTGGCGATACCAAGCACCTCTCCTAAAGTGAATTCCACCCGACTATTTAAAATCCGTTCTTCAAGAATCTTCTTGAGATCCGTAGTTACTCAATATCAGACTACAGCTTATATCCCAGCTGCTTGCCCTTCTTTTTGCCCTTTTATTTACTATCTTGTTTCTGCTCCTACCCAACCTCTTCCATAACGTACTCAATAGATGGTTAATTTGCAGCTTTAGGCTGATCCACACTTCTTCTTGTCACTCTCTTAGATATCCCTCCATTATCTTCATCCCTCTTCCATTTCTCTTTCACAAGTACATCCGCATTTTGCACTTTTGCTAAATATGCATACACTAAATATACATCTACCAATGATTCCCAACCAATCATGTCACGAATGTCTTATCTTGCATAAGACATTTCACTATCAATACCTTTCCTCTTTTCAACTACATGCAAAGCATGTATCCATATTATAGCCTTCAAACCAACCATCACTTGGCTAGGCATTCTATCCAACTATAGACCAAAAGTAGCAACATGTATAATTGAATAAGCATTTTGAAAAGCCAAGTCTTCCAACAACCTTTACATGCTTCTCTTTCTAAAATTCAAAGCAAGAGAATCTCCTATTTCTTGTGTATGAATCTTGCCATCTTTCCAAAACATGAGTTGTTGTATCAAGGCCTCCTGATAAGCAACACAATCCTTCCTTTCATGTTGCAAACTATCACACCACATACATCTTTTCCCTGGTTTAGGACTGCTACCTGTCCTCTTGTCCTTTCTCATCTAATTTTGCGACCTTCATCTTAAGATCCCGCATGCCTTTAACCGATTCATCCAATACATGTTCCCTAACAGTGGGAACAATAGGTGCAGCCATAGGATAAGTCACAGAAGCAAGTGGCTTATTGAATACATCAATTGTTGTACTCGTAACAGTAGACAAGCTAGATACATACAATCTTTCTCTTCTTCTATGCTTTTTTACTAGTACAGTAATAGCATCATTAACATGCCTCCACTCTATTTTAAGCCCTATCACTGAAATCTAATCCTCTAACAAATCATCAAGCTTCTCTTAAAGCTCGGGATTTGCCGCTTGTAGAAAAAATTCAATTTTCTAACTTACAAGAGCCTACTGTTCTACAAGACCATTTCAAGGGTCCAGCAATTCTAGAATGCATTCCAACCATTCCGAAGGGTTGGAATAGTCATTCCCTGTTTCTATGGTAGCAATCTATCGCGCCATTTTATGTGGCCATCCTTGACCACACCTTATTAGAAAAGTCTAATAAGGAGTGGTCATGTAGATATGGCCACACAAAATGATACAATAGATTGATACAGTTGCACTCACTCCCTCCCTTCCTCCCCCCCTTCCCTCCCCTCTCTCTCTCTCTCCCTCTATCTCTCTCTCTCAACCACCTTGATTGTGTACAACAATGGTGAAAGGGCAACGAATAAACTACACAAAGCCAAGTTCCTCCTTTTACTACAAGCTCTCTGTTCCACTAAATCTATGTGCTCCACTAATATTTCACCTCGTTGATAACCAGTAGTAAACTCACAAAAATGTATATCAAGAGACCTAATCCAAACATTGCTCAAAAAGGCGCAATAAAAAGCTCTATAGATATTGTTATGTACCATCATGATTTCTCGATAACGTTGACTCTTTTGCAGCTTTGCAACTGAGTCCAGATCATCATAGTTGAGGGCTTCGACATCAGCCATTTCATCATCCATATCATCTTCTTCTTCCCCAATGTCTCCATCATCCTAACAATGCAAGCATGTTGATTAGGGTAGAGGAAAGGCAAGGAAAGTCCTAATATTAAAAGTGTTAAGAATCGTGTAGCACATAAAGACATGAAAACATTACCATTGCTGGAGCTTCATTGTCAGACAAATCCTCAAGATCAGCAAGGAAGGAATCTGCAAGTGTAGTCTGCATTTTGAACACAAGGATTTAAGTACTAGAAGTGAACCCCAAAAACAGAAGTAAAAACCAACAACAATAATGCTTCAAGAACAAAGATGTACCATGATGAATCCCTTTGCTTTCAATCAAAGCATACAAGAAGCCCAATTGATCTCCTTGCTAGAACTACACCTATAAAAAGATGAACACATGTTAACTTAGCAAAGCTACACAGAAAACAGCCTCATCTAGTCCAATCATATGTTAATGAGAACATTTAAATAGAAGACAAATGTGTCCAATGGCATATTTATTAGACACATTTAATTTGTTGCAGTTGCAATTTGTATCCTAGCACCATGGTTGAGATATAAATCTGACATTTCTTGCCTAGTACATGATGACAATGAACTAAGCTTGAATAAAAACATGGGGCAAAAGTTGCAGAATGTAGCAAGGCAAGTATACACAATGATCATGAGCAAAGTTCCAAATTTTAATACAAAAAATTTAAGCAATGAGTAGGTTTGCAAGAACACTAATCATGTGGCAAGGGACAGAGAGAATAAACTGTTCTTTAAAAGAACAGCAAAACCAAAGGGCTACTGTCGTCTGAAATACAAAAGAGAATACACTTACATCAAAAGTCAATGAAACCAGCCTTGCTTTTGTTTTTTGCGAAAAAAGGTGTGGCTAATTATATTACTCAAAAGGAATTTAAATAACGTATAATTGCTCACAATCTAGCTGGAGGTGTCTATAAATAGAAATAACAAATATATATATGTCTCTTAGGGCCACCTCGAGAGGATGGGGATAGAAGCCACGGGGGAGGAATGTGGTACCACTAAGGGTGGCCATCTTGTAACGTGAAAAATAGGCTGCCGTACCTCTTGTCAGTGTCAAGAGTCAACCTATAGATGCTCCCAATGGCCACAAAGTGAGTGATGATGGATGACACAGTAGCATACATTGATGCTCTCACCACTAAAAGGCAGCAGTGCAGCACACTTGGATGTATCACCCCATGAGGCTGCCAATTATCTCCCAAACCTCTTCTTGTCACATTGTAGGCTCCAATATTTGGCAGTTGGGCAAACCCTCAAGGCCTAACACGGCCATGAGTCCACCTCGATCATGAAGATCGTATCATGCACCTCTACCTCATACAGTAAGTGGCGGCCCTAGCTAACAGACTGCTAGGCAAGGGCACTATCCACCTTCATTCAAGTGTAGCAATAGGGCCCTCCATGAAATGCACCCCACACTAGGCGTAACACAAGGAACGAGTTGATGAGCTCCTCTCCACACTAGTTGTGTTGCCTCGCATGACTATAGGCAAGGGAGACTCCACACACTACTGTGGGCAGCACTTGCAAACTTATATCTTGCTACATCTGAGCCCCGAACTCCTAACTAGTAGACCCTCACGTGCTACAAGCCAAAAGTAGTAGGATACTCTCCTCAAAGTCAACAATCCCATAGCCATCGCTAGAAGATCCAATAAAAAGCATTCCTGATGCCACACTCTACCCAATTTATGCTAGATGAGGGCCTAGGGGGCCCAATTCATGTCATCTTGCATCACCATGTGTTTGCCAATCCACGCCCTATAAGCAAAGAAACTCACTAGCTTCTGGGCAATTGTTGAAGCCACTCCCTTCGATGTCTAACCAAGCTATATGTGGATCCAATTGCCATGTCTTCCCATGGAGATCTATCACTCAAATCATCTTTCAAGGGTTGTCAGTCAAGACCCTATTGTCCTCTATCTAGAGTTAACCAACTTACCCAGCAAGGCTTGGCTTTGGTGTTCTTGACTAATGTGAATGGGGTGTGCGCAACAAGAGTGCAATGTGAGTAGCGTGTGTACCAATGTGGTACACACAAGGAATAAAATAATGTATTTATACTTAGGGTACCGTACACTTATACTCGTAGGGGTGCGTTCACATGTACAAGTAAATATATACACACATAGCATAATGAAGGGCCTTTACATCCAATAACCTCCCACTTAAAGGTCCGAAGTGAACCTTTAACCAACTCCCACTAGTAGAATGTGAAATCGATGTGCAAGGATCGAGACAGTGCAGGTCTGACTGAGTGCGGAGTTCAGAGTAGGAAGAGTGAGTAGGAGTGAGAGCACGACACACAAAGTATTTGGTACAATAACAAGATGTACCACTTTAGGTTTTGATAATATATGTAAAGTACAAGTGTAAGGGTGCATTCACACCCAACACCATAAAAGGCACGGTGAGCCTTTATTCCCAACAACCTCCCACCTAAAGGCAATGTGCCTAAAGGTAGAGAAAAGAATCAACTAAGTCTATGTATTTACAAAGCTGAAGTACACATATACTATCCAAC
The DNA here is from genome assembly GCF_053477565.2 of Lygodium microphyllum. Lineage (NCBI taxonomy): Eukaryota > Viridiplantae > Streptophyta > Polypodiopsida > Schizaeales > Lygodiaceae > Lygodium > Lygodium microphyllum. Next base: position 28,890,927 of record NC_141138.1, on the reverse strand, counting down.
CCCCATCATCTGGCGGCAATGAGCAAACCGCTCTGCTAGAAAACCCTTTGCGAGAAGGTCTGCCGGGTTATCAATTGTATGTACCTTGACAAGCTCAATGCTCTTTTTGTCAAGCACATACCTGATAAAATGATACTTCACCTATATATGCTTTGTCTTTGTGTGAAAGACAGGATTCTATGCTAGTATAATAGCACTATGACTGTCACAATGGAGGATAGGAACCTCTGTAATACTAAGCTCTCTTACCAAGCATAAAAGCCATAAGGCCTCTTTGCATCCCTCAGTAGCAGCCACATACTCTGTCTCTGTAGTAGACAATGCAATACACTTTTGCAGCCTGGATATTCAAGAGACTACTCCACCTGTGAACGTGAACACATATCCTGAAGTAGACTTCCTGTAATCACGATGACTGGCATAGTCTGCATCCGTGAAGCCAACAACAGATGACTTCTGCTTACCAAAGCAGATACATAAATCCTTTGTGCCCTTAAGGTATGTCATGATACCCTTTATTGCTTCCCAATGCTTTTTGCCAAGATATGCCATATACCTGCTAATCACTCCCACCGCAAATGCAATGTCAGGACATGTAGCAACCATAACGTACATCAAGCTACCAACAACTAAAGCATAAGGTATCTTGGCCATTTCAGCCTTTCCATCATCAAATGTAGGGATGTCATATTCACTAAGTTTCACATATAAAGGCAATGGTACACCAATGGCTTCCCCCCCCTCTATATTGAAATGTTGCAAAACCTTAGTAACATACTCCTATTGTGACGGATGAAGACGACCCTTCGATCTATCCCTAAGTATAGGCATGCTAAGAATGTGATTAGCCTCAGCAAGATCTTCATATCAAAGCTACAGTGTAAACTTTGCTTTAAGGAGTCCAAGGCATGAACATCCCTACCTACAATCAGTATGTCATCCACATACAAAATCGCCATCTACTAACTTTTTTGTATATAAGCAGTGATCAACTTGAGAGCGATGGAATCCCTGAGATTGCATAAATGTATCAAATTTATGATACCATTCTCGTGGTGCCTGTTTCAGCCCATACAAGCTCTTGTTGAGTTTACATACCATGTGCTCTTTCCTCTTTGCAACAAAACCCTCAGGCTGCTGCCTATAGATCTCCTCATGCAGATCACCATGTAAGAAAGTTGTTTTTACATCCATCTATATGAGTTCTATATCTTCAAATGCAACCAAGCCCAAGATGGTTCACAAAGTAGTCATTTTGACTACAGGAGAAAAGATTTCATCAAAATCAATTCCACGTTCTTACTTGTACCCTTTAGCAACCAGTCATGCCTTGTACTTTGGCAAAGAACCAAAAGTGACTTTCACTTTGTAAACCCATTTGCATGGTAGCACTTTCTGCCCTTTAGGCAAAGGCACCAATTCCCAAGTGTCATTTTTCATGAGAGATTCCATCTCTGACACCATTGCCTTATGCCATTTCTTGCTGTCTTTTCTATCCATTGCTTCTTGGAAGCATGACGGCTCACCACAGTCTATCAACGTGACATAATCAGCCACATAATTGACACCAAGAACAAACCTATCTAGCTGTCTTTGCACTCTGGTCAACCTACAAACCCAATGGTCAAGATTTGCTCGCTGTTCAACCTGCAAATCTACATTAACAGCTTGTTGTTCTACAGGTTCAGATTACTGTACAGCTGGTTCTGGTTGTTCCAAAGGCATCTGTTCTTGCTGAATTTGTGGTACATCATGGGCAAGATCTTGCGTATCATTTTCAGCATTATTCCCTGCATTTTCAGGGACATTTACAACATGTATTTGCTGCTGTCTAACGGGCATTCTTTGCTATTCTATTGGTACATCCTCCCAAAATACAACCCTTTTGACTTCCTCTATCTTTTCAAGCTGTTTGTGCATGCGATCTTCCCGAAAGATAATATCGTTGTTTGCGTACTACTTTTCTTTTCTCAAGATCCCATAATCGATACCCCATCTCACCTTCATCACCATATCCTAGGAAAATACATTTACAGAACTTAAGCTCAAGTTTGCTACGTTCTTCCTTGCGAATGTGCACAAATGCCTCACAGCTAAACACTCTCAAGTGAGCATACGAAGGTAGCTTGCCCGACCACACTTCTTGAGGAACTCCCCTCCCCTCTAAAAGACCTGTTTGGTGATTAATTAATCAAGTGCACGGCTATCATAGCAATCTTTGCCCAAAATCCATGAGGTAAAGCAGCATGTGACAACATTGTACAAACCTTGTCTTGAATGGTCGTATTCATACACTCTGCAATACCATTTTGGGGTGGATTGTGAGGGACGGTGAGCTCCCTTTTAATCCCTTTGTTGTCACAAAAGTCTTGAAAGATTTTGGACACATATTCCCCACCATTGTCAAAGCGAAGACACTTTAATGTCTTGTTAGTCTGATTTTCAGCTTGTGCTAGGAATTTTTTAAATTTATCCAAGACCTCGTCTTTGTGACGGATTGGATAAACCCATACTTTGCATGTGGCATCATCAACAAAGATAATGAAATACTTATTTCCCCCTAGAGATAACTCCGGCATTTGACATACATTGGAATGTACCAACTCTAAGGGTGAAGAGTTTAAAGAAAGAGATTTCTTATGTGACGTTTGAGCATACTTACCATAAATACAATGATCACAATGTTCAAAATCAACATACCTCAAAGACGACAAATAACCCAAGTGAGAAAGCACTTTCATTCCAATTTGACTCATGTGTCCCAACCAACTATGCCACAAAGAAACACTTGGCTGCTCGGTTATGGCGACTACATGGTCATGCACGCTAGATATATGCACAGGATACAAAGTGTCACTTTTGGAGCCCTTGGCAACAATGTGAGAGCCCTTACAAATTTTCCATTTGCTATCCCCAAAGGTGATGTAATAGCCTTCATCATCTAGCTACCCTATGCTTATCAAGCTCTTCTTAAGCTGAAGTACATGCCTCACATTATGCAAAACAAATACAGAGCCATGCTGAAATTCCAATTTCACACTGTCTCAACGCCTGCAATTTTACAGGTATAGTTATCTCCCAAGTAGACAACACCATGTGCACTATCATTGTAGTCTAGAAAGCCACTCATGATGTGGTATAACATGAAAAGATGCACATGAATCAAGTATCCAAGTGTGCATGTCATCCCCAGAATCTGCAATCAATGCATATGCACTCAAAGAAAAAGAAGCAAGAAGTATATCAATGTCTCTGTCATTCTCATGAATGACTACATTTACCTCTTCTATCTTCACATTGCTCTTCTTTGCAAGCTGGCTGTCCTTTTTCTCAGCCTTGTTGTCTTCAATGTTTTTTTTTTTTTGCCTTTCTCTTTCTTCAATTGAAAACAGTCCCGTTTGTAGTGCCCTTTCTTGCCACAATGATGACAATCCACATTTTTGCCCCAAGACTTGCTACGTGCTCTATTTTCAGAACTGCCCTTTTGCTAAAATCTGCCTCTAGTGTGCAATGCATTAGAAGACTTGTTTGCTGAATTATTTTGCCTATAGAGTTCTTCCATCAACAAAGAACTCTCCACATTAGAATATAATAGCTGAGCATTTGAGTTACTCCAAGCTATCCTGAAAGTATCCCAACTTTCATGTAAAAGTGCATAGCAAGAAGGTAGATTTGAACTCATCATCAATATGGAAGTCCAAAGCAATCAACTGACTAAAAATGGAGTTGAACTCGTTCAAATGTACAAACATGGCTGTACATTCCTTCTTGCGAAAGTCCATTAATTTTTTCAGCAAATAGACCTCGCTGGTTGCACTTTTCTAAGCATACAATTCTTCAAGTCTTTGCCACATTGCATATGCCGAATTCAAATTCTCAATGTTAAAGAGCAAGTTGTCTGACACTAAAAGCTCAATGGTAGAGCGTGGGAGCTCATCCAAATCATCCCACTCTTCTTGTTCCATACCTATTGGTTTTATTCCCTTCGCTTTGATGGGCTTCACCTGTTTCTTCTGCACCAAGACATTGTGGCATTGTTTTTTCCATATTGCAAAATTATGTGCACCCTCAAGCTTCTTGATGTGCACAAGATTGCTGCTATCATTGTTTCCAGCCATAATTTGCAGCACTAAATTGAGTCAAAAGTCACCAAATGCAAGCCCAAATGTCACACAAGTGACCACAGTACACTACAAGTACCAACCAGCAATGAAAAACAAGAGATTGCAGAAATTTCAGATCTACAAATAGATTTTCTGAGTTGAGTGTCTACTGCTACACTCCACAAGCAATTATAGCCACATTCAAAGGCCAAGGCACTAATTACATGTGAAATCCCCAAAATTTGACTGCAATTCCTCCTCCAAAAGCATTCACAGAACAAATTTGACAATTTCGGTCAAAAGCCCTAAATTTTCAAAAGAAAATCCGTCCAAATTGCATCAATACATGTACCCAAGTGCATATACCATGCAAGTGTTGCACAAATTGAAGAAATTTTGCAAAAGCCCCAATTTTCTTGGGTCCGGTGTACACAAATTTCAGTGAAACTGAAGAAATTTCACTAAAATGTGAAAAGCCTCAAAATTTTCCAAGCATATGTGCACTGATTTTACAATTTCTGAGTCAAATTGTCCCGCCCTGCATCAAAGTCCCCAAAACCGTGAAAAGTCCCAAATTTCAAGGTCAAAATTGCACACTATGTATATGCACATATTTATGAAGGTTTGATACTCTAGTTTGGGACTTGTAGTTTGATACTCTTTGGGGCTTTTATGAAAATATTGAGAGAGAGAGAGAGAGAGAGAGAGAAAGAGAGAGCTCTTGTAAGACACACATGACACACAGAAAGAACATAAGGTAGAAAGGTGAAAATCCTATTTTTCATATTCTTCTACTACTACTACTCCTCCTCCTCCTCCACCTTATTCTTCTTTTTTTACAACAATACTATACTAAAAGATAAGGGGAAAAGATAACATACATAATAATGTGCAAACAACTCACAATGCGAACATGCTAATTAGTAAGTTGGCTAGATAAATATACTACAACTCAGCAGGATTAGCTATTAGGTATCACTAGAAGCATGTATTGATGTAGATACCAATGATGCTAGTGGCTTAGGTGTAGAAATGGCCATCATGAGGCACATGACAATTTGCTTAACATCTTAGCACTCCCCCTTAAGCTCAACTCCAAGATTTGTACTCCAAGATTTGTATCTTTAGTCATTACTACAAATGTATAGATTGTTAGCTAGGTATGGATTTGGCCTTAAAATCTTATTGTATTTGTGATTCGGTAGCTTGGATGCTTTTGTGAATCCACAAGCAGCAACCTACTTGGTAGTATCCATGTGATGTGAGTAGGGTTTTGGGCATGCACTACAACAAGGTATGCCACCATATTGGGTTTCTCTTCTCTCTTATATGCTTTCCACGCTTGTATTTTACAGGCTAAAGGGGTTTGGGTTTGACTTGTGGTGCTTCTTTCATTTTCCTTTTCATTTCCACTAGTACCTAATAGTCCTTTTACTCTTTTTTGTGGATTTGGACTTACTAGCTGTAGATTTTTCTTATGAAAATTGTTAATCTTTTATAGCAATTCTTGCTACTTGAGGTTGTGGATGTTGGGATTAGGATAATTTTCTTATTTTTCCCTTTTGCTAGTGTCCCATAAGTGAAAGTAAAAATAACTATTGCTTTAGAAGACATCAAGTGAATGTGTTTGTCAACTTAATCAACATTGCACTTCACTTCATATTTAAAGGTTTATCCCAAGAAAAATGCAGAATTTCTTTTTAAAAAACGGAGGGAAAGCGGGCCTATCGTGGCGTTGACCAGCCCCCATCTCCCACGGACCTGCACTGGTCGCCCGCTTGACCTACACCCATGTCGCCCTTGCACTCCTATCACGCCGACCTGCTGTCACCTGGTGCTCCATCTGGTCGCCCGCTGGCCTGCACGTCACTGTTAGAGATCATAGCCTGTTTAGAGGGCAGGCCTGCACAGTCGGACCAGCAGGCTACTGCACAGTCGGACTGTGCAGTCGGACTGCCACGTGGCAGTCCGACTGCCTGCAGCCGATTTATTCCAGGCTGCGCCCTATTTCTGGCGCCCCAGTTCGTGGCTGTTTTCGACTATTTATAGTCGACGTCTCCAGCAGTCTGGCCATTCTTCTCTGTCGCAGATTACAGACCAGTGCCGTGCAGATTTCTGTCTCCGTTCACAGATTTCAGACAGCAGACAGTGCAGACTGCAGCAGACTTCGAGGTGGACAGCAGGTCGCATCGTCGAGGTGGAGACACGCAGTCCAGCGCACTGCGCCCATGTATATCTTTGTATTCAGCATTCTTTATACAGCAAATCTTCATTGTACACTGTCTCTTTCTCTCCCTTTTCTCTCTGCGTTCTCTCTCTCTCAGTCCTACGCTTCCGCACTGCTGCACTCTGACATGGTATCAGAGCAGTGTTTGAGGGCTGACTGAGCGCAGAATCAACCTGAAGTGGAGTTTCCATCGCGACACAAATTTGCGTTTTTTGCGTTTAAGGGCAGACAGGAGGGCTGCGCCTTGGAACAAGGCTGAAACGAGTGTGGGCGCACAGGAAAGGAGTACAGGTGGTGGATTTGCTGCTGTTTACTGCTGTTTGACGCGGAGGAAGTTTTGAGTTTTCAACCTAAAAGTGCAGATTTTGCTTTTTCATCGCCTCCGGCGGGTGAAGAAGCTTCAGGACGCGGAAGAGCCTTAGCAAGCTGAGTTTACCCAGTCAGAGGGGGCTGCTTTTGTGTTTGAGAAGGCATTGCAGGTGAAGATGTCTACAGAGATGGACTTAGAGTTCCAGGCGATAATGGACCGGAAGGTGCCTGTCCTACCGGCTCTTCCTACAGATCAGAAGCTCGACGGCGACAACTACCGCATTTGGCGCGTTATGATGTTGACCATCCTTGAGTCCTATGATTTGGCGGAGTTGGTCCAGGAAGATATTGACCGGCCTTCGGTAAGAGATGAGTCCAAACTCTCTTCCGATGCTCGTGCGGAGTTGGCCAGGGCCCAGTCTCATTGGGACAAACTGAATGCCAGGATTCAATCCTTTCTCTTTCTATCATGCACTACAGCCGTGATCGCTCACATCGAGCACTTGACGGTGGCTCGTGAGATATGGCTGGAGCTTGATCAAATGTACAATCGGATGACCCTGATGAAGAGGGTTTCTTTGGAGGTCCAGATGCGGACTTTGTCCGTCAATAAGTCTTCTTCGCTAAGGGAACACATTAACAAGCTAAGGCAGCTACAGATGCAGGTTCAGAATGCAGGGAAGCCGATTTCCTCCGAAGACATGGCGATCACACTCTTGTCCCAGTTGCCGCTACGATTCGGTACATTTTACTCTGCCCTTATTGCTTCGGGGCGAGAGTCTACTCTTCGGTGGGAAGAGTTGGTTCCTATGGTCTTGGACCAAGAGGAACAGTTAAAGGGACAGAATGCTTCCAAGACGGAGGCGTTGACAGGTCAAGCCTCTCAGAAGAAGGGGAAGGACCAAAAGAAGAAGAAGGGGGATAACAAGTCCAAGAAGGACAAGGAGAAGGACAAGGACAAAGACTCCACATGCCATATTTGTGAAAAGACTGGCCATTGGAAGAAGGATTGCCCTGACAAAGACTCGAAGGACACCAAGAAGAAGGAAACCAAGGATTCTGGAGCGGTGGCTGCACCCTCATCAGCTGCATTTCTACATTTAGTTGTCATTGAGGACGCTTCACCGAATGCTTCTGATGTTGCGATGACGGCTCCCCAAGCTCGCGAGTGGATTGTTGATAGTGGTGCCTCACGGCACATGACTCCTTCATCAGATGGTGTTGCCCAGCTGCGACCTTCGCGTGGGCAGGTTCTCATTGGAGACAGCTCTTCAGTTTCTATTGCAGGTCGGGGTAAGATGCAGCTTATTCCGGATGGCCGAGGTGGCACCCATACCTCAGAGGTTTTGCATGTACCAGGATTAGGGTACCATCTCCTTTCAGTTCATAAGATTTGCTCCCTTGGTCTTTTGGTGGAGTTTGACAGTTCTACTGTGCGAGTCCTTGATCGTGAATCGAGGAAGGTTCTATCATCTGGATATGAGGAGAACGGCATTTACAAACTGAAGTCTTCCACTGCCCTCTCTACTCTTCTTCTTACCTCACAGTCACAGTCTGAGTTATGGCATGCTCGGTTTGGTCACCTGAACTATGACTATCTTCGGAGGGCGTCACGTGGACAGCTTGTTCGAGGGTTGCCGGATATAGTGGTGAGCCAGCAGCCATGTGTCTCCTGCATACGGGGGAAGCAGCATCGAGATGCCATTCCCCACACAGCTTCGCGGCGGTCAACTTCACCGATGGAGCTAGTATCTACGGATCTATGTGGCCCTATGAGAAATTAGTCCCTGCGTGGGAGCTCGTACTTCATGCTGATTGTGGATGACTACAGCAGGATGACATGGGCCTACTTTTTGGCACTAAAGTCAGAAGCTTTCTCGCACTTCAAGGATTGGCTTCTCTTTGAGGAGAACCGATCAGGCTGGAAGTTGAAGACCTTGCGATCCGACAAGGGAGGTGAATTTGTGTCTAATGAATTTGCTCGATTTTGTGCAGATAGAGGAATTCACCAGGAGTTTGCCAATACCAATACTCCTCAAGAAAATGGTATTCTAGAACGGAAGAACCGCAGTGTGATCGAGATGGCGCGCACCATGATGGAGCACCGACAGACCCCTCAGGTTCTGTGGGCCGAGGCTATGGCTACTGCCGTCCACATCCTTAATCGATCCCCTACTTCGGCCGTGGCAGGGATGACTCCATTTGAGGCTTATTTTGGGACGAAGCCAGATGTTTCTTACTTTCGAGTCTTTGGGTGTGATGCCTATGTTCACATTCCCAAGGCTCACCGTGACAAATTTGAAGCGGCTTCCCGAAAACAAGTATTTGTTGGCTACAGCTCCCAGTCCCAAGGCTACCGACTGTATGATCCCGTCAAGCGGGATGTATATACTAGCCGTGATGTGCGGTTTGTGGAGGTTCCGGCTTCTTCAACGGGTGATGAGCATCCCGTTCTTGGAGATCCAGGGGAGAGTTTGGCTCCTTCTACAGTTCCACTGGAGCCTGTGCCTTTTGATAATGATTCTGTTTCTGACACAGAGTCTATTGTTCCACCGGACCCTTCTGAGGAGTTACCACCGGTGGACATTCCAGAGTCTTCTACTGATGGAGAACGACGAGGGGAGGTACGGCCTCCTCCTCGCTAGGCCCGTGACACACTCCGTGATTCAGGGATCGAGGGGGTTCCTGAGGAGTGGGGACCGCAGGATGGTCCGCGGCGGTCACGGAGGCACCAGGTGCATTCTTCGGAGCTTGTTTGCTCCAATTATTGTTTGATGTCCCGTGTTATGCAGGATCGAGAGTCCCACCTCCGTGAAGGAGGCTTTACAGTCCGCCCCATGGAAGAAAGCTATGGAAGCTGAGTTGGAGGCTATTGAGAGGAATGGCACTTGGTCACTTGTACCACGCCCCCCGAAGAAGAAGGTGATTGGAGTCAAGTGGGTCTTCAAGACCAAATATCTCAGTGATGGTACTTTGGATAAGCACAAGGCTTGCCTTGTTGCTAAGGGTTTTGCCCAGCGCCCAGGGATTGACTGTCATGACACCTTTGCCCCCACAGCTCGTATGGCAACCATTAGAGCTGTTCTTGCTGTCGCTGGCCATAGGAGATGGCCTGTTTATCAGTTGGATGTGAAGTCGGCCTTCCTGAATGGTGATTTGAAGGAGGAGATCTACGTTGAGCAGCCTCCTGGCTTTGGTTCTTCAGATGGGAAAGTCTACAGGTTGAAGAAGGCCCTGTATGGTCTCAAGCAGGCCCCGCGAGCTTGGAACGAGAAGATTGATTCGTTCCTCCAATCTCAGTTGGGATATCGGCGGTCCAAGGCCGATCCGCAGCTGTATGTTCACACTTCCGAGGATGGTTGTGTGCTGTTTGTATTATATGTTGATGATTTGATTGTCACAGGTGATGATGCACAGCAGGTCCAGGAGACAAAGTCAGCTTTACATCGGACATTTGAGATGACGGATTTGGGGCTCCTCCATTTCTTTTTAGGTCATGAGATTTATCAGTCTCAGAGGGGGATCTTTCTCTCCCAACAGAGATATGTACAGGAGCTCTTGGTGTCTTTTGAGATGGAAGATTGTCGAGCCCTCTCTACTCCTATGGATCCGAACTGGAAGGCCACTTCCCATTCAGCTTCTCCTTTGGCGGATGCGTCCCGCTATCGACAGTTGATAGGGTCCTTGATTTGGCTTCTCAACACGAGGGTTGATCTATGTTTTGCTGTTGGGCTCTTGGCAGGGTTCATGAGTGAACCTAAGACGGTGCATTGGCAGGCTGCTCAGAGGATACTTCGGTATCTAAGGGGGACGTCTGATTTGGGGATTCATTACCCCGCAGGGACAGATGGGTCAGATCTTGTACTTGCAGGTTGGAGCGACTCGGATTGGGCCGGTGACGTGGACCACAGGCGGTCTACAACAGGTTACTGCTTTACTTTGGGTGCAGGTGTTATTTCATGGAGTAGCAAGAAGCAGCCCACGGTAGCCCTTTCGTCTACTGAGGCGGAGTATCGGGCCGCGTCTTCCACCACATGCGAGGTTGTGTGGCTTCGGAGATTGTTGGAGGAGCTTGGGTGCCCCCAAACTCGTCCTACATTGCTGCGATGTGACAATTAAAGTTGCATTGCCTTGGCGAGGAACCCTGTTTTTCATGCCCAGACGAAGCACATTGAGATTCAGTACCACTTCATCCGAGAAAAGCTTCTGGATGAGACCATCACTGTGAAGTATTGCAAGACGGAGGACAATCTTGCGGATTTGTTTACAAAGGCGCTTCCTCAAGCTCTCCTTCGGCAACATTCCAGATCCCTCAGGCTTCTGCCCTGTCCAGGCTCTGAGAGGGGGTGTTAGAGATCATAGCCTGTTTAGAGGGCAGGCCTGCACAGTCGGACCAGCAGGCTACTGCACAGTCGGACTGTGCAGTCGGACTGCCACGTGGCAGTCCGACTGCCTGCAGCCGATTTATTCCAGGCTGCGCCCTATTTCTGGCGCCCCAGTTTGTGGCTGTTTTCGACTATTTATAGTCGATGTCTCCAGCAGTCTGGCCATTCTTCTCTGTCGCAGATTACAGACCGGTGCCGTGCAGATTTCTGTCTCTGTTCACAGATTTCAGACAGCAGATAGTGCAAACTGCAGCAGACTTCGAGGTGGACAGCAGGTCGCATCGTCGAGGTGGAGACACGCAGTCCAGCGCACTGCGCCCGTGTATATCTTTGTATTCAGCATTCTTTATACAGCAGATCTTCATTGTACACTGTCTCTTTCTCTCCCTTTTCTCTCTGCGTTCTCTCTCTCTCAGTCCTACGCTTCCGCACTGCTGCACTCTGACAGTCACAAGCTGACTGCTCCCTGCGACTCTCAGTTGTCGCCTACCATGTCACAACCCTGTCACCTACGTTGGCCTGGCATCTTTGCATGTGACAACTGACTAACTGTCAAGCTGCCTCTTTCCCTCTCTAATACCAATTTGAAGTCAATGTACAAGGATCGAGACAGAGTGCACGTCAAATTGAGTGCATAGTTCAAAGTAGGAAAAGTGAGCAGAAGGAGTGAGAGCACAACACACAAAGTGTTTGGTACAATAACAAGATGTACCACTATAGACTTTGGTAATATACGTAAAGTACAAGTGTAAGTGTGTGTTCACACCCGAACCACCATAAAAGGCACGGTGAGCCTTTATTCCCAACAAAATGCAATGTTCATATTGAGCCTTTGCAAGACTCTTAGTGAGAACATCTACAAGGTTATCATGTGTTTTGATCTTAGTCAGTGTGACTAGACCATCATCCAAAACCTGTCTGATAAAGTGGTACTACACATCAATATGTTTGGTATGTGGTACTACACATCAATAGCATTCTTAGCCAGGTATACAACACTCTAGCTATCACATCCAAGTACAAGTGTTTTGGTGGGTAACCAGAAATCCTTGACCAGACAACCAAGTAAAATAGCTTCTTTCAAAGCATTAGTGGCTAAAATATATTCAACCTCAGTGGTAGAGAGTGCTACTATTTTTTGCAATCTAAAGCACCATGAAACTAACCCCACCAGTCAAGGTGAAAATGTACCTACTATAGTAGACTTGCGAGTATCCAAGTCACTTGCCATGTCTACATCACAATATCCCAGCAAATATAATGTATCCTTTCCATAACATATACATCTTTGTGTGCCCTTTAAGGTACCAGAAGATGCATTTCACTGCCTCCCAATGCGCTTTGCTAGGGCTTGACATAAACTTGCTCATGACTCCTACTACATGAGTAATATCACGTCTAGTGGCAACCATAGCATGCATGAGTGACCCACAAGTTGAAGCATAGGGAACTCCCTTCATAGTATTGGCTACCTTATCATCTTTTGAGCAATCTCCTTTGCTAAGCTTACTATACGATGGTAACAGTACACTAAGAGGCTTAGCATCAGCCATAGAAAACCTATCAAGTACTTTGTTGATGTACTTTTCTTGTGAGAGAAATAAGAGTTGTTGCTCCCTCTCTCTCCTTATACGCATGCCTAAATGCGTTCAGCTACACCTATATCCTTCATGGAGAAGGCTGAATTCAACTATCTTTTCAATGCATTAACCTAGCTCTTATCCTTACCAGCAATAAGGATATCATCCACATAAAGCACAAGAATAATAAGGCTTCCATCATCAGCCTTCTTTCTATATGAGCATTGATCTGCATTGTTTCTCTTGAACCCATGTGAGAGCATGAAGGCATCAAATTTCTTATACCACTGTGTAGAAGTCTCCCTTAGACCATACTAGCTTCTCTTAAGCCTGCACACCAAATACTCCTTTCCTGGCATAACAAAGCCTTTTGGCTGCTTCATGTACAACTCTTCTTCTAAATCACCATACAGGAATGCAATTCTAACATCCATCTCATTAAGCTCCAAACCATAGATGCTACAATGGCAAACAATATAGGGAGATACTAGAAGATAGAGGAAACGAATCATAGCTTTTTAGGAGGGGGGTTTTTCTTCAAATGCTCCTTTATGTATCAATAGTTGATGATGCAGGGATCAGCCTAAAATATGCTGAGAGATTCATTGAAAATGAGACAAGTTTATCAAGAATATGTTTAAAGTCCATATTGGGGTAAAAGGCCCTTGGACCTGCCCGTGTACAGTAACCGCCCATATTCTTTATTCATATATATATGAAAGTGAAATAAGGTTGTCATAACATTGTTGACAGCACCTACATTGTGTGTGCTCTTCTCTCCCGCAACTCCTGCATCCCTTTCAACTAGTATCAGAGCCACTCCTTTGCAAGCTCTTCCCGGCATCTACACGAGGTATAAGATCTTGTTCTCTCTCGTTCATTCTTCAGTCCACATATGAACATCAGGGTTTCATGAAGAGGCAGCCATAGCTTCCATCATTGAAGCTTGTTCTCTTCACCTCTTGCTTGGACTTGTCCTAGGCTTGTGTAGGCCTATTGTAGGCCTTCATTGGACTCTTGCTTATCCCCTACCCATCCTGATTTGGCCCCTCAAGTACAGCAACATGCTCACATTTTATTTGTGCCTGTTTGCAAAAATGGTTCAAAAATCACTCTTTTTGTCATATCTCGGGCATTCGGAACCCGATTCAGGTAAGGTAAGAGTCCAAGTTGGGGTTTTGGCACGCTCCGGACGCGATGGTGATGTCAGATTTGCCAAGTTCTAATGACAGAATATTCTGCAACAGATTTCAAGTCTAAGATAGTATGTATTTGTATGCCTATGGCTTATGTGATGCTTCTACTGATGTCTATTAATACCGGATCACTTGTGGATGTTATGCCTCTTATGTGAAATGCATTTGGAGCTGATTTAGCTCAGCCATTGACTATTTTGAACAATCCTAGATCTGTCCAAAACACGGCAACCACTTGTTACTTCAATTTTATGCTTACAAGTCTTGGCATTTGATGCCCGATTATGCTCGGTTGGTGTGTATACATACGAGAATGTATACCTATGGTTTGCCTATGGATTTGAGCTTGGATTGAGCACTGATTTGCTCAGTTTACAAAGGTTATATGCTGCTGGAAACTTCAGGGCTGAAGCTATTTAATGATTTGCCAGGTTATGCCTATTGCGTACGGGGTGCTCCCAGCTACTTGGGTTGATGTATTCACGTATTTGGACTATGCCACATGTCTTGTTTATGCTCCGGAATGCTTTTGAGCTGAGATTAGAGCTCGATTTGAGTTTGACTGTCACTTCTTTGCAGCTGGCATTTCATCTATGACATGGTTTATGCCTGGGCTACCCAATACAAGTTATGATGTCTTGGTGAATGCTTTATGCTTTGGCTGTGGATGGCAGTTGTTTGAGCTCGTCTCGACATTCATTTGAATATTCCCTTGAGCAGTTGGATATTGACTTGGCTTTTTCCATTACGACCTTGGATACTATATGGGATTTGATGCTCTGATTATGGATCTTGGCTATTACTTGGATGCACTTACAGATATTGGACAGTGAACTGCTCCCTTGTTTTGGCAGTTGCCTATTGAGCTGTGATTGCTCGTTTGCATTTGATATGCGGGATACTTACTGATCAGTGGACTTGGATAATGCTTGGGATTTATGGCCGTCCTGCTTCTCTGTTGTATGGCATCTATGCTATTTGGGCTGCTATTGCCCGTGTATGTCAGGAAGCAGTTGATCTTTATGGCCACCCGTGTATGCACATGGTCCGCTGCTATGTATTTTACAGAGCCTCTTACCTGGATGCTTTTACACAAATATTTGGGCTTTTATTAGAGCTTGATTCTTGCAGGTTTATTTGCCACTTGCCGTTCTTGGCTGGACATGTATGTCAGTACATGGTATGAGACACTGCAAAGTTATGTATACTCCTATGTTTCGGGGATGCTTATGCATTTATGGCTCCGAGGCATGCTTATGCTTTTATGGCTGCGAGCTACAATGGTTGGATATGTCATACTTTTGTCTGCTAGGCTTGTCCATGTGAGATCTTTTGCATCTATGGTTGATGTCATTGTGTTCTCCCCTTCTGGTTTGAATGAGTCCCCTTTGCAGTATGCTATGATGACTTCCAGCTCTTCTAGTCATGCAGACAGTCCTCTTAATGAGCTTGTTCTCTCTGATGAGAGTTCCCCTGATTCTTTGAGCTCCTTAGATGTATTGGACAGCCCTATTCATGTTATTATAGAACAATTGTCCTCTTCTACAGGTTTTACAAGTTCTGTTTGCTTTCATTGTGGAAAGACAGGGCATGTGAAGCGTAAATGCTTTTAAGTGGATTAGAGAGCCAAAAAGATTGCACCACACTAGACATGAGAGCAGAGTCAGTGGTGAGACCATTGTTGATAGTGGTATGGTACATGTAGTTACCCATGATGATAAAGCTGAGCCTAGACTCCTAGCATCGTGTTACCCTACAGATTACTTGCTCAGTGATACAGCCTATACCTTTGATTGGCTTTTAGATAGTATGACATCTTGTCATGTTACTCTGCATAGAGCTTGGTTCTCTTCTTACAAGGAGGTTAACGAATGTATTTCTTTGGGCCTTGAGCACGATTGTCATGTTATTGGTACAGGGGATATACACTTGGCTTTGCCAAATGGGTATTCTCTTATGCTCCGTGATGTTTTACATATACCTACGCTCAGTAAGGGCCTGATCTCTGTCAGTCAGTTGCATGGTGCAAGATATTATGTCTCTCTTGGGGATATTTCATGGAAAATCCATTGTGGTTGCTTAGTATTGACCAGAGGTGCTAGATATGGCAGTGATTATGTAATGCATGTCTCTCATGTAGGAGATTCTATGGTTACAATTGCGCAGATACCACATGCATTGTTATGACATTGTCGCCTAGACCATGTACGACACACTGAGATGGATGCTTTATGTGATATGGGCTTATTGCCTGCTCTTCCCCATGCTACTTGCCGTCATTGTACTCATGGTCCGTGCAGAGCCTCTTTGGCTTATGGCGATCGTGTGAGGCATGCTCCTCTAGATCTAGTCCATGTTGTAGTATATGGACCTATGCCTTCCTAATAACTTGGTGGAGCGTCGTATTTTGTGACCTTCATGGATCATGCTACCCATCATGTTTGGACTTACCCTTTGGTACAGATTGAGGATGCTCTAACTATGCTTGACAGGTTTATGGATTATGCTGGTAGCAGGCCTAGATGCTTGCAGATGGATTATGAGAGTCATGCTATCTCTCCCAGCTTACGGATCTCTTGTCAGCAATATGACATTGATTTCTTATGCCCACGGTATTATGGGATTGCTCATGGCATGTGCCTGACTTTACAGGCAAAGGTTGCTTCTATGCTTACCACTGCTAGGTTGTCTTATGGCTTTTGGGCTGAGGTCCTTATGACAGCAGTCTACTTGGTTGATCGGACATCGTGTTTCTCTTTGGATATTATTACTCCGCATGAGACATGGAGTGGCATGAGACCCTCCTATAATCACTTGAGGATGTTTGGCTACCAGGCATCTGTCAGTATGCCACATGAGCCTATGTCACGCAGATGCATACTCCTGGAATATGGAGACGGTGCCTTTATGGCTTACAAGTTTTGGGATTTAGATGTCCAGCAGGTTCTACGCAACCGTCATGCAGCCTTTTATGAGACGCAGACACCTCTCAAGCCTCTTGATGCGCGTTCAGTGCGCTTTATGGCTGATTCTACAACCGTATGTCAGTCTTCTGCTTTGCTGAGGCCACATACTGTCTTGAGACCCCGTCTGACTTGTGTCCGAGATGCTGGCCCTCTTTCAGTGATTGTCTCTGGAGATTTTGGATGCTCTCCGCTATCTTGTATGCGCCATGCTGATGCTATGCGCTACTCTGATGATGATGATGTACAGCCTTGCACTCATGAGTTGTGCTAGATTGCTCCGTTGTATAGAGCTGCGGGATCACTTGCCTCCTGGATGTCTTGGACTCGGAGATTCCCAACACTTATTGTATAGCTCGCTTTCAATTGGGCATTGGGTGAGATGTCATGATTCCTCACCCTGTCTCTTTTCTTTTGTTTTGTTTTTTCACTCCCTGGCCATTGGCCTTTTAGTGGGAGGTTGTTGGGGTAAAAGGCCCTTAGGCCTGCCCCTGTACAGTGACTGCTCATATTTTTTATTCATATATATATGAAAGTGCAATAAGGCTGTCATAACATTGTTGACAACACCTACATTGTGTGTGCTCTTCTCTCCCGCGTCTCCTGCATCTCTTTCAATGCATGGGTCACATGTAGGAGAAAATTTGCCTTGGTAGTGCATCATGGGCTATAGCTGTCATGGATTTGACTGAAGCAAAACCCTAGTTTCAATTCATAAGACCATAGTTTTTCACATGGTGGAGGTTTCGCAGCTTGCTCACATCTGGAGCAAGAAGTTTGTTCCCTACTTAGTGTTGCTGCAACCAGAAGACTGTGGCAGCCACTAATGCAGTTCATCATCACTGTTAATAAATGCTTTGTTTTAGCTGTTGTCTCTTATGTTGTCTGGCTGGATGGCCTGTCTTTTGTTGGCCACCTTTCAAGTGTACCTATTCTTCTTTTCTATTTAGAGTGCCACGTGACACCTCAATGCATGGGATGTTTTTCAGGTTGATCAGTCAGTTCAAAAAGGTTTCTCTCGCTGTAGCCGTGCTGTCAACCTCAGGGTGTGTGCAAGAGCAAAGCCATGGTGTGCTCTCGCATCAGCATTGCCGTGTATAATAATCTCACCACAAGTGCAAAATGCAGAACCGCTCAGACTTGGTCTGGAGTTCCTGTATTGTCCTTGCATTCACAGCAGCGTGGGAATGCTCTCGAAAGCTCATAAGTACACGGAGCCACTTCTCTGGCATGCGGATGTGCGAGATGTATTCCAATGGTTAGAATGGGTTTGGCCACATCCTCCAGGGCCTGAATCACTGGATCGCCCCTTTCCACCAGCACCACGACCACCATCAACCCCCCCACACTGTCATCCTCCTCAGCATCAATCCCCGTGACCTCCATCCCCGTCGCTGCAGTTTCGGAGAGGACCACCACCGCCTGTGCTACATAGACCCTCTAGGGCACCGTCCCCCTCCTCATAAAAGCAAAACAAATCACATAAAACTATCCGAGAGCTAGAATCTGACGAGAAGTAGAGGGAGTGACTGAGGCAAAACCCTGGTTCCAATTCATAAAAGCAACATAAATCACATAAAATCGAAGCGTCAGTGAAGAGCAATACCTCTGTGGCTGATGAAGTCGATGAGGTGGGTTGCTTGCTTAATGGCGATGTAGAGATGGTCGCTTGGTTGTGCACCCTGCCCTCGTTATGAGCTCCTTTCGTTGATATCACCCTGATCAGACACGGGCAAACAACACACTTCCCTTCAGAGTTGCTACGCGCTTCCTGGCGATTGATGTAATCATGCCATTCATGAATGAGCTTGCTTCTTTTATTTAGTGCGCGTGCAATCTGTTTTTGAAGGTGTTTAATTTCCCGAAGGAACGAATTTTCATAACATTTCATACAATTTTTTAATATATTTTCTTTAACGAGCAAAAAGAACAAATAGTTAAAAAAGAAAATACCATGTGTGTATGAGGGAGTACCTCTCTAGCTCCCTCACCCGTGGTGTTGGCGTCATGTCGCAGCGCGTTGATAGCTCCACCCACCCACCGTGACATAGTCCCTTACTTAGGCCCGACAAGCTTGTAAATGATCTTTTGGCTATGAATATGACGTGAAGCCCCCAAGATGGGCCCTTGTGCAAATCGCGTGCTGTGTTATGTTCCATGTCCCGTTCCGTGACGTGTTGGGGTGCCCCGTGACGTGTTGAGGGGTCAGGATGGCAAAGTTATGGGAAGGGTCTAGTGCTGCCCTGGGACCTAGACCCCCGACGATAAATATGAGTCTGAGTCATCTTGCCATTTTCAAAAGGCCAGTAAGTTGTGCCTCCTTCACTCGATGTGGTCATCGAGTTCTTTCAAGGGGAGGTGTGTATGAGGGAGTACCTCTCTAGCTCCCTCACCCACGGTGTTGGCATCGTGTCGCAGCGCGTTGATAGCTCCACCCACCCACCGTGACATAGTCCCTTACTAAGGCCCAACAAGCTTGTAAATGATCTTTTGGCTGTGAATATGGCGTGAAGCCCCCAAGATGGGCCCTTGTGCAAATCGTGTGCCGTGTTATGTTCCGTGTCGCGTTCCGTGACTTGTTGGGGTGCCCCGTGACGTGTTGAGGGGTCAGGATGGCAAAGTTATGGGAAGGGTCTAGTGCTGCCCCGGCACCTAGACCCCCGACGATAAATATGAGTCTGAGTCATCTTGCCATTTTCAAAAGGACAATAAGTTGTGCCTCCCTCACTCGATGTGGTCATCAAGTTCTTTCAAGGGGAGGTGTGTATGAGGGAGTACCTCTCTAGCTCCCTCACCCATGGTGTTGACGTCGTGTCACAGCGCGTTGATAGCTCCACCCACCCACCGTGACATAGTCCCTTATCTGAGGCCTGGCAAGCTTGTAAATGATCTTTTGGCTATGAATATGACGTGAAGCCCCCAAGATGGGCCCTTGTGCAAATCGCATGCCGTTTTATGTTCCGTGTCACGTTCCGTGACGTGTTGGGGTGCCCTGTGACATGTTGAGGGGTCAGGATGGCAAATCGCGTGCCGTGTTATGTTTCGTGTCGCGTTCCGTGACGTGTTGGGGTGCCCTGTGACGTGTTGAGGGGTCAGGATGGCAAAGTTATGGGAAGGGTCTAGTGCTGCCCTGGGGCCTAGATGGGGTCCCCAAGGGGTCTCGAGCGGGTCTCTGAGGGTTGGACCATCACACCATTAGCTGCACGTGTAAAAAAGCATCCCTTCAAGGCTACGTGTCATGTTTCAACTGGCTCCATGTTTCGTGCTTGAAAGACACTTTTGGGTGGGGGGATCTTCCATGCCAAAATTTCCGTGTGCCCAAGTAAATAAAAGACAAGAGTGGGCCACACTACCTTTCATGCCAATATTGGCATATCTTAGTGTGTAAAGAAAATGTCAGACATTTTTCACACTACCTTAGCCATCTTGGGCAATGTATAACCAACCTTGACCTCTAACTTTTAATATTTTATATAAAAGCTAATGCCTTAATATATTTTTATTCAAATAAAATATTACTAGTATATTGTGTTCATGGCCAATTATCAAATCGATGCATTCTGAGTTGAAGGTTCTTCGGAATAGCCTTTGTATCAATGTCGAAAGCTTCTTTAAGAGCACCAATCCTCCTTGGATTTTTTCTTCCTCTTCAACCCAATGGGGTTGAGATGTGCTCTTTTGATTTTATCCTTGTCCATTTTGGCCTAAAGAGAAGTACACTTGAAGTTGTTGTCCTTGGTCCACTTATGGTGCTCCTTGGCACTTCATTTGTTATCGACTTTGACCTACAACATAAAAACTATTTTAAAACCATAAACAAGATCAATCATCTCAACCACATCGTCCATAAGTTTAGACTTCTCAACCGATTCCATATAACAAGAGGCAAACTGTTTTCCTCTAGAAGAAGTTCTTTCCAACTGATTGTTTGGGCGTGGTAGGGAAGTATGAGCACATATAGCAATTTCCAAACGTTCGAGAAGCACTTGCAAGTTGCCACTCCTTATGTATCATGTTTAACCTCTAGCTTCTTATTATACATGTTAAAACAATAAGGAACCAACCACCTCAAGTAATATAGCATTGGCATTACATAGCACCAAAGTATAATTGATGGTAACTAAGAAGGCCTTGAATGAATCTAATGTTTAAATTCCTAAATATATTTTGTTTAGACCCAGGTGTGAATCCCATCCCATCAATTTTTAAAGACCTTAGCTCTTGTACACATGAAGCCTAGGCTAAGTAGAAGAAATGTCCATCCTTATTGGTGGACAAGAGGGAGAAGAATATCGACTTTAGTAGGCTCTTGTACAATGAAGCATGGGGTGGTAGATGGCTACACATGGTCTTAGTGGACAACAACCAAAAGGCTATCCAAGTGCCTTCTCTTATGGGCTTTTCTTGATTGCATTCTTTGATGTGGTTACAAAATATGTGTGACAAAGGCTTGATATAATTTAAGGAAAGGGGACGTGGTAAAAAGGGATGGATATAGGGTGTGCTAGGATGGCCAACAATGATAAACTTATGCAATTGGAAATCTTAAAACACATGTTGGGTGATCCACCATTGAATAGTTTTTTTTTTGGGTCACCTACTTATCCTGATAAAGATGATAGCTTTAACAAGGCTTTCATGGAAGCATATGGTTATCTAAGGCACCTCAAGTAGATAAGCTTCCTCTAATCTATTAAGTGTAAATATGCACTCCATATTGGCATTTGAGAAAATTCTAGTAGATATTTTGCTAAACATCATGGGTTACTGTCCAAAGCTCTTCAAATGTTCTTTATGTTGATACTCAAATAGCATGCAAATGCTCCATTAGTTTGCTTGTTTTTGTGCTCTATCTTTTGGTTTCTTATAATAATGAACTTGCATCCAATTCATCTACTAGAATGTCTGGAACACCATAGCTATCTTTGCTACACGTCTATGTGAGCACAGTGGCACGGGGTAGCCATCTTTTCTAAGTTTCCTTTTCATATCTAGTCCAATATGGACATGAGGCTACATGAGCAAGTGGGCATTTGGTGTAGCCAAAAAGGGTTCCACAACATTCATTAGTAGAAAGCCATTTAGTTGTTGGTGAATAGGGTAGGTTTCAAACCAAGATACCACATCATATTGTTCTAAGCTACATCTAAACTAAACATAAGGTAGATCTCATCATATCCTATGAGGGCCTTCACTTTAAGACAATATAGTTTTGAATCACGTATGCCTAATATCATTTCACATTTTCAATTAAAACAAGAAAACCTTCTCTAGATAGTATGGTGATATACCTATTCTAAAGTAGGGTAAGTGATTAGGCTTACTTCTTTTTACCTCCTCGATATGATACCAATTAACATCCATCCACTCAACATATGGTTGGATCTAAGGTGTTTCCTATATTGGAACATCAAATCAACAATTGAAGTGACCACACTTTCCTATCAATCAATGAGGGTTAAAGAAAGGAGTTGTGCTTTTGTATCTCCGTTGATCACTCTAAATGTGTTTTGCTAGAGGCTATAGGTGCATACTTTGTGTAAGCAATATGTGAGCTAATAGTGACACCTTATCCCATATGATTGCACTCCATTTGCAACCTTTACCTTAATTTCATTTACACTTTGCTCCAAATTTTTAGGCGTCATTTGATGCCCATTTTTAGCTTCAATTTTAATTTGCACTTTTGTGTAGCATCAACAATGCAAGTAGAACAAAGTAGTTGCATGTCATCCATGCTAAGATCCACAAAAACACACGTGCGTCTAGATATGTTATACAAAAAAGATTTTCTATGTGACAAGCTTTAACCTTTTCATAAGTTGTTAATGTTCTGAGGAGGCTACTAATTTTTTGAATGTCCTTATGCATGTATGTGATTGCTTGCATGTAGATCTATATGCATCAATGCACATATACATTAGGTTTTCATTAGGATAGACATGCTAATAAGGCACCCCTAATAAAGATCAAGCAAGGTGGGCTATCTTCATGTACATAATTTTCATGAAAAGATCACACTTAAAATCCAAATGGTTCATTTGTTAACTCCAGTTGGCCTTCTTTTGAGTAAAAAAGAAATGTACATATAAACTTGAAAATAAACCATGTAATGCCCATGAAAAATATCCACTTTGTAGTCTTGGTAAGCTGCACTAACCATTTTCATAAATCTTTGAAAATTTTATGTATGTGCCCATCATTGAAGAAACAAGGTAGTGTAAATAACAAGTGCTTACCTATGAATACCTCTATATTTAGTGGTGTTAACTCTACTATCACTACAGAGAGATCTATCACATATGGAGATTATCCTTAAATTTGAAAATTTGTTTTTTTAATCTTGGTAAAAAGGTTATACAAAACATAGCTCATAGATCTTGCAAGCAAGTTAAATGTTTCAAATGTAGTCAATGTTTCTAAAATATATATAGCTTAGAAATTGACTATTCCAAGTTAAGTCTTTAATAGTTAAGCAAAATGTGTATTGTTTACATGCAATCAAGTTATCCCCCCTAAGATCCTTACTATGCATTAGGATTGAGCATCATCGATTTGGTTTGTTATTTTCACCATTAGCTCTTTGACCATTCTTAACTAGTTTCGAAATTTTCTAAAAATAATAGTTAATAAAATACCAATTGGAAAAAATGAAAGAAACCAAAAATAGCAAATGAAGGCCAACTACTATAATAGTAATAAGAGGAAACTAAGGTGATAGTTTTAAAAAATGTTTTCCATAGTTAAAGCATGCTTAAAGCTCCAGCTTCTCAATTAAAATTGTGTCTCTAATGATGTTTGGAAGCCACAATTATGCCACAACATTTTGCAATCAACTTTAAATAACCCATAGCATGCGCACATTATTTATTGTAGAATCCAAGCACAATGCAAATTGTACAAGCTTTGCAATTAAAAGTATTATTTTGTGGGTAAACTAAAAACCCCATATGCATTATCAAATGCACAATAAAAATAGAAATTCCATCATATACATTTTAATATCCCTACTAGGCAAGATATAAGGTTTAGGCCACAGGCCAAACATTGCAAATGGACAAAAAAAGGGACCAAAGTGCTTAGTGTACCCACATTAAAGTAACAATGTTATATGAGGTTCAAAATGAATGCAACTTGTGTGTTCAATGTTTGAGAACTTGTGCTTCTTACCTTATTCTCCTCACCATAGCTTTTGTGTGTGTGTGTGTGTGTGTGTGTGTGTGTGTGTGTGTGTGTGTGTGTGTGTGTGTGTGTGTGTGTGTGTGTGTGTGTGTGTGTGTGTGTGTGTGTGTGTGTGTGTGTGTGTGTGTGTGTGTGTGTGTGTGTGTGTGTGTGTGTGTGTGTGTGTGTGTGTGTGTGTGTGTGAACTAGGCTTCTCCTCTTCTTCTCTTGCTCCCTTTTCTTTTGGTTGTGGTGGCAATTCTAGTCATAGAGACGAGGTGGTAGCTTGGAGAATTTGTGGAGCATATGGGGGGGGGGGGGGGGGGGTGGGGGTCATTGGATCTTCTTCCCAATGGATCAAACAATAACAAGGGAGATAGGAAAAGATGAGCCCATTATAAGAAAGCTTCATAATCTTTTGATGCTCCCTTGGTCTACGATGCACGAACAATCAAACCTTCTCTCACATCTAAACCTCAATCTAGCCTTCTATTCTCGAAGAAGAAGAAGAAGAAGAAGAAGAAGAGAGGGAGAGTAAGAATGAATTGGGTCCTCTCTCAATCATGCACACACACACACTCTCTCTCTCTCTATGTGTGTGTGTGTGTGTGTGTGTGTGTGTGTGTGTGTGTGTGTGTGTGTGTGTGTGTGTGTGTGTGTGTGTGTGTGTGTGTGTGTGTGTGTGTGTGTGTGTGTGTGTGTGTGTGTGTGTGTGTGTGTGTGTGTGTGTGTGTGTGTGTGTGTGTGTGTGTGTGTGTGTGTGTGTGTGTGTGTGTGTGTGTGTGTGTACCAATTGAGAAGAGAATGAGCCCTCTATTGTTGCATGTTATATAAATGTTGCCAAATACTCACGAGACTAAAAATATAATAAATATGTAATCTAAAGAGATGTTGATGAGTGAAAATCAATGACCCTTGGTAAGGAGTTAATTTGTGGTGGCTAGGCAATGGAGTATGAATTTGATCTTTTTCTAAAAGACTGCTAAGGTGTGTGTCCCCAACACAAGTGAAATAGATGGAATTAGAGTAAGATGTTTGAAGGCATGTTTAGCAATTATCACTAAGGTTTTAGTATTAATGCTATTATAATTGTATGAAAAATAAGATGATTTGTATAATTATTTTTTTGTTAATTTTATTTTTTTTAATTTACTAAACGACAAAGATGTGTTACGTGTAGTACATGTGGCATTGGTCACATTATGCTTGGTAGATAGATTGCAAGGAACTAATGTGTTTTTGTGTTGCAGAGAGTAGATTATTAAGAGTTTTATAGTGCATAGTTATTTATGATTGTATGCACACACCCATAAAATGATTTATTTTGTTACTAATCTTTGTAATGAAGCCTAAGGGCTCAATAATTACTTTTGTAACCTCAAAATATGTTAATTAGATAAGAGCTAGAAATTATTAGATCAAAAGCATGGCATTCAAGCATAAAAACCTAAAAGCCAAAAGGGATGTTTTCCATCATTTTTAAGCACAAAAAGCTAAAGTAATACAAATCCATAAATACATAGAGGGGGGAGGTGCTCATCCAGACATGGGGGAAGGTTAAATCCAATCTTGTGTCATGCATTCTTTGTCTCTATTTTCTATTTTGTGCATTTTCTCTGCATTTTGATTTTTTGTTATTGTATGGTGAAGGGCTATGACAGCTTGCATGATTATGAAATGAAGAGCTTTCTCGTTTTGGAAAATTCAATTGTAGAGAAAAATGTCTTGGAAAGGGGGGCTCCTTTGATGCTAGTGATCGTGATCTAATAGTTGTGGATTAGAGGTGTTGCTTAGATTTTAGACAATCATGGACCTGAGCCTCTTTGAGATAGAAGTCCAATAGAAAATATAACCTATCTAAGAAGACTATGGAAATCAAGTAGAGCTTTCTCTTAGTTTTGGTTTCACAAGAACAGCAAGTGAAATAAGCCTTTGGATTCACGAGGATTTCAATTTGCAATGTTCTTTATAGTATCCTACATAGAGCTAGATCATAATAGTCAGGAGCTTGATGCTTCTTCTCCATTTTCTCCTTAAGCTTTCTTGTAGAAGTTCTCTTTGTTAGAGTTATTTTATGTATTGTTATTCAAAGTAGTTATAATGGTGGATGGTATGCTATTGGTGGTTTACGATTTGTAGTGGTGGATGCTCACTTTGGTCAATGAAGCAATGTTTTTATTTGAGGATTTTGTGGGAGAAGATAATGATATTGTTAAATTTTTAAAGGTTTTGTACACAAAAAAAAAGAGGGATCAACATTTAGCTCTAAAATTGAATCAATGGTTATTGCCAACATAATTGCCAATGCTCTAATAGTTTAGATGACATGAACATGATTTGAGTGTACAACGTGCTAATCCACTACTGTAGGCTTTGAACAATAGTAAAATTTTCAGGATACAAATGTCACTTTGATGCTTCCAAAATGTTTTGATAGAAATTGGACTAATGTATGGATTTGGTAATCTATGTGGGTGCTAGAATTAGCTTGGTTAGGTTGATAGAAGTACAATATTTTGATGAAAACAAATTTTGAGTTATTGAAATAAAAGTCACATGTATTTCTTATGTTGTATGTATATTGCATTTCAAAATTCATGAAAGTAGGTCTAGAGCTTCATTACTACTTTGTTAAATGTAGTCATCATTTTTAGGTGTCTAGAGTATCTGAAATGCTCAAAGATTAGACTGTCTAATGCGTCTAAAATTATTTTGATAATGATAATCTAAAAGCTTGTATCCAATGTATCTAAGATGGTTTTTGTTGGGAGCTCATGCTCAACCACCAAGACCCATAGAGTGTATTGAGCTTACCTCGATGCTTGATTGAGTACCCTCCTCCCTCATGCACACAAGTAGCTCCATGATTGTGATGCAACCTCAAGAAACCTCAATCCCTCTCCTTCAAGCTCCATTTTCCATAGCCATGTGAGACAAGAGAAGAGAAGAGAAGAGAAGAAGAAGAGAGGAGATGGTGGGAGCTTCTCGACCCCAGTCCCTCACCCTCACAGACTCACTCACTCAAGCACAAGCAAGAAGGCAAGAAGAAGAAGAAGAGCTTTTGCCACACACCAAAGAATGAGCTTCTCATTCACTTTTTGAGTTTATATACAAAACCCTTATCCCTTTCGAGCGGTCATCTACTTTTTTACATGGCCGGCCGTGGCCACGTAAAAAAGGGCCAGCCCTCTTTCCTATTGTCCTCCTATCTTCCTTGCTTCCTTTCTACTGCCCGTCTACCCTTACAATTTGCACAAGAGGGAGCCTGGTGCTCTTTTACAAGGATTTTGGCTGTGCCTTAACATGTAAAGGTGTGCCTTCTCTTTTTTAGCACTTTTTGGGCTTCGGTGGGTAGCTACACCTTGGACTTTCTGTGGTCATAGCTATGCTTTTGGGCTCTTCTAGGTCTGATTTCCTTTTGGGCCACCTCTTTCAGCTCTCAACTTGCACTTTTCCAAATTTTCTACTTTTTTTGTGCTAAGGTTAACATTACCCCCCTCCTAGCCGAGTGCCAGTCCCATCGCACTAATGGGTAGTAGTTGGAAGGTGGGGTGGGTATAGCCATATGGCTTTTTGAGTTTGTATACAAGCCCTTGCTGAGGATGGTGTTGGATGGATCTGCCCTTGAAATTCAAGATGGTGTTGGGGCAGGTCCCTCCCTGATGTTGATGGTGGGTGGATCTGTTCTTTGAAACTGAAGATGGTGTTGGACAGATCCTTCTTGGGGAATGGTGGATGGACGGATCTGTCCTTGAAATTGACGATGGTGTTGGACGGATCCCTTCGAGGTCGATACGATGCGATCTTAACCTTCAAGTCAAAGTTGTGTACTTCCTAAGGGGTGTATCTACCTCTTTGTGTAGTGCATGGTGCAAGTGGCTATGGAACTGGGAGTTGGTTCAGGCAAGCTTGCGGTGTTGTCCCACACTTGAGGACCCAGTTTATGCATCATTGTAGGTGCGGTGCGTGGCTTAGGGAGACAGGTTTGGAAATCCTGTCCTTGAGGTGCCCTAAGCATGAAGTGAGGGACGGGGCAAGGTAAAAAATCCTAGGTGTAGTGATTGTGGCACTTGAATGATTTCAAGGACTTAGTCTTTTCCTTTTCTTATTTTCTTTTCTTTTTTTCATTTTTCTTTTATTTCTTATTTCTTTTTCTCTTTTTTTGTTTGGATAGATAAACACAATCGACATCATAGATACAGGGGTGCTCTTAGGTTGTACCTTGGTCCTCTTTTGATAATGCATTACAGGGTGGCCTAATGGATTTGCTAAAAAAGGCATGGCTTTGCATGTAGCTCTTCATATTAGCCTGATGTTTAGAGGTGTGGTTGACAAAAAGGGGTGTCCACACCTTGTAAACTGGCTATCGTTCATGTCTTCAAGTACCTTCATACAAAAAGAGGGTAACAACGTAGCCCTCATCATTAGCCAAGCCATGACACAACTATCTATTCCTAGGCTGAGATAAAAAAAAAGAGTGGAGGAAGGTGGACCTCCTCGACGGTTGGCTTTTGCTTTAGTAGAAACCTAATAGTCCTAAGATAATTACAAGATGTGATGAAAGCGGGGTCTGGACATGATGAGAAATCCTCGAGGAACAGCGTGATTGATGGACGGATGTCTCCTGCCTTGAAGGTTAGGCACTTCTCAAGATTCTTTGCATTGGCATTGTAGATCTTGGGAAAGTCATACCTACCATGCTCCTCTCTATTGTAATCCACTTCGTGTGCTTGCGAGGGTAGGGCATGTAGATAGGATCATTCCTTTCTTCAAGGAGTGTGCCGCAGAATGCCATCCATGCATCAAGATTTGTATCCCTGATCCTTCTTCGCCACTTGGGTTGTGCTTCCTAGTCTTGGACCATGTTGGGAATATGGTACACCTTGTCCTGCCAGTAGTCTGGGACCTCCCACCTCCATCAAGTGATAACTATGCTCCGCTCCTTGACCCATTGATTCGCCGCCAAGTTGTTGGCCATTTGAATTATGTAGTCCACTAGTTCCACTGGTAGGACTTGGCCCAGTGCCCATGGGAAGAGGAATGATAGCTCGAAGGGCCAGGTTTGGAGTTCTCCTTGCTCTCAAATAATCAATTCTTGGGGCTAGTTGACAGGATAGCAATCATTGCATTGTGGCACAGGCTCTCCAAGAGAAAACTGTTGGGGTTGCACTCTAGCTCTCTGCTGCGCTTGCTCCACCAATTCTCGTCTTCTTCTCTTAGCTACAATGATGCACTCGAGCACTTGGCTGCCTTTTGGATCTTCTTGAGACACATTTGGTAGTGGTGGGCTAAGCTCTTAGGCCTGTTGCTCTTCTTCAAGCTGCTCAAAGTCCGGCCCTTCCTCTAGTGGTTGCTCTTGTGGGGTCAAAGCTCAGGGTGGATGTGACTGCTCTTGCTCTTCAAAACCTAGCTCCTTCAATTGGTGGAGAGGCCAGCTTGCCTCAAATACTGGCATTGTTCTTTTCTCGTTAGTCTGGTGCTGGGTTGGAAAAGCACGCTCTTGCAAGCCGTACTTCAGGGCTCTAGTGGTCATCTCTAACTTCCTTCTCATCCTCTCCATAGAATCCTTGCTGCCCACTTGTGTTACATGGAGCACTGTGCTTAAGAAGGCTTGTCATTGCATATCTAAACTTGATTCTGTAGCTTCGATTCTGGCCTTTGCCAATACCCGCTCGCATTCTGTTGTGGCCAAGTGCTCGGCAAGTCCTCACACTCGTTCAAAGTTGTACTCTTCCCAGTGTTTGGCTCTCTCTTCCAATTCCTTCTTGTCCTTCTCCATGCTTTGAGACAACATCATTACCACTTGTTATTGTTCATTCCATACTTCCAACATGTGTGTTTTTTCCTTGTTGCAATGGTTCGGCTACTCCTTGTCTATCTTCTGGGCTTGTTGCGCCACGGTGAGTTGCATGGAAGTTTCTGACAGCGTTTTAGACAGATCTTTATTCTTTTGCACGTGGGCTTCTTGACTTCCTTCATGTCGCTGTCTTTCAAATTCAGCCATGGTTTTTATCTCTTCCACCTCCTGCTTTAGGTTCTCTTGCTCTTCCTATTGCAGCCCTTGGGTTGCTTCTTTGATGGCTTCTTCTTTCTCTTTCTCCAAGCATTTGATTTCCCTTTCTAGTCTCTCCTGTTTCTCCAACTCTAGGGCAGTCCTCTTCCTACAGCCCTTGGGTTGCTTCTTCGATGGCTTCTTCTTTCTCTTTCTCCAAGCATTTGATTTCCCTTTCTAGTCTCTCATGTTTCTCCAACTCTAGGGCATTCCTCTTCTTCAAGTATTCTATTTCTTCTTGATATCTTCGTGTCCTCTCTTCTCTAGCTACCTCTACCTCCTTCGTGGCATCCAAGACATTTTTCATATCTCCTTGCAGCTTTTCATACAGCTTGGCTAGCTCCTCAATGCGTTGCTGCATCCTCACCAGGTCTTGTGTCTCTTCACCTAGTTTTGTTGCCAACTTGTTTCTGCCTCTTTCTTAGCTTTGAGCTACTCTTTTAGCTCTCGGATTTCTTGTTGATACTTTGCCGCCTGGTGGGTTGCTTCCAATTTGAGTGTTGCTGAGGCTTCTGTTTCAGTCTCTAGCTTGGCTACTGCCACCTCTTCTCTTCCTGGGCCTTTCCTACCTATGCTAGAAGCTCTTTGATGTACTCATCATATGTTGTAGCCGTGGGTGGTGCTATAGTCATAGAGGCCTCTAGCTTTTGCCTCTTGGGATCCTGCCTTGGCGTTGACTGTGACAACTGGTCTTTTTAGCTCCTATGAAGTGGGGATCCCTACTCCTGAATCCGGTGTTGTTTCCTGCATCTTCATTACGAAAAACTGCATCATGGACATTAACTTGCTAGTGTCCATGGCAGCTGCAATGTCTTGGGCAGTCGAGGTGGTCATGGTGTGGAACGTGAAGATTGATGGGAGGGGGTGCATTGGGGCCTTGCCCTTGCCTGATACTATCGTGATGATTGCTTCATGCTTTGAGGCCATGGTCCTATTGCTTGGCTCTCCTTCCCTCCGGGAGCTCATGGTGGTGGCTAGCTCTTTTGCACCAAAAGTCTCCTCCAGTGACCTATGCATGGCCTCAACCATGTCTTCATCTTCCTTTCTCCTTACCTCTTTCACCTATTCCTCTGATTTTTTTTTTCTCTCTTCTTCAGCCCTTCTCGACTCCTCTTCCACTCTCTTCAGCTCAGTTGCTTCCTTCTCCCTTCTCCCTTCTCTCCTCTTCAGTCTTCTTGAACTCTCTTTGGGCTCCCTTTAGCTTGGCCTGTTCCTCCTTCATCATTCTTCTTTTGTTTCATTCTGTGGCTTCGATGGGGTTTTCTTCTTTGGTTCTCTGGTGGGCTCTCTCTGGCCAGTAGATTGTGTCTCCTGCTCTTCCCTATGACTTATAGTCCTCTCACTGGACTGCTCCTGCTCAGGGTGTAGCAAAAAATTGCTCAGGGGTCTCCCCTACTTCCTCTTCACCTCCTTCTATGTCCTTCAAGGCCTCTTGGATGATGGCAATCATTACTTCATCGAACATGATGGTGGATGCCTTGGAGGACTTTTTCCTAGCTGGCCTTGTTGTGGATGAGTCATTATCGGCTAGCTTGGCTCGTGGTAGTGACTCTACTCTTGCTATAGGAGGTGATCAACCATTGTTTAAGGGCTTGGTCTTGAAATATCTCGGCATTGGCGATCAATTCCTGCGCGACCATGGGGGTTTTTATTGTCATGAATTCATATTCCTCCCAACAAGTGCATGACAAGGAGCATACATTCGACTCTAAGGATGCATCAAGTAGACCTAGGTCTAAGCACTTATAGCTCTTAGCAAGTAGGGTGAAAGTGGCATCTAAGCGCTTTGATGTAGGTGACTAGGTCGTCGCCTATGTTTTTAGCTAGGTCTTTGGCCAATGTGAGGATTGATCGTCATTTGTAGGATGGCTTACGACCCTGCTGAGACGAATAGGGTCAAAATGAGCTAGACAAGGGAGCTTCTAGTGGCCGATCCTTAGGAGCAATGGCATCCATAGGGGCTGCTATAGGTTGGGCTTGCGGCTCAGAGAATGTGTTACACTTAGCTTGAGAAGTACCTAGGTCACTAGGCTCCTTGGGGGTGGTCGAGTCAATGGGAGTCAACTGCAGTTTTGGTCGATGGACTTGCTCTAGTGCCAACAGCTTAGTGATCTTGGGCTTTATGGGTTTAGTAGCTCTGGGCTCTACAGGCTTGGGTATGAGGGTCTCTTGGAGCCTTGCTTCCTTAACCGTTGTTTGATCTTGCATAGATGGGTTTGAGGGTGGCACTTGAGTAGTGCCCTTGACAATTTTGGCTTTAGGCACCCATATCTAGGCATTGCCCTCGTAATAGCCTTGCGCTTACAACAAGGTTTTGGGAACCCATTGCGGCTTGACCGTTCGTCTTCGCCTGTATCGCCTATTATGTGGCCTCCTAGCTCTTGGGTGCGAGTTTCTAGTGTTGCGAGGTCGTGTGTGCCTGCTTCTAAGAGGTGGGCCTTTGTGCTTAGGCACCCATTTGAGGATAGGCTCTCTGGTCTTTGTTGTGTTCTTGGTGGGTTGTTGCTATTTTGTTTGAGCAAGGTGTGATGAATTACGACTCCCCTCCTTAGGCTTGGTGGTGGGTTGCTCTACTGGTGAGTTTGATGGAGTGATGCTGCCCTTGCTGAAAGCCGTGACGATACGTACGTTGCCAATGGCTAGATGAATGCGATGTGATGACTAGTAGTCAACATTACAAAGTGTCTACTTTTTAAAGGTGCATCCTAGTAGCGATTCCTTACCTACATCTTTTGTGTTTGGTAGCACATAGAAAATCATGGGGATGCGCAGACTCGATAGAGACTACCACTTTGCACTTTCCCAAGAGTGCATATGATTTACCTCCAAATGGGTTGAGTTTCGCATTTATGGATTGGAGTTGCGGTTGACCGATGAGGGTCCAATGTTTGTGGGTCAAGATGTTAAAGTCAGCTTCTTCATCAATCAAAGCATCGAAGGTGTGGGTCTATTGGGCAGTGATCATTATGCCAGGTAGGCCACTGTTACTGCTTCCTCATCTTCATCTTCAATGTCAGTGAAGGTGGCAACGTGGACGTTCACAGGTGATTCTAGCATTGGCGACTTGTGCAACGGATGTGTGGGAGGGTAGAACTTCTTTATGCGGCTACTATTAAAGAAGCCTATGCCCTCGCCATCTAAGGTCTTGAGCTCTACATTGCCAATTCGGCTAATGGTGCGGACTCCAAAGGGCCCTAATCCTCTAAACTTCATTTTCTACTTATGGCCCTTCCCAGAGTACAACAACACTAGGTTTCCCTGCTCAAAGTCACACTGTTTTCCATGCTTGTCAAACCAACTTTTACATCATGCCAATTAGCACATGTATGGCAATAAGCTAAGTCTCTGATAAGTGCTCTAACTCGACTATGCGGTCCATCCATGCCTCCTTTCCATCCCATCTCTCTTGGATGTCTATCCTCAAGCTAGGGACAAAGAACTCTGGAGGTAGAATAGCTTCAGTTCCATAGGTTAGCCTAAAAGGAGTCTGTCCTACAGTCGTTTTATAAGCTATCTGATAGGACCGAAGTGTTGCCATGAGTTTATTGTGCCAATCACTATGCAAGGTAGATACCACTTTAGTGAGGACACTCACTAGAATCTTATTCGTTGATTTCGCTTGTCCATTAGCTTGAGGGTAGTAAGGTGATGACTTCCTATGGATGATCAAGAAGATAGAGAGCATGTGGGCAATCACATCATTGATGAAATGAGTGCCTTGGTCACTGACTAACTCAATAGGGCAACCAAATCATGAGATAACTTGCTCCCATAGGAACTCTGCCGTACTTTTGGCGTCATTCTTTCTCATAGCTCGTGCTTTAGCCCATTGCGTAAGACAATTGTTTGCTACTATGATGTACTTGGCTTGTGAGTATTGGGCCGTAGGAATGATAAGTTTGATGAAGTCAATACCCTATTTCTAGAAGGGTTGTCACGCTATGATAGGGGTCAACTCCATCTTGGATTTATATATAGGAATCTTAGTCCTTTGGCACTCATGACAATGCTTGACAAACTTAGCAGCATTGTGGAATAGGGTGGGCCACCATAGTTGAGATTGCAACACTTTGTAGGCTCTTGTATCTCTGCTGAAATGTCCTCTAGCAATTCCACCATGCGCCTCACTCAACACATCATGCATTTCATGCTCTCACACACATCTTCTTAGCAATCTGTCTTGCCCTAACCTATAGAGCTGACTGGCTATCAATTATAGGGTTAGATATTAAGAATAAGTCACCTAAGCCTGGCCTTCTCAATAGGTTTCTGAAGCCCCAAGAGAGACACCAAGGAAAAGGGGATTCTACTACAAGAAAATCTATCTTGTAACATCAACAAGCTTTTATTTCATTCTTTTGATGACCAAAACAAAGAAAACAACAAATCTTCACGCAGCATCATAGTAGATATCTCCCACAGATTTGATAGAATCAACCATAATCTTCAACATCTTCATAGAATCCTTCAATAGAACAAGGAACATAAAAGAATACACCATCTTTGAATGGAAATCAATCACATAGTATTCATCTTCATTATCTTCATAGTTCTCTCTCTCAATCTCTCATATACAGTTACACTGTTTTGATAGAATTGACTATCTTTGGCTCTCTCTCTCTCTCTCTATCCATCAATAGTACATCATCTCCTCACTACAATACTCTCACAATAACTCTTAATAATCCTTCTTACGTCATGGATGTACCTCCCAAGAGGTATGTCTGATGTGAAGAGGCACCAGAGCCACTACAGCGTCTCTTCACAACTCACTACTGTCACTGTCACTTCAGCCTTCTCTTCAGTCTTCAGCAGCGCTGCTTCTTCCATTTGTTTTAGCTCTTTTGAAATTAGATTCATCCTTTCCAAAAGTTAGAAAAATTTTCTAAAGTCACACATACTTTCTACAGAACACTTACAGAAGATCTACAGAACACTACAGTATAGTACTAGAGTAGATACAGAGCAGTTACAGAGCAGAGACAGAGGCTCTACAGAAGGTCACTGAAGGTCACCAGAGAACATAAAATCCTCATAACTCATACTAAAACCATTCAAAACTATACAAAACTATTCAATAAGCTTCCAAAATATTTCATGTTGGGGATAAAGGCGCCTATGCCTAGCCGCTCGTGTATTACTACATTGACAGTCACTGCCACTGCACACTGCAGGTGGCGGGCGCCCGTCACCGTCACTTTATTCTTTATTATTTTAGTGACAGTTTGAATAATGGAAGGCCCGGTCACACATTGTGACTGTTGGAGTTCCCATTTCTAGTCTCCCTTTCTTGTCTTGCTCTCCTGCCATAGCTCTCGAGTCTAACCTTCGATCCATCGCTCCCTTTCAACTGGTTTTCTTGCCTAGGGCAAGAAGGCTTTGGTATGCAAGTGGGTGTACAAGCTAAAAAGTACCCCTGGACACCCCAAGCCGACATACAAGGCTAGATTGGTAGCAAAGGGTTTTAAGCAAGAGCATGGTGTAGACTTTGATGAGGTCTTTTCTCCTGTGGTTAAGATGACCACCCTACGCTTAGTCTTGGCTTTGGTTGCTCAACTTGACTTGGATTTATACCAGATGGATGTCAAGATGGCTTTTTTACATGGGGACTTGCATGATGAGATTTATATGGAGCAGCCTAAGGGCTTTGCAGAACCTGGCATGTAGCACCTAGTGTGCAAATTGAAGAAAAGTCTTTATGGCTTGAAACAGGCACCTAGGGAGTGATATCATAAGTTTGATGCCTTTATGCAATCACAGGGCTATAGCCAGAGTGCTATGGATCCGTGTCTTTACACGAAGAAAGCCTGTGAATGTTCTTTATTGATTTTGGTACTCTATGTGGATGATATGCTGATAGCAGGGAAAGCTCATGATGAGCTAGATGCTCTTAAGGCTCAGCTCAAGAAGAGCTTTGAGATGAAAGATTTGGGATAGGCTGCTCACATACTTGGTATGCACATTAGATGTGACAGGCATCAGGGACTCCTCTACTTGTCACAGAGGGAGTACATTCATAAAGTCCTTGAGCGCTTCCGCATGCAGGACGTAAAGCCTATTGGCTATCCATTGCCTTCTTGTGTGAAGGTATCACAGGCTGATTGTCCGTAGACAGATGAGCAGAGGGTCGAGATGGCCAAGATTCCCTATGCATCCATAGTGGGCAGTCTTATGTATGCCATGATAGCCACTCGTCCAGATATTGCCTTTGAAGTTGGTGTTGTGGCACACTATATAGCTACACTTGGCAAGAAGCATTGGGATGCCATGAAGTGTATCATGAGGTACTTGAAGGGCATTGCAAATATGTGTATATGCTATGGCAACCAGGATACAGGAGTCGTGGGGTACACTAACTCTGATTATTCAGGACATACAGATAGTAGAAAGTCCACTTTTGGCTATGTACTCACCTATATTGGAGGTGCTATTTCTTGGATGTCCAGGGTGCAGAAATGCATGGCCCTTTCTACTATAGAGGCCGAGTATGTTGCAGCCACTGAGGCTTGTATGGAGGCCATTTGGTTGGGTCATTTAGTTGTTGACCTTGGTATTGATGCTATCCCTATACTGCATTCGGATTCTATGAGTGCTATTCAGTTAGCCAAGAATCCGGTCTTCCATGCGAAGACGAAACACATTGAGGTAAGGTATCACTTCATACGTGGGGTCGTTGAGGACAAGTCTGTTGATCTTGTCAAGATCTCGACTGACTAGAATCTTGCAGATTTGCTCACGAAAAGCCTCTCTATAGAGCGCTTTGCCTTCCTCAGGAGGTTGATGGGCGTGGGATGAGATGATGTCTTTCCTCATCCTGTTGTACATGTGTACATGTTGTACTGTCTTTTTTTTTTCTTTTTCTTTTCACTCCTCACTGGGGAAGATTCGCCTTTAAGTGGGAGGTTGTTGGGGGTAAAGGCGCCTCTGCCTAGCCGCCCGTGTATTACTACATTGACAGTCACCGCCACTGCACATTGCAGGTGGTGGGCACCCGTCACCGTCACTTTATTCTTTATTCTTTTAGTGACAGTTTGAATAAAGGAAGGCTCGGTCACACATTGTGACTGTTGGAGTTCCCATTTCTAGTCTCTCCCTTTCTTGCTCTTGCTTCCCCACCATAGCTCTCGAGTCCAATCTTCGATCCGTCGATCCCTTTCATTTCAATCTTCATCAATCATCAATCCATGCTTCATATATTAGAAAATCAGAACAAAATAGAAGCTATACATAAGGTATACAAAACCAATGAGAAACTATCAGAACATCACATAGCTTCATATCTCCACTAAAAATCATCACGAGCTTCCAAAATATAATCAATATAATCCAAAACACTCTCAAACACTTCCATTATCAACCATACATCACTCTAAATCCATCAAAAATCAATCATTGAGACCTCAAAAACAACAAAAATCAATCAAAAATTCAGTATTTTTCCACTCTCAATATATCCCCACACTTAAAGAAAGGAAGCATCCTTGCGATCTAAGGAAAAGAAGAATATAAGTTCATTAAAGAGCTCAATTTTAGCTTCCGTAGGATCTTCAACAATCTCTCCAAACCATGACCCGAACTTATTACCTGTATTTGATAGAAAATACTACTAAAGAAAAACTTCGTTATTCATTAACTCATCTGATAAACATTTAAAAGTCATAACAAATTTGTAAAGGATATAAGAGGTTCTTCTTTAGCTTTCCATCATAGGCTTTCCATCCACCATCAATAGTTTGAAAAGAGCTCTCAAACAAATTATTCTCAATCAGCACGAACTCATCACATAAGATTATTACAACACACACACAAACACAAACACAACCATCTGAACGACACCTCCAAAAAGAGATATATATCATTAAGAATCATCCAAAATACATTGCAAAGGAATCAATGAAGGTGATCCCTTTTGAAGGCTTGGTGGTTTCAAAAACGATCCATGGAGAAGGACTCATCCACAAATGTTTTTGGAGGATTTTGAAAGAACTGCAGGCAACAGATCCTTTCTAGAAAAACAAGGTATCTGCTAGGTAGACATAGGGCATAAAAATAGAGGACATCCAATTGTTGGGAATCAATGTTCACATTGACATTCATACAAAACTTTGGAATGGCCTTTTGATCATTATGTGAATGCCTATGCATATATGTTAGATACCAAGCAAAATGATCTGTTAATCTCAGTGAAGGATCTAGAGATTGTAAATATTGGTGAGCAAAATGAAGGTAATTCTGGTATGCTTGACTAGCAGTTGTCCAGTCCCCTGGAATTAATAGCCAGTTAATTTGTGGTCCTGTGAGAGAATCAGTCGAGCTCCATCCTCTTCTTCTTGGAATCTGCTGATCAAATCCATCGTACTCACTAACTAACTGAGGAGGTTGAGAAATAGAAGTGGTAGGAGATGGAAGTGGAATAAGTAAAAGAGGATGAAGAGATGGGTAGGCAAAATCATAAAATGAGGAATAAACTAAAGAAGGAGTGGCTGAAAATTTAAGTGAATCAGTTAGGAAAGATGTCAATTGATAAGCAGGAAAAGTAGAAGGTATATGGATAGATGGAGAAGGGCATGGTGGAGAAGGGAAAAATACTCAATCTTCGATGAAAGAATAATAGGTAAATATAGGAATTTGAGGAAAACCTTGAGGTTGAAAAAGAAGAGGTAAGATAGCTGCTAAATTAGATTGATAAAGGGAAAGATAAGTATCATAGCGATGAGCCATTTGTTGATAGTACAATAGGCTAGGAACAGAGGGACCTAAAACAGATTTCTCTGGTAGGCATAAAAAAAGGATGAATCAAATGGATGGTTCTTGGAAAGATAAGCTAGGAGATCCACCCTCAGTTGGTTAGTGCTCTGCACATAAGTAGAAGCTATATTCTAACGTTGATTCAGGACCACAGAATCAATCATTGAATGCCATGAATTGTCAGGGCAAGTAGCCACTTTTGAGGAATAACACTGGAACATGTCATCTATCTGCAACTCCAAATAGTTGACATATAAGACAGCTCGCAAAACCACATCCCCCACATATCAGGCCAAATCTACATCATCTGAAATCAACAGATCACCTCGTAGATACATGTAAGACAACAACATGGTATCCGTTGTCACAGAATCTTCAAAAACCATATGGACCACTTCTGTCAGCAAATTAGGAGACCAAGCCCCACTCCAACCATCCTCTAGAAGAGGGAGATCCATCGTTGAAAGCTTCATATAGAAGGCCAACTTCTGCAAACTAATAATGGACAAAGAAAGAATAGTCCAGAGGAACATACTCCTGAAAGTGCTCAAATGTAGACCATAACAAATCCATCCTGGACTGCAATCGTTTCACTTTATCTTGAAACAATAGACACAATGTGGCCTGTCTCTAGAGAACTGCTAGGTCCTGCTTAGAGATAGAAGGAATCATAGGAACATTGGGGCTTGGAAGAATGGACCGTGATTGTGCCAGTTGGTCTTGCAACTGCTTAATCTGGGAAGCTTGTGATTCCACTGTATTATGAGTAGTTTGTAAAGACAGTTTTGCATCTAAAAGAGTTTGAAACTCTTGAGCTTCTTTGGACATTCTCTCTTTCTCCTCTGAGACTCTAGTGACTTCTGACTGAGCTTCTGTTAACTGAATCTTCAAAGAAGATATTTCTTCTCTTTGGGTCTCAATCATGTGGGTCTGCTGCTCCATCTGCTTAAACAGATCAGCAAGTGTGTCTTTAGCAGAGGCTAACTCTGAGGTTGCCTTATGCAACTGGTCTTTGGACTGCATTAGTTCTTCATAGAAAGAAGCATACAGTTGTTGAACACAAGCTGTCACTGAAAGTTCAATCGAACTCTAGATGTCATTACAAAGGAATGGAATAGCATCTCCTAACACTAAACTATTCAGTGAAGGGACTGATATTTCCAAAGAACCCTCTCTATATGCCCTGAATAAATTGTTACATGTAAGGTAAGCAGGAAGATCACTGCCAAATGTAGCAGGAACTGTGAGACTGAAGGACTGATTGAGGGAGTTTTATCTGCCACATGCTTCAAGTGCTTCCACTGAATGACCAATGGAGGAGGGGAATCAAGTTCCTCTATGTCAATAGGTTTTGACTCTTTTGAAGGTGGAGGGGGAGGTACTGGATCAGATGGAGGAGGTGGTAGTACACCCTTCTTAAGGCCTGAGTATGTAAAGAAAGCATATAAGTAGGAACCATAAGTGACATTTGTGACATTCCCTCTGGTCACTTTGACGAAATATTGGTCCATCTTCGTAAGCAGGTAAGTACTCCAATTAATGGCCACCCCTTTTAACACCATCCTGGAAGCTGTGAAGAGTTATTTGGACAAATAATGAGATGGTGTCTTGGCAGGCATAAACCTGTCTTGGAGGAATTGGTAGATTAACTTCCAAAGAGGGTCAGTGATAATGGAAAAAGATACCCTTGAAGTGTTTATCACTTTCTTGACATCTAGAATCTCTTTGGTCTGCTTCTGTAACAGCTTGAAAATCTCATCATTGGAGAATAATTGTCTAGCTGTAACAAAGGGCTCACCTTTGTAGGGAAGAGACAAAGCCTACCCTAACCCTTGGGGTGTCAATACCATGGAAGCACCATAAACCAGGCCCGACTTCTTACTGTATGATGCAAGAAACTCATCACATAGGGGTGAATCATCTGGAATCAATGGGAGTGAAGTAGCCACGAAAGTTGCAAGTTCTACTTTCACTATAGGCTCAAAAGCTAGTAGGGAAGAATAATCCCTACTGATCAACGTGACATACTGGATAGGAGGAGGAGCGTGAGGCGCCATTCAAATGGAAAATACACACACCACAAAACACATACAATCACAAAGAATGCCTGCAAAACAACCAAAATAGCTATAAAAAAGGAATCAATCAAAAGAAGCACACACATAGACGTAGCTAACCAATTGACCACCCCAAACAACCCACATCCTAGAAAAAATTCGGTATGACGTCTACACATATGCGACCGAAAACTTCATGCGATGCAACAATCATGTACCCGAAACCCCGTATCAGGCAAGAAAGAGAAAAAACTACAAACCACACTCGTAATCGTAGCACATAAGCAAACCATAATACCATAAAAATCTAATCAAGACCTAAACATAACTTTGACCAACAATTTCAGCTAAGAGGACTTTATGTGCCCATCCCACGAAGCGTGTTTATTAAAAAAGGGCAAAATGTGCAGTGAAGGGAAATGGTTTTAATGAAGGGTTCATTTTAAGAAATTATTAACAATAGGTGACATTTTATTAGGTTATAAACCTTAATAAGAAAACAACAGTTCCTTCTTAAAATTTTAATTACAATTTATTAGGGTGAAGCCGGTGCTTTAACGAAACCCCGACTGCGATTCCCAAACTAGGGTCTCTAAATGCAAATTCATTAATTAAAAATTAATGGTGATATGGAGCACTTTTTTGCCAACGCGTGCTTTTTTGTGACTGCTGGTTCATTTTAAATTATTAAAAATTACAGTGCCTCTAAAGCACACGTAGTGTGTGCAAAGTGAATGGCTCATTAATTTTTAAGTTATTAGAACCTAAGTGTTTAGCGCAAGCGTGCGTGGAAAAGTGGGTGAATATAGTTCATTTTAGCAATTAATTGTGGTTAAGGGATAATGAAAATGAATAAAACTAAAAAAAATAAATACTTGGTAGGGGTGTGTATGCAATAGACTGAAGGTGCATTGAGTAGTCCCCAAATGCAAGGAATCCAGTAAAAAAAACAAACACCACTGACTGGAAAAAAGAAAGCACCTTAGTGTTTTTGTTTTATTTTTATTATTTTTATTTATTTGTTTTTTTGTTTGTTTATTTTTTTTAAAAAAATTATATTTTAGATGTGTTTGTATTTTGTACAGTGTTTGGTTTTGTTTTGTTTGTTTTATTATTCTTATTCTTTTTTTGTTTTTTAAAAAGAATTAAATCGGGATATATGACACATGAATATGTTGTGAAGTGCAAATGTGGAATTTCAGCAATCCAGCAAGTGTCAGCAATGTGTTTTAATTTATCCATGATTTTTTAGCTGATTTTTGGAATTTAAAATAAATTTTCATGAGATGAAATATTAAATTTAGGGTTTTGACTTCGAATAATACTTTGGCCATTTATGAAAGCATTTCCAATTGAGAAATTATTGGAAAAAGGGGCAAGGGGATTTGTGAAAATTTTTGGAATTATTTTTGTAATTTTACCAATTTTTAATGAATTTTACTCATTTTACATGTCTTTTTGAAGAAAATTTAAAGTTTTGAATTTTTTGCAATTTATTCTCTTGAATTCCCACTTTTGAAAATATTACAAATGATTTCAGCAATGTTGGAATTTTTAAATGATTTTTTTTGCAATTTATTTGGATTTTAAATGAATTTTAATGAAAATTTGAAGGTTTTAGGTATTTTATGTGTATTTTTATGTGTTTTTATATATTTTTCGGGTGTAAAAATTAAAAGGCGGTACCTGAGCTGTGTGTGAACAACGGAGGATGACTGTGTGTGAACGGCTAACTGCAACACACCACCGCATGAACAAACCGAAAGTGCGTCCTGACGCATGGTCGCCCACTAGCAGCTCACAAACACGTCACAAGCACATGTAGAGATGTGCATGAAAAGGAACACGGACCTGCGGGGAGGTGTGGTGAGTGTGTGACGCGGGTATGTTCCTGCGGGTGGTGAGGGGGAATAGGGACTATGGGAGAGGGGGGTGTTGCGGTGGGGGGAGAGGGGTGTGGGTGGGAAGGGGGACTAGGGGAGGGGTAACTGGGGTTAGTGGGGGGGGTGGGGTAATGTGGGAACAATGGTTAGGGTTGGGGGGGGTGGGGTTAAGGGTAACTATGGTTAGGTTTTGGGGGGGGGGGGGGGTGGGGTTAAGGGTAACCATGGTTAGGTTTGGGGGGCGGGGTGGGTAAGTTTGACGGCCGTACGGGCAGGTGGGGAGGAGGCCCACGGGGAGGGGTAGACAAGAGATGGTGGAGAGAGGAGGGCGGAGGAGGAGGTGGTGGAGGGGAGGATGAGGTGGGCGAGGCAGAGATGGTGAAGGGGAGGATGAGGCGGGCGAGGCGGAGATGGTGAAGAAGAAGATGAGGTGGGCGAGGTGGAGGTGGTGAAGGGGAAGGGAGAGGGCGAGAGGAAGGCAGGGCGGTGGCCACGAGGGGAGGTGTTTGTGGGGGTCGCGGGAGGAGGTGGCCGCGGGGGACGTGGTAGTTGCGGAGGATGAGCTGAGGGAGAGCGAGGAGATGTCAGCGGGGGAGAAGAGAGAAGGGGTGGATGACGCGACAGGCGGGAGTCAAGTAACCGTTTTTTTTCTTTTTTTTTCGCTTTTTTGTTTAAAAA
This sequence comes from Lygodium microphyllum, assembly GCF_053477565.2. NCBI lineage: Eukaryota > Viridiplantae > Streptophyta > Polypodiopsida > Schizaeales > Lygodiaceae > Lygodium > Lygodium microphyllum. The sequence continues at coordinate 28,847,585 of NC_141138.1, read as the reverse complement.
AAATATATGGATGTGTGTAGGTGGGTGTTTGTGGGTTTTTGTTTTTGTTTTTGTTTTAAAAAAAAGAATTTTATGTTGTTTTTTTGAGTTTATTTTATGATTATTTTAATTTTTTGTTTTTTTGTTAGTGTTTGTTTGATGTGTGTGTGTTTTTTGTTTTTTAAAATAATTGTTTGTGTTTGATGTGTGTGTGTTTTTTTCGTCTCGTGCGCATGTGCGGAGTGGGAGGAAATTTTTTTTGCATTAGTGGGATTAGACGGGGCAGGGACGGCGAGACGCGAGCCATAGATGCCACAGGGGCATCCTGAGGCGCGTAAAACAAAAAATAGGCGCATTCACGTGCGACATGAGAAATGCGACTATACAACAAAAAGGAAGAAAAATTAATAAAACTCAAACCACATGTTGGATCGAAAAACCGTAAGAAGGAAAAATGTGTTGGGAGACGAGGGAAGATGATAGAAAAATGTGACACGGGTTTCAGGGCAAAATCAGGGTGTTCACATGGAAAAAACACAAAAAACAAGCCCAAAAACACTTACGTGTATTAATATTAGAAATCCGCGCATTGTAACGAACTGTGAAAAGAAGAAAAAATGTCCAGAATAGTGTGTCCAATAACCCTATCACCGAAAAACACAGTTTCAATCGAGATAGGATGCGTTCACATGGGAAAAACCCCAAAAACGGACCCGAAAATGGACTCAGAAATTAATACAAGAAAAATCGTGAACTGGAATAGAGAACAGTAAAAAGGAAAAATGTGTAAAAAAGAGGGATTCTCAGGGATGGCGCATCAAAACTCAGTTTGGGGGAAATTAGGAGGGGTGCATATGGAAAAAACATAAAAACACACTCGAAAACACTCGAAAAAATTAATAACTAAAAATCCAGCAGTCGGAAGAGGGGGGAGGAAAAAGAAAAAAGTGGGGGAAAGGCCAACAGGACACGACTGTGAAATTAAACTAGAATTCCAGTGCAAATAGGGCATGTTCACATGGAAAAATGTGAAAAATAGGCATGAAAAGGGTCTGAAAACCTGCAAAAATTAATACGGACCACCCGTGCATCAGAATGACAGGGAGTAAAAAGAAAAAATGTCAGGAAAAATGGGTAGGGCAGGGCTAGTGCCTCAAATCAGTGTTCCGAAGCAATAAAGACACGTTCACATGGAAAACCGACCAATTTACGGGAATTGCTTCAAAAATTAATAACTTTAGAAGCGTCTATCGGAACGGGAGTTGGTAAAAAGGAAAAATGGGCAGTTCAAAGGGATGAACATGGCTGTAAGGTTGGATGTAAGTCTTAGTAAACGTAGGGTACGTTCGCATGGAAAAATCGCAAAACAAAGAATAAAGGCAAACGGTCAAGAAACAACTCTAGGGATAGGGTGAAATAGAACGAAAGAGTGGGAAAGGGACCCCGTCAGGGTAAAATAAAATCATGGCATAGATGCATAATAGGGTATATGCATGGGGGTATGCAACATAGATGCATAAGGACGCGTCCCCACACTTAAAACCTTAGCAGGAAGGGCAAATTGAATAACAAGGACCTAGTACCACACATCAGACCAACCATGAACGTCCCCACACTTAAGACATGACCGTCACTAAAAAACAGAAGGTGTAGGGTTAGTAAAACTTGGCCCATATTGCCGAGGAGGAATGTCGATTATCAAGGTTGCGTCTTGTATCGTTGTCGGCTGCAAGAGGTACCAAGGCGTCTTCACAGCACACGTCCAATGTGACAGGGACCATGCGGCAACACCCAGGGATGTAGCTGGTTGAAGGAATCACAGGAAATTCGTCGATCACGAGGGATATTGCACTCAACTCACGATCACTCAAATGGAATGAAAGAGCAGTCGCTCATTCCATTACTAACATCACTCGAGGTAATAATGATGGGACCCGAAGCTCACGCCCGATTTAGGAATCAACAAAGTGATGGTGCAGAGGGAGTATGCCAGGGTGCACAATTGATGGTGCATCAGTGCATCCAATCCGTATGGCATAGGTGCAAGGAGGAAGGCCAGGGAGCCTTGCAGTGTAGTGTACATAACAGAGTGACGTGTCCTGTGTTGTGGCAGAGACCCATCCTATGGGTGCATAGGGAAACAAGAACATACCGGACTCCAATGGTTGTAACGTCCCTCAATTCTCACCTCTCAATAATTGATTGAAGAAACACCAGTCACACTCGGCCCACCCTCTGACTCACTCTCTGTTGATAAATACAGAGGACATCCCATTTCCTGAAACCCATTGATGTAATCCTCACTATCACTTGTGTAGAGGGCGTATGCCTTGTACGCAATTGATAGTGCAATGGTGCATCCCACCTTGTATCGACATACAGTGCAAGGTCAGGGAGCCTTATGGTGCAGTGCACAGGAATAGATCGTGCGTTGTGCATTAAGAGGCCCCTCCCGTGCGTGCAACACTCCATTCACACATCTCACCTCTCATTTGATTCGAAGGGAAAGACTGGTCACTCACCCGACCCTCTGTCTTACACTCTCACTTATAGATACAGAGGGCAGCCCATACTCACGTTCCCATCCTGTTAAGATGAAAGCTCGCATCACTCAAGAGGTTGGTGATGTAGATCATGTCGGCTGTTGTTGTCAGGCAGCCTACAAATCTCATACTTCAATGATTTGCAAGAAAGATCGTCTGTTAGGAAGGATAGACGGACTGGTATTGCAGAGATAGCGCACCAAGGGAGGTGGCTTCAAATTACTTACTGAAAAGGTTCTGCTGATGAACTAGCTATCCTGAACTGCAAGGTGTTACCACCTTTTCCACAGTCAGCTTCCCGTCCAAGGGTGTTTCCACCTTTTCTTGGAATGAGGCCTGTTATGACAGGGAATTTCTTCATTTTCTCCTATAACAGTTTTGTTTGTTTTGTTTGTTTTGTTTTGTTTTTCTTTCTTTTGTTTTTCTTTTTTTTTTTTGTGAAGAAAGAGAATGGTAGAAACACCATGTGCCAGGACCAACCTCGCCACCGTTGTTGGATTAAACGAGAAGAGAACAAGGTCAGGTTGAGATGTTTCTGTGAGGGGTTAGCAGAACGAGACCACCTCATGAGGAAAATCATAAGGACTATCAGAAGCACAATGAGAAGGATAGTGCGCCGCCCAAAAGGGGATGGGTTGGTCGACTGTGATTGTCGAGATCCCCAGGGATGGAAGTACATTTTCAAACGCTAGCCATTGATCAGGAAAGGATCATCAGAGGCATCAACGGTCTACATCTGAACAGAGCCGTTAGGATTGACAACAAGTACCTTGTACGGGCCCATCCACCGTTGTTGAAGCTTGCTAGGAAACTTGCCAAATCTCGAAACATAGGCCAGAATAAGATCACCTTCTTTAAACTCCTTATGCTTGATGAAATTGTCATGATAGGCTTTGCGTCATGCTTGAGTAGTTTCCATGCATTGTAGGGCCATCCGTCGTATCTCATCCAAGCATTCCAAGTGTAGGAGATGGCGTTGCAGTGACTCATCATCTCCCAAGCATTCTTTAACTGCCACTCGCAAAGAGGGCAATTCCAGTTCAACAGGGAAGACGGCTTCTGTACCATACACTAGCTGGAAAGTCTGTCCTGTAGCTGCCTTATGGGAAGTTTTGTATTGCCAGAGGGCCTCTGTAAGTTGATCATCTTAGTCGCGACGATGTGCGGCAATCGTTCTTGTCAAGATCGAGCAAAGGATGGGATTGGTGACTTCAACTTGGCCGTTGGCTCTGGGGTAATAAGGAGTGGATTTGTGATGGCGGATCTTATACAGCTCCGTCAGCTCCTCCATGATTTTATTAAGGAAATGAGTACCTTTGTCACTTACTAGCTCAAGGGGACTGCCAAAACGGGTGATAACATTCTCGTACATAAACAGGGCTATGCTGTTACCATCGTCCTGCTTCAGAGCTTTAGCTTCACACCACTTTGTGACATAATCCGTACATACTAAGATGTATCTGTTCTGCTTCCGTCTGGTAGGTGGATCAATGGGACCCACAAAATCAATCCCCCACTTCTCGAACGGCTTCAGGGGAAGAATAGGTTGCAGTGGCATGGCACTTGTTTTGGTGGTTTCCCCATTCGCTGACAAGCATCACATCTTTTGCAGTAGTCATATGCATCCTTGTGGAGGGTTGGCCACCAGTATCCTGCTAACAGAGCCTTCCTGGCTGTTGCTTCTCCTGCGAAGTGTTCACCACATGGTTTGTCATTGCATGCTTTCAATACTATGCCGATTTCATCCCCTGCAACACATCTTCACAACACTTCATCTTTGCCTCTCTTGTAAAGTGCACTGCCTAGCAAGGTGTAGGGGGATGATTCTAACAGAAGCTTCTTCTTCTCACAGCTTGAGATGCCAGGAGGATACTGTTGAGTTGCCAGGAGGTTGGCTATATCTGCGTACCAGGGAGTAACTGTTTCAACTAGAAACAAAGAAGCATCGAGAAGGTCCAGATCATCTTGTTCCTCTGCTTTTGTTTGAGGGATCTGTGATAGATGATCAGTTAGGACATGGGAACGGCCAGGCTTAGTGACTACTTCAAAATCGAACTCTTGGAAGAGGAGTAACCATTTCATCAGTCGTCCTTTAACATCTGCTTTGTTCATCAAGAAGGACAAGGCTTCATGATCCACATAGAACTTGAAATGTGTTGACAACAAATAGTGTTGAAACATGCAGAGACAATATGGCCCAGAAGAACTCCCGAGAGGAGACGCCAAAGATACATTTGCGGGGTTGAGAGAAATCCCATACTCTCGACATCTGTCAAAACATTGCTCTAGGTGTCCCCAATGCTCTCGGATTAAGCTATAGATACAAAGGTCATCAAGATACACCTCAATGAAATCATGCAAATGATTCTGGAAGGTAGCCATCATTACTCGTTGGAAGGTGGCAGGAGCATTACAAAGCCAAAATGGCATCACTCTATAAGCATAGGTCCCCCATTCTGTGGTGAAGGTTGTTTTAGATTGGTCCTCTTCTGCGATTTGGACTTTGTTATATCCGCTAAATCTATCCAAGAGGGAATACAGCTCATGGCCTACCACTGTGTCCAACAGTTGGTTTGTAAAAGGAATAGAGAAATGATCCTTCTTCGTCTTCGAATTGAGCTTACGAAAGTCAACAGATATTCGAAGTTTTCCGTTCTCCTTGGGTACTACCACAATGGGCGAAACCCATTCACTGTTAGCCACATAATAAATGAACTCGGCTTCAAGAAGTTTCAATAATTCAGCCTTCTCCATAGCAGAGTAATTAGGATTCATACGCCTTTGTCTTTGCCTTACAGGTTTGGCATCAGGCTCTAGGTCAATGTGATGCTGGCATAATGTGGGATCAATCCCCTTTAGGTCTTTGTATGACCAAGCAAACACGTCTAAGTTCTCCTTTAATAAGTCTCGTAGGACCACTAGTTATTCTTCTAGAAGATTGAGGTCCACTTTCAGGTGATGTTTAGTACCGTCAGTATCCAAGAATGTTACTTGCCTTTCACCTTCCACTTCACAGATAAATGTCCCATGGATTGCTTCTGGGTAGACGTCTGACTCTTTCAAGGAAGTAGTATCCTCGTCTGATGTTCCACTAGAACCAGTGTCCTTCTTCTGATGAACAGATGACTCATTTGTCTGTTGAGGTTGTTGGAAGGGTATCAGAGCTTTGCTTGCTTCTGTGTAAGTGGTAATTTCTTCTGGACTTAGGGATTCATCTTTAGAGGATGTGTCTAGGAATGTCACATAACACGGACCTTCTAGAAGCCAAGACTTTGATAGCTCTGGCTTTTGTTGGCAGGGGGCATCATCATCATCTTTTCTTTGGATTGAACGGTCAGGGCGACATGAGCCACTGGTGAACTTAATTTTTATGCTTTTAATCCATTGCTTATACAGATTTTGCATACTTTGTGGTCCATTGGTCAATCCAAATGGGACCATGGTCATTCCATCCAGCACCTTGAGGAGATCTTCGGCCTTTGAGGTCTCTGTAGGGACATCAACAAAATCATCCGCTATCAGAGGAAATTATTCATCTGCACTTTCATAACCTGCTTCGTTTTCTTCCTCATCATTTTCATCCTCTTCCTTTGGAGGCTCTGTCTCTACTTCTGTAGAGGCTCTATAGGAGAAGAACAGATCTTCTGCCTCTGCATCTGTTTCTACTTCTGCTTCTGTTACAGTCACTATCTCTATGACTGTCTCTGGTTCTTTCTCTGACTCTGCTTCTGCTCTGTCTCTGTTCTGGTTCTGCATCTGCTCTGTCTTTGTATCTTACTGCTCCGTCTCTGTTCTGTCTCTATGACTATCATGTAATAGGGAGAACAGCACATCCATGCTTCTATTTCACTGTCAGAGGTGATTTCAAAAGTAAATTCTAGTTGAGGTAGGAGGTATTCTCCCATGGACAAGGATTTTGCTTCCCTTGGTAGTTGGCTTACAATGCCCACTGTTAGGGATTGTGCCTCTGTTATCTTGGAAAAGATCTATTTAACAACCTCTTCGTCTCCTAATGTACCATATGTTACCTCATTGGAGGAGTTGGTTATAACTTCGATGGATGTAGATCCATTGCCTTTTTGCGATCCATACAGCTTTAACACCACTTTGTTGGGTCCTCTGCCTAGGGTTAGGGTTCCTTTGAACCAGTCCGTCCTGGCTCTTGCTTCAAAAATCCAAGGTGTTCCCAACAGCAGAGGGTATGAGGTCCCATAAGAATTTGATTTAACTACCAAATATGTCAGCCAATAATCTCTTCCTGCAAGGGTTGTTTTTACATATGAGAGGATGCCCAACGGTTTGATTCTGCTTTGGTCAACCAATCTGATAAGCCACTGTGTAGGTTGAATTCCTTGCAACTCTAAGTCCTTCATTGTTACATATGTCATTATGTTTACTGATGAGCCTCCATTAATCAATGCATCTGAAAATAAAGCCTCCTTCAATCCATACACTAATCTCTCGGGTTCTAGGATCTAGGAAGGAGTTAGCCACATCTACTTCCTTTACAGGCTTCGGGGCCTTACTTAGTCGCTGTTGAAGGAGCGATCCTTAGTCCACGTCTTCTTGTCAAGATGCTTTTGAATTTCTTTCGGCAGTTGGGAGACAACATCAGTAACTGTCGGAATGTTAGGTTTGGTTTAAAGGTGTCTAGGTCTTTTACCAAGTCATAATCTTTGATAGGATCCATAGGCTTCTCCAGCCTACTGGGGAATGGGGCTACACCCATTTTCATCTTTCCTTCTTCTTCTAATAATTGCAGCATCGACACTTTCTCTGTTTCTGGAGGTGCTTCTGTATCATCTAACTCCTGGACCTCTGGTCCTGTTTTTGAGACTGTCTCTATAACTCTCTGTGGCACTGCAGTGCTCTGTAATGCACTGTTCTGTTCTGTACTGCTCTATCTCTCTGTTGGTAGGTTGAACTTCACAGTCTTGGCAGGATAATTATTTTCATTCTGAACAACTAGTTCCTTCTTCTTGGCACATGTGACAGTGGCAACTTCCAACTCTACCAAATTGGAGGCAGGCTCTTGTACCTTCTGTTGGCTATTAATGGCATTGACCTTTACAGGGGTTGGACTCGGTGCAATGTGGCCTTCTCCTTTGCATTGACTGCATAAGGGCTTGCAATCCATAGATCATCTAGGGCTTGGACAATTTGGGGAGATATGACCCTTTTCTCCACACCTATAACATTCCACCTCTGATCTCTGACCATTGCCAGAGATTGTCGTCCTCTATAACTTTGAGAGAGAAACCTCCCTGGACCAAAATTAGGACCAAATTCTCTAGGCTTTGGTCCAATATCTTGTGTTGTCATTTTGGATTCTAGCAAGTTGAATCTTGCATTTTCATCCTTCTGTCTTCGTTCGTGCATCTCTTTCAGAGATCAAATATCCTCTGTATGGTTCTTTCGCAAACAATAGGAACAAAAGGCTCCAGGAATGGCTGGTTTTCGGGTACATTCAGTGGCTAAATGTCCCACTTGATGACACTTTTCGCACCATGTATTAGAGTGCATCACATCTCTTTCAGCTCCCGCAGAAGTGGATATATTGGCGGTATTCACCTTCAGCGTCTGTAGTTGCTCTATAATCACATCCATAAGCTCTTTCTTGATACTTGCAAAAACTGAGTTGGATAAGTAGTCCTTCAGATTTTCATCTCTTGAAGTACTTGTAGTAGGGTTTTGGGAAGCTTTTGTAATTACTGCATACACTGGTTGGGTCGATCGAGAAGGTCCTCTATTCTGGTTCTGATTTAGAGCTCCTGTTGAGACTTGGGATTGTTGATTCTAGTTGGTAGGGTTCCACTGTTGTTGAGTTGTCGTTGGAGGAACTGTTTGAGGCCACTGTTGTTGTGGTTGAACCATCATTTGAGGCACTGTCGTTTGTGCTGACCATAGTGGATTAGGTGCATTATATTGCGGCACTGTTTGCATCTGGGGATAGGGGTAGGGAACTGTCCCTGGGATTGCATTTGGTGGGTATACCTTTCTTGGCATAGGAGGAGGTAAGACTCCTCTTCCTGGAGTCATTGATAGCCTTGCTTCAACTTCGTCATACAATCTTGCACCTTCCACTGCAGCTTGCAGATTGACTGGTCTTCTCAATTCCACGAACTTGCAAACTTCTGGTTATAGGCCTCTGAGAAACACTCCTTTCTGGATACCTTCGTCCAAATGATGGTTAGTCCATCTCTTCAGGATGGATTCCATTCACGAGACATAAGCTTCTACTCTTTCTCCAGAGGACTGACTTAGGTTCATGAACTCCTCTCGCATTCGCTCTTCAAATCCTTCACGCCTGAATTTAGTGAGGAAGGCCAACTTCAGATCATCCCATGTGCCAAAAGTTCCTGCTACTTGTCTCTCATACCACTGAAATGCTGTGCCCTTGAAAGTGGCAAGAAATATTGCTAACCAATGCTCAAGGGTTCTGGCATTCTTAGCCACACATGCTACCATGAATTCTGCTACATGAAGATCAACGTCTTCATTGTACTCTCCCTTAAAAACTGGCAATGGGACTACATTTGATGGCCTGTCATCAATATTTCCAGGATGAATCTGACTAGGAAGGGGACCTTGAGTCACCATGGGGACTTCTGTAAAGAGTGCTTTTAGGGTGTCAAAGGAGGCTTCTGCTGTGAGCTCGTTCTTAGCTTTGATTTTTGCCTTCTCTCTTCTCACGTATCTTTGGACTCGTTCTAATGCTTGCCTCTTGATTGCGTCATTCATCAGGAAGTTGACTCTAATCAGAGATTATCTCAGTCCAGAGGTCTAGGTAAATATGGTTTTCACAGGTTGTGGGTAGCCATAGCTCACACCTCTTAGAGCTTCCTTCACCTGGATCTTGCTTCCAGCCTATCAAGGCTTGCTGAGGCTTGGTGTAGGCCTTCTTTGGCCCCCATTTTTGCCCCCTTTGGGTCCCATTGTTGACATGTGGGACAGCAAACCCCCCAGTCAGCTCACGTTTTTTTTAAAAAAACACATGTTTCAAAATCTGGCCTAAAAATCACTCTTTTTGTCATATCTCGGGCATTTGGAACCCGATTCAGGCAAGGTAAGAGTCTAAGTTGGGGTTTTGGCACGCACGAAAGCGATGGTGATGTTGGATTTGCCAAAGTCTTATGATAGAATAATCTACAATAGATTTCAGGTCTGAGACAACATGTATTTGTATGCTTATGGCTTATGTGATGCTTCTACTAATGTCGATTGATTGGGGGATTGAAGCTACATGTAATGCTATGATTTTGGCCTGATTGTAGGGCTGGAAATACTTAGTTTATAACAGTAAATGCATGCTGAATACTCTTGGGATGAAGCTATCTTTCATGCTTTGACATATGCCTATTGGTTCTAAATGTATGTCTTGGGTTAGGCTATGATGTATTGATCATCGATAGATGACTTTGAGCTTGTCATTGGATCTGCTTTTGGAAGCTTGAGCTTATTTCAGCTCACACTTATTGACATTGGTTTATGCTTGACAGTGGTCAATGCTTTGACAGTTACATGCTCTTTGGGTACATGCTTACCCGATGCCTACGGCTTGATGCATTTGTCTTGGCACAGTGTACCATGTACTTGTTGAGCTTCAGTGCTCTCTGAAGACTTGGCTTGGATTCTCATTTGCTATTCCATAATTTTGTATTGGATGTCACTTTGGTTGTCAGAGATATTTATTGGGATGTATGTCTTGCTCATGGATTCTACCAACAATTGCTTTGTAGCCGTCATGCTCTTGGGATGCTATTGAGGCATTGTCTTAGTTACTTGTCTTTGGTACTCTGACTTGGTTTGATTGAGCTGTTAAGCTCGTTTATTCGCCTCTTGTGCCAGTGGGAGCATCTTGTATGCTTGACCGACATTGAGCAGGAGGTTTATGCTATTTTGAGCATTTTGCAGATACTTGAGACTTTGGGATCTCTTACACTTAAATAATGCACGGTCTATACATTGATATCCTAGAGTTGCTTTTGACCTGAGCTTGGGCTTTGCACTCTTGTGAGCATACATCTACTGGTGTCAGATCTTGCCAGTGTTATGTATACTTTTCCCTATTGTCCAGGGGGTATGCCCACTAACGGATGCTTTCGTGACATGCTTGAGTGTTTGCTCAGGGTCTTGACCAAATCTCTATGACAAGAAAAGTCTAGCGAGTCAGATGTATTGGCTGAAGCAGCTTATGGATATGCGCATGAAGGAGGATGTGACTATGTCTGCTCACTTGAGCCAGTTCCATGCTATACTCAAGAACTCAACTTCGTAGGACGTCACTTTTGCAGAGGATGTCACTCCTCTTTTCTTGCTTGGTACTCTTAATGAGTCATGGGATGTATTCCGCACTGCATTATGTGCCTCTACTGCTACCTTGAAATTATCTAATGTTGAGAGTGCTCTTCTGTAGGAAGAGGTTAATCGTAAGAATTTGGATGCCTCTCATGTGTCACATGCTATGATAGTTAGAGGCAGGAATGATGGATATGGAAAGCATGGCAGTGGCAGTGGCCATGGACGGGATTCTCAGAAATCTTGATCCAAGTCTCGTGGGAAGTCACGTAGCAAATCTCGTGGCAGGAATGCAGATGTTACTTGTCACCATTGTGGGAAAAAGGGGCATATTAGGCCACAATGCCATGAACTGCACAATGAAAGGTGCAAAGATAAGGGGAAAGACAAAGTGCAAAATAAGTCTTCTGATTGTAGCATAGTGCCTACAAAGTCCAGTGTTAAAATTGAAGAGATCAATGTTATGCAGCCTGAGGATGTTGATGATGATTATATCCTTGCAGCTTCTTCTAGTCCTTCACAGATGACAGAGATACACTCTATGTATGCACAGTGTTGGCTGTTGGACTCAGGTGCATCCTTTCATGTGACACCTTGCCTAGAGTGGTTTCATTCATACCGTACTGTTTCGGGTTCTGTGTGCTTGGGTGATGATAGCTCTCTTGACATTGTGGGCATTAGTGATGTTAGGCTGTAGTTTCCTTCTGGCAGCAGTTTTGTTATGCAAGATGCACGTCATGTACCTGCTTTGACATGCAGTCTCCTGTCAGCTGGACAGCTTGATGACATAGGTTATCATGTATCTTTTGGAGACTCTGCATGGAATATCACTCGTGGTAGACTTGTGATTGCAAGAGGTGCTAAGGCTGGCAGCCTCTATCCCTTGATTGTATCCGCTTCTTCCCTTGATCATGTTTTGACTGTGGATTCTATCCCCCATGTATCTCTTTGGCATGTCCATTTGGGCCATATGTCTTTGAAGGGAATGAAAATGCTTTCTGGTTTGTAGCACTTATCGCCCCTTGATTATGCATGTTTTGATTCATGTGAGCATTATCTTTATGGCAGGCAGACTAGGTCTACCCATAAGAAGTCTGGTAGGCCATGCATGAGTGAGCCCTTGGCATTGGCACATTCGGATGTCTGTGGGCCCATGCCTTGTCAGTCTATGGGTGGTGCAAAGTATTTTGTTATGTTCATAGATGATTTTTTATGAAAAGTTTGGGCTTATCCCATTAAGTTGAAATCTGATGTCTTGTCTGTGTTTCAGAGATGGCTTGCATTGGTTGAGAACCAGTCTGGGTATAAGCTAAAATGCCTAAGGACAGATAATGGGGGTGAGTATGTCTCACGTGCTTTTGAGTAGTTATGTGATGAGAGGGGTATTAAGCGTCAGTTGACTGCCCCCTACACCCCCCCCAGAATGGTTTGGCTAAGCGGATGAATAGAACCATCCATGAGCGTGTACATAGTATGCTTAGCCATGTAGGCCTACCACAAAGCTTTTGGGTTGAGGCAGTTAATACAACTGTGCATGTCATAAACAGATCACCTTCTAGTGGTTTGGATTTCCAGGTTGCAGAGAAGGTATGGACTGGAAAACCTCCCTCTTATGTGCATCTCCGTGTCTTTGGATATGAGGCATTTTGCCATGTGCCCAGGGACAAGAGAAGTAAGCCGGATTCTAAGAGTGTCAAATGCATTTTCCTTGGTTATGGGAATGCAGGTGAGATGGGTTACTGTCTCTGGGATCCGCAGGCGCAGAAAGTCATCCGCAGTCATGACGTAGTCTTCCATGAAGACAAGATGCATCGGCAGCCTGAGAGAGTTGTTGAGATCCACAGGGTCATATTTCAGGAGGAGCAGAGAGCTCCTGCATAGCCAATTGGACAGCCTACAGTTGGAGTAGATGCTCATGGTCAAGGTGTTGGATAAGCAGCTAGGCAGGCAGCAGAGCCTGCCGTGAGACGGTCTACTAGAGACAGACGTCCACCTGATAGATTTCAGCCCTCGATGCATTATGTCTTGGTTACAGATGCAGGAGAGCCTTTCACCTATGATGAGGCTATGCGCAGGGGTGACATCACTCCTGGGAGAGGGCTATGTAGTCTGAGATAGACTCCTTGCATAAGAATGAGACTTGGGATTTAGTTTCCTTTCATGAGGGCAAGAAGGCTTTGCCATGCAAGTGGGTGTACAAGCTGAAAAGTACCCCTAGATATCCCAAGTCAGCATACAAGGCTAGACTTGTAGCAAAGGGTTTTAAGCAGGAGCATGGTGTGGACTTTGATGAGATCTTTTCTCTTGTGGTTAAGATGACCACCCTGTGCTTAGTCTTGGCTTTGGTTGCTCAGCTTGACTTGGATTTATACCAGATGGATGTCAAGATGGATTTCTTACATGGGGACTTGCATGATGAGATTTATATGGAGCAGCCTAAGGGCTTTGCAAAACCTGGCATGGAGCACCTAGTGTGCAAATTGAAGAAAAGTCTTTATGGCTTGAAGCAGGCACCTAGGGAGTGGTATCATGAGTTTGATGCCTTTATGCAGTCACAGGGCTACAGCAGGAATACCTGTGATCCGTGTCTTTACACGAAGAAAGCCCATGATGGTTCTTTATTGATTTTAGTACTCTATGTGGATGATATGCTGATAGTAGCAGGGAAAGCTCATGATGAGCTAGATGCTCTTAAGGCTCACCTCACAAAGAGCTTTGAGATGAAAGATCTGGGATAGGCCGCTCATATACTTGGTATGTGCATTAGATGCGACAGGTATCAGGGACTCCTCTACTTATCACAGAGGGAGTACATTCATAAAGTCCTTGAGCGCTTCCACCTGCAGGACATAAAGCCTATTGGCTATCCATTGCCTTTTTATGTGAAGGTATCACAAGCTGATTGTCCGCAGACAGATGAGTAGAGGGCCAAGATTCCCTATGCATCCGCAGTGGGTAGTCTTATGTATGCCATGATAGCCACTCGTCCAGATATTGCCTTTGAAGTTGGTGTTGTGGCACGCTATATGGCTATAGCTGGCAAGAAACATTGGGATGCTGTGAAGGGTATCATGAGGTACCTAAAGGGCACTACAGATATGTGTATATGCTATGGCAGCCAGGATACAGGAGCCATGGGGTACATTGACTCTGATTATGCAAGACATGCAGATAGTAGAAAGTCCACTTCTGGCTATGTATTCATCTATGCTGGAGCTGCTGTTTCTTGGATGTCCAGGGTGCAAAAATGCACGTGCCTTTCTACTACAGAGGCCGAGTATGTTGCAACGACTGAGGCTTGCAGGGAGGCCATTTGGTTGGGTCATTTGGTTTTGCTGACCTTGGTATTGATGCTATCCCTACATTGCATTCGGATTCTATGAGTGCTATTTAGTTAGCCAAGAATTCGGTCTTCCATGTGAAGACAAAACACATTGAGGTGAGATATCACTTCATACGTGGGGTCGTTGAGGACAAGTCTATTGATCTTATCAAGATCTTGACTGACCAGAATCCTATAGATCTGCTCACAAAAAGCCTCTCTACAGAGTGCTTTGCCTTCCTGAGTAGGTTGATGGGCGTGGGATGAGATGACGTCTTTCCTCATCCTGTTGTACATGTGTACATGTTGTACTGTCCTTTTCTTTTTCTTTTCACTCCTCACTAGGGTAGATTTGCCTTTAAGTGGGAGGTTGTTGGGGGTAAAGGCGTCTCCGCCTAGCCGCCTGTGTATTACTATACTGACAGTCACTACCACTGCACACTGCAGGTGGTGGGCGCCCGTCACCATTACTTTATTCTTTATTCTTTTAGTGACAGTTTGAATAAAGGAAGGCCCGTCACACATTGTGACTATTGGAGTTCCCATTTCTTGTCTCTCTCTTTCTTGCTCTTGCTCTCCCGCCATAGCTCTCGAGTGCAAGCTTCGATCCTTCTCACCTTTCAATTGCATCATGATCGTGTAGGTCATCTATCCCTTTGCTCCATTGGTCCTTCAACCCACTACTTGAACCCTTGCCAATGTGTTGGGTGATGCCTAAGCAGGTCTCCTAAAGGCAAATTCATAGCAGTTGTCATTATCATATCGAGGAGGTTATCAGCTATGTGTGTGTCTCCTAATTCAACACTCCTTGGCCATTGGTCCTAGCTAGTTTGCTGGCCCGTAGCATCTAAGCTCCTTCTTTGTGGTACTGCCTATGTGGTGCCGATACGTCTCTCAATTTTACCCTTGCAGATGAAATTGGTGTGCTCACGCTAGAGACTTCTTCGATTTCATCCTCTAGGATGGGCTTAGTGTCTTTCAAGTGTTCTTAGGCCTCTTTCACCCACTCTTTGACCTTCTCTATGACTTCGAGCTGGCGTTTTGGGTTGGGATACTCCCCTACCTTGCCACTCCCCTTCTCTACCATCTTTGGAGCGGATGTCGCTGCCTTTGCGTATGGGCAGTGTTGTAGCACTCTCCATTTTAAGAGCGACCTTGGTCTCCGTCCTCTTCTTCCTGTGCCTATGAATCTTTTTCTCTATCGAGGCTTTGTCTAGATTCTTAGGTCCAGGTGGTGATATACTAGCCTATTTGATCTATGCATGAGTCATGACGTGTAACGGGATAGGTGTGTCCTCCTCCTCAAATGCCTCAACTCCAAATAGCCCCAATGATGGTACTGATGGCTTATTCTCGTCAAACTAGAGGGTGGCTTCTGTCTATGACATTCCACAAACAAGTGAGTGATTCCACACTCTGTGAACCTAAGATCGGCCTTTTCTTGATAAGCTTGCTCCCATTCGGGGCAGCGTGCGGAGATATGCCTTGGGTGACCGCAAGTCCAACAAGAAATTGGTTATTGGGTCTACCCCCTAAGCCCCTACCCCTACCTCTTCCTAATGCCATCACCAGCACTAGTCGGTAGTCCATGAGGATTGGATTTCCCTCTTTGCCGTATGAGACATAAGGGTTCATGTACGCATCCTTGTCATTTGGCTCCTCCACATAGTAGTGGACTGAAGTGTTACTCAGTGGGTGGGTTATGAAGGGTCTCAATGGCCTAGGTATGCCTATTGGGTTGATTTTCATCCTATGAATAGCTAGTTTCACATCATTGGGCATTGGGAGAGCTAATGGGGCTCCCCTTCCAAAGAAATTCGGTGGCCTATTCCCTAGGTATGGTGGGCTATATTGTTGGGCATACGAAAATCTCCTTGGTAGCCTGCAATGCATGGCATCATAGTCGACCCTACTACAATCAAGCGCAAGACCTGGATCCAGGATCCTGACACTTTGCCGGGAGGTGATTACCAACATAATGCACTCATTGGACATGTGGACATGTTGGTCTTCTCATCATTTCTTATAGCCTTGCTATCTCCCACCTTCATCTCAATTAGTTCTTGGCTTTGGTCTACACTCTTCCCCTTGTCTTGAGTGTTAGGGGCTGATTGCTCACTAGATGTAGCAGCTCTCTCTGAGCATCTAGAACTAGCGCTATCTCGAGTTAAGCTCCTCTCCTTGAGTTGGTCATACACTCTTATGGCTTCATCGAAAACCCTAGCTAGGATGTCTCTCTATAGGCTAGAGTTGCTTGCTAAGGCCTTGTAAAGCTCTTCTCTATGGATCCCATTGATGAACACTGTGGAGACCACTCATTCGTTGGGTTGTTCGTTAGATGGGACACTCTTAAAGAGACTCCGCACATGGGTAATGTAGTCCCTTATATCATATTTGTCCTTTTGATTGACATTTATCAGTCGGAATATGAGGTTATCCGAGTACCCTGCCTTAGAGAGTCTCTTGATAAAGAGATCCTTGAGGTGGTTGAAATAGTTTTACTCTACTACGTCTAAGCTAGTGTATCAGCTTCTACCCTTGCCGCCTAAGCAAAGCCCTAATACTCGGGAGCGTTGGGCAAGGTTAGTGAGATTGTTGGCCTCACATACCTGCTCAAATTGCTCTACAAAACTATATGGGTCATTGCTAGGTTGGTACTTGTCCAACTGCTTGGCTACTGCATGGATCTTAGACTAGATCTTGGAGCCCTAGCTGACTCCTAGCCCTGCAAGCAGTGAGGTTGCTAGTACTGCTGTGCTTTACTCGGTAGCGGTATTGTCTATGAGTCACTTGGTAATAAGATCGCTCAGCGCTAGGTTAGCTTCTAGGTGCCCGCTCCATCTCTGCATTAGGTCTTGTCCTATTTCTACTGGCTAGAGTAAGGATGTGCTAGACTTCTCACACTTCTATGTCCTACTATAGATTCCTAGCCCTCTGCTCGTGGTTATAGATCGCTATGCTCTGTAGCGCCTTCCTAACTAATCTTCTCTCCTCCTTGAGGTTTTTGATGATCTCCTCTATTTGCCTACCATAGTGTAGTGTACTGGCTAACGCATCGTATTGTCCTACCATTTGATGGAGTTCGATCGAGAATTCTCCCAGGTCCAGTTGGTCGTCTCCTTGATTTGCACTAGCTCCTACCATATTAGCAACTTCAAGCTCCGCGAGACTGCCAATTAGCCTGATCAAATCTGGTAGCTTTGTGTCTTCAATGATGCTAGTCTGCGGTCCCTTCTATTGTCTTCGAAGGTCCTAGAATTGGGGCTCTTGGCACCGTCTATGTCTTGGGTCTTCTACTACTCGTGGGTTCATTCAGCTTATTAAGTCTGGGTGCATTCCTTCTTATTGCAACCAATTCTTAGATTATTTACTCACTATGTGATGCTCTTTAATGCATGGTGTTGGGGTAAAAGACCCTTGGGCTTGCACGTGTATAGTGACCACCCATATTCTTTATTTATATATATATGAAAGTGCAATAAGGCTGTCATAGAGTTTGGACAGCACCTACATTGTGTGTGCTCTTCTCTCCTGCTGCATCTTCCACTTCTCCTTCTCCACTGCCATTGCATCCCCTTCAATTGGTATCAAAGCTTGATTATTGGAGTGCTTTTCGGTCACTTCCTGAATTTTCCCATGAGGTATGAGTTTGTTCTCAGCCATTCTTTGACATGAACAACAGGGTTTCATAAAGAGGGAGCCATAGCTTCCATCATTGAAGCTTGTTCTCTTCACCTCTTGCTTGGACTTGTCCTAGGCTTGTGTAGGCCCATTGTAGGCCTTCAATGGGCTCTTGCTTATCCCCTACCCACCCTGATTTGGCCCCTCAAGTACAACATCATGCTCATGTTTTATTTGCGTATGTTTGCAAAAATGGCTCAAAAATCACTCTTTTTGTCATATCTCAGGCATTCGGATCTCGATTCAGGCAAGGTAAGAGTCTAAATTGGGATTTTGGCACACTCCGGATGTGATGGTGATGTTGGATTTGCCAAGTTCTGATGACAAAATATTCTACAATAGATTTCAGGTTTGAGACAGCATGTATTTGAATGCCTATGGGTTATGTGATGCTTCTACTGATGTTTATTGATACCGGATCACTTGTGGATGTTATGCCTCTTATGTGAGACACATTTGGAGCTGATTTAGCTCAGTCATTGATTGTTTTGAATAGTCATGGATCTGTCCAAAACAAGGCAGCCACCTGTTACTTCAATTTTATGCTTACAGGTCTTGGCATTTGATTCCCGATTATGCTCGGTTGGTGCCTATACATACGGGAATGTATGCCTATGGTTTGCCTATGGATTTGAGCTTGGATTGAGCACTGATTTTCTCACTTTATAGAGATTATATATTGCTGGAAACTTTAGGGCTGAATCTATTTAGTGATTTGCCAGGTTATGCCTATTGCGTACGGGGTGCTCCCGGCTACTTGGGTTGATGTATTCATGTATTTGGACTATGCCACATGTTTTGTTTATGCTCTGAAATGCTTTTGAGCTGAGATTAGAGCTCAGTTTGGATTTCACTGTCACTTCTTTGCAGCTAGCATTTCATCTATGACATGGTTTATGCCTAGGCTACCCAGTACGGGTTATGATGTCTTGGTGAATGCTTTATGCTTTGGCTGTGGATGGCAGTTGTTTGAGCTCATCTCGACATTCATTTGAGTATTCCCTTGAGCAAGGACATTGACTTGGCTTTTTCCGTTATGACCTTGGATGCTATATGGGATTTGATGCTCTGATTATGGATCTTGGCTATTACTTGGATGCACTAACAGGTATTGAGTAGTGAACTGCTCCCTTGTTTTGGCACTTGCCTATTGAGCTATGTTTGCTCGTTTGCATTTGATATGTGGGATACTTACTGATCAGTGGGCTTGGATAGTGCTTGGGATTTATGGCCATCCTGCTTCTCTTTTGTATGGCATCTATGCTATTTGGGCAGCTATTGTTGAGATATTGAGCTCCACTCGTGATATGCCAGGGTGACTGTTGTACATTTATGTCACCGACTTGTCAGTTGCAGATGCGGTTGGTACACTGCCCATGAATAATAGCTACATGACAGCTATCCTTATCTACTCTAGTTCGTGGCTAAGTTAGTATGCCACCTTAGTTAGTTGAGTTTGGTTTGAGACCCATATATAGGGTTCTTCTATTTCTATGTACTTGAGTTCTTTTGGCTTACACAACTAAGAAGAGGAAAACTGTTTTCAGCCTCCACCTCTGTGTGTATTCCTCCATTGTGCAAGCAAGAAAGCTACAAGTGAGACTCCTTCCTTCTCTCCCACAATCTTGACATGGTATCAGAGCCTTGTTCGTGGTAAGGAGCTCAAGAAAGCAAGCCAAGTTCGCAGTGTTCTGGTAAGAGGACCAGTGTTGCTTTCATTCTTCTATTTTGGGAGCAAGTCTAGCACAGCCGAAAAGTGCAAGAGTGCATTGTCTCAGGTTGAGACACCCTTCGCGGTGAAGCAAGAGGGTAGTATATGTTGCGGGATAGGCCTTTAGCCCTTGGTGACCCTGTTTTTTTGATTTGAGGCCATTTCGGGGCCTGTTTTGGAGGCGGAAGTTTTCTGCATGCACTCAGGAAAAGGCCCAGTTTTATGCTGTGCAACCACTATTCTACAGGTCGGTGAAAAGTTACTATAGAAATTGCATCGTATGCCTGTGCGTAGAGACATTGGGAGTTACAGAATCATCCTTGTTGCCTATTGATGCAAAATCGTCACTAGGAAGTAACTGTGTGGTCAAATACCTCTTTCGTCACTTTTGTAGATTTGCCCTTGTGAGGCTGAAGCTGTTTCTTTGCAGTAACATAAATTTTTGCAGTGTTTTGTAATGGCGTCTGATTCTCTTTCACAGATTGTCACTGAAAAGCTTGACAAGAACAACTTCCAAGCATGGAAGTTTAGAATGACGAATTTCCTTATGGGAAAAGGATATTGGGAATTTGTTGCAGGAAATGAAGAAGAACTAGTTCTTCTTGATGTTCCCAATCAACAGCAAATGCAGGCATTTAAAGCATGGCATGAGAGAGCCAGGAAAGTTATGTACTGGCTGTCTATCAGTATTTCAGACTCTATGATTGTGCATATTCAAGATGCAAGTACGCCAAAGGAGGCATGGGATACTTTGTCAAAAATGTATAGCACAAATACGCAAGCCAGGAAAATGCAGCTCAAGCAAGAGTTGCATAATGTGCAAAGAGAAAATATGAGCATCAATGACTACCACATGAAGGTGAAGAAGATTGCAGATGCACTTGCTTCCATTGGGTCGCCAGTGGAAGATGATGATTTAGTTTCTGTGACCTTGAATGGTCTAGGAAAGGATTATGCACAGTTTCAAACATCCATTTCCGTCCGTGAAAGATTTCCTAATTTTGAGGAGTTGATTACTCTTCTAATTTCTGAGGAGCAGAGAAATGGTGGTGCATCTTCTTCAGCAGGAGGAACTTCAAAAGAAGCTGTCTTCTACTCAAATACTAGAAGAGGTAGAGGCAGAGGTAGAGGAGGCCAATTTGGAGGCCGTGGTAGAAATTAGAATATGCAGCAAACTCAAGAAAACCAGCCCTATGGAGGAGGACGTGGTAACTCTAGAGGCAGGGGGAGCCAAAGAGGTCGTGGTGGATGGCAAAGAGGCCAAAATGCAAACAGCAATGTTGAATGCTACTACTGTGGTAAAATGGGTCATATGGCTAAAGACTGCTATAAAAAGCAGAATGACATCATGAATGGAAAATTGCAACAAGGGAATTATGCATCTTCTAGTAGACAGGGTGATGACAGAAATGAGCATTTGTTTATGGTGCAGCACATGACCAATTCTGTGATAAGTGCAGAAGAAAGTAACGATATGTGGTATGTTGACTCAGGTGCATCAAACCACATGATAGATCATGCAAAATGGATGCAGGATGCAAGGAAAATGGAAAAACCAGGATTTTTGGAGATTGGTGATGATACTGCACATCCTATTGTGCAAATTGGAAATATTCCTTTGTCTATGCAGGATGGGAAAAAGAAATACCTGTCAGATGTATTTCATGTTCCGAATATCACCAAGAACCTGGTTTCTGTTGGTCAAATGGTTGAGCAGGGCTTGCAAGTCAGATTTAATTCCCATGGATGCTTTGTTGAGGATATGAAAAATAAAGGTCGCTTGATAGCAAAAGGAAAGAAGAAGGGCAGAATGTTTACATTGGATGTAGACATGCCTGAATTGAGTGCAGCAATGTTTGCACATGGGACCGGTGTAGTTGCAAATATTGATATCTGGCATAAACGCATTGGTCATGTTAATGTACATCGATTTAAATCAATGCAGGCGCAAAATATTGTTGCAGGATTGCCAAAATTCAAGGTTGCAGAAATGCATAAGATATGTGAAGCTTGTCAGTTTAAAAACAGGCAAGGAAACCATTTCCTAGACATGTTCAAGAGAGTAAGAAGCCATTGGAATTAATCCACTCTGATGTGTGGACTACTAAAGCTGCATCTCTTGGAGGCTATCATTATTTTGTCACTTTTATTGATGACTATAGCAGAAAAGTTTGGGTCTATTTTATAAAAAAGAAAAGTGAAGTTTTTGGACATTTCAAAACTCTTAAAGCTATGGTTGAAAAAGAAACAGGCCTGCAAATAAAATGCCTAAGGTCAGATGGAGGGGAAGAGTACCTCTCAAATGAGTTTGCAAGGTTCCTGCAGGAGTATGGCATAAAGCAGCAATATTCATGCAGTCATACCCCACAACAAAATGGAATTGCAGAAAGAAAAAATAGGCATATTGGAGAGGTATCTCGTGCCATGCTCAATGAAAAAGACCTGCTAGAATTTTATTGGGCTGAGGCAATTGCTACAGCAGTCTACATAATAAACAGGACTCCCACTGCAGAAATACATGGGATGACTCCAGAGGAGAGGTATACTGGGAGGAAACCAGATATTTCTCATTTGAAAATTTTTTGTTGCATTGCCTATATACATGTGCCAGATGAGTTGAGATCCAAAAGCTGAGAAGTTCATCTTTATTGGTTACTCTCTGCAGCAAAAAGGGTATAGATGCTATAACCCTTCTACTCGTAAGTTTACAGTGAGCAGAGATGTTGTTTTTGATGAGATGAGTAGTTGGTATAAACGAGTAAATGTGATTGATGATGTAGATGCACAAAATGGTAATGCTGTACAGAATTCACAGCAGCAGTCACAAAATATTAGTGGACCTGGAGCGTCCTCTAGCAGTGGTTCACATTCTTCACCATGGACAGGCAGAATGAGATCAGGAGAATCTTCTCAAAGCAATGCAGATAGTGGTATGCAGGTATCACGAAAAGGAAAAGAGAAGGTTGATCAGCCCATGTTTGATGTGAATGCAGGTCACTCTTATGTGGATGGTGAATCCAGTGGCTTAGAACAGAGCATTGATGATGAGTTGGGTATTCCTTCTATTGTTACACCTGGAGTAAGGAAGACCAGGGATGTTTTGAGAGCACCTGGGAGTGAACCTACTTTACGTAGGTCTACCAGAGCTAGGTATCTTGTGGATAGGCTGAAATATAATGGATTTACAGCCATTCACTATGCATATATGGTCAAAGTGATACAAGAACCAGAACCCACTTCTTTTGAGCAAGCCATGGGAAAAGAAAAATGAGAGAAAGCCATGGATGAAGAAATGGATGCCTTGGAAGAAAATGCTACATGGGAGTTGGTACCTTTGCCTAAAGGTAAGAATGCAATTGGCTGTAAGTGGATTTATAAGGTGAAGCACAATGCAAATGGTTCTGTGAACAGATACAAGGCAAGATTAGTAGTCAAGGGGTATGCACAAACATATGGCATTGACTATGAAGAAACATTCAGTCCCGTTGCAAGGATGGCAACCGTAAGAGCAGTCATTGCTATGGCTATATCAAAGGGATGTTCTTTACATCAGATGGATGTAAAGAATGCCTTCTTGCATGGTGATTTGCAATAAGAGGTCTATATGGAGTAGCCACCAGGTTATGTGCATGATGTTCATCCTGAGTTTGTTTGCAGGTTGAAGAAAGCCTTGTATGGCTTGAAGCCAGCACCTAGAGCATGGCCTGACAAGATAGGACAGTATCTTGTCATTATTGGCTTTCAGATTTCCAAGGCAGATTTCTCACTTTATGTGAGAAAAACAAAGAAAGGTATTATGCTACTTGTCATTTATGTTGATGATTTGATTATGACAGGTGACAGTGATGAAGATATCCTTCATGTGAAAATGCTATTGAAGCAGAAGTTTGAGATGAAGGATTTGGGAGAGCTGCGTTATTTCTTGGGCATTGAGGTGATTAGATCACCAAGTGGGATTCAGCTCTTGCAGAGGTAGTATGGATTGGACATGCTGTCCAAATATGGGATGACAGGCTGTAAGCCTATTTCAGTTACTTTGGAGCAGAATGTGAAACTGAGCGCAGATGCAGGTGAGCTTCTGGAAGACCCTACTATGTACAAACGCATAGTAGGAAGCTTGATTTATATGACTATTACCAGGCCAAATTTGAGCTATGCTGTTGGATTGGTAAGTCAGTTTATGTAGGCTCCAAGGAAACCGCATTTGGATGCGGCTAGACACATACTTAGGTATGTGAAGTCCACATTGCAGTATGGACTATTTTATGAGACTGGGGTTTAGATACAGTTGCATGGATACACTGATGCTAATTGGGCTGGTAGCATTTCTGATAGACGATCTACCAGTGGATATGTGTTCTCTTTTGGGAGTGCTGCAGTCACTTGGAGCAGCAAGAAACAGCCTACAGTTGCTTTATCCAGCACAGAGGTTGAGTACAGGGGCGCAACAATGGCTGCATGTGAGGTAGCTTGGTTGCATAAGCTACTTTATGATATGCATCAGCCTACAGATGGGCCAGTTGTCATTTATTGTGACAACATGAGTAGTATACACTTGGCAAATAACCCAGTCTATCATGCTAGAACAAAGCACATTGAGGTGCATTATCACTATGTGCGGGAGAGGGTTTTACTAGGTCTTATTGATCTAGTTTATGTCAGCATAGAGGATCAGGTAGCTGACATATTCACGAAGGCATTGGGCGCAGAGAAGCTGCGTAAGTTCAGAGACCTACTTGGTGTGCAGGAATTGGGATTGAGCTCGAGGGGGACTGTTGAGATATCGAGCTCCACTCGTGATATGCCAGGGTGATCGTTGTGCATTTATGTCACCGACTTGTCAGTTGTTGCAGATGCGGTTGGTACACCGCCCATGAATAATAGCTACATGACAGCTATCCTTATCTACTCTAGTTCGTAGCTAAGTTAGTATGCCACCTTAGTTAGTTGAGTTTGGTTTGAGACCCATATATAGGGTTCTTCTATTTCTATGTACTTGAGTTCTTTTGGCTTACACAACTAAGAAGAGGAAAACTGTTTTCAGCCTCCACCTCTGTATGTATTCCTCCATTGTGCAAGCAAGAAAGCTACAAGTGAGACTCCTTCCTTCTCTCCCACAATCTTGACAGCTATTGCCCGTGTATGTCAGGGAGTAGTTGATCTTTATGGCCACCCGTGTATTTTACAGAGCCTCTTACCTTGATGCTTTTACATAGATATTTGGGCTTTTATTGGAGCTTGATTATTGCAGGTTTATTTGCCACCTATCATTCCTGGCTAGACATGTATGTCAGTACATGGTATGAGACACTACAAAGTTATGTATACTCCTATGTTTTGGGGATGCTCATGCATTTATGGCTCCGAGGCATGCTTATGATTTCATGGATATGAGCTATAGTGGTTGGATATGTCATGATTTTGTCTGGTAGGCTTGTCTGTGTGGGAGCTTTTGCATTTGTGATTGATGCCTTTGTGTTCTCCCCTTCTGGTTTGGATGAGTCCCCTTTGCAATATGCTATGACGATTTCCAACTCTTCTAGTCATACAGACAGTCCTCTTGATGAGCCTGTTCTCTTTGATGAGAGTTTCCCTGATTCTTTGAGCTCCTTGGATGTATTGGACAATCCTACTTATGCTATTACAGAGCAGTTGTCCTCTTCTACAGGTTTTACAAGTTCTGTTTGCTTTCATTGTGGAAAGACAGGGCATGTGAAGCGTAAATGCTTCAAGTGGATTAGAGAGCAGAAAAGATTGCGCCGCACTAGACATGAGAGGAGAGTCAGTGATACAGTAGGTGAGACCACTGTTGATAGTGGTATGGTGCACGTAGCTACCCATGATGATGCAGTTGAGCCTAGACTCCTGGCATCGTGTTACCTTGGAGATTACTTGCTCAATGATACGGCCTATACCTTTGATTGGCTTTTAGACAGTATGGCATCTTGTCATGTTACTCTGCGTAGAGCTTGGTTCTCTTCTTATAGGGAGGTTGACGGATGCATTTCTTTGGGCCTTGAGCAGGATTTTCATGTTATTGGTAGAGGGGATATACACTTGGCTTTGCCAAATGGGTCTTCTCTTATGCTCTGTGATATCTTGCATATACCTATGCTCAGTAAGAGCTTGATCTCTGTCAGTCATTTGCATGGTGCAATATATTATGTCTCTCTTGGGGATACTTCATTGAAAATCTGTCATGGTTGCTTGGTATTGATCAGAGGTGCTAGATATGGTAGTGATTATGTAGTGCATGTCTCTCATGTGGGAGATTCTATGGTTGCAGTTATGTAGATACCACATGCATTGTTATGACATTGTTGTCTAGGCCGTGCACGACACACTGAGATGAATGCTTTATGTGATATGGGCTTATTGCCTTCTT